>NC_134081.1:56855652-59304402 GCF_000715075.1 Nicotiana tabacum | reverse complement strand
ATTAATTTTCGGGCATACGCCCAAGTCCCAAATCACGATACGGACCTACCTGAACTGTCAAAACACTGATCCGGGTCCGTTTATCCAAAATATTGACAAAAGTCAACTTCATTGAGTTCTAAGGCTCTATTTCACATATTAATCCATTTTTCACATAAAAAATTTTTGAAAAATTATACGGACTACGCACGCAAGTCGAGAAATTATGAATAGTGCTTTTCGAGGTCCTAGAACACAGAAATAATTGTCCGACTCGGACTCCCAGGTAGATGCTTCTACTGGCTGACCTCTCCATTGTACCCGAACTGAAGGATAACTCTTAGACATCAACTGTCGAACCTGCCGGGCTAGAATAGCTACCAACTCCTCCTCATAAGTCAAATTCTTGTCCAATTGGACTGAGCTAAAATCTAACACATGGGACGGATCACCATGATATTTTCGGAGCATAGACACATGGAACACCAGATGAACCGCTGATAAACTAGGTGGTAATGCAAGCCTGTAGGCTACTTCACCCACCCTTTCAAGAATTTCAAAGGGTCCAATATACCTAGGGCTCAACTTGCCCTTCTTTCCGAACCTCATTACACCTTTCATAGGTGAAACCCGGAGCAATATTCTTTCTCCAACCATGAATGCAATATCACGAACTTTTCGGTCGGCATAACTCTTTTGTCTAGACTGAGCTGTGCGAAGTCGATCCTGAATAATCTTGACCTTATCCAAGGCATCCTGTACTAAATCGGTACCCAATAGCCGAGCCTCTCCCGGTTCAAACCAGCCAACTGGCGAACGATATCGCCTTCCGTAAAATGCCTCATATGGATCCATCTGAATGCTCGACTGGTAGCTATTCTTATAAGCAAAATCAGCAAGTGGCAAGAACTGATACCAATAACCTCCAAAGTCCATAACGCAAGCGCGAAGCATATCTTCCAATATCTGAATGGTGCGCTCTGATTGTCCGTCTGTCTGTGGATTAAATATTGTACTCAACTCAACCCGCGTGTCTAACTCACGATGTACAGCCCTCCAGAAATGCGATCGATCAGAAATGATAGATACTGGTACACCGTGAAGGCGAACAATCTCACGAATGTAAATTTCAGCTAACCGCTCTTAAGAATAGGTAATTGCCACTGGAATGAAATGTGCTGACTTGGTCAGCTTGTCCACACTGACCCAAACTACGTCAATATTTCTCTGAGTCCATGGGAGCCCAATAACTGAATCCATAGTGATATGCTCCCACTTCCACTCAGAAATTTTTAACTTTTGGAGCAAACCACCAGGTCTCTGATGCTCATACTTAACTTGCTGACAATTCAGACACCGAGCTACATATGCAACTATATCCTTCTTCATTGTCCTCCGCCAATAATGTTGCCGCAAATCTTGTTATAGTTTGGCGGTACCTGTATGAATAGAATACTTGGAACTGTGGGCCTTATCCAGAATTAACTCACGAAGCCCATCAATATTAGGCACACAAATACGACCCTGCATTCGCAGAACTCCATCTTTCCCCACAATAACCTATTTGGCATCACCGTGCCACACTGTGTCCTTAAGGACAAGTAAATGACGATCATTATATTGTCTCTCTCTGATGCGCTCATATAAAGGAGACCGAGCGACTGTGCAAGCTAGAACCCGACTGGGTTCCGAAACATCTAACCTTACAAACTGATTAGCCAAAGTCTAAACATCTGCAGCTAACGGTGTCTCACCAACCGGAATATACGCAAGACTGCCCATACTCACAACCTTTGTACTCAAAGCATAATCCACCACATTGGCCTTTCCGGGGTGATACAAAATAGTGATATCATAATCTTTCAACAACTCCAACCATCTTCTCTGCCTCAAATTGAGATCTTTTTTCCTGAACAGATATTGCAGGCTACGATGATCAGTAAATACCTCACATGAGACACCGTAAAGGTAATGTCTCCAAATCTTCAAAGCGTGGACAATGGCTGCCAATTCTAAGTCATGAACAAGATAATTCTTATCATGAACTTTCAACTACCGCGATGCATATGCAATCACCCTGTCATCTTGCATCAATACTGCACCAAGCCCAACGCGAGATGCATCACAATACACCGTATAAGATCCTGAATCTATGGGTAATACCAACACTTGCGCCGTAGTCAAAGCAGTCTTGAGCTTCTGAAAACTCAACTCACACTCGTCTGACCATCCGAATGGAACACCTTTCCGGGTCAGTCTAGTCAATGAGTTTGCTATAGATGAAAACCCTTCCATGAATCGACGATAATAACCTAGCAAACCTAGAAAACTCTGTATCTCTGTAACTAAAGTAGGTCTAGGCCAATTCTGAATAGCCTCAATCTTCTTAGGATCCACTTTTATGCCTTCTACCGATACAACATGCCCCAAAAGGCAACTGAGTCTAACCAAAATTCACATTTTGAAAATTTGGCATATAACTGATTATTCTTCAAAGTCTGAAGCACACTCCAAAGATGATGCTCATGCTCCTCTCGACTGCTGGAGTAAATCAAGATATCATCAATGAATACAACCACAAAAAAATCCAAATAGGGCTTGAACACCCGATAAATCAAATCCATAAATGTTGCTGGGGCATTTGTCAGCCCAAATGACATCACTAGGAATTCGTAATGCCTATACCGAGTACGAAAAGCTATCTTAGGGACATCAGATGACCTAATCTTCAATTGATGGTAACCAGACCTCAAGTCAATCTTTGCAAACACCTTGGCACCCTGAAGCTGATCGAATAAGTCATCAATTCTTGGCAGTGGATACTTGTTCTTGATAGTAGCCTTGTTCAACTCCTGATAATCTATATACATTTGTATTGAACCATCTTTCTTCTTTACAAATAATACTGGTGCACCCCAGAGTGAGACATTGGGTCTAATGAATCCCTGATCAAGCAAGTCTTGTAACTGCTCCTTCAATTCTTTCAACTCTGACGGGGCCATACAGTATGGTGGGATAGAAATGGGCTAAGTGCCCGGAGCTAAATCAATACAGAAGTCAATATCTCTGTCAGGTGGCATTCTCGGCAAATCTGCAGGAAATACTTTTGGAAATCCACGAACAACTGGTACTGAGTCCATAGAAGGAACATCCGTACTGCGATCGCAAATATAAGCCAAATAGGCTAGACACCCTTTCTCGACCATATACCGAGCCTTCATATAAGAAATAACCATGCTGGTAGAATGATCAAAAGTTCCTTTCCACTCTAATCGAGGCAACCCCGGGTCACCGTCTTGGCATGACATTCCAATATGGCATGATAAGGTGACAACCAATCTATTCCCAAGATGACATCAAAATCTACCATATCAAGAAGTAAAAGATCCACACTAGTCTCAAGACTCCCAATAGTAACCACACATGAATGATAGACATGATTTACTACGATAGAATCTCCCACCCGAGTGTACACACATAGGAGCACTCAGAGAGTCACGAGGAATCACTAGATATGAAGCAAAATAAGAGGACACATAGGAATAAGTAGATTATGGATCAAATAGAACTGAAGCATCTCTATGGCAAACTGGAACAATACCTGTAATCACAACATCAGATGATTCAGCCTCAGGCCTAAATGGAAAAGCATAAAATCGAGGCTGAGCCCCACCACTCTGAACCGCATCCCTGGGACGGCCTCTCATCCCTAGGACAGCCTCTAACTGGCTGGCCTCCACCTCTAACGGTCTAACCTCCACCTCTAGCTGCCTAACCCCTACCACTAGCTGGCTGAGTAGGCGGTGAAGCAACCAGTGCTGGAACCATAGCACGAGAACCATGTTGCTGTATGCTTCCCTGAGACATAAGGCAGAATCTAACAATGTGCCTCAGATCACCACAAGTATAACAGGACCTCGGCTGCTGTGACTGCTGACCCGAACGGGACGAATAACCGGTTGTAGTAACTCTAGAGTGGTGGTGCACTGATAGGAGCTGAATATGCACTAAATGCTGGCTTCTCAGAGTAAGGCATAATAGGACCATGACTCCCCGAAGCACCGGGAGATGCCTGAAGTGATGAATGAAATGGTCTGGGAGGATGACCCCTACCAAAATTACCCCTGCCTCCAGACGAGGCACCACTGCAACCACCGAACTGATGAGGCCTCTTATCAGACCTCTTACCTCTCTCCTGTGCAAGAACTATCTCGATCCTCCTCACGACATTAGCAGCCGCCTAAAAGGAAATCTCACTTCCGGCCTCCTTGGCCATCTGAAGCCTGATAGGGTGAGTGAGTTCCTTAATAAATCTCATCACTCTCTCTCCCTCAGTAGGTAGTAAAAGGAGAGCATGATGGGCTAAATACACAAAACGGGATTCATACTGAGTAACAGTCATACTGCCCTGCTATAAACACTCAAATTGCCTGCGGTAATCCTCTCTCAATGTGATAGGGAGAAACTTCTCTAGAAATAGCTGCGAGAATTGTTCCCAGGTCAATACAGGCAATCCAACTGGTCTGGTCAATGTATAATCTCTCCACCACCTCTTAGGCAGAACCCGTCATCTGAAATACAGCAAAATCGACCCCATTGGTCTCAACTATACTCATGTTCTGCAGTACCTCATGTCAGCGGTCAAGATAATCCTGTGAGTCCTCAGAAGGTGTACCACTGAAGTGAACTGGAAAGAGCTTAGTAAACTTACCCAGTCTCAATAAGGCCTCAGAAGACATGGCGGGCCTATCATCGGCCTGCGCCGCAATAACTGGCTGAACTACCCCAACTGGCGAGGCTGCTATAGCCTGATTCTGGGGAGCCATCTGCTCCGGAGCTGGTGTCACTGGAAATGTACCATTCTGTGCCATGCCCTCCATAACACTCACCAAATGGACTAGAGCGTCCTAAAGCACTAGAGTAGCTATAAATCCTTCCGCGACCTGAACTAGTCCCACCGGTACAGTCTGAGCAGGAACCTCCTCCTGAAGATCCACCTGAGGTTCTACAACAGGTGCTGCTGCTCGAGCTCTAGACTGAGCTCTACCTCTGCCTCTGCCTCTGCCTCTGCCTCGGCCCCTAGCACGACCTCGACCTCTACCCCTGGCCATAGTTGCAACCGGGGGCTCTCGTCCCTGTCCATCGGTAGATGTATTATATGTTCTCACCATCTGCGAGAGAATAAGAATATAATGGTTCAATCATCGACGATAGAATAATATCGCATGATAGAATAAGAAAGAAGGGATATTGTTCCTAAACTTCATAGCCTCTGAGAGATAAGTACAGGCGTCTCTGTACCGATCCTTCAGACTCTACTAAGATTGCTCGTGACTCGTGAGACCTATGTAACCTAGGGCTATGATACCAACTGCCGCAACCCAAAATTCTCACCTTCGGGAGCGTGATGGCGCCTAACATTTCACTTGCTAGGCAAGCCAACTTTAAAATAATATTAGCCATTTTAAAACAATTTTAAATTAATTAATAACAAAGAAACAAATGCGGAAGTAAAGTCTGAAATATAGTGAATAATCCATAATAATAGAGATATCTAAAAACCATCCCAGAAATGGAGTCGCAAGTGCATGACCTTCTAGAATAATACAAATAAAGGTCTGAATAAAATTCAAGCTATTTTAAATATAATACACAGCTGAGATAAGATAGAAGAGGACTTCAGAACTGTGAACGATGTGCAGTTATACCTCAAGTCTCAACTGGTAGCTGTTTCCGGGCAAATATATTGTACGCCACTGGGACCAATCTGCAGAGAAATGCAGTGTCGTATCAGTACAACCGACCCCATGTACTAGTAAGTGCCGAGCCTAACCTCGACAAAGTAGTGACGAGGCTAAGACAAGACACCCACAAATAAAACCTGTACAAGTAAATACAAATATGAAGTAACAATAATACAATAAATAACAATTTATAAATTAGGAGGGAACATGAAAAGGGGAAAGATATAATAATTTCAGCAGGAGATGTATCACTTAGCAGTCAATTAATTCATCAACAATAAAATGAACAAATGATAATATAAAAATGGCATGGCACCACCCTTCATGCTTTTACTCTCATTTGGCACGACATCACCCTTCGTGCTTTTACACTCTCTGAAAATGACACGACATCACCCTTCGTGCTTTTACACTCTCTTAAAATGACACGGCATCACCCTTCGTGCTTTTATACTCACAATTGGTATGACAACATCCTTCGTGCTTTTACACTCACAAATGGCACGGCAACACCATTCGTTCTTTTACACTCACAAATGGCACGATAATACCCTTCATGCTTTTACACTCTTCCTTACCATGAAAATAATAATATAAATTCGAAAGAGAATTTAAATGCGGGGATATACACATATCAATCAATTCAATACCAAAATACTAACTTCACCTTCCAAAATAATCAACAATAATTAAATGAATAATAAGTTCACGAATAATGATCAAATAATCAATAATAAACTTAAACATGAATATCTTTAATTAAATAGACAATTATTCACAATAAATAAATTCCACCCGCATGCTTTGACTCAACCACAACGTATAAGTACTCGTCACCTCACATATACGTTGTACTCGCACAATAAATGATGTAGCAAATAGACAGATAAGTCCTACTCCCTCAAGTCAAGGTTAAACACGACACTTACCTCGCTTACAACCAAAATCACGAATCCAATAAACCTTTGCCTTGCGAATTCGTGTCCGAAATCCTCAAATCTTCAAAAACAATTCAATATACTCAATACAAATCGTACGAATTAATTCCATATGAATTTACTAATTTTTCGGATTAAAATTCGAAATTCATCTCAAAAATCGGCAGTGGGACCCACGCCTCAAATCCCGAAAAACTTACAAAATCTGAACACCCGTTCCGATACGAGTTCAACCATATAAAATTTATTGAATTTCGACATCGGATTGGCTTTCAAATCTTCATTTTATATTTTTGGAAGATTTTATAAAAATCTGATTTTTCTTCAATAATTTCACGAATTAATGATATAAATGAGTATGGAATCATGAAATATAATCAATATAGGATAAGGAACACTTACCCCAATGTTCCCATGAAAATCGCCCAACAATCGTCTTGCCCGAGCTCAAAATCGAAAATGGTGGAAAATGGGTCGAAATCCCATTTCCAAAACTTAAGTTCTGTTTGCCCAGATTTTTACTCATCGCGATCGCGGGAATTCGTTTGCGATCGCGTAGAACAATTTTCGCCTAGGTGCATTTTACTCTTCGTAATCGCGGGAATGGCTTCGCGATCGCGAAGCACAATTTGCACAGGCCGCCAATTTGCACTACGCGATCGCGGCAATGCACTTGCGAACGCGAAGCACAACTTCTCAGCCTTCCGCGATCGCGGACCACACTGTGCGATCGCGTAGCACAAATTTTGTGCTTCACCTTCTGCCTCATTCCTTCTTCGTGAACACGATCCATTCTACGCGTTCGCGGTGCACTAGGAACTAACCTTCCGCGATCGCGTGCCAGTCTTCGCGAATGCGAGGGGTAAAACTCACGGCTCACAATTTCCTCTTCGCGATCGCAGGAAATGCTTCGCGATCGCAAAGCACAATGTACCAGATGACAGCAGAAGCTAAAAACCAGATTTTTCTCAAAGTTCAAATGGTCCGTAGGCTATTCGAAACTCACTCGAGCCCTCGGGGCTCCTAACCAAACATGCACACAAGTCCAAAAATATAATACGAACTCGCTCGCGTGATGAAAATACCAATTTAACATCTAGAATTACAAATCGGACACCAAATCAAATGAAATTTTTAACAAAACTTTAAAACTTCTATTTTCACAACCAAACGTCCGAATCACATCAAATCAACTTCGTTTCTCACCAAATTTGACAGACAAGTCATAAATGATATAACGAAGATATTCAAATTTTCTGAATCGGATTCCGACCCCGATATCAAAAAGTTAAATCCGTGGTCAAACTTTGGAAATCTTTAGCCTTTAAATTTCTAGTTTATGTTAAAATGCCATAACTTGAGCTAGGGACTTCCAAATTAATTTCTGGCCATATGCCCAAGTCCCAAATCATGATACGGACCTATCAGAACTGTCAAAATATTGATCCGGGTCAGTTTGCCCAAAATATTGACCAAAGTCAACTCAGTTGAGTTTTAAGGTTATATTTTACATTTTAATCCATTTTTCACATACAAACTTTCCAAAAAATAATACGGACTGCGTACGCAAGTCGAGGAATGATGAATAGTACTTTTCGAGGTCTTAGAACATAAAAATAATTATTAAATTTAAAGATGATCTTTTGGGTCAATCACAAAAAGAGATATTATGTATCCTAGAAATAGGTAGAACATAATATATGCCTTGAACTCATTGTATAATTATAAGGAGAAAGGAAATCAATATCATATTTATTTTAATTGATGAAACTACTTAAAAACGGCCGTTCTCCGAGTTTGGTTACATGCTGGTGGTCATGAATTTGATGAACTCCTATTGACCTGAAACTTGGTAGATTCATCGAAAAGGATCTAATGAGAAAAACTCACTGCTATGTAGTGAATCATGCTGTTTTCGGCTTTTTGAGGTCATTTAGATGGGTTTTCAAGCAATTTATTAAATTAAATTTGTTATAAATAAGAAAATTTATTCTTTATATATCGGCTATATTTGTGTTAAATCTGGAATATGATGACACATGATGATTTGACTTGATATGATATATAACAAGAATGTGAATCAGATGGATTTAATCCTAAATACGCCAAAAAATATTTATTCGAATTTGGTCTAATTTTTTAGCGATCGTGAATTTCACGATCTTCGAATGATCTGAAATTTGGTAGGATCATCGAAAATGATCAGTTAAGAAGAACTCTCTGCTTTGCAATGAATCACATCGTATTTTGACGATTCAGGATTGTTTAGATGAGTTATTTTGGTTGTTTGTTTGACTAAAATATGATTTACATACGAAAAGTCATTGTTTTTGTTATTTTATTTATGTCTGATCTGGAACATGATAACACATGTTGATTTGACATTAATTGGTATATGATAAGAATGTAGGTCATATTTTAAATTTTAAAAAAAATACTTAAAATGGCAATTTCCCAAATTTGGTCGCAGTTTTGGAGATTGTGATTTTAACGGTCTCCGATTAATCTGAATTTTGGTAGGTTTATCAGAAATAGCCCAGTGATCAACACTCACTTCTATGCAATGAAAAATATTAATTTTAGCGTTTTAAGACTGTTTAAATGGGTTTTTGAGAAATTATTTTAATTATGAAACTTAATCCTCAAAGAAAGGTTCGTGGTTGTAACCAAGTGGTGATGGGAATTAACCGCTATGGTCTCCACTTTTTATTTATAGTGAGATAATAAATTTATGCGTTAACTTTAGGTCTTCCTCCATATCGGATAAATTTATTATGAACTCACTGGGTATAGTTACTCGTTATTGATAACCTATATTGACTCTCTATCTGAGTTTATGCGTTGAATCAATTTTATAATTAAAATATAATTATGATTAAGTGGTGATAGAAATATATTTATATGGTCTTCCACTATTAATTTTAAGTGAGTAATAAATTTACGCGTTGACTTTAGGTCTTCCTCCCTATCGGATAAATGTATTGTAAGCTCACTAGGTTAAATACTAGTAATTGATATCGTGTACTTATTCTCCATCTCAGTATACATGTTGGATCAATGGAACTAGAGCTATTAATTATGATGTTCACTTGACTTAAATTAACAGTATACTCTCCATCTGAGTTGGGTCTGTTTTAATTTATTTGAGTGAATAATATTGCATTACATATGTATGTTGCATGAGTAATTCTTTTTCCATCAAAATTTTCTATCCAAGATGCATGAATACATATATGTGTAGTGTGTTTGAAATTTTAGTATTAAATAGTTATATACAATTGATTGAAAATAATAGTATACTCTCCATCTGAGTTGGTTCTATTTATTTTTGGATTGTATAATTCGTGCATTATATAATATACTTCGCATGAATGATTTTTTTCCCATCGAAATTTATTATTCGAGATGCATATATGTATATAAGTATTGAATGCAGTCTGAATTTTATTATTCAGTGTTTTGACTTATTATGATCTATTTAATATTTTTATCTCAACTCCACAATGACTTTATGCAATTTTTCGTATTATTTGTTCAAATTTTCTTTTAGTGATAAGACATTAATTTAAAGGATGCAATGTATGTACCTTTTGTTAGAAGGAATTTAATTCCGGTTTCTGGGCAAAGTAAGAGAAGGATATTTGTTTTATTTTTCAAATAACTCTTGAGTTATTGAGCTTGATAAATATTTTATCTCTTGTGGTACATGAATGCATAACCTTGTTATTGTATATTAATGTCCCTCCTGAACAGAATAATATTAGTCTACCTCATAAGAGAATATGTTCTTCAATATTGAGTAAAACTTATCTGTGCACTTTTGTCTAAGTTATATTAATCTGAATAAGATTTCAAGTTAGTCAAGGATGGACCTTAATGTTCATTAAAAGTAGAGGCATTACCACCTTGTGGATCCCGTTTAGAAGAAACTTTGACTAAAGGATGTTTCCCTTCAAAAGGAAATAAAGCTAGTGATAAGCTAAAATAAATCCCTTCTGATTTGTATGGTTAAATGAACATACTCGTAAGAGATAGTTTTGAGTATTTTGTGACGTTCATAAATGATTACTCAAAATATTAATATATTTATTTGATGCAACGTAAGTCTTAATGATTTAAGTAATTCAAGGTTTTTAAGACTTGAAACAGAGAAGCACCAACGAAATATGTCAAGTTACTGCAATTTGATTGTAGTGGCGAGCACCTCTCTAAATAGTTCTTTTGTTACTTATCAGAATAAGATATTACATCTCAATTGTTTACACTGTAAACTCCATAATAGAGTGGTGTGGAAGAAAGAAGAAATAAGTATTTTTTGGATATGGATAGATTAATGAAGTGTTATTCAGATTTGCCTTATTCGTTTTTGGAATATTACCTAGAAACTGCAAATTACATTCTGAATTTAGTTCCTTCTAAGTTAGTACCTGTGACATCTATAGAACTGTATACTGAATGTAAGCTCAGCCTGTGGCATGTTCAGATATAGGATTGTCCAGCACATATGCTGAAAAGGAAAACGGATATGTAAGTTGGAACTAAGAATGGATAGGTGCATGTTTATTAAATATTCAAAAAAACGAATGAAGGTTTTGTAACGACCCGACCGATCGTTTTGAGTATTACAATCTCGTTCACCCATTTACTTCTCTATCTGTGCTTTATAGCTGTATTATGACCTATCAGATTAGTTAGTTCGGGTCCGTAGAGATTTCAGAATGAATTGAAACACTTAGTCTCATAATGGAAAGCTTAAGTTGGAAAAAGTCGACCAGATATTGATTTATGTGTAAACAACCTCAGATTTGAATTCTGATATTTTTAGTAGCTTCCTATGCTGCTTCTGGACTAAGGACCATGTCCAAAAAATTATTTGGAGGTCCGTAGTGGAATTAGGCTTGAAATGGCGAAAGTCAAATTTTTGGGAAGTTTGACCGGGGGTTAACTTTTTGATATCGGAGTCGAAATCCGATTCTAAAAATTGAAATAGCTTCGTTATTTTATTTATGACTTGTGTGCAAAATTTGAAGTTATTCCGGATTGATTTGTTATGTTTCGGCACAAGATATAGAATTTAAAACTTCAAAGTTCATATATTTTAATTTGAGGTGCGATTCGTCGTTTCGATGTTGTTATGTATGATTTGAGGCCTCGAGTAGGTCCGTGTTATTTTATGGGACTTGTCGGTATATTTGGATGGGGTTCTGAATGGCTCGGGTGACTTTCAGACGAGGTTCAGACCATTTCTCATTCTCATTTGGTTGTTGGTAGCTGCTGGTACTGGTGTTGTGCACCTGCGGTTGAATTTGCGCAGGTGTGATGGTCGCAGAAGTGACAAAGCAGTTGCAGAAGCGAGGGAGTGCTGGCTGGGGAGGCATCGCAGAAGCGGATCTTCAGGCGCAGAAGCACGATTGCAGATGCGACCATGGCCATCGCATCGCAAAAGCGTCCTGTCTCGCAAATGCAAGCCCTTTCCCGCAAAAGCGAAGGTCGCGAATGTGACCTCTTGTCCACAAATGCAGAAACGCAGTGCAGAACCCCTTTAAGTTTGAGGGTTCGATATTTTTACCCATTTTTCGGATTTTGGAGCTCGGTTTAGGCGACGTTGGAAAGGAATATTTCCACACAACTTGGGGTAAGTGTTCTTGACTCCCTTATGATTATATTTCATGAATTAATCTTCATTTTTTGTGTAAGATTATCGAATCGAAGGAAATTTCTATAATTTCATAAAACAATTTTTCGAGTTTTGAATACCGATTTAGAGTCAAATTTGAGTGAAATTAGTATGGTTGAACTTATAATTGGATGGGTTATCAGATTTTGTGAGTTTTTTCGGATTCCGAGATGTGGGCCCCACTGTCGATTTTTCGAGCGGAGTTGAAAATTTTCATAAATTGTTAATTTATAGGCATTGGAGTAAATTGTGATTTATTTGCACGTTGTTTGAATAGATACGGATCGTTTGACTTGAATTGAGGAGATAGGAGGCGTTCGGAAGTTGATACGTGCAAAATGGAAATTTTGGAGCATTGTTTAGCTTGCTCGGCATTGGATTTGGCTTGTTCGAGGTAAGTAACTCTTCTAATATTGGAGCTGAGGTATGAACACTGACTATATATGTTATGTGCTTGGTGTTGAGGTGACACACATGATAGGTGACGGGCATGTGGGCGTGCACCGTATGAACTGTGACTCCGTTATTTTTGTGGTACTGTGTAGTTACCTTACTGTGTAGTTACCTGAACTTATCTGTAATTATGAAATCTCTATGTACTAGAGTTATCGAGTTGTGAGTCATGTTAGAAGCCATGTCTAGACTAAATGCTTATTCTCTTGGGACCCATTGAGGTCAATACTGATGTTGAGTTATTTGTTTACATTGCAATGTCATACTCAGTCGTGTTCTTTCATTTCATATCATATCTCAGTCTCTATTGTTATTTATTGACACATCATATCATTATTTTTGGGCTAGTTTTATGGCATTGTGAGCCTGAGAGACTGTAGAGATTAATGAGATTGATGACTGAGTGAGACCGAGTGCCTGATTATGAGTGACATTTATGGGATCGAGATGCACACCGCAAAGGGTATACTGATTTTTGATAACGCTTGGGCTGAAGGATCCCCTCCGGAATCTGCACACACCCCCTGTGAGCGTGGTTGATTTATATTGAGGGATGGATCTTCCCTGAACATGGATCTTGTCCGAAGCATTTATACCTGGGGATGGATCTTCCCCACGGGCTGGATTGGCCCTAGTCAATACTGAGTGACTGATGGTCAGTTGATGTATATATTTTGGGATGGATCTACCCTGGGCCGGATTGGCCATATACAGTACTAAGTGATTGAGCATGATGAGTGAAAAGTGTGAGACAGTGAGATTGAGTACTCTGAGAGTATGAGTACATGAGTTCATCTCTGAGATACGTTGCATTGACATGCCACATGACATACATGCATAGAGATGTATTTTTCTCGTGTTGTACGGTATCACGTCATTTATGACTTCTCACACATATTGACATATGGGTATAGTGATGCATTTTACACTGTCTATCTGGAAAGAAAATGAAACATCTTATTTATTGTTGAAAAGATTTTTGGGAAAATTATTGTTTTCAAACTTACTCATATTTTTGGCAACTTCGGTAAACGATTTGGGTTTTCACTGATATACTTGAAAGGCAAAACTATTTTCAGAAATCATGATTAAGCTGAGCATTTATCTCTGAGTTACTTCTTTTATTCCTTGATTTACGTTGTTATGGACTGTTGTTGGCTATTGGTGTTGGACCTGACCTTTGTTCCAGCTCGTCACTTCTTTCAACCCTAGGTGAGGTTTATTACTTATTGAGTACATGAGTTCGGTTGTACTCATACTACACTTCTGCACCTTGCGTGAAGATGTTGGATGCTAATGTTGGGGAGACTGACGGGAGCTGGATTTGAAGATGTACCTGTGTTCCGGTTGTAGCTGCCTCTTGTTCAAGGTAGCCTTAGATTTATAAAAATCTGTTTATGTACATTTCGAACAGATGATGTATTTATTTCATTTCAGCTTTGTAAATTCTAATCTTAGAAACTCATGATTTGTACTACCAGTCCTTCGGGAGTGTATTAGATTAAGTTAAATATTAATTTAATTGGATAATTGTTAATTGGCTTACCTGAGGAGTTGGGTTAGGTGCCATCACGACTAGGTTGATTTTGGGTCATCACAAGTTTATTTTATTGCCCTAAAGAAAATAAGACAATTGTTAAAACAAATGCATTTTTCTAGATTATGACTGTTCAATAAACCATATTCCTAGAAGTAAACTATGTTTATAAAAACTAGGCAAAGAAATAACTAAATGTTCAAGAACATCAAAACCCACACGTCGGAATTGACGTTCCATTGCATTTAAGTTGTGGGAGAACGTTAATAGATAGAATATGCCTTTGTCGAGTGGGAGTGATGTTTGAATAGTGAACACTATAGTATGAAGTAGCTAATATTTCAATACCGTAAGGTAATGAAGGTAATATTAGTAGTACTTCGTCATAGTGGGAGAATACTAAGGAAAATCATAGTTCAATGTACACTCTTGGGATAGTTTCGGTAACAGGATCCCTGAAGAGTTTAATCCCAAACTAGATAGTTACGACAAAGCACTACTAGACAAATATTACATCAGAAATAACTTGGCAAGATTCTTTAACAAAACCTTATTTGGTGAAGACTTTTAATAGTCATGTAAAAGAATGCCTTAGAAAGTTGTAGATGCATGGTTATGAGTCTAAGTAGGAGATTGTTGGGGCATATACTATTAACCATGTGTTTAGATATAGTATATTCTAACAATTGTCATGGTTAAAAGTCTAAGTGGGAGATTGTTGGGATATATACTATTAACCATGGGTTTGGTTTAGATATAGTATTTATTATGAAATAATTGTTCATTCAGTTTTAATAAAATTTTAAATAGATCATATACTGTGTCATTTTCTTATATAGTAGATAATTTAGTGTATAGAGTTTAGCTTATACACGGAAGATTAAATCATTGGTTCTTATAAGTATAAAGTTTAAGTTCACAATCTAATGATGGAATTGGACAAACCATCTGGATGATTGTAGCACAAGATTAAATATAATTTATCTTGATTATGGGAATGGTGTAATTCCAACTTCTTGTACTAGTACATTTTGTATGTATTGAACGGACCAAGTAGAGATAAGTATTTCATACTGACTTAATAAAATAAACTCTCTAGCCATTAAATGTACTTATACTCTTAATCTTGATATAATTATTATTAGCTGTGTTTATTATTACTGTTTTGATTTATTAAAAGGCGAGATCCTTTCGTGGGTCAATATGCCTGGTAAATTGGATAATAATAATGTACATTGGCAAAGTAATAGTTAGTTGATGGAATCCATGTCTCGGTTTAGAGATTGATGATATACCTTTATGAAAGCTTATAAGTTTTCATGTGTAAACCCGACCGGTGGATTTTGTATCTGACACATGAAATAAGTTAAGCGAAAATCTAAAGAAAATAATCAATAAATTAAATTATCAGTAATAAAATTTAATTGATTAGTATCTGAATCTTAATATGGGGAGTTAAATAAGATTTAATGGATGAATTTTGAAATTGAATAAGAAATGCAATTATGAATTTTTAGTGAAATAATTCATAATTAATTATGGTGGATATTAATTTCGAAAATTAGAAATTAATTCCATAATTGGAAGCCTTGTTAGTTAAATTCTATGGTCCCTGCTGTGCCTAGATAAAAGGAAATAAATGAATCTTTTTTCTGATAGAAAGGAAAACCCAACAGGTTTTGTAAAAGGATTTTAATCCTTAAAACTTGTGCTATAAATACATAAGGTTTTTCACCTAGAGGTGAGAGAGATGGTGGCCGAATTTCAGCCCTTTTTTCCTAGAAATTTCACCCACACGAAATTGTTATTTCCTGACATTTTTTGGGTAACGCAGTAGAAGACCGTAGAATGTTCGGAGATCGTGATCGTGCGGGTGGTGAAGATTTCATTGAGTTGTTGAGGAATTGGGCGTTCACGTGATAGAGGAGCTTTGTTCACGCTTCAAGAGGTAACCCGTGAAATCCCGTTTATACTAGTTGTCTGGATTATATGTGAGCTTTTACTCTTGACTTTCCTCTATAACTGATACTAGCATGCATAAAAAGGACAAATCAACTTATCTTGGACTTGGAAAGAGAGTAGGGAGGAATCAACTTATCTTAGTCCAAATGGTGATGATATCTTTACATTTACCATGAAAGGTGAAGAAACCACTCGATATAAGTTGCTTATTCCTTTGGTTCCTTTTTTTAATTTACCAAATATGAAAATCTCATCCATGAGTAATTTAACAAGAGAATGGAAAAGGAGAAATAGTATTGGTAAATGAAATTGCATGCATGTCAGAATCCGATGGCAAAATAGCCAACCCCACTCTTAGTTCCAGTCACAACCCCAGCATAGAAACCCCTTAACATAAATAAATTCAGACAAATGCAAGCAGTCATGGTTTGATCAACTTTTTCCACAGTTGATCAAAGTCTTCGACTGAATGAACCAAAAAGGCCAACATCAAACAAGTAGAAAGAATAATTGCAATCTGTACAGACGCCATAATGCACAGAAACGCGTAATTTCTTATTTTCCTTTTGACCATTTCTCTGCTTCTGTTCAATCACCTTCTCCTTTTTAATTTCATTCTCCTACACTTCAGTCATATACCTATACAATTTTGCATGAAAATGAGAACTCTACACTTTCTATATCTTCTCTTGATACCATTGTTGCAAATCTTATCAGGTTATCAGATTTTCTTAGTTTCCTCTCAATGCCTTGATGATCAGAAATCACTGTTGTTGCAGTTGAAGGGCAGCCTACAATATGACTCTAGTTTGTCAAACAAATTGGCACGTTGGAACAAGAACACAAGTGACTGTTGCAAATGGGATGGGGTGACATGTGATAGCTCTGGTCATGTGATTAACTTGGAATTGTTCAATGTTGGAATACCAGTTGGTATAGGCAACTTAACGAACTTGAAGTACCTGAATTTATCGAATGCCGGTTTTGTTGGGCAAATTCCTATGATGTTATCAAGATTAACAAGGCTAGTTACTCTTGATCTCTCAATTCTTTTCCCTGGAATTCAACCTCTAAAACTAGAGAATCCCAATTTGAAACAGTTCAATGAGAATTCAACAGAGCTTAGAGAGCTTTACCTTGATGGTGTTGATCTTTCAGCTCAGAAGAGCGAGTGGTGTCAATCTTTATCTTCATATTTGCCTAACTTAACAATCTTGAGCTTGTGTGGTTGTCAAATTTTAGGCCCCATTCATGATTCATTTTCCAAGTTTCAATCTCTTTCTATCATCCATCTTGACCAGAATAATCTCTCTACCGCAGTTCCTGAATATTTTGCCAATTTCACAAACTTGACTACATTGACCCTCTGTTCTTGTAATCTTCAGGGAGTATTTCCTGAAAAGATCCTTCAGATACAAGCTCTAGAGACTTTGGCCTTGCCAAATAATAAGTTGCTCAGTGGAAGAATTCCAAATTTTCCACGACACGGATCTTTGAGGACGATAATACTAAGGTACACAAACTTTTCTGGTTCATTACCAGAGTCCATTTCGAACCTTCATAACTTGTCCAGGTTAGAGCTCTTCAATTGCAGTTTCAGTGGATCAATACCTTCCACAATAGCAAACCTTACCAATCTTGTTTATTTAGATGTCTCCTCGAACAATTTCACTGGTTCTATCCCATATTTCCAACGGTCCAAGAAACTCACCTATTTAGACCTTTCTCGTAATGGTCTAACTGGTCTCGTCTTCAGCTCATTTTGAAGGACTCTCAGCGCTTGTATGCATAAATCTAGGGAACAACTTGCTCAACGGGATCCTTCCTGCATATATCTTTGAGCTCCCCTCCTTGCAGCAGCTTTTTCTTAACGGCAATCAATTTGTTGGCCAAGTCAAAGAATTCCGCAATGCATCCTCCTCTCTGCTGGATACTATTGATTTGAGCAACAACCATCTGAATGGATCGATTCCCAAGTCCATATTTGAAGTTAAGAGGCTTAAGGTCCTCTCACATTTTTCAAACTTCTTTAGTGGGACAGTGCCACTTGACCTGATTGGGAAGCTCAGTAACCTTACAAGACTAGAGCTTTCTTACAATAACTTGACCATTGATACTAGTAGCAGCAATTTGACCTCGTTCACCTTTTCCCAGTTGAGCATATTGAATCTAGCTTCTTGTCGGCTGCAAAAGTTTCCTTATCTTCAAAATCAGTCAAGGATGATCCACTTAGACCTTTCTGACAACCAAATACAGGGGGCAATACCAAATTGGATTTGGGGAATTGGTGATGGAGCTCTCGCTCACCTGAATCTTTCCTTTAATCAGCTGGAGTACGTGGAACAGCCATACAATGTTTCCAGCAATCTTGTAGTCTTTGACTTGCATTCCAACCGTATAAAAGGTGACCTACCAATTCCACCTTCTTCTGCCATCTTTGTGGACTACTCGAGCAATAATTTCAGCAATTCCATCCCACTGGATATTGGTGATTATCTTGCTCTTGCTTCCTTTTTCTCAGTAGCAAATAATGAACTCACTGGTAGAATTCCTGAATCCATATGCAAGGCTAGCTACCTTCAAGTTCTTGATTTGTCTTGCAATGCCTTGAGTGGAACAATACCACGATGTATACTGGAAAATAGTACAACTCTTGGAATGCTGAATCTAGGGAATAATAGACTCAATGGTGTTATACCATATTCATTTCCAATTCGTTGTGCTCTAAAAACTTTAGACCTCAGTAGGAATAGCTTAGAAGGGAAGCTGCCGAAGTCGCTGGCCAACTGCGAGTTGTTGGAGGTCCTGAATGTTGGAAATAACAGACTTGTTGACAGTTTCCCATGCATGTTGAGTAACTCGTACAGTCTGAGAGTCCTAGTCTTGCGCTCCAATCTATTCACAGATCATAGATATAGCTTCCAACAACTTCACTGGTATGTTGAATGCAGAATACTTTTCAAATTGGAGAGGAATGATGGTTGAAGATGATTACATGGAGTCAGGACACAATCGCATCCAGTTTAGGTTCCTCCAACTAAGTAACTTATACTATCAGGACACAGTTACAATAACCATCAAAGGGATGGAGATGAAGCTTGTGAAGATTCTCAGGGTCTTCACATCTATTGATTTCTCTTCAAATAAATTTCAAGGAGTGATTCCAGATACAGTCGGTGATCTTAGCTCACTTTATCTCCTGAACCTGTCACACAATGCCCTTGAGGGACCAATTCCAAAATCAATTGGGAAGCTACAAAAGCTTGGATCACTAGACCTGTCTTGGAACCAGCTGTCTGGTGATATCCCTGCGGAGCTTGCAAATCTCACATTCCTATCAGTTCTGAACTTGTCATTCAACAAATTGTTTGGAAGAATCCCATCGAGTAATCAATTTCAAACATTCTCAGCAATTTCCTTTAAAGGAAACAGAGGCCTATGCGGGTTCCCTCTCAACAACAGTTGCGAAAGCAATGACTCAGAGGTGATGCTGCCACCAATTTCTCTAGAAGACTCAGATTTTGACTGGAAGTTCATTTTTGCAGCTGTTGGATACATAGTAGGGGCAGCAAATACTATTGCACTTCTGTGGTTTTACGAGCCGGTGAAGATATGGTTCGACATACGTATGGAGAAATGCTTGCTTTGGTTATCAACAATGTGATCCTTAAACCAATAAATGAGGCGTTTATTTAACTGTGTTGCTGCTTAAGCCTTGCTTTGATTGCTTGTGTTGTAAATAAACTGCAGAATAAACAAATGCAAGATCTAGGGTGTGTTTGGTATGACCGAAAATGTTTTTCAATTTTCCCATTTTGGTTGGCTTAAATGTTTTGGAAGTTTTCCCTATCAAGAGGAGAGAATATTTTTCAAAACTCTTTTTCAACCTTACTAACTCTATTCTCCTTCCCCACCAACCCACCCCACACCTCACCTACCCATCCCCATCCCCGCCCTACCCTTCCCCTCACCCCCATCCTAAATAAAAATATTATTAATAGTACTTTATTTTCATGCTATAAATATTTATTTTTCATTTCAACAAATGAGTAAGTTATTTTTATGATATAAAAAAGTATTTTTTTTTATTTTAACAAAAAAAATACTTTCTTTTCATGATGTTGAAAAAGTATTTTCTTTCATTTCAACAAAAAAAGTAATTTCTTTTCATGATGTAGAAAAAATATTTTTTTTATTTCAACAAAATGAGTAGTTTCTTTTTATGATGTAAAAAAGGTATTTTCTTTTATTTTAATAAAATGATTATTTTATTTTCATGTGGTAGAAAATGTACTTTCTTTATAGTTATTGAACATAAATTTCAACGTTATTTTGCGTAAAAAGGTAAAGCAGCACATTAGTTCATTAGGGTTTGTGTAAATTTTTAGAAGAATAATTAAATTATTAAAAAAAATAGAGTCCTGAAAATGTTGGGTATTTTGGGAGAGGGAGGGGAGGGAACAAGGAAACATGATGACTTGGGGAAAGGAGGTGAAGAGAGTAGCATAAAAAAATATTTTTTACTCTCTAACAAACACTAAAAAATATTTTTCGGAAAAAGCTTTCTACTCACCAACTAAACAAGAAAAAATAAGTAATAAAACCACTTATTTTACATGAAAACATTTTTCATGAAAAATATTTTGATTCGTACCAAACACACCCCTAGATGAAAGTCAAGTGAACTCCTAAACGTGTTTGTAATTTCCCTTGATAAATATATACAACTTCTAGCGCAGCAGTTTCTAATGTTTGATAACTTCAAGGGAAATAATTTTATTCTACACTACTTGCTTCCACTGAAATCTAGTACTATATAGTCTCTTAGCTTCTGTATTAATGGCTAAGTTTAGGAATAAATTCTCAGATAGAAGCACGGGAAAGTCTCCATCATCGTATGAGCACACCTTACCAATAAACTATGCAATCAGTATTATCACTCTAAGATAAAACAATAATTTCAACTGCGAAGGTTCAAATATACCCTTATACTTTCGAAAATCGTCTAATAATATCACTTGTTATATTATTGGGTTATTTATACCAATGCAGTCATACTTTGAGTTCAAATATACCCCCCATTTAAATAGAAGGACACATGTCATCGTCCTGTTGGCCAATTCTAAATATCTCCTAATTAATTAAAAAGACTCATTACCCATACCCCAAAAACAAGTTTTTTTTTTTTGTAAAAACTGAAAAAAAAAAAGAATTGTTTTTTACTAAAAACTGAAAAATATGAATTTTTTTTCCGGTTTTTACAAAAACGATTCTGTAAAAAAACCTGAAATATATTTTCTAAAATAATATTTTTGTAAAAACTGAAAAACAATTTTTTAAAGCAATATTTTTGTAAAAACTGGAAAAAATTAAATATTTTTTTACTAAAAACTGGAAAAATCGAAAATATTTTTTTCTAGCTTTTAGAAAAATATTGCTTTTAAAAAAAACTGAAAAATAATTTCTAAAGCAATATTTTTTGTAAAAACTTAAAAACAAACTGAAAAGCAATATTTTTGTAAAACCTGAAAAAATATTATTTTTTTTTCAGTTTTTAGTTAAAATAATTTCAGTTTTTTCTAATTTTTAATTGCTTTAGAAAATTATTTTTCATTTTTTGTTTTTAATTTTTACAAAAATATTGTTTTAGAAAATATTTTTCAGTTTTTATAAAGAAGTTTTTTTGTAAAAACTAGAAAAAAAATATTTTCGTTTTCTTTCAGATTTTAGTAAAAAACTATTCAGTTTTTTTTTAGTTTTTACAAAAAATATTGCTTTAGAAAATTACTTTTCGGGTATGGGTAATGAGTCTTTTTAATTAATTAGGAGATATTTAGAATTGGCCAACAGGACGATGACACGTGTCCCTCCGTTTAAATGAGGGGTATATTTGAACCCAAAGTATGACTGCAGAGGTATCGATAACCCAATAGTATAACGAGAGGTATTTTTAGATCATTTTCGAAAGTAGAGGGGTATATTTGGCCCTTTGCCGTAATTTCAATCCCCAAAGTGTCATGGATCACACCCTTCACAATATTTTAGGAGACAATTCAGTGGAAAAGACAACGATATGATTTATAAGGTCCAAACTATGTGAAAAAAAGACCATAGCAAGAATGTTGAATCTACCAAAAGACTAAAGAGGAGGGAGACTTGCACAAGCGTGACACCAGACAATAGAAAAACAAAAGCAAAATTGATAGGTTATATGTACCTTGTTATGTTTTGATGATCTAACAAACTTAATGACAAGAACCAGATAAGGAACCTGATTCACACCCTCAAGTACGTGGGAATAACAAGTCTCAAGCTGGAGATGTAAATCAACTCTTCAGACGACAAAGAAATAACAGGAGGAACAAATGGACATTAGTTCCTCTGGGGACCGTACCCAGTCAAGTCTCCAATAGTTGTAAAGTTGATGCCTGCACACGCAACAGTGCAAAACAGTGCAGCAGTCAACTTTATTGGGAATGCTCCTATACCAAACATGCTTACATCATTCAAGTGATGTCACCAATGTTATATTAACATTAAACCAAAGGCAAAACATCACTTGAACATTGAAGAATCCATCAAGCACTTCCAAAAGTGATAATCAATCTGGCAAGCGATTCTCAATAGCATCAAGAACAAAGAAGAACATAACAACAGACCAGTTCCCTGTATTGAGTTATTACATGTCCTTAGTTGTGTTGTACCTTTGTTAAAGTTCTTTACTTATAATTCCTACTTAGCTTAGTTAGAAGCATTGTGTAGGAAACCTTTGTAAATCATAAACCCTTGTGTTTGTGTCTTGGCTAGAGTTAGTCGAGTTGTAAGTCTTTGTAATAGAGTTATTACAAAGTGGCTTGTAATAGAGTTGTTACAAGTTAGTGAGGGATTAAGAGGTTAATTCCTAGGTTATAATAGGTTGTAATCTAAAGTTTGCTCAGTAGTGAAGTTGAAATCCTATAAGGGTAGGTCGTGGTTTTTAATCCCGTGAGCTGGAGTTTTTCACGTAAAACTTCTTTGTGCCATTAACCTATCACAGTGTGCGTGTGTTCTGTGAGAGCTAATAGAAAACCTGGTTCTCTATATAGTTATGTGGACCCTTAAATTCTATCAATTGGTATTAGAGCAGGTTCTTTCTATCAGGCTAACACCTAGAAAGGATCCTCATGGCTACTCCACCAAACTTTGAAGAAGGTCAATCTACCTACAGGCCACCAAGATTCAATGGCCAATACTATGGATGGTAGAAGATAAGGATGCACGACTTCATCATGGCTGAAGACTCAGAGTTCTGGGATGTCATCTGCGATAGACCCTTCGTCCCTACAAAAACCAGTGGTGACCCAGCAGTAACAGTCCCTAAATCAAGAAAAGAATTCAATGATGTTGATCGCAAGGCCATAGAGAAGAACTTTCGAGCAAAGCAAATTCTTGTCTGTGGTATTGTTGCTGATGAATATAATAGGATTTCAGCATGCCAATCTGCCAAGGAGATCTGGGAAGCTCTCTAAATAGCTCATGAAGGGACAACCCAAGTTAAGCAATAAAAGATTGACATACTTATCACAGAATACGAGCTTTTCAGGATAAAAGATGATGAGCCCATCCAGGACATGCATACTCGGTTCACCTCCATCATCAATGAGCTTCATTATTTGGGAGAAATCATTCCAAGGAACAAACTTGTCAGGAAAATACTTAGTGTTTTACCCAGTTCCTAGGAAAGCAAAGTGAATGCTATCACAGAGGCAAAGGATTTGCAAAAGCTAACCATTGATGAACTTGTTGGTAATCTAAAAACTTATGAAATGAAGAAGAAGAAGAAGAAGAAGAAGAAGAAGAAGAAGAAGAAGAAGAAGGATAATGAGAGAAGAGATAACAAAAGGGAGAAGAACCTAGTCCTCAAGACGGACAATAATGATTCAGGTTGTGAGAATGCTGATATGGCTTAACTGACAAAAAGATTCCAGAAAATGGTTCACAGAAATGGAGGCATTCCAAAAAGGGGTAGCTCCAGCAAGCCTAAAGGTTATGACCTATGTCATAAGTGTGGTAAGCCAGGACAATTCATCAAGGATTGTCCTCTCCTCAAGAAAGATCAATACAAACACAACACATACAAAGCAACTAAGAGGAACCCGGTTCCTGACAAACGGTTTAAGAAGAAAAATGCCGCTGACAATGTTGTTAAACAAACTCTTGCTGCATGGGGAGACTCTTCCAGTGAATCTGAAGAAGATGATGATCAAGGTGACAGCTCCATGATGGCACGGGAAAGTAAAGCAACTGAGTATGATTCTATCTTTGCCTTGATGGCACAGTCTGAAAATGATGACGATGATGATGAGGTAAACTTTCTAGATGTCCAAAGAAATTTGAAGTCTTATTCTCCTAAAAAACTCATGTCCCTGGCAAAAATTTTAATTGATACTTAACACAGTCTTATAAATGATAAAAATGCATTAACTGTAGAACTAGGTTACATAGAACATGAGAGAGATGATCTACTGGTTGTTGTGGTCGATCTAAAAGAGACTATTGAGTGTGTTAAAAAGGAGAAAGAAGCTTTAACTGAAAAGGTTGCTAACATAGAGCATGACAGAGATGATCTATTAGTAGTAGTCATAGATCTGAAGGAAACAATTGAGGAACTAAAAGGAGAAGGTAGGCATGAGATTCTTCAAAAGGGAAAGGAAGTTGCGGATGAAACGCATCTTAGGCTTGAAGATGAGATAAAATTAGTAAAATCTAGTTTGTGTGTTGAACTCGAGAAAAACAAACAACTTCAGGAAGAACTAAGTAGAGTCAAGAGTGATCTTGAAAAATCACTCAAGTGGACCTGGTTCTCTGAAGCTATCACTGCCATGTACACGAACAATGGGGGAAACAGGCAGGGAATCGGGTTCCAAAGGAAAAAGACTCCCTACAACCCTCATAGCAAGTACGTTACTGTACCTGACAACTAGCTCTGCACTTACTGTGGTAACACTGGGCACTTTAAGGAACTCTGTAAGGCCAAGTTTCAGTCTTAACAGAAAAACAAAATTTTTGCTAAAAAGGTAATTACTGTTAGAGAACCTGGTCCCTCATATAAAAGACGCATGATGCCTGCTTGGACCAAAAAAACCCTTATTCATCCCATTCCTCATTACAAGGGACCCAAACTTGTTTGGGTTTCTAAGTCTAACCCTTAATTTCCTTGTGCAAGGAACAGTGAAGGGGAGTTGCCAACAATGGTACATGGATAGTGGTTGCTCAAAGCACATGAATGGAAGTACAAACGATTTCCTTTCACTGAAGGCCCTATAAGGAGGGAGTGTATCCTTTGGAAATGGCAAGAAGGGATACATTATGGGAGTTGGAAGGATTGGGAAGTCTCTCTCTCACTCTATTGAAAATGTGTACTATGTGAACGGATTGAAGTACAGTTTGCTGAGTGTTTCCCAAATCTGTGACAAGGGAAACAAAGTGGAATTTGTGTCAAAGATATCCACAATTACTAATCTTGTAACTGGTGAAGTGGTGTTAGTGGCCAAATAATACAAATATATCTATGTTGCTGACTTTGAATCTCTGCAAAATGGAGATCTTAATTGTTCGAGTGCTGTGGATAATGATGCTGAATTGTGGCACCGAAGATTGGGTTATGTAAGCTTTATGCTGCTGAACAAGTTGGTCAAGAAGGACCTGGATTGTGGCCTGCCCAACTCAAGCTTCAAGAATCACAAAGTGTATGATGCATGTGTACAAGTAAAGCAAGTCAGATCTTCGTTCAAACCCAAAAAGGAAGTCAGCACCTCAAGACCACTTGATCTCCTTCATATGGATCTATGTGGACCTATGAGAGTGCCAAGTAGAGGAGGAAATAATTACATCTTTGTTATTGAGGATGACTACTCCAGATTCACTTGGACTTTCTTTCTCAGATCCAAGGATGAAACATTTGAAGTATTTGTTGCATTTGTAAAAATGATCCAAGTGAAGATAAGCCATAATGTTGTGAGTATAAGATCTGATCATGGTACATAATTCGACAATGCAAAATTCGACGAATTTTGTGATGAAAATGGTATAAGTCATAGTTTTTCAGCTCCAAGAACACCCCAACAAAACGGTGTCGTGGAGAGAAAAATAGGACTCTTGAGACATGGCTAGGACAATGATGATTGATAGTAGTGTTAAAAAAGGTTTCTGGGCAGAGGTAGTCAACACTGCATGCTACTTGGTGAACATGTGCATGATCAGGTCTCTCCTGAACAAAACCCCATATGAACTGCTGAATGGGAGAAAACCTAAGCTAACACACTTGAGGACATTTGATTGTAAATGCTTTGTTCTCAACAATGGTAAGGAAGCTCTGGGAAAGTTTGATGCCAAGAGTGATGAAGGAATATTTCTTGGATATTCATCACAAAGCAAAGCTTACAAGGTATACAACAAAAGAACTCAATATGTAGAGGAAAGCATACATGTGATCTTTGACGAAGCACATCACCCTCTTGGAAAAGCTGCACATAATAAGGCTGATCAAGATGGAAAGCTATCAAATATCCATGGTGAAGTTATTGACATGGAAAATGGAAAGGCTGATATGATGAGTCAGGTCAAATATTCAAATGACAATGGCACGGCTGAATCTCCAGTCGACATAGAGGAAATTGGTTCCACAATCACAACAACTGAAGCTGAAAACAGAGTTGCTGATACAGTTCAAGGGACCCAACATACAGAGAGAGAATCACATTCAGAAATACCTGGACCATCCCACAACAAGGTTCAGGTGTCTAACTGGAAACATAAAAGTTCACATCCTCTAGATAATGTGATCACTCCTCTTGATTCAGGAATTCAAACCAGATAAAAGGCAAGAAACGTGCTTGTCTTCTCAGCTTTTCTCTCTCAAATTGAGCCCAAGAATATCAAGGAAGCATTAAAAGTTGCTTATTGGATTACATCTATTCAAAAAGAACTCCATCAATTTGAGAGAAACGGTGTATGGAACTTGGTTCCACGACCTGCTGGTAGAATTGTTATAGGAACCAGGTGGGTATTCAGAAACAAACTTGATGAGTTTGGAAACACAACCAGAAACAAGGCAAGGCTGGTAGTTCAAGGGTACAATCAGGAAGAAGGGATTGACTATGATGAAACATTTGCTCCATTTGCTTGAATGGAGGCAATCAGAATCCTCATTGCCTTTGCACCTCATATGAAATTCAAATTGTTCCAAATGGATGTCAAAAGTGCATTTCTGAATGGCTTTCTAAAAGAAGAAGTCTTTGTCAAGCAATCTCCTGGATTTGAGAATCATGAACATCCTGAGCATATTTTCAAACTTGACAAGGCACTATATTGGCTAAAGCAGGCTCCTCGTGCTTGGTATGAAAGGTTGTTCAAATTTCTTCTAGAAAATAGTTTTACAAGAGGAAATATTGACAACACCTTATTTATGAAGAAACGAGGGAGGAACCTACTCATTGTGCAATTCTATATTGATGACATCATCTTCAGAGCAACAAATAATTCATTGTGTGAGGAATTTGCAAAACTCATTGGAAGTGAGTTCGAGATGAGCATGATGGGGGAATTGAATTTCTTTCTGGGCCTACAAGTCAAGCAAACTCCTCGGGGCACAATGATAAGTCAACAAAAGTACATCAAAGAGCCTCTAAAGAGATTTGAGATTGAGAGCTCAAAGATTATTGATACACCTATTGCCATTACCACTCGCCTTGATATGGATGAACCTGGTTCTCCTGTAAATGAGACTATGTATAGAGGCATTATTGGGTCACTTCTGTATCTCACAGCAAATAGACCAGACATTGTTTTCAATGTGGGACTCTATGCCAAGTTTCAATCCAATCTAAAAGAGTCTCATCTGAAGGCTGCAAAGAGAATTCTGAGGTATCTCAAAGGAACACAGAACCTGGTTCTCTACTATCCCTCAGGAGATAACTTTGACTTGGTAGGGTATGCTGATGCTGACTATGCTGGTTATCTGGTGGATAGGAAAAGCACTTCTGTTATGGCACATTTTATGGGTTTATGTCTAATCTCATGGGGTATAAGAAAACAAAACTCAGTGGCCCTTTCAACTGCTGAAGCTGAGTATGTGGCAATTGCCTCTTGTTGTGCTCAACTGTTGTGGATCAAGCAGTAGCTAGAAGATTTCGATGTGTTTTCTGATTGTGTGCCCTTACTATGTGACAATACCAGTGCACTCAAGATGGCCAAGAATCCAGTTCAACATAAGAGAACAAAGCACATTGATGTGCGACACAATTTTTTCAGAGATAATGTTGAAAAAGGGCTCATCCATATGAAATTTTGCAGCACAAAAGATCAAATTGAAGACATATTCACCAAAGAACTGAATAGCGAACACTTTGAAAGAAATCGCTTGGTGCTAGGTTTGATAAAACCAAGCTGAGGACCTAGTCCCTCGATGATTTTCTATGAAAGAAATGTACAGGTAAAATAGCTAAAAAGTATTTTCTGGTAAAGTCTAACTCATTTCTATACCGTTACAGGTAAACACGCATGATAATTACAGAGCAAACAAGCAGCTAATGCATTGCACGATTGGTCAAAGTATGATGCTTACATATGCAAAATCTGTTAGGGAACCTGGTTCCCCTGACACGGGTTAGTAGTTCCTCTATACTCTCATTCATAATTTTTTAAACGGTTGAAATGGTGCCACGTCATTACACTGTCAGTTTCTTTTCTTTTACGATTTGTGAACCTAAACGTCTCACTTATATGAAGCAACCCGACTACCCAAATTGCCACCTATTCCAACCGGTCCCTCACCAATCTTAAATACGTCCATTCACACTCACTTTCATTATTGTTCACATCAAAAAATCCAAAGTTCCTCTTTTTGTTTCTTCAAACCAAACTCTCTCTTCTTCAACTCACTACACTCTACCATGTCTAAACTCCAGGAAACACAAGATGTTCCAAGTGTCGTCCCCACTGTGTCCTTACCTGTTGAAATATCAGTGATAGAACTCACACTCTCCACTTTGAATAGTCCAAACCCTAAAATAGAGTCACAACCACCCTCTGCTTCCTCCCCAACCCAATCGAGTACTGGTTCTCATCGGAGTTGCAAAACTTCGACTCCCAAGAAGTTTGTAGTTTTGACCTCTCCTCCTGCCTCGCCAGAAAAAATGGTTGAAGAAGATATAGTAGAAGACGAAGAGAATCAAGAAATTTCTAGTCTATCAATGGAAGAAAACTCTAGGAAACACCAATATGTTGGTCATATCCATGAAGAATCGAGAATGACAACCCCTGGCCTTGAATCTACAGGTAATACTCCTCCTACTTCTGGGTTTATCATAGGGTTACAAGAACAAGAGGCCATAGAAAATATGTTGTCAATAGCTGCTGAGGGATGTGTTATTGAGGTTGGTAAAGGTGTGTCTGAGTCTCAGGGGGAAGAAAACAGTACACTAGTGGAGAATAGGGAATTGGTGCCTGCTGAAACATCAGTACCAAACAATACT
Organism: Nicotiana tabacum; assembly: GCF_000715075.1. NCBI lineage: Eukaryota > Viridiplantae > Streptophyta > Magnoliopsida > Solanales > Solanaceae > Nicotiana > Nicotiana tabacum. The sequence goes on along the minus strand of NC_134081.1, from coordinate 59,274,598 downwards.
ACTGGGGCACCAACTGAGGGACCTAATCCCTCCACCCAAAAAGAGCCAACCCTTGGTTCCTATCAAGCACCCCAGGTCAGTACTGATCCTGCTCCCTCTCCTCACTTCTACGCTGAGCTTTTGTCCATGGTTGTTCCTGAAATGAGATCTTTATCTGAAGAGGAGAATGAGGATAGTGAAGATGATTATGATAATGTGGCTATTGCTAGTTTTATCAGGGCTAGGAGTAGACAGACCACTACTCAAGCGCCAACTCCTAAGAGGCCTACCACTAGGTTGAAAAAGAAGGAGACTCTTGAGTCTGTTATTAGGAAAAGCCAAGAGAACCGAAAGAGGATAAAATTGGTAAAGGATGGGAAGATTATGAATGAGAATGCAGTGCATGTTGTCAATGTTGATGATGAAGTGGACGAGGAACCTGGTTCCTTAACTCGCAAGTTCTCACAGAAGTACACTATCCCCAAGTCAAAAGGGAAGTCCTCTGTGAGTACGGAGAGTTTAAACAAAGTTGAAGGTGACAACTCTGGGAAAAAGGTAGTTGCAAAATTAGTTGAAAAAGTGTCTGAGAAGAGGTTGTTTGGTAAATCTGCTGAGAAAAGAAAGAGTGCTTGCAAATCAGTTAAAAGGAAGGGTGATGCCACTGAGAAACCTGGTTCCTCCAAAAAGACCAAGATTAATAATACCAAGGATGTTGGCAAGGAAATATTGAAGAATCAAAAGGTGTTGTGGGGCCGTATATTTTCCCTTAATATTCTAGATATGGCTGGCATGCGCCAATTGGTGGAGATCTGTGAATTCCAATAGTGGACACACCTGTTCACAGGTGACAATCCCAAAGTTTATGAGGACGAAGTGCGCAGTCTTTATGCCGACATCTTTACAGTTGAGGATGATCATATTTGTGTGATGATGAATGGTGTTGATTTTGTGATGGACTCTATTGTGCTTGTCACTATCTTGGGAGTGCCTGCTAAGGGTTTGTCTTTTTTTTAGGGAACCTACTCTTCGAACTTTAGAAATGCTATCTTGAAGGATAAGGCAGTTCAGCAAGGGGAACGAGTACACAAGAAGGCCCTCCTTCCAGTGTACCAACTGTTGTTTGAATTGGTGAACAAGGTTTTGCTCTCTCGTGCAGAGAGAAGTTCCATTACATCTCGGGAAAACTTGGTTCTCATGGAAGCACTGGGAGGATACACAACTATCAACCTGCCTGGCATCATGATAGAACACATGCAGAAGGTGGCAGAGTTCAAGGATGGTAATCATGGGCTACCTTACGGGTTCATCCTCACTAAGGTTTTTGAGTTCTTCAAAGTCCCTTTGGGAAAAGTTAAAGTGGGTACTCGTAAGCAAACCTTCTCCAAGACCACCCTTGAGGAATGTGAGTGCATTGATAAGGTTGGAGGGGTTGGCAGCACTTCTACTATCTCCCAGTTGATCAATGCACAAAACAGTGCCACTGATGAGATAAGGAAGTTGAAGGCAAGGAATGCCATTCTTGAGGTTAGATAAGTCAGCTTTAGGAGGCACCTGGTTCCCACAGCTCTCACAGTATAGAGGTTGCCCGTCTGACCAAAGAAAATACCGACCTCAGGAAATAGGTTGAGGACCTGAAGGAAAAACTACTCAATGAGCAGATGTCAGCTAATGCTCGAATGGACATCCTTCTTAAAACCCTTGACTCTTCATCTAAGCCTTCCCCTTCCAGTGCTCCCTAGAAAGTGTTCCCTTTCCAGTGTCAAGTCTTAATGTCTGTCCTTTGTTCTAGTTTTGATGATGTTTATGACTGGTACTTCTGTTTTTGCTGTTTTTATTTTTTGGATGTTTTGGTAACAATGGAACTGCTCCCTTCTTAATATCCAAATATTAATAAAAGCTTCCTCCTTTTGTTGTGTATGCCTTGCTCATTTGCTCTATTTATAGTCATGATTGTGTGCACACATGTGGCATGAGTTAACCCAGCTAGACTTCTTTTTGCTTATTACTTGTTGCTGTTCTTTTTATGATGCCAAAAGGGGGAAAAATAATTCAGGGGGAACAAGAACAAATTCAGGAGGAATACAGGTTATTCATACTAGTTATTCAGGGGGAACTACAGGCTATGTGTATGTCATTCTGGTTCTTAGGGGGAACTTGAATTATAAGTTTGTCATCATTCAAAAAGGGGGAAAATGATAGGTTATATGTACCTTGTTATGTTTTGATGATCTAACAAACTTAATGATAAGAACCAGATAAGGAACCTGATTCACACCCTCAAATACGTGAGAATAACAAGTCACAAGCTGGAGATGTAAATCAACTCTTCAGACGACAAAGAAACAACAAGGGGAACAAGTGGACATTAGTTCCCCTGGGGACCATACCCAGTCAACTCTCCAATAGTTGTAAAGTTGATGCATGCACACGCAACAGTGCAAAACAGTGCATCAATCAACTTCATTGGGAATGCTCCTGTACCAAACATGCTTACATCATTCAAGTGATGTCACCAATGTTATATTAACATTAAACCAAAGGCAAAACATCACTTGAACATTGAAGAATCCATCAAGCACTTCCAAAAGTAACAATCAATCTGGCAAGCGATTCTCAATAGCATCAAGAATAAAGAAGAACATAACAACATACCAGTTCCCTGTATTGAGTTATTACATGTCCTTAGTTGTGTTGCACCTTTGTTAAAGTTCTTTACTTGTAATTCCTACTTAGCTTAGTTAGAAGCATTGTGTAGGAAACCTTTGTAAATCATAAACCCTTGTATTTGTGTCTTGTCTAGAGTTAGTCGAGTTGTAAGTCTTTGTAATAGAGTTATTACAAAGTGGCTTATAATAGAGTTGTTAGAAGTTAGTGATGGAATAAGAGGTTAATTCCTAAGTTACAATAGGTTGTAATTTAAAGTTTGCTCAGTAGTGAAGTTAAAATACTACAAGGGTAGGTCGTAGTTTTTAATCCCGTGAGCTGGGATGTTTTCACGTAAAAATTCTTTGTGTTATTTACCTACTGTAGTGTGCGTGTGCTCTGTGGGAACTAATAGAGAACCTGGTTCTCTATATAGTTTGGTGGACCCTTAAATTCTATCTAAAATCTACCACCATCCTAAGCAGTAAAAAGGAAAACATTAGGCTAATATTCTTCTTCATTTTGGCTCCAGAATGAATTTGCAGTAGTTTAGATCTTTATAATTGTGGTGTTTGAGTTCTTACAATCTGCTGCTGTCAAGGATATTAAGTCTTCAAAATCAAGTCAAAGGGACTTACAAAAGAATCATTCAATGATGTATTTGAAATATTCAAAGTGCATTTTGTTGGAAAAATTGGTTAGGGAGAATACATTCTTTTCAAAGCTTGAGGCGTGTCAAGAACACTGTCCTTAAAGATATTTCGCCTATAAAATAAAAAATAAATTAGGCATATTCCCTCGGATTCAACAAGCTCTTTCAGTTATTAAATTGGGAACTGAACTAGCTTCTTTGATCAATATGAACAGAATGCAGTCCATGATCAAGAAACGTAGACTCCATGGTTCACTTCACGGAAACAAATATCTACTTAACTTCTTTGATCAATTTGAAAACTGTCTTCTCTATGACAAAAAGGGAAAAGGATAGAATGATCTTAACTTATTTGATCAGCTTCAAAACTCTCCTTTATGACAAAAAGAAAAAAAGGACAGAATGATAAATATTTTTTATGCTCCATTCTGAATCCGATTTACATAGCTATCAAGTGGAAGACAACAAGAAAATAGAAGAAATGCCAAAACAATACTTTGTAATTGTATTACCTACCCAATTTGTTTGTGGAAACTATGTCTCATCAACTATTATAGTGTATCCTAGTACCAACCTGAATATGGCATCGAATTTCCATAAGCGCCATCACACAGAGAAGGCACTATCACAACTTCGGTTAAACAAATATTGTACAACATCAGATAGGTAGCATTTCCGGTAACATATCTGATTAGAGAGTATTTTATGAGAATTTTAGTCATCAAAGTAAGCAGTTAGTTTTAACTCCATTATGACACTTTGCCCAATTATATTACAAGAATCACTAGAATTTTCAATAGTACTAAATTTGGCCTGTTATTTTACATGCACATTATACAAGGGTTGCTCTAGTGGTGAACACCCTCCACTTCCAACCAAGAGGTTGTGAGTTCGAGTCACCCCAAAAGTAAGGTGGGGAGTTCTTGGAGGGAGGGAGCCGAGGGTCTATCGGAAACAGCCTCTCTACCCCAGGGTAGGGGTAAGGTCTGTGTACACACTACCCTCCCCAGACCCCACTAGTAGGATTATACTGGGCTGTTGTTGTTGTTGTTATTGATTATACACCAACAGTGAAAGAATTGTCAAAAACAGAGAAAGCATGAGAGAAACTGAAGAATGACTATCTCAATTACTTGATTCAAATACATTAGATACATTGGTATTTATATACAAGAGAAATAAGAGGTGAAAGGAGGTAAAATAGCCTATTCTAAATGTAAATCCTACAAAATAATCTTCATATATTCTACAACTAATGCTACACAATATTCTACACCAAATTTAGAATATCCCTAATTTTATCCCGTATATTCACCATATCGAGAATATATTAATGTAGATATTCTACAATCTGTCCATTATGCTAACATCCCCCCTCAAATTGATGTTGGTGGATCGAAAAGCATCAATTTGCCTACTAGAAACCGATGATGTTGTCGTGCCATTGATTTTGTAAGCACATCAGCTATTTGAAGATCATTAGATACATATGAAAGAGTAATAACTCTTCTATCTACAGCTTCTCTAATAGAATGATAATCCACTTCAATATGCTTGGTCCTTTCATGATAAACTATATTGGTTGTAATCTGAATGGCACATGTGTTATCAACATGGAGAAGAGTAGGACTAGATTGAGGAAATCCAATTTCTGCAAGTAAACCACGAAGCCAAATAATCTCGGAACAAGCAGTCGACATTTCTCGATATTCAGACTCCGTTGAAGATTTTGAAACACGATCTTGCTTCTTGCTCTTCCAAGATATCAAAAATTCTCCGAGAAACATGCATCATCCCGTGATGCAGCGGCGAGTATCAGAACATCCAGCCCAATCAGAAGCACTAAATGCATTAAGTTGAATAGGAGAACCACTAGGAAAGAATAATCCATGAGTTGATGTTCCTGAGAGATATCGAATGATGTGACGAACTACCACCAAATGTAGATGACGGGGAGTCTACATAAATTGACTGACTTGTTGAACTGCAAAAGAGATATCAGGTCGAGTAATAGTAAGATAATTTAGGCTCCCAACTAATTGTCGAAACAAAGTTGGATCAGGAAGAAGAACCCCTTCATCACGACGATACTTTACATTCAATTCCAATGGAGTATCAATAGAGAAAGATTCTTGAAGACCAACCAAAGCAATCAAATCTTGAGTATAGTTATGCCGGTTTAAGAATACACCTAAAGAATTATAATGAACTTCCAACCCCAAGAAATATGTTAGAATACCAAGATCTTTCATGTGAAAGGAATCCTTAAGCTTTTGTTGGAGGTTAGTGATTAATAAAGAATTAGTTCATGTGACAATAATGCCATCCACATATACCAGAAGAAGAACACAACCTGTAGATATTTTCTGAAGTAACAAAGATGAGTCGTATTTATTTTGCTCAAAAGAGAAGTGAAGCAAAGTAGATCAAAACTTGTCAAACCAAGCTCTGAAGGCTTGTTTTAATCCATACAAAGACCGCTTCAACTTGAAATCATTTGATGTAGGTGATGAAAATAAACCAGGTGGAGGTTTCATATAAATATCTTCTTTCAAATCACCATGGAGAAAAGTATTTTTTTTACTCCATTTGATGAAGAGGCCAAATCTGTGAGGCAACAATGACAATAATAGTTTGCACCGTAGTTATTTTTGCTACTGGAGCAAGAGTCTACTCATAATCCACACCATACTCCTGTTTATTACCATGAACAACCAAGCAAGCTTTGTACCGATCAAGAGTTCCATCAGAATAATGTTTAATTGAAAAAACCCATTTACATTCAATTGGGTGGAAATTTGAAGGACATAAAATAATGTCTCGTGTGTTATTTTCTGTAAGAGCCAAAAGTTCTTCCTCCATTGCTTTCTGCCAAACTTCATGCTTGGAATCTTGTGAGTAACAAGTTGGAACATAAATAGTAGATAAAGTATAGGAAAACCCATACTAATTAGAAGTACTTCATACTCTGGTAGATCTCCAAGTAGGCTCAAGAGGAGCAGGCCTTAAAGACATCTCATATTCTGGTTGTGGAGCAGTCTCAGGTGGCGGATTAATTTTGCAATGGGGTAAAGTTGAGCGACGTCGTTCATACATAAATCTGGGTTTGAACCTCTTAGAAGAAGATTACAAATCCTCAAAAGTAGGAAGAAGAGGATAAACAGAAGATGACTCAACATGAGTAGGAAAGAAATATTGATTCTCAAAGAAAATAATCTTTCTAGAAATACGAAATTTGTCGGAACTTGGATCATAGAAAATAAACCCTTTCTGCGAAGTACTATAACCCATAAAAGCACATTTAGTAGACTGAGCAGAAAGTTTATTGCTTTGAAATAGAGGCAGACGCAAAAAAAAACACAACCAAATGTATGTAAATTATGATATATATTGAATTATGGTGATAAAGACGATAATATGGAGACTCAAGATAGCGGTAGACAAAGCTTTCACCTAGTATTTAGATGGAGCAGAGGACTCAATCACTAAAGTACGAGTTACATCTAAAAGATGACGATTTTTACGCTCAACAATCCCATTTTGTTGTGCTATATATGGGCAAGGGCGTTGTGAGACGATTCCTTTCTCAAGCAAGAAATTATTGAATTCATGAGACATATATTCTCCACCAGAATCAGATCTTAATAATTTGATGCATGTAGAAAATTGAGTCTCAATTTAAGCCAAAAATGTCTTGAATATGAAAAATACCTCAAATTTGGAATGAAGAAAATACACTCATATAAACCGACTATAATCATCTATGAATGTCACAAAGTACTTGAAATGAGCATGAGAAATAATTGGTGAAATGCTCCAAACATCACAGTGAATGACATCAAAATACTTTTTAGCACGGCTACCAAAATTAAGAAAAGGAAGAGTTTTACTTTTGCCTAATTTACAAGAAGAACAATCAAATGAAGCAGCTAAAAACTTATTTTTATTTCTCAATAAACCAGAATTTGATAAATGAGACAGCACTATAGAATTTGGATGTCGTAGACGCTTATGCCAAACCTCCAATTTACTAGCTGTAGAAGTACAAGCAAAAGACAGAACACGGGGAATGAAAAAATGTATAGGAAACAATGTTCCAACTTTAGAACCATGTTCATCTTGCATAAACAAAGCTTTTTACCTTTTATACGCCTATGTATAAAAGGTAATTTTGAGAATCAAAATATAATTTCTTAGAAAATAAATTAGTATTTAAAATGTGTAAGTTGAAAAAATAATTGCGGGGTGGGTGGGTGGTGCAGAAAAATTAAAAAAAATGGATTTTGCGGGGGGGGGGGGGAGGGGGAGGGGGTCGGGGGTGCAGAAAAACAAAAACAAAAACAAAACAAAATGGGGCAACTTAAATACCTTGATTTTTACTTTTAAACTTAGATAAAAAAACTAATGATGGGGCAACTAAGTAAATTTCTAGATAAGTTGGGTTGAGATACCTTTATTTTGGGTGAGCTTCATGGGTTGTATTTGGGATATATTCATGGGTGAGAATGAGCTATAAAAAATAGAGCTTTTATCATTGTTGGCCGCTCGGGCCAAACTTTTAACACCCACTAGCCAGAAACAAATTTAGCAGCCGCTAGCCGATGTTTTATACACCGAAAACTAACTATTACTCAAGTAGTAGACCTGTCTGCACCTGCTGCAATCTTCTATATATATCAATTGGTTTCTTCAAGAAAATATTTTATTATAACTTTCTTTCCCTTTACTTCTATGCGGAAGGAATGTGATTATAGTACCACCTTATGTAGATATTAATATTTTAAATTGGGAAATTGTGAGTTGCGTGTATAAAATTGATAGAATGGGAGGGTGCCCAATATCTAGAAAGATATGTTCTAGATTTATTTATTTATTTAATACACAATAATATGTTCTTCATTCTTTAAATCAAATACCCCTTTACGTACAAAGAACGTAAATGTACATTCAAATAAATACTATATAATAGATATAAATTGTCAATAACTATCATCATTGTAATTTTTAACACAATATTAAATTCTAGAAAATCTTTCATATATACATTTTACTACATCACTACGTAGTAAAATGCACGATACACTTTATATATACTAAATTTATACATTGTAGAACAGCCTATACACTTTGGATACACAAAAGTGCTCGAGATACATTAATGATATATTATGGATACATTGAAAGATGCACAATACATTCTATATACAAATCTTATGCAATGTATATACTAAATAGACTGTCACTATACAAAACATATATTAAAATAGATTGTCACTATACAATTTATATACAATAGACTGTCACTATATAAAATATTTATAAAATAGACTGTCACTATATAAAAATATATTAAATAGACTATCACTATATAATTTATATACACTTGACTGTCATTATACAAAATATATACAAAATAGATTATCACTATACTAAATAGACTATCATTATACAAAATAGACTGTCACTATACAAAATAGACTGTCATTATACAAAATAGACTGTCATTAGATGTAATATATTTTGGCCGAATGACCATTTCGTATAAGTGGGAAACAATATGGGCTATTAAAATTTTGATAGGCTATAGGGGTAGTTTTCTCATAAAGGGTTACCTTGGGCTCAACCCAAATAAACCCATGAGCTAAAATATTTGTAGCCCAATCCATTAATCTCTGGGCGGGTTAGATGAGTTTGGGCTTAAATTACCACCTCTATTCAGGAGTAAGAACTTGTCCAACTGTTGGAGTAGCAAATTGGTTGCTAGTTTCAGTTGAAGATGAATTATCATCAGTCGAACCATTTATCCCAGCTTGAAAAGCATTGTAACTACAGTTGTGACAACGTGTGGGACACTCTTTGATAATATGCATATCATGACCCAAAATCCTAACATGTCGTGATGGCACCTATCTCGATACTAGGCAAGCCGATAATCTCAAAACCATAATTTCTTTTATGTCTGAAAATATAATATTTAAATACAATACATAATCCCACAAATACTGATATGAACACACTTCCAAAATCTGGTGTTATTGAGTACATGGGCATCTAATATGGGTATAAGTCAAAGAAAATGGTCTATAATAGTCTAAGACCAAATACAGTAAACAAAGAGATAGGGAAGGAGAGACAAGGTATGTGAGACATGACAACTTCCTCTAAATCTCTGGAAAATAAACTGTGTGAGAAAATCAACACCCGATATATCCAGAAGCACCTAGATCTGTACACGAATTGCAGGATATAGTATGAGTACAACTAACTCAACAAGTAACAATAATAAATAAGGAACTGGAGATAGTGACGAGCTATACAATTTTAATTCATTTTTAGTAATTCCAACAAAGAATAGACATGTTTTCAAATATGGCAGTTTAAGTCAAATCAATTTTATACAATTCAAGTTCATGTAATCCGGATATAGAATCCTTCAGAAATTACACCACAACAACAGATAGCACCTAAGTGCATCAACCAATGAAAAACAAGTACAACCTCTCAGGACAACAATCACTCATTGGGCTCCCAGCCCTCAGCACTCGCACTCAATGGATACCCGAGCTCACTGGGGGTGTACAGACTCCGAAGGGGCTCCTACAGCCCAAGCTCTATAATCTGTACGGACAACTCACGTGCTGCATGGACAACTCACGTGCCATAATATAATTATCTTGATCCTCACGACCAAATCACGTGCTATAGTATAATATAAGGATCCACACGGACAACTCACGTGCTATGGTATAATATCTCACAATCAGGCCCTCGGCCTCACTCAGTCATAAAGCTCTCCAGTCTCCCGGGCTCTCAACAATCATAAAATTAGCCCAAACAACAATGATATGATACATCAATAATGCACAATAGAGACTGAGATAAAATAATGAAGTAAGTTGTGACTAAGTACAAAATAATAATTTAAGCAGATAATTCAACATGTACACGACATCTATTGGTCCCAACAATTCCAACATATAGTCTAAATATGGTTTCTAGCATGATTTATAGTCAAGTTTCCACAACACATAGAGAGCACATAACTATCAACAAGTTATTCAGTTTTACAGTTTTCACGGGACAGACCAAGTCACAATCCTCTCGGTGCACGCCCACACGCTCGTCACCTAACATGTGCGCACCTCCAAAATAATCACATGACACAAAATCCGGGGTTTCATACCCTCAGGACCACATTTAAAACTATTACTTACCTCAGAGCGTGAAATTCTTTACTCTGCTATGCCTTTGCCTCGCAAATCGGCCTCCGAATGCCTCGAATCTAGTCACAAATAATTTGTTTCAGTCAATAAAACTTATTGAAATTAATTCCATATGAAAATACAAAATTTCCATAAAAATCCGAATTTTAACTCCAAAAATCGCCCGTAGGGCTCACGTCTCGAAACCTGACAAAAGTTACAAAATCCGAAATCCCATTCAACCACGAGTCTACCCATATCAATTTTACCAAAATCTGACTTTAACTCAACCCTCAAATCTACAAATCATATTTCCAAATTTCTAAGTTCAAATATTCGATTTACACCTCAAAATCATGTAATCTAGTCGGAATATTCGGTGATAATTCAATATTATAGAGTAGAAATGATCACAAGGGACATACCTTAAGTTTTCCTTGAAACTATATCGAAAATCACCTCTCCTCAAGCTCCAATTTGTCAAAAATGACGAATGGGACGAAGTCCCTACTTTATAATTCTGCCCAGCCCTCAATCCTGGGCCTTCGACCGTGTTCCTCGATCCTGGGCCTCTATTCTGACCCTCGACCCTGGCCTTTGATCTTGCCTTCAATCATGGCTTCGATCCTGGGCCCTCGATCCTTGCCCTCGTTCATGGCCCTTGACCCTCGATCATGGCTTCGATCCTAGGCTCGATCATGGCCCTATTCTGGGAACAATTCAGGGCTCGATTCTGGGCTCGATTTTTGGGCTCGATTTTGGGCGAAGGAATTTGCAGCAGAAGAAAATTTCAGCAGCTATTTTAGTCCACTTTTTGATCCATTAACCATCCGAAGCTCACCCGAGGCCCTCAGGACCTCAACCAAATATACCAGCAAGTCCTAAAACATCATAGGAATTTGGTCAAGTCTTCAAATCACATCCAACAATACTAAAAACATGAATCACACATACATTCAAGCCTAATGAACTTTGAAACTTTCCATTTCTACAAACAACGCCGAAACCTATCTAATCACGTCCGATTGACCTCAGATTTTGCACACAAGTCATAAATGACATAACGGAGGTATTTCAATTTTTAGAATCAGATTCCGACCCCGATATCAAAAAGTCAACCCCCGATCAAACTTTTCAAAAATTTAACTTTCGGCATTTCAAGCCTAATTCCACCATGGACGTCCAAATAATCTTCCGGACATGCTCCTAAGTCCAAAATCACAATATGGAGCTATTGAAATCATCAAAATTCAAATCCAAGGTCGTTTACACATAAGTACACATCCGGTCACTTTTCTAACTTCAAATTTTCAATTATGAGACCAAGTGTCTCATTTCACTCCGAATTGCTTCCGGACCCAAACCAACTACCCCGACAAGTCATAAAACAACTGTAAAGCATAAATTGAGCAGTAAATGAGGGAAGGGGGTTATAATACTCAACACGACCAATCAGATCTTTACATTCTCCCCCTCTTCAACAAATGTTCATCCTCAAACGAGTTTAGAATAATATTTGGAGTCTCAAATAAGTGTGGATATTTGCTCTATATCTCATGTTCAATCTCCCAAGTAGCTTCTCCGGCTGGCTGGACTCTCCATTGCTCCTTCACTGATGTTATGCTCTTTGACCTCAGCTTTCTAACTTGCCGGTCTAAAATAGCCACCGGCTCCACATCAAAAGTCAAATTACCATCCAGCTGTACTGTACTGCAATCCAGAATATGAGACGGATCTCCGACATATTTTCGGAGCATGTATACATGGAATACTGGATGAACACCTGATAGACTAGGTGGCAAAGCAAGTTCATAAGACACCCCTCCAATTTTCTTAAGTATCTCTAAAGGCGCAATGTACTGAGGGCTCAACTTGCCCTTCTTCCCGAAACTCAACGCACCTTTCATGGGTGAAATCTTGAGCAGAACCTTCTCCCCAACCATGTAAACAACATCATGAACTTTCTTGTCAGCATAACTCTTCTGTCTAGACTGTGCATTACGAAGCCATTCCTGAATCACTTTGACCTTCTCTAAAGCATCCTGAACCAAGTCAGTACCCAATAGCCTAGCCTCACCCGGCTCAAACCAACCCACCGGAGACCGACACTTTCTCCCATATAAAGCTTCATACGGATCCATCTGAATGCTTGACTAGTAGCTATTATTGTAAGCAAACTCCACGAGTGGCAGAAATTGATCCCAAGAACCCCCAAAATCAATGACACAAGCGCGTGGCATATCCTCCAATATCTGAATAGTGCACTCAGACTGTTTGTCCGTTTGAGGGTGAAACGTTGTACTCAACTGAACCTGTGTGCCCAATTCTCGCTGCACTGCTCTCCAAAACTTTGATGTAAACTGCGTGCCCCGATCTGAAATGATGGACACTGGCACACCGTGTAGGCGAATAATCGTATGAATATAAATCCCAGCCAACCGCTTCGAAGAATAATTAGTACCAACTGGAATAAAATGCGCAGATTTGGTCAACCGATCTACTATCACCCAAAGAGAATCAAACTTTCTCAAAGTACGTGGAAGCTCAACTACAAAATCCATGGTAATACGCTCTCATTTCCACTCCGGAATTTCAAGTCTCTGAAGCAATCCTCCCCGCCTCTGATGTTCATACTTTACCTGTTGACAATTTAGACACCGAGCTACAAACCCAACTATATCTTTCTTCATTCACCTCCACCAATAGTGCTGCCTCAAATCCTGATACATCTTCGCGGCACCTGGATGAATGGAGTACCGCAAACTGTGAGCTTCCTGGAGAATCACCTCACGCAGACCATCTACATTAGGCACACATAGCCTGCCCTGCATCCGTAATACACTGTCATCTCCAATAGTGACTTTTTTGGCATCATCGCGCTAAATCGTGTCCTTAAGGACAAGCAGATATGGATTATCATACTGGCGCTCTATGATGCGATAATATAAAGAAGACTGAGAAACCACATAAGCCAAAACTCGATTCGGCTCGGAAATATCCAATCTAACAAACTGGTTGGCCAAGGCCTGAACATCCAAGGCTAAAGGTGTCTCTGCTACCGGTAAGTATGCTAAGCTGCCCAAACTCTTCGCCTTATGACTCAAGGCATCAGCCACCACATTGGCCTTTCCGGGATGATAGAGAATGGTAATGTCATAATCCTTAAGCAACTCTAACCACCTTCGTTGCTGCAAATTAAGATCCTTCTATTTAAATAAATGTTGTAGACTCCGATGATCGGTATATACCTCACACTGGACATCGTACTAGTAATGCCGCCAAAATCTTATGGCATGAACAATGGCTGCTAACTCAAGATCATGGACTGGATAATTTTTCTCATGTACCTTTAACTGTCTGGACGCATAGGAAATCACCCTACCTCCTTGCATAAGCACTGCGCTGAGACCAATACGCGACGTGTCACAATACACAGTATAAGACTCTAAACCTGTAGGCAATACCAATACTCGAGCTGTAGTCAAAGCTGTCTTGAGCTTCTGAAAGCTCTCTTCACATTCATCCGACCACCTAAACGGAGCACCTATGTGGGTTAATTTAGTCATAGGTGATGCAATAGACGAGAAACCCTCCATGAAGCGACGATAATAACCTGCCAAACCGAGAAAACTCCGAATCTCAGTAACTGAGGATGGTCTGGGCCAATTCAGGACTGCCTCTATTTTCTTCGGATCCACCTTAATTCCTTCACTGGACACTATATGCCCCAAGAATGCCACTGAACTAAGCCAAAACTCACACTTAGAGAATTTGGCATAAAGTCTCTCTTCTCTCAATCTCTGTAATACAATACCCAAGTGTTGTGTATGCTCCTGCTGGCTACGTGAATACACCAGAATATCATCAATAAATACCACTATAAATAAATCAAGATGTGGCTCGAATACATTATTCATCAAATGCATAAATGCTATTGGGGTATTGGTTAGCCCAAAAGACATCACAAGAAATTCATACTGGCCATAACTAGTTCAGAATATCGTCTTGAGAATATCCGAATCCCGAATTTCAATTTGTGATACCCAGACCTCAAATCAATTTTGGAGAACACCCTTGCTCCATGAAGCTGGTCAAATAAGTCATCCATACGCAGCAATAGATATTTATTCTTGATTGTAACTTTGTTCAACTTCCTATAATCAATGCACATCTACATAGTACCATATTTCTTTTTCACAAACAGAACAGGTGCACCCCGGCAGGTCTGTAGGAAATACATCCGAAAAGTGTAGCATGACCAGTACTAAATCAATAATAGGAGTATCTGCATCAACATCTCTCACAAAGGCCAAATATGACAAGCATCCCTTTCCAACCATACGTTGGGCCTTCAAAAAAGAAATTACCCTGCTAGGAACAAGATCTAGAGAGCCCCTCTATTCAAAATTTGGCAACCCCGGCATCGTCAACATCATAAATTTTATGTGACAGTCCAGAATAGTATGACATGGAGATAACCAATCCATTCCCAGTATTACATCGAAATCAACCATACCGAGTAATAAGAGATCAACTCTAGTCTCCAGTTCCCCAATAGTTACCACACACGACCGATACACACGATCCACAGTAATAATATCGCCCACCGATGTAGATACACAAACAGGTGAAACTAAGGACTCATATGGCATATCCAGATAATGAGCAAAATACGACGATACATATGAATAAGTGGAACCAGGGTCAAATAATATAGAAGCCTCCCTGTGGCACACTGAAACAATAACTGTGATCACTGCATCTGAGGCAACGGCACATGGCCTCGCAGGAAAAGCATAGAATCGAGCCTGCCTGCCACCTGATCGGCCTCCCCCTCTTAGGCAACCCCTAGCTGCCTGACCCCCACCCCGAGCTGGATGGGCGGGTGGTAGAACTGCTGGTGCTGGTGCCGTCAATCGAGGACTCTATTGTGGAGCCCTACTCATTAGCCTAGGACACTCTCTCTTGAAATGACCAAATTCTCCATACTCGAAACAACCCCTCCTCTGATGGAACTGCTACTCCCGATAACCCGAGGAATTACTTGCAGAAGCCTGAGCGGACGAGGCATGATGAGAACTCTGCACTGGTAGTACACTGAATGAAGACTGTCCTAAGTGAGCACTATAAGAATCGTGGCTAGCTGATGCACCACGATGAACTAGACGAACCGTCTGAGCGTGTCTGTAAGAACGACCCCTACCACGGTAAAACTGACCCCTTGAAGGAACACCGTTGTAATCACCTGGACCATGAGGCCTCTTATCCTCTCTCTCTCCACGTTCCTCGCTACGAACCATCTCTATCTGCAGAGCAATGTCCACTGCCTTATCAAAAAAAGCACCAAATACTCTCTCCCTAGTGATAAGTAACCGCAGCTGATATGTGAGGCCATCAATGAATCTCCTAATCCTCTCCCTATCAGTGGAAAACAACCAGATTGCGTGATGAGCTAACTCAGAAAATCTCATCTTGTACTGCATCACGGACATATTACTCTGGCGAAGCTACTCAAATTGTCTGCACAGCTCCTCTCTGCGGGACTGAGGCATGAACTTCTCCAAAACGACCACGGAGAACTGCTGCCAAGTAAGGGGTGCTGTGCCAACAGGCCTAGGCCTCTAGTAAGTCTCTCACCATCTGAATGCAGCCCCAGAAAACTAAAAAGTAGTGAATGAGACCCCATTGGTCTCTAGAATGCCCCTTGTCTGAAGCATCTGTTGATACCTATCCAGAAAATCCTGAGCATCCTCTAACTCAGTACCGCTAAATGGTGGAGGTTGAAGCCTCTAAAATCACTCAAGTCTCTTATGTTCATCATCTGCCATAACACGAACTACCGGGGGCCTGAGCAGCTGCAACCGGCTGGGCTGGTAGTGCCTCCCGTATCTGAAGTCCTTGTACTACCTAGTCTAGAGTACGAGCAACAAGGGTATGAGTACCTCCCATGGCCAGAGAAGTGGTAGGTGCGGCCTGAGCCGAAACCACCTGAGCAAGACCAGTGCAAACTGTCAATATCTGGGCCAAAGTCTCCTGAAGGCCTGGAATCTCAATGGGTACAGCTGGTGCCTGAGCTGGTCCTCTCGGCTCAGCTATATCTGGAATCGGCTCCTGAGCTGGAGTAAATGGTGGTACTACAGGTGCTACACCTCTACCTCTACCTCGGCCCCGGCCTCTACCACAACCCGGGCCTCTCGCAGTCCTAACTGGTGGTACTGGTGGATGGTCATCCGATCCGGTAGTACATGTTCTCACCATCTGTGAGAGAATATAATAACAGAAATTTAGTTTCCAGAATCAACAAATTCGCTCGACAGAATATAAGAAAGTGAAATTTTCCTAAGGGTTCTGCAGCCTCTCGAAGATAAGTACAGACGTCTCCGTACCGATCTGCAAGACTCTACTAAACCTGCTCATGACTCGTGAGACCTATGTAACCTATGCTCTGATACCAACTTGTCACGACCCAAAATCCTAACTTGTCGTGATGGCGCCTATCTCGATACTAGGCAAGCCGATAATCTCAATAAATCATAATTTCTTTTAAGTCTAAAATTGAGTCTCAATGTAAGCCACAAATGTCTTGAATATGAAAATACCTCAGATTTGGAACGAAGAAAATACACTCATGTAAACCGACTATAATTATCTATGAATGTCACAAAGAACTTGAAATGAACATGAGAAATAATTTGTGAAATGCTCCAAACATCGCTGTGAATGACATCAAAATACTTTTTAGCATGACTACCAAAATTAGGAAAAAGAAGAGTTTTTCTTTTGCCTAATTTACAAGAAGAACAATCAAATAAAGCAGCTAAAAACTTATTTTTATTTCTCAATAAACCAGAATCTGATAAATGAGACAACACTATAGAATTTGGATGTCGTAGACGCTTATGCCAAACCTCCATTTTACTAGCTGTAGAAGTACAAGCAAAAGACAGAACACGAGGAATGGAAAAACGTATAGGAAACAATCTTCCAACATTAGGTCCCTTCGCGATTATCGTCCCCAACACCTAATCCTACACAAGGCAACCAGTACGATAAAAATTAACATCGCAATTATTATCTATCAATTGGCCAACTGAAATAAGACTAGTTGAGAGCTTTAATGATACAAAAATATTCTTGAAAGTAAGTAATATCCCCAACCTTGGTAATGGATAAATTACTACCACTCACAATTTGAATTTGTGATGGACCATGATAGTCACGTACATTTATTAGCATACTAGTTGAGTTTGTCATATGATTTGAAGCACTAGAATTAACAAGCAAAAAATTAGATGTAATATTGTTACCTTGTAGCCCCAAAGCTGAAAAGGCTGACACAATCATTTGTTGTACCAATTCAGGAGTAGGAGCGGAAAATGGGCGGGTTAGGCTGAATTTGGGCAGGTCAAGATGGGTTAGGTCAATAAATGGGTCATTGCCTAACCCACCTCAAAGTGTACTTGGGCTAAGATGGGCTAGGTCAAGATGGGCTAAACAATGGGTCATAGCCTAACCCGCCCAACTCGATCCATGTATTTAGAACCATGTTCATCTTGCATAAATAAAGATTTTACCTTTTATACACCTATGTATAAAAGGTAATTTTGAGAATCAAAATATGATTTCTTAAATAACAAATTAGTATTTAAAATGTGCAAGTTAAAAAAAAATATTGCGGGATGGGTGGGTGGTACAGAAAAATAAAAAAGTAACAAAAATGGATTTTGCGGGGGGGGGGGGGGGGGGTGTGCAGAAAAACAAAAACAAAAAAAATGTAGCAACTTAATTATCTTGATTTTCATTTTTAAACTTAGATACAAAAACTAATGATGGGGCAACTAAGTAAATTTCTAAATAAGTTGGGTTGAGATACCTTTGTTTTGGGTGAGTTTCATGGGTTGTATTTGGGCTAATTTATGGGTGAGAATGAGCTATAAAAAATAAAGGGTTACCTTGGGTTCATCCCAAATAGACCCATGAGCTAAAATATTAGTAACCCAACCCATTAATCTCTTGGCGGGTTGGATGTGTTTGGGTTCAAATTGCCACCCCTATTCAGGAGTAAGAACTTGTCCAAATGTTGGAGTAGCAAATTGGTTGCTAGTTCCGGTTGAAGATGAGTTATCATTAGTCGAACCATTTATCCCAGCTTGAAAAGCATTGTAACTACGGTTTTGACAACGTGTGGGACACTCTTTGATAATATGCATGTCACGATCCAAAATCCTAACCTGTCCTGATGACGCCTATCTCGATACTAGGCAAGCCGATAATCTCAATAAATCACAATTTCTTTTAAGTTTGAATATATAATATTTAAATACAATACATAATCCCACAAATACCGATATGAATAGTCTCTCAAAATCTGGTGTCACTGAGTACATAGGCATCTAATATGGGTACAAGTCAAAGAAAATGGTCTATAATAGTCTAAGACCAAATACAACAAACAAGGAGATAGGGAATGTGGGACAAGGTCAACGAAACACGGCAACTAACTCTGAATCTCTAGAAAATCAACTGTGTGAGAAAATCAACACCCGCTATGTCCAGAAGCACCTGGATCTGCACACGAAGTGCAAGGTATAGTATGAGTACAACCAACTTAGCAAGTAACAATAATAAATAAGGAACTGAATATAGTGAGGAGCTATACAATTTTAATTCATTTTCAGTAATTCCAGCAAAGAATAGACATGCTTTCAAATCCGGCAGTTTAAGTCAATTCAATTTTATACAATTCAAGTTCATGTAATCCGGATATAGAATCCTTCAGAAATTTCACCACAACAACAAATAGCAACTAAGTGCATCAACCAATGAAAAACAAGTACAACCTCTCTGGACAACAATCACTCACTGGACTCCCATCCCTCACCACTCACACTCAATGGATACTCGCGCTCACTGGGGGTGTATAGACTCCGGAGGGGCTCCTACAACCCAAGCTCTATAATCTACATGGACAACTCATTTGTCATAATATAAATATCTGGATCTGCACGGGCAACTCACGTGTTGCACGGCCAACTCACGTGCTATAGTATAATATAAGTATCCGCACGGATAACTCACGTGCTGCATGAACAACTCACGTGCTATGGTATAATATCTCACAATCAGGCCCTCAACCTCACTCAGTCATAAAGCTCTACAGTCTCTCGGGCTCTCAACAATTATAAAATCAGCCCAAACAACAATGATATGATACATCAATAATGCACAATAGAGACTGAGATAAAATAATCAAGTAGCGGTGACTGAGTACAAAATAACAATTTAAGCAGATAATTCAACATGTACACTACCTCTGTGGGTCCCAACAATAACCAACATATAGCCTAAACATGGTTTCTTGCATGATTTATAGATAAGTTTCCACAACACATAAAGGGCACATAACTATCAACAAGTTATTTAGTTTTACAGTTTTCACGGGATGGACCAAGTCACAATCCGCTCGGTGCACGCCCACACGCCCGTCACCTAGCATGTGCGTCACCTCCAAAATAATCACATGACATAAAATTCGGGGTTTCATACCGTCAGGACCAGATTTAAAATGGTTACTTACCTCATAGCATGAAATCTTTTACTCTGCTATGCCTTTGCCTCGCAAATCGGCCTCCGAATGCCTCGAATCTAGTCACAAATAATTCGTTTCAGTCAATAAAATTTATTGAAATTAATTCCATATGAAAATACAGTTTTCCATAAAAATCTGAATTTTAACTCCAAAAATCGCTCGTGGGGCCCACATCTCGGAACCTGATAAAAGTTATAAAATCTGAAATTCCATTCAACCACGAGTCTACCCATACCAATTTATCCAAAATCCGACCTCAACTCAACCCTCAAATCTACAAATCTTATTTCCAAATTTCTAAGTTTAAATCTCCGATTTACACCTCAAAATCATGTAATCTAGTCGGATTATTCGTTGATAATTCAATATTATGGAGTAGAAATGATCACAAGGGACTTACCTCAAGTTTTTCTTGAAAATCTATCAAAAATTGCCTCTCCTCAAGCTCTAATTTGTCAAAAAATGGCGAATGGGATGAAGTCCCTGCTTTATAATTCTGCCCAAACAGCCCTCGATCCTCGATCATGGCCCTCGACCCTGGCCTTCGATCTTGCCCGTCAATCGTGGCTTCGATCCTGGGCTCGATCATGGCCCTATTCTGGGCACGATTCAGGGCTCGATTCTGGGCTCGATTTGTGGGCTTGATTCTGGGCGAAGGAATTTGCAGTAGCTATTTTAGTCCACTTTTTTTATCTGTTAACCATCCGAAACTCACCCGAGGCACTCGGGGTCTCAACCAAATATACCAACAAGTTCTAAAACATCATACGAACTTAGTTGAGTCTTCAAATCATATCCAACAACATTAAAACATGAATCGCACATAGATTCAAGCCTAATGAACTTTGAAACTTTCCATTTCTACAAACAACATCGAAACCTATCTAATCACGTCCGATTTACCTCAAATTATACACACAAGTCATAAATAACATAACAGAGGTATTTCAATTTTCAAAATCGGATTCCGACCCCGATATCAAAAAGTCAACCCCCGGTCAAACTTTCCAAAAAATTAACTTTCGGCATTTCAAGCCTAATTCCACCACGGACCTCCAAATAATTTTTCGAACACGCTCCTAAATCTAAAATTACCATACGGAGCTACTGAAATCGTCAAAATTCAAATCCGAGGTCGTTTACATATAAGTCCACATCCGGTCACTTTTCTAACTTCAAATTTTTAATTATGAGACCAAGTGTCTCATTTCACTCCGAATTCCTTCCGGGCCCGAACCAACTACCCTGGCAAGTCATAAAATAACTGTAAAGCATAAATTGAGCAGTAAATAAGGGAACGGGGTTATAATACCCAAAACGACCGGCTGGTTCGTTACAATGCTCGTGCTGCTTACAGTAACTGCATAACTTCTTACTACGATTCTTAGAAATATGACCATATTCTTTGCAACCGTAGAATTGCATTGTGCTCATATCCCTGCCCTTTCTTTTTTCTTGAGCAGCAATTGCAATAGTATGAACACTTTCTTGCTTGAAAGTAGTTTGTGTGAAAAGACGCTACTCTTCACGAAGTAATTCCCTAAAACAAACATCCATGGAGGGAGGCAAGTCACGGTTCATTAAATTAGAGCAAACACTCTCAAAATCAGATCTCAATTTCATCAAAAATTGGTCTCGCTTGCTTTGCTCATGAACTGTTTGAATTATAGAGAGAGATTCAGTAGGTATTTCAGCATAAACAATATCAGTAAATTCAGCCCATAAGTTCTAAAATCCAGAAACATAATCCTGAACAGAGAGACCTCCATGAGAGTAATTAGAAATTTCGTGTTGATCGTCTTGCTCTATTGTATTAGTTGTAAACCTTTTGTAAATAATTCAACATGGCCTTTGTAGTCTTGTACGGCTTGAGATTAAGAACAATAAGAGGGTCAATTGATCCTAAAATCCATGTCATCACCCGAGCATCTTTGACCTTCCACAAACCTAACTTTGTAAGATTAGTAGGAGCAGGATCACTTCCATCTATATGGACCCATAATTCTTTTCCCGTGACAAATAATTAAAACTGAAATTCACAAGCAGAATAACTTTTTTCAGTGAAACGAATACTGAAGGACTCAAACTGATGTGAAGTCATGTTTTTGAATAGAGAAAATAAAAAACACAATGATACAGAAAAAAATAGCTAGAATAACCAAGATCAAGACCAAGACCAAAAGCCCTAGATGCTTAGGACTGCTTGTTGACGAACAATCAAAAGAACCAAGAGAAATAAACTTTCAAAAAAATAAAAATTTTTGAAAGGAACCACAGATGAAAGACACTAAGAATCAAGGCTATGAAAAGATGACTCTAATACCATGTCAGAACAGAGAAAGCATGAGAGAAACTGAAGAATAACTATCTCAATTACTTGACTCAAATACATCAGATACATTGGTATTTATACACAAGAGAAATAAGAGATGAAAGGAAGTAAAATACCTTATACTAAATGTAAATCCTATAAAATATTCTTCATATATTCTACAACTAATGCTACACAATATAATCTACACTAAATATAGAATATCTCTAATAATATCCCATATATTCACCATATCGAAAATATATTAATGCGGATATTCTACAATCTGTCCATTATGCTAATCAAGAATATATATAGTTTTAGACATCTAGTCTGCATATTAGTAAAGTTCAACTACTTCATCAAACCAATAAAACATCATCAACTTTGAATTTAGCATCATATATATATATATATATATATATATATATATATATATATATATATATATATATATATATATATATATATATATATATATATATATATATATATATATGGGATATGGAACTTAAATATGTGAGATTTTCTTTTACACTCATCTTCTTCATTTTGTTTGTCCTTGCATTAAATGATGAGTTTAATTTGGAAGTAATTAAGAACTTTTGTGATTTAGTTTGTTTCCTCGAGGTTTTAGAATGTGCAAGATGTAAGTAACAATACAAATATTTGCTTATGCATTTATTTATCTGTTACTCTTTATATAGTCGAGTCATTTAGAGATTATTAATAACCTATGCAATGGCAATTTATCACTTATAAAATAACTAAAAAGTTCAGACTTAGAGGAATCTTAATAGTTCAATTGATTGAATATCTGAATTTTCACCTTGTTAGTGAGATTCCATTTCTCACCTTGTAATCCCCTCCCCCGTTCCCCCTTCTCTACCCCATATGTAATAGAAACTTTAAAAAAAGATGTTTTAAACTTAAAGATTTTCGATATTTGAGATGTTGCAAGACACATTCTTAATCATTGTCATTTCTGTGGTGTTTTAAACTTTTTGAATTATGTTCCAGCCATAGCTTTTTCTTTCCTACTTGAGCATAATTACAATCTATACGTGTTGTAGTACTTTTGATAATTGAAAGACCAAATCCAATAATTATTGAAGTTAGTATTCACTTAGTCAATTACCGAGTGAGTCATTGGGACTTAAAGAGCTGAAATGTATGCCGAGCTGAAATTGTTTATTGTTTAAATATGTACTGTAGAAATAATACCTGCTACAAAATAATTTAAGTATTTTCATCAATTTGTAGCATAATCGCAATAGTATTCTGGAAAAATAAAATATTTCTTTACGTGGTTAAGTATAACGAAGAAGCATTAGGTCTATTTTTATAAATGAAAAATTTCTTAATTTTTCAAGAAAACAAATTAATTTACATATATAATTAAGAAATATGTCTTAGTAGCAGTAAATTGTATACCATGAGGTTGTTCTAAATTCATTTGTGTTTTAGTTTTATCAGTGTTTTATATTACATGTACTTATTTTGCACGATTTTTATTGGAAGAAAATGTTAAATTAAGTTTTCTGTTGTACAAATATCACGACCCCAATTTTCCTCCGTAGGGTATCTGTCACGATCCAAAATCCCACCACAGGCGTCGTGATGACACTTAGTCTTTAAGACTAAGTAAGCCGATTATAATTACAATTCAAGCCAATTTTTATTTTTAAATAGATAATCGAAACCAACAACGGAAATAATTATAAACAACCTCCCAAGACTGGTAATACTGAGTCATGAACTCTAACTGAATACATGAAATAATCTCAAGGATCGAATACTCAATACTGTTTGATTAATAATTAACAGTACAATAAAATGAAAAGACTCCAAGGGACTGCAACGACCAAGCAGCTCTACCTTGAATCCTTGAGATCACACTTTAACACTGTCCGAGTCTGATATCTCCAATTCCTGGCTCTGCACAAAAATGTGCAGAAGTGTAGTTGAGTACACTACAGTCAGTACCTAGTAAGTATGAAGGCTAACCTCAGTGGAGTAGTGACGAGGTACAGTCAAGACACTCACTAGTCTAATAACCTGTGCAATATAGTATACAAAAATAATAGAAAACAAATAACAATGATGACAACAATAATCAACCAGTGATATACACAGCAGGGCAACAAGAACACCAAAAATATTGCTCAACAATAATGAATACAAGTACAACCAATTAATTAAGTCCTTCAAATATAAATCTTTCGCCCATATATTTTTCAAATAATAGTCTTTAGGATATAATACTTTCCAATAAATATATTTCGATATACACCCTTCAAATAAATATCTTTCAAATAAATCTCTTTCAAATATAATTCTTTCAAATAAATATCTTTCGAATAAAAGTCACCATGTGACACCTCATTTCAAAATCATAAAATACGGGTCTCAACCCACTTTCTTATTTCCATGGCACCTCATGCCAATTTCTCTATCACAACCGCACAGACAATACACGTGCCAATATCATCATCATTTACTCATGGTATCTCGTGCCCACATTTCATATCACAACTGCACGGACAATTCACGTGCCAATATCATCATTATTTACTCAGGCACCTCGTGCCCACATTTCATATCACAACTGTGCAGATAATTCACGTGCCAATATCATCATTATTTACTCACGGAACCTCGTGCCCATATTTCATTTCATAATCTGCCTGGCAATATACAGGCTCCCAATTTCAACATAAATCGGACTATTATCAAGTTTACCGAAACAACAAGACATATTGCACAAGATATAAAAATAAACATAAGAAAAATCATAACATCACATAAAAATTACCAACACAATAACTTCACATCATCACATATCATCCCTGGCAATATCCACCATTATCTCTCCTATAGCCACCCTTATTACTCCTATAATAGCCTCTCTTATCCCTCCATCCTGACAATATCAATAGCCGCCATTATCGCTCCTATAGCCACCCTTATCGCTTCGTATAATAGCCACTCTTATCACTCAACCCAGACAATATCCCAACAGACATAACCACAGTGAAATGCCACCCTTATACCCACATAATATCAACAGTGAAATGCCATCCTTATATCCTCATAATAATAACTCAAATCACACAACAATTTATACGGAATATTATCACGACAACACAACACAATCAATTCTAATCACAATTTGCCCAACAACCACAACCAATTCCAATGATATAGTAAAATCAATAAATTTCTCAAAATTAGCCTAAGGCTCCACACAACGTATATAAAACCTCAAAAATAATCAACAGAGATAGAAAATACTCAGTATAGGGCAACACCTTCATTAATCTAAATTCTTGATAATTATATTAACGCCTCAGTTTAAACTTAATTCATTAATTATTTGCAGATAGAAAATCCATAATATAATTATTTCCAGAAAATATCAAATCAACAAACTCATGAAATTTACATAAATATTCAAGTAACAATCACATCAAATTGTCATATAAAAATAAATTCAACAAACAAGGATTTAGGCATGGCAAATAGATGATTTAATAAATACCAATAATTATCTAATTTACTACACAATAATGCCTAAGACTTTAACCCAATAAAATTTGTACATATAAGCACGAGTACGTACTCGTCACCTCGTGTACACGGCTTTTCACATTTCACAAATGGCACATAAAACTCGATGCCTAAGGGGTAATTTCCCCCATTCAAGGTTAGTAAGATACTTACATTTTTTATTTGAAGTTAGGCCGATATTCCAAAATTGCCTTCTTGCTTGAATTGACCTCCGAACAGCACAAATCTATCCAAATTAATTCAATTCAGTCAATACTAATTATAGGAATTGATTCCATATGAAAATATTAATTTTCCAACAAAATCCGATATTTAACTCAAAAATTACTCGTGGGGCCAACGTCTCGGAATCAGACGAAACTCACAAATTCCGACAAACCCATTCAATTACGAGTCCACCTATACTAATTTTATCAAATTTCGATAATAACTCGATATCCAAATCTACAAGTTTTGTTCTTGAAAAGTTTTGCAAAAATTTTGATTTCTTCCATTTAAATCTGAAATAAATGATGAATATAATCATGGATTTATGAAATATAATTACTTTTGGATATATGATAATTATCCAAGTCGAAGTCGTGAAGAAATCCTCAAAATTGCCCAAGAACCGTGCTCCAAAAATCCAAAACGAAATGAAGGAAATGACCATTTTTTGGTCTTTAAGTTTCTGCCCATCCATCACTAAAAGTCATTTTTCCGTCACTAAAAGTCCATTTTTCGTCACTAAGTCCACACCAGAACTTGCTTGTACGAACAATTATTTTTTCACTAAAAAGGCTCTAACTCCATCATACGAACTCGAAATTCAGCGACTCTTATTCATTTGAGTCACAAATAACAATACGAACCTAGTTACTCAATCGAAACTCAATTCGGAGCTCATTTGCTCAATGCGATACCAATTTTGCTCGTTAAATAATTAACTCATGTTTTGTGTTAAAAACCATATCGCGACGTGATGAAATTAGACCAAACCTTCCATGTTAATCCTATAATTCATTATCAAAATTCTGGAAGTCTCGAACATGAATTTCGATCTCTAGAACTAAAAATTGACCTTTGGATCACTAAATGCTTATGCTGAAAATATCAAACTCTTCCAAAACTCTTCCTCGGTAGCCTGTAGTTTATCAACCATAACTTCTTGTACTCAACTCCAACTTCCACACGATTTAAATTTTTACAAACTATATACAAAGAGATACAACTTTCATATTTTACTCATTGCGCAAATCCTTATAGATTGCGAGATATAAGCTCCCAAAGTCAGCCCTGCGCAGCAAATATTTCTGGCGATGCACACTGCTGTAGCCAACATTTGCAGTACTAGCTTCAGTCAATCAATCATAACTTTTTATACAAATTTCCGAATGATGAAGAGTTTATTATTCTGGAAACTAGAATCAAAGGGCTACAACTTTCATGTTTGGATAATTTCCAGATTCCTTATAGATTTTGAGATATAATCTTCCAAAGTCAGCTCTGCGCATCAGAAATTTCGCACATTACTGTCCAAAACAACCAGCAGTTAAAAATGATCCGAAACCACTCCGAAACTCACCCGAGGCCCTCGGGACCTCAACCCAATACACCAACAAGTCCTAAAATATCATACAAACTTAGTTGAAACCTCAAATCACATAAAACAACGCTACAACCATGAATCATACCTCAATTCAAGCTTAAGGAACTTAAGAATTTCCAACTTCTATATTCGATGCCGAAACCTATCAAATCAATTCCGATTGACCTTAGATTTTGCACACAGGTCATAAATGATATGATGGATCTATGAAAATTTTTAGAACTGGATTCCGACTATGATATCAAAAAGTCAACTCCCCGGCCAAACTTTCCAAAAATTTAACTTTCGCTATTTCAAGCAAAATTTCACTACGGACTTCCAAAGAATTTTCCGTACACGCTCCTAAGTCCTCAATCACCATATGAAGCTATTGGAATCATCAAAATACCATTTCGAGGTCGTTTACACATAATTCACCATCCGGACAATTATTTCAACTTAAGCTTCCAAAACAAGAATTGTTCTTTCAATTAAATCCTGAATCATCCGAAAACCAAACTTGACCACCCTCACAAGTCATAATACACAATTTAAAGTTTCTTGAGACCTTAAGCCACCGAACAGAACGTAAACACTTAAAACGACAAGTTGGGTCGTTACACTATCGTGATGGCACATAGTCTCTAAGACTAAGTAAGTCTAACATGCATGCAGTATTTAACTGAGAATTTATTTTAAAACCTGTAAATAACTCAACAATTATCATATAAAGAAACTACGTAACTCAACAGAATAGAACTCCCCAAAATTCGACGAATACAAGTCACAAGCTCTACAAGAAAGTACAGAACATCCCTATACAACATTGTCTATAAATGGAAAGAAAAATGGAATAGACTAGCTAGAGGATGACTCCGAGGCCTGCGAACTCCGATAGGTGTACCTTGAAGTCTCCGAATCTGAACTCAACTCGCTGGTACCTGGACTGGTAAGAGGTACCTTGTAACGACCCGATCGGTCATTTTGAGCATTTGCACTTTGCTCGGTAGTTTACGGGCATGTGTAGCTTTGTATGATGTATTATGACTTGTGCGAATCATTGGTTTTGTTTTCAGGTAATTCAAAATTGATTTGGAAGAATGATTCTCAACTAGGAAGCTTTAAATTGGAAGCGTTGACCAAGTTTGACTTTTTAGTATTTGATCTCGGATTGAAGGTTTGATGGTTTCGTTAGGTCCGGATGGTGATTTTGTACTCGGTCGTATGCCCGGATTTGCATTTGGATCTTCCTAGAAGGATTCAACACTAATTGGCGAAAGTTGGAAATTTGAATGTTTGGAAAGTTCATAAGTTTGACCGAGAGTTGACTTTGATGATATGGAATTCGGATTGTGGTCCCGGAAATTGGTATAGATTCGTTATGTCATTTGGGACTTGTGTGAAAAATTTGGGTTCATTCCAGGTTGATTTTCTATGTTTCGGTATGAGTTATGGAAGTTGAAAAGTTCAATTTGAGGTGTGATTCATCGTTTCGATGTTGCTATGCGTGATTTGGGGTCTTGAGCAGGTTTGTGTTTTGTTATTGGACTTTTTGGTATATTTGGACGGGGCCCCGAGTGGCCCGAGTGAGTTTTGGATGAGGTTCAGATCATTTTCATTTCATGTAAATTGTTGAGGAGCTGCTGGTTCTGGTGTGATCGCACTTGCGGCTGGTTTTGCACAGGTGCGATGGTCGCAAAAGCCACAAAGGAGTCATAGAAGTGAGGTGAGAGATGGTGAGGAGGATCGCAGAAGCGGAATGGCCGGCGCATCTGCCAGTCCGCAAAAGCGTCATTTCATAGCCGCGGAAGCGGATTCTGCGCAGATGCAGGGAAACTTTCCGCAGGTACGATAGGCTGGGCCTTCAGTGGTTTCTCACAGGTGCGATTACTTGTTCGCATTTGCGAAAAGTCTGGGCAGAAGCTATTAAATAGTAGATTTTGGTCTTTTCTTCATAATTTGAGATTTGGGGCTCGGAATGGAGCGATTTTGGAGGCACATTTCACCATATGGATTGGGGTTAGTGTTCTCTACTTAGTTTTGACTATATTTCATGAATCTATCTTCATTTTTGGCAATAGGTTTGTGAATTTAAAGACAAAATTGGGGGATTTAGCCTAATGTTTCATAGAGTGAGTTTTTGAGTTTTGAACATCGAATCAGTGTCGGATTTGAGTGAAACTAGTATGGTTGGACTCGTAATTGAATAGCTTGTCAGATTTTGTAAGTTTTGTCGGGTTCCAAGACGTGGGCCCGGGTGTGACCTTTTGGCCGATTTTGGACTTTTGATTAAAGATTCAACTTTTATAGATTGGGTTTACTTCTTTTGGCATTATTTGATGTATTTGAGTCATTTTTGGCTAGTTTCGAGCTATTCGGAGGTCGGTACGCACGGGATGGCATTTTTGGAGCATCGTTGGCTTGCTTGACATTGGATTTGGTTTGTTCAAGGTAAGTAAGACTTCTAAACTTGATGCTGAAGGTATGAAACCCCGAATTACGTGTTATGTGTTTGGTGTTGAGGTGACGCGCATGCTAGGTGAAGGGCGTGTGGGCATGCACCGTGTGAATTATGACTCCGTTATTCATGTGGTACTGTGTAGTTACCTGATCTTATCTGTAACCATGAAATCTCTATGTACTAGAGCTATTGAGTTGTGATCTATGTTAGAAACCATGTCTAGGCTACATGCTTTATCCTGTTGGGGCCCACTTAGGTCATTTCTGTTGTTGAGTTATCTGCTTTCATTACATTACATACTCAATCATATGCATTCATATGCATATCATATTTCAGTCTCTGTTACCATTTATTGATACATCACATCATTAATTTTGGGCTGATTTTTCATGACATTGAGAGCCCGAGAGACAAGAGAGATTGATGACTGAGTGAGGCCGAGGGCCTGATGGCGAGGATGTTTATGGGATCAGGCTGCACATCGCTGCATGTTTTATTGATTTATACCATTATTGTCTTGTTATAGCGCTTGGGCTGAAGGAGCCTCTCTGGAGTCTGTACATACCCCCAATGAGCGTAGGTACCTACTGAGTGCGAGTGTCGAGTGCCGAGTGTGAGTGATTGGGAGGATTGAGTGACTATGATGATTGAGTGGCTGTGAGGACTGAGTGACTGTGAGGATTGAGTGGCTGTGAGGACTGAGTGAATTGATACTCTGAGAGTATGCATATGGTTTTTATCACTAAGTCGCATCGCATTTGACATTCACACTTGACATACAAGCATAGAGATGCATTTTTCCTCATGTTGTACGGTATAACGTCATTCATGACTTCTCACACATATTGACATATAGGCATAGAGATGTATTTTTCCTCATGCCATTTGAAAATGAAACATTTACCTGTTGAAAGCTTTTTCTTTGTTGGGAAAATTACAGTTTTCAAACTTACTCACATTTTGGTGATTTCGGAAAAAGATTTGGGTTTTCACCGATTTACTTGAAAAGCAGACCTATTTTCTGGAACTATGAATGGGATGAGCATTTTACCTCTGAGTTACTTCTTTTATTACTTTCATTATGTTGTTATGAACTGTTATTGGCTATTTGTGTTGGACTCCGACCTTTGTTCCAGCTCATCCCTACTCTCAATCTAAGTTTAGGTTTGTTACTTATTGAGTGCATGGGATCGGTTGTACTCATACTACACTTTTGCACCTTGTGTGCAAATGTTAGATGTTGATGTTGATGTGATCGACGGGAGCTGGAATTGAAGACGTGCCTGCGTTGCGGTAGTAGCTGCCTCTTGTTCGTGGTAGCCTTAGATTCATAAAAATCTGTTTATGTACATTTCGAACAGATGATGTATTTATTTCATACCAGCTTTGTAAATTCTAATCTTAGAAGATCATGATTTGCACTACCAGTCTTTGAAAAATGTATAAGATTCAGCTAATTTCTTTTATTTGTTGTCTCATTAAATTTTATTAGAATTGGGTTATTGTCAATTGGCTTACCTAGCAGGTTGGGTCAGATGTCATCACGACTAGTTAGATTTTGGGTCGTGACATACCTGGATCTGCACAAAAAGATATGCAGAAAAGTAGCACGAGTACACCACAACGGTACCCGATAAGTGCCAAGCCTAACCTCGGTAGAGTAGTGACGAGGTCAGGTTAAGGCCCTACTGGAATAAATAAGAAAACTGACCAAGTATATGACAGTGTAATAATGATAAACAATGGAAATGAAATAATGGAAAATATGCCAGGAATAACTACATTGAATGTCACGACCCAACAGTTTATCCATTTTCAACAGTTCAAATTAAATGATAAGAAAGAAATTGAAATTACTGTAAAAATTCAAAGTAAAAATGCGGAAGCCATAATGACTGAAATATCTAACACAACCCTGGACCCGGTGTCACAAGTGCACGAGCTACTAGAATAGTACAAATAAAGGTCGGAATAAATCATAAAGTTGTTTGAGGGAAAAATACACAACTAATAAAAAGTAAAGGGGACTCTAGGAGCTGCGGACGCTAAGTAGTTGTACCTCAAGTCTCCAATAGCTAGACAACCCGAGCACGCTAATAACCGCCGCTGGGACCGACTCCAAAATCTGTACAAGAAGTGTAGAGTGTAGTATAAGTATAACTGACCCCATGTACTCTTCAAATGCCGAGCCTAACCTTGATGAAGTAGTGACGAGGCTAAGGCATGTCACTTACACTATAACTTGTACGCAGTTTATAACAAAGACAGGAGAAGAAAATAAGGAACAAAATAAGACAGTTAACTGAAGAAAATAGCTAAAACCTCAAGACAACCGGTGACGATCAGAATTACCAATCCTTAGAGTTTCGTATGAAAAATACCGAAAACACATAGATTATTGCGGCGTGCAACCTGATCCCACCATACAACACAATCCTTCCTTATTCCACCATAACAATATCAATAATCATAAATAAATATATGTTGCGGCGTGCAACCAGATCCCACAATATAACAAAATCAGTATGGCAATTCACCCTTATTTAACTGTGTCAATCCACCCTTATTTCACTTGTTGTAGTGTGCAACCCGATCCCACCATATCAGTACAAATTCACCTTATTCCACCATATCAATCCACTCGTATTTCACCTGTTGCGGTGTGCAACCCGATACTACCATATCAGTACAAATATTCAATGAGTACAATCGAATCAATAACTCAAATCACAAGAACCTCTACGATTGACAAATATGAAGATGAATCAGAAAGAAAGCCTCGTACCAAATAGAGAATTTACATATGTAATATTACCCAAAGACAAGTCCAGTAGATAACAATTAAAAGGTGCAAGTAAGTCAATTAAGGCAATAACAGCGAGTCATGAAAGCATGGAAATGTCTAACATTTTTAATAGGAGAAAAAATGATTAACATGTAGTAAATAAGGCATGGGAGGCATTTAAAGCACATAACAGTTAAGGCAAGGAAGGAAATAATTAAGGAAAAGCGGAAAATCAGGGAAACAAGTACTTCGACGGCGTATAAGCACTCGTCACCTCGCATATACATCACAACAGATGAAATTGAGATAGCACATAGTCCGAGGGTTCGTAGTTCCCTCAAATGAAGGTTAACCTCAACACTTATCTCACTCTGTAGTCAACTCAGAGCTCTACCGGGGCCTTTCCCCTAGAATCCGCATCCAATCCACTCGTATCTAACCACAATTGACTCAATAATGTCAAATATTGCTAAAGGAATCAATTACAATACATAAATTTAGGATTTCTACACTTTTCCCCAAAAAGTCAAATATCGACCTCGGCCCCGCTTGGTCAAAACCTGAGGTTAAGACCAAAACCTATTTACCCATTCACCCTCGAGCCCGATTATGCAATTTGTTTCGAAATTCGACCTCAATTTGAGGTCTAAATTCCATTTTTTTTTAAAATCCCTAATTCTACCCAAACCCCCAATTTCTACCATGGAAGGACAAATATTAGGGTTAGAAATTAATTGGTGATAATAGAAATGGAAGAAAATGAGTTAAAGTATACAAACCTGTGAATTGATGTTGAGTTTTCTCTTCAAAATCGCCTCTAGGCCGAGCTCTAGTGGAAGGTTTATGAAAAAGGGGAGAAATCCCGTTTTGGTCTGTTTTTAATCACTGGCGTCAGGTGTTCATCGTGTTCACGTGAACCCTGACGTGTTCACGAAGGCACTGCCCAGATGGCTTACGTGATTGCGATTTAATCTACGTATTCGTGTAGGCTTAGCCCCTGAGCCTTCGCGTTCTCGATCCTTTAATCGTGTTTGCATAGAGTAACTTCAAAATCCGAGCCCCCTCCTCTGAAAGATACGTGTTCGCAAACGTGTGGACGCGTTCGCGAAGGGCAGCCCCCCCTCCACTGCTCTGTGTTCACGTCCTATTCCTCGCGTTCGTATAACACATTTCTCCCCTAGTCCCAACTTGCCTTTCGCGATCGTGGTAGTATATTCGCGATCGCGAAGAAGCTTTTACCAGAAACCGGCAGAAATGGGAAACCAGCAATTTTCCTAAGTTCAAAAGATCTGTTGGCTCCTAAACTCACCCGAGCCCTCGGGGCTCCTAACCAAATATGCACACAAGTCGAAAAACATTATACGAACTCGCTCGCGCAATCAAAATACCAAAATAACACCTAAAACTATGAATCAACCACCAATTCAGATGGAATTTTCAATCAAACTTTAGAATTTCTATTTTAACAATCGGACGTCTGAATCACGTCAAACCAACTCTGTTTCTCGCCAAATTTGGCAGACAAGTCATAAATATAGTAATGGACCAATACCGAGTTTCGCAACTATAATACGGACCCATAATCAATAAAGTCAAACATTGGTCAAATCTTTAAACTCTTTAAACCTTTAAACTTTAAATTTTGACAAAAAGCGATAACTCGAGTTAGGGACCTCCGAATTCAATTCCAGACATACACCCATGTCCCAAATCATGATACGGACCCGCAGAGACCGTCAAAATAAGGATCCGGGTCCGTTTGATTAAAATATTGACCGAAGTCAACTAAAATGGATTTGTATGACAAACTTTCATATTTTATCAATTTGTAACATCAAAGCCTTACGAAAAATGACAAGGACTGTGCACACAAATCGAGGAAGGATAAAATGAGATATTATAGGTTTCGAAACACATAATTAAGTTTTAAGACTCTAGATGACCTATTGGATCATCATATTCTCCAACTCTAAAATAATCGTTCATCCTCGAACGGACATAGAAAAGTACCTAGACTGGTGAAAAGGTGTGGATATCTACTCCTCATGTCCGAATCGGACTCGCAAGTAGCATACCTGACCGGATGACCTCTCCATTGCACTTGAACTGAAGGATAACTCTTTTACTTCAACTGTCGAACCTACTAGGCTAGAATAGCCACAGGCTCCTCCTCATAAGTCAAATCCTTGTCCAACTGGACTGAGATAAAATCTAACACGTAGGACGGATTACCGTGATACTTTCGGAGTATAGATACAAGGAACACCGGATGAACTGCTGATAAACTAGGTGGCAATGCAAGCCTGTATGCCAACTCACCCACTCTCTCAAGAATCTCAAAAGGTTTGATATACCTAGGGCTCAACTTGCCCTTCTTCTTGAACCTCATCCACCCTTCATGGGTGAAACTCGGAGCAATAGGCTCTCTCCAATCATAAATGCAACATCACGAACACTACGGTAGACATAACTCTTCTGCCTAGACTAAGCTATGCGAAGTCGATCCTGAATAATCTTGACCTTATCCAAGGCATCATATACCAAATCTATACCCAACAACCGAGCCTCCCCCAGCTCGAACCATCCAACTGGCAACCAACACTGCCTACCGTATAATGCCTCATAGGGAGCCATCTGAATGCTCAGCCGGTAGCTGTTGTTGTTGGCAAACTACGTAAGTGGCAAGAACTGATCCCAAGAACCCCAAAATCTATAACACAAGCACGAAGAATATTCTACAATATTTGAATAGTGCGCTCGGATTGACCATCCGTCTGAGGATGAAATGTTATGCTCAACTCAACCTGCATCCCCAATTCACAATGTACTACCCTCCAGAAGTGCGAGGTGAACTGCATACCTCGATCAAAAATGATAGACACGGGCACACCGTGATGACGGACGATCTCGCTGATGTAGATCTCAGCCAACCGCTTTGAAGAATAGGTAACTGCCATAGGAATGAAGTGCGTTGACTTGGTTAGCCTATCCATAATAACCCATACCGTGTCGAACTTCCTCTGAGTCTATGGGAGTCCAACAACAAAATCCATAGTGATACGCTCCCACTTCCACTCAGGAATCTATAACTTCTTAAGCAAAACACCAGGTCTCTGATGCTCATACTTTACTTGCTGACAATTTAGACACCAAGTTACATATGCAACTATATCCTTCTTTATCCTCATCCACCAATAATGCTGCCGCAAGTCATGATACATCTTGGCGGCACCCGGATGAATAAAATACCGGGAATTGTTGGCCTCATCAAGAATCAACTCACGAAGCCCATCTATATTAGGCACACAAATACGACCCTACATCCTAAAAAATCCATCATTTCCAACAGTAACCTGCTTAGCACCACCGTGCTGCACTGTGTCCCTAAGGACAAGCAAATGAAGGTCATCATATTGTCTCTCCCTAATGCGCTCATACAAGGAAGACCGAGCGAATGTGCAAGGTACAACATGACTGGGCTCTGTAATATCCAACCTCACGAACTGATTGGCCAAAGCCTGAAGATCTGATGCAAGTGGTCTCTCACCGACTGGAATGTACGCAAGGCTGCCCATACTCACTACCTTTCTACTCAAGGCATCGGCCACCACATTGGCCTTCCCGGGGTGATACAAAATGGTGATATAATAGTCTTTCAATAGCTCCAACCACCTCTTCTGTCTCAAGTTGAGGTCCTTCTGTTTGAACAAATATTGTAGACTCCGATGATTCGTGAATACCTCGTACAATATGCCGTAAAGATAAGGCCTCCAAATCTTCAACGCATGCACAATGGAAATGAACTCTAAGTCATGAACAGTGTAATTCTTCTCATGAACCTTCAACTACCGTGACGCATATGCAATTACCCTGCCATCCTGCATCAATACTGCACCAAGCCCAATACGAGATGCATCACAATACACTGTGTAAGATCTTGAACCTATGGGCAACACCAACACTGGCGTAGTAGTCAAAGCAATCTTAATCTTCTGAAAGCTCGCCTCACACTCGTCTGACCATATGAACGGGGCAACCTTCTGGGTCAACCTGGTCAATGGGGCTGTTATAGATGAAAACAGCTCCACGAACCGACGGTAATATCCCGCCAAACCCAAGAAACTCTGGATATCCGTAGCTGAAGTGGGTCTAGGCCAGTTCTGAACTACCTCAATCTTTTTAGGATACACCTTTATGCCCTCTACCAAAACTAATTCCCCAAGAAAGCGACTGAGTCTAACCAAAACTCGCACTTTGAAAACTTGGCATATAACTAGCTATGTCTCAATGTCTGAAGTACAATCCGAAGATGCAGCTTGTGCTCCTCTTGATTGTGGGAGTAGATCAAGATATCATCAATAGACACAATTACGAAGGAATCCAAATAAGGTTTGAGCACCCAGTTCATCAAGTCCATAAATGCCGATGGGGCATTTGTCAGCCTAAATGACATCACTAGGAACTCATAATGCCCATACTGTGTCTGAAAAGCTATCTTAGGGACATCAGATGCTCTAATCCTAAACTGATGGTTGCTAGACCTCAAATCAATCTTCAAAAACACCTTGGCACCCTGAAGCTGATCAAATAAGTCATCAATACTCGGCAGTGGATAATTGTTCTTAATGGTGACTTTGTTCAACTACCGGTAATCTATGCACATCCTGTCTAATGAAGCCCTTATCAAGTAATCTTGCAACTGCTCCTTCAACTCTGGCAGGGCCATACGGTATGGCGGAATAGAAATGGGCTAAGTGCCTGGATCCAAATCAATACAGAAGTCAATATCTCTGTCGGATGGCATCCCTGATAGATTATATGAAACACCTCTGGAAACTCACGAACAACATGCATTGAATCCATGGAAGGAACCTCCGCACAAGAATCATGAACATAATCCAAATAAGCTAGACACCCCTTCTCGACCATATGTCGAGCCTTCACATAAGAGATAACCCTGCTGGTAGAATGGCCAGGAGTCCTCCTTCACTCTAATCGAGGTAACCCCGGCAAGGCTAAGGTCACCGTCTTAGCGTAACAATCCAATATAGAATGATAAGGTGACAACCTATCCATACCCAAGATGACATCAAAATCTACCATATCGAGAAGTAGGCGATCTGCATTAGTCTCAAGACTCCCGATATTAACCACACACGAATGATAGACACGATTTACAACAATTGAATCTCCCATAGGTGTGGACACAAACACAGGAGCACTCAAATAATCATGAGGCACAACTAGATATGAAGCAAAATAGGATGACACGTAGGAATAAATAGAGCCCAGATCAAATTGAACTAAAGTATCTCTATGGCAAACTGGAATAATACCTGTGATAACAGTGTCAGATGACTCAACCTCAGGCCTGGCTCGGAAAGCATAACATCGGGGTTGGGCCCCACTACTCTGAACTACATCTCTAGGATGGACTCTAGCTGGCTGGCCTCCACCTATAATGTCCTGACCTCTACCTCTAATGGCCTGACCTCCACTTCTGGTGGCCTGACCCCTCCCTCTAGCTAGCTGAGCGGGAAGTGGTGCAACTAGTGCTGTAATCATGGCACGAGAACTCTACTATGGCATGCTGCCCAATAATATCGGGCAGATCCTCCTGGTATGCCCAAAACCACCACACTCAAAACATCCATCATGTTGTTGTGGCTGCTGAAATTGAGGCTAACCCGAATGGGCCGGATAACCACGGTGATAAATCTGAATTAGAGGCGCACTGATAGGAGTTAATGGTGCACTGTAGGCTGGCTGTCCAAAATAAGGCACATAAGGACCATGACTCCCTGAAGCACTGTGGGATGCCTGAAGCGCCGACTAAAATGGACTGGGAGGATGACCCCTACCAAAAGTACCCATGCCTCCAGATGAGGCACCACTAAAACCACCAGAATGATGTGTCCTCTTATTAGACCCCTACCTTCTCTCCTCTGAAAAAACCATCTCGATCCGCCTGGCGACATTAGCAGCCATCTGAAAAGAAATCTAACCCCTGGTCTCCTTGGCCATCTATAACTTGATAGGGTGAGTGGGTCCATCAATAAGCCTACTCACACTATCTCTCTCAGTAGGAAGAAAAATAAGAGCATGACGGGCTAGATCCACAAAACGGGTCTCAAACTGAGTGACTGACATACTGCCATGCTGGAGACGCTCAAACTGCCTGTGGTAATCCTCCCTCAGTGTGATAGGAAGGAACTTCTCTAGAAATAGCTCAGAGAACTGGTCCCAAGTAAGAGCATGCGAACCAACTAGTCTGGCCGATACATAATCCTTCCACCATCTCTTGGCGGAACCCGTCATCTGAAACAAAGCAAAATTCACCCAATTGGTATCAATTATACCCATGTTCTGCAGCACCTCATGGCAGCAGTCAAGATAATTATGTGAGTCCTCAAAAGGTGCACCACTGAAGTGAATTGGGAAGAGCTTTGTAAACTTGTCCAATCTCAATAAACCCTCAGAAGAAATGGCATCGGCTTGTACCGCAACAACCGGTAGAACTACCCCAGCTGGCGGGGCTGCTGGTGTCTGATACTGGGGAGCCATCTGCTATGGAGTGTGAGTAGTAGGAGTCTGTGCTCCTCTCCTAGCCTGAGAGACGGCTAGTGCCACAGGAAATGTACCAGCTTGGGCCACACTCTCTATGAGGCCCACCAAATGGACTAGAGCGTCCTGAAGCACTAGGGTGGCGATGAACCCCTCAGGGACCTGAGTTGGTCCAACAGGTACAGTATGAGCTGGAACCTCCTCATCAAAATCCACCTGAGGCTACACAACATGTGCTGCTGCTCGAGCTCTAGGCTAAGCTCTACCTCGTCCTCTGGCGCGATCTCGGCCTCGACCTCGACCTCAGCCCCTCGTAGAAGCTGTCGCTGGGGGCTCCGACTGCTGCCTAGCTAAAGATGCAGTACGTATTCTCGCCATCTGCGAGAGAACAAGAATAGAAGAGTTCAATTATCAATGATAGAATAAAATCGCACAACAGAGATAAATAGATGTGAAATTGTTCCTAAACTCCATATCCTCTGAATGATAAGTACAGACGTCTCCGTACCAATCCTCAAGACTTTAATAAGCTTGCTCATGACTTGTGAGACCTATGTAACCTAGTGCTCTGATACCAACTTGTCACGACTCGGAATTCCCAGCTTCGGAATCATGATGGTGCCTAACATTTCACTTCCTAGGCAAGCCAATGTTAGATTAGTTTATCCATTTTCTACGTTTCAAATTAAATGATAAGAAAGAAAGTGAAATAACTGTAAACATCCAAAGTAAAAATACGAAAGCCATAACGACTGAAATATCTAACACAACCTTGGAACCGGTGTCACAAGTGCACAAGCTACTAGAATAGTACAAATTAAGGTCTGAATAAAACATAACACAACTAATAAAAAGGAAAGGGGACTCTAGGAGCTGCGAGCGCTGAGCAGCTGTACCTCAAGTCTCCATAAACTAGCCATCCCGAGCACGGGGACAGACTCAAAAATATGCACAAGAAGTGCAGAGTGTAGTATGAGTACAACCGACCCCATGTACTCTGTAAGTGTCGAGCCTAACCTTGATGAAGTAGAGACAAGGCTAAGGCATGTCACTTACACTATAACTTGTATGCAGTATATAACAAAGATAGGAGAAGAAAATACGGAACAAAATAAGACAATTAACTGAAAAAATAGCTAAATCCTCAAGAAAACCGGTGACGATCGGAATTACCAATCCTTAGAATTTCGTATAAAAAATACCGAAAACACAAATTATTGCGACGCGCAACCCGATCCCACTATACAACACAATCCTTCCTTATTCTGCCGTAACAATATCAACAATCATAAATAAATATATGTTGCAGCGTGCAACCCGATCCCATCATATAACAAAATCATTATCGCAATTCACCTTTATTTCGCCGTGTCTATCCACCCTTGTTTCACCTGTTGCGGTGTGCAACCTGATCCCACCATATCAGTACAAATTCACCGTAATTCCACCATATCAATCCACCCTTATTTTACTTGTTGCGGCGTGCAACCCGATCCCACCATATCAGTACAAATATTCAATGAGTACAATCAAATAAAACTCAAATCACAATAACCTTTATGATTGACGAATCAGAAAGGAAGCCTCGTACCAAATTGAGAATTTGCATATGTAATATTACACAGCAAGACAAGTCCAGTAGATAACAATTAAAAGATGCAAGTAAGTTAATTAAGGCAACAACATCGAGTCATGAATGCATGGAAAGGTCTAACATTTTTAACAGGAGAAACAATGATTAACAGGTAATAAATAAGGCATGGGAGGCATTTAAAGCACATAACAGTTAAGGCAAGGAAGGAAATAATTAAGGAAAAGAAGAAAATCAGGGAAACAAGTAATTCGGCAGCGTATAAGCACTTGTTACCTTGGATATACGCCGCAACACATGAAATTCACATAGCACATAGTCCCAGGGTTCCTAGTTCCCTCAAATCAAGGTTAAACTTAACACTTACCTCACTCCACAGTCAAATCAGAGCTCTATCTGGGCCTTTCCCCTAGTATTCGCCTCCAACCCACTCGTATCTAACAACAATTGACTCAATAATGTCAAATATTACTAAAAGAATCAATTACAATACATAAATTTTGTTTTCCACACTTTTCCCCAAAAAGCCAAAAATCGACCCCGTGCCCGCTTGGTCAAAACCCGAGGTTCAGACCAAAACCCATTTACCTATTCACCCCCAAGTCCGGTTATGCAATTTGTTTCGAAATCTGACCTCAATTTGAGGTCTAAATTCTAATTTTACAAAAATCTCTAATTCAACCCAAACCCCCAATTTCTACCATAGAAGAACAAAGATTAGGGCTTGCAATTAATGGGTGATGTTAGAAATGGAAGAAAATGAGTTAAAGTGTACAAACCTATAAATTGATATTGAGTTTTCTCTTCAAAATCGCCTTTAGGCCGAGCTCTAATGGAAGGTTTATGAAAAATGGGAGAAAACTCGTTTTTGGTCTGTTTTTAATCACTGGCGTCAGGTGTTCATCGCATTCACGTGAACCCTGACGCGTTCGCGAAGGCACTGCCCAGATGGCTTATGCAATCGCGAGTTAATCTACGCGTTCGCGTAGGCTTAGCCCCTAGCCTTCGTGTTCGCGATCCTAGTATAGCGTTTGCATAGAGTAATGTCGAAATCCCAGCTCCTTCCTCACAAAGCTACGCGTTCGTGTGGGTGTGGATGTGTTCGCGAAGGGCAGTCCCCCCCT
Organism: Nicotiana tabacum; assembly: GCF_000715075.1. NCBI lineage: Eukaryota > Viridiplantae > Streptophyta > Magnoliopsida > Solanales > Solanaceae > Nicotiana > Nicotiana tabacum. The sequence goes on along the minus strand of NC_134081.1, from coordinate 59,232,560 downwards.
GCTCCGCGTTCTCGTCCTATTCCTCCCGTTCGCATAATGCAGTTCTCCCTAATTTCCAACTTGCCTTTCGCGATCGCGAAGAAGCTTTTATGAGACACCAACAAAAATGAAAAACCAGCAATTTTCCTAAGTTTAAAAGATCTGTAAGCTATCCGAAACTCACCCGAGCCCTTGGGGGCTCCAAACCAAATATGCACACAAGTTCAAAAATATTATCTGAACTCGCGCGATCAAAACACCAAAATAATACCTAGAACTACGAATCGGACACCAATTCAAATGAAATTTTCAATGAAACTTTAGAATTTCTATTTTAAAAACCGGATGTCCGAATCACGTCAAACCAACTCTGTTTCTCACCAAATTTGGCAGACAAGTCAAAAATATAGTAATGGACCTATACCGAGTTTCGAAACAAAATTACGGACCCGGTATCAACAAAGTAACATTAGTCAAATCTTTAAATTCTTTAAACCTTTAAACTTCAAATTTCGACAAAAAGCGATAACTCGAGCTAGGGACCTCTAAATTCGATTCCGGGCATACGCCCACGTGCCAAATCACGATACGAACCCACCGGGACCATCAAAATATAGATCCGAGTCCGTTTGCTGAAAATGTTGACCAAAGTCAACTCAAATAGATATTTAAGGAAAAATTTCATATTTTATCAATTTTTAATATAAAAGCCTCCTGAAAAATGACACGGACTGCACACACAAATCGAGTAAGGCTAAAATGAGATATGGTGGTTTCGAAATACAAAATTGAGGTTTAAAACTCTAGATGACCTGTTGGGTCATCACACTGAACTAAGGCAAATAAGGAATCACGGAAGAAAGCAAATAATATTATGCGAAGGAGCCAAAGAAACCAAAACCACAATTGATATAATAGAAAAATATCAACAAGAATCACTATCGAGATACCGCCTCGTAGTCTCATATCACAAAATAATTCACAATATTTCCTTATATCACCGCAGGAGACTTGCATTTAGTTTTGAAAATTATTTTTTCCGAAATAGCATCCCGCGTTTTAGCCCGCCTTATCACACCGCATGACTTCAAGTAGTTCCCCTACTAGCAACACGCATATCAAGTCCACCTTATCTCACTGCATGCGTTTAACCCCAATCCTTATACCACTGCATGTGTATCAATATCACAACGCATCACAAATTGTACCTCAAATGCCCAATATCGCAACTTTCCTAAGAAGTTAACAATAATGATGTGTTCACAATAAATAGCCCATGGCTCAACCATAATATGCACAAGAGCCTCAACAAAAATAACCAAAAGTGAATAACTCAACAAGAATAGTATTTCACAACTTAACAATTTTGCCTCAATGTGAATCACTGCCTTTATAACTCAATACCAATTTAAACAACAAAATATTCTAAGAAATAACAATTTCAAGTAAGGAACTCAACGGTTAAATAATGAATGAGGAATAAAGGAAAAAATAATTTCAACTAGGCATGTAAAGGCAAATAACAAGTAAGAGGTAAGACAAGTAAAGCATGTGAAGATAGACTAAAAATGATGAATATAACATATTATGGTAACTCAATTAAAGGCATGAAAAGAATCTAACATAGCTATAACCGGTCAATTACCATGTTTAGCCGGTGTACACACTCGTAACCTTGCATACACGTCTTCCACATATCACAATTAACACAAAACAATACCAATCCTAAGGAGTAATTCCCCCGCACAAAGTTAGGAAAGACACTTACCTCAAAACACGCTATGCAATCAATTAGTAAGCCTTTTCCTCGATTATCCAACTCCGAACTGCTCGAATCTAGCCAAAACAACTTTGTTTATATTTATGGTATAGACTATAAACCCGACCAAAATTACAAAATCCGAATACCCATTCAATAGTGAGTCCAACCATACAAGAATTACTCAAATCCGACTTCAAATCGCCTTTCAAATCTCCAATATTTAGTATAAGAAGTTTTCACAAATATTTCCCAAAATTCCAACTCAAATCACTAATTAAATGATAAAAATAACAATGGATTCATGTAAAATAACCAAACCAAGTTAGAAGCTCTTACCCCGATGATTTCCTTGAAAATCCCTTGAAAAATCGCCACAAACCGAGATCTCTACGTCCAAAAATGAAAATGAGATGAAACACTTGACCTAAGCTCTTTTCTACCCAGCAATTTCGCATATGCGAAACCACTGTCGCATTAGCGGCTCCGAACTTGCGTAATTTCCATCGCGGGTGCGGTCCTCAATAATGTCCAGCACTCCCCGCTTCTGCGAACAAAACACGCATCTGCACTTCTTCTCTTGCGGACATATGGGCGCTTCTGCACACGCGCTCCTGTGGACGATGTCTGCTTCTACGATAATAGACCAAGCTGGCCCAGTCCGTACCTGCGACCAGCTCTTCCGCACATGCAAACTCGCAGATGTAGAAATCACCTCGCACCTGTGATCCTAGCCAAGCTCACTCAAGGCCGCTTTTATGATCAACCTCACACACCTACGTGTCTGCACCTGGGCTAAACTCTCCGCAGGTGCGATGACACCAGAACAGCAGCAGATTCAGCAATCCATCAAGTCCAAAATTATTCTAGATTCAATCTGAATCATGCACGGGGCCTCCGGGACCCCATCCAAATATACCAACAAATTCCAAAACACATAACGGACCTACTCAAGGCCAAATATCACATCAAACAACATCGATTCAATGAATCACAACCCAATTCAATCCTATTAAAACTATGAACATTTGACTTCCAAAACTAACGCTGAATCATACCAAAACAACTCCGATTGAATCAAATTTTGTACACAGGTCATAAATGACATGACCGATCTATTCTAACTTCCGGGATTGGAATCCGACCCCGATATGAATAAAGTCAACTCCCAGTCAAACTTCTCGACCTTCCAAACCTTCAACTTTCTAATTTTCGCTAATTAGGCCGAAATGACCTACAGACCTCCAAATCAACATCCGGACATGCTCCGAAGTCCAAAATCACCATACGGAGCTATTGGAACCATCAAAACTCTTTTTTGGAGTTATCTACACAAAAGTCAAACTACGGTCAACTCTTTCAACTTAAGCCTCTGACTTAGGGACTATGGGTCGCTTCTCACTCTGAAACTTACCCGAACCAAAACCAAACACCCCCGGTAAGTCACATAACTATGATAAAACATAGAGGGGGAAATAAATAGGGTATCGGGTCTAAAATACTCATAACGACAGGTCGGGTCGTTACATCCTCCCCCTCTTAAAACAAACGTTCGTCCTCGAACAAGTATAGAGACATACCTAAAGTGGTGAAAACATCAGGATAATGGCTACACATATTATGCTCGGTCTCCCAAGTCTCTTCCTCTACTGGTTGACCCCTCCACTGAACTTTCACTAAAGCACTACTTTTCGGCCTCAACTTTCGGACCTGCCTGTCCAAAATGGCCATCAGCTCCTTAACAGAAGACTAATACTTATCCAAATGGACTGAGTTGAAATCTAACGTATGGGATGGATCACCGTGGTACTTTCGGAGCATAGAAACATGGAATACCGGACGAACTGCAGCTAGACTAGGTACCAGTACAAGCTTGTAGGCCACCTTACCAATCTTCTCAAGAATCTCAAAAGGTCTGATATGCCTAGGGCTCAACTTGCCCTTCTTCCCGAACGTCATAACACCTTTAATGGGCTAAACCCGGAGCAAGACCCGCTCTCCAACCATGAATACAACATCAAGAACCTTCTTATCCGCATAACCCTTCAGTCTAGATTAGGCTGTATGAAGCCGATCTTGAATCAATTTAACCTTTTCCAAAGTATCCCTAAATAGAGTCAGTACCCAATAGCCTACCCTCACCCGGCTCAAACCAACCCACCGAAGACCGATACTGCCTCTCATACAAGGCCTCATACGGATCCATCTGGATGCTCGATTGGTAACTATTGTTGTAGGCAAACTCTACAAGCGGCAAGAACTGATCCCAATAACCCCTGAACTTCATAAAACATGCATGAAGCATATCCTCCAATATCTGAATAGTGCGCTTGGATTTTCCGTCCGTCTGCGGGTGGATTGTTATACTCAACTCAACTTGTGTGCCTAACTCATATTGTACGGCCTTCCAGAATCACGATGTAATTTGTGTACCCTAGTCAGAGATGATAGATACCAGCACGCCATGAAGTCGGACAATCTCACAAATATAGACCTGAGCCAGCTGCTCTGAAGAATAAGTAGTCACCACTGGAATGAAATGATCCGACTTGGTCAACTTATCCACAATCACCCATACTGCATCAAACTTCTTCTGTGTCTGTGGGAGCCCGACAACAAAATCTATGGTAACTCGCTCCCATTTCCACTCGGAATCTCAAGCCTCTAAAGCAACCCACCTGACCATTGATGCTCATACTTCATGTGCTAACAATTTAGACACTGGGCTACATATTCCACTATGTCTTTCTTCATCCTTCTCCACCAATAGTGTTGCCTCAAATCTTGATACATCTTAGCGGCACCCAGATGAATGGAGTACCGTGAACTGTGGGCCTCCTGAAGGATCAACTCATGCAACCCATCTACATTTGGCACATATAACCGGCCCTGCATCCGCAACACACCGTCATCCCCAGCAGTAACCTCCTTGGCATCGTCGTGCTGAACTGTGTCCTTGAGGACAAGAAATTGGGGGTCATCATACTGAAACTATCTGATATGATAATAAAGGGAAGATCGAGAAACCACGCAAGACAAAACTCGACTCGGCTCCAAAACATCTAATCTAACAAACTGGTTGGCCAACTCTTAGACATCCAATGCTAATGGCCTCTCCGATGCCGGTAGATATTCTAAATTTCCCAAGCTCTCTGTCTTTTGACTCAAGGCATCGGCCACCACATTGGCCTTCCCGAGATAATATATACAATGGTAATATCATAGTCCTTAAGTAACTCTAACCATCTCTGCTGCCGCAAGTTAAGATCCTTCTGTTTGAACATATGTTGTAGACTCGAGTGGTCATTATAGACCTCACAAGGGACACCGTACAAGTAGTGCCGCCAAATCTTCAAGCTCGTGGGCAAGATAATTCTTCTCATGCACTCTACCCATGGTAGTATATGCAACAGGGGGCTCTGGCTCCTGCCCCGCTGTAGATGTTGTGCGTGTTCTCACCATATGCGAGAGAACAACAATAGAATAATTCAAACATAAATGATAGATTAAAATCACACGCTAGGGGAAAGAAGATGGGAAATGTTTTCTAAAACTCCATAGCCTGTAGAAAATAAGTATAAATGCATGTGTACCAATCCTCCAGACTCTACTAAGCTTGCTCATGACTTATGAGATCTAAGCAACCTAGTGCTCTGATACCAATTTGTTACGACCCAGATCCCAACCTTGGGGTCATGATGTAGCCTAATATCCATTTGCTAGGCAAGACAACATAAAATAAATAATTAACCGATTTTAAAAGTTGAAAACCAAATATTAAGAATGGTAACAATATAATTCTAAAGTAGAGGAAAATAATACCGAACAACAAAATCTAAACAAATCCCAGAATCTGTAGTCATGAGTACATGAGATTCTAGAGTGCTACAAATAAAATGCGAACAAAATACAACTATTTTGAAACTCGATAAAACATTAAAGATAGAAGGGAAGGAAACTTCAAGGCTACGGACGTCGTGCAACTATCCTCAATTCTCTGACTGCGACTGAATCCGAGTAGAAAGCTACTGAGAACCGCTAGGACCAATACCAAAATCTGTATAAGAAGTGCAGAAGTATGGTATGAATACAATCGACCCAATGTACTCCGTAACTGTCGAGCCTAACCTGAATGAGGTAGTAACGAGGCTATGACAAGACACCTACTAAAATAAATATGTACAAGTGTATATAAAGCAACAATAATAATAGGGAATGATAACGTACAAACTAGGAGGGGACATGCTAAAAGGGAAAAAATACACGACATGTGTGAAATCACGAAATAACCAAGTAAATCACCCAAATCGGGAAAATCAGTCATTTGAATGGCATGACATCACCCTTCGTACTTTAAGTCTCGTTCTCAGCAGGGGCAAACCCACGTATTGCTAAGGGGGTTCAACTGAACCCGCTTCGTCTAAAAATAATACTGTGTATCTATGTAAATTACCACTAAAGCAGGGGAACTGTGTATAGAAATTATATTTGAACCCACGTGACAAATGTTTTGCTCCTACAAAAGTGGTCAAGCTGGTTCATAATTTTGGTAAGGTCCTGTGTTCAATTCCTAGTCAGTGCTTTTATGCCTAATGTACTTTGTGTTTTGCATCAAATTAAATTAACAACATCTTGGCTTGTTCATTTATAACTCCAAAGTCTTATATTTTTTCGTTTTTTTCTATTTTACTTTAAAGTTTTTTTTTTTTACGTAAACTCAATGCAACTTATACTGAAATTTATTTTACCTCAAAAGGTAATTTTAGCTCTCCTTCATCAAATTTTCTAAGCCTTGCAAGTAGATTTGTTGAAATTATTTCTTATTGTTAATTTAATTTATGTTGAATTTTTTAGTTGTTTTATGATTAAATTTTATTATTTAGTGTATAAGCTCTCTTTCTTTAATTATGGTAATTAATTTAGTTTAGTTTGTAACTCTTTTCTTATTGCCTTCCTTTATAAATAATAATTTGTTACTTATAAAACTAAAAGAAATTTTATAATGTCAAATTTCTTAGAGCTAATAACCTTTTAGATTGGTCAAATATATTTTTTTTCTTTTTAAAGTGTAACAAATTTAAATTTATTAAATTAAAATAAGCAAAAATTTGTTAAAACAATAGAATGTCGACTTCAAGATGATTCCATTTTAAGATTACGCTAGGAAGAAAAAGGACAAAAAATTGCTTCCTGTTACCGCTTATATTAGTTATGGTTGCTTCCGACTGAACCCACTTGCATAAAATTTTGGGTGCACCATTGGTCCTTACCATGCAATAATATAAATAAAATGGTACGACATCACCCTTCATGCTTTTACTCTCGTACTCGCCATGTAATAATAGTATGAATGTAATGGCATGGCATCACCATTCGTACTCTCTTCCTCACCAGGTAATAATGATAATATGAATGAAATGACATGGCATCACCCTTCGTACTTTTACTCTCTTCCTTACCATGTAATAATAATGGAATGAATGAAATGGTACGGTACCACCTTTCATGATTTTACTCTCATCCTCACCATGTAATAATAATAATAATATAAATTCGAATAATAAACAATACAGAGAATGATTTAAATTCAAATATGGCGCCATGATATCAAACTTCAACTTTCCGGAATATCCAACAACTTTGAAATTGTCACGACCCAAAATCCTAACCTATTGTGATGACGCCTACCTCAGTACTAGGCAAGCCGACAACATCAATAACCCACACATTTCTTTTAAGTTTGAAAACATAATAATTTGAATTTAATAAAAGACCTCACAATTTCAGATACAAATACACTCCCAAAACCTGATGTCACTAAGTACATGAGTATCTATACATTAAAAGTCTGGAAAATACGGTCTATAATAATCTGAGACCAAATACAATAAATAAAAGGATAGGGAAGGAGAGACAAGGTCTGCGAAACATGGCAGCTCCCTCTAAATCTCTGAAAAATCAACTGTGTGAAAGAATCAACACCCATTGTGTCCGGGTTCACCTGGATTCGCACACGAAGTGTAGGGTGTAGTATGAGTACAACCAACTCAGCAAGTAATAATAATAAATAACGAACTGAAAGTAGTGACGAGCTTCACAGCTAAGTCCAAATACAGTACTTTCTAACATGAAAAGGTAGGCATGCTTTCAAGTTCAACATTTAAAACTCCACAACAATTTCATATCAAATTTGACTGAAACAGAAATAATGTCTTTCAGAGTTTTTCAAAATAGTGATATATGGAAGCTGAAATGCAGTAGTAATGGAATCAATGCATCCTCTCAGAGTAACAGTCATGCAGCCCTCCCATTCACTCCAACCTCACAGTCACTCTTTCCTCTTAGCCACTCATTCCTCTCAATCACTCAGCACACGGCACTCGCACTCATTAGGTATCTGCGCTCACTAGGGGTGTGTACAGACTCCAGAGGGGCTCCTTCAGCCCAAGCACTATATCATGACAATTATGGCATATAACAATGAAACATGTTGCGGTGTGTAGCCCGATCCGATAAATATCCTCACAATTAGGTCATTGGCCTCAAACCGTGTAATTTCTTATTCCGCTATGCCTTTATCTCGTGAATTGACCTCCAAACGCCTCAAATCTAGCCATAAATAATTCGATTCAGTCAATAAAATTTATAAAAATTAATTCCATATGAAAATATACTTTTTCCATAAAAATCTGAAATTTCACCCAAACATCGCCCATGGGGCCCACATTTTGGAACCCGATAAAAGTTATAAAATACCGAAGCCCATTCAACCACGAGCCTACCCATATCAATTTTACTAAAATCTGACCTCAACTCGACCCTCAAATCTTCAAATTAAACCAAGAGGGTTTTCTAAATTTTTCAACTTAATTTACCCATTAAATGATGGATTGAAAGGCATAATCATGGAAATTAACCAAAACTGGATAAGAATAACTTACCCCAAACACCCACGCAAGAATCTCTACAAAAATCTCCTTCTACCGAGCTCTCAATTTGATTTTGTGTTATGAACTCAAAACCCCCATTTTGAAACTTTTAATTCTTCCCAGATATGCCTTCATCGCGAACGCAGAAAGAGCATCGCGTTCGCGAAGCACAAACGCGACTGCCCGGAAAGTTCTCTTACATGAACGCGAACCCCACTTCGTGAACACGATGCCTTGCCTAGCTTGGCCTACGCGAACGCGTCCATCTGACCGCGAACGCGATGCCTTAGGGCCTGGTGCCCAAGTCTGTTTCACACTTTTACCCGAACACGAGCCCAGCTTCGTGAATGCGAAGCTTTGACACCCCACTCCCCGCGAACACGACCACTGCCCCGTGAACATGATGCTTCCTCAGTCCAAACCTTCACATTCGCGAATGCGGATTACAAAAATTCTTCAGCCCACAAACACCTTTCGCGAACACGAGACATCTCTTGCGAACGCGTAAGAGGAAACCAGTAACAACAAAAACCAGCAGTTATCAGCCAACATGCTAAGTCCAAAATGATCCGTTAGCCACCTGAATCTCACCCGAGGCCCCCGGGACATCAACCAAATATACCAACAACTCCTAAAATATCATACGAACTTAATCGAGTCTTCAAATCACATTAAACAATGCTAGAAACATGAATCACATATAGATTCAAGCCAAATGAACTTTGAAACTTCCAATTTTTACAAACAATGCCGGAACCTATCAAATCACGTCCGATTGACCTCAAATTTTACACACAAGTCATAAATGATATAATGGACCTATTCAAATTTCCAGAACTGGATTCTGACCCCGATATCAAAAATATGAACCCTCCGATCAGGCTTCCCAAAAATGTAACTTTCGCTTTCAAGCCTAATTCTACTATGGATCTCTAAATCACAATCTGAACATGCTCTTAAGTCTAAAACCACCATACGGAGCTACTTGAATCATCCGAATTCAAATCTGAGTTTGTTTACACATAAGTCAACATCCGGTCAACTTTTCCAAATTAGATTTTCAATTATGAGACTAAGTGTCTCATTTCACTTTGAAATCTTTTCGAACCTGAACTAGCTAACCCGGTAAGTCATAAAATAACTGTAAAGTATAAATTGAGCAGTAAATGGAGAAACGAGGTTATAATACTCAAAATGACCGGCCGTGTCATTACATTTTACTCCTCTTAAACAAACATTCATCCTCGAACATGTTTAGAATCATACTTGGAGTTTCAAATAGGTGTGGATATTTGCTCCGCATCTCCTGCTCAATCTCCAAAGCAGCTTCTCTGACTGGTTGGCCTCTCCACTGTACCTTCACTAATACTATATTCTTTGACCTCAGCTTTTAAACATTCCGGTCTAAAATAGCCACCAGTTCCATATCATACGTCAAATTACCATCCAGCTGCACTGTACAGAAATCCAAAATATGAGACGGATCCCCGACATACATTCGGAGCATGGATACATGGAACACTGAATGAACACCTGATAGACTAGGTGGCAAGGCAAGTTTATAATCCACATCTCCAATCTTCTTAAGTACCTCAAAAGGTCCAATATACAGAGGGCTCAACTTGCCCTGCTTCCCGAACCTCAACACACCCTACATGGGTGAAATCTTAAGCAGAACCTTCTCCCCAACCATGTAAGCAGCATCATGGACCTTCCTGTCGGCATAACTCTTTTGTCTAGACTGCGCCATGCGAAGCCGTTCCTGAATCACTTTGACCTTCTCCAAAGCATCCTGAACTAAGTCAGTACCCAATAGCCTAGACTCACCCGGCTCAAACCAACCCACCGGAGACCTACACCGTCTCCCATATAAAGCCTCATACGAAGCCATCTGAATGCTCGATTAGTAGCTGTTATTGTAAGCAAACTCCACGAGTGGCAGAAACTGATCCCAAGAACCCCCAAAATCAATGATACAAGCGCGTAACATATCGTCCAATATCTGAATAGTGTGCTCGGATTGTCCGTTCATCTAAGGGTGGAAGGATGTACTCAACTGAACATGTGTGCCCAATTCCTGCTACACTGCTCTCCAAAACTGTGATGTAAATTGCGTGCCTCGATATGAAATTATGGACGCTGGCACACCATGTAGGCGAACAATCTCACGGATATAAATCTAAGACAACCGCTTCGAAGAATAATTAGTACCAACTGGAATAAAATGTGCGGACATGGTCAACCGAACAATCACCCAAACAACATCAAACTTCCTCAATGTCCATGGAAGCCCAACTACCGAATCCATGGTAATACGCTCCTCTTTTTACTCCGAAATTTCAAGTCTCTAAAGCAATCCTCCCAGTCTCTGATACTCGTACTTTACCTGTAGACAATTCAAACACCGAGCTACAAATCCTTTTCGGGCCTTTAAATAAGAAATTACCCTGCTAGGAACATAATCTAGACAATCTCTCCATTCAACCTTTGGCAACCCTGGCATTGTCAACGTCACGGTTTTTATGTGACAGTCCAGAATAGTATGAGGTGGAGACAACCAATCCATACCCAGAATGACATCGAAATCAACCATACTGAGTAATAAAATATCAACTCTACTCTCCAGTTCCCCAATAGTTACCACGCACGACTGATATTGTCACGACCCAAAATCCCACCACAGGCATCGTGATGGCATCTAGTCTCTAAGACTAGGTAAGCGGATTTCTATTATATTTTGAAGCCATTTTTTTTTGAATTAAATAAGTAACCAAAACTAACAACGGAATAAATATGAATATACAACCTCCCAAGACTGGTAGTACTGAGTCACGAACTCTAACTGAATACATGAAATGATCACGAGGACCGAATATACAATATTGTTTGATTAAAAATTAACAATACAATGAAATAAAAGACTCCAAGGGACTGCGACGACCAAACAGCTCTACCTTGAATCCATACGGTTCCGCTTTAACTCTGCTCAAGTCTGATACCTTCAATACCTGGCTCTGCACAAAAATGTGCAGAAGTGTAGTATGAGTACACCACGGTCGGTACCCAGTAAGTATCAAGACTAACCTCAGTGGAGTAGAGACGAGGTACAGTCAAGACACTCACTAGTCTAATTACCTGTGCAATATAGTATACAAAATAATACTGGAAAATAGCTAGCAATGATAACAAGAACATCATAATTATTGCTCAAACGAATAATAAATACAAATACACCCAATTAAATCAAATTCATCAAATAAATGTCCTTCACATATAATTCTACCAAATAACTCTCTTCCAAATATAAGTTTCCTCAAATAAATATCTTTCAAATACAATTCTTTCATATAATACTTTCTAGATAAAAATCCTTCTAAATAAATATTTTTAAATATAATTCTTTCAATTAAAAAGTCACCATGTGACATCTCGTTTCATAATCATAAAAATACGGGTCTCACCCCATTTCTATATTTTTCGTAAACACGGGTCTCAATCCATTTTTCATATTTTCACGATACCTCGTGCCCATAATAAAATCATCATATTTTCCCGGCACCTCGTGCCCTTAATAAATCTTAAACATATAGCTTAACGCATATGTCGTTATTTCAAGTGTAAATTTATGTTCTCCTTTTTTTTCAATATCTAATATTGAGTTTTAATTTTATTTTAATTTTTTGTTATTTACTTTTATGTGTGTAATTAATTTTATAACTAACTTTATATAAAATGGGATGGAGGGAGTAATATGTTTAGGAATTTGGTCAGGTTATTAGATTTTGGACTAAAATCAATCTCTCTCTCTCTCTCTCTCTCTCTCTCTCTCTCTCTCTCTCTCTCTCTCTCTCTCTCTCTCTCTCTCTCTCTCTCTCTCTCTCTCTCTCTCTCTCTCTCTCTATATATATATATATATATATATATATATATATATATATATATATATATATATATATATATATCCATTAATTAGATTGCTCTTTTCTAAGTATTAATTATTAATTTTGTCCTAAAATTGTCAAGTGGCTTCTTATATATATATATATATATATATATATATATATATATATATATATATATCCATTAATTAGATTGCTCTTTTCTAAGTATTAATTATTAATTTTGTCCTAAAATTGTCAAGTGGCTTCTTATTAGCTTGTCACTTGGCTTCACCATATTACAAACTATCCTCTTAATTTATATATAAAGATATAGATATTGATTTCGTGTCTAATCAAATACTGCCACATATATAATTTAACTCATAATTATTTATATTAATTAATAGTATTTAAAATATTTTAACAAAAAAAACATAGTGTGTGTGTGTGTGTGTGTGTGTGTGTGTGTGTGTGTGTGTGTGTGTGTGTATATATATATATATATATATATATATATATATATATATATATATATATATATATATATATATATATAAAATCCATTAAAGGTCGTGATGGCGCCGGATACCACTGTCAGACAAGCCAGAAATAAATACTTAATTTTGTTTCTCATTTTAATATTTTTGGAATCATATTTCCTTCAATTAAATAGTAAAAGATGGAATTTACAAGATAAATAATAATATTTTTAACAATTTCAATACATGACAACCCAATTCACCCCAAAACCCGGTGTCACAAGTGCATGAGCTCCAAGTAGGAATATAAAATAAAAAACAATATCTGTCCGGAATATAAATTCGGACAGGATAAAGATAAATACTCTGAAGGAGACTCTGCTGGCTGCGGACTCGTAACATGGAATGCAGCTCACCTAAGTCCCCGCAATAACCGCGCATCTACGCCCACAAGGCCACTAGATATATATGCACCTGCATAAAAATGTGCAGCAAGTGTAGTATGAGTACGTAAATCAATGCGTACCCAGTAAGTATCCCGCCTAACCTCGAAGAAGTAGTGACGAGGGGTCGACTTTGACACTTACGATGGGCTATAATAAAATATCAATGATATATCTAAGCATGGATTACGTAGAACGACTGTAAGCTCAATATCATGAAATAAGTGAATAATTCTTTTGTTAATAAGAACTTTCCAAATTTATTTTTCATCATTTATCAATTTGTATCTCAGGCCAATGAAGCAATATAAGTTATCGTAAATTTCAAGCAACCAATTAAATCATACGCAAATCATGTCAAGATCGTATGATCCGATCCAACATAATATTTAAACTGTGCACTGCCGAGGGGGCACGAACCATAAATGCATCTATCTCCTACCGAGACATTCGGCCCGCTCCACAAAAGAGAAAACACATTTAAAGCAACCAATTCAAGATTTATTAAGGGCAATTACTTAAGGAATTTCCAATTCTCATTAACCGTCGAGAAAAATGAAGTTTACCCTTTTACAGTTCCTTTACTAAGTTTTTGACATGATTTAAGCAATTAAATTAACAGGTAGGTTGCAAACATCGCAAGTATAACATGATTTGGGACGAACGTTTGTTTTAGAGGTGGAGAATGTGATGACCCAAAATGTCATCTTTAAAGTTAATAATTAATTATGTGTTCTAAGACCTCAAAAAGTACTATTTTATCATTACTCGACTTGCGTGCGCAGTCCATAAAATTTTTTAAAAAGTTTTTATTTGAAAAATGGATTAAAATGTGAATTAGAGCTTTAAAACTCAACTGAGTTGACTTTGGTCAACATTTTTAGTAAACAGACTCGGATCGGTATTTTGACAGTTTTGGTAGGTCCGTATCATGATTTGGGACTTGGACGTATGCCCGGAATCAAATTCTGAGGTCCCTAGCCCGAGATATGAAATTTTGAAGAAAAATTAAAAGTTTAAGTTTAAATAGTGACCGGATATCAAATTATGTGCAAAGACCCCGCAATAGAATTTTGAAATTTCCAACAGCTCCGTATGGTAATTTTAGACTTAAGAGCATGATCAAAATTTTATTTGGAAGTCCGTAGTGAAATTAGGCTTGAAATGGCTAAAATAGGAATTTAAAGTTTGACCGGGGAGTTGACTTTTTGATATCGAGGTCGGAATCCAGTTTCAAAAATTTTCATAGCTCTGTTATGTCATTTATAACTTGTGTGCAAAATTTGATGTCAATCGGACTTGATTTGATAGGTTTCGATATCGAATGTAGAAGTTGGAAATTCTTAAGTTTCATTAAGTTTGAATTGGGGTGTGATTTGTGATTTTAGCGTTGTTTGATGTTATTTGAGGTTTTCAAATAAGTTCTTATGATGTTTTAGGACTTGTTGGTATATTTGGTTGAGGTCCCGAGGGCCTCGGATGAGTTTCAGATGGTTAACAGAACAAAATTGGACTTAAAAAACTGCTGTAATTTTTTTCACTTCTGTTGGAAATTCTGGGCTGAGATCGAGCCCAAGATCGAGTCCAAGATCGAGGCCCAAGATCGAGCCCCATGATCGAGGGCCATGATCGAAGCCATGATTGAGCACCATGATCGAGCCCCAAGATCAAGGACATGATCGAGGCCATGATCAAGCCCCAGGATCGAGGCCATGATCGAGCCCCAGGATCGAGGCCATGACCGAGGGCTGCCTGAGCAGAATTATAAAGGAGGACATTCGTCCCATTCACCATTTTTAACAAACTGGAGCTTGAGCAGAGGCGATTATTGATAGATTTTCAAGGAAAAGACATTGGGGTAAGTGATTCTAACTCGGATTTGGTTAATATATACAAATATATCATTATTTTCACCATTTAATTAGTGTTTTGAGATTGAAATTTGGGAAATTTTAGAAATCTCATAGAAACGAAATTTTGAGATTTCGGTGTCGATTCGGAGTCGGATTTGAGTGAAATTGGTATGGTTGGACTCATAATTGAATGGGTTATCGGATTTTGTAAGTTTCACCATATTCCGAGACGTGGGCCCCACGGGCAATTTTTGAGTTAATTTCGGAATTTATTAAAATATATAGTATTTTCTTATGAAATTAATTTCTTTAATTTTTGTTGACTGTATCGAATTAATTATGACTAGATTCGAGTCGGAAAAATCAAGGAAAAGGCATACTACTTGAATAAATTGGAGCAAGTTGAGGTAAGTGACTTGTCTAACCTTGTGTAGGGGAAATCTCCTTTAGGATTGGTATTAATTGTACTGTGATGAAAGTCATGTACACGGGCTAATTTTGAAGGATTATATTTTTAAATTGTGTAGATCACTATTGCATATTAATTTAATTTTTAAATCTTGTTATATTCTCCTTCATTGATTTGATTTATATACTTTAAATTTGTTTGACCTTTTTCCTGCTAATTGTTTTACCTGTTTAGTTGGAACTTGGTTTCTTTTATTCTGTGCATTATTTGAAGGATGATTTTGCTTAAATTAAATATTATTAAAATAAATTATTTGACATTTTAAATTTGGTATTTAAGCAATGTATTAAAATTTTGAAATATTATCTTGTTGAGTTATTTATTCCCGAATATTTTGTAAGATTTTCGTACTCATTGTGATGGAGCCCTGAGCTCTTTATTGTAGAAAAATATTATTGATAATTTATTTTGGCATGAACCGTGAGCTCTTTATTGTGAAAAAATTTGTTTTTGAATTATTTTGGCAAGTTAAATTATTTGAGCACTTGAGGTGTAAATTGTGATATATTGTGATATTGATACGCATGCGGTGGTATAAGGTCTGGGTATTGAAACGCATGCAGTGAGATAAGGGTAGCTTGATACGCGTGGCTAGTAGGGGGAACAACTAGAAGTCATGCGGTATGATAAGGATGGCTAAAACGCGGGATGCTATTTCGGAAAAAATATTTTCTTTAAAATAAATTGTGAAGGCTCCCGCGGTGAGATAAGGAAATGAGATATTGTGAATTTATTTATGATTTGGGACTACTAGGCGGTACCTCGTGAGTGTCCTTGTTGATATTTATTTATGGCCACAGTTGCCTTTGATTATTGTTGTGATTTTCTTAAAGTTGAAAGGTATTCTGTTTTGATTCCACGAGATATTATTTGCCAATATTTTGTGTAATTAAATGGTGACATGCTACTTGAATCATTTCCATTATCATTTTATTTTATTATATTGTTAAATATTTTACCATGCCATTATTATTTTCCAGTAGGGCCTGACCTGACCTCGTCACTACTCTACCGAGGTTAGGCTTGGCAGTTACTGGGTACCGTTGTGGTGTACTTATAGTACGCTTCTCCACATCTTTTTGTGCAGATCCAGGTACTCCTTACCAGCCCCGACATCAGTGAGTTACCTGTACACGGAGACTTTGAGGTATATCTGCCTGCGTCCGCAGACTCCGGAGTCCCCTTCTATCATTATTATGTTGCTTCCTTACTTTCTTTAGACCTTGATATATAGAGAGACATTGAGGATAAAATTCTTAGAAGCTTGTGACTTATTTCTACCGGGTTTTGGGAGTTGAAATTGTTTGAATTGTAGTTTATTTAATTTAGATATTTATTATTATTCTGAATCAATAGGCTTACCTAGTCTGACTAGGTTCCATCACGACATCCTACGGAGGGAATTTGGGGTAGTGACAAATTGGTATTAGAGCTCTAGGTTCATAGGTGTCATCAGTCACAAGCAGGTTTAGTAGAGTCCTGTTAATCGGTACGGAGACGTCTGTACTTATCTTCGGGAGGCTATGGAACTGTTAGGAAAATATTCACTTCTTTGATTCCTTATCGTGCGCATTTGTTGTTTTCAAAGTTCTAAACAATTGTCTTTCTATTCTCTCACAGATGGTGAGGACACGCACAACTGGATCCGATGATCAGACACTCGCGCCCCATGTTGGAGCTGCAAGAGGCCGTGGTCGGGACAGTGGCCGAGCCAGAGGCCGAAGAAGATCACTCGGTGTAGCCAGAGCACCTGCACAAGCTGCTGCACTAGAGCCACCAGTAGCTCCAGTTGGAGAGCAGGCACCTGAGACGCCTGTTACTACTCCTGCACTTTAGGAGACTCTTGCCCAATTTCTGAGCATGTTTGGCACTTTAGCTCAGGCAGGGTTAATTCCACTTGCTCCTGCCACATCTCAGGCCGGGGGAGGAGCACAGACTCCCGCCGCCCATACTCCAGAGCCACGGGCCCAAGTTGACCAAGCCCCGGAGTTTATACCAGTGCAGCCAGTTGTCCCAGTTCGGCCTGAGATTAGGACAACAGTTTCAGAGAGGGAGCAACTCAGGCTCGAAAGGTACAAGAAGTACCACCCTCCCACTTTCAGCGGCTTAACTTCAGAGGATGCTCAGGGTTTTCTGGAGGAATGTCACCGTATCCTTCGTACTATGGGTATTGTAGATTCCAGTGGGGTTTCTTTCACGGCATTCCAGTTTAGAGGAGCAGCCTACCAGTGGTGGCGGGCATATGAGTTGGATAGTCCGGCTGAGGCAGCTTCACTCACTTGGACTCAATTTTCAGATATGTTCTTAAGGGAGTATGTTCCTCAGAGTCTTAGAGATGCATGGCGCGGAGAGTTTGAGCAGCTGCGCCAGGGTTCTATGACCGTGTTAGAATATTCGGTCCGATTCAGTGATTTGGCTAGGCATGCACCAGCCTTAGTTGCTATTGTTCGAGAGTGGGTTCACAGATTTATTGAGGGTCTCCACCCTAGTATCAGATACAGTATGACCCGAGAGCTAGAGATGGATATCACATACCAACAGGTGGTGTCAATTGCTAAGAGATTAGAAGGTATGCAGACTCGGGAGAGGGAAGAGAGAGAAGCTAAGAGACCCCGAGATTCTGGCACATATAATAATTCTCGTGCCCCAGTTGCAGCCCGTCATGGTAGAGGTTATGTGAGCCGTCCTATTCATTCAGCACTTCTAGCTTCCAGTGGTATTCCGGCTACTCACAAACCTCAGGTTCCATATTATGCACCGCCAATGTCTACTGTACCTCCTGTACGGGGTGCTTTCAGTGGGCAGTCTAATCGATCAGGCCCGAGCCAGTCCCAGCAGCCACAACCTCTGAGGGCTTGTTTTGAGTGTGGTGACACTCGTCATATTATGAGAGATTTCCCCAGATTTAGGAGGGGTGCACCTCCATAGATTTCTCAGGCCCCACCTATTCCACAGGGCCCTCAGGCTTCTCAAGCCATGATTACTGCACCAGTTGCCAGTCCACCTGCACAGCCAGCTAGAGGTGGAGGTCGGGAAGGTAGAGGTCGCCCTAGAGGGGGAGGCTAGGCCAGATATTATGCCTTTCCTGCTAGGACAGAGGCTGTTGCATCCGATTCTGTTATCACAGGTATTATTCCAGTCTGTCATAGAGATGCATCAATCTTATTTGATCGAGGCTCCACTTATTCTTATGTGTCATCTTATTTTACCCCGTATTTGGGAGTATCACGTGATTCCTTGAGTTCTTCTGTTTATGTATCTACACCCGTGGGTGAATCTATTATTGTGGACCGTGTGTATCGGTCGTGTTTAGTTGTTATCAGTGGTATTGAGACCAGGGCCGATTTATTATTGCTCAGTATGGTGGATTTTGATATTATTTTGGGCATGGACTGGTTGTCACCCTATCATGGTATTCTTGATTGTTACGCCAAGACGGTGACATTGGCTATGCCAGGTCTACCGCGGCTAGATTGGAGAGGTACCTCAAATCATGTTCCTAGTAGGGTTGTTTCATTTCTTAAAGCTCAATGAATGGTTGAGAAGGGGTGTGATGCGTATCTGGCCTATGTGAGAGATGTTAGTGTTGATACTCCTACCGTGGAGTCAGTTCCTATAGTAAGGGATTTTCCTAATGTATTTCCAGCGGATCTTCCGAGTATGCCACCCGATAGAGATATTGACTTTGGCATTGATTTATTACCAGGTACTCAGCCAATTTCTATTCCACCATATCTTATGGCCATAGCAGAGTTGAAAGAATTAAAAGAACAGTTACAAGGATTACTTGATAAAGGCTTCATTCGGCCTAGTGTATCACCTTGGGGTGCTCATGTCTTATTTGTGAAGAAGAAGGATGGTTCTATGCGGATGTGTATTGATTACCGCCAGCTGAACAAGGCTACAGTGAAGAATAGGTATCCGTTGCCACGTATTGATGATCTATTTAATCAGCTTCAGGGTGCCAGAGTGTTCTCTAAAATTAACTTGCGTTCAGGTTATTATCAGTTAAAGATTCGGGAGCCAGATATCCCGAAGATTGCTTTCAGGACTCGGTACGGTCATTACGAGTTCCTTGTGATGTCTTTTGGACTGACCAATGCCCCAGCAACATTTATGCACTTAATGAATAGTGTATTTCAGCCCTATATTGATTCTTTCATCATTGTATTTATTGATGACATTCTGGTGTATTCCCGGAGTCGGGAAGATCATGAACAACACCTGAGGAGTGTGCTTCAGATTTGGAGAGAAAAGAAGTTATATGCAAAATTTTCTAAGTGTGAATTCTGGCTTGATTCAGTGGGATTTTTGGGTCATATATTTTCATGCGAGGGGATCAAGGTAGATCCGAAGAAGATTGAAGTAGTGCAGAGTTAGTCCAGACCGTCCTCAGTTACGAAATCTAGAGTTTCCTTGGTTTGGCAGGGTATTATCGCCGATTTGTAAAGGGTTTCTCTTCTATTGCTGCATCTATGACCAAATTGACCCAGAAGAGTGCTCTGTTCAGATGGACCAAGGAATGTGAGGAGAGCTTCCAAAAGCTCAAGACAGCTTTGACTACAGCCTCGGTATTGGTATTACCTACAGGTTCAGGGTCTTATACTATGTATTATGACGCATCACGTATTGGTCTCGGTGCAGTGTTGATGCAAGACGACAGGGTGATTGCCTATGCGTCCAGACAGTTAAAGGTACATGAAAATAATTATCCAGTCCACGACATTGAGTTAGCAGCTATTGTTCATGCCTTGAAGATTTGGCAGCATTATTTGTACGGTGTCCATTGTGAAGTCTACACCGATCACCGGAGTCTACAACATCTGCTTAAACAGAAGGATCTTAATTTGCGGCAATGGAGATGGTTGGAGTTGCTTAAAGATTATGATGTCAACATTCTCTATCATCCTGGGAAGGCCAATATAGTGGCCGATGCCTTGAGTCGTAAGGCGGAGAGTTTGGGCAGCTTAGCATATTTACCGGCAGCAGAGAGGCATTTAGCCTTGGATGTTCAGGCCTTAGCCAACCAATTTGTCAGGTTAGATATTTCCGACCCGAGCCGAGTTTTGGCTTGTGTGGTTTTTCAGTCTTCTCTTTATGATCGTATTAGGGAGCGTCAGTATGATGACCCCCATCTGCTTGTCCTTAGGGAAACAGTTTAGCACGGTGATGCTAAGGAAGTCATTATTGGAGATGACGGTGTATTACGGATGTAGTGTAGGGTATGTGTGCCTAATGTAGATGGTTTGCATGAGTTGATTCTCCAAGAGGCTCATAGTTCGCAGTACTCCATTCATCCGGGTGCTACAAAGATGTATCAGGACCTGAGACAACACTATTGGTGGAGGCAGATGAAGAAAGACATAGTGGAATATGTATCTCGGTGTCTAAATTGCCAACAAGTGAAATATGAGCATCAGTGACCGGGTGGATTGCTTCAGAAGTTAGAGATTCCAAAATGTAAATGGGAGCGGATCACTATGGATTTTGTTGTTGGACTTCCACGGACTCAGCGAAAGTTTGATGCGGTTTGGGTGATTGTGGATAGGTTGACCAAGTCAGCTCATTTCATTCCTGTGATGACTACCTACTCTTCCAAGCAGTTGGCTCGAATCTATATTCGCGAGATTGTCAGACTTCACGGCGTACCAGAATCTATCATCTCTGACCGGGCTACACAGTTTACTTTACAGTTTTGGAGGGTTGTACAGCGAGAGTTGGGTACTCGTGTGGAGTTGAGTACAACATTTCACCCTCAGACAGACGGGCAATCCGAATGCACTATTTAGATACTGGAGGATATGTTTCGTGCGTGTGTGATAGATTTTAGGGGTGCTTGGCACCAGTTCTTACCACTTGCTGAGTTTGCTTACAACAATAGTTACCAGACGAGCATTCAGATGGCTCCGTATGAGGCCTTGTATGGTAGGCAGTGACGGTCTTTAGTGGGTTGGTTCGAACCGGGTGAGGCTAGGCTATTGGGTACAGACTTGGTTCAGGATACCCTAAAAAAAGTTAAGTTGATTCAGGATCGATTTGTACAGCCCAATCTAGACAGAAGAGTTATGCGGATCGGAAGGTTCGTGATATTTCATTCATGGTTGGTGAGCGTGTCCTGCTCTGGGTTTCGTCTTTGAAGGGGTGATGAGGTTCGGGAAGAAGGGCAAGTTGAGCCCTAGGTATATTGGACCTTTTGAGATTCTTGAGACAGTTGGAGAAGTGGCTTACAGACTTGCACTACCACCTAGTCTCTCTGCAGTTCATCCGGTATTCCATATTTCTATGCTTCAGAAATATCACGGCGATCCGCCTCATGCATTAGACTTCAGTTCGGTTCAGTTGGACAAGGATCTATCTTATGTTGAGGAAACAGTGGCTATTTAAGATAGGCAGGTTCGAAAGCTGAGGTCAAAGAACATTGCTTCCGTGAAGGTTCAGTGGAGGGGTCATCCGATCGAGGAGGCGACTTGGGAGACCGAGCATGATATGTGCAGCTGTTATCCACACTTATTCACCAGCTCAGGTACTTTTTCTAACTCCGTTCGAGGACGAACGTTTGTTTTAGAGGTGGAGAATGTGATGACTCAAAATATCATCTTTAAAGTTAATAATTAATTCTATGTTCTAAGACCTTGAAAAGCACTATTTATCATTACTCAATTTGCGTGCGCAGTCCGCAAAACTTTCTCGGAAAGTTTTTATGTCAAAAATGGATTAAAATGTGAATTAGAGCTTTAAAACTCAACTAAGTTGACTTTGGTCAACATTTTTAGCAAACGGACTCGGATCAGTATTTTGACAGTTTTGGTAGGTCCGTATCGTGATTTGGGACTTGGGCGTATGCCCGGAATCAAATTTCGAGGTCCTAGCCCGAGATATGGAATTTTGAAGAAAAATTAGAAGTTTAAGTTCAAATAGTGACCGGATGTCGAATTATGTACAAACGACCCCAGAATAGAATTTTGATAATTCCAACAGCTCCGTATGGTGATTTTGGACTTAGGAGCGTGATCGGAATTTTATTTGGAAGTCCGTAGTGAAATTAGGCTTGGAATGGCTAAATTAGGAATTTAAAGTTTGGAAGTTTGACCGGGGAGTTGACTTTTGATATCGGGGTCGGAATCCAGTTCCAAAAGTTTGCATAGCTCTGTTATGTCATTTATGACTTGTGTGCAAAATTTGATATCAATCGGACTTGATTTGATAGGTTTCGGCATCGAATGTAGAAGTTGGAAATTCTTAAGTTTCATTAAGCTTGAATTGTGGTGTGATTTATGATTTTAGCATTGTTTGATGTGATTTGAGATTTCAAATAAGTTCGTATGATGTTTTAGGACTTGTTGGTATATTTGGTTGAGGTCCCGAGGGCCTCGGATGAGTTTCGGATGGTTAACGGATCAAAATTGGACTTAAAAATCTGATGTAATTGTTTTTCTCTTCTGTTGGAAATTATGGGCTGAGATCGAGCACAAGATCGAGCCCAAGATTGAGGCGCAAGATCGATCCCCATGATCGAGCCCCAGGATCGAGGCCATGATCGAGCCCCAGGATCGAGCCCCAAGATCGAGGCCATGATCGAGGGCTGCATGGATAGAATTATAAAGGAGGGCATTCGTCCCATTCACCATTTTTAACAAACTGGAGCTTGAGCAAAGGCGATTATTGATAGATTTTCAAGGAAAAGACATTGGGGTAATTGATTCTAACTCGGATTTGGTCAATATATACGAATATATCATTGTTTTCACCATTTAATTAGTGTTTTGAGATTGAAATTTGAGAAATTTTAGAAAGCTCATAGAAACGAAATTTTGAGATTTCGGTGTCGATTCGGAGTCCGATTTGAGTGAAATTAGTATGTTTGGACTCGTAACTGAATGGGTTGTCAGATTTTGTGAGTTTCGCCGGATTCCGAGATGTGGGCCCCACGGACAAGTCGAGCTAAGTGACTTGTCTAACCTTGTGTGGGGGAAATCTCCCCTAGGATTGGTATTAATTGTTCTGTGATGAAAGTCGTGTACACAAGGCGACGAGTGTGTACACGGGCTAATTATGAAGGATTATGTTTTTAAATTGTGTAGATCACTGTTGCATATTAATTAAATTATTAAATTTTGTTATATTCTCCATCATTGATTTGATTTATATACTTTAAATTTGCTTGACCTCTTTCTTGCTAATTGTTTTACCTGTTTAGTTGGAACTTGGTTTCTTTTATTCTGTGCATTATTTGAAGGGTGATTTTCCTTAAATTAAATATTATTTGACATTTTAAATTTGGCATTTAAGCAATGTATTAAAATTTTGAAATATTATCTTGTTGAGTTATTTATTCCCGAATATTTTGTAAGATTTTCGTACTCATTGTGATGGAGCCGTGAGCTCTTTATTGTGAAAAATTATTATTGATAACTTATTTTGGCATAAACCGTGACCTCTTTATTGTGAAAAAATATTATTGTTAAATTATTTTGGCAAATTAAATTATTTGAGCACTTGAGGTGCAAATTGTGATATATTGTGATATTGATACGCATGCGGTGGTATAAGGTCTGGGTATTGAAATGCATGTGCTGAGATAAGGGTGGCTTGATACGCGTGGCTAGTAAGAAGAACTACTAGGAGTCATGCAGTGTGATAAGGATGGCTAAAACGCGAGATGCTATTTCGGAAAAATATTTTCTTTAAAATAAATTGTGAAGGATCTAGCGGTGAGATAAGGAAATGAGATATTGTGAATTTATTTATGATTTGGGACTACGAGGCGGTACCTCGTGAGTGCCCTTATTGATATTGATTTATGGCCACAGTTGCCTTTGATTATTGCTGTGATTTTCTTAAAGTTGAAAGGAATTCTGTTTTGATTCCACGAGTTATTATTTCCCATTATTTTGTGGGTGACATGCTACTTGAATCATTTCCATTGTCATTTTATTTTATTATATTGTTAAACATTTTACCATGCCATTATTATTTTTCAGTAGGGCCTGACCTGACCTCGTCACTACTCTACCAAGGTTAGGCTTGGCACCTACTGGGTACCGTTGTGGTGTACTCATACTACTCTTCTGGATATCTTTTTGTGCAGATCCAGTTACTCCATACCAGCCCCGACATCAGTGAGTTACCTGTACACGGAGACTTCGAGGTATATCTGCCAGCGTCCGCAGACTCTGGAGTCCCCTTCTATCATTATTATGTTGCTTCCTTACTTTCTTTAGACCTTGATATATGTAGAGACATTGAGGATAAAATTCTTAGAAGCTTGTGACTTATTTCTACCGGGTTTTGGGAGTTGAAATTGTTTGAATTGAAGTTTATTTAATTTAGATATTTATTATTATTCCACATTAATAGGCTTACCTAGTCTTAAAGACTAGGTGCCATCACGACATCCTACAGAGGGAATTTGGGATTGTGACATAAACTACCCGGACATAAGCATAATAGTAGCTACGCGCGGACTCTCGTCACCTCGTGCGTACGTAGCCCCCACAAATAGAAGCACATATTAAATTAATTCACATATGGGGTTAATTCCCTCTTACAAGGTTAGAAAGGAGACTTACCTCGCTCCGAGATTCCATGACCGGCTCCAAAGCCCTTCCAATGACTCACACCTATGCCCATTACTCTAAAACTAGTCAATAAATAAGAAATTCCATAAATATATACTCTAATACTCATTATAATCCTGTTTACAATAATTTCCAACTCCGTTCGAAAAGTCGATAAAACTCACCCTGGGGCCCACGTGCTCGGATTCCGAAAATATTCGAAGGTAAACTTTACTCATGACACCACGAACTCAAATATATAATTTATTCTAAATTCCATGTCCAATTTCGTGGTCAAAATCCATAAATACTAATTTCTAGGTTTTTCTTCAAAATCCCAAATTTCTACTAATTTTCAAGTCTAAATCCTTATATAATCCAAGTATTTAACTTGCACTAGTTGGGAATCACTTACCTTGACATAGATGACGAAAATCCCCCTTCCAAGAGCTCCAAAACTTGCCCAACCAAATGAAAAATGAAGAAAAATGGCCAAATCCCGTCTTTTTTAAAAACCTCACTGCCCAGGCGATTTTTTCGCGCCTGCGGAACACTAGTCGCACCTGCGGCGTCGCTTCTTCGACCACGCCTCCTCTTCTACGGAACCCACCCAAACACAATGCCTCGCACCTGCGGAACATTCCCCGCTTCTGCGACATCATAGGTGCGAGCTCCCCTTCCGCTCCTGCACTTTCTTCCACTTCTACGCCCCATGCTTCGCTTCTGTG
Source organism: Nicotiana tabacum (assembly GCF_000715075.1). Classification (NCBI taxonomy): domain Eukaryota; kingdom Viridiplantae; phylum Streptophyta; class Magnoliopsida; order Solanales; family Solanaceae; genus Nicotiana; species Nicotiana tabacum. The sequence goes on along the minus strand of NC_134081.1, from coordinate 59,206,483 downwards.
CTTGCGCAGATGTGGCCAAAACTCCGCACCTGCGGTCCTCTCCCTAGCTGGCCTTATCCGCTTTTGTGAACGATTTGCCACACCCACGATCCCGCATATGCGGCCAAAGTCACGCAGGTGCGATTACACCAGAAGCATTAAGCTTCAGAAATTCTTAAGTCCAAAAATCGATCTATTAACCTTCCGAAATCCACCCGAGGCCCTCGGGACCTCAACCAATTATACCAAAAAGTCCTAAAACGCAACACGGACTTAGTCGAGCCTTCAAATCACGCCCAAAAACATCGAATCATGAATCGCATCCAAATTCGAGCGTAATGAACTTTAGAACTTCAAACTTCTACCTTCGATACCGAAACCTATCAAATCACGTCCGATTGACCTTAAATTTTGCACATAAGTCATAATTGACATTACGGACCTACTCCAACTTCCAGAATCGGAAGCCGACCACGACATCAAAAAGTCCACTCCCGGCCAAATTTCTCAAAATCCTTCAAATTTCCAACTTTCGCCAAATGACCCTGAAATGTCCTATGGGCCTCCAAATCCACATCCGGACGTGCTCCCAATACCAGAATCACCATACGGAGCTATTCCCAGACTCAGAATCCCAAACGAACATCAATAACATTGAAATGCACTTCAACCCAAATTTATGAAATTCTTCCGATAACGCCAACTTTCATAATAGGCGCTGAAATGCTCTCGGGTTATCCAAAACCCAATCCGGACATACGCCCAAGTCCAAAATCATCATACAAACCTGTTGGAACCATCAAATCCTGATTCCGGGGTTGTTTACCCAAAAATCACACCTTAGTAAATTCTTCCAACTTAAGGCTTCCGAAATGAGAGTTTTCTTTCCAAATCAACTTCGAACTTCCCGAAATTCAATTCTGACCACACGTACAAGTCATAATACCTGAAGTGAAGCTACTCAGGGTCTCAAATTGCTGAATGATGCGCTAGAGCCCAAAACAACCAGTCGGTTCGTTACATTCTCTCCCACTTAAACATACATTCGTCCTCGAACGTGCTAAGAACTGCTCTGGAGTTGTCTGAAATCAATGTTTAACACCTTGTGCACCTACCCGTGCTACTACAACCCAGTTGAGCACAGTAGCTCAAGCAAATATGAAGATTCTCCCCTTTTATTTAGGCAAATAAGCCTTAGAGCCAAATTCCAATATCCGAAATTCTCTACTAGATGTGCTTCCAACATATGGACACCGCTTCAATCACTACACGATGTACCAATACATGATTGTATACTCTCACTGAATTCACACCATGCACCACATTATTCACATATTAACATCCTCTAATGACAATATCTGAAATTCCATGAATCTGATGCCCACAATACACATCATGACACGTGTAAGTCTTGTTCAAATTCTCGAAATGCCATGACAGAGAAGATGTGTAGAACTCATAGCCACCTGCCGAATCACAATTTATGGAGTCTCTCCTCCCGACAAGAACCATTACCTCATTCTAGACTGAATAACAATATCTACTCTTTAATATGCTTCATATAAATCCGATCGCACTGATCCCAAGTCCAATAATCCCTTCTCACCCAGTATAAGTTGTTCAGGCAATAAGCCATCTCAGACACTGCCAAAATCACATATGATGCCATAATGTGCCCACAAGCTACAACTCGAATGTGATACATAAGGAAACGAACTCTGGAAGGATCTACTCAACCCACGTAACTAATTTTAACAACCAAAAAGATGTTATGAACCTTTCTTATGAAACGAGAAGCAAAACACCCAATAACAGATGTGGGGAAACTGTACTCAATAACACACTGTTGCGGCGTGTAATTTGACCCACACATGACACCGTTGCGGCGTGCAACCCGATCTAACCATAATACCCGTGGCGGTGTGCCACCCGGTCCAAATAACATATCCGTGGTGGCGTGACACTCGATCCAACCGTATACCTATGGCGGTGTGCCACCCGATCCACACATAATAATATTAAGGGAAACACACATCGAGCTGTAACACTCATACTCACGAAATTGCCCGAATATCAACCATAAGCACACCAAGTGCCTAATACAAATCCTGGGGAGACGGGTAGCGTCATACGCTATAAAACTCAAGCACAACTAAGGTGCAATAAATGAACTGTATCTCGAGAGCCATCCTGCTCATATAACACCATAAACTATACGGGATCTCAATACGAGTGCGAATAATCAAACCGCCTCAGAACCCACATGGCACAATAGAGACTACACGGAAGGGCCGACAACAGAAATAATATCCAAGGCCCGAAGACCCCTACGAAAATAATGCTATGCTGAAATGAACACATCTGGCCTGATACAGAGCCCACATTCACATTTAGATCCATCCACGGACCTCAAGCTGACTCAGATCGTACCGCACTGGGCTAATAACCTTTCAAGGATCCACAATAGCCCTTTTTCCCATGGCACATAAGAACAACTGTCGGATCCGGAACAAACTTCCACAACTCACAATCAAATAAACCAAGCGCCCTTCAGGCATAAATTCTCACATTAGCGATAGTATCACAATCTTCATACTTGGTTTTAAATCTTTAATCAATCAGGTGACTACATGTCACACTTATACAATCTTCCCATTGGATACGCTTCCATGACCTTCCGCACCTGGTACCAAGTCTGCACATCCATACCACCGGCCACACTAATGCTGTAAAGCAAATCAAGAAGCCGCATGTAATGACCCAACCAGTCATTTTAACTTTTAGAACACCGTTCCCTAAAATAAAACTCCCCAAACATGCTTTTATTAATTTATGAATTTCGGGGATTGTTGGTTCGGGATTTGGAAGCGTTTGGGTTGAAATTGGAACACTTGGGTCCTTAAGTTAGCTTTAAATGGACAAGTTTGACTTTGGTCAACATTTTGAGAAAACGACCCTGGAATCGGGATTTGACGGTTCCAATAGGTTCGTATGATAATTTCGGACTTGGGCGTATGTTCGAATCGGGTTTTGGTTAACCCGTGTGCGCTTTGGCAATTAATAGTGAAAATCAACTATTTGAAGGTTTAAAGTTCTTTAAATTTGGTTTGGAGTAGGTTTTTGAGAAATTGAAGTCCGTTTGGAATTCCGAGATTGGGAATAGTTTCGTATAGTGATTTAAGACTTGCACGCAAAATTTCGTGTCATTCAGGGTAGTTTAAGTACGTTTCGGCGTATTGGAAGTAAATTGAAGAACTTGAAATTCTTAAGTTTGATTCAATTTGGTTTGGGGTATGATTCTTAGATTTGATGTTGTTTTACACGTTCTGTGAGTTTGAGCGAGTCCGTTTTATGATTTCAAACCTGTTGGTATGTTCGGGCGGGGCTTCGGGGGCCCCGAGTGTTAACCGGACGAGGCTCGGATCAATTTTGGAATTTTGAAGAAGAGCTGAAGTTTCCAGCTTCTGGTATGATCGCACCTGCGCATGGTCAGCCGCAGGTGCGAGCTCGCAGGTGCGAATGGGAGGATCTGCCCGGCCATCATAGATGCGAAGAATTGGGCGCAGAAGCGGACGCGCATGTGTGGTCCTTTGGGCGCAGGTGCGGAGCCAGTCCAAGAGGAAAAATCTCGCACCTGCGAGGCTTTTCCGCAGGTACAAAAGCCGCAGGTGCGAACACATTCCGCAGGTGCAAAAAATCTGTCTGGGCAGAACCTTAAAATGGACGAAACTCAGTCCATTTTTGTTCGTTTTTCTTCCATGTTTGGGCGATTTCAGAGCTTTTTGAGAGGAGATTTCAACTAGCAATTTGGAGGTAAGTTAATTCTACACCCCTTGAGTTAAATACATAAATTATAAGTAGATTATAAGTAGTAAATCTTATAAATCAAAGGTTTAGGTGAAAAACCTAGATTTTTATAAAAATGAGATTTTAACAACGAAAATAGTTATGGAAATGGATAGAAATTATATGTTTGAGTTCTTGAGATTATGGGTAACGTTTCCATCCGAAAATTTCCAGAATCCGGGCACGTGGGCTCGAGGTGAATTTTAGGAATTTTACCATTTTGGATAGGGTAATTTATTAATAGATGAATTTCGAATTATTGAACATATAATAATTATTTTATATAACTTTTGGATAGTTTCGGATTTCTCAGCATTGAATCGAGAATTTTACACGACGTGGTAATCCAAAGTGGACTTTGAGACGAGGTAAGTCTCTTGTCTAATCTTGTTAGGGGAAAATTACCCCATAGGGATAAAATTGAATAAATGTTGCTAATTGCGGGGGCTACGTACGCAAGAGGTGACGAGAGTCCATGCGTAGCTACTATAAATGCTAAAGTCCGGGTAGTTTAGGACTCAAAGTATGAATTACTTGTGTAAATTGTATTCCTTGATTAATTAATATTAATTGATATATATGAATATATTTTGAATTGTTAGATAAAGTCATTAAAGGATGAAAATCTCATATGCTTGATTTGCTGTTTAAATCAATTAATTATTAAAAAAATTGCTCTCCTCCCGAATTTATCTCATAATAAATATACTCTCCTCCCAGAGGTACATAAGAAAATGTCCTCCTTTTTTGTGGAGCGGGCAGAATACCTCGGCATGATAGATGCATCTATGGATCACGCCGCACGTCCCTCGGCAGTGTACACGACATTCTAGATCGGGCCGTACGTCCTCGGCAGAAATCGTGCTTAATAATAATAATAATTACACGATACTTTAATAGCTTATTTCAGCTTGCGAAGTTAATTGATAAATTAGAAAATCCTTGAAATTTAATGAATTATTATTCTTGCTTGTTAAAGAATTAATTGTTATTCCTATAAATGATATTTAATTGATAAATTAGAATTTATTTGAATTGAAGGAATTTAATTAATATATTGAGAATTATTGCATTTGAATAAATTTGATTATTTCTGCTGATTAAATAAATTATTTTAAATTATGTAAATCATGCCTATTTAAATATCCTACTTGTATTTCAATTATTAGTATTGACCCATAGTGAGTGTCAAAGTCGGTCATCTCGTCTCTACCACTTCGAGATTAGGCTTGATACTTACTGGGTACATGTTGTTTACATACTCATACTACACTTGCTGTACTTTTTGTGCAGGAACTGAGGCAAGTACTAGTGGAGGACCTATCGTCTTACTGATCCATTTTGCAGCTACTAGTGTCTCTCTTTGTATTTTCATTCTGTCTATTTTTATTTCAGACAACATTTGAGGTTTTTTATAATCTACTAGATGCTCATACACTTGTGACACTAGGTCTTGGCACACACATTGGTAGAGTTTGGGTTTTATTATATTTTCTTGGTTTTAAATTTTATCAATGTATGCTTAATTTTTTAGTTGGCTTGCCTAGATGTAGTGTTGGGCGCCATCACGACTTATAGGTGAAATTGGGTCGTGACAATATGGTATCAGAGCACTAGGTTCACTTAGGTCTCACAAGTTATGAGCAGGCCTAATGGAGTCTTGCGGATCGGTACGGAGACGTCTGTACTTATCTTCGAGAGGCTATAGGGTGTTAGGAAATTACCTTTCTTCATATTCCATCGTGCAATTAATGTAGTACTAAATATCATTCTCTTATTCTCTCACAGATGGTGAGAACGCGCTCGAATGAAGTTCCAGACCAGGGAAGAGCTACTCCCCCAGTTGCTAGAGGTCGAGACCGAGGGAGGGCTCCAGCCCATGGTAGAGGGCGAGGACGTCCCAGGATTGTTCCAGTTATGCCGCCAGTGGGTCCAGCAGAGAATCTCATTATTGAGGAGCAGGGTGAGGTGCATGTGGCAGAGCCAGCTCCGGTGGATTTCATATCTGCACCAGGATTTCAGGATGTCATGGGTCATATGCTGCGGTTCATGGATAATATGATCAGGCCGGTTTATTTCCGGTAGACCCAGCCACATCTCGGGCGGGCGGGGGAGCACAAACCCCTACCGCACAGGCTCATGGACAGGCAATTGTTATATATCAGACCCATGGTGCACTACCCGTGGGTAGAGCCTAGCCAGTGGCAGCAGCTACACCTGAGCCCAAGCCAGCTGTAGCCGCCGATCCTCAGAAACTATTGGACAGATGGACTAGACTACATCCGCCGATCCTTTTATCTATAGTCTTCGTTCTCGTCGATTTTGGAACTACTTGTAATACTTGATGAAAATTACCTCCAAAACTCATTACTTTTCACCAAACAATTCATCAATGTTTATCATACCTCCAAAACTCTTGTTAACTATTTCAATTGACTGACACTTAACCATAGGTGCTTCATGCCAAATTATTAAATTTTCTTTTCTTTCTGATTTAGCACCATCACTATGTTTTAGTATATTTGTAATGGTTATTTCAATTTTTCGAAAAAGTATGTTGTACCGACTGCGGATAAATTATTCAAAGCAATTAAGTTTAAGCATACACACGTTTTAAGGACCTTTTTAGCCAATCACTACAAATAATACATTGCTAACAATATTCTATGGCCTTTTTGTTTTTATCTGAATATAAATTGAGTGTAAATCTTGAATTTTGAGATACTTCATGTCATAAGAGCATTTATGTCACGACCCAAAAGTCGCTCCTGGTCGTGATGGCACCTAACACGACCTCCAGGCAAGCCAACGGTGATTTACCAATTTATTTACTCATTTTAGTATTTTTGAAATCATAATTTTCCTTAATTGAACAGTATAAAATATAATTTACAAAGTAAATGAAAATATTTACATGAACCACAATAATGAATGACCCGAATGAAACCCCCAAAACCCGGTGTCACAAGTGCATGAGCATTTTCTAAGGAATATAGTAATAATACAACATTTGTCCCGAATGTAATAAGACATGATAAAATAAATAGTAAAATGGAGAATCGGTGCACTGCGATGCATAGCCTGGAATGCAGCTCACATAAAGTCTCCTCAACTGGTGCGCCTATGCGCCAAGGTGATCATCAATGAACCTGTCAGATGTTGTACATTTAGTGCAAAAGTGCAGCATGAGTACATAAATCAACGTGTACCCAGTAAGTATCTAGCCTAACCCCGAAGAAGTAGTGACGAGGGGCCGACATCGACACTTACTAGAGGTCCAAAAAAATAATATGATAAATCATAACAGATGTGAAGTGCACAACAGTAGTGGAGTAAGTCTGTACTTTCATAAAAAAATTCCAGTTATTTCCTTTAAAGTATAAATTTTCTCAAACTTGTATTCTTCGTTAATATCTCAGAACATGCCAGTGTCAATACCAAATAAATAGGAAATACCATGAAATTTCGGGCAACAGTGGAAATATTAGCTCGTAAATATTTGGGCTACTAGCAATATAATGCACGATACTGCCGAGGTTGTTCGGCCCGATCCAGAATAACGTGTACACTATCCAGGGACGTGTGGCACAATCCATAGATGCATCTATATACTGCCGAGGCATTCGGCCCGCTCCACAAAAAAAGGAAGGAAGGTACCGAATTACGAGGCACGTGTTTACAATACAGCACACAAAATGAATTTAATCTTTACCATTTCCCAAATAACTCGCCCACAACTCAAAGTATTAAGGCTAAGCCTAGTGTACATATATTTACTTCTAATTCAATTTCAATTATAATTTCAATTAATTAAGCCAGCAGAATGAGTTCAAGTAATTCAAACATTTCATGATAAGATCCTAAGTCTATCCGTACATAAACATGCTTTAGCTACGTACGGACTCTCGTCACCTCATGCGTACGTAGCAACCACAACTAGTTGCATACAACAATAAATATAACCTAGGGATGGCTTCCCTCTCACAAGGTTAGACAGGAGACTTACCTCGCTCTGAAGTTCCATAACCGGCTCCAAGGCCTATCTAACACCTCAAACCAATGTTCGTCGATCCAGAACTATTCAAAAAACGTGCAAACCAGTCAAAATATATTATAATATCCATAATTAATAAATTTAAACAACTCCCAATTTAGCTCGAATAGTCGATGAAGACAACCCTCGGACCCACGTGCCCAGATTCTGAAAGTTTTTGAAGATAAACCTTACTCATAACACCATGAACTCAAATATATAATTTATTCCTAATTCCATGTCCAATTTCGTGGTCAAATTCCAAAAATATCAATTTCTAGGTTTTCTACCAAAATCCCAAATTTCTACGAATTTTCATGTTTAAATCCATATATAAACCTTGTATTTAAGTCACAACGTGAAGAAATCACTTACCTAGTGATGGGTGACGAAGAAGCTCCTTCAAAATCACCCCAAGCTCGGCTCCCATGGAAGATTTGAGATAAAATGAGCCAAACCCGCTTTTACAAACTTATACATTGCCCAGGCGACCCTTATTTGCGATCGCAGAAAAAGCCTCGTGATCGCGAAGGCCAAAAATACTACTGCTCCAAAACTTGCTTCGCGTTCGTGTCCAAAACATCACATTCGCGATGGGTCACTGTCCTAATGTAACGATCCGACTTGTCATTTTATGCATTTACGTTCCGTTCGGTGGCTTAATGTCTTGAGCAGTTTTGAAATGTATATTATGACTTACAAGGGTGGTCAAGTTTGGTTTTCGGATGATTCAGAATTTAATTGAAAGAACAATTCTTGTTTTGGAAGCTTAAGTTGAAATAATTGACCGGATAGTGAATTATGTATAAACGGCCCCGAAATGAAGTTTTGAGATAATTCATGGCACAAGAGAATTTATGTCACGACCCAAAATTCGCTCCTGGTCGTGATGGCACCTACCACCACCTCCAGGCAAGCCAACGGTGATTTACTAATTTATTTACTCATTTTAGTATTTTTGAAATCATAATTTTCCTTAATTGAACAGTATAAAATATAATTTACAAAGTAAATAAAAATATTTACATGAACCACAATAATGAATGACCCGAATGAAACCCCCAAAATCCGGTGTCACAATTGCATGAGCATTTTCTAAGGAATATAGCAATAATACAACATTTATCCCGAATGTAATAAGACATGATAAAATAAATAGTACAATGGAGACTCGGTGCACTGCGATGCGTAGCCTGGAATGTAGCTCACATAAAGTCTCCTCAACCGGTGCGCCTACGCGCCAAGGTGATCATCAATGAACCTGTCAGATCTTGCACATTTAGTGCAAAAGTGCAGCATGAGTACATAAATCAACGTGTACCCAGTAAGTATCTAGCCTAACCCCGGAGAAGTAGTGACGAGGGGCCGACATCGACACTTACTAGAGGTCTAAAAAAATAATATGATAAATCATAACAGATGTGAAGTGCACAACAGTAGTGGAGTAAGTCTGTACTTTCATAAATTTTTTTCCAGTTATTTCCTTTAAAGTATAAATTTTCTCAAACTTGTATTCTTCCTTAATATCTCAGAACATGCCAGTGTCAATAACAAATAAATAGGAAATACCATGAAATGTCACGCATCAGTGGAAATATTAGCTCATAAATATTTGGGCTACTAGCAATATAATGCACGATACTGCCGAGGTCGTTCGACCCGATCCAGAATAATGTGTACACTGTCGAGAGACGTGTGGCACAATCCATAGATGCATCTATATACTGCCGAGGCGTTCGGCCCGCTCCACAAAAAAAGGAAGGAAGGTACCGAATTACGAGGCACGTGTTTACAATACAGCACACAAAATAAATTTAATCTTTACCATTTCCCAAATAACTCGCCCACAATTCAAAGTGTTAAGGCTAAACCTAGTGTACATATATTTACTTCTAATTCAATTTCAATTATAATTTCAATTAATTAAGCCAGTAGAATGAGTTCAAGTAATTCAAACATTTCATGATAAGATCCTAAGTCTACCCGGACATAAACATGCTTTAGCTACGTACAGACTCTCGTCACCTCGTGCGTACGTAGCACCCACAACTAGTTGCACACAACAATAAATATAACCTAGGGATGGCTTCCCTCTCACAAGGTTAGACAACAGACTTACCTCGCTCTGAAGTTCCATAACCGGCTCCAAGGCCTATCTAACACCTCAAACCAATGTTCGTCGATACAGAACTATTCAAACAATGTGCAAACCAGTCAAAATATATTATAATATCCATAATTAATCAATTTAAACAACTCCCAATTTCGCTCGAATAGTCGATCAAGACAACCCTCGGACCCACGTGCCCAGATTCCGAAAGTTTTTGAAGATAAACCTTACCCATAATACTATGAACTCAAATATATAATTTATTTCTATTTCCATGTCCAATTTCGTGGTCAAATTCCAAAAATACCAATTTCGAGATTTTCTACCAAAATTCCAAATTTCTACGAATTTTCATGTTTAAATCCATATATAAACCTTGTATTTAAGTCACAACATGAAGAAATCACTTACCTAGTGATGGGTGACAAAGAAGCTCCTTCAAAATCACCCCAAGCTCGGCTCCCATGGAAGATTTGAGATAAAATGAGCCAAACCCGCTTTTACAAACTTATACACTGCCCAGGCGACCCTTATTTGCGATCGCAGAAAAAGCCTCACGATTGCGAAGGCCAAAAATACTACTGCCCCAAAACTTGCTTCGCGTTCGCGTCCAAAACATCGCATTCGCGATGGGTCACTGTCCTAATGTAACGATCCGACTTATCGTTTTATGAATTTACGTTCCGTTCGGTGGCTTAAGGTCTTGAGCAGTTTTGAAATGTATATTATGACTTACAAGGGTGGTCAAGTTTGGTTTTCGGATGATTCAGGATTTAATTGAAAGAACAATTCTTGTTTTGGAAGCTTAAGTTGAAATAATTGACCGGATAGTGAATTATGTGTAAACGGCCCCGAAATAGAGTTTTGATGATTCAAATAGCTCCGTATGATGATTTTGGACTTAGGGGCATGTCCGAAAAATTATTTGGAAGCCCGTAGTGAACTTTTGCTTGAATTGGCGAAAATTGAATTTTTGGAAAGTTTGACCGGGGAGTTGACTTTTTGATATCGGAGTCAGAACCCAGTTCTAAAAATTTTCATAGATCTGTTATGTCATTTATGACTTGTGTACAAAAGTTGAGGTCAATCGGAATTGATTTGATAGGTTTCGACATCGAATGTAGAAGTTCAAAATTTTTAAGTTTCTTAAGCTTGATTTGGGGTATGATTCATGGTTTTATCATTGTTTTATTTGATTTGAGATTTTAACTAAGTTCGTATGATATTTTAGGATTTATTGATGTATTGGGTTGAGATCCCGAGGGCCTCGGGTGAGTTTCGGATCATTTTTAACTGCTGTTTTGTTTTACAGCAATGTGCGAAATTTTCGATACGCAAAGTTGATTTTGGAAGCTTATATCTCGAAATCTATAAGAAATCTGGAAATTATCAAAACATAAAAGTTGTATCCTTTTGATTCTAGTTTCCAGAATGATAAGCCATTCATCATCTAGACATTTGTACAGAAAGTTATGATCCTTTGGAAGCTTATATCTCGCAATCTATAAGGAGTTGGGCGATGAGCAAAACATGAAAGTTGTAGCCCTTTGTATCTAGTTTGCAAAACTGTAAACCGTTTGTCAGTTGGAGTTGAGTACAAGAAGTTATGGTTGATATACTACAGGCTGTCGGGGAAGAGCTTTGGAAGAGTTTGATGTTTTCAACATAAGCATGTAATGATCCAAACGTCCACGTTTAGTTCTAGAGATCAAAATTCGATTTCGAGACTTCTGCGATTTTGATAATGAATTATAAGAGTGATCTGGAATGTTTGGTCTAATTTCATCAAGTCGCGATTGGGTTTTTAGCATGAAACATGAGTTAATTGTTTAACGAGTAAAATTTGTATCGCATTGAGCAAATGAGCTCCGAATTGAGTTTCGATTGAACGACTAGGTTCGTATTATTATTTGTGACTCATAGGAACAAGAATCGTCGAATTCATGTTTGTATAATGAAGTTAGAGCCTTTTAGTGAAAAACAATAACTGGTGGTGCAAGCAAGTTCTAGTGTGGACTATTAGTGACGGAAAATGGTCTTTTAGTGACGTAAAATGGACTTTTAGTGACGTATGGGAAGAAACTTAAGGACCAAAAATGGTCATTTCCTTCATTTCGTTTTTGGATTTTTGGAGCACAGTTCTTGGGCGATTTTGAGAATTTCTTCACGACTTTGACTTGGGTAAGTGTCCTATATCCAAAAGTGACTATATTTCATAAATCCATGGTTGTATTCATCATTTATTTCGGATTTAAATAGAAGAAATCAAGATTTTGCAAAACCTTTCAAGAACGAAAATTTTAGATTTGGAGGTCGAGTTGTTATCGAAATTTGATAAAATTGGTATGGGTGGACTAGTAATTGAATGGGTTATCGAATTTTGTGAGTGTCGTCGGATTCCGAGACGTGGGCTCCACGTGCAATTTTTGAGTTAAATTTCAGATTTTGTTAAAAAAATAGTATTTTGATATGGAATTAATTCTTATAATTAGTATTGACTGAATTGAATTAATTTGGATAGATTTGAGCTGTTCGGAGGTCAATTCAAGCAAGAAGGCAATTTTGGAATATCGGTCTAACTTTAAAAAGGTAAGTATCTTGCCTAACCTTGTATGGGGGAATTTCCCCTAGGCATTGAGTCTTATGTGAAAATTGTATGATTGAAAAACCATGTACGCGAGGTGACGAATACGTACTTGGTTTATATGTGCAAACTATATCAGTTAAACATTTATAGACACCCTTATGTATTAAATTGAAAATTTGTTGAAATTTAGTAAATCCTTGATTTGTCATGCCTCATTCTTTGTATGTTCAGTTTGTATTTATATGATAATTTGGTGTGATTGTGACTTGAAATTTTTTGTGAATTTCGTGTATTTGTTGATTTGATATTTCCTGGAAATAATTATATTATAGATTTTTCCGTATGCAAATAGTTTATTAAATAAGTTTAAATTGAGGTACTAATATATTTTTCAAGAATCTGGACTAAAGTAGGTGTTGTGTCATGCTGAGTTAATTTTCCTTCCTTGTTGCTGTTTTCGAGGTTTATATACGTTGTGTGGAGCCTTGGGCTATTTGCTGTGAAATTAATTAATTTTGTTGCATCTTTGAAATTGGTTGTGGTCTATGGGCAATTTATAATATGAATTGTTGTTTTGTGTTATCGTGGTAATATCCGTATAAATTGTTGTGTGATTTAGGTTACTGTTATGCGGTGGATAAGGGTGGCATTCCAGTGTTGATATTATGTGGGTATAAGGGTGATAATTCACTGTGGTTATGTGTGTTGGGATATTGTCTGGATGGAGCAATAAGGGTGGCTATTAAACAGAGCGATAAGGGAGGCTAATATAGGAACGATAAGGGTGGCTATTATAGGAGTGATAAGGGTGGCTATAGGAGAGATAATGGTGACTATTGCCAGGGATGATATGTGATGGTGTGGATATATTGTGTTGGTGATTTTTATGTGATGTTATGATTTTCTTGTGACTTCTTTTATATAATTGCAATTTATTTTATAAATTCAGTAAATTTGATAATAGTCAGATATATGTTGAAATTATGAGCCTGTGGATATTAGCGGACGGATTATGATATGGGCACGAGGTACCGGGGAAATATGATAAATTTATTATTGGCACGTGAATTGCCCGTGCAATTATGATATGAAATATGGGCACGAGGTGCCGTGGTTATATAATGAAAATGATATTGGCACGAGAAATGTCTGTGTAGTTGTGATATGAAATGTGGGCACGAGGTGCCGTGAGTAAATGATGATGATATTGGCAAGTGAGTTGTCCATGCGGTTGTGATAGAGATATTGGCACGAGGTGCCTTGGAAATATGAAAGTGGGTTGAGACCCGTATTTTATGATTATGAAATGAGGTGTTACAGGGTGACTTTTATTTGATAGAATTATATTCGAAAGATATTTATTTGAGAGAATTATATTTGAAAGATATTTATTTGGAAGAATTATATTTGAAAGATATTTATTCGAAAGAATTATATTGGAAAGATATTTATTTGAAGGAAGTATATTCGAAATATATTTATTGGAAAGGATTATATTCTAAAGATTTTTGTTTGAAAACTATAGGTGAAAGATTTATATTTGAAGGACTTGATTAATTGGTTGTACTTGTATTCATCATTTGTTGAGTAATATTTATGTTGTTCTTGTTGCCCCTATTGTGTATATCACTGGTTGATTATTGTTGCCATCATTGTTATTTGTTTCCTATTTTTATGTATACTATATTGCACAGGTTATTAGACTAGTGAGTGTCTTGACTGTACCTCATCACTACTCCACTAAGTTTAGTCTTGATACTTACTGGGTACCGACTGTGGTGTACTCATACTACACTTCTACACATTTTTGTACAGAGTCAGATATTGGAGATATCGGACTCGGACATAGTTAAAGTGTGATCGCAAGGATTCAAGGTAGAGCTGCTTTGTCATCGCAGTCCCTTGGAGTCTTTCTATTTTATTGTACTGTTAATTATTAATCAAACAGTATTGTGTATTCGATCCTTGAGATCATTTCATGTATTCAGTTAGAGTTCGTGACTCAGTATTACCAGTCTTGGGAGGTTTTTTGTAATTATTTCCGCTATTAGTTTCAATTAAAACACAATAGTTTGGATTGTAATTATAATCGGCTTACTTAGTCTTAGATACTAAGTGCCATCACGATGCCTGTGGTGGGATTTTGGGTTGTGACACCCAACCCTCCGCGTTTGCGATTCCCCGGTCGCGTTCACGTAGGCCAAAGGCTTTCTGTCCCATTTCCTCCATTTCCTCTTCGCGTTCACGGTTGGACCTCCACGTTCGCGAAGCACTGCCAGGTCCACCTACGCGTTCGCGGGCCCCTCTTCGCGTTCGTGTAAGGAAATCACGGCCCCCTCTAATTTCCTTCTTTGCTATCACGGAACAATCTTCGCGATCGCGAAACACACCAGTACACCAACACACCAACAGTAACAAAACAGGGAAAAATGATCTGAAACAACTCTGAATCACACTCGAGGCCCCAGGGACTCCGTCCAATCACGCCAACCAGTCCCAAAACACGAAGCGAACCTACTAGAGGCCTCAAATCACACCAAACAACATCAAAACTACGAATCGCATCCCAATTCAAGCTTAGTGAACTTTGGAACTTCAAACTTTTACATTCGACGCCAAAACCTATCAAATCAAGTCCGATTGACCTCAAATTTTGCACATAAGTCATAATTGACATTATGGACCTACTCCCATTTACGGAATTAGAATCCGACCCCGATATTAAAAAGTTCACTCCCGGTCAAACTTCCCAAGAATCATCCAATTTCCAACTTTTGCCAATTAATGCCGAAACGACCTACGAACTTTCAAATCAATATCCAGACACACTCCTAAGACCAAAATCACTATACATAACTATTCCCAGGCTCGAATCCCAAACGGATATTGATAACATCAAAATCTACTTCAACCCAAACATAGGGAATTCTTAAACCTTCAAAATGCCAACCTTCTGTAATAAGCGCTGAAATACTCTCAGGCCACCTGATACTCGACCCGAACATACGCCCAAGTCCGAAATCATCATACGAACCTATTGGAACCTTCAAATCCCGATTCGGAGGTCATTGACTCAAAAGTCACATCTTAGTCAATTCTTCCTACTTAAAGCTTCCGAAATTAGAATTTTCTTTCCAAATAAATTCTGAACTTTCCGAAATTCAATTCCGACCACACGTACAAGTCATAATGCCTGAAGTAAAGCTACTCAAGACCTCAAACCGCTGAACGGCGTGCTAGAGCTCAAAACTACTAGTCGGGTCGTTACAATTTAATTGTGAAAATAAGCCAATCAAAGAAATATTAAGCTTCAACATAAAGGTAATTTCAAACCTAATCTAACATGTTATGGAATCAAAACTAATTTTTTTTTTACTTTCACCGAATACTTTGACAATCAACATCTCATCTACTTGATCGGCATATTTATTTTTGCTAGTTATTATAGCTATTTTGATAATATATTTTGAAGAACATGCATTTTTATTTAATAATGAAAATTATTAAAAATTCTAGCACTCACATATCTGTTGGGATTGACAACCAATTGTTTTGGAGGGAGACAAAATCATCTCTTATTATACACTCTTCTTTTGTTCCTCATGAATGATGGATCTATTCAAGCTCTTGTATGTATTGTTGGCTGAATCTTTTTTATTTGATGCTAGAAGTATGATTTACCAAACATCTATTTACGGCCTTCGCTCTCGTTGATTTTGGAACTACTCGTAGCACTTGATGAAAGTTACCTCTAAATCTCACTACTTTTTCATTAAACGGTTCCATCAATGTTCATTATACCTCAAAAACCCTTGTTAACTATTTCAATTGACTGACTCTTAACCATAGGCGCTACATGTCAAATTATTGGATGTTTTGTTTATTTACGGTTTAGCACCATAACTATATTTTAATATATTTGTAACGGTTATTTCAATTGTTTGAAAAAGTATATCGTACCGAATGCGGGTAAATTATTCAAAGAAATAAAGTTTTAAGCGTACACATGCTCTAAGAGCTTTTTTTAACCAAGTACTACAAATAATACTGTGATGACCCAAAATATTATCTTTAAATTTAATAATTAATTCTGTGTTCTAAGACCTCGAAGAGCACTATTTATCATTTCTCGACTTGCGTGCGCAGTCCGTACAATTTTTCGGAAAGTTTTTATGTGAAAAATGGATTAAAATGTGAATTACACCTTTAAAACTCAACTGAGTTGAATTTGGTCAATATTTTGAGCAAACATACTCGGATCAGTGTTTTAACAGTTTCGATAGGTCTGTATTGTGATTTGGGACTTGGGCGTATGCCCGGAATCAAAGTCTGAGGTTCCTAACCCGAGATATGGAATTTTGATAAAAAATTAAAAGTTTTAAAATCTTAAGTTCAAATAGTGATCGGATGTCGAATTATATGAAAACGACCCTGGAATAGAATTTTGATGATTCTAACAACTCCATATGGTAATTTTGGACTTAGGAGCATGATCGAAATTGTATTTGGAAGTCCGTAGTGAAATTAGGCTTGAAATGGCTAAAATAGAAAATTTAAGTTTGGAAGTTTGACCGGGGAGTTGAATTTTTGATATCGGAGTCGGAATCCAGTTCCAAAAATTTTCATAGCTCTGTTATGTCATTTATGACTTGTGTGCAAAATTTGAGGTCAATCGGACTTGATTTGATAGGTTTCGACATCGAATGTAGAAGTTGAAAATTCTTGAGTTTCATTAAGCTTGAATTGGGGTGTGATTTGTGATTTAATTGTTGTTTGATGTGATTTTAGGTTTCAAATAAGTTCGTATGATGTTTTAGGACTTGTTGGTGTATTTGGTTGAGGTCCCGAGGGCCTCGGATGAGTTTCGAATGGTTAACGGTTCAAAAATTGAAGCTGGGAGACTGCTGAAGTGAGTTTGTTGGTTTTTGGCTGATCTGGTTTTTTTCCTTTATCTGTCAAAATTGGGGTCCATGACCGGGGTCCAGGACCGAGGGCCATGATTGAGCCCCATGACCAAGGTCGAGGACCGAGGTACATGATCGAGGTGCATGATCGAGGTCCAGGATCGAAGGCAGTCTGGACAGATCTGTAAGTTATAAAACAGGGGACTTTGTCCCATTTGTCATTTCTGACGAATTGGAGCTTGAGGAGAGGCGATTTTGACATATTTTCAAGGAAAAACATTGGGTAAGTGATTCTAACTCGGATTTGGTCAATATACACGAATATATCATTGTTTTTACTATTTAATTAGTGCTTTGAGATTGAAATTTTGAGAAACATTTAGAAATCTCATAGAAACGAATTTTTGGGATTTCGGTGCTGGATTTGAGTGAAACTGGTATGGTTGGACTCGTAATTGAATGTGTTGTCAGATTTTGTGAGTTTCATCGGATTCCGAGACGTGGGCCCCACAGGCATTTTTGAGCTAATTTTGAATTTTATTGAAAAATATAGTATTTTCTTATGAAATTGATTCCTATAATTTTTGTTGACTGTATCGAATTAATTATGACTAGATTCGAGTCGATCGGAGTCTGAAAATCGAGAAAAAAACATACTGCTTGGTTAAATTGGAGCAAGTCGAGGTAAGTGACTTGTCTAACCTTGTGGGGGGGGGAATCTCCCGTAGGATTGGTATTGAAGTGATAAATTGTAATGTGTTGAAAATCGTGTACACGAGGTGACGAGTGTGTACACGAGCTAAATGTGAAAGATTATATTTTTAAATTGTGTAGATCACTATTGCATATTAATTAAATTATTAAATTTTGTTATATTCTCCATCATTGATTTGATTTATATACATTAAATATGCTTGACCTTTTTCATGCTAATTATTTTACCTGTTTAGTTGGAACTTGGTTTCTTTTTGTGATGACCCAAAATGTCATCTTTAAATTTTATAATTAATTTTGTGTTCTAAGACCTCAAAAAGCACTATTTATCATTCCTCTACTTGCGTGCGCAGTTCATAAAATTTTCCAGAAAGTTTTCAGGTGAAAATGGATTAAATGTGAATTAGAGCTTTAAAACTCAACTAAGTTGACTTTGGTCAACATTTTGAGCAAACATACTCGGATCAGTATTTTAACAGTTTTGGTAGGTCCGTATCGTGAATTGGGACTTGGGCATATGCCCGGAATCAAATTCCGAGGTCTCTAGCCAGAGATATGGAATTTTGATAAAAAATTAAAGTTTAAGTTCAAATAGTGACCGGATGTCGAATTTTATGCAAATGACCCTGGAATAGAATTTTGATTATTCCAAAAGCTCCATATGGTGATTTTGGTCTTAGGAGCATGATCGGAATTTTATTTGGAAGTCCGTAGTGGAATTAGGCTTGAAATGCCGAAAGTTGAATTTTTGAAAAGTTTGACCGAGGGATTGACTTTTTGATATCGGGGTCAAAATCCGATTCTGAAAATTTTTATAGCTCCGTTATATCATTTATGACTTGCGTGCAAAATTTGAGGTCAATTGGACTGGATTTGGTAGGTTCCGGTGTTATTTATAACAGTTCAAAGTTCATTGATTTTGATTTGAGGTGCGATTAGACGTTTTGATGTTGTTTGATGTGGTTTGAAGCCTCGACTAAGTTCGTATTGTATTTTGGGACATGTTGGAATAATTGGTTAAGGTCCCGACGGTCTCGGGTGGAATTCGGAAGGTAAACGGAATGGATTTCGGACAAAGAAGGTTGCTGGAAATTTGCAGAAAATTTCGCCAGAAATATCTGGTGTATGGAGCCAACTTTGGAAGCTTATATCTCATAATTCATACGGAATCGGAAAATTGTCAAAACATGCCAGTTGTAGTCGTTTGTTTCTAGTTTCCAGAAAGTTAAACCATTCATTATTTGGACATTTGTACAGAAGGTTATGATGGATTGAATGAAGGCTGGTAGAGCAGTTTCGCCGGAAATTTCTCGTGTGTGGAGCCAAATTTGGAAGCTTATATCTCGTAATTCATAAGGAATCGAAAAATTGTCAAAACATGAAAGTTGTAGTCGGTTGATTCTAGTTTCCAGAAATTAAACCATTTATCATTTGGACATTTATACATAAAGTTATGATCAATTTAAAGAAAGCTGGTAGAGTAGTTTCTGGTGGACTTTTAGTGACGAAAAATGGACTTTTAGTGACGGAAAATGGACTTTTAGTGACAGATTGGCAGAAACTTAAGGACCAAAAATGATCATTTTATTCATTTCGTTTTGGATTTTTGGAGCACGGTTCTTGGGCGATATTTAGGCGATTTTCATGGGAAAACATTGGGGTAAGTGTTCCTTATCCTATATTGATTATATTTCATGATTCCATACTCATTTACATCATGTATCCGTGAATTTATGGAAGAATCAAGATTTTTGCAAAATCTTCCAAAAACGAAAATTTAAGATTTGGAGGTAGAGTTGTTATTGGATTTTGGAAAAATTGGTATGGGTGGACTCGTAATTGAATGGGTTGTCGGATTTTGTAAGTTTCGCCGGATTCCGAGATGTGGGCCCCACGGGCAAATTTTGAGCTAATTTCGGATTTTAATGAAAATGTAATATTTTCTTATGAAATTGATTACTATAATTTTTGTTGACTGTATCGAATTAATTATGACTAGATACGAGTCGATCGGAGTCGAAAAATCGAGGAAAAATCATAATACTTGGTTAAATTGGAGCAAGTCGAGGTAAGTGACTTGTCTAACCTTGTGTGGGGGACATTTCCCCTAGAATTGATATTAAAGTGATTATTGAAATGTGTTGAAAGTCGTGTACACGAGGTGACGAGTGTGTACACGAGCTAAATGTGAAAGATTATATTTTTAAATTGTGTAGATCATTGTTGCGCATTTATGAAATTATTTTATCTTGTTATATTCTTCATCATTGATCTGTGATATATATTTTAAATTTGTTTGCCTTTTTCCTACTAATTATTTTACCTGTTTAATTGAAACTTGGTTTCTTTCATACTATGCATTATTTGAAGGTTGATTTTCTTTAAATTAAATATTATTAATATAAAGTATTTGACATTTTAAATTTTGATATTGAAGCATTGTATTAAAAATTTGGAATATTATTTTTCTGAATTATTTATTCTTGAATATTTTCGTGAGATTTTGTTTTTCGTGAAAAATTGAAATATTGGGCACTTGAGGTGCAAATTGTGATATATTGTGATATTGATACGCATGCGGTGGTATAAGGTCTGGGTGTTGAAACGCATGCGGTGAGATTAGGGTGGCTTGATACGCATGGCTAGTAGGAGTGACTACTAGAAGTCATGCGGTGTGATAAGGGTGCTAAAACGCGGGATGCTATTTCGGGAAAAAAATATTTTCTTTAAATAAATTGTGAAGGCTCCCGCGGTGATATAAGGAAATAAAATATTGTAAAATTATTTATAATTTGGGACTACGAGGCGGTACCTCGGTAGTGCCCTTGTTAATATTGATTTATGGCCATAGTTCCCTTCGATTAATTATTGTGATTTTTATAAAGTTGAAGAAAATTCTGTTTTGATTCTACGAGATATTATTTGCAATTATTTGGTGTTATTAAATATGACATACTATTTGATTCATTTTCAGTGTCATTTTATTTCACTATATTGTTATATATTTTACCATTCCATTATTATATTCTAGTAGGGCCTCACCTGACCTCGTCACTACTCTACCGAGGTTAGGCTTGGCACTTACTGGGTACCGCTGTGGTGTACTCATACTACGCTTATGCACATCCTTTTGTGCAGATCCAGGTATATTTTATCAGACCACGCATCAGTAAACTAGCTGTACGAGGAGACTTCGAGGTATATCAGCCAGCGTCCGCAGACTCTGGAGTCCCCTTCTATCTTACTATGTTGTCTTCCTTATTTGCTTTAGACTCTAATATATAGAGACATAGAGAATAAATTCTTAGAAGCTTGTGACTTATTTCTACTGGGTTTGGAGAGTTGAAATTGTTTGAATTGTAGTTTATTTATTTCAGATATTTATTATTATTATTCCGCATTGATAGGCTTACCTAGTCTTAGAGACTAGGTGCCATCACGACATCCTACGGAGGGAATTTGGGGTCGTGACAAGTTGGTATCAAAGCTCTAGGTTCATATGTGTCATGAGTCACAAGCAGATTTAGTAGAGTCTTGCGGATCGGTACGAAGATGTCTGTACTTATCTTCGAGAGGCTATGAAACTGTTAGAAAATATTCACTTCTTTGACTTCTTTTCGTACGGCATTGATTTAGCTTGAAACATATATCTTAAGAAATTGGTCAGCTCAACAATGTAGAGTCAGTATAACAAAAGAAGAAATTTGCCTTGGGAGAGATAATTCTTCACCGGTGTTAGTGGCAAGCCTATGAAGAGAGCAGACCAGCCAATGCAACGCCACCCACTTGGCTCAGTTCTCAGAAATGCTTTTGAAAGAGTTTGTTTTCTGGACTCTCCGTAATGCATGGCGCATAGGGTTTGAACTGTTGCGTCATGTCACCATTGACGAAGTCAGAATATGCCATCAAGTACAATAAGTTAGCCCGTCATACTCCTACTTTGCTTCCTACAGCCAGAGGGCGAGTCCACAGACTCATTAAAGGACTCAATTATGATCGTAAAATTTTGTACGACTCGGGAGCTACAAGCTGATACTTCATTTCTGCTAGTTGTACAAATTGTCAAGATATTAGAATGTGTTCGGGGTGAGGAAAAAAGGAAACTAAGGAGACCAAGACGTCTCGAGGTTCTGGGGGATTCAGTGAATTTTACTCTACAAGTATAAATCATTATGGAGGGGGCTCGGGTAGTCGGCCAGCCCAGTCCGCATATCGGATTACTCGGGGTACTCCAGTAAGTTCTTTTAATGCACCACCGACATGAGTTCCTACAATGGTTATTCCGGTTATCTGGCACAGACTCAATATGAGCAGCCTAACCCGCAAAAGGGTTGTTATGAATACGGTGTTACTAGGCACATCATGAGAAAATTGTCCCAAACTTGGGAGAGACTTATTTCATCAAAGCACTCAGGCTACGTGCCCCATTGCAGTTACTACACCACCCACACGACTAGTTACGGGTGGAGGACAGATCGGTAGAAAGCTTCCTAGACGTGGAGACCCAGCCGTTGATATATTTGTTTTATGATATGGCGGAGGTCGCTAAATCAGTTGGTGTCATTACAGGTACGACCTTGATATAATATAAAGGAATAATTTCCTTAACTTGATTCGGTTCTGAGTATCGAGACGAGTCCTCATATTGTGCTCCACTTATGAGTTAGTTTCATAATTCTATAATCTACTTATGTGTTTACTCCTGTTGGGAGATTCCATGGAGATAACTACGCCTATCATTCCATGTTGGTCACTAATAAGACCTGTGAGGCTAAATGTGGTTTTCTGTTACTCATTTCGGCAAGTTTTGATGTAATTTACGGATAATTAATTATAAATTGTGAATTATGTGCCCTACCGATGTGGGGTTCATTATGTGTTGTGATTTTCTTTTTTTTTTTTTAACGGAAATTATTTAGAAGGAGCAAATGAAAAGTTTCAATTGGCATGATGTGCATATTACTTGTGATTCAGAACTGAGGATGAGATCCTCATATTTTTTATATAAATTGATATGTTTAAATCAGGCTACGAGCTGCGGTGGAAGTTATATAAGGACGAGATTCTTGTGAGGTAAATTCTTGTGTTTAAGTTCTCCCTTGTGAAATTAAATTTTTACTATAGTACTAATAGGGAGTCATGCCTGTTAGGCTTATTTGAAAATTCTTATATGAAATTCTCTGTGCATAGTTGTCAAATTCGTGTTGTAATTATTAATTTTTAACCTACGAGGTAGGTGCCCGCCTAGGTGGCGTTAAATGTGACTCGTTAATTCGGGTAAATAATTATGAGGTCTTCGTGCCTCGCATCTAGTTATCAGTATTGTGAAGGTTTGCAATGAGATTTTTGTTAACATGAGGTTAAATGACGATTTTGTAATTGATTATGAACAACTTGTAAGACCAAATTGATCCAAGAGGGTACCTCATTTACATGGTCAGACGAGTGTGAGTTGAGCTTTCAGAGGTTCAAGATCACTTTGACTCTGACACAAGCATTGGTATTACTTACATGTTCAAGGTCTTATACTGTGTATTATGATGCGTCACGTATTGGTCTCGGCGCGATGTTGATGCAAGACGGTAGGGTGATTGCCTACGCATCCAGATAGTTAAAGGTACATGAGAAAAAAATATTCGGTCCACGACCTTGAGTTAGCAGCTATTTTTCGTGCCTTGAAGAATTTGGCAGCATTATTTGTACGGTGTCCATTGTGAGGTCTACACCGATCACCGAAGTCTACAACATCTGTTTAAACAGAAGGATCTTAATTTGTGCCAACGGAGATAGTTGGAGTTGCTTAAGGATTATGATATCACCATTCTCTATCATCCTAGGAAGGCCAATGTAGTGGCCGATGTGTTGAGTCATAAGGCAGAGAGTTTGGGCAGCTTAGCATATTTACCGGTAACAGAAAGGCCTTTGGCCTTGGATATTCAGGCCTTGACCAACCAGTTTGTCAGATTGGATGTTTCCGAGCCGAGTCGAGTTTTGGCTTGTGTGGTTTCTCAGTCTTCTCATTATGATCGTATCAGGGAGCGTCAGTATGATGACCCCCATTTTCTTGTCCTTAAGGATACAGTTCATCATGGTGATGCCAAAGAAGTCGCAATTGGAGATGACGGTGTATTACAGATGCAGGGAAGGCTATGTGTGCCTAATGTAGATGGTTTTCGTGAATTGATTCTCCAGGAGGCTCACAGTTCGCGGTACTCCATACATTCGGGTGCTGCGAAGATGTAACAAGACTTGAGGTAATATTATTGGTGGAGGAAGATGAAGAAAGACATAGTGGAGTATGTAGCTCGGTGTCTAAATTGTCAACAAGTGAAATATGAGCATCAACGACCGAGTGGATTGCTTCAGAAGTTAGAGATTCCAGAATGGAAATGGGAGAGGATCACTATGGATTTCGTTGTTGGGCTCCCACGGACTCAGAGGAAGTTCAATGCAGCTTGGTTTAATGTGGATAGATTGACCAAGTCAGCTCATTGCAATCCTTTGATGACTACCTACTCTTCCGAGCAGTTGGCTCGAATCTATATTCGCGAGATTGTCAGATTTCCTGGTGTACCGGTATCTATCATCTCTGACCGGGGTACACAGTTTACATCACGGTTCTGGGGGCAGTACAATGTGAGTTGGGTACTTGGGTAGAGTTGAGTATAATATTTCACCCCTCAGACGCACGGGCAGTCCGAACGCACTATTCAGATACTGGAGGATATGTGCGTGTGTGATAGATTTCGGGGATGCTTGGGATCAGTTCTTACCACTTGCATAGTTTGCTTACAACAACAGTTGCCAGTCAAGAATTCAGATGGCTCCGTATGAGGCCTTGTATGGTAGGCAGTGCCGGTCCCCAGTGGGTTGGTTCGAACCGGGCGAGGCTAGGCTATTGGGTACAGACTTGGTTCAGGATGCCTTGGAAAAAGTTAAGTTGATTCAAGATTGACTTCGTACAGCCCAATTTAGACAGAAGAGTTATGAAAATCGGAAGGTACGTGATGTTGCATTCATGGTTGGTGAGCGGGTATTGCTCCGAGTTTCGCCTATGAAGGGTGTGATAAGGTTCGAGAAGAAGGGAAAGTTGAACCCTAGGTATATTGGGCCTTTTGAGATTTTTGAGAGAGTTGAAGAAGTGGCTTACAAGTCTGCACTACCACCTAGTCTCTCTGCGGTTCATCCGGTATTCCATGTTTCCATGCTTCGAAAATATCATGACGATCCATCTCATGTGTTAGACTTCAGTTCGGTTCAGTTGGACAAGGATCTATCTTATGTTGAGGAACCACTGGCTATTTTGGATAGGCATGTTCGAAAGCTGAGGTCAAAGAATATTGCTTCCGTGAAGGTTCAGTGGAGGGGTCATCCGGTCGAGGAGGCGACTTGGGAGACTGAGCATGATATGTGCAACTGTTATCCACACTTATTCACCAACTTAGGTACTTTTTCTAACTCCGTTCGAGGATGAACGTTTGTGTTAGAGGTGGAGAATGTGATGACCCAAAATGTCATCTTTAAATTTAATAATTAATTTTGTGTTCTAAGACCTCAAAAGCACTATTTATCATTCCCCTACTTGCGTGCGCAGTTCATAAAATTTTCCAGAAAGTTTTCAGGTGAAAAATGGATTAAATGTGAATTAGAGCTTTAAAACTCAACTGAGTTGACTTTGGTCAACCTTTTGAGCAAACGGACTCAGATCAGTGTTTTGACAGTTCCGGTAGGTCTGTATCGTGAATTGGGACTTGGGCGTATGCCCGAAATCAAATTCCGAGGTCCCTAGCCCGTGATATGGAATTTTGATGAAAAATTTAAAGTTTAAGTTCAAATAGTGACCGGATGTCGAATTATGTGCAAATGACCCTGGAATAGAATTTTGATGATTCCAACAGCTCCGTATGGTGATTTTGGACTTAGGAGCGCGATCGAAATTTTATTTGGAAATCCATAGTGG
Organism: Nicotiana tabacum; assembly: GCF_000715075.1. Classification (NCBI taxonomy): domain Eukaryota; kingdom Viridiplantae; phylum Streptophyta; class Magnoliopsida; order Solanales; family Solanaceae; genus Nicotiana; species Nicotiana tabacum. Next base: position 59,180,350 of record NC_134081.1, on the reverse strand, counting down.
AATTAGGCTTGAAATGCCGAAAGTTGAATTTTTGGGAAGTTTGACCGAGGGGTTGACTTTTTGATATCGGGGTCGAAATCCGATTCTAAATATTTTCATATCTCCGTATGTCATTTATGACTTGTGTGAAAAATTTGAGGTCAATTGGACTGGATTTGATAGGTTTCGGTGTTATTTGTAGAAATTGAAAGTTCAAAGTTCATGGATTTTGATTTGAGGTGCGATTAGTCGTTTTGATATTGTTTGATGTGGTTTGAAGCCTCGACTAAGTTTGTATTATATTTTGGGACATGTTGGAATAATTGGTTAAGGTCCCGAAGGTCTCGGGTGGAATTCGGAAGTTAAACGGAATGGATTTCGGACAATGAAGGTTGCTGGAAATTTGCAGACAGTTTCGCCAGAAATTTCTTGTGTGGAGCCAACTCTGGAAGCTTATATCTCGTAATTCATAAGGAATCGAAAATTGTCAAAACATGAAAGTTGTAGTCGGTTGATTCTAGTTTACAGAAAGTTAAACCATTTATCATTTGGACATTTGTACATAAAGTTATCATCAATTGAAGGAAGGCTGGTAGAGCAGTTTCTGGTGGACTTTTAGTGATGAAAAATGGACTTTTAGCGACGGAAAATGGATTTTTAGTGACCGATTGGCAGAAACTTAAGGACCAAAAATGGTCATTTCGTTTTGGATTTTTGGAGCACGGTTCTTGGGCGATTTTTGGGCGATTTTTACGGGAAAACATTGGGGTAAGTGTTCCTTATCCTATATTGATTATATTTCATGATTCCATACTCATTTACATCATGAATCCGTGAATTTATGGAAGAAAAATAAAGATTTTTGCAAAATCTTCCAAAAACGAAAATTTAAGATTTGGAGGTCGAGTTGTTAACGGATTTTGGTAAAATTGGTATGGGTGAACTTGTAATTGAATGGGTTGTCGGATTTTATAAGTTTCGCCGGATTCCGAGATGTGGGCCCCACGGGAAAATTTTGAGCTAATTTTGGATTTTAATGAAAATGTAATATTTTCTTATGAAATTGATTACTATAATTTTTGTTGACTGTATCGAATTAATTATGACTAGATACGAGTCGATCAGAGTCGAAAAATTGAGGAAAAAGCATAATACTTGGTTAAATTGGAGCAAGTCGAGGTAAGTGACTTGTCTAACCTTGTGTGGGGAAAATTTTCCCTAGAATTGATATTAATGTGATTATTGAAATGTGTTGAAAGTCGTGTACACGAGGTGACGAGTGTGTACACGGGCTAAATGTGAAAGATTATATTTTTAAATTATGTAGATCATTATTGCGCATTTATTAAATTATTTTATCTTGTTATATTCTTCATCATTGATCTGTGATATATATTTTAAATTTGTTTGCCTTTTTCCTACTAATTGTTTTACCTGTTTAATTGAAACTTGGTTTCTTTCATACTGTGCATTATTTGAAGGTTGATTTTTTTTTAAATTAAATATTATTAATATAAAGTATTTGACATTTTTAATTTTGATATTGAAGAAATGTATTAAAAATTTGGAATATTATTTTCCTGAATTATTTATTCTTGAATATTTTCGTGAGATTTTGTTTTTCGTGGAAAATTGAAATATTGGGCACTTGAGGTGCAAATTGTGATATATTGTGATATTGATACGCATGCGGTGGTATAAGGTCTGGGTGTTGAAACGCATGCGGTGAGATAAGGGTGGCTTGATATGCGTGGCTAGTAGGGGTGACTACTAGAAGTCATGCGGTGTGATAAGGGTGGCTAAAACGCGGGATGCTGTTTCGGAAAAAAAATATTGTCTTTAAATAAATTGTGAAGGCTCCCGCGGTGATATAAGGAAATGAGATATTGTGAAATTATTTATAATTTGGGACTACGAGGCAGTACCTCGATAGTGCCCTTGTTAATATTGATTTATTGCCATAGTTGCCTTCGATTAATTGTTGTGATTTTTATAAAGTTGAAGAAAATTCTGTTTTGATTCCACGAGATATTATTTGCAATTATTTGGTGTCATTAAATGTGACATACTATTTGATTCATTTTCAGTATCATTTTATTTCACTATATTGTTAAACATTATACCATTCCAATATTATATTCTAGTAAGGCCTCACCTGAACTCGTCACTACTCTGCCGAGGTTAGGCTTGGCACTTACTCGGTACCGCTGTGGTGTACTCATACTGCGCTTCTGCACATCTTTTTGTGCAGATCCAGGTACATCTTATCAGACCACGCATCAGTAAACTAGCTGTACGAGGAGACTTCGAGGCATATCAGTCAGCGTCCGTAGACTCCGGAGTCCCTTTCTATCTTACTATGTTGTCTTCCTTATTTGCTTTAGACTATGATGTATAGAGACATAGAGAATAAATTCTTAGAAGCTTGTGACTTATTTCTACTGGGTTTTGGGAGTTGAAATTGTTTGAATTGTAGTTTATTTATTTCATATATTTATTATTATTATTCCGCATTGATAGGCTTACCTAGTCTTAGACTCTAGGTGCCATCACGACATCCTACAGATGGAATTTGGGGTCGTGACACTTTTATTCTGTGCATTATTTGAAGGTGATTTTCTTTAAAATAAATATTATTAATATGAAGTATTTGACATTTTTAAATTTGGTATTGAAGCAACGTATTATAGACTTTGAAATATTATTTTGCTGAATTATTTATTCCTTAATATTTTTGTAAGATTTTTGTACTCATTGTGATGGAGCCGTGAGCTCTTTATTGTGAAAAAATATTATTGATGATTTATTTTGGCATGAGCCGTGAGCTCTTTATTGTGGAAAAACATTGTTGTTGAATTATTTTGGCAAGTTAAATTATTTGAGCACTTGAGGTGCAAATTGTTATATATTGTGATATTGATACGCATGCGGTGGTATAAGGTCTGAGTATTGAAATGCATGCGGTGAGATAAGGGTGGCTTGATACGCGTGGCTAGTAGGGGGAACTACTAGAAGTCATGCGGTGTGATAAGGATGGCTAAAACGCGGGATGCTATTTCGGGAAAAATATTTTCTTTAAAATAAATTGTGAAGGCTCCCGCGATGAGATAAGAAAATGAGATATTGTGAATTTATTTACGATTTGGGACTATGAGGCGGTACCTCGGGAGTGACCTTATTGATATTGATTTATGGCCGCAGTTACCTATGATTATTTGTTGTGATTTTCTTACAATTGAAAAGAAATTTTGTTTCTTTCCACGAGATATTAATTGCCATTATTTTGTATAATTAAATGGTGACCTGCTATGTGATTCATTTGCATTGTCATTTATTTTATTATATTGTTAAAATTTTACCATGCTATTATTATTTTCTAGTAAGCCCTGACCTGACCTCGTCACTACTCTACCGAGGTTAGGCTTGGCACTTACTGGGTACCGCTGTGGTGTACTCATACTACGCTTCTGCACATCTTTTTGTGCAAATCCAGGTACACCTTATCAGACCAGGCATCAGTAAACTAGATGTACGAGGAGACTTCGAGGTATATCTGCCAGCGTCCGCAGACTCCAGAGTCCCCTTCTATCCTACTATATTGTCTTCCTTATTTTCTTTAGACTCTGATGTATAGAGACATAGAAAACAAATTATTAGAAGCTTGTGACTTATTTCTACCGGGTTTTGGGAGTTAAAATGGTCTGAATTGTAGTTTATTTATTTCAGATTTCAATTTTTATTCAACATTGATAGGCTTACCTAGTCTTAGAGACTAGGTGCCATCACGACATCCTACAAAGGGAATTTGGGGTAGTGACAAGTTGGTATCAGAGCACTAGGTTCATAGGTGATATGAGTCACAATCAGGTTTAGTAGAGTCTTATGGATCGGTACGGAGACGCCTGTGCTTATCTTCAGGAGGCTATGGAACTGTTAGGTAAATATTCACTTCTTTGATTCCTTATCGTGCGCAATTGTTGAATTCAAATTTCTAAACCATTATCTTTCTATTCTCTCACAAATGGTGAGAACACACACAACTGAATCCGATGATCAGACACCCGCACCCCCTGTTGGAGCCGCAAGAGGCCGGGGTCGGAGCATAGGCCGAGCCAGAGGCTGAGGAAGATCACGTGGTGCAGCCAGATAACCTGCACGAGCTGCTGTACCAGAGCCACCAGTAGCTCCAGTTGGAGAGCAGGCACCTGAGACGCATGTTACTACTCCTGCACTTCAGGAGAGTCTTGCCCAGTTTTTGAGCATGTTTGGCACTCTAGCTCAGACAGGGTTAATTCCACTTGATCCTACCACATCTCAGGCCGGGGGAGAAGTACAGACTCCCGCCGCCCGTACTCCAGAGCCACGAGCCCAAGTTGACCATGCCCCAGAGGTTATACCAGTGTAGCCAATGGTCCTAGTTCGGCCTGAGATTAGGACAACAGTTTCAGAGGGGGAGCAGCTCAGGCTCGAGAGGTACAAGAAGTACCACCCTCCCACTTTCAGTAGTTTAGCTTCAGAGGATGCTCAGGGTTTTCTGGAGGAATGTCACAGTATCCTTCGTACTATGGGTATTGTGGATTCCAGTTGGGTTTCTTTCACGGCATTCCAGTTTAGAGGAACAGCCTACCAGTGGTGGCGGGCATATGAGTTGGATAGTCCCACTGAGGCATCTTCACTCACTTGGACTCAATTTTAAAATATGTTCTTAAGGGAGTATGTTCCTCAGAGTCTTGGAGATGCATGGCGCGTAGAGTTTGAGCAGTTGCGCCAGGGTTCTATGACTGTGTCAGAGTATGCGGTCTGATTTAGTGATTTGGCGAGGCATGCACCAGCCTTAGTTGCTACTGTTCGAGAGTGGGTTCGCAGATTTATTGAGGGTCTCCACCCTAGTATCAGATATAGCATTGCCCGAGACCTAGAGATGGACATCACATACCAACAGGTGGTGTCAATATTTAGGAGATTAGAAGGTATGCAGATCCGGGAGAGGGAAGAGAGGGAAGCTAAGAGACCCCGAGATTCTGGCTCATATAATAATTCTCGTGCCCCAGTCGCAGCCCGTCATGGTAGAGGCTATGTGAGTCATCCTATACATTCAGCACTTCCATCTTCTACAGTATTCCGACTACTCCCAGACCTCAGGTTCCATATTATGCACCGCAATGTCTATTGTACCTCCTACACGGGGTGCTTTCAAGCGGGCAGTCTAGTCGATCAAGCCCGAGCTAGTCCCAGTAGCCACGTCTTCCGAGGGCTTATTTTGAGTGTGGTGACACTCATCATATCATGAGGGATTGCCCCATATTTAGGAGGGGTGCACCTCCACAGATTTCTCAGGCCATGATTACTGCACCAATTACCACTCCACCTGCACAACCAGCTAGAGGTGGAGGTCGGGCAGGTAGAGGTCGCCCTAGAGGGGGAGGCCATGCCAGATATTATGCCCTTCCTTCTAGGACAGAGGCCGTTGCATCAGATTATGTTATCGCAGGTATTATTCCGGTCTGTCATAAAGATGTATCTATCTTATTTGATCCAGGCTCCACCTATTCTTATGTGCCATCTTATTTTACCCTGTATTGGGGCGTATCATGTGATTCCTTGAGTTTTTCTATTTATGTATCTACACACGTGGGTGAATCTATTATTATGGGCCGTGTGTATAGGTAATGTTTAATTGTTATCAGTGGTTTTGAGACCAGAGCTGATTTATTATTGCTCAGTATGGTGGATTTCGATATTATTTTGGGCATGGACTTGTTGTCACTCTATCATGTTATTCTTGATTGTTACGCCAAGACGGTGATGTTGGCTATGCCAGGTCTACCGCGACTAGAGTGTAGAGGTACCTCGGATCATGTTCCTAGCAGGGTTGTTTCATTTCTTAAAGCTCAACGAATGGTTGAGAAGGGGTGTGATGCGTATCTGGCCTATGTAAGAGATGTTAGTATTGATACTCCTACTATGGAGTCAGTTCCTGTAGTAAGAGATTTTCCTGATGTATTTCCAGCGGATCTTCCGGGTATGCTACCCGATAGGGATATTGACTTTGGCATTGATTTGTTATCGGGCACTCAGCCCATTTCTATTCCACCATATCGTATGGCCCTAGCAGAGTTGAAAGAATTAAAAGAACAGTTACAGGAATTACTTGATAAGGGTTTCATTCGGCCCAATATATCGCCTTGTGGTGCTCTTGTCTTATTTGTGAAGAAGAAGAAGGATGGTTCTATGCGGATTTGTATTGATTACCGCCAGCTGAACAAAGTTACAGTGAAGAACAGGTATCCATTGCCACGTATTGATGACCTATTTGATCAGCTTCAGGGTGCCAGGATGTTCTCTAAGATCGACTTGCGTTCATGATATAATCAGTTGAAGATTCGGGAGCCAGATATCCCGAAGACTGCTTTCAGGACTTGGTACGGTCATTCCGAGTTCCTTGTGATGTCTTTTGGGCTGACCAACGTCGCGACGGCATTTATGCACTTAATAAATAGTGTATTTCAGCCCTATCTTGATACTTTCATCATTGTGTTTATTGACGACATTCTGGTGTATTCCCGGAGTCGGGAAGATCATGAACAATACCTGAGGATTGTGCTTCAGATTTTAAGAGAAAGGACGTTATACGCAAAATTTTCAAAGTGTGAATTCTAGCTTGATTCAGTGGGATTTTTGGGTCATATAGTTTTGTGCGAGGGGATCAAGATAGACTCAAAGAAGATTGAAGCAGTGCAGAGTTGGTCTAGACCGTTCTCAGTTACGGAAATCCGGAGTTTCCTTGGTTTGGCAGGGTATTATCGCCGATTTGTAAAGGGTTTCTCTTCTATTGCTGCATCTATGACCAAATTGACCTAGAAAGGTGCTCCGTTCAGGTGGATCGAAGAATGTGAGGAGAGCTTCTAAAAGCTCAAGACAACTCTGACTACAGCCTCAGTATTGGCATTACCTACAGGTTCAGGGTCTTATACTGTGTATTGTGACGCGTCGCGTACTGGTCTCGGCGTAGTGTTGATGCAAGATGGTAGGGTGATTTCCTATGCGTCCAGATAATTAAAGGTACATGAGAAAAATTATCCGGTCCACGACCTTGAGTTAGCAGCTATTGTACATGCCTTGAAGATTTGGCGGCACTATTTATACGGTGTCTATTGTGAGGTCTACACCAATCACCGGAGTCTACAACATCTGTTTAAATAGAAGGATCTAAATTTGTGGCAGCGGAGATGGTTGGAGTTGCTTAAGGATTATGATATCACCATTCTCTATCATCCCGGGAAGGCCAATGTAGTGGCTGATGCCTTAAGTCGTAAGGCGGAGAGTTTGGGCAGCTTAGCATATTTACCGGTAGTAGAGAGGCCTTTAGCCTTGGATGTTCAGGCCTTGGCCAATCAGTTTGTCAGATTGGATATTTCCGAGTCGGGTCGAGTTTTGGCTTATGTGGTTTCTCAGTCTTCTCTTTATGATCGTATCAGAGAGCGTCAGTATGCTGACCCCCATCTGCTTGTCCTTAAGGACACAGTTCAGCACAGTGATGCCAAGGAAGTCGCAATTGGAGATGACGATGTATTACAGATGCAGGGCATGCTATGTGTGCCTAATGTAGATGGTTTGCGTGAATGGATTCTCCAAGAGGCTCACAGTTCGCGGTACTCCATTCATCCGGGTGTCGCGAAGATATATCAGTACTTGAGGCAACATTACTCGTGGAGGAGGATGAAGAAATACATAGTGGAATATGTAGCTCGGTGCCTAAATTATCAGCAGGTGAAGTATGAGCATCAGCGGCCAGGTGGGTTGCTTCAGAAGTTAGAGATTCCAGAATGGAAATGGGAGCGGATCACTATGGATTTCGTTGTTGGGATCCCATAGACTCAGAGAAAGTTCGATGCAGTTTGGGTGATTGTAGATAGATTGACCAAGTCAGCTCATTTCATTCCTTGTGTTTACTACTTACTCTTCAGAGCAGCTGGCTCCGGTATATATTCGTGAGATTGTCAGACTTCACGGTGTACCGATATATATCATCTTTGACCGGGGTACACAGTTTACCTCACGGTTTTGGAGGGCTGTACATCGAGAGTTGGGTACTCGTGTGGAGTTGAGTACAACATTTCACCCTCAGACGGACGGGCAATCCGAACGCACTATTCAGATACTGGAGGATATGCTTCGTGCGTGTGTGATAGATTTTGGGGGTGCTTGGGATAAGTTCTTACCACTTGCAGAGTTTGCTTACAACAACAGTTACCAGTCAAGCATTTAGATGGCTCCGTATGAGGCCTTGTATGGTAGGCAATGCCGGTCTCTAGTGGGTTGGTTCGAATCGGGCGAGGCTAGACTATTGGGTACAGACTTGGTTCAGGATGCCTTGGAAAAGGTTAAGTTGATTCAGGATCGACTTCTTACAACCCAATCTACACAGAAGAGTTATGCGGATCGGAAGTTTCATGATGTTGCATTCATGGTTGGTGAGCGGGTATTGCTCCGGTTTTCGCCTATGAAGGGTGTGATCAGGTTCGGGAAGAAGGGCAAGTTGAGCCCTATGTATATTGGGCCTTTTGAAATTCTTGAGAGAGTTGGAGAGATGGCTTACAAACTTGCACTACCACCTAGTCTGTCTACGGTTCATCCGGTATTCCATGTTTCCATGCTTCGAAAATATCACGGCGATCCGCCTCATGTGTTAGACTTCAGTTCAGTTCAGTTGGACAAGGATTTATCTTATGTTGAGGAACCAGTGGCTATTTTAGAAAGGCAGGTTCGAAAGCTGAGGTCAAAGAACATTGCTTCCGTGAAGGTTCAGTGGAGGGGTTATCCGGTCGAGGAGGCGACTTGGGAGACCGAGCATGATATGCGCAGCTATTACCCACACATATTCACCAGCTCAAGTACTTTTTTCTAACTCCGTTCGAGGACGAACATTTATTTTAGAGGTGGAGAATGTGATGACCCAAAATATCATCTTTAAATTTAATAATTAATTCTGTGTTCTAAGACGTCGAAAAGCACTTTTTATCATTTCTCGACTTGCGTGCGCAGTCCGTAAAATTTTCTGGAATATTTTTATGTGAAAAATGGATTAAAATATGAATTAGAGCTTTAAAAGTCAACTAAGTTGACTTTGGTCAACATTTTGAGCAAACGGACTCGTATCAGTATTTTGACAATTCCAGTAGGTTTGTATCGTGATTTGGGACTTGGGCGTATACCCGGAATCAAATTCTGAGGTCCTTAGCCCGTGATATGGAATTTTGATGAAAAATTAAAAGTTTTAAAAGCTTAAGTTCAATTAGTTACCGAATGTCGAATTATATGCAAACGACCCCGGAATAAAATTTTGATGATTTCAGCAGCTCCGTATGTTAATTTTGGACTTAGGAGCGTGATCGGAATTTTATTTGTAAGTCCGTAGTGAAATTAGGCTTGAAATGGCTAAAATAGAAATTTTAAGTTTGGAAGTTTGACCGGGGAGTTGACTTTTTGATATCGGGGTCGGAATCCAGTTCCAAAAGTTTTTATAGCTCCGTTATATCATTTATGACTTGTGTGCAAAATTGGAGGTCAATCAGACTTGATTTGATAGGTTTCGACATTGAATGTATAAGTTGGAAATTCTTGAGTTTCATTAAGCTTGAATTGGGGTGTGATTTGTGATTTTAGTATTGTTTGATGTGATTTGAGGTTTCAAATAAGTTTGTATGATATTTCAGGACCTGTTGGTGTATTTGGTTGAGGTCTCGAGGGCCTCGGGTGAGTTTCGGATGGTTAACGGATCAAGAATTAAAGTTGGGTGACTGCTGAAGTGAGTTTGCTAGTTTTTGGCTGATCTATTTTTTTCCTTTATCTGTCAAAATTGGGGTCCATGACCGGGGTCCAGGATCGAGGGCCATGATCGAGCCCCACGATCGATCCCCATGACCCAGGTTTAGGATCGAGGTACATGATCGAGGTGCATGATCGAGGTCTAGGATCGAAGGCAGCCTGGACAGATATGTAAGTTATAAAACAGGGGACTTCGTCCCAATTACCATTTTTGACCAATTGGAGCTTGAGGACAGGCGATTTTGACATATTTTCAAGGAAAAATATTGGAGTAAATGATTATAACTCGGATTTGGTCAATATACACGAATATATCATTGTTTTCACCATTTAATTAGTGCTTTCAGATTGAAATTTTTAGAAACATTTAGAAATCTCATAGAAATGAATTTTTGAGATTTCGGTGTTGGATTTGAGTGAAACATGTATGGTTGGACTCGTAATTGAATGGGTTGTCGGATTTTGTGAGTTTCGCCGGATTCCGAGACGTGGGCCCCACAGGCATTTTTGAGCTAATTTCGGATTTTATTGAAAAATATAGTATTTTCTTATGAAATTGATTCCTATAATTTTTGTTGACTGTATCGAATTAATTATGACTAGATTTGAGTCGATCGGAGTCAAAAAATCGAGAAAAAAACATACTACTTGGTTAAATTGGAGCAAGTCGAGGTAAGTGACTTGTCTAACCTTGTGTGGGGGGAATCTCCCCTAGGATTGATATTGAAGTGATAAATTGTAATGTGTTAAAAATCATATAGACGAGGTGACGAGTGTGTACACGGGCTAAATGTGAAAGATTATGTTTTTAAATTGTGTATATCACCGTTACATATTAATTAAATTATTAAATCTTGTTATATTCTCCATCATTGATTTGATTTATATACTTTAAATTTGCTTGACCTTTTTCCTGCTAATTGTTTTACCTGTTTAGTTGGAACTTGGTTTCTTTTATTTTGTGCATTATTTGAAGGTTGATTTTCTTTAAAATAAATATTATTAATATGAAGTATTTGACATTTTTAAATTTGGTATTGAAGCAACCTATTAAAGACTTTGAAATATTATTTTGCTGAATTATTTATTCCTAAATATTTTTATAAGATTTTTGTTCTCATTGTGATGGAGCCGTGAGCTCTTTATTGTGGAAAAATATTATTGATGATTTATTTTGGCATGAGCCGTGAGCTCTTTATTGTGGAAAAATATTGTTGTTGGATTATTTTGGCAAGTTAAATTATTTGAGCACTTGGTGCAAATTGTGATATATTGTGATATTGATACGCATGCGGTGGTATAAGGTCTGAGTATTGAAACGCATGCGGTGAGATAAGGGTGGCTTGATACGCGTGGCTAGTAGGGGAACTACTAGAAGTTATGCGGTGTGATAAGGATGGCTAAAACGCGGGATGCTATTTCGAAAAAAATATTTTCTTTAAAATAAATTGTTAAGGCTCCCGCGGTGAGATAAGAAAATGAGATATTGTCAATTTATTTACGATTTGGGACTACGAGGCGGTACCTCGGGAGTGCCCTTGTTGATATTGATTTATGGCCGTCGTTGCCTTTGATTATTTGTTGTGATTTTCTTAAAGTTGAAAGAAAATTTTGTTTGTTTCCACGAGATATTAATTGCTATTATTTTATATAATTAAATGATGACCTATTACTTGATTCATTTTCACTGTTATTTATTTTATTATATTGTTAACATTTTACCATGCTATTATTATTTTCCAGTAGGGCCTGACCTGACCTCGTTACTACTTTACCGAGGTTAGGCTTGGCACTTACTAGGTACCGCTGTGGTGTACTCATACTACACTTCTACACATCTTTTTGTGTAGATCCAGGTACACCTTATCAGACTAGGCATCAGAAAACTAGCTGTACGAGGAGACTTCGAGGTATATCTGTTATGGATTTTAGAAAAATATGCAAGCAGCAAGAAGGTTGAAAGTAGGATTGAAAAACTGTCTCTGAAATTTTATTAATCATAGGGATTTAAATAGCCAAATAAATAAAGTAGTAGACTCCTCCTACAACTAAATTACTAAATTCTTACTATAATTAAAATTCTGAATCTTCTAGCAAACTCCTCCTAAAACTAAACAACTAATTATTCTAGAAAACAGTAGCAGTAATAGATGCAAAATCCAACACTCTTCCTTGCTTCTGTTGCTGCAGTCTAAAGAAGGTCATCCTCAATTCCTTCTTCTTCTATTAGTGTTTGTGCATGAGCATCTATGAACTTGCACACTTTTATAACATGAACATTTTGTTTGCAATTTCCACATAATGCATCAGGTCTCCACTAACAAAAATTTTCTAAGTGTGTTTTCTTTTTGCAATATTTGCAATAAGGATAATCGATTTTTTCTTTTTTATGTTTCGCATAAAACATACCCTCAGTAACTTTGTCTTGTCTGAAGGCCCTTCTTTGCTCTTGTGCTTGAAGAGTACTTATTAATTCTGCAACAGAGATTGTAGAGAGATCTTTAGACTCTTCCAGAGAGGAAATTTTGGATTCAAATCTCTCGGGAATTGTCACAAGAATTTTTTCAACTGTCCTGTTATCTTTGAAATCCTCGCCAAGTAACCTGATTTTATTAACAATTAAAGAAATTCGGTCAGAATACTTAGCGATGGTCTCATCATCTTGCATTCTAAGAGATTCAAAATCTCTTTTCAAATTTAAAATCTGATTTTGTCTGCCTCGTTCACTTCCTTGATACTCCTGTTTGAGTGTTTCCCAAGCTTCTTTTGCTGCCTCACATGCAAAGATTTTATTGAAGATTGAATCTGCAACTGAATTTTGAATTATAGTTTTGGCTTTGTATTTTTTAGTTTTCTCATCTGAATGAGCTTTGATTTGGGCAAGGGTAGGATTTGCAGGAAGTGGTTGTATAAGTTTGTCTTCCATTACAACTTCCCATAGATCATAAGTTTCAAGATAAAATTTCATCTTCACTGACCAAATCTGATAGTTTTCACCAGTAAAAGTTTGTGGGGTATTCAAAGAGAGACCGCTGCTTGCCATTGTTAAAACTTTAGTTAAAATCGGTATGGATAAAAATACGTATGGTTTAAAAGTGGTTGAAATTGGTTATTTTTCAGCGAATTCAGGGATCCGTCAAGATCAATGGAGGCTCTGATACCACTGTTATAGATTTTAGAAAAATATACAACAGCAAGAAGGTTGAAAATAGGATTGAAAAACTGTCTCTGAAATTCTATTAATCATAGGGCTTTAAATAGCCAAATAAATAAAGTAGTAGACTCCTCCTACAACTAAATTACTAAACTCTTACTATAATTAATATTCTGAATCTTCTAGGAGGCTCCTCCTAAAACTAAACAACTAATTATTTTAGAAAACAATAGCAGTAACAGAGATGCAAAATCCAACAATATCTGCCAGCGTCCGCAGATACCGGAGTCCCCTTCTATCTTACTATGTTGTCTTCCTTATTTGCTTTAGACTCTGATGTATAGAGACATAAAGAATAAATTCTTGAAACTTGTGACTTATTTCTACCGGGTTTTGGGAGTTGAAATGGTTTGAATTGTAGTTTATTTATTTTAAATTTTAATTTTTATTCTGCATTGATAGGCTTACCTAGTCTTAGAGACTAGGTACCATCAAGACATCCTATCGAGGGAATTTGGGGTCGTGAAAAATACATTGCTAACAATATTCTATGACTTTTTCGTTTTTATCTGAATGTAAGTCTTTGGAGACAATTCATGGTATAAGAGTATTTAATTGCGAAAATAAGTCAATCAAAGAAATATTAAACTTCGACATATACTTCATTTCAAACCTAATCTAACATGCATTGGTTTGCTTTGAGAAAATTGTAAAAATAATTAACGCTTGAAAATAAACGCTTAACGACAAATTAAAGAGAAATTGTTTTTATCATGTTTCCAAATATCTTACCACGTCGAAGGGAAAGTTAAGCACAATTAATTCTAGGGTTTCTAGTTTCATAATTATAGCTAAATATCGGAATAATATTTTAGTCAAATTTAATTTTTTTTTGATAGATTTTAAAATATTATAATTTGATCCAAAATAAATCTTTTTTCATTAAAGAAATATATCACAGGATATAAAAGATCGTTAATTAAACACATAATAAGATGTTTTCAGAAAAATAAAATTTAATGGCTTTAATTGATATTAGATATAACACGATTGAACATTGGAACGATGAACTTTATAAAAATAAATTAGAACAGGGCTCTTGTTTTGTATTTATCGTGGGACTGTAAGCTTAAAAAGACTCTAATTTGACTTCTAATGTGAAGAGTATTTTAGTTTAATGTAAGGTCTTTGCTTGTCATCCACTATCAATGTCTTATTTTGATGCAAGTACTTGTATTATTTTGTAAATGAATTTGAGTGGCATTGGAACTCTACCATCTGTCATAAATTCTGAGTAATGCTTTAGTTGAATTTGAAGTACACTCAAATACTTAATCGTGCAGCTTCATTGTCCAAGTAAAATTGTAACTAATATTACAATTTTATCCTTTAGACATATAAAAGAGAATCGAAAAAGGGCGCCAGATATACCCTTAACGTATTAAAAATAACTCAAAAATGTCTTCCTTCCACCTATGAGTTCAAATTTGCCCTTAATATTGTTTTTAGGCTTAAAAATACCCCTTTCTTAACGGAAAGATGACATGGCATTTATGGATATTTTAATTAAATATGTAGCATTTATTTAGTCTAGAAAAAAGTGAATTTGTTTTACTAAAAACTGAAAAAAAAAACTTTTTTCCAGTTTTTACAAAAAAAACTGCTTTAAAAAAAGCTGAAAAATATTTTCTAAAATTATATTTTTATAAAAATTGAAAAATAAAAACTGAAAAATAATTTTCTAAAGCAATGTTTTTGTAAAAGCTGAAAAAAAATATTTCCTCTTCTTCTTCCTTCCTTGTTTGTCCATATGCTTTATGAGTTCATTTTTTAATTACTTTTTTATTTTATAAGCTAAGTAGAAATATGTGATTCAACTTATCTCACCAAATACTTCCTTGTAAATAATATTCCAGATGTATTTTTTTATATTTGTTTATTCATATTATATACCTGAGTTAGTTCACTCTTACTCATATTACGGTAGTATATATCATCTTGGCTTACTACATTATCGATAGTCATAGGAGGATTATCTTAGGTTGCTTTATGATTAGAAATTTCTATATTTATAAATTAACTATTGCCCTTCATTGGAAAGGATAACAACTCCTCGGTCATTTTGTAGGATGCAAATTTCTTTTTTGATTGCTTTTCAACCAATCCTTTATAACATTTAAATCATATCAAAATTTGTGAGTTTGTTCCCACCATAATAGCATACGTATATCTCTAGTGATCAAAACTAATACATTATACATATCAAATATCCTTTCATGATCTTAATAGTAATTTTAATGTATTAGTGTAAACCTAATTCTTATCTTACAATCTAAAAGATTATATTGTATATAATTTTATACATGCTACCAAAATGTATACAAACAAACTGATTATTTTATTCGATAAAAAGAATAATAAAATTAACCTTTAAATAAATGTTATACATTCCGGATGCAAATAAAATATTTTGAGATCATCACAAGATAAACATTTACGGTAACAATTGTAGAAACTAAATTTCATGTATGACATTGGAAATAAAATTAATAATTATTGAGTAAAGCAAAGAAAGTAAAACCTGATTTTATCACCACTTCCTTCTCAATTCATCCATTGACATGATTTTCCTTAGAGAAATTCATTTTGAGTCCAAAACCATGCCATATTTTAAGATTCAATTGGTTTGTTTATTCAATTCAACATAAAGAATGGAAATACTGGAATTTTTTCTTTTGATGATGTAATCTTGCAATAAACCATGGTAATCTCACATGAGTGAGCAAGTTTACTAATAGTAAAATGTCATCCTTTCGAAACACTGACCGTATACGGTTAAAACCGGGCCCGCCTGACTTTACTATTTAACCGAGACCGGGAGATTGCATCGAAGGACGGCCTCGTAACGGAACAGACTAAATCACGAGGATAAGGTACCGAGTTCAAAATCGAGGTACCTGTCGAGATTGAGGCTAGTAGTGATCGAAGCCAAATGAGACAGACATCGAGCAAGATCGAAGATAGCATAATAACAGAAAGGCGAGATATCCGTGACTGGTCGAGGATCACGGCGTAAATCTCGGAACGACCCAAATCAGGAACGGTTAATTAGCTAATCATGAGATTTTCTTCTGTAATTAGAATTATACCATAAGTGGAATCCCTCTACTATATAAAGGGGGGTTCTAATCATTTGTAAGATCATGGACAGATATAAAAAGCAATATAATTCACTTTCTCGTCTATACTATTGTTCATCAGCTTGTCATATTTTAATTGTTCTTGCATCAACCAGTTCGAGGGTATCCAAACTCGAGGGCTGAGTTCCATTCTACCACTGGTTTGCTTTACTTTATAGTTTATTTCTATTATTAATCCTCATATTTATCAGTTAGTATTAAGTGAAATCATGTATTCTTAGAGCCACATTATAAGTTTAATTGTTATCCAATATCAAGGATAAACAGTTTGGCGCCCACCGTGGGGCTAAGAATAATAGTGATTGCTTAATGATGATTCCGATAACACACACTGCTTTACACTTGTTCTCGTAAGAATCTTTATTTTCAGGATAAACATGTCAAACTCACAAGCAACGCCTACACATGGTGACAACGACCTCGGATTTCAAGGGAAAAATAATAATATAGCCGCCCTAGGGATCGAGGTGCCTGAGGCTGACCTCGAGGGAGCACCAATTAAATGCAAATTTGGGCGTTGATCCCGAAGGTAGCATGCGTAGGGAAGTTCGATCAGGTGGTCGAGGTACGCAGGGCGGAGAAGATGGTGGAGTTAGCCTACAATTGATATTCGAAATGTTACAGGCTCAACAAACCGCTATAGCATAACTACAGAATCAGCATCGAACACCGAGTAGGATAGAACCAGAAGTCACCAACAGGACCGAGCATGTGCCGAAAAAGTCGAACGCCAACGAATCGAGGACTGACCCCGCCATTATGAAAATGCTCGAGGAACTCACCAAATGGATTGAATCGGGAGAGAAGAAAATTGAAGCAAATGACAAAAAAGTAGAGACATACAACTCCCGAGTTGACCAAATATCGGGGGCACTGCCGATTCTAAAGGGTATGGATCCAAAGAAATTCGTACAGAAGCCTTTCCCTCCAAGTACGGCTCCAAAACTCATTCCGAAGAAATTCTGAATGCCAAAAATTCCTAAGTACAATAGGACCACCGACCCTAATGAGCATGTCACTTCTTATAGATGCGCTATAAAAGGGAATGACTTGGAAGACGATGAGATTGAATTTGTTCTACTGAAGAAATTTGGAGAAACCTTGTCGAAAGGAGCAATGATATGGTACCACGATTTGCTGTCTAATTCCATTGATTCCTTCTCCATGCTTGCAAACTCCTTCGTAAAGGCACATGCCGGAGCAATAAAAGTTGCGACTAGGAAGTCGGACCTCTTCAAGGTGAAACAAAAAGATAACAAAATGTTGAGAAAATTCATATCTCGGTTCCAAATGGAACGCATGGAACTACCACCGGTCACAGACGATTGGGCTGTTCAAGCCTTTACTCAAGGTTTGAACGAACGAAGTTCGGTGGCATCACAACAGCTAAAGCAGAATTTAATTAAATATCCAGCAGTAACCTGGGCCGAGATACATAATCGGTACCAATCAAATATCAGGGTCGAGGACAATCAATTGGGGACCCCTTCCGGTTCTGTTTATCCAAACATGCCCGTTGCCAGAACTCTAAGGGATATCGACAGAGAACCCCGGCCGAAAAGAGATCAGTATCAACCATACAATGCAGATCGTAGAAAAGGCGGCCCATGACACAATCCCATCCGAAATGATCGAAGGAACGATCGAGGACAGAGTTCTCGAGGGCTCATGAGCAAAAGTGGCTTTGATAAACATGTCGATCCCACAGAAGCACCATGATGATAAGAATACAACTTCAACATTGACGCATCGGGTATTGTGTCAGCCATTGGGAGAATCAAAGATACTAAATGGCCCAGACTCCTACAAACCAATCTATCCCAAAGAAACCCCAATCAAATATGCAAATACTATGGTACACATAGTCATAGAACCGAAGACTGCAGACAACTAAGGGAGGAGGTGGCCCGTCTATTCAACGAGGGTCACCTTCGAGAATTCTTGAGCGACCGAGCTAAAAACCATTTCAGAGACAGGGATGTAAATAGGAAAAACGAGCAGGAAAAACCACAGCACGTGATTCACATGATCGTTGGTGGGGTCGATATTCCACAAGGGCCCGTGTTCAAACGCACTAAAGTATCAATCACCAAGGAAAAATGAGCTCGAGACTATGTGACAAAAGGCACTTTATCATTCAATGATGAGGAAGTAGAAGGGATCTCACAGCACCACAATGATGCTTTGGTAATCTCTATCCTTATGAATAAAATTCAGGTTAAATGTGTTTTAATTGATCCAGAAAGCTCGGCCAATATTATTCGATCGAGGATCGTGGAGCAGCTCGGCCTACAAGATCAGATCGTACGCGCAGCTCGGATTCTCAATGGCTTCAACATGGCGAGTGAAACAACCAAAGGTGAAATCATCCTGCCAGTAAACGTAGCCGGAAACATTCAAGAAACAATGTTCCACGTAATTGAGGGCTATATGAGATATAACGCACTGCTCAGAAGGCCTTGGATTCATAACGTGAGGGCGGTCCCCTCAATCCTTCACCAAATGTTGAAGTTCCCAACATCGGATAGAGTAAAAATGGTGTATGGGGAACAATATGCCGCCAAAGAGATGTTCGCGGTCGACGAAGTAATACCGGTATCGGAGCCTTCGTCAACAAAGAGATCGGAGTCCAAAGGAAAACAGGAAACTAAATAGCAACCAAAGCCACCAGCCTCGACTCAGTAGGAGAAGCAGGAAATGGATGAGGGCGATAACTACTGGATCCCTCGATCCTTCATAATCCCCGAGGATTCCGACATCACCAAATCGACAGTCAAAGAGCTGGAGCAAGTCATACTGATCGAACATCTACCCGATCGAAAGGTATACTGGGTACGGGGTTAACCCCCAAGCTCAGGGAAAAACTCATTAAATTTCTTATCAATAATATGGATTGTTTTGCTTGGTCCCACCTAGATATGACAGGGATCCCGCCAGAGATCACTACACATCGACTGAGCTTGGACCTGAAGTTCCGCCTGCTAAAACAAAAGAAAAGGCCCCAGTCCGAGGTAAAACATGCATTCATCAAGGACGAGGTAACAAACTTCTCAAAATAGGATCCATTCGAGAGGAAAATATCCCGAATGGTTAGCAAACGTAGTCGGGGTCCCTAAAAAGGGAAATAAACTTAGAATGTGCATAGACTATAAAGATTTAAACAAAGCATGTCCTAAAGACTCTTTTCCTCTGTCGAATATCGATCGCATGATCGATGCCACGGCTAGCCACGAGATCCTTGGTTTTCTCAATGCCTACTCCCGGTACAATTAAATATAAATGAACCCGGAGGATCAGGAAAAGATTTTTTTCATCACTAAGTACGACACCTATTGTTATAATGTAATGCCGTTTGGACTAAAAGATGCTGGTGCCACTGATCAACGCTTAGGAAATCGAATGTTCGAAGAACAAATAGGTAAGTCAATGGATTTTTATATTGATGATATGCTAGTTAAGTCTCTGCGAGCAGAGGACCATTTGACACATTTGCAGGAGACCTTCGATATACTAAGGAAATACAACATGAAACTCAACCCAGAGAAATGTGCATTCGGGGTCGGCTCGGGCAAATTCCTCAGTTTTATGGTATCAAATCGGGGTATCGAAACCAACCCCGATAAGATCAAGGCAATCGAAGACATCACAGTCGTGGACAATGTTAAGGTCGTACAAAGATTAACAGGGCGCATAGCCGCCCTAGGCCGATTCATCTCGAGATCTTCAAATAGAAGTCACAGGTTCTTCTCACTGCTCAAAAAGAAGAACAATTTTGCATGGACCCTGGAATGCCAACAAGCATTGGAAGAATTAAAATGGTGCCTCTCTAGCCCGCCACTGCTTCATACTCTAAAAGCGGACGAGCAACTCTACTTGTACTTAGCAGTCTCGAAAATCGAGTAAGTGGTGTCCTAGTTCAAGACGAGCAAGGTACGCAATTTCATGTTTACTATATTAGTCGAACTCTAGGTGAGGTCGACACCGGGTACCCACACTTAGAAAAATTAGTGCTTTCCCTAATAAGCACCTCTAGGAAATTAAAACCATATTTTCAATGTCACCCGATCTGTGTGGTGACTAGTTATCCCCTTCGCAATATTTTGCATAAGCCCGAACATTCGGGCCGATTGGCAAAATGGACCATCAAGATCAGTGGGTACGATATCGAGTATCGACCCTGAACGACCATCAATTCTCAAATATTAGCGGACTTCGTGGCCGACTTTACGCCAGCCCTCGTACCTAAGGTCAAAAAGGAACTATTATTAAAGTCGGGTACATCATTGGGGGTGTGGATCCTCTTCACAGACGACGCTTCGAACGTGAAGGGGTCCGGGCTAGGCATTGTTTTGAAGTCGCCTAATGGTAATACAATTAGACAAGCTATCAAAACTTCCAAGTTAACTAATAATGAGGCCGAGTATGAGGCCATGATTGCAGGTCTAGAGCTAGCTAAAGGTTTGGGAGCAGAGGTCATCGAGGCCAAATGTGGCTCCCTGCTTGTGGTAAACCAAGTCAATAGAACCTTCGAGGTTCGAGAAGATCGAATGCAGAGGTACTTAGACAAACTACATGTGACTCTACATCAGTTTAAAGAATAGACCCTACAGCATGAGCCTCGAGAACAAACCAGTGAGGCCGATGCCCTCACAAATTTAGGGTCATCAGTCGAAGATGACGAGATTAGCTCGGGGACTGTCGTACAATTTTCAAGGTCAGTAATCGAAGAAGGCCACGCCGAAATCAACTCCACAAGTCTGAATTGGAATTGGAGGAACAAATATATCGAGTACCTAAAGAACGGGAAGCTTCCATCGAATCCTAAGGAATCGAGGACTCTACGTACGAAGGCCGCACGATTCACATTGGCCGAAGATGGAACACTATATAGAAGGATGTTTGATGGACCATTGGCAATATGTTTGGGACCAGGAGATACCGACTACATATTATGAGAAATCCACGAGGGCACATGCAGAAATCATTCTTGTGCCTAATCATTGGTTCACAAAGTCATCAGAGCAGGATACTATTAGGCCGATATAGAAAAGGATACAAAAGAGTTTGTTCGAAAGTGCAACAAATGTCAAAGGTATGCATCGATGATCCACCAACCCGGAGAGCAACTCCACTCAGTCTTATCCACATGGCCATTCATGAAATGGGGAATGGATATCGTCGGCCCTCTACCATTGACCTCGGGTAAAGCTAAATTTATTTTGTTTATGACTGACTATTTCTCTAAGTGGGTTGAAGCACAGGCTTTCGAGAAAATTAGAGAGAAAGAAGTCATAGACTTCATGTGGGACCACATTATATGCCGATTCGGGAAGCCTGCCAAGATCGTGTGCGACAATGGAAAGCAATTCGTCGGCAGCAATACTCGAGACCCAAATGAAGGAAAACTTGGCCCAAACTGGGAAGGACCGTATCAGGTCCTCGGTATCATCAGAAAGGGATACTACAAACTTGGCACGATGAACGACGAATAATTACTAAACAATTGAAACATATCACTCCTCAAACGATATTACTACTAAGGTACGACCTTCTCCATTTTCATTTATATTTTATACTAACCATTTGTAGGTGTTTAATCAAAGACATCAAAGGATTCTTCAAACACAAAGTCCTTAGGTCTGAAAGTATGCGTTGTACTCTTTTTCCCTTAGACCGATTTTTGTCCCAAAGGGGTTTTTCCGGTGAGGTTTTTAACGAGGCAGCCATTGTTCGTGCTAACTTAGAGCAATTCAATAGTATCCAAGGCTCCTTTACAATCAACCTCGAATACTGGGGGGCATCACCCTTGGATAGTTACAAGAAAAATACTTCATGCCGACAGGGTATCGATAGAAAATATTTTATAAGGGTCAAACGGTCGAACGAACCAAGCCCATGTAGATTACTCGAGCCCTAATGACAAATATGTACGCATGTTAATTTATTGAAAAAAGTATTTTTCCTTGCCAGATATTTCATGCCTTAGAAAAATATTTACTTTAGAAGGTCATGCTTGTGATCTATTGTGGAAACAGGCTTAAGGGCCGGTCACAACTAAAGTTCAAACAATTGACCCCGCACTCGGGGACTGCCATCCAAAAAATCGACATGATCGAATTACTAAAACCTCGAGATCGTAAGACCTTAAAAAAGGCAACCCTTAATTTTATAGGCCACGACCATCCCACTCGAGGACTGATACTTCGAACAAGTTCAAAGTATAACAGGGGAACAAGCCCAAAAGGCAAATCTTAAGTTAATGGCTATGGCCAAATTAACATGGTTCGGAGACGTCGATTTTCGTTATAAAACAGGCCTTCGGATATTTTTATAAACCGGTTAAAAAGGCTACCCTCGGCTGAATTACTAAGGGTCTCGATAATATCGACCCTCAAAAACCCTAATGGGTACAAAGTCGTTCGAAATCTCGAACAAATTCTTTATTTTATGATAAGGCATTACGAAACAAATGGTCTCGATAATATCGACCCGTGAAAACACTAATGGGTACGGAACCATTCGAACTCCCGAACAAATCCCTCATTTCATGCTAAGGCACAACATAGTTTATATGATTAAACAATAAACTTTTCAAGCCGAAAAGGGGGAGAAAGCCATTCTTTTTACTTTGGCCGTATTGGCCTAATTCAAGAGCCTAAAAGGCCATTTTATTTTTGAGTTCAAGAAATCATCCTCGCTCAATTAAAACCTAAGGGTCACCCTACTCCGAGTTCGAGCAAGTACTTACTCGATTATAAAAACTACACTAGTTCGGCTTCGACCAAATTTCCTAAGCCTCGAACTTATGAACAAAATTTTCATAAGGCATGAATGAAACAAAATTTTCACAAGGCAGAAAATGAAATAAAGACAAGTTGGAAAGAGATCATTATATATATGAGAATATTTACAAGGTCCGATCAGAATCCTACACAAAAGATCAAAAGTGAAAAATCCTAAGGTTCCTAATTTTCTCCGGGGGCAGCTTCTTCTCCATCAAGGTCCCCCCCGCTCTCGGACCCGCTCTTGCTCTCGGTGGCATTATCATCATCAGTGAAGGCCAGTGCTCCAGCATCAGCTTCATGCTCTCTAGCCTTTATTATCTCATCAGTAAGACCGAAACCTCGAGCGTGGATCTCCTCGAGGGTTTCCCTCCGAGATTGGCATTTGGCGAGTTCCGCAATCGAATGTGTTCGACTTTGAGCGGTCTCGGCTGCCTCTCTCTCTTGAACTTGAGCGGCTTCAGCATCGGCCCAGTAGATGACCACGATCACCTCTGCCTCGGCTTTTGCCTTTTCGGCTTCAGATTTGGCCTTTGCAAGTTCGAAAGACAACCGAGCCTCGAGCTCCTCTATTTTCTTTGCCTGAGCTTAGCTTTTCTCCTTCATGCCTCGAAGCTGACTTTCGGCTGATGATAATTGGGATAAAGCAGTCTCTTTTTCTGCAGCAAAGCGGTCCATACCTTCTTTCCACCCCAAGGTCTCCGCCTTCATCACGTTGACCTCCTCGTGGAGCTGCTCGATCCTCTCGACCTTCTGTTGTAGCTATGAGATTGAAATATTAGCCACCTTTCCCGAATCGAACCCATGAGCTTTTAAGATTTTCATTACCTTCTCGATTAGGTCGGTCTGATCTTGGCCAACTCGGCTCTGAGGTCCTTGATCTTCTCTTCTTTTTGCCCACTGAGGAGTTTAAGGGAATTTCTCTCCTCCGTGAGCCCTCGAAGGTCGACTTCATACCGATTCAGCTCAGCTCGAGACCGAGAAAATGCTTCCCGATGAAGCGTTGAGGCCTACGCAGAAAGAAGAAAAGAAATTAGACAGGAAGAGAAAAATGAACACTAGGATAATACCAACAAGGGAAGTTAAGGCTCACCCGATTCAGAGCTTGCTACGCTTCGTTGAAAAGGCTCGATGCCTCGCCCGAGTCCTTCCTCAAAACCTCCAAGTCGCTCAGGACGGTAGCATTTTTGACCCCAGTAAACTAATCATGGAAGGTCCTCCATTCCGTGGGCTCCTTCGCTCGAGAGGGTCTTCAAGGACTGAGCCTCTTGAATCATCTCCTCGGAAAATGAGGGGAGTAGCGGGTAGCCTCCAATTTCTATTGCCCCAAGTGGATCACATGGGGCGTTCTCACCATCTCGAGGAACCTCAAGACTGTTCCCTACAGTCGTACCCACCATTGGCTCATTATTGTGGGAGGCATCTTCAATCCTCGATGACTCGGGGACTTCGCCCAAGTATTTTCCCGAGACCCCCTCATCTCGTGACGCAGTCTCTGCAGCCTTCACTGATTCAGTGGCCTTTGGGACCTCGGTGCTCATTTTCACTCGGGCCACCAACCCAGAATCGTCTTCTTCATCTTCCTACCTTAGACGCCGAACAGAGTCTTTGGTCAGGAAGATGATGTTATTCCTCGGTTTATGAGCCTTCTTCTTCTTAGGTTCTGAATCCTCAGAGGTTGAGGTCTTCTTCCTATTTTTGTCCTTCGCCGGTTTCGGTGCCAGGATCGAAGTCTCCTCCTCACTAGATAAGGGCCTCATGACAGCATCTTTGCCAAGGCCTGTATGAAAGGAAATTAAGTAGGAAATGCTTTTAAAAAATCATCAAAGGCGTGGAAAAGGGGATTACCATGAGTTTTGGCCTCCCATCGGCCCCTTTATAAATCGTGTCATGAGCGCTCGGCATACGTAGAGGTCGAGGCCATGTCCCGAACCCAACTCTTGAGGTTAGTAATTGCACCGGGCATCCAAGCGACCGCTACATCATGGAAAAGGATATCGATGAGAAGAAGCAAATGATCAAAACAATAAATAGGAGATAACAATGGAATTGTACTTACGCTTCATATTCTATTTCTCGGAAAATGGCTTCTTCTTGGTCGGGATCTTGGTGCAAAGTGACATGAAATTTATGAGAAGAGGCTTGCGAATGAGTTAAATATTTCTTCTTCTCTTATTAAAGTGTCTAATGAGTATTGTGAGCTTACCCTCAGTTGAATTACTAAGGGTCTCGATAATATAGACCCCCGAAAACCCTAATGGGTACAAAGTCATTCGAACTCTCGAACAAATTCTTTATTTTATGATAAGGCATTACGAAACAAAGGGTCTCGATAATATCGACCCTTGAAAACCCTAATGGGTACGGAACCGTTCGAACTCTCGAGCAAATTTCTTATTTCATGCTAGGCACAATAAATTTTATATGATTAAACAATAAACTTTTCAAGCCGAAAAGGGGGAGAAAGCCGTTCTTTTTACTATGGCTGTATCGGCCTAATTCAAGAAACTAAATATTACACTCCATGTTTTCGTACGTGAAAGTAATCCATAAATAAATTAATGAAATCTCGGAAATGAGATGTTATATCCCTCATTTTCGTATGTTAAAGTTTCATCGTAAGTTAATCGGCGTAAGTTCGGGAATGAGCTTATTTTGAGATTATAAGCATTATACTATTTCAAACAAGTGATGAGTAAATTCGTGAAGGTGAGAGGGTAAGCAAATCGAAGAAAATGAATTTTGTCAAAATTTGATATTTTGGGATAAAATACGGTCTAAGCTATAATACCCGAAAATTATGGACTAGTGACATACAAGGTACCACATGACCATGATAGTAAGGTGTATAAGGTGTGCTAAAAATGAGAAATATTTTAAGTAATTTGAGATAATTCTTAATTATGTGGATAATTGGTATTATTAGTTAATGGGAGATTAACGAGTTAATTAAGGAGTTGGTGGATAAATCTTTTGGATAAGCCCTTAACCTTAGCGGGGCAGCCCACCAATCCAACATTATGACTCTTATATTGTAAGTGAATGTTGGCATAATTGAGTAGATTATGTGACATTAGTCATCCTAGCGGGACCCACACCTAAAGGGTTAAATGTAACCCTTCAAATTCAAAAAATCATTTGCTTTCATCTACTAAATGAAGAAGGAAAGCTTCAGCAAAGCTAATGGTTTGCAATAGCAACGTAGTTGCTCCAAACATTCCATACGAAGTCCATTTAATACTATAACAACTCATTCAAAAATGTTAGCAACGTGAATTTTGCTACAAATACCATACGAGACTACGTAATGTTATGGCAATGGGATTTTGTGATTCTAAGGGAGTACGGTACAATCTTTTTCAAGAATATCATACAGATTTTACCCTACTTCGATCGCCATTACGTAATATCGCAATTGACATATGTTAGAGGGATTGTCAAGAGAATCGGCCTAGGTATGTTAAGGTTATCCCTACTCTCTTTTTGGCATGATCAATACGATACAAACGAAATGAGCAAATGCACAATTTCCATAACTGACTCTATTCATAGAAATATTAGGGGTGTCTATATTCTTGATTCCCCATGTGAATTATTATTATATCTTCTGTTCATGGGTCTCAGAAAAATATGTATTTGATAAAGTTTATTCGAAAGGCATATTAATTTTATGACATTCCGAAAAATCTTATTAACGTAATTCTTATGCATTTCATGCATTTATTCATGCACATTGACCCATGACCAGATGGCGTTATATACGCATATATATATATATGTATATGGGATATGTGAAATGTTACGGCGTTATATACGCACCACCACCTGATCAACTGGTATACGTTGATGATTTGCCCATAGTGGCCGAGATGATATGATGGGATGCCCTCAGAGGCTTGATGATGTTATGACATATACCTAAGCATGGTATGACATTTATATGCATATGCATGACATTGTAAATATTAATGATTCATAGAGTTGTTCATACTTACACATTGAGTCTCTTACTTCATGTTTCTCTCATGACTATTATTTACTGATTTTCATTCCTTACATACTCGGTACATTATTTGTACTGACATCCCGTTTGCCTGGGGACGCTGCGTTTCATGCCCGCAGGTCCCGATAGACAGGTCGAGAGTCCTCCAAGTAGGCTATCAGCTCAGCGAAAGAAGTTGGTGCGCTCCATTTGATCTGGAGTTGCTTGTTTGGTCAATATGATTTAGACGTGTATTGTTTGGTATGGTGGGGCTCTTTCCCGACCTTTATGACAATTATGTATTCTTAGAGGCTTGTAGAAAGATGTCATGTACGTAAAAGATTGTATGGCCTTGTCAGCCTATGTTCAGTGTACGAGTATTTATTTTGGTCTTAATGTCTTATGTATAAGTTGGTATTACATGTTGTATTCTACTTATCTCGCGGAAGCCTCTCTGGCTTAGTTATCTATGATAGTATGATACGAAAAGATACGTTATGTTGGTACTCGGTTGAGTAAGGTACTAAGTGCCCGTCACGGCCCATCGGTTTGGGCCGTGACACTAAAGGGCCATTTTATTTTTGAGTTCGAGAAATCATCCTCGCTCAATTAAAACCTAAGGGGCACCCTACTCCGAGTTCGAGCAAGTAATCACTCTATTATAAAAACTACACTAGTCCGGCTTCGACCAAATTGCCTAAGCCTCGAACTTATGAACAAAATTTTCATAAGGCATGAATGAAACAAAATTTTCACAAGGCAGAAAATGAAATAAAGACAAATTGGAAAGATATCTTAATATATATGAGAATATTTACATGGTCCAATCAGGATCCTACACAAAAAATCAAAAGTAAAAAATCCTAAGGTTCCTAATTTTCTCCGGGGGTAGCTTCTTCTCCATCGAGCCCCCCACTCTCGGACCCGCTCTTGCTCTTGGCTCATCATCATCAACGTCATCATCATCATCATCGGAGGCCAGCACTCCAGCATCAGCTTTATGCTCTCTAGCCTTTATTATCTCGTCCGTAAGATCGAAACCTCGAGCGTGGATCTCCTCGAGGGTTTCCCTCCGAGATTGGCATTTGGCGAGTTCAGCAATCCAATGTGCTCGGCTGCCTCTCTCGCTTGAATGTGAGCGGCTTCAGCATTGGCCCGGTAGACGGCCACGATCGCCTCTGCCTCGGCTTTTGCCTTTTCGGCTTCAGATTTGGCCTTGGCAAGTTCGGAAGCCAACCGAGCCTCGAGCTACTCTATTTTCTTTGCTTGAGCTGAGCTTTTCTCCTTCATGCCTCGAAGCTGACTTTCGGCCGATGACAATTGTGATAAAGCAGTCTCTTTTTCTGCAGCAAAGCGGTCCATACCTTCTTTCCACCCCAAGGTCTCCGCCTTCATCATGTTGACCTCTCCGCGAAGCTGCTCAATCCTCTCGACCTTCTGATGCAGCTATGGGATTGAAATATTATCCACCTTTCCTGAATCGAGCCCATGAGCTTTTAAGATTTTTATTACTTGCTCGATCAGGTCGGTCTGATCTTGGTGAGCCATGGCCAACTCAGCTCGGAAGTCCTTGATCTCCTCTTATTTTTGCCCACTGAAGAGTTTAAGGGCATTACTCTCCTCCGTGAGCCCTCAAAGGTCGGCTTCATACCGACTCAGCTTAGCTCGAGACTGAGAAAATGCTTCCCGATAAAGCGTTGAGGCTTACGCAGAAAGAAGAAAAGAAGTTAGACAGGAAGAGAAAAATGAACACAAGGATAATACCAACCATTGAAAAGGCTTGATGCCTCGCCCGAGTCCTTCCTCGAGATTTCCAAATCACTCAGGCCGGTAGTATCTTTGACCCCAGTAAAGTAATCACGGAAGGGATCCTCCCTTTCGTGGGCTCCTTCGATGGAGAGGTTCTTCAAGGCCCGAGCCTCTTGAATCATCTCCTCGGAAAATGAGGGGAGCAACGGGGAGCCTCCAATTTCTATTGCCCCAAGTGGATCACTTGGGGCGTTCTCTCCATCTCGAGAAACCTCAAGACAGGCCCCTACAGTTGTACCCACCGTTGGCTCATTATGGTGGGAGGGATCTTCAATCCTCGATGACTCGGGGACATCGCCCAAGTCTTTTCCCGAGACCCCCTCATCTCGATACGGAGTCTCTGCAGCCTTCACCGATTCAGTGGCCTTTGGGACCTCGGTGATCATTCCCACTCGGGCCATCAGCCCGGAGTCGTCTTCTTCCTCTTCTTCGTCTTCCTCCCTTAGACGCCGAACAGAGTCTTCGGTCAGGAGGATGATGTTCTTCTTCGGCTTACGAGCCGCCTTCTTCTTAGGTTCTGAATCCTTGGAGGTTGAGGTCTTCTTCCTCTTTTTGTCCTTCGCCGGTTTCAGTGCCAAGATCGAAGTCTCTTCCTCACCAGATAAGGGCCTCATGATAGCATCTTTGCCAAGGCCTGTATGAAAGGAAATTAAGTAAGAAATGCTTTAACAAAATCATCAAAGGTGTGGAAAAGGGGATTACCATGAGTTTTGGCCTCCCATCGGCCCTTTGATAAATCGCGCCATGAGCGCTCAGCATACGTAGAGGTCGAGGCCAGGTCCCGAACCTAGCTTTTGAGGTTACGAATTGCACCGGGCATCCAAGCGACCGCTACATCACGAAAAAGGATATCGATGAGAAGAAGCAAAGGAGAAAAACAATAAATAGGAGTTAATAGTGGGATTATACTTACGCTTCATATTCCATTTCTCAGGAAATGGCATCTTCTCTGCCAGGATTAGGTCGAAAGTCCTCACTCTAACGAACCGACCCATCCAGCCTCGATCCTTGTCCTCGTTTATGCTTGAGAACCGAAATTTGGTAGCCCGGCATTGGAGTTTTATTAACCCGCCTCGATAGAGGCGGGAGCTGTACAACCTGATAAGGTGGTAGAGGGTGAAAGACATCCCCTCGACTCGGCTCACAAAGAATCGGAGCGGAATAACAATTCGCCAAAAAGAAAGATGGACTTGGCCTAGGGTTATTTGATATTGACGACAAAAATCAAAAACGACAGGATCGAGGGGGCCCAGCGTGAAAGGGTAAGAGTAAACACTTAGAAACCCTTCCACATGGGTGGTGATGTCCTCTTCGGTGGTCGGGATCACCACCTCTTTTCCCTCCCGGTTGCAGTCTTTCTTTACCTGCTTAAGGTATCCCTCAGTTATAGAGCATATATACCTCTACACTGGCTCGCATCGACCGAGAATCGATGAGGCTTTATCGGTCTTGAAATCGAAAGTGAGGACGCACCCCCCGGGTAACACACTCCTCAAGGAGCAGCTCCACCGGTGTTTTGTCGCCGGCCGGTCGCGATGAAGAAGCGTTTTCCTTTTGAGGAACAGTTTTTTAAGTTTTCTCCATTTGGATTTGAAGTTAAAAATAGATGGAGATGATAAGATTTGGTGTTCTAAGAAGAGGTTAGCAGTGAAAATCATAGATTTGCAGATGAAGAACTTAGAAGATGTAAAAAGCTTTGGAGATTGAAAATTTGATAGTAAAAGTTCGAAATGGTAAAGAGAGGAGCAATTTATAGATTTCACAACGACGATTCAAAATTGGCGGTGGCCCACTATTGGCTGACGCGCATTTAATGCCTTGGTAACTGTACAGATAGGACGTTTAGGTCACTTCCGCCGCTTACATCACGAGGATGACGCCATGACAAGTCAAGGTAGAAAAATCGAAGGCTCAATTCGTTTCTTGTCATTACACTCCAAAAATCGAGGAGACTATCTGTATACGGTTAAAACCGGTCCCACCCGACTTTACTATTTGACCGAGACCAGGAGATTGCATCGAAGGATGGCCTCGTAACGGAACAGAATAAATCACGAGGACAAGGTACCGAGTTCATAACCAAGGTACATGTCGAGATCAAGGCTAGTAGCGATCGAAGCCAAATGAGACAAACATCGAGCAAGATCGAAGATAGCATAATAACATAAAGGCGAGATATCCGTGACTAGTCGAGGATCACGGCGTAAATCTCGGTGATTGGTCGAGGCTCACGACGTAAATCTTGGAACGGACCAAATCAGGAATGGTTAATTAGCTAATCATGGGATTTCCTTCTGTAATTAGAATTATACCATAAGTGGAATCCCTCTACTATATAAAGGGGGTTCTAATCATTTGTAAGATCATGGACAGATATAAAATGCAATATAATTCTCTTTCTGGTTTATGCTATTGTTCATGAGCTTGTCATATTTTAATTGTTCTTTCATCAACCAGTTCGAGGGTATCCAAACTCGAGAGCTGAGTTCCATTCTATTCATGAGCTTGTCATATTTTAATTGTTCTTTCATCAACCAGTTCGAGGGTATCCAAACTCGAGAGCTGAGTTCCATTCTAACACTGGTTTGTTTTACTTTATAGTTCATTTCTGTTATTAATCCTCATATTTATCAGTTGGTATTAAGTGAAATCACGTGTTCTTAGAGCCATATTATAAGTTTTATTGTTATCCAATATCAAGGGTAAACTGTGGCTTTATCGATTATTCAAGCATAACTCTACCACTTTGTTATCAATGGCTAGATCCTTTTTCTTCTTCGATTAATGTTTATAACATGACAGCTTCACTTCCACGAACAAGAAAATCTATCCTATTATTTCCACGTATGACTCCTAACATGGATAATTGTAAATTAAGTTATGTAATGGCTTTGATTATGAACTGGATAGTGGGTTCATGTAGGGAATTACGAATCTGGATTTCGGTGCAACATACTTGCAAATTATGTATATATGTCCTAAATGCAACGTTTGTGAACCATCACGACAAATATTGTGGCTCTTTGAAACTTTATTGTTCTGAATAACTTTATGTTTTTTTATTAGTAAGATATTTAAATCAATTAGAAGGTTATTTTAGTAATTCAACTTTTAGCTTTTAGGGTTCCCACTTTTAGGGCCCGTTTGGACATAAAATTTGGTTGAAGGTTTTTCCAAAAAAAAATTCACTTTTTTTAGAAATCAGCGTTTGTTCATAAACTTTTCAATTTTCACTTGAAGATGCATTTTGAAAATTTTCAAAAATTTAAAAAATTTCAAAAAGCCGTTTATTAAAATTTTCACTCAAATTACTCACAAAACTTCAAAAACAACTCAAACTGAAATTTATGTCCAAACACAACTCTAAATTTTAAATATAATTTTCACTTAAAAATTGTTTTGACCATTTATTCGAATTTTACAATTCTTATGTCCAAACGCCTATCACGTTTTAAGGCACGTGCGTTGCACGTGTGTATCACATTTAAAAATAAAAACAAAAGACTAAAAGATACATGAAAAATTTATATTGTTGTACAGTTGCAGTTGACATTAAAATAAATGAAGTATTTATTTAAATTAAATTATGCAGATTAATATTATTACTTCTAGTTATAAGATGAAAGATAAAGGTCTAAGAGGGTATACAATATGTCACGACCCAAAATCTAACCATGATCGTAATGGCGCCTATCGTGTTACAAGGCAAGCCTATTTCCCAAAATATTACTACTAAATCGATTATAAGAATTTAACAAAAACATTTCCAATATTTGAATTTCTCATAAACTAAACCAACTCTAAATATAATATAGAAAATACTGAAACGAGCCCCAAACATCGGGGTGTCACTAAGTCATGAGCGTCTAAATCTATGAACTAAAAAATAAAACTGTCTAACTGTCAATACAGTACAAAAGAAGAAATGATAAAAGGAGTAACAAGATCCTGCGGACGCTAGCAACTACCTTGCAGTCTCCAATGATAGCCGGCCTGAACTCAACGATCGTTGCGCTCTAACTCATCTGGATCTGCACATAAAGTGCAGGGTGTAGTGTGAGTACAACTGACTCAGTAGTAACAGAAATAACTAAGGAACTGAGTAGTAGTGACGAGCTAAGTAGAACAATTGAATTATTTCTTTATCACAATTTAAAATAAACAGGAATAATCAGGTAAATTCCATCAACTCAATAGATGCTACAAAAATATTAACGGGTAAAAATGCAGCAACAGCAAAAGCAATGAATCCTCATACCAATGTCACTCCATCACTCAGCACTCGGCTCTTGGCACTCGCACTCAGCACTCAACACTTAATAGGGACCTGCGCTCACTGGGGGTGTGTACAGACTCCGGAGGGGCTCCCAAAGCCCAAGCGCTAAGCACGGACAACTCACGTGTTGCACGGACAACTCACGTGCCATAATATCAATCCCTGGATCCGCACGGTCAACTCACGTGCTATGCGGACAACTCACGCGCTATGGTATCAATACCTGGATCCGCACGGACAACTCACGTGCACGGATAACTCACGTGCCTCAATCAAATACCTCACAACAGGCCCTCGGCCTCACTCAGTCATGTACCTCTCTAGCCTCACCATCATCAACAAATAAGGGAAACACAGCCCACGTCAAGTATCACAGCATATCAGCAAAATAATAGGGACTGAGGTAAACATGTACAATAATATCTATGACTGAGTGCAAATAATGTGAGCATGAATAAAGCCTAAGCATGATCTCTAACATGAAGGCAAACAAGTTCAACAACAAATATATACATAACCACAGATAATAACTATTAGGCCTCACAACCTTATAGGACAGACCAAGTCTTAATTCCTCGTGGTGCACACCCACACGCACGTCACCTAGCATGGTATCACTTCCAAACAATCACGTGATGCCAAATCTCCGGGTTTATACCCTCAAAGCCAAAGTTAAAACTGTTACTTACCTTAACAGCGTAAAATCCTACTCCAGGATGCCCTCGTCTCTGGACTCGGTCTCCAAAAGCTCCGAATCTATACAAAATCAGAATACTACTATCAACATAGGCTAAAGAATCGAATTCCACAATAAAAACTACATAAATAGGCCAAAATTTCGAAATCGGCCAAAACCCGACCCCCGGGCCCACGTCTCGAAACTAGTCGAAAATGGCAGAATAACGAACTTCGTCCTCACCCGAGTCTAACCATATAAAATTCGTCAAAATCGGACTCTGTTTGGTCTCTCAAATCCTCATTTAAATCTCTCCAAAACTCAAACCCTAAATCCCTCAATTTCACCCTAAACCCCTACTAATTTCACGGCTAATCAGTGGAAAAATATCATAAATGCGTATAAATAAACCCAAGTGACTTACCTCACTGATGTCTCATGATTCTCCCTCGAAAAACACTGCCCCAAAGCTTAAAACCGTTCAACAATGGTGGAAAAAGGGCAAAAATTTGCGAAGGGTTACTTTAATAGGTTCTGCCCTAGGGGTTCCGTACCTGCCTACCCTTTCTCGCTTCTGCGCAACCGCACCTGCGGAAATATCCATCGCAGGTGCGGAACTCACTTATGAGCCCAGGTTCCGCATCTACGGCCAACCTGTCGCACCTGTGCGTGACACGCCGCATCTGCGAAGCCAGCCTTCTTCCTTCCTTCCGCATCTGCGCCCCAGGTCTCGCACCTGCGGGCTCGCAGATGTGATAGCCTTCTCGCACCTACGCATCCTGCC
This sequence comes from Nicotiana tabacum, assembly GCF_000715075.1. NCBI lineage: Eukaryota > Viridiplantae > Streptophyta > Magnoliopsida > Solanales > Solanaceae > Nicotiana > Nicotiana tabacum. The sequence continues at coordinate 59,145,880 of NC_134081.1, read as the reverse complement.
TAACTCAGCACTGCCCGCACCTGTGAACCCCCCTTGCGCACCAGCAACCTCGCAACTGCGACTCTTCCTTCCGCGGGTGCGGAAATAGCAGTAGCAACAGCTTCAGCTGCACTTTCCAACTTTGACAAATCCGTTAACCACCCGGAATCACCCCGAGGCTCTCGGGACCTCAACCAAAAATACCAACAATTCATATATCACTACCCAAACTTAGTCGAACCTTCAGAACACCCAAAACAACACCAATAACACCAAATCAAACCCGAATTCAATCCTAAGAATTTCTAAGCTTTCAAAATTCGCCAACGACGTCGAAACCTATCAAACCACGTATGAATGACCTCAAATTTTTCACACACGTAACAAATGATGCTGTGAACCTACTCCAACTTTCGGAATTCCATTCCGAGCCCGATACCTAATTTTCCACTACCGATCAAAATCGCCAAATTTCTAACTTTCGCCAATTCAAGCCTAATTCTTCCACGGACCTTCAAATTACATTCCGGACATACTCCTAAGTCTAAAATCACTCAAAGAAGCTAACCGAATCATAAAAATCCATGTCCGGACTCGTTTACTCATATGTCAACTTCTGGTTGACTTTTCTAACTTAATTTTCTAACTAAGAGACTAAGTATTCATTTCACTCCAAAACTACTCCGAACCCAAACCTAAAAACTCGATGCAACTCTACATAGCTGAACAACACATAAATAAGCAGAAATGGGAAAAAAGGGCTGCAACTCTCGGAACATACATGAAATCACAGCATCTGAAGCAATAACGTCTGGCCTGGCTGGGAGGGCATAGAAACAGGCCTCACCACCCTCTAATCTGCCTCCCCCTCTCGGGCGACCCATAGCTGACTGGGCTCCGCCCCTAGCTGGCTGAACTCCACCTCTAGCTGGCTGGCCGGGTGGTAGAGGAACTGGTGCTGGTGCCGTCGGCTGAGTACTCCGCTGTGGAGTCCCACCCAACAGCCTAGGGAAATATCTCGCAATGTGATCAAAATCACCGCACTCGAAACAACCTCTCCTCTGACGAAACTGCTGCTCCTGATGCCCAAAGGATTACCCGATGATACCTGAGCGGGTGGGGCATAATGAGAACCCTACGCTGGGAATGCACTGAATGATGACTGACTCCGCTGAAACTGACCCTGCTGAAACTGACCTCCCTGAGGAGCACTACTGAAACCACCCTGACCACGAGGCCTCTTAGCCTCCCTCTCAACCCTCTCCTCACCTCAAACCTATTACACCCCATGCTTTCGTATGTAAAAGTACGCCATAAGTAAATTGATATATGCTCGGAAATGAGATGTTACATCCCGCATTTTCGTAAGTTAAAGTCTCATCGTAAGTTAATCGACATAAGTTCGGGAATGAGATTATTGCGAGATTATAAGTATTGTACTATTTCAAACAAGTGATAAGTAAATTCGTGAAGGTGAGATGGGGAGCAGATTATAGAAAATAAATTTCGTCTAAGTTTGACATTTTGGGATAAAATACGGTCCAAGTTATAATACCCCATATTTACGAACTAGTACCATACAAGGTACCATACATGACCGTGATAGTATGATGTATAAAGTATATTAAAAATGAGTAGAATTTTAAGTAATTTAAGATAATTCGTAATTATACGGGTAATTAGTTAATTATCGGGTAGCGGAATAATACTTAATTAGTTAATTAATTATTAGATAAGATCAAAATCCCCACCCCACCCCCAAAACGTGGCAGCAAGCCACTACTAAGACATATGACTCTTAGTCATATTGTCTTAGGTGGCCATCTAAAGTGAGACTTATTACAAGTCTTGGTTTCATTTCATTAAGACATAGAATAATAAAGTAAGAACATCATATACCCTTCTTCCTACTTTAAATAACTGTCTAAACCCTTAAGAAAGTTTCTGTCAAGAACATAGCAACTTTACAATTCAAATAACTTTCTAAACTCTTAAGAAAGTTTCTGCCAAGAACATAGCAACTTTACAATTCAAATCTCTTAAGAGAGTTTCATTAACGTTATTGAAGAAAGAGTTTTAGCCAAGATTATTTCCCATAGCAACGTTATTTGATTCGAACATTTCATACGGATCTTTTTCCCTACTCAGATCTTGCATTCACGTGTTTTGTCGCAATTAGCGTGTGTTAGAGGGATTGTCAAGAAAAAGTCGACTCGGGTATGATAAGGCTATCCCTTCTTTGTTTTTGGCATGATCTATACGACACGAACGAAATGAGCAAATGCACAATTTCCATAAATGACTCTATTCATAGAAATATTAGGGGTGTCTATAGTCTTGATTCCCTGTATAAATTATTATTATATCTTTTGTTCAAGGGTTTCAAAAAATACGTATTTGATAAAATTTATCCGATAGGCATATTATTTTTATGACATTCCCAGAAAATCTTATTAACGTATTTCTTGTGCATTTCATGCATTTATACATGTACATTGACCCATGACCAGATGGCGTTATATACGCGTATATTATATGTATATGGGATATGGAAAAAGGTTATGGCGTTATATACGCACCGCCACCTGATCAGCTGGTATACGTTGATGAGTTGCCCACAGTGGACGAAATGATATGACGGGATGCCCTCAGAGACTTGATGATGTTATGAACACATATACCTATGCATGGTAGGACATTTATACGCATATGCATGACATTATAAAAAAATAATGAAATGATTCACAGAGCTATGCAAACGTACATGTCGAGTCTTTTACTCCATGTTTCTCTCATGTCTATTATTTACTGATTTTCATTCCTTACATACTCGGTACATTATTTGTACTAACGTCCCTTTTGCCTGGGGACGCTGCGTTTCATGCCCGCAGGTCTCGATAGACAGGTCGAGAGTCCTCCAAGTAGGCGATCAGCTCAGCAGAAGATATTGGTGCACTCCATTTGCTCCGGAGTTGCTTGTTTGATCAGTATGATTTAGATGTGTATGGTTTGGTGTGGCGGGGATCTATCCCGACCTTTATGGAAATTATGTGCTCTTAGAGGCTTGTAGACAAATATTGTTTACGTGAAAGATTGTATGCCCTTGCCGGTCTATGCTTTGAATTTATAAATGATCATGTTGGCCTATTAGGCCCGTATGTCACGCGTATATGATGAAGTAATAAGAAAGATACGTTACGTTGGTACTCGGTTGAGTAAGGTACCAGGTACCCATCGCGGCCCATCAGTTTGGGTCGTGACTGAACCATCTCAATCTGTCGACAACCTCATTAAAGGTAGCCCCAGATACTCTCTTCCTGGTCATAAGCAATCAAAGCTGAAAACCGAGGACATCTATAAACCTCCTGATCCTCTCTCAGTCTGTGGGAACCAACCAGACCGCATGACGAGCTAACTCGGAGAACCGCATCTTATACTATGTAACAGACATCTCACCCTGACGAAGTTGCTCAAACTGCCTGCGCAACTCCTCTTTGCGAGACTCAGATACAAACCTCTCTAAAACGACCACGGAGAATTGCTGCTAAGTAAGGGGTGCTGCGCCAACAGGCCTACGCCTCTCGTAAGTCTCCCACCATCTGAGTGCAGCCCCAGAAAATTGAAAGGTAGTGAATGAGACCCCAGAAGTCTCCAAAATACCTGCAGTATGAAGTATCCTCTGACACCTGTCCAAGAAGTCCTAAGCATCCTCTCTCTCTGTGCCACTGAAAGGTGGCGGCGCTGATCATCCTCAGGCATAGCAGGAACAACATAATCCTGTGCAGCTGCAACCGGTTGGGCTGGTGGTGCCTCCGGTGTCTGAAGTCCCTGAATAACCTGCTCGGGTATGCGAGCGACGGGAGTCTGAGTGCCTCCCCCAGCCTGAGAAGTGGTTGCAGCCGTCGAGATAGAGACCGCCTGAGCAAGGCCGGTACATGCTGTCAGAATCTGAGCTATGGCCTCCTGAAGGCCTGGAATAATAATAGGCACATGTGGTGCCTGACCTGGTCCCGCCGGAACCTCTACCTCCAGGACCTGGTCCTGAGCGGGGACAACTGGGGGATCTGTAGGTGCTGCCCCAGCTGCTGCGCTGGCGATGACTTCGCCCCTACCACGGCCTCTACCGCGGCCCGAACTGGTGGCTATCCCTCTTGACCGGTAGCACGAGTCCTCACCATCTATGAGAGAATGAATAACAGATGTTTAGTTACTAGAATACACAGGACGCAAGACAAGAATCCAAGAATGTGAAATTTTCCTAAACGTTCTACAGCCTCTCGAAGATAAGTACATACGTCTCCGTACCAATCCGCAAGACTCTGCTAAATCTGCTCATGACTCGTAAGACCTATGTAACCTAGGCTCTGATACCAACTTGTCACGATCTAAAATCTAACAATGGTCGTGATGGTGCCTATCGTGTTACAAGGCAAGCCTATTTCCCAAAATATTACTACTAAATCGATTATAAGAATTTAACAAAAATATTTCCAATATTTAAATTTCTCATAAACTAAACCAACTCTAAATATAATATAGAAAATACGAAAACGAGCCCCAAAAATTGGGGTGTCACTAAGTCATGAGCGTCTAAATCTATGAACTAAGAAATAAAACTGTCTAACTGTCAATACAGTCCAAAAAGAGAAATGATTAAAGGAGTAACAAGATCCTGCGGACGCTAGCAGCTACCTTGCAGTCTCCAACGATAGCCGGCCTGAACTCAACGATCGTCGCGCTTTAACTCACCTGGATCTGCACATAAAGTGCAGGGTGTTGTGTGAGTACAACCGACTCAGTAGTAACAGAAATAACTAAGGAACTGAGTAGTAGTGACGAGCTAAGAAGAACAATTCAATTATTTCTTTATCACAATTTAAAATGAATAGGAATAATCAAGTAAATTCCATCAACTCAATAGATGCTACAAAGAAATTAACGGGTAAAAATGCAGCAACAGCAAAAGCAATGAATCCTCACAGCAATGCCACTCCATCACTCAGCACTCGGCTCTCGGTACTCGCACTCAACACTCAATACTCAATAGGTACATGCGCTCACTGGGAGTGTGTACAGACTGCGGAGGGGCTCCCAAAGCCCAAGCTCTAAGCACGGACAACTCACGTGCTGCACGGACAACTCACGTACCATAATATCAATCAATAGATCCGTACGGTCAACTCACATGCTATACGGACAACTCACGCGCTATAGTATCAATACCTGAATCTGCACGGACAACTCACGTACTGCACAGACAACTCACATGTCTCAATCAAATACCTCACAACAGGCCCTCGGCCTCACTCAGTCATGTACCTCTCTAGCCTCACCATCATCAACAAATAAGGGAAACACAGCCCACGTCAAGTATCACAGCATATCAGCAAAATAATAGGGACTGAGGTAAACATGTACAATAATATCTATGACTGAGTGCAAATAATGTGAGCATGAATAAAGCCTAAGCATGATCTCTAACATGAAGGCAAACAAGTTCAACAACAAATAAACACATAACCACAAATAATAGCCATTAGGCCTCACAACCTCACAGGACGGACCAAGTCTCAATCTCTTACGGTGCACACCCACACGCCTGTCACCTAGCATGGGTATCACTTCCAAATAATCACGTGATGTCAGATCTCCGGGTTTATACCCTCAAAGCCAGAGTTAAAACTGTTACTTACTTAACAGCGTAAAATCCTACTCTAGAATGCCCTCGTCTCTGGACACGGTCTCCAAAAGCTCTGAATCTAACCAAAATCAGAATACTACTATCAACATAGGCTAAAGAATTGAATTCCACAATAAAAACTACATAAATAGGCCAAAAATCCAAAATCGGCCAAAACCCGGCCCTCAGACCCACATCTCGAAACCAGGTAAAAATGACAGAATAACAAACCTCGTCCTCACCCGAGTTTAACCATATAAAATTTGTCAAAATCGGACTCCATTTGGTCCCTCAAATCCTCACTTAAAACTCTCCAAAATTCAAACCATAACCCCCTCAATTTCACCCTAAACCCCTACTAATTTCATGGCTAATCAGTGAAAAAATATCATAAATGCATGTAAATAAAGCCAAGCGACTTACCTCACTAATGTCTCGTGATTCTCCTTTGAAAAACACTTCCCCAAAGCTCAAAACAGTTCAACAATGGTCGGAAAAGGGCAAAAAATCGCGAAGGGTTACTTTAATAGGTTCTGCCCCAGGGGTTCCGCACCTGCGGACCCTTTCTCGCTTCTGCGCAACCGCACCTGCAGAAAAATCCATCGCAGGTGCGGAACTCACTTTTGAGCCCAGGTTCCGCATCTGCGGCCAACCTGTCGCACCTGTGCGTGACACGCAGCATCCGCGAAGCCAGCCTTCTTCCTTCCTTCCGCATCTGAGCCCCAGGTCTCGCACCTGCGGGCTCGCAGATGCAATAGCCTTCTCGCACCTGTGCATCCTGCCTAGCCCAGTACTGCCCGCACCTGTGAAATAGCAGTAGCAGCAGCTTCAGCTGTATTTTCCAACTTTGACAAATCCGTTAACCACCTGGAATTACCCCGAGGCTCTCGGGACCTCAACCAAAAATACCACCAAGTCATATATCACTACCCGAACTTAGTCGAACCTCCGGAACACCGAAAATAACACCAAAATACTAAATCAACCCCGAATTCAAGCCTAAGAACTTCTAAACTTCCAAAATTCGCCAACGACGTCGAAACCTATCAAACCACGTCCGACTGACCTCAAATTTTGCACACACGTCACAAATGACGCTACGAACCTACTCCAACTTCCAGAATTCCATTCCGACCCCGATACCTAATTTTCCACTGCCGATCAAAATCGCCAAATTTCTAACTTTCGCCAATTCAAGCCTAAATCTTCCACGTACCTCCAAATTACATTCCGGACACACTCCTAAGTCTAAAATCACTCAACGAAGCTAACCGAATCATAAAAATCCAAGTCAAAACTCGTTTACTCATAAGTCAACTTCAGGTTAACTTTTCTAACTTAACTTTCTAATTAAGAGACTAAGTATTCATTTCACTCCAAAACTACTCCAGACCCAAACCTACCAATTCGATGCAATTCAACACAGCTAAACAACACATAAATAAGCAGAAATAGGAAAAACGGGTTATAACTCTCGGAACGACTGGCCGGGTCGTTATACAATATGAACTTTTCCAGGTTTAAAACATGTAATTTATAAGAACAATACTCTTTACAGTTCACAGAGAACTTAGCTTTACGCTACTAGTGGTGGTCAATTCATTTGCAATACTTCATCTTAATTTCTCTATCAAAAACTCCATCATCAGTCGATATGATCTATTATCAGCAATTTTTAATTTTCTTGATCTATGAAAGAATATTATTTACCTGATTAGTATAGAATTGTAAATTAACTATTTATGTTGGTACCTTGTAGTGTACTTTGTCAAAATTGGACGATATCTTATGTCCAAGAAATAATTAATATCATAATTTATCAATTGAATTTAGAAAAGAAAAAGTGTTCGAAAGCAGAGAAGGTAAAAAAGACAACAAGAACAAGGTGTTGCACAAATACAGTAAAACCTCTTTATAACAGCCTCGTTTGTTCCAGATATTTTTAGTTATTATAGCGAAGTGCTGTTATAGAGAACATATATTTTAACATAACATGAAAGTTGGTTCCGAAAAATATTGGCTTTTATAGTGAAGTATTGTTATATAGGGATGTTGTTATAAAGAGGTACTATTTTAAGCACAGAAAATTCGAAATGAAGAGAAAGCAATATGAAAAATATTTTATATGAAGTCGGTCCATGCACACTAAAAACCTTAATGCCTTATGGTTTAACTGAAAGTCCAAGTATTCACATCGATTTTTCAATTACAAAATTTGTCATTGCATAGAAATCAAATCTATAAAGTTGCATGCTTAATTCCTAGAGTTAACAATTTTGGCTTAGAAATTTCTCACAATAACTGGCATTATCTGAAAGTAAGTAGTCTGAAAGCCGAATTCATGTCATATTATATAAACTTTAGACAAAACTCTTCTGTCAAAATTCACATGATATGACAAAAGTCAACTCGAAATTGATAAATGTTTACCTATGAGATTGTTGCTATGATTTTTTATTCTTTAGGTAAGAAATATAATGAACTACTTACTAACAAATGAATACTCAAAAACACTTTTGCTTAGCTTTTTCTTTCTTTCTGAAAAGGTTATAGAATTATTTTCGTTAAAAATAAAAAAGTGTAGATATTAATCATGAACATAACAACTTGCTAGCTCTACATCTTTCTGTAATATATTTTCTATGAGTGAAAAACTATACTTTGCACCTAAAATAACCAACCGATACGAAAGGAAAAATACTATCTCATTACACATTAAGTCACATCTTTCAAATTTCAATTATACTATAAAAAGAAGCCAACATGTAATAAAATCTCGAAGATTCATAATAACGCATGAACAACAATATTCAAAAACTTCTTTTAGCCAAATTGCTAGCATGTGTCCATGCAATATTAGAAAAAAGAGAGTGGAGGAGAACTAATCTTCCCTATTAGGGATCTACTGCTATCAATATTATCCTTAGCAGTGTTAGCTTTATTTTTATATAAATATATGTTAATAATAATATTAATAAGGGAATAGTAGATGATAAACAATGTAAAATATATCTTCACAATCAACTTTCACTAATTGGGCTTATGCATTAAGTATTGAATGTTTATATTGCAACGACCTAACCGGTCGTTTTGACTGTTAGAACCTCGTTTCCCTAAATAAAACTTTCCGTATGCGTTTTTAATGATTTATGACTTGCGGGGATGGTTGGTTCGGGATTTAAAAGTGTTCGAGTTGAAATCGGAACACTTGGTTCCTTAAGTTAACCTTAAAAGGCCAAGTTTGACTTCGGTCAACATTTTGAGAAAACGACCTAGGAATTGGGATTTGACTGTTCCAATAGGTTCATATGATAATTTTGAATTTGGGCGTATGTTCGAATCGGGTTTTGGATAACCCGAGAGCGTTTTGGCGCTTAATAGTGAAAATTGACTATTTGAAGGTTTAAAGTTCTTTAAAAATTTGGTTTGGAGTAGGTTTTGGTGATACCTAGGTCCGAATGAAATTATGAGACCGGGAATAGTTCCATAAGGTCATTTAAGACTTGCACACAAAATTTGGTATCATTCCGAGTTGATTTGATAGGAATCGGATGAGCAGAAGTCTTTTTAGAAGTTTTTTAATTCATAAGTCAATTCATGCGTTTTGGCATCCGATTCTTGGTTTTTTATGTTATTTTTGGATTTTGATCGCTCGAGCTAGTTTGTATGAGGTTAGTAGACTTGTGTGGATAGTTGGTGTGGAGCCCCGAGGGCTCGGGTGAGTTTCGGACATTCGGAAGGAATGAAAATACATCAGTTTTCTGGTGTTTCTTGGCAGCAGTTGCAGGTCTCGCAAATGCGAGAAATTGTTCACAAATGAAAACCTCTTGTGAATCTCACATTTGCGAGAAGGGCTTCGCAATTGCGAAGAAGCCCGACCTAGGCAGTGTTCGAATTTGCGACACATTTGATGCATTTGCGATCCCAGCAGAGTTCGCATTTGCGACTCTTTGGTCGTATTTGCGACCCCAGTAGCTGAAGGCCAAGCTTCGCATTTGCGAGAGTTGTGTCGCATTTGCGAGCCTGGTATCGCAAATGCGAACTCTGCGGCCTGTGCCCAGCTCATTTAATGCGCGACTTAGGCCATTTATCTCACTTTTCTTTCATCTCTTAGGCGATTCTTGGTGCTTTTGGAAGAGGGTTTTCACCTAGCACTTTGAGGTAAGTTAATTTCATACCCCTTGAGTTAAATACATAGATTATAGGTAGATTATAACTAGTAAATCTTAGAAATCAAGGGTTTAGGTGAAAACCCTAGATTTTTATAAAAATGAGATTTTAACAATGAAAATTGTTATGAAATTGAATAGAAATTATATATTTGAGTTCTTGATATTATGGGCAACGTTTTCATCCACAAATTTTCGAAATCCGGGTACGTGGGCTCGGGGTGAATTTTAGGAATTTTACCATTTTGGATAGGGTAATTTATTTAATAGATAAATTTCAAATTATTGAACATACATTAATTATTTTATATAACTTTTGGATAGTTTCGAATTTTTCGGCATCAAATCGAGAATTTTACGCAACGCGATAATCGGAAAGTGGACTTTGAGACGAGGTAAGTCTCTTGTCTAATCTTGTGAGGAGTAAATTACCCCATATGGATTAAATTGAATAATTATTGCTAATTGTAGGGCTACGTACACACGAGGTGACGAGAGTCCGTACGTGGCTACTGTTAATGCTAAAGTTCGGGTAGTTTCGGACTCAAAGCATGAATTACTTGTGTAAATTGTATTCTATGTTTAATTAATATTAATTGATATATACGAATATATTCTGAATTGTTAGATAAAGATAGTAAAGGATGAAAATCTCATATGCTTGATTTTCTGTTTAAATTAATTAATTGTTAAAAGAAATTATTATTCCTCCCGAATTTATCTTATAATAAATATACTCTCCTTCCGGAGATACATGAGAAAATGTCCTCCTTTCTTGTGGAGCGGGTCGAACGCCTCGGCAGGATAGATGCATCTATGGATTGTGCCGCACGTCCCTCGGCAGTGTACACGACACTCTGGATCGGGCCATACGTCCTCGGCAGAAATCGTGCTTAATAATAATAATTACACGATACCTTAATAGTTTATTTTTGCTTGCGAAGCTAATTGATAAATTGGAGAATCCTTGGAATTTAATGAATTATTATTCCTACTTGTTAAGGAATTAATTATTATTCTTGTAAATGAGATTAATTGATAAATTGAAATTTATTTTAATTGAAGGAATTTAATTAATATATTGAGAATTGTTGCATTTGAAAGAATTTGATTATTTCTGCTGGTTAAATAAATTATTGTAAATTCTGTGAATCATTGTATTCTTTGTTTAATTAATATTAATTGATATATATGAATATATTCTGAATTGTTAGATAAAGATATTAAAGGATGGAAATCTCATATGCTTGATTTTCTGTTTAAATTAATTAATTGTTAAAAAAAATTGTTCTTCCTCCCGAATTTATCTTATAATAAATATACTCTCCTTCCGGAGGTACATGAAAAAATGTCCTCCTTTCTTGTGGAGCGGGCCAAACGCCTCGGCAGGATAGATGCATCTATGGATCGTGCCACACATCCCTCGGCAGTATACACGACACTCTGGATCGGGTCGTACGTCCTCATCTGAAATCGTGCTTAATAATAATAATTACACGATACCTTAATAGTTTATTTCCGCTTGTGAAGCTAATTGATAAATTGGAGAATCCTTGAAATTTAATGAATTATTATTCGTGCTTGTTAAGGAATTAATTATTATTCTTGTAAATGAGATTAATTGATAAATTAAAAATTATTTGAATTGAAAGAATTTAATTAATATATTAAGAATTGTTGCATTTGAAGGAATTTGATTATTTCTGCTGGTTAAAATTATTGTAAATTCTGTAAATCATGCTGATTTAGATATTCTAGTTTTATTTCAATTGTTATTATTGACCCATAGTGAGTGTCAAAGTCGGATATCTCGTCTCTATCACTTCGAGATTAGGCTTGATACTTACTGGGTACATGTTATTTTCGTACTCATACTGCACTTGCTACACATTTTATTATGTAGGTACATATATGTATAGCGGCCTTGTGGGCGCAGAGGTGTGGTTAATAATTGTGGGGACATAGGTGAGCTGAATTCTATATTACGATCCGCAGCTAACAAAGTCTCCTTTAGAGTTATTATATTTTCTGTCTAATTTGTATTCTGGACAGATGCTGTATTTTATTTTTAATTCCCTAGTAAATGCTCATGCACTTTTGACACCGGGTTTTGGGAATGGTTGTGAATTGTTTAGAAATTTAGTTGCTAAAAATATTTATCATTTACTCTATGAGTTTTATCTTTACTATTTCATTGAAGAAATTTTTATTTCAAAAAAATACTAAAATGGGTAATTAAGTTAATTAATTATGGTTGGCTTGCCTGACAGTGGTGTCCGGCGCCATCACGACCTTTTTGGATTTTGGGTCATGACAACATGGTATTAGAGCATTAGGTTCACTTAGGTCTCACGAGTCATGAGTGATTCTAGTAGAGTCTTGCGGATCGGTACGGAAATGTCTGTGCTTATCTTCGAGAGGCTACAGGGCTGTTAGGAATACTTCCCTTTTTGATTCCTTATCGTGCGATTCGATCCCTTTGAGTCTTATGCCTACATTTCCTTCCTATTCAATCTTATGCGACGTGAAGCGCTTGTTATAAATTGGGGATCGAGAAAATTTTTAATGGTACTACAGATGTAGTAGAGGATGCTTCTCCCTGTGTAATTAATTGGGCTATTGTCGTCGCCTTGCAAAAGGCCGCTCTGTCATTTCAAATTAGGTATCATTACTACCTAAGGTTTTGAGATTTGGCATTAGTTTTTATGACGATTCGTGCGTTGTTATCGCACAGTGTTTATGAAATGGTAAAATGCCCGTCTATGTGTCAGGACAGTAAACGACTTAAAAGACGATTTACTCAGTACATGATTCAGAGGTTTCATGTTTTAATTCCAGCGGAGAAAAGGCAATCGGACTATGAATGTTCAGGTTTGGAGTTGATGGAGTAACGAAGCTTGATATTTTCGAGTGTGGTAGAATTCTCAATTTTGATGTGGTGTCGTCACCTTGTAAAATGCGTTAAGGTTCGCCAGTGTTATGGTTTTCTTCAACTCGCCTTCACGACGGGGTGTTAGGAATTTGTATAAGGGAAGCAGTCATTATAGATTACGGTGTACAGTGATTCAGGATCGAAGCAGCGTTTCTAGTATTGATGTCTCGAGAAAGATGATCGTCAGAAAGGTTTAAAGCTGGTAACGAGCTATTAGTTCAAGTGCTACAGAGACGGATTTTGAGTTAAGGCAAAAACTGGGCAGCGAAGGATGAGGAAGGACATGTTGAGGGTGCCTTGCGATGGTTAGGTTCCGAAAAGGCCAAGTGTAAGAAAACAGAAGCAGAGTAGTTGCTTAAAGGAGATGGTTGACCAAAGTGGGAGAGTGGTAAGGTAGTACGTGGGTTACGTGGTAGGATGATTACACGTCTTGAGGAACTTTTGGAGTGATTTGGGATGTAGAATGGACAGTGACTAGGTCTACAGACTTAAGTTGTAATATTAGCTGCTATATTGAGGAAGATTGGATACAACAGGAGGGAGTTGCTTGATATGAAGGATACAATATGACTTTGGATTGGAATGTATTGTCGCACCTCTAGTTGACGTCCATTAGGAGTGAACGGACTGGTGCAGCTGGTGAATGAGCTCGGACTCAGGATGATCTACTAATTTCGTAGTAATTGCTCCCAGTGCAGCGGCGTTGGAATATGTCAGCATGTAATTTCCACAGGTGGGTTATCTCATGTGAGCAGGTTAGCGGTCGCATGGTGTTGACGAAGCTTCTGGGAAGAATTTTACTGGCTACCCGGTAAGAGATTTAATATGTAAATGTGGCTAGTGGTTCGGAGTGTTTATTAAAGGTTAATAGAAGGATTTCGAGAAATTTGGCAAGTTGCATGTGCAGGATCATGCCGACGATGAAGAAAAAATTTTGGTGGATTCCAGAATTTTGTAATTTGTAGCTTCAAGCTAAGTGGGAGAGCCCCACTATCTATGATTGGATTGCGTAGTGTCAACTTATGCGGTTTCTGGTTATCAGTGTATTGGTGGGTCATTATGACTAAGGAAAGAAATCATCGGTGGTAATTTGAGCAAAGGATTTGAGGAATGTGTGCCATATTTGGCCTTATCAATTCATATTCAGGTTTGTGGGAAGACTCAGAGTTTATGGTTCGTGTAGATGTAATGCACAGGGAGAGTGAGACAGTCGGGTGTTTCCTTGAGAAAATGTCCTTGTGCTAGAAGGGCCTTGGAGTTGATCATGTATGGGAACAAGTCAGAGCAAGTGACTCTCAATAACGGTCATAGTGGATTCAAAAATTTAAAATGTGGTGTCTAAGGATCTCGAGTCTATAGTATGGTTGAGTATCGAGCTTTTGCAGCAGATTATGAAACGGGGCTTGGAGTACTCTGCGTTATCTTCAGGTTGTGGTGTAGCATTAGAGAAACGGAAGAAAATAACTTCGGATTCATAAAAGAAGTATCAGAATGGGTGTACCAGTTGAAGATGTAAAAAGTGCGTACAATAAGGGATATGAGATAATTAGTGGGTTTTGAAATAGCATAGTCTCGTGAAATAAGGTCACTCGGGATGAGTGCGGATTTGAGTTCGTGATGTAATGAATGCAGCTATTATTATTTCTAAGGAAAGTTGAGAGTAAATTGAGTAAAGATAGATCGGCTAACAATGGTTGCATCGGCACGATGGTGGCAATAATCAGTTCCTTCAGCGCATTGAATTATGCATGTGATTTGTGGCGGTACGTGCGAGGCTTGACGGCCGCCGTAATTGATTTTATTTGGAGAAATTCAAGTATGATGACATGTTATGTGTAGAGGGATCCCAGAAGAGTTATGGTGGTTTAGACCACTACTTGAGGCCGGTATTTTCTACGGATATGGGAATTCAGTCACGTGTTGCAATGGTTCTCTTGAAATGAGTTAAGAAGAAGGTTTCTATATGATGAAGTGTTTACCCTATTAGTGGTTTAGGAGTTATGATGGAATTCTTGTACTCCTGCGCATTGGCGTGGTTAAGTGCACTAAGTAGCATGAGATTCGAAAGTTGAGGATTTAAGGTTTCGGTTTGGTGTTGACAAGGATGCCATGAGCTCGGATGAACAGGAAAGAGATTTAGATGTTTAAAGTAAGATGGTATTGTTTTTTTTTTTGGCATCATCTAAGGTCGATGTTAGGTGTAAGATACCTTGTGTATTGATTTATGAATTCTTGATATGCTTTACAGCATTAGTGTAACTAGTAGCATGGATGTGCAGACTTGTTACCTGGTGCGAAAGGTCGTGGGAGCATGTCTCACAAAAAGATTGTGTAAGAGTGACACGTAGTCACTTGATTGAGTGACGATTGAAACCAAGTATAAAGATTGTGGTAATATCGCTGATTCGAGAATTTATGCCTGGAGGGCGCTCGGTTCATTTGGTTGCGGACTGTGAAAGTTTGTTCCGATTATGATGGCTATTCTTGTGTGTTATGGGAAAAGGGTTATTATGGATCCTTGAAAGGTTATTAGCCTAGACCTCAGAATCGGCTTGAGGTCTGTGGATGGATTTAAATATGAATATGGGCTCTATATCAGGCCGGATGTGTTCATTTCAGCATAAAAGCTCCCTATGGAGGAGTATTCGGATGTTGGATGTCGTTTCGTCGTCGGTTATTTCATGTAATACTATATTGTGCCGTGTGAGTTATGAAACGACTTGATAAAATTCTTATGTGTTGAGGTTCCGCGTAGCGATGGTGTTATATGAGCACGATGGCTCTCGAGGCTCAGATCATATATCGCACCTTAGTTGTGCTTGAGTTTTGTAGTGTATGGCGCTGTCGGTCCTTCCAGGGATGATATTATGCACTAAGCGTGCTTGTGTTCGATATTCGGATATTTTGTAGTAATGAGCATTCTAGCTCGGTAAGTATTTTCTTATAGATTCTTTTTTTGCGGATCGGGTGGCACGCCGCAACGGTATCATGTGTGGATGGAGTTGCACGCCGCAACGGTATCATGTGTGGATCGGGTTACACGCCGCAACAATCTGATGTTGAGTACAGTCCCCTATATTCTATTTTGTGTGTTTGTGTCCCATTTTTTTAGGAAGGTTCATGACACTTTTTCAGTTGTTTAATTAGTCACGTGGGTTGAGTAATCCTTTCCAAAATCTGTTTTCCTTATGTATCGTAATCGAGTCCGTAGCTTATTAGCTCATTGTGGCATCATATGAGTCTTTTTGTCACATCTGAGGTGGCTTATTGCCTGAGCAGCTTATAATAAGTGAGACGAGGTTATTGGATCCGGAATCAGTACGATCGGATTATATAAAGTATAATAAAGAACAAATACCATTATTTGGTCCATAATGAGGCAATGGTTCTTGTCAGAAGGAGAAACTCAATAATTTGTTGACTCAGCAGTTGGTTATGAATTTCTACACATTTCTCCATCGTGGAAGCAGTTCAAGAGTTGGAACAGGAATTATAGGTATCATGAGGTGTTTTGTGAACATCAGATTCATGGAATTTTCGCTATTGTTATCGGAGGATGATATTGTGATCATGTGAATGGTGAGGTGCATGGTCTAAATTAAACCAAGGTATGCAATTTCTGTATCGGTGCATCGTGTAGTGATTGATACGACATTCATAGGTTGGAAACAGGCATGGTGGAGAATTCTGGATGTTAGAATTAGCTCTAAGGCTTATTTGCCTAAATAAAGGGGAGAATTTTCAGATTGGCTCGAGTTACTGTGCTCAACTGGGTGTGGTAGCACGGGTAGGTGCTCAAAGTGTTAAACTGTGATTTTGGACAACTCCGGAAAGCCCTTAGCACGTTCGAAGACGAACGTATATTTAAGTGGGAGAGAATGTAACGACCTAACCGGTTGTTTTGACTGTTAGAACCCCGTTTCCCTAAATAAAACTTTTCGTATGCATTTTTAATGATTTATGACTTGCGGGGATGGTTGGTTCGGGATTTGAAAGTGTTCGGGTTGAAATCGGAACACTTAGTTCTTTAAGTTAACCTTAAAAGGCCAAGTTTGACTTCGGTCAATATTTTGAGAAAACGACCTCGGAATCGGGATTTGACGGTTCCAATAGGTTCGTATGATGATTTCGAATTTGGGCGTATGTTCGAATCTGGTTTTGGACAACCCGGGAGCATTTTGGCGCTTAATAGTGAAAATTAACTATTTGAAGGTTTAAAGGTCTTTAAAAATTTGGTTTGGAGTAGGTTTTGGTGATACCGAGGTCCAAATGAAATTATGAGACCGGAAATAGTTCCATAAGGTCATTTAAGACTTGCACGCAAAATTTGGTGTCATTCCGAGTTGATTTAATAGGAATCGGACGAGCAGATTAGAAGTTTTTGAATTCATAAGACAATTCATGCGTTTTGGCATCCGATTCTTGGCTTTTGATGTTATTTTCGGATATTGATCGCTCGAGCGAGTTTGTATGAGGTTAGTAGACATGTGTGGATAGTTGGTGTGCAGCCTCGGGGGCTCGGGTGAGTTTCGGACGTTCGGAAGGAATAAAAATACATCAATTTTCTGGTGTTTCTTGGCAGCAGTTGCAGGTCTCGCAAATGCGAGAAATTATTCGCAAATGCAAACCTCTTGTGAACCTCGCATTTGCGAGAAAGGCTTCGCAACTGCGAAGAATCCCGACCTAGGTAGTGTTCGAATTTGCGACACATTTGATGCATTTGCGATCCCAGCAGAGTTCGCATTTGCAACTCTTTGGTCGTATTTGCGACCCCGGCAGCTGAAGGCCAAGCTTCATATTTGCGAGAGTTGTGTCGCATTTGCGACCCTCGCATTTGCGAGCCTGGTGTCCCAAATGCGATATCAGAGGCCTGTGCCCAGCTCATTTAATGCGCGACTTAGGCCATTTATCTCACTTTTCTTTCATCTCTTAGGCGATTCTTGGAGCTTTTGGAAGAGGGTTTTCACCTAGTACTTTGAGGTAAGATAATTTCATACCCCTTGAGTTAAATACATAGATTATAGGTAGATTATAACTAGTAAATCTTAGAAATCAAGGCTTTAGGTGAAAACCCTAGATTTTTATAAAAATGAGATTTTAACCACGAAAATGGTTATGGAATTGAATAGAAATTATATATTTGAGTTCTTGATATTATGGATAACGTTTTCATCCATAAATTTCCGAAATTCGGGCACGTGGGCTCGGGGTGAATTTTAGAAATTTTACCATTTTGGATAGGGTAATTTATTTAATAGATGAATTTTAAATTATTGAACATATATTAATTATTTTATATAACTTTTGGATAGTTTCGGTATCAAATCGAGAATTTTACGCGACGCGATAATCGGAAAGTGGACTTTGAGACGAGGTAAGTCTCTTGTCTAATCTTGTGAGGAGTAAATTACCCCATATGGATTAAATTGAATAATTATTGCTAATTGCAGGGCTACGTACGCACGAGGTGACGAGAGTCCGTGCGTGGCTACTGTTAATGTTAAAGTCCGGGTAGTTTAGGACTCAAAGCATGAATTACTTGTGTAAATTATATTCTATGGTTTAATTAATATTAATTGATATATATGAATATATTATGAATTGTTAAATAAAGATATTAAAGGATGAAAATCTCATATGCTTGATTTTCTGTTTAAATTAATTAATTGTTAAAAGAAATTGTTCTTCCTCCCGAATTTATCTTATAATAAATATACTCTCCTTACGGAGGTACACGAGAAAATGTCCTCCTTTCTTGTGGAGCGGGCCGAACGCCTCGGCAGGATAAATGAATCTATGGATCGTGTCGCACGTCCCTCGGCAGTGTACACAACACTCTGGATAGGGCCGTACGTCCTCGGCAGAAATCGTGCTTAATAATAATAATTACACGATACCTTAATAATTTATTTCAGCTTGCAAAGCTAATTGATAAATTGGAGAATCCTTGAAATTTAATGAATTATTATTCCTGTTTGTTAAAAAATTAATTATTATTCCTGTAAATGAGATTAAATGATAAATTGGAAATTATTTGAATTGAAGGAATTTAATTAATATATTGAGAATTGTTGCATTTGAAGGAATTTGATTATTTCTGCTGGTTAAATAAATTATTGTAAATTCTGTGAATCATGCTGATTTAGATATTCTAGTTTTATTTCAATTATTATTATTGACCCATAGTGAGTGTCAAAGTCGGCTATCTCGTCTCTACCACTTCGAGATTAGGCTTGATACTTACTAGGTACACGTTATTTTTGTACTCATACTGCACTTGCTGCACATTTTATTGTGCAGGTAATATATGTATAGCGGCCTTGTGGGTGCAGAGGTGTGGTTAATAATTGTGGGGACATAGGTGAGCTGCATTCTATATTACGATCCGCAGCTAACAGAGTCTCCTTCAGAGTTATTATATTTTTCTGTCTAATTTGTATTCTGGACAGATGCTGTATTTTATTTTTAATTCCCTAGTAAATGCTCATGCACTTGTGACACCGGGTTTTGGGAATGGTTGTGAATTGCTTAAAAATTTAGTTGCTAAAAATATTTATCATTTACTCTATGAGTTTTATCTTTACTATTTTATTGAAGAAATTTTTATTTCAAAAAAAATACTAAAATGGGTAATTAAGTTAATTGATTATGGTTGGCTTGCCTGACAGTGGTGTCCGACGCCATCACGGCCTTTTTGAATTTTGAGCCGTGACATATATATCAATAAATATGTATAAATGAAGATATGCATGTTAACATACCTCTGAATATTAAAACGAGAAAGCTCTAATCTTTCTTTGTTTTTGATTCTGTAATATAAAAATGATAGTGCAAACCATACGAGATAGGAAGATAGAATAAACCAGCAGCACCTGCAATAGAATTTGTGGCATAAATTAGCCAAATCTATGGAAAATAAGAAAATAACCAAACATTAACCGCACATCTATCAATATGTGCAACCTTAAGGTAGGTAAATTACAAAAAGATTGTATAATTTAAACCGAACACAATCTGAAAATTGAAGTTTGAAGAAGGTTTTTATTTTTTCCTTCAACTACTGAATTTTTTTTATAGACGGCTGCACTTTTTTAACCCTAGTAGGATTTTATTTGCCACCAAATTTTGGAGATAGTATTTAATAACATCTCTACTTCTTGAAAACGAATAAAAGAAATAATTAAATTTGTATGACTCTTCACGTTGGAAGCTTCACCTTATTATTTTCTTCTTAAATGGATTGACAACAAAATTATAGGAAGATGAGTCCTGTAAGTGGATGGAAAGTAATTGAAAGCCTCTTTTTCTTTTTTGTTATTTAAATGTCGATATTTTTGTCATGACCCGAAATTTTTCACCAACGGAATCGTAATGGCGCTTAACATTTCACTTGCTAGGCAAGCCAACGTTAGAGAATCATTAAGCCAATTCCTTATTTCCATTCAGTAAATAACAATAATTGACTAAGATAAAATATAATAAGTGCGGAATAATATCAAAATTGTATTAACTACTACTACTCGGATCTGGAGTCACAATTCACGAGCATTCTAGAATTTACTACAAGTAATAGTCTGAAAGAAATACAACTGTTTGAATGAAAAAAATAGTAGAACAGAAAAAATAGGCGGGGACTTCAAGGTCTGTGAACGCCGACAGATCTACCTTGAGTCTCTGGACAGCGGACCAATAGCAAAATCTCGATCAACCCGAGCCGATAACAAAATCAGCACAGAAAGTGCAGAGTGCAGTATCAGTACAACCGACCCCATGTACTGGTAAGTGTCAAGCCTAACCTCGACGAAGTAGTGACGAGGCTAAGACAAGGCACCTACAAATCAACCTGTACAATTTAACATTATATATACAAATAACAAAAATGAAGAACTAAACAGAAAATATCGGGAGGGGAACATACTGAGGTTAATACCAGATAAAGAACTACAACAGAATGATCACCGGAGCAGTCAATATACCATGAATCAACAGGAATAGTGAATACAATAAGGAAAAATACAGGACATCACCCTTTGTGCTTTTACTCTCAATCTCACCATAAAATCAATAGAAACGACACAGCATCACCCTTTGTGCATTAACTCTCATATCATGGCACGGCATCACCCTTCGTGCTTTTACACTCACAATATGGCACGACATCACCCTTCATGTATTAACACTCACAATATGACACGACATCACCCTCCGTGCATTAACTCTCATATCATGGCACGGCATCACCCTTCGCGCATTAACACTCTCCCTTACCATAATGAAATGTATAAATAACAACAGGGAGATAGAATAACAAGTACAAACCTTACTTCAACATTTGGTTCCACAATATAAATCTGAAATTTTAAATAAATACTCGATTACCAACAGAAAATCCGAAAATATGATAACGACGATTAATGTAACAACACTAGTATAAACATGTAGCAATTAGGCATAGGTAGAGACAATATAAGAAAAACGGAAGAAACATGAAAAAATAGGTAAATTGATGACGCATAAGTACTCGTCACCTCACATATACACTGCTCACATGAATTTCACTTATTAAATAATCTAAGGTCCCTAATTCCCTCAAGTCAGGGTTAGACACAACACTTACCTTGCTCCGAAGGCCTCCTAATTCTCAATCACAGCTTTTCCTTTAGAATTCACCTCCAAACCACTCGTATCTATTCAAAAATGACTCAATAATATCAAATATTGCTAAAGGAATCCATTATATTGCATAAATTAAATTTTCCAATATTTCCTCCAAAAAGTCAAAAAATCGACCCCGGGCCCGCTTGGTCAAAACCCGAGGTTCAGACCAAAATCCATTTACCCATTCACCCCCGAGCCCAAATATGTAATTGGTTTTGGAATCCGACCTCAAATTGAGATTTTGGAATCCGGCCTCAAATTGAGGTCTAAATTCTCAAATTTTTGAAATTCCTAGTTTCTACCCTAACCCCTAATTCTACCATGAAAACTCTAGATTTTAGGTTGATAATTCATGAAATGTAATGGGTAATTGAAAGAAAATGGTTTAGAATCACTTACCAACACTTTGGGGAAGAAAATGACTCTTGAAAATCGCCTCTACCCGTTTGGTTCTTGAAAAATATTGAAGAAATGGCTTAAACCCGTGTTTGATTCAGTTTTATGCACTGGGCGACAGTGTGCATCGCGTTTGCGAGGCCACTGTCGCATTCGCGAAGGGTACTGGCTGCCAAGCCTTCGCGTTTGCAAGACAGTATTCGCGTTCGTGTAGGCTACCCCACCCTGGTCTTCGCGTTCGCGAGACAGTGTTCGCATTCGCGATGAAGAAAAGGTTGACTCCCCCCTCCCCTCCCCCCAGTGCCTCACACTATGCGTTCGCGATGGGCTTGTTGCGTTCGCGAAGGGTAACGCCCCCATCGCTTCGCGTTCGCGAAGAAGAAATTCCGGCCTCATCAGTTTATTCTTCGCGTTCGCGAGAGGACCTTCGCGAACGCGAAGAAGGACATGCCAGAACCTAGAATCTGCAGAAAAACCAGATTTCCAAAGTCCAAAATATCCTGTGGCCTATCCGAAACTCATCCGAGCCCTCGGGGCTCCAAACCAAACATGCACGCAAGTCTAAAAATATCATACGAACTTGCTCACGTGATCAAATCGCCAAAATAACACTTAGAACTACGAATTTAGCACCAAATCAAATAAAATTCTCAAGAACACTTTAAAATTTTTATTTTCTCAACTGGACGTCCGAATCACGTCAAATCAACTCCGTTTCTCACCAAATTTCACAGACAAGTCTTAAATATCATAATAAACTTGTACCTAGCTCCGAATCCAAAATACGGACCCGGTACTAACAATGCCAAACATCAATCAATTCTGAAAAATAAATAATTTCCAGACTTTTAATTTTTATCAAAAATTCATAACTCAAGCTAGGGACCTCCGAATTCGATTCAGGGTATACGTCCAGGTCCCATAATTCGATACGGATCCGGACCCGTTTCCCAAAAATATTGACCGAAGTCAAATAAAATTAACTTTTTAAGGCATAAATTCTTGTTTTCATCAATTTTTTTATGCTTTCCGGAAACATGTCCAGACTGCGCACGCAAATCGATGAGAATAAAAATGAAAATTTTAAGGCTTAATAGCGCAGAATCGAGTTTCAAAACATAAGATGACCTTTTGGGTCATCACAATTTTATAAATGGAATTTCGAAGTGGTATGTTCGTAATTGACTTTAAATACTAAAAATATTAGGTCACGTAGATGCAGCAGTTTTTTAAGATTTTAAATTCTTAAATATTAAGGAATTTATTAAAATGACTATCTTGTCTAGTGTGGAATACATTTTTAAAGGGTAAAAAAGGCGAATGACATTTCGTTAGGGCATTCGAGCTTTTAATATAGTATAGATATAGATAGATCGATTCAACTTTTAACTTTTAGGATTTCCACTTTTAATATAATATTCATTTTTTAATTAACTAGTCTTAGGGTACGCGCTTTGCACGTGTACCTATATCAATAAATATATAATTTTTAAAAATTATATAAATATTATTAAATAATGTGTTTGAGTTATTGAATAAATATTAAAAATTATGAGTTCCTAAAAATAATAAATGTTAATCTCACTTAGCTAGTTCTGCCAATAATTTTATTGAGCTAGCTTAGTGAGATTAAAATTCATTATTTTTAGGAACTTATATATATTTTAGTATTTATTCAATAACTCAAACACATTATTTAATAATATTTATATATTTTTTAAAAACTATATTTATTGTTAAAGATACACACGATTATTTTCGAACTATTTTCCTACTCAAACAATATATTATTCTCTTTATAAATTTGTGTAATATTTAAAAACTACCTTTTGTAATTAAAATAAATATTTAGTTTGGTACCAAATCTTTTACTTTTAGTAGTATATCTCGTTAGAATTATAAGCTCTCCAGTTAAGAAGAATGAATGTGAAACATATTTCCATTGAAATTGCCGTCGGATATACAAGGAAAATAAAACGTAATATCACTCCTATTTCCCCAAATAATATTTACTTTAAGGTCCTTAATAAATAGCTTCTTACATAATTAAAATAAGGAAAAAATTTAATAATTAAAAAATTTATTCATTTGAAAGTCCTAAATATTAGGATAATAATTAAATTATAGTTTTGTCTAATGTAAAGTTTTAAAGGGTAAAAAAGGCAAACGACATTTCGTTAAAGGCTTTCGTGCTTTTAATCTATATCTATACTATATTAAAAGTACGAAGGCCCTTAGCGAAATGTCGTTCACCTTTTTTACCCTTTAAAAATAGATTTCACGTTGGATAAAATTATAATTATAATTTAATTATTTTCCTAATATTTAGAACTTTAAATTAATTATTTTTTTCCTTATTTTAACCATGTAAAAATTTCTAATATTTAGGAATCTGATATTGAGTTAGATTTTACTTAGATAATTTTTCTGTATATAGTGTGACTATTTTCCTTACATATAACTCTCCCATGTTTCCAAGTTTTTACACGTTAGAAATTGTAATGAATTGCAAAGTTTTTGTCTTCGTGCATATTTTCAAATTCTAATTCTTTGTCCATTTCTTTTTTGGGCCATGTGAGTAGCAAAAATTCTATTTTTTCATACGTAGACAAAGTGTTTAAGGTGACTTATACATTTTTTATAATTAACATAAGCACTTTAATTAATAATGATAGATAACACGTACATCATCTTATATATTAAATATCATTGTCATTAATTATTTTATTTAAAATTCAAAAATTAAGTGAAAGTTTTGTTATAATAGGAACTCTTAATATTTAGAATTCAAAATTGGATAATATTTTAATTCATATTAATTATTATTTTTACTTGAATTGCATAAAATAACTATAACTCCTTAATTCATGTTCAAAGAAGAAAAATCGAAAATTTAATTTTAAATTTGTAACGACCTGACTTGTCGTTTTAAGAATTAACGCCACGTTCAGTGACTTAAGGTCTCGAGCAACTTTGTAATAAGTATTATGACCCGCGGGTGTGGTCGAGTTTGATTTTCAGAAGATTCAGAATTTAATTAAAAGAACAATTCTTATTTAAGAAGCTTAAAAGAAAAGAGTTGACCAGAGAGTTGACTTTTTAATATTGGAGCCGAAATCTGATTTTGAAAATTGGAATACCTACATTATGTCATTTATGACTTGTGCGCAAAATTTGACGTCATTCCAGATTGATTTAATACGTTTCGGCGCAAAACATGAAAGTTAGGAGATTCAAAAATTCATAATTCGATTCGAGGCGCAATTCATAATTTTGACGTTGTTTGACGAGATTTGAAGCCTCCACTAAGTTCGTATTGTATTTTGGGACGTGTTGGTATATTTGGTTGAGGTCCCGAGGGGCTTCGGTTGTATTTTTGGATCATTGGTCAATATCGGGTCAAGACAACCTCTTTTCAGTATTTTGAGTACACGAAAAAGTCCGTAGTGTGTTTTATGATTGAAATTCATATATGGTTTGTGTCCGGGAGGTTCCGGATGAGTTTCGGAGTGAATTTTGAGCGAGTCCGGGCATTTCGACACTCTGATATTGTTCTATCACTTTTGGGGGTGCGGACCGCACATTTTGGGGTGCTGAGGCGAAGGAGAGGTGCGGACTGCACATAAAAGTGCGGACCGCAGCAGAAAAATACGGACCTCAGAGGAGGAGTGCGGACTGCACAATTCTGTCCGCGGCCGCACTCCAGGGAGTTCTGCAGATTCATCGGTTGGACTTCGGAAGCTTATATCTTTTGATCCACAAGGATTATTGAGATGATTCAAAAATGAAAGTTGTAGCCCTTCGTACCTAGTTTCTAGGAAGATAAAGAAATCATCATTTGGACATTTGTAGACAAAGTTATGGCCAATTTAGTAAAACCTAATAGTGTAGAAGGTGCAAAGTGTGGACCGCACAACTTTTGTGCGACCGCTGAACCTGGAATGTGAGGACCGCACAAATATGGTGCACTCACCACAATGAGGGATTAGATTGTGTATTATAAAACCAAAGGTTTGGGTATTATTTCACATTTGGACTTTGGGAGCTCGGTTTGTGGCGATTTTTCGTGGGATTTTCAAGAAATTCATCGGGGTAAGTGACTCTAACCCAGATTTGGTTAACATACATGAATATATCATTGCTTTCATCATTTAATTAGTACTTTGAGATGAAAATTTGGGAAAAATTGTAAAAACTTCATAAACCACAAATTTAAGATTTGAAGGTCCATTTGACATCGGAATTTGATAATTTTAGTATGGTTGAACTCGTATCGGAATGGGTGATCGAATTTCATAAAAATTATGCTGGATTTTGAGAGGCGTGTCCCACGTTGACTTTTGTTGACTTTTTGGAATAAATGTTTAAGTCGACATTTTATTTATCAGGAATTATTTCCAATGAATTTTAATGAAGTTATACAATTGAATTGGATAGATTTGAGCTGTCCAGAGGTCAATTCAAGAAAGAAGGCTATTTTGGAATATTGACCTAACTTCACAAAGGTAAGTGTCTTGCTTAACCTCGAGTGGGGGAAATACCCCTTAGGCATTGAGTATTATGTGCAAACTGTGTAATTGAAAACCACGTACGCGAGGTGACGAGTACGTACTTTATTTATATGTGCAAATTTCGTTGATTAAAATTCTTAGACGCCCTTAGGTATTAAATTGGAAATTATTGACACTTATTAAATCCTCTATTTGTCATTCCTAGATCCTTGTTTGTTGAAATTATTTTATACGATGATTTGGTGTGATTGCCACCTTGATTTTATGTGAAATATTATTTTGTTGAGCTGTTCACTTCCGGATATTTTTGTTAAGATTATGTGTACATTATGGTCAAACGATGGGATCCTTATTGTGGAAAATAATGTATTGTTGATTTCTGTGGCAAGTTGTAATATTTGGGCACTTGATGTGCAATTGGTGATATGTTGTAAGATTTGAGCACTTGATGTGCAATCTGTGATATGTTGTAAGATTTGAGCACTTGATGTGTAATTTGTGAAATGTTGTAATATTTGGGCACTTGAGGTGCAAGTTTTATTATGTTCTGATACCATGATAGAAATATGGGCATGAGGTGCTAGGTGAAATATGATGATTTTATTATTGACACGTGAGTTGTCCGTGTGGTTGTGATAGAAATATGAGCACGAGGTACCGTGAAAAATATGAAAGTCGGCTGAGACCCGTAATTTTTATGAATGTGAAATGAGGTGTCACATGGTGACTTTTACTTGAAAAATATATTTATTTGAAAGAAGTATATTCAAAATATATTTATTTAAAAGAAGTATATTCGAAAGATACTTGTCTTAAATAATAATATGTGAAGGAATTATATTTGAAGGACTTCATTAATTGATTTTACTTGTGTTTCTTATTCGTCTGAGCAATAATTATGATGTTCTTATTGCCTTGATGTTATATCACTAGTTGATTTTGTTGTTATCATTGTTAGTTGTTTTCCAGTACTTTTGTATACTGCTATATTACACAGGTTAGTTGACTAGTGAGTGTCTTAACTGTACCTCGTCACTACTCCACTGAGGTTAGTCTTGATACTTACTGGGTACCAACTGCGGTGTACTCATACTACACTTTTGTATATTTTTGTGCAGAGATAGGTATTGGAGATATCAGACTTGAGCAGAGTTAAAGCGGGACCGTAAGGATTCAAAGTAGAGCTGCTTGGTCGTCGCAGTCCCTTGGAGTCTTTTCATTTCATTGTACTGTTAATTTTTAATCAAATAGTATTGTATATTCGGTCCTTGTGATCATCCCATGTATTCAGTTAGAGTTCTTGACTCAGTACTACCAGTCTTGGGAGGTTATATATTCTTATTTGTTCCGCTGTTAGTTTTGATTACTTATTTAATTCAAACAAAAATGGCTTCAAAATGTAATTGAAATCGGCTTACCTAGTATTAGAGACTAGGTGCCATCACGACGCCTGTGACGGAATTTTGGGTCGTGACAAGTTGGTATCAGAGCTCTAGGTTCATAGGTTCTACGAGTCACGAACGAGTCTAGTAGAGTCTTGTGGATCGGTATGGAGACGTCTGTACTTATCTTCGAGAGGCTACAGAACTGTTAGGAAATTTCCACTTCTTTCATTCTTGTCGTGTGAAATTTGTTGAATTTGGAATTTGAGCCTTTGTATCTCTATTCTCTCACTGATGGTGAGGACACGTGCTACCAGGTCAGCTGAGCAGACACTTGCACATACTGCTAGGGCTGCAAGAGGTCGGGGCCGAGTTACAGGCCGAGGAAGGGCACGTGCCGCGACTAGAGCACCTGTCAGAACAACAGTTGAGGAGCCGCCAGTAGTTCCAGTTGGGGGACAGGTACCAGAAGCACCTGTTGTTACCCCCTGACTTTAGGAGACTTTAGCACAGTTCCTGAGTATGTTTGGTATATTAACTCAGGCGGGATTGATCTCTGTTGCACCAAATATTTCGCAGATTGGGGGAGTATCCCAGACTCCTACCACAACTCCAGAGCAACATGTTCATGTTTGTCAGGTTTTGGGTGTAGTACTAGTACAACTTGTTATTCTGGTTCGGCCTGAGGTTAGACCAGAGGTATCAGAAAAAGAACAAAAGAGACTTGAAAGGTTTAAGAGGTATAGTCTACCTACTTTCAGTGGCACAACTACAGAGGATGCCCAAGGATTTCTAGAAAATTATCACTTTATTCTCCGCACCATGGGTATTGTGGAAATGAACGGAGTTGCCTTTACTATATTTCAACTGTCAGGCGAGCATATCAGTGGTGGCAAATCTATGAAGAAGGTAGACCAGCCGATGCAACACCACCAACTTGGGCTCAATTTTAGGAAATGTTCTTGAAAGAGTTTATTCCCCAAACTCTCCAAGATGCGTGGCACACAGAGTTTGAATGGTTGTGTCAGGGCACTATGACAGTGTCAGAATATGCTATTAGGTTCAGTGAGTTAGCCCGTCATGCACCTATCTTGGTTCCTACAGTTAGAGAACGGGTCCGTAAATTCATTGAGGGGCTCGATTATGATATTAAAATATGCATGGCTCGAGAGTTGCAAACCGATACTCCATTTCAACAAGTAGTGGAGATTGCAAGCAAGATTGAGGGTGTTTTAGGCGAGGAAAGGGAGTGTAAGGAGGCCAAAAGGTCTCAAAGCTCTGGAGGGTTCAGTGGATTTTACTCTTCAGCTATGACCCATTATAGCGGAGGCTCGAGTAGTCGGCCAGCTCAGTCCGCACATCAGGTTACTCGGAGTGCTCCAGTAAGTTCTTCACCGTCGGTACGGGATTCCTATAATGATTATTCCAATTATCCGTCACAGACTCAGTATGAGTAATCGCGACCTCATAGGGGTTGTTATGAGTGTAGTGATACTAGGCACATTATGAGAGACTGTGCCAGACTTGGGAGGGTTAGATTTTATCAGAACACTCAGACTATGGGCCCCAGTGCAGCTAATACTCCACAGGCACAACCTGTTAGGGGTGAAGGACAGGCGGGTAGAGGGCGCCTAAGAGGTGGAGACCTGACCCGTTGGTATAATCGTTATGATTTGGCTGAGGCCGATACACCAGATGGTGTCGTTACAGGTACGATCCCGATTTGTTATAAAAGGGTATTTTTCCTTAATTTGATTCAGTTCTGAATATTGAGGTGAGTCCTCCTATTATGCTCCGCTTATGGGTGAGCTTCGTAATTTTTATGACCCACTTATATGTTTATCCCTGTTGGGACATTTGAAGATGTGAGCCCGTGTCTGTCATTTTATTTTTGTACACCATTGAGGGCTATAAGTCCAAAAGAAATTTTTATTATTCATTATAGTGGGTTTAATATGTTTCGGAATAATTGATTCCAATTTTTATGAATTATATGCCCTACCAGTATGAGGGTTCATTATGTGTTATGAAAAATTATTTACGAAATTTATTGAAAAGAAGAAAGAAAGGAAATTGAAAATTTCAGTTGGCACAATGTGCAAAATACTTGTGATACGAAGTTGAGGATGAGATCCTCGCATTTTTATATGATGTGAAATATTTAAACCGGGCTACAAGCCGCGGTGGAAGTCATATAAGGACGAGGTCCTTGTGGTAAAATATTTATGATTTTAAAATTCTCCCTGTGTGAAATTTAATTTGTACAACAATATTAATAGGGAGTCATGCCTGTTAGGCTTATTTGATAATTCTTGTATATTTTTTGTGCATATTCAGCCATTTTCGTACTGTAAACATTGAGTTTTAGCCTATGATATGAGTGCCCAGGTGACGTTAAATGTGACTTATTAATTCGAGTAAGTAATCATAAGGTCTTCATACCTCACATTTTGTTGTCAGTGTTGTGAAAATTTTGAAATGAGGTGGGGGTTAATATGAGATTAATTGATGATGCTGGAATTAATTATGAACGGCTTTTAAGACCAGAGATGTGGTTATGAGCATACATATGATGTGCTTCATGTCCTGATATCATTGTGATAATGCAGTGCTTGAAATTCTGAGATTAGTGTTATTGATATATACATTGTAGTGTTTTGTTGGGTTGTGGATGTGTTGTTAGGAGTTGTTTTGGTGTTACTCTGGCATGTGGTTAGGCCCAATTATAGGGGAGACTCTGCCGAAATTTCTAAAAAATTTGGGAGTTAAAAATATTTGGGAGATTGATATGTGCGAAAGAAGAGATAAATTATGTTATGTGTTTGAGGGCGAATGATCCTAAGCGGAGAAGAATGTAACACCCTAGAAAATTTTTGAAGTACTTTAACACTATCAAGAAAGTTGATGTGTGCGTAGGCACGAGTTGCTATAGCCAGTTGAGACTAATACCGTGTGTTGTTGTGAAAAATTAGGCCTTTTGAAAATGTTGGAGTGTAAGAAATTGATCTTAAAGTTGACAAATATGGATAAAAGAAATAATCTCAAATGAGATGGTGTTGTCGGGCTTATCTCAAATGCGGTAACGGGGGATCAACCGTGAGTTTATGTGTAAAAGTAAAATCATCAATTTGGTAACCTCAGAATAATTCTTAGCACGTTCGAGGACAAACCTTTGTTTAAGAGGTGGAGAATGTAACGACCCGACTTGTCATTTTAAGAATTAACTCCCAGTTCAGTGACTTAAGGTCTCGATCAACTTCGTAATAAGTATTATGACCTGCGGATGTGGTCGAGTTTGATTTTCGGAAGATTCGAAATTTAATTAAAAGAAAAATTCTTATTTAAGAAGCTTAAAAGAAAAGAGTTGACAGGGGAGTTGACTTTTTGTTATTGGGGCCGAAATCCGATTCTGAAAATTGGAATGCCTACATTATGTCATTGACTGTGAACAGGAAGCAGCTCTACCTCGGTCTCCAAACTCAACAAATAGCTCCGCTCACAAAACTTGATTGCGTCCAAGTCCTGAATCTGCATAATTAAGTGCAGATTGTAGCATAAGTACAACCGACCTCATGTACTCTGTAAGTATCATGACTAACCTCGGTGAGGTAATAGTGGCAAGCACAACTAATGATACTCAATTGAAAACCTACTCAGTTCATAAATATATAAGTACATAGCAATGGTACCAACTAAACATGAAAAACAAGTATAATCAAATCAATGCACACAGAAAAGATGTGCCAAGTCTCATAACAGTTTAACAGCTTGAAGATATGCGTTTATCACCCAAGGATCATCAACATTAGCATATAGAGAAGATATGCATTAAGAATCAAGTCAATGTGCACATGTAAACATATAGAGAAGATATGTATTGTGCCTTCACCTTCCAGTCAAAACGACATATAGAGAAGATATACAAAAAGAAGCATCTATACATTTCAAAACTATCGTACAGAAAAGACATGCGATAAAACATGCATAGACCCAAGGTATTTGCAAATTTATGACTTGTGTGCAAAATTTGACGTCATTCCGGATTGATTTGATACGTTTCGGTACAAAACATAAAAGTTAGGAGATTCAAAAACTCATAATTCGATTTGAGGTGCAATTCATAATTTTGACGTTGTTTGACGAGATTTTAAGACTCCACTAAGTTCGTATTGTATTTTGGTACATGTTGGTATATTTGGTTGAGGTCCCGAGGGGCTTGGGTGTATTTTGGATCATTGGTTGAAAGATTAGTAAAGTTAAGAAATTTGGGAGTTTGGCCATGGTCAATAACGGGTCAATATCGGGTCAAGACAACCTCTTTGTAGTATTTTGAGTGTGCGAGAAGGTTCGTAGCGTGTTTTATAATTGAAAGTCATATATGGTTTGTGTCCGGGAGGTTCCGGATGAGTTTCAGAGTGAGTTTTGAGTGACTTCGGGCATTTTGGCACTCTGATATTGTTCTGACACTTTTGGGGGTGAGGACCGCACATTTTGGGGCGCTGAGGTGAAGGAGAGGTACGGACCACACATAAAAGTGCGGGCAATAGCAGAAAAATGCGGACCTCAGAGGAGGAGTGCGGATCGCACAATTCTGTCTGCGGCCGCACTCCAGGGAGTTCTGCAGATTCGCCGGTCCAACTTTGCAAATTTATATCTTTTAATCCACAAAGAATATTGAGATGATTCAAAAACGAAAGTTGTAACCCATCGTGCCTAGTTTCCAGGAAGATAAAGAAATTATCATTTGGACATCTGTAGAGAAAGTTATGGTAAATTGACTAAACCCTAGTGTGGAGAAGCTGCGAAGTGCGGACCGCACAAGTCTTGTGCGACCACAGAACTTGGAATGTGTGAATCGAACAAAAATGGTGCGGTCAGCATAATTAGGGGTCAGATTGTGTATTATAAAACTGAGGGTTTGGGTATATTTCACATTTGGACTTTGGGAGCTCGGTTTGTGGCGTTGTTTCATGGGATTTTCAAGAAATGTATCGTGGTAAGTGTCTCTAACCCAGATTTGGTTAACATACATGAATATATCATTGCTTTCATCATTTAATTAGTACTTTGAGATGAAAATTCGGGAAAAATTGTAGAAACTTCATAAACCACAAATTTAATATTTGAAGGTCCATTTGACATCGGAATTTGATAATTTTAGTATGGTTGAACTCGTATTGGAATGAGTGATCGGATTTTGTGAAAATTATGCCGGATTCCGAGAGGCGGGTCCCGCGTTGACTTTTATTGACTTTTTGGAATAAATATTTAAGTCGACGTTTTATTATCCGAAATTATTTCCGATGAATTTTAATGAAGTTATACAATTGAATTGGATAGATTTGAGCTGGCCGGAGGTCAATTCAAGCAAGAAGGTTATTTTAGAATATCGGCCTAACTTCAAAAAGGTAAGTGTCTTGCCTAACCTCGAGTGAGGGAAATACCCCTTAGGCATTGAGTATTATGTGCAAACTGTGTAATTGAAAACCATGTACGCGAGGTGACGAGTACGTACTTGGTTTATATGTGCAAATTTCGTTGATTAAAATCCTTAGACGCCCTTAGGTATTAAATTGGAAATTATTGACACTTATTAAATCCTCTATTTGTCATGCCTAGATCCTTGTTTGTTGAAATTGTTTTATATGATGATTTGGTGTGATTGCCACCTTGATTTTATGTGAAATATTATTTTGTTGAGATGTTCACTTCCGGATATTTTTGTTAAGATTTTGTGCACATTATGGTTAAGCCATGGGATCCTTATTGTGGAAAATAATATATTGTTAATTTCTGTGGTAAGTTGTAATATTTGGGCACTTGATGTGCAATTTGTGATATGTTGTAGGATTTGAGCACTTGATGTGCAATTTATGATATGTTGTAAGATTTGAGCACTTGAAGTGCAATCTGTGATATGTTGTAAGATTTGAGCACTTGATGTGCAATTTGTGAAATGTTATAATATTTGGGCACTTGAGGTGCAAGTTGTATTATGCTGTGATATTTGGGCACTTGAGGTGCGATTTGTGAAATATTGTGATATTGATACGCATACGGTGAGATAAGGGTGGCTTGAAACGCGTGGCTTGTAGGGGAACTACTAGAAGTCATGCGGTGATATAAGGTTAGGGTGTTGAAACACATGCTGTGAGATAAGGGTGGCTTGAAACGCGTGGCTAGTAGGGGAACTACTAGAAGTCATGCGGTGTGATAAGGATGGCTAAAACGCGAGATGTTATTTCGGGAAAAATGATTTCTTTAAAATTAAATGTGAAGGCTCCCGCGGTGATATAAGAAAATGAGATATTGTGAATTTATTTATGATTTTGGACTACGAGGCAGTACCTCAGGAGTGCCCTGTTGATATTTCTTTATTTATGTTCTTGTCTTGGGTGATTGTGTTTCATTTAATATGTAAATTCTTATCTTCTTCCGTGATGTACTAGTTGACTTTATTATTTTATGTTTTGTGCTCCTAGTTATATTGTGTTGGGTTTGGCATTTTAGCACTCGACTCTGAAGATGTATATTTCTGGTGTTTCTTACTGATTTTCGATGATTGAGTTGATTTAAATAAAAGGAGTTATTATATTTTAAATTAAATAGTTTTGCATCCAAATTAATAGTTAACTGATGCTTTAATTTAAGTGCAAATGTTATTTTCTTCACCCAAATAATTTCTAAAATAAATTCATTTCTTTGTTGATTTTTTTACTTGATTTAAAAATTGTGAACTTACTTTATTGAAAATAAATTGATCCTGCGGATATTATATATATTTATTATTGACACGTATGTTGTACGTGTGGTTGTGATACAAATATGGGCATGAGGTGCCGGGTGAAATATGATGATTTTATTATTGACACGTGAGTTGTCCGTGTAGTTGTGATAGAAATATGGGCACGAGGTGCTGTGAAAAATATGAAAGTGGGCTAAGACCAGTAATTTTTATGATTGTGATATGAGGTGTCACATGGTGACTTTTACTTGAAAAATATATTTATTTGAAAGAAGTATATTCAAAATATATTTATTTAAAAAAAGTATATTCGAAAGATACTTGTCTTAAATAATAATATGTGAAGGAATTATATTTGAAGGACTTGATTAATTGATTTTACTTGTGTTTCTTATTCGTCTGAGCAATAATTATGATGTTCTTGTTACCTTGATATTACATCACTAGTTGATTTTGTTGTTATCATTGTTAGTTATTTTCTAGTATTATTTTTGTGTGTTATATTGCACAGGTTATTTGACTAGTGAGTATCTTGACTGTACCTCGTCACTACTCCACTGAGGTTAGTCTTGATACTTACTGGGTACCGACTGTGGTGTACTCATACTACACTTAAGCATATTTTTGTGCAGAGCCAGGTATTGGAGATATCGGACTTGAGCAGAGTTAAAGTGGGACCGTAAGGATTCAAGGTAGAGCTGCTTGGTCGTCGCAGTCCCTTGGAGTCTTTTCATTTCATTGTACTGTTAATTTTTAATCAAACAGTATTGTATATTCGGTCCTCGTGATCTTCCCATGTATTCAGTTAAAGTTCGTGACTCAGTACTACCAGTTTTGGGAGGTTGTATATTCTTATTTGTCCCGCTGTTAGTTTTGATTACTTATTTAATTCAAAAAAAAAAATGGCTTCAAAATATAATTGAAATCGGCTTACCTAGTATTAGAGACTAGGTGCCATCACGACGCCTATGGCGGAATTTTGGGTCGTGACAAAATTCCTATTTATCAAGATTTAATAACAACTAAATAATGTATATAACGAACAAAGTTAAACCGGTTTTGACAATATTGTTTTGAATTAAGGAGTAATCAAAATATCAAGATATATTTTCTTCTACTTCTAATGATAAATTTAAATTAAATTACTATATTTTCAATTCAAACGAGAGAAATGAGTTTGAATATAATAATAAACAAGTAAACAAAAAATGATAAAGTTCACAAAGAATAAGTAAGAACTATTTGTTACTAAAATTGATAATATCAGTCTGTGCTCCTTCTATATTCAATGATATTTTAGGTTCTCAAACTTTGTGTCTTTTGCTTTGTAAATATATGCGACTTTTAAATCTCTAGATGTTACTGTCATTAATGCTAAAAATATTTCAAAATTCATAATTATATTAGTTAATAACAAAAATTACAAAAGGGATATTGCATTTTTTAAAGAAAAAAACAACACTGTGTTTGAAACCTTGATTTGAAGAAATACTTGTTGTATATTAAGATGAAGCAAGGAAAAATATATAATTATATTCTGACAAATAATATTTATATATGATTATATAACAATTAACGATTGAAAATTATCATTTTTGGAAGTTGGTTTTTCAATTATTCTTCACTTTCACGTGCCTAAAGGGGAGAGTATATATCCACGCTCTTTAACTCATCGATGTCCAGAGTATATCAATTATCAAATAGCCAACTTCAGAGGGTAGCTAAGACTATAAATTGTTTAGGAATTTTTTGTAACGACCCGACCGGTCGTTTTGAGAGTTGTAGCTCTGTTTCCTCATTTACTGCTCATTTTATACTTTATAGTTATTATGTGACTTGTCGGGGTAGTCAATTCGGGTCCGGTTGAGTTTTGGAAGAAAATGAGATACTTAGTCTCATGGTTGAAAACTTAAGCTGAAATGATTGACCGGATATTGATCTATAAATAAATGACTTTGGAATAGAGTTTTGACAGTTTTGTTAGCTCCGTAGGGTTATTTTGGACTTAAACGTGTCCGGATTATGATTTGGAGGTCCGTAGTGAAATTAGGCTTAAAATGACGAAAGTTAAATTTTTTTGGAAAGTTTGACCGGAGTGGACCTTTTGATATCGCGGTCGAATTCCGATTTCGGAAGTTGGAGTAGGCCCGTAATGTCAATTGTAATTTGTGTGCAAAATTTGGGGTCAATCGGACGTGTTTTGAAAGGTTTCGGCGTCGTTTGTAAAAGTTGAATTTTCTTAGTTTTAATAGGCTTGAATTGGGGTGTGATTCGTGTTTTTGAAGTTGTTTGATGTAATTTGAGTGCTCGGCTAAGTTTGTATGAGGTTTTAGGACTTGTTGGTATGTTTGGTTGAGGTACCCGGGGCCTCGGGTTGATTCCGGAGGGTTAACGGATCAAAAGTTGAAGTTGAGAGATTGCTGAAGTTGGACCTCTCCTGGTGTAACCGCACCTACGGAGCTTTGATCGTAGGTGCGAGCTCGCAGGTACGGACTGGGATGCGCAGGTGCGAGTTTAGAGGGGAATATGCAGGTGGCCGCAGGTGCGAGGTAATTGCCGCACCAGCGTGACCGCAGATGCGGTAGGGGGACCGCAGAAGCGAAACTGGGCAGGTGAGCTTGGTCCGCAGAAGCGGCTTGGATGCTCGCAGGAGTGATTTCGTAGAAGCGGAGTGAGGGACTGCATGAGCGGAATGAGCTGCAGATGTGTGTGAGATGTCGCTTCTGCAACGCCGCAGAAGCGGAAGTGCTGGCAGAACACTTAAATACCAGGATTCGCGACTCTGCTTCATTTTAAATATTTTGAGCTCGGATTTTGGCGATTCTTGAGAGGGTTTTCGAGGGGATTCTTGAAGTAAGTCCCTTGTGCTTATTTTTTATCAATAATCTTACATCCCCATTGATTTTTCCATCTAGTTGATATGTATGAGGCTAGTGATTTGGAGAGTTTGATTTGAGGATTTGGGTGATGATTTGGTGTCGGATTTTGATAAACTTGGTATGGTTAGACTCGTGGTTGAATGTGCTCCCCGATTTTGTAATTTTTATCGGATTTCGAGACGTGGGCCTAGGGAGCGGCTTTTGAGTCGATTTTTGACTTTTGATTTATATCTTAGCATTTTCTTATGGAGTTGATTCCTTTAGACTGTATTGATTATATCGAATTGTTTATGGCTAGATTCGAGATATTCGGAGGTTGTTTCGCGAGGCAAGGGTGTGTTGGAGTAGAGATTTGCTCGGATTGAGGTAAGTAACAGTTTTAAATTTGGTTCTAAGGGTATGAAACCCCGTATTACGTGCCATGTATTTGGTTTGGAGGTGACGCACATGCTAGGTGTGGACGTGCACTGTAGGAATTGTGACTTCGTCAAATTTCAGGGAACTGTGTAGTTGAATAATCTGTTGTTATCTGTACATTCTCCATGTATTAGAGAAATTGAACCACAAACCATGTTAGAAATCATGTTTAGACTATGTGTTGACACTGTAGGGACCCACGGAGGTCGTGTACATGTTGAATTATCTGCTAAATTATTGTTTTATACTCAGTCACAGTTTTACTTGTATATTACATCTCAGTCTCTATTGTTCATTGTTGATGCATCATATTATTGATGTTTGGGCTGGTTATCATGATTTTGAGAGCCCGAGAGACTGGAGAGGTTGATGACTGAGTGAGGTCGAGAGCCTGATTGTGAGGATGTTTATGGGATCGGGCTGCACGCCACAGCATGTTTCACTGATATATGTCATGATTGGCTTGTTATAGAGCTTGGGCTGAATGATCCCCTTCGGAGTCTGTACACACCCCCATTGAGCGCAGGTACCTACTTAGTGTGAGTGCCGAGCGACTGAGAGGAATGAGTGATTGTGAGGTTGGAGTGAATGGGAGGACTGAGTGACTGCTGCTCTGTGAGGATGTATTTGACTTCATTATTTTTGCACTTCAGCTGTCATATATCATCGTCTTGAAATTTCGGAGATATATTATCTTCTGTTTTGGTTGAACTTGATATGAATTTACTGCTTTGGCCTTAATTGTCGAATTTAAAGTATTCCTACTTTCCTATGTTGAAATCACTGTAATTGAACCTTGTCTGTGAAGCTCGTCACTACTTTCAGTTCTTCATTTAGTCTTGTTACTTACTGAGTTAGTTGTACTCACGCTACACCCTGCACTCCGTGTGCAGATTTAGGTATTTTCGGATACGGTGGGTGTTGATTTCAGCGCACAGTTGATCTTCTGGAGATTCTAAGGTAGCTGCCGGTGTTTTGGAGACCTTGTCTCTCCTTCCTATCTTTCCATTTATTGTATTTAGTTTATACCATCATACACAGTATTCTCCAAACTTGTGATGTATATATGCTCGTGTACGTTATGACACCCCGATTGTTGGGAACTTCAACTTTGTGTTTTGGGGTTTCTATCCCGTTTATGAGAATTTTCATTGTTTAAACTGCTTAAATTCGTTTTCTGTTGAAAGTATTGAAAATATTGTGAAATGTCGGCTTGCCTACTACCACATTAGGCGCCATCATGACAGGTTAGGATTTTGGGTCGTGACATTTATTTTTAACATACGCTCCATATTTTTTGCTAAGTAGCATAGTCCCTTTAGAATCCACTAATAATAAGTAACTTCATTATAATCTTAACCTCCTACTTCTATAAAAATATATATACATGGTTATGTGCCTGGATAGAAAAAGAAAGCTCACTTCAAAACGAAAAAAAGTTAATAAAAAAGATGGAAAAGGGTCAAAAATATTCCAAACGTATTGAAAATGACTCAAAAATATCCTTCGTTAACCTTTTAGGTTATAAATACCCCTAACGTTTTTCTTTGGCTCAAGTATACCCTTACATCTAACAGACCAAGCTGACTACGTTTAAAAAAATAGCCTCATGGCACATTATAAGCCTGCCACTTGTCTTTCTCAACAATAAAATTAAACTCACCCATTTATTTAAAAATACCCAAATCCTGACCATTACCCACCCGGTTAAATAAAGCCGACCCATATTTTTTCTTCTTCAATCAGGTAAACTTCCTTCTTCCTCTTCTTTCTTCCAGCATGGTAGTGCTTATACTCATGCCATACGCTTGACACGGTACATCATATATAAGACCAACGTTTCATATGTTTTTAGTGCTTTACATTGTCACGATCCAAAATCTAACTAGTCGTGATGACACCTAACTTAACCCGTTAGGTAAGCCAACTATTCACTATCCACTTTTAATGTAATTTAACCAGACAATTATTAAAGAAAATATATGAAACCATTACATCTCCCCAAGAACTGGTAGTACAAATCATGAGCTTCTAAGAATAGAGTATACAAAGCAGAAATGAAATAAATACATAGTCTATTTGAATAATACATAAACAGAGCTTTTATAAATCTAAGGCTACCCTGAACAAGAGGCAGCTACAACAGGAACGCAGGTACATCTTCAAATCCTGCAACCATCGAGCACAGCAACAACTGCAGCCAACATCTGCACGCAATGTGTAGAAGTGTAGTATAAGTACAAACGACCCCATGTACTGAGTAAGTAACAAACCTAGTCGTAGGTTGAAAGTTGTGACGAGCTTCTACCAAGATCGGGTCCAAAATCACTAATCCACAACAATTCATAACAACATAAAACAAATAATACCAGAAGTAACTTAGAGATAAAACGCTCAGCCAAATCATGATTTCAAAAATAATAGTTCTTCCTTTCAAATTCATTAGTGAAAACCCAAATCGTTTGCCGAAATTGCCAAAAATATTAATAGTTTGAAAACAATAAATTTCTGCCAAAATCTTTTCAATAACAAATAAGATGTTTCATGATAACCCGTGAAAAACAAATGCATCATTATGCCTATCTGTCAAAATGTGTAAGAAATCATGAATGATGTGATGATGTACAACATGAGGAAAATAAATCTCTATGCCTGTATGTCATGTGTGCATGCCAATGCTATGCAACTTAGTGATAAAATTATAAACAGCCCCCCGAGCTTACCTCACAATCACTCGTAAACAACCCCTCGGACATACCTCACAATCACTCGTAAATAGCCCCTCGGGCATACCTCACAATCACTCATGCCTTTCAGTCACTCATCACTCGACACTCGGCACTCGGCACTCGCATTCAGTAGGTACCTGCGCTCACTGGGGGTGTGTACAAACTTCGGAGGGGCTCCTTCAGCCCAGGCGCTATAATCTGCACTGACAACTCACGTGCTATAATAATAAAGTGTATAAAGCATGCAGCAGGCGGGCAGCCCCGATCCACACCTCACAATCAGGCCCTCGGCCTCACTCAGCCATTAATCTCTCCAGTCTCTCTCTCATGGGCTCAAAATATCATGAAAATATAAAATAGCCCAAATATGATGATATGATGTATCAATAAATAATAACAGAGACTGAGATATGATATGCATTGAAATGAATATGACTGAGTTGAATTTTTAATTTAAAACAAATAATTCACATTAATATGACCTCTCTGGGTCACAATAATACGGGCACATAGTCTCAACATGATTTTTAATATGCTTTTCAGCTCAATTTCCGTAACACATAAAACTGCATGAAAAATGCCAAGATTATATAACTACAAAAATTCCACATACACAATTATGTCACAATTTCTATAGTGCACGCCCACACACCCGTCACCTAGCATGTGCGTCACCTCCCAACAATTCATGAAATATATATATTCAGGGTTCATACCTTCAACTCCAAGATTAGAAGAGTTACTTACTTCGAACAAGCCGAATCCAATGTCGAGCAAGCTAAACAATGCTCCAGAAATCCCATTATTCGCGTATCAACTCCCAAGCTACTCGAATCTAGAACAATTAATTTGATTCAGTCCACACAATTTATAGGAATCAATTCCATATCAAAATACTAATATTTTCCATAAAATCCGAAATTATGCCCCAAAAATCACAAAATACGACAACTCATCCAATTATAAGTTCAACCATACTAATTTCACTTAAATCCGACTCCAAATCAATATTCAAACTCGAAAAATTCGTTTTGTGACATTATAGAAATTTCCTTCTATTTCTCTTGAAGATTCAATAATCTTACACCAAAAATAAAGATTAATTCATGGAATATAATCATAAGGGAGTTAAGAACACTTACCCCAAGTTGTGTGGAAAATTTCTCTCCAAATTCGCCCCACCCGAGCTCCAAAATCCAAAAATGGGTGAAAATGTCGAACCCTCGAATTTAAGGTTCTGTCCCAATGATTTCCGCATCTGCGGACAAGGGGTCGCACCTGCGACCCTCGCTTCTGCGGACAAAATTTCATGCCTGCGGAAATAGCTGACCTTCTCAAATCTCGCATCTACGGCGCCTTCTCGCATCTGCGGCGCCTTCTCGCATCTGCGGGCTTGCAGATGCGCATTCCCCTTCGCACCTGCGTTCGCCCCCATGCCAGCCCCAGTCCGCATCTGCGCCAACACCTTCGCAGATGCGGCAGATTCCTCGCACCTTCGAGCACTGCCCAGTTTCACACTTGGCTGCTTCTGCGACTGATTTCGCGCACATGCGGCTTCACACCTGCGATCAAAACTTCGCAGATGCGATCACACAGTAGGCAACAGATCCAGCATTTTCTTAAGTCCAAATTTGATCCATTAACCATCCGAAACTCACCCGAGGCCCCCGAGACCTCAACCAATTATACCAACAAGTCCCATAATATAATACGGACCTACTCGAGGCCTCAAATCACACCTAATAACATTGAAACGACGAATCACACCTAAATTCGAAATCATTAAACTTTGAAACTTCAAATTCTATATCGTGTGCCGAAACACATCAAATCAATCCGGAATGACTTCAAATTTTGCACACAAGTCACATTTCACATTACGGTCAGAATCAGATTCCGACCTCGATGTCAAAAAGTCAACCTCCGGTCAAACTTCCCAAAAATTCAACTTTCGGCATTTCAAGTCTAATTTCACTACGGACCTCCAAATAATTTTTCGGACATACTCTTAAGTCCAAAATTACCATACGGAGCTATTGGAATCATCAGAATTAAATTTCGAGGTCGTTTACACATAAGTCGACATCCGATTACTATTTTAACTTAAGTTTTAAACCTTGGAACTAAGTGTTCTAATTCATTCCAAAACCTCACCGGATCCGAACCAATTACCCCCGGCAATTCACACAACAACTGTAAAGTATAATTTGAGCAGTAAATGGAGACACAAGATTGTAATACTCAAAACGACAGACCGGGTCGTTACATACATAAGTAGTTACTCTAAGCACAAATATACCATTTTCTGCGGTGCTTGCCATCTCATTTGTGTCGTGACAAATATGATAATTTATGGCTGACATAAGACGATAAAGAAAAAAGAGAAACAGATGTACCCCTAAATAAGAACACCTTCTTTAATATTAGATAGAAACAGTCATGAGCCAAGAACAACACAATTCAGACAAGAACAAGAAAATTAAGAACTGATAATGTGCTCCCAACTAAGAAAGTTTAGGCTTCTTATATATCAGCAGCGTGGTGATAGTTTCAATTCTATTGAGACAAGAAACAGCAGAATTAACACTGTTTTGCGTAAAATAAAATAGGGATCGAAATTTAAAATTATTAATGGGGAAACGCGTCGGATGGTTAATGGTCAGGATTTGGGTATTTTTAAATAAATGGGTTAGTTTAATTTTATTGTTGAGAAAGACACATGGCAAGCTTATAATGTGCCATGAGGCTATTTTTTGAAAGTAGTCAGCTTGGTTAAGGGTATACTTTAATCTTGCTATAAAAAATGGGGATTTGCAGCTGTACCCTATATTTGTGCCACCTTTTAACATGTACCCTATTTTTAAAAATTATTGATTTGGTAGCCAGTTGACAAAAAGTCCGTAATAATATGATAATTACACCCCTGATAGTATTAGCATTAGCATGCTACTTTGGAGATGACCTCATTCGCATTAGCATACTATAAAACAAGCCCTGATAAACGTAGCAGCATGCTAACGTTTGGAGATGACGTTGTTTTACAGTACCCGGGGTTATTCATTAGCACGCGAGATGGTGTAAAACTTCAGCCAATTACAGTAGCAGCTGAAGTTGTTTTACATTGAAGCTAAAACTTCATGCTAATGCATGCTGAAGTTATTTATCCTGTAGTCAACAATTTTGTCATGAGTTTTATCCAAAACTTTAGTCTAAACATGCTGAAATTATTTAGGCTTTATTTATTTTTTTTAAGATTAAGACGTATGAATCTGAATACACGTCTGAATATCAAGATGTGTATTAAGATTAAGACATCTGAATCTGAATACACATATGAATGTTAAGATGTGTATTAAGATCTGAATACTAAATGATTAAGATTGTTTGATTTTTTA
This sequence comes from Nicotiana tabacum, assembly GCF_000715075.1. Lineage (NCBI taxonomy): Eukaryota > Viridiplantae > Streptophyta > Magnoliopsida > Solanales > Solanaceae > Nicotiana > Nicotiana tabacum. Next base: position 59,102,008 of record NC_134081.1, on the reverse strand, counting down.
ACATTTGAATGTATAAAATTTACGTTTATTTGAAAATTAATAAACATAAAATTCAAATAAAATACTAATTAATCTAATATTCCATCACTAAAATATATAGCTTTTTAAAATACGATAGTTGCTGGCGGTGATGGCTAACAGTAGTGTTTGTGAATGCCGACTAAAAGTGGTGGTTGCCGGTAAATTTAGTTGATGGTGGTAGTTTTGGGGTAGTAGCTAGTGGTGATTGGTAGTGGTAGCTATTATAATTGAGGATAGTGATGGTGGGTGGTGATAGTTAATAATGGCGGGTGGTGGTGATAGTAGTTGTGATTGAGGAAGATGGTGGTGGTAGTTTATAATGGTGGGCAGTGCCATCTATGGTTGTTGATGGTGATGGGGTGGTTAGTTGTGGTAGTTGAGGTTGATGAGTATTGGTTGTCATTGAGAATGATAGTGGTGGGAGTGGTGGGTGGTAGTAGTCGACAATGATGGCTGCTATGATTGAGGATGATGGTGGTGATGGGTGGCATGGTGCTAGTTGATAATGGTAGGCGGTGACGATAGTTAATAATGAATATGAATGATAGCATCTTAATGAAATTAAGTCTCTGTTACGGATCTTAATGATACAGACCTATTCAGACCCATTAAGTGGTTGTGAAATAAAAAAAATACACTTAACGATTAAGATCTGAACAATTAAGATTCAGATTTTAAAAACAAACGCACTTAATGTCTGAGATCTGAATGATTAAGATTCAGACCTCCATTAAGTGCAAACAAATGAGACCTTAGTTCATTTGCTAAAATTTCAGACTAAATATGCTGAAGTTATTTAGTTCATTTGTTAAAATTTCAGTTTAAACATGCTGAAGTTATTTAGTTCATTTGCAAAAATTTCAGACTAAACATGCTTAAGTTTTTGTCTTGCAATATGTAATTTTCTAATGAGTTTTTGCTAATGCATGCTGAAGTTATTTAGTTCATTTGCTAAAATTTCAGACTAAATATGCTTAAGTTATTTAGTTCATTTGCTAAAATTTCATGCCAAAACATGCTGAAGTGTTATCCTGCAGTCTACAGTTTTGTCAATAGTCTTGAAGGGCAAAATTATCTTTTTAAAACGTTTTTAACAAAAAAATGGGTACGGATGCAAACGAAAAATAAAACAGGTATAAGTTAAAAGGGGGCGACCAAATAGGGCGCCCCATGCAAGTTTTACGACATTTATAGCCCAAAAGATTAACGAGGAGTATTTTTGAGCCATTTTCAACACGTTAGGGGCATTTTTGGCCCTTTTCCGTAAAAAATATAGCGATTGAATAATACCTTTTGCGATAATAATTTAATAATTTGTTAGATTTAATTCTATAACTCAAACAGATATTTTAATATAATATTTATGTAATTTTATAATTTTATATTTATTGAGATAAGGTACATCCTCAAGGTGCGTAACCTAAAATTAATATAGTATAGATAGATAGAGTGAGAGATAACTAGTTGGATTCACATGTTGTCCTTAAATATAATTTATATTATTGCGTTCCTTCGTATGACAAGACAAGCATAAGAAATTGATTGATCTAGTAGACTCACTTCTATTGAATGCACCGTCATCTTGAACTGTCAATTTACACCTCTTTCCATTTATACGTGTTGCACATGCTAAGCTCGGTTGAATTTGGCGAATCATCATTATTGTTTGAACAAGATTAAATATGCACTCTTTAATTTGTTTGTAATAATCCAACTCTTGTACACATTGTTTTTCAAGCAATAGGTTTGTAACGACCCAATCAGTCGTTTTAAGTATTATAATCCTGTTTTTTTATTTACTTTTAAATTTACATTTTACAGTTATTTTATGACTTACCAGGTTAGTTGGTTCGGATCCGGAAGGAATTCGGAGTGAAACGAGACACTTAATCTCATAATTGAAAATTTAAGTTAGAAAAGTTGACCGAATGTGGACTTATGTGTAAACGACCTCGGATCTGAATTTTTATGATTTCAATAGCTCTGTATAATGATTTTGGACTTAGGAGTATGTCCGAAAAATTATTTGGAGGTCCGTAGAGGAATTAGGCTTGAAATGACGAAAATTAAATTTTTTGAGAAATTTGACCGGGGGGTTGAATTTTTGATATCGGGGTCAAAATTCGATTCCAAAAATTTTAATAGGTCCGTTATGTCATTTATGACTTGTGTGCAAAATTTGAGGTCAATCGGACGTGATTTGATATGTTTCGGCGTTGGTAGTAGAAATGGAAAAGTTTCAAAATTCATTAAACTTGAATCTATGTGTTTGTGGTTTTAGCGTTGTTTGAGGTGATTTGACGGTTCGACTAATTTCGTATGATGTTTTAGGACTTGTTGGTATATTTGGTTGAGGCCCCGAAGGACTCGGGCGTGTTTCAGATGGTATTCGGATTATTTTCCTTCATTTTTGCACTGCTGGTAGCTGCTGATTTCTAGTGTTTCAAACCTTCTTCGCGATCGCGTAGGCTTAGTTGGGCAGTGGAGTTTTGTTCTATGTGATTGCGTGGGGATATCCGCGAACGCGTAGGGTTAACTAGAGGGCTGCTGAGTTTTGTACTACGCGATCGCGTGAAGAGGGATGCGATCGCGTAGCTCAGGGATTTTGTGACTCGCGAACGCGCGAAGAGTGTTGCGATCGCGTAGAGCTGGAAGCTTGTGCTTCGCGATCGCGTGAATGTGTCTGCGATCGCGTAGGGTTAAATCTGGGTAGTGAAAAATTGTTCTTCGCGATCGCGTGGGAATGTTCGCGATCACGTAGAGCAAATGACTGGGCAGAGAGTTTAAGTTCTAAAAATGGGAATTCGTCCTATTTTCCATTTTTGACGGACTGGAGCTCGGGAAGAGGCGATTTTCGGGAGTTTTTTAAGGAAAACAACGGGATAAGTGTTCTTAACTCTATATTGGTTAAATTACCCGAATCCATGGTTGTTTTTAACATTTAATTGGTGAATTAAGTTGGAAAATTATGAAAACTCTCTTGGTTTAATTTGGAGCTTTGAGGGTCGAGTTGATGTCGGATTTGAGTAAAATTTGTGTGGTTAGACTCGTGGTTGAATGAGTGTTTATATTTTGTAACTTTTATCGGGTTCAGAGATGTGGGTCCCACGGGCGATTGTTCAGCTAATTCTTGGATTTTTATGAAAAATTAGTATTTTCTTATGGAATTAATTTCAATAAATTTTATTGACTGAATCGAATTATTTATGGCTAGATTCGTGGCGTTTGGAGGCCAATTCACGAGGAAAAGACATGCAAAATAAGAATTTCACGGCTTGAGGTAAGTAATAGTTATAAATCTGGGGTTTCAAATCTGGTCTTGAGGGTATGAAACCCCAGATTTGTTTATCATGTGATTATTTTGGAGGTGACGCACATGCTAGGTTACGGGTATGTGGGCGTGCACCGAGGGGTTTGTGACTTGGTTCGTCCCGTGGAACTGTAAGGTTGAATAACTTGTTGTTAGCTATATGCTCTCTATGTATTGAAGAAATTTGAGTGTAAATCATGTTAGAAATCATGCTTAGGCTATGTGATAATACTGTGGGGACCCGCAGAGGTCGCGTATTTGTTGAATTATTTGCTAAATGCTATCTTATACTCAATCATGATTTTACTTACGTATCATACCTCAGTCTTTCTTGATTTATGTTGATACACTAGGTTATCTTTGTTTGGGCTGATCTTTTTGATTTACGAGAGCCGAGAGACTGGGGAGGTTGAGGACTGAGTAAGGCTGAGGGCTTGTCGGTGAGGTAAGAATACTATAGCACGTGAGTTGTCCGTGCAGGATATTATAGCACGTGAGTTGTCCTTGCATATTATAGCGCTTGAGCTGTAGGAGCCCCTCCGGAGTCTGTACACCCCTAGTGAGCGCGGGTACCCACTGAGTGTGAGTATTGAGGGCTGGGAGCCCAGTGAGTGATTGTTGTCCTGAGAGGTTGTACTTGCTTTTCATTTGTTGTTACACTTAGTTGCTATCTGTCATTGTTGTGAATCTTTCTGAAAGATTTTATATCCGGAATACATGAACTTGAACTGTATAGAATTGATTTGACTTAAACTGCTGGATTTGAAAGCATGTCTATTCTTTGCTGGAATTACTAAAAATAAACTATAACTGTGTAGCTCGTCACTATCTTCAATTCCTTATTTATTATTGTTACTTACTGAGTTGGTTGTACTCATGCTATACCCTGCACTTCGTGTGCAGATCCAAGTGTTCCCGGACATAACGGGTGTTGATTCTCTCGCACAGTTGATTTTTCGGAGATTCAGATGTAGCTGCCGTGTTTCGCAGACCTTGTCTCCCCTTCCCTATCTCATTGTTTACTGTATTTGGTCTTAGACTATTATACACCGTATTTTTCAGACTTGTATTCATACTAGATGTTCATGTACTCAGTGACACCAGGTTTTGGGGAGTGTTCGTATTAGTATTTATGAGATTTTGTATTGTATTTAAATATTATTTTTTCAAACTTAAAAAAAATTGTGGTTTATTGAGGTTATCGGCTTGCCTAGTATCAAGATAGACACCATTACGATATGTTGGAATTTTGGGTCGTGAAAAAGTTACTGTAGTTTCAAACCTCGTTTAATATTCCTCATTTTCTGTTTCCAGATATTTTCCGACTCTGAACATGTTGATAAGTATTAACTCATTCCTTCCTTAGATTAAGATTTGAATGATAACTATTATGTCAGTCATACATCTCGTTCGAGCAAGCAGTCTTACGTAATTCATTATCAGTATTAATTATAACTATCAAACTCTTCAAGATGATTTTATTTAACCAAAATAAAAAAAATAATAATAATAACTAGCACTCGGAATCATGTCATTCAAAGCAATCAATTAAAGCACTTTTTTTTTTTGTTTGACAAGAGCCAAAACATTTTCTAAACTGCCACCTGAAAGAGCATTTGAATGATATTTCTTTTGAGTTTAACTTTGATATTCAGGTCACCTAAAAATAACCATACAAGTGGAATTAGTAATCTTAAATATTAATAACTTAAAGCAAAATCTTGATGAGACGCCTTAAGTTTTAAAAAAATAATTTTCTATATAGTTTTATTTGAAGTATGTTATTTTAACTTTTTGAGATGCAAAACTCTTATGTAATACGTTTTTATAATCTAGTTTTTTTAATAATTCATTTTCAATTGATAGTATAACGAATATAGGCATTTAAAAAATAATCAAGTCTTTTTATTTGATTGAGTATTTTAATTAGAGTATTATCTTCTACTTGTACTATTTATAATATTTTTAATTCTAAAATAAGTTAAACCATCATATTAGAGTGACTATTATGTTTTAAAGAATTCTCGAGATTAAGACAATATTTTTGTACATTTTTATCATTTAGTGGTCTCATTTTTACTATAAATAAAAAATCAAAGATATTTTTATACACTTATTCAGATCTCAACGATCAACATCAATTACAAATCATTTATTTTCTTTTTTATTAAAATAATTATATTTGTTTTACTTTAAAATACTTATATTTAAAAAAAAAAAATTATGTTATAGCGCCCAAAATTTGGGGGTCTAAAGCCCTTGCTTTGGCTGTCTCACCCTCCAGCCGCCTTAGGTTAAATACACTAAGAGTATAAGACTTCTTTAGTAAATATAAGTTAAATCCATTGTTTTTATATGTTGAACTTACACAATTTTCCAATTTCCAATTACCGTTTGAATAATTTATTTACTCTTTTTCTTTGCATTGTGTAAACATGGTAAATATATAAAAAGACAAGAATCTAAGTTTAATATATAACAAAGAGATAGAGGCCAATGATTTTGTCTCCTCGGACCATGTGATCCTTTCTTCTTTTAGCTAAGTTCATAATCTCATCATCAACTTTGCTGTTGATGACTTATTCATGATCTATAAAAGTTTTTTCAGAAGAAATTAAAAAAAAAAAAAAAACAGTGCACCCAAAGTCAGAGGCAGATGTAGCATACGAATATCAAGGATCATCTGAACCCAACCGTTGAACATGTAGAGCTTAAATTCTGAATCGGTCTTCGCCCAAAACTAGCAGCTGCTCTTCATGTTCAGGGTAAATTGTAATTGACTAAAATCAGGAAGATATTCAGAAAAAGAAGGAGGCTCTTGATAAATGACAGATGCAGCATGAATCAAAATGCTTGCTGTCAATCCCCCTATGTGGAAAATTCCTTGCTTAGGCGACTCATATTCAAATATGTGACATACATATTTCAATCTTCCCCACTCCTTTTCCACACATTTGTGATTCTCTTCCTGTATATGATAAAAGAATATATTAGTTATTATTTTTATTAGGTTAATTATCAATCAATGTTTTTCGCATAGATTTATTTGTAATTATTCTATAAATAACCAGCAACAACAATTATAATGATTCAATTTCAAATAAGTTGAGGTTAACTATATCGTTAGTAAATAAATACTTAAACTCTAAAATTAAAGAGCTTGCAATAATAAATACCTTAAGAAACATATCCAAGGGTACATCAAAAATAGCATCAACTTCGTCGGCATTAAGTAAGGGCTTGAATTCTTCTACTCTAGACAATAGCCCCACTACTGGTACAACTGTAAGTAGATGCTGCAATAATAAAAATTGTACTTATGATGAATGCTTTTCAGTAACCAAGTATCTACCTTAAAGGAGAAATTAGTTTACAATTTATGTATATAAAGAAGTGATATTAAATTATATATATTTCAAATAATTATAGTACCAACGATATGAATGGTTCAAGGTTAGTAATAACTTGAACAAGACTGGATTTCAAACCAATCTCCTCTGTTGCTTCTCTCAGAGCAGTAGCAGAATCATCTAAATCTTCTTCATCCATCTTTCCACCAGGCAAGGCTACCTCTCCTTCATCATAATAAACATTATATTATAAACGTGACCGGATCTAAAGGGTCGGTTACTACTAGTTCACGTGAACTTAGTAATTTTTACTCAAACCCTATATTTTATATATATATATATAAACACACACATTACATATATACATATTAAGGAATTCACTAAATATTTATAAATACTCGAGCGTGAACCTAATTATTACTGTAGCATTAACTTGAGGCTGGTGTAGAAACTCATAAACTAAATCTTGGATCCGCCTCTGATTATAAAGAGTCAATTTCTTCGTATGTTTGTTTTGAGTATAATTTTAAAGTGGCAGAAAAAGTTGGATATTCTCGTGTTGCATTCCCATGTCCTAAAACAGAAAGAATTTAACTTTTATGCCCTGAACTGTTATATTTGCCTACATCATAAGATTAAAGTAACCTACAACATGTGTAATTATTTAAAATAATTCTAATTTGGTAACATAGAAAGCAATGCAAATAATGTACTATAATCAATATACACTGTCGGGGAATGTAATCTAAATCCAAAATAAAATTGCACATTTTCACAAATATGTCTACGTTCAATCTGTAAACAAATTATTAATTTACACAATTGGAATTTGGCAGACATTTTCTGTCCAAGAAAAAAAGGGTAAAAAGATACATACTTGGCCATCTATGCAAATTCGAAAATAAGATTAGCTTAATTTTTAATAACTAATCCAAGATTCAATTAATTAACCACTTAAGTGCTAATGATACTTTAATTTGAAGCCACATGCTATAGATGAGACTGACTTTCGAATACGATACTTTTCATTCCAAGGAAAAAATGTACTCAATTTCTTTTTTATCAAAGTGCAAATTTATAATTGACGGGAAGCAAAAGTTAGAGAACAAACCATGGTTGTGGTGGGGTAGTAAATATTCTTTTTGCCTTAACCAGAAGTTTGGGGTTCGAGCCCTGGGTATGAAGTCGCATTTGTTGGGTACTTTACCCCCAAGGTGAGACTTCTCCACGCGAATTCGAATTTAATTTTATCGGGTATCAATGCAGATACCAGACATCGGGCAAAAAAACAAGAAAGAAATTAGAGATGTTACCTGGATGAGTAGAAAGTTTCATGGATCTTTTGGTGAGAATTACACGAAGTTCACCTTCAAGGCCTTCAAAGAGGCATATCAAAACAGCTGCTCTTTTCTCTCTGGAAATGACTTTAGATAAGTGAAGATTCCTACTATTTGCTATATACTCTTTGATCCCAAGAATATAAGAATTCTCATGCACATTATCAGTGTATTGATCAGTTTCTTCATCTTCCAATATGGAAGAAAAGTTGATAACTGGTTGAAGATTTTTAGTGAGTGCCTGATCAGCCTCGCAATTATTCATCGACTCTGAAGGAGCAATGCAAGCCATTTCTTTTTCTTTTTTGGGAGAATGACTTTTTGTTGAATATGTGTAGAAAGTAAGTAGTAGATATAGTACTATTTATTTTAAGATATATAAAGGTGAACTAGAGGACTGCCCAATTGATTTTATTCTTGATAAAGGAGTTGCTGCATTTTTCGGTTATCGTAAATATGTATTATGTATAGTTTTTCTTTTCTGTTATCGTATTTGCCCAACTAAAGTGGTGAAATACTCGAAAATGTTCCATTCTTCTTTTGTATTCATGCATGTGCCACTTTTTATCTGCAAAAATGTGAGTCTTGTTCGTTGGTTAGGGTAGTCATTTCACACATTACGTATACAAATGTTTTTGGTTACTTCTTTTTATTTTTATTTTTAATTTTACATATGGAGGAGAAAGGGAAATCAGGGTGAGAACTACAAGATGAGAGTTTGAAGCTCATGAGGAAATATGTGATGTATGGTTGAGCATATTTAATACTTCAAATTGTTAAGATGTATGTTTTTGGTCCTTTTATATAAGAATATGTTATATTTAGACTATTTTTTAGAACTAGATATTATTCTAAAATATGGAGTATCAGTATAAACAAACATAAAATAAACCAAATGCATAGTCAAATGATGTAATAATATATAATTCATTAAATATGTGAAGGTTCATACTGCAAGCTAAAACGTTGGCCTCTTTGCCACACAACTGATGATGTGCCCAAACAAGATTATAAGATACTAGTGAATTTGCCCGCGCTATGCGCGGCTTAAACTTTATTTTTTAAAATTTAGTAAATACGGAAGAAATAAAAATTTAAATTTAAATGTAAATATATATTATGGGACATTCATAGAAAATAATTAAAAATCAAATGTATAAGCAAAAAAATACACGTGAAAAGACATCACCAAAATAAATCCAAGTTAAAGCGTCACATACCTTTTTGTAGAATTTAAATAACAAAGTTCTTGAGGTAAAGTGTTGTCCTGGGAAAGATAAGTCGAACAGTTAATTTAAAGAGAAAACAAATATGTTAAATGAGTCCCCTATCTTTTCCTTGGTATATAAAGGTCTTTCATTATAATACACTTCTAAATAAATACTTCCTCCGTTCACTTATATTTGTCTATTATATTAAAAATATATTTTAAATTTTACTTGTCAATTTTAGAAAATCAAGAGAAAACTATTTTTTATTCTATTTTACCCTTATCATTAATTACTCATTTTACAAATCATTTCCCAAGGCTTCTTAAAATACTACTCCCTCCGTTCCAGTTTATGTGAACCTATTTTCTTTTTGGTCCGTTCCAAAAAGAATGACCCCTTTCTAAATTTGGAAACAATTTAGCTTAAACTTACAATTCTACCCTTAATGAGAATCTTTTATAATCACACAAATACTCTCGACCCCTTTTTGATTTGTTTAGGACAACAAATTTCAAAAGTCTTCATTTTTTCTTAAACTCTGTGCCCAGTTAAACAGGTTTACATAAATTGAAACGGAGGGAGTATCATATTGTCACGACCCAAAATTCCACCTTAGGCATCGTGATGGCACTTAGTCTCTACGACTAGGTAAGTCGATTTCAATTTCATTTCAAGCCATCTTTTTTAACATATAAATTAATACAAATGTCAAAACCAACAATGGAAATAATTATAACAACCTCCCAAGACTGGTAATACTGAGTCACGAACTGTAACTGAATACATGTAATGATCTCAAAGATCTAATATACAATATTGTTTGAATAAGAGTTGACAGTACAATAAAATAGAAAGGCTCTAAGGGACTGTGACGACCAAGAAACTCTACCTTGAATCCTTGCGATCAACATACTAACTCTTCCCGAGTCCGATATCTCCAATAACTGGCTCTGTACAAAAATGTGCAGAAGTGTAGTATGAGTACACTACAGTCGGTACCCAGTAATTATCAAGACTAACCTCGGTGGAGTAGTGACGAGGTACAGCCAAGACACTCACTAGTCAAATAACCTGTGCAATATAACAGTATACAATAGTACTGAAAAATAACTAGCAGTGATAACAACAAAAATCAATCAGTGATATAAACAGCAAGACAACAAGAACACCATAATTATTACTCAAACGAATAAGGAACATAAGTACAACCAATTAAACAAGTCCTTCAAATATAAATCTTTCACATATAATTCTTTTGAATAAATACCTTCCGAATATATTTCTTTCAAATAAATATCTTTGGAATATAATTCTTTCAAATAAATATCTTTGGAATATAATTCTTTCAAATAAAAAATATCTTTCGAATATACTTTTTTCAAATAAAAGTCACTCTGTGACACCTCATTTCATAATCATAAAACACGGGTCTCAGCCCACTTTTATATTATCGTAACACGGGTCTCAAACCACTTTCATATTTTTACGGCACCCCGTGCCCATATTTCTATCAAAACCGCACGGACAACTCACATGCTAATAATAAAAATTATCATATTTTCCCCGGCATCTCGTGCCCGCATTTTATATTACATCTGCACGGACAGTTCACGTGCTAATAACATAATCATTATATTTTTCTGGCACCTCGTGCCCACATTTCATATCACATCTACACGGACAGTTCACGTACCAATAACATAATTCACCTGGCAATAGCCACATGCTCACAATTTCAATATAGATCAGACTATTATCAAGTTTACCGAAATAACAAGACAAGTTGCACAAGATATAAAAATAAACACAAAAAAAATCACAACATCACATAAAAATTACCAACGCAATAACCCCTCATCATTACATAAAAATTACCAACACAATAACCCCACACCATCACATATCATCCCTGACAATATCCACCCTTATGTCTCCTATAGCCACCCCTTATCACTCATATAATAGCCTCCCTTATCCCTCCGCCCTGACAATATCAATAGCCACCCTTATCGCTCCTATAATAGCCTCCCTTATTAATCCGCCCAGACAATATCCCAACACACATAACAACAGTAAAATGCTACCCTTATGCCCACATAATGTCAACAATGGAATGCCACCCTTATACGCCGCATAACAGTAACCCATATCACACAATAATTCACACATAATATTATCACAACAACACAATATCATCAACTCGTATTTACAAATTTTTCGCAGGCCACAACCATTCCAAAGGTACAATAAAGTCAATTAATTTCACAACAGATAGTCTACGGCTCAACACAATGTATATAAAATCTCAAAAATAACTACAAGGATGGGAAAATAACTCATCATAGGACAATGCCTTCTTTAATCCAAATTTTAGATAATTATATAAACACCTTAATTTAAACTTATTTAATTAATTATTTGCAAATAAAAAAATTCATAATGTGATTATTTCCAAGAAATATCAAATTAACAAACACACAGAATTCACATAAAAATCCAAGTGGTAATCACACCAAATTATCATATAAAATAAAAACTCGACAAACAAAGAATGAGGCATGACAAATCAAGGATTTACTAAGTTCCAACGATTTTCTAATTTAATACATACGGGCGTCTACGAATTTCAACCAATATAATTTGCACATCTAAACCAAGTACGTACTCGTCACCTCGCGTACATGATTTTCAATTATATAATTTCCACAGAAGACTCAATGCCTAAGGGGTAATTTTTCCACTCAAGGTTAGACAAGATACTTACCTTTTTGAAGTTAGGCCAATATTCCAAAATAGCTTTCTCAAGTGAATTGACCTCCGGACGGCTCTAATCTTTCTTGAGCCTTCCTTACATTACTACGAGGTTTCGTAAATCCTAACAACTTCAATCTATTTAGAAATATAATAAAAGTAAAACATAATTAGGAAGATATTTATGGTTTCATCTCATTAGAGCATTTTATCAAACACTAGGTGTACAAATTTGGTTACAAGGTTCTTCTACAAGATTTCCTTCACTCTACAATCCAATCCTTACTTATTTGAACTCAACAATCTTTCTACAAACCTTATTGGTACAAGCATATATGCATAATACTCTTACACCCAAGAATCATACTCTCAATCACTCATCTTTTACCCCAAACTCAAAATTGAAGACTAGGGGTTTGAATCTTATCTCTTAGATGAAGATCTTGTGATTGGTTTCCTTGATTCTTGAAGATTGGTGCAAGATTGGATGATTAGAATGTTAGGTTCCCTACTTCTCTCTCTAAAATGCTCTTACCTCTCTCTAAAACCCTTAGAAAAATACCCCAAAATAAGCCCCAAAGACTATTTATTAAAATGGGGTCGGATTATGAAAATAGAAAAATTAACCCCCCGAACTTAGGTATACGGTCGCATAATGGACTGCACAATTAGTATGCGGGTCGCACAATGCACCGCAAAACTGATGCCCAGAAATGGGCTTCACTGGACAGGTCTGCGACCATTTTGCGGTGGCATAACCACTTCTGCGGTTGCAAAATTTGGTCATAACTTCTTGTAAGAGTGTCCAAATGACGAACGGTTTGAAGCGTTAGAAACTAGACTCGAAGGATCATCCATCACATAACTCCTTATATGTATGTAGATATGCTCGTCCAAAGTTTGGTCTTGTGCGTACCCACTTGAAACTTTAGTCTATTATGAAATTTTCAACTTGACTTAGACTTAAGGGCTCACCTTAGACCCCACACTACTTATAATATGATTCGTACACTTATTATCATATCCAATTGATATCCATCATATTAATAGTCCTCGTCTGCACACAAAATAATATAATTAGTGCGCATCAACTTTCTTAATAGCGTTTAAGTACTTCAAAAGTTTTCGGGGTGTTACACATATTATGGGTACTATGGTACAATATGCACTTCAACTATGGAATCTTTCTTAAGAGACATGCAAAGTCCATTATGGACAAGCAAAAGTGAACGACGGGAGTATATATTAGTGATTATATTTAGATGTAAATGTTATTCATAATTAAAGACTTATGATCTTCAATACTATTTAATTATTACTCATATACAAAAAAATTGGAATTTTGATTATTCATATATAATTATAATAATGGTATTTATTTGTGACTTTATTTAGCAACTTTTGGAATAAAATTCACTAAAAAGGTAAATGAAAATTGAAAAAAGGAGAAAATAGTTGGATTAAAATTGTAGAGGGATGGAGCGTTAGACATCGGTCGAGCGCAATGAGTCATTAAAAAAATTAAAAACGTCAAAAGAAAATGAAAAAAGAAGATAAAAAATCTTCGTATCTTTTTTTTTTGGTAACTACTCTATTGTTAGAAGTATACAACTGAATAAATGTTGTACAAGTAGTGTGTTTATCAATAGGAGTTACTGATAAATTACACAAAAATAGAAGAAAAAAGAGCTACAAATATTCTAATAATTCTAACTAATGATGGAGAAAATAGCTATTGATAAATTTTAATTATAACGGTTATTGTATGCAATATATTATAATTGCACACATAATTTTTGTGTTAATTATGGTTTCAAAATAAATATTATGTAAAAGTTAAAACAATTCGATGACATATAGACAACACCATTCTTCAAACATGTTATGAGTAGAAAAAAAGATTGAATTTTCATCTCACACACTTTATTGCATTGTTTTCGTCCCTATCCCTATTAGCACAGCATCAACTCCACTAATTTTACTCTACTTTCGGGATCATTTTTACTTTCGGGATCATTTTTACAAATGCACTTCTCTCTGATTTAATTCACTCACATTTGACACTCTCATACAATATAGTAAATAGAAAATTCACTCATTCAAGACACGGCACACTAAACCCGCCATATTCACACACTAAACCAAAAATTCAGACACCAACACAATTCACAAAAAATACACTCATTCACTCACACTTGAATTGTCACATTTTTACGCTCTACAAGGAAAAGCCTAACCAAAATCCCTACCTTCCTAAGTTGCTGCTGCCGCTGCCGTCACTATCTCACCATGTGAAGGCTCTTCTTTACTGTCACGATCCAATTTTCCCATTGTGTGACGTCGGGACGGCACCTAGTCTCTAACACTAGGTAAGTCTAACATTTTGCGGAAATATGAAATAAAAATATAAATTTAACCAACTATTTAAAAATACACAACAAATCCCAAAACCCGGAACATCGTGAATCACAAACTACAGAAAGAAAGATCTAGTGTCTCTATACATCAGAGTTTAACAAGGAAAAATACAGAAGATAATGGACATTGAGAAAGAGTAGAAGTGGACTCCGAGGTCTGCGGACGCGACAGATATACCTTGAAGTCTCCAAAACTGTCCCGGCTCACTGATAGTGCGGCTGATAAGGTGCACCTGGATCTGCACACGAAACACATGTGCAAAGAGTAGCATGAGTACACCACAATCGGTACCCATTAAGTGTCAAGCCTAATCTCGGTCGAGTAGTGACGAGGCCGGGTTAGGGCCCTACTTGTAAATATATAATAAAACAATATAGAGTGTAATACCGTAATAAAATAAAGGCTAAAATTTAACAACAATGAAATCATAGAAGGTAACAGCTCAGTACACAGAAACACAATAGGGAATCTCCCGATATACCGTCTCGTAGTCCCAAACCTAAATGAGCAGGGGGATCTCCTGGAATACCGTTCCGTAGTCCCAAAATAAATGTGCAGGGGGATCTCCTGGAATACCGTTCCGTAGTCCCAAAATAAATATGCAGGGGGATCTCCTGGAATATCGTTCCGTAGTCCTAAAATAAACGTGCAGGGGGATCTCCCGTAATACCGTTCCGTAGTCCTAAAGTAAATATGCAGTACAAGGGGATCTCCTGGAATACCGTTCTGTAGTCCCAAAGTAAATATGCAGTGCGAATGATAGAAATACAACTACATCACAAAATTCTTACAATTTAGACTAAGTACTAGTCAGGGAAGAAGCAGGAAATTCATTAAGCATGCTGCACATAATTCACATAAACAATTAAGACACGTAGACATGTTATATTAGACTAAACATGATAGCTACACATATTGGAATAACCCAATTAAGAATGAAAATAGATTAGTACTCATTAAAATGGTATAACTCAAAATAACAGGAAAACATGTTGCTGCTCAGTAAGAAAAATTGGGTTTTCCACTACTAGCCCGTGTACGTATTCGTCACCTCACGTACACGGCGCTCACATAGCACAATAGTTCCAAATATTAAGGGGATTTCCCCCACACAGAGTTAGGTAAGCCACTTACCTCGAGTCAAGCTTAATTAATCGGTCACAATGCCTTTCCCACGAATATCCGCTCTGAATGGCCAAAATCTAGCCAAAAGAAATTACGTATCATAAATATAACAATAATAGACTCATCTAATTAACGAAATCAACATTTAACGAAAATTCTGAAATTTAACTCAAAAATCGCCCGTGGGGCCCACTTCTCGAAATCAGGTAAAAGTCATAAAATACGAAAGCTCATTCACTCACGAGTCTAACCATATCAACTTTACTAAAATCCGACACCAAAATCTCGGTCAAAACCCCAAAATTCGGCCAAAGAACGTTTCTCAAATTTTCAAATTAAATCAGAATTTAAACGATGAATTCAAGCATAGATTAGTAGAATATAACCATAAGGGAGTTAAGAATCATTACCCAAAGACTTCCTCCAAAAATCTCTCCAAATTTCGCCTTTTACCGAGCTCTCAATCAAATTTGTGAAGTGAACTTCAAACCCTCGAATCTGCCCCTTTTCTGCCCAGTTATTCCGCATCTGCGGACCTTGGGTCGCACCTGCGACGCCGCACCTGCGGAATTTCCTTCGCAGGTGCGGAAACGACTTAAGAGGGCTGCACCTGCGAGTGCGCGCCTGCGGACTATTGTCCGCTTCTACGATCTCCCCCGCGCCTGCGGGTCCTTTAGCGCATCTGCGGGCATCGCAGACGCGGCATTTCCCTTCGCACCTGCGACCCCTGACCACACATCCTAATTCCGCTTCTGCGCTTGCCTCTCCGCACGTGCGATCACGCACCTGCGGTCTCTCTACCGCAGGTGCGAAAATGACAGATGCCTGATGACTTCAGCAGCAACACAAATCCAACTTTTGATTCGTTTAGCACTCAAAACTCACTCGAGGCCCCCGGGACCTCAACCAAACCTACCAACCAATCCTATAATACCATACGAACTTAGTTGAGCCTTCAAACCACATCGAACAACACCAAAAATCATGAATTAAACACGGATTCAAGCCTAAGAATTTAGAATTTTCCAAATTTTACAAACGACGCCGAACCACGTCAAATCTAGTCCGCATTACCTCAAATTTTACACACAGGTCACAAATGACACTACGAACCTACATCCACTTTCGGAAATCCATTCCGAGCTCGATATCAAAATTTTCACTATCGGCTGAAATCGCCGAAAAATCTAACTTTCGCCAATTCAAGCCTAAATCTACTACTGTCCTCCAAAACACATTCCGGACGCGCTCCTAAGCTCAAAATCACTCAACGGAGCTAACGGAACCGACAGAATTCCATTCCGGAACCGTCTTCACACAGTTCCGACTACAGTCCAAATTCTAAGGCTTAAGATCTCATTTAGGGACTAAGTGTCCCAAAACACTCTGAAACTCAAAATCAATCATCCCGGCAAGTCACAATAGCAGAAATAGATATGGGGAAAGCAGTTAATAGGGGTTCGGGGCTCTAACTCTCAAAATGACCGACTGGGTCGTTACATCCTCCCCCTCTTAAAACAATCATTCATCCTCGAACGGGCATAGAGACATACCTGAAGTGGTGAAAAGATGAGGATAACGGCTGCGCAAATCCTGCTCGGTCTCCCAAGTCGCCTCCTCGACCGGCTGTCCCCTCCAATGAACCTTCACGGAAGCAATGTTCTTTGATCTTAGCTTTCTGACCTGCCTGTCTAAAATAGCCACTGGCTCCTCAATGTAAGATAGATCATTGTCTAATTGAACTGAGCTGAAATCCAACACATGGGACGGATCGCCATGATATTTTCGGAGCATAGAAACATGGAATACCGGATGAACTCCTGGTAGACTGGGAGGCATGTCAAGCTCATAAGCAACCTCCCCAAGTCGACGCGACACCTCAAATGGACCAATGAACCTTGGGCTCAGCTTGCCCTTCTTTCCAAACCTCATAATGCCCTTCATAGGCAAAACTCGAAGCAAGACTCGCTCTCCAACCATGAATGCCACATCGTGAATCTTCCGGTCCGCATAACTGTTCTGTCTGGACTGGGTTGTGCAAAGTCTATCCTGAATCACCTTCACTTTTTCTAAGGCATCCTGAACCAAGTCTGTACCCAATAATCTGGCCTCACCAGGTTCGAACCAACCCACTGGGGACCGACACCGCCTACCATACAGAGCCTCATACGGTGCCATCTGAATGGTGGACTGATAACTGTTATTGTAAGCAAACTCCGCAAGTGGCAAGAACTGGTCCCAAGCACCCCCAAAATCTATCACACACGCACGAAGCATATCCTCTAATATCTAAATAGTGTGCTCGGACTGCCCGTCCATCTGAGGGTGAAATGCTGTGCTCAACTCAAACTTAGTACCCAACTCATGCTGTACAACTCTCCAGAACCGTGACATAAACTGCGTACCCCGGTCAGAGGTAATAGATATCGGTACGCCATGAAGCCTGACGATCTCACGGATGTAGATTCGAGCTAGCTGCTCGGAAGAATAGGTAGTCATCACAGGATTGAAATGAGCCAACTTTGTCAACCTATCCACAATCACCCAAACTGCATCAAACTTTCGCTGAGTCTGTGGGAGACCAACAACGAAGTCCATAGTGATCCGCTCCCATTTCCACTCCGGAATCTCTATCTTCTGAAACAACCTACCCGGTCGCTGATGCTCATACTTCACCTGCTGGCAATTTAAACATCTAGCTACATACTCTACTATGTCTTTCTTCATCCTCCTCCACCAATAATGTTGCCTCAGGTCCTGATACATCTTCGCGGCATCCGGATGAATGGAGTACCGTGAGCTGTGAGCCTCTTGAAGAATCAACTCACGCAAACCATCTACATTGGGCACACATAGTCTGCCCTGTATCCTTAATGCACCATTATCTCCAATAGTAACCTCCTTAGCATCATCGCACTGGACCGTGTCCTTAAGGACAAGCAGATGGGGGTCATCATGTTGACGCTCCCTAATACGATCATAAAGAGAAGATCGAGAGACCACACAAGCCAATACTCGACTCGGCTCAGAAATATCCAATCTCACAAACTGGCTGGCTAAGGCCTGAACATCCAACGCCAATGGCCTCTCTGCTGCTGGTAGATATGCAAAATTCCCCAAAATCTCTGGCCGGCTACTGAAAGCATCGGCCACCACATTGGCCTTCCCAGGGTGGTACAAACTGGGGATATCATAATCCTTAAGTAGCTCCAACGACCTCCGCTGACGTATGTTAAGATCTTTCTGCTTAAACAGATGCTGCAAACTCTGATGATCGGTGTAAATCTCACAAGGAACACCGTAAAAATAATTCCGCCATATCTTCAAGGCATGAACAATAGCTGCTAACTCAAGATTGTGTACATGATAGTTCTTTTCGTGCACCTTCAGCTGCCTGGACGCGTAGGCAATCACCCTACCGTCCTGCATCAACACCGCGCCGAGACCAATCCACGATGCATCACAATATATAGTATAAGACCCAGAACCTGTAGGTAATACCAATATTGGGGCTGTAGTCAAAGCTATCTTGAGCTTTTGAAAGCTCTTCTCACATTCCTCTGTCCGCCTGAACGGAGCACCCTTCTGGGTCAGCCTGGTCATAGGTGCTGCAATAGATGTGAATCCCTCCAAGCGACGGTAATAGCCCGCCAAACCAAGAAAACTCAGGATCTCTGTAGCTGAAGACGGCATGGGCCAACTCTGCACTGCTTCAATCTTCTTCGTATCAACCTTGATCCCATCATAAGGCACTATGTGGCCCAAGAATGCTACTGAATCAAGCCAGAATTCACACTTAGAAAAGTTTGCATACAATATCTTCTCGCTCAAAGTCTGAAGCACGGTCTTAAGGTGCTGCTCATGATCTTCCCGAGACCGGGAATATACCAGGATGTCATCAATAAATACAATGATGAAGGAATCAAGATAAGGCCGGAACACACTGTGCATCAAATGCATAAAGGCTGTTGGGGCATTGGTCAGCCCAAATAACATGACAAGAAACTCATAGTGACCATACCTGGTCTTGAAAGCAGTCTTCGGGATATTTGGCTCCCGAATCTTCAACTGATGATAACCTGAACGTAAGTCAATCTTGGAAAACACTCTGGCACCCTGAAACTGATCAAATAAGTCATCAATACGAGGCAATGGATACCTGTTCTTCACTGTGACTTTGTTCAACTGGCGGTAATCAATACACATCCGCATAGAACCATCCTCTTCTTCACAAATAAGACAGGAGCACCCCAAGGTGACACACTGGGCCGAATGAAGCCTTTATCAAGTAATTCTTGTAACTACTCTTTCAACTCCTTCAATTCAGGAGGAGCCATATAATATGGAGGAATAGAGATGGGCTGAGTGCCCGGCAACAAATCAATGCCAAAATCAATATCTCTGTTGGGCGGCATGCCCAGAAGATCAGTTGGAAACACATCTTGAAAGTCCCTCACTACTGAAACTGACTCAACGGTATGGGTATCAATACTGACATCTCTCACATAAGCTAGATATGCATCATACCCCTTCTCAACCATTCATTGAGCTTTAAGAAAAGAAATAACACTGCTGGGAGTATACTCTAAAGTACCTCTCCACTCTAATCGCGATAAACCTAGCATAGCCAGCGTCACAGTTTTAGCGTGACAATCAAGAATAGCATAATGGGGCAACAACTAGTCTATGCCCAAAATAATATCAAAGTCCACCATGCTGAGCAATAATAAATCGGCTCTGGTCTCAAAACCACTAAGAGCAATTAAACATGACCGATACACGCGGTCCACAACAAGAGAATCTCCCACAGGAGTAGATACATAAATAGGGGAACTCTAAAGAATCCCGAGATACGCCCAAATACGGGGCAAAATAAGAGGACACATAAGAATATGTATAGCCTGGGTCAAATAATATCGACACATCTCTATGACAAACTGGAACAATATTTGTAATGACAGAATCAGAAGCAACTGCCTCTGTACGAGCAGGAAGTGCATAATATCTGGCCTGGCCTCCTCCTCTAGGGCGACCTCTACCTCCCCGACCTCCACCTTGAGCTAGTTGAGCAGGTGGGGTGGCAGCTGGTGCTGTAATCATAGCCTGACGACCCAGTGGAGCACGCTGTGGCTAAAAGGTCTGTGGAGGTGCACCCCTCCTAATCCTGGGGCAATCCCTCACTATATAGCAAGTGTTGCCACACTCAAAACAAGCTTTGGGAGGGCGTGGCTGTTGTGACTGGCTCGGGCCAAGTCTGTTGGACTGGCCGCTAGGAACACCCCGTGCAGGAGGCACACTAGATACTGGCGGTGCATAATAAGGCTCCTGGGGCCTAAAAGGAGCTGGAACACCGCTGGAGGCTGGAAGAGCTGAATGAACGGGGCGGCTCACATAACCCCTACCATGGCGAGCTGTTGGGGCACGAGTTCCCGAATAATAACCAGCCTCTCGAGACCTCTTGGCCTCCCTCTCCTCTCTATCCCGGGCAAGCATGCCCTCGAATCTCCTGGAAATACCCACAACCTGCTGATAAGAAATATTCATCTCCAATTCCCTTGCCATACTACTCCGAATGCTGGGATGGAGACCCTCAATAAACCATCAAACCCTCTCTCGAACTATGGCAACTAAGGCCAGTGCATGTCGGGCCAAATCACTGAAGCGAACTGCATACTATGACACAGTCATAGCACCCTCGCGCAGCTGCTCAAACTCCGCGCGCCATGAGTCCCTGAGGCTCTGAGGGATATACTCTCTCAAAAATATGTCCGAGAACTGAGTCCATATAAGTGAAGCTGCCTCAGCCGGACTACTCAACTCATAAGTACGCCACCACTGATAGGCTGCTCCTCTAAGCTGGAATGTAGTAAAATAAACCCCGCTCGTCTCTGCTACACCTATAGTACGGAGAATACAATGACACTCCTCCAGAAAACCTTGAGCATCATCTGTAGCCAATCCGCTGAAGGTAGGTGGGTGGTACTTCTTGTACCTCTCAAGTCTGAGCTGCTCCGCCTCAGAAGCTGTTGCTAACCTCGGGCTGAGCTGGAGCTATTGGTTGTATTGGTAAAGTCTCTGGAACCTGGTCGACCTGAACCCGCTACTCTGGATTACCGACGACGGGAGTCTGTGCTCTTCCCCAGTCCTGAGATATGGTAGGAGCAAGTGGAATCAATCCAGCCTGAGCTAAGGTGTTGAACATGCTTAGAAACTAGGCTAGAGTCTCCTAGAGGGCTGGTGCAGCAACATGTATCTCAGGTGTCTGCCCTCCAGCTTGAGCTACTGGGGGCTCCTCTGTAGCAGCTCGTGCGGGTGCTCTGGCTGCACCACGTGGACGTCCTCGGCCTCTACCCCGGCCCCGACCTCTCGCAGCTCTAGCAGGGGCGCGGGTGCCTGTTCATCAGATCCGCTTGTAGGTGTCCTCACCATCTGTGAGAGAATAAAATACAAAAACTTAGAATCTCTGAAGTCAACAATTTTCGCACGACAAGGAATCAAAGTAGTAAAATTTTCCTAACAGTTCCATATCCACCCGAAGATAAGTACAGACGTCTCCGAACCGATCCGCGAGACTCTAATAAACCGGCTTGTGACTCTCGACACCTACAAACCTAGAGCTCTTCTTTATTGTCACAACCCAATTTCCCTTCCGTGTGACGTCGTGACGACACCTAGTCTCTATAACTAGGTAAGCCTAACATTTTACGGAAATATGAAATAAAAATATAAATTAAACCAACTATTCAAAAATACACAACAAATCCCAAAATACGGAACATCGTGAATCACAAACTACAGAAGGAAAGATCTAGTGTCTCTATACATCAGAGTCTAACAAGGAAAAATATAGAAGAGAATGAACATTGAGAAAGAGTAGAAGGGGACTCCGAGGTCTGCAGACGCGGCAGATATACCTTGAAGTCTCCAAAACTGTCCCGGCTCACTGATAGTGCGGCTGATAAGGTGCACCTGGATCTGCACACGAAACACATGTGCAGAGAGTAGCATGAGTACACCACAATCGGTACCCAGTAAGTGCCAAGCCTAACCTCGGTCGAGTAGTGACGAGGTCGGGTCAGGGCCCTACTGGTAAATATATAATAAAATAATATAGAGTGTAATACCGCAATAAAATAAAGGCTGAAATTTAACAACAATGAAATCATAGAAGGTAATAGCTCAGTACACAGTAACACAACAGGGGATCTCCCGAGATACCGTCTCGTAGTCCCAAACGTAAATGAGCAGGGAGATCTCCTGGAATACCGTTCTGTAGTCCCAAAATAAATTTGCAGGGAGGTCTCCCGGAATACCGTTCCGTAGTCCCAAAATAAATGTGCAGGGGGATCTCCCGGAATACCGTTCCATAGTCCCAAAATAAACGTGCAGAGGGATCTCCCGGAATACAATTCCGTAGTCCTAAAGTAAATATGCAAGATAGGGGGATCTCCCGGAATACCGTTCCGTAGTCCCAAAGTAAATATGTAGCGCGAATGATAGAAATACAACTACATCATGAAATTCTTACAATTTAGACTAAGTACAAGTCAGGGAAGAAGCAGGAAATTCATTAAGCATGCTGCACATAATTCACATAAACAATTAAGACACATAGACATGTAGTATTAGACTAAACATGATAGCTACACATATTGGAATAACTCAATTAAGAATGAAAATAGATTAGTACTCATTAAAATGGTATAACTAAAAATAACAGGAAACCATGTTGCTGCTCAGTAAGAAAAATTGGGTTTTCCACAACTAGCGCGTGTACATACTCGTCACCTCACGTACACGACGCTCACATAGCATAATAGTTCCAAATCTTAAGGGTATTTACCCCACACAAAGTTAGGCAAGCCACTTACCTCGAGTCAAGCTCAATTAATCGGTCACAATGCCTTTCCCATGAATATCCGGCTCTGAATGGCCCAAATCTAGCCAAAAGAAATTACGTATCATAAATACAACAATAATAGACTCATCTAATTAACAAAATCAACATTTAACGAAAATTCCGAAATTTAACTCAAAACTCGCCTTCTCGAAATCCGGTAAAATTCATAAAATACGAAAGCTCATTCACTCACGAGTCTAACCATATCAACTTTACTAAAATCCGATACCAAAATCTCTGTCAAAACCCCAAAATTCGGCTTATGAACTTTTCTCAAATTTTCATCGCAAATCTGAATTTAAACGATGAATTCAAGCATAGATTAGTGGAATATAATCATAAGGGAGTTAAGAATCATTACTCAAAGACTTCCTCCGAAAATCTCTCCGAATTCCTCCTTCTACCGAGCTCTTAATAAAATTTGTGAAGTGAACTTCAAACCCTCGAATCTGCCCCTTTTCTGCCCAGTTATTCCGCATCTGCGGACCTTGGGTCGCACCTGCAGAATTTCCTTCGCAGGTGTGGAAACGACTTAAGAGGGCTGGGTCCGATTCTGCGGAAAAAGGATCGCACCTGCGAGTGCTTGCCTGCGGACTATTGTCCGCTTCTACGATCTCCTCCGCGCCTGCATGACCCTAACGCATACGAACTTAGTCGAGCTTTCAAACCACATCGAACAACACCAAAAATCATGAATTAAGCACAGATTCAAGCCTAAGAACTTAGAATTTTCCAAATTCTACAAATGATGTCGAACCATGTCAAATCTAGTCCGAATTACCTCAAATGTTACACACAGGTCACAAATGTTACTACGAACCTACAACCACTTTCGAAAATCCATTCCGAGCTCAATATCAAAATTTCCACTATCTGTCGAAATCGCCGAAAAATCTAACTTTCGCCAATTCAAGCCTAAATCTACTACAAACCCCCAAAACATATTTCGGACGCGCTCCTAAGCTCAAAATCACTCAACGGAGCTAACGAAATTGACGGAATTCCATTCTAGAACCATCTTCACACAGTTCCGACTAAGGCTTAAGCTCTCATTTAGGGACTAAGTGTCCCAAAACACTCCGAAACTCAAAACCAATCATCCTGGCAAGTCACAATAGTAGAAATAGATATAGGGAAAGCAGCTAATAGGGGTTCGGGGCTCTAACTCTCAAAACGACCGGCCGGGTTGTTACATTTACGCACTAAAACCAAGCCGCACCTTATTTTCTACGCGAAGAGCAATTGGCACTGACCCTCCCCAGGTCCCTTCCTTCTACGCGAACGCGTAGGCCTGGGACCTCAAGGCTCCGCGAACGCGACCCCTTTATCGCGAACGCGAAGGGAAAATTTTCCCACTTCCCAAATCCTTCATCGCGAATGCGTGGGTCCTTCCGCGTTCGCAAACAAGGAAACCAGAACTGGAATTTCTGGTTTTTCCTAGCTCAGCTCTGGCCGGTCCGAAACACCCCCGAGCCACTCGGGACCGCGTCAAAATCCACCAAAAAGTCCATAAACATAATACGGACCTGCTCGAACTCTCAAAATGTGTAAAACAACAACAAAACGAAGAATCACACCCCAAAACCAAATCGAATCAAGTTATGAACTTCAAGTTTTCAAATCGCTCCGAACGCACCTAATCATACTTAGACTACTCGGAATGACACCAAATTTTGCGTGCAAGTCTTAAATCACCATACAGAACTATTACCCATCTCAAAATCCTAATTTGACCTCGATAACACTAAAACCTACTCCAAACCAAATTTAAAGAACTTTAAAACTTTCAAAGAGCCATCTTTCAATATTAGGCGCTGAACCGCTGCCGGGTCATCCAAAACCTGATCCAAACATACGCCCAAGTCCAAAATCATCATACGAACCTATTGGAACTTTCAAACCCCAATTCCGAGATCGTTTACTAAAAATATTGACCGAAGTCAAACTTAGCCTTTTTGGCCAACCTTAAGGAACCATGTGTTTTGATTTCAACCCGAACCCTTCCAAATCCCGAACTAACCATCCCCGCAAGTCATAAAATAGTAAAAGTATGTACGGGGAGTCTTATTTAGGGGAACGAGGTTCTAGAAAGAAAAACGACCGGCCGTGTCGTTACATTCTCCACCTCTTAAACAAACGTTCGTCCTCGAACGAGTCTAGAATCATACATGGAGTGATGAATAAGTGTGGATATCTGCTCCACATGTCCTTCTCGGCCTCCCAAGTTACCTCTTTGACTGGTTAGCCCCTCCACTGAACCTTTACCGCAGAAATCCTCTTGGACCTCAACTGGCGAACCTACCTATCAATAATGGCAACTGGCTCCTCCTCATAGCCTAAGATCTCATCTAACTGAATCGTGCTAAAGTCTAATACATGTGACCTGTCGGTATGATACCTCCGGAGTATAGACACGTGGAAAATCAGATGAACTCCTAATAGACTGGGAGGTAATGTAGCTCATAAGAAACCTCCCCAACTCATCTCAACACCTCAAATTGGCCTATAAACCTTGGGCTCAACTTGCCCCTCTTCCCGAACCTCATGATCCCCTTCATCGGCGAGACTTTCAAGAGAACCTTCTTGCCCACCATAAATGATAAATCATGTGCCTTCTGATCCGCGTAACTCTTCTGTCTGGATCATGCTGTGCGAAGTCGCTGCTGAATCAACTTTATCTTTTCAAATGCATCCTTCACCAAGTCAGTACCATATAACTTAGCTTCTCTGGGCTCAAACCATCCGATGGGAGAACAACATGGCCGACCATATAAAGCCTCAAATGGAACCATCTCGATGCTGGACTGATAATTGTTGTTGTAAGCAAACTCGGCCAAAGGCAAGAATCTATCCCACTGCCCTCCAAACTCAATCACATATGCTCTGAGAATGTCCTCCAAGATCTGATTTGTCCGCTCCGACTGCCCGTCGGTCTGTGGATGAAAGGCTGTGTTGAGCTCTACACGGGTCCCCAACTCACTCTGTACTGCTCTCCAGAAATGTGAAGTGAACTGAGGGCCTCTATCTGATATGATGGAAACAGGCACACCATACAATCGAAATATCTCCTGAATATAAATCTGGGCCAACCTCTCTGAAGTATATGTGGTCGCCACCGGAATACACCCTATAAAGATAATGCCTCCAGATCTTAAGAGCATGAACAATCGCGGCCAAATCCAAATCATGTACAAGGTAATTTGTCTCATGGGGCTTCAGCTGACGTGAAGCATATGCAATAACTCACCCCTCCTGCATCAATACACAACCCAAACCAACGCGTGAAGCATCGCAATACACATTATACATCCCCGAACTAGAGGGTAACACAAGAACCGGTGCCATAGTCAAAGCTGTCTTGAGCTTCTGAAAGCTCGCTTCACAATCATCGAACCAATGGAACGGAGCACCCTTTTGGGTCAATCTAGTCAAAGGTGCTGCAATAGATGAGAAGCCCTCAACAAACCGGCGATAATAACCTACTAACCCTAAGAAACTCCTGATCTTAGTCGCCGTAGTAGCACGAGGCCAACTCTGAACTGCCTCAATCTTCTTGGGATCCACCTTAATACCCTCGCCTGATACAACATGCCCCAAGATGCTACAAAATCTAGCCAAAACTCACACTTGGAGAACTTAGCATATAGCTTCTGTTCCCACTAGGTCTAAAGCACCACTCTCAAATGCTGCTCGTGCTCCTCCATGCTGCGCGAGTAGATCAAAATGTCATCAATGAAGACAATGACGACCAAATCAATATATGGCCTGAGCACCCTGTTCATCAAATCCATAAATGCCGCTGGGGCGTTAGTCAAACCGAAGGACATCACTAGAAACTCATAATGGCCATATCTAGTCCGGAAAGCGGTCTTCGAAATATACGAATCCTGACTCTTCAACTGATGGTACCCCGATCTCAAGTCAATCTTAGAGAACACCCTAGCAACCTGCAACTGGTCAAATAAATCATCAATACGCAGCAACGGGTACTTGTTCTTAATGGTGACTTTATTCAACTGGCGGTAATCAATGCACATCCATGAACCCTTTTGCTAGCGACTCCTCAAGATGTTCCTTCAACTCCTTCAACTCTTTCGGAGCCATACGGTACGGTAGGATAGATATAGGCTAGGTACCTGGAGCCAAATCAATGCACAAATAGATATCACGATCTCGTGGCATGCTTGGAAGATCAGAAGGAAACACATCGGAGAACTCCCGGACTACGGGTACTGAATCGACCGCCAGAGTCTCTGTGGTAGTGTCCCGAACATAAGCAGATAAGCCAAATAACCCTTCTCGACCATGTGTCGAGCTTTCATAAAAGAGGTGATCCGACTAGGTGTGCTGGCAGACAAACCCTTCCACTCCAATCTAGGCAACTATGGTATCGCCAAAGTTACAGTCTTGGCATGGCAATCAAGGATGGCATGATATGGAGATAACCAGTCCATGCCCAGGAAGACCTCAATGTCGGTCATATTAAGTAGTAGAATATCCACCCTAGTCTCATAACTAAAGAATGTAATAATGCAGGACTGATAGACCCTATCCACGATAATAGAATCGCCCACTAGAGTGGACACATAAATAGGAGTGCCCAAGGACCCACGAGGAACATCCAGGAAATGAGCAAACAGATATGAAACATATGAATAGGTAGACCCTGGATCAAGTAATACCAAAGAATCCCTACCGAAGACAGAAATAATACCTGCGATCATAACATCTGAGGCCACTACATCTGGTCTGGGCAGGAAAGCATAGAATCTAGATGGAGCGCCACCTGCCTGGCCTCTACCTCTAGGATAACCCCTACCCACCTGCCTTCCGCCTCTGGGCGGCCGGACGGCTGGTGTGGCTACTGGTACTGTAATCATAGGCTGAAAACCCTGCTGCACTGCCTTGCCCTGAAGCCTGGGGTAGAACCTCCGCACGTGGCTGATGTCCCCGCACTCGTAATAACCTCTCGGTACGAAGGACCGCTGACCTGAAGTCTAACCTTGATAGCCTGAATACCCACTGGAGGAATCCTGAATAGCTGGTGGGCGGTAGGAACTCTCTGGCATGGCGCTGAAATAAGGTCGAACTGGAGCAGCGGTGCTGGATATGTGGGCCTGCTAGGCTGACCCTTCCCAAACTGACCTCTGTCCCCATACGGAGCACCGCTGAACCCTCCGAAATAATGAAACCGCTTGTCCCGCGGCATATGCTCTCGGTCCCGCTGATGATAACCCTCAATCCTCCGAGCTGTCTCTACAACTTGCTGGTAAGAAGTCCCCATCTAAACCTATCGGGTCATAGTTGCCTGAATACCAGAGTGAAACCCCGCAACAAACCTCCGTACTCTCTCCGCCTCAGTAGGAAGTATCATAAGTGCATGGCGAGACAACTTAGAGAATCTTGCCTCATAATCAATCACTGACATTTGACCCTGCTGGAGCTGCTAAAACTGAAACTGTAACTCTTCCCTCTGGGAGGGTGGAATATACCTATCCAAGAAAAGGCGTGTAAACTGATCCTAAGTTAAGAGAGAAGAACCTGCTGGTCTGCCAAGAAGATAAGACTGCCACCATCTACGGGCCCTGGCCTCCGGCTGGAAAGTAGTTACATCCACATCGTGAGTCTCTAATATCCTCATGTTGTGCAGTCTATCCCTGGATCGATCAATGAAATCTTGGGGATCCTTATGATGCTCACCTCCAAAGACAGGAGGGTGTAGCCTAGTCCATCTGTCCAATAGCTTTTGCAGCTCGCCGGCCGCAGCTGGTCTGGGCTCAGGCACGGCTGCTGCCACTGGCTGGGCTCCGCCCACGGGTAGTGTGCCCGGGGTCTGATATACAACAGTTGCATGCCCATGAGCCTGAGCAGTAGGGGTCTGTGCTCCCCCTCCAGCTTGAGATGTGGCTGGGTCTACTGGAAAAAAACCGTCCTGGGTTATCGTATCCATGAACCGTAACATACGGCCCATGACATTCTAGAAGCTCGGTGCTGACATGAAATTTACTGGGGTTAGTGCTGCTGCAGGCACCTCGCCCTGCTCCTCAATAATGGGATCCTCTACCAGATCTGTTGGTGGCATGGCCGGGGAAACTCTGGGACGTCCTCGTCCCCTACCTCGGGCCGGTGCCCTCCCCCGGCCTCTGCCTCGCCTCTAGAAACAGGGGGAGTAGCTCCTCCCAAGTCTGGAACATCCGCCGTGTGCGTTCTCACCATCTGTGAGAGAATAAGAGAAAGATACATAGTATAACATCAACTGCACTATAGGAGATGAAGAAAGAATAGTTTCCTAACACCCTATAACCTCTCGAAGATAAGTACAGACGTCTCCGCACTGATCTGCAAGACTCTATTAGGCCTGATCATAACTTGTGAGACCTACGTGAACCTAGTGCTCTGATACCATATTTTCACGGCCCAATTCCTCCTATAGGCCATGATGGGGCCCAACATTACCGCTAGGAAAGCCAACAATGAACTAACCATGTGATTGTTTGTTTTAACATTTTTGAAATAGCCGATTTTTATTTAGTGCATAAATAGGAAATAAAAGTTTAAATAAAATGAGAGTTAAATAATTTTAAGAGCAAATGAGATGAGTAAATATCCAAAAATCATCATGTGTCTACTAGCATGATCTCCAAGACCAGGTGTCATAAGTGTATGAGCTACTAGTAGAATATACAAAAATACTACACGACTGTCTGAAGTGAAATAGACAGAAAGTAAAAACAAAAGGGAGACTTCGGGTGCTGCAGAACATGCTCGGAAGGCAGCTCACCGCTAAGTCTCGAAGAAATCAAGGATGCACGCTGGACTGATAGCCAGATGCACCTGCCTCAGATCCTGTACGATTAGTGCAGAAGTGTAGCATGAGTACATAAATAATATGTACTCAGTAAATATATAGTCTAACCTCGAAATAGTAGTGACGAGGGGTCGACTTCGACACTTACTATGGGCTAACAATAAATACCGAAATTATAATTAAGCATGGATTATATAAATACAGCTGAAAACTCAATAACAAAAATAAATAAACAATTCTTTCACTAATAGTAAATCCCAAATTAATTTCCATCATTTAAAAAATTAATTTATCAAGCCAATGAAACAATAATTGGGCTTCAAGAATTATTACGCACGAATTATGCCAATGTTGTACGGCCCGATCCAACATACAAATATATAAACTATGCACTGACGAGGGTCGAACGACACGAACCATAGATGCATCTATTCTATTACCGAGGCGTTCGGCCTGCTCCACAAGAAGAGAAAATACTTTATGAACAACTGATTCAAAGATTATTAAGAGGCTAATGTTCAAGGTAAACACCAATTCTCATTAACGCTCAAGTAAGCCGTCCAAAACTCAAGTAAATGAAATTCGCCCTTCTACAATTTATTTATCAAGTTCCAATATGGTTTAGGCACTTAAATTACAAGTATGGTGCAAACATCGCAAGTATAACATGATTTGGGTCCTAAACTACCCGGACATAAGCATAATTAGTAGCTACGTACGAACTCTCTTCACCTCGTGCGTACGTAGCCCCCACAAATAGAAGCACATATTAATTCAATTCACCTATGGGGTTAATTCCCTCTTACAAGTTTAGAAAATAGACTTACCTCGTCTCAAAGCTTACTCTTCGGTCCACAATTATGCTTTAAACCCTCAACTCGGTGCCAAACGCCTCGAAACTAGTCAAATATTATATAAAATAGTGAATACATATTCAAAAGTTCATATCCTAACTATTAAAGTGATTTCCGAACCCTAATTGAAGAATTCCTAAATTCACCCCCGGGACCACGTGCCCAAATTCCGGAATATTTTGAAGAAAGTTGTTACCCATAACGTCATGAACTCAAATATATGATTTCACTAAATTCCATAACCATTTTCGTGGTTAAATCCCACTTTTATCAAAAACCTAGATTTTTCATCTAAATTCATGATTTCCACAAATTTACATGTTAAAATGTACCTATAATCTATGTATTAAACTCACATTAGGTAGAAATTACTTACCCTCAATATCTAGGTTGAAATCCCCCCTTTTGAAGCTCCAAAATCGCCCAAGAGTACAATAAATGAACCCAAAAATGGCTAAATCACGATTTTTAAAACATACTGCCCAGCTGCCCCTTCCTCGCGAATGCGGAATAGGCCTCGCGTTCGTGAAGACAAATGACCAGGCCCAGAAAAGCTTGGCCTACGTGAAAGGGACCAGGGCCTCGCGAACGCGGAGGCGTACCAGCCCTGCCTTACACGAACGTGAGAGCACGTTCGCGAACGTGAAGAGAAATTGGCACTGACCCTCCCCAGGTCCCTTCCTTCTACGCGAATGCGATGGGGCCTTCGCGAACAGTAGGCCTGGGACCTCAAGGCTCCGCAAACGTGACCCCTTTATCGCAAACGCGAAGGGAAAATTACCCCACTGCCCAAATCCTTCATCGCGAACGCGTGGGTCCTTCCGCGTTCGCGAAGAAGGAAACCAGAACTGGAATTTATGGTTTTTCCTAGATCTGCTCCGGGAAGTCCGAAATACCCCTGAGCCACTCGGAACCCTGTCCAAATGCACCAACAAATCCATAAACATGATACGGACCTGCTTGAACTCTCGAAACGCGTAAAACAATAACAAAACCAAGAATCACATCCCAAAATCAAATCGAATCAAGTTATGAACTTCAAGTTTTCAATCGCTCCGAACACGCCGAATGATACTTAGACTACTCGGAATGACACCAAATTTTGCGGGCAAGTCTTAAATCACCATACGGAACTATTTTTGGTTTCTAAATCCCAATTTGACCTCGATAACACCAAAACCTACTCCAAACCAAATTTAAAGAACTTTAAAACCTTCAAAGAGCCATCTTTGACTATTAGGCGCCGAAACGCTCACGGGTCATCCAAAACCCGATCCGAAAATACGCCCAAGTCTAAAATCATCATACAAAACTATTGGAACGTTCAAATCCCAATTCCGTGGTCATTTTTCAAAACGTTCACCGAAGTCAAACTTAACCTTTTTGGCCAACCTTAAGAAACCAAGTGTTCCGATTTCAACCCGAACCCTTCCAAATCCCGAACTAACCATCCCTGCAAGTCATAAAACTATAAAAGAATATACAAGGAGTCTTATTTAGGAGAACATGGGTTGTAGAAAGCAAAACAATCGGTCGGGTCGTTATACTAATGGTACACTGACACTCACAATTTCATAGAGAAAATAATATATAGAGTGACAATAGAGTTTCTGAATTAAAAGCAATATTGTTTAACTCCTACGTGAAAATCTCTCCAAGTAATTTTTAAAATTTATAGCTAGAATAGTTCTTTCTCTTCTTGTCATTTCTTGGATGACAGGCATGGACCTATATATATATATGGGGAGAAGGTCCGGATTTGTCCTTCTACTATTGTATATTGTTTACATTTGACATCCGTTATACTTTTCGTCCATTCCAACCCTAATATTTGACAAACTTTTTAGATTTGCCCCTAACCCTAACGGGCCTCCAATGTGGCAGGCAATCCCTCGAATTTTTGTCCATGTCTGCTGCGAAGTCAGATTATCCCACCAAATTAAAACACCTAAACCCATAAACTTGACCCAGTTCACTTATCTAGCCCGACCCATACCTTAACCCATTACCCATTACCTTTCCTTCTTCCAACCCATCCTCCCCTTTAATAAATATTATCAATGGAAACCGTGAACACCGCATAGAGAACCACAGGTGACCAGCCTGAAAATATTCTCTTTTCTTATAGTTCTATCTTCCTTGTTACTGCTATAACCATACATCTTTCGAAAGAACCAAGAAACATCAGAAGAGATGTCGAAGAATGGTTTAATAGTTGAATAATTCCAAGTGTTGTTCTAAAAACAAATATCTATGTCAAAACCTTGTTCTCTGCTCAAGTTTCAAGTTACCATGATCTTTGTCTATTCAAGAATTCCAAACATTGCTCAAATTTAATTTTTGCCAAGAATCAGATTAAGCAACCAAAAAAAAACCCAGATATAGTTTGGGGAACTTAGACTTTTCTCTAGTTGATGTTTGAGCTATATGACGTAAGCTATTTGGGGTATACAAACCTTTAAATGATGGTTCTCATAAGACTCACTTCCACTTGATTTTGATTTTTTTTTCTTCTGTTCATTGGAGGTTAGCAAATCAAAGTTATGTCAGACAATTCATGTTTCAAATTTCAATCCCCGTATTTGGCTAATATTAGAAAAATACAAGATCAAACAAAGAAGAAGTAAATCATGAATTACTTAATTCTAACCCAGAAATATACCTTGAATTCACACAAACAAATTTGAGAAAATAGATTTCTAAGTGAGCAAAATGTATAACTAAAAGAAATATGAAAATGAAATTTTTGGAGTAAAGGAACTGTTGTAATATTTAAGAGAGCAAGAAGTTTTAAAATAAAGGCATCAAAGACTTTTAAACGACGTATAAATTTCATAAAGAAACTGAAGAAAGAGAAGGGGAAGGGGAAGGGGGGAGGGGGAGGGAGAGCATCTTTTGTGTCAAGTTTACGTCTTTAGGAGTTTTAATTTAGTGGGACCATAAGACTTGGCAAGTGACATGGACAAAAATTTGAGGGGTCGCCTTCTACATTGGAGGGCCGTTAGGGTTAGGGATAAATCTGAAAAGTTTGTTAACGATAGGGGCTGGAATGAACGAAAAGTACAACAGAGGTCAAATGTAAATAATATACAATAGTAAAAGGATATATTTGGACCCTTCTTATATATATATATATATATACACACACACACACACACATACTTGTTAACCAATAAAAGAAGGCAATGCCTTTTTCCTCTCACCTCTCTGAGTGATACATGGATGGAGACGTCAGTAAAGCTAAAGGCGGTGCTAGCAGGAGTACCGGTGGCGATGGAAGCATTCAAAGAAAGATAACATCTCCATACAATATAACATCTAATGACAATCTTGGGATACTGATAATACATGGATAATTGAAAGGAAAAAATTATAATGAGTGAGCTAGATCGATGAGGACCGCCTTGTGGGCAAGAAAATATTCTAGTTTATAGAAGGCACAATTAGGAGACCACATGAACAATTTCCTGATCTTGAAGATTTGTGGACCATCAACTCGTTGTTAGTGTCCTGAATCCGAAATCCAATTGAGATGTAATGACCCGATATTTGTTTTATGTATTTGAGTCCCGTCCCCTATTTGATGTTCCCCATATGTGTATTTGATGTTTAATGATTTGCGGGAAAAGTTGGTTTGGTTTCGCGAATGGTTTTTGAGTGATTAGAATACTTAGTTTTCTTTTTGGTAGCTTAAGTTGCGAGAGTGGATCAAAGTTTAATTTTTGAGTAATTTCCCTCGGATTGATAATTTGATAGTTTCTATAGGTTTGTATGGTGATTTTTGTCTTGGGAGTATGTTCGGATTTGCATTTGGAGATTTCTAGAAGGTTTTGGCTCTATTTGCCGAAAGTTGGCAATTTGAAGGTTTGGAGAGTTCATAGGTATGAACGAAAGTTGTCTTTGATGTTATCAAGTCTCGATTGATGTTCCGGGACTTTGAATTGGTTTATTTAGTTGATTAGAACTTGTGCGCAAAGTTTGGTTGGAATCCAGAATGCTTAGGCATGATTCAGACATGTTTGGCAAAGTTAGAAAGTTTGGATGTTAAAAGATGTATTTTGATCTTCGATTCTTGGTTTTGATGTTAGAGTGGAATTTTGAGAATTTGGATAAGTTTACGCAAGGAATTAGGACTTGTTGGTATGGTTGGATGGGGGCCCATGGGGCTCAGGTATATTTCGGATTTATCCCGAACCATTTTGGAGTTTATTGAAACATGCGAGGGTGCAAAACCGAAGAATAGGTGGCACATGCGAGGAGTGCTTGAGAGCTTGAGGCTCGCAAATGCTGAAGTTTGGCGCATCTGCATGACCACATAAGCGGGTATTTTGGCGCACTTGCAGTATCGGATAAGCATGCGATTGTGCGCAGAAGCAGAGTCAGGATAATGCATGAGATCTCACAGATGCGAGTATGTTTCCATGGAAGCGGCATCACACCCGAGGCTAAATATGTGCAGGTGCGAGGATGCCTGACAGGAGAATTTTAAGTCGAGTTTTAGCCCTTTTGTTTTTAATTATTCTAAGTTTTGGAGCACAGGAAGAGGTAATATTTGGGGACATTTTCATCACTACTTTGAGGGTAAGTAATTTCTATTTGGATTTAATTATATATCTTGTTTCCCCATGGATTTATATACTTAGAACATGGAATTTGAAAGAGAAAATTTGGGGGTTTTGTCTTAAACTTTGAAAAGTGAATAATTAATTTGGAGTCGGATTTGGATGAGACTCGTATATTGATTTCATAATTGAGTGGATAGTCAAAATATGTGAGTTGTGTCGGGTTCTAGGAAGCGGCCATGGGTTGAAGTTTTGATTAACCTTTTGGGAATTATAAATATTGGACTTTATTTTTATATGAAATCAGTTTTCCTTGCATTGTTTGACTGATATTTTGATATTTGGCTAGGTTTGAGCCATTCGTAAGTCGTTTCAATAGGGAAGCAGTGTTGGAGGTTTAATTTGGACCATTTGAGGTAAGTATCTCTCCTAGATTTGGCTTGAGGTACTATTTTCTTACATTGATGATATTTGCAACGTGCTAGTGGTGACGTACATGCGAGGTGACGAGCGTATGTGCGTGCATCCGGTATATCCATACTCGAGGTAGTCCTTAGACTGTATCATGTCTTGTTTTAGATACCGTGCGTCCTGCTATCATGCTTTATATGTTTGTATGACTACGTAGACTTCTTGAATCAAGCAAAAGATCATGTGGAAATTTTGATTTCCTGTTTGAATATGATACTCGTTATTGTATGGCATACCTACCTAATATGAGATATAGTCTTACACTTCGCACGTGCATACACCTTAGCATATAATTTTTCTCTGTCCATGAGTATGTGATTTGATATCCATTGTTTGTGTATATGTGTTCTTGTATATGCTTCCCCTGAAAGAACTCGATTGAGAGCACGTGAGTTTATGCATATCTTTTTGTAATAACTTGGCCGGTTATTTTGTGTATTTGGGCCCCATTCCCCAAGTTGATATTTCTCCCATGCCTTTTTTATGTTTTATGACTTGCATAGATTGTTCATTTGTCGTTGGGAAGGTTTTGGGGTGAATTGGAATATTTAGTTTTAATTTTGGAAGCTTAAGTTGTAAGAGTTGACCAAGGTTTGACTTTTACGTAGATGACCTCAGATTGGCGATTTGATTGTTTTAATAGGTTTATATGGTGATTTTGGGCATAGCCATAGTCCGAATTTGGATTTGGAGGTCCCTAGGGTGTTTTGGCTCTAATTGTCCAAAATTAAAAATTTGAAGGTTTGAAAAGTTCATAAGTTTGACCGAGAGTTAACTTTGATGATATCAGAATCAGATTATTTTTTCGAAGGATGAAATAAGTTCGTTTTATCATTTGGGACTTGTGTGCAAAGTTTGATTGTAATCCGGATTGGTTGGGATTGAATCGGACGATTGGTTTAAAGTTGGCTTAAGAGAAGTTCAATTTGTGTTTTGACCTTTGATTCATTAATGTGATGTCATCTTACGTGTTTGAAGGATTTTGATAAGTCCGAATAATGTTTATGGACTTTTTGGTGTGATTGGATGGGGTTCCGGGTGGCTCGGGTGAGGTTCGAACCTCTGGAGCATAGTTCGAATTGTAGAATTTTGCTGTGTCAGGTCCTTCTACATGTTTGCGGGCATTACATCGCATTTTTGGAGGGTTATTTTGAGTCGGACAGATTTCCCTCTACGTGTTTGTTCCTGGGGGTCGCATTCGCGTTCGCGAAGGGAGCTGGGAGCTTGGGGGAATTGGACTACGCATTCGCAATGCCCTGGTCGCGTTCCCGTAGAAGTAGGCTGGTTGGGCATCACGTTCATGAGGGAGATTCTGTGAACACGAAGGCTTGTTTCTAGGGTGTTGAATTTTGTGCTTCGTGAGTACGAGGCAATGGACGCGTTCGAGAAGGGTAGAGTTGGGCAAACTATATGAAGTTCTAATTTCGGGATTTTAGCCCATTCTCTCATATTTTAAACCTAGACTTGGAGAAGGGCGATTTTTGAAGGAGACTTTCATGCAAGACTTTGGGGTAAGTGATTTCTATATATTTTTGGTATTATTTCAAAAAATCTACATAGATTATTAACACCTAAGACATGGAAATTTGCAAAACATTTGAGGATTTTTCCTACAACTCAAGAGAGTGAAAATTGAGAATTTGATGATTGATTTGAACTTAGGTTTGGAATCTAATCACATATTTGGACTCGTGGAGTTATGAGAAGCCATGATCTACCTCTTGACTTTAGTTTTGACCATGTGAGTTCGAGTTGACTTTTGTTGACATTTTGTAGGAACTGTGTAAAGATTGAAACTTTATTGTTTGGAATTGATTCCTATTGCTTATTTGATGTTATTGAATTATTTTTGGCTAGATTCAAGCCGTTCAGAGGCCAATTTGCGATGTAAGGAACTTTTTGGAGTATTTATTTGGCTTGTTTGAGGTAAGTATCTTGCCTAGCCTTGTTTTGAGGCACTACTTGCTTTGATTGATGGAGATGGCTTCGTGCCGAGGGTGGCGCACTTGCGAGGGATGAGCATGTGTACATGTACCGAGTTTTATTCATGCTCGGGGTAGTGCTTAGGTTATGCTATGCCTTGTACTGAATACTAAGCTTCATTCTATCTTGTTTCATCTGTTTGTACCCCTTTATGGGCTACTTGAATTATGCTAGAGATAACGTGTAGTTAAATCTCCCATTCAAATATGATAATTACTATTTTAGGGCATATTTGCCTAATCTGAGTTATGGTAGCATACTTTGCACATGCATACACCTTAGCATGCCACTTTTATCAGTCCATAAATATGTGATTTGATATCCATTGCTCTTATACATGTACTCTTGTATATGCTTTCTATGTGTTATAGACTGGATTAGTAGCACGTGAGTGGTCCATGCGGTTGTTATATTATAGCACGTGAGTTGTCCATATAGCGCGTGGATCAGAGTACATGGGGTTGGTTGTACTCATACTACACTCTGCACTTAGTTATGCAGATTCATGAGTTGGACCAAGTCGAGCTTTTTGAGCAGGGGTGTTCCTTGAGTTTGGAGACCGAGGTAGAGCTGCTTCACAGTCCCTGGCGTCTCTTCCTATGTTTATTTACTGTTGTTGTTGCTTCGAATATTATTTATGTATTTCAATTTTTATTCACATTGTAGAGCTCATGACTCAGTGTTACCAGTTATGGGGAGTTGTATAATGATTTGATATTATTTATAGTTATTGATCTTTCATACTTATCTATTCTGTAATTCGTTACCATATTTTTGTTATTATTTTCTGACTAGCTTCCCTAGCAAGTGGGTTAGGCGCCATCATGACTAGTGGTGATTTTGGGTTGTGACAAGTTGGTATCAGAGCCCTAGGTTACATAGGTCTCACGAGTCATGAGCAAGTTTAGTAGAGTTTTGCGGATCGGTATGGAGACCTCTATACTTATATTCAAGAGGCTACATGGCTATTTAGAAAAATTTCTCCTTTTTCATTCTCTATCGTGCAGAGTTTATCCTAAAGTTTGAATCTTTTCTCTTCTATTCTATCACAGATGGTGAGAACTTGATCTTCTGGTACAACTGAGAAGGCACCAGAACCCTAGGTTAGGGCCGCGAAAGGCCGAGGCCAAGGTGAGGCACGCATTATAGCTAGAGCCCCTTCTACTTTCTAGGACATCCAATGTTGAACCACTAGTCGCTCCTCTTAAGGAGCTAGTTCCGGTTGAGCCGGTGGGACCAGCTCATGCCCCGGAGGGAACAATTGCTACACCGGGTCTTCAATAGATTTTCGCCTAGATTTTGAGCGTGTATACGATTTTGGCTTAGGATGGCATGATACTTGTTGCTCTAGATGCCTCACAGGCTGGGGGAGGAGCCTAGACTCTCGTCACACGCACACCATAGTAGCTATTTTAGGGCTATCAGACATTGGGGGTTCTGCAGGTGTAGCTGGTCATTACAGCTCAGATCGAGATTAAACTATCCTTGACTACTGAGGAGCAGAAGAGGCTGGAGAGATTTCAGAGACTTCATCCTCCTCATTATAGCGGAGAGCGTACAAAGGATGTACATGTCTTCCTTGCTCGATATCCTTGGATTCTTCACACATTGAGTTTAGTGGACTCCAATGGGATTGACTTTCTACTTTCCAGCTGACAGGGCCAGCCTACAGGTGGTGGCAGACCTATGAGTATAAGGAGAGACAACTGGCATATCACCAGTTGGTCTCAGTTCTCACATCTCTTCTTGGAGAAGTTCATGCCCCAAACTCGCAGAGATGAGTTGCGTAATGAGTTTAAGCATCTATGCCAGGAGGGTTTGATTGTGACTCAGTACGAGATGAGCTTCACAGAGTTAGCTCATCATGCGGTTTTTGTTCCCACAAAGAGGAAGAGAGTCAGGAGATTTATTGAGGGCCCCAACTATGGTATTCAATATGGTATGGCCTGAGAGGCCGAGACTGATACTAGCTTTTGCCAGGCGATTGAGATCGGTAGGCGCTTAGAGCGTGTTCGCAGGTAGGAGCGAGAGGAGGGGGAGGCCAAGAGGACCCATGGTTTGGGTGGATTTGATGGTGCCTTATCTGGAGGCCAGGAACATCACAATAGAGGTCGTCTATACAATTCTCGTGGTTCTTCCGTCAGCCACGGTTCATATAATGCTCGTCTAGGCCAGTCATCTTTCAGTGTACTGTAAGCATAAATTTCATACCATGCTCCATCTTCTCAGGGTTCTATAAGCAGATATTCGAATTTTCTGGATCAGTCGCAGAGTCAGCAACCTTGTTAAAGAAGGGTATGTTTTGAGTCTGGAGACTTGAGTCATCTCAAGAAGGATTGACCCACGCTTTTGAGTAGTGTATAGTCCATGGTTTCAACCCTAGCAACTATACCACCCGCACAACCAGCTAGGTGTGGAGCTCAGTTTGTTCGGGGCCGTCCTAGAGGGGGAGGTCAGTGTGATAACCTGATAGGTTATTTTGAGTTCTAGCCTTAATTTTAATGATCCAAGACCTTCTGTGCTTCATTTGATGTTTCTTGGTTAGCGTGAATGGTTTGTGTCACTTTTCGAAAAGCTTTTATGTGAAATTTTGAAAAAAATGAGAATTTTGACTAAAATGAGGCTAGAGTTGACCACAGTCAATATTTTGGGTAAACGGATCTGGATCGGTGTTTTGATGATTCCGGTAGGTTTGTATTGTCATTTTGGACTTGGGCGTATCCTCGAAATTGAATTCGGAGGTCCCTAGGTTGATTCTTTTTCAATCATGGGTAGTTTATAAAGATTATTTTGAATTATTTGAACTATATTTGGCTATATTTGACTCGTTTGGAGGCTAATTATAAAGGAAAGGTTGTGGTTGAGTGTTTATTTGATTATGAAAAGAGGTAAGTGTCGTGTCTAACCTTGAATTGAGGGAATTAGGACTTGTTGAACTATTTATTATGTGAATTATGTGGGGAAACAACGTATATGCGTGATGACGAGTATATATGCGCCATCATGGGATTTAGCATGTGGGATTGGACTATTTATTTCGTTGTCTTCATTTATTCCATGTTATCTCTTGTTATATGCTTTAATTGTTATATGTTCTTACTTGACATCTATGATTTACTTGTTAATTGTTACTTGCTTTGATTTGTTAATTTCTCACTCAATATCTGCTTACCTGCTATATGTTCCTACCTGCCTTAATTGTATATTCTCAATGTCACATGTTTTTACTTGCTTTTATTATCCTTATATTACTCGTTGCGCTCCAATATGGTATTTCGATTACGTAAGCTGTTTAGCTATTCTTGTATTGATGAATCGATAAGGTTTGGATTTCAAAGTGTTGGATATTCTCCATAGTATCGGTGGATCTTAAATGTTCCATACGCTTCATCTTCTTTGTGTTGATATTCCGTAAACATTGGTGTTAAGTTGTTTTTGTTAATATACTAAAATTGTTGGGAACGGGTTGCGCGCCACAACGATATTGAAATGATATGAGATGGTATGAAGAAACAACGACGGAATATGAAATGAACAGATGATGATTGGTGGGATCGAGTTGCGCACCACAACAGATTTGATGTGTTATAAGTTATTTATGGCTGTAGAGATTGTTCTCGGTATTGTAATAGGAGATTTGAGATTTTATTATTCTAGGGCCTTTTGGTAATTGACCTACGGGTCCGGTTATTTGACTTTACTATTTTATTTCTATTCC
Organism: Nicotiana tabacum; assembly: GCF_000715075.1. NCBI lineage: Eukaryota > Viridiplantae > Streptophyta > Magnoliopsida > Solanales > Solanaceae > Nicotiana > Nicotiana tabacum. The sequence continues at coordinate 59,060,189 of NC_134081.1, read as the reverse complement.
TGTTTTTGTTATTATTTTTTCATACAAGTTTATTGTAAGTGTTTGTCATAGCCTCGTCACTGCTTCGCCGAGGTTAGGCTCAACACTTCTAGAGTACATGGGGTTGGCTGTACTCATGCTACACTTCTGCACTTCTTTTGCAGATACCAGTGTTGGTCCCAATAGCGTGTAGAGGAGATCTTGCCCAGACCGGCTATCAGTAGGAGACTTGAGGTAGAGCTGCTGGCGTTCGCAGTCCCTGAAGTCCCCTTCCATTCCGTCTTTACTGTTTACCTTATTTCAAACAGTTGTAATTTTGTTCAGACTTTATCTGTAGTACTCTAGATGCTCATATATTCGTGACTCTAGATATCTGGGATATGTCTAGTCTACGCCACATGGTATTTGTCATATCTATTTCAGACTATCTCTTCTTCTTCTTCTTCTTCTTCTTCTTCTTCTTCTTCTTCTTCTTCTTCTTCTTCTTCTTCTTCTTCTTCTTCTTCTTCTTCTTCTTCTTCTTCTTCTTATTATTATTATTATTATTATTATTATTATTATTATTATTATTATTATTATTATTATTATTATTATTATTATTATTATTATTATTAATTAGCTAATGTTGGCTTGCCTAGCATATGAAATGTTAGGTGCCATCACGGCCCCGAGGTTGGGATTCCAGATCGTGACAGTCGGTTATTTAGAGGACTAGACCGTTTCTATGCTTTCCAAGCCACATCTAAGGTAGTTGCTTTAGATACTGTAATCACATGTATGTTTCAGTGTGCCATAAGGGTTCTTCTGTGTAATTCAACCCTTGTTGCACTTATTCTTATGCGTTATCATATTTTGCTCGTTATTTAGAAATGCCTCGTGTTCATGTGTGTACACCTATTGGTGATTTTGTGGAAGATCGTGTGTATCGGTCTTTTGTGGTTACCATGGGGGTTATGAGACTAGGGTTGATCTTTTATAGCTCAATATGGTTGATTTTGTGGTGATTTTGGGTATGGATTGGCTATCTCCATACCATGTTATTCTTGATTGTCATGCTAAGACCGTGATGTTGGTGATGTCGGGGTTTCCAAGGTTAGAATGGAAGGGTTCCATTAATCACACTCCTAGTAAAGTTTTTTTTTTTCTGAAGACACAGTGGATGGTTGAGGAGGGATGTCTGGTGTCTTTCCTTTGAGAGAGATATGGGTGTTGATACTCCTACTATTGAGTTAGTTCCAGTAGTGAGGAGGAATGTCTGGTGTCTTTCCTTTGAGAGAGATATATGTTCCAGCCTTATTTGTATTCCTTTGTTGTTGTTTTGATTGATGATATATTGGTATATTCCCATAGTAAGGAGGAGCACGAGCAGCACTTGAGGATGGTGCTATAGATTTTGAGGGAAAAACAATTGTATGATAAGTTATCCAAGTGCGAGTTTTGGTTGGATTCTATGGCATTCTTGGGCCATGTGGTATTTAGTGATGGGATCAAGGTGGATCTGAGGAAGATTGAGGCAGTTCAGAGTTGGCCCAGACCTTCTACCGCTAAAGAGATTAGGAGCATCTTGGGTTTGGTGGGTTACTAGTATCGCTTCGTAGAGGGATTTTCATATATTGCAGCCCAATTGACTAAGTTGCACAGAAGGGCACTCTTTTGAGGTTGTCGGATGAGTGTGAGGAGAGCTTTCAGAAGCTCAAGACTGCTTTGACCATGGCTCTAGTTTTGGTATTGCCTTCAGGATTAGGGACGTATACAATTTATTGTGATGCTTTGCATGTGGGTTTTGGGCGTGTTTTGATGCAGGACGGTAGGGTGATTACCTATGCGTCACACCAGTTGAAGCCCCATGAGAAGAACTATTCGGTCCATGATTTGGAGTTGGCAACTATTGTGCACGTGCTCAAGATTTGGAGGCATTACTTATATGGCGTGTCTTATGAGGTGTATATGGACCATCAAAGTCTCCAGCATCTGTTTAAACAAAATGATTTGAATTTGAGGCAGCGAATATGGTTGGAGATATTGAAGGATTATGATATCACTATTCTTTATCATCCGAGGAAGGCTAATATAATGGTAGACACCTTGAGAAGAAAGGCGGAGAGTATGAGGAGTTTAACATTCATTCCCGCTGTGGAGAGGCCTTTAGCTATGGATGCTCAGACGTTGGCAAATAGATTGGATATTTCTGAGCCGAGCAGAGTCTTTGCTTGTGTTGTTTTACAGTCATCTTCTCTTGAGCGCATCAAGGCCTGTTAGTATGAGGATCCCCGTTTGCTTGTCCTTAGGGACACAGTGCAATACGATGATGCTAAGGAGGTGACTATTGGTGATAATGGTTTATTGAGACTTCAGGGTCAGGTTTGTGTTCCTAATGTTGATGGCTTGAGAGAGTTGATTCTGGAGAAGGCCCATAGTTCACAATATTCCATTCACCCAGGTGCTACATAGATGTATCATGTTTTAAAGCAACATTATTGGAGGAGAAGGATAAGGAAAGACATTATTGGGCATGTTACATTGTGTTTGCACAGTCAACAAGTCAAGTATGAGCATTAGAGGCTGGGCAGTTTGCTTCAGTAGAAGGATATACTGGAGTGGAAGTGGGGGCATATCACTATGGACTTTGTGGTAGGGTTGCCACAGACCTTGAGGAAGTTCAATGCTGTTTGAGTCATTGTGGATCGGCTGACCAAGTCAGTGCATTTTATTCATGTTGTGACTTCTTACACTTCGGAGCAGTAGGCCCAGATCTATATTTGAGAGATTGTCTGCTGGCATGGTGTACCTGTTTCTATCATCTCAGACCGTGTCACTCAGTTTATTTTGCACTTTTGGAGGACGGTCATGTGTGAGTTGGGCACGCATGTTGAGTTGAGTACTGCATTTCATCCTCAGACAGATGGGCAATTCAAGCAGACCATTTGGATATTGGAGGATATGTTGAGGGACTGTATTATTGACTTAGGAGTCTAGTCGGATCAGTTCCTTCCTTTAGAGGAGTTTGAGTACAACAACAACTACTAGTCTAGCTTTGGCTCCATATGAGGCATTATATGAGAGGAGATATCATTCTCAGGTTGGTTGATTGGAGCCCGGTGAGACTAGATTATTGGTCACAAATTTGGTTCAAGATGCTTTGGAGAAAGTGAAGTTGATTCAGGAGATTCTTCGCACTGCCAGTCCAGGCAAAAGAGTTATGTTGGTAGGATAGTTCGTGATGTGGAATTTATGGTGGTGAGAAGGTTCTACTTAGAGTTTTGCCTATGAAGAGCGTGATGAGACTTGGGAGGAAGGGAAAGTTGGGTTCTCGGTACATTGGTCCATTTGAGGGTTTGGAGAGAGTGGATGAGGTGGCTTATAGCTTGATTTGCCACCCAGCTTGTCGGGAGCTCATCCGGTGTTTCATATTTCTATGCTTCAGAAGTATCATGAAAATCAGTCACATGTGTTTGATTTCAACTCGGTGCAGTTGGATGAAATCTAGCTTATGAGGGGGAGCATGTGGCTATTTTGGATAGGCAGGTTCGAAAGCTGAGGTCAAAAGATATTGCATCAGTGAATGTTCAGTGGAGAGGTCAACCAGTCGAGGAGGCGACTTGGGAGATAGATCTTGATATGCAGAGCAGATATTCTCTCCTTTTTAGCATTCCAGGTATAATTCTAGACTCATTTGAGGACAGACGTTTATTTAAGAGAGGGAGAATGTAACGACTCGGCCCATCATTTTGTGTAGTTGAGCCCAGTTCCCCTATTTGATGGTTCCCGTATACTTGTTTGATATTTTGTGACTTGCGGGGATGGTTGGTTTGGCTTCAAGAAGGTTTTGGGGTGAATTGAAACACTTAGTTTCAGTTTTGGAAGCTTAAGTTGTAAGAGTTGACCAATGTTTGACTTTTATGTAGACGCCTTGGATTGACAATTTGATGGTTTTAATAGGTTCGTATGATGAATTTGGACTTTAGGAATATGTCCGGATTTAGATTTGGAGGTCCCTAGTGTGTTTTTGCTCTAATTGTCATAAATTGGATTATTTGATTGTTTGGAAAGTTCATAAGTTTGATCGGGAGTTGAATTTGATGATATCGGAATCAAATTATTGTTCTGAAGTTGGAATAGTTTCATTTTTTCATTTGGGACTTGTGTGCAAAGTTTGATTGTAATCCGGATTGGTTAGGCTTGAATCAGACGATTGGTTTAAAGTTGGAAGTTCTTGAACTTAAGAGAAGTTCAATTTATGTTTTGACCTTTGATTTGTTGATATGATGTTATTGTGTGTGTGTGTGTGAAGGATTTGGATAAGTCCGAATAGAATTTATTGACTCGGGTGAGTTTCGAACCACCCAGAGCATGGTTGGATTTGCAGAATTTTGCTGGTGTTAGGTCCTTCTTCGCGTTCGCGGGCAGGCAGAACATCGCATTTACAAAGGATTATTTTGATCTTGGCAGATTTCCTTCTTCATGTTCGCACCTGGGGGTCGCGTTCGTGAAAGGAACTGGGATCTGGGGGCATTGGCCAAAGCGTTCGCGATGCCTTGGTCGCGTTCGCGTAGATGTAGGCTGGCTGGGCATCGCGTTTGCGAGGGAGCTTCCGTGAATGCAAAGGATTGCCTCTATTATGTTGAATTTTGTGCTTCGCGAACGCGAGGCTGTGGCGGCGTTCGTGAAGGGAAGTGCTGGTTAGACCATATGAAGTTCTAGTTTCGAAATTTTAGCCCATTCTCTCATATTTTGAACCCTAGACTTGGAGGAGGGTGATTTTTCAAGGAGGCTTTCATACAAGACTATGGGATAAGTGATTTCTACACATTTTGGTATTATTTCAAGAATGTACATGGATTATTAATACCTATAACATGGAATTTTGAGAAAACTTTGTTGGGGGTTTTCTACAACTTAAGATAGTGAAATTTGAGGATTTGAAGGTCAATTTGGACTTGGTTTTGGAATCTAATCACATATTTGGACTCGTGGGGTTATGGGTAGTCGGGATCTACCCCTTGACTCGAGTTTTGACCCTGTGGTCTCGAGTTAATATTTTTTGACTTTTTGGGAATTGTATAAAGATTGAAGCTTTATTGATTTGAATTGATTCCTATAGTTGTATTTGATGTTATTGAGCTGTTTTTGGCAAGATTCGAGCTTGTAGGATGATTTGCGAAGAAAAATATTTTTAGAGTATTGATTTGGCTTGTATCAGCTAAGTATCTTGCCTATCCTTCGTTTAAGGCACTAGTTGCTTGAATTGATGATGATGGCTTCGTGCCGAGGGTGACGCACATGTGGGGTGAGCATGTGTGCTTGCACCGGGTTGCTTTCATTCTCGGGGTAGTGCTTAGGCTATGTTATGCCTTGTACTGAATACTAAGATTCATGCTATCATATTCCATATGTTTGTACCCATTTGTGAGCTACATGAATTATGCCAGAGATCATGTAAAGGTTAATCTCCTATTCAAACATGATAATTGCTATTTTGTGGCGTATTTGTCTAATCTGACTATGGAGGCACACTTCGTACATGCATACACCTTATCATGTTACTTTTATCAGTCTATAAGTATGTGATTTGATATTCATTGTTCATATACATGTATTTTTGTATATGCCTTTTGTGTGTTATGGACTGGATTGGTAGCACATGAGTTGTCTGTGCAGTTTGAGTTATGATAGCATGTGAGAGGTCTGTGTGGTTGTTATAATATGACACCTGAGTTGTCCGTGAAGCGTGTGGATAAGGATCCATCACCCTAGGGTCATCCTCTCATTTTTCTCTGCTGATGACGTACACACGGTATGTGAAAAACTGATCAGTGTTTGGTTTTTGCATCTCTTCTCAGAGTCTCTTCCTATGTTTATTTACTATTATTGTTGTTGTTGCTTCAGACAGTATTTTTGTATTTCAGACTTGTACTCACAATGTAGAGCTTATGACTTAGTGTTACCAGTTCCGTGGAGTTGTATTATGATTTGATATTATTTATATTTGTTGATCTTTTAAACTTATCTATATTGTAATTCGTTACCATATTTTTGTTATTATTTTTGACTGGATTGCCTAGTAAGTGAGTTAGGCGCCATCACGATCGGTGGTGGTTTTGGGTCGTGACACTTCTCTATATGCTGTTTCAATTTATGAAATGACTCACGAAACATATCTTCTCTATATGTCAATCTGTGTGACTTGATTTATTTATGTATGCATATCTTCTCCATTTGCAACTGTTGATGGGTTATTTAATAAGAAATGCATATTTTCTGTATACGATAAACTGTTAGTTTGTTTATGATGCTTGTGCATATCTTCTCTATGTGCACTTATGGCTTTAACGATACCTCATGCTTCGATTTCGGTATTGTTGTTGTGTACATGTATATTCATGCATTGTACAAGTTTGATAAGTGAGTATAATTGATAACTCTAGCCACTACCTTGCTGAGGTTAGTTATGATACTTAATGAGTATATGGGATCAGTTGTACTCATACTATACTCTGTACTTAATTGTGCAGATCTAGGAGTCGGACCCGGCTGAGTGTTGAAAGCCGAGTTGCTGCTATTGCGGTTGAGACCCGAGGTAAAGCTATTTTCTGACCACAGTCCCTAGTGTCTCTTTCTATCATTCATTACTATTTTGTTTCAAACAATATACTATATCAACAGACTTGTATTTGTACATTAGAGCTCATGACTCAGTGTTACTAATTCTGAGGATTCGTTGTATTGATTTGGTAGTTATTTATGATTATTCGACTTTCAGACTCATTTACCCTGTACCTATTATTATTTTCCACGATGATTAATAATTGGCGTGCCTAACAAGTGGGGTTAGGCACCATGTGGTGATTTTTGGGTCATCACAACTTGGTATCAGAGCACTGGGCTGCTTAGGTCTCATAAGTCTTGAGCAAGTCTAGTAGAGTCTTGCGGATCTGTACAGAGATATCTGTACTTATCTTTTAGAGGCTACAGGACTATTAGGAAAACTTCTCTTTCTTTCATTATTTATCTTGCGGATTTTCTTATCCCGAAGTTTGAACCTTTGACTTTCTATTATCTCATAGATGGTGACGACACAAGCTTCTTTGGCTAATGATGCTGCCCCCAGGGCCGGAGCCGTGAGGGACCGAGGTCGGGGCAAAGGAAGAGATAGAGCTCATATCGCAGTTATAGGTCATGCTAGAGCAACAACTATAGAGACACCAGTAGCTTAAGTTGAGGAGCATATTCCCCGATCATATTGAGTGGGTGGGACCAGTTCAGGCTCAAGAGGAACCTATTTCTATACTTGGACTCCAGGAGACTTTGTCTTGTATTCCGAGCGTGTTCGAGGGTTTATCCCAGGCTGGTATGATCCCTGTTGCTTTAGCTACTTCACAGACTAGGGAGGAGCCTAGACTCCCGCTGCACATACACCAGAGTAGCTGTCTCATGGTTACTAGACATAATGTCCCGACCCAAAATCTCACTGAAGACCGTGGTGACACCTAACCTCCAAGACTAGAAAAGCCAATCACACTAACATCATTCAAACAATAAGACAAGATATAATACATATAAATTATCATAAATATTGGAACAAGTGATCACCATAAGCCAAATTGTAATACATAATATCAGCTCCCCGACGAGCACAAAACACACACTTAAATTCTGCTCGCTAATCAAATATAGTATAGTATAATACCGTATCTACATGGATTGGATTAATACAGTATACTCATAGTTTCTAGCTTGGTTGCTTTTGTCACGCCCCTAACTTGGAGATCGCAACCGGAGCTCAATAGAGTGAACCCGATCAAGCAAGCCTGTTAGATACTTTCTACCCAAACTCACTTATGAATAAAGATAATACATATTTTCGTTAATTAGACAAGAAGGAGATCATGTATACAATACCAATTCATTACTATTAGTTACATCATTTTAAAGTCTCAAATTACACACATTTTCATGGTCTGAAGTGGAACAAGTAATTCAAACACAACATAACTTGTTTGACTTCCCCAGCACTAATATACAACCCACGCTATGTCTATGGAGCCTCTAATAGATACAAAAGAGTACTATGATAGTGCCGGCAATAAGGCCCCGGCTATACCTCCAACACAATACACAAGGAACAAAAGCTACATGATCCCAAAATGAAGTGGGGCTCACCAGGTCGGCTGGGAAGATGGTGTACCACTATCACTGATCAATGTCTCCTGCTGTGGAACCACCTGCATCCACTGAAGATGCAACGCCCCCGACAAAAGGAACATTAGTACATATGGAATAGTACTAGTATGAATGACAAAACACCCTCTCAATAGAACGATTAATAATACAAGGAAGGACCATTATAATACCAGTGGAAGCCTCAAACAACATCAAACCTCAAGTTAAGACCAAGACAATGATCAAATAAATTTCCATATCTTAATTTGGGAGATCTTTAGTACCAATATGCCACCGTTCACAATACCATCGTACTCTTAGCACGGAGTCCGATCGCGACCCGATCGGCTAGGCCGTCTCATCCGAGACAGCAACCACAATCACAATTTTAATTACAATTTCCAGCACAATCACCACCATGTGTGCGGCATGGCGTCCGATCACGACCTGATGGGCTAGGACATTTCACCACCATGATGTGTGGATCGACATCACCCTTTTCTACCAACAATCTCAATTCATACTTCTTTCACATCTTTTCATTTCATTGGCACTAGTGGCCACAATTATAAAATCATTCTTGACACGTCGGTCGTATTTAGTATTTCATGCTCACCTTTTCACTTTCAAACATCATCATCATCAACAACAACAAGGTGTTTCAAATCAAGGTTTTAGTATACACGTGAGAAAGTAAGAGTCTTAGGCACATAGAGTATTTTTCACAAATTTTGGCATAATAGCCTTCGTTTGAACTTGACTTGAAGTTGTAACATTTTTAATTCACAAACCATACTTTGAACACATTCTCAAATGATAACATAACATGATAAAAGCATTTGGGATACATATTGAACATATATCTTTCAACACAAGCTTATTTGGAATAGCCAATTTTATAATGAACAACCCGGGACTTACATAAATTACATGAATACCATGGGATTCAATTCTAAGAGAGGAGTTTAGCCAACATACCTTGCTTGAGCTTCCCTTAGATTACAATAATGTCCCAACACTTCTAGCAATTCCAATCAACTAGAGATATAATACAATTGAACCATAATTAGGGAGAGATTCATGATTTCAGCTCATTTGAGGATTTTATCAAACACTAGATGTGCAAATTGGTTACAAGGTTCTTCTACAAGATTTCTTTTCACTTCACAACCCAATCTTTTCCCATTTTGGCTCAACAATCTTTCCACAAACCTTATTGGTACATGCATGTATACATAATACTCTCACACCCAAGAATCATACTCCCAATCACCCATTTTTTAGCCCAAACTCGAAATTGAAGACAAGAGTTAGAAACTTACCTCTTGAGTGAAGATCTTTTGAGATTTCCTTGTTGGATTTCAAAGCTTGGACAAGATCTTGATGAACAAAGCACTTGATCTTCTTCCTCTCTCTAGAATACTCTTACTTCTCCCTAAAAATACCAGATTTTTGCCTTCAAAACGAGCCCTAAATGCTATTTATCAAAATGGGGTCGGGTTATATAAATCAGAAAATGGACCCTCCGAATGATCCGCAGAATGTATCTCCAGAAATCTGATAGCAAAGTTGATATGCGGCCCGCAAAATAATCCGCAGAATGTATCTCCAAAAATAAGGTTGTTTCGGGTTGGGTCTGTAGCAGGTCTACGGCCCGCAGACCTGTTCTGTGGTCGCATAGTGCACCGCAGAACTTCCCTCCAGAAATCTCGATGATTATTCTATGATGTATTGTGCGGACCACAAAATAATTATGCGGCCGCATAATGGACTGCATAAAAGGTCCTAAAATTCACTCAAGTTTCTACTTCACTCTGCAACGTTTATGCGGATCGCGAAACGGTTCTGACGCCGTGAAACGGACCGCAGAATTGTCTTCTCCTCCCAAATATTTTCATCAACAATTTAGTGCATTCTTAAGCCCAAAAAGTCTCAACCGCGGCGAGCAAGATCACAGCAAAGTATCTCTACAATCATCAACACATAAGTCTACCTCGGCACCACGAAATTCCGGGTTTTAGGTACGGGGCCTTACATCCTCCCCCGCTTAAGATCATTCCTCCTCGAATGAGTCATCAACATTTAATGTGGCCCAACTGTTAATTCACACACACCAGCAATTTAAGAATTTGGCTAACTCCCTAAATTTTCAAAAATTTCTCCAAAGTGTCCTCTGTAACTGGGCCTATCCACATGTTAGAGAATCCCAGAAACCAATCCTAACAACATATACATAATCCGATGATGCAATATAACATAAAAACAACACCAACCGTGGCCTCATAAGCAATATATTACCAGAAAAGGAACACCCTTGGCATAAGATGTACAAATGATATATAATTCATAGGGAACAATTTCATAGAAAGATTACATAGCTATTCAAACAAATAAGGGTACTTCTTCTTCATTTCTCCCCCGGCCTCCCAGGTGGCGCCTTCAACATGCTGGTTTCGCCATAACACTTTCACGGAGGCAATTTCTTTATTTCTCAAATTTCGAACTTGCCGATCAATAATAGAAACTGGAATCTCTTCATAAGTCAATTCCTTATTAACCTCAATAGTCTCAACCAGGAAAATGAGTGTCGGGTCTCCAAATACTTTCTTCAACATAGACACATGAAATACCAGGTGCACTAATGACATCTCAGGTGGTAGTTCAAGCTTGTACGCCACCTCACCAATCCTCTGAATAATTTTGTACGGTCTGACATATCTCGGACTCAATTTCCCTTTCTTACCAAATCGCATTATACCCTTCATGGGAGAAACCTTAAAGAATACCGAATCATCTTCTTTGAACTCCAAATCCATATGACGAACATCCGAATAGGATTTCTGATGACTCTGAGCAGTTTTCAACCGCTCCTTAATAATCTTAACCTTCTCCATAGCCTAATGCATGAGGTCCGTTCCTATCAACTCTGCTTCCCCAATATCGAACCACCCAATGGGAGATCTACATCTCCTACTATATAAAGCCTCGAACGGTTCCATCCGAATGCTAGCATGATAACTATTGTTGTAGGAAAATTCTATGAGTGGCAAATGATCATCCCAGCTACCTTTGAAGTCAAGAACACAAGCGCACAACATATCCTCAAGCATATGAATAGTCCGCTATGCCTGGCCATCGGTCTGTGGATGAAAGGTTGTACTAAGATTCACCTGAGTAACCAAATCTTGCTGAAATTTCTTCCAAAAATTAGTCGTGAACTGTGCCCCGATCAGAAATGATAGAAACTGGAGTGCCATGCAACCTGACTATTTATTTGATATACAACAGAGCATACTGTTCTACTGTGTTGGTAGCCTTAACCGTCAAGAAGTGTGCTGATTTCACGAGTCGATCCACAATCACCCAAATCGAGTCAAACTTACGAGGAGTGTGAGATAGTCCTACCACAAAGTCCATAATAATCATTTCCCGCTTCCACATTGGAATTTCTATGTTCTGTGCCAACCCACTGAGCCTTTGGTGTTCGGCCTTCACTTGCTGACAATTTGGACATCTTGCCACAAAGTCTGCTACATTCCTCTTCATATCATTCCACCAATAGACTTCCTTAAGATCATGATACATATTTGTAGAGCCCGGGGTGCATGAAATACCTAGAAGTATGAGCCTCGGTCATGATTCTCTCCTAGAGACCATCTACATTTGGAACACATAGACACCCTTGGTACCTTAGTGTACTATCACCCATGCCAAGAGAAAAGGCCATGGTCTTATGTTTATGAATCCCCTCTTTCAATTGTGCCAACAATGGATCGTTGTATTGCTTCTCCTTGACTTCCACATCAAGTGATGATTCATCCCTATTTTGCACAATCACCCTTCATTCACTAGAGTCCGCAAGACAAATTCCCAAACTAGCCGAACTTCCTTGGCCAATGGCCTTTGATATGCCTCCAAGTGTACTAAACTACCCATAGATTTCTGGCTAAGAGTATCCGCCACAACATTAGCCTTCCCCGGATGATATAGAATATCAATGTCATATTCCTTGAGTAACTCAAGCCATCTTCTCTACCTCAGATTCAATTCTTTCTGCTTGAAAATATATTGAAGGCTCTTATGGTCTGTGAATATATCCACATGGAACCCATATAAATAATGATGCCAAATTTTCAATGCAACTACCACCGCTGCAAGTTTTAAGTCATGCTTGAGATAGTTCTTCTCATGATTTTTGAGTTGCCTATAAGCATAAGCTATCACCTTGCCATGTTGCATCAATACACACCCAAGTCCGATTCTCGAACATCACAATATACTACAAACCCATCTGTACCCTGTGGTAGGGTCGATACCGGTGTCATGGTCAATCTTGCTTTCAACTCCTGGAAGCCCCTTTCGCAAGCATCCGACCATTGGAACTTTATTGCCTTCTGCATCAACTTAGTCAACGGAGAGGCAAGAGTAGAGAACCCCTCCACAAACTTTCTGTAATACTCAGCTAAGCCTAAGAAACTGCGAATCTCTGTTGGAGTTGTACGCCTCGACCAATTCTTCATAGCTGCAATCTTCTAAGGATCAACCTTAATTCCTTCACTAGAGACGACATGACCCAAGAATGTGACAGATTCAAGCCAAAATTCACACTTTGAAAACTTTGCATATAACTTGTGCTGATATAGGGTTTGCAGAACTACCCTGAGATGATCAACATAGTCCTCTCGACTTTATGAATATACAAGAATATCGTCAATGAACACTATCACAAAGTAGTCAAGAAACGACTTGAAGACTCGATTCATAAGATCCATGAATACCGTCGGGGCATTCGTTAGCCCAAAAGACATCACCAAAAATTCAAAGTGCTTATATCGGGTTCTAAAAGCTATTTTCAGAACATCCTGCTCCCTGATCTTCAATTGGTGATACCCGGATCGTAAATCAATTTTGGAGAAGTACTTAGCACCCTGCAATTGGTCAAATAAATTATCTATCCTTGGAAGTGGGTACTTATTCTTGATTGTGACCTTCTTGAGCTGCCGATAGTCGATACACATTCTTAGCGACCCATCCTTCTTCCTTACAAAGAGAATCGGTGCGCCCCAAGGCGACACACTCGGCCGGATGAAACCATTCTCTAATAAATCCTTCAATTGTTCCTTTAGTTCTTTCAATTTTGTCGGTGCCATCCTGTAAAGTGGAATAGATATAGGTTGCGTGCCTGGCATCACATCAATCATAAAATAAATCTCCCTGTCTGGTGGGATCCTAGGGAGCTCTTCCGAAAAGACCTCTAAAACTTCATTCACAATTAGCATAGACTCAAGTGTAGGTGCCTCGGCATCAGTGTCCGTAACCCGAACCAAATGGTAAATACACCCCTTGTTGATCATCTTCGTGGCCTTAAGGTAAGAAATAAACCTACCCTTCGGTACCACATTATCCCTCTTCCATTCAATAACTGGCTCATTTGGAAATTCAAACCTAACGGTCCTGGTTCGGCAATCAGGCTTGGCAAAAGATGAATAAAGCTAGTCCATCCCCATTATTACATCAAAATTGACCATCCCCAATTCAATGATATGGTCATGGTGTCCCGACCACGTAACGTGATGCCACAATCCCTATAAACCCGCGCGACAAAAATAGACTCACAAACTAGAGTAGATACAGAGAACGACTCATGAAGCTGTTTCGGTTCTATCCCAAATTCCATAGCAACATAAGGAGTGACATATGACAAAGTGGTACCGGGATCAATAAGAGCATACACATCATGACATTGGATAGTCAATATACCTGTGACAACATCTGGAGAAGCCTCTGAATTCTGGTGACCCCTCATAGCATAGAAACGGCTCGGATCCTCCCGAACTCTGTGCTCTACCCCTAGCTGCACCACGCCCTACGGGTATTGGAGTGCCTCGAGCTGGAATAGGTGATGCGGATGTAGTAGCTACAGAACTAGCTGGCTGTGCCGTGCCCCTGCCCGCACCCTAGCGGGACGAACGATAATCTCTCTGAATGTGACCCCTCAATCCGCACTAGTAGCATATGGGTAAGTCCATATAGCATATGCGTATGTGCATCCTTACACACCTAGGGCATGGGGGCCTCCGCTGCTGCTGGAATCTACCACCATGACGAACCAGCTCGTAGGAGCCTCTATTGCCCTGACTGGGCCTGAAATGGCTCCACTGCTGCTGACTGGGCCCTAATGGCGGTGCACTAACCGAAGACTGAGCAAAGGACTGAGATGGCCCTGACGACCCTCCCCTTAATGCAGACCTACCGCCACAAGAAGAACCACCAAAGTTGCCCACGGACCGGGCCATATTGCTACCCTCTCGCTCCATTCTATTATTCAATTTGCGGGCTCTATGGCTTGAGAGAATACCACCATCTTCCCATAGTTCATATCAGAATTCAAGGAAGCTGTAGCGGCCTCATTAATTACCAAGGGACTAAGGCCCTACACAAACCAGCGCACTCTAGCCTCTATAGTGGGCAACATATAAATAGCATACTTGGACAGGTGCGTGAATCTCATATGGTACTCCCACACACCCAGGCTACCTTGCCTCAGGCTCTCAAACTCAGCGGCACGAGCTTACTTAGTCTCAGCAGGCAAGAAATGATCAATGAAGGCATCGACAAACTCACCCCACCTTGCCGGAGGGATCCCCTCCTCACAGGACTCCTCCCATAGCTCAAACCAAGAATATGCCACCTCTTTCAGGCGGTAGGAGGCCAATCCCACTGCCCCTGTCTCAGTAGCACGCATAACTCAGAGAGTCTTGTGCATTCCATCAATGAAGTCCTGGGGGTCCACTTCTGGGCTAGTACCCGTGAACACTGGAGGATCTAACTGAAGAAACATGTTCACCTTGGAACTAGCAGAATCCCCTAGTTGGCTGGTAGAAGTAGGTGCAATATTCAATCTCTGGGCCTTGGAAGCCACTATCTGAGCCAACATATGTATGGCTCCCCTAAGGTCACCATCAGAAACACTGGGAACGGAAGCTGAGGCTGGGGGTGGAACTGGAATATCAGTTGGAAATTGATGCACCCTCAGTAGGTGTAGGAACTGGTGCAGTCTGAGCAGGAGTAGTAGAATCAGGCAGTGTAGTAGTTGGGGAATTATCCTCACCCCTAGTGTGCTCACCCGCATCACCAAGTATAGGATCAATCGCCACTCCTGGGGTGACATTGGCTCTCTGGCCAATTTTTGCCATCTTCTTAGGTTCCATGTACTGAAAATTAGTGCAACGCACGAGTTAAAGGAGGAACAGTCTTACAATCAGCTTTATCGCACGATCTATAACATCAAAGAATGGTGTTATTCTTAAATGCTCAAGTAGCCTCCTAATTATAGATGTGGTCGAAAACACAATGATAAGAAGGACTCTAATAGATACAGCTCCGAGACGTCCTAGGACACTTTAAAACCTTAGGCTCTGATACAAAGTTTGTCACACCCCGAACTTGGGGAGCGCCACCGACGCTCAACCAAGTGAACCTGGTCAAGCAAGCTTGTTAGATACTCTCTACCCAAACTCACTTATGAATAAAGATAATACATATTTTCGTTAATTAGACAATAAAGAGATCATATATATAATACCAATTCATTACCATTAGTTACTTCAGTTTAAAGTCTCAAATTACATACATTTTCATGGTCTGAAGTGGAACATGTAATTCAAACACAACATAACTTGTTTGACTTCCCCAACACTATTATACAACCCACACTATGTCTACAGAGCCTCTAATAGATACAAAAGAGTACTATGATAGTGTCGGCAACAAGGCCCCGGCTATGCCTCCAACACAATACACAAGTAACAAATGATACATGACCCCGAAATGAAGTGGGGCTCACCAAGTCAGCTGGGAAGAGGGTGTACCGCTATCACTGATCAATGTCTCCTGCTATGGAACCACCTGCACCCATTGAAGATGCAGCGCCCTCGACAAAAGGTACGTTAGTACGTATAGAATAGTATTAGTATGAATGAAAAAACACCCTCTCTATAGAACGATTGATAATACAAGCAAGAACAATCATAATATCAGTGGAAGCCTCAAACAACATCAAAACTCAAGTTAGGACCAAGACAGTATTCAAATAAATTTCCATATCTTAAGTTGGGAGATCTTTAGTACTAATATGCCACCGTTCACAATACCACCATTCCGAGACATCAATTACAATAACAATTTCAATTATAATTTCCAGCACAATCCCCACCATGTGTGCAGCATGGCGCCCGATCACGACCCGATGGGCTAGGCCGTTTCACCACAATGATGTGTGGATCGACATCACCCTTTTCTATCAACCATCTCAATTCATACTTCTTTCATATCTTTTCATTTCATTGGCACTAGTGGCCACAATTATAAAATCATTCTTGACACGTCGGTCAAGCTCACCTTTTCACTTTCAAACATCATCATCATCATCAACAACAAGGTGTTTCAAATCAAGGTTTTAGTACACACGTGAGAAAGTAAGAGTCTTAGGCACATAGAGTATTTTTCACAAATTTTGGCATAATAGCCTTCATTTGAACTTGACTTGAAGTTGTAACATTTTTAATGCACAAACCATACTTTGAACACATTCTCAAATGATAACATAACATGATAAAAGCATTTGGGATACATATTGAACATATATCTTTCAACCCAAGCTTATTCGGAATAGCGAATTTTATAATGAACAACCCGGGACTTACATAAATTACATGAATACCATGGGATTCAATTCTAAGAGAGGAATTTAACCAACATACCTTGCTTGAGCTTCCCTTAGATTACCATAATGTCCCAACACTTCTAGCAATTCCAATCAACTAGAGATATAATAAAATTGAACCATAATTAGGGAGTGATTCATGATTTCAGCTCATTTGAGGATTTTATCAAACACTAGATGTGCAAATTGGTTACAAGTTTATACCACAAGATTTCTTTCACTTCACAACCCAATCTTTACCTATTTGGGCTTAACAATCTTCCCACAAACCTTATTGGTACATGCATGTATACATAATACTCTCACACTCAAGAATCATACTCCCAACCACCCATCTTTTACCCCAAACTCGAAATTGAAGATTAGAGTTAGAACCTTACCTCTTTAAAGAAGATCTTGTGAGATTTCCTTATTGGATTTCAAGACTTGGACAAGATCTTGATGAACAAGCACTTGAGCTTCTTCCTCTCTCTAAAACACTCTCACTTCTCTCTAAAAATATTAGATTTTTTCTTTCAAAATGAGCCCCAAAGGCTATTTATTAAAATGGGGTTGGGTTATTAAAATTAGAAAATGGACCGTCCAATTCCAAGTCTACGATCGCAGAGTGGACCGCAGAGTTGATGTGCGGCCTATAAAATGGACCGTCCGATTCCAAGTCTACGATTGCAGAGTGGACCACAGAGTTGATGTGCGGCCTATAAAATGGACCGCAGAATGGATCTCCAAAATCTAGGTTGTTTAGGGTTTGGTCTGCGGCAGGTCTGCGGCTCGCAGACCTGTTCTGCGGTCGTATAATGCACTGCAGACCAGTTCTGCGGTCACATAATGCATCGCAGAACTTCCCTCCAGAAATCTCTATGATTATTCTGCGATGTATTGTGCAGTCCGCGAAACAATTATCCGGCCGCATAATGGAGCACATAAAAGGTCCTAAAATTAACTCAAGTTTCTGCTTCACTCTGCGACTCTTATGCAGCTCGCAAAATGGACCGCATAATTGCCTTTTTCTACCAAAAAGTTTCATCAACAATTTAGTGCATTCTTCAACCCAAAAAGTCTGCACCGCGGCGGGCAAGCTCGTCGCGAAGAATCTCTACAATCATCAATACATAATTCTGCCTCGGCACCATGAAATTCCAGGTTTTAGGTACGGGGCCTTATAACTATCCAAGATGATCAATATTGGAGAGTTATAAGATTAATAACTAAAATTAACTAAGAATATAAAGCTATTGACTAATGTCAATTGAAACAAGGAATAAGCAAAGAAGGTTATCAATGGGAGAAGATAGGGTTTTGATAGGATAGGTGCAAGATAATTGTTCAGGATCTAACTCTAGCTAATTCACTTCTAATGTTCAAGTAAGTCTCTCGAATTCACTCAATTATTAGTTCAAGCGTTAGGCAAAAACCCCTCTCTCGATTAAGTCTTAACCTCACAAGATGAACCAATTTAAGCATGTTAAGATATGCAAGAATGCATAGTGGATTGGTCTTTAGGAAAACGTCTTTCGATTATTCTCATAACTAGGTTTAATAAATGATTCAACTAGTCTCTTTTGATTACTTAGAAGAATCTATGAACTCAACCAACAATATAATGCAAAGATATCACAAGTCATGCCTCTCTCGATTATATGAAGTAGTGAATATAGATGTAACAATTAAAATATCCAAAAACACTTCAATACGTAAAACTAGAGTTATAATCAACAAACAATAATTAATACACCAAATCCATCAAACCCTAAAGAGAACTATTCCATAGATATGGAGCAATTCATCACAAATAAAATTAAAGTATAGGAAAACATAAATTCAATCCAAACTCGTGTTTTGAGTGAGGAAGGAATGATGAAATCCTTGTGCTTGTGTTCTTCCAACTCCTCCTTAGATTCCTTAGGTCGAATATGTGTCCAAAGTCCATAAACTAACGTTTTTCTATGTATTTATACCAAGTAGGGTCGGTCCCAGACGAAACCACCTTCTCGTAGCCGAAATAGGACATTGGCTCTGTAAATATTACACAGGCGCACCGCATGGGGCGACGCGCCATGCAGGGCATTAGTGGGGAAATCCAGAGAGCTCAGCAGTTGACAGGCAGCAGGAAATAGTCAGCCGCGGTACCCCACGCGCCGCGGCAGTTGGGTTTTCTCAGAGTACGGCTCAAACTTCAATTTTTGACGTCCAGACTTGGTCCTCAACTCCTACAAGGCATAAAACACACAATAAGTGCAAAACACTATCAATTAAAGCTCAAACACAAGTAAAGTGCAATGAATTAGAGTGTAATAAGAGACAAAAACATGAGATTATAGCCTACCATCACTCCCAAAGTCAGGCAGTATAGAGTCATGAACTCTAAAAGAAAAACAGAACATGTCTCAAAAGTACAATACTGTCTAAATGATAATAATATCATAAGATATGGGAAGGAGAGTCCAAGGGTCTGTAGCGTCCATGTAGCTTTACCTTGAATTCTCTCGAACAATCAAAAGCTCACTTCCGAGGTCCGTTGCTACCAATACCTGGATCTGCAAAAAAATATGCAAAAGTGTAGTATGAGTACATGACAACATGTATTCAAGAAGTATCAAGACTAACCTCGGTGAAGTAGTGACGAGTAGGTTCAAGTCAAGGGATACTCACTAATCAAAGAATATGTGCAATATACATAATAACTTGCAACAAAAATATATCCGGATGCAATATCATCAACTAAACAAAACAGGAGTTATCAACTCAACACAGGTAAATCAATCTTGACAATTAAATCATCAAGCAATAATAGAGGCATAGAGTAGCATGTTAAAATTCACATAAATCATGCAAAAATGCACAACAAGGCATAAAGGATTCACTAGCATGGCCAAGCTTCCACCCTTACACTCAATTCCGATCATCCGTCTCCATATCAGAATCAATAACAATAGTCAAGGTACCATAATCTATGTGTACGCCATCAAGAGAGAAACATGAGAGGGCGAACTTGGGGGGATGGATCCATATCCACACATTGCGCAACAAAAACCATTTTACATAACAATAAGTGCACGACAAAGACCTCGTGCCATAAAAATAACCGCATGGAAAAGACCTCGTGCCACGACAATAACAATATCATCACAACTTCATGGAAAAGACATCTTTCCATAACACCAACAATATCATCATAAACACATGGAAAAGACCTCGTGCCATAACATCATCACATCACAATATCCGCACGGAAGAGACCCCATGCCAACACCAAACCAATTCGCTCAATGTGTCCATACGTGCCATGATCACAACAAATCAAGATAACAATTTATCATCAAGAGACATATGCTCACAATTCATCAATAAGTGGTACAAGGACACGAATAATAAAGTGCGGATGTGTGCTCAAGATGTGAAAATATGACTACGGTTAAATCAATATAGCAATAATTTTCTCAAATGCCCATCTTGAAAAATTAGGAGATAATAATCCTAAACAAGATCTCTAGCATGAAAGGATAAGCTCATATAGCTATATAAAGGATCACAAATGTAGCATAGAGAGCACACAATTAAATTAAGGCATACTTGAAGCCTAGAATCTAATTTGGTCATTTTTCATACATAGCACCCGCATATACGCTCGTCACCTTGCATATACGTTGATTTAAAAATATCACATTAGACAAATACGGTCTAATCCTAAGGGTTATTCCCTCACACAAGATTAGACAATATACTTACCTCAAATGGGTCAAATCAATACTCCAAATGTGGTTATCCATTAGAAACTACCTCTGACCGGCTCAAATCTAGCCTAAAACAACTCAATAACATCAAACAAAGCCATATGAATCAATTCCAATAGTGAAGCTTCAATAATTAATCAAATTCACAAAAGTCAAAAAGTCGACCCGAGCCCACATGATCAAAACCCGAGTCAAGGGGTAGATCCCAACTACCCATAATCCCACGATTCTAAATATTTGATTAGATTCAAAAACTAGTCCAAATCATAGCTCAAAACCCCAATTTTCACTCTTTTAAGTTGTAAGAAAACCCCCAAATTTCCCTCAAAATTCCTTATTTTGGGTGTTAATAATCCATGTAGATTCATGAAATAATACCAAAAATGCATAGAAATCACTTACCCCAAGTCTTGTATGAAAGTTTCCTTCAAAAATCTCCCCTCTCCCAGTCTAGGGTTCAAAATATCAGTGAATGGGCTAAAATTCCAAATTTAGAACTTCATATAGTCTACCGAGCACTATCCATCACGAACGTGGCCACTGCCTCGCGTTCACAAAGAACACTTGGCGACAACCTCATAATAACCCATCCCGAATTCCGCACTACCATCATGAATGTGATGCACAAATGCCCCTGGCCTACGTGAACTCGAGCCCCCCTCCCGCGATCGTGAAGGCCAAACTCCATTAGACTCCCAACTTGCCTCCCTTCTACGCGAACACGACTTCCAGGGTGTGCACGGGATGAGCAAATGCCACAAGTCAGTGCGAACGTAACCTCTAGCTGAAAGCGAAGAACAAAATTAGCTTACCCGAAATATTTCTCTACGATCCCGAGACCTTCAACACGATCGCGAAGTACACCAGATACAAGTAAAATCTGCAACATTAAACATGCTCGGGGTGGTCCGAAACTCACCCGAGCCACCCGAGACCCCATCCAATCATACCAACAAGACCGTAAACACTATCCGGACCTATCCAAAACCTCCAACACATATGATGATATCACATCGATGAATCAAAGGCCAAAATACAAGTTTAACTTCTCTTAAGTTGAAGAACTTCCAAACTTCAAATCAAGCATCTGCTTCAATCCTAACCAATCCAAATTGCAACTAAACTTTGCACACAAGTCCCAAATTACAAAATGAGCATATCCCAACTTCTGGAACAACAATATGAACTTGATATCATAAAAGTCAACTCCCAGTCAAACCTGTGAACTTCCAAATTCAAATATGAACATACTTCTAAGTCAAAAATCACCATACAAACCTATTAGAACCATCAAATAACCAATCCGAGTCATTTTCGCAAGAGTATAACCTTGATCAACTCTTATAACTTAACCTCCTAAAAAATGGAGCTATGTGTTCCAATTCACTCAAAACCTTTCAGGAACTAAACCAACCATCCCCACAGGTCCCAAGATAATGAACACACACATGGAAAACATTAAATGGGGAAATGGGGCTCAAATACACAAAATTAACGGACAGATCGTTACATTCTCTCCCTCTTAAACAAATGTTCGTCCTAGAACGGGATTAGAATCATACCTGAAATACCAAAAAAGGTGAGGATATTTGCTCTTCATATAGTCTCCTCCTCAACAGGCTAACCTCTCCACTGGACCTTCACTGACACGATCTCCTTAGTCCTGAGCTTTCGAACCTGCCTATCCAAAATGGCCACCGGCTCTTCCTCAAAAGCCATATTCTTATTCAACTGCATTGCACTGAAGTCCAAAACATGTGACTTATCTTCATGGAACTTCCAAAGCATGGAAACATGAAACACCGGATGAACTCTCAAGAGACTAAGAGGCAAAGCAAGTCTAGAAGTGACCTCACCGAATCTCTCCAACACCTCAAAAGGAACAATATACATCGGTCTTAGCTTTCCCTTCTTCCCAAACCTCATCACACATATCGTAGGTTAAACTCTACGAAGAACCTTATCAAGCTCCATGAATTCCACATCACAAACTCTCCTATAAACATGACTCTTCTTCCTGGATTGAGTTGTGCGAAGCCTCTCCTAAATCAACTTCAAATTTTTCAAAGCATCCCAGACCAAGTTTGTGCCCAATAAACTAGCCTCGTCGGGCTCGAACCAACCAGCTGGAGAACGACATCTCCTCCTGTATAAGGCTTCCTATGGAGCCATCTGGATACTAGACTGGTAGTTGTTGTTGCAAATGAACTCTGCTAATAGTAGAAACTTATCTCATTGTCCTCTGAAATCAATAACATATCCTCTAAGATCTGAATAGTTCCCTCAGACTGCCTGTATATCTTAGAGTGAAATACAGTACTCAACACACCTACGTGCTAAACTTACGGTGAATAACCCTCCAAGAGTTCGATGTGAACTGAGTGCTGCGATATGAGATGGTAGAGACAGGAACACCATGTAGGCGGACAATTTCTCTGATGTAGATCTAAGCCAACATATCTAAAGTGTAGAAAGTCATAACCGAAATGAAATGCGCCGATTTGGTCAGCCGATTCATAATGACCCAAACAACATCAAACGTCCTCAAGGTCCATGGCAACCCTACCACAAATTCTATAGATGCGCTCCCACTTCTACTCCAGTATATCAATCTTCTGAAGCAAGCCAACCGATTTTTGATTCTCATACTTGACATGTTGACAATTCAAACACCGTGAAACATTCCCAATAATATCCCTCTTCATCCTCCTCTGCCAATAATGTTGTTTCAAATCACGATACATATTCGTAGCACCTAGGTGAATAGAATATCATGAACTACGATCCTTCTCAAGCATCAACTCTCTCAAGACATTGACATTAGGAATACAAACTCGACGCTAAAGTCACAATACACCATCATCAACAATAGCCACCTCCTTAGCCTCATTGTACAGTGTCCTTAAGTAAAAGCAAGTAAGGATCATCATTCTGGCGAGCCTTATTGCGCTCAAATAGTGGTAATGAATGCTAAACTCCCCATACTCTTTGATTTTCTTCTCAAGGCGTCCGCTACCACATTAGCCTCCCTCGAATGATAAAAAATAGTGATATCATAATCCTTTAACACCTCCAACCATCTCTGCTGGCTCAAATTCAAATCTTACTATGTAACATATGCTGGAGACTCTAATGATACGTATACACTTCACAAGACACACCATATAAATAATTCCTCCAAATCTTTAATGCGTGGACAATGGCTGCTAACTCTAAATCATGAACCGGATAATTCTTCTCATGGTGCTTCAACTGGCATGATACCTAGGAAATCACCCTACCGTATTATATCAACACAAACCCAAGACCAACACGCGAAACATCACAATATACCGTATGCAACCCCAATCCTAAAGGCAATACTAAAACTGGAGTTGTAGTCAAAGAAATCTTGAGCTTCTGAAAGCTCTTCTCAACTCGTCAGACCATCTTAATGGAACACTCTTCTGAGTCAATTTAGTCAATGGAACTGCAACAGACGTGAACCCCTCCATAAAATGATGATAGTAACCAACCTAACCTAGAAATCTTCTAATACCTGTGGTCGTTGAAGATTTGGAGAACCGCTTCAATCTTCTTCGAATCCATCTTGATCCCATCACTAGACACCACATGGCCCAAGAATTCCAATAAATCCAACCAGAACTTACACTTAGAGAACTTAGCATACAACTTCTTCTCGCTCAAAACCTGAAGCACCATCCTTAAATGCTGCTCGTGCTCTTCCCTACTATGGGAATAAACCAGGATATTATCAATGAACACAATGATAAAAGAATCCAAATAAGACTGGAACACATTGTTCATCAAATGCATGAATATTGCTGGGGCATGGGCCTAACTAAAAGACATCATCAAGAACTTATAATGCACATAACGAGTCCTGAAAGTCATCTTTGGAATGTCTGAAGCCCTGATCTTCAACTAATGGTATCCAAATGTCAAGCCAATCTTTGAGAACACTCTTGAAGCTGGTTAAACAAACCATCGATGTGTGGCAGTGGATACTTGTTCTTTATGATAACCTTGTTTAATTGCCTGTAATCAATAAACATTCTTATGGAACTGTCTTTATTGTTCACAAAATAGCACCGGTGCACCCTAAGGTGAAACACTCAGCCTGATGAGACCTTTATCCAACAATTCCTGCAATTATTCCTTTAATTCCTTCAACTTTGCTGGAGCCATGCAATACAGTAGAATATATATGGATAGAGTGCTCGGTGCCAAATCAATACCAAAAGCAATATCCCAATCGGGTGGCATGCTCGGTAGGTCTATTGGAAATATATCTAGAAACTCTCTTGCCCTAGGAACTAAATCAACTACAGGAGTATCAGTACTGATATCTCTAACAAATGCTAAGTACGCAAAACATCCCTTCTCAACCATCAGTTGAGCCTTTAGATAAGAAATCACTCTATTAGGAATGTGACCAAGCGAACCCCTCCATTCCAACCTTGGCAACCCTAGCATAGACAATGTCATGGTCTTAGCATGACAATCTAGAATAGCATGGTACCAACATATACCCAAAATCACATAAAAGTCTACCATATTAAGCAACAAAAGATCAACCCTAGTCTCATAGCCCCAAACAGTGACCATACAAGAATGATAGATACAATCCACCACAATACCATCTCCCACAAGTTTAGACACATAAACAAGAGTGTCCAGGTAAATATCAATCTATCTTCAAAGGGTAGCTTTCTTTTTGGTCATGAGACAAATCAAAATATGATGCAAAGTAGGATGGCACTTATGAATAAGTAGAACTCGGGTCGAATAATTATAAAGCATCTCTATAACAAATTGGAATAATACCTGTAATGACTGCATCTGGTGTGATTGCCTCAGTCCTACTAAGAAAAGCATAACAACATGCATGGCGTCGCTCTCTAGGACGACTTTTACCCGTTTGTCTCCAACCTTTAGCTGGCTATGCTGGTGGTGTAGTATCTGGAGTAGAAATCATAGCCTGGGTACCCTGCTGAGGTACACTTATTTGAAGCCCAAAATAATATCTCATCATATGCCTCATATCTCCACACTCATAGAAAGCTCTCTATGGACGTGGCTGGTGGATTTAGTCTGCCTTGAATGACTGAAAGAACCACTGTAAGAATTTCGTGTAGGTGGTGCACTGAAGGATGACTTTCTGGTATGAGTTCCCTAAAATCCATGGCTAGCTGGAGCACCATGTGAGACCTGAAGTGCTAACTAAACTAGTCAGTTGAAATGACCTCTGCCATGTAGACCCTTATCCCTAGACTAGGAACCACTAAATCCTCCAAAACCACGAGGCTTCTTAGCCTCCCTATCCTCTCTCTCTCTCCTGCCTATGGATATTCTCTAGCCTCTTTGCAATCTCCACAACCTCGTGAAAGGTAGTCGTAGTCTCCATCTCCCGTGCCATCCCAAACTTAAGGTTGTAGGTGAGTCCGTCAACAAATCTACGAGCCCTCTCTCTCTCTCAGTAGAAACCAGAAGAGCTGCATAACATGATAACTCCATAAACCTCAGAGCATACTGGGTCACAGTCATACCCTCCTGGTGTAAATACTCAAACTCTACATAACTCGTTCGTGCGAGTCTATGGGATAAACTCCTATAGGAAAAAACTAAAAACTGAGGCCATGTGGGTGGTGTTGTGCCAGTTGGCCTACTCGACTCATACGTCTGCCGCCATTTGTATGTCGGCCCCGACACCTGAAAAGTAGTATAGTTATCCTCGTTCAACTGCACAAAACCCAACGTGTTCCAAATACAATGACATTGATCTAAGAAGCCTTGTGCTTCCTCAGTAGGACCTCTACCAAAAAAGGGAGGACAAAGTCTCTGAAACCTCTTCATCCTCTTATACTCCACAACAGACAAGATCGGCCCTATCTCAGGCTGAATTGAAATGACTGGATGTATTACCATAATACCTAGAGTCATATCAACATGAGCTAGCGCTCTTGTGTATGTGCAACATGAGTTTGGGTTCCTCCCCTAGCTTGCGAAGTAGTCGGTGCATCCAGAATCAATCCTGCCTGAGTCAAGCTCTCAAACATTCTCATAATGTGAGTCAAAGTCTCATGAAGTCCATGTGTAGTAATAGGTCCCTCAAGTGCCTGACTGGTCCCATCAGCTCAATATGATCGGGCACCCGCTCCTTAGATCGAGTTGTTGGTGGCTGCATAATTGCTGCTCTAGTAGAACCTCTAATTGCGGTGCGTGCCCCACCTCGATGTCTGCCCTGACCCCGACCTCTCATGGCTCTGAGAGGGGGCACTGATGCTTGCTTAGCTAAACCCACAAAATATGTCCCCACCATATGTGAGAGAGTAGAAGAGTAAAGGTTCAAACTTTGAAATAAAATAATATACACGATAAACAAAGAAAGAAAGAGAAGTTTTCTTAACAGTCTAGTAGACTCTCGGAGATAAGTACAGATATCTCCGTACCGATCCACAAGACTCTACTATATTTTCTCATGACTCGTAGAACCTACAAACCTATAGATCTGATACCAAATTGTCACAACTCAAAATCCTACTGAAGGCCGTAATGACACCTACCTCCAAGACTAGGAAATCCAATCATACAAACATTATTCAATCAACAAGACAAGATATAAAATGTATGATTTATCATAAATAATGGAATAAGTGATCAACATAAGCCACATTAGTAACACATAATACCAACTCCCAAAACCAGGTATTATAGAGTCATGAGCTCTAAACCAAATACAGAATATGTCTCAATAGTACAATATCATCTGTAACGACCCGACTTGTCATTTTAAGAATTAATGCCCTGTTCAGTGACTTAAGGTCTCATGAAGCTTCGTAATATGTATTATAACCCGCGGGTGTGGTCGAGTTTGATTTTTTGGAAGATTCAGAATTAAATTGAAAGAACAATTCCTATTTAGAAGCTTAAATGAAAAGAGTTGACCGGAGATATGACTTATGTGTAAATGATATCAGATTCGAATTCTGATAATTTCAATAGCTCTGTATGATGATTTTGGACGTAGGAGCATGTCCGAAAAATTATTTGGAAGTCCGTAGTGGAATTTGGCTTGAAATGGCGAAAATTGAATTTTTGGGAAGTTTGACCGGGGAGTTGAATTTTTTATATCGGGGTCAGAATCCAGTTCCGAAATATTTCATAGCTCCGTTATGTCATTTATGACTTATGTACAAAATTTGAGGTCAATCAGACTTGATTTGATAGGTTTCGGCATCGAATGTAGAAGTTGGAAATTCTTAAGTTTCATAAAGCTTGAATTGGGGTGCAATTCGTGTTTTTGATGTTATTTGACGTGATTTGAGGTCTAGAGCAGGTTCGTGTTATGTATTTGGACTTGTTGGTACGATTGGACGGGGTCCCGGGGGCCTCGGGTTTGATTCGGGTTGGTTCCGGACCAAGTTTGGGTGTTTTGATGCTGCTGGTTGCTGGTTCTAGTGTTGTTCTTCGCATTCGCGAGGAGCCTCTCGCGTTCGCAAAGAAGGAATTTTTGCTGTCAATCGTCTGAATTTGGAAGCTCATTTCTCACAATCTATAAGGAATTTAGAGATGATCCAAAAATGAAAATTGTAGCCTTTGTTTTTAGTTTTCAGAAAGGTAAACCATTTGTCATTTGGAGTTGTATACAAAACGTTATGGTAGATACTCTACAGGCCGTCTGGGAAGAGTTTGGAAATCTCTGTTGCACATGGCTGACTTTGAAAACTTATATCTCGCAATCTATAAGGAATTGGGAGATGAGCAACAAATGAAAGTTATAGCCCTTAGAGTCTAGTTTTCAGAAAGTCAAACCATTCATCACTTGGAGTTTGGTACAAAATGTTATGACCATTATCCTAGAGGTTGTCAGAAGAGTTGGAAAATGGCTGTTGAAGAATTTGTTCATCGCGAACGCAAGGGAAGGGCCGCGAACGCGAAGAACAAACCCCTGGGCAGCACAATAAAGTTCAAATTCGTCTCATTCTTCCATTTTTGGACTAAGGAAGCTCGGGTGAGGCGCTTTTTCGAGAGTTTTTCAAGGAAAATATTGGGGTAAGAATTCCTAACTCGATTTTGGTTAAAATACATGAATCTATTGTTGTTTTTATCATGAAATTAGTGAATTGGGTTAAAAATGATAGAAATTTTCTATACCTTAAATTGAGGATTTGGAGGTCGATTCGTTATCGGAATTTTGATAAAATTGGTATGGTTGAACTCGTATCGGAATGTGTGTTCGGATTTTGCGAAAGTTTTGTCGGGTTCCGAGAGGCAGGCCCCGCGTTAACTTTTTAGAATAAAATTTTAAGTCGACATTTTATTATTCGGAATTATTTTCGATGAATTTTAATGAAGTTATACAATTAATTTGGATAGATTTGAGCTGTCCGGAGGTCAATTCAAGCAAGAAGGTTATTCTGGAATATCGGCCTAACTTTAAAAAGGTAAGTATCTTGCCTAACCTTGAGTAAGAAAAATTCCCCTTAGGCATTGAGTCTTATGTGCAATTTGTGTAATTGAAAACCATGTACGCGAGGTGACGAGTAAGTACTTGGTTTATATGTGCAAATTACATTGGTTAAAATCCTTAGACGCCCTTATGTATTAAATTGGAAATTATTGGCACTTATTAAATCACATTATGATCGAGCCATGAGCTCCTTATTGTGGAAAATAATGTATTGTTGAATTTGGTGGCGAGTTGTAATATTTGAGCACTTGATGTGCAATCTGCGATAAATTATAATCTTTGAGCACTTGATGAGCAATCCCTGATAAATTATAATATTTGAGAACTTGATGTGCAATCTGTGATAAATTATAATATTTGAGCACTTGATGTGCAAATCTGTGATATGTTGTAATATTTGAGCACTTGAGGTGCAATTTATGAGATGTGATATTGGCACGTTATATTGTTGGGAAGTTTTGTTCGGGTGTTTGCACGAGGTTTCTGTCATGCTATTATTACTATTGATTTATGCACATGCGGTGTGACAAGCCACACTATATATATATATGTGGGTTTGCGCATATGGCGAGACAAGGTGGAAATATTATTATGCGCGTGTGGCGAGACAAGGCGGGCATTTACTTTATTATTGCACATGTGGCGATACAAGGTGGGCTATGTTTGGAATTGAATTGTGATGACATGTGATAGCCTGGGGGCATTGTTGTTATTGCATATTTACTTTGGGACTACGAGGTGGTATCTCGGGAGATCCCCCTATCTTGCATATTTACTTTTGGGACTATGAGGCGGTACCTCGGGAGATCCCCTGTTGAGCATTTACTTTTGGGACTACGAGACGGGATCTCGGGAGTGCCCTTTTGTTGACATCTCTCTATGGTTGCTCTTGTCTTTGGTTATTTTGTATTTCTGTGATAGGTCAATCCTTGTGATCTGTCATGATGTATTATTTGATATTACAATGTGTTTGTATTGTTTGTTGTATTGTGTTGGCTTGGGCTTTTAAGTACGAGACTTTGAAGATTTATATTTCCTGATTTTGTTTTACCGATTTTTGATGACTGAATTATTTTAAATAAAAGAAGTTACTATTATCTTTTAAACTAATGAGTTTTACATCCGAAGCAATAGATTATGTGATGTTTTATTTAAATTGAAATGTCATTTTTCTTTACTCAAACTATTTCTAAAATAAGCTCATTTCTTTGTTGAATTCTTACTTGGCTTAAACATTGTAGCTTTACTTTATTGAAAATAAATTAATCGTGCGGATCTTATGTATTGAAATATTTGGCACGAGAGTTGTTCGTGCAGTTGTGATTAGAGATATGGGCACGAGGTGCCGTGAGAATATGAAAAGGGGTCGAGAACCGTATTTTATAATTATGATATGAGATATCTACTTGGAAGAGTTTTATATTCGAAGGATACTTATTTGAAGAAATATATTTGGAGGGTATTTATTTGAAGAGATTAAATTTGAAAGACTTATTTAATTGGTTGTTCTTGTGTTTCTTATTCGTCTAAGTAATAATTATGGTGTTCTTGCTGCCTTACTGTTTATAGCACTAGTGGATTATTGTTGCTATTACTGCTATTTGTTTTCGGTTATTTTAGTATGGAACATGTTATTTGACTAGTGAGTGTCTTGACTGTACCTCGTCACTACTCCACTGAGGTTAGACTTGATACTTACTGGGTACCGATAGTGGTGTACTCATACTACACTTCTTCACATTTTTGTGCAGAGCCAGGTAAATGTGGAGTCAGTTGACCGATCGCTAGCAGTACGAATCTTGCTGTGGAGACTCAAGGTAAACCTGTTGCTGCATTCGAAGGCTTCAGAGTCACCTTCTGATATTGTACTTGTACTGTTTTACCTCTATTTCAAAACAGTTGTATTTATAGGCTTTCTAGTAACCTAGTAGAGCTTATGATTTGTACTGCCGGTTTTGGAAATTGTAAATTTTATAGAGTTTTCCATTTAAAAAATTGTTAGATATATTTATTATTGTTATTCAGTAAATGTTAGGCTTACCTAGTCCCTAAGACTAGGTGCCATCACGATACCCAACGGAGGGAAAATTGAGTCGTGACAAGTTGGTATCAGAGCTCTAGGTTCATAGGTGCTACGAGTCATAAGCAAGTTTAGTAGAGTCTTGCGGATCGGTACGGAGACGTCTGTACTTATCTTCGAGAGGCTACGGGACTATTAGGACAGTTTCACTTCCTTCATTCCTATCGTGCGAGTTTATTGATCTCGGAGTTTGAGTTTTACCATTCTATTCTCTCACAGATGGTGAGGACACGAGCTGCAGTTACCGATGACGCTGCTCCAGGAGCAGGTAACGCCAAAGGCAGAGGTAAAGGCCAAAGGGGAGCACATGCCACATCTAGGGAACCTACTAGAGCAACAGTTGAGGAGCCACTAGTAGCTCCGGTTGGGGGACAGGTACCAGAGGCGCTTGCTTTTACCCCTGGACTTTAGGAGACCTTAGCACAGTTCCTGAGCATGTTTGATACATTGGCTCAGGCGGGGTTGATTTTGATTGCACCAGCTACTTCACAGATCGGGGGAGGGACTTAGACTCCCGCCGCCCGTACCCCAGAGCAGCGAGTCCACATTGGTCAGGTTCCAGTAGTCATGGCGACTCAGCCTGTGGTCCCAGTTTAGCCCATGGTTAGGGCTACAACATATGAGGAAAAACAACTTAGACTTGCAAGGTTCAAGAGGTATGACCTTCCTACCTTCAGTGGCTTGGCTTCAGAGGGTGCACAGGGCTTTCTAGAGGAGTGCTATCGCATTTTCCGCACTATGGGTATTGTGGAGACGAGTGGAGTTGCTTTTATTACATTCCAGCTTAAGGGAGCGGCATATCCGTGGTGGCGGGAGTACGAGTTGGGTAGCCCGGCCAATGGAGCTTTACTTTCATGGGCTTAGTTTTCAAAGATGTTCTTGAGAGAGTTTGTTCCTCACTCCCTTCGGGATGCATGGCGCGCAGAGTTTGAGCAGTTGTGCCCGGGAACTATGTAAGTGTCAGAGTATGCTGTTAGATTCTTTGATTTAGCCAAACATGCACCAGCTTTGGTCGCTACAGTTAGAGAGCGAGTCCGTAGATTCATTGAGAGGCTAAGATGTGATATCCGGTTTAGCATGGCTCGAGAGTTGGAGTCAGATGTTCCATTTCAGCAGGTGGTAGGGATCGCCTGCTGATTTGAGGGCATGTAGGACTAGGAGAGAGAGGACAGGCAGGGCCAGGAGAGATAGGACATGCGGGGTCAAGAGAGAGAGGACAGGGAGGCCAGGAGGCTTCGTAGACCAGAGTGATCTACTGGTCCATATTTTGGAGGCAGGGTACGGCATGGTAAAGGTTTGGTGGGTCAGCTAGTCCAGTTTGCACTCCAGGCTTCGCACGGTGTCCCAGGTGCCCATGGGTCTCAGAGTACCCATACCGCACAGTTTCCATAGCCACGTCAGTAGAGAGGTTGCTTCGAGTGTGGAGATACCAGCCACAGGGTGAGAGATTGTCCCAGACTCCTGACAAATGTATCACAACGGGGCATTCGGGTGAGTAGAGGGCGCCCAAGAGGGGGAGACCCGGCCCGTTGATATAATTGCTACGAATTGGTTGAGGCCGCTACACCAAATAGTGTCGGTAGAGGTACGATCCCGATTTGTTATAAAAGGATAATTCCCCTTAATTCGATTCGGTTCTCAATATCGAGGCGAGTCCTCCTATTATGCTCCACTTATGAGTGAGCTTCGTAATTTTGTGACCCACTTATATGTTTATCCCTGTTGGAATTTTTGAAGATGTTAGCCCGTGTCTATCATTTTTATTTTTGTACACCATTGAGGGCTATAAGTCCAAAAGTGACTTTCTATTACTCACTATTGTGGGGTTTGATGTGATTTTGGAATAATTAGTCACAATTTTATGAATTTTATACCCTATTGGTATGGGGGTTCATTATGTGTTGTAAAAATTGTTTACGAAATTTATTGAAAAGAAGAAAGAAAGGAAATTTAAAAACAAAATTCAATTGGCACAATGTGCAAAATACTTGTAATTCGGAGTTTCGGACGAGACCCTCGCATTTTTATATGAGGTGAAATGTTTAAAATGGGCTACGAGCCACAGTAAAATTTATGTAAGGACGAGGTCCTTGTGGTGAAAATTTTATGAGTTTAAATTTTCCATTTGTGAAATTTAATTTGTACTATAGTATTAATAGGGAGTCATGCCTGTTAGACTTATTTGATAATTCTTATATATTTTTCTGTGCATATTTAGCAATATTCATACTGTAAACGTTGAATTTTAACCTACGAGGTGAGTGCCCAGATGGCATTAAATGTGACTCGTTAATCCGAGTAAGTAATTATGAGGTCGTCATGCTTCGCGTGTTGCCATCAGTGTTGTGAAAAAAATTAGACATGTGATTTTGGTTAAGATGAGATTAATTGAGGATGCTGAAATTAATTATAAACAGCTATTATGACCAGAGATTTGGTTATGGACATACTATGATGTGTGCGCAGGCACGATTTGCTACAGCTGGTTGAGACTAATACCGTGTGTTGATGTGAGAAATTTGAAATTTATTGGAGTGTAAGGAAATTGGCTTTAAAGCTTATAAGTGTGAATAAAAGAAATAATCTCCACTGAGATGATGTTGTCGGAACCCTGTTAAATTTACGGTGACATAGAAGCACCTATGAGTATGTGTGAAATAATACACTCAGTAATCTAATGTCTTCGGAATAATTCTTGGCACGTTTAAGGACGAACGTATGTTTAAGAGGGGGAGAATGTAACGACCCGACTTGTCGTTTTAAGAATTAACACCCCGTTCGGTGACTTAAGGTCTCGAGCAGCTTCGTAATATGTATTATGACCCGCGGGTGTAGTCGAATTTGATTTTTCGGAAGATTCGGAATTAAATTGAAAGAACAATTTTTATTTAGAAACGTAAATGAAAAGAGTTGACCGGAGATTTGACTTAAGTGTAAATGATCTCAGATTCGAATTATGATGATTCCAATAGCTCTGTATGGTGATTTTGGAGGTAAGAGCGTGTCCGGAAATTTATTTGGAAGTACGTAGTAGAATTTGGCTTGAAATGGCAAAAATTGAATTTTCGGGAAGTTTGACCGGGGAGTTGACTTTTTGATATCGGGGTCGGAATCCAATTCCAAAACTTTTCATAGCTCCGTTATGTCATTTATGACTTGTGTGCAAAATTTGAGGTCAATCGCCTTGATTTGATAGGTTTCTGTATCGAATGTAGAAGTTGGAAATTCTTAAGTTTCATAAAGCTTGAATTGGGGTGCGATTCATGGTTTTGATGTTGTTTGATATGATTTGAGGCCTCGAGCAGGTCCGTGTTATGTATTGGGACAGGTTGGTACGATTGGACGGGGTCCCGGGGGCCTCAGGTTTGATTCGGGGTGGTTCCGAACCAAGTACGGATGTTTTGATGCTGCTGGTTGCTGGTTCTGGTGTTGTTCTTCGCGTTTGCGAGGATCCTCTGGCGTTCGCAAAGAAGGATTTTTCTGTTGGGACTTTGTTCTTCGCGTTCGCGAAGAACGAATTTTTGTTGTCGATCGTCTGACTTTGGAAGCTCATATTTCACAATCTATAAGGAATATGGAGATGATCCAAAAAAATGAAAATTGTAGCCCTTTGTGTTTAGTTTTCATAAAGATAAACCATTTGTCATTTGGAGTTGTGTACAAAACGTTATGGTAGATACACTATAGGCTGTATGGGAAGAGTTTGGAAATCTCTGTTGCACATGGCTGAATTTGGAAGCTTGTATCTCGCAATCTATATGGAATTAGGAGATGAGCAACAAATGAAAGTTATAGCCCTTGGAGTCTAGTATTCAGAAAGTCAAACCATTCATCATTTGGAGTTTTGTACAAAAAGTTATGACCATTATACTAGAGGCTATCTGAAAAGAGTTTGAAAATGGTTGTTGAAGAATTTGTTCATCGCGAACACGAGGGAAGGGCCGCGAACCCGAAGAATAAACCCTTGGGCAGCAGAATAAAGTCCAAATTCGTCTCATTCTTCCATTTTTGGACAAAGAAAGCTCGGGTGAGGTGATGTTTCGAGTGTTTTTCAAGAAAAATATTGGGGGTAAGAATTCTTAACTCAATTTTGGTTAAAATACATGAATCTATTGTTGTTTTTATCATGAAATTAGTGAATTGGGTTGAAAATGGTAGAAATTTTCTATACCTTAAATTGAGTGTTTGGAGGTCGATTAGTTATCGGAATTTGATAAAATTGGTATGGTTGAACTCGTATCGGAATAGGTGTTCGAATTTCGTAAAACGTTTGTCGGGTTCCGAGAGGCGGGCACCGCGTTAATTTTTTAGAATAAAATTTTAAGTCGACATTTTATTATTCGAAATTATTTCCGATGAATTTTAATAAAGTTATACAATTAATTTGGATAGATTTGAGCTGTCCGGAGGTCAATTCAAGCAAGAAGGTTATTCTGGAATATCGGTCTAACTTCAAAAAGGTAAGTATCTTGCCTAACCTTGAGTGGGGAAAATTCCCCTTAGGCATTGAGTCTTATGTGCAATTTGTGTAATTGAAAACCATGTACGCGAGGTAATGAGTACGTACTTGATTTATATGTGAAAATTACATTGGTTAAAATCCTTAGACGCCCTTATGTATTAAATTGGAAATTATTGGAACTTATTAAATCCTTTAATTGTCTTGCCTAAAACCTTGTTTTGTTGGATTTGTTTTTTTCATATGATGATTTGTTGTGATCGCCACCTTGATTTTTATGTAAAATATTATTTTATTGAGTTGTTCACTCCCGGATATATTTGTTAAGATTTTGTGCACATTATGGTCGAGCCATGGGCTCCTTACTGTGGAAAATAATGTATTGTTGAATTTTGTGGCAAATTATAATATTTGAGCAGTTGATATGCAATCTGTGATAAATTATAATATTTGAGCACTTGATGTGTAAATCTGTGATATGTTGTAATATTTGACCACTTGAGGTGCAATTTATGAGATGTGATATTGGCACGTTATATTGTTGGGAAGTTTTGTTTGGGTGTTTGCACGAGGTTTCTGCCATGCTATTATTACTATTGATTTATGCACATGCGGCGTGACAAGGCGGGCTCTATATATATATATATATATATATATATATATATATATATATGTGTGTGTGTGTGTGTGTGTGTGTGGGTTTGCGTATGTGGCGAGACAAGGTGGGAATATTATTATGCGCATGTGGCGAGATAAGGCGGACATTTACTTTATTATTACACACGTGGCGAGACAAGGTGGGCTATGTCGGGAATTGAACTGTGATGACTTGCGATAGCCTAGGGGCATTGTTGATGTTTCATATTTATTTTGGGACTACGAGGCGGTACCTCGGGAGATCCCCCTGTCTTGCACATTTACTTTTGGGACTACGAGGCGGTACCTCGGGAGATCCCCTATTGAGCATTTACTTTTGGGACTATGAGACGGGATCTCGGGAGTGCCCTTTTGTTGGCATCTCTCTATGGTTGCACTTGTTTTTGGTTATTATGTATTTCCGTGATAGGTCAATCCTTGTGATTTGCCGTGATGTATTATTTAATTTTACTATGTGTTTGTATTCTTTGTTGTATTGTGTTAGCTTGGGCTTTTTAGTTTGACTTTGAAGATTTATATTTCCTGGTTTTTTTTACCGGTTTTTTATGACTAGGTTGTTTTAAATAAAAGATGTTACTATTATGTTTTAAAGTAATAAGTTTTACATCCGAAGCAACAAATTATCTGATGTTTTATTTAAATTGAAATGTCATTTTTCTTTACTCAAACTATTTCTAAAATAAGCTCATTTCTTTCTTGAATTCTTACTTGGTTTAAAATAAAAATTGTTGTAACCTTACTTTATTGAAAATAAATTAATCGTGCGGATCTTATGTATTAAAATATTTGGCATGAGAGTTATTCGTGTGGTTGTGATTAGAGATATGGGAATAAGGTTCCGTGAGAATATGAAAGGGGGTCGAGTACCGTATTTTATGATTATTATATGAGATATTTATTTGGAAGAGTTTTATATTCGAAGGATACTTATTTGAAGAAATATATTTGGAGGGTACTTATTTGAAGAGATTATATTTGAAAGACTTGTTTAATTGGTTGTTCTTGTGTTTTTTATTCGTCTGAGTAATAATTATGGTGTTCTTGCTGCCTTACGATTTATAGCACTAATCGATTATTGTTGCTATCACTATTATTTGTTTTCGATCATTTTAGTATGGCACATGTTATTTGACTAGTGAGTGTCTTGACTGTACCTCGTCACTACTCCACTGAGGTTAGTCGTGATACTTACTGAGTACCGACTGTGGTGTACTCGTACTACACTTCTTCACATTTTTGTGCAGAGCCAGGTAAATGTGGAGTCAGTTGACCGATCGCTAGCAGTACGGATCTTGCTGTGGAGACTCAAGGTAAACCTGCTGCTGCATTCGAAGGCTTCGGAGTCACCTTCTCATATTGTACTTGTACTGTTTTACCTCTATTTCAAAACAGTTGTATTTATAGGCTTTCTAGTAACTTAGTAGAGCTTATGATTTGTACTGCCGGTTTTGGAAATTATAAATTTTATAGAGATTTCCATTTAAAAAATTGTTAGATGTATTTATTATTGTTATTCAGTAAATGTTAGGCTTACCTAGTCCCTAAGACTAGGTGCCATCATGATGCCAACAAAGGGAAAATTGGGTCGTGACATCGTCTCAATAAAAATAACAACATAACATATAGGAATAGGACTCCAAGGGTCTGCGATGTCCATGTGTCTCTACCTTGAATCCTCTCGAACAATCAAAAGCTCACTCCTGAGATCTACTGCTACCAATACCTGGATCTGTACAAAAATACACAGAAGTGTAGTATGAGTACAGGACGACATGTTCTCAGTAAGTAACAAGACTAACCTCGATGAAGTAGTGACGAGGTTCAGGTCATGTGATACTCACTAATCAAATAACCTGTGCAATATGCCTAATAACTTGCAACAAGAATATAACCGGATGCAATATCATCAACTCACCACAACAGGAGTTATCGACTCAAAACAAGTAAATCAGTCTTGACAATTAAATCATCAATAAAAAACAAAGGCATAAAGTAGCATGTTAAAATTCACATAAAAGCATGTAAAATGCACAACGAGGCATACATGATTCACTTATATGGCCAAGCTTCCTCCCTGACACTCAACTCCCATCATCCACCTACACATCAGAATCAACAACATCAGTCAAGGTACCACAATCTACGGGTACTCCATAAAGAGAGAAACATGAGAGGGTGACCCTAGCGGGATGGATCTATATCCACACACTGCACAACAAAAACCAAGTTCCATAATAATAAGCGCACAACAAAGACCACCTGCCATAAATCACATCCTCACGGCAAAGACCTCGTGTCATATCAATAAAAATATCATCACGACTGCACAACAAAGGCCTCGTGATATAACAATAACATGATCATCAAAATCGCATGGCAACGACCTCGAGCCACAACATCATCATATCAGAATATCCGCATGAAAGACACGTCGTGCCAACACCAAACCAATCCGCTCAATGTGTCTATACGTGCATAACAAATCAAGATAACAATTTATCATCAATAGACAAATTCTCATAATTCACCAATAAGGTGCACAAGGTCACGGAAATAATAAAGTGTAGATGTGTGCTCAAGATGTGAAAACATGACTACGACTAAATCAATATAGCAATAATTTACACAAATGTCTATATTGGAAAATTAGGAGTTAATAATCCTAAACATGATCTCTAGCATGAAAGGATAAGCTCAAGTAGTCATACAAAGGATCACACAAGTATCATACTGGAAGCCTAGAGTCTAATCCGGTCATTTTTCGTGCATAGCACCCGCATATGATCGTTACTTCACGTATATATTACTTTACATACATTACAATTAGACAAAATAGTTTCAATCCTAAGGTTTATTCCCTCACACAAGATTAGGCAAGATACTTGCCTCAAACGAGCCAAATCAACACTC
The DNA here is from genome assembly GCF_000715075.1 of Nicotiana tabacum. NCBI lineage: Eukaryota > Viridiplantae > Streptophyta > Magnoliopsida > Solanales > Solanaceae > Nicotiana > Nicotiana tabacum. The sequence continues at coordinate 59,021,012 of NC_134081.1, read as the reverse complement.
CAAATGCCTTTTCCTTAGAGACCACCTACGATGGGCTCGAATCTAGCAAAACATAACTCAATAACATCAAACAAAGCCATAGAAATCAATTCCAACAATAAAGCCTCAATCTTTAATCAAATTTCAAAAATTTAGCAAAAGTCAACTCGGGCCCGCATGGTCAAAACCCGAGTCAAGGGGTAGATCGAGACTACCGATAATCCCACGAGTCCAAATATGTGATTACATTCAAAAACCAAGTCCAAATCATAACTCAAAACTCTAATTTTCACTCTCTTAAGTTGTAGGAAAAATCCCCAAATTTTCCTAAAAATTCCATATTTTTGATGTTAATAATCCATGTAGATTCTTGAAATAATACCAAAAATGCGTAGAAGTCACTTACCCTAAAATCTTGTATCAAAGGCTCCTTCATAAATCGCCCCTCTCCAATTCTAGGGTTAAAAATATGAGAAAATGGGCAAAAATCCCAAAATTAGAACATATAGTGTTCCCTGCACTACCCTTCGCGAACACGGTCACTGCCTCGCATCTGTGAAGCACAAACAGTGATACCTAAAAATAACTCATCACGAATGTGGAACTACCATCGCGAAGGCAACCTCCAACTCGCTAATGCGCAGAACAAAACCAACTTTCCCAAAAGTGCTTATTTGCGATCATGAGACCTGAGGCTCTACGATCACGGAACACACCACACACCAGCAAAATTTACAACATAAAACATGCTTCTGATTGTGCATACTCACCCGAGCCACCCGGGACTTTTCAATCATACCAACATGTCCGTAAATACTAACCGGACCTATTCAAAGCCTCCAAATGCATACAATAATTTCACATCGATGAATTAAAGGCCAAAACACAAGTTGAACTTCTCTAAAGTTGAAGAACTTCAAAATTTCAAACCAAGAGTCTGATCCAAGCCTAACTAATCTGAATTGCTATCAAACTTTGCACACAAGTTCCAAATGAAAAAACAAACCTACCCAACTTTCGAAACAACAATCCAAACTTGATATCATCAAAGTCAACTCCTGATCAAACCTATAAACTCTCTAAGCCTTCAAATTGCCAACTTTCGACAAATAGAACTGAAACATCCTATGAACTTTCAATTCAAATTCGAACATGCGCCTAAGTTCAAAACAACCATAAAAACCTATTGGAACCAACAAATCACCAATCCGAAGTCTTTTTCTCTAAAGTCAAACCTTGGTCAACTTTTATGATTTAAGCACTCAAACAAATGGAACTAAGTATTCCAATTTACTCCAAAGCCTTCCCAGAACCAAACCAACCATCCATGTAAGTCCCAAAACAATAAACAAGCACACTAGAAACATCAAATAGGGTAACAAGTCTCCAATACACTAAACAACTGGCTGGGTCATTACACACTAGTAGTCCTTCCGGTGCAGCTAGTCATTGCACTTCAGTGGAGAGCCAATTAAGGATGCACAGGGTTTTCTTGATCAGTGTCACTGTGTTCTACGTAGTTTGGGTTGGGTAGACTAGAACAAGGTGGATTTTCTCACTTTCCAGTTGATGCCAACCTACAAATGGTGGCAGACTTATGTGTTGAGTAGGCTAGTGGGCATGACACCACTCACATGCTCTCAGTTCTCTTCTTGAAAAGTTTATTCCACATACTCAGAGAGATGAGTTGTGCAGCGAGTTGAGCATTTATGCCAAGAGGGTATGACCATGACTAAGGATGAGATGAGGTTCACGGAGCTAGCATGTCATGTTGTGTTCTTAGTACCTACTGAGAGGGAGAGGGTTAGGAGGTTCATTGAGGGCCTTAACTTTGGTGTCCGGTATAGGATGGTCCAAGAGGCCAAGACTAATACTACTTTTTACCTGGCTATGGAGATTGCTAGGCACTTAGAGCGTGTCCGCAGGCAGGAGAGAGATGAGCGGGACGACATGGGGTTCCATGGTTTAGGTCGTTTTAGTGGTACCTACCTGGAGGTCATGAGAACTACAATAGAGGTTGTTCTTTCTTCTCAGTTAGCCCATTAGGTTCCTCGTGGTTCTTCAGTCAACCATAGTTCATAAAGTGCTCACCTAAGCCAGTTATCTTTTAGTTCTCTACTAGAAAATAATTCATACGGTGCTCCATCTATTGAAGGTTCTTCATGCAGATATTCAGGTTCTCAGGGATAGTCATAAAGCCAACAGCCTCGCCATAAGAGGGGTTGCTGTGAGTGTGGAGACTTGAGTTATCCCGAGAGGAATTTTTCCAGGCTTTTGAGTAGTGTAACATGTCAGGATATCCAGTCTATGATATCCGATGCCAATAGATACACTACCCGCACAGCCATCTTGAGATGGATCCCAGTCTGTTTGAGGTCATCCTAGAGGTGAAGGTCAGTCCGGTGGAGGACATGCCCATTGTTATGCATTCCCGGGTAGGCCAGAGATAATTGCTTCATATGTTGTGATCACATGTATTTTTTTAGTGTGCCACCATGATGCTTTGATATTATTTGACCATGGTTCCACTTATTTTATGTGTCATCATATTTTTCTTCTTGTTTGGATATGCCTCGCAGTTCTCTTAATATTCATGTTTCTATATCTACACCTATTGGTGATTCTATTATAGTGGATCTTGTATATAGGTCTTATTTTATGTGCTTTCTATTGGGGTTATGAGACCAAGTTTGATTTTTTGTTGCTTAATATGGTCGATTCTGAGGTGATTTTGGGTATGGATTGGTTATCTACGTACCATGCTATTCTTGATTGTCACGCTAAGACTGTGACGTTGGCTATGCCAGGGTTGCCAAGCTTGGAATGAATGGGTTCTCTTGGTCATACACTTAGTAGGGTGATTTCATTTCTGAAGGCTTAACGGATGGTTGAGAAGGGATGTTTAACATATCTAACCTTTGTGAGAGATGTTAGTGCTGATACTCATACTGTTGATTCAGTCTTAGTAGTTGGGCAGTTTCCAGATGTGTTTCTTATAGACCTACCCGGCATACCCTGATAGAGATATTGATTTTGGTATTGATTTGATGTTGGGCACTCAACCCATTTATATTCTACCATTTCGCATGGCTCTAGTTGAATTGAAGGAAATGAATTAACAGTTGCAAGATTTGTTGGATAAGGGGTTCATCCAACTGAGTATTTCACCTTGGGATGCGCTAGTGTCATTTATGAAAATGAAGGATAGTTCTATGAGGATTCTAGAAGATTGACTTGAGATCGGGTTATCACCCATTGAATATTAGCACTTCAGACATCTCTAAGACGGATTTTAGAACTTGTCATGGGCATTATGAATTCTTGCTGATGTTTTTTGGTTTGACTAACGTCCCAACAACTCTCATATACTTGATGAATAGTGTGTTCCAGACTTATTTGGATTTATTTTTCATTATATTTATTATTAATAACTTGGTATATTCTTGTAGTTTTGAGGAGCACGAGCATCATTTGAGGATTGTACTTGAGATTCTAAGGGAGAAAAAGTTATATGCTAAAATCTCCAAGTGTGAGTTTTGGTTGGATTCTGTGGCCTTCTTGGGCCACGTGGTGTCTAGTGATGTGATTAAGGTGGATCTGAAAAAGATTGAGGAAGTTTAGACTTGGCCCAGAGCTTCTACTGCTAAAGCGATCAAGAGTTTCTTAGGTTTGCCTGGATATAATCGTCGCTTTGTGGAGGGATTTTCATCTATTGTATCTCCATTGACCAAGTTGACTCAGAAGGCGCTCCATTCAGATGGTCTGACGAGTGTAAGGAGAGCTTTCAGAAGAACAAGGCTACTTTGACTACAACTCTAGTTTTGGTATTGCACACAGGATTGGGTATGTATATGGTCTATTGTGATGCTTCGCATATTAGTCCAAGTTTTGTGTTGATGCAGGATTGTAGGGTGATTGCCTAAATGTCACGCTAGTTGAAGCTCTATGAGAAGAACTATCTGGCACATGATTTGGAGTTGGTAGCTATTGTTCACACGCTCAATATTTGGAGGCACAACTTGTACGGTGTGTCTTGTGAGGTTTACATTGATCATCAAAGTCTTCAACATTTGTTCAAACAAAAGTATTTGAATTTGAGGCAGCAGAGGTGATCAGAGTTGTTGAAGGATTATGATATCATTATTATGTATCATTTACGGAAGGCTAATGTGGTAGCGGATGCCTTGAGTAGGAAGGCAGAGAGCGCATGGAGTTTGGAATTTATTCCTTATTTGGAGAGGCCTTTGGCCAGCAGATTTATGAGATTGGATATTTTCAAGCCCAACAGAGTTCTCGCTTGTGTGGTTGCATAGTTGTCCTTGTTTGAGCGCATTAAAGATCGCAAGTTTTATGATCCCTATTTTCTTGTCCTTAAGGACACGGTATTGCGAGGTGATGCTAAGAAAGTGGTTATTGGTGATGATTGTGTATTGTGACTTCAGTGTCGAATTTTTGTTCCTAATGTGCATGGCTTGAGGGAGTTTATTCTTGAGGAGGCTCATAGTATGTGGTATTCTATTCACAATTATTTAGGAGGCTCATAATTTGTGGTATTCTATTCACATAGGTGCCACGAAGATGTACTGTGACTTGAAGCATCATTATTGGTAGAAGAGGATGAAGAAAGACATAGTTGGGCACATTTCGTGGTGTCTGGATGTCAACAGGTCAAGTATGAGTATCGAAATCTAGGTGGTTTGACTTAGAGATTGATGATATCTTAGCAGAAGTGGGAGTGCATTACCATGAATTTTATGGTAGGATTTCCATGGACTTTGAGAAGATTTGATGTTGTTTGGGTCATTGTGGACAGACTAACCAAGTATATGCATTTTATTCCTGTCATGACTTCTTACAGTTCAGAGAAGTTGGATCAGATCTACATCAGAGAGATTGTTCGCTTGCATGGTTTGCCTATTTCTATCATCTCAGATTGCGGCACTCAGTTTACATCATACTTTTGGAGAGCCGTTAAGCATTTCACCATTAGACGGACGGACAGTATGAGCGGACCATTCAGTTCTTTGAGGATATGTTGAGAGCCTGTGTTATTGATTTCGGAGGCTAGTGGGATCAATTTCTACCCTTAGTGGAGTTAAGCTGATATGAAGGTTTGTGATGTGGCTTTCATGAAGGGTGAGAAGGTTCTTCTTAGAGTTTCGCCTAAAGGGGCGTTATAAGATTTGGGAATACGGGCTAGTTGAGCCCTCGGTATATTGGTCTATTTGAGGTGTTAGAGAAAGTTGGTGAGGTGGCTTACAGACTTGCTGTGCCACCTAGCTTGTCGGGAGTTCATCTTGTGTTTCATGTTTCCATGCTTCAGAAGTAACATGAAGATCAATCACATGTATTGGATTTCAGTTCATTATAGTTGGATGAGAATTTGGCTTATGTAGAAGAGCCAGTAGCTATTTTTGATCGGCCGGATTAGAAGTTGAGGTCGAAAGATATTGCACTAGTGAAGGTTCAGTAGAGAGGTCAAACGGCCAAGGAAGCAACTTGGGATACTGAGCATGATATGCGGACCAATTATCCTCATCTTTTTGGCATTCCAAGTATGATTCTAAACCCGTTCGAGGACAAACATTTGCTTAGTAGGGGAAGAATGTAACGACCCGGCGACCGTTTTGTGTATTTGAGCCCCGATCCCCTATTTGATATTTTTCATATGTGTATTTGATGTTTGATGATTTTCGGGGATGGTTGGTTTGGTTTTGGAAAGGTTTGAGAGTGATTGGAACACTTAGTTTTATATTTGGTAGCTTAAGTGCTAGAGTTGGCAAAAGTTTGACTTTTGAGTAAGCGTCATCGGATTAGTAATTTGATAGTTCCTATAGTTTCGTATGGTGATTTTTGACAGGTATATTTTCGGATTTATATTTAGAGGTTCCTAAAAGGTTTTGGCTCTATTTGTCAAAAGATGGCAATTTCAAAGTTTGGAGATTTCATATGTATGACAGTGAGTTGACTTTGATGTTATCGGGCATCGATTGGTGTTCTGAGACTTTGGATAGGTTCATTTAGTTTATTGGAACTTGTTCGCAAAGTTTGGATTGGAAACTGGAATGTTTAGTATGATACAGATGTATTTGGCAAAGTTGGAAAGTTTGGAAGTTAAAAATGGATGTTGATCTTCGATTCTTGGTTATGATGTTAGTTGTAGTGTTTTGAGCAGTTTGATAAGTTGGGTAAGGTATTAGGACTTATTGGTATGAACATATGGGGGCTTGGGTGGGTCGGTTGTGTTTAAGACTGATCCCAGACAATTTTGGATTTTACTGGAAATTCTGGTACTGGTTTGTCGCACCTGCGACACTTGGGAGCTTGAGGCTCCCAGATGTAGAAGGTTGGCGCATCTGTATGACTGCCGTAATAGGTATTTTGGCGTACATGTGGCATTGCAAAACCAAGCAATTGTGAGCAGAAATGGAGTCAGGCTGGTGCATGAGATCTCGCAGATGGGAGTATTTTTCCACGTAAGCGGTGTCACACCTGTGGCTAAGTATGCACATGTGCGAGGATGCCTAACGAAAGGGTTTTAAGTCGAGTTTTAGCCCATTTATCATTATTTTGAGTTTTGGAACACGGGAAGAGGCAATTTTTGGGAAGCTTTTCATCACTACTTTGAGGGTAACTAAGTTATTTCTTCTTGGATTCGATTATATATCTTATTTCCCCATTGATTTATACACTTACAACATGGAATTTGAAAGAGAAAATTTGGGGGTTTTGTCCTAAACATTGGGAAGTGAATAATTGAGATTTGAACCCCCATTTGGAGTCGGATTTGGATGAGACTTGGATATTTTGACTCGTAATTAAGTGGGTAGTCCGAATTTGTGAGTTATTTCGGGTTCCAAGAAGTGGGCTCAGGTTGACTTTATGGGAAATATAATGATTGGAAATTTTTGGTCTGAAATCACTTTCCCTTGCCTTTTTTGACCCGATTGTTTGATACTTGGCTAGGTTTGAACAACTCGGAGATTGTTTCGAATGGGAAAGCCGTGTCGGAGGTTTAATTTGGATTGTTTGAGGTAAGTATCTTTCCTAGCTTTGGTCTGAGGGACATTTTGCTCACATTGATGATATCGGCTACATGTTGGTGGTGACATACATGCGAGGTGATGATCATATGTGCGTGTACAAGGTTTATCCATGCTCGGGGTAGTCTTTAGGTTGTATCATGCCTTGTTTTGGATATTGTTCTTCATGCTATCATGCTTTATATGTTTCTATGACTACATGCACTTATTGAATCACTCTAGAGATCATGTGTAGGTCTTAATTTTCTGTTTGAACATGATACTTGTTATTGTATGGCGTACCCGCCTAATTTGAGCTTTAGTCATAAACTTCACATATGCATACACCTTAGCGTGCTATTTTCTTCATTCCATCAGTATGTGATTTGATATCCGTTGTTTATATATACGTGTTTTTGTATATTCTTTATGTGAGATGGACCTGATTGACAAATGTGAGTGGTCTGTGTGAGTTGAGTTATTATAGCACGTGAATTGTCTTTGCGGTTGTTATGATTATGGCACGTGAGTTGTCCATGCAATATGTTGATAATGATCCATCCCCCAAGGATCGTCCTCTCATGTTTCTCCTTGATGACGTACATGGACATTATGGATGTAACAACTTTTCAGGTTATTTTGAGCTTTAGCATTCCATTCGGTGGTTTAAGGTCTTGAGTAGCTTCATATTATGTATTATGAATTGTGTGTATGGTCGATTTCGGGTTTTGAGCGATTCAGGATTGATTTGGAAGAATGATTCTCATTTTAGAAGCTTTAAGTTGGACGAGTTGACCAAGTTTGACCGTTCATCTTATTTGATCTTGGATCAGAGTTTTGATAGCTTCGTTAGGCTTGGATGGTGATTTTGGACTTAGGCGTATGCCCAAAATTCGATTTGGAGGTTTCAAGGTTGATTTGGCACTTTTTGGCGAAAGTTGGTAATTTGAAGGTTTAAAATTTTCCTAAGTTTGACCATGGTTTGACATTGTAGCTATCACATTTGGACTTTGGTTTCGGGACTTAGAATAGATTTGTTTGTCATTTGTGACGTGTCTGCAAAGTTGGACGTCATTTCGAGTTGGTTTGATAGGAATCATACGCTTGGTTGTATTTTTTAGAAGTTCTCAAGTTTCATGGAGATTTCTATGCGTTTTGGTGTTTGATTCGTGATTTTATATGTTATTTTGATGATTTGAGTGCGCGAGCGATTGATGTTTACGTACGTATGTTGATATTTGGTGTGGATCCCCGGGGGGCTCGGGTGAATTTTGGACGTGTTTTGAAGAGTTTTGATCATGGCTTCAGGTTGCTGGTGTTGTAGACCTCGCATTTGCGGAGGTTAACTCGCATTTGTGATGCCCGCAATTGCAGATGCTTGATCGCATTTGCAATGTGGGACTACCCGGCAAAACTCGCAAATGCGAGTGGTTTGATTGCATTTGTGACAGCCGAGTGGGCAGTTGGAACCTCGCTTTTGCAAAGAGATCATCGCATTTGCGATGGTGGATGGGAACAATGGACTTCGCATTTGCGGAGTTCTTGGTCACTTTTACAAGAGTAGTTGATTACGCATTTGCGACATTTTCTAGTGCCGGGCAGAGTTCACTTTTGTGATCATCTGGTCACATTTGCGAACGCTACTGATCATATAGCTTAGATTTGGGGACTTAGCTTTCTTTATCACATTTTGAACCCTAGACTCGGTGGGAGGTGATTTTAAGAGGGAATTGTCACACAAAGTCATTGAGTAAGTGGTTTTAACTCAGTGTTTATTATATAACATGATTATTTATGAGATTTAACATCTAAATCATGAGATTTGAAGACAATTTTTGGGGATCTTCACTATATTTTGAAAAGAAAAATTTGAGATTTGAGTGCTGAATTGGACTTGTATTTGAAAAGAAAGCACATATTTGGACTCGTGGGGTTATGGGTAGTCAAGATCTACCCTTTGACTCGGGTTTTGTTCTGACAAGCCCGGGGTTGACTTTTGGAAAATTGTGTAAAGATTTTAACTTTATTAACTGAAATTTAATTCTCTTGCATTTTTTGATGTTATTAAGTCATTTTTTTACTAGGTTTGAGCCGAGCTCAGGCGAATTTTAGGAAAATCATTTTTAGCGTATTGATTGAGGGCTTTTGAGGTAAGTATCTTGCCTAACCTTGTGTGGAGGGAGTTCCCCTTATGATTTAGCTTAATTGCTTATTTGTGTTATATGTAAACGACGTGTATACGAGGTGGCGAGTGTGTACACTATCGTATGTGTGATTTATGACCGGATTTGACCCGATAGCGTTATTATTGCTCTGTCTTGGTTGTGAGATCTCTCTTTTACGTGTATTTATCTTGGATGATAACTTGAATTCATGTTCTATGCTAGAGACCATGTTTTTAGGAGTTGCATTTCCTAAATTGGCCAAGCTGAATGTTTGTGAAATGGTTGCTAAATTGAGTTAGCTGAGGTTATGCTTATATGTTGAACACCCATCCACATTTTCTTTATTAGTTTGTCCTTTTGCACTGCATTGGAAGATTATGCGTTCGTGTCTTGATGACAATTGTTGGCATGTTGCGTTTTTGTGATTATGGCACATATGGACTTGATTGGACGGATTGTTCAGGTGTTTGCATGAGGTATCTATCGTGCTATTGTTATTGTTAATATTGCACATGTGGCGAGACAAGGCGGGCTACATCTATATTTCGGGTTTGCACATGTGGCGAGACAAGGTGGGATGATTTTTAATACCTGTGTGGCGAGACAAGGCGGGCTTTTTACTATATTACTGCACACGCTGTGAGATAAGGGTGGCTATGTGGGGATGATATGTGATGGAATGTGGGCATATTATTGATAAAAAAGGAGTATTCTTGTTTATGTTTATGACTTCCTTGTGTATGTCATGCATATTTACGTGATTGGTTGCGTTGTTTTCCAAATGTGCTACTCCGTGTCTCTGTTATTACTCGATGATTTGGCTGCCAAGGTAGATTTACCTACGTGGAGTTATTTTCTCATATTTTGTTGAGTTGTTGGTAAAATAACGGATTGAAATAAAATAGAGATTTTATTATACATTATTTTATTTGAGTCTTGATAAATTTCTCTTGAACGTGTTATTGGTAACTAACACGGGTACGATTTACGTGGTGGCACGAGGTCTTTACTGTGCGATTGTGGTATATGTTGTGCCAAGAAGTCTTTACCGTGCGAGGATGATTGATAATGTGGGCACGAGGTGCCGTGTGTGCGTGATTCTACTTGATGACTTATTGTCGGAACATGATTTTTACTTGTTTTTAATTGGTTATCTCTTAATCCGATGAAATTACAGTTATTGTCTCCTCTTCTTTTTTCCTGTTGCCAGTTTATTTTTTATATTTTCAACAGGTTATTTAATTAGTAAGTTTCTTGACTTCAACCTCGTCAATACTCCATCAAGGTTAGTCTTGATACTTACTGGGTACCGACCGTAGTGTACTCATACTACACTTCTGTATATTTTTGTGCAGATCCAGGTGCTGGAGCTAGTAGACCCAGGCAGTAAGAGTTCTTTGATTGAGAGGATTCAAGGTAGAGCTGCTTTGATTGTCGCAATCCCTTTTAGTCCTTTCCTTATATTTGTACTGTCAATTCTCTATCCTAACAATATTATATTTGAGTTATTTTCATGTATTAAGTCTATACTACCTAGTTCTGGGAATATGCTGTGATTTCCGCTGTGTTGGCTTGTATCGCTATTATTCACGCATTTTATTTAAACTATGCTTCGTTATATCTTGTCTTTATTGATTTAAAATTTATAAGTGTTTGTCTTACTTAATTTTAGAGACTAGGTGTCATCACGATCCTTAAGGTGGAATTTCGAGTCGTGACAATGGAAAACTGATCAGTGTTTGGATTTTGCATATTTTCTCTATATGCAAACTCCTTGGATGTATAAAATTTACTGCATATCTTCTCTATATTCTAGCTCCGAAACATATACATGTGTTTTATGCATATCTTATTTATATGCTGCTTTAATTGATAAAATGATTCACGGTACATATCTTCCTATATGTCAATATATGTAACTTGACTTGTTTAATTATGCATATCTTTTCTATATGCAACTGTTGACGGGTTATATGATAATAAATGCATATCTTCTCTATATGTTGCATTGTTAGTTTGTTTACGATGCTTGTGCATATCTTCTCTGTATGCACCGATGGCCTTACCGATACTTCATGCTTAGATTTCGGTATAATTATTGTGTACGTATTCATGAACTATACATGTTTGATAAGTGAGTATCATTGATAATGCTTGCCACTATCTCGCTGAGTTTAATCATTGTCATGGTACTTACTGAGTATATAAGATCGATTGTACTCATACTACACTCTGCACTTAATTATGCAGATCTAGGAATCATACCCAACTAAATGTTGAAGCTGAGCTGTTGCTGTAGCGGGTTAGACCCGAGGTAGAGTTGCGTCCTAATCGAAGTCCCTGACGTCTCTTTCTATCTTTCATTAATGTTATATTTCAAATAGTATACTATATTAGCATACTTGTATTCGTATATTAGAGCTCATGACTCAGTTTTACCAGTTCTAGGGATTTATTATATTGATTTGGTAGATATCTATAATTGTTCGGCTTTCAGAAACATTTACCTTGTATCCTTTATTTTTTTCCATAATATTTTATGATTGGCTTGCCTAGCAAGTGGGATTAGGCACCATCATGGCCTGTCGTAATATTGTGTCATGACATGAACCCACTATGTATTCAACCATACCTTATATGGAGGTGGCTGAAGACTTGTGGACAAGTATTATAGAACGTTTTTGGATCTCCAATGGTCAAAGAATACAACAATTGAAGGAACTTGTGGAGTGCAAACAGAAAGGCATGAGCATAGTTAATTACTATGAAAAATTAACAAAACTATGGGACGAACTTGCTAACTTCGATCATATTCTGACCTGCACCTGTAGAAAGTGCACATCCGATCTTTGTGTGAACTTAGAGAATAAAAGAGAGGAGGCGAAGGTGCATCTTTTACTCATGGGATTGGATAAAACATTGTATGGGTGTCACGCCCTAAAAACATGTGACAGACACCCTTTTAGAGCCGAGTAAATCAACCTATACAATATTATCCATATATATGCCTAATAGATGCATGTGGAAGCTTTTTTAAAATCTCACAATATAAGAAATATATGAATTTCGCCTTTAAGCCGACCTTTTCATTTGAATAAAATTACATAAAGGTAAAAAGTTTCATTAGTGCATGTCATATGAGTAACCATAGGATTACAACCCAAAAAATAAATACTACCATTGTCTATGGAATCTCTATGACACGAAATAAAATAGTCAACTGAGAAAGACCTTGGTGACACAAAATAGAAAAGCAACAATACTCTACGAGCACAAGTGTGGAGTCTCATCAAAAGTCACTACAGAAGAAGTGGAGTTATTCTATCCACGGGGCTAGTGGTGCTCAGGTCCAGTCCCTAAAAATCGAAATAGAAATTTGACCAACGGGCCTAACCTCCACATGCCTAGTACGGAACAAGAACCCATTTCCCCAGTAAAGAAGTGGGATAAGATCTAAGGAAATATGAGACATGCATGAAAAATTAATAGAAGAAAGAAATATTTATATCAACAAACAATTTAGATAATAAAATAAAACAATAAAGCAAACATATTTTAATGTCTTCCTTTAGCATTAAGCTTAAGTAAAAATCATGCGAGTTCTTACAACATAATAGAACAACATTAGATGATCAACCTAGCAACAAATATTTGACCCTACTTGTCCGTGTGGCCACTCGTAGCACCGTACAAATCGAGTTAGTCTCATTATATAAATTAATGATCAATTTACCCTTACAAAGGGGGACTTTATTCCATAAACCTCGGCTTATCCTTGAAATGTATCCCTACACTGATACGTGTAGTTCCATGGTAACGAACTTAAGATTCAAACTAATCTCGATCGTCTCCACTAATAACTCCAAAATTGTATGAGATTCCAAATACATTCAAAACCAAAAAGCTTTAAAGAATCACATTATCAACTCACGGTGTTCATAACCGATCCAATATTTTGAGCAAATTCAATAAAAGTTTTTTCTGAAACTCATGTTATTTGCTTTTTTTATTTAACAACTGCTATCTTGTATCAGGAGTTTAAAAATAATTTACTTCACACTTTATAATAAAATTTTAACATAATCACTTATGAAATTGGATAGTGTAAGAAATGGTGCAATCTTCAACCCACTCGTCCCTACAAGTTAGGACTCACATTTGGAATTTATTTCTAAATTGCTTTTCGATATATGATTAGAGAAAATCTCCAAGGATAGTCAAGTGAAGTGATCCAACGTCGTCAAGGATGCACAAGCTACATATACAACTCACATTAATCAACAACATATCCCCACCGATATCAATTTAATCCATAAAGTGTCCAATACTTAGATTAAATTTTCTAAGTTTCCTAATTCAACCATATAATGACCTGATCGGTTGTTTTGAGATCTAGATTTTCGTTCGATGATTTAACATATTGAGTACCTCCATATGATGTATCAAGATTTACGAGTATGTTGGCTTTGATTTTAGTTTTGGGAGTGATTTGGAAGAGTAATACTTAATTTGGAAGCTTTAAGTTGGAACAGTTGACCAAGGTTTAACTTTTATATAAACGACTCCGGATTGCTGATTTGAGGGTTCCAATAGTTCGTATGATAATTTTGGACTTATATGTATATTTGGTTCAGGCCTCGGGTGGCTCAAGGTTGATTCGGCACTTCTAGTCGAAGGTTGAAATTTTGAACCTAAGAAAGTTGAAGATTTTGGTTTGATGTGCGATTCTTGGTTTTGATGTTGTTATTTATATTTAGAGACTTTGTATAAGTTTAAATAAGGTATATGAACATGTTAGGATGATTGGACAGGGTCACGAGGGGCGCGGGTGAGTTTTGGGGTAGTTTTGAATTATTTTAATCCATTTTGTGATTGCTGGTTTTCTGGTGTATTGCAGTGAATCGCAATCGTGGTGGCTAGTCTTGTTGTAACGACCTGGTTCGTTTTGAAAGTAATAGCCCTGATCCCCTATTTATTATTTCCCCCGCAGTTTATTGTGCTTAGGTGACTTGCCGGGAGGTTTTATTTTTGGTTTCGGAGTGTTTTGGAACACTTAGTCCCTAAATGGAGGTTTAAGCCTTAGGATTTGTACCGTAGTTGGAACTGCGAGAAGGCGACTCCGGAATGGAATTCCATCGGTTCTGTTAGCTATATTAGGTGATTTTGGATTTAGGGGCGTGTCGGAATTGTGTTTTGGAGGTCCGTAGCTTATTTAGGCTTGAAATGGCGAAAGTCGATGTTTTGAAGATTTTGACCGGTAGTGGACTTTTTGATATCGGGGTCAGATTCTGATTACGGAAGTTGGAGTAGGTACGTTATGTGAAATATGACTTGTGTGCAAAATTTGGGGTCAATCGGACGTGGTTTGGTTGGTTTTGGCATCGGTTGTCGAATTTGAAAGTTTCAAGTTCTTTAAATTTGAATCGGAGGATGATTTGTGGTTTTAGCGTTGTTTTATGTGGTTTGAGCGTTTGACTAAGTTTGTATGGTGTTTTAGGATTGATTGGTATATTTGGTTGAGGTCCCTCGGGCCTCGGCCGTGTTTCGGATGCTCAATGGGTCATTTTTGGACTTGGGGAGTTGGCAGATTTTCTGGTGTTATTGCATACATTTTCCTTCATCGCATTTGCGAGGGAGATCTCGCAATCGCGTAGGTCATCTGAGAGGTCAGCTAAAATATCTCTTCGCGTTCGTGAAGATAAAGACGCGATCGCGTAGGGTTATCAGGCAATGCACCGCGAATGCATCGGCTAGGCCGCGTTTGCGAAGAAGAAGTGAGGCAACAGTGTAGTTCGAGTGTTACTCTTCGCGGTCGCGTGAGGATAATTGCGATCGCGTAGGTGTGAGCAGCTAGTGCATCGCGTTCACGTGAGGTGTTACGCATTCGCGTAGAGTAAATTGCTGAGGGAGCGAAGTTGTTCTTCGCGATCGCGAGGCCTTTTCCGCGATTGCAATTAAGGAATCACTGGTTAGAACTTAAAGTTCAAAAACGAGGGTTTATGTTCATATCACAAAATTTGATTGAGACCTCGGTAGAAGGCAAAATTTCGAGACATTTTCGGAGGAAGTTATTGGGTAATGATTCCTATCTCCTTTATGATTAAATCCCACTAATCTATGCTTGATTTTATCATTTAATTTCGGATTTGGGGTGAAAATAGGGGGACAATTGAGAAAAGTTCTTAGGCCAAATTTTGGGATTTTGATCGAGATTTTGGTATCGGATTTGAGTAAATTTGGTATGGTTAGACTCTTGAGTAAAGGGGTGTTCATAATTTGTGACTTTTACCCGATTCTGAGACATGGGCCCGGGGATGATTATTGAGCATTTTTTTATTTTCTTGCCTTGCCTTTGATTTCATTAGCTAGATTAGTTACTTGTACCTATATTTACGTTATGTATTTGATTTGATTAGATTTGGGACACTCGAAGTTAGATACTCGTGGCAAGAGCGTGATTTCAGATTTGAGTTGAGCTTGGTTCGAGGTAAGGGGCTTGCCTAACCTTGTGTGGGGGAACTCCCCTTAGGATTTGGTACTGTTTGATATGTGAGCGCCGTGTACGTGAGATGACAAGTACGTACACAGGCTATTGTTCCAAAACTCAATTTTCATTAAGTAAAATACCTGTTTTCCTTTAACTAAGCTACACTAGCATATGAATTATCCTGTTTAGTCTAAAACAAAATGTCTATGTGTCTTAATTGTTTATGTGAAACTCTGTGCAGTATGCTTAGTGAAATTCCTGCTTCCCTTTTTACTGGTACTTAGTCTAAATCGTAAGATTTCGTGATGTAGTTGTATTTCTATTGTTTGCGCTGCATATTTACTTTGGAACTACGGAACGGTATTCTGATAGATCCCCCATGTCTTGCATATTTACTTTGGGACTACAGAACGGTATTCTGGTAGATCCCCCATCTCTTGCATATTTACTTTGGGACTACTAAATGGTATTCCAGTAGATCCCCCTGCACATTTACGTTTGGGACTACCGGGCGGTATCCTGGGAGAACCCCTGTTGTTATCACTGTGTTCTAAGCTGTTGTCTTTCATTGATTTTATTCTTGTTAGATTTTCGTATTTATTTTTACCGCAGTATTTCATTCTGTCTTATTTCATTATATTTATACTAGTAAGGCCCTGACCTGATCTCGTCACTACTCGACCGAGGTTAGGCTTGGCACTTACTGGGTACCGTTGTGGTGTACTCACGCCCTTTCCTGCACATGTTTTTCGTGTGCGGATCCTGGTTCATCTTACCAGCCTTATCACAAGTTGCATTTGTTGCTGCTTATTGGAGACTTCAAGGTACATCTGCCCGTGTTCGTAGATCCTCGGAGTCCCCTTCTATCCCCCTATGTTCATTTTTCCTCCCTTTTGTGGAAATGATGTATAGAAGAGTTAAGACTTCGTAGTGGCGTGTGACTTGCGAGTTTACGGCTTTTGGGAATGATTTTCGTACTTTTTTATCAGATGTGATAATTGTATATGCCGAGTGGCATTCAGTTGCATATTAGATATTTGTTACTGTTAGTAGTTAATCTTCATGCTTTTGTTTCATTTCCGCAAAGTCTTAGGCTTACCTAGTCGTAGAGACTAGGTGTCGTCATGACGGTTCACGGAGGGAGAAATTGGGTCGTGACAAGTTGGTATCAGAGCTCTAGGTTCATAGGAGTCATGAGTCACAAGTCGGTTTATTAGAGTCTCGCGAATCGGTACGAAGACGTCTGTACTTACTTTCGGGAGGTGAGGACACTACTTTGATTCCTTGTCGTGCAAAAATTGTTGACTTCAAAAATTATGAACTTCTGTATTCTATTCTCTCACAGATGGTGAGGGCACGAACTGTAGTTATCGATGACACTGCCAGAGAAGGTGTTGCTAGAGGCAGAGACAGAGGTTGAGGCCGAGGACGTCCATGTGGTGCAGCCATGGCACCCGCACGAGTTGCTACAGAGGAGCCCCCAGTAGCTCCAGCTGGAGGGCAAACACTTTAGGTACCTGTTTCTGCACCAGCCCTCCAGGAGACTCTAGCCTAGTTTCTGAGCATGTTCAGCACCTTAGCTCAGGCTGGATAGATTCCACTTGCTCCTGCAACATCTCAAGCCGGGGGAGGAGCACAGACTCCCGTCGCTGGTACTCCAGAGCAGTGATTTCACGTTGGTAAGGTTCCAGGTGTCATGGCGACACAACCTGTGGTCCCATTTCAGCAGGTGGTAGGGATCACTCGCCGGGTAGAGGACAAGTAGGTCCAGGAGAGAGAGGACAAGCGAGGTCAGGAGAGAGAGTACAGGGAGGCGAGGAGACTTCGTAGATCCACTGGTCCTTATTTTGGAGGTAGGGTACCGCATGGTAGAGGTTTTGTGGGTCAGCCAGTTCAGTTTGCATTTCAGGCTTTGCATAGTGTTTCTGGTGTTCATGGGTCTCAGGGTACCCGTACCGTACAGTTCCCACAACCACGTCTGCAGCGAGGTTGTTTTGAGTGTGGAAACACTCGCCATGTGGTGAGGATTTGCCCAAGACTTGGGACTTCTCAGCCACAGCGTGCTCCACCGGGTCCTCAGGCTATGATTGCACCAGCTACCGCCCCACCTGCTCAGCCAGCTCGAGGTTGAGGTCGGGGAGGTCGAGGTCGCCCTAGACGGGGAGGCCAAACCAGATATTATGCCCTTCCATCTAGTACAGAGGCAGTTGCTTCCGACTATGTGATTACAGGTATTGTGCCAGTCTATCATAGAGATGCGTCAGTGTTATTTGACCCAGGCTCTACGTATTCATATGTGTCCTCTGATTTTGCCCCACATTTGGGCGTATCTCGGGATTCTTTGAGTTTCCTTGTTTATGTGTCTACCCCTATGGGAGATTCTCTTGTTGTGGACAGCCTGTATCGGTCGTGTTTGATTGCTCTTAGTGGTTAGACACTAAAGCCGACTTATTATTACTCAGCATGGTAGATTTTGATGTTATCTTGGGCATGGACTGGTTGTCGCCCCATTATGCTATTCTTGATTGTCACGCTAAGACCGTGATGCTGGCTATGCTAGGCTTACCGCGATTAGATTGGAGAGGTACATTAGAGTATACTCCCAGCCGAGTTATTTCATTTCTTAGACCTCAACGAATAGCTGAGAAGGGGTGTGACGCGTATCTAGCTTATGTGAAAGATGTTAGTATTGATACCCCTACAATTGAGTCAGTTCCAGTAGTGAGGGACTATCCAGATGTGTTCCCAGCTGATCTTCCGGGCATGCCGCCCGACAGAGATATTAATTTCGGCATTGATTTATTGCTGGGCACTCATCCCATCTCTGTTCCTCCATACCGTATGGCTCCTCCTGAGTTGAAGGAGTTGAAGGAGCAGTTGTAGGAGTTGCTTGATAAGGGCTTCATTCGGCTCAATGTGTCACCTTTGGGTGCTCCTGTCTTGTTTGTGAAGAAGAAAGATGGTTCTATGCGTATGTCTATTGATTATCGCCAGTTGAACAAAGTCACAATGAAGAACATGTATCATTTGCCTCGTATTGATGACCTATTTGATCAGCTACAGGGTGCCAAAGTGTTTTCCAAGATTGACTTGCGATCAGATTATCATCAGTTGAAGATTCGGGAGCCAGATATCCCGAAGACTACTTTCAGGACTCGGTATGGCCATTACGAGTTCCTTGTGATGTCATTTGGGCTGACCAATGCCCCAACATCCTTTATTCACTCGATGCACAGTGTGTTCCAACCCTATATTAATTCTTTCATCATCGTATTCATTGATGACATTCTAGTGTATTCCCGGACTTGGGAGGATCATGAGCAGCACCTGGGGACAGTGCTTCAGACTTTGTGAGAAAAGAAGTTGCATGCAAAGTTCTCAAAATATGAGTTCTGGTTAGATTCCGTGGCATTCTTAGGTGATATTGTGTCGAGTGAGGGGATCAAGGTGGATCCGAAAAGGTGGAAGCAGTGCAGAGTTGGCCCAGACTGTTCTCAGCTACAGAGATCCGGAGCTTCCTTGGTTTGGCGGGGTATTACCGTCGGTTTGTTGAGGGATTTTCATCTGTTGCAGCGCCTATGACAAGGCTGACCTAGAAGGGTGCTCCGTTCATGTGGACAGAGGAATGTGAGGAGAGCTTACAGAAGCTCAAGACAGCTTTAACTACAGCCCAAGTATTGGTATTGCCTACAGGTTCGATGTCTTATACTATTTATTATGATGCATCGCGGATTGGTCTCGGCGCGGTGTTGATGTAGGACAGTAGGGTGATTGTTTATTCGTCTGGACAGCTAAAGGTGCATCAAAAGAACTATCCTATCCACGACCTTGAGTTATCAGCTATTGTTCATTCCTTGAAGATTTGGCGACATTATTTGTATGTTGTTCCTTATGAGATTTACACCGATCACCGAAG
Source organism: Nicotiana tabacum (assembly GCF_000715075.1). Lineage (NCBI taxonomy): Eukaryota > Viridiplantae > Streptophyta > Magnoliopsida > Solanales > Solanaceae > Nicotiana > Nicotiana tabacum. The sequence goes on along the minus strand of NC_134081.1, from coordinate 59,001,443 downwards.
TTTGCAGCATCTATTCAAGTAGAAGGATCTTAATTTGCGTCAGAGGAGGTGGTTGGAGCTGCTTAATGATTATGATATCACCATTTTGTACCACCCGGGGAAGGCCAATGTGGTGGACGATACTTTGAGTCACCTGGCAGAGAGTTTGGGGAGTTTAGCTTATCTACCAGCAGTAGAGAGGCCCATGGCATTGGATGTTCAGTCCTTAGCCAGCTAGTTTGTGAGATTGGATATTTATGAGCTGATTCGAGTATTGGCTTGTATGGTCTCTTGATCTTCCCTTTATGATCGTATCAGGGAGCGTCAGTATGATGAACCTCATCTGCTTGTCCTTGGGACACGGTCCAACACGGTGATGCTAAGGAGGTCACTATTGGGGAGGATGGTGTAATGAGGATGCATGGCAGGTTATGTGTGCCCAATGTGGACAGTTTGCATGAGTTGATTCTCCAAGAGGCTCACAGCTCGTGGTACTCCATTCATCCAGGTACCGCGAAGATGTATTAGGACCTGAGGTAGCATTATTTGTGGATAAGGATGAAGAAGGACATAGTAGAGTATATGGCTAGATGTCTAAATTGCCAGCAGGTGAAGTATGAGCATCAACGACCAGGTGGGTTGCTTCAGAAGATAGAGATTCCAGAGTGGAAATGGGAGCGGATCACTATGGACTTCGTTGTTGGACTCCCATGGACTCAACGGAAGTTTGATGCAGTTTGAGTGATTATGGACAGGCTGACCAAGTCAGCTCAATTCATTCCTGTGATGACTACATATTCTTTCGAGCAGCTGGCATGAATTTACATTCGTGAGATTGTCAGACTTCATGGCGTACCAGTATCTATCATCTCTGACCGGGGAATGCAGTTTACATCGCGGTTCTGGAGAGCCGTACAACAGGAGTTGGTTACTCGGGTGGAGTTGAGCACAGCTTTTCACCCTCAGATGGACGGGAAGTCCTAGCACACTATTCAGATTCTTGAGGATATGCTCCGTGCATGTGTGATGGAGTTTGGAGGTTCTTGGGATCAATTCTTACCACTTGCAGAGTTTGCCTACAACAACAGTTATTAGTCCAGCATTCAGATGGTACCGTTTGAGGCTCTGTATGGTAGGCGGTGTCGGTCCTCAGTGGGTTTGTTCGAGCCGAGTGAGGCCAGATTATTGGGTACGGACTTGGTTCAGGATGCCTTGGAGAAGGTGAAGGTGATTCGGGGCAAACTTCACGCAGCCAGTACAGACAGAAGAGCTATGCGGACCGGAAGGTTCGCGATGTTGCATTGATGGTTGAAGAGCGGGTCCTGCTTCGAGTTTCGCTTATGTAGGGCATTATGAGGTTCGGAAAGAAGGGAAAATTGAGCCCAAGCTTTATTGACCCTTTTGAGGTGTTGCGGCGAGTTAGGGAGGTTGCTTATGAGCTTGCCTTACCTCCCATCCTAGCAGGAGTTCATCCAGTATTACATGTTTGGATGCTCCGGAGGTATCACGGTGATCCGTCTCATGTGTTGGATTTCAGCTCAGTCCAGTTGGACAAGGATCTATCCTATGTTGAGGAGCCAGCGGCTATTTTGGATAGGCAGGTTCGGAAGCTGGGGTCAAAGAACATTTCATCAGTAAAGGTTCAGTGGCGGGGTCAGCCAATCGAGGAGGCGACTTGGGAGACCGAGCAGGATATGTGCAGTCGTTATCCTCATCTTTTCACCACTTCAGGTATGTCTTTATGCTCGTTTAAGGGCGAATGATTATTTTAAGAGGGGGAGGATGTAACGACCCGGCTAGTCGTTTTGAAAGTAATAGCCTCGATCCCCTATTTACTATTTCCCCCGCACCTTTTTCTTCTTAGGTGACTCGCCAGAAGGTTTTGTTTTTTGTTTCGGAGTGTTTTGGGACACTTAGTCCCTAAATAGAGGTTTAAGCCTTAGGATTTGGACCGTAGTCGGAACTATGTAAAGACGACTCCGGAATGGAATTCGGTCGGTTCCGTTAGCTCCGTTAGGTGATTTTGGGATTAGGGGCGTGTCCAGATTGTGTTTTGGAGGTCCATAGCTTATTTAGGCTTGAAATGGCGAAAATCGACTTTTTGGAGATTTTGACCGGTAGTGGACTTTTTGATATCGGAGTCAAATTCCAATTCCGGAAGTTGGAGTAGGTCCATAATGTTGAATATGACTTGTGTGCAAAATTTGGGGTCAATCGGGCATGGTTTGGTTGGTTTCGGCATCGATTGTCGAATTTGGAAGTTTCAAGTTCTTTAGTTTGAATCGGAGGATGATTTGTGATTTTAGCGTTGTTTGATGTGGTTTGAGTGCTCGACTAAGTTTTTATGGTATTTTAGGACTGGTTGGTGTTTGGTTGAGGTCCCGGGGGCCTCGGGCGTGTTTCGGATGCTCAATGGGTCATTTTTTGACTTAGGGAGTTGGCAGATTTTCTTGTGTTATTGCAGACATTTTCCTTCATCGCGTTCGCGAGGGAGATCTCGGGATCGCGTAGGTCATCTGAGAGGCCAGCTAAAATTGCTCTTTGCGTTCGCGAAGTTGAAGAAGCGATCGCGTAGGGATATCAGGCAGTGCACTGCGAACGCGTGGACTAGGCCGCGTTTGCGAAGAAGAAGTGAGGCAGCACTGGAGTTCGAGTGTTACTCTTCGCGGTCGCATGAGGACAATTGCGATCGCGTAGGTGTGAGCAGCTAGTGCATCGCATTTGCGTGAGGTGTTACGCGTTCGCGTAGAGTAAATTACTGAGGGAGCGAAGTTGTTCTTCGCGATCGCGAGGCCTTTTCTGCCATCTCGCTTAAGGAATCACTGGGCAGAATTTAAAATTCAAAAATGAGGGTTTAAGTTCATACCACAAAATTTGATTGAGAGCTCGGTAGAAGGCAAAATTTGGAGATATTTTTGGAGGAAGTTATTGGGTCCTAATTCCTTTATGATTAAATCCCACTAATCTATGCTTGATTTCATCATTTAATTTCGGATTTAGGGTGGAAATAGGGGGAAAATTGAGCAAAGTTCTTAGGCCGAATTTTGGGATTTTGATCGAGATTTTGGTATCGTATTTGAGTGAATTTTGTATGGTTAGACTCGTGAGTGAATGGGTGTTCATAATTTGTGACTTTTACCCGATTCCCAGACATGGGCCCGGGGAGGCTTATTGGGCGTTTTTCTATTTTCTTGCCTTAGCTTTGATTTCATTAGCTAGATTAGTTACTTGTAGCTATATTTACGTTATGTAATTGATTTGGTTCGATTTGGTGCACTCGGAGTTGGATACTCGTGGCAAGAGCGTGATTTCAAATTTGATTTGAGCTTGGTTCGAGGTAAGTGGATTGCCTAATCTTGTGTGGGGGAACTCCCCTTAGGATTTGGTACTGTTTGATATATGAGCGCCATGTACGTGAGGTGACGAGTACGTACACAGGCTATTGTTGCAAAACTCCATTTTCATTAAGTAAAATACCTGTTTTCCTTTAACTGAGCTACACTAGCATATTAATTATCCTGTTTAGTCTAGAACAACATGTCTACGTGTCTTAATTGTTTATGTGAAACTCTGTGCAGCATGCTTAGTGAATTTCCTGCTTCCCCCTTGACTGGTACTTAGCCTAAATCGTAAGATTTTGTGATGTAGTTGTATTTCTATTGTTTGCACTGCATATTTACTTTGGGACTACGGAACGGTGTTCCGGTAGATCCCCCTGTCTTGCATATTTACTTTGGGACTACTGAACGGTATTCTGGTAGATCCCCATGTCTTGCATATTTACTTTAGGACTACTGAACTGTATTCTGGTAGATCCCCCCTGTCTTGCATATTTACTTTGGGACTACAGAACAGTATTACGGTAGATCCCCCATGTCTTGCATATTTACTTTGGGACTACAGAATGGTATTCCGGTAGATCCCCCCTGCACATTTATGTTTGGGACTACGGGACGGTATCCTGGGAGATCCCTTATTATTATCATTGTGTTCTGAGCTGCTATATATCATTGATTCTATTCCTATGAGATTTCTGCATTTATTTTTACCGCGATATTTTATTTCTGTCTTGTTTCATTATAGTTATACCAGTAGGGCCCTGACCTAATCTTGTCACTACTCGACCGAGGTTAGGCTTGGCACTTACTGAGTACCGTTGTGGTGTACTCACGCCCTTTCCTACACATGTTTTTCGTGTGCAGATCCAGGTTCATCTTACCAGCCTTATCACTAGTTGCAGTTGTTGCTGCTTATTGGAGACTTCAAGGTACATCTGCCCACGTCCGCAGATCCTCGGAGTCCCCCTCTATCCCCCTATGTTCATTTTTCCTCCCTTCTATAGAAATGATGTATAGAAGAGCTAAGACTTCTTAGTAGCTTGTGACTTGCGAGTTTTCGGGTTTTGGGAATGTTTTTCGTACCTTTTTTTCAGAAGTGATAATTGTATATGCCGAGTGGCATTCAGTTGCTTATTAGATATTTGTTACTGTTAGTAGTTAATGTTCATGATTTTGTTTTATTTCCGCAAAGTCTTAGGCTTACCTAGTCGTATAGACTAGGTGCCGTCACGGCGGTTCACGGAGGGAGAAATTGGGTCGTGACACTTGTGATCGTGGAGAAGGAATATGGAGGAAGTAGGTCTTATGCTACACAATCTCATGAAGAGGGGTTGCGATCATGGAGTGGAGTTGTGTGGTGAATCATGGTCGCGTGGTAGGCTTTGCAATCGCGCAAGAGGAGTGGACTAGGGATGCAGTGCATTGCGATATCGTAAGTGGTTTCATGATTATGTGTGGTCTGTCGTGCTTGAATAAAAGTGGACTGGAGGAAGTGCAGATTATGCATTGCGATCGAGATTAAGGAAATGCTGTCAGGGGTATTTTACGTCTAGAATTTCGGGAGTTGCTCATTTTCCACTATTTTGAGTTTTGGAGATTGGAAAGAGGAAATTTTGGAGATGCATTTCACACATATTTTGAGGGTAAGTAATTTTTACTTGATTTTTATTATATATCATGATTTCTCATGGATTGCTATAACTAAAACATGGAATTTCAAAGTGAAATTTGGGATTTTTGTCTACAACTTAAGAAAGTGTATCTTGAGGTTTTAAACACAGATTTGTACTCAGATTTTGGAATTAATCACATATTTGGACTCATGGAATTATGGGTTATCGGTATTTGGTCTTGGATTCGTATTTTGACCATGTGGGTTCGGGTTGACTTTTGTGGACTTTTTGAGATTTCATTAAAGATTGAAGCTTTATTATTTGGAGTTAATTTCTATTGCTTTATTTGACCTCATTGAGTATTATTTAGCTAGCCAGTTTGAGGTGATTTCTAAAGGAAAGCATTTTTGAAAGATTGTTTCGGTTTGAAAAAAGGTAAGTGTCTCGCTTAACCTCAACTTGAGGGAATATTTTTCTAAAAATGAAATTATTTGCTACGTGATATGTATTTTGGGGGTGACATATTCTAAGGTGATGAGTGTATATGCGGATATCGAACCATGTTGTGGGTAGATTTAGACTTCCTTATCCCTTGATTGGATGTATGTTCTTCTTAACTTATGCTCTATTTGGTCTTTATCACTTTGTGGCATAATTAGATATGCTAATAGATTATGTTTTATCTCATGAAGTCTTATTTGAGTCTTGGGAGCTATTCGTGAGATTTGGTGATATGATTGATTTGTCCATAGTGACATGTTATGTCATGAACACACATTTGCGTATGTTATTATTGTGATATGCCTTAAAGTATTGTATGACTACTTGAGCTTCATTATTCATGTTAGAGATCATATTTATTCTCTTTATGCTTTTTTGGATATGAGGATTAATTGAATTATGGATTATGTGTCGGGGTCGTACTCATACGTTACACCTAAGCGTACATCATGCATAGAGATCATCTCTTGTACTCATGCATACAATCCTGCCTGATTATTTCTCTGCCCATGTGCATTATACATGCTTATCTCATATTCATATACATACACCACTACATATGGTTCTTTTATATGGACTGGGGTTATGGCACGTGAGTTGTCTATGTAGTTGAGATAATAATAGCACAAGGTTTCTGTCATTTATTTATTACGATATTGATATTTGAGTATGGCACGTGCATTGTCCGTGCAGATTGGTATATTAATGCACATGAGTTGTCCATGCGGGCATATATTATTATTGGTTTATGAATTGTTTGCCACGCATCAGTTGTCGGTGTGAGTGATATTATTATTGGCACGTAGCAGCACATTGGTTTTTCGCGCAGTTCTTGGATTTGGATCCATCCTTCTAAGAGTACTGTGTGTGTGTGTGTGTGTGTGTAATGACCCGGCTGGTTGCTTTGTGTATTTGAGCCTTGTTCCATTATTTCATGCTTTTTGTATGTGTATTTGTGGTTTTGTGATCTGCGGAGGTGGTTGGTTTTGCTTTGAGAAGGTCTGAGAGTGAATTGAGACACTTGGTCTTATTTTGGAAGCTTAAGTTATAAGAGTTGACTAAGATTTGGCTTTTGTGTAAATGACCTCGGATCGATGTTCTGATGGTTCCGCTAGGTTCTTATGGTAATTTTGGACTTAAGCATATGTTCAGAATTGGATTTAGATGTTCCTAGGATATTTTAGCTCTATTTGTCGAAAGCTGGCAATTTGTAGGATTGGAGAGTTCATACGTTTGATCGAGGAATGACATTGATGATATCAGAGTCAGATTATTATTCCAGAATATGTTATACGTTCATTATGTCATTTGGGACTTGTGTGAAAAGTTTAGCTAGAATTCGGATTGGTTAGACTTGAATCAGATGCTTGGTTGCAAGTTGGAAGTTCTTGATTTTAAGAGAGTGATTTTGATCCTTGATTCTTGATTTTGATATTATTCGCGGTGTTTTGAGTCTTTGGAAAATTTTGGATAAGATATTGGGACTTGTTGGCATTATTGGACGGGGTCCCGGGGGACTGTTTTCCCTTATTTTTGGACTGTTGGTTTCTAGTGCAGGTGGCTTCTTCGCGGTCATGGAGAGAGGCTTGCGATCACAGAGTATAGGAGTTGGCAGGTGAAGATTTACCCTTCGCATTAGCAGGAATGGGGTCGCGTTCGCGGAGGGATGAGGTCTGTTGCTTCACGTTTGTATGGAGGGGGGCCGTGTTCGCAGAAGCTTGTGTTTAGGCAGGAGGATTTCCTTCGTATTCGTAGGTACGAGACCACATTCGCGTAGGCTTATCTTGGAATGGTTTGCGCTCGTGAGGGTGACTTCGGGTTTGCGAAAAGGAGTTTTCAACTGGGCAGATATTTAGCCTTCACGATCGCGGAGGTTGTGTCGCGATTGGGATGAACGTAACCGGGCAGAATATTTAAGTTGAGATTTCAAAACTTTTACCCAATTTATTATATATTGAGTCCATACCTCGAGAGTGGGATATATTCAAGAGCAAATTCACTATATCATTGGATGTAAGCAATTTACACTTGGATTTGACTTTATATCATGTTTTTCTTTGGATTCCTACACCTAAATGCTTGGATCTTAAATAGAAATTTGGGGGTTTCCAACTATAATTTTGGAAAGTGAATAATTGAGATTTGAACCTCGATTTGGAATCAATTGTGGACGAAACTTGTATATTTAAACTCGTATTGGAATGGGTAATCGGGATTTGTGAGTTTTGTCGGGTTCTTTGAAGCGAGCACGAGTTGACGTTTTGGTTGACTTTGTATATTTGATTAAAGATTCAAAATTTATTATTTCGACTTGATTCCTATGCTTCGTTTGACGTTATTGAGTTGTATTTAACTAAATTCGAGTCGTTTGGAGTTAAATTTTTTAAGATTTGGTATATTTCGTAATCTTTAGCTTACCAGGCAGAGGTAAGCCTCTCGGCTAATCTTATTAAGAGGGAAACCCCTAGTATTTACTTGATTGTTATGTGCTTAAGGTATTGGGGGTAGTGTATATACGTGGTGGCGAGCGTATATACACTTACCATGTTTACATCATGACCTGGGTAGAATTGGGATACTTAATACCTTGTTTTGATCGTGTGCTCATTTGATTCATGATTTGTTTGGCTTATATTACTATGCTTGTTTTTTTATTCATGTTAGAGATTGTGCCTATGTCTATGGTTATTTATGAAGGCATGGGCTTATTCTTGATATGGTGAATTATTTGAATTATCCGTAGTCATATAGAAATTCAACGAGCACGTATCTGTATCATTTTTATTAAGTCATTGTGCAGCTTTTATCTATAATACTTGAACACATGCATACATTTTTGCATATAGACACTTGAGTTGGATTGAGAATTTTGGCATGAAAGGTAACCCGTTTTGATGAAATACAGGTATGGCACACATGACATGATAATCCGATATATTTGATTATGAGTGAGCTATTAAGATCCTCTTTGCGCTTGGATTTCGATTCGTCCCTCAAAATTCAGGAGATTACCCATATTACTTTGGGCCCTGTGAGCGCGATCGATACATAGATTGTGTATCGGGTCGATACATGGATTTTGTATCAGATTATGATGATACATGGATTTTGCATTGTGGTACATAGATCTTGTACTGGTTTGATCATACATAAATATATTTGACAAATTCAGAAGTATTCATTTAGATGCTAATTATTGCATGATATCTCTATATGCTAGCTGGGAGCCTCACCTCCGTTATTTGAACATGCTATCTTTTAATACTCTACCTCAGCAGCATTATGATTATATTTTGTACTGGAAAAACATGCTTTATATTCTTCGACTGTTGATATCTTCGATTCTTGTTATTCATGAGATTACTTGCTATTTCATTATAAAGCTTTGTTATTATATATGTATTGTAATTATTCGGATACATCTAGCTTCGTCACTAATTCTTTGAGGTTAGACTTAATGCTTATTGGGTACCGATTGTGGTGTACTCATTCTACGCTTCTGCACATCTTTTGTGTAGATCCTCAGGTTGGTGCTAGTGGAGCCTCCCGTTGAGCTTAGGTAGTACACGGAGACTCGGGGTGAGCTATACTGATGGATTCATCGCGGTGCCCGAGTCCTTGTTCCACTACTATTTCTTGTCTACTTGTATTTTAGAAAACTTTGTTATGTATACAGACATATTCTATTTCTGTAATTGCTCGTGTACTTGTACACCTAGTATTAGGGGTTGTATTGTATTGGCCGTGTTTAGGCCATATTTTGATTTGAGTAGATATTGTTACTGTTGTGAGACTATTTCTATCTTTAATTATAATATACAACAACAACCATAATAACATATTCGCAAAAGTGGGGTCTGGGGAGGGTAGTGCGTACTCAGACCTTACCCCTATCTAGTGAAGGTAGAGAGGCTGTTTCCAATAGACCCTCAGCTTAGAAAGAGTGATAAGAGGAAGAAGGGGAAGAATATAAGGGGAAAGGGGGGGGGGGGAATTAGTAGTACTAAACACTAACAATAAGGAATATGATAGCAGATTCGAACTAAATCACATGACGAAGTAACGATCAACTTAAGCATATATAGGAACCTGAGTGATACTTAGGAAACTGGTAGGAAAAGGAGAAACTTACAACTACCTTCTACCGTAATCCTCGACCTCCATACCTTCCTATCAAGGGTCATGTCCTCAGTAAGCTGAAGCCATGCCATATCATGTCTAATCACCTCTCCCAAAAACTTCCTTAGCCTACCTCGACCTCTTCTTAAACTCTCCATGGTCAGCCTCTCACACCTCCTGACAGGAGCATCAATACTTCTCCTCTTTACATGCCCGAACCATCTCAGCCTCAACTCCCGCATCTTGTCCTCTACGGAGGCCACTCCCACTTTGTCCCGAATAGCTTCATTCCTAATTTTATCTCTCCTAGTATACCCACTCATCCATCTCAATATCCTCATTTATGCTATATTCATCTTTTGCATATGTGAGTTCTTAATTGGCCAACACTCCGCCCCATAAATCATAGTTGGTCGAACCACAACTCTTTAGAATTTACCTTTAAGTCTTGGCGGCACATTTTTATCACATAAGACACCGGACGCAAGCCTTCATTTCATCTATCCCACTCCAATACGATGTGTGATAACCTCGTCGATCTCCCCATTACCCTGGATAATAGACCCGAGATACTTGAAACTACCTTTCTTGGGGATAACTTGAATATAAAGCTTCAGATCCACGTGAGACTCATGAGCCCCGACACTGAATTTGCACTCTAAGTATTCTGTCTTAGTCCTGTTCAACTTGAAACCTTTAGACTCTAAGGCCTATCTCCAAACCTCCAACCTTGCATTGACCGCTCTTCGCGTCTCGTCGATAAACACTATATCATCAGCAAATAGCATGCACCATGGCACTTCACCCTGTATGTGCTGCGTCAGCACATCCATCGCCAAGGCAAATAGGAACGGGCTAAGAGCCGATCCCTGGTGCAACCCCATCACTACTGGAAAGTGATCCGAGTCACCTCCACCCGGTCTTAGCACCATCATACATGTCATTGATCACACTAGTGTACGCTATCGGAATGCCGCTAGCCTCCAGACACCTCCCTAAAACTTCCCTTGACACTTTATCGTATGATTTTTCAAGGTCGATAAACACCATGTGCAAGTCCTTTTTCCTTTCCCGATATTGCTCCACTAATATACTCACCAGATGAATAGCTTCCATAATCGAGCGTCCTGGCATGAATCCGAACTGGTTTTCAGAAATAGACATGCTACTCCTCATCTTGACCTCCACCACCCTCTCCCAAATCTTCATAGTGTGGCTCAATAGCTTTATACCCCTATAATTGCTGCAAATTTAGATATCACCCTTGTTCTTGTACAACGGAACCATCGTACTCCACCTCCATTCCCCGGGCATCCTTTTTGTCTTTAAAATGACATTAAACAACCCAGTGAACCACTCCAAGCCTGCTCGACTCGCGTTCTTCAAACATTCCACTGGGATTTCGTCTGGCCCCATCGATCTGCCCCTACTCATCTTGCGCATATCCCCTTCCACCTCCTCCACCTTAATACGCCTACGGTACCCAAAATACCTTCGACTCTTGGAGTGCTCCAACTCACCTAGCACAATAATTCTATCCCCTTCCTCGTTCAACAGTCTATGGAAGTACGTCTTCCATCTGCATCTAATATGTGCCTCGCCCATCAATACTTTGTTGTCCTCGTCTTTAATACACTTCACCTAGTCCAAGTTAGGATCCATCCTCTCCCTCACCTTGGCAAATTAGTACAACTTCTTATCTCTGCCTTTGCTCCCGAGTTCCTTGTATAGATGCCCAAACACCGTGGTCTTAGCCGCCGTGATCGCTAATTTTGCCTCCTTACTTGACTTCTTATAACACTCCGGATACATCCTCTTTTCCTCCTCGTATGTACTCCGGAAGGTGACCAGGTTCTCCTCTCTCTTAATTATAATATATCTCTTTTAATCAAATGAATCTGGCTATAATTTTTGGATTATGAGTTAGCCTTCTTAGCAAGTTCGTCTAGGCACAATCATGACCTTAAGATGGAATTTCGAGTCATGACAAGTTGCTATTAGAGCTCTAGGTTGTGTAAGTCTCACGAGCCATGAGCAAGTCTAGTAGAGTTTTGTATATTGGTATGGAGACGTTTGTAACTATCTCCGAGAGGCTACATGATATTAGGAAACTTCCCTATCTTTAATACTTTATCGTGTAGCTTTATTTATCTCAGGTTTGAATCCTTATCTTTCTATTCTCTAGTAGATAGTAAGAACGCATTCATTGAAAGCAGTTGGGTAGGTGCCAGCACCTCAGGCTAGGGCCGCGAGAGCCTAGTGCCAAGGTAGAGGCCAGGGTGGAGCACGCGCTGCAGTTAGAGCCCCAGCTAGAGCAGCCACCATGAAGACACCAGTATTTTTGATTGAGGAGCAGGTTTTTGATCATGGTGAACCAGTTAAACAACCTCAGGTCTCAGAGGGGTTTATTGCTTCCCCAGTACTTCATGATATTATTGTTCATTTGGTTGGACTTGTGGAGGGTTTGGCACAGACCGGAGCACTTCCTGTGGCACCGGCTACTTCTCAGGTCGGGGGAGGAGCACAGTCTCTAGCTACTCACAGTCTTGAGAAGGTTGTTATTTTATCAGACGCCAAGAGTAGTACTAATTTGGTGACATCTTCTTGTGGTTGTTATTAGGACAATAGTGGAGGCCACTATGTCTGAGAAGGGCAGAAGATGTTTGATCGATTTAGGAAGATAGATCCTCCACTATTTGATGGGGATCATTAGGTAGATGCACATGATTTCTTATATCATTGTTAGAAGATTCTACAGAATCTTGGTTTGGTTTAGTCAAATAGGGTGAATTTCACTTCTTTTCAGCTCAAGGGGCCAGCCAAGAGGTGATGGCAATCATATGAGCATAGCAGGTCAGCAAGGTCACTTCCACTCAAATGGAGTTCGTTTTCACATCTCTTTATAGAGAAGTTCATTCACCTCACAAAGAAAGAGGATATGCTTGTCCAGTTCCAGCACCTTCAGCAGGGTCATTTGTCCGTAACAGAGTATGAGATGAGATTCACTGAGTTGTCCCATCATACAACTTTTTTGATCCCCATCGAGGTTGAGAAGTTGAGAAGGTTCATTAAGGGGTTGAATTTTGGTATCGAGATTGCTCTAGCGAGGGAGGCGGAGACTGGTACTACATTCCTTTAAGATATGGACATAGTCGCATGATTGAGTGCATCCGGTTTCAAAGCATGGAGGACATGGTGATGAGGGGCAAGAGGTCCCAACATTCTAGCAGTTTCAATAGTACCTCGTCTAGAGGTAGGGATCATTCTAGTATGCTAGTTCCTCCATCTTATCAGCCCGCTCATGGCACCCCAGTTTAGACTTTATTTCGTGCAGTACCAGCACAAAGTTCCTACCGTACTCCTTCAATCCAGGGTTCTTCTAGTGGATACTCAGGTTATCTGAGGCAGCATTAGATTCATCAACCATTCTTAGCTCGAGGTTATTTTTATTGTGGAGAAGTAGGGCATAACAAGAAGGATTGTCCCTTGCGTGGTAGAGCCACAACACAATAAGGTTCTCAGGTAGTGACTCCAGTTCTAGTTGTTACACCACTGGCCCCACCAGCTAAAGAGGAAGCTCAGGCAATTAGGGAGCATCCCGAAGGTGGAGGTCAGTCAGGCGAAGGTTAGTCTGTCACAAAGATGCATTAGTTCTTTTTGATCTTGTTTCTACATATTTCTATGTGTCATCTCGTATTTGGATTTTCCACGTAGTTCTCTTGATATCCATGTTCATGTATCTATACATATTGGTGACTCTATTGTGATAGATCACGTGATTCGGTCTTATTTTATTACCATTGGGGGCTATGAGACCAATGTTAATCTCCTGCTACTTAGTATGGTGGATTTTGATGTGATTTTGGGTATGGATTTATTATCTCCAACTAATACCATAATGTTGGATATGCCGGTTCGGTGTTTCTAAGGTTGGAATAGAAAGGTTCTCTTGGGCATACTTCTAGTAGACTGGTTTCATTTCTAAAGGCTCAGCGGATAGTTGAGATGGGGTGTTTGGTGTATCTGCCTATTGTTAGAGATGTTAGTACTAATACAACTACTGTGGAGTTCAAGGAATTGAAGAAACAATTGAAAAGGTTGCGGGATAAGGGGTTCATCAGGCCTAGTGTATCACTGTAGGGGTGCATCTGTGTTATTTGTAAAGAAAAATAATGGCTCGATAGGAATGTGCATTGACTACGGGAAAAATGACCTCTGATTGGTGTTTTGATGGTTCCAATAGGTTGGTTTGCTAATTTTGGACTTAGGTGTATGTTCGAAATCGGATTTGGAGGTTCCTAGAGTGTTTTAGACCTATTTGCCGAAAGTTGGTAATTTGTACGATCAGAGAGTTCATTAACTTGATCGGGGGTTGACTTTAATGATATGGGAGTCAGATTGTTGTTCCGTAACTAGGTATAGGTCTGTTATGTTATTTAGGACTTGTGTGAAAAGTTTGGTTGGAATCCGGATTGGTTAGGCTTAAATTGAACGTGTGGTTGCAAGTTGGAAGTACTTGATCTTAAAAGCGTGATTTTTATCATTATTGGTTTTGATGTTATTTGTAGTTTTTCTTGCCATTGGATAAGTTTGGATAAGGTATTGGGACTTGTTGGCATTTTTGATGGCTCAGGTGTGATTCGGGGTTGTTTCAGACCATTTTCCCTTGTTTTTGGATTGCTGGTTTCCGTTGCAGGTGGTTTGCAGTGCAGGTGGCTTCTAGCGAAGAGTGCTGGAGTTGACATGCGAAGATTTACCCTTCCAATTTGCGGGGGAGGGGGCGTATTTGCGGAGGGCTGAGGTCTGTTGCTTCGCGTTCACGTGCAGGGCCGCGTTCGCAAAAGCTTGTGGTCAGGCGGAGGATTGCCTTCGCGTTCATGAGTGTGGGGTGCATTAGCGTAGGCTTAGCTAGGGATGGATCGCGTTCGCAAGAGTGTCTTCGCATTCGTGAAGAGGAGTTTTCAGCTGTCAGATTTTTAGCTTTCGCGATCGTGGAGGCTGTATCACAATTGCAATGAACATAACTGGGCAGAATATTTAAGTTGAGATTTCGGGACTTTTACCCACTTTATCATATTTTTAGCCCTAGACTTCGAGAGTGGGAGATTTTGAAGATGAAATTCACTACATCATTGGAGGTAAGTAATTTACACTTGATTTGATTTTATATCATGTTTTCTCATGGATTTCTACACCTAAAAGCTTGGATTTTAAATAGAAATTTGGGGGGTTTTTACTATAACTTTGGAAAGTGAATAACTGATATTTGAACCCCGATTTGGAGTCGGTTTTGGATGAAACTTATATGTTTGGACTCGTATTGGAATGAAGAATCGGGAATTTGTGAGTTTTATCGGGTGCCAGGAAGCGGGCTTAGGTTGACGTTTTGGTTGACTTTATTTATTTGATTAAGGATTCGAACTTTATTATTTGTAATTAAGTCCTTTGGCTCTTTTTGACGTTATTGAGTTGTATTAACTAAATTCAAGCCTTTTGGGTTTGGATTTTTGATGATTTGGCATCTTTGGTGATTTTTAACTTACCAGACGGAGGTAAGTGTCTTGGATAACCTTGTTAAGAGAAACAACCCCTAGGATTTGAATTGATTGTTATGTGTTTAAGGTATTTCGGGTGGTGTATATATGTGGTGGCGAGCGTATACGCACTTACCATATTTTGCATCATGACCAGGGTAGAATTGGGACACTTTATGCCTTATTTTGATTATATGCTCATTTGATTCATAATTTGTTTGTCTTATATGACTATGTTTTCTCTCTTATTCATGTTAGATATCATGCCTAGGTTTATCGCTATTTATTAAGGCATGTGAACTTATTCTTGATATGTTGAATTGCTTGTATCAATAGTTGTCACGGCCCAACCTCGGGGAACGCGACCGGCACTCAACAGAGTTATCTCGGTTGAGCAAGCCTGCACAATGTTGTCTACCCAACTCTGTCACATATAAAGAGAAGAATACATTTCATTAATAAGTCAATAAGATTCATGCAAACAACACTGGTTCATTTCCATTAGTTACATCATTAACAAGTCTTCAAAACAGTACGTTGTACAATGATAGTTAAAGTGGAACAGATGATACAATTTTTAGTTTAACTTTCCCAAAAACAGATACAACCCACATTATGTCTACGGAGCCTCTAACAGGAGCAGAAAAGTGCTATGACAATGTCGGCAACAAGGCTACGGCTATACCTCAAAATGATATGTACAAAGATTAGAAGATGCAGGACCCCGAAATGAAGTGGGGCTACCAAATCAGCTGAGGAGAGGGTGTGCTGCTATCACTCATCAATACCACCTGCTATGGAACCACCTGCATCCATTAAAGATTCAGCGTCTCCGGAAAAGGGACGCTAGTACATATAGAATTGTACTAGTATGTAAAACTAAACACCCTCTCAATAGAACAAGTAACAGTAAACGGAGAATAAACATGATTTCAATTAGAGACTCAAACGGTGTCAAAGTGTCACATTAAGGGAAACGTAAATGTCATGTAGGTCTCGGTAACTTAAGTTGAGAGATATTTAGCACTGATATACCACCGTATTTTAGCACGGAGTCCGATCTCAGTCCGACCGGCTAAGCCCTCTCACCCCGAGACATACACTCACAATACCACCATGTGCGCGGCATGGCATCCGATCTCAGCCCGATCGGCTAAGCCGTCTCACCACAAAGCCATGTGGGTTGACATTACATCACATCTAGCTAGCAATAATATCATCCCATTAAAGGAGAAACAGTATCATCACATTAACACGGGGATTTACCCCTCAATCACTCTTACATCGGCACGTGTAGTTTCGGGGTTAGGTCGTTCCTACCTACCTTTCCTCGGTGGCTAATCAATACTTCCAAAGCATTTTTT
This sequence comes from Nicotiana tabacum, assembly GCF_000715075.1. NCBI lineage: Eukaryota > Viridiplantae > Streptophyta > Magnoliopsida > Solanales > Solanaceae > Nicotiana > Nicotiana tabacum. Next base: position 58,984,995 of record NC_134081.1, on the reverse strand, counting down.
ATTAAAAATATTTACCACTTAATTCATATTCCTTTACATGTCATTCATTCTTTTGACATCATTGGCCATAACGCAATATCATTCTTGGCACATTGGTCGTACTTCATAATTCAGCTCATTATTCCATTTTCAATCGTTATCATGAATAATCAACAACAAGGCCTTTCAACATTAAGACTTTAATCACATCCTTGAGAAAATTAGGGTCTTAGGCACATATGACTTATTACACAATTGACATGGTAGCTTTCACAAGAATTCACACCTTCAAATCATATCATAGTAACACACAACCCATACTTAAATCAAATCCTCAAATATTAACTTAACATAATAAGAATCTTTGGAATACACCTTGAACACATAATTATTTCGACACAAGGCTTATTTGACAAAATTTAATTTATAAAGGGCATCACGAGACTTACAAGGATATTGCGGGGTTCAATTCTAAGAGAAGAGTTTAGTCAACATATCTTACTTGAGCTTCCTTAAACTCTAAAATATTCTGAAAATCTTAGCAACTTCAATCTATTTTTGAAATGTAACAGATTTAACCAAAATTAGGAAGATACTCATGGTTCTAACTTCTTTGAGCATTTCATCAAATAATAGGTTTGCATTAAGGTTTCAAGACCCTTTCATGGAGGATCCCATCATCCCACTGCCCATTTTTTACCATTTTAGCTCAACAATCTCCCTACATCCCTTGATAATATATGCATGCAAAATAAACAACTCCTATACCCAAAATTTATCTTACCCTTAGGTTTAGGGTGTAGAATTTTACCTCGAGGATGGATACCTAGTGTGCTTTCCTTGATAATCTTCCAAGATTTGATGAAAAATTGGTTGAGGAACTCTCTCCCTCTCTAGAGCACTTTCTTTCTCTCCAAATATCAGTTTTTTGCTCAAAAGATGGTACATATTGTCTATTTAACGAAATAGGGTTGAGTTATAAAAAACCAAAAAATGAAGCTTCTGAACAGGATCTGCGGTCGCATATGTGACCACATAATACATCTGCGGTCCGCGAAATGGACCGCATAATTGCCCTCCGGAATTGAGCAAAATTGACCTAGTCCACGGTCATTATGCAGCCCACAAACTTGTTCTGCAGTCGCATAATGCATCGCAGAACTAGTCTGCGGACACATAATGCGTCGCAAACCTGCTCTCCAAACTTGCCTAAGGTGCTTCACTCTACGGCCATTATGTTGTCCGTAGAGTGATTATGTGGCCGCATAGTCGACCGCAGAAATGCATTTTTCTGTCCAAAATTTTCCTTTACTCACCAGTGCATTGTTCAGCCTAAAGAGTCCGAGCCCGTGATCCTATTTCGGCACCACGAACCCGTGATCCTAGTTCGGTACCTTGAAAACTTAAATTCCTTTACGAAATTTTACGGGGCTTACATTCTCCCCCATTTAGGATCATTCATCCTCGAATAAGGGTCAAAAATCCATCATTATCTTTCAATGTGGCCCAATTGTTAATTCACACACACCGGTAGTTTCAAAATTTGGCTAACTCCCTAAATTTCCAAAAGTTTCGCCAGAGTTTCCCCTGTAACTAGGCCTATCCACCTGCCAGAGAATCCCAGAAACCAATCCTAACAATATATACTTAATCTGATAATGCAATATAACATAAAAACAATACCAATTGTGGCTTCATAAGTAATATATTACAAGAAAAGGAACACCTTTAACATCAACTGTATAAATGATACATAATTCATACAAGGTAACTCTTAGCATTTTCATGCAACTTTATAAATGCATGTCTATTCAAATAAATAAGGATACTTCTTCTTCATTTCTTCCTCGGCCTCCCAAGTAGCCTCTTCAACCTGTTGGTTTCGCCATAGCACTTTCACGGAGGCAATTTCTTTATTTCTCAACTTTCAGACTAGCCGATCAATAATAGAAACTGGAATCTCTTCATAAGTCAATTCCTCATTAACCTCAATAGTCTTAACCGGAACAATGACTGTCGGGTTTCCGACTACTTTCTTCAACATAGACACATGAAATATCGGGTGCTCTAATGACATCTCAGGTGGTAGCTCAAGCTTGTACGCCACCTCACCGATCCTCTGAATTATTCTGTATGGTCTGACATACCTCAAACTTAATTTCCCTTTCCTACCAAATTGCATTACACCTTTCATGGGGAAAATCTTCAAGAATACCCAATCATCTTCTTTGAATTCCAAATCCCTACGACGAACATCGGTATAAGACTTCTGACGACTCTAAGCAGTCTTCAACCTCTCCTTAATGATCTTTAATTTTTCCATAACCTGATACACAAGGTCTGGCCCTATCAACTCTGCTTCCCCAATCTCTAACCACCCAATAGTAGATCTACATATCCTTCAATATAAGGCCTCGAACGGTGCCATCTGAATGCTATCATGATAACTGTTGTTGTAGGAAAATTCTATGAGCGTCAAATAATCATCCCAGCTACATTTGAAGTCTAGAACACAAGCGCGCAACATATCCTCAAGCATCTGAATAGTCCGCTCTCCCATCCCATTAGACTGCGGGTGAAAGGTTGTACTAAGATTCACCCGAGTACCCAAACCTTGCTGAAATTTCTTCCAAAAATTAGCCGTGAACTGTGCCCCTCGATCTGAGATAATAGAAACTGGAGTGCAATGCAACCTGACTATTTCCTTGATGTACAATTGAGCATAATATTCCACTATGTCAGTAGCCTTAACCGGCAAGACGTATGTTGATTTCGTCAGTCGATTCACAATCACCCAAATCGAATCAAACTTACGAGGAGTGTGAGGTAGTCCTACCACAAAGTCCATATTAATTATTTCCCACTTTCACATTGGAATTTCTATGTTCTGTGCCAACACACCGGGCCTTTTGTGTTCGGCCTTCACTTGCCGACAATTTGGACATCTCGCCACAAAGTCCACTACATTTCTCTTTATATCATTCCACCAATAGACTTCCCTAAGATCATGATAAAGTTTTGTAGAGCCCGGGTGCATGGAATACATGTGATCCTAGTTCTACCATTTCTACAATCCTCAAACCCGTGATCCTAGTTCGGCACCACGGAAACTTAAATTCCTTTATGAAATTTTACGGGGCTATAAAATAGTCATATAGAAATTCCACAAGCAAATATCTGTATGATTTTTATTAAGTCCTTGAGAATCTTTTATCTATAATCCTTGAACACATGCATACATTTTTGTATATGGATACTTGAGTTGGACTGAGAATTTTGGTGCGAACGGTAAGGCGTGCAGATGAGATACAATTATGGCACACAATACATGATGATCAGACATTTGATTATGAGTGAGATATTAAGCTCCTCTTTGCACTTGGATTTGGATCCATCCCTTAGGAGTCAGGTGATTACCTACGCTACTTTGGGCCCTGTGAGCATGGTCGATACTTGAATTTTGTATCAGGGCGATACATGGATTTTGTATTGCGTTATGATGATACATGGATCTTGTATCATGGTGCATGGATCTTAGATCGGTTTAAGCATGCATAGATATATTTTACTCATTTGGAAGTATTCATTTAACTACTAATTGTTGCATGATATATATATATATATATATATATATATATATATATATATATATATATATATATATATATATATATATATATATATACTAGCTGGGAGCCTGGGTTCCATTGTTTGAACATGCTATCTTTTAATACTCTATCTGAAGAGCGTTATGATTATCTCTTGTACAAGAAAAGCATGATTTATACTCTTCGATTGTTGATATGTTCGATTCTTGTTATTCATGATATTACTTGTTATTTCATTTCAAAGCTTCGTTAATATTTGTGTTGTAATATTCTGATGCATCTTGCATCGCCAATACTTCTTCGAGGTTAGACTTGATACTTACTGGGTACTGGTTGTGGTATACTCATACTAAGCTTCTGCACATCTTTTGGGTAGATCCTCAGGTTAGTGCTAGTGGAACCTCCCGTTGAGCTTAGGTGGTATCACGGAGACCCAAGGTGAGTTGCACTCCATGGATTTATTTCGCAGTGCCCGAGTACCTGTTCCTTTACTATTCCCATCTATTTGTATTTCAAATAGCTTTGTTATATATGCAGACTTATTCTATTTCTGTAGTTGCACATGTAGTTGTGATACCTAGTCTTGGGGGTTGTATTGTATTGGTCGTGTTTATGTCACATTTTTATTGGATCAGATATTTTTACTGCTTTGAGATGATTTCTATGTTTAATTATAATATGACTCTATTAATCAATGGAATCTGGCTACATTTTGTAGATTGTGAGTTGGCTTGCTTAGCAAGTTTGGCTAGGCATCATCACAGCGTTAAGGTGGGATATTGGATCGTGACATTGTGAGTGTGAGTGTGAGTGTGTGGGTGTGTGTACTGGTATTGATTCTGTGGAAAGGATTGAGTCTTATGCATGCATTGATATTTTAGACTCATGTAGAAACATTCATACATATCATTGACATTTGTATATTTACCCATTTTTTATATGCATGGAACTTGTTAGCAGATTGTTGTACATGTGGAGAGTGTCGGGCTTGATGTACTAGTTGAGGCTTTATCATGCATTGACAATTAGACTCATGTTTGAGCATTAGTATAAATTCCATTGGAACTTATTGAGAAAATAGTTCTTTTTCAGGCATAGTCCCTTTTGTGATCATGTAAGAGTACTTCAATTAAAGCTACTTAGTGCAAATTGTATTGATATTCATATTTGGTGAATTTGTACATGCTTGATTTGGTTTTTTGAAAATCGTGTTTACTGCTTGATTAGTTTGTTTTACTCCATTTTATATACCTAATCTTCGTTAGGAGGCAATTTTAGGGAGGATTTTCTTCCCAACTTTAAAGGTTAGTAATTTTAACTTAGTTTTGATTTATTTCCATAAATTCCCTAGATTTTCACCCCTAAATCTAGGATTTCAAATAGTAGAAATGAGATTTTGAGTAGTAACTTAAGATAGTTAGTTTTGGAGATTTAAACCTCAATTTGAGATTGGTTCTCAAAACTAATCACATATTTGGACTCGGGGAAGAATGTGTAATCGGAATTTGGTCTTGCTTTTAGATTTTGACCAAATGGGCCTGGGTTAACTTTTCCAAATATGTTAAAGATCAAACCTTTTAGTATTATAATGGTTAATTAAGCTTGCTTTAGCTTATTTGATTATTATTTTACTAGATGCAAGTTGTTTGTTGGCTTGTTCTAAAGGGAATGCAGTATTTGATTGTTGAACTTGTTCTGAAAAGAGATAAATATTGTGGTTAATCTTGACTTGAGAGAATTATGTTGTAAATGTTTTACTGTCTATGTGGTAAATGTGTTTGGGATGGCGTATATGCATAGTGACAAGTGTATATATGTGTTTGTCATGGTTTAAACATGCAGATAGAATTAGTGTTATTCATGTCTTTGTCTACCTCTTGTGTTATTCTCTTATGCCGTGTTGGATTATGAAATTACTTGATTATTTACATGTTATTGGCCATGATTGGGCCTTGTTAAGATATATGAATGAGATGGTTCTGGAAATGTTGACTTGTCTACTCCGCCCTAGTCATGTTCATCTTTTCCTTAGTACATTATGCTTGCTCATTTTCCCCATGGTATTATATTATTCTCCTTGATATGTTTGTTTCTTGTTGGTGTTTCCATGTGGATTGGTTTTGAGATTGGATCGGGTTGCAGGCTGCAATGAATATATTGTCTTGAGCTTATCTCTTCTTTGTTGATTTACTATGTGGTGTTTGCATCACAAGATTATGCCATTTTGTTATTCCGGTGAACTTGGTTATTTATTCTCTTATTTGAACTTATACTTTAATTCATTTCTCTGTTGCTATTATTTTCTGCTTGTTACTTGCACAATTTAATAAGTGTCTTGTCATACCCTCGTCACTACTTCGTTGAGAATATGCCTGATACTTACTTAGTATATTGGGTTTGTTGTATCCATACTGCACTTCTTGTGCAGATTCAAGCATTGGCACCAACAAAGTCCCTAGAGGTGCTTAGTCGTTACTAATTGGAGACTCGAGGTGTTGTTGCATACATGTTTACAGACTCTGGAGTCACCTTCATTTTTTTACTACTATTTATTTGCATGAGACAGTATTATATTTTATTTAAGACTTTGTATTTAGTACTCTTTAGAGCTCATGTACCCAGTGACACCAGTCTTGGAGAGTTGTTTAAACAGTTGTATTGGTTTTAGACTTGTTATGGAAATTTGGAACTTTACCCTTTATTTACGATATTGTGTTGTTAAATGTTTAGTTTTGTTTCTTTTATTATTGCCAAGTGTTGGCTTGCCTAACAAGTGGATTAGGCGCCATCATGTTTAGTTTTTATAACATTTCTTGGAGAAGTTCATTCCACTCACGCAGAGAGATGATCTATGTATTCAGTTTGAGCATCTTCAGTAGGGTAGTATGACAATCACCCAATATGAGATGAGGTTTGTTGATTTGTCTCATCAGGCAGCTATCATGATCCCTACTGAGATAGAGAAGGTGCAGAGGTTTATTGATAGGCTTGCCTATCGTAATTGACTTAGATGGCTAGAGAGGCCGAGATTAATACGTAATTAGCTCAGATGGTGGAGATTTATAGGAAGATTAAGTTCATTCGTGGTCAGGAGTAAGAAGCGACGAACGGCAAGAAGCCTTGTCATTTTGGTGGTTTCAATGGAGCCACGTCCGGAGATAGGGGTCAATGTGTTAGACATCATGATATCAGGTCAGTTCAGTCAAAACTCCAGGTTTCTCATGGTACTTCACGCAGTCATGGTACTTATGGGCCTCACCCAGGCCAGTCATCATACAATGCTCTCCAGCTCAGGGTCCTATAAGTGTACCCCGGTAAAGAGTTTCTGTACTGGTCATTTGGGTCTTCAGGGGCAGCTTTAGATTCAATAGCCAAGTCAGCCAAAGGGTTGCTTTGAGTGCAGATGCACATCACATCAAGAGATATTACCCAGATTTTAGAATTGTATGCCACAAGAGGGTACCCATGTCATGATTCTAGAACCAGTTGCCACACCACCCACCCAACCAGCTAGAGGTGGGGGTCAACAAGGTAGAGGTATAGGTCGGCTGGTTAGAGCTTATCCTAGAGAAGGAGGACAGGCTACTGGGCTCAACCCCATTGTTATGCATTTTCTGGTAGGCTCGAGGTAGAGTCGTCTGCAGTTATCACAAGTATTATCTCAGTCTGTTATAGAGATGCTTCAGTGTTGTTTGATCCGGGTTCTAATTATTATGTGTGATCATATTTTGCATCGCACTTGAGCACGCCTCGTGATTCTCTTGATATTCCTGATTATGTGTCGACATCGGTTGCAGATTCTATTGTAGTCGATCGAGTGTACTAGTCTTATATTATTACTATTAATGGTTTTGATATAGTTGTTCTTTTATTGTTGGTTATTGAGGTTATTCTTGGTATGGATTAGTTGTCCCCGTATCACGTTATATTGGATTGTCACGCCAAGACTGTGACTTTAGTGTCACGACCCAAAATCTAACCCGCTGTGATGGTGCCTATCGTGATACTAGGCAAGCTGACATTTCCCAAACACTTTCAATATTTAACAGAAATGAATTAAGAAATTTCAAATAACCGGTATTTTTCATAAAAATGGGGTAAAACCCAAACATAAGTGCAGAAAAATAGCCCGACATTGGGGTGTCACTGAGTCATGAGCATCTAGATATCCAATCTAATACAAACAGTGTCTAAATATCAATACAGAAAAGAGAGAAAACATAGAAGGAGAGATAAGGTCTGCGGATGCCGGCAGCTACCTCGTAGTCTTCGATACTCGATCGCGCACGAACTCAAAGATTTCCATGATCAAACACACCTGGATCTGTACATGAAGTGCAGGGTGTAGCATGGGTACAACAAACTCAGCAAGTAACAGAAATAAATAAGGAACTGAGAAGGTAGTGACGAGCTATACAAATACAGTTTATTTTCAATAATTCCAGCAAAGAGTAGACATGCTTTCAAATCCGGCAGTTCAAGTCAAATCAGTTTATACAGTTACAGTGCAAGTAATCCGGATATAGGATCTTTCAGAAATTTCACAAGAATGACAGATAGCAACTAAGTGCATCAACAAATGATAAACAAGTACAGCCTTTCAGGGCAACAGACACTTAACTCGTCACAACAGCTCAATCACTCGGCTCTGAGCCCTTAGTACTCACACTCAATAGGTACCTGCGCTCACTGGGGTGTACAGACTCCGGAGGGGAAACTTTTAGCCCAAGCGCTATATCGTTGCAGCGTGCAGCCCGACCCAATCATATAAGTAGCCATAAGGTTCGTTGCGGCATGCAACCCAATCTACAGTCCATAAATAGCCATAAGGCTCGTTGCGGCGTGCAACCCAATCCATATACCCTCACATAGTTCACAGCTCGGCACTAAGGACCTATCTCAGTCACTGACCTCTCCAGCCCCTCAGGCTCACTTAATATCATAATAATTAGCCCAAATAGAGAATACAACAAGTATTAACAAGAAATGAGAGGGAACGGTGATATAACATACAAGTAAGACTGTGACTGAGTACAAAACAACAATTATCAATCAATTCAACAAGTATACGACTAATTTAGGTCCCAACAGTGATATCATATGGCCTAAGCATGATTTCTAATATGAAAGACAGTCAATTTCTCAAAGACAAGGAATAACAAGTAATAACAATAGCTATTCGACTTTACAGTCTCACGGGCTGAACCAAGTCATAATCTCTCATGGTGCACACTCACACGCCCGTCACCTAGCATGTGTGTCACCTCCAAACACTCACATCATACCAATCCTCGGGGTTTCATACCCTCAAAACCAGATTTAAGACTGTTACTTACCTCAAACCGTACAAAATTCTACTCCGCAATGCCTTTTCCCCTCGAATCAGTCTCCAAACGCCCCGAATCTAGCCACAAGAAGTACGAGATAATTAATATAAGCTAAAAGAATCAATCCCACAAGAAAACATGAAATTATAAGCCAAAAATCCGAAATTGGCCCGAACCCGGCCCCCCTGGCCCAAGTCTCGAAATCCGACAAAAGTCACAAAACTTGAAAGTCCATTCACTCACGAGTCTAAACATACCAAATTTACTCCAATCCGATAACAAAATCCCATTCAAACCCAAAAAATCTAACTCAAGAACACTTCATCTTCTTCCCCAATTTTTCACCCTAAATCACAAATTAGATGATAAATTTAAAGATATAATCATGGGTTTTAACCAAAACCAAGTAGGAATCACTTACCCCAATTTCTTCAAGAATCACCCAATTCCGTGTTCTCTAGCTCAAAATATGCAAAATGGGCTCAAACCCTCATTTTTTGAAATTAATACTGTCAACCCATATTTCGTTCTTCGTGAACGGGACCATCCTCTCGCGTTCGCGTAGACCAACTCAGACTGCCTCTCAACTTAACTCTTCACGAACGCAACCTAGGCTTCGCGAATGCGAAGCTTTGCAAATTCAGACCTTTGTGAATGCCTCACTTACCTCGCGAACGTGTAGAAGAAAAGACCGGGGGTCCCCAGCTGCCTCACTCCCCTTCGCGAACGTGACGCCACTCACGCATTCGCAATGCATACACTGCCGTACCTTCGCATTCGCGTCCTCTCCTTCGCCGATGCGCAGAGCAAAAACTCACTAACTCAGAAACACTCTTCTTGGAAGCGAGTCTCCTCTCGCGAACGCGCAAAAGGAAACCAGAAAAAATGCAGGAGCAGATATCAACTATCTCACCAAGGTCAAAAATGATCCGTTAACCACTCGAAACTCACCCGAGGCCCCAAGACCTCAACTAAACATACCATTAAGTCCAAAAACACTATACAAACTTAGTCAATTCCTCAAACCACCTCAAAAACACGAATCACCCTCTGATTCAAACTTAATGAACTTGAAATTTTAAATTCTACAACCGATGTCGAACCCTACAAATCACGTCCTATTGACCCTAAATTTTGCACACAAGTCATATTTGACATTACGGATCTACTCCAACTTCCAGAATCAGAATCCGACCCCGATATCAAAAAGTCAACCCCCTGATATCAGAATCCGACCCTAAATTAAGCTTCCATTTTAGGAACTAAGTGTCCTGAAACTCTCTGAAATAAAAAACATGACCTCCCGGCAAGTCACTTAAGCAAAAACAGATATGGGGAAAACAGTAAATATTGGACTGGGGCTAATACACTTAAAATGACCGGCCGGGTCGTTACATCCTCCCCCTCTTAAGACAATCGTTTGTTCTCGAACGAGCAAAAAGACATACCTGAAGTAATGAAATGATAAGGATAACGACTGCGCATATCGTGCTTGGTCTCCCAAGCCGCCTCCTTGACCGGCTAACCCCTTCGCTGAACCTTCACAGAAGCAATACTCTTCGACCTCAGCTTTTGAACCTGCCTTTCTAAGATCGCCACCGGCTCCTCAACATAAGATAAATCCTTGTCCAACTGGACTGCGCTGAAATCCAACACGTGTGATGGATCGCTGTGATACTTTTGTAGCATAGAAACATGGAATACTTGATGAACTCCTGCTAGACTGGAAGGCAAGGCAAGCTCGTAAGCAACCTCCCCAATACGTCGCAATACCTCAAATGGACCAATAAATCTCGGGATCAGCTTGCCCTACTTTCCGAACCTCATAACACCTTTCATGGGTGACACCCAGAGCAAGACTCGCTCTCCAACCATGAATGCAACATCGCGAACCTTCCGATCCACATAACTCCTCTGTCTGGACTGGGTTGTGCGTTATCTATCCTGAATCACCCTAACCTTCTCCAGAGAATCCTGAACGTACCCAACAATCTCGCCTCGCCCATCTCGAACCAACCCACTGGAGACCTACACCTCCTACCATACAGAGACTCATACGGTGCCATCTGGATGCTCGACTAATAACTGTTGTTGTAAGCAAACTCCGCTAGTGGCAAGAACTGATCCCACGAACCCCCAAACTCTATCACACACACGGAGCATATCCTCTAATATCTAAATAGTGCGCTCGGACTGTCCGTCTATTTGAGGGTGAAATGCTATGCTCAACTCCACTCGAGTATCCAACTCATGATGCACGGCCCTCAAGAACCGTGATGTAAACTGCGTACCCCGGTCAGAAATGATAGATACCGGTACGCCATGAAGCCTGACGATCTCGTGGATATACACTCGAGCCAGCTACTCGGAAGAATAGGTAGTCATCACAAGAATGAAATGAGCTGACTTGGTCAGCCGGTCCACAATCACCCAAACTGCATCAAACTTCCGCTGAGTCCGTGGAAGCCCAACAACGAAATCCATAGTGATCCGCTCTCATTTCCACTCCGGAATCTCTAACTTCTGGAACAACCCACCTAGTCGCTGATGCTCATACTTCACCTGTTCGCAATTTAGGCACTGAGCTACATACTCCACTATGTCCTTCTTCATCCTCCTCCACCAGTAATGTTGCCTTAAGTCCTGATACATCTTCGCGGCACCCGGATGAATAGAATACCGCGAACTGTGAGCCTCCTGGAGAATTAGCTCACACAAACCATCTACATTGGGCACACATAGCCTTCCCTGCATCCTCAATGCACCATCATCCCCAATAGTGACATTCTTAGCATCATCGTCCTGGACTGTGTCCTTAAGGACAAGCAGATGGGGGTCATCATACTGGCGCTCCCTGATACGATCATAAAGAGAAGACCGATAGACCACACATGCCCTTACTCGATTCGGCTCAGAAACATCCAATCTAACAAACTAGCTGGCTAAGGCTTGAACAACCAATGTCAATGGCCTCTCTGCTGCTGGAAGATATGCTAAGCTCCCCTAACTCTCCGCCCGGTGACTCAAGGCATCGGCTACCACATTGGCCTTCCCGGGATGGTACAAAATAGTGATATCATAATCCTTAAGAAGCTCCAACCACCTCCGCTGACGCAAGTTAAGATCCTTATGTTTGAGCAGATGCTGCAAACTCCGATGATCAGTGTAAACTCACAATGGACCCCATACAAGTAGTGCCGCCAAATCTTAAAGGCGTGAACAATAGCTGCTAACTCAAGTTCATGGACCAGATAGTTCTTCTCATGGGTCTTCAACTGGGGCGAAGCATAAGCAATCACTCTACCCTCACGCATTATAACACATCCAATACCTATCCGCGAGGCATCACAATACACTGTGTAGAAACCAGAAGCTGATGGAAGAACTAGAACTAGAGTCATGGTCAAAGCAGTCTTGAGCTTCTGAAAGCGCTCCTCGCACTCATCAGCCCACCTGAATGGAGCACCTTTTTGGGTCAATTTGGTCAAGGGCGATGTAATAGATGAAAAACCCTCCACAAAATGACGGTAATAGCCCGCCAAACCCAAAAAGCTCCTAATCTTCGTGTCTGGGCCAACTCTGCACCGCCTCTATCTTCTTCGAATCCACCTGAATACACTCGTTGGACACCACGTGCCCCAAGAACGCCACTGAACCGAGCCAAAACTCACACTTAGAGAACTTTGCATAAAGCTTCTCCTCCCTCAATCGTTGTAGTACATTCCTCATATGATAAGCATGCTCCTCTTGGCTACGAGAGTACGCCAGGATATCATCAATTAATACAATAACGAATGAGTCCAAATAAGGCTGAAATACACTATTCATCAAATGCATGAACGCTTACGGGGCATTAGTCAGCCCAAAAGACACCATAATGGCCATATCGGGTCCTGAAAGCTGTCTTAAGAATATCTGAATCCCGAATCTTCAGCTGGTGATACCTTGACCTCAAATCAATCTTGGAGAACACCCTCGCCCCCTGAAGCTGGCCAAATAGATCATTAATACGTGGTAAAGGATACTTGTTCTTGACTGTGACCTTGTTCAACTGCCTGTTGTCAATGCGCATCCTCATAGAACCATCTTTCTTCTTTACAAATAGAACCGGTGCACCCCAAGGTGACATGCTAGGCTGAATAAACCCCTTATCAAGGAGCTCTTGAAGCTGTCCCTTCAACTCTTTCAAATCCGTCGGTGCCATATGATACAGTGGAATAGAAATGGGCTGAGTGCCCGACACCAAATCAATAACGAAATCAATATCCCTGTCGGGCAGCATGCCCGGCAGGTCTGCAGGATACACATCCGAAAAATCTCGCACCACCGGAACAGAATCAATGGCAGGAGTCTCTGTACTAACATCCCTCACAAAAACCAAATACGATAGATAACCCTTCTCAACCATCCGCTGAGCCTTCACGTATGAAATCACTCTACTGGGAACATAGTCTATAGACCCACTCTACTAAACCCTCGGCAACCCCGGCATTGCCAACGTCATAGTCTTAGCGTGATAATCTAGAACAACATGACATGGAGACAACTAATCCATACCCAATATCACATCAAAATCTACCATACTGAGCAGCAAATGATCCACTCTGGTCTCCAGACCCCCAATAGTCACCACACATGACCGATATACACGGTCCACAATAATAGTATCGCCCACATGAGTAGATAGATGAACAGATGAAACTAAAGACTCACGGGGGATATCTAGAAAATGAGCTAAATACGGGGAAACATATGATTAAGTGGAACCAGCGTCAAATAATATAGAGGCATCTCTGTGGCAAACTGAGACAATATCTATAATCACAGCATCTGAAACAATGATATCTGGTATGACAGGGAGGGCATAGAAACGGGCATGGCCACCCCCTGATCTGCCTCCCCCCTTGGGCGACCCCTAACTGACTGGGCTCCACCCCGAGCTGGCTGAGCGGGTGGTGAAGAGACTGGGGCTCATGTCGTAGACTGGCTCCTCTACGGAGTTGGACCTCCCGTAAGGCGGGGACAATGTCTCCTGATGTGGCCAAACTCTCCACACTCATAGCAACTCCTCGGTGCTGGTGCTGGGGACTGAAAGGAGCCCCGAGCACCGGGATGACTGGTAGAAGGACTTGGCATAGATGAGCCCTGAACCGATGGAGCACGGGACGAACTCTAAGCTGGGAGGGCACTGAGAGATGAATGGCCTTGCTGATAACTGTGTGAACCATGGTCAGATGATGCACCACGGTGGATTGGGCGAGCCATCTGAGCATGTCTGAAAGGATGACCCCTACCGTGGTGGAACTGCCACCCAGAAGGAACACCGCTAAATCCACCCTGTCCATGAGGCCTCTTGGCCTCCCTCTCAACCCTCTCCTGACCGCGAACCATCTCAATCTGACATGCAATGTCGACAACCTCATCAAAAGTAGCATCAGACACTCTCTCTAGTTATAAGCAATCGCAGCTGAAAAGTGAGGCCATCTATAAACCTCCTGATCCTCTCCCTGACTGCGGGAACTAACTAGATAGCATGACGGGCCAACTCCGAGAATCGCTTCGCATACTGCATCACAGACATATCACCCTAACGAAGCTGCTCGAACTGCTTGCGCAGCTCCTCTCTGCGGGACTATGGCACGAACTTCTCCAGGAATAGATCGGAGAACTGCTGTCAGGTAAGGGGTGCTGCGCCAACTGGCCTACGCCTCTTGTAAGCCTCCCACCAACTGAAGCCAACCCCAGAGAACTGAAAAGTAGTGAACGAGACCCCACTGGCCTCTAGAATACCTGCTGTATGGAGTATCCTCTAACTTCTGTCCAAAAACCTTGTGCATTATATCCCTCGGTACAACTGAAATATGGAGGTTGGAGTCTCCCAAACCTCTCCAATCTACGCTGCTCATCCTCGGGCATAGCAGGAACCACATAGTCTTGAACAACTGCAACCGTCTGGGCTGGTGGTGCCCCCGGTGTCTTGAATCCCTGTACCACCTGCTCTCGTGTGCGGGCAGCGGGAGTCTGAGCACCTCCCCGGGCCTGAGAAGTGGCTGCTGCGGTCGAATCAGAGACCGCCTGAACAGGACTGGTACACACAGTCAGGATCTGAGCTAACGCGTCCTGAAGGCCTGGAATCACAATAGGCACAGGTGGTGCCTGGGCTGGTGCATCAACAATTGGAATCTGGTCCTGCAAGTACTGCCCCAACTGCTGTGCGGACTGCACCTATGCCCCTACCGTGGCCTCGGCCTCTCGAGTCCTTGGCTGGTGGTACTGGTGGCTGTCCATACTGCCCAGTAATACGAGGCCTCACCATCTGTGAGATAATGAAACAACAGATGTTTAGTACTAGAATTAACATATTGCAACAAGAATTCAAGAATGTGGAGTTTCCTAAGGGTTTTGCAGCCCCTCGAAGATAAGTACAAACGTCTCCGTACCGATCCGCAAGACTCTACTAAACCTTCTCATGACTCGCGAGACCTATGTAACCTAGGCTCTAATACCAACTTGTAACGTCCCAAAACCTAACCCATCATGATGGCGCCTATCGTGATACTAGGAAAGCCGACATTTCCAAAACACGTTCAACATTTAACAGAAATGAATTAAGACATTTAAAATAACCGGAGCTTTTCATAAAAATACGGTAAAACCCAAACACAAGTGCGGAAAAATAGCCCGACATCGGGGTGTTACTGAGCCATGAGCATCTAAATATCCAGTCTAATACAAATAGTGTCTATGTATCAATATAGAAAAGAGAGAAAACATAGAAGGAGAGACAAGGTCTGCAGATGCCAGCAGCTACCTCGTAGTATCCGATACTGGATCGCGCACGAACTCAATGACCTCCGTGATCAAACACACCTGGATCTCCACATGAAGTGCAGGGTGTAGCATGAGTACAACCAACTCAGCAAGTAACAGAAATAAATAAGGAATTGAGAAGGTAGTGATGAGCTATACAAATACAGTTCATTTTCAATATTTTCACCAAAGAGTATACATGCGTTCAAATCCGGCAGTTCAAGTCAAATCAGTTTATACAATTACAGTGCAAATAATCCGGATATAGGTTCTTTCAGAAATTTTACAACAATGACAGATAGCAACTAAGTGCATCAACAAATGAAAAATAAGTACAGCCTTTCAGGGCAACAGACACTTAATTTGTCACAACAACTCAATCACTCGGCTCTCAGCCCTTAGTACTCACACTCAATAGGTACCTGCGCTCACTGGCGGTGTACAGACTCCGAAGGGGCTCTTTCCATCCCAAGCGCTATATCACTGCGGCATGCAGCCTGACCCAATCATATAAGTAGCCATAAGGCTCGTTGCGGCATGCAACCCGATCCACAGTCCATAAATAGCCATAAGGCTCATTGCGGCGTGCAACCCGATCCATCTACCCTCACATAGTTCACAGCTCGGCACTCAAGCCCTATCTCAGTCACTAACCTCTCCAGCCCCTCGGGCACATAAAATATCATAATAATCAGCCCAAATAGAGAATACAACAAGTATTAACAAGAAATGAGAGGGAACAGATATATAACACACTAGTAAGACTGTGACTGAGTACAAGACAATAATTAGCAGTCAATTCAACAAGTATACGACCGCTGCGAGTCCCGAACCTGCCCCCCTAGGGCCCACATCTTGAAATCTGACAAAAGTCACAAAACCCGGAAGCTCATTCACTCACGAGTCTAACCATACCAAATTTACTCCAATCCGATAACAAAATCCCATTCAAACCCCAAACAATCTAACTCAAGAACACTTCATCTTCTTCCCCAATGTTTCACCCCAAATCACAAATTAGATGATAAAATTAAAGATATAATCATGATTTCTAACCAAAACCAAGTAGGAATCACTTACCCCAATCAACTCCACAAAAATACCTTCAAGAATCGCCCAATTCCGTGTTCTATAGCTCAAAATATGTAAAATAGGCTCAAAACCTCATTTTTTGAAATTAATATTGTCTGCCCAGATTTTCTTCTTCGCGAACGCGACCATCCTCTCGCAATCGCGTAGACCAACTCAGACTGCCTCACAACTTAACTCTTCGAGAACACGAAGCTTTGCAGACTCAGACCTTCGTGAATGCATCCCTCACCTCGTGAATGCGTAGAACAAAAGACTGGGGATCCCCAGCTGCCTCACTCCCCTTCGCGAACACGACGCCACTCACACGTTCGCGATGCACACACTGCCATACCTTTGCGTTCGTGTCCTCTCCTTCACGGACGCATAGAGAAAAAACTCACCAACTCAGAAACACTCTTCGCGAACGTGAATCTGCTCTCGTGAACGTGTAAGAGGAAACAAAAAAAATGCAGCAGCAGATATAAGCTATCTCACTAAGGCCAAAAATGATCCGTTAACCACCCGAAACTCACCCGAGGCCCCGGGGACCTCAACCAAACATACCATCAAGTCCCAAAACACTATACGAGTTTAGTCGAATCCTTAAACCACCTCAAATAACATCAAAAATACGAATCATCCTCCGATTCAAACTTAACGAACTTGAAATTTCAAATTATGCAACCACGTAATATTGACCCTAAACTTTTCAAAAAAATCATATTTGACATTACAGATCTACTCCAACTTCTGGAATTGGAATCCGACCCCGATATCAAAAAGTTAACCCTCCGATAAAACTTCCCAAAATTCGACTTTTGCCATTTCAAGCCTAAATTAGCTACAGACCTCAAATTTACAGTCCGGACACACTCCTAAGTCCAAAATCACCCAACGGAGCTAACGGAACCGACGAAACTCCATTCCAGGGTCGTCTTCACACACTTCCAACTACGGTCAAAATCCTGAGACTTAAGCTTCCGTTTTAGGGACTAAGTGTCCCGAAATAGTCCGAAACCAAAAACAAGACCTTCCGGCAAGTCACTTAGGCAAAAACAGATACGAGGAAAACAGTAAATAGGGGATCAGGGCTAATATACTCACCCATCGGGTCATTACATTTAGCTATGCTAGGGTTGCCTAGACTATAATGGAGAGGGACCCTTAGCCACTCTATGAGTAGGGAGATTTCATTTTTGGAGGCTCAATGCATGGTTTAGAAGGGTTGTTTAGTATATTTGGCTTACATTCGAGATTCTAGTACATAGATTTTTTCTATGGATTCTGTACCAGTTGTGAGGGGGTTTCCAGAGGTGTTTCCTATAGATCTACCAGGCTTGCCACTCGATAGGGGTATTGACTTTTGTATTAACTTGGTTGCGGATGCTCAACCTATTTATATTCCGACATACCGTATGGCTCCGGCTAATTTGAAGGAATTGAAGGAGCATTGCAAGATTTGCTTAATAAGGTATTTTTCAGGCCGAGTGTTTCTCCAT
This sequence comes from Nicotiana tabacum, assembly GCF_000715075.1. Lineage (NCBI taxonomy): Eukaryota > Viridiplantae > Streptophyta > Magnoliopsida > Solanales > Solanaceae > Nicotiana > Nicotiana tabacum. The sequence continues at coordinate 58,966,701 of NC_134081.1, read as the reverse complement.
AGAGTGCACTGCTGTTGTTTGTGAACAAGAATGATGATTTTAGGAGGATGTGTATTGATTACAGACAGTAGAAGAAGGTTATTATCAAGAACAAGTATTCATTGCCTCGTATTGATGAGTTATTGACCAACTTCAGTTTGCAAAGGTTTTCTCCAAGATTGATTTGAGATCTAGCTATCATCATTTGAATATTAGGGCTTCAGATGTCCCAAAGATAGCTGTTAGGGCTCGTTAGGGTCATTTTGAGGCTTTGGTGATGTAATTTGGTTTGACTAATGCTCTACAGATTTTCAAAGATTTGATGAACCGAGTGTTCAACCCTTATTTGGATTCCTTTATGATTCTATTCATTGATGATATTCTAGTTTACTCTCACAGTTGAGAGGAGCATGAGCAACACTTGTGAATTGTACTACACAATTTGAAGGAATGCCAACTTTATGAAGTTTTCGAAGTGTGAGTCCTGGTTGAACTCAGTTACATTCTTAGGACATATTGTGTCTAGTGATGGTATCAATATTGATCCTAAGAAGATTGAAGCAATTCAGAATTAGCCTAGACATATTTTAGCTACAGAGATTCAGAGTTTCTTGGGTTTGGTAGGCTACTATCATTGCTTTGTTAAGGGATTTTCATCTATTGCAGCTCCACTAACCATGTTGACTTAGAAAGGTGTTACTTTTAGATGGTCTAATGAGTGTGAGGAGAGCTATTGGAAGCTCAAGGTTGCTTTAACTATGGCTCCAATGTTGGTGTTGCCCATAGGTTTCGGGCCTTATACCGTGTTTTGTGATTCTTAGTGCATTGGGCTTGGTAGATTTTTATGCAGGCTCGTAGGGTGATTTCCTACACATCTCGGCACATGAAGGCCGATGACAAGAACTATCATGCTCATGACTTGGAGTTGGCAGATATTGTACATGCACTCAATATTTACAGGCACTACTTGTACAGCGTGTCATGTTAGGTTTACAGTGATCATCGGAGTCTCCAACACATGTTCAAGCAGAGGGATTTGAATTTAGGAAGCAAAGGTGGTTAGAGTTGTTGAAAGACTATGATATCACTATCTTATATCATTGCGATAAGGATAATATGGTAGCTAATGCCTTGAGTCGAAAGGCAAAGAGTATGGGTAGTTTGGCATTTATTCCAATTGAGGAGAGGCCATTGGCTATGGATGTTCAATCCTTAGCCAATAGATTCGGGAGATTGGATATTTCTAAGTCGAGTAGATTTTTTACTTGTGTTGTGGCGCAACCGTGTTTGTTGGAGCGTATCAAAGCTCGTCAGTTTGATGACCCTCATTTGTTGATGTTGAAGGACACGATGAAACTAGGTGGCACAAAGAAGGTTGTAATTGGATATGGTGGTGTTATGCGGCTTCAGGGTCAGATTAGTTTTCCAAATTTTGATGGTTTGAGGGAGTTTATTCTCCTAGAGGCTCATAGTTTGCGGTATTCTATTCATCCAGGTGTCACAAAGATGTATCGTGAATTAAAATAGCATTACTGGTGGCGTATGATGAAGAAGAACGTTGTTGATCATGTTCATAGTATTTGAATTGTCAATAGGTGAAGTACGAACATAAAAAACAAGGTGGTTTGACTCAGAGAAGTGGGAGCATATTACTATGGACTTTGTGGCAAGATTACCACGGATAATGAAGAAGTTTGATGCTATTTGGGTCATCATGGATAGATTGACCAAGTCTGCATATTTCATTTCGGTAATGACTTCTTACACTTTAGAGAAGTTGACGCAGATCTTGTCACGACCCAAAACCCAATATAGGTCGTGATGGCGCCCAACTTCGTCGTTAGGCAAGCCAACGGTGAACTACCAACTTAATTATGCGTTTTATTGTTTTCAAAATCGTGAATTTTATTAGCTAAAGAAATCAATGCATTAAAATCATGGAAATTTACAATTTAAATAGAATAGCTAATAAAAGTATGTAAATGCCAAGCTAAACCACAAACAACTTCTAGAACATCCCAAAACCCGGTGTCACAAGCGCATGAGCGTCTACTAAAGAGTGCAATAATAATACAACATCTATCTGGAATATAAAATAGATAGAATAAAGTGAATAAATAAGATGGAGACTTTGTGGGCTGCAGTGCGTAGCATAGAAAGCAGCTCACCATAAAGTCCTCTCAGCAGTTGTGCCTACGCGCCAAGATGGCCACCAAATGAACCTATTAGATCCTGCACATTTAGTGCAGAAGTGTAGCATGAGTACGTAAGTCAACGCATACCCAGTAAGTATCTAGCCTAACCCCAGAGAAGTAGTGATGAGGGGTCGACATCGACACTTACTTATGGTCCAATAAGTCAATATGATAACTCATAAAGGATATGAAGCATAACAGCAGTAGTAAGATAAAAACTATAACTAACATAATCCTCCGAAAATTTCTTTTAACGATATAAATCTTTCGAATCTCATGTGCCTTCTCAACTGATCTGAAATATCAAGTGCATCTCAAACGGAAAAGGAATACCACATAAAATGCTAGGCCTCAATAGAAGGGGTATCTCGCGAATATCTGCACTGCTAGCGGTATAACACAATATTATGCTGAGGTCATACGTCCCGATCCAGAGTGGTGTGTATATTGCCGAGGGTCGACCGGCGCAAACTAGAGATGAATCTCAATATACTTTCGAGGAGTTCGACCCGATCCAGAGGAAAGGAAGAAACTTATCGAATTACGAGTCACGCACTTACAACACAGGTGCAGGAGCATAAAGTAAACATAACTTTTATCGTTTACCAATTATCTCACCAAATAGCTCAAGATGATAAAGCTCGGCCTAATATATTCCCAAATCAATTTCAATTATAAATTCACTTAATTAAGCTAGCAAAATGAGTTCAAATAATTCAAATATTACATGATAAAGTCCTAAGTCTACCCGGACATAAATATGTTTTTAGCTACGTACGGACTCTCGTCACCTCATGCGTACGTAGCACCCACAACTAGTAGCATACAACAATTTTAATACATACGGGGAAGCTTCCCCCTCATAAAGTTAGACAGGAGACTTACCTCACAATGAAGTTTCATAATCGGCTTCAACGCCTCTTTAACACCTCAACCCAATGCCCATCGATCTGAAACTAGTCAAACAACGTGCAAACTAATAGAAATATACTCCCATATTCATAATTAATCAATTTATAATAATTTTCAACTCCGCTCAAAAAGTCAACAAAGTCAACCCTCGGGCCCACGTGGATGAATTCCAAAAATATTCGAAAATAAACATTACTCATAATACCACAAACTTAAATATATAATTTATTCCTAATTCCATATCAAATTTCGTGGTCAAAAATTCCATAATTTCTATCAAATTTCCATGTTAAAATCCATATATAACCCATATATTTAACTTGTAACAAGTAGGAATAACTTACATTATGATATATGGCAAAAACAATCTTCAAGAATCACCCCAAATCGCCCCACATGAGCTCCAAGAACTTAAAAGTGATGAAATGAGCTCAAAATCCCAAAATTAGATGTTTAATACACCTGCCAGGCCTCCTTCTTCACGATCGCGGTCATTATCCATGCGATCATGATTAACAAAAGTTCCAGCATCGTTTCTTTCATCGCGATTGTGGCCAAAACCTTGCGATCGCGATGTAAAAATTTTGTTTCTTTGTCACAGACACCCTTGGGTATAATAGCCATAACATTTTGTACAAAATTCCAAATGACAAAAGGTTTAACTTTATGAAAACCGATTCAAAGGGCTACAACTTTTATTTTTGGATCATCCCCAAATACCTTATAGATTACAAAATATAAGCTCTCGAAGTCAGACCACTGACAGTAGAAAATCCTTCTATGCGATCACGAATTTCCTTCCGCGATAGCGATTCACAAGGCCCGGACCAGCACTTTGCTCTTTGCGATCGCGGCCCTTTCTTTGTGATCGCAAAGAAGGATGCACCGGATCTCAGAAACAGCAGCTTAAACATGGCGAAATGACTCATAGCCCATCCGAAACGCACCCGAGGCACCCGGGATCCCATCCAATCATACCAACCATTCCCAAAACATGATGAAAACTTGCTCGAGGCCTCAAATCACACCAAATAACATCCAAACTATGAATCGACGATCGAAACCCTTCTTTCAACTTTTAAACTTTCAACTTCCTCGAACGCGTCTAAATTACAGTAAAATATTTCGGAATGACGCCAAACTTTACGTGCAAGTCACAAATCACGATATAACCTATTTCCATGGCTCGGAATCCCAAACGGATATCAATAAAATCAAAGTTCACTTCAAATGAATCTTAGGAAATTCTAAAATATTCAAAATTCCTACTTTCCACAATAAGCACTGAAATGCTTCCGGACCACCCGATACTCAACCCGAATATACGCCCAAGTCCGAAATCATCATACGAACCTATTGGTACCTTCAAATCCCCATTGCGAGGTCGTTTACTCAAAATTCAAACCTTGGTCAAATCTTCCAACTTAAAACTTCCGAATTGATAATTTTCCATCCGAATCAACTCTGAACTTCCCGAAATTTGATTCTGACTATGTGTACAAGTCATAAAACATGAAGTGAAGCTACTCAAGGACTCAAACCACCATACGACGCGCTAGAGCTCAAAACGACCGGTTGGGTCGTTACATTCTCCCCCACTTAAACATACGTTCGTCCTCGAACGTGCTTAGAACCACTCCAAAATTGACCAAAACTATTGTTTAACACCTCGTGCACCTACCTGTTTCACCACAACCCATGTGAATACATTAGCTCGAGCCAGACTAAAGATCTTTCCTACTACCTTAGCCCATAAGCCTTAGAACCAAATTACAACATCCAAAATTCTCTAAGATACTTGATTCTAACATACGAATATCATATCAATCTCAACCCGCTGTACCAAATATGATCATACAATGATGCTGAAACCGCATAATGCACCGCATAATTCGTATGCCGATAATAACATCCTCCAAACATAGAAGCTGAAAATTCACTAACTTGATGCTCGTTGTATACCTCATATGCCATAAGCCCTGATCAAACCCTCGCGATACAGCAAAGATGAAAACAACATGTAGAAGCTCATAACCACCTGCCAAATCAATAAATCATGGAGTCCTTCATTCAGCAAGAACTCTTGCCTCATTCTGAACTGAATAGTGACATTTTCCCTCTAATACACCTTATATAAATCTGATTGCACTGATTGCGGGTCCAATAACCTCGTCTCACCCAGTAAAAGCTGCTTGGGTAATAAGCATCCTCAAATGCCGCCAATAATCTCATATGACGCCATCAATACACCAACAAGCTACAAACTCGAATGTGACCCATAAGGAAGAATGAACTTTGTAAAAGAACCATCCAACTCGCGTAATTAATAAAATGACCAAACAAATGCTATGAACCTATCTTAGAGATGAGAAACAAGGAACACAAAATAGGTATAAGGAATCATACTCAACATCTCACTGTTGCGGTGTTCAACCCGATCCACACATGACGCTGTTGCGGCGTGCAACCCGATCCAAACATGACACCGTGGTGGCATGCAACGCGATCCAAACATGACACCGTTGTGGTGTGCAACCCGATCCAAACATGACACTGTTGCGGCGTACAACCCGATCCAAATATGACACTGTTGCGGCGTGCAACCCGATCCAAACAACATACTCATGGCGGAATGCGATCCGATCCACACATAATAATAAATAAGGAAATACCCATCAAGCTGTAATGCTCATACCTACAAAATACCCGAATATCGACCACAAGCACGCCGAGTGCATAAATACAACCCTGGTGAGATGGATAGCGCCATGCGCTACAAAACTCAAGCACGAGTAAGGTGCAATAAATGACTTACATCTAGAAAACCATCTTGATCATATAACACCACAAGCTACACGGGATCACAACACATGTGTGAATAATTAAGTTGTCTCACAACCCATATGGTATAATAAAGTATTACATAGAAGAGCTGACGACAGGAATAACATCCAACACTCGAAGACTCCTCCATAAGCAATGCTATGCTGAATGAACACATCTAACCTGATGTAGAGCATACATTCACATTAGATCTACTAACGGATCTCAAGCCAATAATGATCATCCCATACTAGGCCAATAACCTTTCAAGGATCTATGATGACCCTATTCATGACACATACGAGCAGTCATCAAATCCGGAACAAACTCCCACAGTCCACAACCCAAGGAATAGAGCTTCTCTCAGTCATAACCGCTCCCATTGATGATAGTACTAAAATCTCCATACTTGATTTCAATCTCTAACAATCAAATGACTAACACATCACACTTATATGATCTTCTCGTGGGATATACTCCCACAACCTTCCACAACAGGTTGTAAAATCTTGACATTAATATCCATCGAGCATGTTATTTCTATAATACTGGCCAAGCATCCGTATTTCAATACCCAACACTCCTACCACAAAACAGACCATCCTCAGGCTGCCGAAAATAGTGGGAGCATACTCAGAACATCTGAAATCCTCCCCCGCTCCTCCGAGCTCGTGACATTCTTATCAACACCGAACCACAACCTTGATCCTCAACTTCCAATTTCCATAGCGCTCACTGCACCTATCATGCCTCTACACGAGAGTATAAGAATTTCATCATAACTCCTGAACCAAAAATTAAATAAACACTTCATCATCTAGAACCCTTTCACTCAACACATTTCAGAGGAACAATTGCAACACGACACTGAATTACCATAACCGCAGAAATGCAAACCTCAAGTCGTCGTCTAAACCGCCATACCTCTTCTGGGATTCATTTACACATAACAAGGCCATCAAAATCAAATACCTCCAAATCAATCAAATTACGGTGGTTGTCTAGCCCGCATGTACAACCACGAATCACCTATATAGCCTTGCCACCCAGAAGGAACCGATCATTTCCACAACCATGCTGATTCAAACCACTACTAACCGACTCAACTTCTTCCAATTTACTATTGGCTTGCATTCGAAATAATAGTTCTACTCCAACACATAACAGACCTCAAACAACACTCATCCCGAGTGACCTGGATCATAAGACCACATCATCTCAATACCCATCAGCCATCTCATACCCTCTTTATGCACTCAATAGTATCTCGAACTGATACAACTATTCTGAAAGACCTCCTGCGAATCCAAAGTTGTTTCCTTTATCTCTCTAACATTGCACTACAGACCCGGTGACATTCATAGAAATACTCTAAGCCGCTTTCACACTTCGCTGCAAAACTACTTCTTTAGTCACACGATGAACTCGAAAATCCCTAGAATCATTGTTGAGAGTCACCCACTCTGACCTAGTCCTAAATATATAGCTAGCAACCAGTGCTCCGGTAGCACACGAATACCCCAGAAGAAGTAATCGAATGACTCTCTTTCCTTAATCATAACTAATCCACCAATGTACCAATAACCCGATACTGTTAATGCACCCAACCATGTGACATAATTATAGACGGTGGGCTCCCCCACTTAGCTTTAAGTCACAATTATATAATTCCATAAGCCACAATGACTTCTCCTCCTTGGATACCATGATTTTGCACCGTCGCTCCGCCATATTCCTTACAATCTCTTGTTAAACTTGCCTGACATAACTCGAATTACCATCTCCAAACATACACTCGACCTCCTGACCATTACACCATCTTATTCAAGTGACCCTAGCTCACATCGTAATATATACTTCATGTTGGACAGAAAATAAAGTTCTTTAGAGGACCTTTACTAGGATAACGCAACTCCTAACACCTCACAGGAGATATCCCACCTGTGTGACCCTATATCGACATCTTCCAATGACATTGCTCTGATTACAGCCATCACGAAATTAGTTAATCCTTCTGAGTGCATGCTCTCCCACCAGTCAAAAAGTGTTCGCTCTTTCCTATCAACATCAAATGAAGGTCCATCGATGCATCCAAAACATAAAGTCATATTATGTCCCAAGCAAACTCTTTCCATCATATTCAAACTTCCGAAGCATAAAGTCGTCATCTCGAATGAAATACATAGATTTAGTCCCTTATTTAACATGGCCATAATCACTCCAAGCTTTCTGGAAGCATGTGGCCATCCCACCATGAAATCCATACGATACGCTAACATTCTCACTCTGAGTTAACCATCTTTCAAAGCAAACTACTCGACCTCTAGAAATTCAACCTTCCGCGAGACACCTCCCACCATGTCCTTCCTCATCTTTCGCTGCACAAATACTACCTCAAATCATAATCCATCTCTGTAGCATCCGAACTGATAAATGCCACCAACTCTGAGCCTCCATAAAGATCATCCTCTCGAACTATTCACCACTGGAAGCATTGATCTGACCCTGAACCCGCCACAATCACAATCTCTGATAATCGCCTCTTAGGTACCATTCCACAACACCCTTCCCCGAAAGCAAACCAAAGAAGACAATCACACCGACGAGCCTCAATACATTAAAATAAGGATGACAACACCACAATATTAACAAGAGTTCCACTAAATTAGGAAATATCCAATCTCACGACTCCATCAACCAATGCCTGAACATCTATAGTCTGATTGCCTCTCATCCGCTGGAATCAAATTTCGAATCTCCCGATCTTGAACTGATTAATCCTCCTCCTGAATCATTCATTGCCGTGACACATAAGTAAGCATCCTACAATTCACACCGGCACTATGTGATAACAACGCATGAATATCACAATACATTGTGCATAGCCTCAAAATCATAGGCAACATCAATACTAGGCTGAAATGACAAAACAGTCCTCCACAAGGCGATGATAATAGTCCGCATGCATACTCATGGAAAAACATCCTACACCACATTTGTAGCATTTTCACAACTCGTCGGTGCCCAGCTGATAAAAAGTGTCTGACGTTGCTTATGAATGAGTAGGAAGGAACTGAAGGCATAAGCTTCAACGAAATCATATCGCACGATGAGAAATCAAGGAAGGGAAATTCTCCTAACAGCCATGTAGCCTCTCGAAGATAAGTATAGACGCTTCTGTACCGATCCGCAAGACTCTACTAGACTTGCTCATGACTCTTGAGACCTAAGTGAACCTAGTGCTCTGATACCAAGCTGTCACGACCCAAAACCCACTATAGGTCGTGATGGCGCCCAACGTTGTTGTTAGGGAAGCAAACGGTGAACTACCAACTTAATTATGCATTGTATTATTTTCGAAATCGTGAATTTTATTAGATAAATAAATCAACGCATTAAAATCATGAAAACTTACAATTTAAAAAGAATAGATAATAAAAGTGTGTAAATGCCAAGAAAAACCACAAACAACTTCTAGAACATCCCAAAATTCGGTGTCACAAGTGCATGAGTATCTGCTAAAGAGTGCAATAATAATAAAACATTTGTCTGGAATATAAAATAGATAGGATAAAGTAAATAAATAAGATGGAGACTTTGTGGGCTGTAGTGCGTAGCATAGAAAGCAGCTCACCATAAAGTCCTCTCAGCAGTTGCGCCTACGCGCCAAGATGGCCACCAAAGAAACATGTTAGATCATGCACATCTAGTGCAGAAGTGTAGCATGAGTACGTAAATTAACGCGTACCCAATAAGTATCTAGCCTAACCTCAGAGAAGTAGTGACGAGGGGTAGACATCCACACTTACTATTGGTACAATAAATCAATATGATAATTCATAAAGGATATGAAGCATAACAGTAGTAGTGAGATAAAAACTGTAACTAACATAATCCTCTAAAAATATCTTTTAACGATATAAATCTCTCGAATCTCATGTGCCATATCAAGAGATCTGAAATATCAAGTGCAATCTCAAACGGATAAGGAATACCATATAAAATGTCAGGCATCAGTATAAGGGGGATCTCATGAATATCCGGATTGCTAGCGGTATAATGCATGATTATGCCGAGGTCGCACGTCCCGATCCAGAGTGGTGTGTACACTGCCGAGGGTCGACTGGCGCGAACTAGAGATGCTTTTCAATATACTGCCGAGGAGTTCGACCCGATCCATAGGAAAGAAATAAACTTATCGAATTACGAGTCACATGCTTGCAACAGAGGTGCAAGAGCATAAAGTAAACATGACTTTTACCATTTATCAAGTATCTCGCCAAACAACTCAAGTTGATAAAGCTCGGCCTAATATATTCCCAAATCAATTTTAATTATAAATTCACTTAATTAAGCTAACAAGATGAGTTTAAATAATTTAAATATTACATAATAAAGTCCAAAGCCTACCCGGACAAAAACATGCTTTTAGCTACGCACGGACTCTCGTCAGCTCGTGCGTACGTAGCACCCACAACTAGTAGCACATAAAATTTTAATACCTACGGGGCAAATTCCCCCTCACAAAGTTAGACAAGAGACTTACCTCGCAACGAACTTCCATAATCGGCTTCAATGCCTCTCTAACACCTCAAAGCAATGCTCATCGATCCGAAACTAGTCAAACAACGTGCAAACCAAAAAACATATACTCCCATACTCATAATTAATCAATTTATAATAATTTTCAACTCCGCTCAAAAAGTCAACCAAGTCAACCCCTGGTCTCACGTGCCTGGATTCCAAAACTATTTGAAGATTAACATTACCCATAATACCACTAACTCAGATATATAATTTATTCCTAATTCCATGTGCAATTTCGTGATCGAAATCTAAAATTACCATTTCTAGGTTTTCTTCCAAAAATTCCATAATTTCTATCAAATTTCCATATAAAATCCATATATAACCCATGTATTTAACTCGAAACAAGTAGGAATAACTTACATTATCATATATGGCAAAAATGATCTTCAAGAATCACCCCCAATCGCCCCACATGAGCTCCAAGAACTTAAAAGTAATGAAATGAGCTAAAAATTCCGAAATTAGATGTTTAATATACATGTCAGGACTTCTTCTTTACGATCGTGGCCACTATCCATGCGATCACGATTAACCAAAGTTCCAGCATCGTTTCCCTCATCGCGATCGCGGCAAAAACCGCGCGATCACGTTGTCAAAATTTGTGTTTCCTCTTCACAGACATCCTTCGGTATAATGGCCATAAAATTTTGTACAAAATTCCAAATTATAAGCAGTTTTATTTTTTAAAAACTATATTCAAAGAGCTACAACTTTTATTTTTAGATCATCCCCAAATTTCTTATAAGCTCCCAAATTAGACCACTGACAGTAGAAAATCCTTCTATGCGATCGCGAATTTTCTTCCGCGATCGCGATTCACAAAGACTGGAACAACACTTTGCTCTCCGCGGTTGCGGCTCTTTCTTCGCGATCGCGAAGAAGGATGCACCAAATCTGAGAAACAACAACTCAAACATGGCGAAATGACTCGTAGCCCATCTGAAACACCTGAGGCCCCTAGGACCCCGTCCAATCATGCCAACCATTCCCAAAAAAATGATGCAAACTTACTCGAGGCCTCAAATCACACCAAACAACATCCAAACTATGAATCGACGATCAAAACCCCTCTTTCAACTTTCAAACTTTTAACTTTGCCGAACGCGTCCGAATTACACTTAAACATTTCGGAATGACGCAAAACTTTACGTGTAAGTCACAAATCACGATACGAACCTATTCCAAGGCCCGGAATCCCAAACATACATCAATAAAATCAAATTTCACTTCAAATCAATCTTAGAAAATTCAAAAACCTTCAAAATTCCAACGTTTCACAATAAGCGCTTAAATGCTTCCGGACACGATACTCAACCCGAACATACGCCCAAGTCAAACATATTGGTACCTTTAAATCCCCATTGCGAGGTCGTTTACTCAAAAGTCAAACCTTGGTCTACTCTTCCAACTTAAAGCTTTCGAATTGATAATTTTCCATCTGAATCAACTTCGAACTTCCCGAAATTTAATTCTGACGATGTGTACAAGTTGTAAAACATGAAGTGAAGCTACTCAAGGCCCCAAACTGCCGAACGACGCACTAGAGCTCAAAACGACCAGTCGGGTCGTTACAGATCTACACCAGAGAGATTTTTCGTTTTCATGGTGTGCCTATTTTTATCATTTTAGACTATGGCACTCGGTTCACACAGTACAATTGACACAGTAAGAACTTTTGAATCTTTGGTTTGATGGTTGATTCTACATTTTTGATGTTATTTTAATATTTTTAGCTTACGAGCGAGTTCATGTTAGATTTATATACTTGTTAGGATGATCGGATGAGTTACCGATGGGCTCGGGCGAGTTTCAAATTGGTTTCTGGATATTTTGATAAGTTTTGTTATTTCTAATATTGTTGTTGTCGCAATTGCCACATCAGGTTCACAAATGCGAGGTTGCAATTACGACGATCACCTTACATTTGTGAGAAAAGGGGGAAGCTCAGCAATGTTGTATTTTCTATGCATTATGCACAAATGTGAGGTCCGCATTTGCAAATGTTAGCTCGCATTTGCAAAGAACTCATTTTGGAGGATGTCTAACAATTGCGAAGAAATGGTTGCAAATGCGAAGGGTGCATTTGCGAAGGCCATGTCGCAATTGCAATTTCTGCACCGATGTTGGATCGCAAATGGGACCAAAATGTCACATTTGTGATTAACAGTTCGCAATTGTGACATCTGCAACTAGGATAAATTAGAGGTTTCAGGATTAATTTATTTTAATCTATTTATGAGACCTAGACTTCGTAAAGAGGCGATTTTTAAGAGAATTTGCTTTCCAACTTCAAACGTTAGTAATTATAACTTAGTTTTAATTTATTTCCATAAATTTTCATATATTTTCACCCCTAGATCTACGATTTTAAAGAGTAGAAATAGGATTTGGGTAGTAACTTAAGATAATTAATTTTAGAGATTTAGACCTCAATTTGAGGTCAGATCTCAAAACTAATCAGATATCTTTACTCGGGGAAGAATGAGTAATCAGTATTTTTTTCTTGATTTTGGATTTAGACCAAGTGGACTCAGGTTGACTTTTCCAAATATGTTAAATATCAAACATTTTTAGTATTAGAAAGGTTACTTAAGCTTGTTTTGACTTATTCTAGCATTATTTTACTAAATTCGAGTTGTTTGTAGGCTTGTTCTAAAGGGAAAGAGGTATTGGATTATTGAACTTGTTCCAGAAAGGGGTAAGTATCGTGGTTAACCTTGACTTAAGGGAATTAGGTCATAAATAATTTATTTGCTATGTGTTAAATATGTTGAGGACGGTGTATATGCATGGTGATGAGTGTTACGCATTTGCCATCATTTAAAGCATACAGGTAGAATTAGCGTTATTCATGTCTTTGTCTACGTCTTATGTTATTCTCTTACGCTACGTTGGATTGTGAGACAACTTGATTATTTACATGTTATTGTCCATGATTGGGCCTTGTTGAGATATATGAATGAGATGGCTTTTGAAATGTTGATTTTCTTATTGTACCTTAGTTATTTTCATCCTTTCCTTAGTACATTATGCTTGCTCGTTCTTTCTACAAAATTATATTGTGATTTTTGCTATGTTTGTTTCTTGTTGGGTATTTCCATATGGATTAGTTTTAAGATTCAATCGGGTTACAAGTCACAACAGTATTGAGATTTGGATCAGGTTGCACTCCGCAACAGTATTATGATTGGATCGGGTTGCACACTGCAATAGTATTGAGGTTGAATCGGGTTGCACGCCACAACAAATATGATGTCTTGAGCTAATTTTATGTTTGTCATTTTTCCTCTCTAGCATTTGCATCACAAGGTTATATTTTGTTGTTATTCTCGTGAACCTAGCTATTTATTCTCATATTTGATCTTATACTTTTGGAAGGGGAGCCTTGGTGTAACTGGTAAAGTTTCTTCCATGTGACCAGGAGGTCACGGGTTCGAGCCATGAAAATAGCCTCATGCAAAAATAAAGGGTAAGGTTGTATATAATAGACCCTTTGTCGCGACCCAAAAATCTCACTATGCCGTGATGGCACCTAACCCAATCCGCTAGGTAAGACAAATAATTTAAGTTACAACTAAACTGGGAAATCAACAATATGTATACTAGAAACTACAGCTAAATTCAATACAACTACCCCAAGGACTCGTAGTACAAGCCATAAGGCACTATGATTTAGATTTACAGAGCTGATATGAAGAATAAATACAATGTTTGTTGAAGTTTACATAAACAAAATTTAAATCCTAAATTACCACGAACAAGAGGTAGCTTGAATCCGGAATGCGGGTACGTTTTTATAGCTAGGCTTCATCTTCCACAGCTACACAACTCCAAGATCTGCACGCAACATGCAGAAGTGTAGTATGAGTACAACCGACCTCATGTACTCAATAAGTATCTTGATTAACCTCGGTGAAGTAGTGGCAAGGTTTTGAAGTCAAAAAATACTCACCCAATAATTTACATGTGCATATAATAAGCGGAAAGGGCAATACAAGAAAGAGGCGAGAATAATTACGTAATAAATGAATACAAATGACAGAGGGCCCCAGAATATCATTTCTCCTCAGTTTCAAAACACAACCCGGCTAAGCAATGAAGTATAGAACATGAAACGCGGAAAGATGTACGCCAGGTAAAAGCAGGTATCAAGTAGAGGTGTGTTATAAGTGAAATCATGTAACAAGTGGATGCATGAAACAAGGAAAGGCATATAGCAAGTGAAGGCATGTAGTATGTGAAGTTATGTAACAGGTCGAGACATCAAATAAGCAAATCACGTAACAAATAGAGGCATGTAACAGACACGGGCTAAAAACTAGTAAAGGCATGAATTCGAAGAGAACATGTAGTAGAAGTAAATCAAGTAAAAGCATAGGAGTAACAATAACAGAAAAGGTAGGAACAGAGATATAACAGTATCAGGCCAAACATCAAACACAGAGGTAACTATATAAAGAACACAAAGTTAAAAGTCACCTACAAACAACAAGCATAAATAGAAACCAAAGTAGAAGGCATGTAAGTGTTTAACGGACGAGTAATCATAACAAAAATCCAACTCTTATTCTCACATGGTAACAACCAACCGGCCAATCTTATTTCACACCGCACAGAGATACTCATCTTGTCAACAACGTATCAACCGCACGAAAATATCTATCATGCCAAACATAGCCCTAATCATCATCCCTTGTAACAAATAAAGAAGCTCAAGTATCATGACAATAATAGGTATAGATGAATGTTCATGATGCTACGGTTTAATTAGATAGGTAAACGGTCACAAAACAACACATTAAATCCTTTCAAGATGTCATATGTTCTAACATGATTTCTAACATAGATAATTGAATTTTTATTAGTCATATAATTAAATGAAGCATAGGACAAGGGATCACTAAATTCAACAAGGAACAAAGGAGCATATATTTTCCCCTCCCAGGCAAGGAAAACTAGGCACATACATATGCGCTCGTCACCTCATATATGCATCACCCCTGCATGTAGAAAATAATATCATTTAGCAAGAAACATTCCCACAACAATGCTAGGCAATACACGTACCTCAAACAAGCCAAATCGATGCACTAGATGCACCATCCCGCATGAATTGATCTCCGAACGGCTCGAAACTAGCAAAAGCAACTCAAGAAATTCAAATAATGCATAGGAATCGAACCCAAGTGATAAAGGTCGAATATTTAATCAACTACTCAAAGTCAACCAAAATGTCAACCCGAGATCGCACCCCTGAATCCGACAAAACTCATAAATTCCGATAAGACATTCGAATATGAGTCCAACCATACTAATTTCATCCAATTCTGACTCCAAATCGATGTTCAAAACCCAATTATTTACTTTAGAAAACTTTAGACAAAAACCCCCAATTTCTCTTTCTGATTCATAATCAAAATACCAAAATCGAAGATTGAATTATGTAAAATAATCAAATCCGAGTCCAAAATACTTACCCCAATCTAAATGATTAAAATCCCCTCCAAGATCGCCCAAATCCAAGCTCTATAACTCAAAATGATAACTCAATGTCCGAAATAGAATACTTATATCCACTGCTAAGCTATATGAATCATAATCGTGTCATATACCTCGCGATCGCGAAGACGAAAATAACATTGCCCCTTATTAAGCCTTTGCGTTTGCGACATCATCCACGCGAATGCGATGAACAATATCTGTCACACCTGCACCTCTTCGCGAAAATGACATCCAAATGCGGAAGCGTAGCACTAAATCGCGTGACGGTCACGAATGCGATTCCTACATCGCGAATGCAGAGCTCAAACTCTCCAAGCTCCAAGAATCACTACGCGATCGCGGTACCATTGGCGCGAACGCGAAGAGCAAACATCTCAACCCTCCGCAAATGCGCTCGACCTCTTGCGAACGCTTATGAATAAACCACTAGTAGCTCCTAGAACACTGCGTGATAGCGGCATAACCTTCGTGATCGCGAATAAGAACTGAAGCATCATAACAAGTAGAAAAACCAAAAATTCCAATAAGAGACAAAATGGCCTGGAACCACCCCGAAACATACCCGGGCCCCTCGGGACCCCGTCCAAACATACCAACAAGTCCCAAAACATAACGCTGACCTACTCGAAGCTTCAAATCACACATAACAACATCAAAACTATGAATCACAACTCAAATAAAACTTAATGAGCTATTCCAAATTTCCAAATTCCAAACTTACGCTGAACACGTCTGAACCACTCAAAATGACCTCAAATTTCGAACAGTTTATGACATAACAAACTTATTCCAACTCCAAGAACAACAATCCGGACCCGATAACATCGAAGTCAACTCCCGATCAAACTTATGGACTTTCCAAACCTCCAAATAGCCAACATTCGCCAATTACAGCCCAAACCTTCTAGAAACATCTAAATGCAAATTCGGGCATATTCCCAAATCCAAAATCACCATCCAAACTCGGTCAACTCTTCCAACTTAAAGCTTCCTAGTTGAAAATCATTCTTCCAAATAAATCCTGAACCACTTGAAAACCAAAAATGACGATACACGCAAGTCATAATACACCATATGAAGCTACTCATGACATCAAACAACCGAACTGAATGCAAATACTCAAAACAAACCGGTCATGTTATTACATTCTCCCCACTTAAACTTAAGTTCGTCCTCGAACATGCCAAGAGTCGCTCCAAAATCGTCAACTAGCTAAATGAACTCTTCATATCCATACACATGAGTGATCTCGTGCCACCTCGGTCCATATAAGCCCATGAACACGACCCCGACTAAAGATTCTTCCTTCAACCTTAGCCCACAAGACGTGGAACCAAATTCCAACATCTGGAAACCCCTATAAGATTCGGTCCTTGTATATAAACATTGTATCAATCCCAGCAAGCTACCTCAAGTTGTTAATTCACTGCCAAGGTCAAACCACACGATGTGCCACATAAATCATGTACCCACAGTAATAACTTTCGACCACAAAGCCTGCTCATTATCAAACTCGGTACCGGCAATACACTTCATATCAAAATAAATCTCATTTTGGACCTTCGCAACGCTGCTAATGATAAAAGAAACATGTAAAAATGCGTAACCACCCATGAAATCAACAAGTCGAGCTCGCTCATCTAACAAGGACTAATGCCAAATTTTATACGGATATATGATATTATTCTTCCAAATATTTCATATCCCTATACGATACTGCAAATCCCCAATCCAAAACACCATCTCACCCAGTACAAGCAGCCCAACTGACAAGTCATACCAAAATCCACATGGAAACTCACATAATGCGGTCCGTACACCAAACAAGCATTAACTTAGATATATCCAAAAATGGAAAGAAATCAAGGAGTGAGGACTATCTAAGTAGTACAACCGATATAACAACAAAAACGTAGTTTCATGAACTCATCCCACGAAGGGAAAAAATAAAACGAAAATTCATCACAAAGAAGGGTATCCCACATAACTTTGTTGTGGCGTGCAACCTGATCCCAAACATGTCAATCCACATAGGAATAACCATCGATTCATAATTCTCATGCTCACTAAGCACATGTGCGTTAACATCAAGCACAATAGAGTGCAAAAATATAGCTGTGGGGAGATGAATAGTCATAAAACAAATACAAAAATATAAAAGGCAAGAACGGCTAGTGCAATAAGAAAATGAACCTCACAAGAGCCATCTCGCCCATATATCACCATAAGACCTAAACAGGATTACAACATAGGTGTGAATAATCAAGTAGCCTCATAATCCATCATAGCATAAGGGAGAAACGCATAACATAGACCAGGACACAAATAACATCTATTCTGCCCGATGATATACCCACGGTAGAAATTGCATAAAAATAAGCAAACTAATTCTGATCATCCCCAGACAGGTATAGCCTTCCAAGAGTCCATAGAAACCTATCCATGACACATACCATCAGCTATATAATTCTCAAAAAATATCTTCACAGACTGCAATCAAGGATTAGTCAGCCTACGAGAACACCCAATCTCTAAATGTCACAAATACCAGAATGTCCATATCCAATATCAACTCCACTAATCAAATGGTTGTTACATCACTCATACACCAACATCTTACAGACATTACTCACATAGATCTACTGCGCCACATAGTAAAAACTTGAACCTTAGGAGTCCAAAACCAGGTGATCACTATAACACTAGTCAAGCATCCGCAAGTCAAATTACAATGCGTCCTCTAAAATGCACACCTCCTCAGGTGATACCAAATAGTGTCAACTTCTCTTAAACATCTGAACCCATGGCATCTAGAGCTCATGACCTTCCCTGCGAAGCTAGACCGCAACCTTATACTCATAACTTTCAATCCTACATGGCACAATGCAGCTATCATGCTAACTTGTAAAAATATAAAAATCTCATAATTAACTCTGAATCACAAGTAGGATGAACACCTCATCCACCGAGAACCTTTCACTTAACTTAATCCGGGAGGACATAACCACATGCAACACACTTCTATACCTGTGGAAGACATCAACCCTGAGGCGTGGCCATAACCATTATGAATTCTTTGAAACCTATTAACACATAATCAAATCATCATAATTGATTTCCTTTAACTCAACCAAGTCGCGCAGGCTACCAAACCCAAAAGTAACTCAACCCGAAATGCTCACTCTAAATGGACCTTCTGCAAATCTAAAGCCATTCACCTTGCTCTAATTGTAATGACCCGACCGGTCACTATGCTTTATATATCCTCATTCCCCTATTTAAGACTCATCTTATGCGCTTTTACTATTTTATGACTTGTGGGGATGGTTGGTTTGGTTTTGGAAGGGTTTGGGTTGAAATCGAAATCTGTAGTACCTTAATAGTGGCCTAAGATGGCCAAGTTTGACTTGAGTTAATATTTTGAGTAAACGACTTCGGAACTGGGATTTGATAGTTCTAATAGATTTGCATGATGATTTTGGACTTGGGCTTGTGTTCAGATCGAGTTTCGGGTGATCCAGTTGCATTTCAGCGCTTAATGTTGAAATCTAGCACCTTAAAGGTTTTAGAGTTTCTTAAATTTGGTTTGAAGTATACTTTGGTGTTATCGATGTCTGTTTAGGATTACAAGCCTGGGAATAGGTTCGTATAGTGATTTTTGACTTGTTAAAGTTTGGCGTCATTCCGAGTTGTCTATGTATGATTCATCGCATCTGGAAATAGTTGAAGAAGTTTGAAGTTCATAAGTTGATTAATTTGGTTTTAGGGAGTGATTCTTGGTTTCGATGTTGTTGTATGTGTTTCGGGGCTTCATGCAGGTCTATATTACATTTATGGACTTGTTGCTGCATTTGGACGGGGTTTCGGGTGTCTCGGGTGTGTTTCGGACCAATCAGAGTTAAGTCAAAATTACAGAAAAACTGAAGTTGGTTTCCTTCTTCGCGAACGCGGAGAAAGGCTCGTGTTCATGATGAAGGAATTGGTACTGGGGACTTTTTGTTCTACGCGTTTGTGAGAAAGGAGCCATGTTTGCACTACTCTGGGACACTGGCCATCACGTTCGCGTTCCATTGTTCGTGTTCGCGTAGTGTAAGGCCAGCTGGGGAGGGGTCAGGCTGGTAGCCTTCGCGTTCGCAAAGAGGAGCTCATGTTTGCAAAGGCTAAGACAGGTTAGCCTTCGCAATCTCGAGGCTCCTGTCACATTCGCGAAGCACATTTTCTGGGTGTGGCAGACTTTTTCCTTCGCGATCGCGAGGCCCCTATGGCGATCGCGAAGAAGGGATGTCTGGGCTAAGACTTAGGTTAAAAACGGGACTTAGGCCATTTCCTTCATTTCACACATCTCTTGGCCGATTTTGGAGCTTTTTAGAAAGGGATTTTCACCTAGCATCTTGAGGTAAATAATTTCTATACAATGTGAGTTTAATACATAGATTACGGGTAGATTTTAACATAGAAATTGTAGAAATCATGGGATTATGTTGAAAAACCAAGGGTTTGGTAAAAATAGGATTAGACCACGAAAATGATTATGGAATTGAGTAGACATTATATATTTGAGTTCATGAGGTCATGGGTAATATTATTCTACAAATATTTCCGAAATTCGGGCACGGGGGTTGGGGTGGCTTTTAGGATTTTTCTAAATTGGGTTGGGTAATTACTGTAATAGATAAATTACGCATTTTTGACCTTTGGCTAGTTTCAAATTTCTCGACATCGATTTAAGGTAATTAGTGTGGTTGAAGAGCCGAGTAGCGAACTTAGAAGCGAGGTAAGTCTCTTGCCTAACCTTGTAAGAGGGAATTGTCCCTGTAGGTGTATAAATTATTATTTGTTAATAATTGTGGGTGCTACGTACACACGAAGTGATGAGATTTCGTGCATAGCTAAAATCATGCTTATGTCCGAGTAGACTTTGGACTTTACCCTGCCATACTTGTATTATTTGAACCCAACTTTTTAGTTTAATTACTTGAATTTATAATTGAAATTTAATTTGGAATTTTGTGAGAGCGAACTTCATATTCTTGAGTTTTGGCAGAATACTTAATAGTTGGTGAAAATTATGCCTTCTTTGAATACTATTCTTGTGTTGTAGTCGTTGACTGTAGCTTGTAGAGTTTCTCTATTCCTGTGGATCGGGTCGAATGCCTTGGCTGTATATATGAGATGTATGTATGGTTCACTCCGGTCGACCCTCTGCAGTGTACACGATTATTATGGATCAGATCGTTCGACCTCGGCATAACTCTTGCGTAATATCGCTGGGAGTCCGGTTATACTTGATATTTACTTCATGACTTGAGAACAAATAATTACTTGATGGCTCTTTTTTCATTGAAATTGGCAGGTGATAATTGAGATTTTAAATTGATTTTTCGTTAAGGAATTATTTATTTATTGTTTTCCCATTCCATTGTTATTGTTGTATTTCATGCCTATTTATAATTCCTGCACTTTATTTATTGACCATTAGTAAATGTCTATGTCGACCTCTCGTCACTACTTCATCGAGAGTAGACTAGATACTTACTAGATACACGATGCTTACGTACTCATTGCTAAACTTCTGCCCAAATTGTGCAGGTACTGAGGCAGGTACATCTGGTACTCGTTCGGGCGTGCATCCACATTACCCGGAGACCTAGTGGTGAGCTTCTCCCCTTGCTCCAATCTACAACACTTGAAGTCTCCTTCCTGTTGTATTTTATATTCCTGTCTATTTTATTTCAGACAATAGTTGTAGTGGTTTGCATACACTAATAGATTGCTCGTGCACTTGTGACACCGAGTTTTGGAAATTTCTAGAAGATATTTATGGTTGTCGCCTATTAATATCACCATTTTACACTTATGTTTTATTTTTATGCTTTGAATCACCATGGACTTTTATGCTTGTTTCCTTTATTAAATAAAATTTGTTACTTTAAAAGTAATAAAATGAATAATTAAATGGATTAGTTCATCGTTGGCTTACCTAACGGCGATGCTGGGTGCCATCACGGCCTATAGTGGGAAATGGGTTGTGACACCTTGGTATTAGTGCACTAGGTTTACATAGGTCTCACAAGTCATGAGCAGGCCTAATAGAGTCTTGAGGATCGGTAATATGACATCCGTAATTATCTTCGAGAGACTACAGGGTATTAGGAAGCTTCCCTTTCTTCATATTCCATCGTGCAGTGGTGTTGTGCTAAGTATCTTTCTCTTCTTCTCTCACAGATGGTGAGAACGTGGGTCATGGCTATACCTAGTGGTAGAGGGGCTACTCCCCCCATTGTTAGAGGCTGAGGGAGGGCCACAACTCCTGCTGGAGCACGAGGGCATCCTAGAGTTACTGCTGTTGCACCACCAATGGATCCAGTGAAGGATCCTTTTTATAGAGGAGCAGGATGAGGTGCCTACAGCTGAGTCGGCCCTAGAGAAATTTATGACTGCACAGGGATTTCAGGAGGTCATGGGCCGTATGTTGCGGTTCATGGATTCGATGACTCACGCAGGGCTATTTCTAGCAGACCCATTCATATCTCAAGCGTTAGGGGGAGCACATACCCCTACCGCTTAGACTACAAGGCACGTTGCTGCCATATATTAGACCCCAAGAGCACGACCTTCGGGTGGGGCTCAGCCAGTTGCAGTAGTTATACCAGAGCTCATACCAGCCGCGACTGTTCAGCTGCAGAAGTAGTTGGACAGGTAGACCTGGCTACATCCTCCTATCTTTGGCAGTGAGCAACATGAGGACCCACAGGACTTCATTGAGCATTGCAAGGATAAGCTGCATATCATGGGAGTATTGGAGTCCAACGGGGTGGACTTCACCACATTTCAATTGGAGGGAAAATCCCACAGATTGTGGTAAACTTATCTCTGTAGAAGGCCAGTAGGTTCACCTGCCTTGACTTGGGATTAGTTCACACGTCTCTTTTTGGAGAGATATATTCAACTTTCTCAGAGGGAAGAGTTACGGGGTCAGTTCGAGCGGCTCCAGCAAGTTCAGATGTCTATGACATATTATGAGGCGAGATTCTCTGAGTTGTCTTGCCACACACTTATGGTACTCCCCACAGATGCAAAAAGAGTGCCGAGGTTTATTATGGGCTTGCATTATGGTATCCAGGTTATTATGGCCCGAGAGGTTAAGATGGGGACTTCTTATGAGCAAGTTGTGGAGATAGCATGGAGGATCGAGGGTATCCATCAGCAAGGCCAAGGGCATGCATCGAGGGAGAAGGGCCCTCGATATTTGGGGGCAGAGGTCACTTAATGAGGGGCTAGTCTAGTAGGACCATGTATTCAGCACCACTGCCTGCTCAGGGCGCTCCAGCGCGGCCCTACTTCACCGTTATTGTTAATAGTACCTACCGTCCGCCAACTATTCAGGATTTCTCTAGTGGGTACTCCGGTCACCAGGGTCAGACCTAAGGTCAGTTGTCTTCCACACCGAGAGGTTGCTTTGAGTGTGGGGAGCTTGGGCATATGACAAGGTTTTTCCCCACACTTCAGGGCAAGGTAGTATAGCAGGGCCATCAGCCCATGATCACCACACCAACTTTCGCACTACACGTCCGGCCAGCCAGAGGCGGAGAGCAGGTGGGTAGGGTTCACCCTAAAGGTGGAGGCCAGCCAAGTGGCGCTCTGGCGAGGTTCTATGCCTTTCCAGCCAGACAAGATATAGTAGTCTGAGACGTCGTGATCACATGTATTATTTATGTCTGCAGTAGGTATTCTTCAGTACTAATCGATCCAAGGTCTACATATTCATATGTATCTTCTCTATTTACTTCTTATTTGGATGTCTCTCGTGAGTCCTTCGGTGTTCTTGTATATGTGTCCACGCTAGTGGGTGATTTTGTCGTTATGGATCATGTTTACTGATCTTGTGTTGTGACTTTCTGTGGTTATGAGACCAAAGAGGATCTTTTGTTGCTCGATATGACCGTCTTTGAGGTCATCCTAGACATGGATTGGTTGTCTCCGTACCATGCCATTCTAGATTGACACGCCAAGACTATTATCTTGGCGATGCCAGAGTTGCCTCGATTGTAGTGGGGGGTTCATCTATCAGTACGTCTAAATGGGTTATCTCTTTCATGAAGGCTCGACATATGGTCGAGAAGGGTTGTTTGGCCTATCTAGCTTATGTTCAGGATACTGCTGTAGAGACCCCCACGATTGATTCAGTGCCCTGGTGTGCGAGTTCTCCGATGTATTTCCTTCTGATCTACCAGGCATGCCACCAAATCTTGATATAGATTTCTGTATTGATTTTGCACCAGGCACCCAGTCTATCTCTATCCCATCGTACCGCACGGCTCCGAAGGAGTTGAAGTAACAACTTGAGGAGTTGCTTGCGAAGGGGTTCATCAGGCCAAGTGTATCGCCTTGGGGTGCACCGGTGTTGTTTGTGAAGAAGAATGATGAGAGTATGCAAATGTGCATTGATTACTGCTAGTTGAACAAAGTTACCATTAAGAATAAGTACATGTTGTCACGCATTGATGATTTGTTTGATCTGTTGCAGGGTGCAAGAGTGTTCTCTAAGTTCAACATGAGGTTTGGGTATCATCAGCTGAGGATTCATATTTCGGATATTCCGAAGACGGCTTTCTAGACTAGATATAGGCACTGAGTTTCTAGTGATGTGTCCTTCAGCTTGACTAACGTCCCGATGGAGTTTATTAATTTGATGAATCGGTTGTTCAGGTCATATCTTGACTTATTTGTCATTGTCTTCATTGATAACATATTGATCTACTCGCATAGTATGGAGGATCACGAGCAGCATTTGAAGGTTATGCTTCAGACCTTGCGGAACAAAAGTTATATGCTAAGTTCTCTAAGTGTGAGTTCTGGTTAGATTCTATGGCGTTCTTGGGAAATGTTGTATCAGGTGAGGGTATTAAGATAAATCCCAAGAAGATCGAGGCAGTTCAGAGTTGGCCTCGTCCTACCACAACGACCGAGATTAGTAGTTTCTTAGGGTTAGAATGTTATTATCATCGATTTGTGGAGGGCTTCACATCTATTGCAACTCATTTAACTAGATTGACCCATAAGGGTGCTCCATTCAAATGCTCCGATGATTGCGAGGCGAGCTTTCAGAAGCTCAAGACTGCATTGACTACAGCAACAGTGTTAGTGTTTCCCTCTAGTTCAGGGATGTATACTTGCAATGCATCACGTGTTGGCTTGGGTTGTGTATTGATGCAGAAGGGGTGAGTTATTGCATATGTTTAACGCCAGCTAAACCCCCAAGAGAATAATTACCCCGTACATGATTTGGAGTTGGCGCGATAGTTCATGCCCTCAAGATCTAGAGGCATTATCTTTATGGGGTGTCATTCGAGGTTTACTCCGAAAATCACAGTTTGCAGCATTTGGTTAAGTAGAGGGACCTTAATCTGAGGTAGCACAGGTGGATTGAGCTACTGAAGGATTATGATATTACCATCCTCTATCATCCGAGCAAGGAGAATGTGGTTGCATATGCCTTGAGTAGCAAGGCCGAGAGTATGGTTGTTTGACATTAATTTCACTAGAAGAGAGGCCATTGGATATGGACATTGAGTCCTTAGCTAATGAACTTATGAGGTTGGATATTTCAGAGCCCAGTCAAGTTCTTGCATGCGTCGTTGCTCAGTCTTCACTATTCGAGCAGATCAAGGCTCGCTAGTTTGATGATCCGCATTTGTCAGTTCTCAGGGAGACAGCACTACAGGGTGGTGCCAAGAAGGTTACTATCGGTGAGAATGGTGTTCTGTGACTCCAAGGTCACCTATGTGTTCCTAACGTTAATGGCTTGAGGGAAAAGATCCTAGAGGAGGCACACAGTTCTCAGTATTCTATTCATTCAGGTGCTACGAAGATGTATCGTGATCTGAGGCAGCATTACTGGCGGTGGCAGATGAAGAAGGACATAGTTGAGTATGTGGCGAGATGCCTAAATTGCCAACAGGTTAAGTATGAGCACCAGAGGTCAGGTGGCATACTTCAACAGATTGTTATACCGGAGTGGAAGTGGGAGCGCATCACTATGGACTTTGTAGTTGGCTTGCCGTGGACATTGAGGAAATTTGATATCGTTTGGGTCATTATCGATAGACAGACCAAATCAACACACTTTATTCCGGCTGTGACTATGCACTCTTTAGAGAGGATGACCCAGATTTATATTTAGGAGATTGTCCGACTGCATGGTGTGCTTATTTCCATCATTTCATATAGAGGCCCTCAGTTCACTTCACATTTCTGGAGAACAATACAGAGTGAGTTGGGTACCCGGTTAGAGCTCAGCACGACCTTTCATCCGCAGACCAATGGGCAGTTGGAGCGGACAGTTCAGATTCTAGAGAATATGCTCAGAGAATGTGTGACTGACTTTGAAGGGCAGTGGGATCGATTCTTACCTTTGGCTGAGTTTGCTTATAACAATAGTTATCAGTCCAGCATCGAGGTGGCTACATTTAAGGCCTTGTATGGTCGGCGATGTCGTTCCCCCATCGGTTGGTTTGAGCCCGGTGAGTCCAGGTTATATGGTACTGATTTGGTAAAGTATGCCTTGGATAAGATAAAATTGATTTAGGAGAGACTTCGCACACCTCAGTCCAGACAGAAGAGTTACACGGATCAGAAAGCGCGTGAGTTGTCAATTATGGTGGGCGAGAAGGTTCTTCTTGAAAGTCTCACTGATGAAAGGTATCATAAGGTTCATAAAGAAGGGCAAGCTGAGTTTGAGGTTCATCGGTCAATTTGAGGTGTTGGAATGTATTAGAGAGGTTGCTTACAAGCTTGCTTTGCCTACCAGTCTAACGCGAGCTCATCCAGTTTTCCACGTGTCTATTCTCTGAAAGTACCATGCCGACAGGTCACATGTGTTAGATTATATCATAGTTCAACTAGATGAGAGCTTGGGTTATGAGAAGGAGCCAATTGACATTTATTTCCAGGCAGGTCCGCCAGGTGAGGTCTAAGAAGATTTCAGCGGTAAAGGTCAAGTGAAGGGGTCAACTAGTTGAGGAGGAAACTTGGGCGACCGAGGAGGACACGAAGAGTAGATATCCACAATTATTTAGCACTCTGGGTATGATTCTAGCCTTGTTCGAGTACAACTGTTTATTTGAGAGGTGGAGAATGTAACGACCCAACTAGTCATTTTGATTTCTAGATCCCCATTCCCCTATTTAAGACTCCCAGTATGTGCTTGTACTATTTTTTGATTTGCGAGGATGGCTGGTTTGGTTTTTGAAGGGTTCGAGTTGAAATTGGAACACGTAGTTCCTTAATAGTGGCCTAAGATGGCCATGTTTGACTTGAGTCAACATTTTGAGTAAACGACCTCGGAACTGGGATTTGATGGTTCAAATAGGTTTGCATGATGATTTTTGACTTGGGCATTTGTTCAGATCGAGTTTCAGGTTATCCGGGAGCATTTCGGCGCTTAATGTTGAAAGTTGGTGCCTTGGAGGTTTTAGAGTTTCGTAAATTTGGTTTGAAGTAGACTTTGGTGTTATCGATGTCCGTTTGGGATTCCGAGCCTGGGAATAAGTTTGTATGGTGATTTGTGACTTGTGCGTAAAGTTTGGCGTCATTGGAAGTTGTCTAAGCATGATTCGTCGCATTCTGAGCTAGTTGAAGAAGTTTGAAGTTCATAAGTTGATTATTTTGGTTTTAGGGTGCAATTCTTGATTTTGATGTTGATCTATGTGTTCTGAGGCTTTGAGCATATTTGTATTATGTTTATGGACTTGTTGGTGCATTTGGACGGGGTCCCGAGTGGCTCAAGTGTGTTTCGGACCACGTAGAGTTAAGTCAAAATTGCAGAAAATTCGCTGCTGGTTTCCTTCTTCACGAATGCGGAGAAAGGCTCGCATTCGCGATGAAAGAATTTGGGCTGGGGACTTTTTATTCTACGCGTTTGTGAGAAAGGGTCGCGTTAACGCTGCTCTGAGCCACAGGCCTTCACGTTTGCGTTCCATTGTTCGCGTTCGCGTAGTGTAAGGCCAGCTGAGGAAGGGTCAGGCTGGTAGCCTTTGCATTCACGAAGAGGAACTCGTGTTCGCGAATGGTAGGTGAGGTTTGCTAAGCACATTTTCTGGGCGTGGCAGACTTTTGCCTTCGCGATCGCAAGGACCCTATCGCGATCGCGAAGAAGGGATGTGTGGGCAGAGATTTAATTTAAAACCATGACTTAGGCCATTTTCTTCATTTCACACATCTCTTTGCCGATTTTGGAGCGTTTTAAAGAGGGATTTTCACCTAGCATCTTGAGGTAAGTATTTTCTACATAATGTAAGTTTAATAAATAGATTATGGGTAGATTTTAACATAGAAATTGTAAAAATCATGAGATTATGTTGAAAAATCTAGGGATAGGTAAAATTAGGATTAGACCACGAAAATGATTATGGAATTGAGTATAAATTATATATTTGAGTTCATGACGTCATGGGTAATATTATTCTGTAAATATTTGCGGAATCCATGCACGTGGGTACGGGGGAGACTTTTAGGAATTTTTCAAATTGGGTTGGGTTATTACTCTAATAGATGAATTATGAACGTTTGACCATATATTGATTATTTGTACGACCTTTAGCTAGTTACGGATTGCTCAACATCGATTTGAGGAAATTAGTGTAGTTGAAGAGCAGAGTAGCAAACTTGGAAGTGAGGTAAGTCTCTTGCCAAACCTTGTAAGAGGGAATTATCCTTGTAGGTATAAAAATTGTTATTTGTTAATAATTGTGGGTGCTACGTACGCATGAAGTGATAAGAGTCCGTACGTAGCTAGGACTTTATTATGCCATACTTGTATTATTTGAACCCAACTTGTTATTTTAATTAATTGAATTTATAATTGAAATTTAATTTGAAATTTTGTGAGACCGAGCTTCATTTTTTTGAGTTTTGGAAAAATACTTGATTATTGGTGGAAATTATGCCTTTATTTAGTAATGTTCTTGTGTTGTAGTCGTTGACCGTAGCTTGTAGAGTTTCTCTATTCCTGTGGATCGGGCCGAATGCCTCGGCTATATATATGAGATGCATCTATGATTCGCGTTGGTCGACCCTCGTCAGTGTACACGATTATTTTGGATTGGGCCGTGCGACCTCGGCATAACTCGTGCGTAATATCGCTAGGAGTCCGGTTATATTTGATATTTCCTTCATGACTTGAGAGTTGATAGATATTTGATAGCTTTTATTTGTTGAAATTGGCATGTGATAATTGAGATTTTAAATTGATATTTTGTTAAGGAGTCATTTATTTATTGTTTTCCCGTTCCATTGTTACTGTTGTATTTCAAGCATATTTATAATTCCTGCACTTTATTTATTGACCACTAGTAAGTGTCGATGTCAACCCCTTGTCAATACTTCTTCGAGGTTAGACTAGATACTTACAGGGTACACATTATTTACGTACACATGCTACACTTCAGCACAAATTGTGCAGGTACTGAGGCAGGTACATCTTGTACTTGTTCGGGCGCGCATCCACATTACCCGGAGACCTAGTGGTGATCTACTCCCCCTTGCTTCGATCTGCAGTACTCGGAGTCTCCTTCCTGTTGCATTTTATATTCCTGTTTATTTTATTTCTAATAGTAATTGTAGTGTTTTTTATACTCTACTACATTGCTCGTGCCCTTGTGACGCTGGGTTTTGAGAATATTTAGTAGATATTTATGGTGTTTGCCTGTTAATATCGCCATTTCACTCTTATGTTTTATTTTATGCTTTAAATCAATCACCATGACCTTTTATACTTATTTTCATAAGCAAATAAAATTCGTGATTTTAAAAGTAATAAAATAAATAATTAAATGGATTAATGCACCGTTGGTTTACCTAACGGCGACGTTAGGCACCATCGCGGCCTATAGTGAGAAATGGGTCTTGACACTAATTTTCAATAGAGAACCAATATGCACCAAATAACCCGCAATTCACTGGCACCTGAATATCCAAAGAAGCAGCCAAGCGATTCTTTTTTCCTTGCTGACTACATCCACAAGAAATATCAAGCTCGAATCATTCCCGAAGTCATCCTTTTCAAGTTATAGCTAATCCATACCTTAGTCCAGAACTGATATAACACATGACACTGCAATCCGATCATCGATAGAAAACTCTCCCATTTGGTCCGAAGTCATAGAACACATCGTTGGAAATCCACAGTTGCATTCCTTCATAGTTTCCCTGGTCCTACACTGTTAATCAGCTGAATACCACATAAACCTATGCGACACGAGTCATAAAATACTTCAAAGGCTCTGCCAATTAATACTCATCCTTGTGGCGGTCAAGCCAACTACCTTAAATGCTCTGAATGATAAGAGATACATTCCACTGAATAGAAGCCTCATACGAAACACATGACCTCGAATTTTCACGCAAGAGGTAGCCCACTATCTAGACTCTAATCAACACCTTCCCATGACCCCACCATGGTCACAACAACTAGGCAACTGATTACCCCTCTCTAGTCTACACTCGTCGACAAGATACAAGAATCCACTTCATCCCACAAATGAACAATTGGAAGATCTACCAACACATCAGTATATAAGACTGGACAACACATCGCAAAGGTTATCAAGCATCCACATTGTAAGGTCCTGTTAAATTTTCTAATGATTTAATATTTTTAAGTGCAACAAAGGTATTCGGGAATAACGTATTCGAGTATCAAAGGAGACCTATGGGGTGAAACCGCATTATTTTAACATCAAAAGTGTTTCAATGACATTGTTTATTCAAGAATACGTGGTATTACATTAAGCAAACGAGCACCAAATTCGGTTTTGATTGAAGCATTAGATCCGTATTGCAATTATGGAGCCATAGCAAAAAAGAATCGTCGAATTCAAAGATCGTATAAGAGAGTTATGCACATTTTCGGGCAAGATAGAAACGATTTCCCATTGCCAGCGCCCAGGGTAGTGCGGGGCGCTATCCCTGGCGCTGGGATTTCTTTCAGGTACTGGAACCAGCGCCACAGGAAGCCCCCGGCGCCACCTGTGGCGCTCGAAATGCTATATACTCATTCGGGTTTCATTTTACCCCATTTTTCTTGGCCGAACTTTGGAATTTTCCTCCACTCTCTCAAGACGTCCAACTCCCCCCATCTTCAAGGTGAGTAATCCCTACTAATTTGGTGTTTCATTCCATTAATTCCAATCTAGAACTAACTTAATCCGCCATGAAATCCTTACATCTTCAAGAAATTTCTTCAAGAACTGAAAAGAAGGTTTTGCAAGATTTCTTCCTAAGGGTAATTCCACACCCTTAGACTTACATGTATGGATATATTATGGGAATATGAGTAGAAATTAAGTAATGGAACTTATAGTATGGTGATTGGAAGCCATAAGTTCCCAATTTAAATACATAACCATCCATTGTAGAGATTGAAAGGTGATTATTTGATGGAATTTTGTTGGTTGGGTGTGGATGGATGGTCATGTATGTGATGTTGGAAGTTATAAATTGTTTAAGAATAAAGGTGGGATAAATTATTGGTAAATGGTAGTAGTTGGATGAACTAATACTAAGGGTAAGAGATGTAAAGATTCAGGCCCACTAGGTGTTTGACAAAATGCCTAAATGGTCTAAATTATGGAATTTGTTACTAATATTGGTCAAATTGAATTGTATTGATGTAGATTGAAGTTGTAAGAGTAGTAGGTGGTTTTAGTAGCACCAAAGAGCTCCATCAAGGTATGTTGGCTAAACTTTCTCTCTTAGAATTGAATACCATGATGTTCTCGTAAGTTCCAAGTATTGTTGTCTCAAGTTCCTTATTCTATGTTCCGAGTTGTTCCCAATAAATTTGATTGTCTCGAATAAGCAAAGTGATGAGAATTGTGTAGTCAAAACTTGTTCTGAATATTCCTATCACGTTATGTTATCCTTTAGGAATATGTTCAAGAATGCTATGTGTATTAAAATGCCATGTCTTTGAATCTCGTCCCAAATGAAGGTTATGATGCCAAATTACGCGAGAAAATCTCAATATTCTTAAGACTCTTAATTGCTCATATGTGTACCAAAAGTCTCGATTAGAAATGTCTTATTGCTAATAATCTATAAAGATGCTTGGAAGCGAAATAAGTGAATTGGGGATATAGAGTGTGGCCAACGTGCCAAGAATTTAAGTTATGATTATGGCTAGTAGTGCAAATGATTTGAGAGGATGCATTAAAGAATATGAAATGAGCCTCGACGCAATTGTTTAAAAATGATTTCGAAAATATAATTTCCTAAAAGTGTTTGTACTTAATTCATACCCATAAGTGGCTGCAATAAATATATCCAGTGTGATTCGAGTTCTCACGTATTCAGGTGTTGAAATTATATATTGTCATTTCTGAGAAAAAGTATTGCAAGAATAAATGGTGTATTGATTTTTTATGATTTTGATGTGTGTTTCTATTGTTGGTCGGTATGCCCCATTCTTTGGGAAGAAACCTTTTGTGTTTAAAGTTTCCATTACTAATGAATTTGAGGTATATGATTGCTGAAATATTCTATATGTTGATAATTGATGGTGATCTTTGAAATTGAAAGAGGTGAAAGTGTGGAATATGAAATACGGTCATTGTGCTAGGAATAAAGAATCTTGTGAATGGCCAAATGGCCAAGAGAATTTTGTTGTTGTGAGTGAGTGGAAATACTAATGAGAAGTTATAAAAACTGAAAGATGTTGAGGTGAGTACAATTGTGTTTATGTTACCTTTGTGTGCCAATCAAATCAAAAAAATATTTTTGGGAGCATCATTAGCAAAACCGAGGAAGGGTGGGTCATAAGGCCCATACCTGAAACTACACGTACCGGTGTCGGGGTGGATTGTGGTTATGGATTGTGGTTATTCCCCTTATTTGGGATGAAATTGAAATATTGGTGAAATTATGATTATTCCCCTTAATTAGGATGAAACTGGTAATAACTGTGACTTGGAAAAGTCAACCCACACGGCATATGTGGGAAGACCGCCTAGCTGATCGGGTGGAGATCGAACGCCATGTTACGCACATGGTGGTACTACTCTTGGTAACAACTTTCTTTCGCATCACAAGTAAAACCACATTGTTCGTGGGGAGATGGCCTAGCCGATTGGGCATGATCGGACTCCGTGCTAATGCAGACGGTAGTATATCGGTGCTAATGATCTCCCAACCAAAATTGTATATGAAGTTCGTATTTTGAAAATTATTATGTTTTAACTGGACATTTGGATATTGTTGATTGTGACTTGTTGTTTCTATGTATTGCCTTTTCTTATATGGGTATTCTATTTTTGAAGAGGACTCTTAGCTATACATACTAGTGTTATTCGACGGTACTAATGTCTCTTTTGCCGGGGGCGCTGCATCTTTAATGGATGCAGGTGGTTCTATAGTAGACGACATTGATCAATGATAGCAGTACACTCTCTTCAGATGATTTGGTGAGCCCCACTTCATTTCGGGGTGATGTATCTTTTGTTTCTCATGTACTTTGTGGTTAAGGTATAGCCGGGGCCTTGTTGCCGGCTTTTCCATATTTCTCTTCTGTTGTACTTAGAGGCTCCGTAGACAGGTTGTGGGTGGTATTTGATGCGGGAAGTTGAATTAGAAATGTTGGTATTTGAAAATCATATTTTCATTATATCTATAAATTCGTACTATTTTGGAAATATTGAATGAAGTTGCTAAAAGGAATGAAATGAAAGATGTTAATAAAATCTGTTCAGTGTTTGATTAATGGAGTACATCTCCTCTTATTTCATGAATAAGTTTGGGTAGAAAAAAATCTAACAGGCTTGCTCGGTCGGGTTCACTCGGTTGAGCGCCGGTTGCGCTCCCCGAGGTCGGGGCATGACAAACTTGGTATCAGAGCCTAAGGTTTTAAAGTGTCCTAGGATGTGTCAGATCTGTGTCTAGTAGAGTCCTTATTATCGGTGTGTTGTCGACCACATCTATAATGAGGAGGCTGCATGGACATTTAGGAATTTCACACTTCTTTGATACTCCAAATCGTGCGATAGAGCTCAAGATAGGAAGCTAAATTCCTCGTCATGTCTTATTTTCCATATGAGTAACTCGTGGGTTTAAGGCAGCAAAGAGGGAATGAAAGAACTAGTTGCTAAGGGAAGCATTTAATGTCACCACGCCACCAGATCATGTGGTGAGAGAACCTAAGAAACGAAAGAAGGTTGTTTGTACCAATAAGCACGAATGTTTGATTTGCAAGAAGCACCACTTGGGGACGTGTTTGATGACTCTTGAAATATGTTATGGTTGTAGAAAGAGGGGGCACAAGATGAACAAATTCCCTAGGTTTGGTACACCTAGCCATGTCTTCCCGATATGCAGGCAGGAACATTTTGCGTTGTGTTGTGAGTATGCCCAAGAGTGTGTTAGGGATGGAAGGCTTGGGAAATTCCAATGGCCCACATAACAAACCGGTATAGAGATTGTTACTCCCGACATGAAGACTTGGAGGAAGAATTGGAGGAATGTTTTTGAGGTATGCAAAAAGGGTAAATATCATATCAATGGGGTGAGTCAGTTTAGTGGACCTCATCCCCATTGCGTGAAGTGTATGAGATATTATTTGGGGGTATGACATTATGGTACCAATGTATGTTATGGATGTGGAGTCGAGGGATATCAATTAAGGTATTGCCATGTCAATCTAAAATCACCATGTAAGTCACTCCTTAGTACATCATTATGAACACCGGATTATTTTCCTTGTTGTATATGTACATCCATATTGAAGGGGCCTACATAAATATGGTCTTAACCAAAATGTTGCATGTACCTACTCTTTGAATGAGACACAGTATTCGTGAAGCCTTTTGATCACAATTCAATTATTTACGACCTCTTGAGGAATTGAGTTCTATAATTATGTCCTTGAATTGAATAATAACTCTAGGAGTAATACTTCCCACTTGCTTTCCTAAATTATCAACAAGAGACTATACCTGATGAATTTCTTACAGAACCTTTTGATTCAAATGGATAACATCTGCTCAATGGTGCTTATGCATGGACAGTCATAAAGTTTACCTATGTGGTATCAAATCCAATGTATAGAAGCCTAGTGTTGAGATCCTTCTTGAGCCACCCTTTCTCTCTCCGGTGTATGTGGCTCCTATGTTTTGAACCGTCACTTTACTCTCTTATGAATAGTATCATGAATCCTTTTCACTGTCTAGTAACATGAGAGCATATCTCAGCACCTATCATATGTATACCTGTCAATTGAAAGGGGTCACTTGTCCGCATAAAGTTTCTGGGAAATTTGAGATTTTCACAAATTCATCACAGGAAGATCTTGTTGTTCGCCTATCTCAGTATGACTTTCATGTCGAACTAGATCAGGCCTTAGTGAGTAACTAACATTGTTCCTAGCATTGTAGTTACCCATGAAGTGGTGCAGTATTGCAACTTGAGAGTTGTTATGGCAAAAACATGTCTAGCTCATAGCAAAGTGTTCATTCTCTCTAATCAATATATGATTGGATCCCAATATTAAGATGTCTTAGCTGCATGGTTTCACTCGTGTGTGGTTGAAAGTTAAGCATCCTTACAATGACTTTTCCTCCCCACTTCAGGTGGATGTTTCAGATTCTGGAACATATGATGAGCATATTAATTTGAAAGACAAGTTTGTTGTATCTCTAGTCCTCTCATATAGGATCAACTATTATGAAGGGTTAAGATATCAGAATGATAATAATCTCACAAGTGTTCAACTTCTTTTTTCATCCCCATGGGCTTGTGACATAGATTCTTTGGGTGAGTTAATGTTAAGAGCGTAAAGCAATTTCATGCATTTTGAAACTCATATAACATTCGGGGTGCCAAAATATTCTCATTTCAAGTTAAACTGATTTTCCCTACACTCCAGGAGACGACTGGTGTCACATACTTGGCTATTTCTCTTTGAGGCCTACTATTGCCAAACAAGGCACATATGGAATGAAACAATTGTTGTTGTCCTTTTCATGACTCATGGTCTTCCAAGAATAACTGACGTTAATGTCTTTATCCTCCCGACCATGCCTCTCATATGTCACATGTCTAAAATGACTCATTTCTTTTAAATCTCATAATCATGAACATGGTCCCTACATTATCAATGCCTACTAGGCAACTCTATGACTCATTTGTCGAATCAATGATGTCATCACAATGATTAATCATGCCAGCACTATTAGTAGTAACCTTCATGTCTCTTAGGATATGACTTCCTGAAATACCCTTCTCGACACGTTTATGGAATTCTTGAAAAATTCCAGCCCAATCTCGGACCTCGTTGTTCCTATTTATAGTAACCTATGGGGGTTGAAGGTTCAAACATGTCAAAGAAGAAGCATCATCCCATGAGGAAAAAAAAATATTGTAATATATTGGATAGGAAGTTTTATGGTCATATTCAAGCTAAGAACATCTTGAAGTAATTGTTGGAGGTTGCCAAAGGTTTAGTTTGGGTGTTCGGCGTAGGGACTTAGAGTTGAAGAAAGTGAACGGGTTATTCTCATTATTTTCTCTATGAATATATTGGGTGAATTGTTAAGGAAGGTAAAGTATGTGTAGTCACATTAGGTCTTATGAAATCTTGAAGGAAATAGGCCAAACTATGAGTATGATGTTTCTGCATTATTGTTCTCCGTGTACCCGGTGTTTCATGTGTCTATGTCTAAGAAGGTGAAGTTAATGGATAATTGGATTATGAGGAGCAACTATTTGCTATCGTTGTTAAAAAAGGCCGGGAGTTGAGATTGCCTCTGTTAATGTGTTATGGCGAAGTCTGAAATATTCCCACTTGAGTGTATAGTTAAATGATTGAGGATCAAAAGGTACTTTCTTTGTGTTACGATTTAAGTAGGTGCAGCTCATGTTCAGGTGCCACTTTTGATAATATATATATATATATATATATATATATATATATATATATATATATATATATATATATATATATATATATATATATATATATATATATATATATATATATATATATATATATATATATATATATATATATATGATGCTTTGTCGAGTTATGGATGTGTTGTTAGGAGTGGTTTTGGTGATTCTCTGGCAGGTGGATAGGCCCAGTTACAGGGGAAACTCTGCCGAAATTTTTGGAAATTTATGGAGTTGGTAAAATTGGGAGCTATTGGTGTGTGAATGAAGATTTAAGTCACATTGGGTGTCTATGGCGGATTCTAACCCTCATTTGAGGATGAATGATCTTAAGCGGGGGAGAATGTAAGGCCCCGTTAAAATTTTCAAATAATTTAATATTTTAAAGTGTGAAAAAGGTATTCGGGAATAACGTATTCTAGTATCAAAGGAGAACTATGGGATGGAACCGCATTATTTTGACAACAAAAGTGTTTCAACGACGTTGTTTCTTCAAGAATAAGTGGTATCACTTTAAGCAAATGATCTCCAAATTCAGTTTTATTGAAGCATTAGATCCGTATTGAAATTACGGAGACATATCAAAAAGAATCGTCGAATTCGGACATCGTATTTGAGAGTTATGCCCATTCGCGTGTGGGGAAACAATTTTCCGTCGCCAACGTCCAGGGTAGCGTAGGGCGCTATCCCTGGCGCTGGGATTTTTTTCAGGTACTGGATCCAGCGCCACAGCTAGCCCCCTTGCGCCACAGGCAGCCCCCCGGCATCACCTGTGGCGCCCGAAATGCTATATACTCATTCGGGGTTCATTTTATCCATTTTTCTTGGCCGAACTTTGGGGTTTTCCTCCACTCTCTCAAGACCTCCAACTCCCCACATCTTCAAGGTGAGTAATCTCTACTAATTTGATGTTTCATTCCATCAATTCCACTCTAAAACTAACCCAGTGCGCCATGAAATCCTTAGATCTTCAAGAACTCAAAAGAGGGTTTTACAAGATTTCTTCCCAAAGGTAATTCTACACCCTTAGACTTAAATGTATGGATATATTATGGGAATATGAGTATGAATTAAGTATTGTAACTTATATTTTGGTGATCAGAAGCCATAAGTTCCTAATTTAAATACATAACCATTATAGAGATTGAAAGGTGATTATTTGATGGAATTTTGTTGGTTGGGTGTAGATGGATGGTCATGTATGTGATGTTGGAAGTTATGATATGTTTAAGAATGATGGTGGGATAAATTGTTGGTAAATGGTAGTAGTTGGATGAACTAATTCTATGGGTAAGAGCTGTAAAGATTCATGCCTACTAGGTGTTTGACAAAATGCCTAAATGGTCTAAATTATGGAATTTGTTACTAATATTGGTCAAATTAAATTGTGTTGATGTAGATTGAAGTTGTAAGAGTAGTAGGAGGTTTTAGTAGCACTAAAGAGCTCCATCAAGGTATGTTGGCTAAACTTTCTCTCTTAGAATTGAATACCATGATGTTCCCGTAAGTTCCAAGTATGGTTGTCTCAAGTTCATTATTCTATATTCTGAGTTGTTTCCAATAAATTCGATTGTCCTGAATAAGCAAAGTGATGAGAATTGTGAAATCAAAACTTGTTCCGAATGTTCCTATCAAATTATGTTATCCTTTGGGAATGTGTTCAAGAATGATATGTGCATTAAAATGCTATGTCTTTGAGTTGTGTTCCAAATAAAGGTTATGATACCAAATTGTGTGAGAAAATCTCAGTATTCTTAAGACTCTTAATTGATCATATGTATACCAAAAGTCCTTATTGGAATTGTCTTATTGCTAATAATCTATAAATATGGTTGAAAGTGAAATAAGTGAATTGGGGATATAGAGTGTGGCCAATGTGCCAAGAATTTAAGTTATGATTGTGGCTAGTAGTGCAAATGATTTGAGAGGATGCGGTAAAGAATATGAAATAAGCCTCGACTCAATTGTTTAAAAATGATTTCGAAAATAAAATTGCCTAAAAGCTTTTGTACTCAATTCATGCCCATAAGTGGTTGCTTTAACTAATGCTTTGCATTATAAATATATCCAGTGCGAGTCGAGTTCTCACGTACTCAGGTGTTGAAATTATATATTGTCATTTCTAGGAAAGAGTATTGCAAGAATAAATGGTGTATTGATTGCTTATGATTTTGATGTGTGTTTCTATTGCTAGTCGGTATGCTCCATTCTTTGGGATGAAACCTTTTGTCTTTAAAGTTTCCATTACTAATGAATTTGAGGTATATGATTGCTGAAATATTCTATATGTTGATAATTGATGGTGATCTTTGAAATTGAAATAGGTGAAAGTGTGGAATATAAAATACGGCCACCGTGCCAGGAATAAAAAATCTTGTGAATGGCCAAATGAGCCAAGGGGATATAGAGTGTGGCCAACGTGCCAAGAATTTAAGTTATGATTGTGGCTAGTAGTGCAAATGATTTGAGAGGATGCGATAAAGAATATGAAATGAGCCTCGACTCAATTGTTTAAAAATGATTTCGAAAATAAAATTGCCTAAAAGCTTTTGTACTCAATTCATGCCCATAAGTGGTTGCTTTAACTAGTGCTTTGCATTATAAATATATCCAGTGCGATTCGAGTTCTCTCGTACTCAGGTGTTGAAATTATATATTGTCATTTCTGGGAAAGAGTATTGCAAGAATAAATGGTGTATAAATTGCTTATGGTTTTGATGTGTGTTTCTATTGCTGGTCGGTATGCTCCATTCTTTGGGATGAAACCTTTTGTCTTTAAAGTTTCCATTACTAATGAATTTGAGGTATATGATTGCTGAAATATTCTATATGTTGATAATTGATGGTGATCTTTGAAATTGAAATAGGTGAAAATGTGGAATATGAAATACGGCCATCGTGCCAGGAATAAAGAATCTTGTGAATGGCCAAATGAGCCAAGGGGATATAGAGTGTGGCCAACGTGCCAAGAATTTAAGTTATGATTGTGGCTAGTAGTGCAAATGATTTGAGAGGATGCGATAAAGAATATGAAATGAGCCTCGACTCAATTGTTTAAAAATGATTTCGAAAATAAAATTGCCTAAAAGCTTTTGTACTCAATTCATGCCCATAAGTGGTTGCTTTAACTAGTGCTTTGCATTATAAATATATCCAGTGCGATTCGAGTTCTCTCGTACTCAGGTGTTGAAATTATATATTGTCATTTCTGGGAAAGAGTATTGCAAGAATAAATGGTGTATTAATTGCTTATGGTTTTGATGTGTGTTTCTATTGCTGGTCGGTATGCTCCATTCTTTGGGATGAAACCTTTTGTCTTTTAAGTTTCCATTACTAATGAATTTGAGGTATATGATTGCTGAAATATTCTATATGTTGATAATTGATGGTGATCTTTGAAATTGAAATAGGTGAAAGTGTGGAATATGAAATACGACCACCATGCCAGGAATAAAGAATCTTGTGAATGGCCAAATGAGCCAAGGGAATATAGAGTGTGGCCAACGTGCCAAGAATTTAAGTTATGATTGTGGCTAGTAGTGCAAATGATTTGAGAGGATGCAATAAAGAATATGAAATGAGCCTCGACTCAATTGTTTAAAAATGATTTCGAAAATAAAATTGCCTAAAAGCTTTTGTACTCAATTCATGCCCATAAGTGGTTGCTTTAACTAGTGCTTTGCATTATAAATATATCCAGTGCGATTCGAGTTCTCTCGTACTCAGGTGTTGAAATTATATATTGTCATTTCTGGGAAAGAGTATTGTAAGAATAAATGGTGTATTAATTTCTTATGGTTTTGATGTGTGTTTCTATTGCTGGTCGGTGTGCTCCATTCTTTGGGATGAAACCTTTTGTCTTTAAAGTTTCCATTACTAATGAATTTGAGGTATATGATTGCTGAAATATTCTATATGTTGATAATTGATGGTTATCTTTGAAATTGAAATAGGTGAAAGTGTGGAATATGAAATATGGCCACCGTGCCAGGAATAAAGAATCTTGTGAATGGCCAAATGAGCCAAGGGAATATAGAGTGTGGCCAACGTGCCAAGAATTTAAGTTATGATTGTGGCTAGTAGTGCAAATGATTTGAGAGGATGCAATAAAGAATATGAAATGAGCCTCGACTCAATTGTTTAAAAATGATTTCGAAAATAAAATTGCCTAAAAGCTTTTGTACTCAATTCATGCCCATAAGTGGTTGCTTTAACTAGTGCTTTGCATTATAAATATATCCAGTGCGATTCGAGTTCTCTCGTACTCAGGTGTTGAAATTATATATTGTTATTTCTGGGAAAGAGTATTGCAAGAATAAATGGTGTATAAATTGCTTATGGTTTTGATGTGTGTTTCTATTGCTGGTCGGTATGCTCCGTTCCTTGGGATGAAACCTTTTGTCTTTAAAGTTTCCATTACTAATGAATTTGAGGTATATGATTGCTGAAATATTCTATATGTTGATAATTGATGGTTATCTTTGAAATTGAAATAGGTGAAAGTGTGGAATATGAAATATGGCCACCGTGCCAGGAATAAAGAATCTTGTGAATGGCCAAATGAGCCAAGGGAATATTGTTGTTGTGAGTGGCTGGAAATACTACTAAGAAGTTATACAAAGTGAAAGATGTTGAGGTGAGTACAATTGTATTTATGTTACCTTTGTGTGAAAATCAAATCAAAAAACGATTTTTGGGAGCATCATTAGAAACTGAGGAAGGGTGGGTCATAAGGCCCACACCTGAAACTACACGTGTCGATGTAGGGATGGATTGTGGTTATGGATTTTGGTTATTCCCCTTATTTGGGATAAAATTGAAATATTGGTAAAATTGCGATTATTTCCCTTAATTGGGATGAAACTGGTAATAACTGTGAATTGAAAAAGTCAACCCACACGGCATATGTGGGAACGCGGCCTAGCTGATCGGGTGGAAATCGGACGCCATGTTGCACACATGGTGGTACTACTCTTGGTAACAAATTTCTTTCGCATCATATGT
This sequence comes from Nicotiana tabacum, assembly GCF_000715075.1. Classification (NCBI taxonomy): domain Eukaryota; kingdom Viridiplantae; phylum Streptophyta; class Magnoliopsida; order Solanales; family Solanaceae; genus Nicotiana; species Nicotiana tabacum. The sequence continues at coordinate 58,924,759 of NC_134081.1, read as the reverse complement.
CAAACCACATTATTCGTGGGGATATGGCCTAGCCGATCGCAATTGATCGGACTCCGTGCTAACATACGGTGGTATATCAGTGCTAATGATCTCCCAACTAAAATTGTATATGAAGTTCGTATTTTGAAAATTATTATATTTTAACTGGATATTTGGATATTGTTGATTGTGACTTGCTGTTTCTATGTATTGCCTTTTCTTATATGAGTATTCTATTTTGGAAGAGGACTTTTAGCTATACATACTAGTATTATTCGACGGTACTAACGTCCCTTTTGACGGGCCACTGCATCTTTAATGGATGCAAGTGGTTCTATAGCAGGCGGCATTGATCAATGATAGTGGTACACTCACTTCAGCTGACGTGGGAAGCCCCACTTCATTTCGGGGTCATGTATCTTTGGTTTCTCATGTACTTTGTGATTGAGGTATAGCCGGGCCTTATTGTCGGCTTTTCCATATTTTTTTCTGTTGTACTTATAGGCTCCGTAAACAGGTTGTGGGTGGTATTTGATGTGGGAAGTTGAATTAGAAATGTTGGTATTTGAAAATCATGTTTTTCATTATATCTGTAAATTCATATTATTTTGGAAATATTGAATGAAGCTGCTAATAGGAATGAAATAAAAGTTGTTAATGAGATCTTTTTAGTGTTTGATTAATGGAGTACATCTTCTCTTATTTCATGAATGAGTTTGGGTAGAAGAACATCTGACAGGCTTGCTCGGCCGGGTTCACTCGGTTGAGCACCGGTCGCGCTCCTCGAGGTCGGGGTGTGACACACATCCCTTTGCATCCCATCCGCATCATCAGAAGTCGTTGGTGCATAATGATACTTGGTGCTCAGCATCATATACGGTCGAATAGGAAGAATCAAAGTTGCAGTTTTCATGTTGAAACAAGGCCACATGATAAGGAAAGAAGGAAGGGAAATTTCCTAAATGCTATGTAGCCTCTCGATAATAGGTATGGACGTCATCATACTGATTCGCAAGACTCTACTAGACACTTGCTCATGACTCGTAGAACTTATGAACCTGGTGCTCTGATACCAACTTGTCACGACCCAAACAATACTACTAAATCATGATGGCACCTAACCCAACCCGCTAGGTAAGTGAAATAATATAAGTTTCAACTAAATTAAAAAATCAACACTATGTATAATAGAAACTACAACCAAATTCAATATAACTACCCCAAGGATTGGTAGTACAAGACATGAAACATTATGATTTAGTTTCACAAAGCTGATATGAATAATAAATACAATGTTTGTTTGAAGTTTACATAAATAGAATTTAAATCCCAAACTACCATGAACAAGAGGTATCTTGAATCTGGAATACGGGTACGCTTTCAATGCTAGGCTTCGTCTTCCACTGCTACACAGTTCCAAGATCTGCACGCAAGGTGTAGAAGTGTATTATGGGTACAACCTACCCCATATACATAGTAAGTATGTTGACTAAACTCAGTGAAGTAGTGGAGAGGTTTTAAGTCAAAAGATACTCACTCAATATTTTACATGTGCAGATATTAATCAAAAAAAGCAATACGAAAAAGAGACATGAATAATTATGTAATAAATGAAACAAAAATACAAATGACAGAGGGGCCCAAAATATCATCACTTCACAGTATCACAACACAATACAATAATAGAAATCAATAGACAAGAATAATCATAAAATATCTACTTTGTTGCAGCGTACAACCCGATTCCACACATAATATATATATATATATATATATATATATATATATATATATATATATATATATATATATATATATATATATATACACACACACACACACACACACACACACACACACACACACACCACACATAATATCTTCTTCTTTGTGGCGCACAACTCGATTCCAATATCAATATAGATTCATTTGAAACTATTTAACAACAACCAAGCACGGAAAATTCACAACCTGACACCAAGAAAAATAACACGCAGAATTCAACTAAGGAAATACAAACTAAACAAAATGAGACGGGCAACACAGTGCCCCAGACTAGTCTCCCACATATAAAGACAAGGATTCCACAAAGCACAAATATAAAACTAATTTAAAAGTCACCCAATTCGTCTAAGCAATGAAGTGTATAACATGAACCGCGGAAGGATATACGCAAGGTAAAAATAGGTATCAAGTAGAGGTGTGTTATAAGTGAAATTATGTAACAAAAAGAGGCATGAAACAAGAAAAGGCATATAGGAAGTGAACGTAAGTAGTACGTGAAGTTGTGTAACAGGTCGAGACATCTAATAAGCAAATCACGTAACAAATAGAGGCATATAACAGGTACGAGCTAATAACAAGTAAAGGCATGAATTCAAAGAGAACATGTAGCAGAGTAAATCAAGTAAAATCGTAGGAGTAATAATAACATACAAAGTAGGAACATAAATATAACAGTATCAGGCCAAACATGAAACACATAGGTAATTATATAAGGAACACAAAAGTTAATATAACTTACAAACATCAAGCATTAATCGAAACCAAAGCAGAAGGCATATAAGTATTTAACGAATGAGTAATCATAACAAAAAGCCAAGTCTCATTCTTCTCACATTATAACAACCAACCGGCCAATCTTATTCCACACCGCACAGCGATACATATCGTGCCAACAACATATCAACCGCACGAAAATATCTATCGTGCCAAACATATCCCTAAGGCCCCAATCATCATATCTTACTACAAATAAAGAATCTCAAGTAGCATGACAATAACAGGTATAGATGATTGTTCATGAAGCTTCAGTTTAATTAGGAAGGTAAACGTTCACAAAATAACATATTAAATCCTTTTAAGATGTCATATGTTCTAACATGATTTCTAACACGGATCATTGAATTTTTAGTAGTCGTAGAATTAAATGAAACATAGGACAAGGGATAACCAAGTTCAACAAGGCATGAAGGAGCATATAATTTCCCCTCCCAAACATGGAAACCTTGACACATGCATATACGCTCGTCACTTCGTATATGCATCATCCCCGCATGTAGAAAACAATATCATTTATTAAATAAAATTCCCTCAACAAATCTAGGCAAAATACTTACCTCAAACAAGCCAAATCGATACACTAGAAGTGTTATCCCATACGAATTGGCCTCCGAACGGCTTGAAACTAGCAAAAATAACTCAAAAACATCAAATAATGCCATAGGAATTGATCACAAATGATAAAGATTAAATATTTAATCAAATACTCAAAGTCAACAAAAACTTTAACCCCTGACCGCACCCCTAAATCTGACAAAACTCATAAATTCCAATAAGCCATTTGAATATGAGTCCAACCATACTAATTTCATTCAATTCTGACTGCAAATCAATGGTCAAAACCCAAATATTCACTTTAGAATGTTTAGACAAAAACCTGCAATTTCACTTTTAGATTCATAATCAAAATGCCAAAATCGAAGATGGAATCATGTAAAATAATCAAATCCGAGTCAAAAATACTTACCCCAATCCAAATGGTGAAAATCCCCTCCAAGATCGCCCAAATCCGAGCTCTATAACTCAAAATGTGATAAAATAACTCAAAACCGTAAGTAGAATATATATATATATATATATATATATATATATATATATATATATATATATATATATATATATATATATATATATATATATATATATATATATATATATATATATATATATATATATATATATATATATATATATATATATATATATATATATATATATATATATATATATATATATATATATATATATATATATATATATATATATATATATATATATATATATATATATATATATATATATATATATATATATATATATATATATATATATATATATATATTGCACTGCCCAGCAATATGAATAACGGTCGCATCATATACCTAAAGATCGCGAAGAAGAAAATAACATTGCCCCTGAATAAGCCTTTACATTCGCAGCTTCATCAACACGAATGCGATGAACAACATATTCCACATTTGTACCTCTTCATAAATGCGACATCCTGACGCTGACATGTAGCACCAAATCACCCGACCGTCGCGAACGAGATGCCTACATCACGAACGTGAAGCTCAGACTCTCCTAGCTCCAAGAATCACTACGCAATCGCGGTACCATTGGCACGAACGCGAAAAACAAACATCTCAACCCTCCGTGAACGCGCTCATCCTCTCACGAACGCGATGAATAAACCACCAGCAGCTCCCAGAACACTATGTGATCACGGCCTAAACTTCGCGATCGCAAAAAAGACCTGAAGCATCAAAACTAGCAGAAAAACCAGCAATACCAATAAGAGACAAAATGGTCTGGAACCACCCTGAAACTCACCCGTGCCCCTCGGGATCCCATACGAATATACCAACAAGTCCCAAAATATAACACGGACCTACTCGAGGTCTCAAATCACATATAACAACATCAAAACCACGAACCGCACCTCAAATCAAACTTAATGAACTATTTCCAACTTCCAAATTCCAAACTTACGCAGAACATGTCTAAATAACTCGGAATCACCTCAAATTTTGCACACTAGTTCTAAATGACATTACAAACTTATTCCAACTCCCAGAATAATAATCCAGACCTGATAACATCGATGTCAACTCCCGGTCAAACTTATGGACTTTCCAAATCTTCAAATTGCCAACTTTTACCAATTAGAGCCAAAACCTTCTAGAAATATCCAAATGCAAATTTGGGCATACGTCCAAATTCAAAATCACCATACACAAAAGTCAAACTCGGTCAATTCTTCCAACTTTAAGCTTCCTAGATGAATATCATTCTTTTAAATAAATCCCGAACCACTTGAAAACCAAAACCGACGACATACATAAGTTATAATACACTATATAAAGCTACTCATGACCTCAAACCACCAAAATAAATGTGAATGCACAAAACGACCAGTCGGGTTGTTAGACTCTTATAGTCCAGCCCTTCCCCGAACCCTGTGCATAGCGGGAGCTTAGTGCATCGATATGCTGTTTGATCTTATAATTTTATTCGTCCATTTATTGCTATTTATTTTCTACTTATTACTTGCATAAGTTTATAAGTAAGTGTCTTGTAATAGCCCCACCACTACCTCGCCGAGGTTAGGCGAGACACTTACTGAGTACATTAGGTCGGATGTACTCATATTATACTTCTGCACTTCTTGTGCAGATTCAGGCATTGATACCAGCGGAGTCCTGGGAGGTGCTTAATCGTTACTAGTTGAATACTTGTGGTAGTGTTGCATACATGTTCGCAAACTTTGGAGCCACCTTCATTATCTCTGCTACTCTTTATTTGTATTAGAAAGTATTGTATGTAATTTCCGACTTTGTATTGTTTAGGCGATTGTACTCGTTTTAGACTGGCTATGTAAATTTGGAGCTTTACTCTTTAGTTATGATACTATGCTGTTATATTTTTATTTTTTTAGATTGTTAAGTGTTGGCTTGCCTAGTAAGTGGATTAGGTTCCATCACGATCCCTTTGGTTTGGATTTCGGTCATGACACACTTAGTGGATGACTAGCAGCCTCTAACTGTTCATAGAAATTCTTTGCTTCATCATTAGGAGCTTGTTCAACAATTTCAATTGGTTAAAAGCCAAAGTGCATTCCAAAAGCATCTACAAGCATATCATGAAATCTAGAATGTTGAACACTATTATTCACTGGCCTACTACTTTTGCCAACAATCATATTTTCAAATATACCATTACTACCATCGATCTCATCATGATTAGTCCACACAAAATATTTAACTATAAATCCTTTATTATAAAGATGAGTCTTAACCATAACAAGTTCATAAAATGTTATACATTTGTACTTCACATAAGGGCACATAATCATTCCTTCAATTTGAAATGGAGAAAGTGATATTGCATGCCTAATAAACATATCAACCCCTTGAACAAAATCCTCCATCAATCTCCTACCATTAGAAAATTTCTATTATACATCCAACTACGATATTCCGTATACACAAAGAACACAGAAAGAGATTGAGAATTTTCACAGATATATTTAAATATTCAAACCCTAAATCCAATATAATTCAACCTTTAGTTTAAAGATTCATAATTAAAACACAAATTTTAATAATTATAGATTCTAACAATATCATTTTAAACTATAGCCCTAAATTTTGAGTTAATCTTCAATTTAAAGATCTTAACCCTAAAGTCAATATAATTAAACCTTCAATTTAAAGATTCATTATTCAAACATAAATTGTAGCAATTATAGATTCTAACTATATTAATCTAAACTATAGCCCTAGATTTAGATTTAACCATCAATTTAAAGATTCAAACCCTAGATTCAAATCCTAAAGTCAATATAATTCAACCTTCAATTTAAGGATTCATTATTCAAACATTAACTCTAATAGTTATAAATTAATTTAAACTATACCCCCAAATGTAGATTCAACCATCAATTTAAAGATTCAAACCCTAAAGTACATATAATTTAACCTTCGGTTTAAATATTCACATCATGATTTTAATGATATTAATTTAAACTTTAATAATTTAACCTTCAATTTATCACAACCCAATTTTCACTAAAGATCGTGATGGCGCCGAACGTCGTTTTTAGACGAGGAAATGGTGAACTATCCATTAAATTATTTATTTTATTACTTTTAAAATCATAAATTTAATTTAATAAAGAAACCAAGAATAAGTAGTCATGGTAACATAAAGCATAAAATAAAATATAAGAGTGAAATAGTGATATTAATTGGCAAAAACCATAAATATCTACTAGAAATTCCCTAAACCCTGTGTGACAAGTACACAAGCAATCTAGTAGAATATATAAAATCGCCTACAACTATTGTCTGAAGTAAAATAGACATAAATAATAAATACAACAAAAGGAGGCTCCGGGTGCTTCAGAACAGAGCATGGAAAGCAGCTCACCACTAAACCTTTGGATAAAGGGGTGCGCGCCTGGACGGACACCAGTTGTGCCTGCCTCAGTACTTGCACAATGTGTGCAGAAGTGTAGCGTGAGTACGTAAAACAACGTATACCCAGTAAGTATCTAGTCTAACCTTGAAGAAGTAGAGACGAGGGATCGACTTCGACACTTATTAGTGGTCAATATATATAAAGTGCAAGAATTATAAATAATCATGAAATACAATAGTAATAATGGAATAAGAAACAATAAATATTGATTCTTTAACAGAATATCACTTTACAACCTCCAATTAACACATGCCAATTTTAACACATAAGAGCCTCCAAGTAATCATCAAATCTCAAGTCAAGAAGGAAACATCAAGTATAATTGGACTCCTAGCAATATCATGCACGATTTATGCCGAGGTCATACGGCCCGATCCAGAATAATGTGTACACTGCCGAGGTTCGACCGGCCTGAATCATAGATGTCACCACCCAAACTCCACAATAGGTCGTGATGGCGCCTGACGTCGCCGTCAGGCAAGCCAACGATGATTGATCCACTTACTCATTTTTATTCCTTTTGAAATCATAATTTCCATTAACTAAATAGTATGAAATAGAATTTACAGGATGAAACAATGATAATTACGTGAACTACAATACTAAACATCCAGTAGGAACCCCCAAAACCCGGTGTCACAAGTACCTGAGTATCAACAAGGAAATATGATAAAAAATAACATCTGTCTGGAATACAAATTAGACAGGAGAATGTAAATAACTCTGATGGAGACTCTGTATGCTGCGGACTTGTAACATGGGATGTAGCTCACCTACGTCTCTGCAATAGTCGTGCCTCTGCGCCCACAAGACTACTAAACATATATGTACCTGCACAAAATGTGTAGCAAGTGTAGCATGAGTACATAAAACACGTGTTACCCAGTAAGTATCTAGTCTAACCTAGAAGAAGTAGTGATGATGGGGTCGACATCGACACTTACTATAGGCTAACAATAAAATACTGAAATTATAATTAAGCATGGATTATGTAAATACAGCTTAAAACTCAATAACAAGAAATATATAATCAATTCTATCACTGATAGTAAATCCCAAATTAATTTCCATCATTTAACAAATTAATCTCTCAAGCCAATGAAACAATATCAATTATAATTGGACTCCAAGAATTATTACGCACGAATTATGCCGAGGTCGTACGTTCCGATCCAAAATACAAATATATAAACTATGCACTGCCGAGGGTCAAATGGCACGAACCATAGATGCATTTATCTGCTAATGAGGTATTCGTCCCGCTCCACGAGAAGAGAAAATACTTTATAAGCAACCGATTCAAGATTATTAAGAGGCTAATATTCAAAGAAACACCAATTCTCATTAACGGTCAAGTGACCCGTCAAAACTCAAGTAAATGAAATTTAACCTTTTACAATTCCTTTATCAAGTTTCAATATGATTTAAGCGATTAAATTAACAAGTAGGGTTCAAACATCGCAAGTATAACATGATTTGGGTCCTAGACTACCCGGACATAAGCATAATTAGTAGCTACGTACGGACTCTCGTCACCTCGTGCATACGCAGCCCCCACAAATAGAAGCACATATTAAATCAATTCACCTATGGGGTTAATTCCATCTTACAAGGTTAGAAAAGAGACTTACCTCGCTCCGAAGTTCCATAACCGGATCCAAAGATTTTCTAACAACTCAAATTGGCGCTCGTCGCTCCAAAATTAGTAAATAAATGTGAAATTACATGAACATATACTCTAATACTCATAATAAATCAATTTATAACAATTTCCAACTCCACTAGGAAAATTGATTAACTCAACCTCGGGCCCACATGCCCGGATTTCAAAACTTTTCGAAGATAATCATTACCATAACACTACGAACCCAAATATATGATTTATTCCCAATTCCATGTCCAATTTCGTGGTCAAAATCCAAAAATATCAATTTCTAGGTTTTCTTACAAAATCCCAAATTTCTACTACTTTTTATGTTTAAATCCATATATAAACCAAGTATTTAACTTATAATAGGTGGGAATCACTTACCTTGTGATGGGTAACGAAGAAGATCCTCCAAAATCACCCCTAGCTCGGTTCCCATGGAAGATTGAGATAAAATGAGCCAAAACCCGTTTTGGCAAACTTATGCACTGCCCAGGCGACCCTTCTTTGTGTTTGCGTGAAACGCCTCGCGTTCGGGAAGGCCATATGCCACTGCCTCAAAATTCCTCTTCGTGTTCGCATCACCTACGCCGTATTCGCGAAACCTCAGACCCCTGCCCCTTTGTGTTCGCGGTCCAAGAGCCGCGTTCGCGAAGGCCAACCTGCTCCAGGCCCAGCTCCCCCTTTCCTTCTACGCATTCGCATTCGCGTAGGTTTTTCAAGCCTTTCTCCGCGTTCGCGACCCCTGTGTCGTGTTCGCGATGAACAAAAATCAACCGTATAAAAACCCTTCTTCGCGAACGCGGCACTCCCCTCGCGTTCGCGAAGGACAAACTCAGAACCAGCAACAGCGGCAGCCAAAACAGCCCGAATTGGTCTGAAACCACTCCGAATCACACCCGAGGCCCCCGGGACCCCGTCCAATCACACCAACAAGTCCCAAAATATAAAATGAACCTGCTCGAGGCCTCAAATCACATAAAACAACGCTAAAACCATGAATCGCACCCCAATTCAAGCTTAGTGAACTTTAGAACTTCAAGCTTCTACATTCGACACTGAAACCTATCAAATTAAGTCTGATTGACCTCAAATTTTGCACACAAGTCATAATTGACATAACGGACCTACTCCCACTTCTGGAATCGGAATAGGACCCCGATATCAAAAAATCCACTCCCGGTCAAAGTTTCCCAAAAATCATCCAATTTCGAACTTTCGCCAATTGACGTCGAAATGACCTACGGACTTCCAAATCAATGTCTGAACACGCTCCTAAGACCAAAATCACCATACAGAACTATTCTCAGGCTCGGAATCCCAAACGAACATCAAAAACATAAAAATCCACTTCAGCCCAAATTTAGGGAATTCTTAAAACTTCAAAATGCCAACCTTCCGTAATAAGCGGTGAAATACTCCTGGGCCACCCGATACTTGACCCGAACTTATGCCCAAGTCCGAAATTATCATACCAATCTATTGGGTCCTTCAAATCCCGATTCCGAGGTCGTTTACTCAAAAGTCATTCCTTAGTCAATTCTTCCAACTTAAAGCTTCCGAAATTAGAATTTTCTTTCCAAATCAATTCCGAACTTCCCGAAATTTAATTCCGACCACACGTACAAGTCATAATACCTGAAGTGAAGTTACCCAAGGCCTCAAACCGCCGAACGACGCGCTAGAGCTCAAAGTGACCGGTCAGGTCATTACATTCTCCCCTGTTTAACATACATTCGTCCTATAACGTGCTAAGAACTGCTATGGAGCTTTCCGAAATCACTGTTCAACACCTCGTGCACATACTCGTACCACCACAACCCAGTTGAGCACATTATCTCGAGTCAGTCTGAAGATCCTCCCTATTATTCAGTCAAGTAAGCCTTAGAGCCAAATTCCAACATCTGAAATCCTCTACCAAGCCTGCTTTCAACATACGAACATCGTATCAGTCACCACCCCCTGTACCAAAACATGATTGTATACCCTTACTGAATTCACACCCTGCACCGCATAATTCACATGACCATAATAACATCATCTGACAATAATAGCCGAAATTCCACGAATCTGATGCTCACAACACATCTCATGGCGCATATAAATCCTGTTCCAACTCTTGCAATACTGACACGAGGGAAGAGATGTGTAGAAATTCATAACCACCTGCCGAATTAACAAATCATTGAGTCTCTCCTCCTGACAAGAACCATTACTTCATTCTGAACTAAATAATGATATTTGCCCTTTAATATGCCTTATATAAATCTGATTGCACTAATCCCAGGTTCAATAATCTCATCTCACCCAGTACAAGTTGCTCTGGCAATAAGCCACTGCAAACACTATCTAAGATTTCATATGATGCCATCAATGCGCCTGCAATCTACAACTAGAATATGACACATAACGAAGAATGAACTCTGGAAAAGAACTATCCAGCCAGCGTAACGAATAAAACGGCCATCAAATACTATGAGCCTTTCTCAGAGGTAAGAAACGGGACACCCAAAATGAATATAAAGAATCGTGCTTAACATCTCACTGTTGCGGCGTGCAACCCGATCCAAACATGACGATGTTGCAGCATGCAACCGATCCACACAACATACCCGTGGCAGCGTGCCCACGTGATCCAAACAATATACCTGTGGCGGCATGCCACCCGACCCGCACATGACAATCTAAAGATAACACACATCAAGTCGTAACGCTTACACTCATGAAATGTCTGAATATCAACCACAGGCACATCAAGTGCATAATACAATTCCTGGGGAGACGGATAGTGCCATATGCTACGAAACCCAAGCACTACTAAGGTGCGATATGTGACTTGCATCTCGAGAGCCATCCTGCTCACATAACACTACAGTTGCGCGGGACCTCAACACATGTGCGAATAATCAAGTTGTCTCACAACCCACATGGCACAAAAGAGTATTACCTGGAATAGCTGACGACGAAAATAACATCCAATGTCCAAAGACTCCTCCTAAGAAATGCTCTGCTGAATGAACCCACCCAGCTTGGTGTAGAGCACACATCCACATTTAGACCCATCAACGGACCTCAAGCCGATTCTGATTAGACCATGCTGGGAAAATAACCTTTTAAGGACCCACAATAACCTATTCATGACACATAAGAACAGCCGTCAAATTTGGAACAAACTCACACGGTCCACAACCCAAGGAATAGAACGTCGCGCATGCATTAACTCTCACATTTGCGATATTACCAAAACCTCCATATTTGGTTTCAATTTGTAATAATCAAGTGACCAACATGTCACACTTATACAAATCCTCTATGGGGTACGCTCCCACAACCTTTCGCTCAGGTAGTAAGGTCCGCACATCCATACCACCAACCGCTCAAATTCTGTAAAACGAATCAAAAATCCGCAAGTCAATACACAAAGCCTCTTCCATATAACACCATCCTCAGGTGACACTAAAGAAAATATCAGCTTACTCTGAACATCTAAATTCACTCCTGTTCATCCGAGCTCGTAACATTCTATCAACATTGAACCGCAACCATGACCTTCAGCTTCCAGTCCCCATGCCGCTCACTGCACCTATCATGCTGCTATAGAAGATTACCAGAACTCATCATAACTCTTGAACTAATAGTAAAATAAACACTTCCTTGGCTAGAAAAAATTTCACTCAGCTCATTTCAGAAGAACCAACGCAACACGCAACTGAATTCTCAAACCGCAGAAAATACAAACCTCAAGTCGTGATCTAGACCGTCATAACTCTTTCGTAATTCATTTACACAATAAAGCCATTCGAATCAAATACCTCCCAAATCAACCAAGTTGTGGTGGTGCTCAAGCCCAAGTATACAACCATAAACTACATGTATAACTTTACGCTGAAGAAACTGATCGTTGCCACAATCTTACTGATTCATCCATTACTAACCGACCCAACTTCTTCCAATTTATTCTCTATATGACTTAGAAACAATAATATCTCCATTCAAACGTAACGAACCAAATCTGCACTCGTCTCGAGTGACCCGTATCATGAGACCACATCGTCTTATTACTCATGAATCATCTCATATTCTCCTTATGCGCATTAAAGCATCTCCAACTGGTTCACCCATTCTGCAAGACCTTCCGCGAATCCGAAACTATTTCCTCATTTCCTATAACATTACACTGCATACCCAATGATAACATAGAACATCCCAAGTCTTTAGGCACCGCACTTAAATTCTTGAACCCACTAGGACCACAATTGAGAGTCACCCACTGTGACTTGGTCCCGAATATAAGCCGAACTCTAGTGCGTTGTTAGCACGGGAACACCCTATCAAAGAAGCACCCGACTAGATTCTTTTCCTTGTACATAACCCCCAAAACCTGAACATGAATTGATAAGCCTAAGTATAGCACACATTCCTTAAATCCTTTGCTCAAATTACCACTGATATTTTCTTTCCATAGTCATAATAACCCACCAATACACTGATGACCACAAACCGCACAAGCAGACAACTATGTGATCCAACCATAGACGGTGGAGCTCCCCCACATAGCTTGAAGCTACAATTTCATAACCCTGGAACTCACTAAGATTCTTCCTTCCCAATTATCATGATCTCGCACAATCAACCTGCCAAATTTCTCGAAATCTGTAATGACCCAACCGGTCATTTTAACTTTTAGAAACCCGTTCCCTAAAATAAAACTCCCTAAACATGCTTTTATTAATTTATGACTTGCGGGGATGGTTGGTTCGGGATTTGGAAGGGTTTCGATTGAAATCGGAACACTTGGTTCCTTAAGTTAGCTTTAAATGGACAAGTTTGACTTCGGTCAACATTTTGAGAAAACAACCCCGGAATCAGGATTTGACGGTTCCAATAGGTTCGTATGATGCTTTTGGACTTGGGCGTATGTCCGAATCGGGTTTTGGATAACCCGGGAGCGTTTTGACGCTTAATAGTAAAAATTAACTATTTGAAGGTTTAAACTTCTTTAAATTTGGTTTGGGGTAGGTTTTTGAGTAATTGAAGTCCGTTTGGAATTCTGAGTTTGGGAATAGTTCCGTATAGTGATTTAAGACTTGCACGCAAAATTTCGTGTCATTCCGAGTAGTTTAAGTATATTTCAGCGCATTGGAAGACCTTGGCCCAGGCGAGTGAAACTCGAACTTGCGAGGATTTTCCGCAGGTGCGAAAGCCGCAGATGCGAATACCTTCTGCGTGTGCGAAAAATCTGTCTGGGCAGAACCTTAAAATGGACGAAGCTTAGTCCATTTTTGTTCATTTTTCCTCCATGTTTGCGCTCTTTCAGAGCTCTTTGTGAGGAGTTTTCAACTAACAACTTGGAGGCAAGTTAATTCTACACCCTTTGAGTTAAATACATAGATTATGGGTAGATTATAATTAGTAAATCTTAGAAATCAAGGGTTTAGGTGAAAAACTTAGATTTTTATAAAAATGAGATTTTAACCACGAAAATGGTTATGGAATTGGATAGAAATTATATATTTGAGTTCTTGAGATTATGGGTAACGTTTTCATCCGAACATGTCCGAAATTCGGGCACGTGGGCCCTGGGTGAATTTTAGGAATTTTACCATTTTGGATAGGGTAATTTATTTAATAGATGAATTTCGAATTATTAAACATATATTAATTATTTTATATAACTTTTGGATAGTTTCGGATTTTTTGGCATTAAATCGAGAATTTTACGCGACGCGATAATCGGAAAGTGGACTTTGAGACGAGGTAAGTCTCTTGTCTAATCTTGTGAGGGAGAAATTACCCCATAGGGATTAAATTGAATAATTATTGCTAATTGCGGGGGCTACGTACGCACGAGGTGACGAGAGTCCGTGCGTAGCTACTATAAATGCTTAAATGCGGGTAGTTTAGGACTCAAAGCATGATCTACTTGTGTAAATTATATTCCTTGATTAATTAATATTAATTGATATATATGAATATATTGTGAATTGTTAGATAAAGATAGTAAAGGATGGAAATCTTATATGCTTGGTTTTCTGTTTAAATCAATTAATTGTTAAAACAAATTGTTCTCCTCCCGAATTTATCTCATAATAAATATACTCTCCTTCCGGAGGTACATAAGAAAATGTCCTCCTTTCTTGTGGAGCGGGCCGAATGCCTCGGCAGGATAGATGCATCTATGGATAGCATCGCACGTCCCTTGGCAGTGTACACGACACTCTGGATCGGGCCGTACGTCCTCGACAGAAATCGTGCTTAATAATAATAATTACACAATACTTTAATAATTTATTTCAGCTTGCGAAGCTAATTGATAAGTTGAAAAATCCTTTGGATTTAATGAATTATTATTCTTGCTTGTTAAGGAATTAATTGTTATTCCTGTAAATGAGATTTAATTGATAAATTGGAAATTATTTGAATTGAAGGAATTTAATTTATATATTGAGAATTATTACATTTGAAGGAATTTGATTATTTTTGTTGATTAAATAAATTATTATAAATTCTGTAAATCATGCTGATTTAAATATCCTAGTTGAATTTCAATTATTATTATTGACCCATAGTGAGTGTCAAAGTCGGCCATCTCGTCTCTACCACTTCGAGATTAGGCTTGTTTACGTACTCATACTACACTTGATGTAATTTTTATGTAGGATCTGAGGCAAGTACTAGTGGGGGACCTATCGTCTTACACCCACGTTATCCAGGGGCATAGTGGTGAGCTGCCTTTCTGAGTCGTTCTGCAGCTACTAGTGTCTCTCCTTGTATTATTTCATTCTGTCTATTTTTATTTCAGACAGTACTTGAGGTTTTGTATAATCTACTAGATGCTCTACACTTGTGACACCAGGTCTTGGCACACACATTGATAGAATTTGGGTTTTATTATTTTTTTGGTTTTAAATTTTGTCAATATATGCTTAATTTATTAAGTTGGCTTGCCTAGCTGTAGCGTTGGGCGCCATCACGACCTATAGGTGAAATTGGGTCGTGACAAAATCTTTCTGTTAAACATTTCATGAACATTCTGAATCCCTAGCCACGTTCACATATTCGACCTCTTACCGGATAGCCAGTAAAATTCTTCTATAGACGTTTCATCACATCACGCCACCGCTAACCTGCTCACAAGAGATAACCCACCTGTGGAATTTCCTCACCGACATCTTCCAAGGACACTGCACTGGGTACAACTACCACATAATCTGTAAATTCTCCTGAGCTCATGCTCGCCCACCAATTGTAAAAGTCTGCTCCTTCCCTATTGACATCAACTGAAAGTTCAACAATACCTTCCGAACTCAAGTCATATTGCACCTGAAACGATAATCTGATCTTCACACCCCTCTTCATTTCAAACAAACTCCTTTCTGCCATATTTAATCTTTCTTCATATAGTAACTATCACTCCAAATAAAATTCGTAGGCCAAATCACCTTTCATCATGCTTTCCAAGTCGTTCTACACTTTCTCAAGGTACGTGGCTATCCTACCACGTAATCCATATGCTAATCTGCCACTTTTACTTCAGTTAAACCATCTCCTTTAAGCAACTTCTTAACCTTTGCTTCTCATACTTGACCTGCTAGTACTTCAACCATCGTGAAACACTTCCTGACATGTCTTTCTTCATACTTCACTGCTCAAATGTTGCATCAAGTCAAAATGCATCTCTGTAGCACCTGAACCAATAAGGTGTTACCGACTCTAAGCCTCTTCGAAGATCATCCTTCTCGAGCCATCAATGTTAGAAATACCAATTTGATTCTGAACCGATGCACGCAGCTATCTCTGGCAACCGCCCCTCAGACACCATTTCACAACAACCTGCCCCCAAGGCAAAATCCAAGAAGACCGCAACACCGGCGAACCGTAATGCGTTCAAACAATGACGGCGACACCGCATCACAATAAAAATTCCACCACGCTCGAAAATTTCAAGTCTCGTTACTTTATCAACCAAACATGGACATCTATAGTTTGATTGCCTTTCCTCCGCTGGAATTAAATGTTGAACCCCTTAATCATGCACTGAGAGATCCACTCTTCAAGCCATTCACCGCCTTAACACATAAACGAGCACCTTACCATTACACTAACATTGTATGATAACAACGCATGGACATCGTAGAAATCCATGCACGGTCTCGAAACCATAGAAGATACAGATATTGAACTGGAACAAAAGAACATCCCTCCACAACGCGGCGATAATAGCCATCCCGAACATGCAAGGAGATACATCTGGCACCACGTCTATAGTACCACTAAAACTTTTCGACGCACGATTGATAGCAAGCGCTTCGTGCCGCATAAGATTAATTAGAAAGGAAATGAAGGCACAATCCTCAATGGAATCAAATCGCACGATGAGGAAATCAAGAAGGGAAGTGCTCCTAACAGCCCTGTAGCCTCTCGAAGATAAGTACAGATGTCTCCGTACCGATCCGCAAGACTCTACTAGACTTGCTCATGACTCGTGAGACCTAAGTGAACCTAATGCTCTGATACCAAGCTGTCACAACCCAAAATCTACTATAGGTCGTGATGGCGCCTAACGCCGTCGACAGGCACGCGAACGATGATTGATCCACTTACTCATTTTTATTCCTTTTGAACTCATAATTTCCATTAATTAAATAGTATGAAATAGAATTTACAGGTTAAAACAATAATAATTACGTGAACTACCATACTAAACATCCAGTAGGCACCCCCAAAACCCGGTATCACAAGTGCATGAGTATCAACTAGGATATATGATAAATACAACATCTGTCTGGAATACAAATTAGACAGGAGAATGTAAATAACTCTGATGGAGACTTTGTGTGCTGCGGACTCGTAACATGGGATGCATCTCACCTAAGTCCATGCAATAGCCATGCCTCTGCGCCCACAAGACCACTAGACATATAACAACCTGCACAAAATGTGCAGCAAGTGTAGCATGAGTACGTAAAATACGTATACCCAGTAAGTATCTAGTCTAACCTCGAAGAAGTAGTGACGATGGGGTTGACTTCGACACTTACTATGGGCTAACAATAAAATATAAAAATTATAATTAACTATGGATTATGTAAATATAGCTGAAATCTCAATAACAATAAATAGATAAACAATTCTTTCACTGATAGTAAATCCCAAATTAATTTCCATCATTTAACAAATTAATCTCTCAATCCAATAAAACAATATCAATTATAACTGGACTCCAAAATTTATTACGCGCGAATTATGCCGAGGTCGTACGGCCTGATCCAACATACAAATATATAAATTGTGCACTGTCGAGGGTCGAACGGCACGAATCATAGATGCATGTATATGCTACCGAGGCATTCGAACCGCTTCACGAGAAGAGAAAATACTTTATAAGCAACCGATTCAAGATTATTAAGAGGCTAATATTCAAAGAAACACCAATTCTCATTAACGGTCAAGTGACCCGTCCAAAACTCAACTAAATGAAATTTAACCTTTTACAATTCATTTATCAAGTTCCAATATGATTTAATCGATTAAATTAACAAGTAGGGTGTAAACATCACAAGTATAACATGATCTGGGTCCTAGACTACCTGAATATAAGCATAATTAGTAGCTACATACGGACTCTCGTCATCTCGTACGTATGTAGCCCCCACAAATAGAAGCACATATTAAATCAATTCACATATGGGGTTAATTCCCTCTTACAAGGTTAGAAAAGAGACTTACCTCGCTCCGAATTTCCTTAACCGGCTCCAAAGCTTTTCTAACAACTCAAATCGGCGCTCGTTGCTCCAAAACTAGTAAATAAATGTGAAATGCCATGAACATACACTCTAATACTCATAATAAATAATTTTATAACAATTTTCAACTCCGCTCGGAAAATTGATAAACTCACCCTCGAGCCCACGTGCCCGGATTCCAAAGCTTTCCGAAGATAAGCATTACCCATAACACTATGAACTCAAATATATGATTTATTCCCAATTCCATGTCCAATTTCGTGGTCAAAATCCAAAAATATCAATTTCTAGGTTTTCCTACAAAATCCCAAATTTCTACTAATTTCCATGTTTAAATCCATATATAAATCAAGTATTTAACTTGTAATAGGTGGGAATCACTTACCTTGTGATGGGTGACGAAGAAGCTCCTCCAAAATTGCCCCTAGCTTGGCTCCCATGGAAGATTGAGATAAAATGAGCCAAAACCCATTTTGGCAAACTTATACACTGCCCAAGCGACCCTTCTTCGCGTTCGCGTGAAACGCCTTGCGTTCGCGAAGGCCAAATGCCACTGCCTCAAAATTCCTCTTCGCGTTCGTGTCACCTATGCCGCGTTTGCGAAGCCTCAGACCCCTGCCCCTTCGCATTCGCGGTCCAAGAGCCGCGTTCACGAAGGCCAACCTGCTCGAGGCCCAACTCCCCCTTTCCTTCTACGCGTTCGCATAGTTTCCTCAAGCCCTTCTCCGCATTCGCGACCCTTCGCGTTCGCGATCGCCCCTTCGCGTTCGCGTAGTTTCCTCAAGCCCTTCTCCGCATTCGCGACCCCTGTGTCGCGTTCGCGATGAACAAACATCAACCGCATAAAAACCCTTCTTCGCGAACACGGAACTCCCTTCGCGTTCGTGAAGGACAAAACCAGAACTAGCAACATCAGAAGCTAAAATAGCCAAAATTGGTCAAAAACCACTCTGAATCACATCCGAGGCTCCCATGACCCCGTCTAATCACACCAACATGTCCCAAAACATAACACGAACATGTTCGAGGCCTCAGATCACATCAAACAACGCTAAAACCACGAATCGCATCCCAATTCAAGCTTAGTGAACTTTAGAACTTCAAGCTTCTGCATTCCACGCCAAAACCTATCAAATCAAGTCCGATTGACCTCAAATTTTGCACACAAGTCATATTTGACATAACAGACCTACTCTCAATTCCGGAATCGGAATCTGACCCCAATATCAAAAAAATTCACTCCCGGTCAAATTTTCCCAAAAATCATCCAATTTCAAACTTTCACCAATTGACGCCAAAACGACCTACGGACTTCCAAATCAACGTCCGAACACGCTCCTAAGACCAAAATCACCATACGAAACTATTCTGAGGCTCAAAATCCCAAATGGACATCAATAACATAAAAATCCACTTCAACCCAAACTTAGGGAATTCTTAAACCTTCAAAATACCAACCTTCCGTAATAAGCGCCGAAATACTCCCGGGCCACCCGATACTTTACCCAAACATACGCCCAAGTCCGAAATCATCATACGAACCTATTGGGACCTTCAAATCCTGATTCCGAGGTCGGTTACTCAAAAGTCATTCCTTAATCAATTCTTCCAACTCAAAGCTTCCAAAATTAGAATTTTCTTTCCAAATCAACTCCGAACTTCCCGAAATTCAATTCCAACCACACATACAAGTCATAATACCTGAAGTGAAGCTATCCAAGGCCTCAAACCGCCGAACGACTCTCTAGAACTCAAACAACCGGTCGGGTCGTTACAATTGATGCATCTAAATATACTGACGAGGTATTCGGCCCGATCCACATGAATAGAGAAACTCTATTAACTACGTTCAACGACTACAACACATGAATAATACTCAAGGAAGGCATTATTTCCACCAACAATTAAGTATTCACCCAAAACTCAAGATAATGAAGCTCGGTCTCACAAAATCCCATATCAAATTTCAATTATAAATTCAAGTAATTAAACTAACAAGTTGGGTTAACATAATACAAGTATTGCATGGTAAAGTCTAAAGTCTACCCGGATATAAGCATGATTTTAGCTACGTACGAACTCTCGTCACTTTCTGCATACGTAGCACCCACATTTATTAACAAATAACAATTTACAAACCTACCGGGATAATTCCCTTTTACAAGGCTAGGCAAGAGATTTACCTCGCTTCCAATTTCATTACTTGGCTCTTCAACCACATTAAGTGCTTCAAATCGGTGCCAAGCAATCTGTACTAGCCAAAGGTCATACAAACTAATCAATATATGCTCGAAAATTCATAATTTAACTATTAAAGTACTTACCCAACCCAATTTGGAAAATTCCTAAAAGTCACCCTCGGGCCCACGTGTCTGGATTCCGAAAATTTTATAGATAAATATTACCCATAACCTCACGAATATAAATATATAATTTCTACTCAATCCCATAATCCTTTTCGTGGTCTAATCAAATTTTTACCAAACCCTAGGTTTTTCAACAAAATTCCACAATTTCTACAATTTTCTATGTTAACATCTACCCATAATCTATGTATTAAACTCACATTATATAGAAATTACTTACCTTGAGATGCTAGGTGAAAATCCCTCTCCAAAGATCTCTAAAATAGGCCAAGGGTTGAGAGAGATGAAGAAAATGAGCCTAAGTCCTATATTTAACTTAAGTCACTCTCCAGCAATCCTTCTTCACGATTGCGAAAATGCCCTCGCAATCGCGAATACAAAATTGCCAAGGCCCCTGAAAAGCCTCTTCACAGTCGCGAGAAGCTCTACTACGTGAACGCGACCCGCCCTTCACGAACGCGAAGGGCATTTGACTTGCCCAGCACCCAGGCCGAGGTCTACTACGCGAACGCGACCAGGGGATCGCGAACGCGGAGGCCAGTGTTCCAAAGCTTCGCGATCGCGACCCTATTATCGCGAAGGAATAGAACAAAAGTCCCCGGCCACATTTCCTTCATCGCGAACGCGAGGCTTTCTCCGCGTTCGCAAAGAAGAAAACCAGCAGCAAAATTTTTGCAATTTTTTACTTAGCTTCGGGTGGTCCGAAACACACTCGAGCCACTCGGGACCTCGTCCAAATGCACTAACAAGTCCATAAACATAATACGGACCTGCTCGAAGCCTCGAAATAAATAAAATAACATCAAAACTATGAATCGCACTCTAAAACCAAATTAATCAACTTATGAACTTCAAACTTCTTCAACTAGGTTCGAATACGATGAATCATACTTAAACAACTCAGAATGGTGCCAAACTGTTGTTTATAATTCATAAATCACCATACGGACCTTTTTCCAGGCTCAGAACCCCAAACGGACATTGATAACACCAAAGTCTTCTTCAAACAAAATTTAAAGAACTTGAAAATCTTCAAGGTGTCACTATCAAGGAACTTGGTCATCTTAGGCCACTATTAAGGAACAAAGTGTTCCGAATTCAACCAGAACCCTTCCAAAACTAAATCAACCATCCCCGCAAGTCATAAAATAGTAAAAGCATATACGGGGAGTCTTAAATAGGGGAACGAGGATCTAGAATGCAAAACAACCGGTCGGGTCATTACACAATTCTAGCAATATAATAAATTCTATTGAAATTGAACATAAACCCTAACTTAAACTTTAGGTTTAGAATCCAGTCGAACAATAAAATTTAACCTAAAATTTAGTTTTAAATAAGATGCATAAAAAAAATCAATGTAATTTAACCTATATAATCAACAAATTAAAAATTAATCACGAATAATTTAGTGCAAAAGAACAAATCAAAAAAAACAACTAACCCTTAAAATGGATTTGGGGATGTCGGTGAACTGGCAGCGCAGTGCGGGGCAGGGGGAGGGGTTACGACAGCAAAAAGTTCGTGGTGGTGGCCGGACAGATGGTGGGGAAGCTGAGGGTGGCGCTGGGGGGTGGGGCGATAAGGAGAGAAGAGAGGAAAGGTGTCATGACCCAAAAGCCCAACAATATAAGATACAACTCTAATAAGAAATCATCAATAATTAATAAATAAGACTGAAAAAATCAATACAACTATCCAAAGGACTGGTTGTCATGACCCGGAATCCCACCCTCAGGACCATGATGGCGCCTAACATTTCACTTACTAGGCAAGCCAACGTTAGCTAGATTTCTTAACCAATTTTAACAATTCAAAATAAAACATTAATAGAAATAAACCGAAATAGTCTGAAATGGAACAATAGAATACTAATGACGATATCTAAACATCTCCCAGATCCGGAGTCATGAATACATGAGCACCTAGAGTACCACACAAAAGGTCTAAAGCAAATACAATTATTTGAGACTAGATAAAGAATAGGACAGATAAAGAAGGGGATTTCAGGGCTGCGGACGCCGTGCAACTATACCTCAAGTCTCCAAATGTGGCTGAGCCTGAAATGACACCTGTAGACACCGGTAGGATCGGCACCAGTATTTGCAAACTCAATTTTGAAAGTTGAGTTTGTTATTATGGCATTATAATAACAAACTCAACTTTAAAAATTTCCAATATCTTTGAAATAAACAACAAATATGAGACGAATAATTAAAGAAGTAATAATCTAACCTAGGCATGGAAAAAACATAGTTAATGAAACAATCCAACACAAAGAGACAATTTCCACCCGTATGCTTTAACCCAATGATAATGCATATATACTCGTCACCTCACATATACGGTATCTCTACACAAAATACACGTAGAAAATAGACCAACAAGTCCTAATCCCTCAAGTCAAGAATAACTACAATACTTACCTCACTCCACAACTAAATCAAGGCACAACCGCAACCTTTCCTTTAGAATTAGCCTCCAATCAATCAAATCTAGCCAAATAGAGTTCAATTTAGGCTTTAGAAACTACCCACGAGTGAAAAAGATTCAATATTTAATAATTTCAGAAAAAGTCAACCCCAGTTCCTCTTGGTCAAAACACGAGATTCAGACCAAAATCCAATTACTCATTCACCCTCGAGCCTGGTTATGTGATTAGTTTCGAAATTCGGTCTCAATTTGAGGTGTAAATCTCAATTTCTAAAAATCCCCAATTTCTACCATGAAAAATCTTAGATTAGAGGTTAAAATCAATGGGTGTATATGGAAATGTAATAAAAACAAGTTAAAATCTACTAACCAATGAAGTTGGGATGAAAAACCTCTTCAAAATTTCCTCTAGGGCGAGCTCAAACTTGAAAATGGTGAAAAATGGTTCAAATATCGTCTTTTTGTTGTTTTAATACTTGGGCATCCAGTCTCTTCGCGTTCGTGAAGAAAAGCATCCAAAATGGCCTATGCGTCCGTGATGTACCCTTCACATTTGTGAAGGATTCACCCCCCCTAGCCTTCACGTTTGCATAGAGTATTAGTCTACCTCCCACCATACCCCATTAACTCTCTGCATTCGCGAGAGGACGGCCGCGTTCGCGAAGGGTAAGCCCCCACTATTCGCGGTCGTGAACAAGTCCCCACGTTTGCGAAGAACAAATTTCTGCTCATCCCAACTTCTTCTTCGCGATCGCGAGAGTAGCTTTACGATCACGAAGCACAAAACTCCAGACATCATAAAACAACTGAAACCAGCAACTTCTAAGTCCAAAATGTTCTGTAGCCTATCCGAACGGGCTCTAAACCAAACGTGCACATAAGTCTACTAACATCATATGAACTCGCTCGCGCGATCAAAATACCATAACACCTAGAACTACGAATCGGACATCAAAATGCATGAAATTTCAAAGAAAACTCAAGAACTTCTAAAATCACAACCGAGTGTCCGAATCCTATCAAACTAACTCCGATTTGCACCAAATTTTGCAGACAACTTTTAAATGGCAAAACAGACCTATACCAAGTCCAGAAATCAAAATCCGCACTCGGTAGCCATAAAGTCAACCTACGGCCAAACCTAGGAAATTTCTAAACCTTCAAGTTACTAGCTTTCAGCAAAACAAGTTAAATTAACCTAGAGACCTCCAAATTCAATTCCATACTCTCAAATCCAAAATCATGATGCAGACCCACAGGGACCATCAAAATACCGATTCGGGGTCGTTTATACAAAATATTAACCGTGGTTAACTCAAGTTATTTTTAAAGCCAAAATTCATATTTTCTTCAAATATTTACGTAAACATTTTCTGGAAAAAGACTCAGACTGTGCACGTAAATCGGTGAATATAAAATAGAGCTATTAGAGGTCTCGGAACACGAAAATAAGGGTTAGTACTCAAAATGACCTATGGTGGTCACACTGGTAGTACAAGTCATGAGCGACTAGATTAAGAATAGAACTCTGATTTGAAGAAAGATACATCATCTGTTTGAAATTTACATATGGTACATCTTCAATGCTAGGCTTCATTTTCCACAGCTACTCAACTTTAGAATCTGCATGCAAGGTGCAAAAGTATAGTATGAGTATAACTGACCCCATGTACTCAATAAGCATCTTGACTAACCTCTATGAAGTAGTGACGAGGCTTTTAAGTCAAATAGATACTCACTTTGTATAACTTGAGCAACTCAATAATATGTATAATACAGAGAAGTATCCAAAGAGACAGTGACAGAATAATGAATATCAATAAAAAGGTGTACAATTGGGGTAAAGGAAATAAACAAGCTTTGCTAATTAAACAGATCGAGCAAATACAACTTGTACCAACTCCGCACACAAAGAGACATGCACCAAGTAGTGTGTACCCAAATACTCATACATGAATGTAGAGTGTCTGTACATAACAATGATCCAATCCCATGTCATTTCTAAATACCATGTTTATGAGTCTAACATTTTATTATATGATGATAACTCTCTTTTTACATCAATCCGAGACGTTCCAAGTGTCCAACAACTCACTAACAAGTCTCATACATATGTAAAATGCATCAACTAGCATATATAGACGATATGTGTGAATAAAATATGTAAAGAATCATGGGCATGCTCAAAGGATCACTTGAATGGCCAAGCTTCCATCTTTCTCAATAACTCATCACATAGGATCCCATATCACAATCAACTAGAAACCTGTCGGTTTCTCATAACTTGCGTGCATGCCATCAAAAGAGAATCATGAGAGAGATAACCTAGGGGGATGGATCCATATCTACCCATTGCACAACAAAAACCTCATACCATAGCAGTAACAATATCATCTTATCTACACAGCAAGGACCCCATGCCATTTCCAAATCAATCTGCTCAATATTCACAAACTGTATGTACGCCATCAAGAGAGCAACATAAGAAGGCGACCCTAGAGGGATGGATCCATATTCACATGATACACAAAACCTCATGCACTGCGCAGCAGAAACCTCGTGCTGCAATAATATCAATATCACCATAATCGCATGGCAAAGCCTCGTGCCAAAATATTATCACATTACAGTTACGGAATGGCAAAGACCCCATGCCAAATCAATAATAATATCACAATCATTGCACGGCTAACACCTCATGCCAGATCAATAATAATATCAAAATATCTGCATGGCAGAAACCTCGTGCCAAATCAATAATAATATCACAATATCCGCAGAAGAAACCTCGTTCTATAATCTTAGTCCATATTTGAGAACTATATTAGTGATGTATGCATATGAATAAGTGGTAAGCATATAGAATACACATTGACAGAGAAATAACCATGCATTGATGTATGCATGTATACAAGGAATGATCCCTAGGTAGGATGTATGTCTATCTACACGTACGACCACAGACCCAACATGTAATATGTCATCTAAATAATCATCATTCCCAAATGAGCATCAAAAACCAAATCATAGTCTTTAACGTGGGTAAGGAAACTCAAGTAGTCATACAACATTTTAAGGCATAAGACAAGAATAACAAGTACAGATATATATTCATAATATATGTGTGACTACGTCTAAATCAAGTATATCACTGATCTTAATAATATTTCATCATGCTCAAAAATAAGGTATCATTAACCTAAGCATTATCTCTAGCATGGTTCATTGAGCTCAAGTAGTCATTCAATGAAGTAGAGCCTAGAATGAGTGGAACATAATCCAATGAAGGCAATACGAGTCGAGAATCAATCCCGAGTATGAATACCCATGGTACATGAATATAAGCTTGTCACCTCATATATACATCACCCCTGCATGTAGCAAACAACGTCAATTTGTAGGAAAACTTCTTCTAACCAAAGCTAGGCAAGACACTTACCTCATCTCGGCTAGTCTTCAACCTCATACCCCATCAAAATCTAGCCCTCTAATCATGAAAATCTAAGTCAAACATCATCCGAAAAAGTCAAGTAATGCTATAAGAATTGATCCCAATCCAAAAGGTTTCGATCTAATCATGGATTCCCAAAAATCAACAAAAGTCAACCAGGGCTTGCATGCCCGAAATCCGAAACTAATTCCAAATCCCGATGACCCATGACCTTCCGAGTCCAAATATATGATATATTTCAAAACCAAGTCCAAAACGGTAGTCAAATTCACAAAATATACTCTCTTAAAGTGTAGCACAAAATCGTAAATTCCATCTCACAATTTCATATTTTAGGTGTTAATAATTCATGTAGATTCTTGAAATAATACCAAAAAATAAGTAGAACTCACTTACTACAAAGTCTTGTATGACAATCTCCAAGTAAAATCGCTCATCTCCAAGTTTAGGGCTCAAAATATGAAAGAATAGGGTAAAATACCGAAATTCCAATTAATAACTCAAATACATATGTTGCATTTAGGACTCCGCATTTATGACCACATGTTCATGATTGCGGAGCTTGCAATTATGACCACGGGTTTGCAGTTGCAACCAAGGTTTGCAATTGCGACCAGAAGTTCACAAATGCGGAGTTCGAAATTACAACCAAAAGTTCGTAATTACGAAGTAGCACCACCAGCAATCCCAACCGAAATGGTCTGAAACCACCCTAAAACTCATTCAGAACCTCTCAGACACAAACCATATACGCATATCAATCATAAATTATGATACAAACCCGCTCGTTCACTCAAAAATTCGAAAACATGTCTTCTTGACCCAATGTTGACCGTGTTCACATTTTAAATCCTTAACTAAACTAGTCTATCAACCAATGATCCAAAATACACTTGAGCCCTTCGGGACCCCGTCCAATCATACCAACAAGTATAAATACCTTATTATCACTTGTCCAAAGTCTCAAAACATGAATAACAATATCAAAACCAAGAATCGAAGATCGAATCCATCTCTTAACTTTCAAACCTTCAAACTACGTTGAATGCGTCCGAGTCACACTCAAACATTCTAGATCATGACCAAACTTTATACATAAGTCCCAATCACCTAAATGAACATATAAATATCTCAAAACTATAATAGGAGTCTGATAATACTGAAGTCAACTCCCTCTCAACTTATAAACTCTATGATTCTTCAAATTGTCGACTTTCGACAAATAGAGCTAAAACCTTCTAGGAACATCCAAATTCCAATTCAAACATATGCCCAAGTCCAAATTCACTATATGAACCTATTGAAACCAACAAATACTGATTCTGAGGTCGTTTATGATGTGACATATAAATACAGCAGTTTCTATAAGGCCCCGTAAAATTTCGCATAAGAAAATAATATTTCGTGGTGCCGAATTGGGCTAACGTGTTTGAGGATTGTATAAAGGAAATTTTGGGTTGAACAATGCACTGAGAGATAAAGGAAATTTTTGGCTTTGAAATGCGTTTTTGCGGTCCATTATGCGGCCGCAGAATCACTCTGCGGATCGCATAATGGCCGCAGAGTGAGGCAGGAGAGGGGCAGTTTTGGATGCCATTCTGCGGTCGATTATGCGACCGCAGAACAGGTCTGCGGGCTGCATAGTGACCGCAGACCCAGGCAGATTTTTGCCAGTTTTTGACACCAATTATGCGGTCCACATATCGATTATGCGATCGCAGACCTTGTTCCGGAGCTCCATTTTTGGGTTTTTCAAACCCGACCCTACTTCGTTAACTACATGCTTTGGGCTATTTTTGAGCTAAAATTTGACACTTTTAGAGTTAGAGAGTGCCCTAGAGTGAGAAGGTGTTCTTCAACAAATTTTTCTTCAATTCTTGCTCGAATCTTGAAAGATTAACAAGGAAAACTCACTAGGTCTTCATCCTAAAGGTAAGATTCTACACCCTAACCCTTAATTTCGAATTTTGTCTATAATTGGGTAATTAGAAAGATAATATTTGTCCATGGGAGTTGTCCATCTTGCATGCATATGTTATCAAAGGGTGTAGGAAGATTGTTGAGCTAAAAATGGTAAAGAATGGGTTTTAGGATGATGGAATCCTCTTGAAACCTTAATTCACACCTAGTGTTTGATAAAATACTCAAATAAGCTCGAACCATGATCATCTTCCTAATTTTGGTTCAATTTGTTATATTTGTAAAATAAATTAAAGTTGCTAAGAATTCTGAAATATTTTAGAGTTTAAGGAAGCTCAATTGAGGTATGTTGGCTAAACTCTTCTCTTAGAATTGAATTTCACAATATTCATGTAATTTATGTAAGTTCCGAGTGGTTCATTATAAAATTTGCTATTTCGAGTAAGATTGGGTTGAAAGGTATATGTTCAATAACTATCCCAAATGCTTTAATTATGTTATGTTATCAATTGAGGATGTGTTAAAAATATGGGTTGTGCATTAAAAATGTTCGACTTCAAGTTAAATTCAAACGAAGGCTATTATGCCAAATTTTGTGAAGAATCTCTCTATGACTTAGACTCTTAATTGCTCACGGGTGTATTGCACACCTTGATTTAAATTGTTGTTGTTGGTGATGATGATGTTGATGTTTGAAAGTGAAAAGGTGAGAATGAAATACTAAGTACAGCCAACGTGCCAAGAATGATTATATAATTATGGCCATTAGTGCCAATAAAATGTAAAGATATGAAAGAAGTATGAAATGTGATGATTGATATAAAAGGGTTGATGTCTCGAATAAGACAGCCTAGCCGATCGGGTCGTGATCGGATACCACGCCGCATACATGGTGATGATTATGCTAGAAAATGTAATTGAAATGGTGATTGTGGTCGATGTCCCTAACGGATAGCCTAGTCGATCGGGTCGTGATAGGACTCTGTGTTAAAGACGGTGGTATTGATATTGAGAGTAATTGTGGTTGATGTCTCTAATAAGATAGTCTAGTCGATCGGGTCGTGATCGGACTCCGTGCTGAAAGTACGGTGGTATTGGTATTATGAATAATGGTATTGTGAACAATGGTATATCGATACTAAAATTCTCCCAATGTGAGATATGGAAATTATTTTGAACACTGTCTTGATCCAAAAGTGAGGTTTGATATTGTTTAAGGCTTCCATTGATATTATGATATTCTTATTTGTATTATTTATCATTCTATTGAGAGGGTGTTTTGTCATTCATAGTAGTATTATTCCATATATACTAACGTCCCTTTTGCCGGAGGCGCTGCATCTTCAATAGATGCAGGTGGTTCCACAGCAGGAGACATTGATCAATGACAGCGGTACATCCTCTTCCCAGCTGACTTGGTGAGCCCCACTTCATTTCGGGGTCATGTATCTTTTGTTCCTCGTGTATTATGTTTGAGGTATAGTTGGGGCCTTGTTGCTGGCATTATCATAGTACTCTTTTGTATCTATTAAAGGCTCCGTAGACATGGTGTGGGTTGTGTATTGGTGCTGGGAAAGTCAAACTATGCTATGTTATGGTTGTATTACTTGTTCATTTGAGACTTTAAAAATGATGAAACTATTAGTAATGAATTGGTATTGTAGACATGAACACCTTTTGTCTAATTATTGAAAATATATATTATCTCCATTCATGGATGAGTTTGGGTAGAAGGAAATCTAATAGGCTTGCTCGGCCGAGTTCACTCAGTTGAGCGCCGGTCACGCTCCCCGGATTTGGGGCGTGACACTTTCGATACTAATTTACTAGATTTTAGCTTACGTTTTAAAGCATTTTAAGTCATTTCTTATGTAGTTTTGTTGTTTTGTAGGAAATTGGATTTGAAGAGCCAAAAATATGAAAAAGATGTCAAAACCCTTGAAGAATTCAGTTTTGCAGCTGATCTACGATCGCAGAATGCTATGTGAATCGCACTTCAATTGCAGATAGTATCATGCCTGCCCAGTTTTAAGAGTTACAAATGCGATTCAATATGCGGTCGGATAACTGATGTGGGGCATATAATTGTCGCACAATTGCTAGAGGAATTCCCAGTGATCCAAAGAGATGAATCTGTGATCTAATATGCGAACGGCAGAATCATCATGCGGGCCGCATAACTGATATGTGATGGAAATCTGGAAGTGTTGAAGATTAACTTTGTGGCATTGCAACAAATGTGCGGACCGCGGATGATACAATTTGTTCACATCTTTTGGGCCATTATAAATAGAAAAGCTAGGGGTTTTGTGGGACATCTTGTGTGAAAAAGGTCCTACATTGAGAGCATTGAATACCACATTTATTTTGGAGTTTTTTGGATAGATTCCAACACTTTGTCTTCATTGTAAGCTTTTATGACTTTCTTTAATTCTTTGTTCTTTTATTTTAGTATGAGTAGATAACTTTAAATAGTAAGGTTGTGGGCCCAAAGTGGATATAACGTTAATGGGTGTTTACCATTGAATATTATAACGACCTGACAGGTCTTTTGTGTATTTGAGCCTCATTTTCCCTTTTTAAGCTTCATGTGTGTGTATTCGTGGATTTATGACTTGCGGGGATGGTTAGTTTCATTTCGGAAAGTTTTGGAATGATTTGGACCCTTTGGTTCTTGGTTTAGAAGCTTAAGTTGGAAATGTTGACCTAGGTTTGACTTTTGAGAAAACGACCCCGGAACGGTGTTTTGATGGCTCTGATAGGTTCGTATCATGATTTTGGACTTGGATGTATTCTCAAAATTGAATTCAAATGTCCCTAGGTTGATTTGACTGGTTTTGCCAAAAGTTCACAATTTAAAGGTTTAGAAATTCCTTAGGTTTGACCGTAATTTCACTTTATGGCTATTGGGTTCATAATTTGGTTTTGGCACTTGGAATAGGTCGTTTTTTACTATTTGAAACTTGTCTGCAAAATTTGGTGTCATTCTGAGTGGGCTTGATAAGATTCGGACATTTGGTTGTGATTCTAGAGGCTCTTGAGTTTCCTTTTAATTTTCATGCATTTTGATATCCGATTCATGGTTCCGGATGTTATTTTGGTGTTTTGATCATGCGAACAAGTCCATATGATATTTTTTATACTTGTATGGATGTTTGGTGTGGAGCCTGATAAGTAGAAATTTTGACTACTTATTTGCACTCTTTTACTTTAGTTTTAGGTCAAAAATGCTCAAAGGTATTCCCGAAAATTGATAAAATGTGCTTACTTGCAGGAGCATTGGAAAAAGAGCCAAAACGATAAAATTCAACTCAAGAAGGAGTATTTTTGGACAAGGACTAAAACCAAGCAAAACGAGTAAAGTGCGGATCGCACAATATTGAGTGTTGCCACAGACTATGAAGGACCTCTGACAGAATGCCTTTGCAAAGTGCGGACAGCACAATTATTGTGCGGCCGCAGAAGAGAGGTTCAGAGAGATGGAGTTCTGAGTCCATGAATAAGTGCAGACCGCATTATTATTGTGCGGCCGCAGAAGATGAGATTCAGAGAGATGGAGTTCTGAGTCCATGAAGAAGTGCGGACCGCAGTATTATTGTGCGGTCGCAGAAATCAAGAGCGCGGCTGCACTCAGAAATGTGTGGTCCGCAGAAGTCCCTCCAGTCAAGCTCAAATTCAAGAGTGTGGTCGCACTCATAAATGTGCAGTCCGCAGAATCTAAAGACGTGCGGCCGTAACCCAGAATTGTGCGGCCGCAGAAGTCCATCCTTTCAAGCCCAGCATCAAAGTGCGGACCGTACATAGAATTATGTGGCCGCAGAACCTCCGCGGGAGCAATTTTGTCCGATAATTTTAACTTTGTATAAATAGTTCTTTTTGTCAAATTTAGGTCAAGTTTTAAACTCCAGAAAGAAAATAACCATTTTTCCTTTGCTACTTTGGGAAACTTTGTATTAGTATATCATTTTAACATTGGATTTTCATCCCTTTATCATATATTATGATTTTAATCTTATTTGCTTCTCTAGTTTCTTCATTTTTGCTTATGAGTAGCTAAATCTCTAGCTAGGGTTGTGACCCAACCCTAATGTGGGAACCTAATGGGTGTTTGATTTAGGGCTTGTTTAAGGTTAGGTGTATGACATTTAGCCTAGTTCTTGATTGAATTTAGGAATTAATGATTGCGAACATTGATTCATGCCTAATTAACTTAGTCTCTACTTGAGAAAGAGAGACTAAGTCTAGGAAAACTTGGCTAACAAGAAATTGATAGCCCCAATTAAAGGGTTGAATCTAGAGATAGTAAAACCCGACTTGAGCATATATCAACGGTTTTGTGAATTACCCATTTGGACTTGAGAAGGCTAAATTGGGCAAAATCACTCTAACTACCGAGAGGTATCGAGTGGGTAATCGCGTGTTGATTGTTATATTAAACCCCGACCAATGAAACATGCCCTAAAGCCCACAACTCGTTAGGTAACTACCTAGGTGGAAGTCACAACCCTAGATCTTTTATAAACTTGAAAAACAACAACACCAAAAATATCGTTCTATAGCTTTACATTTACAAACAATAGCATACATTTTAGAAGTATAAAGAAACAATCAAGTATGTGGAAGTGCATTTTAGGCATGTCATACACCTAGTCTAAGTATATACCTAATCCAATATAATCTCTTTGAGGAATCGACCCCGACTCAAAGTTGGGTAATTATAATTGCATCGACCGCTTCACAATCCCAATCAATGGTGTGAATTTGGACGACATCAGAGCCCTGAGAGCTTATGTGAGTTTCAGACGTGTTTCGATTAGTTTGAACGCATTTTCAGGTTGTTGGTGTACTAGTGCTCCAGTTATCGCAATCGCGAGCACCATCATCACAATTGCGAAGTGGGCAGGAAGGGGTCAGGTATCGCAATTGTGATTCCTTACTCGCAATTGTGAAAAAAGGCTCCGACTGGGTAATGTCGCATTTGCGGAAGGGACAGACTTCACAAATGCGAAATCAATGTCGCATTTGCGACATTTACCTGGCCTGTCAAGTGCCACATATGAGAGTCATTGTTCGTATTGTGGGGAAACTACTCCTTAGGATTGGGTTTGATTGTACTATTTAAATTATGTGAAAGACGTGTACATGAGGTGATGAGTGTGTACATGGGATTATATGTGAAAATTAACCGATTTAGCCTCTTAGGTTACTTATAAGCATTTAGTCGAAGTTGTTATTATTCGTTCTATGTTTCATTGTCAAGTTTATTTACATGCTTTAATTGATGTTGTTATTACATGTTCTATTTTTCATTATCGAGGTTACGCTTATATGCATTTATTAGTAGTTGTTATTTCATACTATCTTTTCCATTGTTGAGTTATTCTCATGCATCTAGTCGTAGTTGCTATTTCATGCTATCTTTTTTATTGTTGATCTTATGCTATGCATTGAATTTGAAGTTGTCATTTCATGAAAATACCTTCATTGTTGAGTTTATTGAAGTTGTAGTTATTGAGAGCTATTAACATGTTTTGTGGTTGAAATTATAGATTATTGGAATATCTTTCCGTATTGAGTTATTTCCCGTTTATTTTGTTGTTATTGAGATTCTTGTACACATTGTCGTTGAGCCGTGGGCTATGTGTTGTGGTGACATTAGCATTATTGATTTTGGCAAAATTGTGACATATAGGCACGTGTGGTGCGAGTTGATTATTGTATTGTGATATTGATGCTCATGCGGCCGTATAAGCATAGGGTAATGATACGCATGCGGAGAAAAAAGGTGGGATTTATGTGCGTGTTGCTAGTAAGGGAATTACTGAAGCCACGCGGCGAGATGAGGGGGCTAAAGCGCGTGAAGCTATTTCGAAAAAAATATTTTTAAAAATAAATGCAAGGCTCACGGGGCGATATAAGTAAGATTATGATTGTGACTTGTAAAATGTAAATATGAGGTGTGGTACCTCAGCATGATTCTTGTTGTACATTCTATGTTGGAAAAGCTTGTTGATTTGAACAATTATTTTTTCATTTTCTTACCTCATTTCATTCGAAATGAAGTTTTTCGGGACAAGGTGGGTGTGGTCCCTATTGAGGACAAGATGCGGGAAGCACGGCTTAGATGGTTTGGACATGTGAGGAGGAGAAACACAGATGCTCCGGTAAGGAAGTGTGAGAGGTTGACATTGGAGGGCCTTAGGAGATGTAAAGGTAGGCCGAAGAAGAGTTGGTGAGATGATTAGGTATGACATGGCACAGCTACAGCTGACCGAGGACATGACCCGTGATAGAAGGTGTGGAGGTCGAAGATTAGGATAGTAGGTTAGGGAGTCTAGATTATACATACCGGTAGTGTTAGTACGTACTCTCGCATTTGGTTGGTAGTAGGCTTATTTGAATACCTATCATTGTTTTTACATTTCGATCATCTTACTATCTTGTTGTGTCAGTTGCTTTTACATATTTGTTTGGTATTGTCCCGTCTTTTTTTATTATTATTATTGTGGTACCTATGCTTGCCTGAGCCGAGGGTCTATTGAAAAGAGTCTCTCTACCTCCACAAAGGTAGGGGTAAGGTCTGTGTACACACTACCCTCGCTAGACCCCACTATGTGGGATTATTGGGTATGTTATTATTGTTACCTCATTTCATTCGTATTTGATTGTAATTGATTACTTGTTGTCTTTATCACATGTACGCTCTTTGTTGTCATTTGTTCTTTTTATTTTCATTGTAGCCTTGTATTGATAAATTGCTTTATTGATATTTATTTGCCTTTACTTCCCCATTGTTAGATTTTATTAATATTATGCACAGGTTTCTATGTCTAGTAGGTATCATGACCTGATCTTATCACTACTCTACTAAGTTTAGGCTTGATACTTACCGGATACCATTGTGGTGTACTCATGCTATGCTTCTGCATATTTGTGTGCAAATCCAGGTACTTTCACCCCTGTCGGACGCCAGTGAGTTGATTCAGCCATATCAGAGACTTCAAGGTATACATGCTTGACGTTCGCATGCCTTAGAGTCACCTTCTGATATTGTATTTACTGTTATTTATTTTTCTATCAAACAGTATTGTATTTGGAGATTTCTAGTGTACTTCATTAGAGCTTATGACATTGTACCACCGGTTTTTGGGGATTAATGATTGTTGTTCCGTTTGGGTTTTATTATGATATTTATCAGTTTAATTTAATATCTTAGTCATTATTTCTGATAAATTATGAATGTGTGTTAGGTTTACCTAGTTTCAGAGACTAGGTGTCATCACGACTTCCTTAAGTGGGATTTTGGGGTCACAACAAATATATGTATAATGGGTTATTGATTTCTATTCATTTCTCATGCTTCATTTATGGTTGGTGGTTGCAAGCATTAACTAGTGTCATTTTACTTTATCTTTCACTTGGAAAAGTAAGTTAGGTTTTGGTACAAATGAATAGAAAGAACTCGAGGCTTTAAACCTTGTTAAATAGAATCCCTTAGGAATAAGTAGGTTCTACTTGGCATAAATTGGTTGTTCTTAATTGTAACTCTTTTATATTTGGAAAAATGAGGAAATACTACCTAACTATTGGGAACTATTGGGTAGTCATTTAGAATCTATTTGCATATCAAAGGACTTCCCATTAG
The DNA here is from genome assembly GCF_000715075.1 of Nicotiana tabacum. Taxonomy (NCBI): domain Eukaryota; kingdom Viridiplantae; phylum Streptophyta; class Magnoliopsida; order Solanales; family Solanaceae; genus Nicotiana; species Nicotiana tabacum. Next base: position 58,888,527 of record NC_134081.1, on the reverse strand, counting down.
AAATATATCATATTAACACTGATAGCATTATATTTCATGAAATGGGACACAACCTCGATTTCTTAATCCAATTAATCAATTCTCTTAACAAAATAGCTTCTCTTTACAATTCACAATTATCAAAACTCTTTCCAAACTAATGGAGTAGAATTACGGCCTTAGTCAAATGACACACTATTCAAGTAACCTTTCACACTTATTCCCTGTGGGATTCGATCACAACCTAGTTGGATTATTATATTTGACATCGATTGCCTTACAGTATTTATATAGGCATAATTTGAGCGTACCAGTTTACTCAAAATTCAAACATTTGTCAATTCTTCCAACTTAAAGCTTCCTAATTGAGAATTAATCTATCAAATTCATCTCGGACCACTCAAAAATCAAATCCAACCATGCACGCAAATCATAATACATCACCTGAAGTCATTCAAAGTCTCAAATCACAGAATAAAATGCCTGAAATCAAAACGACTGATTGGGTCGTTACAAAGAAAGAAAGAAAGAAAGAAAGAAAGAAAGAAGAGAGAAAGAGGAGAGAGAGGTCGATGCAGATCTTAAAAAGGAAATTTCCGGCGGATTTCGTTTGGTACATTTAATGGCCATTGACCGGTTTGACCACGAAAATCAACCATCGGTCGGCATGTAATAATATTTTTTTAAACAAAAAGGTGATCGTATTTGACTAACAAAATCGACGGCTTTTAATCGATTTTAGATAAAAACCTTTTATATAATTTGATAGAATATCAATTCAGTTAGCTATATAGCTAAAACATGCATAATTTTATTATTTGATTATCAAAATTAAATAAAAAAGTTATCTTATTAGTCAAGTAATTATTTTTTGAAAAATAAAGAGATATATTTTTACATATGTTACTATTTATGCGATCCTTTGATAAAGTTGAAGCATGTTATGTAAATTATTATTATTATTTATTTATTCATAACCATAAATGATGCTAACTTTTTCTATTTATGGTGATAGTTGTTCATATATTATATCTAGTTGATCATTGTACTTGTCTATAAATATTTTACTTCGTTTATTTGTAAGTACGTTTTTCATACATGCGAATTTATTTGTGCAACTTTAATCATATAAACTATTATGGCGGATCATTTCATCCACTTCTATTAATTAACACCTAATTCATATGACAACGTGCGTGATTCACATTACTTGATCAATAGTCCGCTCGAAAACTTGGCGGATCTCTTGGTGAAGCAAACTAGTAGAAAATAGGACATATAGAGCTTCAAATCACTTAATTTATTTACATAATGCAATATCATTCTTGAGTTTAAAAGATTGTATTGAGTGGATCCCTTGGTGAACCAATGATCTAGTCGACCCTATGATATATACATAGAGCTTCCAATTACTTTATTTAATTTAGGTCATGGCATTATTCTTGAATTTATGTGACTAGATGCTCCAGTGTATTTAGTCCGTTCGCAAATCTTGAGGGTAGGAATGAAGATATTCGGAATAAGGCCGGAATGACCTCTGTGGTGGATAAGATGCGAAAAACGAGGTTGAGGTAATTTGGGCATATGAAGAGGAGATGCATAAATGCTCCCAGTGAGGAGGTGTGAGAGGTTGACAAAGGTGAATCTTAGGAGAGTGAGGGTAGGCCAAAGAAGTATTGGGGAGAAGTAATTATGTAGGACATGGTACATCTTCAGCTTATTAAGGACATGACCCTTGATAGGAATATGTGGATTTCAAGGATTAAGGTAGTAGGTTAGTAGGTAGTCACGCGTTTTTCTTCTGTATACCAGTAGTATTAGCATTACTCCCGTATTTCTTATTCTTAGATTTCTACTACTACATGTTATTTTTTGCTTCAGTTATCTTATTTTTCTTACTGTTGTTATTACTTTTTCTCCATGGCTTCTCTACAACCGCATTTCTTTTTTATGACCGCTGGAATTTTGCTTTCCTTGAGCCAAGAGTCTACGAAAATAGCTTCTCTATATTCACAAGGTACGGGTAGGGTCTATGTACACACTACCCTCTCTAGATCTCACTTGTGAAATTTTACTAGATATATTGTTGTTGTGTTGTTGTTGTAAATCTTGAGGCTAAGTGTCTAAACGAGTCTACGTCCACAAGATAATCACGCATATTATTTGCATTATTTAAAAATTAAAAGGTTACTTTAGTACATTAATTATTTGTATTGAAAATAACTGTATTTTTTATTTTAGAATATTAATTATGTTAAGTAGACTGTAGGTTTCAATTTAATATGAAAGTTTGACCACATTTGACAATAAAACCAATCGAAATCGGTCAGTTCATAACATTCCCGACCAAAATCGATCGATAATCTCGAAAATTACTAAATATTCATCATAAAAATAAATCTGAAAGCGCTGGGTAGGGAAAATAATTTTACAATATTTCTATTTTTAACTGACGGTATGTTTGCATAAAAAGATTTCCGGCTAAAAAAATATAGGAAAGTGGATTTCCCGGTTTTGATTAAAAAAAATCGGCTATTTCCGACCGGTTTGGTTGGTAAATTCGTTGGCTTATTGATTGATCGGTATCCTGCAGATGGTTTACGCAGTTTTTTAGTAGTGAAAGTCTTGAATGAATATAAAAACCATGCTAGATTAAGAAAGATTCATGTTACACTATCCCTTTACGTTGGAACCAAAACGTATAAATATATATACATACTATCATACTGTTGAATATTATCGAAGACATAATTAAATAAATAAAAGTGTATTTTATCTAATCACTTAATATTTTAGATAAGTGTCACACACTCCACTATGTTATCAAAGCAGACATAGATCATAGTTCAACTCTTACCGCCACGTACTCATTATCAAATAAAATTTTCAAGTGATTGTTTCACGATAAAGAATCAGATCTGCACGTATATAGGTACGTTGAAAACATAATCAAATAAATAATAAGCATCTATCTAGCAGCTTAAACTTTAAGATATGATTATCACATACTCCAACAATTATATACTATCTTTTTCGGTACAAACTTTCAGTTCCTTGCCAAATATATGCAGCTATATATCAAGAACACAAACAAGATGTTCTGCCTCGAATCTCAACATCTAATTCAAAATCTTAAAGTAATGGGTATTGGAATAGAGAAGAGGCTCATAAATCCCCTTGAAAGCCCTACACAATTCGTGCATAACAACTATATAAAACCACTTGTAACACAATATTGCAGTTCACATGTGAACTTCAATAGGGACTTACAAGTTGAGACTCAGACCATAGGAAAGAAATTGCATGAGTTCCAACTAAAAACCTTAATTTAGGAAAATGAATGGAGTAACAAACAATATATCTTATAAATCTTTTTAATAACTTTTACATAACCATATGAGACAACCGTATAACTCCACTACTCTATAGTGATAATTTTCTTTATAGTGACTTTTCAGCTTCCAATGATGATTTTTATAACTAAGTTTGTAAGATCTTGGACAGGGTTTTGTTACACACTCCTAATAGTATGTTTCAGACAATAGTCCAACACAATTACCCATGAGTTTTCCCTTTTATCAAGGTCGGGTCATCCTCATCTCACATTCATTTTGTCATTTCTTGGGAAAAATAATCCTAGTTATTTGGAAAAGCACACATAAATATAAATCTCAACTTTTTCAATAATGTCTGAAACTATCGGCACGATTCTCTCTTTCCATGCAATGAAGTATAGAATCAATCACATTGACGATCATAACGTCTCGGGTTGAAATTACTCCCAAGTAAAAACACTTTTTTTCATTTGTGTAAGTTTTGGTAGATAAAAATATGAGTTATCTATATTGGTGGGACATGAGGCTAAACTTGTTGCTAAATTTCACACACTCAAGTTTCTTGCTGAGATAAACTTATTTGATAATAACAGAACAACAAAAGCCAGCAGTACTATATAGTAGTAATAATAATATAACTTGGTAAATGGTACAAAAGAGATTGTCAACAACAATAGGAAACAAGTACCTCAAGATCTCACTTAGAATACTGTCCTCATTCATAGAGTCAGATCCAGAGTACTTGCCCCTCTTCTTGCATTTTCTGTTGTAGCATTACTGTTACCATCTTCTTTAATCCTTGTAACCTTTGAAGAAGACAATGGTGAGGACAATGACAATGATAGGATACTCCCATTATCATTATCATCATTATTATTGCTCGGACTCTGCGTGTTGGATCCTCCAAAAGTAGTGTCTCTTTGGAAAATAGGACACGAGTACGGCAGCATTTTCTGAGAGTCCGTGCAACATAGGTTATCACTTTCATTCCTTGGCTTTACCCCCAGAGATAAGTTCAGATCAAGATCACAATCTGAAACCTTCCTTTTCAAAGGAGTCTGCTTCTGAAGATTTATGGCTCTTGCTTGAGCTTTTGCAGCAATATGAGATAATATTGGAGTGAGCTCACCACTATGGTTTTCACGCTCAAGAAAGAATCCCATTTCATCTTTAATTTCATGTGTTTGTAAAGTGGATCTTTCACTGATGAAAGAGGGATTCCTTTTACATAAATCTTCATTTGCTTCCCTACCGTGGTTGCTACCAAATATCCTCTCAGTCAGTGTTGTGTAAAATCCTCGACTGCTCCTGTCTAGTGTGCTTTGCCCCCTTGTCCAATTACCATGACAATTCCAAGAAGCATTTTCATATCTGGAAAATGAGTTTATAACAAAGAATTATTGTTTTCCTTTTTTTTTTTAGGGAAATAAAAGAGGCGGGTGAAATGCAGTTTCAAAGGGTTGATATCAGTCGAATATAGTAATTTTTTTAATCGGTGCATAAAAATATGTGTGAAAAATTAAATCACTGAAATGTCAACAAATACTAATTTCTGAACTTATAATTGCAGAAGCACAATGGACTTAATTATGAGAACATAAACGTTGAATCAATCAAATTTAAATTCTCGATATGCTTATAATATGAAGAGGAAGCTAAGTGAAAGCAGGAAATTAAGATAGGAATCATATGCATTACATACCTAAAAGTGGAATTGAGCCTCTGATGAAAAGTAGGGAACATAGGGAGTTGGTTCAAGTTGTAGATATTTGGATCTCCACCTTCCATAAAAAGACTGTGATGTGCAATTCCTATAGAAAATAAGTCAGAATCAAAATTTACTACCGAAAAAAAAAAACCTAAAATTTGAAACTAACAAAGAGAGAAATATTATAAAAGCATACCTTGACTTTGGTCATCCATCTTCTTGCTTCTATACATCTATGAGACACAAACAGATCAAAGGGAGAAAAGTTAATCAGAGAAGGCTAAGCAATTATGTTAAGTGAGATAACATTATCTTTATCATCTGAATTTAAATGAACCAAAAACTTATAGATCTTGATTTTTATTATAGAAACTCTAATTTACCTGCAAATGGCTCTTGACATGAGCAATGTTGAGTCCTTTTATGTTCATCATTTGAAGAACTAACTTTGGTGTTGCTCCTGCACCAAAAATAGAAGCAAAAGAAAAATAGGCAAATTGTTAAACAAGGCCAAATACTCTTATAAATCATCAATATTGAACTGTGACCGTCTCATCTAAAAGTTTAAACTGTTATAGGAAATACAGAATTGGAGATTAGTTAGCTATTACAAACTCAAAAATGTTGTAAAAACTTACGATCTTGTCCACCAAGTCTTTCCACAGCATGAATGAAGCGGAGATGGAGATCAGGTGTCCATCGGAGTCTAGGCATCTTGGATCGAACATAAGGTCTCACAGAGGGTTTCTTTTCACTCTCTTCAACTGTACTATTGCTTGAGCTTCCTCCATCCTTAAACTTGCTCGAATTGTTCTCCTCTTCATCCTCATTTTTTCCTGAATTCGAGCTCGTCTTGGAATTACATCCACTCTCGCCACTATCCTCCATCATCTTTTACTATAAGTTTCTCTTTTTAGCTTGTCTTAAACTTGAGATTCTTGCAATATGATCTACAGAAAAGGAGAAGAAGGAAACGTTAAATCTTTTAGCATCTCCTGTGATGAATTAGGGCTTCTTACAAACTGCATACCTCTAAACTAAATTTTCATTCTATCTGAGGAGATGGTAGACATGAAATTTAACAAGTGAAATATTCCATAGACTGATGTCGGAAAAGGAAAAAAACGGAAGTTACAGTTCTACGTAGAACCAATGGGAAAATCAAACCCTAGACTTGTAAAGTAAGATGGAAGACACACACACCCCTCTCCCCCTCTCCCCCACACCCATCTAAGCAATTATTTATCTAACTCTTTATTAATTATTATATGTATCCATGCATGCATGATTCCATGGATGATGCACATCATAATTAACACTATAAATCTTAAAACTAAAGCAAAATTTACGTCATGTGAGGCCAGCTCTAAGTTGTAAAGCATCTGTAGGAAAAGCAGCATGTCACGAAAATTGCCTTTTTTCTAAATATAAAAGAAAAAAGGAAAGAAAAGGTTTCTTTTTTTCCCTTCAAAATACAACAAAATAATACGCCATCTATCTTAATTTACTATAACATTCGTTCTCTTTTTAGACATTCTAAAATAATTATGACATCATTTCATTAATTTTCAAGAACTCAAATTCATTTAGCAACTGTTGTTTCTATCAAACTATTTTTTTCAATAATTGAATATTGTTTCACACTACCACTCATATAATATATAAGTTAAATTATTATATTAAATTTCGTACTCAATCAAATATTATCATACAAAAATAAGAGTGAGAGAGTATTACATAGCTATTATGAAAAATCTGGAGATCAACATATATCATGGTACTGTAAAATAATTCAGTAAATTGTGTGGACTATTTTTAGTGCGCAAAAAAATTGGCACTTTTTTCATATGTCTAAACTTTGATAGACAGAGTTATCCCGCACCTATAATAATGGGAGATAATATGTACTTTCTGAAATTAGTTAAAATACACACAAGCTAGTCTAAATAGCATAATTATAAAAAGAATTGTGTGGACTGCTTCAAGCCTCCAACATCATTGAGAAACATACCTATTTCTACTAATATCAACGGAAGTACAAAGGCCTAAGAAACTTAAAATAGTCTTGTTTATAGACTGAGTCTCGGTAAGTCAAAAATACATTTTGGTTTCTCTTGTTTTATAGAAATGAGTCTTGGGACCACACTGATCAATGAAGATTGAAATTCTCCCATTTTTAATACTATCAATACCAAAAGATTCCAATATAAACTTAGCAGCTTATATCGGTTTTCCAAATTTCCCTGCTCTCTCACATTGGAAAGAAGGAAAATTTTCCTTTGTTCAATTTGTCCCATTTGATCTATCCCAATTTATTTTAATTCTTGAGCGACTTAATTGTCCTTCCACTGGACAAAATTATTTTTTTATCAAACATGGCCCAGAATTCATCTAACATAACGTGATATATCAAAGAAAATTTAAGTTCAATATAATGGTATAAAGAAGAGTATCTGGAGAGCGATTATCTTGGTTTGGGGCTGTGGTGGGGTGGGGAGAATTAATTAAACAATATTTGGACAAAAAGATTGAGTCAAGTGAGCAGAACAAACATGAGTTGCTAATGGTAGCGAGTGCGAAAATACTTATCCACGTCTCGTTTAAATCAAACTAATGAATGATATATGCCTTTCAATACACTTTTACTGCTTAACCGTTAATAATAAATATATAGTATCACCTTAATTTATTTCTTAACCGATAGTATATATTAGTATGGTTTAGTATAATAGGAAATGATTATATTTTTTCGGTTGTGCTGACACATTAAGTATATGATGCCTTGCTGTATGTGATGGTGATCTGTATAAGTACTCTTAAAGAAAGGAAAAGGATGAATTTGTTTTGCATGTTTGCAGCTTCCTTTGCGTCGGGAATCACGGGCTTTGTTCCTACCCTATGCTTGGACCTACATACCCACCTTTAGCTACATGGAGTGTATACATGGCTTAAGTCTTCTTTTATAATGGTTGTGTCTGTTATGGTTGAAATAATCAGCTGTTATGCGAAAACTAGTAAGCAAATCTTGAACGATGATAAATCACACAACAAAAGAGAAATATACTAAAAGAGACATAATCATTTAACATGGTTCGATCAATTGACCTACATCCACGGGCGGAGATGAGCAATCCACTATATAAAAGAGAGTACAAAAATATCGAGAGAATAACCTCACAAAGAGGCAAACATAAGTGGCAGACTAACAATTGTCCCGAAATTCTCCCCCTAAATGTTTACATGAGTTTATGAAGTATTCAGCTGATTAACAGTGCGGGGTCGGGGCAGCTATGAAGGAATTGTACTGTGGATTACCAGCGATGTGTTCTATGGCTTCGAGCCAAGTAGGGGATTCTGCTATCGGCGATCGGATTGCAGGGTCATGTGTTGTATCAGTTTTTGGACTAAGGAATGCTCGTGTATTAACTATGATTTGAGAAGGGTTTCATCGAGGATGATTTCGAGCAAGGGATCGGTGGATGTACGATGTACTACACCTTATGGGTAAATAGAGGTCTTGGGATGATTCAGGTTTGATGCTCGTTGTGGATGTTGTGTACAAGGAAAAATGAATCGCTTGGTTGCTTCTTTGGATATTCATGAGCTTGTGAAGCACGGATTTTTCTGTGCGTATTGGCGGTGTAATGGAGATTTGATCAAGGTGAATGACTTTCGAGGAGGTTCTGATAAGTTCCATGTTCATATATGACATTTAAGGATTTTCGAATTTATGTATGGCTAGGGCTTGGAATCGGTAGTGGATGGTTCCTGGATTGGCAGTACTTCTATATAAATATGGACTCTACATGGAAGTAATAGAGAGATACATGAAACAACTTCGGATTCGCAGAAGGTCCTTTCAGAGAGAGCATTTCAGAGTACTCTTGGGTTTGGCAGTATGCGTGACTCGGTTGAGTTAGAGGAAATCAGTTCTGATGACTTGATAATGTGTTAACGGGTTTCGAAGAATTCATGATGGTTATGGCCACGGTTTGGAGTTTATGTCTTCTACGGGTAGAGAAAATGTGTTGCGTGTGGTGATGTCCTTCCAGATTGAGTTAAATGGAAGGTTCTTGGTTGATGAGGTGTTCATCCTGCTGGTGATATAGAGTTTTTCATAATGTTTTCATATTCTCGCAAGTTAGCATGAGGGTTGCAGTGCACCATGTGGGGTTGGACGTTACGGGTACAAGGTTACGATTTAGTTTCGAAGGGAAGGTCATAAGTGCAAGGACGATTTCGGATGTTTAAGAGAATAATGGCACTATTTCGTATCGCTTGAGAAGGGATTGCATTTTAAGAGGCGCATTGTATTTTGACTTGTGGATGCTTGACTAGTATTACGGTGATCGCCTGGTTTGGAGCTACTGAGGTTCGGGATTTGCTACGTGGTACAGAAGATCTATGTAAGCATTTTTCTATAAGATGATGGTATATGAGTAATGTATCAGTCATTTGAGTAGCGGAGTTGGGATCGGATATGTAGATTCCGGTATTCATGAGGTTTAGAGACTGGATGTTCTCGTAGGAAGACTATTCCTTGGTTACGGACTGTGAAGATGTTAAGAATTTGATTACTAAGGGTATGTGTTATGGATAGTTGCTATGGACTTTTGGAAGCTTATATACCTATTTGGGAATGATCCGAATTGGTTTGGGGGTTGTTTGTTGGTCTAATGAGAATGTATGTTCTATATCAGATCGGGTTTGCTTACTCTTACACAATTGCTATTGTAGGTACATCATCGGGTGGAATGGATGTTATTCGTGCCCTGGTCTATGTTATGTGTTTCTCTTTTATGCTATGATGGGTTGTGAGGCTATTTGGTGATTCACGTGCATGATGTGATCTTGTTTAAGCCTTGTGGTGATATATGAGCGAGATGGCCCTTTTGATTTTGATTTGCTTATTGCACCCTAGTTGTGCTTGCCTCTTTTCCATATTGTGTTATGTCTATTCACCTCCCCACAGTTATATTTATGCATTTTATTGTGTTTGATGTTGATGCACATGTGCTTAGTGAGCACGAGCACTATGGCTCGATGGGTATCCCTATGTGGATTGATATGTTTGGGATCGGGTTGTGCGCCGCAGCGGAGTTATGTGGGATATCCATTCTTATGTTTATTTCGCGTGTTTTATTTGACCTTTGTGGGATGAATTCATGAAATTATGTTTTTGTTATTATATCAGTTGTAGTTGTTGGATAGTCCTCGTACCTTGTTTTTCTTCCATTTTTTGAATATATTTGAGTTATTGCTTGTTAGGGTATGGACCGCGTTATGTGAGGTTCCATGTGGCTTTTGGTATGATTTGTCGGTTGGGCTGCTTGTATTGGGTGAGACGAGGTTTTTGACCTGGGTTTTGCACTATCGTATTGGGGATAAGGAATGTTGGAAGAATAATATATCATATTTTCGCTCAGAATTTGGCAATTGTCCTTGTCGGATGAGGGAGCTCCTAAACTTGTTAATTTCAGGGGTTGTTACGAGTTTTTGCATGTCTCCTTTATCATTAGCAGCGTTGTGGAGGTCCAGAATGAGTTTTTATTTGATATGAAGTATATTACTGGTACCGGGATTGATAATGAGCAGCTAAGGTGGTCAGGAGTTATTGCTGTGAGTACATGAGTTATGTGGTACATTGTGTGGTTTGATCTTAGTAGTGTATTAGCGGCTTGATGCAACTTATTTGATTGATACAGTGTGTACATACAAGGATTAGATCTCATAGGAGGTTTCAGATGTTGGAGTGTTCCACCCTTAGAGTGGCTAAGGTCAAAGGAAGAATCGTAAGTCGGGGTCATGTTCATGGACTTATATGGACCGAGGTGGTATGGGATCACTCATGGGTACGGATATGATGAGTTCATTCAGATAATTGACGGCTTTGGAGTGACTCTTGGCACGTTCGAGAACGAACGTATGTTTAAGTGGATGAGAATGTAATGACCCGACCGGTCGTTTTGAGTACTATCTTTCCTTTTTGTTTTTTGAGACTTTTCATAGCTCTATTTGATGATGCGTGTAGGGTTCGTGTCGATTTTCAAAAAAATAAAATGTGAATTTTTAAACAAAATGTGATTTTTGGTTTTAAAAATGACTAGAGTTGACCACGGTCAACGTTTTTTATAAACAAACTCGGATCATTGTTTTGATAATTCCGGTAGGTTCGTATGATGATTTTGGACTTGTACGTATATTTGGTTAGGGTTCCAACCCGAGCGCGTTTCAGCATATTATGTAAACAATTGGCAAAATTGAGTTTTAAGTTGAAATCCTTGAGTATTGATGATCGATTCTTGTTGTTTGATGTTATTATGGTGATTTGAGTGAGTGTACGAGTTTATATGATGAAATTACACTTATGTGCATGATCGGATTGGAGCCCGGGGGGCTTGCGTGAATTATGGATGCTTAGCGGACTGATTTTTGGCTAAGAAGGAATGCTGGTGCATCAGGTCTACAGGTCTCGCATTTGCAAACGTGAGAACCTGTTCGCAAATGTGAAGTCAGGCTCGCATTTGCGATGCTGGAGGGGGCTAGGTCAACTTCTCTTTTGCGAAGCTCTTTCCACAAATGCGATGGTGGAGGGTTTTGCGTTTGCGAGGTTCATGTCGCATTTGCAAATATGAAGTATTTGGGGCAGGTTCGCATCTGTGAGCTGTTGTCCGCATTTGCGGACTGCCATGAGTTTGCATTTGCAATGTTTTCGTCGCTTTTGTGATATCAGCAGGCTCAGAGATTTTTTGCTTTTGTGAACAGTTTATTGCTTTTGCGATCATCGCAATTGCGAACAAGAGTTTGCAATTGCGATATCTGTAGTTGGGTAAAAGAGGGAAATTTCGGGACTTAGCTCATTTTTCACCATTTTTCAACCCTAAACTCCGTAGAGGTAATTTTTGAAGAGGATTTTTTTTTCCAAATTCATTGGTAAGCATTTTTAACTAGTTTTCAATCAATTTTAACTACTCTTTCATGGATTTTAACATCAAATCTATGAATTTCAAGGTAGAAATTAGGGGTTTTGAGTAGAATTTAGGAATTTTTTAAAAGTGAAATTTAGACCTCAAATTGAGATCGAATTTCGAAACAAATCATATATTTGAGCTTGGGGAGAATGGGTAATGGGGATTTGGTCCAAATCTTGAATTTTGACCATGTGGGCCAGGGTTGACTTTTGAAATTTTGGCTAAGATTGAACCTTTATTGATTGGGTATGTTTCCTTTAGTATTATTTGACTTCGTTGGATGATATTTGACTAGGTTTTGGTCGTATTGAGGAGTATTTCTAAGGAAGAAGGTATTGGACTGTGGAAATTATTCCGGAATAAGGTAAGTGTCTTGCCAAGGTTTGTTAGGGGGATTTTTACAACTAATTAATATTGTTTGCTACATGCAGGGGTGATGCATATACGAGGTGACGATCATATATGCTTGTGCCAGGGTTTCCATGCTCGGGAGGGGCAATCATATGCTTCTTTGTGACTTTGTTGAACTTGATGTTCCCTTAACCTATGCTTCATTTAATTCGATGACTAATAAACTCAACTAACTGTATTAGAAATCATGCTAGAATATATGACATCTTAAAAAGGATTTAATGTGATGTTTTTGAGATTCGTTGCATACTTAACTTGATCGTAGTATCACGAACCTATATCTATACCTGTTATTGTCATGTTACTTGAGTTTCTTTATTCGGAATAATAGATGTTGATTGAGGCCTTAGGGCTATGTTTGGAACGATGGGTAAATCCGTGCGGTTGATAAGATGTTAGCACTGTTTGACCAAAAAATATAAACCTTTGATTAAACTAATTAATTTTATATAAAAAGGGATTAAATATCCCCAGATTTATAACTAGTTAACTCAAATAAAATCGGACAGTGTTGGTGGAGGATTAAATGCTGTGTACATTCAATATTTCAAGATCATTAATGATAGAAGAATTTCACGCAATAAATAATAATACGGCAAAGGGCTAAATATACCCCTCTACTTTCGAAATGGTCTAAGAATACCCCTCGTTATACTATTGGGTTATCTATACCCCTGCAGTCATACTTTGGGTTCAAATATACCCCTCATTTAAAAGGAGGGACACGTGTCATCGTCATGTTGGTCAATTCTAAATATCTTCTAATTAATTAAAAAGATCCATTACCCATACACGAAAAATAATTTTTTTTTGTAAAAACTAGCAACAACTGAAATTATTTTTACTAAAAAACTGAAAAAAATGAAAATATTTTATTTTCAGTTTTTACAAAAAAACAGCCTTAGAAAAAACTGAAAAATATTTTCTAAAACAATGTTTTTGTAAAAACTAAAAAAAAACTGAAAATCAATTTTCTAAAGCAATTTTTTTTGTAAAAACTGAAAAAAACTGAAATATTTTTTACTAAAAACTGAAAAAAATGAAAATATTTTTTTTCCAGTTTTTATAAAAACACTGCTTTAAAAAAAGCTGAAAAATATTTTCTAAAACAATATTTTTGTAAAAACTGAAAAAAAAATACTAAAAAGCAATAGTAATTAAAAACTTGAAAAAACTGAAATATTTTTAACTAAAAACTAAAAAATAGAAAATATTTGTTTTTTCAGTTTTTACAAAAATATTGCTTTAGAAAATTGATTTTCAACTCTTTTTTTCAGTTTTTACAAAAATATTATTTTAGAAAATATTTTTCAGTTTTTTCTAAGGCAAGTTTTTTGTAAAAACTGAAAAAAAAAATATTTTCGTTTTTTTTAGTTTTTAGTAAAAATAATTTTAGTTTTTTTCAGTTTTTACAAAAAAAAATAAAATATTTTTCGTGTATGGGTAATAAGTCTTTTTAATTAATTAAGAGATATTTAGAATTGACCAACAGGACGATGACACGTGTTCCTCCGTTTAAATGAGGGGTATATTTGAACCCAGAGTATGACTGCAGGGGTATAGATAACCCAATAGTATAATGAGGGGTATTCTTATACCATTTTCGAAAATAGAGGGGTATATTTGGCCCTTCGCCAATAATAATAAATGGCATTAACATAAATAAGGAGAATGATTCACCCAATATTGAATGGCGTGGATGATTTCTCCTTCTGACAGTGATGAGTGATATGCAAATGCTATAATATTGGAACTATTCTTGGATCTGATGGAAAAGTGTGGAATAATAGATAATCGAATCTTCTCAGAAAGGTAGTGTTTGTATCTTTTCTAGAGAGAAAGTCTTCTTCTCAAAAAGTGTTCTTATTAGAGAATGTTATATACCCTTTTCCCCTATCTTTTTTTCTATTTATATGGGACATACCCTAGTCAACCCTAAAAGTACAAACACCAAAAATATTCAATAGAATATTCTCTTGGATATCCTATTACAAAAACTAGCCGTTAACACTACCCTTGATACTCGACCTCGGCTGTTATTGACTTCTCGGCTACGAGCCCCGTTATCTACTAGTCGACCTCGACTATATCGCTTTCCATGATATTGCTCCATGCTAAATCCCACTGAGGCAGATTTTGACGTATACAGTTAGTCCCTCTGCTTATTGATGTTGATCCCGGGGCGACCTCGATGAGCGGACTCTTTTAGTTAGGGTTGAGAAGTTTTATGCGAGCAGGTCGAGTAGTAGCGCTTCGGACGGAATGGAAACGTGGCCTTCCGTGAGCCGCAACCTAGGGTCACATTGTTTCAGAGTGACGTCATGTCATCATGCGTCATTATTACGCATTTTCCCGATACCCTATATCGTTTCCCGTGCCTCAACCGTTTCAATTCTTGAGCTGGGCAATGACGGTTTGCTTCCTCGATATTGATGCCCTAACGCTTATAAATAGGGATACTCAATCCTTCGATTCACTCTTTGCATTCTAAAAATCGAATTTTCATATCTTCTTCTTCCTTCCTCAATCAGAATCTCTGTTTTCTTGACCTTACTTCATACTCCTGCCTTCACTGATTTTGGTGGCTCCTGATACTTTTGACTCTACTGCATTTACACCTTCTCTATTCATAAACCAAAATGTTTAATGTGTCTTCCAGCTCTGGGGGGTACCTGACCCTGTTCCCTTGGCAGTGCGCATGCCTCCCCATGACGATGGGGCTGCCATTGTTGCAGAAGATGAAAGCTTTCCTACGGTAGAGAAAATAATTCCCCATAACGAGAAGGCTAGAATTGACTTCTCAAAGCTGCCCGAGGATAACCCTGAGGCCGTGGAGTCTGAGATGGACGCGGCTGCCCTTGCTAATTTCAAGGTGAAGTTCAAAATTCCAGTCCACATAGATCTGGTCCTGGCTGGACGCGATGTGGTTCAGATTCATTGCCCTGGATATTGCGCGTTCTTCGCATATCCATTCTACGTGGGCTACTCTTTTCCCATTCTCCCATTGGCAGAGGGATTCTGGCGCTACTACGGCGTCTGCCCGACTCAGCTTTCTCCTTATATCTACAAGCTCATCCTCATGCTGACGAAGTACACGGAATTGGCTGGCCGCAGGGTCTCTCTTCGCCACATGATGCACCTCTTCACGACGAGTTTCCATAGGGGGACAATGTTGCACCTTCTTCACCATGGAGGCAAAAGCTTTGTAGTGAAGATGGACGATAAAGCAAATCGTCGATTTTGATTTAATTACTTCTACGTCAAGACTGAGGACGTGGTGGCGAACGCAAATGGATTTCCTGGGGCGTGGAATTATGCCCGTAAGTATTTTTACTAAGTGCTCATTTTGCTCGTTCTGGTCGTATCCTAACCGTTCTGTCTTTTTCTCGTTAAGCCGAGACCGAGCCCCCTCATTTGGTCGCGGATATTCATGATTGGGTTAGCCAGGTCTTGCCTCACACAGTGAGGATTTGTGGGTGGCCAGCCTTTTTCGAGAAGTTCGGGCCCAAGCTTTCAGCAACCGGTGAGTTTGTCCGTCCGTACTCATATATATAGTGACTTTTTACATATGTCATCCTGACCTTGTGTTCGCATGTTCGTTATGACTTTAAGAATTGACGTTCTAATCTTTTTTGCAGGCCGAGGGTCTTCGAGGAGGTAGAAATCTCCTGCTCCGACATTCCGTAAGAGGAAGGCCGTTTCTGTTCCTACTGCTGCGGTGAGACTTGCTCGGTCATCGACTACTGCGGCGGGTGTTTCCACTTCCCCTCTGCGTCATCTAATTGACGAGGATGATGAGGAAGGATTGTCGCCGAATGATGATAACTTGCTTCCCCGCAAGAGGCGATCTATCGGTATCGGCGAGGGAGGTGTCCGCGTGGGGAGTTCGGTGATGGATGGCTTTGTCATCAGAGAAACGGCGACCATAGATCTCGGAGATGATGTTGAGCTGCTATCCACGATTCTACCGTCGTCGGGGGCCGAGGGATGTACGTTGCTCCCTGAGGTCAAAACGGGTTTTGAAAGGTCAACGGTGCGAGTCCCTGATGCCTTACAAGGGGGTGAGACATCGACCTCGTTACCAACCGAGGATCCTTCCTCTTGGGTTAATTCCAAAGGCAAAAGTGTAGCCGAAGAGGATTATGAGATGGGCTCCGATAATGACGTCGGGGAGGTTAGGATGATGGGGAGAGGACTCACCCGGATTGAGGTGAGGTTGGAGGGGACCACGCGGACTATCACGATCCCTCTGGACTGGGATCTATTAGTTGACATGGAGGATATGTTCCGTTCTTTTGGTTCACTCTGTTCCGATGTGGAGGGTAAGACATTCGAGAAGCTGAAGGATTCCACTTTGTCGAAGAGCATACTCGGCCTTGCTCTTAGGGAAAGTTTGGTATTTCGTTTCCATATTCGTTTTTCATGTCGACTCTGACTTCGTTCTTACTCACTCTGGCTTTCTTTTCAGACCGTGATCGTGGAGATTGAAAGTTCCCGCCGAGAGGAGAGGCGTAAGGCCATCTTCCAAAAGATGGAGCAAAACTATCGCGAGTATCGTGATAAGCACCGTGAGCTTTGCCGGCGACTTGGTAGCAGTAGCAACTTCCGAGCCCTCCAAAATGAGCTAAAGGAGAAGGATGATGAATTGGTAAAGGTCATCGGAAAATATAGTGAGATCGAGGGGGCGTTGAAGGACAAAGATGAGGAGCTCGAGGTGAGTAGGAGGGTCGAGGCCCAATGCGCCGACCTTCAGGCCCAAGTGGTCTCATTGCGTGTCGAGCTAGAGAAGTGTTAACTTCGAGCGGCTATTTTGAGTGGCAAGGTCGCCAAGAAGGTAGCAGGTCTGGAGAAGGCGGAGTCGGCCTAGTTATCAGCTACGCGTAAAGCGGCAGCTTTAGAGGACACGATCGGTGCTATCCGTTCTGAACGGGATTGCGCCATGGAGATGGCTAGGCTCAGAGAGGGGCGGCTTGATGAACGGATAGAGGAGCTAGAAAAAGAGGCTGCGGACGTTAGTGATCGAGTTGTTGACCTCGAGGCCAAAAAGGCACAGATACTGGCTCAACCGTCCTCATCCCGCACTTCTGCTTTTCCTAATGTTCCTCGAGATCTGTATGAGGAATGGATTCACACCGAGGCCCAGCTGGATATATTCAAGGATCTGATGGGGACGGGGGCTATTTCGGAAGCCGACTTAGAGAATGCGCGTGCTAAGGCACGTGAAGCTCGGTTTGCTTATGTATATGACCCCGCTACACCACAAGTTGGTGATGATGAGGAAGACGTGGAAGGGATTTAGCAGGATGCTTGGTACGAAGATAAGTATCCCGACGGCAACGGCGATGGTGGAGAGACGGGTGGAGATGGTGCTGCTGAGTTAGGTAGCGCGTAGTTGCTTTTCTTTCTTTTGCTTGTAACTCTTGTACATACTTTTGCTAGCATCTGCTTTGGCCTTTGTAAGGAATATATTTGAAGTATGAAATGTCATTTTTATTGTTTCGTATCTGATTCTTTTCTTTCTATTCTGGCTTGCACGCTTCTTTATTTTGTTTTGTCGTTTCAATCATAAATATTTGGTTTTTGTCATGGCCGGGGATTAGTAGGTGTTAATTCGAGCGAGGTCGAATATAACCTATATTGAGTTGGTTCGAGCGAGGTCGAATATGAGTTAATTCGAGCGAGGTCGAATGTTAGTTAATTCGAACGAGGTCGAATGTTAGTCAATTCGAACGAGGTCGAATGTTAGTCAATTCGAACGAGGTCGAATGTTAGTCAATTCGAACGAGGTCAAATGTGAGTTAATTCGAACGAGGTCGAATGTTAGTTAATTCAAACGAGGTATAATGTTATTTAATTAATTGTGGCCGGGGCCGAGTAGATATTGAGGCAATGTTGTTCTGGCGAAAACATGGGCGAACTTCATACATTTGTGTTTTGCTCATATACTTGGAGAAATTTACATATTTTTCGGGTTGGCATTCCAATCCCGGTTTATCTAGTTCCTTCATTGGGTGACCTGGAGACGTGTTGAGATGTTGGGCAATGAACTAACCGTCCGGTCTCTCTTTCCGTTCGCATTTTGACTTGAAGTGTCCCCTTTGTCGCCTCATTAAAAACCTCCTTGAGAAAACCCAATTGGGACAAAACTCAAGTGAGGGAAAAAGAGTACGACTTGGAGGGCGCTTTTTCTTAAAAGTTAAAGTACTTGAGGTGGGGGACGTTCCAGTTGTTTGGTAGTAGTTTTCCTTCCATTGCTTCTAGTTGAAATGACCCTTTATTTGCTGCTGCCATGATTTTGTATGGGTCGTCCCAATTTGTCCCTAGTTTGCCTTCCCACGGGTCTTTACTTGCTTGTGTTTTGGCCTTGAGCACGTAGTCCTCGAATTTGAGTGGTTTGATCTTGGCCTTTTTATTATAATAGCATTTTGCCTGCTGTTTTTGGGCGGTCATCCTTATGTAGGATGACCCACCTCGCCCCGTACTTGAGTGCTAGCCTTAACCCTGCAATCATGGTCTCATACTCGACTCGTTGTTAGTCATGTCCGGGCACCTTATGGACTGGCGAACCACTTTGCCTGTCAAAACTTCGAGCACAAGTCCCAGTCTAGCCCCCAACTCATTGGAAGCATTGTCGGTGTATAAAATCCATTGATCTTATGTTCGTGGAGAAGCGTGGGCGGCTTCTTTTTTGACTTCGGGCATTATTTGTGCGCTGAAGTCGGCGACGAAGTCGGCAAGGACTTGAGATTTTATTGCCGTCTGCGGTTGATATATGATATCATGCTCACTTAATTCTATGTCCCACTAGGCTAATGGGTAGGGCTTATGCAAAATACTTCGCAAGAGGAAAGTTTTGACTACCTAGATGGGGTGGTACTGAAAGTAGGGTCTAAGCTTTCGTGAAGCTACGACCAAGGCTAGGGCTAATTTTTCGAGGTGGGGATACCTCGTCTTGGCGTCGTTTAAGGTTTTGCTAATGTAATAGATAGGAGATTACGTACCTTTATCTTCTCAAACCAGGACTGCACTCACCGCTACTTCAGATACGGCGAGGTAGACGAGAAGGCGTTCCCCCGGTTCTGCTTTGGAAAGCAACGGCGGTGACGACAGATAAGCCTTTAATTCCTTCAGGGATTGAACGCACTCGGAAGTCCACTAGAGGTCATTGTCTTTCTTGAGTACGTTGAAAAACTTATGGCATCTGTCAGATGATCGCGGGATGAATCTCGACGGGGCGGCGATACGGCCGGCCAGCCTCTGAACATGTTTTTTGCTGGTTAAGTGCTCTGGTATTCCTTCTATGGCTTTGATTTGGTCGGGGTTGACCTCGATACCTCTTTGCGATATTAGGAAGCCCAAGAATTTTCCTGAGGTCACGTTGAATGCACACTTTTTAGGATTTAGCTTCATTCTGTACCGCCTGAGTATATCGAAGGCTTCTTTCAGGTGGTTGATGTGATATTCTTTCCTTTTGGACTTGACCAACATATTGTTTATGTAGACTTCCATGGTTTTGCCGAGTTGGTCTTTGAACATTTAGGTCACCAACCTTTGGTATGTCACCCCCGCATTTTTCATTCCGAAGGGCATCACCCTATAGCAGTACGTTCCTTGGTGGGTGATGAATGTGGTCTTCTCCTGGTCCTCCTCTTCTATGAGGATATGATAGCAGCCCGAGTAGGCATCTAAGAAGCTCAGCAGTCCATGCCCGATCGTTGTGTCATTGAGCTGGTCGATATGAGGTAGCGGGAATGAATCTTTAGGGCATGCTTTGTTAAAATCTGTAAAGTTTTCGCACATCCACCACTTTCTATTCTTCTTTTTCACCATGACCACATTGGCGAACCATTGGGGGTATTTTGGTTCCTTGATGGAGCCATTTTCCAGCAATTTTTCGATCTCCTCGCGGACTGCATCGTTTATTGTAGAATTGAACTTCCGCCTAACCTGCCTTATCGGGGGGTAGAACGGGTTGACGTTCAACTTGTGTGTGGCGACCTCCTTCGGGATACCTGGCATGTCTGCATAGGAAAAAGCAAACAAGTTTGCGTTAGCAGTTAAGAATTGACAGAATTTACTTGGTTCTTGAAGCTTGTAGCCGACGTAGGCTTTCTTGTTGTGGTCGTTATCATCAAGTTGGACGGGGTCGAGGTCTTCTATGGTTGATCCCGTGGCATCTATTGTTTTAGGATCTCTGATGACGTCCGTTTTTTCATCACAACTCGACCTCGACCCTGTTAATTGATATGCATCTTCTGCTTTGCCCTTCATTTGTTGGGTATACGTACAATCCTGGGCGATGAGATAGCATTCTCGAGATATGCGTTGTTCTCCTCGTATGCTGAATACTCCCCATGGGGTTGGAAATTTGATAAATTGGTACAAACTAAAGGGGATAGACCTCATGGCGTGTATCCAAGGTCGACCTATTATGGCGTTGTATGACGTATCCTGGCCCATGATGTGGAATGTGGTTTCCAGAGTGACGCCACCGGCCAGGACGGGGAGTGTGATTTCCTCGGACGTTCGTTCAACTGCATTGTTAAAACCTGTTAGTGTGATGCAGTGCGGCACTATCTTATCCTCGAGTTTCATTTGTGCAAGTACTCGAGGGTGGAAAATGCATGCACCGCTCCCATCGTCCACCATAATACGTCTTACATCTGTATCTAATATTCGTAAAGTGATAACAAGGGAATCATAGTGAAGGAAAACTAAACCGTGGGTATCTGACTTATCGAAGATGATACTTTCCTCGACTTCGTCATACCTTTCATGAGTGATTGAACGTTTGAGCTTGTGGGTTGTGGTGAACTTTACAATGTTGATCGTAACGTCGTCACCGCCCCCGATGATCATTTGAATGGTGCGAGTCGGTGTGGGTGGTTTCGGCGGTCCATGGTGTTGTTCACGTCCTCGGGCAAAGTTGGTCCTCCCTCGGTCGCTCAACAATTCTTTGAGGTGTCCTTGATGAAGCATGTTCATGACCTCTTGCCTTAGGGCGATGCAGTCCTCAGTTTTGTGACCTCGCTCTTGGTGGAACTCGCAAAGGGCGTTTGACTTCTAGTGCTTGGATTTGACCACATCTTTTGTGGCCACTTTACTTTTCGTCCGAGCTTCCCCAATGCGTAGACTATTTCTTAGAGCGACACAGAAAAATTGTGAGCGGATAGTAAGGGGCATAACTCTTTCGTTCCGGTGAGTTCCTGTCCTTGGCCTTGATGGGCCCTCTTCGTGGCGGGAGGGAGGCATGATGGCGCTTCTGTCGTATGGTTGATGCCTTTCTTTGTTGGATCGTGGAGCTTCAAGATCTCTCCTGGCATCATTTCTTTGATCCTTCCTGGTTTCGGCTTGTACCGAGGTCAATCGATGGGTTGGCCCTTTCAGGTCGTCTTCGTCTGCACGGACCTCGGCACAGTAGGCATTGTGTATTTCATCCCAAGTGGTTGGAGGATATTTCATAAGCCGACTTAATAATTTTCTGGTCGCCCTTGAGCCATTCCTGTTCAGCCCGTTCTGGAAAGTTGCTACAGCCATTCCTTCCGATACATTTGGTAAGGTCATCCTTAATCTGTTGAATCGAGCGAGGAAGTCCCTCAATCCCTCTCCAGGTGATTGTTTGATGGCAAATATATCGTTCACTCTTGCCTCCGCCTTTTTTGCCCCAGCATGGGCCGTTACGAACCTGTTGGCCATCTCTTCGAATGTTTCAATGGAGCATGAGTGTCACGCCCCGAACCTGGGGGCGAGACCGGCACCCGGTGCCTCACCTAACCTAGCGTACCAACTTGCGACTAAGGGACTCTGAATATATAATGTCATAATTCGTCCATGGGGCCACATTGCAAGACAATTTGTGAAGCAAAATATAAAACTGAACGGAAACTAGCGCTGACTAAACATCAATATAAAGCTGCGGCGACAAGGCCGTCATAACTACTACAGCTGACAAACCAACAAAATATACATACCAGGCCTACAAGCCCAACATACTGCACTAACTGACAGGATATATCTACAAGCCTCTACTGATGGATGTACTGTGATCGGAACAAGGCCCCGACCTACCCATAACATATATACATACATACATACATATAGAAGATGTACACAAAACCCTAGACCCGGCAACTCCAAAGGACGTAGAGCTTACCGATCAGGCTAAACTCAGGCAACACCTACTGAGGAGGTCTACCCGTCTGTCTATCTGAACCTGCATGCATGAAATGCAGCGTCCCCAGAAAAGGGACGTCAGTACGAAATAATATACCGAGTATGTAAGGCAATAAAATAACTGAAAGCTGAAACTGAACTGATAATATAATAACTGAAAGTAATTGGAAGTCAAAGATGATCTGGAGATATACTTACCTGCTGATACTGACTCAACTCCTTCAATATAGTAAGTAAAATAAATGTCTGGCCCTATAAGGCTCGGTACGTGTAACTGCTCGGTCGTAGTAGGCTCTCTCATAGGCGCTCAGCCATACTAGGCTCTGTATCTCGGCCATCCTGGGCTGACTCATAGGCGCTTGGCCACAGTAGGCTCGGAATATAACTTACCATCTAATCAAAGGTTTCCCAATAGGGGCCTGCCCACCGATTATAGCTCGATGGTGGTGAAAATATTGTATAACTCGATGGTGGTGAAAATACTTTAATATTGTAAATATATAGACCCTCTGCTCTCTTGACTGGAAGAAGACAATACTCAATTGAATATAAAGTCCCGATAAGGGAGAATACTATAACTTATGAGACTAGGATAATGTATATAAATTCGGGAGTATGAACTTCTCTTTATGCCTCGTTATCAAACACATGTAGTTACGAGATCATGCCAAAATGAAGGAAGGGGTTTGACATACCTTATCACAATCTTTCCAATCACCAAGTTGAACTCGCCTCTTCGCACCTTAATCTACAACAACGATAATAATACTATCATTAAGTTACGAAAGGTACAACTATCGCACAACGAACGACAAGCTTATTTTGTATTAAAACGGGCAGCATCTCCCCTATAATCCTTACTTCCTCCAAATTCAAGATAACACCAACAACACAAGAACACAACAATAACAACATATATACATTATTTTCCAACCTTATATATACCACAAAATACTACAAAATAGCCCAACACACCCCCAATCTCTTCATACACAAAACGATCACCGTAGTAGTGTCAAACAACCCAAAAATATTACGACGAACGACCATCCTACCACCCTGCATTTATGTGGTGTTTATCCACACCCTTCCTCCTCCAAAACTCCACAAAATAGTAGTAAAACACGCAGCCCAACAGCAACACAAAATAGTCCACAAAACAGTCCGATACAAGTGAATACCTCGAACTCACGGCTTCCGATCACTATCCCGTGAGTTCTTACAAATATAGAATGACTTACCATGCATTTACAGAAGAAAAAAATGAATGAAAGAGAACAGTAAACTTACCTTATTTGTTGGATAACTCTGCTCCTATCTTGGTTCTTTAAACTCTAGGTTTTACCTCCAATTAGAACTTGAAAGGGAGAGAAAATCAATTAGGATTTGTGGGCAATTTTGGGAGGATTTTTGTAGAGCTTATGTCTAGTTATTATGACGTATTATCAGTCTAACATATGAAGGAAATAGTCCTTTAAAAGGCCTCTTTGGACGATTTTTGGACTCTCATTTAAGCAAGTAGGTGACACATCTACTTGTCACCTAGCAGTCTACGCAGTCTTGCAAAAATACCCATATCTCTCTACTTCGATGTCGTATTGACAAACGGTTTAATGAGTTAGAAAATAGAATCAGAGATATTCAATTTTATGGGTGGAACACCCTATAAATCTAAGTATATTGGGAGAAAATCGCAGTTATATTTTACCCAAAGTTTCAGTAAAACTTATGAACGTAACTTGTGATGACTTTCATCGACTTTTGTTCCACAACTCGCTTGACTTCCAAACATAACACACGACTATCATACGACTAACATAACTCATAACATAACCACCTTATCATGGTAAGAACCCTAGTCTCACCCCAAAAGTACATGTTATAACATTCCCAACTTGTCGACTTTCAACGTAATATTATTTTATTCAATTCCTTTAGCTTCTGAACCTTCCAACCCTCTTTGTACTTGTTGTTCATGATCTTCAATATTTGTAACCTCCGAGGTAATATGATTAACTTACTTTATATATTTTCAAAGACGATCTCATTTTTTGTCCAACATTAGTTTGCTCACAACGCACTTTTACAAATATAGGGTGTAATAGTGCGGGCAGCTGTGAATACCAAGTTAATGCTCTTCCGGTAAGGGTCTCGCCGAACTTTTTCAACAAGATAGAGGAGACT
Source organism: Nicotiana tabacum (assembly GCF_000715075.1). Lineage (NCBI taxonomy): Eukaryota > Viridiplantae > Streptophyta > Magnoliopsida > Solanales > Solanaceae > Nicotiana > Nicotiana tabacum. Next base: position 58,863,766 of record NC_134081.1, on the reverse strand, counting down.
TGTTCATTGGCAAGATCATTGACCTTTACCGTAGTGACATAGTGAGTCACATGATCTTCGGGGTCGGTCGTACCGTCATATATTTTCAGATAAGGCAGCATCTTGAAGGTCTTGGGTATGGCATGTGGGGCAGCTTCATCACTATAGGGTTTCTCAATGAACCGACCAGCGTCTCTTTTTGGCAAGAGTTTTGGGGCACTCGGTATTTTGTCGACTCTTTCTTGGCGCTCTCTCATTTGATCCCGAAGCATTTTGTTTTCATTTTCCATTTCTTTCATTTTGCTCAGAATGGCTGTGAGGGTGTCGTTACTTGCATTGTTAATATTGTGAGTGATACTTGTTACTAAAGGGGGAGGGTCGTGCTGCTCGGCCGTTGCTGGTGTAATGCAAGTCCTTGCATTTTCTCTAACTGCCTCCTGAGCGGGCTTGTCGAGGATGTCGGTCAGCATATTTGTCAGCCAAACCTCAAGTAGTTTCTTCGCCACTGGTGGCACCTCTTCCATTGTGGACGTGGAAGCTCCTTTACCACGGGATGTTGTGATACTGCCTTGAGGAAGGGGTGACCCACTTCGCTAGGGAGATGCATTAAGCATTATGTCTTCGCCTTCTGTTTCGGAAACCTCATTGATGGTGTTTAAGAGGTTGGTAGTGAGATTGGCCACTGCCTTCATTCTTTCTTCTCCATTACCTGCCATGTCAGATCCGTGTGAACTGTGCCAGTTATAGATTTAGAAGAAACTAAAACTTAACTAGGAATTCCCACAGACGGCGCCAAATTATTTGACCAAAAATGTAAACCTTTGATTAAACTAATTAATTTTATATAAAAAGGGATTAAACCTAGTTAATAATAATATCCCCAGATTTATAACTAGTCAACTCAAATAAAATCGGACTGTGTTGGTGGAGGATTAATTGTTGTGTACATTCAATGTTTCAAGATCATTAATGATAGAAGGATTTCAAGCAATAAATAATAATAAATGGCATTAACGTAAATAAGAAGAATGATTCACCCAATATTGAATGGGGTGGATGATTCCTCCTTCTAACAGTGATGAGTGATAGGAAAATGCTATAATATTAGAAATATTCTCGAATCTGATGGAAAAGTGTGAAATAATAGATAATCGAATCTTCTTAGAAAGGTAGTGTTTGTATCTTTTCTAGAGAGAAAGTCTTCTTCTGAAAAAGTATTCTTATCAGAGAATGTTGCATACCCCTTTCCCCTATCTCTTTTTCTATTTATATGGGGTATACCCTAGTCAACCCTAAAAGTACGGACACCAAGAATATTCAATGAAATATTCTTTTAAATATCCTATTACAAAAACTAGTCGTTAGCACTGTACTTGATACTCGACCTCGGCTGTTATTGACCGCTCGGTTATGAGCCTCGTTATCTACTAGTCGACCTCGACCATATCTCTTTCCATGATATCGCTCCATGCTAAATTCCACTGAGGCAGATTTTGACCTATACAAGCACGATGAGTATTTTCGTGCGATTTGAAATGAGATTGGTTTGTTGTTTATTACCATGTGAAAAGAAAGAAAGTTGAAATTATAGCATGATTACTCGTTCGTTAAACACTTATATGCCCTTTTTCTTTGGTTTCTATAAATGTTTGTTATTTTATAAGATATCTTCCGTTTGAATTCCTTATGTAGTTACCTCTGTGTTTTTCATTTGCCCTGTTACTATTATAGCTATTTCCTTACCTTGTATGTTACTGTTACACCTACGCTTTTACTTGATTTACTTCTGCTACATATCCTCTTCGAATTCATGCCTTTACTTGTTGTTATTCCATACATGTTACATGCCTCTAATTGTCACGTGATTTACTTGTCAGATGTCTTAACCTTCTACATGTCTTCATTTACCATATGTTTTTACTTGCTACATGTCTTCACTTATTATATGCTTTTATTTACCATATGCCTTCACTTATTAAATATCTTTATTTGCTACATGCTTCTACTTGCTACATGATTTCATATATTGAATGCATTCATTTGTTCCTTGTTCTTACTTGACAAACATCTTTACTCGTTTCATGTCCTACTCTCCTTTGCTTAACCAGATTGGGTGATTTTTAGATTTGTTGTGTGTTATGTTTTGTGAAAGCCTTGTCATTATACACAATAGACTAGCTTATGATATTGGACTGCTCATCTTATGAGTTGTATTACCTAGTTGAATATCGCGTGTTCGTTTTCTTAGTGTTTGGTTGCTGTTGTGGTTTAATATGATATTAATGATATTGGGATCGGGTTGTACACCGCAACAGTGTTTATTGATATTGGGATCGGGTGTACGTTGCAACAATGTTCATTGATTTTGGGATCGGGTTGCACACTCTAACAATATTTATTGATATTGGGATCGGGTCTACAAAAGTATTAATTGAGATTAGGATCGGATTGCATGCCGCAACGAAATTTGTTTATGATGCTTGATTATGATCCTTGCTCGTACCTCATGATTTTTTGTTTCATTCATAGAAATGGGTATGAGGTTATGACTTATTGCCATGTCTGTTAATTGCTCCATAGCTCTCTAGTTGATGCTCTTACCATTATCCGACATATCTCTTGCTTTGTTTTTCCTGCTTATTATCTGCACAGGTACCCAGTAAGTGAGTATCTTTAACGTAAAACATCTTCACTACTTCACCGAGGTTAGTCAAAATACTTACTAAGTACATAGGGTCGGTTATACTCTTCCTACACTTCTGCACCTTGCGTGCAGATATTAGAATTGCGTAGCTGTGGAGGACGAAGCCTTGCATTGGAGACGTACCCGTGTTCTAGATTCAAGCTACTTCTTGTTCATGGTAGTTTTGGGTTTAAGTTATGTTTATGTGAACTTCAAACAAATATTGTATTTATTCATATCAAGTTTGTAAATCCAAATCATAGTAGCTCATGACTTGTACAACCAGTACTTGGGAAAGTTGTATTGAAACTAATTGTAGTTTCTATTATGTATATGGTTGATTTTACAGTTTAGTTGTAACTTATATTGTTTGGCGTACCTAGCGGGCTGGGTTAGGTGCCGTCACGACTTAGTGGAATATCGGGTCAAGACACTAAACTAGACTCTCAAACCCTATATGGCTATATTGTGGATGCTGTTGAATGAGAAGGAAAGATCCTCAATTTATAGAAGTACAAACCTTTTCCTCCAAGAAAAGGGACTAGCCAAATATGGACGAATTATGTTTTCCTTCTAGAAAAAGAAAAAAATCCAATTGTGGTAAACATGTTACTCTTTCTTTCAAGAGATAGGAAAATCAAATATGATAAGAAAATCAGGACAACACCTAACAATTCTCCCCTTGGCCTGAATTTTCTAACAAAATAAACTTGATCCACATTCTTCACATGACCTTCAATATATCGCATCTCCAAATCTCCACCACAAAATTTATCTCAACGTGAGTAGCACTAGAGTGAAATTTCTCAGACAAATATCATGATTATCATCAAATAGGTTGCAGCTAGAACTAAACCCACCTAGATGAATCTATCTTGAACCTCGCTCTGATACCACTTGTTAGGATCGAAATAATCAGGTGTCATGCGGAAGCTAGTAAGCAAACCTTGAACAACTATAAATCATACAACAAAAGAGAAATATACCAAAAGAGATACAATCATTTAACGTGGCTCGGTCAATTGACCTATATCCACGGGCGAAGATGAGCAATCAACTATATAAAAGAGAGTATAAAAATATCGAGAGAATAACCTCACAAGAGGCAAACACATGTGGCAGGCTAACACTTGTCCTAAAATTCTCCCCCTAAACAAGACTCTCGAACCCCATATGGCTACATTGTGGATGATGCTGAATGAGAAGGAAGGATCCTCAATTTATTGAATTTCAAAAATATTTCTCCAAGAAAAGGGACTAGCCAAATATGGAAGAATAATATTTTCCTTCTAAAAAAAACCTCAGTTATGATAAACATGTTGCCCTTTCCTTCAAAAGATAGAAAAATCAAATATGGTAAGAAAATTAAGACAACACCTAACAATGTTTGATTGCGCACTTCGATTATTTTATCAGATATTTATTAACTCTCACCAATACAAATATCAAATAACTCTTCCCTGTCAAAACTTGAAGAGATACATGGCTTAATTATTGACATAGTCATATATAATTAATTTGGGCCTTGGGGTTTGGATATGAACTATGAAGGAACAAAATCAGTGTCGCAGTTGGCTGCATGTTTTAAATATTTGGAACGAACTGCTAATTATAAAGTCCCAATAGCATTATGCATTAAGCTTAGTTATGATGAATCTCAAAAACTAAATTACTAGACTACATGATCCGAGTAGAAAGATCAAGGAAATAGCTAGTCAATTGTTAAGGGGGAAAAATCCTATTCGAATAGTGATTTAAAGAAATAACAAAAGGTTATTTAGGTTGCAAAACGCCAAAAATCTAGCTAGGCCTCTAAAATATTATAATTAAACTTGTGCGACTCTCAGAGTCATTATTAATCCTAGACTATTCCTAGTGGACTTAAGATATATATGTGCGTATTAGTTTGTGTAATCTAACTTGTTTCACAAAGGCAGTATATCAGCAAAGCCAGTTGGGTATATGCAAGTAGAAATAGAAATTAATAGTCAATGTAGTTCAAGGAAAATGTATGTGAACTCAGTCAGTACGTATAGTTGAAGGGAAACGTATGTGAACTCAGTACGTATAGTTGAAGGGAAACCTATGTGAACCAAAGTTTAATTAATAAATATCCAATTTATGATGTGTCAAAAACTTAAGATCGGTGCGACTTCCAGGATTCGTCAACCCAAATTAGTAAAAATTGCTTCAGATCTTTTCTTGTAATTTTGCATACGGTAAGCGTATTCTTCTTAACTGAAACAACACATACAAAATTATCAAATGTCAAGAAATATTGGAAATTCCTTCTATGCATTACAAAGAAAGGAAAAAAAAAAACTTATTGATCGACAGCTATTGCATTCTTCCCATGTGTGTTGGCGTGGTATTTTGGAGCTGTGATCGAAGCTTTTGAAAGGAAAAAAAGGCATAAAGTATTAGGATTACTTATTTTCATCTTGTTTTTCTTCCCGAAGAATATATATAATCTTTTCATATTAAATCAGTCTCGAATTTGAGTTATATGAATGATTTTTTTTTTTTTATAGAGAATGCTTATCCTTTTATAAATTTTATACGATACGAATCGAGATTAGTCGGGGTCGCAGTATAAACACCGAACTCGGGTGTGAAACCAAAAAGAGAGAAAACTATTACATGGTATTGTTTTCATTATCACGGGCTTCTTGAGTCTAGTGATGCTAAAATGCTGGAAAATGGTTGGCCCTAATGGATTCCTTTTAACTAAACATCATTATAAAAGCAAATGCCATCCATATGTGACTCGTGGTGCCACAAAGATGTCACTCTTTAATTTGTTGTGACGACTACAACAATTACTAAATTTTGTTTTAGGTTTTCAATATTGGAGAAGTTGGTGGATGCAATTGAAAGTTTGGTCTATCAACTACTATATATACTGCATGAAAAGTCTGAATAATGCACTACCACAATAAATGAAAGAAGAAAGTTTCTAATTAGAAGATTACCTAAATAGTCAAAGATTATTTAAAAGAAACATAATATTACCATAAAAACTTTGAATAACGAAATATGAGCTTCTTTTTGCCATAAAAAGCCGGTTTACTGCTCAAAAATAAAATCTCTCAAGCCATTAACACCGCCTGAAGCCTTTTTTTTTGGGGGGGGGGGGGGGGAGCTCCTCGTGAAGTTAATTAGCTTTAAGAAAAATATTTATTTTTCTAAAAAGCAAAAGGAATTATCAATATAAATTATTTTTTAATTAACAATCACAATTGCTTCTTGTATTTTAAGGATAATATGAAAAAATTTATAAACTTTAGAAAATCTTAAAGGCTTCTTTGTATAGTCCATAATTGCTATTCCAAGGTCTAAATTAAATGATATTAAAGAAAGCATATGCAAATTCTTTTAATTAACGCCCAATAATCAACATCTTGCTGCAAACAGTAGTTCCTTACGGATAACCCCACTTTAGTTTTCCCTTTTGGGTAACATAACTCCCAAAACCTTTCAAAATATTTATATAACCCTCTCAAGGTTATTGATTAAATTAGCTTTTTCTTTCTAAACTAACATAACTAGTGTTTACCCTCAAAATCGGATAACAATTGAATTTATACGCGGTTTTAAGGATACGTGATCTAACTTGATACAAAATAAGAAATCAGATTTAAATTGAAATTAATGTTAAAAAAAAGTAAATGCAAATCACACAGGTTGAACAATCTTGGTCTTGAAAGTTGGTCACCCTTGAGTCAAAGATGTTGTTGTTAGTGCCGGAACAGAGTGATGAGATAATAATGACTAGAAATAATAGTTTATTGCTTTGGGGTGCGTATTACAATGTACTTTACAAATAATCATATCCCTTTTTATAGCAGAGGAGTCCTACTTTAGGAATAATTCTATATAAGGTAAAACATTTCATGATTTGCTAATTAATGGTTTTATTGATACGTGTCGAGATTCCCTCCGTGACATTCGACCGGTTACGGATATTTCGGCCTTCCGTTATTTTGGTTCGATAGTGTTTTCTCGAGCTAATTCGGAGTCGTGGTCAATTCCGGGGTTATGGACTCGATAATCTTGAAGACGCATGTTCTAACCTCGTGCCTAGGTTCGATGGAACCCAGGGTCGATCTTCAATCCATTATGTTTCATCCCCGATCTGTCATCATAATCATCATCCTCGACTTCCTTTTGTTTGTCTGAATCTGTCGAAGATGGTATCAGTGATTGCTATTTGACCTCATTTTTTACCATCTGGTTTAGGCCCTTCGATGTTGAAACTGTAGATGTCGGTATCACCTCCTCGACCGCGAACATTTCCTTCGCAGTCGGCTGTTCTCCGTAGACTATTTTGACTCCGTCGGGTGTTGGGAATTCCAATGTCTGATGTAGTGTAAAGGGCACGCCCTCATATTGTGGATCCATGGCCTCCCAAATAAAGCATTATACCTCATGTCCCCTTCGATCACATAAAATTTAGTCTCCTGGATGGTCCCGGCGGTGTTTACCGGTAATGTTATTTCGCCCTTAGTGGTCTCACATGCCATGTTGAATCTGTTCAGAAATTGAACTGCATGCACGATTTGGTCTTGTAGACTGAGCTGCTCCATGACCCTTGATCGAATGATGTTGGCTGAGCTACCTGGATCAATTAACACACGTTTAACACAAATTTTATTTATGATTACAGATATTACCAGTGCATCAATGTGGGGCTGCACGGTCCCTTTTGCATCCTCGTCGTTGAAAGATAAAGTTCCCTCTGGTATGTAGTCTCGAGTTTATTTTTCCCTAGTGATGGATACTTTGGTGTGTTTTAACATCGGCCCTTGTGGGATATCAACCCCTCCGATGATCATGTTAATGACGTGTTGAGGTTATTCTTGTTATGCCTATTTGTTAGAATCCTTATTCTTGAAATGATTCTTGGCTCAGTTGCTCAAGAACTCCCGAAGGTGCCCATTATTGAATACACGAGCCACATCCTCTCTCAACTTCCGACAATCTTCCGTTCCGTGACCGTGAGTGCCATGATATTTGCACATCTGATTAGGATCCCTTTGGGTTGGTGTAACGACCCGACCGGTCATTTTGAGTATTACAATCTCGTTTCCCCATTTACTGCTCAAATTGGGCTTTACAGTTGTTGTGTGACTTGCCGGGGCAATTGGTTTGGGTCCAGTGAGGTTATGGAATGAATTTGAACACTTAGTTCCAAGGTTTAAAGCTTAAGTTAAAATAGTGACCGGATGTTGACTTATGTGTAAACGACCTCGGAATTTAATTCTGATGATTCCAATAGCTTCGTATGGTGATTTTGGACTTAAGAGCGTGTCCGGAATATTATTTAGACGTCCGTAGTGGAATTAGGCTTGAAATGCCGAAAGTTGAATTTTTGGGGAGTTTGACCGAGGGTTCGACTTTTTGATATCGAGGTCGGAATCCGATTCTGGAAATTGGAATAGCTTCGTTATGTCATTTATGACTTGTGTGCAAAATTTGAAGTCATTCCGGATTGATTTGATTTATTTCGGCACAAGATATAGAATTTGAAAGTTCAAAGTTTATTAGGCTTGAATTGAGGCACGATTCATAGTTTTATCATTGTTTGATGTGATTCGAGGCTTCGACTAAGTTCGTATGATATTTTAGGACTTGTTGGTATATTTGGTTGAGGTCCCGAAGGGCTCGGGTGAGTTTCGGGGTGGTTTCGGACCATTTCTAGGCCATTCTTAGTTGCTGGTTTTTGGCCACAGAGGTATACATCACAATCGCGGACAAAGGTCGCAATCGCGAAGAGCAATTTTGTTGTTTGGGCACTGTGAATCGCGATCGCAGAAGTCTTTTCGCGATCGCGTAGAGGAAAATCTTGCTGCCCTGACCCAACTTTGGAAGCTTATATCTCGTAATGTATAAGGAATTTGGAGATGATCCAAAAATGAAAGTTGTAGCCCTTGATGTCTAGTTTTCTGAAATGTACATCAATTGTCATTTGGAGTTGTGTACAAAACGTTAGGTTGTCTGGGAAGAGTTTAGAAATTTCTGTTGCATAGGGCTGACTTTGCAAGCTTATATCTAGCAATCTATAAAGAATTGGGAGATGCGCAACAAATATGGTGTCTAGTTTTCAAAAAGTTAAACCATTTGCTATTTGGAGTTTTGTACAAAAGGTTATGACTATTATACTAGAGGCTTTCTCGAATAGTTGGGGAGTTTGTTCTTTGCGATCGCGAAGCATTTTCCGCAATCGGGAAGAGCAATTTTGGGGCTGAAAAAGTTTGTGCTTCGCGATCGCGAAGATTAAATGCCTGGACAGAAGATATATTTCGAGGTTTCGGCCATTTTAACACATTTAGAGCTATGGAACTCGGATTGAAGCGATTGTTTAGGCGATTTTCACCATATGGATTGGGGTAAGTGATTTTAACTCGGTTTTGGTTAAATTACACGAATCTATTATTGTTTTTATCAACAAATTAGTGTTTTGGGTTGAAAATAGTAGAAAAGTTCATAGAATTTAATTGAGGATTTGAAGGCCGAGTTGTGGTCGGATTTGAGTAATTTTGGTATGGTTGGACTAGTGATTGAATGTGGGTTTGGATTTTGTGAGTTTTATCGAATTCCGAGACATGGTTGAATGGGGCGTAATTTTGGATTTTTGGAAAATATTAGTAATTTGATATAGAATTAATTCCTATAATTTTGTGAGATGGATAAAATTAATTGTGACTAGATTCGAGCCGTTAAGAAGTTGATACGCGCATAATGAAATTTCTGGAGCATTGCTTAGCTTGCTCGACATTGGATTTGGCTTGTTCGAGGTAAGTAACTCTTCTAATCTTGGAGTTAAGGGTATGAACCCTGAATATATGTATTTCGTGAATTGTTGGGAGGTGACGCACATGCTAGGTGACGGGCGTGTGGGCGTGCACTATAGAAATTGTGACATAATTGTTTCTGTGGAATTTTGTAGTTAAATGATCTTGGCATTTTCCATGCGATTTTATGAGTTAAAGAAATTGAGCTGAAAAGCATATTAAAAATCATGTTGAGGCTATGTGCTAGTATTATTGGGACCCACAGAGGTCATATTGTTGTGAATTATTTATTTTAAATTAAAAATTCATACTCATTTCATTTCATTGCATATCATATCTCAGTCTCTGTTGTTATTTATTGATATATTATATCATCATTTTGGGCTATTCTCATGAGATTGTGAGCCCATGAGAGAGAGACTGGAGAGATTGATGACTGAGGGAGCCCGAGGGCCTGATTGTGAAGATATTTGTTTTTGGGATCGGGCTGCACGCCGCAGCCGGCCATGTTGCCTTTATATATATTATACTATTGCACGTGAGTTGGCCGTGCAGCACGTGAGTTGGCCGAGCGGATCCATATATTATACTATTGCACGTGAGTTGGTCGTGCAACACGTGAGTTGGCCGTGCAAATCCAGAGTGAGACAGTGAGATTGAGTACTCTTAGAGTGTGAGTACATGAGTACAATCTCTGAGATACATTGCATTGACATGCACACATGACATATATGCATAGAGATGTGTTTTCCTCATGTTGTACGGTATCACATTATTCATGATTTCTCACACATGTTGACAGATGGGCATAGTGATGCATTTGTTTTACACGGGTTATCTGGAAAGTAAATGAAACATATCATTTATTATTGAAAGCATTTTGGAAAAATTATTGCTTTCAAACTTATTCATATTTTTGGAAATTTCGGCAAACGATTTGGGTTTTTCACTGATGTACTTGAAAGGAAGAACTATTATTTTTCAAATTATTATTTGGCTGAGCAATTTATCTCTGAGTTACTTCTGGTATTATTTGCTTTATGTTGTTATGCACTGTTGTGGACTAGTGGTTTTAGATCCGACCTTGGTAGAAGCCCGTCACTACTTTCAACCTAAGGCTAGGTTTGTTACTTACTCGGTACATGGGGTCGGTTGTACTGATACTATACTTCTATACATTGCGTGCAGATGTTGGCTGTTGTTGTTGCTGTGCTCGATGGTTGCGGGATTTGAAGATGTACCTGCGTTCCTATTGTGGCTGCCTCTTGTTCATGGTAGCCTTAGATTTATAAAAGCTCTATTTATGTATTATTCAAACAGACTATGTATTTATTTTATTTCCGCTTTGTATACTCTATTCTTAGAAGCTCATAATTTGTACTACCAGTTCTTGGGGGATGTATAAGATTAAGATCTTTATTCACTTAAATTGCTTTAATAATTATTATTGGAATTGGATAATTGAAAGTTGGCTTACCAAGCGGGTTGGGTTAGGTGTCATCACGACTAATTGGATTTTGGGTCGTGACGAGGTGGTATCAGAGTTCTAGGTTCATAGATTCTACAAGTCATGAGCAAGTGTCTAGTAGAGTTTTGCGAATCGGTATGATGACATCCATACTTAACTTCGAGAGGCTACAAGGCATTTAGTATATATATTCCCCATCTTTCTTTCCTTATCGTGCGAGATTGATTCAGCTTAGGATATAACTCTTTGAATTCCTTCCACGTATTCGTATGCGCACATGAGCGCTCGGTATCAGCTATGCTTCGCCGGCTTGTGATTTTATGAACGAGGTGAGTATTCTGTGTTTTGGTGATGGGCCAGTCTAGAGGACTTGAGGCCATGGTTAGACCGTAGCTTGAGCTCGGTAGCTTCAGTTGTAACGTGTACAATTGGACTCATATGTCCGGTAATGACCCTACAGTGGAATTTGTGGCTCGATGAGCGGTGAAATGGCTTTGTGATCAGTATGATATAACTGCGGGATGTGTTAAGATAATTTGAATGTGACAAGAAGTGTTTCCTTGAAATGTAAAAGAAGGCCATTGGGTGCTTGATTTTCGTTTTGATGTGACGTACATTCTCGAGTGTGAATGTTTTGAAGGATCTTTCACGATTGTTAAATTTTGGGACAAATTAAATTCTCATGTCTGGTTAGTGAATTTGGACTCAGATAGACTAAGTGATTGCATAGTAATTGTGACTGCGAAAGGGTATATCAAGATACCAATTTGAGGTTAAGCAGATGGTTTATTTCCTACGGAGTAATCTACGTAGGTGTATTCCTTATGATGTGAGTGGAGAGTTTCTTTTTTGCCTGTGGAGAATATGTGTGAAGATTTAAATTTAAATCTGGCTGAGAAAGTTGACTTGAGTGTCAAGAGAATGATTGCGAGCTTAGCGGATGATTTGAGGTATTTTTATGGTTGGCGTTGCAGGAGTTTGAGAAGAAGTTCCGTTGAACTGACTGTGGCATTATGACAGTAATAGAGTATTGGTATTGTGAGTTATGGAATGTTTTAATCTATGGCTTTGAGCCAAGTGGGGGAGCCTGCTATTGATAATTCAATTTCATGATTATATGTAAAGGTTTAGTTTTGGGCTGAGGCATACTGGTGTGTTTGCTATGACTTGCAAAAGTTGAGATAGATGATGGCTCGAATAATAAAATTTCTGGATACGGGTTATATTGCACTTATGAGTATATGAAAATTGTGGGATGAGTGAGTTATTATTTGTGAATGATATAGTACGCACGGAGTATGAATTTGATAGGTGGTATTAAAGTAGAGTTACTTCTTTGAGAGTTGTTGTGCTAATGGGGCACGTGTCTTTTGGCCCATTTGAGCGGTGTAATGTGGATTTGAACAAAGGGGGTAATTCTCGAGGAAGTTCTAATGGATTCGAGATTTATATGTAACCATTGAGAATTTTTGGCGAATTTGTTTGCAGCTAAAATCTGAGATTTAAGTTGGATGGTGTCGAGACTTGTGGCACTTTTGTATATCATTATGGATTTTATATTTTGGTATCAGGTAGGTGAATGAAACGGCCTTAGACTCAAATAAGGTATTTTTAGAGTGGATATTTCGGTTGTGGTATTTATATGGGTAATTATGATGTGGTAAGACTCTACAGATGTTTTGGTGGTAATATTCTTGGGTTTGGTAACCTGCGTGGTTTGGTCGAGTTAGAGGAATTAAGTTCTAATAGCTTGGTTATGTGCAGATGGATTTCAAAGTGTTCTTGATGGTTTCTACCATGTTTGGAACCAGATATTTTCTACTGGTGTGAGAAATGTGTTGTGTATTGTGATTTTCTCTTGGAAGGAAGCAAAATAAAGGTTTCTAACTAACTGGATATGTAATTTGCTGGTGACCAGAGTTGATAATGAGATTATTATGCTTTTAACATGATGGCAAGATAGATGTTATGTGTTGTGCAGAAGGTAGATTTACATGTACAAGGTGGCAGTTCAGTCTTGAAGGAAGGTAACGAAGTTTGGGCAGAATGATCATGAATTCTTAGACAATATGGGCGGTTCCAAATGACTAGATGAATACGATTACTACTAGGTGCATGAGAAGGGTGTGTATTTCAAAAGGCGCATTGTATTTTGAATTACGGATGTTTAATTAGTATTGTGGTACTCACATGGTGGATAGACTACTCATATTCAAATTTTGCCAAGTGGCACAGAAGAACTTTTAAAGTATTGCTCGTGGGATGATCGTGTCTGAGAGAGATGTTAGGCATTCGGGCGGTGGAGATGGAATCAAATATGGTGATTCGCGTGTTCTATGGATTTGGAGATTTGGGAGTTCTCAGGAGCAAATTGTTTCATGGTTATGGACTATGAAGTTGTTGCCGGAGCTAACCAGATGATAGAATGTATTGTGATTCAGTCATTATGGATTTTCGGAGGGATTTTTATCTATTTGTGGGTAACCCGAGTTGAATTGGGGGTCCATTGGTAGGCCCAATTAAGATATATATTCTACACCGAGCCGGAATGGTTGGTTCCATACTGCTATTGTTGAGGGATGTGTCATTCGGTTGATGTTGAACTTATTCGTGTTCTGAAATGATCTGTGAGTTACTCCTTTACGCTATGAGGAGTAGTGATTCATTGGTTATGTGCACGGATGGTACGACTCTATTTGACTTTATAGCAAAATTTGAGCGTGTTGAGCATTTGGGTATTGCATAATCGATTGCGTAATAGTTATGTTCTTTCAGGCTTTGTGTGGCATTTTTTTGTCATTTGCCTCTCTGTGGTTATTGATTTTGAGCGGGGTGGCTCGAGGTATATATTATGGACTAGCGTTTGGATGGGGTCACGCATTATAACGGAGTTATGTTAAGGTATGAACCTTGTGTTAGAATTGGGTGATGGTTCTACGGTGTATGATGAATATTCAGCGTTTCGTTGTGGCGGTACTTGTTAATCTGGCAGGGCAGTTCTCTCATTTGTGTCATTTTCCATGACTGGGTACATTTGAATTGCTGCGTAGTGGTGCACGAATGGCACGGGATGTGGCTCTGAGTTATATTGGTACGTCATGTCTATGGATCAATTGTGTTTAGTAATATAAGGTCATTGGACCTAGAATGGGTAGTATCATGTTTGATTTCGATATATTCGGGAGTATAATATTGATAGTCGGCTTAGAAAGTGATTATGGTTCCGGTTGGGGCGAGAGAGCTCCGTGACTTGTTGATCTGGTAAGTGGTCATGAAATTTTGCATGTTTCTTTTATTTTCAACAGTGTACAAAGGTTTCGGGATGAGGTTTGGTTCGATATGGGTTTAATTCTAGTATTTGGTTGGTTTTGGAGTAGTCACTATGGTCAGGAATGGTGCTATGAGCATGCGAGTTGTGTATTATGTTAGGTGATTATGTCTGTAGTTATGGTTATGGTTATGGATTGATACAGCTTGTTCAAACTCATACAGGGTGTAAATGTAAGATTCGTGTCTTGAAAGAAATTCTAAAGGTTGGAAATTAAATTCCAAGGTTTATGAGCTAAAGTTAACTCAATGATTTCAGTTGTATTGTGTTGTCAAGCTCATATAGAATAGGGTGACATGGGTTCACCCCCGAGTACATATGTGGTAAGATGGAACAGTGATTTGATGGCTTGGAAACAACTCTTGACACGTTCGAGGACGAATGTATGTTTAAGTGGGGGAGAATGTAATGACCCGACCGGTCATTCTGAGTATTACAACCCAATTTTCCCATTTACTGCTCAAATTAGGCTTTACAGTTGTTGTGTGACTTGCCAGGGCAATTGGTTCGGGTCTGGTGAGGTTTTGGAATGAATTGGAACACTTAGTTCCAAGGTTTAAATCTTAAGTTAAAATAGTGACCGGATGTCGACTTATGTGTAAACGACCTTGGAATTTATATGTAATGCTTCCAATGCTCTGTATGGTGATTTTGGACTTAGAAGCGTGCCCAAAAAATTATTTGGAGGTCCGTAGTGGAATTAGGCTTGAAATGGCAAAAGTTGAATTTTTGGGAAGTTTGACCGGGGGATTTACTTTTTGATATCGAGGTCGGAATCCGATTCTGGAAATTGGAATAGCTTCGTTATATCATTTATGAATTGTGTGCAAAATTTGAAGTCATTCCGGATGAATTTGATGTATTTCGGCACAAGATAAAGAATTTGAAAGTTCAAAGTTCATTAGGCTTGAATTGAGGTGCGATTCGTAGTTTTAGCGTTGTTTGATGTGATTCAAGGCTTCGACTAAGTTCGTATGATGTTTTAGGACTTGTTGGTATATTTGGTTGAGGTCCCGAGGGACTCGAGTGAGTTTCGGGGTGGTTTCTAGGCTATTCTTAGTTGCTGGTTTTTGGGCACAGAGGTATGCATCGCGATCGCGTACAAATGGTCGCGATCGTGAAGAGCAATTTTGTTGTTTGGGCACAGTGAATCGCGATCGCGGAAGCCTTTTCGCAATCGCGCAGAGGAAAATCCTGCTGCACTAACCCGACTTTGGAATCTTATATCTCGCAATCTATAAGGAATTTGAAGATGATCCAAAAATAAAAGTTGTAGCTATTGATGTCTAGCTTTCAGAAATGTAAATCATTTATTTTTTAAAGTTGTGTACAAAAGGTTATGGTGGATACACTATAGGTTGTCTGGGAAGAGTTTGGAAATCTCTGCTGCACAGGGCTGACTTTGGAAGCTTATATCTAGCAAGCTATAAGGAATTGGGAGATCAGCAACAAATAAAAGTTATAGCCCTTGGTGTCTAGTATTCAGAAAGTTAAACCATTTGCAATATGGAGTTTTGTACAAAATGTTATGACCATTATACTAGAGGTTGTCTGAAAGAGTTGGGGAGTTTGTTCTTCGCGATCGCGCAGCATTTTCCACGATCGCGAAGAGCAATTTTGGGGCTGAAAAATATTGTGCTTCATGATCGCGAAGAGTAAATGCCTGGACAGAAGATAAATTTTGGGGTTTCGGCCATTTTAACACATTTGGAGCTATGGAGCTCGGATTGAAGCGATTTTTGAGGCGATTTTCACCATATGGATTGGGGTTAGTGATGCTAACTCGGTTTTGGTTAAATTACACAAATCTATTATTGTTTTTATCAACAAAATAGTGTTTTGGATTAAAAATAGTAAAAAAATTCATAGACTTTAATTGAGGATTTGAAGGCCGAGTTGTGGTCGGATTTGAGTAATTTTGGTATGGTTGGACTCGTGATTAAATGGGGGGGTTCAGATTTTGTGAGTTTTATCGAATTCCGAGACGTAGGCCTCACGGGTGATTTTTGGGGCGTAATTTCGGATTTTTGAAAAATATTAATAATTTGATATGGAATTAATTCCTATAATTTTGTGAGCTGAATCAAATTAATTGTGACTAGATTCGAGCCGTTTGGAAGTTGATACGCGCATAATGAAATTTTTGGAGCATTGCTTAGCTTGCTCGACATTGGATTTGGCTTGTTCAAGGTAAGTAACTCTTCTAATCTTGGGGTTGAGGGTATGAACCCTGAATATATGTATTTCGTGAATTGTTGGGAGGTGACGCACATGCTAGGTGACGGGCGTGCGGGCGTGCACTATAGAAATTGTGACATAATTGTTTCTATGGAATTTTGCAGTTAAATGATCTTGGAATTTTCCATGCGGTTTTATGAGTTAAAGAAATTGAGCTGAAAAGCATATTAAAAATCATGTTGAGGCTATGTGCCAGTATTATTGGGACCCATAGAGGTCATATTGTTGTAAATTATTTATTTTAAATTGAAAATTCATACTCAGTCATATTCATTTCATTACATATCATATCTCAGTCTCTATTGTTATTTATTGATACATCATATCATCATTTTGGGCTATTCTCATGACATTGTGAGCCCATGAGAGAGAGACTACAGAGATTGATGACTGAGGGAGACCGAGGCAGGCCATGTTGGCTTTATATATATTATACTATTGCACGTGAATTGGCTGTGCAGCACGTGAGTTGGCCGTGCGGATCCATATATTATACTATTACACGTGAGTTGGCTGTGCAGCACGTGAGTTGGCCGTGCGGATCCAGATATTATTATAGCATGTGAGTTATCCGTGCAGCACGTGAGTTTTCCGTACGGATCCAGATATGATATTATAGCACGTGAGTTGTCCATGCAGCACGTGAGTTGTCCGTGCTTATAGCGCTTGGGCTGTAGGAGACCCTCATGAGTCTGTACACACCCCCAGTGAGCGCAGTCGACTATAAACAGGGATCGGGCTGCACGCCGCAGTCGGTATTGTATAGCGCTGAGTGATTGAGTGTGCTGAGCATAGTGAGAGAGAATGCGAGATAGTGAGATTGAGTACTCTGAGAGTGTGAGTACATGAGTACAATCTCTTAGATACATTGCATTGACATGCACACATGACATATATGCATAGAGATGTGTTTTCCTCATGCTGTACGATATCACATTATTCATAATTTCTCACACATTTTGACAGATGGGCATAGTGATGCATTTATTTATCATGGGTTATCTGGAAAGAAAATGAAACATATCATTTATTATTGAAAGGATTTTGGAAAAATTATTGCTTTCAAACTTATTCATATTTTTTGAAATTTCGGTAAACGATTTGGATTTTTCACTGATGTACTTGAAAGGAAGAACTATTATTTTTCAAATCATGATTTGGCTGAGCAATTTATCTCTGAGTTACTTCTGGTATTATTTGCTTTATGTTGTTATGGACTAGTGGTTTTGGACCAGACCTTGGTAGAAGTTCGTCACTACCTTCAGCATAAGGCTAGGTTTGTTACTTACTCAGTATATGGGGTCGGTTGTACTGATACTACACTTCTGCATATTGCGTGCAGATGTTGGTTGCTATTGTTGTTGTGCTCGATGGTTGCGGGATTTGAAGATGTACCTGTGTTCCTATTGTGGCTGCCCCTTGTTCATGGTAGTCATAGATTTATAAAAGCTCTATTTATGTATTATTCAAACAGACTATGTATTTATTTTATTTCCGCTTTGTATACTCTATTCTTAGAAGCTCATAATTTGTACTACCAGTTCTTGGGGGATGTATAAGATTAAGATTTTTATTCATTTAAATTGCTTTAATAATTGTTATTGAAATTGGATAATTGAAAGTTGGCTTACTTAGTGGGTTGGGTTATGTTCCATCACGACTAATTGAATTTTGGGTCGTGACAAGGTGGTATCAGAGCTCTAGGTTCATAGGTTCTACAAGTCATGAGCAAGTGTCTAGTAGAGTCTTGCGGATCGGTATGATGACGTCCATACTTATCTTCGAGAGGCTACAGGTCATTTAGGATATATACTTCCCATCTTTATTTCCTTATCGTGCGGGATTGATTCATCTTGGGACATAACTCTTTGAATTCCTTCCACGTATTCGTATGCGCACATGAGCGCTCGGTATTAGCTGTGCATCGCTGACTTGTGATTCTATGAACGAGGTTCGAGGTGAGTATTTTGTGTTTTGGTGATGGGCCAGTCTGGAGGACTTGAGGCCATGGTTTGACCGTAGCTTGAGCTCGGTAGCTTCAGTTGTAACCTGTACAATTGGACTCATATGTCCGGTAATGACCCTACAGTGGAATTTGTGGCTCGATGAGCGGTGAAATGGCTTTGTGATGAGTATGATGTAACTGCAGGATATGTTAAGACGATTTGAATGTGACAAGAAGTGTTTCCTTGAAATGTAAAAGAAGGCCATTAGGTGCTTGATTTTCGTCTTGATGTGACGTACAATCTCGAGTGTGAATGTTTTGAAGGATCTTTCATGATTGTTAAATTTTGGGACAAATTAAATTCTCATGTCTGGTTAGTGAGTTTGGACTCAGATAGACTAAGTGATTGCATAGTAATTGTGACTGCGAAAGGGTATATCAAGATACCAATTTGAGGTTAAGCATGTGGGTTATTTCCTACGGAGTAATCTACTTAGGTGTATTCCTTATTATGTGAGTGGAGAGTTTCTTTTCTGCCAATGGGGCATATGTATGGAGATTTGAATTTGAATCTAGCTGAGAAAGTTGACTTGAGTGTCAAGAGAATGATTGTGAGCTTAGCGGATGATTTGGGGTATTTTTATGGTTACCGTTGCAGAAGTTTGAGAAGAAGTTTCTTTGAACTGACTGTGGCATTATGATAGTAATAGAGTATTGGTATTGTGAGTTATGGAATGTTTTAATCTATGGCTTTGAGCCAAGTGGGGGAGCCTGCTATTGATAATTCAATTTCATGATTATATGTAAAGGTTTAGTTTTGGGCTGAGGCATACTGGTGTGTTTGTTATGACTTGCAAAAGTTGAGACAGATGATGGCTCGAATAAGAACATTTTTGGATACGGGTTATATTGCACTTATGAGTATATGAAAATCGTGGGATGAGTGAGTTATTATTTGTGAATGATGTAGTGGGCACGGAGTATGAATTTGATAGGTAGTATTAAAGTAGAGTTACTTCTTTGAGAGTTGTTGTGCTAATGGGGCACGTGTCTTTTGGCCCATTTGGGCGGTGTAATGTGGATTTGAACAAATGGGGTAATTCTCGAGAAAGTTCTAATGGATTCGAGATTTATATGTAACCATTGAGAATTTTTGGCGGATTTGATTGCAGCTAAAATCTGAGATTTAAGTTGGATGGTGTCGAGACTTGTGGCATTTTTGTATATCATTATGGATTTTATATTTTGGTATCAGGTAGGTGAATGAAACGGCCTTAGACTCAAATAAGGTATTTTCAGAGTGGGTGTTTCGGTTGTGGTATTTATATGGGTAATTATGATGTGGTAAGACTCTACAGATGTTTTGGTGGTAATATTCTTGGGTTTGGTGACCTACGTGGTTTGGTCGAGTTAGAGGAATTTAGTTCTAATAGCTTGGTTATATGCATAAGGATTTCAAAGTGTTCTTGATGGTTTCTACCATGTTTGGAACTGGATATTTTCTACTGGTGTGAGAAACATGTTGTGTATTGTGATTTCCTCTTGGAAGGAAGCAAGATAAAGGTTTCTAACTAACTGGATAAGTAATTTGCTGGTGACCAGAGTTAATAATGAGATTCTTGTGCTTTTCACATGATGGCAAGATAGATGTTATGTGTTGTGCGAAAGGTAGATTTACATGTACAAGGTGGCAATTCAGTCTTGAAGGAAGGTAACGAAGTTTGGGCAGAATGGTCATGAATTCTTAGACAACATGGGCGGCTCCAAATGACTAGATGAATATGATTACTACTGGGTGTATGAGAAAGGTGTGTACTTCAGAAGGCGCATTGTATTTTAACTTACGGATGTTTAATTAGTATTGCGGTACTCACACAGTTGATAGACTGCTCATATTCAAATTTTTCCAAGTGGCACGAAAGAACTTTTAAAGTATTTCTCGTGGGATGATCGTGTATAGGAGAGGTGTTAGGCATTCAGGCGGTGGAGATGGAATCAAATATGGTGATTCGCGGGCTCTATGGATTTGGAGATTTGGGAGTTCTCAGGAGCAAGTTGTTTCATGGTTGTGGACTGTGAAGTTGTGGCCGAAGCTACCAAATGATAGAATGTATTGTGATTCAGTCATTATGGATTTCTGAGGGATTTTTATCTATTTGTGGGTAACCCGAGTTGATTTGGGGGTCCATTGGTAGGCCTAATTTAGATATGTATTCTACACCGAGCCGGAATAGTTGGTTCCATACTGCTATTGTTGAGGGATGTGTCATTCAGTTGATGTTGAACTTATTCGTGTTCTGAAATGATCTGTGAGTTACTCTTTTATGCTACGAGGAGTTGTGATTCATTGGTTATGTGCATAGATGGTGCGGTTCTGTTTGACTTTATATCAGAATTTGAGCGTGATTAGCATTTGGGTATTGCATGATCGATTGCGTAATGGTTATGTTCTTTCAGGTTTGGTGTGGCATTTTTTTGTCATTTGCCTCTCTGTGGTTATTGATTTTGAGCGGGGTGGCTCGAGGTATATATTATGGACCAGCGTTTGGATGGGGTCACGCATTGCATCGGAGTTATGTTAAGGTATGAACCTTGTGCTAGAATCGGGTGATGGTTCTACGGTGTATGATGAATATTTAGCATTTTGTTGTGGTGGTACTTGTTATTCTGGCGGCGCATTTCTCTCATTTGAGTCATTTTCCATGATTGGGTACATTTGAATTGATGCGTATTGGTGCACGGATGGCACGGGATGTGGCTCTGAGTTATATTGGTGTGGCATATCTATGGAACAGTTGTGTTTAGTAATATAAGGTTATTGGACCTAGAATGGGTAGTATCAGGTTTGATTTCGGTATATTCAGGAGTATAATATTGAGAGTCGACTCAGAAAGTGATTATGTTTCTGGTTGGGGCGAGAGAGTTCTGTGACTTGTTGATCTGGTAAGTGGTCATGAAACTTCGCATGTTTCTTTTATTATCAATAGTGTATGAAGGTTTTGGGATGAGGTTTGGTTTGATGTGGGTTTAATACTAGTATTTCGTTGGTTTTGGAGTAGTCACTGTAGTCAGGAATGGTGCTATGAGCATGCGAGTTGTGTAATATGTTAGGTGATTATGTTTGTAGTTATGGTTATGGTTATGGCTTGATACAGCTCTTTCAAACTCATACAGGGTGTAAATGTAAGATTCGTGTCTTGAAAGAAATTTTAAAGGTTGGAAATTAAATTCCAAGGTTTTTGGGCTAAAGTTAAATCAATGATTTCAGTTGTATTGTGTTGTCAAGCTCATATGGAATAGGGTGATGTGGGTTCACCCCCGAGTACATGTATGGTAAGATGGAATAGTAATTTGATGGCTTGGAAACAACTTTTGGCACGTTCGAGGATGAACGTTTATTTAAGTGGTGGAGAATGTAACGACACGACCGGTCGTTTTGAGTATTACAACCCCATTTACCCATTTACTGCTCTAATTGGGCTTTAAAGTTGTTGTGTGACTTGCTGGGGCAATTGGTTCGGGTCCGGTGAGGTTTTGGAATGAACTGGAACACTTAGTTCCAAGGTTTAAAGCTTAAGTTAAAATAGTGACTGAATGTCGACTTATATGTAAACGACCTCGGAATTTAATTATGATAATTTCAATAGCTCCGTATGGTGATTTTGGACTTAGGAGCGTGTCCGGAAAATTATTTGGAGGTCCGTAGTGGAATTAGGCTTAAAATGGCAAAAGTTGAATTTTTTGGAAGTTTGATCAGGGGGTTGACTTTTTGATATCGAGGTCGGAATCCGATTCTGGAAATTGAAATAATTTCGTTATGTCATTTATGACTTGTGTGCAAAATTTGAAGTCATTCCGGATTGATTTGATATATTTCGGCACAAGATATAGAATTTGAAAGTTCAAAGTTCATTAGGCTTGAATTGAGGTGCGATTCGTAGTTTTAGCATTGTTTGATGTGATTTGTGGCTTTGACTAAGTTCGTATGATGTTTTAGGACTTGTTGGTATATTTGGTTGAGGTCCCGAGGGGTTTGGGTGAATTTCAGGGTGGTTTCAGACCATCTCTAGGCCATTCTTAGTTGCTGGTTTTTGGCCACAAAGGTATGCATCGCGATCGCGGACAAATGGTCGCGATCGCGAAGAGCAATTTTGCTGTTTGGGCACTGTGAATCGCGATCGCCGAAGCCTTTTTGCGATCGCGTAGAGGAAACTCCTGCTGCACTGACTCGACTTTGGAAGCTAATATCTCGCAATCTATAAGGAATTTGAAGTTTATCCAAAAATGAAAGTTGTAGCTATTGATGTCTAGATTTCAGAAATGTAAATCAATTATTATTTGGAGTTGTGTACAAAAAGTTATGGTAGATACACTATAGGTTGTCTGGGAAGAGTTTGGAAATCTCTACTGCACAGGGCTGACTTTAGAAGCTTATATCTAGCAATATATAAGGAATTGGGAGATGAGCAACAAAAAAAAGTTATAGCCCTTGGTGTCTAGTTTTCAGGACGCTAAATCAATTGCAATTTGGAGTTTTGTACAAAAGGTTATGACCATTATACAAGAGGCTTTCTAGAAGAGTTGGGGAGTTTGTTCTTCGCGATCGCGAAGCATTTTCCGCGATCGCGAAAAGCAATTTTGAGGCTGAAAAATTTTTTGCGTCGCGATCGCGAAGAGTAAATGCCTAGACAGAAGATATATTTCGAGGTTTCGGCCATTTCAACACAGTTGGAGCTATGGAGCTCGGATTGAAGCGATATTTGATGCGATTTTCACCATATAGATTGGGGTAAGTGATTCTAACTCGGTTTTGGTTAAATTACATGAATCTATTATTGTTTTTATCAACAAATTAGTGTTTTGGGTTGAAAATAGTAGAAAAATTCATAGATTTTAATTGAGGATTTGAAGGCCGAGTTGTGGTCGGATTTGAGTAATTTTGGTATGGTGGAACTCGTGGTTGAATGTGGGTTCGGATTTTGTGTGTTTTATCGGATTCTGAGACATGGGCCTCACTGGTGATTTTTGGGGCGTAATTTCGGATTTTTGTAAAATATTAGTAATTCGATATGGAATTAATTCCTATAATTTTGTGAGCTGAATCAAATTAATTGTGACTAAATTCGAGACGTTTGGAAGTTGATACGCGCAGAATGGAATTTCTGGAGCATTGCTTAGCATGCTCGACATTGGATTTGGCTTATTCGAGGTAAGTAACTATTTTAATCTTGGAGTTGAGGGTATGAACCCTGAATATATATATTTCATGAATTGTTGGGAGGTGACGCACATGCTAGGTGACGGGCGTATGGGTGTGCACTATAGAAATTGTGACATAATTGTTTTTGTGGAATTTTGTAGTTAAATGATCTTGGCATTTTCCATGCGTTTTTATGAGTTAAAGAAATTGAGCTGAAAAGCATATTAAAAATTATGTTGAGGCTATGTGCCAGTATTATTGGGACCCACAGAGGTCATATTGTTGTGAATTATTTATTTTAAATTGAAAATTCATACTCTGTCATATTTATGTCATTGCATATCATATCTCAGTCTCTATTGCTATTTATTGATACATCATATCATCATTTTGGGCTATTCTCATGACATTGTGAGCCCATGAGAGAGAGACTGAAGAGATTGATGACTGAGGAAGGCCGGGGGCCTGATTGTGAGGATATTTTTGGGATCGGCCTGCACGCCGCAATAAGCCATGTTGGCTTTATATATATATTATTACTATAATATGGATCGGGGCTGCCCGCCTGTTGGCCGTGCGGATCCATATATTATACTATTGCACGTGAGTTGGCCGTGCAGCACGTGAGTTGGCCGTGCGGATCCAGATATTATTATAGCACGTGAGTTGTCCGTGCAGCACGTGAGTTGTCCGTGCGGATCCAGATATGATATTATAGCACGTGAGTTGTCCGTGCAGCACGTGAGTTGTCCGTGCTTATAGCGCTTGGGCTGTAGGAGCCCCTCATGAGTCTGTACACACCCCCTGTGAGCGCAGTCGACTATAAACAGGGATCGGATTGCACGCCGCAGCAGGTATTGTATAGCGTTGAGTGATTGAGTGTGCTGAGCATAGTGAGAGAGAATGCGAGACAGTGAGATTGAGTACTCTGAGAGTGTGAGTACATGAGTACAATCTCTGAGATACATTGCATTGACATGCACACATGACATATATGCATAGAGATGTGTTTTCCTCATGTTGTACGGTATCACATTATTCATGATTTCTCACACATGTTGACAGATGGGCATAGTGATGCATTTGTTTTACAATGGTTATCTGAAAAGAAAATGAAACATATCATTTATTATTGAAAGGATTTTGGAAAAATTATTGCTTTCAAACTTATTCATATTTTTGGAAATTTCGGTAAACGATTTGGGTTTATCACTGATGTACTTGAAAGGAAGAACTATTATTTTTCAAATCATGATTTGGCTGAGAAATTTATCTCTGAGTTACTTCTGGTATTATTTATTTTATGTTGTTATGGACTAGTGGTTTTGGACCCGACCTTGGTAGAAGCTCGTCACTACTTTCAACCTAAGGCTAGGTTTGTTACTTACTCAGTATATGGGGTCGGTTGTACTGATACTACACTTCTGCACATTGCGTGCAGATGTTGGCTGTTGTTGTTGTTGTGCTCGATGGTTGCGGGATTTGAAGATGTACCTTTGTTCCTGTTATGGCTGCCTCTTGTTCATGGTAGCCTTAGATTTATAAAAGCTCTGTTTATGTATTATTCAAACAGACTATGTATTTATTTCATTTTCGCTTTGTATACTCTATTCTTAGAAGCTCATGATTTGTACTACCAGTTCTTGGGGGATGTATAAGATTAAGATCTTTATTCACTTAAATTGCTTTAATAATTGTTATTGGAATTGGATAATTGAAAGTTGGCTTACCTAGAGGGTTGGGTTAGGTGCTAACACGACTAGTTGGATTTTGGGTCGTGACAGTTGGATCAGACTATAGAGGTCGAGGCCATTTGGTATCTTTGATGTGCCCGATAGCTGATACAATGGCAGCAGCATCGACATTGAAGTTATATTTTGATAGCCTCGGTGCGTCTTTGGACCTGTCAAAGCCATTTTTGGTCATAAGACCCCGGCTACTTTGACCTCGGTCATTTCTCCTTTCGTTTCTCATGGAGTTTTGCCCGGACCCGCTGCTTCTTCGATCTCTGTTATACGGTTGATACCAATCCCTGTTTGGCCTTGGTTCACAATCGATATCTCTCTTGCCTCTGTCGAGCGTTTTGACGGGATAGACAGACCCCGAAGGGGCCCCAAGTTGATCATCTTCGATTTTGATTTTTGATTGATATCGGTTATGCACGTCGGCCCATGTAACAGTCAGGTATTCTATTAAGCTCTGCTTCAGCTGTTGTGAAGCCACCGAGCTTCGAATATTAAGTCCCTGAGTGAAAGCTTGAACAACCCAATCATCAGCGACCAACGGCAGTTCCATTCGTTCCATTTGAAATCGGGACACGAACTCTCTGAGCATCTCGTTATCCTTCTATTTGACTTTGAAAATGTCCGATTTCCGAGTCTCGACCTTGATGGCACCTGCGTGTGCTTTTACGAAAGAATCTGCAAGCATAGAAAATAAGTCAATAGAATTAGGAGGTAAATTGTGATACCATATCATAGCTCCCTTCGACAGGGTCTCTCCAAATATTTTCAACTAAACAGACTCGATCTCATCGTCCTCAAGGTCGTTCCCTTTGATAGCACATGTATAAGAGGCTACATGCTCGTTTGGGTCGGTCGTTCCATTATACTTGGGTATTTCAGGCATACTGAACTTCTTAGGGATCGGCTTTGGAGTCACGTTTGGTGGAAAAGGCTTTTGCACGAATTTCCTAGAATCTAGGCATTCAATATCAGAGGTGCTCCTGGAATTTGGTCTACCCTAGAATTGTAGGTTTCCACCATTTTGTCGTTAGCCTCGATCTTCTTCTCCCCTGATTCTATCCATTTTGTCAGGTCCTCAAGCATTTTTTTCATCTCGGGGTTAGCCCCCGATTCGTGTTCGCTTGACCTTTCTATGACCGGTTCATCCCTGCAGGTGACTTCCCGGGGAGGATCGGGCTCAACCCTGCTCGGTGCACGACTTTGGTTCTGTAACTGAGCTATCACCGCCTGTTGAGCCTGCAACATTTCGAAGATCACTCGTAGACTTATCCCGTCTCCTTTAACCTTTTGCGTGTTTTGAGTTGCCGATCGGGCTCCACCACGAATGCTATTTTCGGGATCGGTAGGCAAGTTTGCATCGATAGCTACATGCGAATTAGCGTCAATCGGATCTGCGATCGGAATTCCAGCGGGATCAGCAGGTGGTATCTCCTTACTGGGCACTATGTTGTTATTTTCACCTTGGTGACCGAACTCGTTGTCAACATACAGAGGTACTGATTGAGAGTTTGACATTTTTGTATTTTAGCCTGGATCAAAGATACTTCAAAGAGCAAGTGTAAAGCAGTGTGTGTTATGGAGATTTGTATCAAATAACCACTATTATCCTTAGCTCCACGGTGGGCGCCAAACTGTTTACCCTTAAAATCGGATAACAATTGAATTTATACGCGGTTTTAAGGATACGTAATCTAACTTGATGCAAAATGAGAAATATGATTCAAATTGAAATTAATGATAAAAAAGTAAATGCAAATCACACAGGTTGAACAATCTTGGCCTTGAAGGTTGGTCACCCTTGAGTCAAAGATGCTGCAATCAGTGTCGGAACAGAGTGATGAGATAATAATGACTAGAAATAACAGTTTTATTGCTTTGGGGTGCGTGTTACAATATACTTTACAAATAATCAGACCCTCTTTTTATAGTAGAGGAGTCCTACTTTAGGTACAATTCTATATAAGGTAAAAAATCTCATGATTTGCTAACTAATCGGTTTCATTGATACGTACCGAGATTCCGGCCGTGATATTCGATCAGTTACGGATATTTCGGCCTTCCGTTATTTTGGTTCGATAATGTTTTCTCAAGCTAATTCGGAGTCGTGGTCAGTTCCGGGGTTACAGACTCGATAATCTTGAAAACGCATGTTCTAACCTCATGCCTAGGTTCGATGGAATCCATGGTCGATCTTCAATTCATTATGTTTCATCCATGATCTGTCATGCAATAGATGAGCTCGGTTTCTACCGTATACAACTAGGAAAAATGACACAGGTACCATTGTTCTCTTTTTTATTCTTTTTCAATATTCTTTATTTCTTATTATTTTTCTCTTCTTTATTTTTCTTTGTCTTTCCTTTTTCATTTTTTTATAATCTTCATTTTGTTTTATAAATCTTGTAATAAATTAAAAATAGATATTCTAAGGTATAATAAGGAGATTATGTATTACAACAAAAATAAAGTAATCGGGTAATCCCTATTTTAACCAATAAATACATATCATATTGGTAAAAGTAGTGATCTTGTTCTGAAAAGTTTCACTGCAGCACACTATCCTGTGAAGTCAACCCTCAGAACAAGGTTTTGTTTTCCTCTTCTATTACACTACTTTTTAGTATGATGCAACTGCTAAACTTAGTATGATAAGTATATTCTTATCTTTAATTAGAATTCTTGGATTCAAGCTCTGAATATAAAGTTGCTAAATATTTTATCTCCAAAATAAAAAATTTCTAAGCGAATTCGAATTAGTAGAGCTCCAAAAGGAATATTGTATACCAAATTATAACCAAAAATGTTCTTAATATAATGTTCTTTATATATATATATATATATATATATATATATATATATATATATATATAATTGCATATATTTAATTGGAGGTGTAAATAATAAGGTTTCATAGGAATATGTGTGCCTATTAATGCGGATCTAGCATTCTTTGAGAATGAGCATGTCTGTCGTCTTATGCTCCTTATTTTAATAGTATTACTAACCCTTATTGATCTTCGTAATAAAATTTTCAAAACAGTTCTAGTGATGCATGTGATGCATGTAGCATTCTTACATGTTGCATATGCATACATGTTGTGCATCTCAAATCAAAACTTGACCAAACGTAGTTTTAACAACCAGAGATAACCCAAAGATAAATATATTTACATAGTTAAGCAATTTGATTTTTCAAAAGTTAAATCTATATTAAATATTAGAAATTACATAGTATTACATATGAGAATATTTCTAGTGATTATCTTAAAGTCTTAGTACATAGGAATTTAAAACATGGGAGGATAGGGCTTCAAAAAATAAAATGTCTTTTATTTCTTTATTTTTGTTGGGGGAAGTGTCCAAATACCTTATTTGGGGGGCCATTATTTAACTTGTACCCTAAGTTCAAAAGATATTATAATTTTACACGACTGAAGTAGTGTAATTCGCATCTAAAATTACAAATTTTATCTGAAGTGTGGAATTTCATACGAAAATATCTTAACTGCATACAGAAAATTGGCTTCAATTCAGGCACATACGTCTTAAGTGTTTCTTAAGTATAATTTTTATATTCAAGATGAACTTCTCGAATGTATGCAGAATATTAGTTTCACTTAAGACATATTCATCTTAGCATGCACTTAAGGCGTATACTTCTAAAGAACAGTCAATTTTTTGTCAATTTTTGCATGTACTTGACGTTTTCTTCTGAAGTTCAAATTGTCCAAAAATAGAAACTTGTTCTTCAAATGAACAATCCAACATATGATTCAATGCTCAAATCAATTCTAAATGAGCTCAAATTTGAACACATAAATTTTAAATATTATGAAGAATAAACCTCAATCATCAATTTATCAAAACAATGATAAATCTAACAAAACTCATTTTGTAAAGAAGAAGAAGAAACCCTAAGCACTAGTAAAGAAAGGAGTGTTGCAGCAGTTCACTACCGTAAAATACTATAAACCACCTTAAAACCTACTCACAAATACCAGGTAAACTCGTCGTCACCTTTATTTTACAGCAATTGAGGAGGAGGAGGAGGAGGAAGAGGAAAAGCAGAGAAGAAGTGGCTTGTTGAAGTTATCGGTATTTTGGGTACCAAACGTTTTTTAAAAGGTAAATAAAAATTAAATAAGAGCAACCAAATAGAGTGTCCCGTAAAAAATTTATATTTTTGTCATAAATCTTTCCAAGTTCATCCACGACTTGGTTTCCTTCTCTGTATAACTGCTTAATTAAAGTTAAGCATATGTAATACTTTTTTTATTGAATCAGCGAAAAAGATGTTTTTCTATCAATTTAAATGTGCATATATTATATGTGTAATATAAAACTTTGTTATTAAGTTCGTGATGCAACATCACATACTTCAATCTCCAATTAGTTGGGTGTGCTAAAATGAGTCCTTTTTGACTTATTCCTACCCCATTCAAGTTTGTTTCGTTATAATAATTTATCTTTTAAAGTATATTAGGGATTTTCTGAGTCATTATTTTTTTTAGCTGACAGACTTGACAATTTAATTTATGCAACACTATATAATACGTGACACGTAATTCTCACCATAAAAATTATAGATGTGTTCCCAAGTGAAAAGGTTGCTACACCATGGTGATTGAAACTAATTCTTCCTTTCCCATTCAACACAATAGGTTTTTTACTTTTTAAAAGAAAACAATAATCAACAGCTGATGGAATATGGTAGACAGACCTAAAATTGAGTGTCCCAACGAATTTCAATTGCTTACCGTCCAACTCTATTCTTTGACACAATCAAATGTTAGTGACAGACACTCTTTCATCCTTAATTAGGGGTCTTGATTTGAGTTATGGGTATAAAATTACATTTGATAGGAAATATTTTATTCCTAAAATAGAATT
The DNA here is from genome assembly GCF_000715075.1 of Nicotiana tabacum. Taxonomy (NCBI): domain Eukaryota; kingdom Viridiplantae; phylum Streptophyta; class Magnoliopsida; order Solanales; family Solanaceae; genus Nicotiana; species Nicotiana tabacum. Next base: position 58,833,496 of record NC_134081.1, on the reverse strand, counting down.
TACCAACACAAATCTGAATTAGTCGAGTCTCAAAGCATATACCGAATACGAAGTGAGAAACCAGAAAAACTATTCTCTGACATCATGGCATTTGGGTTCCGTCTACGTCTTTGTTAGTCTTTTAAATGATTTCTTTTTTGAACTATAATTTTAGTAGTTATAACTAGGCATTTAATGCAAAGAACTTTAAAGATCAAAATGACCACATTTAAATTTTGAATTCGTTTTTATAGACACTAGCTATATTTCAATTCGTAATTTTTTAAAAAAAAATCGTTTCTGTTACATCTTTGACGTAAGTGCATTCTTCAGATAACATCTATCCAAAAATGTCAAAAGTTGACAAATCCGAACCTCTAGAGGCATTGTCAAAAATTATTTATCTGTATATCGACTGAAGACAAAATTAACAGACAACTCCCACTTTTATGTTTGTCTTCATTTGCCCCGGTCACACCTCCTCTCCTAGTGTACTTTCCGTTTCCACGTTTTTCTTTTCTTTTCTCCCCTTTGGAGGAAAAAAAAAATATTATATCTGTCAACGAAACAATTGATTGAGAAATGTAACGACTCCACCGGTCGTTTTGAGCTCTAGTGCATTGTTTGGCGGTTTGAGACATTGGGTAGCTTCACTTCATATATTATGACTTGTACGTGTAGTGAATTGAATTTCGGGAAGTTCGGAGTTGATTCAGATGAAACATTCTCAATTCGGAAGCTTTAAGTTGGAAGAGTTGACCAAGGTTTGACTTTTGAGTAAACGACCTCGGAATCGAGATTTGAAGGTTCCAATAGGTTCGTATGATGATTTCAGATTTGGGCGTATGTTCGGGTTGAGTATCGGGTGGTCCAGGAGCATTTCGGTGCTTATTATGGAAAGTTGGCATTTTGAAGGTTTAAGAATTTCTTAAGTTTGATTTGAAGTGGACTTTGGTGTTATCGATGTCCGTTTGTGGTTCCGAGCCTTGGAATAGGTTTTTATTGTGATTTATAACTTGTACGTACAGTTTGGCGTCATTTAGAAATGTTTGAGTATGAATCGGACACGTTCATCAAAGTTTGAATGCTTGAAAGTTGAAAGAAGGATTTTGATCGTCGATTCGAAGTTTTGATGTTGTTTGGTGTGATTTAAGGCCTCGAGCAGGTTCGTGTTATGTTTTGGGACTGGTTGGTGTGATTGGACGGGGTCCTAGAGGCCTCGGGTGTGTTTCGGGATGGGTTCAGACCATTTTCCTTTGTTTGTGATTGCTGGTTTCTGGTGTCTTGGGTATGAATCGCGATCGCGGAAGAGAGGACGTGGTCGCGAAGAGTAAAGCGGATTGGTGGAGTGGTTGTTCTATGTGATCGCGGAAATGGTCTCGCGATCACGGAGCTTGAGCATGAGGTACTTCGCGTTCGCGTGGGAGAAGTCGCGAACGCATAGGGTTGTTGAGGCTGAGCTGTTGCGGGTGAGTTGTTCTACACGATCGTGGGAGGTGTGTCGCGATCGCGTATGAGGAAGTGCTGAGCTGGGAATTTATGCCTTCGTGTTCGCGGAGGCTGGAGTACGATCGCAGAGTTTTGGATGGCTGTGAATCGCGATCGCATGGTGGAGCTCGCGTCCGCGAAGAAGAGATTTAGGGGGTAGGGCTGTTTGGCCTTTACGATCGCGAGGATTATCCGCGATCGCGAAGAGGAAGGACCTGGCCAGTGAGTTTTTATTTCGGGACTTAGCCCATTTCTCTCACATTTTCATGTGGTTGGGCGATTCTTGGAGCTCTTGGAGGGAAGATTTTCATCATCTATTGCAAGTTAAGTAATTCTCACATATTGTAAGCTAATTACATGGATTCTACAAAGATTTAAACATGGAAATTCGTAGAAATTGTGAGATTTTGAAAAAATCCTAGAATTTAGTATTTTTGAATTTTGACCACGAAATTGGACATAAAATTGGGAATAAATTATATATTTGAGTTTGTGGAGTTATGGGTAAAGTTTATCTTCAAAATTTTTCAGAATCCGGGCACGTGGGCCCGAGGATTAACTTTGTTGACTTTTCGAGCGGAGTTGAGAAGCATTATAAATTGTTAAATTACACGCATTGGAGTATATTTTAATTGAGTTGTATATTGTTTGACTTGTTTCGGATCGTTTGGCTTTGAATGGAAGAGTTAGAAAGGCATAGGAGCCGGTTATGAAACTTCGGAGCGAGGTAAGTTTCTTGTCTAACCTTGTGAGGGGAAACTACCTCCTAGGCGATGTAATTGTTATGTGCTACTAGTTGTGGGTGCTACGTACGCATGAGGTGACGAGAGTCCGTACATAGCTAAAACATGTTTATGTCCAGGTAGACTTAGGACTTTATCATGTAATATTTGAATCATTTGAACTCATTCTTCTGGCTTAATTTATTGAATTTATAATTGAAATTTGATTTAGAAAGACATATATACATATTAGGCCGAGCCTTATCACCTTGAGTTGTTGGAAAGTTATTTGAAAAACGATAAAGGTTATATTCACTTTATTCTCATGTACTATATTGTAAGCACGTGTCTTGTAATTTGATAAGTTCCTTCCTTTCTTGTGGAGCGGGCCGAACACCTCGGCAGTATAATAGATGCATCTATGGTTCGTGTCGGTCGACCCTCGGCGGTGTACACATTATTCGGAATCGGGTCGTACGACCTCGACATAATCGTGCGTTATATCGCTAGCAGTCTGAATATTCACGAGATTATCCTTCCACTGCTGCCTGGCATTTTATATGGTATTCCTTATTCATTTGATATTGGCACTTGATATTTTCTGAGCTGTTGAGATAGGATACGAGATTGAGAAGTTTATATCATTAAAAGAAAATTTTGAAAGAATATGTTGGTTACCGTTTTATCCCATTATTATTGTTGTGTTTCATATCTGCTTACGAGTTATCATATTGCTTTACTGGATCTCTAGTAAGTGTCGATGTCGACCCCTCGTCACTACTTCTCCGGGGTTAGGCTAGATACTTACTAGGTACACGTTGATTTGTGTACTCATGCTGCACTTCTGCACTAAATGTGATCTGACAGATTCATTTGGTGGTCATCTTGGCGTGTAGGCGCAGCCGCTGAGGAGACTTTATGGTGAGCTGCATTCCAGGCTACGTATCGCAGCCCATAGAGTCTCCATCGTACTATTTACCTTATCCTATCTTATTTACATTCCAGACAGATATTGTATTATTATTGTACTTCTTAGTAAATGCCCATGCACTTGTGACACCGAGTTTTTGAATACTCTAGTGGTTGTTTTTGGTTCGGCTTGATATTGTCATCTTTTATTTTATATCTTACTAACATTTTAAGTATTCATGATTTCTAAACGCATTTATGTCTCCACCTAACAAGATTCATGATTTCAAAAATAATAAAATGAGTAATTAAGTTGTTAGTTCACCGTTGGCTTGTCTAACGGCGACGTTGGGCGCCATCACGACCTATAGTGGGTTTTGGGTCGTGACAAGAAAAAAAAGGAAGGATACAATTAATCAAAATTGAGATTAATTTTACAGCAGTAATGTCACGACCCGAAATTCCCACCTTCGGACCGTGATAGAGTCTAACATATCACTTGCTAGGCAAGCCAACGTTAGAATAATAGTAACAAATTTTTAAATAATTTTTAAATTTATTAATAACAAAGAACGATTGCGGAAGTAAAGTCTGAAATATAGTGAATAATCCATAAAAATAACGGTGTCTAAATACCATCCCAGAATTTGGTGTCACAAGTGCACGAGCTTCTAGAATAATACAAATAAGGGCCTGAATAAAATAAAATTGTCTGGAAATAAACACACAGCTAAAGTAAAGTAGACGGAGACTTCAGAACTGCGGACGTCGTGCAGTTATACCTCAAGTCTCCTCTGAGTAGCTGAAATCCGAGCAAGTCTATGGTACGCCGCTGGGACCAACTCCAAAATCTGCACAAGAAGTGCAGAATGTAGTTTCAGTACAATCGACCCCATGTACTGGTAAGTGTTGAGCCTAACCTCGACGAAATAGTGACGAGGCTAAGGCGGGTCACTTACATTGCCTGTACGCAATATTAGTAACAACAACAATAATAGAAATAAATCAGGTAACTCATTTATAATAATTGAAGTCAATTCAGCAGTCATAACCAATTATCATTTCCATCAATTCTGTTGTAGCGTGCAATCGCTCTCACAATATATTCACATTCAATTCTATTGCAGCGTGCAACCCGCTCTCACAATATATTCATTTTCAATCCTCTCATATAATTATTTTTAATCAAGTATATATATTGACTTTTAAATAAGTCTATTGCGGCGTGCAATCCGATCCCCCAAATATTGACTTTAAATAAGTCTGTTGCGGCGTGCAACTCGATCCTCCAATATATCCATTTCAATCAATTCTGTTGCGGCGTGCAACCCGATCCTCCAATATATCCATTTACCAATTCTTATAGAAGAAATTTCCCCAATAAATGCAATAATTAATATAAAATTATAAGACAACAAGCATACAATAATTATGATTTAATTATGAAACAAGCAATGACAAATAGCAAATTATTATGGAAATCAGGAAGAAAATAGGCAGTTAAATATTTAATATGCTAAATGTCAAATAACAATTAAGATACATAATTCAAATAGCATGTAACAATTAATGCAGGAATTCAAGAATTAATATTTGACAAAGAATAGGAGAGAAACAATTATTATAATAATTAATTCATGATTTAAAATAATTTATGATTTTTCAAGTAATTATGTAAACAATTAATTTGACGACGTATAGACACTCGTCACCTCGCCTATACGTCGTTCACATGCATTTCACATAACAAATAGTTTAAGGGTTATATTTCCTCAAGTCAAGGTTAACTACGACACTTACCTCGCTTTGCAAATTCCAATCAATTACTCGACAACAGCTTTTCCTTTTAAATTTGTATCCAAAAGCTTCAAATCTATTCATAAACAATTCAATATACTCAATACGAATTATAGGAATTAATTCCATATGAATTTACTAATTTTCCGGATAAAATTTTGAAATTTATTAAAATATTCGACAGTGGGACCCACGTCACAAATCTTGGAAAAACTTACGAAATCCGAACACCTGTTCCGATACGAGTCCAACCATATAAAATTTATCAAATTCCGATGTCAAATGGACCTTCAAATCTTAAATTTTCGTTTTTGGAAGAATTTACAAAAATCTAATTTTTCTTCCATAAATTCACGGATTCATGATATAAATGAGTATGAAATCATAAAATATAATCAATATAGGATAAGGAACACTTACCCCAATATTTTTCCATGAAAATCGCCCAAGAATCGCCTTACCCGAGCTCAAAAATTGGAAATGGTTGAAAATGGGTCGAACACCCATTTCTAGAACTTAAGTTTTGTTTTTCAGATTTTTATTCATCGTGATCGCGAAAATTCGTTCGCGATCGCGTATAAGGCCATGTGATCGCAGAGAACAATTTCTCAGCCTTACGCGATCGCGTACAGGTTTATGCGATCGCGTAGCACAATTTTGGTGCTTCAGCTTCTGCCTCATTCCTTTTTCGCGATCGCAGCTTTGAGCTCGCGTTCGCAGTGCACTGGGAGCTAGCCTTTCGCGTTTGCGTGCCTATCTTCGCGAACGCGAAGAGTAAAACTCACGGCTTAAAATTTTCTCTTCGCGATCGCGAAGCACAATGCACCAAATGACAGAAGAAGATCAATAACCAGATTTTCTAAGTTCAAAATCATCCCGTAGCCTATACGAAACTCACCCGAGCCTTCGGGGCTCCAAACCAAACATGCACCCAAGTCCTAAAACATCATACGAACTTGCTCGCACGATCAAATCGCCAAAATAACACCTAGAACTACGAATCGGACATCAAATCAAAGGAAGTTTTCAAGAAAACTTTAAAACTTATATTTTCACAACCGAACGTCTGAATCACGTCAAATCAACTCCGATTCTCACCAAATTCGGCAGACAAGTCATAAATATTATAGTGGACCTATACCGAGCTCCAGAACTAAAATACGGACCCGGGGTCAATAAATCCAGCATCAGTAATTTCTTAAAAATCATTAAGCTTTCAAGTTTTTAATATTTCATCAAAATTCCATATCTCAGGCTAGGGACCTCAGAATTCGATTCCGGGCATACACCCAAGTCCCAAATCACGATACGGACCTACCGGAATTGTCAAAATACTGATCCGGGTCCGTTTGCTCAAAATGTTGACCAAAATCAACTCAATTGAGTTTTAAAGCTCTATTTCACATTTTAATCCATTTTTCACATAAAAACTTTCCAGAAAATTGTACGGACTGCGCATGCAAGTCGAGGAATGATAAATGGTGATTTTTGAGATCTTAGAATACAGAATTACTTATTAAATTTAAAGATGATATTTTATGTCATCACATTCTCCACCTCTAAAACAAATATTCGTCCTCGAACAGAGTTAGAAAAAAAATACCTGAGCTGGTGAATAAGTGTAGATATTTACTCCGCATGTCCGACTCGAACTCTCAGGTAGATGCCTCTACCAGCTGACCTCTCCATTGCACCCGAACTGAAGGATAACTCTTAGACCTCAACTGTCGGACCTGTCGGGCTAGAATAGCCATCGGCTACTCCTCGTAAGTCAAATCTTTGTCTAATTGGACTGAGCTGAAATCTAACACATGGAACGGATCACCATGATATTTTCGGATCATAGACACATGGAACACCGGATAAAACACTGATAAACTAGGTGGTAATGCAAGCCTGTAGGCTACTTCACCCACCCTTTTAAGAATTTCAAAGGGTCCGATATACCTAGGGCTCAACTTGCCCTTCTTTCTGAACCTCATTACACCTTTCATAGGTGAAACTCGGAGCAATATTCTTTCTCCAACCATGAATGCAATATCACGAACTTTACGGTCGGCATAACTCTTTTGCCTAGACTGAGCTGTGCGTAGTCGATCCTGAATAATCTTGACCTTATCCAAGCCATCTTGTACCAAATCGATACCCAATAACCGAGCCTCTCCCGGTTCAAACCAGCCAACTGGCGAACGGTATCGCCTTCCATATAATGCTTCATACGGAGCCATCTGAATGCTCTACTGGTAGCTATTATTATAAACAAACTCCGCAAGTGGCAAGAAATGATCCCAAGAACCTCCAAAGTCTATAACACAAGCGCGAAGCATATCTTCCAATATCTGAATGGTGCGCTCTGACTGTCCGTCTGTCTGTGGATGAAATTCTATACTCAACTCCACCCGTGTGCCTAACTCACGCTGTACAGCCCTCCAGAAATGTGAGGTAAATTGCGTACCTCAATCTGAAATAATAGACATGGGCACACCGTGAAGGCGGACAATCTCACGAATGTAAGTTTCAGCTAACCTTTCTGAAGAATAGGTAACTGCCACTGGAATGAAATGTGCTGATTTGGTTAACCTGTCCACAATGACCCAAACTGCGTCAAATTTTCTCTGAGTCCGTGAAAGTCCAACAACAAAATCCATAGTGATACGCTCCTATTTCCATTCAGAAATTTCTAACTTCTAAAGCAAACCACCAGGTCTCTGATGCTCGTACTTAACTTGCTGACAATTCAGACACCGAGCTACATATGCAACTATATCCTTTTTCATTCTCCTCCACCAATAATGTTGCCACAAATCTTGATACATTTTGGCTGTACCTGGATGAATAGAATACCTAAAACTGTGTGCCTCTTCAAGAATTAATCCACGAAGCCCATATACATTAGGCACACAAATACGACCCTGCATTCGCAGAACTCCATCTTCCCCCACAACAACCTATTTGGCATCACCGTGCCACACCGTGTCCTTAAGGACAAGTAAATGAGGATCATCATACTGCCTCTCTCTGATGTGCTCATATAAAGAAGACCGAGCGACTGTGCAAGGTAGAACCCGACTGGGTTCTGAAACATCTAACCTCACGAACTAATTAGCCAAAGTCTGAACATATGCAGCTAATGGCCTCTCACCAACCGGAATATACGCAAGACTGCTCATACTCACAGACTTTCTACTCAAAGCATCGACCACCACATTGGCCTTTCCGGGGTGATACAAAATGGTGATATCATAGTCTTTCAACAACTCCAACCATTTCTCTGCCTCGAATTAAGATCTTTTTATTTGAACAGGTACTGAAGGCTATGATGATCAGTAAATACCCCACACGAGACACCGTAGAAGTAATGCCTCCAAATCTTCAACGCATGAACAATGGCTGCCATTTCTAAGTCACGAACAGGATAATTCTTCCCGTGAACCTTCAACTGCCGTGACGCATATGCAATCACCCTGCCATCTTGCATTAATACTGCACCAAGCCCAATGTGAGATGCATCACAATATACTGTATACGATCCTGAACCTGTGGGTAATACCAACACTGGCGTCGTAGTCAAAGCAGTCTTGAGTTTCTGAAAACTCAACTCACACTCGTCTAACCATCTGAATAGGACACCTTTCTAGGTCAGTCTGGTCAATGGGTTTGCTATAGATGAAAACCATTCCACGAACCGACGATAATAACCTGCTAAACCTAGGAAACTCCGGATCTCTGAAACTGAAGTAGGTCTAGGCCAATTCTGAATAGCCTCAATCTTCTTAGGATCCACCTTTATGCCTTCTGCCGATACAACATGCCCCAAAAAGGCAACTGAGTCTAATCAAAATTCACATTTTGAAAACTTGGCATATAACTGATTATCCTTCAAAGTGTGAAGCACACTTCGAAGATGATGCTCATGCTCCTCTCGACTGCTAGAGTAAATCAAGATATCATCAATGAATACAACCACAAAAGAATCCAAATAAGACTTGAACACCCAATTCATCAAATCCATAAATGTTGTTGGGGTATTTGTCAATCCAAATGACATCACTAGGAATTCGTAATGCCCGTACCGAGTCCGAAAAGCTATTTTAGGGACATCAGATGCCCTAATCTTCAACTGATGGTAACCAGACCTCAAATCGATCTTCGAAAATACCTTGGCACCCTGAAGATGATAAAATAAGTCATCAATTCTTGGCAGCGGATATTTGTTTTTGATAGTGGCCTTGTTCAACTGCCGATAATCTATACACATCCGCATAGATCCATCTTTCTTCTTTACAAATAATACTGTTGCACCCTAGGGCGAGACACTGGGTATAATGAATCCCTGATCAAGCAAGTCTTGTAATTGCTCTTTCAATTCTTTCAATTCTGGCGGGGCCATACGGTATGGTGGAATAGAAATGGGCTGAGTGCCCGGAGCCAAATCAATACATAAGTTAAGATCTCTATCGGGTGGCATCCCCGGCAAATCAGCAAGAAATACTTCTTCAAATTTGCGAACAACTGGTACTGAGTCCATAGAAGGAACATCCGCATTGGGATCGCGAATATAAGCCAAATAAGCTAGACACCCTTTCTCTACCATACGCCGAGCTTTCATATAAGAAATAACCCTTCTGGCAGAATGACCAGGAGTTCCTTTCCACTCTAACCGAGGTAACCCCGGCATAGCTAGGGTCACTATCTTGGCATGACAATCCAATATAGCATGATAAGGGGATAGCCAATCCATACCCAAGATGACATCAAAATCTATCATATCAAGAAGTAGAAGATTCACACTAGTCTCAAGATTACCAATAGTAACCACACACGAATGATAGACATGATCTACTACAATAGAGTCTCCCACCGGTGTAGATACACATACAGAAGCACTCAGAGAATCACAAGGCACAACCAAATATGAAGCAAAATAGGAGGACACATAGGAATAAGTAGATCCTGGATCAAATAGAACTGAAGCATCTCTATGACAAACTGGAATAATACATGTGATCATAGCATCAGATGACTCGGCCTCAGGCCTAGATGGAAAAGCATAAAATCAGGGCTGGGCCCTACCACGCTGAATTGCGTCCCTGGGACGGCCTCTAACTGGCTAGCCTCCACCTCTAATGGCCTGACCTTCACCTCTAGCTGCCTGACCCCTACCTCTAACTGGCTGAGCAGGCGGTGAAGAAACCGGTGCCAGTATGATGGCACGAGAATCTTGCCGAGATCTGTTACTCGCCAATCTATGGCAATACCTCCTGATATGACCAATGTTCCCACACTCATAACACCCATCCTGATGTCGTGGCTGCTGAAGCTGAAGCTAACCCAAATAGGTCGGATAACCGCTGTAGTAACTTTGGAGTGGCGGTGCACTGATAGGAGCTGAATGTGCACTAAATGCTGGCTATCCATAGTAAGGCATAATAGGACCGTGACTCCCTGAAGCACCGGGAGATATATGAAGTGCTGAATGAAACGGTCTGGGAGGATGACCCCTACCAAAATTACCCCTGCCTCTAGACGATGCATCGCCGAAACCACCGAACTGATGAGGCCTCTTATCGGACCTCTTCCCTCTCTCCTGTGCAAGAACCATCTCGATCCTCCTTGCGACATTAGCAGCCACCTGAAAAGAAATCTCACTTCCGGTCTCCTTGGCCATCTGAAGTCTGATAGGGTGAGTAAGTCCCTCAATAAACATCCTCACTCTCTCTCCCTCTGTAGGTAGTAAAAAGAGAGCATGACGGGCCAAATCCACAAAACGGGACTCATACTGAGTAACAGTCATACTGCCCTGCTGTAGACGCTCAAATTGCTTGCGAAATTCCTCTCTCAATGTGATAGGGAGGAACTTCTCCAGAAATAGCTGAGAGAACTGCTCCCAGGTAAGTGCAGGCGATCCGACTGGTCGGGTCAATGTATAATCTCTCCACCACCTCTTGGCGGAACCCGCCATCTGAAATACAGCAAAATCAACCCCATTGGTCTCAACTATACCCATGTTCCGAAGCACCTCGTGGCAGCGTTCAAGATAATCCTGTGTGTCCTCAGAAGGTGTACCACTTAAGTGAATTGGAAAGAGCTTAGTAAACCTATCCAGTCTCAATAAGGCCTCAAAAGACATGGCGGGCCTATCACCGGTCTGTACCGCAATAACTGGCTGAACTACCCCAACTAGCGGGGCTGCTGGAGCCTGATTCCGGGGAGTCATCTGCTCCGGAGTGGGAGTAGTGGGAGTTTGTGCTCCTCCCCCAGCCTGTGAGATAGCTGGTACCACTGGAAATGTACCATTCTGGGCCACGCCCTCCATAAGACTTACCAAACGGACTAGAACGTCCTGAAGTATTGGAGTGGCTATGAATACTTCCGGGACCTGAACTGGTCCAACTGGTACATTTTGAACTAGAACTTCCACCTGAAGATTCACCTGAGGTTCTATAACAGGTGCAGCTGCTCGAGCTCTGGACTGAGCTCTACATCTGCCTCTGCCTCGGCCTCTAGCACGACCTCGGCCTCGACCTCTATCCCTGGCCACAGTTGCCACCGGGGGCTCTGGTCCCTGTCCATCGGTAGAGGTATTATGTGTTCTCACCATCTGCGAGAGAATAAGAGTAGACTGATTCAATCATCGATGATAGAATAAATTCGCACGACAGAATAAGAAAGAAGTGATATTATTCCTAAACTTTATAGCCTCTAAGAGATAAGTACAGACATCTCCGTCCCGATCCTTCAGACTCTACTAAGCTTGCTCGTGACTCGTGAGACCTATGTAACCTAGTGCTCTGATACCAACTGTCACGAGCCGAAATTCTAACCTTCGGACCGTGATGGCGCCTAACATTTCACTTGCTAGGCAAGCCAATGTTAGAATAATAGTAACCAATTTTTAAACATTTTTTAAAATTTATTAATAACAAAGAACGATTGTGGAAGTAAAGTCTGAAATATAGTGAATAATCCATAAAAACAATGGTGTCTAAATACCATCCCAGAATTTGGTGTCACAAGTGCACGAGCTTCTAGAATAATACAAATAAGGGCTTGAATAAAATAAAGCTGTCTGAAAATAAACACACAGCTAAAGTAAAGTAGACGGGGACTTCAGAACTGCGGACGTCGTGCAGTTATACCTCAAGTCTCTTCTGAGTAGCTGAAATTCGAGCAAATCTATGGTACGTCGCTGGGACCAACTCCAAAATCTACACAAGAAGTGCACAGTGTAGTATCAGTACAATCGACCCCATGTACTGGTAAGTGCTGAGCCTAACATCGACGAAGTAGTGACGAGGCTAAAGCGGGTCACTTACATTACCTGTACGCAATATTAGTAACAACAACAATAATAGAAATAAATTAGGTAATTCATTTATAATAATTGAAGCCAATTCAACAGTCATAATCAATTATAATTTCCATCAATTCTGTTGCAGCGTGCAACCCGCTCTTACAATATATTCACATTCAATTTTGTTGCAGCGTGCAACCCGCTCCCACAATATATTTATTTTCAAATCTTTCATATAATTATTTTTAATCAAGTATATATATTGACTTTTAAATAAGTCTATTGCGGCGTGCAATTCGATCTTCCAATTATTGACTTTTAATAAGTCTGTTGCGGCGTGCAACCGATCCTATAATATGGACTTTTTAATACGTCTGTTGCGGCGTGCAACCCGATCCTCCAATATATCCATTTACTCATTCTTATAGAAGAAATTTTCCCAATAAATGCAACAATTAATATAAAATTATAAGACAATAAGCAAACAACAATTATGATTTAATTATGAACCAAGTAATGACAAATAGCAAATTATTATGGAAATCAGGGAGAAAATAGGCAGTTAAATATTAATATGCTAAATGTCAAATAACAATTAAGATACATAATTCAAATAGCATGTAATAATTAATGCAGGAATTCAAGAATTAATATTTGACAAAGAATAGGAGAGAAACAATTATTATAATAATTAATTCAAGATTTAAAATGATTTATGATTTTTCAAGTAATTATGCAAACAATTAATTTGACGACATATAGACACTCGTCACCTCGCCTATACGTCGTTCACATGAATTTCACATAATAAATAGTTTAAGGGTTCTATTCCCTCAAGTCAAGGTTAACCACAACACTTACCTCGCTTTGCAAATTCCAATTAATTACTCGACCACAGCTTTTCCTTTTAAATTTGTCTCGAAAAGCTTCAAATCTATTCATAAACAATTCAATATACTCAATACGAATCATAAGAATTAATTCCATATGAATTTACTAATTTTTTGGATAAAAATACGAAATTCATTAAAATTAGGCTAAGGAACACTTACCCCAATATTTTCCCGTGAAAATCGCCCAAAAATCGCCTTATCCTCAAAAATTGGAAATGGGTGAAAATGGGTCGAAACCCCATTTCTAGAACTTAAGTTCTGTTTTTCAGATTTTTATTCATAGCGATCGCGGAATTCGTTCGCGATCGCGTAGAACAAAATTTGCCCAGGTTTTTTTAACACTACGCGATCGCGTATAAGGCCATGCGATCGCAAAGAACAATTTCTCAGCCTTATGCGATCGCGTAGCACAATTTCGGTGCTTCAGCTTCTACCTCATTCCTTCTTCGTGATCGCAACTTTGAGCTCGCGTTCGTAGTGCACTGGGACCTAGCCTTTCGCGTTTGCGTGTCTATCTTCGCGAACGCGAGGAGTAAAACTCACGGCTTAAAATTTTCTCTTCGCGATCGCAGGAATGGCTTTGCTATCGCAAAGCACAATGCACCAGATGACAGCAGAAGCTCAAAAACCAGATTTTCTAAGTTCAAAATCATCCCGTAGCCTATCCGAAACTCACCCGAGCCCTCGGGGCTCCAAACCAAACATGCACCCAAGTCCTAAAATATCATACGAACTTGCTTGCACAATCAAATCGCCAAAATAACACCTAGAACTACGAATCGGACGTCAAATCAAAGGAACTTTTCAAAAAAACTTTAGAACTTATATGTTCACAATCGGACGTCCGAATCACGCCAATCAACTCTGATTCACACCAAATTTGGCAGACAAGTCATAAATATTATAGTGGACCTATACCGGGCTTCGGAACCAAAATACGGACTCGGGGTCAATAAATCCAACATCAGTAATTTCTTAAAAATTATTAAGCTTTCAAGTTTTTAATTTTTCATTAAAATTCGATATCTCGGGCTTGGGACCTCGGAATTTGATTTCGGGCATACGCCCAAGTCCCAAATCACGATACGTACCTACCGAAATTGTCAAAATACTGATCCGGGTCTGTTTGCTCAAAATATTGACCAAAGTCAACTCAGTTGAGTTTTAAAGCTCTATTTCATATTTTAATCAATTTTTCACATAAAAACTTTTCGATAAATTATACGGAATACGCACACAAGTCGAGAAATGACAAATGGTGCTTTTCGAGATCTTAGAACACAAAATTAATTATTAAATTTAAAGATGACATTTTGGGTCATCACAAGTAAATTGGTGAAAGGCTCTTTTTGTTTTACAAGTTTTTTGGATGAGAAAATCCCGTGATAATGAGGAAAAAATCAAATAAGGTTGGAATTTTACATCAGTAAGATGCTTGCACTATTAATATACTAGTGAACTATTGTCGGCCCTCTCTATAACAGTCTCATTTGTTCCAATATATTTTGGCTTTTATAGTAAATGACTGTTATACACCTATAATAGCATTTAACGTTTAAATAATTTTTGGTTGTTATAAATAAAAACTATCCAAAATTCAATTTTTTTTTCCTTTTTTAATGTTACATATAAAAGATAAGAAAATTATTCAAATTTAAGATCTCAAAAGATATGCATATTTCATTAGTTAAATATTAAAGAAAGCTAATACATTATTAATAAATTCATCACTAAATGTATAAAGAATTAAACTCTATGGCAAACATTTTAAAGTTACCTAGAAAAATAAATTCTTTCAAGATTGATGGAAGAACTTTGTAATTGTAGCTTGTTTGGTAGATTTTATATTCTTTCTAGCGATATAACGCTTGAATTGGCGAAGATTCGTGTCCAAATTTTCAGTAAAAAAGTATCCAATAGCTTTTCTTGTAAGATAATCTAGGAGCTTAACAACTAAATTTTCTATCTAAATATTTTTTGGAATTTGTCCAATGGAAAAGATATCATGTGCAAATCTTGAAATCTTATATCTTATACAAGATAGAAACTTTGTTTAATGGAAAAGATTGTGTGCATATTTTTAGAATTATTATTAATAATCTTAAAGATGGCTTTATAGAGGGATAATATTACAAAGAGCGTTATGCTATAAATATGGTTGTTATTGTTATAGGTAAAAAGCTATTATAGAGAGGTAAAATATAACTTAAAAAATTAATTATGAGACAAATTTAATTTTTATAGTAAATGATTATTATATAGGGATGTTGTTATAGAGATGTTAGACCGTATAATTGAACTTTCATGTTGGAGATCTGAGACGAATAATGCCAAAAGAATTCTCTCTCTTTCGCAAACTATTTAATTTGTTCATAAGATGAAGAATATTGCAAATGCTTGGAGTGAAAGGAGAATGTTGTTTCCTTTTATAAATTAGAATACAATAATATATATATTCACGTCAAAGGCATATTATGTGTCTCATTCTCAGGCATTTTTGTGGTGCCGACTTCCCACTCAATAATCAATATGTAAGTCTCACCCTATTTTCTATGATATGATATGTGTATATTATCATTTTTAATAATATTTTATTTGATGACTGATTTTTCGCTCTATCTTCCAGGTTTATTGATTGTTTTAATCTGTGGTAGAAATTGTGTATTATAATTATTAGCATGACAACTTTTCTCTAAAAGTCACCTTTAGAATAAAATCAGAGCATGACAAGTGTAAATTGTATGGCATGCCATATTTATAGTAAATTGAACATATGTGAGTATTGTATTAAGAAATGATCAATCAAAAGAAGAAGAGAATATTATAGATAAAATCTTCAAAAGCAAATACAAAGTGAAAGGGAGTCATATTGTAACGACGCGGTCAATCGTTTTAAAAGTTGTAGCTTTGTTTCCCCATTTACTGCTCATTCTGTACTTTATAACTCTTATGTGACTTGCCGGGGTAATTGGTTCGGGTCCGGTGAGATTTTTAGAATGAATTGGAACACTTAGTTCCAAAATTTAAAACTTAAGTTGAAAAGGTTGGTTGGATATCGACCTATGTGTAAACGACCTCGGAATAGAATTTTGATGATTCCAATAGCTCCGTGTGGTGATTTTGAACTTAGGAGAGTGTTCGAAATTTTATTTGGAAGTCCATAGTTAAATTAGGCTTGAAATGGCTAAAATAGGAATTTAAGTTTAGAAGTTTGACCGAGGAGTTGACTTTTTGATATCGGGGTCGGAATCCAATTCCAAAAATTTTTATAGCTCTGTTATGTCATCTATGACTTGTGTGCAAAATTTGAGGTCAATCGGACTTGATTTGATAGGTTTCGGCATCGAATGTAGAAGTTGGAAATTCTTAAGTTTCATTAAACTTGAATTAGGGTATGATTTGTGATTTTAGCGCTATTTGATGTGATTTGAGGTTTTGACTAAATCCGTATGATATTTTAGGACTTGTTGGTGTATTTGGTTGAGGTCTCGAGGGCCTCGGGTGAGTTTCGAATGGTTAACGGATCAATTTTGGACTTGGCATTCTAGCTAAAGAATGCTGGTTTTCTATCATTGGTTTCCTTCTACGCGATCGCATGAGAATGTACGCGATCACGTAGGCTTATTTGAGGTAGTGATGATTTTTTTCTTCGCGATCGCTTGAAGAGGGATGTGATTGCGTAGCTATGGGAGTTTGTTATTCGCGAACACATGAAGAAGGTCGTGTTCGCGTAGAGTAAGTGGAGCAGAAGTAGAAGTCACACGTTTGGTGCTTCACGATCGCGTGGACGAGTCCACGATCGCGTAGGCCTGTGAGTTTGAGCTACGCGATCGCGTGAAAAAAGTCCGCGATCGCGTGGACAAGTCCGCGATCGCGTAGAACAAATGTCTGGGCAGAGAGTTTAAATTCTGAAAATGGGACTTCGTTTCATTTTCCATTTTTGACGAATTGGAGCTCGGGGAGAGGCGATTTTTGGGAGATTTTCAAGAAAAATATTGGGGTAAGTGTTCTTAACTCAATTTTGGTTAGATTACCCGAATCCATCGTTGTTCTTAACATTTAATTGGTGCTTTAAGTTGGAAAAATTTAAAAACCCTCTTAGATAGATTTGAGGATTTGAGGGTTGAATTATTATCGGAATTTAGTCATTTTGGTATGGTTAGACTCGTGGTTGAATGGACGTTCATATTTCGTAACTTTCGCCGAATTCCGAGACGTGGGCCCACGGGCATTTTTGGGTTAAATTTTAGATTTTTGTAGAAAATTTATATTTTCATATGGAATTTATTCCTACAATTTGTATTGATTGAATCGAATTAATTATGACTAGATTCGAACCGATCAGAGTCGGAAAATCGAGGAAAAGGCACACTACTTGACTGATTGAGCGCAGTTTGAGGTAAATGACTTGTCTAACCTTGTGTGGGGGAAATTCCCCTTAGTATTGGTATTGATATGAAAATGTTGATGTTTTGAAAGTCGTGTACACGAGGTGACGAGTGTGTACACGGGCTAAATATGGAAGGTTATATCTTTAAATTATGTAAGAGTACTGATGCATATTAATTAAATTATTTTATCTTGATATAATCATTATCATTGATCTATTTTATATTCTTAAATTTGCCTGACATTTTTCTACTAATTATTTTTACCTGATTAGTTGAAACTTTGCTTTCTTTTATTCTGTGCATTATTTGAAGGTTGAATTTCCTTAAATTAAATATTATTAAAAATAAAGTATTTTACATTTAATAATTGGATGTTAAGTCAAGATGTTAAATTTTTGAAAATATTATTTTTTCTGAATATTTTCTGAAGATTTTTTTTGTTTTCATTGTGATTGAGCGGTGAGCTCCGTATTATGGAAATAATGGATATTATTTTGCTGAATATTTTGTGAAGACTCTTTTATTTACGGTGATTGAGCTGTGAGCTCCTTATTGTGAAAAATATTCTTGTTATTGATTTATTTTGGCAAGTTGAAATATTTGGACACCTGAGGTGCAAATTGTGATATTGATACGCATACGGTGATATATGGTGTTGAAACACATGCGGTTAGATAAGGGTGGCTTGATACGCGTGGCTAGTCGGGAGAACTACTAGAAGTCATGCGGTGTGATAAGGGTGGCTAAAATGTGGGATGCTATTTCGGAAAAAATATTTTCTTTAAAATTAAATGTGAAGGCTCTCGCGGTGATATAAGGAAATGAGATATTGTGAATTTATTTATGCTTTGGGACTACGAGGAGGTATCTCGGGAGTGCCCTTGTTGATATTTCTTTATGGCTGCATTTGCCTTTGATTATTGTCGTGATTTTCTTAAAGTTGTAAATTTCTGTTTTCTTGCTGCAAGGTATTATTTGCCCTTATTCTGTGAAATTTAATGGTGACATACTACTTACTTGATTCATTTTCATTGTCATTTATTGTTATTATATTGTTAAACATGTCACCATATCTTTTATTATTTCAGTAGGGTCTGACCTGACCTCGTCACTACTCTACCGAGGTTAGGCTTGGCATTTACTGGGTACCACTGTGGTGTACTCATACTGCGCTTTTGCACATCTTTTTGTGCAGATCCAGGTACATCTTATCCGATCAGGCATTAGTGAATTAGCTGTACGAGGAGATTTCGAGGTATATCTGCAAGCATCCGCAGACTCCGAAGTCCCCTTCTATCCTTATTATGTTGTTTCCTTATTCTCTTTAGACCTTGATGTATAAAGGCATTGAAGATAAATTCTTCGAAACTTGTGACTTATTTGTACCGGATTTTTGGAGTTATAATTATGTGAGTTTGCAAATTTATTTATTTCATATTTCTATTGTTATTCCACATTGATAATGTGAAAGTAAAAGTTGTTTCAGTCCCCATTTACAAGCAATTAAAAGATTCCGTTACTGAAAGGTGCAGATGTCAAGTTTGAATACTACATCTAATTACGTATATTATATTGAAGAATTTTCAAAAACCACTACTGTTTAGTAGTTATTAACTTTCTATAGCTACCATATACATAATTACTTCCTATAGCTACTATTCAGTTGTTACGGTATTGTATTCACATGTATTTGCGCTGCTGTATTCATGAATACAATAGCAAAAAGCGCCTAAAATCAGGACAGTTCAACTTTACGCGCATGTATTCATATGTATTGGCGCCATGTATTCATGAATACAATAGTAAAAAGCGTCTAAAATCAAGGCAGTCTAGCTGTACGCACATGTATTCACATGTATTCGCGCTGCTGTATTCATGAATACAACAGTTAAAATCACCTAAAATCAGGGCAGTCCAGCTGTACGCATATGTATTCGCGCTGCTGTATTCATGAATACAGTTGTATGCGCATGTATTCACGCTGTTTTATTCATGAATACAGCTGTACGCGCATGTATTCACATGTATTCACGACATGTATTCATGAATATAATAACAGCAATGCCATAAAATAGGTATGTCCAGCTGTCTAAGAGAGAAGAAAATTATAAATAGTGTATTCCATGCCTTATTTCATGGCTCAATGGTAGTATATACCATAAAATACTTATTTTGCTATAAAATATAAAAGATAGCTATAAAAAATAATATTTTAAAATGATTTTGGTTTATAATAAATAGAGTGTATACCTTTGCTATATGAGGTAAAATTTCCTATTATATTTATCTACTCCTTTTTGTTTTTTTTGGTTTAGTGATAAGTTGAACTGATCATAACTCGTAAGTCGTACCAGATATCATTTTAAAAGTACAAGTTATCTTTGGCAAATACCCCGGAAAACTATTTACCCACCCCTGCCCATGCGGTTTGCCCCCTACCCACTTTTTATTTTATATCTAGTCAAAGCCAACCAAATAAAGTTAAACTAACCTACTAAATCAATTCCAAGCAAAGCCAATTCAAGCCAAGCTAAGCAAATCAAGCCAAGTGAAGCGATGCCAATTCAAGTCAAATGAAGTCAAGCCAAATCAAGCTAAACTAAGTCAAATGGGTAATGGGTGGGTAGGTAGGGGTAATTAATTTTAATGGGTAGGTATATATTATAAATAGTTTTTAAATGGAAAGAAAAGTATAATTATTTTAAGCTCAATGGGTATTTTGCATAAATTGCTCTTTATATAATCCAAGATTTTGACACCGACTAAAATTTTGTCAAGCGCTCCCGGCGATCACCAAAATTTTTCACATAAAATATTGTGAGAATTGTCATATTTTGTGGCAAATCCCGATGATCACCATATGAAAAATTCCGACGATTGTCATATTTTGTAGCAAATTCTAGTGATCATCATATTAAAATTTCTGACGATTGCCAGGAACACTTCCTGAAATTCTGATTGGAGATTATTTTTTCGGACTTTTCTTACAGGGTCAAAATGTAAATGGCGATACCAAAAAAATCCTATTTGTGCAAATCACCTGAGAAGAAGGTGGACTATTTATTTATTATAAAAAGACAATATATATATATATATATATATATATATATATATATATATATATATATATATATATATATATAAAAGTACGTAAAACATATGATTATTCTTACTCGTGATAGACTCAATAACAGTATGTCATAAATCAATTAAATTGAGCAGACAATGTAAAAATTAATTATATTATCAGTATATATATATATAACTTGAAAATCATTTGATAAAACTTTTAACTCCCACTCTATGAACATTGTGAAATAGAGGCGGACCCAGGATTTGAGCACGACGGGGCACCACTGTGTGCTAATCACTAGCGATAAAATTCGGCGCGCAACTCTTTGAAAACTTAATGATTATAATGACTTATCATCCACGTATAAACAAAAGAAGTTCTAAAGAAAAGAAAGCACCGAACAAAGAGAGATTTCTTCGCAAAATGGGTGCTATGGGAAGAAAAAATATTTGATTAAGCATGTTTCGCATTTTAAAATTTCTAGTTTTTTTTAAATAAAATAAAGGGTCAGTGATCAAAAGGGCGTTCAAACTTTAAAGAAATCAAGATTAAGGGTATGTTAATAGTAAAAAAAACTAAAGAAGAGTCTTAAACTCTTAGTTTCCAGTCAAAGTGATTGATGAAGAAGGTTGTAGCGTAAGGATCTGTATTTTTCTATTTCTGGAGTGATAAGTTGCAATTTGAAGCTTTAAATTTTAAGGGATGAATTTGAATTTTTTTTTTAATTAAGTTGACTATTATGTATTAGAAGTTAGAACTAAACTATAATTGAATTCAAAAGAAAAAGACTAAAGAAAAAAATAAAACAATTTGTTATTAAGTATGAAAGTATATTGTATTCAATTAACTAAAAAACTAAAGATGGGATTCGAACCTGAATCATCCAGCAAAAAAGGGAATCGAAGCGCCCAGCATAACCACTTCTTCCATCCATCTTTTAGTGTCTGGGGGCACAACTAAAATATTTAAGGGGTCCAGGTTTTTTCCGAAACTAACGGGGTCCCGTGACCCCTCTACATGCAACGTAGGTCCGCCTCTGTTGTGAAACTATGTAAGACGAAAAAAAGTGAAGAACTAATATTTTTTCTAGGTATATCGTCATAATCATTTAAATAATTAAGAAACCCTATGTTCATTGATTCAATGTCAATGTGACAAGAAAATAGTGGCATTCATGGCTCTGGTGATGGTATCCCACGAGCTAATATTTTTCTAGACATTTCATTTAATAAATTTTTTGTTCAACTCAATTAGTTACAAGTTGCAACTATAAATTAATTATGGTGCAGCATAATTTTAGACCAAGTCAAGTAAATTGTACTCTTGTCTAGGGTTCTCTCTAGTTTCTAGCGACATGCTTCCAAGTTCCAATTAATATTTTCAGGCTATTAATTCTTTTTCTGCATTCATTGTTTTTAAGAATAGACACTCTAATTGCACAATTATTTATATCCAAAAGGAGAAACAAACGACTGCTATGCACATCTTTACTCGAATGGAAAATAAAGGCAAAGCATAATTAGGCCAATTAAATCACCTAAATTCTTTTGTTATAGATTTAACGAGAAATAGATAAGGTTTTATTTGAGAGTTTTAGTCATGAGATCATTAAATTTTGAACTTGTGATACTATTTATTTAAATTGAATTTAAATTATATTAATTAACGATATAATGATATTTTACGTGATCAATGTGATTGTCTGTTATAGTAGATTGCATACCACTTATTTTTGATTATTACATATAAGTATCTTTTAAGGACATGATTGTGTATATTCTTTTTAATCAGTTCATCAGTTATTTTTCAGGTTTTGATACCTTAAAGTCTAAATAAACAATCTAAATTCCATCGGTCTCATTTAGGTTATAAAATGTTGGGCCATGGGCATACCAGTAGGACACTTCATTTTCCATTATCCATTATCCACTATCCTTTGATTCCCTTCTCGCATTCCCTTTCTTTTTTCTTTTTTTGACAATATTCTCGTCAAAAAAAATAAAGAAAGAACTATGTTCATCCTCCATTCCTGTACATTCACTTGTGGATCATTTGTTTCACAAACCAATTATACAAAAATTATGCAACGAATAATAATTATTTTTATGCGGTAAGTAATAATGCATACAATCGTTATGTGAATATTAGTAATGTACAATTTAATACATTCAGCAAAATGCCATATTAGATATTCAGAGCAGCAAATATTATTATTATTATTTTGGTAAAATCAATTGAAGCTTATATTAGCTATGTTGAAGTTTATGTTGAGAGCCAACCAAAACAAATTCTTTTTCAACCTCGTCTGACAAAGAATACATACATAATGTGGTTCTAACATAGAGCATTTTGCCTCTAACTTATTTAATATGTACTCCATGTGATATTTGACTAAATACATTTAATATTTAATTAATTAAATATGTACATTTGATCCTTTTGATTGTAAATATTCACAAATTATCAAAATTATTAATCGTTCTACCATTTAATTACTCATGCATTATGTTAAGTTAGTATAATCCTCCATATTTGTTGTAATATATTTTTAAAAATAATTCAAAAATAACATATTCTCCATATAAATGGACCAATAATACACATTTTAACTATTTAAAAGTTAAATGTGTTAAATCGTATATTAAGAGGATTAAAAATAAAATTTATCAATAACCGAGGAACCAAAAGTGCTATTTTTCCTAAATCTCCAATAAAGGAATCACGTACGCGCCAATGATGAACTCATCCGACAAGCCCAACGGGTACGGGTCAGTTAAAGCGGGTATTGTCGGAAAAGATGGCGCGCTGAAATACAACTTTCCTCTTTCAGCGGCTCTCCAATTTTAACGGATTTTTACATATACCCATTACCCATTTCTTTGTACAAAAACCAAACCTATTATTACACTGTAAACACACGTATGATTATCTATCACAAAGAATTAGTTTGTTGAGTTCGTTATATCTTCTTCAGGTAAAGTAATTGAAATAAAACCCACCAAGACTCGATTTTTTCGTTTTTTTCCCCCAGAAAAAGGTGAGGTTTTGGAAGGAAATAGAAAAATAATAATAAGGACCCATTATTGTTAGTCCCCAAAATAGCCTGCAGCACCATTATTTTTGTATTATTTCTTCATTTTTGTTCTTTCTTGTTTACCTTAAAGGGTGGTGTTTGCAGGTGAGATTTCTTTGTAAAGTTGTGATCTTTATTGCGTGTGATATTTTGGTTAGAATTTTTTTTTATGTTTATATTGGTGAAGAATCTTGAATTCGAGTCTTTTTGTGTGTGTGACAAACCTCTTTATTGTGCGTAATACTTTCGTTAGAATATTTATGTTTATATTGGTAGAGAATCTTGAATTTGAAGGAATATGCAACATAACATTTTTACAACAATGCGTAGTTTGAAGATGATGGAAGGGTGTAAGGGAACACAAGTTTATGCCCTTAATCAGTCTATTGATGGTGGGGGTGGGGGTGGGGGTGGGGGTGGGGGTGTAGGTGAGAAGTTTTTACAAAACCTGTTGTCAAAAAATTCTATTAGGTCTAGATCCAATAGTAATTTTCAAGCTGTTCAATCAAAAGATGAGGTTAATTCGGTTGTTTTAGCTGAAGCCTTTGCCAGTTATGGCCTACCAAAAACGGATCAACTTGAGCCCCAGATTGAGTTTTGTCTCAAACCTATGAACTTTGTGGAGACATTAGCTGATGTGTATCGTAGGATGGAGGGTTGTGCTCAGTTTGATAAGTCAAGGATGTATCTTGAGCAATGTGCCATATTTAGGGGCTTACCAGATCCTAAATTGTTTAGGAGGTGCCTTATGTCAGCTAGGCTACACGCCGTTGATGTGCATTCCAAGGTTGTTCTTTCTGCCTGGTTGAGGTTTGAACGAAGGGAGGATGAGTTGATTGGTGTATCGGCCATGGATTGTTGTGGCCGAAGCATGGAATGCCCGGGCAGTGCTTTGGTGGCAGGTTATAATCCTGAATCAGCTACTGATCCTTGTATGTGTGACAGGGGTATGAGAAAAGATGAGGATACTGAAATTTACATGGATGAAGAATGCTCCACTTCATTGAGTCGTGGCGATGAGGAGGACGAGGATTTTGACATGTCATTTTGCATTGGAGATGATGAGATCAGGTGTAGGAGATTTAACATAGCATCACTTTCTAGGCCATTTGAAGCTATGCTGTATGGTAGCTTCATTGACTCGCGAAGGGAGAAAATAAATTTTTCAAAAAATGAGATTTCCGCAAAGGGGATGAAAGCTGCTGAGATGTTTAGCAGAACAAAAAGCGTGGACTCTTTCGACCCAGACATTGTCCTAGAGCTCCTGTCATTAGCCAACAAGTTCTGTTGCGATGGGATGAAGTCTGTTTGTGATGCGTATTTAGCATCTTTGGTCTTTGACATGGATACTGCTATGTTGCTTTTTGAATATGGGCTGGAGGGGAATGCATATCTTCTAGTGGCAGCATGTTTACAGGTATTTTTAAGGGAACTCCCAAATTCAATGCACAATCCAAACGTGTCAAGGCTCTTCTGCAGTTCAGAAGGTAAAGACAGATTAGCTTACATAGGACATGCTTCCTTTTTGCTGTACTATTTTCTGAGCCAATCAGCTATGGAGGATGACTTGAAATCGAATACAACGGTTATGCTGTTGGAAAGGATGGGAGAATGTGCAAGTGAAGGCTGGCAGAAGCAACTAGCGTTCCACCAATTAGGTTGTGTGATGCTTGAAAGAAAAGAGTACAAGGATGCACAGAAATGGTTTGAGGCAGCTGTTGAAGCTGGTCATGTTTATTCCTTGGTAGGAATTGCCAGATCCAAGTACAAGCGTGGCCATATGTACAAGGCATATAAGTTGATGAACTCCCTCGTATCTGATTATACACCTTCTGGGTGGATGTATCAGGAGCGATCAATGTATTGTCAAGGAAAAGAAAAGACAATGGATTTGAGCACAGCTACTGAACTGGATCCAACTCTTTCCTATCCATACAAGTACAGAGCTGTTTCAATGGCAGAGGAGAATAGACTTGGTCGAGCTATTTCTGAGATTAACATGATACTTGGCTTTAAGATATCTCCAGACTGCCTAGAGCTTCGTGCTTGGTTTTTAATTGTGTTGGAGGACTATGAAGGAGCTTTAAGGGATGTAAGGGCACTCTTGACTTTAAATCCCCGTTACATGATGTTCCATGGGAAGTTGCAAGGTGCACACTTGGTAGAGATTCTAAGTCATAATGTTCAGCCGTGCAGTCAGGCTGACTGCTGGATGCAACTATATGACCGATGGTCTTCTGTAGATGATATTGGCTCCTTAGCTGTTGTCCATCATATGTTAGCCAACGACCCAGGGAAGAGTCTCTTACGCTTCCGGCAATCTCTCCTGCTTCTACGGTATGCATTTATTATTTACATACATTTTAGTTTCTCTGTTGTTGACAATCATGTTTGGTCCAATTCATCTTTATGTGCTGTTCTATTTCCTTTCAGCCACTCTAAAGAAATTTAAGCTCTAGGGGCTTAAAGCCATTGATAAACTGCATAATATCAATACTATCTAGTTTTCCTCAGTGAGATACTTTTGTCCAGGAAAATGGAAATCTGTGAGTGATTGTATAAGTTAGATGCTTAGCTCCCTGTCTCATACTCGAGAAGCTGAATGTGAATAACTGGGAGGAGTATCGAGTAGTTTCTCTTTACGCACCCGGGACTGATTTGCACTTGTTTACAGATTAAACAGCCACAAGGCAGCAATGCGTAGTTTGAGAGAAGCACGGAACCAAGCAACCTCTGAGCATGAAAGGCTAGTCTATGAAGGATGGATATTATATGACACAGGTTATCGTGAAGAAGCAATTGCTAAAGCTGAAGAATCAATCTCAATCCAGAGATCATTTGAAGCTTTTTTCCTTAAAGCATATGTGTTATCAGAAACAAGTCCTGATTCTGAATCTTCATTGTATGTTATACAACTGCTTGAGGAAGCTCTTAGGTGCCCCTCAGATGGTCTTCGGAAAGGCCAGGTGAGTGTTCCTTTCAGTAAGATACTAATGCATGAATTTGAGGAACAAGAGACTTACTTGAAAACTACAATGCACGCTGCAGGCTCTCAGTAATCTAGCAAGTGTCTATGTAGATGTTGATAAGCTAGATAATGCAATTGATTGCTACACAAATGCCCTGAATATTAAGCATACGCGAGCCCATCAGGGTCTGGCACGTGTTTACCATCTAAAAGATCAGAGGAAATTAGCATATGATGAGATGACAAAGTTGATTGAGAAGGCAAAATATAATGCATCTGCTTATGAGAAGCGCTCAGAATACTGTGATCGTGAAATGGCTAAAAGTGACCTTGGTATGGCAACAAAGTTAGATCCTCTCCGAACGTACCCATACAGATACAGAGCAGCTGGTAAGTTACACTTGGCTTATTCTCATGCCATACTAGTTGAGTACAGAGTGATTGATTGTGTTTCCTCGGGTTCTGGTGAGGTTTAACCAAACTCCATGAGTCCTCTCCTTTAACATGTTTATAATGTCTAAAAGATCATCAAATGGTAAACCAACATGGTTCGGCATCATGTATGCTCATGATTGCCATGGGCATTATGTGATTGTTCTTTTGAATTCACTTGAACTTTTCTTGTCCAACCAAGTCTCAGGGCCCACAGGGTGGACATAAGTAGTGCTAACAGAAGTAAAATTAGTCTAGTAATTTCATGAATCGTGATATTTCTACTTGTATTTCACGGTTCTAATTCTAGACCAATTTGGAAGAAGATTCTTGCTTGGAAAGAATGCTTTCCAATTGAATGACTGGTAACTGCATCCAAGCATTCGTAAAACTGTACAACAGCAGTTTGTAAATTATTGTCGTTCGAATGTATTGTGTAAAACTGCATAACAGCAGTCAGGATTAAAGTGACTCTGCACTTTAACTGATAAATTTATAGTATATTTGTGCAAAGAAAATGAGCTGAAGCTCTTTTCAGTTGTGCCCCTTAATTATCAAAAGCTGGGTTAAATTGTACTTACATAAAGTCCTACACTTACAATTCCCGAAGAATTGAGTAGTTGCTCTCCTAAGGACACAACAACTACGACAAATATGCCTTGGGATCGGCGATATGAATCCTCACTTCTTTCTTTAAGCTCAATGCATATCATCATCATGCTACTCTCCTTAGGACGCACAGCATCAAATTCATCTGTCAGTTTCTTATCGGAGGAGCTATTAGAGGTTCACAGTCCCCAGGCTATTTTGCTTGAATATCTAACTACTGTCTTAAAATGTCACCTTTTCCTTATTTTTGTTTTTTGGGGCATCAGTATATAGGAATTGATGTCCCAACTATCATATCTATTTGGTTGATGGAACAAGACCTTTATGCATCTCTGAGTTTTTTGGTATTCAATGGCCTTAAAAAAATGCCAAATCATCTGATCAAAGTTTTTTGAGAATGGAAAAATAAGTTTTTTTGTCACATTTCCTTGGTTAACTTGTCTGAGATTACGATAGTTAAACTCAGTCCCTCTCCTTTTTCATCTTGGCATTATTCTGCCCTTAGGTTGTAAAATGTTTTCGAACACCTGGACTCTAGGCCATTCAGCTTAGTGAACTGACCTAGAAGTGGTAGAGTAGCTTGTTGAACATGGATTAGTACATAACATGAAAGATTTTGCTCTGACAAAGGCCCAACCCTATGCGTTGTGTCTGCCTTCCCCTCTCCCACTTTGTATCTCGCTTATTGCAGACCTTATGTCCTAATGTGTTTTACCAGCCATCCTTGATCATAGTGGTTGGGGACTTCTCTCCTACCTACTAGGTCAAGGGTTCAAGGCTAGGTAACAATGACAACAAACAAAAATTAAAAAAAATGTCCTAATGTGTTTTAATAATGTACTTTGCTACAAGTTTCTAACTGAGAAAGTAATTCGGGAATATCTTATCTTCAGTTCTGATGGATGACCATAAGGAAACCGAGGCTATAGCGGAGCTAACAAAGGCAATTTCTTTCAAGCCAGACTTACAAGTGCTCCATCTTCGAGCAGCATTTCATGACTCAATGGGTGACCTCACATCTGCTATTCGAGACTGTGAGGCAGCTCTGTGTCTCGACTCCAGCCATGCAGATACACTTGAGCTCTATCAGAAAGTACAGCAACGAGCTAAAGAGCAACTACCAACGTGAAGAAGCAAGAATCCATATTGAGCTTCTTCTTCATGATTGTTATTTGGGAGCCAGTGCCTAAATTTTTTATGGTACACACAGGGCCAACGCATACTATGTGCTCAGAGTTCTAAATTTTTTGTCATATAGATATTCAAACTAGATTTGCAATGGCCATTATGCATGCTCAATTGCAACAAAGAACAAGAAATTAGAAATCAAAATCTCGAATGGAGAGAGCTACTGAAGAGAATGAGTGAATCAACTGTACATAAATTTTTTGATCAACCATAGCGAAGTATTTGTGAATTTGATAGAGTAGGGTACTTCAGATGCCTTTTTTTTTTTCTTTTTTTTTTTTTGTCTTTGTCCTACCGCAAAGACAGTTCTACAATGTATCTTCGAAACTGAGAAGGAATTTTTACATCAGAATTGCAGCTTGCAATGAATGTCTAAACTTTGTTGAGATAATTCTTTGTGTGCTGATAGACTGTTACTACTGTGTTACATACTTCAAAGTTTAAACTTCTGATTTTACTTGTACTAATGTGATAGTTTTCCATGGCAGTAAGTAGGGGTGTATATAGATCGGGTTGGTTCGGATTTTTCAATTATCAAACCAAACCAATGGTGTCTGGTTTTTAAATTTATAAACCAAGCCAAACCAACAAAGTCGGGTTTTTCAATTTCGGTTTTTCTCGGGTTTTCGGGTTTTTTTTGGTAAAGTTTTCATAGCATAAAATATGTAACTTGTGGTCAAAATATTTCTTAAATCCTAGTAAAATACAACTATATAATGTATTTTCCAAGAAACCAACACAATAATATGAGATAAGTCATATCATTATACTAAAATATTCAGTAACAAAGATAAAATAATAAAATTACATAAAACAAATATTGCTAATTAATAAGCCATAATGAAAATTAACATAATCTAAAAATACTATATAGGTTATGCTAAAATAAGTATAACTAATAAGTACTAATATTAATTACATAACTAAGCACTAAAGAAAAAGATAAACTAAGTTATGCATTTTCATTATAAACCAATGTAAAACTAAAATAATTATCCAACACTAGCGTCATTCCTAGTATTGAATTGAATTTCTCTTATTAGCATTAGTATTGTTTTGAACTTTGTTTGAGTTACTACATTTATGGGCTTTAAAATTTATTTACCATTCAAGAATGTTAAGTCTAAACTTGAAATAATACGTTAAAGGATAAAACTGTGAAAAAGTTTAAAAACTATTTATAAATTAGATTACAATAAATATTTATATGTATAAAATATTTTTAAAAATTATATAAATGTACTATCGGGTTGGTTTGGTTTCGGTTTGGCTTTTTTTAGTTAAAACCAAACCAAACTGATTATGGTCGGGTTTTATTTTCTAATACCAAACCACATCAGGGTTTTTTTTCCGGTTTGACTCGGATTATCGGTTTGGTACAGTTTATCGGTTTTCTTTGTACCCCTAGCAGTAAGTTAGGAAAGGATTCAGGTGAAAATTCAGACTATAAATGTTTTATATCTCTTTTTCTTATTTTAATTACTTTCCATCTTTCCTTCTTTGTTCTCTCCTGCTACTCTTTTTTCTTCTTCTTTTTTCCAACAGTCGATGTTCACCTTCTATGCAGCGTCATTAAATTTTTTAATGAGTTTAACTTTTACACACTGACAGTTAGGGGTGTTCATGGTTCGGTTTGGATCGGTTTTTCCCTAAAAATAAACCAAACCAAGTAAGTCAGTTTTTCAAATATTGGAACCAAACCAAACCAATTAAGTCGGTTTTTTATCGATTCGATTTTTGTCGATTTTTTAGTTTTTTCGATTTTTTTCTTAAATATGAGACATACACTACCAAACACATGCGAAGTTGAAGGAGCTCGTCCATTCACTATATATCTGTAATTTCATACATAAAGAGGAAGATTAAAAACTCATAGATCACCTCATGTGCCAAAGTCAAATGGTTGTTCTTCCTTCTCCACTTCATTTTCTACATATGCGGCGGCGTCAAAGAAGAGGGGCCAACTTCTTTCTCCTTTGCCTTGCTCAATCTTCCTCGTTCCGTCATCAAACATGCTTCTATCTAAGAGATTTCATATCTTACTATTACCCCCCGTCACCCTTCTAAGCTCTTTTGCCCTATGCCTTTAGTGTGCTTTGAATGATCCTTTCACTTTGGACATGCTGGAAAGAGAGATCGGGTTAGTTGATGACATCGTAAAACTATATGATTCATCAAAAAAAGGCATAATTGTAAGGCCCTGTAAATTTTTTACCTAGAACCCGAGATTTTGTGGTGTCGAGGCAGGCTAATAGGTTTGAGAATTGTAGAAAATAAGCCACGGTACGGACTTTTTGGGTTGTACAATGCATTAGGGAGTTAGAGGTAAATTATTGCAATGGCATTTCTACGATCCATTATACGACCGCAAAATTATTCCGCGGACCACAGATCCGTCACGGAGTAGAATAGAAAATAGGCAAATTTTGAAAAATAATTCTACTGGCCGCATAACTATCATGCTGGCCGCATAATCATTCTGCTGGCCACATAAAAAATTTTGCTGGCCACATAATCGATTTTGCTGCCCACAAAACGATTATGATGTCCACATAGTGATTCTGCTATCACATAATTGACTTGGGGGAGGGGGGTTCATTTTTGAAATCTTTTTTATCCGGCCCTATTTTGATATAGGGCCTTAGGGGGTCATTTTACAAGATAAAATCTCATATTTTTAGAGAGAAGTGAGAGTATCTTAGAGAGAGAGGGAGAAGATCTAGCAATTTTATTCATCCAATCTTGCCCAAAATCTTCAAGAGTCATGGAAGCCACTCCCTAAACCATTATCTATCCGGGTAAGTCACTCTCCTAAGTTTTATGGAAGAAGTTACTGATTTATGTATGTTGTGAGGTTAGAGATAGACCATGCATGTGACATTAGGAAGTAGTATGTGAGGTTGTTGAATAATTTTCATATATAGGAAGATAGCAAAAATCAGATAATAATTAGAAGGATTCTCATGACATAAGTGTCTTGAAATATTTTCCAACACCTACTATGCAAAATCATCTACAAAGCTCTACAATGATAATACCTTCATTTTTGAAATCTTTTTTATCCGGCCCTATTTTGATATAAGGCCTTAGGGGATCATTTTACAAGATAAAATCTCATATTTTTAGAGAGAAGTGAGAGTATCTTAGAGAGAGAGGGAGAAGATCTAGCAATTTTATTCATCCAATCTTGCCCAAAATCTTCAAGAGTCATGGAAGCCACTCCCTAAACCATTATCTATCCGGGTAAGTCACTCTCCTAAGTTTTATGGAAGAAGTTACTGATTTATGTATGTTGTGGGGTTAGAGATAGACCATGCATGTGACATTAGGAAGTAGTATGTAGGGTTGTTGAATAATTTTGGGTGGTTTCTTGCTGAAATTGATTGAGGGAAGAAGGTATTATCATTGTAGAGCTTTGTAGATGATTTTGCATAGTAGGTGTTGGACAAAATTTTCAAGACACTTATGTCATGAGAATCCTTCTAATTATTATCCGATTTTCGCTATCTTCCTATATATGGAAATTGCTAAGAGTATTAGGACGTGTAGTAATCTAGGAAAAGCTCAAGAAAGGTATGTTGGTTAAACTTCTCTCTTAGAATTGAATCCCACAATGTTCTTGTAAGTCCCGAGTTGTTATTATAAATTGACTATTCCGAATAAGCTTTGTGCTGAAACAGATATGTCAATATGTGTTTCGAATGCTCTTATCATGTTATGTTATCCTTCGGGAATGTGTTCAAAGTATGGGTTGTGTATTAAAATATTATGGCTTGGAGTTGTGTTTCAAATGAAAGTTATGATGCCAAATTGTGTGAGAAAAACTCGATGTGCTTAAGACTCTTAATTGCTCATATGTGTACCTAAAGTCTTAATTATAAATGCCTTATTGTTGATAATCTATAAAGATGATGGAAAGTGAAAGAAGTGGGTTGGAGATGTAAAGTGTGGCCACCTGCCAATAATAAAAGTTATACTTATGGTCAATGGTGCCAATGAAATGGAATGATATGAGAAAGGTTATGAAATGAGCCTTGATTCAACTGTTTCAAAATGACTTCGAAAATAAATTTGCCTAAAAGCTTATGTACTCAAGTCATGCCCAAATGTGGTTGTTTTAACTAATGATATGCTTTGTAAGTATTTCCAATGTGTTTTGAGTTCTTACATATTCATGAATTGAAATTGTGTATTGCTCTTTTTGGGAAAAAGTATTTCGAGAATAAATGGTGTGTTACTCGTTTATGATTTTTAACTCGCGCTTTGATTGCTAATAATTTTACTCCATTTCTTGGAAAGAAATCCATTGTGTTTAAAGTCTTCATTTCTAATGAACTTAAAATTGTGATTTCCGGAATATTCTATATGTTGATGTTTATGATGATAATCCTTGAAAGTAAAGAATGAAAGCGTGGAATATGAAATACATACGGCCATTGTGTCATGAAAGCAGAATCATATGTATGGCCAAGAGAGCCAATAAAATAATGATGTTATAAGTGGTTGAAAGTACGAATGAAGTGATATATGGTGTGAAAGGTTATAAGATGAACATATTTGTACTTTTGTTTCCAATGTGTTATAAGCTCCTACGTTCTTATGAGTAAAGGCTATGGTATTCCTAAATGTTTTAAATGCTCTTATGTTCTATGGTCACCCATGGAAAAAAAAAGTGATAGTATGAACATGAAATGTGGCCGCATTGCCAAAATGGGAATTATGGGGCATTGTATGTTCCAGTGGTTTCAATCATAGTATATATGCTTCTAAAATAATAAATGCAAATGACTTCGATGTTAAGTCCCCAAGAATCATGAACTTAACTAATGACCTTAAGATGACAAGCGAGTGAATAACGAGATGAAAGGGAGATACCCTATGCTAAATGATGATGAATCTTATGGAAAAAAAATTTGGGCCATGTGCCATTGAAATCGACTTATTGATTCACCATGCATGTGCTAGTGTAATGAGCTGTGTTTCTCCATGATGAGCATGTGAAGTATTCCAATGATCCGGGAACTCACGACCTTAAATGTAATGTTAATCATGTTGCTTTGAGTTTATATCTGGCCATGTGCATAATGATGTGCTATGAACCCTATGGACGGTCTATGAAACGCATAGGAGTAAGGTATGAATGAACCCTATGGACGGTCTATGAAATGCATAGGTATATAATATGAATGAAACCTATGGACGGTCTATGAAACGCATATGTGTATAATATTAATAAACCCTATAGACGGTCTATGAAACTCATAGGTATATAATATGAATGAATCCTATGGACGGTCTATGAAACGCATAGGTGTATAATATGAATGAATCCTATGGACGGTCTATGAAACGCATAAGTATATAATATGAATGAATCCTATGGACGGTCTATGAAACGCATAGGTGTATAATATGAATGAATCCTATGGACGGTCTATGAAACGCATAAGTGTATAATATGAATGAATCCTATGAACGGTCTATGAAACACATATGTGTATAATATGAATAAATCCTATGGACGGTCTATGAAATGCATAGGTGTATAATATGAATGAATCCTATGGACGGTCTATGAAACACATAGGTGTATACTATGAATGAATCCTATAGACGGTCTATGAAATGCATAGGTGTATAATATAAATGAATCCTATGGGTGAACACTATGGACGGTCTAGTGAGACGCATAGCCAACACGAGCAATAGGTGCCACTTTCATTGCCCTTGTTCGTACATGTTATTACATTTACATTATATTTTGTATCCCACACATAATTTATATGGCTCAATTGTTCTCAAAATAAGTTTAGAATGATGTAAGTATAATAAGACTTAAAATGTGATTCTATGAGATGTTTCACAGTTTCTTGATATACTTCATTTGCCTCTTATTTGAATTACCGTATTTTCATATGTTGTTGTCTGCCTTACGTACTCACATCCCTTTTGCCAGGGGCGCTGCATCTTTTAATGGATGTAGGTATACTTCTACAGGATGATATGGACCTGTGATATGGATCTTCTTCACTACTCAGCTTATGGTGAGCCCGCTACAGTTCTAGTGGGTGTTTGAGTCTAGTTCGTTTTATGTACTTAGGTATCTATTATCATAGAAGCTCCATGTACACTGTGGGTCATGTACTTAAAGTTTTGAGTTTTATCATGTATTTATGTTCGCAGTATTTACAGTTATTTATAAAGCTATGTATCCATCATGATGAGAATTTTAGGCCATTGAGCCAAATGTATTCAATTTGAAAGTCAAGATCTAATTATGTTATGGTAAATCATGAATGAGTAATGATGAGAGGTTGATAAAAATTAGGCTTGCTCGACTGGGTTTACTCGGTTGAGCGTCGGTCGCGCTCCCTGAGGTCGGGGTGTGGCAATAATAGTTACTTTTTTCTGTATAACAGGATTATTAGTTACTCGTTGGATTTCTTCGGGACATTTTCCATTAAGCGATTTATATGAATCATTAATTTTACTTTCATGAAGTTTCTCCCTTATTCATAAAATTTCGTATTTCAAAAAAAAAAATTAATTTTAAGTAAAATAACTGGCCCTAGTGCTATTTTAACCCAAGGCTTTTCTACGTCAGATATTTTAACCGAAATACACCAATTTATAATATTAATACCTGCTCTTCAATCCGAGTGGTTAATAATACACGTAAGTATAATGATATCTAGCGACTACATTTTCAACGTAACACTATCAAACCAATTGCTCTTTGAGAAATCTATCATTTACCAAGATATATTGATGATAATTGAATCAAATAGTATGAATAATTTAAGTACTCAATTAAAAATCGATTATTTTTAACATGAAATAAATTCTTGTACTTAGTAAAAGAAAACTACCAATCAAATTAGAATATAAAGGCAAAGAATTAGACTATTAAAATAGCAAAGAACTAGACTAATATGTACCATAAAATATTAACATTTACCATAAAATTTTAGAAATTTTGCACAAAAATATACATATATATATAGGTGTAATGACAAATTTGAAATAACTATTCTATAGGCGGTTTGGTTCGATTTTTTCTAGTTATTTTTTTATTAAAACCAAAACCAAACCAAATTTGATCGGTTTTTAAAATTCAAAATCAATACCAAATCGAACCTAAAAAGTATCGAGTTTTTTGGTCGATTTGGTTCGATTTTTCGGGTTTTTATGAACACCCCTACTGATAGTTAAAAAACTTATACAATCAAGTCATTAAAGAGATAATTATACGTAATTGCTCATGGTAAATGTAACTCTACTTAGAAAATCAAGCAGACAACATGTTATAGCAAGCAGTCTACTTGTCTTGATTAGATTTAGATACAAAATAAAGGATAATTTTGGGAAGCTAGTGCAGAGTTTTAGAATTTACAAGGTGAATATGTGACATCTTGCAGGAATATGCAATCTTTATCTACCTTAAAAAAGTCCTATATTTTCCACAGAAATAATATTACTCAGTGATTAGGGTTGGATATATAACTAGAGTGTTTACACGTAAAGCGGTATAGTTGAATTTGTAATGTGGTTTATAGACACGTGAATTAATTTGATCCTAGAATATAAAATAACTAAGAACAAAAATAAATTAATTAAAGAAACTTGAAGAAAATACAAGCCTAACTGTGAAATGAGCTTCTCCGGGAGCAATAATAAGAACAGTGTATAGAGCAATAATAAGAACAGTGTATCGAGCAGAAATAAAGAATGTTATTAATAGAATAAGAATCAGTTTAGCCTTTTTGACGTATAGATATTTCGTGTCTGTAATGAGTACAAATTCTTCTATTTATAGCTCAATTCGGGGAGACAAGATCCCCAAATCAAGCTCTTCTTTAATATGAATAAAGACTCATCTTGATGGCTGCATCACATTTGAGTATAAATGTAAAGATCCTTTGTGAGGGCTGCTCATTGAATGCTGACTTCTCCAACCGATATCTTCTTTTCAAAATTTCGTCTCCGGTTCCATCGTCTTCGGAACTCACACAACACTGGTCATATGTTCGTAACCGGTGTCGGCTATTTTCTGACTACTACCTATTGTTACTGCCACGTGTCATCTTTACGAGCATCCATCTATCATTCATCAATTTTACCTAGTACATGGAGCCTAGAGGTTGATCCATACAATTTGAGTTTGATGTGATCGATCTTTAAAATCTTAGCGTTGAACTTATTAAACTACTAGAATTATCATTTCGCACTTTAATTTTTGTTGAAATTTTTGTAAATATTATGTAGAAATATATACTCTATATGAAAAATGCTAGGTTCGCTTGAATCCACACCAAACATGTTATATCCACCACCGTACGTAGCATCTTTTAATGCAACTAAATATTGGTAATCATTCGTACTACAAAGATATTCTGGCCATAACATAAAAGCACAGTTCGAAGCCATGCGGCATAAAAATGTTTCTCGTCTTGAGTAACCTGTGACATGACCAAATAAAAGTTGCACTCTTTTAGCTGAACTCCACGAGAAACCCATAGCTCCAACTACTGGCAATTATGACAACTACTAAACTTTTTAACCATACTCGCACAAATGTTCAACTTTTCTCATGTCATAACTTTTATCTTCATTGTTATAGATGTAGTATCTTGAGATCTTAAAAATTACATGGAAAAACAACTAGAAGAGAAAGAAAAATGCTCAGGAAAATTAGATTTGAGTGCTCCTCTCTTGTCAACTAGGCGTGCTAGTGAAAAGCCATTGTCTAGCTCAAATATCCCACCTCAACTTTCATTGGAAATTTTTAACAGAGTGCCATTTTCTTGGGAGCAAAGTCCTGGAAAACCAAAAGAAATGTTAACAAACATTGAAATTGTACCACCTCCAAAATTACCACCATGCATGTGGCATACAAGAAAAGAAGCTATAACAAGTACTAAAGTCTACGATGAGGTCTATATTGACAACGATGATCATGACGACGAAAATGATGTTAGAAATGACAACCATGATGTTTTCTCAGATGCTCTTGATGTTTTTTCATTAGGGGAGTCGATAGACGACAAGATTGAAACAGAACATAGAAAATCAAATACTTCAACAAATATCGAGGATTCGTACGATTGGAGTACTAATAATAGGCCATCGGTACCAAATTTCATTATTCAGAGATTTCTTCAAGATGCAAAGGAACTAGCTATTTCATCTGCTTTGGAAAATAATAGGAAGAATTTATTAGAAGATGAAGAAATTGGTAGTAACAAATTGCCCAAGGCAGCATCATGTGGGCTTGACATGTTTTTTCCATGGAGGATTAAGCCTAAGCCCTGTTGTGTGAAGAATTCAGTAGTGGCAGTTTCTCCAAGAATGAGACCTCAATGGAGCAACAGAGACAAGCATGCATCACATGCCGATCCAAAATTTTAATCGTACATGTATTAGAGGAGAATTCAAGATTTAGAGTCAATATGTTCAAAATGGTCGTGATTTGTTATGTATTTATATTTTAACTTTTTTGGATATCTATAAGTGACTCGAGCTGAAAGTAGCGGATTCAATTGAACTCACCCGAGATTTGCCTATAACGTGTAGGAGCTCCATCGATGAATCATTCCTTCTTTTGTAAGTACTACCGTACCACTACGTCTTTTATGACAATGTATCGACTAAATATAAATATGAAGTACTATTTTCGCACCATTTTTTAACCATTTATATATATATATATATATATATATATATATATATTCAAAGCATAATAGTGTATCAAGGTAAGGTGTGCATGAAGGTAATTAGAAAGCTGCAAGTCTTGGAGATGGATATGGTTAGTTATGTTGTGTATTACTCTGTTGTCACGACCCTAGTTTTTCTCCGTATGATGTCGTGATATTACCTAATCTCTAAGATTAGGTAAGCCTAATACTTACTGAATCAAATGACAGAATTTAATCAAAACAACCATTAAACATAACTCTATATAAAGCCAACAATCCCAACACGATACAATATCCCAAACCGGTAGTATAAGTCATAAGCTTTTCTAAGAGTAACTAGAAATAACGAGTACATCACTGTCCCGGAACAATAGTAGACAGTGGGAATAAAATATAACAGAAGGTGATTTCGGGGCTTGCGAACGTCGAGTAGGTATACCTTGAAGTCTCCAGCCGCGCAGGCATAAGTCTCAACCCAACTTGATCAAAAGTATCCAGATCTGCACAAAAATGTGCAGAAGCGTAGCACGAGTACACCACAGCGGTACCCAGTAAGTATCAAATCCAACTTTAGTAGAGTAGTGACGAGGCCAGGTCAAGACACTTACCTGACATGTAAACTTGTGCAGGATATAATATAAAGCTAACAAGGGAAAGGACGTCAATGTAACACCAACAGCAGAAGGATCATAAATTTACAATCAACAGTGAAAATAATAGGAGCACGAATGGCAACAAGAAATAACCAGGTAATAAAGCAACAACACAGTTAGGATACAGATGAAATATGAATGAATTCAAGTAAGGGGAACCGATGACAACTCAATCAATCAAATCGTTCCTAATGCACAAGTTACAACAAGAACTACCCGATGTACCACTCTTCGTAAATCGCAATTCATAAGTCACAACTTCCAAATCTTACAAGTATGGCACCTCGTGCCTATATTTTTCCAAATCACTTCCGCACGGCAAGGTCCACGTGCTATCATGTACATCGTATCCGTATCAATTGCTAAATAAAATGTTCGAGAGATTTATTTATATACGATAAATCATAATAATAAATCTTGAATAAAGTGGGGAATCAAATGAGAAAATGAGTTTATTTTAAAAATTATTTAGGTAAAGAAAATGGCATTTTCAAATAAAATGAAACATTGGATAAGTTAAAGAATCAAATATAGGATTTGTTAAAATAAAACATAATAACGATTTTTAAGTAAAGTAAAAACATTAGATAGGGTAAGGAGTTTAATTTGAGAAATCAATTAAAATAAAATATGACAACTATTAAGAATAGTAAAGTACCGAGTGAAACGACGAGTTCCAACTTAAGAGGCACGTAAGGTAAGCATGTTAAAAATTCTTTTACTTAAAATTGTTATTTTACTAACAACTCAACAGGGTACGAGATAATGACTCTACGTAGTAAGTTCATCTTGAAAATCCACCAAGTAACCACAGAAGCATAAATTGACACATTGAAGTAATACAACAATACACGTAGGATGCATGACTCACACAAGACACAACAACAACAACAACAACAACAACAACAAAAAGTCCAACAAGTACAACACACACAATCTGTTGCGACGCGCAACCCGATTCTACCGTATCATCATTTATCAATATTATAATCCTCCCTTATTCAACCATAATATCATTAATCAATATCAAGCCTTCACGTATACAATCTGTTTTGGTGCGTAACCTGATCTCACCGTATCATCATTTATCAATATCATAATCCTCCCTTATTTCACCATATTGTGAGTACCTAACTTTTGACTATATTTAAATTTTTACCATCTTCTACTATGTAAATATTTTTGGAAATTTAATATATATTATTTTTAGCTTTGTTACATTTTTTTTTATATAGGGTAAGAATTAAAAATAATTTAAAAGGTCAAATTATTACTATTAGTATTATTTTTATTTTTTATCTTTATTTTTAAATAAAATAAATTTTAAAAAAAAAGAAATATTTTTTTTAAATTTTCGGATGGGAATAAAATAATAGAAAAATTAAAAGTATGGAATAAAAAAATAAAAGTAAAAGTAGGTGGAAATTACTTTTTAAAAAAAGTAAAAGAAAGTGAAAAATTAAAAAAATAAATATAAAAGAATGTGGAAATTTAAAAAAATGAAAAGTAAAAGAAAGATGAAATTAAAAAATAAAATTAAATGTAGCTGAAAATTTTAAAAAATAAAAGTAAAAGAAAGTAAAAATTTAAAAAAGAAAAGTAAAATAAGTGAAAATTTAAAAAGGAAAAGTAAAATAAGTGAAAAATAAAAAAATTAAAGTAAACAAAGTGGTAAATTAAAAAATAAAATTAAAGGAAAGTGGAGAATTATTTTGTTTAAAAAAATAAGAAAAATGGAAAGTGGGAATTCTTTTTAATTAAAAAAATAATAAAATAAATTTTAACAAATTCCGATTTTTTTCCCTATAAATAGAAGAGAAATGTGAGGAGAGAGGGGAAGGGAGAAGGAGAAAATAAGGGAGGAGGAAATTGAGAGAAATTTTTTTTCTTCTTCTACGCTAAGGAAATTTCTACTCATGTCATTTTTTCTTCGTCTTTCATTCGAAAAATCCAGCAAGTCATCACCCAAATCCCAACAAAAATACTTCATAACATCCATTTTTACACGCCAAAAAGTGAAGTCAATATTCGAGGTCGAGGATTCCGTTGGAGCTCCGTTCAGTAGGTTTGATGTTATTCGTCGCTTATGCTTGTTCTACGTTCGTTTGAGTTATTGTACTTGTTCTTGGAGACTCGTTTAATTGAAAATTTTGCATTAAAGGTTTATTCTTCCCTCTGTTATTTTTATATTATTTCATGTGATTTTATTTATTTGCCTTTAAACTTTATAAATAATAATGTAAGTTAGTCCTTAAATGTTATATGCTTAATCATGTTTTTTGGAAATATGGTATTCAAACTTGCTTTAAAGTTGGGAAGATTTGGACCCTAATGAGTTTGGGCTTCAATTGTTGGGTTGTAGGGTATTGGTATATGATGGTTTATTTATTCAAATATCTAAAATCATACACTTCTTTCACAAGTAATTCCATAATTCATGGCCTTCACAACAATCTCAAACTTAAGAAAGAAACAAATCATGAATGCGCTAGAATGTTTTAGGCGTACTCTTAATTAATTGAATCATCGTGATTATGTATACGTTCGCGTGACATAATTACGATTCCCAAAACTAAAATCAAGGTATGCGTTTGTGCAACTTTGGGCGAAACAACCTTAAATATAATAAAACTACTATTAATTACGTGCACGTACACATGACATAATTTTGGCACAATAAACAAAACGGATTCACACACGTGATTCGTTTCAAAGATAATTCTATATTTTAATATAAAAGAGGATAGATAAAATATGGAAACCAATAAATCACAGTTTATCTAAAATTAATTCAAGCCAAGTTATAGTCAATAAAGCGACCGTGCTAGAACCACGGGACTCGGAGAATGCCTTACACCTACTCTCCGGTCAGCAGAATTCCTTACCCGGACTTTATTTTCGCAGACTAATAATAAAAACCTTCATTTGACTAGGGATTCAAATAAAAGGTGACTTGGAACACCCGAAAAATCAATTCCAAGTGGCGACTCTGTAAATAAAATAATCCCTATTCAAATTTGTCACTTTAATTGGAAAAACTCTTTAATCCACAACAATCCCATAACATATATATCTTTTGGGAAAAAAAGAGGTGTGACAACTCTGGCGACTCTGCTGGGGAAAAGAACCCAGAATCTCTGATTCACGGTTCAGAATTCGAGCTTGTAATATGATCTATACTAGGCTTTCTTGATTGCTGATATTACTGTATTTGTGGGCCTAATGTGCTAATTGCTGCTGATTTACTGCTTTGATATTATTTGAACTGTATAAACTGCCTTCTTACGCTTCCCTTTCGAGTCTTCGGAATTTATGGTGCACACGTGCGTGTAGCCCACTTTTCTGTTAGAGGTCATACCAAATAGAACGTGTCTGGATCAGTAACTAGGTCGGGTAGACTTTCGTGCTCCCGGTACGTTGCCCCCACCTCGGCGCGAGCTGTCCGCTTGGGTAAGCCAGGTCTAAAACACACCCCTAGGATTTAAACCTAGAATAACATAGCCTCATGCCAGATCCCTAGTAGGAATGTTTGTTTGCATCACGTGCATTTGACTTTGGGGACTCAACATAGGGGTTGGGTCCGTCTAGGATAGTTGTACCCAAAATAAAAGATCATCCTAATGCATCCTACGTGCTACTTGTCCATTTTGTTTGATCTGGTTTGCATGTTGAAAGGCTTATAGAATAAGAACAGAAAATTAAGAAAAGCAGGAGTGAGAGATAGGAGAGAGAAAATTTATCCGGTTTTCAAAAATTACGGTATTTGAAAAATCCCGAAACTTTGCCCAAATTTTGAAAAAAAAGAAGGCATTTCAAATTGAGCCAAAATTTTCAAGTGTTATATTTCCCCTATTCTGTCAAAATGGACCGAATTACGCGGGTCTGATTCTCACCGGATGTGAGATACGTAGGCAAACCTCATCGGTTCCGGCCCCAAATGTTCAAAAATTCAAAACTAATTTCCTTCCACTTCCTTCTTTAGAAGTCTTTCTTTGAGACGTCAAATCCAAAAATAATTTCTTCCTTTATAAAAAGTCTTTCTCCAAATTGTTTTTTAAAAAAAAATCAAAATTCAATAAATATTTTCTTTCTTTTGAAAATTATCAAAAAAAAATTTAAAAATATTTTCTTTCTTGTTTAGAAGTCTTTCCTTCGAAAATTTCGAATAAAAAAAGAGAGAAAATTCAAAATCCAAAATATTTTCCTTTTTAGGAGTTTTTGTGGTATGATTTTAAAAAAAAAAGATTGATAAATAAATTAGAAAAAGAGTTAGCTTATTTACTTTATTCCTCATCTTTCCTCAAACTACGCAAGATCTGATTTATGTGGCGTCATGATACGTAGGCAATCCCCATCGGATTCGATCATAGCCATTAAATAAACTGAGTGAGAAAAAAGAAAAGCAAAGAGTGAAAAAAAAAACGCAAAAGCAAGAGTGAAAAATTCAAAAAGAGAACTCTGTGTCCAGAAAACCGCGGAATATTTTTGTGAATATGCTGTCAAATGGCGCGAGCAAGCCGCCAGGGCAAAGCCTCAAATGGACGAAGCATATATGGCTACGGTTTTCCTACAGGCCCAAGAGGTGGACTACTTGCAGAACATGATGTCTGCTATGGGTAGACCGTTCGCCGAGGCTATCAAAATTGTGGATATGGTTGAAAATAGTTTAAAAACGGGCCGAATCTTGAGTTATGTTACCTTTAAGGCCACATCACACGCCGTTCAGAGTGGTTCAGAGGGTTTGATGAACATAAATTGGAGAGATGAGAAATTTGATCTGACACTGAAGGTCATTGCAGCCATTGCCGAGACAGAAGGAAAGCCGAAAAACGGTCGCCAAGCCTGAAAGTTCCCCATCAGACGGGAGTTTCGGTAGCCAGTCTTGCTATCCTTTCTGAGTCTGGATTATCTCAGGGTGTGATCCGGATATTTTACTTTATTGTCTTACTTTCTGATGCAAACCGTTCTACCTTTAAAAATTTTAAAAAATCAAATCAAATGAAATTAATATTTCATTATACAGGAATGTCTCTTTTCTTATTCTTGTCACCTTCCTTATTCTCTTTTCAGTTCTGTTAATGCAGATTTTAATGACGTGACATACTTGCGGACTTCATGCCTAGATCCTAAAACACTGTCAGACTTCGAAATAATGAATCAAGAATCAGAATGCAATGAAGATAAGTTTAAGGAAATAAAACAAAGACTCGGAACAGCTAAAGGAAAATTAGCTCAAGATTGGAAAGGTCCATATATTGTAACAAGAGTACTGCCAAATGGGAGCTTTGTATTTGAGAGATATTGAAGAAAATGTATCTGTGCCAACTGTCAATACATACGCGGTCAAAATGTAT
The DNA here is from genome assembly GCF_000715075.1 of Nicotiana tabacum. NCBI lineage: Eukaryota > Viridiplantae > Streptophyta > Magnoliopsida > Solanales > Solanaceae > Nicotiana > Nicotiana tabacum. Next base: position 58,788,978 of record NC_134081.1, on the reverse strand, counting down.
TATGTTTGACCCTTTTAGCAGCTTTAATGCTCTCTAATTGGGATGACGAAAGCTTTCATTCTCGCTACCCAAACACTATCAACCCTTTGCAAACCCTTTGAGCCTGTTACCTTTTCTTTGATTACCCTCTTTGGAACCTGAAAGTGTTATTAAAAAAAAAGAGGAAGAAAAAAAAAAGGAAAAGAAAAATAGAGACGAAAGAAAATGAAATAAAAAATGAAAAAAAGGAAAAGGAAAGGAAAAATAAAAATAAAAATAAAAAGAAACACAAAAATAAAAATCCAAACAAGTTCTTGTTCTTTGAACTACGTTCGACTTGATTCCGAAAAGATACGTAGGCAGCCTCTCTCTGGGGTTTAGTCACACCAAAATAAAAATCAATATTTCCAAAAAAAAAAAAATGAAACTGGGGCAGTTGTTACAGATGGTCGAAGATGGTTTCGCCTTAAAGGTTCCAAAGTTATAATTCAATCCAAATCTTTTTTACCCAAATCCTTTTCAAGTCCTTCCGATCAATCAACGAGAATGTTCAAGAATTGGAGGATACATTTACTTGGATCTGATACAACCAAATGAGATAAATAAAATAAGAGAGTCTTATTGGTAAAAACCCTCACGGCCATCGTAGGGCGATGCAGAGCAGAGAAAATAAAAATGAGAGAGTCTTGTTAGTGAAAACCCGCAAAGGGTACTATAAGACGACGGTGAGAAGAGAAATGAGAGAGATTAGCTGGTGAAAACCCGGAAAGGGAACTACTGATCGAAAAGAGAATCTTCACAGCCATTGTTATTGACAGTCCTGGGCAAGGTTTCTCGGTTTCGAGGCAAAAGTTGTGATAAATTTCTTAGATTCGGACGGTTTAAATAGATCAGGCATCCAGTCCAAAAGGCATGTCATGTTCATTGAAGTCCGCATGTACTCCAGATAAGTCCTTCATTCCTTTCCCTGAAAGGGATACCTCTTGTCTAAATTCATTCTCCATTCTACTGTTTGTTTTTCCTTGAATCACTTTTGATCTAACTATGTTTTGAAACTAAGGCAAAGAAGGGATAGCAAGATTGATTATAGGACTCCAGTTTGATACAAGCTATTACGCAAAAAAGGCACCCAGACTCGACAGGGGCATCAAGTCGACCCCGACTGGCCATGGCGGCCGATGCTTAGAAATCAAAAACTCTTGTAAGGAGGAAATCAAATTAAAAGTGCCTACAAGGCAAAATAAAGTTGAATAGATTAAGTCCCAAGTGGCTAACCGTTTTGGCAAAGTTTGAAAAGCCAAAGATTCCCTAATGCTCTGAAATTAAAAGTTTTGGAGGAAAAAGTCGAAAGTGAAATGACACAAAGGAAAAAATAAAGTTGAAAAGGTTAAGTCCCACGCGACCAACCGTCATGTAAAAGTTTGAAAAGTCAAAGGCTCTCTGGGGCCAGAAATACAAGTGGTATTTACGAAACATCTAGTGGAAGGTTGAAATCATCATCAAAAGAAGATGAGCACAAAGTCAAGTTGCCAAAGACATCAAGGACACAAAACCGACCACCACTTTTAAAACTCATAATTTTTATTTGTTTTGAAGCAGGAACAAAGCAGTGCAGAATGACGATTCTTAAAGGACGAATGTCACCAAAGGTAAGTTTCGCAAAATCTCCATTTTCTTTTATTTTCAGCATGCATCACTCATAGCAGGTTTTTATACATAGCTTAACCCAGGTAGAACCTTTTCGCCTGGGGGAATATAGCTCATAGTTCTGGGTAGAAGTACTCTTCGCTCAGTTTTTATACATAGCTTAACTCGGGTAGAATCTTTTCGCCTAGGGGGATCCAGCTCATAGTTCCAGGTAGAAGTACTCTTCGCTCAGGTTGTTTTACGTAGCTTAACCTAGGTAGAACCTTTTCGCCTAAGGGGATCCAGCTCATAGTTCTAGGTAGAAGTACTCTTCACTCAAGTTGTTTTACGTAGCTTAAGCCAGGTAGAACCTTTTTGCCTAGGGGGATCCAACTCATAGTTCCGGATAGAAGTACTCTTCGCCCAGGATGTTTTACGTAGCTTAACCCAGGTAGAACCTTTTCGCCTAGGGGGATCCAACTCATAGTTTCTGGGTAGAAGTACTCTTCGCTCAGGTTATTTTACGTAGCTTAACCCAGGTAGAACCTTTTCGCCTAGGAGGATCCAGCTCATAGTTCCGGGTAGAAGTACTCTTCGCTCAGGTTATTTTACGTAGCTTAACCCAGGTAGAACCTTTTCGCCTAGGGGGATCCAGCTCATAGTTTCCGGGTAGAAGTACTCTTCACCCAGGATATTTTATGTAGCTTAACCCAGGTAGAACCTTTTCGCTTAGGGGGATCCAGCTCATAGTTTCCGAGTAGAAGTACTCTTTGCTCAGGAATTTTTACGTAGCTTAACCCAGGTAGAACCTTTTTCGCCTAGGGGGATCCAGCTTATAGTTTCGGGTAGAAGTACTCTTCGCTCAGGTTGTTTTCGTAGCTTAACCCAGGTAAAACCTTTTCACCTAGGAGGATCCAGCTCATAGTTCCGGGTAGAAGTACTCTTCGCCCATGATTGTTTTTCGTAAGCTTAACCCAGGTAGAACCTTTTCGCCTAGGGGGATCCAGCTCATAGTTTCGAGTAGAAGTACTCTTCGCTCAGGTTGTTTTACATAGCTTAACCCAGGTAGAAACATTTCGCCTAGGGGGATCCATCTCATATTCCGGGTAGAAGTACTCTTCGCTAGGCTCGCTTTTCGCAGTTTAACCCAGGTAGAACCTTTTAGCCTAGGGAATTCATTTTCATTTCAGTAATACAGGGCACCAACCCCTGGTTACATTTCTTTTCCGTAATACAGGGTGCCATCCCCTGGTTACATTTTCTTAAGAGTATCAGGGTACACCAATCCCTAGTCGCTTTTCCAATATAGGGTCTCCACTCCCTAATTTCTTTTATTTTAGACATAGGGTCTCCATTCTCTAGTCTCTATTTTTTTTCGAAGTACACCATTCCCGACCTTTTATTGCTTTCAATAAATAAGTAGTTTAGAATTTTGTTACAATAACTCACGAAATTTTCCTAGTGCAAACTGGGGCAGAAAAATTTTGCTCGTTTATTTGTTTTGGTGTCTGAGTAGGTTTTACCTCGAGACACAGGGTTCGAAATGGCCAAAAGAAGAAGTCTCAATTTAGAATAAAAGAAAAGAAAAAATAGGTAAATCCAAAATGCAAAAGTAGTTGAAAAGATGTGGAATGCTCAAGACATGACTGAAGCCACGAGCACTAGAGTCCCGTTTTGATTAGAAGAAGCTATAGAATAATGAACTAGCACCTACAGCTAGCGAGCATCAAGGTTTAGATCAGAGTCTGCATGAAGAACTAGTCAAGACTCAAGATCAAGTTTCAGAAGGCTCATAGATAGGAATCTTGTAACTTATAGCCAATAGGCTTGTTAAGTTTCTTTTTTATAATAGCAGGACCGCGGACTGGAGCCTCGACGAAACCTCACTCGACTCCTCAACTCATCATTCCATCATTCTCCTTGAACTGCACGTGACCTGATTCCCCTATAACCCGGGATATGTAGACTTTCCAAAACCAGGACTCGGTTACACCCTATTTTTTATTTCTTTTCCTTTTGAATAACGCTTTGGTCAAACATTAGTCACATGGTTCACCTAGTATTTGCCTGAAAACTCTTCATGTTTTACAAGCAAAGAGGGACAGCTATGAGCAACTAATTTTTGACAATATTTGAATTTTTACCACCTTCTACTATGTAAATATTTTTAGAAATTTAATATATATTTGTTTTAGCTTTGTTACATTTTTTTTAATATAGGGTAAGAATTAAAAATAATTTAAAAGGTCAAATTATTACTATTAGTATTATTTTTATTTTTTATCTTTATTTTTAAATAAAATAAATTTAAAAAAACCGAAAGAATTAAAAAACAAATTAATTTTCGGATGGAAAAATTAAAAGTATTGAATAAAAAAAATAAAAGTAAAAGTAGATGGAAATTGTTTTTTAAAAAAAGTAAAAGAAAGTGGAAAATTAAAAAACTAAAAGTAAAAGAATTTGGAAAGTTAAAAAAATAAAAAGTAAAAGAAATATGAAATTAAAAAATAAAAGTAAATGTAGCTGAACATTTTAAAAAATAAAAGTAAAAGAAAGTGGAAATTTAAAAAAGAAAAGTAAAATAAGTGGAAATTAAAAAAAGAAAAGTAAAATAAGTGGGGAAAAAAAAAGTAAAGTAAACAAAGAGGAAAAAAAAAAAAGAAAGTAAAGGAAAGTGGGGAATTATTATTCTTTTTAAAAAGAAGAAAAATGGGAAGTGGGAATACTTTTAAATTAAAAAATAATAAAATAATAAAATAAAATAAAAATTCTGAAATAAATTCCGAATTTTTTTTCTATAAATAGAAGAGAAATGTGAGGAGAGAAGGGGAGGGAGAAAGAGAAAAAAAGAAGGGGGGAGGGAATTGAGAGAAATTATTTTTCTTCTTCTACGCTAAGGGAATTTCTACTCGTGTCATTCTTTCTTCGTCTTTCATTCGAAAAATCCATCAAGTCATCACCCAAAACCCAACAAAAATACTTCATAACATCCATTTTTACACGCCAAAAAGTGGAATCAATATTCGAGGTCGAGGATTCCGTTGGAGCTCCGTTCACTAGGTTTGATATTGTTCGTCGCTTATGCTTGTTCAACGTTCGTCTGAGTTATTGTACCTGTTCTTGGAGACTCGTTTAATTGAAAATTTTGTATTAAAGGTTTATTCTTCCCTCTGTTATTTTTATATTATTTTATATGATTTTATTTATTTGCCTTTAAACTTTATAAATAATAATGTAAGTTAGTCCTTAAATGTTATATGCTTAATCATGTTTTTTGGAAATATGGTATACAAACTTGCTTTAAAGTTGGGGAGATTTGGACCCTAATGAGTTTGGGCTTCAATTGTTGGATTGTACGGTATTGGTATATGATGGTTTATTTATTTAAATATCTAAAATCATACACTTCTTCCACAAATAATTCCATAATTCATGGCCTTCATAATAATCTCAAACTTAGGAAAGAAACAAATCATGAATGCGCTAGAATATTTTAGGCGTACTCTTAATTAATTGAATCATCGTGATTATGTATACGTTCGCGTGACATAATTACGATTCCCAAAACTAAAATCAAGGTATGCGTTCGCGCAACTTTGGGCAAAACAACCTTAAATATAATATAAATGCTATTAATTACGTACACATACACATGGCATGATTTTGGCACAATAAATAAAACGGATTCACACACGTGATTCGTTTCAAAGATAATTCTATATTTTAATATAAAAGCGGATAGATAAAATATGAAAATCAATAAATCACAGTTTATCTAAAATTAATTCAAGCCAAGTTGTAGTCAATAAAGCGACCGTGCTAGAACCACGGGACTCGGGGAATGCCTTACACCTTCTCCCCAGTCAATAGAATTCCTTATCCGGACTTTATTTTTGCAGACCAATAATAATAGAGTCAAACCTTTCTTTGACAAGGGATTCAAATAAAAGGTGACTTGGAACACCCAAAAAATCAATTCCAAGTGGTGACTCTGTAAATAAAATAATCCCTATTCAAATTTGTCACTTTAATTGGAAAAACTCTTTAACCCACAACAATCCATAACACATATATCTTTTGGGAAAAAAAGAGGTGTGACACATATCATCATTTTTCAATATTAATTATTACGTACACAAACCGTTGTGGCGTGCAACCCGATCCCACCATATCATAATTCTCCCTTATTCCACCTGTTGCGGCGCGCAACCTGATCCACAAATAATTTAAATTAACAACAACAATCCAATAACTCAATTTACAAAAATTTCTAGAATCAAAGAGTATGAGTACATGGCAATAAAGGAACCACGTAATAATCAAAGGAGTGCAAGAAATATTACAAAAATAACAGGACAAGTAAAGCACGTGACAACTAAGGTGTGCGAGTACAACAGTTAAGGCAAGTAGCAGATAAGCACAGAGTCATGGAAGGGACGGATAATTCAATATCTCTACGACAACTAGCACACGACTCAACCACAATGTGTACAAGAATTCCAACAATAACAAAATGAATGTGAATGCTCAACAAGGAAATGTATCTCAACAATTAACAACTCCGTCGCGATGTGATAACGGCTATTAGGACTTCAATTAAAAAGTGACTCAACAATTAAGAGGTAACAAAATAATAAGGAAGGTAATAACTTCAACTAAAGCATATATGGTCAAAATAACAAGTAAGAGGTAGAACAAGTGCTAACAACGTCAAATAGAGCATGTAAGAGTAGATTAACAATTAGAGATATAACATGTTATGATAATTCAATTAAAGGCATGAAAAGAGTCAACCCATTCAATTACGAGTCCAACCATCCTAATTTCACTCAATTTCGACTCCGGATCGCTGTTCAAAACTCAAAACTTCACTTTAGGAAAGTTTAGACAAAAAACCCCAATTTCTCTTTTGAAATCATCAATCAAATTCTAAAAACGAAGATGGAATCACATAATATAATCAAAATCGAGTAGAAAACACTTACCCCATGGAAGAAACTTGAAGAATATCCTTGAATTCTCCCAATCCCAAACTTTCAAGATGAGAAAAACTCCAACACCATTAATAGAGAAAAATGCCCATGCCCAGCTGTAACGACCCGGCTGGTCGCTTCGTGAATTATAGCTCCATTTTCCCCATTTATGCTTCTTTTTATATTACTCAGCTATATTATGTTATACCTGGTTAGTCGGTTCGGGTCTGGAGTATTTTCGGAGTGAATTGAGACACTTAGTCTCTAAAGTAGAAGCTTAAGTTGTAAAAGTCAATCGAACATTGACTTATGTATAAACGACCTTAGATTTAAACTTTGATGGTTCCGTTAGCTCCGTTAGGTGATTTTAGACTTGGGAGCGCGTTCGAAATGAGATTTGGAGGCCCGTGGTAGAATTAGGCTTGAATTGGCGAAAGTTAGAATTTTGGCAATTTTGGTCGGTAGTGAAAATTTTGATATCGGGGTTGAAATGGAATTCTGAAAGTTGGAATAGGTTTGTGGTGTTATTTTTGACTTGTGTGTAAAATTTGAGGTCATTCAGGCGTGGTTTAGTAGGTTTCGGCATCGTTGGTGGAATTTGGAAGTTTAGAAGTCCTTAGGCTTGAATCCGAGTGTAATTTGGTCTTTTGATGTTGTTTTGAGTGATTCGATGATTTTTCTAAGTTTGTATGATGTTGTGGGATATGTTGGTATGTTTGATTGAGGTCCCGAGAGCCTTGGGGTGATTTCGGGTGATTAACGGAACAAGTTTGGAAATTGGAGGAATTGCTGAAGTTGAACTCAGCTGTCATAATCGCACCTGCGGATGTCTCATCGCAGGTGCGAGCCCGCAAAAGCGAGCGGGAGATCACAGATGCGCGATTGGAGGAGCTGGGAAGAAGGTGCAGGTGCGATGAAGTTCCCGCACCTGCGATGGTCGCAGAAGCAGATTATGGGGCGCATGTGCATTGTTGAACCGTAGTTGCGAGAAGGTTGTCGCATCTGTGAGCCCACAGGTACGAGACCTGGGGCGTAGATACGGAGAGGAGGAATTTTGCTGGCATCGCAGAAGCGGAGGGAGATGCGCAGGTACGCTTTCGCAGGTGCGAGATTTGGCCGCAGATGCGAAACCTGGGATCTTAAGTGAGTTCCGCACCTGCGATGGAAATTCAGCAGGTGCGGCATCGCAGAAGCGGAAAAAGGGGCCGCAGGTGCGGTTTCACTGGGCAGAATGTATAAATTGAGGACTTCGTGATTTTTGCTCATTTCCACCATTTTTAACTCGGACTTTGGAGCTTTTGGGGTGATTTTTGAAGGGGATTCAAAGGTTTTCACAGAGGTAAGTTGCTTGAGCTCTAATACTCCTAGCTATGGTGCTTTCCCATTGATTTCTCATCTAATTAGTGGGGTTTTGAAGTGAAAATTGGGGGTTAGGGTTTGGGATTTTGGAGAGTGTAATTTGAGGATTTGAGGGACCAAATCATGTCAGATTTTGATGAATTTTGTATGATTAGACTCGTGAGTGAATGGGCTTTCGGGTTTTATGACTTTTGTTGGATTTCGAGACGTGGGCCCGGGGGTCGGATTTGAGTCGATTTCGGATTTTGAGTCTAATTTAGTAGTTTTCTTGTGGAATTGATTCCTTTAGCATATATTAATGGTATTGTACTGCTTGTGGCTAGATTCGGGACGCTCGAAGGCCGATTCGAGAGGCAAGGGCATTGCGGAGTAGAGATTTGCTCCGATTGAGGTAAGTAATGGTTGTAAATCTTGTCATGAGGGTATGAAACACCAGATCTTTGTGTCATGTGACTCTTTGGAGGTGACACACATGCTAGGTGACGGGCATGTAGGCGTGTACCATTGGCTATTCGTGACTTGGTCCGTCTCGTAGTAACTGTAAAGTTGAACAACCTGTTGTAGCTATATGCTCTTTATGTACTTTAGAAAGATTTACTGTAAATCATGATAGATACCATATCTAGTCCTTATTCTAGTATTGTTTGGACCCTTAGAGGTCGTTTCTTGTTGTCCTCTCACTACTTTAGTTGATATCTAGTACTCAGTCATGTTCATACATTCTCACATCATAACTTAGTCTCTGTTATTCTATTTGTTGCATCATGTTAATGTTGTTTGGGCTGATTTCTTTGATTTCTGAGAGCCCGAGAGACTGGAGAGGTTTATGACTGAGTGAGGCCGAGGGCCTGTTTCTGAGGTATTGTACCTTAGAATGTGATTTGTCCGTGCGGATTCTGATATGATATTATAGCACGTGAGTTATCCGTGCAGATTATAGCGCTTGGGCTGTAGGAGCCCCTCCGGAGTCTGAACACCCCCAGTGACCGCAAGTACCCACTGAGTACGAGTGTCAAGTGCCAAGTGCTGAGCGATTGTGAGGCATGAGTGATTGTGAGGCTTGAGTGATTGTGAGGTTGGAGTGATTGGGAGGACTGAGTGATGTTAGCCCGAGGGGCAGTACATGATTTCATCATCCATGCTCATAGTTGCTTTGAGTCCTTGTTTGAGAACTGTTGAAAGATATTTCTGATTGTCTTACTTGAACTTGATTTAAACAAACTGATTTGACTTAAACTCTGGTTGCATAGCATGCCGAACTTTACTAAATTCTTGTGATATGAACGGTACTTGCATTTAGCTCATCACTACTTCTCAGCCTTTATTTACTTTTGTTGCTTACTCAGTTGGTGTACTCACGTTACTCCCTGCACCTCGTGTGCAGATTCAGGCATTTTTGGTCACGGTAGCGGCTATTAATATTCCTGTAGTTGATCATTGGAGTTAGCAAGGTAGCTACCCGGCGATCGCAACTTTATTTTCTTCTTCTTTATCTTCCTATTAGTTGTATTTTGGATTTTCCTAGACTATGTTAGTCTTGTTGTTGTCGAACCAGTTTTTAGTAGTTGCTCATGACTTAGTGACACCCGGATGTTTGGGGCTTTTCATTCTGCATTTCTATTTTTTGAGTTCAACCCTTGTTTCTTTTATGAAATTCTGCTATACAAGATGCCTTTTGGCATATCTTTGAATGAATTGTTGTAGTATTGTGGGAGTCAGCTGGCCTAGTACCATCGATAGACGCCATCACGACAGGTTTGATTTTAGGGTCGTGACAAGTTAGTATCAGAGCAAGTTGGCGGAGATTTATATCCGAGAGATTGTTCACCTGCATGGTGTCCCAGATTCCATCATTTCAGATAGGGGCACTCAGTTTACATCACAGTTTTGGAGGTCCGTGCAACGAGAGTTGGGTACTCAGGTTGAGTTGAGCACATCTTTTCACCCTCAGACGGACGGGCAGTCCGAGCACACTATTCAGATATTGGACGACATGTTGCGTGCTTGTGTCATTGACTTTGGGGGTTCATGGGATTAGTTTATGCCGCTCGCAGAGTTTGCATATAACAATAGTTATCAGTCGAGCATTCAGATGGCTCCGTATGAGGCTTTATATGGGAGGAGGTGTAGATCTCTAGTAGGATGGTTTGAGCAGGGTGAGGCTAGGCTCTTGGGTACAGACTTGGTCTAGGATGCATTAGATAATGTGAAATTGATTCATGAGCGGCTTCGCATGGCGCAGTCTAGGCAGAAGAGCTACACGGAGAGGAAGGTCTGTGATGTGTCTTTTATGGTTGGGAAGAAGGTTTTGCTAAAGGTATCACCCATGAAGGGTGTTATGAGGTTTTTAAAGAGGGGCAAGTTGAGCCCCCGGTTCATTGGGCCTTTTGAGGTTCTTTAGAGGATAGGGGAGGTGGCTTATAATCTTGCCTTGCCACCCAGCTTGTCAAGTGTGCATCCAGTGTTTCATGTTTCCATGCTCCGGAAGTATGTTGGTGATCTGTCCCATGTTTTGGACTTCAGCACGGTTCAGTTGGAGGGTGATATGACTTATGATGTGGAGCCAATGGCCATTTTGGATCGGCAGATTCGGAAGTTGAGGTCAAAGGTTATAGCTTCAGTGAAAGTGCAGTGGAGAGGTCAGCCTGTGGAGGAGACCACCTGGGAGACCGAGCGGGAGATGCGGAGCAGATATCCACACCTATTTGAGGCTCCAGGTGTGTTTCAAGACCCGTTCAAGGACGAACGTTTGTTTAAGAGGGGGAGGATGTAACGACCCGGCCGGTTGCTTCGGGAATTATAGCCATGTTTCCCCCATTTCTGCTCTTTTTGTGTTACTCAGCTATATTGTGTTATACCGGGTTAGTTGGTTTGGGTCCGGAGTAGTTTCGGAGTGAATTGAGAGACTTAGTCTCTAAAGTAGAAGCTTAAGTTGGATAAGTCAACCAGACATTGACTTATGTGTAAACGACCTCGGATTTAAATTTTGATGGTTCCATTAGCTCCGTTAGGTGATTTTACACTTGGGAGCGCATTCGTAATGAGATTTAGAGGCCCGTGGTAAAATTAGGCTTGAATTGGTGAAAGTTAGAATTTTGGCGATTTTGGTTGGTAGTGAAAATTTTGATATCGGGGTCGGAATGGAATTTTAGAAGTTGAAATAGGTTCGTGGTATTATTTTTGACTTGTGTATAAAATTTGAGGTCATTCGGACATGGTTTAGCGGGTTTCGGCATCGTTGGTGGAATTTAGAAGTTTTGAAGTCCTTAGGCTTGAATCCGAGTGTAATTTGGTATTTTGATGTTGTTTTGAGTGATTTGATGATTTTTCTAAGTTCGTATGATGTTGTGGGATATGTTGGTATATTTGGTTGATGTCCCGAGGGCCTCGGGGTGATTCAAGGTAATTAACGGAACAAGTTTAGAAATTGGAGGAATTGCTGAAGTTGAACTCAGCTATCATAATCGCACCTGCGGATATCTCATCGCAGATGTGAGCCCGCAGAAGCGAGCGAGAGATCGCAGATGCAAGATTGGAGGAGCTGGGCAGAAGGCGCAGGTGCGATGAAGTTCCCGCACCTGCGATGGTCGCAGAAGCAGATTATGGGGCGCAGGTGTGTTGTTGAACCGCATGTGCGAGAAGGCTGTCGCATCTGCGAGCCCGCAGGTGCGAGACCTAGGGCGCAGATGCGGAGAGGAGGAATTTGGCTGGCGTCGCAGAAGCGGAGGGAGATGGGCAGGTGCGCTTTCACAGGTGCGAGATTTGGCCGCAGATGCGGAACCTGGGATCTTAAGTAAGTTCCACACCTGTGATGGAAATTCTGCAGGTGCGACGTCGCATAGGCGGAAAAAGGGGCCGCAGGTGCGGTTTCACTGGGCAGAATGTATAAATTGAGGACTTCGTGATTTTTGCTCATTTCCACCATTTTTAACTCGGACTTTGGAGCTTTTGGGGTGAAATTTGAAGGGGATTCAAGGGTTTTCACAGAGGTAAGTTACTTGAGCTCTAATACTCTTAGCTATGGTGCTTTGCCGTTGATTTCTCGTCTAATTAGTGGGGTTTTGAAGTGAAAATTGGGGGGTTAGGGCTTGGGATTTTGGAGAGTGTAATTTTTAGGATTTGAGGGACCAAATGATGCCGGATTTTGATGAATTTCATGTGGTTAGACTCGTAAGTGAATGGGATTTCGGGTTTTATGACTTATATTGGATTTTGAGACGTGGACCCGGGGGTCGGATTTGAGTTGATTTCGGGTTTTGAGTCTAATTTAGTAGTTTTCTTGTGGAATTGATTCCTTTAGCATATATTAATGGTATTGTACTGTTTGTGGCTAGATTCGGGATGCTCGGAGGCCGATTCGAGAGGCAAGGGCATTGCGGAGTAGAAATTTGCTCGGATTGAGGTAAGTATCGGTTGTAAATCTAGTCGTGAGGGTATGAAACCCCGAATTTTTGTATCATGTGACTATTTGGAGGTGATGCACATGCTAGGTGACGAGCGTGTGGGCGTGTACCATTGGGGATTCGTGACTTGGTCTGTCCCGTAGCAACTGTAAAGTTGAATAACCTGTTGTAGCTATATGCTCTTTATGTGCTTTAGAAAGATTTACTATAAATCATGCTAGATACCATGTCTAGACCTTATGCCAGTATTGTTTGGACCCTTAGAGATCATTTCTTGTTGTCCTCTCATTGCTTTAGTCGATATCCCGTACTCAGTCATGTTCATGCATTCTTACATCATAGCTCAGTCTCTGTTATTTTATTTGTTGCATCGTGTTAATGTTGTTTGGGATGATTTCTTTGATTTCTGAGAGCCCGAGAGACTAGAAAGGTTTATGACTAAGTGAGGCCAAGGGCCTGTTTGTGAGGTATTGTACCTTAGCACGTGAGTTGTCCGTGCAGATTCTGATATGATATTATAGCACGTGAGTTGTCTGTGCAGCACGTGAGTTGTCCGTGCAGATTATAGCGCTTGGGCTGTAGGAGCCCCTCCGGAGTCTGAACACCCTCAGTGAGCGTAGGTACCTACTGAGTGCGAGTGCCGAGTGCTGAGCGATTGTGAGGCATGAGTGATTGTGAGGCTTGAGTGATTGTGAGGTTAGAGTGATTGGGAGGACTGAGTGATGTTAGCCCGAGGGGCAGTACATGATTTCATCATCCATGCTCATAGTTGCTTTGAGTCATTGTTTGAGAACTGTTGAAAGATATTTCTGATTGTCTTACTTGAACTTGATTTAAACAAACTGATTTGACTTAAACTCTGGTTGCATAGCATGCTGCACTTTACTAAATTCTTGTGATATGAACGGTACTTGCATTTAGCACGTCACTACTTCTCAGCCTTTATTTACTTCTGTTGCTTACTGAGTTGGTGTACTCACGTTACTCCCTGCACCTTGTGCGCAGATCCACGCATTTTTGGTCACGGTAGCGGTTGTTGATATTCCTGTAGCTGATCATTGGAGTTAGCAAGATAGCTGCCCGGCGATCACAGCCTTGTTTTCTTCTTCTTTATCTTCCCATTAGTTGTATTTTGTATTTTTCCCAGACTATGTTAGTCTTGTTGTTGTCAGACCGGTTTTTAATAGTTGCTCATGACTCAGTGACACCCTGATATTTGGGGATTTTCATTCCGCATTTCTATTTTTTGAGTTCAACCCTTGTTTCTTTTATGAAATTGTGCTATACAAGACGCCTTTTGGCATATATTTGAATGAATTGTTGTAGTATTGTGGGAGTCGGCTGGCCTAGTACCATCGATAGGCGCCATCACGACAGCTTTGAGTTTATGGTCGTGACACCAGTTGTTCTTCCTCGTTTCTTATGTCAAACAATCCTGAAACTCATTTTTGATGCCTCCAATGGATTCCTTGTAAAATATCAGTCAAGGTAGGCTTTTGAATCACTCTATTTGACCTTATAATGAAGGAGATATGTGGGTTTCAATATTTGAAAATAGTCCAGATTTTTAAATACAAATTCAGTCGCAATTTCGTAATTAATCTGAAAAATCTGGCAACCCAATTCTTAGTAAAATGACCATAAATTTCTCATACGATGTCGAAACTTGATGATTTCAGTTGCTATGGTTTCAAAATTACGATACAGATATAATGGTTTAGCCGAGATACGAATCAAATGTCGTTTGCTCAATATGGTAACCTTTATGCTCAAATCTACATCGAAACTGAAAACAATCACCATGCAACCCAAACTTATCCAAAACTCATCGAAATTTAACCAAACTTTGTGGATATGTCCAAAATCATCATACAAAATCATTGAAATAATTAAAACCCGATTTCGAGTCCGTTTACCCAAAAGTCAAACCTTGATCAACTCTTCCAACTTGAAGTTTCTAAAACGAGAATCAGTTTTCCAAATCAAATCCCGAACCGCTTGAAAATCGAAACCAACCAACACGCAAGTCATAAAACATAATATGAAGGTATTCAAAGTCTCAAACCACCGAATGGAAAGCTGAAGCTCAAAACGATCGATCGGGTTGTTACATTCTCCCCCACTTAAACATACATTCGTTGTCGAACGTGCCAAGAGTCGTTCCAACGCCATCAAATCGCCATATACCCTCGCCATACATATAACCATGGGTGATCCCACTTCACCCCAAAACATATAAGCCCGACAACACCACCTAACATAGGATCCTTACCTCAACCTTAGTCCATAAACCTTAAAACCCAAATCCCCAACATCTAGAACTCATTATATGACCCGATTCTTGCATCTATGCATCGTATAACTCTGAACAAGCTGTCAATCCATAACCATATCTCAAGAGATAATCACATGATATACCACATAGCTCAAATACTCATAGCAATAACTTTCGACCGCAATAGCTGCTCGATAACCACCCCGACACCGGTAACAAACCTCATATCAACTAAAATCTTATTCTGAACCTTTGTACACTGCCAATGATGAAAGAAACATGCAGAAACTCATAACTACCTATCAGATTAACAAGTCGTGGAGCTCTCTTGCCCGATAAGAACCATAGGCAAAATCTAAGCCGACTAGTGACACAATTCTTGCAAACATGCCTTAATCAAATCCGATGACACTCATTTCAGACCCAATAACCTCAACTCATCCAGTACAAGCTACTCGACCAACTTGTCACACAAATCCTACTTAGAGCCACATACAATGCAATTCGTGCACCAACGAATAATAACTCAAATTTACCCAATGATGGAAAGAGAATGGAAATGAAGAACCCATCCCGCCATCTCAACAAATACCACCACGAAGCACAATGTTATCAATCCACCATACAAGGGGAAACATAACATATGAAATAAGCACAAAGGATCATATCCTAGCATAACATCGCTGCAATGCATGACCCAATCCGACACCGGTCCACCTAGAATACGTCGAGCCATAATACTCACAATCAACAACCATAAGCATATAAACATCAAACATACGAAGCACGTGACCTTAACTCTGGAGATATGGATATCACTATATACCAGAAATAGGAAGACCATAACCAAGGCACAATCAACCATTCAACACCCCAAGAGCAATCTCGCTCGAATTTCGCTACAAAGCCCAAACATAACCGCATCGGTGTGCAGATAACCAACAGATAACAACCCATCGCAGCATAGGAGAGTAACACATGAGATATATCAGAACACGGATGCGATCCACCCTAACCGATAACATACCCCTCCACAATAACTGTGCTGAGTAGATAAATCTAACCCGATTTAGAACACACATCCTTATTAGACTTACTAGTAGCCTCCAAATCAATTCTGATCCTTCTGAAGTAGGTAGATAGCCTCTGAAAAGCCCACAATAACATATATATAGAACATACCATCAGTTGCCAACCTCTTAACATGCCTTCACCGTTCACAACTATGGAACAATCTGCCTCGAGAACCTTCTTAGTTTTCAAATCCCTAGAATACTAGAATCTTCATATCCGATCACAACTACACTACTCATATAACTAACACATTCCTCACATACGGTCAGCCCACGAGAAGTACTTCTATAATTCTTTCATGCCACTAAGCAAAAATCTGGACTTTAGCAGTCGATCAACTAGGCGATTACCGTTATACCAGTCAAGCATCCGCAAGTCGAAACACAATGCACTTTCTAAAGTGCGCACCCTTCTTAGATGGTATCAAATAATGCTAGAATTCTTCTAAACATCTAAAAGAGTCCATGTTGTCTAGAACTCGTGATCCCATCCAGGCAAAAATCATAACACACAACACGTTCTTTATGCCGGTAGTAGATATCTAGCTCAAGTTGTGGTCGACACTATCAAGAACTCATCGAGGCCAGTCCGCACATCACCAAGCCATCAGAACTGAACTTTCCCAACTCAACTAAGTCAGGCAAGCTGTCAAACCCAAGAGTATTGCCACAGAATGCTGGTGAAGCATTATCACATCAAACGACCAGTTATCTGTGTTGTTATGCTGACCCAACACCACCGAGTTGACCCCGAGCTGACCCATTCCTTCTAATCCTCCTCGACTTGTCTTCAGGTCAATAATTTCTTGTATTGGTACATAATGATCCTAAGTCAAAGCTCACTGCGGAAGACCCTAGTACGAACTATGTTGCCTGAAAAAACATAAACCGTTGTATTTCCTCTGGAGCACCCAACAATGCTGCAACCGAGATACCCACTATGAAGAGACCTTCTGTGAATCTGAAGGAGTTTCTCTAACCTCTCTAATATTGGAATGTAGATTTAGCAATGATATAGATATCCCGCAAGTTCTAGCACCATCCCATGAAAATTTCAGATCTTAGTCATGTACAATTTCGGGGAACCCCTCAACACTGCACATATACCTCAGACCCAATACTGGTATAACATTTACCTATGCAATCTGATTGTCGATAGTAGACTCCACCACTTAGCGCGGAGTCATAGGGCACAATATCTGATGATCCACATCACCAACCTTCATAAGCTCGTACAACACCAATCAGATATACAAACCAGTTTCATCCCACACTTGAACAACCAAAGATCTACCAATATGTCCGTGCCCTTTGTCTGGACAATACCTCGAGACAATGACCGAGCATCTATGGCCCCCTCGTAGCCCATCCACAATATTACAAATAGTTGGGGCATAACTGATACCGAGCGTGCAATATCATATATGAGTGAATGTAAAGGGATATAAGATGTATGCTTCAAGCTGAATCAATGCCGCACGATAAGGAATGAAAGGAGTTGTTCCTAATAGTTCCGTAGCCTCTCGAAGATAAGTACAGACATCTCCGTACCGATCCGCAAAACTCTACTAAACTTGCTTATGACTCGTAGCACCTATGAATCTAGAGCTCTGATACCAACTTATCACGACCCCAATTTTCCACCTTAGGATGTCGTGATGGCACTTAGTCTCTAAGACTAGGTAAGCCTAACACATGATGATTTAATAACAGAATTGAACTATTTAATCATTTATCATAAACCATTAAATGACATACATAGCCACAAGTGGCCAATAGTTATACATTTCCCAAAACCGGTAGTACGGAGTCATAAGCACTACTAAAACACACTAGAGATTCTAAACACAATAGTGTTTTGAATTACAATTTAACAGTAGCATAATAAAGTAAGATAATGACTCCGAGACCTGCGAACGTCAAGCAGGTATACCTTGAAGTCTCCCACCGTGCCGTGCAAGTGCTTGTTCAGTGGGAAAACTTATCCAAAGAGGAAGCAACCTGGCAATCTCAATTTCCAGATTTCGATCGCTGAAGAGGAGCGGCCAAGATTGTTCTTTTAAGTGGAGTGGAATGTTACGAAATTCCCAATTCGATAACCTAGGCCAATTAGGGGAGTCAATCCAAGTTTGATTAGGAGTTGGATAAGTTATTTATTTTACTTTTTGAGTCCTTGTAAGTTAGGCACTTCAGTTTAGTTATTTACAAAGAAGTCCTAAAAGCCTTGTAGCTAGAAAGACACGTGTTTTATTTTGATTGAGTCCCTTGACTAAGGTAGAGAAAAACCTAGTATTTAAAGGAGGAACAATATTTGGAATATTATCGATATGAAAAACCATTTCTGCTTTCTTAATTTCCTTTTTCTGTCGATTTTCTTAATTTTTAATCGTAGCATTTGCTACACTTGGTTTGTGTACTTGTATTTCTAAGAAGAACAATGTATTAATATCTTTATTGACTGATTAGAGCTTGACTTCAACTCCAAATTTTGTGGATGCAATAAAATCGTAATATATTTAATGAAGGAACCCCTAAGCTCAACCATTATGTACTACGTTTGCATTTTGCCTATTCCGATTACCATAACAATAATCTTCAATTATTTTTATACAAAGTTTATTTGTTTCCAGCAAGTCTTTAAAAAAAATTATGTCTAGAGTAATTGATGATGATTACTTTTCTTTACTTTTATTTCGGAATATTTCAGGCGTTGATAGATGACGGTAATGTGATTTTTCATGTTTGGCTTGCATTGGTAGGATATTTGAATGAAACTAGAGACCAGGTGATTTGTATTAGTTCCTCATATTAACAAAAAATAATTGACTGACTTTTAGAAATACCTGGCATCAAGGGGTTAAAAAGTTAAATAAAAGTATGCTAGATCAAACAAGAAGCAAAAACTATTAAAGAGAATTGATTTTAAACATAACGAGGTTGTACAGTAAAATTAATAAGCTTCAAATTATGGTTCCGGTTCTACAGATGAATGCTAGCTAATTTCACTTCACACTCTCATTAGTGAACCATTATCAATCTTCAAAGTAAAACAAATGATCAACGACTCGGTCCAACTAATTTACATGAGCAATAAGAAAATCAATTTACAATTCTATCCGTAAGTAAGCTACCATTCGATTGTAATTTGTATTAGATCTTACATTTTCACCATTTATAGTACAAGAAAACAGTAATATATTACAAATAAAAATAAAGTCTAACTTATTACGCCAATGGGGTGCATCATTATCAATTTTCCTAGTAAACTCTATAACAATACAACCCAAGTAAATAACACGAATGATAAGAAGCAAATTAACAGTTATCGATGTTTCCTTTTTCATGAATAAATTAACAACAAACCATTCTAGCATTGAGCTACCAAGAAATAATGCATTTAAGCAATCTGATTCTTTTTTTTTCTTCCAAAACCAACCTATTATCAAATAAAAATGAAGCTCCTTTTTCACATACATTCAGAGAAAATGTTATGCTGTAATTGGAATTGGTATTCCTATAACCTTATCAATAATTTATATTAAAATAGTAGCACTCTCTCTGAAAAAGGTGAAGCTCAACTCAAGGCACATTTGGTTGCACAACTCCGTAACGATACAACTCAACTAATTGACACGAGCAACACGGACCACATGTGTGAAATTTAAACAATTACTAGGGTAAAAATCAGGCAATTTCAAGCACTCCGGTCATCTTTCATACTCAGCCATTGAAGCAGCACAATTGTTATAATTAAGGGAATTGAGCAATCCGGTCGTTCTATGAACCAAATAAAAATTGAATTTATTTTTTCACATACATCATGAGAAAATATTATGATTGTAATCCCCTCCTGACTAGAAAGCCGTTGACCTTATCCATAATTAATATGAAATGGTGGCATGGTATAGATACTATAATAAGAAGTATATTACCTGGTTTAACTTGATTTTTACAGTTTTCAAAAAGTATCTTGGTTTTTATTATGAAGTATATACAATCTGGATGTTCTTATTCCTCCTTTAACCTAAGACGGAAAATCTTGTTAAATCCGCTCGAAATCTTTACCAAATTGTCTAAAAATTTAGATATAAGCTCTTTAAAGTATTAATTGTTCGCCACAATATAATTAAATCGAATATAATTTAGAAAATCTAATTTTTAACTTGAAGCTTTGAAACTTTATTAATAGCGAAAATCTCTTCATAAGTTTTTCACTCCAAATCAATATGTAAACACGAAAAAGACTTGGGAATAACAACAGTCGGCATGAGTCACTAGATTTTTAGGTTTCTTTTTTTTAATAGATTTGCAACTGATCTAACTCAAACCAGGAATTATAGCTCGAAAATTCTCGATCTAACAAGGTTCAACTCAGATTGAGGTCGCCTTTGGAGTCATAGATCCCTCCCCTATAAGTGGTTTTATCTTAAAATCTCAATTCATATTTTTTTAATATAAGCAAAACAAACCCAACATTATAGAACTTCAAGTTTCTCATTCTAAACCTACCAATTAGAAGCTAAAACATACAAAATACATAATTTGCATATAATATTTTTGTTGCATGCAACTTACATACAAATTGAATATAACTTATATACAATTATATTATTGTATATATTTTATATGTCATGTGCATATTTTTTGTATATCATGTATATGTCATTGTATGTCCAATGATACACTGGACATACAAATAACATACAACTTGTATATAAAATATTTATTTATACAATATTGTTCTTCTTCCTTTTCGAGTTTCAATCTCAAATTTCAACCAAAATAGCTTTAATCTTCACCAGTCTCCCTGAAATTTAAGATATAAACTCCAAAGGATAATCTCAATTGTAAAGGATGACTCCTAATCACTCTTTAACTTTAGGATGGAAGTTTATTGACAACATAACTCTATAGGGTTAGAAGTCTTATCTACTCTGAAATATTTTATATAATACATGTTGTAAATCATTATTTGATTATTAAATAACAGAGATTTTCATGGTATCAGAGCTTTTCACCAATCATTTACGATAACATCAAATCTAAACAAATAATAATTTCGTAAAATCTAATTTTCATATTTAAAGTTTTGAAACTTTTTAATTGCTGCCGGAGTTTGATTAGGTTTTATTATTTTGCATATATGCAAAATTTTCAAAAACAAGTCGTCAAATCAATGAGAAAAATCCCAATGAGCATCAGTAGATATAGTTTGATATTTCCCTTGTAATGTTATAAGCTGTCAATGGAGCCTTGAGTTGCTTATTGTCGTTCATCTTGGTTTTGTCATAGAAGATATAGCTCTAATCCAACTCCAAGGATATTCAGACAAGGCGACTAAATTGGCACATAAGATATTCTTTTGATAGGATTGAAGGAATTGGTTATGATCTTGCCCCAGGAAGAAAGATTATGTGATGGTACTTTTACACAGTGAAAAATAAGAAGTTTAGAGTTTAAATTCTTATTTTGTATATAATTGGTAAATATTACTCCCTCCGTTCCAATTTATGTGAACCTGTTTGACTGGGCACGGAATTTAAAAAAAAATAAAGATTTTTAAAATTTGTGGTTCTAAACAAATAAAAAAGGGCCCCAGAGTATTTGTATGGTTATAAAAGCTTCTCATTAAGGGTAGAATTGTAAGTTTAAGCTAAATTGTTTCTAAATTTAGAAAGGGTTCATTCTTTTTGGAACAGACCAAAAAAAAAATAGGTTCACATAAACTGGAACGGAGGGAGTATTATGTTAGGTAATTAAATGAGAACACATTTAATAGTGGTAATTAGATTTATTATTATGCATAGATAGGTAAAAATATCGAAAAAGTGAAGCCCAACTTCTTTTTTCCCCCTCAAGTGAAGCCCAACTCATGAGACGAAAGCCCAACTCATGAGACCCATCAGCTACACAACTGCCTAGCCCAATTAATTAACAAGAGCAATAAGGACCACACGTGTAAAATTTCAAAAATTGCTAGGGCAAAAGTTGGGCAATCACGGGCAGTCCGGGCAATACTCAGAATTTCTGACCGTTGGCTTTTTCAATTCTCACGTACAAATATATAAGCTCCTCTGTATCCCGCTTCTTCACACTATTCAAAAAATACACTCACCCCCTCTCCCTCCCCCAATCTACACTTAGAAATCAAATTCATTTACACACAGAGAGAAGAAAACTGTATCAATCAATTACTGTTTGATTGATTTTGTTCCCTAGTTCGTGCTTTCCCATTCGAAACCAAGAAACTGAAAACTGGGTGAATCTTTTGTTTCTAATTCTAGGTAATGTTTTTAGCTTTTACTGATAGAATTATATCTGGGTTTTGTTTATTATGTATAGATCTAGTCGATTTCAACACTTTTTGGTTATTTCTAGTGTTTTATTTTTTGCTTAATGTGCTACTGTTACAGATGCATTAATCTTTTTGTTTTAACTTGCTTTATTGGCTTTGAAGTTAATTAGTGTTGTTGGAATTATAAAATAGCTATATATAAGCTCTCTTCATGAATTGACGTTTACTTTGTACTTGAAATTTGGTTTTTGTTGACCAATTGACCAAGGAATCCTGTTCTGTCAAATAATATGCATGACTTAAATAACTTATCCCACCTTCTATATGGGATAAGTTATATTATGATTTTGGTAAAAAATAAAAATAACACTGGTTTAGCTAATACCTCCAACCAAACACTTAATCCCAAAATTTATACCGGGATGACCCACCTAATCCCTTAAACCAAACCATCCATTATGATCAACACAACCTTCAAAACTCATGATAATGGGCCTGCCTCTACCTTTCTCCACTTAAATACCTGGTTTAGTTTTCATAACTGTGACCTAGTGCCATTGAATTAATTTTGTACCTCATTTTTTCAATTAGCCCAAATAGATCTGAATGGACATAGATGACTCATATAATGACAATACCTAGTTTTAGGATTGAGGCGTAGTTGATTGATTGGTTGTTTGTAAAAAAAAAAGAAGAAGAGGGCGCCTTTTAGTGGGAAGCATTCAAAAGTTGAAAACTTCGGTTTTCTTGGTTTTGTGAGGTTTGTTGATGGCATGTAAAATTTGAATGGGATTTTCAAATAGTTGCTCATGCCTCATTGTACCTCTATATCGCTACTGTGCCCCAAAGGAGAATCCTCTAGTACTATATAAAGTGCTATTTTATTACTAGAAATATTGTATATTTTAATAATTGCCACAGTGTCTAACTTTTTCTGTCTGGGTTCAGTTTTGTAGGAGAAATGGCTCTTGAGATCACTCAGTTTCTATTGGCTGCTCAATCAGCGGATGCCAAGATTCGGACTGAGGCAGAGGCTAACCTTAGTCAGTTCCGAGAGCAAAACCTACCGGGATTTCTTCTTTCACTGGCTGTTGAGCTCTCAACTGATGTAAAACCCACTGAATCCCGGAGGCTGGCAGGTATTGTGCTTAAGAACTCTTTGGATGCTAAAGAAACTGTCAGGAAACAACAGCTTGTTCAACAATGGCTGGTAATTGATTCATCTTATAAGTCCCAAATTAAAAGCTTGCTTCTGAGCTGCCTTGGATCGTCTGTACGCGAGGCAAGTCACACTGCTGCACAAGTGATTGCTAAAATAGCTTCCATCGAAGTTCCTCAGAAACAATGGCCAGAGCTTGTTGGTTCTTTGCTTGTTAACATGACTCAACATGGAAGGCCTGCATCCCTTAAACAGGCCACATTAGAAACACTTGGTTATGTGTGTGAGGAGATATCTCACCACGATCTTGTCCAAGATGAAGTAAACTCTGTCCTCACTGCTGTTGTGCAAGGTATGAATGTTGAGGAGGAAAGCCCTGAAGTCAGACTTGCTGCAGCGAGAGCTTTGTATAATGCTCTTGATTTTGCTCAGACGAACTTTGATAATGAGATGGAGAGAAATTATATTATGAAGGTCATCTGTGAGGCAGCCACAGCAAAGGAGACACAGATAAGACAAGCAGCTTTTGAATGTCTTGTTTCTATTGCATCAACATATTACGGGTTGCTTGAACCTTACATGCAGACTCTGTTCGAGTTGACAGCTAAAGCAGTAAAAGAAGATGAGGAAGCTGTAGCCCTTCAAGCAATTGAATTTTGGAGTTCTATCAGTGATGAAGAGATAGAGCTTCAAGATTATGAGGTCCCTGATAGTGGGGATTCCAATGTGCAACATTCCCATTTCATTGAGAAGGCTCTCGAAGTATTAGTTCCAATGCTGTTGGAAACATTATTGAAACAGGATGAGGAACAGGACCAGGACGATGAAATCTGGAATCTGGCTATGGCTGGTGGAACATGTCTTGGTCTTGTTGCCAGAACTGTTGGAGATTCTGTTGTTCCCCTTGTAATGCCTTTTGTGGAGGCTAACATCATGAAATCTGATTGGCGCTCCCGCGAGGCTGCCATATATGCATTTGGCTCAATACTTGAAGGCCCGAGCATTGAGAAGTTATCTCCCATGGTCCATGCTGGATTAAAGCATCTGCTTGATGCGATGAAGGATAACAATGATCACATAAGAGATACCACAGCATGGACTCTTAGCCGTATCTTTGAGTTGCTGCACACTCCAGCTTCTGGATTTTCAGTGGTTTCACCAGCCAACCTTCAACAGATTGTGGAAGTGCTGTTAGAGAGTTTAAAAGATGCCCCTCATGTTGCTGAGAAAGTTTGTGGGGCTATCTATTTTCTCTCTCAAGGATATGAGGATGCTGGGCCGAGCTCGTCTCTGCTCACACCATTTGTAACTCAGATTATTGGTTCTCTTATTTCAACGGCTGATCGAACAGACAGCAGTGGTTCTAAGCTCAGAACCACGGCATATGAAACCTTGAATGAAGTTGTTAGGTGCTCTAATCTTATTGAAACATCTCAGATCATTAAACATCTTTGCCCTGTTATCATGACCAAGTTGGCACAAACTGTTGAGCTTCAGATTTTATCCACTGATGATAGAGAAAAACAGGGAGATCTACAGGCTTCCCTATGTGGTGTTCTCCAGGTTATTATTCAGAAGCTAAGTAATTCTGATGAAACCAAGTCTATAATAGTCCAAGTTGGCGACCAGATCATGATGTTGTTCTTAAAGGTTTTTGCCTGTCGTAGCTCAACTGTCCATGAAGAGGCGATGCTTGCTATTGGCGCTCTGGCCTATGCAACTGGATCAGACTTCTTGAAGTATATGCCAGAGTTTTACAAGTATCTGGAGATGGGGCTGCAGAATTTCGAAGAGTACCAGGTCTGTTCCATCTCAGTGGGGGTGGTTGGTGATATTTGCCGTGCATTAGACGACAAGATCTTGCCCTACTGTGATGGGATCATGACACATCTTCTCAAGGATCTGTCTAGTGGTGAACTTAATAAATCTGTAAAGCCCCCCATATTCTCTTGCCTTGGGGATATTGCGCTTGCCATAGGTGAACATTTTGAGAAGTACCTTCAATACGCATTGCCTATGATGCAAACTGCTTCTGAAGTATGTGCACAATTAGACAATAGTGATGATGAAATGGTAGAGTATGGCAATCAGCTCAGGCGCAGTATCTTTGAAGCATACTCTGGAATTCTTCAGGGATTTAAGAATTCCAAGGCCAATTTGATGTTACCCTACGCTCCTCATCTCTTGCAGTTCATTGAACTGGTTGCGAAAGACAGACCAAGGTATTGTTAAGTGGATTTTCATGGACATTTTCTTTCTCTTACAATATTTGCACCTTATGAGTTCTGACATGTGTATTCTGGTTGGTTCTTTTGCAGAGACGAGAGCGTAACAAAAGCAGCAGTAGCTGTGTTGGGGGATCTAGCTGATGCACTTGGTTCCAATGCAAAGACCATATTCAAAGATCCTGCATTTTGCACACAGCTGTTGGGCGAGTGTCTTCAATCTGATGATGAACAGCTGAAAGAAACAGCAACATGGACACAAGGAATGATTGGGCGTGCCTTCTCTGTTTGTGGGTGAGAGCTGCTCTTTACATAGGGAATCTTTTGTTTTCCCCGTTGTATTGCCGAGGCTGAAGTTGTCAGGTTACCCATTTTTTTTTTTTTTTTTGGAATCAGCTAAGCTTGCATCTCTTGTGTTGGCTATTAAAGTTGAGGTTCTTCCTTTTTAATTTTTGGGTAAGCAGAAGGGGTGGGGTAATTTTTACAGCTTCAAGCTTTGAGGCCACCTTGTCTTGGTAGCCTGCTGTTATGTTATGACTTTGTCTAGTCCTTTAATATAATTTTACAAGTCAGCTTCCAGTAACTCATCATTCTGTCTTGGTAACCTTTCTCTCGTTACTATCATTCGCTGAAGATCATGGTTAGTTTTCGTTCTTTCCCACAATTTATGAATTATTTATTTATTTCTAAGTTCTAGTATTAGTTTAAATAGTGGAGTTCATATAATCCACTTAAATTTTTAAGATAATAGGCAAGTCATGAAACACCTGTATGTCTTGCTGGTGGCAGTGCCTTTTTCTTCAACAATAGAAAATATGTTCTGGTATAGTCTTTGCAAATTGTATAACCCTTTGGACATGGTTTTCTTTGCATCACAAAATAGATGAGATAAATGATGATTGCACATTAAGGTGTCTAAATTGACTCAAAATATAAATTATACTACATAACCTTTATGTGACCTGTGAATAAATTCTTGGATCTTTGGTTCCGGCGTTATAACTTTCTTGTCAAATCTTGTCTTTTCCAGTTGTACCCATTTTTGTCACTAGCATGTGTAACCCTTCCTGATTGAGCTAAACCTGTTAACCTTACCCATTACTTTGTTAAAGTCAATTTAGAGTACATGGATTTATCTTGACGAATCTAACCAAATTAAGAACTGTATATGATGCCAATGAATGATTGTTCTTTGAGAATGTGGTGTCAATATGATTTTGTTATGACAATTAGTAGGCCTGCAATTTGCTTACTTTCGAAGAGTTTTTGATCAATTTTGTCCCTTGTCTTTGAGGGTAGGTCTATTTTGGTCTCTCAAATATAACTCTGAGCATATTTAGTCCCAAGTATGCTAAAGCGGAACACCTTTAGTCTCACTGACACAATATGTTCAAAAACTAACGGTGTTACCCAACTCTGATTCATGAACCAAATCTTCTGCTCTGAAGCAAAATGTTTCCTCTCCTTTTATTGGATAACGCAAATTATCATTTTAATTCTTCAGTTTTAGATAATGTCTTCTAAAATTTTGACCTTGAAAATATCCCCTTTTGTGCCAGTTTTCAATGAGAAAATGACACTGTATAGCCGCTGTAAAAAAATAGCCGAAAAAATGTATATACATTTAATATTTTCGGTTGATTTTTCCAAAAAGAAAAGTTAAAATTTGAAAAAAATAGAGCTGCCAGGATCACTTCTAGGCATATTATTGAAGCAAACGAATAACCAGGTTGTATTATCACTTTTAACTCGTGCTAGAAACTATTTACATCTGGTAGCAGAAAAAGTATATATATATATATATATATATATATATATATATATATATATATATATATATATATATATACATTTTGTATGTTAATATACAAAAATTATACAAATTTTAAGTACTTTTTTGGCAATTATTTTTACAGTGGTTATACAGTGTCATTTTTTCATTGAAAACTAGCACAAAAGGGGATATTTTCAAGGTCAAAATTTTAGAAGATATTATCTAAAAATGAGGAATTGAAGTGATAATTTGCGTTATCCAATAAAAGGAGAGGAAACGTTTTGCTTCATAGCAGAAGATTTGCTTTATGAATCAGAGTTGGGTAACACCGTTAGTTTTTGAACACATTGTGTGAGTGGTACTAAATGTGCTCCACTTTAGCATACTTAAGGGACTAAATATGCTCATGACTATATTTGAGGGATCAAAATAGACCTACCCTCAAAGATAAGGGACAATATTGACCAAAAACTCTACTTTAGAGCAACAAACTTAACTTTGACAAGACACCTGATTTATGCTCTTTTAGAGCCTGTTTGGAAAGCCACCTAGGAATTGGATTCATGTTTGTTTGACCTAGAAATTACTTGGTCCGCATGAAATTGGGTTTAATTGGAGGCGTGTAATTACTCTCCAATTCTCAAGGCGAAGTGGGAATTGATGGTAATTACGAGGTTGCATTTTGGTTTCTTTTCTTTTTTGTTTTTTTTTTAAATTTATTTTCTTTATAACTTTTTATTTCTATTTCTTAAAATTTTTAAATTTTATTTTTACCTTTTAATTTCTTTTGAAATTTTAAAATATAATTTTCTTTGTACATTATTTATCGTTTATTTCTCTACTTTTGCTTTTTGTAATTCCATGTAAATTCTTATATTTTATTATTCTTTTTTTTGAAATTACACCTCCTAATATTAGAAATAATGAGTCACTAATAAACTTGGCATATAATGAGAGATGCAATTAAAGTGAAATTTCGTTGTTGAATGTGATTATAAACTTATTATGTTTCAAAATCTTAAGTTGTAGTGGAACTTACATTATTATGTTGAAATTTAACATATATTAAACTATTTTTTATTTATTTTGAATTGTGTTATATTCATGGTCCCAATTTACTTGTTTTAGTTGTATTGGCTCATATTGCATGTAGTTCATTTTTTAGTTAGAATTGATAGATTAGTTTTCTCAAATATTTGAATAATGTTATGACATTATATTTATAAATATTAATTTATTTTATCAAACAAGAATTCCATGATATTCTTACAAAATGTATGTTTTTAGTTTTTGTAAGTATCTAAACTAAATATTATTAATTTGAAATATATATAAAAATTATTTTTTCAATATTAATTATAAATATATGATTACTAATTAATCTATATTCATAAAAAATATACATCTTAAATATCAAATATAATATCATTTATACTTATAATTGTTTTTATAGGCATATATTTATTATCTATTTACTTTTAAGTTTTGGTAATTACTGTCACAACTCCTTTTTCCCGCGGGGGATAGGGGAGTTTTTCCAATTTAAGTGACATAAATCGAAATGAGATTATTTATTAAATTCAGAGTCACCACTTGGAATAAGTTATGGTGTCCTAAGTCACCGGTTTATTTTAAATCCCAAATTGAGGAAATTTGACTCTATTTATGGTCTGCGAACACAGAAGACCGGGTAAAGAATTCTGTTAACCCGGGAGAAGGTGTGAGGCACTCCCGAGTTCCGCGGTTTTAGCACGGTCGCTCAACTATTAATAATTTGGCCTAATTATCTGATTTATTACATATTTAAGACTTATGGTACATTGTTTATCTTCTAACCGCTTTTAATTGTTTATGGAATTATTTTTGGAACAAGTCACGATGTCGTACACTTGTCATTTTGGCATACGTTGCAAACCGCGCCACATGAAATGTACCCGCGATTTACGACATGCTTGTTTTTATTATTGTTTGAAGTTGTGGTCGAGTCACGTGAAACGCACACTCGAATTAGGGTTACGTATCCTAACTATGCCACGGGAACCGTACCCATAGTCACGATGATTTATTATTAATCGCGCCTAAAGCAAAACTATGCATATTCATGGTTTGATTATCCTAAAGTTCGAGATTGCATGTGAGGTACAAACGTTATGGAGATATACTGTAGGAGCCAGATCATTCTTTCCTGAGGGTTTTAGACTATTCAAGATGACATTTAATTTCCAGAAGCAAACATTATATGGAATTATAAACTAACATGTTATCAACTCAATTTAATTTATGAGATAATCGACAGCCAACCAAGAGAATGATCGAACTTGATTCAAATTTACAGCACAAGTACATTCTGAATTTGCAACACTAGTATAATAACACCTCGGCTACACCAGCTACACGATCAGGCCCTATTACTAGGCTCCATACCCAAGGCCCAACGGCCTAAGGTCCAGACTCGTTCAAAGGACTCCCAACTGGCCCAAGTTACAAGTCTGGCCCATTTATGAAGTCCCTGTTAAGACGAAATCTGGAGAAGAACATCATTCACCCAAATTTTGAAACCATGTGTAAAGCTAAATTAGAGGTTAAATTTACAAAGATAGCCTACTCCATAGCTACTGATTACAATAGCTGAATTCATGAATTATTACAAACCTTTTCAAAACAAATCTTGTACAAATCATTCATCAGCAGACAACCCTCAAACTTAACGTTACAGAAGACTTAACTATTGCTATCAAGGGCACTTTGCTTATGAAGCCCTTTATTACACAACATAATGCCTAACGTGACCCTAAGCTTCCTACCTGAGGACTTCTGCTTCCAATTACTCTCCCAAACTTACGAAGATATAGCCATTGGGCTATTCTTCATAAACTATTTGGCGAATCAAATGGCCCACATGTTCAGGTTTGACTAAGGTACTGCTGGCAGTCTCATCCAAACAAAGTCATTTTTTCTTGAGAATGTATATTAACAGCAATAGGAAGAAAAGAAAAAGCAATACAAATGGTCAATCCAAGCAAAACAACTTAAACAACATTTAGAACTAACAAGCCAGACATACAAGGCTGAAACACGCAACATGTCACTATGAACGAACTAAATTTGCCCTTAAAAAAAATATCAGCAATAAGAAACTATTTAAATACATTAGGATTTAAGTCAATACATCGAAAACACAGTGATAAGTCAACAAAGAGAAAATTAGCAATCCCTTTTGAAGCATAACCAATGTATAGAATTGTGATAAATACCTAACAACAGATAGACCAGCTGAAGAGCCAAATAAAGGCCAAGAGAGAAATAAACAACCATCAGAACTGAGTAGCAACCAAGAAAACCAAGCAACAATCCTAGCCTTAAAGCTGAGCCTGAAACACAGCTAGTCAACAACAACAGCAAACCAGAGAAAAACAGCCTTAAATCTGGGAATTTCCAGTATTCTCTAGAAGAAATCCATCAGAAAATGAGAAGAAGATTCAATTTCAAAGAATTCTCCCTAAAATCTGTCTATTCCCGATTGTATTTGAGAGGAATAAAACTCAGTCTAAAAAAATCCACCCTTCGTCTCTATGTGAAGGGTGTATATATAGGCTATCTAAAATCAGAGAAGGTCTGTTGGGGGGAAGGAATATGTCAGCGTGAATTCAGGGAAGAATAGACGAGGGGAGGGAACCTTTTTTCAACTGAAAAATGCCAATTGTCCCTTCTAGAAACATACTATCTGCTTAGGCTTGGGCCAAATGTTATGACCTAAATGGCCCAAGACCAAGCCCAGATCCGACATCAAAGAAAACAGCCCACAAAAGAAATGAAACAACAAATGCCATATTTCAAATAAAATCAGAGATTTGACTAAGTACTTAACTTTTAATTAATCTAAATCAGTTTATTAGTTGAATAAATTGAACATGCAATTAACGACGAAGCTTAATCAATCAACTGGAAAAAAGAAAAAGAAGGAAAAACGACAAAACAAAAACAAACAAGAAAAACACAGAGCCGGAACAAATGAGGAAAAAGAATACTAATTTAAACGCTAAAGAAATGAGTAAACGAAACAACCCGACGGGCAACGGGAACGATGAACTCTAGCCGCGAATCGATGAAAGGACCGGACTCCGGTAACTTCGAAACGGGTCGAGACTAGCCTAGAATAAATGCTCTCAAAAAGATTACTCGATGCATGTGAGTCTCACTAAAATAAACAGAAACACCAAAGTAATTTAGAAATAAACCAGACTAGGGTTTTTCTGGAATTTTAGATCTAAGATTCGCTAATTTTGGTGGGTTTTTTTTTGATGAAATTGATGGGGGATTAGGGATTAGGAGGGTATGAGGGTTATAGGGTGCGAGTTTGAGAGGATTTGGAGTGGTGCCGCCGGCGTGGGATTCTGGGCAGCTAGGGTTTGGAGTGAGTTTGAGAGAGAGAGACGAGGGGTTTGGGGGGCGGCTAGGGTTTGTGTGAGCGAAAGAAAAGAGAGGGAAATGGGAGGGGTCTCCAGGGTTTTGGGGGGGGGGGGGGGAAATTCGACAGATATAAGGGTTGGGGGAGGGGGGGCAGGCCGTCCGATCAGAGGAGATCAACGGCTGAGATCGCTGTTAACGAAACGACGTCGTTTCGGTTAAGTGACGAGGCTAGGCCGGGCGAGGGGGTTTGTAGGTGTTGGGTTGGGCGGATTTCGGGTAATTGTTTGGGCCAAAATTGTTTTGGCCTAAATTTGAGACCAAAACGGGTTTTCTTTCTTTTCTTTTCTTTTTTTCTTGATTTTAAATCCTAATAAAATTAATTAAAACCTAAATTAAGTCTTAAATCAATCTAATTTGTAGAAATAAACCTAGTTATCTATTTTACCATAATTAATTAAATTAGACTAATGAAGGAAGAATTACTAATTTGCAATTTAAAGCTAAAAATGTAATATATATATTACTAATTTGTAATTTAAAGCTAAAAATGTAAAAATGACTCATATGTATATATATTTTTTGATTTTCGTTTAATAATGCAATTAACTCATGCAATTAAATCCTAAATGCAACTAGACCTAAAATGTTATGCACGAAATACTTTAGACATTTTGGTATTTTTTTCTTATGATTTTAGCATGTTAAATATGCAACTAAATGCAAGCAACTTTTAACCAAAATTCCTATAAATTCTACAAAACTAAAAACAATTAAGAAAAAAATCTATATGTGAATTTCTATAGGAATATTTTAGTCGGGCAAAAATTACGTGCTCACAGCTGCCCCTCTTTGCTTGGAAACACGAAGAGTTTTCGGGCAAAGATACCTTGAGCAAATACGAGCGATTTTTGACCGTTTGTATACTCCATGGAAGCATTTTGAAAACGTTTGACCGAACCTTGCTTCTGAGGTTGCCTACATATCCTCGGCTATGGAGGAATCAGGTAGCTGGACCTACCGAGAAGCTGTGATTTCACTATTGCTGCTGCTGCTGCTCTTTCTTGCTGAGCTCCCTATCACACCAAAGTCAAAATAAAAAAGAAACTAACTAAGCCTATCAGCTACGAGTTACAAGATTCCTATCTATGAGTCTTCTGAAGCTTGATCTTGAGTCTTGAATGGTTCTTCATGTGGACTTTTGACTTGAACCTTGATGCTTGCTAACTGCAGGTGCTAGTTCTTTCTTCTTCAGCTTTTCGGATCAAGATGGGACATGCAAAGCTTGCGACTTCAATCATGTCTTGAGCAGCCCATATCTTTTCATCTACTTCTGCATTTTGGATTCACTTTTTTTTTTTTTTTTTTATAAATTCTGGATTGAGACTTCTTCCTTTGGTCATCTCGGACTGTCAACTCGCATTCTTGAGGCGAGCTTCTGCTACTTCTAACTTGAATTAAATCCTCAAATGGCTTCCCTCGTTCTCCAGGTGGGCGCCTGATGACTTAAAACTCGAAATAAATTCCCTCATTCTCCAGGTGGGCGCCTGATTACTTAAAACTGAAATGAATTCCCTCGTTCTCCAGGTGAGCCCCTGATGACTTAAAAACTTGAAATAAATTCCCTCGTTTTCCAGGTGGGCGCCTGCTGACTTAAAACTTGAAATTAATTCCCTCGTTCTCCAGGTGGGCGCCTTGTGACTTAAAAACTTGAAATAAATTCCCTTGTTTTCTAGATGGGCGCCTGCTGACTTAAAACTGAAATGAATTCCCTCGTTCTCCAGGTGGGCGCCTGCTAACTTAAAACTTTAAATAAATTCCCTCGTTCTCCAGGTGGGTGCCTGATGTTGACTTAAAACTTGAAATGAATTCCCTCGTTTTCCAGGTGGGCGCCTGATTACTTAAAATTGAAATGAATTCCCTCGTTCTCCAGGTGGGCGCCTAATGACTTACTTGAACTTAAAATAAATTCTCTCATTCTCCAGGTGGGTGCCTGCTGACTTAAAACTTTAAATAAATTCCCTCGTTCTCCAGGTGGGCGCCTGATGTTGACTTAAAACTTGAAATGAATTCCCTCGTTTTCCAGGTGGGCGCCTTGTGACTTAAAAACTTGAAATAAATTCCCTCGTTTTCCAGGTGGGCGCCTGCTGACTTAAAACTGAAATGAATTCCCTCATTCTCCAGGTGGGCGCCTGCTAACTTAAAACTTTAAATAAATTCCCTCGTTCTCCAGGTGGGTGCCTGATGTTGACTTAAAACTTGAAATGAATTCCCTCGTTTTCCAGGTGGGCGCCTGCAATATGACAACATAGACAAAACAGAGAAAATTTTCTGCCCCAATTTGTACCAGGAACATTCATTGATTGTTAGTTGCATCCCATTATCCAGGAGGGTCCTGAAAACTTAAAACTAGATCCCATTATCCAGGAGGGTCCTGAAACTTAAGACTGAACTTATCTGGAACATATTTTCCTCATGGGGAATTCCTAGCACAGCAAACAAGATTTCTTTCCCCTGCTTAAAACAAAAAAAAGTTTGTCAGTTTGAAACTGTGGCGGTTAGTTTGTGGCATCCTTGCTGAAGGTGTCTGCTTCTGCCACTATCCTGCTTCATTCTGATTAGCTGCTTCGGGCTACGAAGAATTGTTTGACCTTTCAATCGGACCTCGAACACAAAACCTCTGAATGACTTGAATCCCTTACACTCAACTCGTCGTATAACACTTTCATTCTGACAACTGTGGAACCTTTGCATTTCCTACAAATTCACGAATCACTTGACCAACTGAACTTCAGTTACCATCGCACTGCTCATTCTAAACCATGTCACTTGGAATGTGCCTGGCCAAATCGCTTGGTGCAAATAAAAAGCTGGTAATGAGCTTTGAAGTCCTTTCTTGCTTGCTTAACAAAAGACTAATTTGACAGAGACTTAGAAAAATAGACCCAAAAGAAACGAAGCGAAGTGACTTCGAGAATTAGGAATAATAAAAATAAACTGAGATGACTATTTGAAGAAAAATTGAAAAGAGACTTATCTGAATGAATCAGCTGGCTCTAATGATCATGACATGCATTTCAGATTGATCAGCCTAATCCATTCAACTAATCATATTTCTGTTCATGTCATGTCTTCATACTTCAAAATCCAGGCTTTTAACGATCCAACTTTTCCGTAAAGTCACCAACCTCTTTTGACTTGTAGTGCCCCGAAGGGTTTTCACCAACAAGCCTCTCTCATTTGTCCATCTCTCAACTCACCGCCACCTTACGGTGCCTGTGAGGGTTTTCACCAATAAGACTCTCTCATTTTAAATTTTTCCTCAGCTCACCATCGCCTTATGGTGCCCATGAGGGTTTTCACTAATAAGACTCTCTCATTTTAAATTTTTCCTCAGCTCACCATCGCCTTATGGTGCCCATGAGGGTTTTCACTAATAAGACTCTCTCATTTTAAATTTTTCCTCAGCTCACCATCGCCTTATGGTACCCGTGAGGGTTTTCACCAATAAGACTCTCTCATTTTAAATTTTTCCTCAGCTCACCATCGCCTTATGGTGCCCGTGAGGGTTTTCACCAATAAGACTCTCTCATTTATTCACTTTTCCTCGTGCCTGTGAACAAAGGTGCTACCCATGATGCAAATAATACCTCCATCTCACTTGACTTGGCATCCTCAAAGTTGATCAGAAGGTCTTTCTTTGGAATGTAGTGTAGGTTTTGGATAGGGTTAGAAAGAAAGGGTGGCATGCAGACTCAAAATAATTTAAGATGAAGGGTTTCAAAATTACAACTTTTGGAATCAGATCTTTTTACAAAACTAAAACTTCTGCCCCAGTTTCTTTGAATCTGGGGAATTTTTGGATTTTTATTTTGATGGGACCGAACCGTGTAAGGGCTGCCTACGTATCCTTAAAAGGAATCAGGTCAAACGTAGTTCAAACTAGTAAAAGTTATTTTTTTTTTGCTTCTATTTTTCTTTTTCTCCTATGTTTTCTCTTTTCCTTCTCTTTTTCTTCTGCTTCTATCTTTTCCTTCTTTTTTTTTCTTTTCTTTGATATTTCTAATTCTGCTTCTAACTCCAAAAGAGGGGTATGAAAGAAAATAAATAAGGCTCAAAAAAGGGGTAACAAATGATAAAAGTGTTTGGGATAGTAGAGTAAAAATGCCTTCATCATTCCAACTTTGAACATGCCCAGTACAAAATGCGATTGAAGATAAGCAAAGAAATCATACATAATATCTCTTGACTGCATCGAAATTGATGGCCATATCCACACATTTACCTTCTATGTCTGTTAAATACAAAGCACCATTGGGCAACACCTTCATCACAATGAAAGGCCCCTTCCAGTTTGGGGCGAACTTGCCTTTAGCTTCAGCCTGATGTGGAAGGATGCGTTTCAATACCAGCTGACCCAACTCAAATTTTCGGGGACGCACCTTCTTGTTGTATGCTCTTGCCATTCTTCTCTGATACAATTGACCATGGCATACTGTCGCCAATCTTTTTTCATCAATCAAACTCAATTGCTCTAGCCGGGTTTTGACCCACTCATCATCATCAATTTCAGCTTCAACAACGATCCGCAGGGATGGAATCTCAACTTCCACAGGTATAACTGCCTCGGTTCCATATACCAGCAAATAGGGAGTTGCGCAAGTGCGAACAGTAGTGCGATAACCCAGTAAAGCAAAAGGTAACTTTTCATGCCATTGCCTAGAACCTTGCACCATCTTACGAAGTATCTTCTTTATGTTCTTGTTAGCAGCCTCAACAGCTCCGTTTGCCTTAGGACAATATGGAGTGGAGTTTCGATGCATGATCTTGAACTGTTGGCATACCTCTTTCATCAAATGACTATTGAGGTTAGCAGCATTATCTGTGATGATTACTTTGGGAATTCCGAACCGGCAAATGATGTTTGAATGAACAAAATCTACGACTGCCTTCTTGGTCACGGACTTGAAAGTTACAGCTTCGACCCACTTGGTAAAATAATCAATGGCCACAAGAATAAACCTATGCCCGTTTGACGCTGCCGGCTCAATCGGTCCAATGACATCCATGCCCCAAGCAACAAAGGGCCAAGGTGCAGACATTGTGTGCAACTCAGATGGCGGGGAATGAATCAAATCACCGTGCACCTGGCATTGATGACATTTGCGAACGAAGCTGATGCAATCTCGTTCCATGGTGAGCCAATAATAACCTGCTCGAAGAATCTTCTTCGCCAAGACATACCCACTCATATGTGGCCCGCAAACCCCGAAATGCACTTCGGCCATGATAGTCGAGGCTTGTTTAGCATCTATACACCTTAATAATCCTAGATTTGGAGTTCTCTTGTACAATATTCCCCCATTTAAGAAAAATCCGCTAGCCAGACGTCGAATGGTTCTCTTTTGATCGCCTGTGGCATGTGCCGGATATACCCCTGATTTGATGTATTCCTTGACATCATGGAACCAAGGCTCGCCATCAAGTTCCTCCTCAACCACATTGCAATAGGCATGCTGATCACGGATTTGGATTTGCAGAGGGTCGACGTAATTCTTATCTGGATAGTGTAACATTGACGCCAGAGTAGCCAAGGCGTCGGCAATCTCATTATGAATCCTGGGAATATGCCTGAATTCTACCGACCTGAATCGTTGACAAAGATCATGCAGACATTGTCGATACGGTATGAGCTTCAAATCCCGAGTCTCCCATTCTCCCTGAATCTGGTGAACCAACAAATCTGAATCTCCCAAAACTAATATTTCTTGAACTCCCATGTCTATAGCTAGCCTCAAACCCAGAATGCATGCCTCGTATTCAGCCATGTTGTTAGTGCAATAAAATCGAAGTTGAGCTGTTACGGGGTAGTGATGCCTTGTTTCAGAAATGAGTGCAGCCCCTATTCCGACACCTCTCATATTAGCAGCCCCATCAAAGAAAAGTTTCCAACCTGGCTTTTCATCATGATCAGCCTCGTCAACATACATCACTTCTTCATCAGGAAAATAAGTCTTCAGTGGCTCATATACTTCATCCACCGGATTCTCGGCCAAGTGATCGGCTAGGGCTTGGGCTTTCATCACGGTCCGAGTCACATAGATGATGTCAAATTCTGTGAGTAAAATCTGCCACTTTGCCAACCTCCCTGTGGGCATAGGCTTCTGAAAGATATACCTTAGAGGATCCATGCGAGAAATGAGGTAAGTAGTGTAGGATGACAGATAATGCTTCAACTTTTGCGCCACCCAAGTCAGGGCGCAACATGTCCTTTCAAGAAGAGTATACTTAACCTCATAAGGAGTGAACTTCTTGCTGAGGTAATAAATGGCTTGCTCTTTCTTGCCCGTGATGTCGTGTTGACCCAACACACAACCAAAAGAATTATCCGTGACTGTCAAATAGAGGATTAAAGGTCTCCCAGGTTCTGGCGGGACCAACACAGGGGGGTTCAGCAGGTAATTCTTGATCTTATCAAATGCTTCCTGACACTCATCGGTCCACTTAACCGCAACATTCTTCTTTAGCAACTTAAAGATGGGCTCACAAGTTGTCGTGAGTTGAGCAATAAACCTGCTGATGTAGTTTAACCTCCCGAGCAGGCTCATCACCTCAGTTTTATTCTTTGGTGGTGGTAATTCTTGGATGGCCTTAATCTTTGACGGGTCCAACTCGATACCGCGTCGACTGACTATGAATCCCAATAGTTTCCCCGATGGTACACCAAATGCACATTTCGCCGGATTGAGCTTGAGGTTGTACCTGCGGAGCCTTTGGAAAAACTTTCTCAAATCCCCAACATGGTCAGACTGTTTCTTTGACTTTATGATCACATCATCTACATAAACCTCAATTTTCTTGTGTATCATGTCATG
Source organism: Nicotiana tabacum (assembly GCF_000715075.1). Classification (NCBI taxonomy): domain Eukaryota; kingdom Viridiplantae; phylum Streptophyta; class Magnoliopsida; order Solanales; family Solanaceae; genus Nicotiana; species Nicotiana tabacum. Next base: position 58,750,555 of record NC_134081.1, on the reverse strand, counting down.
GAATATGGTAATCATTGCCCTCATGTAAGTTGCCCCAGCATTCTTTAAACCGAATGGCATTACTCGGTAGCAATACGTCCCCTATGGCGTAATGAATGCTGTCTTTTCTGCGTCTTCCTCGTCCATCAGGATATGATGATATCCCGCATAACAATCCACGAAAGACCCGATCTCATGCTTGGCACAATTATCAATCAGAATGTGGATGTTCGGCAATGGAAAGTTATCCTTTGGACTTGCTTTGTTGAGATCACGATAATCAATATACACCCTCGTCATACCATCCTTCTTTGGTACTGGTACCACATTAGCTAACCAAGTGGGATATTGAGTGACCCGAATGACTTTTGCCTCCAGTTGCTTTGTGATTTCTTCTTTAATCTTCACACTCATGTCAGTCTTGAACTTTCTTAACTTTTGCTTGACAGGAGGGAATGTAGGGTCAGTTGGCAATTTATGAGCTACCAAATCAGTGCTCAAACCCGGCATGTCATCATACGACCATGCAAAGACATCTTTGTATGCAAACAGTGTTTTGATTATTTCTTCCTTGATTTGCGGTTCCAGATGCACACTTATCTTGGTTTCCCTGACATTATTTTGATCCCCTAAATTGATTGCTTCGGTTTCATTCAAATTAGGCTTGGGTTTTTCTTCGAAGTGTTTTAGGTCTCTACTGATTTCTTCAAATGCCGCTTCTTCATCGTATTCTGTTTCATCATCACCCTCTACTTCTTAGATCATTATTTCAGAATTAGATTGGCTTTTAAGATTTGGCTGAAAATTCCTCATGCATGTCATGTCATTGAAACCAGCATAAAAAGAACTGTACAGAGAGAAAAAGCAAAAAACAAAAATGAAACGCTATCAGGATTAATGGAAAATTAGAAATTGTATTTTATTGAAAATAAGAGGATAGAAGGGTTTATACATTGAAACAAGCAAAAACTAAGAAAAATCTGGATTACAACCCTGGAATAAACCAGATGACAGAAAGGAAAACAAAGTAAACTGCCAAAACTCCTTCCGGATGGGGAGAGGAGTAGCTTTCCAATTGCTAAGCTTCACATTTGGCCCAACAAGCTGCACATCGGCATTACTGGAACCTTTCCCGATTTCGACCATATTAACCTCATCAAACAGACTCTGGAACCTCTTGATCAGCTCTTCATCAAAGTCGACCACAGGTTTTGGGACCACTGATATTGGGCGTTTGGCGACCCCTAACTTGACGAAAGACTTGGAGATATGTGGAACAGGTTTAGGGAGTGACCATGCCTTTCCTTTCAAACTTTTAGCCTTTTTCACGTCCTTCCCTGTGAGTGTGAATCCCAAACCAAATGTACCGAAACTTTCACGTGGACACACCGGATGCACAATACCCTGCAGAGATGAACCCAGACCTTTGCTCGGCAGAAAACCATTCTTCAACATTTCATTTGCTACCATGACAGACGCGGATGGTATCTTCGGACCTAGGATGCATTCTCCTTTGGGAATTTTCCCGACAGACACTGTTTCGAACATTTGGTAAACCCAAGGCCCTTTATCATCTTCAACTTCAATAAATGGAACGATTGTGTCATTGTAAGCAGATGAGTTCTCATCACCATGCACAACTATTTCCTGCCTGTCCCATTCGAACTTTACCATTTGATGCAGAGAAGACGGGATTGCCTTGGTAGCATGGATCCAGGGCCTGCCCAACAACAGGTTATAGGAGACAACCACATCTAGCACTTGGAACTCCATAGTGAACTCTACTGGCCCTATTGACAAATTGAGCATTATATCACCGACAGAATCTTTCCCTCCTCCATCGAAGCCTCGAATGCATACATTATTAGTGTGGATCCTTTCAGTGCCAATCTTCAACTTTTGCAAAGTGGACAGAGGGCAAATATTTGCACTAGAACCGTTATCTACCAGTACCTTTGAGACAGCAGAATCCTCGCACTTCACTGTGAGATAAAGAGCTCGATTGTGTTCTGTACCCTCTATAGGGAGTTCATCATCTGAGAAAGTGATCCTGTTTGCTTCGAAAATCTTGTTAGCAATCTTTTCCGAGTGGTTCACCGTGATCTTATCAGGAACATGAGCCCCGTTCAAAATCTTCATCAGGGCTTTGCAGTGTTCATCTGAATGTATCAGCAAAGACAAAAGAGAGATCTGAGCTGGTGTTTTCCTCAACTGTTCTACAATGGAATAGTCTTGCATTTTCATCTTTTTCAGGAATTCCTCAGTCTCTTCTTCGGTGACCGACTTTTTTACTGGGATGTGGCTGTCCTTGAATGGCTTGGTTTTCCTCAGTTCTTCTGGGGTAAAACATCTCCCAGAACGAGTCAGTCCTCCAGTTTCATTGACTTCTTCCTCTACTTCTTTCCCTTTGTATGTTACTATCACCTGTTTGTAATTCCATGGGACGGCCTTTGTGTTAACCATTGGTAACTGGGTCACTAGCTTAATAATAACGGGGGTAACACGAGCCCCTTCCACGATTATGACAGGCTTGCCCGGGACCCTTGGCACGACCACTTTTTGCTTTTCCTTGTTCGCTTCAACATCAACCGGAGGCCCTTTCACAACCCATACAGATGGCTTCACGTTGAGCGTGCTTGGCTTCTCCGACATCCCTTCAACTGTCAAAGGCGTTGCCTTTGCAGAATCTAGAGCTTTAATTGGACCACTTTCGCTAGCCCGGATCATCATGACAGACTTGGAAGAATTCTTGGGCTCCCCATCCTTATGAACTATCTCGATCATATGTGTCTCTACATGGGCCGGCAAAGGATTTTGGTTGATGTTTGGCGCTTCTAGGCTCTGGACCACAATTTGATTTGTATCAATAAGTTCTTGGATCGCCCTCTTCAAATGCCAGCACTTCTCCGTGTCGTGCCCCGGGGCATCAGAACAATACGCACATCTAAGGGAGTAATCAAGGTTCCTTGGAGGCGGATTTGGTATCTTTGGCTCAATCGGCCTCAAAACGTCCAACTGCCTCAACCTCTGAAACAAACTGGTATAGGACTCTCCAAGAGGGGTGAAGGTTTCTTTCCGCTGCTGCCTCTCTTTTCTGTAATCTGGCCTTGGTCGAAAACTTGGACCAGTAGGGTTTTGGTATGGTTGTGGGGGTGTATAAGGATTTTGTGGGGTTGGAGCACGCCATTGCGGGTAAGGAGGGGGTTGAGCATATGACTATGCGTGGAGAACATGGTATTGGGGTAGCCCGACAGAATATCGAGGGTCTTGTGGTGGGAAATAATGCTGAGATGGATTATATGGAGCTTGGGTGTAGGTTTGAGGCCGGGGTTGAGTTTGGGTGTACTGGTAAGGCGGACACCTTGGGCCATGCCACGATCCGGAGACAAACATAGCGACATCTTCTTTCTTCTTTTTGCCTAATAGGCTTCCGGTGCCACTTTGAATTGCCTGTGTGGTTGCTTTTATGGTAGAGTAGCTCATGATCTTGCTTGACTTGAGTCCCTCTTCCACCATTCCTCCCATTTTTACCACATCGTTGAAGGACTTACCTATGGCTGAGATCAAATGGCCAAAGTAAGTGGGCTCTAGGGCTTGAAGAAAGTACTCGACCATCTCATCTTCCTCCATTGGAGGGTAGACTCGTGCATCTTGTTCTCTCCATCTGAAACCATATTCCCTAAAGCTTTCATTGGGCCTCTTCTTGACCTTGGTCAAAGATAGGTGATCCGGGACTCTATATTGTACTGAAAGTGCCGAGCAAAAGCCTGAGCCAAGTCATCCCATGTGTACCACCTGCTAGTGTCTTGGCGGGTGTACCATTCTAAAGCTGCCCCACTCAGACTCTGACTGAAATACGCTATTAATAATTCATCTTTCCCACCGGTGCCTCTCATATTGCTGAAAAAGCCTCTCAAATAGGCCACGGGATCTCCATGTCCATCGTACAGGTCAAACTTGGGCATCTTGAACCCAGCGGGCAGTTGGACATCCGGAAATAAGCATAAATCCTTGTAAGCCACACTTACTTGGCTTCCTATCCCTTGCATGTTCTTCAAAGATTGCTCTAGACTCTTCACTTTCCTGAACATCTCGTCCTGCTCCATATTCCGGGATGGTTTCTCAGTTTCGACAGGAGGTTCAAAGTGAGGGGCATGGGAATAAGGATCCGCGACTTTGAAAGTTGGTTCCGGGACATGATATTGGGTATCTGGAGCTTGAAACGCGGGTTCACTAGAAAATCTGTGAAGAGTGGCTCGCGGAGGGGCTACGAAAACAGGAGCGAATGTCGGAGCATGGTATGAGGTTGTTTTGGCTGGTAGGGCATGAAAGGTTTGGGACGAGGTGCTAGGATAATGATGATAAGGGGTAAAGCCTGGTGCGTGCTGAGGGGAAAGGTCAATGGTAATGGGATCTTGGGCTTGTGACAGTGGTGGGATGGAAGCGGGATTTTCTGGGTAGTTAGCGGGGAATGAAGGTGGAGGATGCCCCCCGATCCAGGCTTGATACATTTCTGCCATTTGATGCTTCAACTTGTAGACCTCCTCTTTCAATTCAGACTCCGATTCTACAATCTCCCTTGGCGGGTCGACAACACCCGTGTCCGATTCTTTGCTAGTCATGACTGCCTTGCACTTTGATCTGGTGTTATAGGGATGACTTGCCAGGATGCCAACAAACTAACCACCTAAAACAGAACCTGTCTTTATGCACACACAACAACTTGGTCAGTTTTAAAGCAATTTACAGATAGGTAATCGCATATTGGGGATGCAATGCACCTGAGCAGTTAAACGTTTCTAAATGCTTTGCGACGGCTCATATGTTTCATCCCGGCTTTTCCAAATTCTCCAATCCTGATTTTCCCTCTCTCCTTTGCTATGTTTCACTCTTTTAATACTTATTCTTTCCTCTTTTCTTTAGTTTGGCCCCTCTTTTCTTTCTTCCCTCATTTTCTCTCTTTTTCTCTCTCTTCTTTTCTATTTTCTTTTAAGAATATGATCGAATCCTATGGGGATTGCCTACGTATCATGACGCCGCATGAATCAGATCATTACGTAGTTCAGAGAAATAGATACGAAATAATTTATTTCATTAACAAAAGACATCTTTTTGGATTTTCTATCACAAGGACTAAAAGTAGCGATGACTACAAAAGGAAAATCTACAGACTCGAAATATAGTAATAGACAACCTTGACAAAGACGAACAAGACTCGGAGAAAGTAAAATACAGACTACTAAAGGAAATCAAAAATACATAAGAGCCTCCACTGGCACTCCGGAGGCTTGCGGGACATCAGCCGGTCTCCGCACAGGCCTGCGGGCAATATCTTCTTGAAGGCGGTCTAGGTCAACCATCACCTGTCGGACGAATGTCATTACAGAAGCAAAAAACATAGACTTGGTCATGTCTTCACATTCGTGGCACTTCATTACAACATAATCAGCTATCTCTTTAACCCTTATTCTGATGACACCCTTTTCTTGAAGCAAACGTCCAATCTGCTGGGCCCGAGCCTCTAACACTTGTGTATCTGTGTTGCTTTGGTCTTGTAACTGTTTCAGGCTTTCTTGTAGTTGGTAAATCAGTGCATAGCAATGCTCTCTTTCTGTCTTGAAATCCTTCGTTTGCTTGATCATTTCTTTTTCCAAGGCAACCAGCTTTTTTTGCAAAATTGCTACTTCTTTGTCATATTTCTGCTTCAACTGGTGGGCTAATCTAGCGTGTTCTTCCGCACCTTTGGCCAGCCTTGCTTGAGCATTGAACAAGTCCCTTTCGGCCTTTGTCAAGTCAAAACCGTAATAATGCACTTTTCGCCTCAGGTTGGTTATAATTTTCTCATCTCTCTCACTTCTTGCTGGTGTCTCGGCGGCTATTTTCATTCTCTGGATTTGGGCTCGAAGGGCTTCATTTTCCTTGGCCAAACTCTTCTTTTCCCCTGCATTTTCAGCTGCCTGCAAACTACTATCAAATTTGATTTTTTCCATTTGTCCTTCTAGCTTGTTTATAGTAGTTTGGTATTCCTTTTCTTTAGCCAACCAAACCCATTGCTCTCGTGCTCCATCTGTGAATTGTCGGACATGGGGCCTTTTGGCGGGCTGTTCTGGCTCTTGACCGGCCCAACTTCTTTTCCTATACCACGTGGCGTAGTTGGATCCTACTTCACCTATGGACAAATCTCGTACTTGAGTCTGTGGTTCCAGGAACCTGCATTGGTGCCAAATCTGGCGAACCCTTTCTTTTGAAAACGTGGCTTTCGGGCATATTTCAATAACCTGTGGACTCAAATCTTCATCATAGGGGATTGTTTGGTATCTGCCCAACTGGCGTAGGACCCGATGTGGGGCATATGGCTGAATACTCCGAAGACCCATTAATAAAAGAAAGCACACTCCGGCGGACATGTAGATAACTTCGTCGACCGGGAGCCAACCGAAAGTCCACTCAATTCGATTTGCGTTTAAAGAACCCAAATACGTGAACCATGCCTCAGTACCTTCTGGCAACTCATGCCTCAGTCCGGTCAGTCTGTAGTTCGATGCAATTGAGTCTGGTCAGTCCGTAGTTCATGTAACCTGGGCGATGACGAAGATGTTCTACAAACCACATTTGTAAAAGCAAGTTGCAACCCTCGAAAAACTTTGTCCCGGCTCGACAAGCGGTTAAAGCTCGGTAAATTTCTGCGAGAATCATCGGTATGATAGTGCCATTGGCCTTTTTGACCATAAAGTCGGCCAATCCTGCAAGCCCCAATTCTATATGTCCGTCACTTCTTGGGCATATCAGAGTACCTAAAAATGCCACCACAAAGGCCAGACCCCTACGTGCTTCCCATTTGTCTTTATTCCCCTAATGATTCAAACCAGTGTCCGGAGCCTCAAATCCGTAGGGGTCTCCATACCGGCTGTATAAGAAACGGAATGTGCAGAATCCTCCGGCTAAATTTTTATCTTTAACCTGCCGGCTAATACTGAGGAGGTCCAAAAACTTATGAGGGGTTACAGTTCTTGGTGCTACTGGATATTGATGCCTTAACTTCCCTTCGAAACCAACATAACCTGCTACCTTCTCTAGTGTAGGGGTCAACTCGAAATCAGAGAAGTGGAAAACATTGTGTGTCGGGTCCCAAAACGGTATCAAAGCTTCGATTATATCAACCCTTGGTTTAATTTTCAGAAGACCAGTGAGCCCACCTAAAGCCTTTGTCACAGAACGCTTGCCGACCTCCCCCAGGTCGTTCCACCACATATGGAGTCCTAGCGGAATCTCGTCTACGACTCGAAAAGGTATTTTCTCAACGGTGTTCATCCTGCACATTTTATTTAAGGCGACTGGTGAAAAACAAGTGACTTTTTTTTTATATATATATATATGTTTTTTTTTGTGTTTTTTTTTGACCCCAAAAGAAAGATTACTTGTGCAAAACTCAAACAACTCAAAACCACCTTTGCAAATACGACCCTTCAGCCCTTCAGAAAAAATGAAAATTTTAAAACTGTGCTTGCTAAGTGGTCAGAATTAAGAAAAGAGCCATAGGTGGCTATTTTTTGTAAAACAAGCCTTTCGGCGTCTCGTCGAGAAGCTTCTGGCTATTTGGACAGAAAAGGGCATCCCCTAAATTTATTTATGACAAAATGACGCATTCTCATATTTTTTGGTTATTTTTGCAAAAACGGGGCCGGACCCGATGAGGGTTGCCTACGTATCTAACATCCGGTGAGAATTAAACCCGCGTAGTTCGGTCAATTTTGATGTACAGAAAGATATGATTTGTTTTGAAATGATTTTCTTTTTTTTTTGAAACTTTAGCAGAGCAACGGGATTTTTTGAATATCAGGATTATCAAAACCGGGCATTTTTCTATCCTACCTCATTCTTGTTTTTTTTTTCTTTTTTCTTTTTTTTAATTTTCTTTCCTTACTCTAGAAACCGGTCAACATACAAGCCAAGCAAATTAATGCACAAGTAGCACGTAAAGGATGCATCAGGATGGTCTTTTAATTTTCGGGTGCACCTATCCTAGACGGACCCAACCCCTGTGTTGAGTCCCCTAAGTCGAATGCACATGATGCAAGCAAACGTACCTACTAGGGATCCGGCATGAGGCTGTGTTATTCTAAGTTTAAATCCTGGGTGTATTGTTCTAGACCTGGCTTACCCGAGCGGACAACTCGAGCCGAGAGGGGGCAGCGTACCGGGAATACAGAAGCTTCACTGGCTTTGCAACTTGTCCCAACCTCGTTCTAAAATTAGGATATGACTCTAACAGAAAAGAAGCCACGCGAAGCGCACGCTCCCCAGAAGATTTAGAAGACTCAGAGAGAAGAAGGGTTTCGCAGCAGTTTATATACAGTTCAAACAATATCAAAGCGGTAAAGAGCGGCATTTAGCACATTAGGCTCAAACACGCGAAAAACAGATAATAGACAAAAACCAAGTATAACAGCTATTCTAAGCTCGAATTCTGAACCCTGAACCAGAGATTCTGGGTTCGATCCCCAGCAGAGTCGCCAGCGCTGTCACACCTCCTTTTTCCCATGGGGGATAGGGGAGTTTTTCCAATTTAAGTGACATAAATCGAAATGGGATTATTTATTAAATTCAGAGTCGCCACTTGGAATAAGTTATGGTGTCCCAAGTCATCGGTTTATTTTAAATCCCAAATCGAGAAAATTTGACTCTATTTATGGTCTACGAACACAGAAGACCGGGTAAGGAATTCTATTAACCCGGGAGAAGGTGTGAGGCACTCCCGAGTTCCGCGGTTTTAGCACGGTCGCTCAACTATTAATAATTTGGCCTAATTATCTGATTTATTACATATTTGAAACTTACGGTACATTGTTTATCTTCTAACCGCTTTTAATTGTTTATGGAATTATTTTTGGAACAAGTCACGATGTCGTACACTTGTCATTTTGGCACACGTTGCAAACCGCGCCACATGAAATATACCCGCGATTTACGACATGCTTGTTTTTATTATTGTTTGAAGTTGTGGTCGAGTCACGTGAAACGCACACTCGAATTGGGGTTACGTATCATAACTATGCCACGGGAACCGTACCCATAGTCACGATGATTTATTATTAATCGCGCCTAAAGCAAAACTATGCATATTCATGGTTTGATTATCCTAAAGTTCGAGATTGCATGTGAGGTACAAACGTTATGGAGATATACTGTAGGAGCCAGATCATTCTTTCCTGAGGGTTTTAGACTATTCAAGATGACATTTAATTTCCAGAAGCAAACATTATATGGAATTATAAACTAACATGTTATCAACTCAATTTAATTTATGAGATAATCGACAGCCAACCAAGAAAATGATCGAACTTGATTCAAATTTACAGCACAAGTACATTCTGAATTTGCAACACTAGTATAATAACACCTCGGCTACACCAGCTCTGAACAAATACACGATCAGGCCCTATTACTGGGCTCCATACCCCAGGCCCAACGGCCTAAGGTCCAGACTCGTTCAAAGGACTCCCAACTGGCCCAAGTTACAAGTCTGGCCCATTTATGAAGTCCCTGTTAAGACGAAATCTGGAGAAGAACATCATTCACCCAAATTTCGAAACCATGTGTAAAGCTAAATTAGAGGTTAAATTTACAAAGATAGCCTACTCCATAGCTACTGATTACAATAGCTGAATTCATGAATTATTACAAACCTTTTCAAAACAAATCTTGTACAAATCATTCATCAGCAGGCAACCCTCAAACTTAATGTTACAGAAGACTTAACTATTGCTATCAAGGGCACTTTGCTTATGAAGCCCTTTATTACACAACATAATGCCTAACGTGACCCTGAGCTTCCTACCTGAGGACTTCTGCTTCCAATTACTCTCCCAAACTTACGAAGATATAGCCATTGGGCTATTCTTCATAAACTGTTTGGCGAATCAAATGGCCCACATGTTCAGGTTTGACTAAGGTACTGCTGGCAGTCTCATCCAAACAAAGTCATTTTTTCTTGAGAATGTATATTAACAGCAATAGGAAGAAAAGAAAAAGCAATACAAATGGTCAATCCAAGCAAAACAACTTAAACAACATTTAGAACTAACAAGCCAGACATACAAGGCTGAAACACGCAACATGTCACTATGAACGAACTAAATCTGCCCTTAAAAAAAAATATCAGCAATAAGAAACTATTTAAATACATTAGGATTTAAGTCAATACATCGAAAACACAGTGATAAGTCAACAAAGAGAAAATTAGCAATCCCTTTTGAAGCATAACCAATGTATAGAATTGTGATAAATACCTAACAACAGATAGACCAGCTGAAGAGCCAAATAAAGGCCAAGAGAGAAATAAACAACCAGCAAAACTGAGTAGCAACCAAGAAAACCAAGCAACAATCCTAGCCTTAAAGCTGAGCCTCAAACACAGCTAGTCAACAGCAGCAGCAAACCAGAGAAAAACAGCCTTAAATCTGGGAATTTCCAGTATTCTCTAGAAGAAATCCATCAGAAAATGAGAAGAAGATTCAATTTCAAAGAATTCTCCCTAAAATCTTTCTATTCCCAATTGTATTTGAGAGGAATAAAACTCAGTCTAAAAAAAAATCCCCCTTCGTCTCTGTGTGAAGGGTGTATATATAGGCTATCTAAAATCAGAGAAGGTCTGTTGGGGGGAAGGAATATGTCAGCGTGAATTCAGGGAAGAATAGACGAGGGGAGGGAACCTTTTTTCAACTGAAAAATGCCAACTGTGCCTTCTAAAAACAGACTATCTGCTTAGGCTTGGGCCAAATGTTATGACCTAAATGGCCCAAGACCAAGCCCAGATCCGACATTAAAGAAAACAGACCATAAAAGAAATGAGACAACAAATGCCATATTTCAAATAAAATCAGAGATTTGACTAAGTACTTAACTTTTAATTAATCTATATCAGTTTATTAGTTGAACAAATTGAACATGCAATTAACGACGAAGCTTAATCAACCAACTGGAAAAAAGAAAAAGAAGGAAAAATGACAAAACAAAAACAAACAAGAAAAACACAGAGCCGGAACATATGAGGAAAAAGAATACTAATTTAAACGCTAAAGAAATGAGTAAACGAAACAACCCGACGGGCAACGGGAACGATGAACTCTAGCCACGAATCGATGAAAGGACCGGACTCTGGTAACTTCAAAACGGGTCGAGACTAGCCTAGAATAAATGCTCTCAACAAGATTACTCGATGTATGTGAGTCTTGAACTAAAATAAACAGAAACACCAAAGTAATTTAGAAATAAACCAGACTAGGGTTTTTCTGGAATTTTAGATCTAAGATTCGCTAATTTTGGTGGGGTTTTTTTTTGATGAAATTGATGGGAGATTAGGGATTAGGAGGGTATGAGGGTTATAGGGTGCGAGTTTGAGAGGATTTGGAGCGGTGCCGCCGGCGTGGGATTCTGGGCGGCTAGGGTTTGGAGTGAGTTTGAGAGAGAGAGACGAGGGGTTTGGGGGGCGGCTAGGGTTTGTGTGAGCGAAAGAAAAGAGAGGGAAATGGGAGGGGTCTCCAGGGTTTGGGGGGGGGGGATCCGACAGATATAAGGGTTGGGGGAGGGGGGAGTTGCAGGCCGTCCGATCAGAGGAGATCAACGGCTGAGATTGCTGTTAACGAAACGACGTCGTTTCGGTTTAGTGACGAGGCTGGGCCGGGTGAGGGGGTTTGTAGGTGTTGGGTTGGGCGAATTTCGGGTAATTGTTTTGGCCAAAATTGTTTTGGCCCAAATTTGAGACCAAAACAGGTTTTCTTTCTTTTCTTTTCTTTTTTTCTTGATTTTAAATCCTAATAAAATTAATTAAAACCTAAATTAAGTCTTAAATCAATCTAATTTTTAGAAATAAACCTAGTTATCTATTTTACCATAATTAATTAAATTAGACTAATGAAGAAAGAATTACTAATTTGCATTTTACCACAATTAATTAATTTAGACTAATGAAGGAAGAATTACTAATTTGCAATTTAAAGCTAAAATATAAAAATGACTCATATATATATTTTTTTGATTTTCGTTTAATAATGCAATTAACTCATGCAATTAAATCCTAAATGCAACTAGATCTAAAATGTTATGCACAAAATACTTTAGACATTTTGGGATTTTTCTTATGATTTTAGAATGTTAAATATGCAACTAAATGCAAGTAACTTTTAACCAAAATTCCTACAAATTCTACAAAACTAAAAACAATTAAGAAAAAATCTATTTGTGAATTTCTATAGGAATATTTTAGTCGGGCAAAAATCACGTGCTCACAATTACTTCATTTAAAATTTAATCTAACTGTGTAATTATACTTGTACAACCAAATTGTAAATTGTAATTACACTGTAATTACACTATGACAAACAAACAGATCGTCGTAATTACACAACTGTATAATTACTAGGCTGTGTAATTACTACCCTAGTAATTATACCAATTCCAATTACCTGATAGCTTTCCAAACAAACCCTTAGTTTTTCCAGCTCTGTTGTTGGATGGGAAAAAGTCCTATCTGGTAGTAACTAGGGCTGTTATACATCCAGCCTTAAGATAATATGAAGTTATTGTCACGATCCAAATTTGTAAGGTGTCGTGACGGCACCTAGTCTTTACGACTAGGTAAGCCTAATATTACGAAAAAATATAATGAAAACACAACATATTGTGAATAACCAAAAGTAGTACCACTCGGCATATACAAAATAATTTTCCAAGACCCGGAATATCACTAAGTCACAAGCTGCTATAATCTATATAGCTCTATACAAAGTCTGAAGATAATAAGGAAAATCTCTAGGCGAGGGAGTAGAAGGGGACTCCGAGGATCTGCGGACGCAAGCAGAAGTACCTTGAAGTCTCCTAGAAACAGCAGCACGCACTAACCCCGATGCTGATAGCTCGCACCTGGATCTGCACATGAAAACATGTGCAGGAAAGGATATGAGTACACCATAATGGTACCCAGTAAGTGCCAAGCCTAACCTCGGTCGAGTAGTGACAAGGTCAGGTCAAGGTCCTACCGGAGTAAATATAATAAATTAAACAGTAAAAGATATAAGTATAGTTTACGGTAACACAGTTAAAGAAATTCTCAAAAATTTAACAGTTAAGGGAGCCCTCGGCTCAGAACAAGGTAAACACAATGGGGAATCTCCCGGGATACCGTCCTGTAGTTCCGAATGAATATGCAGTACATGGGGATCTCCTGCAATACGTCCGTAGTCCCAAAGTAAATATGCAGTGCTGGGGGAAAAATCGGAATACGTCCGTAGTCCCAAAATAAATATGCAGTACAGGGAGATCTCTCGGAATACGTCTGTAGTCCCAAAGTAAATATGCAGTGCTGGGGGATCTCCAGGAATACGTCCGTAGTCCCAAAGTAAATATGCAACGTAAGATGAAATGACAGGTATGACATCGAGTTATACAGTTTATACTGGACACAGATAAGGCAAATAAGGACTTAGCTAAACATGATGCACAGAATGTCAATTAGGCAGTCAAAATACGTAAGCATGCTTCTCTAATCTAACCTAAACAATTAAACATATTAGTGCAATTTAATAAGGGAAAACAGTTTATGATTTAGAAAGGAAAAATGAGATTTTTGCAATAATAGCCCATGTACGTACTCGTCACCTCACGTATACGGCGCCCACACATCAATTAATATCAAACATCCTAAGGGGAAAGTCCCCAACACAAGGTTAGGCAAGCCACTTGCCTCGACTGCTCAAATCAACTTGATATCACGTTCTTGCCACGAGTATCCGACTCCAAATGGCCCGAATCTATTCAAATTAATTGTAAAATGTAAATATAACTACAAGTAATTAATTTAACTAATTAATTCGAAGCTAAAGCATGAAATTAGGAAAAACGCCCAAAAAGTCTCCCCGGGCCCACGTCTCGGAATCGGGTAAAAATTATAAATTACGAACACCCATTCACTCACGAGTCTAACCATATAAATATTTCTCAAATCTGACCACAAATCCCCTTTCAAAACTCGAAATCTTTGTTGAAGAAGTTCTTCCAAATATTTCCCAATTTCAACCCCAAAATCCGAAATTAAATGATGAAATCAACCATAGATTAGTGGAATATAACCATCAAGGAGTTCGGAATCATTACCCAAAAACTTCCTCTAAAAATCTCTCCAAATTTCGCCTTCTACCGAGCTCTCAATCAAATTTTTGTGTTATGAACTCAACCCTCGTTTTTGAACCTTAAATTCTGCCCAGGTGCGTTCTTCTTCGCAAACGCGACATCACGATCGCGAATGCGATGAACAATCTTCCACTGGCCCAAAATTCCTCCTTCGCGAACGTGTACCTTCCACTGACGGACCCTTCGCGAATGCAAGAACCTCTTCGCGAATGCGTAGGCTTAATGCCCGAAGCTTCCTCTGCCCCGTTCCTCTACGCGAACACGAGGACCATATCGCGAACGCATAGGCTTAAGGTCCCACACCTTCGTGAACGCGGGAACAACATTGCGAACGCGAAGAATAACTTAGCTGCCTTTCCCAGATGCTCTACGCGATCGCGAGGCACCTCTCACGAACGCAATGAAGGATTTTTCTGCAATAAAACACCAAAAATCTGCTACTTCTCTAAGTCCAAAAATGACCCGTTGAGCATCCGAAACACACCCGAGACCCCCAGGATCTCAATCCAATACACCAACAAGTCCTAAAACATCATTCAAACTTAGTCGAGCCTTCAAACCACATCGAACAACACCAAATACATTAATTAAGCACGGATTCAAGCCTAAGAATTTAGAATTTTCCAAATTCTACAAACGACGCCGAACCATGTCAAATCTAGTCCGAATGACCTCAAATTTTACATACAGGTCACAAATGACACTATGAACTTACAGCCACTTTCAGAAATTCATTCTGAGCTCGATATAAAAAATTCCACTATCGGCCGAAATCGCCGAAAATTTAACTTTTGCCAATTCAAGCCTAAATCTACTACAGACCTCCAAAACACATTCCGGATGCGCTCCTAAGCTCAAACTCACTCAACGGAGCTAACGGAGTCGACAGAATTCTATTCCGGATCCGTCTTCACACAGTTCCGACTACGGTCTAATTTCTAAGGCTTAAACTCACAACTAGGGACTAAGTGTCCCAAAACTCCCCGAATTCCATAACCAATCACTCATGCAAATCCCAAAAGCAGAAACAAATGTGAAAAAAGAAGATATTAGGGTATCATGGCTTTAATTCTCAAAACGACCGGCCGGGTCGTTACAATTATCTACTTGGACATTCTTTGAAGTATATTTCGTTGATTTCAGTGTTGAGAATTAGCTACATTTCGTGCTTTAATGTATTGAAGACCTTCCTTTAAATGTTGTGAGTGGATGTTTTTATTTTTATTTTTCAGGAGGAATAAATGTATGATGAGGCATGTGCTCATAAAAACATATATAAAATATCATGATATTCAACTAAACGAGAAACTATATCTTTAAGAAATTAAAGAATTTGTGCAGAAAAAATCAGAATCTATATCTTTTAGACTGTGTGCATAAACAAATGTAGGATGTGTTAAGTAAGAACGCAAATATAGGAATGATATTATGTTCCTTTCCATTGTTAGTGTATAGGGTAAAATATTCTATGACACGTGGCCGTCCAAAAGAGGGACACGTGGAACCCAAGACGGGGATGGCCAAGACCGAAGACAACTATTCCGTTTGTCACCGAAAAAAGTAACGTTCATAAAGATGTGATGAATACTCTTCGCCCGGTAGCATTTAATAGAGAATATTCTGTGACATTAAGAATGATTGCCCGTTACAGGAAATTTGACATTTATGTTCACCGTTATATCTTCATCAATGACCCTCATAATTGATATTAAAGAGGGGCACGATCCTAGGATCTCCTTCCCTAGACGTAGCTATAAATAGTAAGCTCAGTTATCATTGTAAAGGACATAAATTTTCTGACAAACTTATGCAACATTCTATTCAAAGCTTAATACAATCTTATCTTCTTACTTTGATTTCATTGCTGTTATGCCCGAAAACCCTATTCCCAAAACTGCTATTTCTGTTATTTCTTCTCCATCTCAAGGCTAAGTATTGCTTAATTCTTTAATTATTTTATTATTTTAGGATCAAATTAATTCACTTATCTATAAACCACGTTAATTTAACTGTACCATTTTACGGGTAAATAGTTTGGCGCCAACCGTGGGGCCTAGACAGTCGTGCGATTAAATTGATCTTTGTCTTTTTTTTTACTAACGTGTTTTGATTATTTTATCTTAGAAAAAATCATAACAAATGGCAGATAACGCTGTTAACAATACGCACAATCCCGAGATTCGAGGGATCAACCTCATTTCGAGGACTCAATCAGTGACACCCATAATGAGGGGAATGACGCCACACCGGTGCATGACAGGCAGTATCATCGACATGTTCGGGAGACAAATCCCGATGATGCTGAGGAGGAATATGTCGTTGACGCGGTAAGGGTCTTGCAAAAGCAACATGCGATCATTCTAGACCACCTTACGCGACAGGATAAGGTTATGACGGAGTTGAACCATGCACTGTCGGGGGCTTCAAATAATGCAAATAGACGAGATCTGATTCCTCCCTGTGCTCCCGTGAATCAAACAACGCAGAGGGTCAACAACAACACTCCTATGGGCGAAGTTGGCTCCGATGGGAGTAGGGGGGAGCAGATCCGACCTAAATAACGAGAACGATCCTTTCAAGAATGAAATTTTATGGTTTATGAGGGAAGTGAATGCCTGCATGGATTAAATCCCGGGCGCGGACTCAAAAGAGTATACTCAATTGCCATACAAGCCAAGTGGGGCACCAGAATTAATCCCGAAGCGATTCAAAATGCCTGATGTGCCAAAATATGACGGAACTTCAGACCCTCAGGAGTACATTACCACTTACATAATGACGGTGAAGATAAATGATTTAGCTCCTCACGAAATTGAATATGTTTTGCTGAAGAAATTTGGAGAAACTCTCACGAGGGGATCCTTGACGTGGTATTCACTGTTACCCGAGCATTCCATAAACTCCTTTGAGATGCTCGCAGGCTCTTTCATCAAGGCTCATGCCGGGGCCAGAAAAGTACAGGCCTGAAAGATCGACATATTCAGGATTGCGCAAGGAGAGTCCGAGTTACTACGAGAATTCGTTACCCGATTCTAGAAGGAGAGAATTTTGCTCCCAGATGTTCCGGATGAATGTGCGGCTGAAGCATTCACCAAGGGATTGAATCCGAGAAGTTCAGAAGCTTCCCGGAAACTAAAGAAAAGCCTGCTTGAGTTTCAAGCAACGACTTAGATATATGTCCACAACCAACATGAGTCAAAGATAAGGATCGAAGATGATCGGATTGGTTTTTCATCGTCGACCAAAGGACGGAAGAAAAATAGAGAAAAATCAAAAGACGATTACGACATGGACAGACGGACTTCGAGGGTCCAGTTTTTTCCCTACGAACGGACCGAAGGCCGCGACAGAGGCTTCCGGATAGTGGACAGGTTCGCCATAGACAGAAGGACTAATCGCGGTTGGAATAATAAATCACTGCAGGATAAAGAAGCGTTAGGGTCACGGGATCCTTCTTAACCCAAGTTACCGGAATACAACTTCAACGCCAGTATAGTGGAGTTGGCGTCAACCACGAGAAACATCAAAGAAGCACGGTTCCTGAAACCAATGAGATCTGATCCCAACCAGAGGGATCCCAACTTATGATGTGAATACCATGGGACAAATGGCCACCAGACATGGGACTACCAATACCTCAGGTAGGAAGTGGAAACATTATTGAAGAATGGTCATCTCAGAGAATTCTTGAGTGACCGAGCTAAGAACAATTATGGTCATAACCGGGACAATACAGAACCCTCAAAATAAGGAGAAAATCCCCCTTGCCAAATGATCAACATGATCTTCGGAGGGAACGAGATCAACGGGGTCACCTTGTCGGTAGAAAAAAAGATGAAAGTATCAATAACCCATAGCAAAAAAGCTCCGTGAAGACGATATCACTTTTACGGAGGCGGACGCGAACGGATTGTTGCTACCAAACAATGACACACTGGTAATTTCTTTAAATATGCTAGATTTTAAGATTAAACGTGTTCTAGTGGATCCAGGAAGTTCGGCTAATATCATATAATGGAGAGCATTGGAGCAAGCTAAACTCATCGGAAGCATTATTCCGGTTACAAAGCTCCTCGCTGGATTCAACCTCGCGAGCGTGATAACACGAGGAGAAATTTTATTACTCACAAACGCCGAATGAGTAATGAAAATAACTCTCTTCGAAGTGGTAGATGGTGATATGGGATATAATATCATTCTGGAAAGGCGATGGTTGCACGAAGGAATTAAGCAGATAGGGGGTGACCAACCGGCGACAAGGGAGATGAATGCAATTTCGGTCTCCAGTAGCAAAGGAAAGGAACGCGCGGCATAGAAATTACAGGAATTGACACCTGCTCCCGAACTAGATAAAGTTAGTATGGGGAAGAGGCATTAGAATATTATCAGGTGCCGAGATATTTCCAGGTTCCAGAAGAGACGGATGCAACGAAATCCACAACGGAAGAGCTTGAGCAAGTTGCATTGTTCGATGAATTCCTAGAAAGGAAGTTCCACTTAGGGACAAGACTGCACCCGGAGCTCATGTCTGACTTTATTAAATTCCTTAAATCTAATGCCGATTGTTTTGCATGGTCACATGAGGATATGACAGGTATCCCGACAAAGGTAGCCGTACATATTTTAAGTTTGGATCCCACCATACCTTCGGTAAGACAAAAGAAACGCCCTATTGCCGAAGCCAGGAATAAATTCGTCAAAGAAGAGGTAACCCGCTTACTTAATATCGATTCGATCTGAGAGGTAAAATATCCAGATTGGTTAGCCAATGTAGTAGTAGTTACTAAGAAGAACAATAAATTTTGCATGTGTGTAGATTATAAAGATCTTAATAAGGCGTGCCCAAAGGACTCGTTCCCACTGCCAAACATCGATCAAATGATTGATGCCACGACCGGGCACGAGTTAATGAGTTTGCTCGATGCTTATTCCGGGTACAACCAAATTAAGATGAACCCGAAGGGTCAGGAAAAGACTTCGTTTATAACGAATTTCGATACATATTGCTACAATGTGATGCCCTTCGGGTTGAAAAATGCCGGAGCTACTTATCAACGGCTCGTGAAAAGGATATTTGAAAATCAAATAGGAAAACTATGGAAGTTTATATAGACGATATGCTCATTAAGTCTTTGAATGTAGGTGATCACTTTAAACATCTGCAAGAAACTTTTGACATCCTAAGGAAGCATAATATGAAACTTAATCCCGAGAATGCGCGTTCGGGGTAAGCTCTGGTAAGTTTTTGGGATTTCTGGTATTGCAAAGGGGAATTGAGGTAAACCCCGATAAAATTAAGGATATAGAAGACATCCCAGACCAACTGTCAAACATGAAGGAAGTCCAAAGGCTCACGGGGAGATTGGCAGCTTTAAGCAGGTTCATTTCCCGATCATTCAAAAAATGTCATCGTTTCTTTGCACTGCTCAAAAAGAAAAATAATTTTGAATGGACCCGGAGTGCCAGCGGGCTTTGAGGGATTTGAAAAAGTACTTGTCAAGACCTCAATTGCTTTCAAAACCAAAAGAAGGTGAAACGTTGTTAGTCTACCTCACTGTTTCGTAAGTTGTGGTAAGTGCAATTTTAGTCCGTGAGGACGAAGGTACGCAATCTCCCACTTATTATGTTAGTAAAATTTTAACAGGAGCAGAAACTCTCTACCCACATTTGGAGAAACTAGCCTTACCTCTCGTAGTCGTCGTGGTGACCACTTTCCCTTTGCGGAACATCCTCTATTAACCCGAGCTCTCAGGTAGATTGGCTAAATGGGCTGACAAAATGAGTGAGTTCGACATAGAATATAAACCAAACACTGCAATTAAGTCGCAAGTCTTGGCTAACTTCGTGGCCGATTTCAGTCCAGGATTACTGCCTATGGCAATAATGGTTGAGTAATGGTGTCGGAATCAACATCAGGAGTTTGGACCTTATTTACGGACAGAGCTTCCACATAAAAGGGTCCGGGCTTGGTATAGTCTTAATCACACCTTCTAGGGAAACCCTAAGGCAAGCCATTAGAATAGTCCCTTTAACTAACAATGAAGCAGAGCATGAAGCTTTGATTGCAGGGATCGAATTGGCCCAGGGACTTGATTCCGAGGTAATCGAAATCAAATGCGACTCACTATTGGTGATA
This sequence comes from Nicotiana tabacum, assembly GCF_000715075.1. Lineage (NCBI taxonomy): Eukaryota > Viridiplantae > Streptophyta > Magnoliopsida > Solanales > Solanaceae > Nicotiana > Nicotiana tabacum. The sequence goes on along the minus strand of NC_134081.1, from coordinate 58,730,253 downwards.
AAGCAGGTCTACGGGATCTTCGAATCTAAAAAGGAGTGCATGCAACAATACGTGGTAAAGGTACAGGCTCTGTTGGCGCGATTTCAGGAGTGGTCGATTGCTCATATCCTGAGGGAAGATAACACAGAAGCAGACGCATTGGCTAACCTTGGATCATCGACGGAAATAAAGGGATCAGAATCTGGGACGGTAGTACAACTGATGAACTCAGTCCTGGATTACTATGAGGTAAATGCGACTAATTTGGTATGAAACTAGAGAAATGAAATCATCGATTATCTCGAGCACGGAAAGCTACCCGAAGACCCCAAATCATTCCGTGCGCTGCGAGCCAAATCCGCGTGATATAGCTTCAAGAGAGGCCAATTGTATAGAAAATCTTTCCAAGGCCCGCTGGCCCGATGCTTAGGGGCATCTGAAGCTAACTATGTCATGAGAGAGGTTCACGAAGGGATATGAAGTAACCATTCGAGCGCAAATTCCTTAGTGTTGAAGTTGGTAAGGGCAGGATATTATTGGCCCCGCATGGAACAAGATACCAAAGACTTCGTACGAAAATGTGATAAGTACCAATGCTACGCACCACTGGTACATCAACCGGAAGAACACTTACATTCGGTTCTATCCCCGTGGCCGTTCATGAAATGGGGTATGGACATCGTCGGACCACTACCGCCGGCTCCCGGAAAGGTAAGATTTCTTTTAATTTTGACTGACTATTTTTCTAACTGGGTGGAAGTAGGTCCTTATCAGAAGATCAGCGAGCACGAAGTGGTGTATTTCTTGTTGGAAAATATAATTTGTAGGTTCGAAATACCAAAAGAGATAGCATGCGATAATGAGCCACAATTTATCGATGCAAAAGTCACAAAGTTCCTCGAAGAGTTAAAAATAAAGAGGATCACATCTTCACCCTATCATCCGAGCGCAAACGGTCAAGCAGAGTCAACGAACAAAGTAATTATTCAAAACCTCAAGAAAAGGTTGGAAACGGCAAAAGGTAATTGGCCTGAGGAATTACCCGGAGTTCTATGGGCATACTAAACAACGGCCAAATCGAGCACAGGAAAAACTCCCTTTTCCCTTGTGTATGGTGCAAAAGCTTTAATCCCAGTAGAAGTAGGGGAACCCACCTTGAGATATTTCCAAGAAGATGAAGAATCAAACAATGAAGCAATGTTAGTTAAATTGGAGCTACTCGATGAGCGCAGGGACTTGGATCATATAAGAATGGCAGCCCAAAAGCAGAGAATGGAGCGGTATTATAATCGAAGAGACAACCTCCGTTATTTCAAAGTAAGAGACTTGGTCCTAAGGAAAGTAACTCAAAACACCCTGGAGCCCAACGCAGGGAAGTTAGGCCCAACGTGGGAAGGCCCCAACTAGATTTCAGCTATCACCGAAAAAGGTTCATATGAATTGGAGAACCAAAATGGAGAAAGGTTGCTTAGCAATTGGAATGTGGCGCACCTCAAAAGATATAATTGTTGATGAACATTATCTGAGCGGAAAGTATGTGCTACACTCTTTTTCACTTCGTTCAATTTTTGTCCTAATTGAATTTTTCTAGCAAGGTTTTTAACGAGGCAGCAACAAAAAGTATACTACGAAGACACTAGCAATAAGACCTTTAATAGCAAGGCACACAAGCAAAGATCTACTCGGGGATGGTTAGATAATCTTTTGCTCTATAGCAAATTCCCACCGAGAAGGTAAGTTTGCTATTGAGCAAAGGTTACCTGACCGTTCACGAGCGCAAACCACTAGAGGGTTGTTAAATAGTCCTTCGCTCGATAGCATAAATTCCTGAGGGGAAGTAAAGTATGTTATCGAGTTAAGGATTATCTAGCAATTCATTGGTGGAATCTTCAAAGATACAAGACTTCCAATGTTCTAATTCGCATTCTTCGCATTCGAACATGGGGGGGGGGGGATATGAAGATACAATGACTGCCACGTCAACCGGGAACAAAAAATCATAAATATAATTGTATCATCGGGACCGAGTACTGCTGACAGCTCCGTAGAAACAAGTTGTACAAATTAGCCACAAGTAATGGCAATTTCTTTTCAACATAGCAAATGCTTATGTACTTTTTGAAAATAGAAGGAATAAAGTGAAATGAAATCCTTTTGTTTTATCATGTTTTTGTCTGAACGATGAATTAACTTTGTCATTTGAAAGTTAAACAAGTACTTCAAATGCTAGTGCCGTAATGAACAGGAGACGTCCTCTTCAAGAGCACCGTAAACATAAGAGGGCCCTCTCTTATAAAAACCCTCACGTTAAAGGGTTGATTTCTGAAGAGCTTATACTTGAAATCAAAATGTCTTCGGGGAAAATACACCCGCAGCCGTATACGAAAGGACGTAAAAAGTAAACTTGCGCAAACACTTACAAAAGCCCTCACGAAAAAGGGTTGATACCCCAGAGCCAAAATGCTTTTGGGGAAAATACACCCAAGGCTTTACATAATAAGACGCAAACAGAAAAACTTGTGTAAAACTCTTAAACAAAAGGAAGAAAATGCAAAGGTTAAAGACTTGCACGAATATTCAAACGAAAGAAAGACTCAAAAAAATACTTGAGCAAAAAGATGTTTCTATTTACAATAACATGCCAAAACGACACATATACAAGAATTGGAAAAAGAAAAGAAAAGCTAAGCTGCAGTATCTCCAGAACCCGGAGGAAGAGAAGTGTCCCCGTCCCCAGAAGCAGTAAATGGATCTACCGATGGCTCAATATTTTGATCTTCACCAGTTTGGCCTTCAGCTTTATCATCCTCCGATTCTTCTTCAGTTCCCGAAAACTCGGAACCGGAACCAGAAGGACCACGAGCATCAGACCTCGCTGGGAGACCACTTTTAGCAGCTAACTCAAGCTCACGGGCCTTAGCAATTTTGGCATCAAAATCAATGATACCAGCTTTAGCCTCTTCCAAGGTTTTCCTCCTCATGTTGTACATAGCATAAGTTTTCTCAACAACGAGGGAAGCCGCTCGCGCTTGAGTTCTTCTTTGAGTTGGGTGACCTCGGCAAAAAGGTTTTCCCGGGCACATCTAACAGACTTGAGGCTAACATCGAGCTCGCGGACAGTAGAGCTAAAAATCTTATTATGCTCAATGGTCCTATTATGCTTCTCCTCCAGCTGGGCATATTTCACCTCTACAACAGCAAGCTCTTCAGCCTTGGAATTCAAGGCTGCCTCTAAGTTGTTCAATCTTTCAGCAGAGGCAGCCTCACGATCGGTTGCAGCAAGAATGACATTATGGACTTCAGCCCATTTAGCCCTAGCCTCTTCAAATTGGACCCTTAACGGGGCAATCTCTTGGCTAAGGATCTCCACTTCCTACTCACTTTGCTGCAAACGAGTTTCCAACACAACAGCCTCGGCAACCTTAGTTTCCAATTCTGAGAGGCGAATAACGGCTTGGTCTCGTTCAACCAAAAGTTGATCCCGCTCAGAGGTAAGTTCCTCCTTTTTCATAATAAACCTTTGAAGGGCCTCAGAAGCAAGAAAGTTGGCCTACAAAGTGAGAAAAACAAACTCAGGATGTGTTTATGCAAAAATAGTAGAAACAACAAAAGAAGTAAAGAATATACTGCTGCGGCGTTGTGCATGGCGTTGTTCAACAAGCACTCTCCCGAGAGAGCATGAATCTTTTCCCAATCCTTCTCTGAAGCAAAAGGCTACAGGTAATTAGTCCACCAGCCGAGATAACAAGTTGTATCCAGTAGAGACCGAAAGAGTAACATTCCTCCTCCCTTGCGGATCTCCTAAGGGGGCAGTATAACTTTTCCTTAAATTCCCATGAACTAGGGACTGGGGAAGAGGAACACTTCCTTCATGATCAAGTATGGCCAGTGGAGGTGATGTGGCAGCTGCTGGTGGAAGAATAGATGCGCATAAAGCAGTTGCTGGTGTAGGCGAAGGTGGAGATGAAGCTGATGGGGTTGAAGAGTGAGAAGCAGCTGCATCAAATGTAGTGCTAGTTGTTGGATGCTTGCCAACGGAAGATGGCAGGGAAGCGGTACTCAGCCCCGCAGCATCGGGCATAGAAATTGGGGCCCGATGATGGGAGTTGGCATTATCTACCAAATTAAACTCTCACCAAAGTGCCGAAACATCGTCCTCGGTTGGTGTAACTATCTCAATAGGTCGAGCATCCTGTTGAGATGATGAGGATCGTCGTCTTCTATGTAGAGAAGCTTCCTCATCACTAGATTCTTCATAATCATCGATCATCACGGTGTCTATGACCGACCCGGAAGGAGGGCCAGTCATCATCACTACCGGAGAAGACTCGGGGGCAGCAATCTTTGCCCTCTTATTCATTTCCCCAGTCGCGAAGGAGCGTCTTCTTTTTGGTTGTTTGTTCTCCGGTCGGGTTCTCCGTAATGATACACTTGTACCCGAAGCATGCCCGGAGATACCTGTTCGAGTAAGCACCTCCTGAAGCAGCCTCGCCGCATCAGCAGAATCAACCAAGATGTCCTCCTCGGGGATAACAATAGAGCCCGCAGGTAGACCTGATTTCATAGACAAGGTATAAGGGATCAATCAAGTTCTTCACATGAAAAATTTAAACATGGTGAGTTTGAATTACCATGATTTTTGGCCTTCAACCCGTATTTAGGGGCCAGTTCTTTCTACAAGCGATTTTCAGGCATCGTAACATCCAAGATCTTCTGGACCCACTGGTCCAAACCTTCAACTGCCGGTGGGATCCATCGAGTTGCTGAAACAGACGAAGGATGGAGGATCAATACTGGTATAGAAGAATATTTAATAAAAGAAATATTAAACAAAGAGCTTACGAGTGCGGTTCCAAGCGGCCGGAAAGGATGAAGCTGTTGCCGGAATGATATCGTTGGTGGAAACTGTAACAAACCATTCCATCCATTCACAGTCGTTGTCATCATCCATGCTAGATAACTGAGCATGGCGGCCACGCTTGCAGAGGTTTATCATTCTCACGTGGAAGATCTTGGGAGAATAGAGATTGATCATATGAGCTAAGGTTAGCTCTTCTCCCGTCTCCTAGCACAAACTCCGAAGGCAAGCAACCGTCTTCCACACAGAAGGACTTACTTGTGCCAAACACACCTGGTAGCGGTGGCAAAACTCCGCAATAATGGAGTCAAGATCTCCACTCAAAGAGAACGCACCCAAAGTAAAGGGATACGTGTAAAAATATGTAAAACCATCCTTAGGTAGGGTCACTCGCTCCGATAGATCAGGAGCAACAATATCCAAATCGTGACAACGGCAGTCTTCCTTCACAACAGGAATGCTAGAAGGACGGATGGAAGAAGGATACCTACTGACGACCCATATATGAGAGTTAGTAGTAGAAAATTTCTCTTCGAAGTCTTTTGTGGTAACAAGACTTCTAGGGATGATAGAGCCCACTGTTGGAAGAGCAGAATCCTCGGCCTTGTTCTTGTTCTTTGAAAAACTGGTACACTTTGAGGAAGAAGCCATTGTATGGAAGAAGGGGAAAGTTTTTGCTTGAAGAGAATTAGAGAAAAGATGAAGAGCAGGATGCAAGTCGAATAAGAGAAGCTTGTAAAATTATGAAGTATAAGGGATAAGGTTGATGCGTATAAGTAAAAGTTTTGGCGGCTAAATTCATGACCATGATTACCTCGAGAATCGGCAAAAGTTGTGCTGAATCGTGGGATGACGCGTGTTCGGGACATTAAATATGGAGAGACGTGCGTCTAAGCAACCGTCAGAAGCCTTCAGAAGGAGTTATAGTAATTACTGCCAAAAGAGTATTTCTACCAACTTTCCGGTAACACAAAGTTGTGTCACCGGAAAGCAGGGAGACTAACTGTATAGGGTAAAATATGCTATAACACGTGGCCGCCCAAAAGAGGGACACGTGGAACCCAAGACGGGGGATGGCCAAGACCAAAGACAACCGCTTCGTTTGTCATCGGAAAGAATAACGCTAATAAAGATGTGATGAATACTCTTCGCCCGTTAGCATTTAATAGAGAATATTCCGTTGCATTAAGAACGATTGCCCGTTACAGGAAATTTGGCATTTATGCTCACCGTTACATCTTCATCAATGACCCTCATAACTGACATTGAAGAGGGGCACGATCCTAGGACCTCCTTCCCTAGACGTAGCTATAAATAGTGAGCTCAGTTATCATTGTAAAGGACATGAATTTTCTGACAAACTTATGCAACATTCTATTCAAAGCTTAATACAATCTTATCTTCTTGCTTTTTGATTTCATTGCTGTTGTGCCCGGAAACCCTATTCCCGGAATTGCTATTTCTGTTATTTCGTCTCCATCTCAAGGCTAAGTATTGCTTAATTCTTCAATTATTTTATTATTTCAGGATAACTTTAATTCACTTGTCTAGAAACCAGGTATAAATTCAACTGTACAGTTTTACGGGTAACTTATGAATGCACCAGAAATAAATGATCCATCTAAATTGTACAATTACAAGGAAGAAAATGTGAATTTTTGGTTAAAAAGAAGCTACTTAATTCCTATAAAGAGCTTTAAGCAAAACACGAGAACAGTGTATATCCTTTATACAGAAGTTCCTATAGTTTCTATCTACCAGCATTTAGGGAACTAGATGACATCTGTCCGATGGAAAATGTACGGCGTGATATATTGATTGTATCACTAGCAAACACTTCCAAGAACTTGGATGTGATTTCATCAACCCTGCCCGATCCAACAGAGCTCAATTGCTCTGAAATTTGAAGCGATTCATCTCCATTGAGGTACCTCATTACTTGTCTCATGTTTGGCCTAGCTTCTGGTCTTGGGTGAGAACAAAGAAGCCCAAGTCCCAAAACCATTTTCACCTCTTTATCAACATAGGCAGAATTCAACTTAGGATCAACTGCATCAAGAATATTACCTAGTTGAAGACATTCTATCACCCAATCTGCTAGTACCAGAGCTCCTTGCCCTGGTTCATAGATAATAGGTGGTCTTCCACTAGCTACTTCAAGAAGCAGTACACCATATGCATAAACATCTGTGCTCGTTGAGGCCTTCCCTGTTCGTGATAATTCGGGTGCAAGGTAGCCTATTGTTCCTACAACATTTGTAGTGTGTGAATTCTTGCCATGATCATATAATCTTGCAAGCCCAAAATCCCCTAATTTACCATTCATTTCACCATCAATCAGGACGTTACTGCTCTTCACGTCTCGATGTATTACCACTTGCTCCCATTCGTCATGCAAGTAAAGAAGCCCTGCAGCAATCCCTTTGATGATGTTAAATCTCTGGTCCCATGCTAGAACAATGTCATTTTTCGTTCTATAAAGTAATGAATCAAGACTTCCATTTGGGACATAGTCATACACTAGGAGAAGATCATTCTTTGTCTTACACCAGCCTTGAAGGTTGACCAAGTGTTTGTGCCTTAACCTGCCTAAGCTTTCAATCTCCGCTGCAAATTCTCTCATTCCTTGAAGAGAATTGCTTGCTATCCTCTTCACTGCAACCTCAGCTCCATTAGTGGGCAAAATACCCTTATAAACGGCACCAAATCCTCCAACTCCAATTAGTTCACTGTCCTTGAATCCCCTGGCTGCCTTGTAAAGATCTCTGTATCTAAACCTGTGAGGACAATCCAGCTCCCAGTCTTCTAGAACTTCATGTTGCACCATTCTTCTACGGATATGAACAATTACTGATGCCACAATGATCAGGAAAACCGTGCAGGAAAATGTTGCGATCAAGGCCTTTTTAAGATGGGAATTCTTGGAGGATGTTACCACTTCAGGTGGGGCAGTAGGTAGCTTAAAATGATTTAAAGGATCAGCAGCTCCATTCAACCGAAAACTCCAACCCAAGATGTAATGAGAGCTTGCTTTATCTCCTGTGGCTGCTGAGAAACCAGCATACATATTTTCCTTCATCACTGGGGACAAGTCTATGGGCTTAGAGATTAGAGGTTGAATTGGCTTTGAAACTGATGTTGGAGCCACTGTTACATTTACCTCTTTCTTTACTCCATCGTAATCTATCCAAGCCTGAATCGATTCTTCACCTTGTAGATATACCTGTTCTGTTTCAGAAGTGCCATCAATATGGTAATCGGCTGAGTGTGATGCGATAGACCTCATGCTATTGATGTTGATTCCAATGTGGTTTCCATCTTTGTCCACACCTTCATTGTGACCATTCACAGTGTCAAATTCAACCATAAAGATGTGGTTAGTGTCATTGCCATCATTCGTTGAATTGAGGACTCCAAGAAAGTGATTGCCTTGAGCACCAGGAAAACTCGGGGATGGAGATAAGGTGAAAGCAAAGCCAAAGCCACCTGGAGTGTTCTTAAGAGGGACAATGGCGAAGACGAAGTTTGTACTAAATGAAGAAGCATTTTTATCAGTGGAATTAGTACTAGAGTTGAAAATTGGTATAGGTTTGGGATGGAAAGCATGGCCTATGACATGGTATGATCTATTGGTAAGCTTAAGTGCACCACTAGGATTGATATATGCAACTCCAGCAGTCATGATATCTGACTTATTGAATCCATTGTAAAGAAAATCAAATGAATGAGCTCTTACAAGAATAGTGCAAAAGAATGCTAGAATAACTAGGCAATAGGGCTTGTCCATGGAGTATTTTGGAAGTGCAGTTTGTTAAGTTTTGAGGCTAAACTGTTCAACTCAAAAAGACAAGAAGATGCCTTCTTAAAGGAAGAGAAAAACAAATGGAAGATGAGGTTTTATTTTCAAAGTCTATGCTATTAACTTAATTAATGGAGAGACTTTGAAACAAACAAAGAGATATATAGTCATATCAAAGTCGTTATAGGTTGTTGACTTTGAAGTAGCAGATCAGAGTGGGAAATAAGGGTTGCCATATACACAATAACTTAAAAGATGATCTCAATTTTGAAATTTTCAACTTTTCAAGACTGGAGACTTTTATTGGTACTCTCGTTATTGTGCTTTGCCATGGACTAAAGAAAAGAAAATGTCATAAGGCATGTAAAGCTCCAAGAGCTTCAGAAAAATATTTAATTGGTTTAATTCAGTTGGTTTTGTATTTTTGTGAGTGAATTGGTAATTAAAGAACTGTTCTTTTGGGTTATTTTGGAAGAATCTTTCTATTTTAGGAGTTCAGTTTAGTCTTAATAAACAGAAAATCATGTGTCTTTAAACGTCAAAACATGTTTTTACTTTGTTTATCCCGTGCACCCCTTCACTCTCCAATAACACATGAGGATTAAGTTTTCCATATTTAAAAAACAAAAAGAATTAATTATTGAAGATGGCAAAGAAACTACCTTGATATCACATTTGACCAATGAGATTAAACTTATATGATTGCTTAGTGATACATAATTATTCCACCTAATCATACTTGGTAGATTGACAATCAAATCAAGTGATATGGCTTTAATAGAATAACCAGAGGCACGTTGCAATTTTACAGCATGTTAATGTAGACCAAGTACCTTTATTAAAATTAGCGGTTTTTTTTTTACTTTCTTTTTTATAACTATGTATTATACAGTATACTAATTTAAATTTGTGTCCCATACGACATATTAAAAAGGGAAGATTTCGTATGACCTATTAAATGGGAAGACCTCCTTACGAGCAGTGGCAGAGTCAGAATTTTTACTAAGCGAGGTCAAAATATAAAGAAATAAACTAACCAAGAAGTCAAGAAGTGTCATACATAGTATATATACATATTTTATAAAAATTTACCTAACTACACAATGTAATTTTCCGACAAAGGGGTGTCGGTGACACCCCTTAAATGCATGTGGCTCCGCCACTGCTTACGAGGGGTTTACGGGCTCTTATTTGAATGTAGAAACCGTGTCTCATTAATTGATTATTTACTAAGTCAAAGTTGAGAGAGCAGAAATTCAAGGAATAATATCAGTTGCTTATGGATGAGGGTTCATTATATTGTTTTGCAAGTGATGGAGAAAGGTGTGGTCCACGTTTGTATGGCCACTATTTCTGACAGAAATATAAAACAGTCTTTACATTGGTTGTTACAAGTCTAAAAGTCAATCAACTTATGGAATTCATCGAAGCTTCCCTTAACCTACCCTAAGAGGAAATTCTTCTGTTGATGCATTAAGAATTTAAAATGAAGCCATTTAGTCAGCTTTGAATCTTGAACTCAACTATTCCATTTTATAACACGTTGCTTCGTCCATTATGACAAGTTTTTGGAATGAACGTTCAGATTAGACAAGTAGGAAGATTTTATGTAGCTGGGCTACTGGAGTTTGATATAGGGGAGCCACCTGCTCCGGAGTGTGAGTAGCAGGAGTTTGTGTTCCTCCCCGGTCCGAGAGACGGCTGGTGCCACCGGAAATGCACCGGTCTTAGTCACACTCTCCATAAGGCCCACCAAGCGGACTAGAGCGTACTGAAATACTAGAGTAGCTATGAATCCCTTCGGGACCTGAGCTGGTCTGACGGGTACGGTCTGAATTGGGACCTCCTCCCTATGATCAACTCAGCTTGAGGTCACCTTTGGAGTCATAGATCCCTTCCCCATAAGAGGTTTTATCTTAAAATCTCAATTCAATTTTTTTGTAATAGTTATATGAGGAAAACAAACCCAACATTATAGAACTTCAAATTTCTCATTCTAAACCTACTAACTAGAAGCTAAACAATACAACTTATGTATAATTTGCATATAAAAGTTTGATTGTATACAACTTATATATGACTTGTATACAACTTATATACAATTATATTATTGTATATATTTATATGTCATGTGTATATATTTTGTATATCGTGTATATATCATTGTATGTCCAATGATACACTGGACATACAAATAACATACAACTTGTATATAAAATATTAGTTATACAACATTGTTCTTCTTCCTCTTCGGGTTTCAATCCGAAATTTCAAGCAAAATAACTTTAATCTTTACCGGACTCCCTTAAAATTGAGATATAAACTCCAAAGGATAATTCCAATTGTAAAGGATGACTCCTAATCACTCTTAAACTCTAGGATGAAAGTTTATTAACAACATAACTCTATAGGGTTAGAAGTCTTATGTACTCTGAAATATTTTATATAATTCATGATGTAAATCATTGTTTCATTATTAAATAGCAGAGCTTTTCACCATCATTTATGACAACATCAAATCCAAACAAATAATAATTTCATAAAATCTGATTTTCATATTTAAAGCTTCAAAACTTTTTTAATAGCTGTAGAGTTTGATTAGGTTTTATTATTTTGCATATTTACGGTCTGAGCTGGGATCTCCTCCTCTTGATCAATTTGAGGCTCCACTGCGGGTGCTGCTGCTCGAGCTCTAGGCTGAGCTCTGCCTCTGGCTCGATCTCTGGCTCGACCTCGGCCTCTACCCTTGGTAGTAGCTGCCACAAGGGGCTCCGATTCCTGTCCGGCTGATGATGATGTGCTTGTTTTCGCCATCTACGAGAGAACAAGAATAAAATAGTTCAATTATTAATGATAGAATAAAATCGCATGATAGAGAAGGAAAGAAGTGAAATTTTAAAACTCCATAGCCTCTGGAAGATAACTACAAACGTCTCCGTACCGATCCTCCAGACTCTACTAAACATGTTCATGACTCGTGAGATCTAATGCTCTGATACCAACTTGTCACGACCCGGAATACCAACCTCGAGGTCGTGATGGCGCCTAACATCCACTTGCTAGGAAAGCCGATGTGAAATAATTAAATACCCAATTTTAAATAGTTAAAACACAATGATGATATACAACGAGAAATAGAAACCCAATATGATATAGTACATACATAAGTCATATGATAATATCTATTCCCAAAGATCCGAAGTCATGAGTACACGAGTAACTAGAAGTTCTACAAACAGAGTCTGAAATAAATACAACTCTTTCGAAGGAAATGAACAGTAAAAGTGGGAAGATGAAGGGGACTTCTAGGTCTGCGGATGCCAGCAAATCTACCTCAAGTCTCCGTATGCAATGATCCGAGCTGACACACCTCACGCATCGCTGGGACCAATACCAGAATCTGCACAAGAAGTGCAAAAGTGTAGTCTGAGTACAACCGACCCAATGTACTCTGTAAGTGTCGAGCCCAACCTAAACGAGGTAGTGACGAGGCTATGACAGTACACCTACATAAATAAACTTGTACAAGTATATATGAAGCAGTAACAATAACAGAGAATAATAACGTACAAACTGGGAGGGGACATGCAAAAAGTGGAAAAATATGACAACTACGACTGGTATGAAATCATTTGATAGCCGAATAAATCATCAACCAATGAAATCAGATAAACCAATGATATGAAAATGGCACGGCATTACCCTTCGTGCTTTTACTCCAGTCCTTACCATGAAATAATGATATAAATAAATGAAATGTCATGACACCACCCTTCGTGCTTTTAATCTCGTCCTTACTATGTAACAAAGAATACATGAGATGAATGGCACGACATCACCCTTCGTTCTTTTACTCTCTTCCTCACCATATAATAATAAGTAAATGAGATAAATGCAATGGCACGGCATCACTCCTTCCTGCTTTTACTCTCTTCCTCACAATGTGGTGAAGATAATATGAATTTGAGAAATAAATAATGCGGAGAATGTATTTAACCTCCAATATGATGCCAAGATTCCAAACTTTAACTTCCAAAATACTCTACAATTATGAAATAAGAAATAATTATGAAAGGAATAATCAAAGAAGTAATGAGGAATAATCAAAGAAGTAATGAGGTTAGAAAAATTCTCTCTCTAGAATTGGTTCTCTCAAATTTTCGCCGTCACTGTAGCAGTGAACAGTGCCAAACAGTACCGTGAACAGTGACTTCGTTACTGTTCATCGCGGACAAACTGGAGCTTTAGGCTTCAATGTCTACAATGGCCAGCGACCAGCCATCTTTTCCGGCTGGTCTTCCCTCCCCCAGCGTCGCACAACAACATACAACAACTAACTCCAAACCAGCTCCTCTAGATTACTCTAAGATTTTGAAACCAAATACTTTAAATCCTCCAGCGATGGCTACTGCTGCAGCTTCAATTCAACCCATTCCATTGCAATGAGCAGTGTATTTGAATGGCCAACCAGTGGTTAAATTCACAGAGGCAGAAGTAGATCAAACAAACGTGATTGAAGGCCTACAATATGCTGTCGTTGGCAAGCTTTCTATGGATCTCCGAAGATTCACGAGCTTCGCCAAATAATTCCAAGTCAATGTGGTATCAAAGGTGAGTGTAATTTCATATTCCTTAGAGATCATCATGTGTTAATTAGATTAAATCTATGGCAAGACTTCCTCAATTTCACATCGAAGAGTACGTATTACATAAAAGCCAAAGATGGGTACGAATACCAATTGCGTACTCTTATCTACGATGCAAAATTTAAGGCGGGTGAAGAAACTCCGATGGCGATGGCGTGGATTTCTTTTCCTGGACTGCTGCCTACCTTTTTTGTAAAGGAAACTCTGTTTTCTTTGGCTACAGCTATGGTAAGGCCAGTGTGTCTTGATGCGGCAACTACAAACAAAACGAGGCCGAGCTGCGCAAGAGTAAAAGTTCTTGTCGATTTGTTGGCCGAACAACCTAAAAAGCTGCGATTGGATATTGATGATGAAGCTTCTGGTGGTGTTCGAACAGAATGGGTGAGAATTCAGTATGACATGCTACCAAAATATTGTAAGGAGTGTAAACTACAAGGACATGATGAAATTGAATGTTGGCATTTGCACCCCGAGCTTATTGAGAATCGAAGCAGCAAGAAAAGGAATGATCTTGCTAAGTTGAACAACTGGAATCCTGCTGCTGATGAACAAGGAAAAACCAAAAATCACACTACCCCTTTAATGATTCTCACAAGTGGAAAAGTAGTCGGGAACGTAGGTGAACAGTGGAAGGAAGTTCGGGATAATCGGGGAACCAACAAAAATAACAAAACCCAGGTACAAGGGCAAACTGGCAATGCAATCGTGCCAGTGAATGCTGGTGTACAGCAGGTGCACACTACAAATAACTTTGCACTGGTAGAGGTCGAAGAAGATCAGACAAACAAAATTCAAGTAAGGAATAAATTTGCAGTATTAGAGGAGGAACAAAGTGATATAAACGAGAACAACCAACTGGTTTTGGTGGGGGAAAAACCAGTCTTCAGTTCTAAAGATGGTCCTACTCCTTCTGGGATTCAGTCCACAATCGACTGGGTTCATAGAAGGTTTGGGACTAGCAAAGAGGAGCCAAAACAACTCTATGTGACCACAAACCAATCTTGTCATGAGATTCCATCTCAGACAATTTAAAAGAGTCTGGGCAGGTTAAGGATCTTGATGAGGTAAACTCTACAAAGGTCTTATGGAGCAATGCAGTTGAGGTTAAGGATGATCAGCTGGGCAAAACAAAGACAACAGAAGACAAGGGGAAGAAGGACAACAAGCTGAGCTCACCTGGCGATAGGCTGGCGACGCCAGGCCTAAAGCCAGGTTCACCAGGCGTTAGGCTGGCGACGCCAGGCTCCCCAAGCGTTAGGCTGGCGACGCCAGGCCTAAAGTCAGGCTCCCCTGGCGTTAGGCTGGCGATGCCAGGCCTAAATCTAGGCTCCCCTGGCATTAGGCTGGCAACGCCAGGCCTAAGGCCAGGTTCACCTGATGAGGCAGATACAGTAAACCCCAACCTTAGTGCAACTGGAGAGATTTTGGCCTATGTAGATGGTGTTCCGGTGTATGCATTAGAGAACAAACTTGACGGAGATGTTGATGTGAAGATTAGGGATGATATAGTGGGTTCAGACCAAATATCAGGCAATGGGAAGGGTGGTGATCTCACTAGAACAGTGCTTTCAGAGCAGACGACTACAGTAACTCCTAGGCTAGGTAGTGTCTATGATCTATAATTCAAGGAGTATGAAAAGGATGATGAGCAAGCAATTGTTCCAAGAGCATCTGGGGAAATAGAGGAAGCGCCTATGGAATTTGGCACTGATCAAATTATGCAACTACATCTTAATGTTCCACTTAAGACTCCTGTACAACATTTACATGATTTAGTTACACACAATGTGACACCAATTGGTGAAGACTTATTGAGACAAAATCCAATGGAGGATGAAGGAGATGATGAATCAACTGCAGAAAACTTCAAACAAGTAGCTAGAGAAGGGGATTTATCACCCACAACTAGTGCTAAAGGAGGTAAGAAAACTAAGAATCATAGTAAAGATCCACCACAACCTTCAAGAATAATGCCCAGGAGGCCAACTTCTCTATCTAAATGATGATGATCAAAACATTAATATGGAACATAAGGTCCATGAATACACAACAGGCCTTTCCTAGGGTGATCAACATGAATAGGGAGCATAATATTTATGTAGTTGCATTGATGGAGCCTTTTAAAAAGAAGGGACTTATTGATAGATATAGAAGGAGGTTGAATATGGAGACTTCTTATGCAAATATTAATGGGCAAATATGGTTGTTCTTCGATGCAGTGGTGGAATGGGAATTAGTGGAGGATACTAAGCAACAAGTGACTGTGAGAGTGTTTCACCATGACCTGGGGCAGCACATGATGATGCCATTTGTTTATGCAAAATGTTCAGCAATGGAGAGGTTGGAATTGTGGGATCACTTGTATTACTTAGCAAGTGATATGGAATTACCATGGTTGGTAGGAGGGGATTTCAATGTGGTATTGCATGAAGATGAGAAAATAGGGGGACTTCCAGTGCACCTTCCTGAATATGAGGATTTTGCATTTTGTGTAAACTCTTGTGGTTTGTTTGAGCAAGGGTACAAAGGAAGTCCATTCACATGGTGGAATGGGAGATCCAATGCTGAGTGTATATTCAAGAGTCTCGATATGATTTTTGTGAATTTTTCATTTCAGAACATGTTGCCAACTATTGAAGTTGAGCATCTAATCAGAACTGGATCAGATCATGCACCACTGCTAATGATATGTGGGGAGCAGACAACCAATTTTGTCAAGCCTTTCAGGTTCTTGAACTTTTGGACAAAGCATGCTACATTCATGGATGTGGTGAGGCAGAATTGGGAAGCTGATTTTATAGGGGATCCGTTTTTGATATTCAAATAGAATATCAAGAGGGTGAAGGCAGCACTTTCAAAATAGAGTAGGGAAACATTTGGTGATATCTTCAAGCAATTGGCTATTTTGGAGGACATTGTTAGGGTGAAGGAGATGTTGTTTGAAGAAGAGCCTACAATTGAGAATAAGATTGTTCTTCAAAAGGCTCAATTTGAATTGAAGAAATACTTGAGTATTGAGGAGCAGTATTGAAAGCAAAAAGCTGGGATGATTTGGTTTGCTGAAGGAGATAGGAATACAAGTTTCTTTCACAATCATGTCAATGGCAAAAGAAAGAAATTGCAACTGAAGAGGATTAAAAGTGGCAGTGGGGTATGTATTGAAGACCAGGAGCAATTGGCTACAACTGCAGTGGAATTCTATCAAAAACAGTTCACAAATGAAGGTGATGCTTCTGAATTTTCCTTGCTCAATAATGTACCTTCAATGGTCACCATGGATCAGAATTTGGAACTTAGCAGATTGCCAACAATTGAAGAAGTAAGGGCAGAAGTTTTTGAGCTTAGTGGGGACAGTGCTAGTGGTCCTGATGGATTCAATGTCCTGTTTTATCAAACATGCTGGGATGTTATTGGTGCTGATATACACAACATGGTGCTACACTTCTATGGAGGAGCTGCATTGCCTAAATCCATCACTTACACCAATCTAGTGTTGCTACCCAAGAAACCTAGAGTTGAGACCTTCTCTGACTTAAGACCTATTAGTTTGAGCAACTTCACTAACAAGGTCTTGTCTAGGGTGTTACATGACAGATTGGAGAGTTTACTGCCATCTCTAATATCTCCTAATCAATCCGAATTTATAAAGGGTAGGAGTATATTTGAGAACATCTTATTGACTCAAGAAATTGTCACTGACATAAGGTTAAGTGGAAAGCCAGCTAATGTGGTGATCAAGCTTGATATGGCAAAGGCCTATGATAGGGTTTCATGGAAGTACTTGTTGCATGTGCTAAGGAAGATGGGATTTTCTGAGCACTTCATCAACATGGTGTGGAGCTTGATATCAAATAACTGGTATTCAGTATTGGTGAATGGGAAGTCCTCAAGGTTCTTTAAGTCTACAAGGGGTGTGAAGCAAGGGGATCCCCTATCTCCAGCATTGTTCATTCTGTCAGCTGAGGTACTTTCCAAGTCTTTGAATAAGCTCTTTGAAGACAGGTCATTTGTGGGATTTGGAATGCCTAAGTGGTCTGATCCTTTAAACCATTTGGCATATGCTGATGATACCATAATCTTTGCATCTGCTTATCTTCCCTCCTTGAGCAAGATTATGGCAGTGTTGGGGAACTATGAGAAGATATCAGGTCAGATGATCAACAAAGATAAGAGTTCATACTACATGCATTCAAAGGTTGCTAATGGATTGTTTCAGGCAGTTGGAGCTATTACAGGATTTGCAAGAGGTAAATTCCCCTTCACATATCTAGGATGTCCTATTTTTTACACTAGAACGAGGAAGGACTATTATGAGGATCTTATCAAGAAGGTGAAGGCTAAATTGCATTCATGTAAAGGAAAGCTGCTGTCATTTGGAAAAAAAAGGCAACACTCATCTCTAGTGTGTTGAAAAGTATGCCAGTTCACATGTTATCAGTCCTTGATCCAACAAACAACATCCTGGAGCATCTACATAAGATTTTTGCTAGGTTCTTTTGGAGCACAAAGGAAGAAGGGAGAAGTAGACACTGGGCTTCATGGCAAAATCTTTTCCTTCCTACAGAGGAAGGGGGCCTAGGTTTTAGGTCCTTACATGATGTCTCAAGGGCACTGTTTGCTAAACTATGGTGGAGGTTTAGGACCACAAAATCTTTGTGGTCTAATTTCACGTGGAATAAGTATTGCAAGAAGGAGCTACCCACAATGGTGCATTTTAGGAAAGGGTCTCATGTTTGGAGACAAATGCTGAATGCTAGGGAAGAAGTAGAACATGAGATTGTATGGGAATTGAAGAGTGGAACCACTAATATTTGGCATGAAAATTGGACTGGATTGGGTGCACTTCATCACGTATTACCTGAAGACTTTCCAATCAATGAAGATCTTCAGGAGGTGGCAGAACTGCGGCAAGGGGAAATATGGGATGTTCAGCTGCTAGATCAAACTTTCAATGAGGAAGTTTCAGAACATATAAGGCTAAATATGCATTATGAAGGCAATGAGGGATATTGGGATAGGCCATACTGGATGCCAACTCCTTCAGGCAAGTTCAGTGTTAGCAGTGCTTGGCAAATATTAAGGCATAGAGCTGATCCTAATAAGGAATTCAAGTTAATGTGGATTAAAGGTTTGCCTTTCAAGATATCCTTCTTCTTGTGGAGATTGTGGAGGCAGAAAATAGCTACTGATGACATGTGGAGGAGGAAAGGGCAAATGGTGATGTCTAGGTGTTGGTGTTGTCAGCAGCCCCAAGAGGAATCCATTCAGCATATATTTGTCACAAGTCCTACTACCTCTACGGTATGGAACTTCTTCATGGGGGCGGCTGGAATTACTGTGCCATTGATTCAATTGAAGCAGGTTATTAGACATTGGTGGTATGCTCAGTGTTGTCCAAAATTAAAGCCACTGTTTCAAGCAGTACCAGCTATCATCACTTGGGAGCTTTGGAAGAGAAGAAATGCAGGTAAACATGGGAGTTCAGTGTCCATAAATAGGGTGATTCATGAGATAAATAGGACATTGCATCAACTGGCAAGGGTGAGGTATGCTTGGATGCCTAATATTCCAATGTTATGGCCATACATGATTCAATACTTTGATGGATATAAACCTATATTGATCACTACAAAAGTAACATGACAGCTTCCTTTTCATGATTGGTACAAATGTAATACTGATGGAGCCTCAAAGGGTAATCCTGGACCTAGCTCCCTAGGATTTTGTGTGAGGGATGATGAAGGTGATATGGTGTATACTAGGGCAGTAGACATGGGAGTGACAACTAATGTGGTAGCTGAAGCTAAGGCTATTCTTCAAGGGTTGGAATACTGTGTGGAGCACGATCTTCACCCTCTGATATTGGAGACTGATTCGTTGGTGATGAAGAAGGTGATAGAAGGGGAATGGGATCCTCCTTGGGTAATTGCACAGGATGTGAAGAAAATTATAGAGATGAAGGAAAACTTCAATGTGGTCTTTCAACATGTGTTCAGAGAAGGCAACTCAGTGGCGGATTTTATAGCTAATATTGTATTTTCTTTTGTAGGAACATCTGAGTTTCATTCATTCTCTGAACTGCCTAGTGCAGGGAGGAGGTTGATCAATCTAGAAAAATCTCAATCACCTAACCTTAGGGTTAGGATAGCAAAGAGAAGAACCACAGACTGATTGCTTCACAGGATTGGACTCAGCACAAACCTGCATTTTCTTTGTCTCATTCAATATGCTATTAAGGTACTTTCCAATGGTATTAGCATGGTCTCATGCTCATTCTGGGGGTGCTTTGATATTGTACAGTAAAAATGCGATAAGCAAGTGTCGGATGGTACAATTTATCCCACTTCTGATATGTTCAAATGCTAAGGAAAATGCTGAACCTATCATATGGTATTTTTGGAGATTGTTGAATCATTTCTCAGTAGTATTAGCATGCTTTCATGCTCAATCTGAGGATGGTTTAGCAATTTTTAGAATGATGTCTACATTAAAGGTTCTAGTTGGGAAGGATCTGAGCTTACAAGATCACAAAAAGGCACAGTTTCAAAGCCTGGCCTTTGCCTTGCAAAGCCTGCTTAAAGCCAGCTCATTCCTAGCGTTTGACTTGCAAAGCCGGCCTAAAGCCAGCTTATGCCTGGCTTTTGCCTTGCAAAGCCTGCCTAAAGCTAGCTCAAGCCTGGCTTTTGCCTTGCAAAGCCTGCCTAAAGCCAGCTCAAGCCTGACTTTTGCACTGCAAAGCCTGCCTAAAGCCAGCTCAAGCCTGGCTTTTGCCTTGCAAAGCCTGCCTAAAGCCAGGCTCCTCTTCTACACATTAATTCTGATGAGTGAGCACATGATTAATACTTGGACAAAATCAGTTCGCTGCATATGGAGATCATATAGTAGCTACACTTGGAAGACTACGCTGGCTTCAACTCTGTGGTGGAGATGTTTGGAATTCATTTTAGCCTATGGACAATATACCCTGGCGCCTGGTGAGAGCTTGATAGGTGCTGCTTGGTATTTGCCAATGACAATTGGATTCACATACACTGATAGGAGAAGAAAGCATTCAACTTATTATGTTGTAATAGCTAGTTCATTAGATGTTAGCTTTTCTATCTTTTTAATAGCTAGTAGCTTCATGCAACTTCTATTTTGGTTTGGACATCTTGTAAGCTTTGGACCCATTTTGAGATTTTATTTATATATTATCCACTAGGCAAGTGCTGCCGAGTGGAATAGTTGCTTAAAAACAAAAAGTAATAACCTAAACTAACCATAGAATCATAATTAACAATGCAATAATCACAAGGTGTCACGACCCCAATTCCCCTCCATAGGATTTTGTGACGGCACCTAGTCTCTAAGACTAGGTAAGCCTAACAAGTATGCGGAATAACGAAAATATTAAGCTAAAACTCAAAATGTCAACAACTGTAATAAATAAAAACTGCAACTCAAAGTATAAACAACTCCCAAAACCCGGTAGATATAAGTCACAAGATCTAGATATAGTGTTGCAAATATCCTATACATCACTCTCTATAAAAACATAAGGAAACAAGGAAAAGACGGGATAAAATAGGACTCCGAGGCCTGAGGACGTGGGCAGGTGTACCTTGAAGTCTCCAAGCAGCAACACAATACTCTAATATCGAGGCTGATAGGATGTACCTGGATCTGCACAAAAACATGTGCAGAAGTGTAGTATGAGTACACCACAACGGTACCCAGTAAGTGTCAAGCCTAACCTCGGTAGAGTAGTGACGAGGTCAGGTCAGGGCCCTACTAGAAATAATAAGAAACAAGGCAGAAGATATAATGATATAATAAAATGATAGGGAAGTGAAACAATAACAATTTACGGAATGCAACAACACGGAATCAAAGAAGACAAATACAACATGAAAGGAAGCAAAAATCTTACAAGTTAAGGAACTACAACAGCAAATAATACAACAAATAGAGGAAATCAACAGGGGCGCTCCCGAGGTACCGCCTCGTGGTCCCAAAAGTAAATATCTCACATACTTTCCTTATATCACTGTGGGAGCCTTTATATTTTGTTTTGAAAATTATTTTTCCCAAAATAGCATCTCGCACTTTAGCCCACCTTATCACACTGCATGACTTTTAGTAGTTCCCCTACTAGCCACGCGTATCAAGCCCACCTTATCTTACCGCATGCGTTTCAACTTCCTGATCTTATACCACTGCATGCGTATTAATAATCACAACGACACGACAGAAACCTCGTGCAATAATAACAACCACGCGGCAGAAACCTCGTGCTACAATCACAACAGTCACCTCAATAATAACCACGAAAACCAAAACATAACAACTGAAACAATGATATTCCAAGGATAGCAAATTTCAAGTAAGGACTTCTAATGCTAAATAATGAATACTGAATCAATAAAGTAGATGATTCAACTAAGCAAGTAGTACAAGTTGCAAATAAGAGATAAGACAAGTAGACTTGTGAAATTAGGCTAAACGTGATGACTATACATGCTAAAGTAACTCAATTAGGGAATAAAAAGGAAACTACTAAGCTAGAACCGAATTTTCAATATTTAGCCCGTGTACACACTCGTCACCTTGATTATACGGACTTCACATATTGCAAATTAGCATAACATTACCAAATCCCAAGGGGAATTTCCCCACACAAGGTTAGACAAGTCACTTACCTCAAATCTCGCTCAATCAATCAATAAGAAGGCCTTTCCCTTGACTTTCCGACTCCGAACTACTCAAATCTAGACAAAACCAATTACATACTATAAACATAACTATAGGAAACTAATCTAAATAATGAAATTATGATTTTAGCAATAATTGAAAAAATCGCCCCAAAAAGTCGACCCAAGCCCACGTCTCAGAACTCGACCAAAATTATAAAATACGTACACCCATTCGATATCGAGTCCAACCATACAATAATTATCCAAATCCGATCTCATTTAGTCTTTCAAAACCCAAACACTTGGTATAAGAACTTCTACATTTGTTCCCCAATTTTAAACTCCAAAACCATAACTAAAAGGTGAAATTAACAGTAGATTTATGGGAATTAATCAAAAATGAGTCAAGAATCCTTACGCAAATGCTTCCTCTGAAAATCCCTCAAAATCTCGCCTCAATCTGATCTCTCAAAGTCCCAAAATGAAAATGAGAGCAAACCCTCAATATTTCCCCTTTTCTGCCCAGTTAAACCGCATCTGCGGCCCAAGAAGCACTTCTGTGACGCCGCACCTACGGAAAAGCCATCGCAGGTGCGGAAAAAACTTAAGTCCAGGGATTCTGCGGATAGGGTCTCGTATTTGCAAGACCTCTTTTGCGGGGAGAAAGGATAGCACTTGCGACTACTGGCGCTTCTGCGCACCTGCCATCGCAGAAGTGAAGGCACTTCTGCGGATAATCTGCTTCTGCGATCACTTTTGGACAAGGCCATTCTCCCACCTACGTTCACTAGCTCGCTTCTGCGAGCCCGCACCTGCGATAAATCCCTCCGCAGGTGCGATAACACTAGAACATCCCAGCTTCAACAGTCTTAACAATCCAAACTTGATCCGATAACGATCCGAATCACACTCTAGGCCCCCCGGACCCCGTCCGAATATGCCAACTATTTCCAACACACTTAACGGACCTACTCGAGGCCGAACACCACATCAAACAACCTGAATACAATGAATCGCAACCCAAATTCAAGCTTAACAACTATGAACTTCCAAATTTCGGAACCGACGCTGAATCATACCAAAACGACTCCGGTTGACACCAAATTTGCGCACAAGTCACAATTGACATTATAGAACTATTCAAACTTCCGAAATCGGAATCCGACCCCGATATCAAAAAGTCCATTTCCAGTCAAACTTCCCAAAATTCCATGAATTTTCCAACTTTCATCAATTAATGACCTACAGACCTCCAAATCAACATCCGAACTCACTCTTAAGACCAAAATCACCATACAAAGCTACTAGAACCATCAAAACTCCATTACGGAGTCGTCTTCACACAGGTCAACCTACGATCAACTCCTATGACTTAAACTTCTAATTTAGGGACTATGTGTCCCATTCTACACGAAACTCTCCCGAACCCAACACTGGGCATCCAACCAAGTCACGCAACCATAAAATGAAATAAAAGGAGAAATAAATAGGGTATCGGGGCTAATACTCTCTAAGAGACCGATCGGTACGTTACATCCTCCCCCTCTGTAAACAAACTTTCGTCCTCGAACGAGTATAGAGACATACCTGTAGTGGTAAAAATATGAGGATAACGGCTACGCATATCATGCTTGGTCTACCAAGTCGCCTCCTTGACTAGTTGACCCCTCCACTGAACCTTAACTGAAGCAATGTTCGTCGACCTTAACTTCCAAACCTGCCTGTCCATAATGGCCACCGGCTCCTCAACATAAGATAGATCCTTGTCCAACTGGATTGAGCTGAAGTCTAACACATGAGACAGATCGCCGTGATAATTTTGTAGCATTGAAACATGGAACATTGGATGAACTGCAGCTAGACTAGGTGGTAGTGCAAGTCTGTAGGCCACCTCCCCAATCCTCTCAAGAATCGCAAAAGGCCCGATATACCTAGGGCTTAGCTTATTCTTCCTCCCGAACATCATAACATTCTTCATGGGCGAAACCTAGAGCAAAACCCTCTCCCCAACCATGAATGTAATGTCGCGAGCCTTCCGATCCGCATAACTCTTCTATCTGGATTGGGCTGTACGAAGTCGATCCTGAATCAATTCAACCTTTTTCAAAGCATCCTGAGCGAAATCTGTACCCAACAGCCTAGCCTCACCTGGCTCAAACCAACCCATCAGACATCGACACCTCCTTATATACAAAGCCTTATACGGTGCCATCAGAATGCTCGACTGATAACTGTTGTAGGAAAACTCCGTAAGTGGCAAGAACTGATCCCAAGAACCCCCAAAATCCATCACACGCGCGCAGACTGTCCGTCTGAGGGTGAAATGCTATACTCAACTCCACCCGTGTGCCCAACGTATGCTGTACGGCTCTCTAGAACCGCGATGTAAACTAAGTACCTCTGTTAGAGATGATAGATAACGGCACGTCATGAAGCCTGACAATCTCGTAAATATAAATTTGAGCCAACTGCTCTGAAGAATAAGTAGTTGCCACTGGAATGAAATGAGTTGACTTGGTCAATCTATCCATAATCACCCATACTGCATCGAACTTCCTCCGAGTCTGTGGGAGTCCAACAACAAAATCCATAGTGATCCGCTACCATTTCCACTATGGAATATCTAACCTTTGAAGCAATCCACCAGACCGCTGATGCTCGTACTTCACTTGCTGACAGTTTAGGCACCGAGCTACATATTCCACTATGTCCTTCTTCATCTGCCTCCACTAATAGTGCTACCTCAAGTCCTGGTACATCTTCGCGACACCTAGATGAATGGATTACTACAAACTTTGAGCTTCCTGGATAATCAACTCACGCAAGACATCTACATTGGGCACACACAGCCTGCCTTGTATCGTAATACACCGTCCTCTCCAATAATGACCTCCTTTGCATCACCGTGCTGAACCATGTCCTTGAGGACAAGCAGATGAGGGTCGTCATACTGATGCTCTCTGATACGATCATAAAAGAGAAGACCGTGAAACCATACAAGACAAAACTCGGCTCGGCTCAAAAATATCCAATCCAACAAACTGGTTGGCCAAGGCCTGGATATCCAAGGCTAATGCCCTCTCTACTACTGGTAGATGTGCTAAGCTACCTAAACTCTCCGCCTTGCGACTCAAGGCATCGGCCACTACATTGGCCTTCCCGGGATGATATAGAATAGTGATATGATAGTCCTTAAGCAACTCTAACCACCTCCGCTGTTGCAAGTTAAGATCCTTCTGTTTGAACAGATGCTACAGACTACAGTGATCGGTGTAGACCTCATAAAGTACACTGTGCAAATAATGCCGCCAAATCTTCATGGCATGAACAATAGCTGCTAACTCGTGGTCATGGACATAATAGTTCTTTTTGTGCACCTTCAGCTATCTAGATGCGTAGGCAATCACCCTACAGTCCTGCATCAACACCACGCTGAGAGCAATGCGCGACGCATCGTAATACACCGTGTAAGACCCCGAACCTGTTGGCAAGACCAACACTGAGGCTGTGGTCAAAGCTGTCTTGAGATTTTGAAATCTCTCCTCACACTCCCTAGTCCACCTGAACGGAGCACCCTTCTGGGTCAATCTGGTCATGGGTGCTGCAATAGATGAGAATCCCTTTACAAATCGACGGTAATACCCCGCCAAACCAAGAAAACTCTGGATCTCCGTAGCTGAGGACGGTCCGGGCCAACTCTGCAATGCTTTAATCTTCTTTGGATCTACCTTGATTACCTCACTCAATACTACATGACCTAAAAATGCCACTGAATATAACAAGAATTCACACTTCAAAAATTTTGCATATAACTTCTTTTCTCTTAAGATCTGAAGCACAGTCCTCAGGTGCTACTCATGATCCTCTCGGCTCTGGGAGTACAGTAGAATGTCGTCAATAAACACAATGACGAATGAGTCAAGATAGGGTCGGAATACACTATTCATCAAGTGCATGAATGATGCTGGGGCGTTGGTCAGCCCAAACGACATCACAAGGAACTCGTAATGACCATACCGAGTCCTGAAGGCAGCCTTCGGGATATATGGCTCCCGAATCTTCAACTGATGATAGCCTGAACGCAAGTCGATCTTAGAGAACACTATAGCACCTTGAAGTTGATCAAATAGGTCATTAATACAAGGCAATAGATACATGTTCTTCACTGTGACCTTGTTCAACGGGCGATAATCAATACACATGCGCATAGAACCATACTTCTTCTTTACAAATAAGACTGGAGTACCCTAAGGCGACACACTGGGCAGAATGAATCCCTTGTCAAGCAACTCTTGCAACTATTCATTTAATTCATTCAACTCTGTTGGGGCCATACGATAGGGTGGAATAGAAATGGGCTGAGTGCCCGGTAACAAATCAATACCAAAGTCAATATCTCTGTCGGGCGGCATGCCAGAAGATTCACCGGGAATACATCTGGATAATATCTCACTACTGGAACTGACTCGACGGTAGAAGTATCAACACTAAAATCCATCAGATATGCCAGATACGCATCACACCCCTTCTCAACCATCCGCCGAGCCTTTAGAAATGAAAGAACCCTGCTAGGAACATAATCTAAAGTACCTCTCCACTCTAACCGCGGTAATCCTGGCATAGCCAACATCACTGTCACATCCCAAACCGATGGGCCGCGACGGGCACCCGGTACCTTACTCAACCGAGTACCAACGTAACGTATATTTTCATATCTTACTATTAAAGGTAAATGAGCCGGAAAGGCTGTCATGAAATAAGTGGAATAAAACATGAGGAAACACTCAACATTGGACGACCCAACATGTAATACAAACTTATACATATAACATACGAGCCTATAAGACCAAAATGATCACTCGTACACTGAAAATAGGCTGACAAGACCATACAATCTTTTACGTACCTCACATATGTCTACAAGCCTCTAAGAGTAGATAAACACCATAAAGGCCGGGACAGGGCCCCGCTATACTAATCAATACATGACCAAATCATACTGACCAAATAAGCAACTGCGGAGCAAATGGAGCGCACCAACACCTTCCGCTGAGCTGATAGCCTACTTGGAGGACTCTTAACCTGTCTATCGGGACCTGTGGGCATGAAACACAGCGTCCCCAGGAAAAAGGGATGTCAATACAAATAATGTACCGAGTATGTAAGGAATGAAAATCAGTAAATAAAAGACATAGAGAAACATGGAGTAAAAGACTCAACATGTAAGTCTGAATAGCTCTGTGAATCATTTCATATTTATAATGTCATGCATATATGTATAAATGTCATAACATGCATAGGTATATGCGTTCATAACATCATCAAGCCTCTGAGGGCATCCCATTATATCATCTCTGCCATTGTGGGCAAATCATCAACGTATACTAGCTGATCAGGTGGTGGTACGTATATAACGCCATAACCTTTTCCCATATCCCATATACATATAATATACGCGTATATAATGCCATCTGGTCATGGGTCAATGTACATGTATAAATGCATGAAATGCATAAGAAGTGCATTAATAAGATTTCTCAGAATGTCACAAGATCAATATGCCTTTGATTAATATCATGAAATAAACTTTATCAACTTACGTATTTTCTGAGACCCATGAAAATATGATAGAATAATAGGACACATGGGGAATCAAGAACGTAGGCACTTCTAGTACTTCTATGAATAGAGTCATTTATGAAAGTTGTGCATTTGCTCGTTTCGTTTGTAACGTATGGATCATGCCAAAGGAAAGAAGGGATAGCCTTAATATACCTGAGCCGATTCTCTTGGCAATCCTTCCAACACCCGTCAATCGCGACAAAACACGTGACGGTATGATCGGAGTAGGGAAAAATATGTATGATATTCTTGAGAAAGATTGCACCGTACTCCCTTAGAATCACAAATTTTCACGTTGCTACAATATTAAGATGTCTCATATGAATTTGCTGAAGAAGATCCATTATTTGAAGATTAGATATAAGCACCTCTCTTTGAATTAGAGTGGTCTTTTATCCTAGTGGGTGTAGGCCCCACTTAGGAGATGACTTGGCCACCAAAATTCCTCTAATTTTGCCACCTTGTTACATGAGTTAAGACTCATTATTTGGGCTTTGATCAAGACTTCTTGGGCTTCCACGTTATGAGGCTTATCAAGCTTATCCAAGTATTTTTAATTACTTAGTTAATCTCCCACTAAAATCACTAATTACCCAACTATCCACATAATTAAGAATTATCTCAAATTACTTAAAATATTACTCACTTTTAACAACACTTTATGTACCTTACTATCATGGTCATGTGGTACCTTATAGGGCATTTGTCCATAAATACCGGGTATTACAGCTCGGACCGTATTTTATCCCAAATTGATAACCTTCAACGAAACTCATTTTATTTGATTCGTTTACCCTCTCACCTTCACGAATTTACTTATCTATTGTTTGAAATAGCATAAATACTTATAACCTCAAAAATAATCTCATTCCCAAGTCTACGTCGATTAACTTACGAAGAAATTTTAACATATGAAAATGTGGGATGTAACATCTCATTCCGAGCTTTCATCAATTTGCTTGTGGCGGACTTTCATGTACGAAAACATAGGGTGTAACAGTCACCGTCTTGGCGTGATAATCAAGGATAGCATGATAGGGCGATAACCAGTCCATGCCCAAAATAACATCGAAATCCACCATACTGAGCAACAATAAATCGGCTCTGGTCTCAAAACCACTAAGAACAACCAAACATGACCGATACATATGGTCAACAACAATAGAATCTCCCACGGGCGTAGACACAAAGACATGAGAACTCAAAGAATTACGGGATACACCCAAATACAGATCAAAATAAGATGACACATAGGAATAAGTAGAGCATGGATCAAATAAGAGTGATGCATCTCTATGATAGACCAGAACAATACTTTTGATGACAGAGTCGGATGAAACTGCCTCAGTCCTACCAGGAAGAGCATAGTATCTGGCCTGGCCTCCCCCTCTAGGGCGACCTCTACCTGCTCGACCTCCACCTCTATCTGGCTTTGTAGGTGGGGTGGCAACTGCTGCGATGACCATAGACTGAGAAGCCTGAGGACCCGGTGGAATGCGCTGAGCCTGAGTAGTCTATGGAGGTGCACCCCACCTGAGTATGGGGCAATCCCCCACCACATGATGAGTGTCACCACACTGAAAACAAGCTCTCGGAGGACGTGGTTGCTGTGGACTAGCTCGGGCTTGATCGGGTGGACTGATCACTGAAAGCACCCCGTTCAGGATGTGCCCTAGACAATGGCGATGCATAATAGGGAGCCTGAGGCCTAGGATTGGCCGGAATACTGCTAGAAGCTGGAAGTGCTGAATCAACATGGCCACTCACATAGCCCCTACCATGACAAACTGCAACTGGGGCACGTGTACCACTGTATGTGCCAGACTCTCGAGACCTTTTGGCCTCCCTCTTTTCTCTCTCCTGAGTCAACATACCCTCCAATCTCCTAGCGATCACCACTACCTGCTGGTATGTGATGTCTATCTCCAATCTAGATCCATGCTAAATCTGATACTAGGGTTGAGCCCTTTCTATAAATCGATGGACCCGTTCTCTAACAGTAGCAACCAAGGCTGATGCATGTCTCGCCAAATCACTGAACCGACCTTATACTCCGAAACAGTCATAGAAACCTTGCACAAATGCTCAAACTCTGCGCGCCATGCATCTCTGAGACTCTAGGGAACATACTCCCTCAAGAACATATCCGAGAACTGAGTCCAAGTGAGTGAAGCTTCCTCGATCGGACTACCCAACTCATATGCTCGCTACCACCGATAAGCCGTTCCTCTAAGCTGGAACGTAGTGAAAGCAACCCCACTAGACTTCGTAATACCCATAGTACGGAGGATACGGTGACACTCACCAAGAAACCCTTGGGCGTCCTCTGATGCCATGCCACTGAAAGTAGGCGGGTGATACTTCTTATACCTCTCAAGCCTGAGCTGCCCCTTCTCAGAAACGGTTGCCCTAACCTCGGGCTGAACTGGGGATACCGGTTATACTGGTATGATCTCTAGGACATGGTCAACCTGGACCCGCTACTCTAGGGTACGGGCGGCAGGAGTCTGTGCACCTCCCCCTGCCTGAGATGTGGCAGGAGTAAGTGGTATCAACCCTGCCTGAGCCAAAGTGCTGAACATGCTCATAAATTGGGCAAGCGTCTCCTGGAGGGTTGGTGTAGTAACAAGCATCTCAGGTGCCTGCCCTCTAGCTGGAGCTACTGATGGCTCTATTGTAGCAGCTCGTGCGGGTGCTCTGACTGCAGCACGTGGACGTCCTCGGCCTCTACCCCGACCCCAGCCTCTCGTTTCTCTAGAAGGGGGCGCGGGTGTCTTGTCATCTGATCCAGCTGTATATGTCCTCATCATCTGTGAGAGTAGAAAGACAGAAAATTTAGAATCCGAAGTTAAATATTTCGCACGATAAGGAATCAAAGAAGTGAAGCTTTTTCTAACAGTTCAATAGACTTCCGAAGATAAGTACAAGCGTCTCTGTACCGATCCTGAGACTCTACTAAACTTGCTTGTGACTCATAACACCTATGAACCTAGAGCTCTGATACCAACTAGTCACAATCCCAATTTCCCTCCTTAGGATGTCGTGACGACACCTAGTCTTTAAGACTAGGTAAGCCTAACAAGTATGCGAAATAACAGAATATTAAGCTAAAACTCAAAACGTCAATAATTGTAATAAATAAAAACTGCAACTCAAAGTATAAACAACTCCCAAACCCGGTAGATATAAGTCGCAAGCTCTAGATACAGTGCTGTAAATATCCTATATATCACTCTCCATGAAAAATATATAACAAGGAAAATACGGGATAAAAGAGGACTCTGAGGCCTGCAGACTCGGGCAAGTGTACCTTGAAGTCTCCAAGCAGCAACACAACACTTTAAAATCGAGGCTGATAGGATGTACCTGGATTTGCATAAAAACATGTGCATAAGTATAGTATGAGTACACCACAACGGTACCCAGTAAGTGCCAAGTTTAACTTCGGTAGAGTAGTGACGAGGTCAGTTCAGGGCCCTACTGGAAATAATAAGAAACAAGGCAGAATATATAATGATATAATAAAATGATAGGGAAATGAAACAATAAGAGTTTACAGAAGGTAACAACACAGAATCAAAGAAGACAAATACAACATGAAAGGAAGCAAGAATCTTAGAAGTTAAGGAACAACAACAACAAACAATATAGCAAATAGAGGAAATCAACAGGGGCACTCCTGAGGTACCGCCTCGTAGTCCCAAAAGTAAATATCTCACAGACTTTCCTTTTATCACCGTGAGAGCCTTTATATTTTGTTTTGAAAATTGTTTTTCTCAAAATAGCAACCCACGTTTTAGCCCACCTTAACACACCGCATGACTTCTAGTAGTTCCCCTACTAGCCATGCGTATCAAGCTCACCTTATACCACCGCATGCGTTTCAACATCCAGACCGTATACCACCGCATGCGTTTCAATATTAATAACGGCACGACAGAAACCTCGTGCAACAATAACAACCGCACGACAGAAGCCTCATGCCACAATCACAACAGTCACCTCAACAATAACCACAAAAACGAAAACATAACAACTGAAACAATAATATTCAAAGGATAGAAAATTTCAAGTAAGGACTTCCACAGTTAAATAATGAATACATAGTCAATAAAGTAGATGATTCAACTAAGCAAGTAGTACAAGTTGCAAATAAGAGATAAGACAAGTAGACATGTGAAATTAGGCTAAACATGATGACTATACATGCTAAAGTAACTCAATTAAGGCATAAAAAGGAAACTACTCAGCTAGAACCGGATTTTCAACATTTAGCCCGTGTATGCACCCGTTAGGTTTCTTACACACATATTGCAAATTACCATAACAATACCAAATCCTAAGGGGAATTTTCTTCACACAAGGTTAGACAAGTCACTTACCTTAAACCTCGCTCAATCAATCAATAAGAAGGCCTTTCCCTCGACTTTTCGACTCCGAATGGCTCAAATCTAGCCAAAAATAATTACATACTATAAATATAACTATATAAAACTAGTTTAAATAATGAAATTATGATTTTAGCATGAATTGAAAAACTTTCCCCAAAAGGTCGACCCGGGCCCACGTCTCGGAACCCGACCAAAATTATAAAATACTAACACCCATTTGATATCGAGTCCAAAAATACAATAATTATCCAAATCCGACCTCATTTAGTCTTTCAAAATCCAAACACTTGGTCTAAGAACTTCTACACTTTTTTCCGAAATTGTAAACTCTAAAACGATAACTAAAAGGTGAAATTAATAGTAGATTCATGGGAATTAATCAAAAATGAGTCAAGAATCCTTACCCAAATGCTTCATCTGAAAATCCATCAAACTATCACCTCAATCTAAGCTCTCAAAGTCCCAAAATGAAAATGAGAGCAAACCCTCGATATTCCCCCTTTTCTGCCCCGTTAAACTGCATATGCGGCCCAAGAAGTGCTTCTGTGATGCCTCACCTTCAGAAAAATAATCGCAGGTGTCGAAAACACTTAAGTCCAGGGCTTCCGCTTATGTGGATAGGGGCTCGCATCTGCGAGACCGCTTCTACGGGGGAAACGATCGCACCTGCAACCACTAGCGCTTCTGCACACCTGCCATCGCAGAAGCGAAGGCGCTTCTGCGGATAACTTTTCTGCTTATGAGACCACTACTAGGACATTCCATTCTCGCACCTTCGGTAAATCCCTCCGCAGGTGCGATAACACCAGAACAACACAACTTCAGCAGTCTCAACAATCCAAACTTGATCCGATAACGATCCGAATCACACTCGGGGTCCCCGGGACCCCGTCCGAATATGAAAACTAGTTCCAAAACACTTAACAGACCTACTCTAGGCCAAAAACCACATCAAACAACATGAATACAATGAATCGCAACCTAAATTCAAGCTTAGCAACTATGAACTTCCAAATTTCGGAACCGATGCCGAATCATACCAAAATGACTTCAATTGACACCAAATTTAGCACATAAGTCACAATTGACATTACAGACTTATTCCAACTTGCGGAATCCGAATCCGACCCCGATATCAAAAAGTCTATTTATGGTCAGACTTCCCAAAATTCCACCAATTTTCTAGCTTTCGCCAATTAATGCCGGAATGGCCTACGGACCTCCAAATCAACTTCTGAACACACTCCTAAGACCAAAATCACCCTACGGAGCTACTGGAACCTTCAAAACTCTATTCCGAGGTCATATTCACACAAGTCAACCTATGGTCAACTCTTACGACTTAAACTTCCAATTTAGGGACTATGCATCCCATTCCACTCCGAAACTCTCTCGAACCCGACATCGGGAATCCCGACAAGTCACGCAACCACAAAATGAAATAGAGGGAGCAATAAATAGAGGATCGAGGCTAATACTCTCCAAGCGACCGGCCGGGTCGTTACATCCTCCCCCTCTTTAAACAAACGTTCGTCCTCGAACGAGTATAAAGACATACCTGAAGTGGTTAAAGAGATGAGGATAACAGCTATGCATATCATGCTCGGTCTCCCAAGATCCCTCCACGTCTGGCTGACCCCTCCACTGAATCTTAACTGAAGCAATGTTCTTCAACCTCAACTTCTGAACTTGCCTGTCCAAAATGGCCACTGGCACCTCAACATAAGATAGATCCTTGTCCAACTGGACTGAGCGGAAGTCTAACACAAGAGATGGATCGTCGTGATACTTCGGGAGCATGGAAACATGGAACACTGGATGAACTGCAGCTAGACTAGGTGGTAGTGCAAGTCTGTAGGCCAACACGAATACAACAAATTGCAATCCAAATTCAAGCTTAGCAACTATGAAGTTACAAATTCTGGAACCAACACCGAATCATACCAAAACGACTCCGATTGATACCAAATTTTGCACATAAGTCACAATTGACATTATAGACCTATTCTAACTTCCGAAATTGGAATCCGAACCTGATATAAAAAATTCTATTCCCTATCAAGCTTCTCAAAATTCCACCAGTTTTGTTCGGTGGCTTAAGTTCTAGAGCAACTT
This sequence comes from Nicotiana tabacum, assembly GCF_000715075.1. Lineage (NCBI taxonomy): Eukaryota > Viridiplantae > Streptophyta > Magnoliopsida > Solanales > Solanaceae > Nicotiana > Nicotiana tabacum. Next base: position 58,696,171 of record NC_134081.1, on the reverse strand, counting down.
TGTATTATGTGTTAGGACATGCGTGCGTGTCCGAGTTTAGTTTTCAGATGATTCGGGTTCAATTTGGAATATGAATTCATGTTTTAGAAGCTTAAGCGGTTAGAGTTGACTACAACTTTGAATTTTTGTGTAGATGACTCCGAAGCAGCATTTTAGGGATTCCAACGACTTTCTAAGGTGATTTTCACTTAGACTTACGTCGGGATTTAGATTTGGAGGTCCGTAGGGTAATTTGAAGCATTTCGGCAAAAATTGAAAAGTTGAAGTTTTGGGAGGTTAAGAGGTTGGCCGAGAGTTGACTTTGGTAATGTCGGGGTCAAAATACGATTTTGAGAGTTATATTAGCTCAGTTATATCATTTGGAACTTGCATGCAAAACTTTGGCGCCATTTCAGGTTAATTTGATATATTTCGGCACGCGTTTTAGAAGTTGGAAGATTCGAAATTTCATAAGTTTGATTCGTGGTGCAATTCATAGTTCCGATGTTGTTTAATGTTATTTGAGACCTTGAGCGGGTCCGTATTAGGTTATGGAACTTGTTGGTATGCTTGGACAGGGTCCCGGGGGCCCCACGTGTGTTTCGGACGAGCTTCAGATCATTTTTCATATTTTGGGGTAGGTCTGGTTCTGGTGCTTTGCACCTGTGACATTTTGGAGCACCGGTGCGACTCCGCTTCTACGTGAGCCTGGTCGCTTCTGCGATCATAGTGGTCTGGGAGGAAGCTCGCTTCTGCGGAGATTGGCTCACAGGTGCGATGGCCGCTTTTACAGCCCAACAATCGCATATGCGAGTTGTCCTCTTCTGCGGTCCTTTTGGCATTTGTGCGATGTCACTGGTGCGTCTATAATTCCGCAGATGCGGATCCTGGGCTAGCTAGTTGAGTTTACCGATGCAAATATTTTCTCACAAATGTGAGAGCGCAGATGCGCTTCCTTGTCCGCAAATGCGGAAGTTCTAGGCAAAATCATATAAGTCGAGGGTTTATCCTTTTTCACCATATTTTGAGTTGTAGACCTCGGATTTGAGAGATTGTTCTTGGGGTTTTCAAAGAAATCATTGGGGTAAGTGTTCTTAACACATAATTTATTATATTCCATGATCCCATCTTTATTTTTATCTTATATTTAGTGTTTTTAGCTGAGGAAAATGGGAATATTTGAAGAAATCTTTCAAAATATAAAATGATGATTTGAAAGACGAATTGATGTCGGAAATGGATAATTTTGGTATGGTTGAACTCGTATCGGAATGGGTGTGCGGGTTTTGTAAATTTTATCGCGTTCCGAGGTGCGGGTTAGGGGTTCGATATTTGGGTTGACTTTAGGTTCTTGTTTAAGATTGAAGCTTTATTATTCGGAATTATTTTCTATGAGTTTTATTTATGAATTGAAGTTATTTTGGCTAGATTTGAGTCGTTCGAAGGTTGTTTAACTCGGGTAAGTCATTTTAGAGTAACGGTCTAGCTTCCTTAAGGTAAGTATCTTGCCTAATTTTCTGTGAGGGAAACTACCCCTTAGGATTTGAGTCCTTGGTGCTAATTGTGTCATGTGAAGCCCGTGTACGTGAGGTGAAGAGTACGTGCTCGGGCTTATTTGTGGAAATTTGACCGTTTAGGGCTCTTAGGTTGTTATGTTCATTAGATATGAAGTTATTTTGGTTATGTTAAATCCCTCATTTACTAGTTTTACTTCTACGTGTCTTAATTGGAATTAATTGCTTCATGTTCCACTCTTATTGCCTATTTGACTCTTATGTACCTTAACTGAAGTTGTTGCCTCTTCTATTGTCATGCTATCCTACCCTAATTGCTTATCCTTAATTTAAGTTATTATTATCTCTCTGTAATTGTCTATCCTTAATTGAGGTTATTATTACCCTTTTCATAAGTTGCTTATCCTTAATTGAATACGTTGTATCTCTTTCGTAATTTTCCAACCCTAAATGAAGTTTAGTTATCCGTTAGCATAGTTGACTTATCCTTATTTTGAATTATTGACTCAAGTTACCTCCCTTGTTGTCGAAATGTACTTTTGTGGAATCATTGTTACATATTATTTCTCCCTTGTTGAGCTATTCTTGTTGAGACTAGTATTCTCTGTTGTGTCTTTCTTTGTGAGCTCGTTCTACCATTTCTTTGCGTTCTAAAGTTCTTGAGTTGATCTACTTGCCGTATAATCGTGTTATTGTTGTTGTTGTTGTTGTTGTTGTTGTTGTTGTTGTTGTTGTTGTTGTTGTTGTTGTTGTTGTTGTTGTACTTAGTGTTGTTGAGCCAAGGGCTATACGATGTTGTGGTACCGAAACTGTTTCGAGGAAATGTTTTGGAATATGGGCACATGTTGTGAAGGTCATTTTATTGTGCTGTTATGTTTTTGGCATGTGATATTGTTGGGAGGATTTGTTCGGGTGTTTGCACGAGGTTTCTGCTGTGCTATTATTACTATTGATGTTGCACATGGGGCGTGACAAGGCGGGCTTTATCTGTGTGTTTGCGCATGTGACGAGACAAGGTGGGAATATATATGCGCGTGCGGTGAGACAAGGCATACATTTATTTTATTATTGCATACGTGGCGAGACAAGGTGGGCTATGTCGGGAAATGATTTATGATGACTTTTGATCGCCTAGGGGCATTGTTGTTGATATTTGCGTAGTGGCGTGCCTAACTTGTGTGAGTTTTACCTTGTGCAAATTGCGAGGATCGTTTCTTATGTTCCGTTCATTTTCTCTACTCTTATTCGTTGGGCCGAACGGTGACAGAACACTTGTACAAGCATACACGTACTTTCTCACCCTATCAGATTAAGAAGATGAACACTGATGCTACCGACCATTTATACGTACTCCGTCTACTTGTCTTATATGTGAGAATTGTTCTATTGGCACGTGAGTCGTCCGTGCAATTATAACTTGTAATAAGGGCATAAGATGCCAAGTGATTAAGGTTCATGAATTGGGACCCGTGAATTGTGTGAGTTTGAGGTTTGGTACCTCGTGGAGATTATTGGATAAACTTGGTGTGAGAGCGATTATTCTTATTGAGTTGCTACTTGTTTTTACCTTAATTGATTCCACTAGATTTTCAACTATGTCCAGCTTACTCTACAGTGTTATTACTTGTTGTGTCCTGTTGCTAATTGTTGCTTCTAGTTCCTCTTGCAAGCATCGTATTATTGTTGTTATCATGCCTAGATTTACAGAGATATCATACCCTGCTATATCTACACCTATACGTGTCCAAGTTATTTAGTATAGTAGGTGTCTTGACTGTCCCTCACCACTACTCCACCGAGGTTATTCTTGATACTTACTGGATACCGCTGTGGTGTACTCATACTATACTTCTGCATATTTTTTGCATATCCAGGTATTTCAGAGTTGGTCGATCGCTAGCTAGATGTACAGATCTTGCTGAGGAGACTCATTGTAAACCTGTTGCCGCATTCGCAGGCCTTAGAGTCACCTTCTGGTTTTGTACTTGCACTGTTTTATCTCTATTTCGAAACAATTGTATTTAGAGGTTTTCCTAGCAAACTCAGTAGAGCTTATGACTTGTACTACCGGATTTAGGATTGTAAGTGCTGTATAGAGATTTCTATTTCATATTTGTCAGTTATTGGTTAAATTTTGCTATTAATTTAGTAAGTGTTAGGATTACCTAGTCTTAGAGACTAGGTGCCGTCACGGCATCCTACGGAGGGAAAATAGGGTCGTGAATCATTCGAACACACTCCTAAGACCAAAATCACCCTACGGAGATACTGGAACCGTTAAAACTCCATTTCGGAGTCGTCTTCACACAGGTCAACCTACGGTAAACTCCTACGACTTAAACTTCCAATTTAGGGACTAAGTATCCCATTTCACTCTCAAACTCTCCCGAACCCAACACCGGGCATCCCGACAAGTCATGCAACCACAAAATGATATAGAGGGAGCAATAAATAGGGGATCGGGCTAATACTCTCAAAGCAACCGACCGAGTCGTTACACAAGGAAATAAGTTTCACCCGCATGCTTTTAACCCAATAACAACGCATAAGTACTCGCCACCTCAGATATACATTGTTCCTAGACATTAAACACGTACTAAATAGACTAATAAGTCCTGATGCCTCAAGTCAAGGTTAACCACAACCGTTACCTCACTCCGCAATCAAATCAAAGCTCAACCGGGACCTTTCCTATAAATTTCACCTCCAAACTAATCGAATCTAACCAAATATAGTTTAAACAATTCAAAATAAGCTTTAGAAACTACCCATGAGTGAAAAGGATTTAACTTTTAATGATTTTGGAAAAAGTCAACAAAAGTCAACCTCGGGCTCGCTTGGTCAAACCCCGAGGTTCGGACAAAAACCCAATTACCCATTCACCCCAAGCCCGATTATATTATTAGTTTCGAAATCCAACATCAATTTTTGAGGCCTAAATTTTAATTTCTCAAAATCCCCAATTTCTACCTAAATCCCTAATTTCTACCATGAACAAATATAGATTAAAGGCTAGAAATCAATGGGTGTTGATGTAAATGGAAGAAAATGAGTTAAAACCTTCAAAATTGCCTTTAGGCTGAGCTCAAATGTGGAGATGGTAAAAAATGAAGAAAATCCCGACTTTGGGATATTAATTGACTGGGGGTAAGGTCTTTATCGCGTTTGCGAAGGACCTGACGCGATCACGAAGCACATCAGTCCTATTGTTCTACACGTTCGCGATGTTTCTCATGCATTCATGAAGGATTCTCCCCCCTGGACTTTGCGTTCATGAGCCAGGCTCGCGTTCGCGTAGAACACTCAGCATGTCCCCTTCAAGGCCCATACCCATCGCGCTCGCGTGGTATTGGTCGCGTTCGCGAAGGGTGATCCCACCATTGCTTTGTGTTCGCGACCTCAACCTCATGAACGCATAGTGAAAATCCCACCCCGGCCTAGGTTACCCTTCGCGATCGCGAAGAACAAAGCACTTGATACCATAATCTCTGAAACTAGCAATCCTTCTAAGTTCGAAAGCAATCCATAGCCTATCCGAAACTCACCCGAGCCCATCGGTCTCCAAACCAAGCATGCACACAAGTATAATAACATCATACGAACTCTCTTGCGTGATCAAAAGACCAAAATAACACCTAAAACCGCGAATCAGACACCAAAATGTATGAAATTTTTAAAGAAACTTAAGAACTTTCAAATTCACAAGCGAACGTCCAAATCACATTAAATCAACTCCGTTTTGTACCAAATTTTGCAGACAAGTCATAAATAGTGAAATGAACCTATGCCAAATTCCGGAACCAAAATCAAAACTCGGTAGCAACAAAGTCAACCTATGGTCAAACTTAAGAATTCTTTAAACTTTCAAATTACTAGTTTTCAACAAATCATGTAAAATCAAGTTAGGGACTTCCGAATTCCATTTTGGGCATATGCCCAAATCCCAAATCATGATACAGACCCACCCAGATCATCAAAACATTGTTTTGGGTCCGTTTACAAAAAATGTTGAGCGTAGTCCGCTCAAATCATTTTAAGGCTAAAATTCACATTTTCTTCAATTTTTTTTCACATAACAATTTTCTGAAAAAAGACACAGACTGTGCATGCAAATCGAGAAATTCTATACGAAGCTATTTGAGGTCTCGAAACATAAAAATAAAGGCTTAAACTAAAAATGACCTATCATGTAACGACCCGACCGGTCATTTTGCTTTCTAGATCCCCGTTTTCCTAAATAAGACTCCCCGTATGTGCTTTTACTATTTTATGACTTGTGGAGATGGTTAGTTCGGGATTTGGAAGAGTTCGGGTTGAAATCGGAACACTTAGTTCCTTAGTATTGGCTTTAAAGGGCTAAGTTTGACTTTGGTCAACATTTGTAGTAAACGACCTTGAAATCAGGATTTGAAGGTCCTAATAGGTTCGTATAATGATTTTGAACTTGGGTGTGTGTTCGGATCAGGTTTTGAACGACCTGGGAACGTTTCGGTGCTTAAGGTTGAAAGTTGGCTTATTGAAGGTTTAAAAGTTCTTTAAATTTGGTTTGGAGTAGGTTTTGATGTTATCGAGGTCCGTTTGGAATTTCGAGACTGGGAGTAGCTCCATAAGGGGATTTAAGACTCGCACATAAAATTTGGTACCATTCCGAGTAGTTTAGGTATGATTCGGCGTGTTCGGAGCAAGTTGGAAGAACTTGAAGTTCATAAGTTGATTCAATTTGGTTTGGGGTGTGATTCTTTGTTTTGTATTGTTTTTCGCATTCCTAGGGTTCGAGCAAGTCCGTCTCATGTTTACAATCTTGTTGGTGTTTTTGGACGAGGCCTCGAGGGCCTCGAGTGCTATTCAGAAGATGCACGGATTGAGTTAGAGCTTGAAAGGGGTTGTTGGTGCACCCGCACCTGCGAGCTCGCAGGTGCGAGCGTGTGGCTGCAGAAGTGATTTTGGGCGAGCTGACTGTGGCCTGCAAAAGAGACGAGGGTTCCGCAGAAGCGGCCTCGATTCTGCAAGGGAAGGGCCGCTAGTACGAAGGGGGCCGGTCAAGCCTGGGGACGTAGATGCGAGAGATGAGCCGCAGGTGCGGCCAGTGCTGGGCCTGAAGCATTCGGTAGAAGCATACCTTAGTCCGCAGATGCGCCTATTGACCGCAGATGCTAAAATGTTGGAGGCAGTGAGGCTCATTTAATACGGGACTTAGGGCATTTTTTTACTCATTTCTTTCAATTCTTGGGCGATTTAGGAGCTTCTCACAGAGGGGTTTTCACCTAGCTATTGAAGGTAAGTAATTTCTATCCAATGTAAGTTAAATACATAGATTATGGGTAAACTTTAACATGTAAAATTTTGAAAATAATGGGTTTAGTTGAAAAATCGAGGTTTTGATAAAAATGAGATTTAACAACGAAAATGATTATGGAATTAGGTGAAAATTATATATTTGGGTTCATGAGATTATGGTTAACAATTATCTTCGAAAATTTTCGGAATCTGGGCACGTGGGCCCGGGGTGAATTTTAGGAGTCTTCCAATTTGGGTTGGGTAATTACTCTAATAGTTAAATTATGAGCTTTTGAACATGTATTGATTAATTTATATAATATTTGACTAGTTTCGGGTTGTTTGGCACCGAGTTGAGGATTTGATGCATATTTGTGGATCGGAAGTGAGCTTGAGAATGAGAAAAGTCTCTTGCCTAATCTTGTAAGAGGGAACTCATCCCCTTAGGTGTATTTTGATGTGAATTACTTGTCTGGGGAGCTATGTTCGCACTAGGTGACGGGAGTCCGTGCATAGCTATATTCCATGTGATGTCCGGGTGGTCTTGGATTTACGCCATACTTTGTTTGCACTGTTATGTTGATTATGCATATTAATTGTCTTAACTAGAGCTGAGATTAAGGATTTTTAAGATTTAAAGTCTTCCATTTAGATTTCTTATGTTGGGGAAGAATGGACGAATCTTATAATAACTCTGAGAAATCCATGTCCACTCGCGTCGCAAGTACTTCCGTGAGCGAGGTAAATTCCTCTACTCTCATGGGAGTGGGCCGTTCGCTTTGGCAGGTTAATAGATGCATCTATGGTTCATGCCGTTTGACCCTCGGCAGTGCACCCAATATACATATATTTTGGATCGGGTCGTACGACCTCGACATAAATCGTGCGTAATAATACTCAGAGCCTAATTATACTTGATATCGTTTTATTGGCCTGAGAGGTTACAATTATTTAATGATGGAAATTGACTTGGGATTTACTATTAGTGAAAGAATTATTTATTCACTACTTGTTATTGAGTTTCATTATTATTTACATAACCCATGCTTATTTAGAATTTCGGAATTTTATTGTGAGCCCATACTAAGTGTCGAAGTCGACCCCTCGTCACTACTTCTTCGAGGTTAGACTAGATACTTACTGGGTACATGTTATTTATATACTCACCCTACACTTCTGCACTAACCGTGTAGGATCTGAGATAGGTGCATCTGGTTATTATCCCGGCGCACACTGCTGATACTCCAAGACTTAGTAGTGAGCTGCCTTCCGAGCCCGTTCTGCAGCACCCGAAGTCTTTCGTTTGTATTTACTTTTTATCTACTTTATTTCAGACAGTAGCTTAGTGTTTTGTATATTTTACTAGTAACTCATACACTTGTGACACCAGGTCTTGAAATTTTGCTAGTAGACACTTGATGATTTTGAGTATTTATTTCACCATACTTGATCTTATAATTGGTTACACTTTATTTTATTAAATTTCTCATCTCTTACTTATAGAATAATAAAAACAATTAACTATTTCAAAAATGTTAAAAGAATAGATACATAGTTACTGTTGGGTTGCCTAGCGGCGACGTTGGGTGTCATCACGGCCTATAGAGAAATTGGGTCGTGACATATCGGGTCATCATAAAAGAAGGGAGAAATCAAGGAAGAACATGATAGGTAAGACAAACAAAAAAAAATAGGATTAAAACACAGTTTAAAGATATGATGAAAGTTTTCAAGGGGATTAAAATAAAGCTTTTTCTCGGTGTCCCTTCTTAGACATTTGATTTCTTGATCGTGCATTATACACTTAGAGCCTATTTGGAAAGACACCTACCAATAGATTTCGGTGTAATTGGGTGTAATTACACAGTTTGTCATATTTATCTGGCCAAGTAATTACTTAGTCGGCATGGAATTGGGTATAAGTGCACTCTCCAATTTTCAAGGGAGAGGTGAGAATTAGTGGTAATTACACTCAGTAATTACAAGGTTACTTTTTAAAGTCTTCCCTTTTTGTTTTTTTTTTTTAAATTTATTTTCTTCATAACTTTTTATTTCCATTATTTTAATTTAATATTTTTAAAATTTTAAATTTCTTTTTTAATTTTAAAATATTTTTTCTTTGTACATTATTTATTTTTTATTTCTCTACCTTTACTTGTTGTGATTCTATGTAATTGCTCATATATTTTATTTATTATTTATTTTATTTTCTTCATTTAGCGTAACTATGTTATTATTCTCCTCCTAATACTAGAAATAATGAGTCATTAACAAACTTGGCATATAATGAGTGATGTCATTAAAGTAGAATTTCGTTGTTGAATGAGGTTATATGGTGTGTTTGGTATGAAGAAAAATATTTTCCGAAAAATATTTTCTAATTTTCTCATATTTGGTTGGCTTAAATGTTTTGGAAAATATTTTTCTCTTGAACTCATTTTCCTCCAAATGGAAGAAAATATTTTCCCTATCAAGAGAAGGGAAAATATTTTTCAAAACACTTTTTCAACCTTCCCCACCCTATTCCCCATCCCTACCAACCCTCACACACCCCACCTACCGACGCCACCCCCGCCCACCCCGCCCACCCCACCCTACCCACCCTCACCCTGCCCTAAATAAAAATATTATTAATAGTACTTTCTTTTTGTATTATAGATAGATTTCTTTTTTATTTCAACAAATGAGAATTTTCTTTTCATGATATAAAAAGTATTTTTTTATTGTAACAAAAAAATTAGTTTTTTTCATGATGTAGAAAAAGCTGTCACGACCCAAAAATCACTATAGGTTGTGATGGAACCAACAATGATTTACCAATTTAATTACTCATTTTAGTGTGTGAAATCATAATTTTCCTTAATTAAACAGTATGAAATAGAATTTACAGAGTAAATAAAAATATTTACACGAACCACAATAATGAATAACCTGAAGGAACCCCCAAAACTCGGTGTCACAAGTGCATGAGCATTTTCTAACAAGTACAACAACAATACAATATTTGTCCAGAATGTAAATAAGACAGGATAAAATAAATGGTATGATGGAGACTCGGTGGACTGTGATGCATAGCCTGGGTTGTAGATCATATAAAGTCTCCTCAATAGATGCTCCTGCGCGCCAAGATGATCTCCAAATGAACCTGACAAATCCTGCACATTTAGTGTAGAAGTGCATCATAAGTACGTAAATCAACGCGTACCCAGTAAGTATGTAGCCTAACCCCGGAGAAGTAGTGACGAGGGGCTGACATCGACACTTACTAGAGGTCCAAATAAATAACATGATAATTCATAACAGATTTGAAGTGCACAACAATAGTGGAGTAAGTCTCTAATTTCATAATTTTCCAGTTATTTCCTTTAGAGTATAAATTTCTCGATCCTGTATTCTACCTTAATAGTTCAGAAAATGCCAAGTGTCAATACTAAATAAACAAGGAATACCATAAAATGTCGGTCATCAGTGCAAGGTTTATCTTATGAACATTCGGACTACTAGCGATATAACGCACGATTCCGCCGAGGTCATTCGACCCGATCCATAATAATGTGTACAGTGCCGAGGGACGTGTGACACGATCCATATATGCATCTATATGGTGTCGAGGCATTCGACCCGCTCCACAAGAAAGGAAGAAAGTTATTGAATCACGGGACACGTGCTTACGATATAGTACATGAGCACAAAGTAAACATAATCTTTACCGTTTTTCGAATAACTAGCCAATAACTCAAGGTGATAAGGCTTGGCATAAGATATATGTAATTTCTAAATCCAGTTCAATTCTAATTTCAATTAACTAAGCCAGCAGAATAAGTTCAAGTAATTCAAATACTGCATGATAAAAACCTAAGTCTACCGGACATAACATGCTTTTGCAATGTACAGACTCTCGTCACCTCCTACGTACGTAGCACCCACAACTAGTAGCACACAACAATTACATCACCTAGGGGAAGTTTCCCCTCACAGAGTTAGACAGGAGACTTACCTTGCTCCGAAGTTCCATAACCGGCTTCAACACCTCTCTAACTTTTCAATTTAAGGCCAAACGATCCAAAAATAGTCAAACAATGCACAACTTAATCAACATATACTCTAATGCTTACAATTTAACAATTTATAATAATTTCCAACTCCGCTCGAAAAGTCAGTAAAGTCAACCCTCGGGCCCACGTGCCCGAAATCCGAAAATATTCGAAGCTAAAATTTTCCCATAACACCACAAACGCAAATATATAATTTGTTCCCAATTCCATGTCAAATTTCGCGGTCAAATTCTAAAAATATTAATTTCTAGGTTTTCTTCAAAATCCCATTATTTTCCACAAATTTCTATGTTTAAATCCTTATATACACCATGTATTTAACTCACAATGTGCGGGAATCACTTACCTTGACATAGATGATGAAAATCTCCCTTTGAAGCTCTCCAATAATCGCCCAACCAAGTGAAAAATGAGAGAGAATGAGCCAAATCCCGTATTAAATCCAGTCTGCCCAGACCCGCTCTTCTTCGCGATCGCGGAAAGACCATCGCGATTGCGAAGGCCAAAAATCAAAGCCTCCAAACTAAGTTTATGCGTTCGCGACCTTCATGTCGCATTCGCGATGCCTACTGCCCCTCGCCCTTCGCGTTCGCATTCGCGTAGAAAGCATCGCGTTCGTGAAGGCTAAACAGCTCCAGGGCCCAGCTTCCGTTTCTTCTCCGCGTTCGCGACCGTCCTGTCGTGTTTGCGTAGGCTGCTCCAGGTTCCCTTCCATGTTCGCGACCCTGGTGACGCGTTCGTGAAGAACAAAAATCCAGCAGCCCAAGCTCCTTATTCGTGAATGCGTGAGACGCTTCGCGTTCGCGAGGAACAGCACCAGACACTAGTACGAACACCAGCAACTCAGCCAAATTTTGTCCGAAACACACCCAAGGCTCCCGGGACCACGTCCAATCACACCAACCAGTCCCAATACATAACATGAACCTGCACGAGGCCTCAAATCACATCAAACAACATCAAAACTATGAATCGACGATCGAAACATTCCTTTAAACTTTCAAACTTCCAAACTTCGACAAACGCGTCCGAATTATATCAAAACATTCCGAAATGACGCCAAACTTTGCGTGCAAGTCACAAATCAAGATACGAATCTATTCCATGGCTCGGAACTCCAAACTGACATCGATAACATAAAAACCCATTTCAGACCAAACTTAGGGAATTCTTAAAGCTTCAAAATGCCAACCTTTCGCAATAAGTGCCGAAATACTCCCGGGCCACCCGATACTCGACCCGAACATACGCTCAAGTCCGAAATCATCATACGAACCTATTGGAACCTTCGAATCCTGATTCCGAGGTCGTTTACTCAAAAGTCAAACCTTAGTCAACTCTTCCAACTTAAAGCTTCCGAAATTAGAATTTTCTTTCCAAATTAACTCCGAACTTCCCGAAATTCAATTCCGACCACGCGAACAAGTCAAAATACCTGAAGTGAAGCTACTCAAGTCCTCAAACCGCCAAATGACATGCTAGAGCTCAAAATGAGCGGTCGTGGCGTTACATTCTCCTCTACTTAAACATACGTTCGTCCTCGAACGTGATGAGAACTGCTGCAGAGTTGTCCAAAATCAATGTGAGACACCTTGTGCACCTACCCGTGCCACCACTACCCAGTTGTGCACATTAGCTCGAGCCAGACTGAAGATCCTCCCTATAACCTTGGCTAACAGGCTTTAGAACCAAATTCCAACTTTCGAATTTCTTTACAAGACATGATTCTAACATACGAACACAATGCAAATCTCCACATGCTTAATCCACACATAGTCATGCACCCATGCCCACATCACAAAATGCGCCGCATAACTCATTTGCCCAAGGCAACCTCTTCCAAGCACAATAGTTGAAATTTCATTGACCCAGTGCCCGAAGCATACCTCATAACACATATATGCCCGGTTTCAACCCTCCAGTACTGCCACGACAGAAGATATGTGTAGAAACTCATAACCACATACCGAATCAATAAGTACTAGAGTTTCTCCTTCTGGACGGAACCATTACCTCATTCTGAACTGAATAACGATATTTGCTCTTTAATACGCCCTTCATAACTTTAATCGCACTGATCCCAGGTCCAATAACCTAGTCTCACCCCGTACAAGCTGCACAGGCAGTAAGCCATCTCAAACACTGACCAAGATCTCATATGACGCCATTAATGCACCGACAAGCTACAAATTGAACATGACACATAAAGAAGAATGAGCTCTGGAGAAAAACTACGGAGCCCGCGTAACAAATAAATTGGTAGAACAATGCTATGAACCTACCTCAGGGATGAAAAACAAGACAGACAAAATGAGTGTAAGGGACGATGCTCAACATCTCGCTGTTGCGGCGTGCAACCCGATCCATTATGACTTTGTTGCGACGTGCAACCCGATCCAAACATGACAATGTTGCAGCATGCAACCCAATCCAAACATGACAATGGTGTGGCATGCAACCCGATCCAAACATGATAATGTTGCGGCGTGCAACCTGATCCAAACAATATACCCGTGGCGGCGTGCCACCCGATCCGCACATGACAATTAAGGAGAAAACACACATCAAGCCGTAACGCTTATACTTACGAAATTCCCGAATATTGACCACAAGCACACCAAGTGCACAGTACAAATCCTGCGGAGACGGATAGCGCCATACGATATGAAACCCAAGAACAACTAAGGTGCGATATATGATTTGTATCTTGAGAGCCATCATGCTCACACAACACCACAAGCTACGTGGGACCTCAACACATGTGCGAATAATCAAGCCGTCTCACCAGCCACATGTCACAATAGAGATTTACATGGAATAACTGACGACTGGAATAACATCCAATGCCCGAAGGCTCCTCCATAAGCAATGCTATGCTGAATGTACACACCCGCCCTGATGTAGAGCACCCATTCACATTTAGACCCATCAATGGACCCCAAGCTGATTCTGATCATACTATGCTGGGCGAATAACCTTTCAAGGATCCATAATAACCTTTTTCCAGGACACAGAAGAATAACCGCCCAATCCGGGACAAACTCACACAACCCACAACCCAAGGAATAGAACGCCTCTCAGGTATAAACTCTCACATTTGCGATATTACCAAAACCTCCATACTTGGTTTTAATCTTTAACAATCAAGTGACTAGCACGTCACACTTATACAAGTCTCCCCGTGGGGTACGCTCCCACAACCTTCCACACACGGTGGAAAAATTTGTGCCTCCACACCACCAACCATACTGATTCCATAATTCAATACACAATGCCTCTTCCACAGAACCCCATTCTCAGGTGACACTAAAGAAAATGCCAGTTTTCTCTTAACATATGGATTCTCCTCTACCCATCCGAGCTTGTGACATTATTGATAGCACCGAACCGCAACCTTGATCCTCAATTTTTCAAATTTCCTTGTCGCTCACTGCACCTATCATACCGCTACGCGAGAATACTAGAATTCATCATAATCCTTGAATTACCAGTAGAATAAACACCTCATTGGCTAGAAGACTTTTTACTTAGCTCGTTTCAGAAGAACCAACGCAACACGCAATTGAATTCCCAAATCGCAAAAAAATTACAAACCTCAAGTCGTGATCTAAACCGTCATGACTCTTCCGAAAATCCATCTACACATAATGATGCCATTAGAATCAATTACCTCCCAAATAAATCAAGTTGTGGTGGCTGTCGAGCCCGCACGTACAACCACAAACCACATGTATAACTCTACACGCTAAAGGAACTGATCATTGCCACAAACCACATGTGAGTGACCCGCATCACAAGACCACATCGTCTAAATACTCATGAACCATCTCATACTCTCTTTATGCGCACAATAGCATCTCCAAATGGTACACCCATTCTGAAGGACCTTCCGCGAATCCTAAACTGTTTCTCCCATTCATCCAATACTGCCCCGTAGACCCGATGGTAACATAGAAAATTCCCCAAGTATTCTTCACACTCTGCTGAAAAATCCCAGCCTTCAATCATATAACGAACCCATTGGAACCACTGTTGAGAGTTACCCGCTCTAACTTGGTCCTGAAAATATGCCAAACTCTAGTGCGCTGTCAGCACATGAACACTCCCAAAGAAGCAACTAGATGAATTATTTTCCCTTGTACATCATATTTACCAGAAGCATAAACTCTAAGACTTCTCCAAAAATCTGAACATGAATCGATAAGGCCAAATATAGAACACATTCATCAAATCCTTTGCTCGAATTACCCCTGATGTTTTCTTTCTTTAGTCATAAATACTCCACCAATGCACCGATAACCAGAAGCTGCACAAGCAGACAACTACGTGATTCGATTATAGACGGTGGGGCTCCCCCACTTAGCCTTAAGCTACAATCACATAAATCTAGAACCCATAAAGATTCCTCCTTCTCAATCACCATGATCTTGCACTGTTAACCCGCCAAATTCTTGAAACCTCCTGTTACACTTTTCATAAAACATCCCGAATTATCAGCCACAATTGCCTATTCGACCTTCACTAGATAGCAAGCAGAAATCTTCGTAGAAACTTCATCAAAATCATACCACCACATACCTGTCCATAGGAGATATCCCCCCTCCCCCCATGGAATTCCATAGCGACATCTCCCAAATAACGCTTCACTGGGAACAACCACCACGATATCAGTAAAACCCTCCTGAGTTCGTGCTCATCCACCGGCTGTACAAGTCCGTTCACTCCCCATTGACATCAACTAAAAGTGCAACAATACATTCCAAACTCGAAGTCATGATGCATCCCAATGATAATCAAGTTTTTCATACCCCTCTTCATTTCAAGCAAACTCTTTTCTACAATATTAAATGTTCCTCAATACAGTAGCCGCCATCCCAAATACAATCCGTAGACCTAGCCACTTTCCACCATGCATCCCAAATCGCTCTAATCTTTCTTAAGGTGCGTGGCTATCTTACCACTGAATCCATATGATACTCTGCCATTTCCACTTCGGTCAAACCATCTCCTTTAAGAAACTTCTCGACCTCCGCTTTTCATACTTGGCCTGCTAGTAATCCAACAATCGCGAGACACCTCCCGCCATGTCCTTCCTCATGCTTCGCTACCCAAATGTTGCATCAAATCAAAATCCATCCCTGTAGCACCTGAACTAATAAATTGCTCCCAACTCTAAACCTCCTAGAAGATCATCTTTCTCGAGCCCTCAACATTAGAAATACCAATTCGATTTTGAATCGCTGCACACCGCTATCTCTGACACCCGTCCCTCAGGCACCATTTCACAACACCCTGCCCTCGAAGGCAAAATCAAGGGAGACCATAACACCGACGAACCTTAACACGTTTCAACAAGGACAACTATATCACATCACAAATGAGAATTGCACTATGCTCGAAAATATCGAGTCTCATTTCTCCATCAACCAAAGCCTGAACATCCATAGTCTGATTGCCTTTACTCCGCTGAAATTAAATGCCGAACCTCTAAAACATGCACTAAGAAATCCTTCTTTCACTGCATCGACAAATAAACAAGCATCCTACCATCACACCAACATTGTGCGATAACAATGCATAGACATCATGGCCATCAGTTCACAGTCTCGAAACCATAGAGAATATAGATACTGAGCTGGAACAAAAGAACATCCTTCCGCAAGGCGATGATAATATCCTTCCCGAACACACAGGGAAAAACATCCTGCACCACGTCTGTAGTACCACTACGACTCCTCGAAGGACAAGTGATAACAAGCACTTAACGTCGCATAAGATTGAGTAGGAAGAAAATAAAGGTATATGCCTCAAAGGAATCAAACCGCATGATGAGGAATCAAGAAGGGAAGTGCTCCTAACATCCCTGTAGCCTCTCAAATATAAGTACAGATGTCTCCGTAGCGACCCGCAAGACTCTACTAGACTTGCTCATGACTCGTGAGACCTATGTGAATCTAATGCTTTGATACCAAGCTGTCACGATCCAAAATCTACTATAGGTCATGATGGAGCCTAATGCCGTCGTGAGGCAAGCCAACAGTGATTTACCAATGTAATTACTCATTTTAGTATTTGAAATCATAATTTTCTTTAATTGAACCGTATAAAATAGAATTTACAGAGTAAATGAAAATACTTACATGAACCACAATAATGAATAACCTGAAGGAACCCCCAAAACCCGGTGTCACAAGTGCATGAGCATTTTCTAAGAAGTACAACAACAATACAACATCTTTCCAAAATATAAATAAGACAGGATAAAATAAATGGTACGATGGAGACTCGGTGGACTACGATACATAGCCTGGATTGAAGCTCATGCAAAGTCTCCTCAACAGTTGCACCTGCGCGCCAAGATGATCTCCAAATGAACCTGTCAGATCCTGCACATTTAGTGTAGAAGTGCAACATGAGTACGTAAATCAACACGTACCTAGTAAGTATCTAACCTAAACCCAGAGAAGTAGTGACGAGGGGTCAACATCGACACTTTATAGAGGTACAATTAAATAACATGATAATTCATAACAGATATGAAGTGCACAACAATAGTGGAGTAAGTCTATCATTTCATAATTTTCCAGTTATTTCCTTTAAAGTATAAATTTCTCGATCCTGTATTCTACCTTAATAGTTCAGAAAATGCCAAGTGTCAATACTAAATAAACAAGGAATACCATAAAATGTCAGGCATCAGTGCAAGGTTTATCTCGTGAACATTCAGACTACTAGCGATCTAATGCACGATTCCGCCGAGGTCGTTCGGCCTGATCCAGAATAATAAGTACACTACCGAGGGACGTGCAACACGATTCATAGATTCATCTATATGCTTTCGAGGCATTCGGCCTGCTCCACAAGAAAGGAAGGAAGTTATCGAATCACGAGATACGTGCATACAATACAGTACATGAGCACAGAGTGAACATAATCTTTACTGTTTCTCAAATAACTACCCAATAACTCAAGGTGATAAGGCTTGGCCTAAGATATATGTAATTTCTAAATCCAGTTCAATTCTAATTTCAATTAACTAAGTCAGCATAATAAGTTCAAGTAATTCAAATACTGCATGATAAAAACCTAAGTCTACCGGACATAACATGCTTTAGCTACGTACGGACTCTCGTCACCTCGTGCGTACGTAGTTTCCCTCTCACAGAGTTAGACATGAGACTTACTTTGTTCCGAAGCTCCATAACCGGCTCCAACGCCTCTCTAACTCTTCAATTTAAGGCCAAACAATCCGAAACAAGTCAAACAACGCACAAATCAATCAACATATACTCTAATGCTTGCAATTTAACAATTTATAATAATTTCCAACTCCGCTCGAAAAGTCAATAAAGTCAACCCTCAGGCCCACATGCCCGAATTCCGAAATTGTTTGAAGATAACCTTTACCCATAATATCACGAACTCAAATATATAATTTGTTCCCAATTCCATGTCAGATTTCGTGTTCCAATTCCAAAAATACCAATTTCTAGATTTTATTCAAAATCCCTTTATTTTAAATCCTTATATACACCGTGTATTTAACTCACAACGTGAGGAAATCACTTATCTTGAGATAGATGATTAAAATATCCACTTGATGCTCTCCAAAAATCCCCCAACCAAGTGACAAATGAGAGAGAATGAGCCAAATCCTGTATTAAATCCAGTCTGCCCAGGCCCGCTCCTCTTCATGATCGCGAAAAGACCATCACGATCGCGAAGGCCAAAAATTACAGCATCCAAATTAACTCTACACGTTCGCGACATTCATATCGCGTTCTCGATGCCTACTGTCCCTCGCCCTTCGCGTTCGCGTAGGAAGCGTCGCATTCGCGAAGGCTAAACAGCTCCATGGCCCAGCTCCCATTCCTTCTCCGCGTGAGACCCTTTGCGTTCGCGAAGAACAACACCAGACACCTGCACCAGCAAACCGCCGAACGACGCGTTAGAGCTCAAAACGACCGGTCGGGTCGTTACAAAAGTATTTTCTTTCATTTCAACAAAATGATGAAGTAAAAAGTATTTTCTTTCATTTCAACAAAAAGAGTATTTTATTTTTATGATGTAGAAAAAGTATTTTTTTTCAATTCAATAAAACGATTATTTTCTTCTTATGATGTAGAAAAAGTATTTTTTTATTTCAGCAAAATGAGTATTTTCTTTTCATGATGTAGAAAAATAACTTTCTTTTATTTCAATAAAATGAGTACTTAATTTTCATATCGTAGAAAAAGCACTTTTTTTCAACCAAAAAAAGAGTATTTTCTTTATAGCTATGGAGCGCAAATTTTAACGTTGTTTTCCTAAAATAATATTTTCCTGAAAAATATTTTCTACTCTCTAACCAAACAGTATAAAAAAATTTCCGGAGAAAGTTTTACATTCACCAACCAAACAAGGAAAATAAGTGATAAAACCACTCATTTTCCATGTAAACATTTTCTAGGAAAATATTTTCCATGAAAAATATTTTTCTTCATACCAAACACACCTATAAACTTATTATGTTTTCTAATCTTAAGTTGTATTGGAACTTATTTTTATTATGTTAAAATTTGACATATGTTAAAAAATATTTTGGGAGATTTTGAAATTGTCTTATATTTATGGTTCCAATTTACTTCTTTTAGTAGTATTAGCATGTTATTTCACATTGCACGTTGTTCATTATTTAGTTATAATTGATAGATTAGTTTAGTCAAATATTTGCATAATGTTTTGACATTATATTTATAAATATTAATTTATTTTATTAAACATGCATTCCATGGTGTTCTTACAAAATGTATGTTTTTTATTTTTATAATTAATTAAACTAGATATTATTAATTTAGAAAATATATATCAATTATTTTTACAATATTAGTTATAAATATATGATTACTAATTAGTGTATATTCAAGAAAAGATATGCTTCTTAAATACCAAATCTAATATCATTTACACTTATAATAAATTATTTATAGGCATATATTTATTATATTAACTTTTAAGTTTCGATACTTACTTCATTTAAAATTTAATCTAATTGTGTAATTACATATGTGCAATCAAGAAGTACGCTTGTAATTACACTATAATTATATTATGACAAACAAACAGGTCGTCGTAATTATTAGGCTGTATAATTACTAGACAATATAATTACTAACCTAGTAATTATATCAATTTTAATTACTGGGTGGCTTTCCAAACAGATCCTTAAAAGAAGAAAAAATGAGACGAAAATGATTAGTCGTGAGGTAATAAACAGAAGACAAGTATGCATTAATTTTAATTAGGAAAAAACGAATAATCTATCCTTTCAAGTAGATCACTTGTCAGTAGAGGCGGATCCAGTATTTTATGGTTGTGGGTGCCGTTCAATTTAATTTTAATGCCAAACTACCACCAGTCAAGGATTGAAAAAGAGTGATGTTTGGTCGATTCACTATATTTTGAATTATCTCGGTTCTGTTTGATCTATCTTGAATTAATTCGATACGATTTATAAAATTTTGATACATAAATAAATACGCAATCACCAAACTAAAAATATTTGGACCAATTTAATATCAAGAAGAAAACAACACTAGATGAATATAAAAGGAAAATAATTAAAATTATATTCAAATAATACTTTGGAGATCTAGAAAATGAAAAAGGAAGCAAATACATAATCTAAATAAATAATAAACTGGTGTTGTAAATAGAGAGAAAATACAAAGATGCATAAAAATAAATTAAGAAAAGAAGAAATAAGAGAAAATGACAAAAAAGAGACACTACATACGCCAAAGGCCCGAAAAGCTGGAGCTTTGACTTGGCACCTAGCATCACTTTGTTACTATGGGTGACGCCCTTTACTTAAATCAATTTTATTGTGTGAAATACCATTATAAATATTAAATTTTATTCGAGCGATCGGGTGGCGTGGCAATGCCTCTTCTTTACATGGATCTACCCCTGCTTGTCAGGTCCGGGATCGGACATCGAAAGGGAAGACGAGGTTTCAAAGTCTATTATGGAAGCGGCCTCTACTGGTAGTGATACCTTGATCTCATGGATGAAGGCTAACGTTTTCTATTGGACTAGAGGGATGTGCAGATCACAACTTAAATAAGTATATGAAGAGCCATTGTAAAATATATGAAAGGTTAAGGAGGTATCAATAATTTTGGCTCAAACTCTGTATTTATGTTTAAAAAACTCACAAATTTATATATATATAAATTATTCGAACGAAACCCATTAAGCTGTCTTTTTTAGAGTTTATAACTCATAAACTTAAAATTCTAGCTCTACTTTCGAAAAGTATACAATATGGGGGTGGGGGGTTAAGTAGAGGAAAATTGAAGTAAGAAGAGTAAGAAATATAGCACATCTTTTATCTAGCTGATGATCCTGATCAGGAATATAGCTATTCGGCTGCGTCCTTGTTGAAAATGAACACAAGAGCAGTCTGTAGGGGAAGAAAACAAAGGAAACCAACAAAACAAACAAATTGTTACTCCGATACTATTTTAGTGGATGAAACTAGTGGCATATATGACTGGAAGACTAACTTATTACTTGTGTGATGCTCTTACAATTAGAAGTTCTTTGTTAAACTATACAACAAAAGACTAGTAAGGATTAATCAACTTTGGCTCACGGAAAAGCTAAGCATGATATCTGGAAATTATCACCATTTGTCCATTGCAAGAAACAAATTGAACATACATCATTAACAAAAAAATATATAATAGGAAAAAAACAAAAACCAGAAATCTTGCGAGATTCCATTCCTTAAAACAAGTAAACAGACATTCTTATGATTTTTGGTGGTATTTGATAGCAGTCAAGGCAGGAAAATACATGAGAACTAGTAAACGTTCATAGCTAAATTCATTAGGGATCAAGACCGATGAACAGACATATATAGTTCTTGTGCTTTTGTATGTTCAAGGTTCAAACGGACAGAAAGAATTGACTGGATTCCAACTTATATACGGCTTATGAGGAGAAACCAACCATATATAAGAGCAGTGGCTAGGTGGGGAAAAGGCCTAAACTGAAAACGCAAAACGTGTATTTGCCAATATAGCACATATGAGTAGTAGATTGGCAGAGAACTCAATGGCATGTTACAAAAATTAATTGTATCTACACTTGTTTGTCTTGGGAAAGTCAAAGGTCTCTATTGCTATTTATATATTCGTAAGTCTAAGTTAAAGTGAAGAGAACCAAATATATACTCCGTCCGTTCATTTTTACTTGTCCACTATTTTAAAAATAAATTTTCACTTTTACTTATCACTTTTAGCATATCAAGAGAAGACAATTTCTTTTTTCTTGTTATACCCACAATATTAATTACTCATTTTCAGTGGCGGACCTAGGATTTTACACAAGCGGGTTCAAAAAAAAAAACGACGATAGGCATGCATTAGTATAATTGGTGTTGGATATGACAAGCATATAAGGTTTGATCACTTTTTTTCTCAAAAAATATCTTAAAATGAAGTCATTTTAAAGTTGCGCTCTATAGTTTTAACAAAATTAAAAATATTTTTAAAAAGATACAAAAAGTTATATATTTCTATTTTTAGCAATTTATCTATTTAATTTAACAAATTTTACTTCAAGAAATTCAGTTTTAAAAAAAAGTACTAGCTCTAAGATATTCATATAAAATCTAGATTTTTTCTTGTTATTATGTTAGAAGTTGTTAATTCTAAACAAAAGAGAATAATTGTTTTTATAAATACTAAAATAATTCCAATTGTGAAAAAGAGTTATATACCAAATCCGAAATTTTAGTATAACAATAGACATTTCAACATAGACTAAAATTAAATTAAAGTAACAAATACACAAATTGAATAAATATCAATAAAAATTGAATCAAAATTCATGTTGTAGATAGATTTATTTTTTTAAAGCAAATTAAAATATAGAATAATTATTATTGATTTTGTGTCTTTGCCGAACAGATTCGAACTCAGTACCATTAGTATATTTTGAACCCACTAAACCAACTCGACCGACAACATAATTGTGTCAAGCGGGTTCAAGTTATCATTTATATAAAGAATATATTTGTTAAAAATACAATTTATCTATATACACAATATAATCTTTCAACGAAGCGGATTCAACTGAACCGCTTGACCCTTTGTGGGTCCGCCCCTGCTCATTTCAAATCATTTTTTTAAATTTATTAAATATATGTATCAATTAATATGGGTATCATGGTAAATTATGCACTTTATTTATTATTATTTCTTAAGGATATATATAATTGCTGTTGGAATAACAGAGCAGTTGGTTGCATGAAAAGTTATTACAATCCGGTCAATACCCAAGTTAGTATAAGTCATTCTAAAAGTTACCACTCGACGGTTCAAATCACAACAGTATGTTCAAAATTGCTTCCATTCTTCCCTCTCACCAAAAGAAGACATGAAAAGTAGTAAGTAATAAACTTGGCATTTTCTGTTGCACCAAGGTAAGTCAAGTGTCCACATGTATATGGCAGTATTCTCTCTCTCTGTATATACAAACATTCATTAGCAGACAGTGATGAGATGATGTTATTTAAAAAATTTTATTAGGGAACTGCAATTTTCGCCATTTAGGAATTAGGATTTTCATTTTCTGGAATAATACAAGTCAAGTTAGTATTAGCAGACCGTGATGAGATGAATCCCTTGTTTCCAGGACCTAAAAATCCCTTTGATGAATACAGAGAATATTTAATCCTAGCTGGCTCTAGTCTAGTGAAAAGCGTCTCTTTTCAATTCCTCTAGTGTTGTTTTATATATAGACTGCACTAAGGCTTAGGGTTATTAGACCTAATGGGCCGCCTAATTAGCTAACACCCTTATAAGTGTATTAGGCCCAAAAGGCCTCATAAGGGAGTGCTTAAGCTCCATCAAGCAAAGGAAAAATATATTCTCCCTTTATCTCTTGCATCATTCATACTGGATAAATAGGTCGTACGACTAGCATACTATGTGAGCATATTGCTACATTTGTATATGAATTAGATAACCTCTTGTTGTCGCCATGAAAATCTTCTAGTAGATCATTAAAAGTATGTTTAGTGCACTAATCATTTAGATCACATCGATATATCCTCGAGATCTCATGTATCATAGACTGGAAGGAAGCCTTCCGTTTTTATAGTACCTTTTATCCTTTTGTCATTTATTTGATGATGCTTAAAAGTTCTTGGAAGAAACTTCTTCTTGTTCGAAATGTGTGTAAATTAAGCAAACAAATGTTACAATTATGAAATTCTATACTTCTGGCGATTGATAAAATGTTAGCAACATGTTTAGTTTCTTTGAAACATGGATGTCCTGTCGTTATAAGGCCCTGAATATTTCAGGAGTATTTCATTGAAAAACAATGCAAATTTTGCTTACAAATGCAACCAAGCCAGAAAGCGTATAACTTTTCCTTTCCTCAAAGATAAACGTGTATATATACAATGTTAAGAAAATTTACATAATCACTAGTATAGCACCTGCGTGATGCGCAGAGAATATAAATCATGTTGTGTGATCTAATTTGTTTGGCCATATTATGAGGGTGTTTGGATTGGCTTAAAAGCTTTTAAGCACTTTTTAGCTTATAGGAGTGTAACGCCCCGGCCGGTCGTTTTGAGAGTTGTAGCCCCATTCCCCCATTTACTACTCATTTTGTACTCTATAACTGTTATGTGACTTGTCGGGTAGTCGGTTCGGGTCCGGAGGGATTTCAGAATGAAATGAGACACTTAACATCAAGGTTGAAAGCTTAAATTGAAATGGTTGTTCGGATGTTGACTTATGAGTAACAACTCCAGAATGGAGTTTTGACGGTTTCGTTAGCTCTGTTGGGTGATTTTGGACTTAGGAACGTATCCGGATTATGATTTTGAGGTCCGTAGTTGAATTAGATTTGAAATGGAAAAAATTAAATTTTTGAAAAGTTTGACGGGGAGTGGACTTTTTGATATCGGGGTCAGATTCCGATTCCGGAAGTTGAAGTAGGTCCGTAATGTAATGACCCAACCGGTCAATTTGCTTTTTAGATCCCCGTTTTCCTAAATAAGACTCCCCGTATGTGCTTTTACTGTTTTACGACTTGTGATGATGGTTAGTACGGGTTTGGAAGAGTTCGAGTATCTGAACACTCAGTTCCTTAATATTGGCTTTAAAGGGGCTAAGTTTGACTTGTGTCGACATTTCTAGCAAACGACCTCAGAACCGGGATTTGAAGGTCCCAATAGGTTCGTATGATAGTTTTGGACTTGGGCGTGTCTCCGAATCGGGTTTTGGATGACCCAGAAGCATTTCCGTGCCCAAAGTCGAAAGTTGGCTTATTGAAGGTTTAAAAGTTATTTAAATTTGGTGTGGAGTAGGTTTTGGTGTTATCAAAGTCTGTTTGAGATTCTGAGCCTAGGAATAGCTCCGTAAGGTGATTTAAGACTTGCACGCAAAATTTGGTATCATTCCGAGTAGATTAAGTATGATTCGTCGCGTTTAGAGCAAGTTGGAAGAACTCGAAGTTCATAAGTTGATTAAATTTGGTTTAGGGTGTGATTCTTAGCTTTGGTGTTGTTTTTCGCGTTTCGAGGGTTCGAGCAAGTCCGTCTCATGTTTACAAACTTATCGGTGAGTTTGGGCGAGGCCTCAGGATCCTCGCCGTGTTAATCGGACGATGCGCGGACCAAGTTTGACTTGGAGAAGCTGCTGATGCAGCAGGGCTTCTGGTGCGTTCGCACTTGCGAAATGTTGGCCGCAGGTGCGCATTTGGGCTGCGTGGGCTAAGTCCGCAGATGTGGACATGGAGGGCGCAGATGTGCTGTCATGACCCAAACCGATGGGCCGTCGGGCACCCGGTACCTTACTCAACCGAGTACCAATGTAACGTATCTTTCATATTACATCATCATATACACGTGACATACGGGCCTAATAGGCCAACCTCATCATTTATAAACTCAAAACATAGGCCGACAAGACCGTACAATCTATCACGTACACGACATATGTCTAAAAGCCTCTAAGAGTACATAAATATCATAAAGGTCGGGATAGGGCCCCGCCATACTAATCAGTATATGTCATAATCATACTGACCACATAAGCAACTCCGGAACAAATGGAGTGTACCAACATCTTCCGCTGAGCTGATTGCCTGCTTAGAGGTCTCTCGACCTATCTATCGAGACCTGCGGGCATGAAACGCAATGTCCCCAGGCAAAAAGGACGTCAGTACAAATAATGTACTGAGTATGTAAGGAATGAAAATCAGTAAATAATAGACATGAGAGAAACATGGAGTAAAAGACTCGATATGTACCTCTGCATAGCTCTATGAATCATTTCATTTTTATAACGTCATGCATATGTGTATAAATGTCATACCATGCATAGGTATATATGTTCATAACATCATCAAGCCTCTAAGGGCATCCCATCATGTCATTTCGGTCACTGTGAGCAAATCATCAACGTATACCAGCTGATCAGGTGGTGGTGCGTGTATAACGCCATAAACTTTTTCCATATCCCATATACATATAATATACGTATATATAACGTCATCTGGTCATGGGTCAATGTACATATATAAATGCATAAAATGTATAAAAAATACGTTAATAAGATTTTCTCGGAATGTCGTAAAAATAATATGCCTGTCGGATAAATTTTATCCAATACGCATTTTTCTGAGACTCATGAACACAAGATATAATAATAATTCACACGGAGAATCAAGAATATAGATACCCCTAATATTTCTATGAATAGAATCATTTATAAAAATTATGCATTTGCTCGTTTTGTTTATATCATATTGATCATGCCAAAAAGAAAGAAGGGATAGCCTTAACATACATGGAGTAGGGAAAACTCTGTATGATATTCTTGAAAAAGGTTGCATCGTACTCTCTTAGAACCGCAAAATTTTACGTTGCTAAGGTGCTAATAATTCCTATTAGGATTGTTTGGTTGCAAGAAATTTTGTTGAAAATCTTGGAGGAATTTCTAACGCCTGATTGTAAGGTATTTGGTAGTGCTTTGTAACTAAGAAATTTTGTTTGAAAAACTTGGAGGAATGGCTAATGTTCTGATTGTAAGAATGGCTAACGTTTTTGATTGCAGTGATTGTATACAAAATATAAGAATGAAGTGTCTTGAAATTATTATGTTATGTTGCCACCTAATAAAGAATGACTAAGAGTCATATCTTTAAGGAGTGGCTTGCTGCCACGTAGGGGTGGGGGGAAATTTTTAATCTTTATCCAAATTTATTAGTTAATTAGGTAATGTTTTGTTACTCGGTAATTAACCAATTACCCGCATAATTAAGAATTATCTCAAATTACTTAAAATTCTACTCATTTTTAATACACCTTATACATCATACTATTATGGTCATATGGTACCTTGTATGGTACTAGTCCATAAATACCGGGTATCATAGCTTGGACCGTATTTTATCCCAAAATGTCAAACTTTGACGAAATTCCTTTTCTTCGATTTGCTTACCCTTTTTCCTTCATAAATTTACCCATCACGTGTTTGAAATAGCATAATGCTTATAATTTTAAAATAACCTCATTCCCGAATTTTACGTGGATTAACTTACGACAAAACTTTAACATACGAAAATGCGAGATGTAACATCTCATTTACGAGCTTCCATCAATTTACTTATGGCATACTTTTACGTACGAAAATATGGGGTGTAACATCATCCCCCCTTTGGAACATTCGTCCTCGAATGTTGACCGATGCATTTATTATTCTCATAACCGGTAGATCTTGCGAATATTTAATACTCTTCTTGCCATTTAGGTAACTGTTCTGCGAATAAATACAAAGGACATGACATTCCCCCCTTTAGGCCTCCTTCCCACAACATGACTTCCTTCCAATCCCGTAATTGTTTCTACCTTCTATTATGCAGCCTGATACTGACCTTGTAAGTGTGCCTATGCGACACCTCTCTCCTTTTTCCTCCAGCTTTTAGCTAATCTCTAGGCCTCACTTTGTAAACACATACAGAGTTTGATAAAATGTCTCTCTGGGCATCTATAGGTATACTGAAGTTCTTCGCTCTTTACTCTGTTAAACTTACGAATATTGCTATACCTTATTTCATATATCCGTTTATCCATCCGTATGACTTTACTACATCTAGGTGGGTCACACTATACCATGACTCTTACTTCGATTTATCGTTACTGAGGCCTGCTACCGAACTCCAGGTTACTTTCGCTACTTATCCCATATGCATAAATCTAAGTCCTTTAATGCTTCCTCATTACTTATTCATCTTAAGAATGACGGCCTATTCTCATCTCATACTTTGTGACTTTTGTCCATCCATTGTTGATTCACCTTAATATTGATCTATAATATACCACTGATAACTTGAAACTTCTTACGTAATACCTTTCCACTAGGGCTTACATTGCATCGAGGAATATTTGAAGTGATTTTCCTGATTCACTTAGCGGTGATATTGTACTTTAATAATCATATTTTATAGCATCCCAATGTGATTTACCCTACGTTTTTAATTCCGTACAATCCATGAAATCCTCTTCAAATCATTACTCAGTTGAAGGTCCAAACGTCATCCTTTATTTATCACAATCACACCCTTATTCTACTATCAGGGCAACATTTCATCTCTTTTAAATTCTACTAGTCTTAGACTCCTTTGAGTTTTGTTCAGGCTATGCCGAGCTTTCTATAACTTAGAGGGACCATGAACTCTCTTGTTTTCATGGGCTTAATCCTGAGGACTTATCCATTCTCATCACCTTCTCACTCGCCATTTCTTACTCTTACTCCTGTCTTCCTAAAACCTTGTCGCTTTACCATACTTTAACTTGCAACCTACACATATCTATTTATATTATTCACTACCTTCCTTCAACTTGCTTGCATCGTAGATTTCCTTATGTCTTTCTGGAACATCAAGCGAGACATCACATCGTCTCTAACTCTTCTTTACTCTCTTAAATAGACCTCTCGATACCTAGAAACCATAGGCTGGAAGATATATGACACTGACGACGCCACTATCATTCCTGGATACTGAATCCCAGCGCTTCTACCCTTCTATCCGAAGTATGGACTATTCACGATCTTTTGCATTTGAGTATCTTGTACGTTGTTCACATTTACCTTACTTACCTTAAAATCTCGCATCACATCTTTTATCTCTTTCATGACCTCCCTTCCACATAGGTATAATTCACATCCGCGACTTGAAGCTCTATTATAATACTCGCACCTCTAATGCATACATACTCCGGTGGGATCTTCATATTGACATCTTATGAGGACGGTACTCTTCTAACTGACTTTATCATAGACCATTATAGAATATGGCTACTGTACTATCTCTCTTGTACCTCTCATATTAAGAGCGATCCTGCAATGTTCTCAATCGCGATTTATATAATTTTCTGGGTCCAATAATCAGACTCCTGATTTACTTCGTTGTTGTAACTCTTTAGTTTCCTCTTCCTTCTGATCAGTCCTTTATGTAGGCTTAAGCTATCTTCTGATCTGTGGCTCACGGTATTAGTTATTACTTTAGCCTTTCATGGGCGCTATGGAATATCCATGATACAATATTCTGATAATTCAATCCTTTGTCTATGCCCTAGTCTCAATTCTTTCTTTTAACTTATATCAGAGTCTTCTACGGCTGTATGAATGTCAACATATATGGTGCATGGATATCACTCTGAAGTCTTAAGTGCATAATCCCTTTTGTTCCCTCTGAGCTTCCTTTAAATGTAAGCTATTACTTTTCCTGGTCTTTTTGCCCCTCTGTTGCGTGTATACTTAGCTTATCTTAGTTCCCATGCATGCCATAATTTTTGTGCAACTCACACGGTCTCGAATATTACTTTTGATTTTTCTTCCCGTTCCTTAGCCATGGTAGGTGCCACTTTCTCATGGAGTGCATATAATGTTGTAGTGAGACTATTTTTTATTTTTATTTTTTTAAATGACCATTTCCTCTTTAGGTCACTGTGCTTAGGTTGAAGCCTTATTCCTTATTTCCTCAGCTAGTCTTTCGTTGTAGTACTTAGGGAAGACCTTCTGACTCTTGTGAAGCTACGAGCTCATTACATCGTATACTGGACGGAATTTTTGATGTTCTTCCTTGCCTATAACATCTCGGGCAGGGACTCTTACTTCCTTTCCTTGACGTCGTGCTTGCATAATGTTATGGAATCATAGCATATCTGTAGGATTTGAATGAGTGCAATCTCATCCCTTTCACATTTTTATCGCATTCTTCCTTTACCATTCCATAGTTACTAGAACCACTTAATTCTGACTTAATGCCACATCACACCATATTCCTCCTTTAGGGGAGCACTAAGATTTAGTGCTACGATGATCTACGTATAGATGTTTTACCTTTTCATCTTTGAAGAACATAGTAGAGTATGTGGATCGATGTCTTAATTGCCAGCAGGTAAAATTTGAGCATCAACGACCAGATGGATTGCTTCAGAAGTTAGAGATTCCGGAGTGGAAATGGGAGAAGATCACTTTTGATTTCGGTGTTGGACTCCCACGGACTCAGCAGAGGTTTGATGCAGGTTGGGTGATTGTGGATAGGCTGAGCAAGTCGCCTTATTTCATTCCTGTGATGACTACCTATTCTTCCAAGCAGCTAGATTGAATCTATATCTGTGAAATCATCAGGCTTCATGGCGTACCAGTATCTATTATCTCTGACCTGGGTACACAGTTTACATCACAGTTCTGGAGAGCTGTATAACATGAGTTGGGTACTCGGGTTGAGTTGAGCATAACATTTCACCCTCAGACGGACGGGCAGTCTGAGCGCACTATTCATATATTAGAGGATATTCTCCGTGCATGTGTGATAGATTTTGGGGGTGCTTGGGACCAGTTCTTGCCACTTGCGGAGTTTTCTTACAACAACAATTATCAGTCCAACATTCAGATGGCACCATATGAGGCTCTGTACGGTAGGCGATGTCGGGTCCCCAGTGGGTTATTTCAAGCCCGGCGAGGCCAAATTATTGGGTACGGACTTAGTTCAGGATGCCTTGGAAAAGGTTAAGGTGATTCAAGATAGACTTCGCACAGCCCAGTCCAGAGAAAAGAGTTATGCGGTTCGGAAGGTTCGCGATGTGGCATTCATGGTAAGAGAGCGAGTCTTACTCCGGGTTTCACCTATGAAGGGCGTTATGAGGTTTGGAAAGAAGGGCAAGCTGAGCCCAAGGTTCATTGGTCCATTTAAGGTGTTGCGTCGAGTTGGGGAGGTTACTTATGAGCTTGCCTTGCCTCCTAGTCTAGCAGGAGTTCATCCGGTATTCCATGTTTCTATGCTCCGGAAGTATCATGGCGATTCGTCCCATGTGTTAGACTTAGCTCAGTCCAATTGGACAAGGATCTATCTTATGTTGAGGAGCCAGTGGGTACTTTAGGCAGGCAAGTCAGAAAGTTAATGTCAAAAAACATTGCTTCTGTGAAGGTTTAATGGAGGGGACAACCGGTCGAGGAGGCGACTTGGGAGACCGAGCATGTTATGTGTAGCAGTTACCCTCACCTTTTCACCACTTCAGGTATGTCTTAATGCTCGTTCGAGGACGGATGATTGTTTTTAGAGGAGAAGGATGTAACGACCCGGCTGGTTGTTTTGAGAGTTATAGCCCCGATCCCCTATTTAACTGCTTCTTCCATAATTATTTCTGCTATTGTGACTTCCCGGGAGGTTTCGTTTTGGTTTTTTGAGTGTTTTGGGACACTTAGTCCCTAAAACGGGAGCTTAAGTCTTAGGATTTTGACCATAGTCGGAACTGTGTGAAGGTGACTCCAAAATGGAGTTTCATCGGTTTCGTTAGTTCCGTTGGGTCATTTTGGACTTAGGAGCATGTCTGGATTATGTTTTTTGGAGGTTCGTAGCTTATTTAGGCTTGAAATGGCGAAAGTCGAATTTTTGGAGATTTGGACCGGCAGTGAAAATTTTGATATCGGGGTCAGATTCGGATTCCGGAAGTTAGAGTAGGTCCGTAATTTTGAATATGACTTTATATGCAAAATTTGGGGTCAACCAGACATAGTTTGGTTGGTTTCGGCATCGGTTGTCGAATTTGGAAGATTCAAGTTCTTTAAGTTTGAATCGGAGGATGATTGGTGATTTTAGAGTTATTTGATATAATTTGAGGACTCGACTAAGTTCGTATGGTGTTTTAGGATTGATTGGTACGTTTGGTAGAGGTCCCGGGGGCCTCGGGTAAGTTTCGAGTGCTTAACGGATCAAAAGTTGGATTTGTGTTGCTGCTGAAGTCTTTAGGCATCTGGTATTTTTGCACTTGCGGTGGAGAGACCATAGGTGCGGTATCGCACGTGCGGAGAGGCAAGCACAAAAGTGGAAAAGTGGAGGAGTGACAAGGGTTGCAGGTGTGAGGTGAATTCCGCATCTGCGATGCCCGCAGATGCGTTAGGGTCATCGCAGGTGCACAAGGTCCGTAGAAGCGGAAGGGATTTCCGCAGGCGCGCAGGTGCGGCCCTTTCATCGCAGGTGTGGAGGCAGAGGAGGTAAGTGATTTGCGCAGATGCACACGTTTTCCGCACAAGCACATCCGCAGGTGCGAGCCCAGGCTCCGCAGGTGTGGAAATACCTGGGCAGTGGTTAAAACCGAAGGGCTTCGCGATTTTTGTCATTTTGGACTTTGCAAACTCGGTTTAGGGCGATCTTTGAGAGCATTTTCGAGAGATTTCTTGAGACAAGTCCCTTGTGCTTATTTTGATCAATAATCTTGCTTCCCCATTTATTTTTCCACCTAGTTAGTGTGTATTTATGGTGGAATTTGGGAGTTTGAGACTAGGGATTTGGAAAGTTTGAATTGTGGATTTGAAGGACCATTTGGTGTCGGATTTTAGCAAAATTAATATGGTTAGACTCGTGAGTGAATGGGCTTTCGAATTTTTTAACTTTTACCCGATTCCGAGACGTGGGCCCGGGTCGACCTTTTAGGGCGAATTCAGATTTATTTTTAAAATATTAATTTAATTAATTAGATGAGTTTATTATAGTTGTATTTATGATATGTAATTTCTTTTGGCTAGATTTGGGCCATTCGGAGCCGGATATTCGTGGGAAAGGCATTCTTACGGATTGATTGAGCTTGGTTCGAGGTAAGTGGCTTGCCTAACCTTGTGTGGGGGAACTCCCTGTAGGATTTGTACTCTTTTTGATATATGAGCGTCGTGTACGTAAGGTGGAGAGTACGTACACAGGCTAATTGTGTAAAAACCTGAGTTTCTCTACTAAGTAATAACCTGATTTCTTTTTTATATGAGTTTCATCAGCATGTGTAGTATCCTGCTGGATTAGAATAGCATGCTTACTAGCCTTAACTGTTTACTTGAACTACGTGCAACATATTTTGTGAATTTACCTGTCTTTCCTTGATTGGTACTTAGGTTGAATTGTAAAATTTTCGTGCCGTAACTACTGAATTCTATTGTTTCGCAGCATATTTACTTTAGGACTACATAACGGTATTCCGGGAGATCCCCCTATACTACATATTTACTTTGGGACTACGGAACGGTATTCCAGGAGATCCCCCTGTAATGCATATTTACTTTAGGACTACAGAACGGTATTCCAGGAGATCCCCCTGTACTGCATATTTACTTTGGGACTACGAAATAGTATTCCGAGAGATCCCCTTATACTGCATATTTACGTTCGGGACTACGAGACGGTATCTCGGAAAATCCCCTGTTGTCTCTCTGTGTATTGAGCATTTACCTTCTTTGATTTCATTCTTGTTAAATTCCAGTCTTTATTTTACTGCCATATTACACTCTATCTTGTTTTATTATATATTTACTAGTAGGGCCTAGACCTGACCTCGTCACTACTCGACCGAGGTTAGGCCTGGGACTTACTGGGTACCGATTGTGGTGTACTCATGCTACTCTCTGCACATGTTTTTTTTTCGTGTGCAGATCCAGGTGCTCCTTATCAGCCGCACTATCAGTAAGCCGGGATAGGTTTGTAAACTTCAAGGTATATCTGCTACGTCTGCAAACCTCGGAGTCCTTTTCTACTCTTCCCCATGTCCATTATCTTCTCTATTTTCTTTTGATAGACTCTCATGTATTGAGACACTAGATTTTTCTCTTGTAGTTTGTGATTCACGATGTTCTGGGTATTGGGATTTGTTGTGTATTTTAAAATAGTTGGTTAAATATATATTTTTATTTCATTATTCCGCAAAAATGTTGGGCTTACCTAGTTGTAGAGACTAGGTGTCGTCACGACGTTACACGAAGGAAAAATTGGGTCGTGACAAGTTGGTATCAGAGCTCTATGTTCATATGTGTCGTGAGTCACAAACCGGTTTAGTAGAGTCTCCCGGATCGGTACGGAGACGTCTGTACTTATCTTCGGAAGGCTATGGAACTGTTAGGAATATTTTACTACTTTGATTCCTTGTCGTGCAAAAATTGTTGACTTCAAAAATTCTAAACTTCTGTATTCTATTCTCTCACAGATGGTGAGGACATGTACAAGTGGATTTGATGACCAGGCACCCGCACCCCCTGCTAGAGCCGCGAGAGGCCGGGGCCGGGGCCGGGGTAGAGGCCAAGGATGTCCACGTGGTTCAGCTAGAGCACCCGCATGAGCTGCTACAGAGGAGCCCCCAGTAGCTCCAGCTGGAGGGCAGACACCTGAGGTACCTGTTTCTACACCAGCCCTCCAGGAGTCTCTAACCTTGTTTTTGAGCATGTTCAGTACCTTAGCTCAGGCTGGATTGATTCCACTTGCTCTTGCCACATCTCAGGCCGGGGGAGGAGCACAAACTCCCGTCACCGGTACTCTAGAGCAGCGGGTTCAAGTCGACCAGGTTCCAGAGATTGTACCAATGCAGCCGGTAGTTCCAGCTCAGCCCGAGGTTAGGACAGTAGCTTCTGAGGTGGAACAGCTCAGACTTGAGAGGTACAAGAAGTTCCACCTACCTACCTTCAGTGGATTGGCTACAGATGATGCTCAAGGTTTTCTGGAGGAGTGTCATCATATTCTCCATACTATGGGGGTAGTGGAGACGAGCGGGGTTTCTTTTACTACATTCCAGCTTAAAGGAGCAGCCTATCAGTGGTGACGTGCTTATGAGAGTAATAGTCCGGCTGAGGAAGCTTCACTTATATGGACTCAGTTCTCGGACATATTTTTGAGAGAGTATGTCCCTCAGAGCCTCAGAGACTTGTGGCGCGTGGAGTTTGAGCAGCTGCGCCAGGGTGCTATGACTGTGTCAGAGTATGCAGTCCGTTTCAGCGATTTAGCCTGACATGCACCGACCTTAGTTTCCACAGTTCAAGAGAGGGTTCGGCGGTTTATTGAGGGACTCCATCCCAGCATCCGTAGTAGTATGGCCAGGGAGTTGGAGATGTATATTTCTTATCAACAGGTTGTGAGTATTGCCAGGAGATTTGATGGAATGTTTGCCCGGGATAGAGAGGAGAGGGAGGCCAAGAGGTCTCGAGAGACTAGTTATTACTCTGGAGCTCGTGCCCCAACAGCTCGCCATGGCAGGGGTTATGTGAGTCACCCCGTTCATTCAACTCTTTCAGCCGCCAGCGGTGTTCCAGCTCCTTCTAGGCCCTATTAGCCGTATTATGCACCGCCAGTATATAGTGTGCCTCCTGCACGGGGTGTTCCTAGTGGCCAGTCCAGCAAACCTAGCCCGATCCAGTCACAACAGCCACACCCTCCAAAAGCTTGTTTTGAGTGTGGTGACACTCGCCATGTGGTGAGGGATTGCCCCAAGATTAGTATGGGTGCACCTCCACAGACTTCTCTGCCACAACGTGCTCCATCGGGTCCTCAAGCTATGATTGCAGCACCAACTGCCACCCCACCTGCTCAGCCAGCACGAGGTGGAGGTCGGGGAGGTAGAGATCACCCTAGAGGGGGAGGCCAGCCAAATATAATGCACTTTCTGCTCGTACATAGGTAGTTGTGGTCTGTCATAGAGATACGTCGGTATTATTTGACCCAAGCTCTACATATTCTTATGTGTCATCTTATTTTTCCTCGTATTTGGGCGTATCTAGAGATTCTTTGGGTTCCCTTGTTTATGTGTCTACTCTTGTGGGAGATTCTCTTGTTGTGGATCGCATGTACCAGTCGTGTTTGATTGCTCTTAGGGGTTTTGAGACCAGAGCCAATTTATTACTGCTCATCATGGTGGACTTTCATATTATTTTGGGCATGGACTGGTTGTCACCCCATTATACTATTCTTGATTGTCACACTAAAACTGTGATGCTGGCTATGCTAGGGTTACCGCTATTAGAGTGGAAAGGTACCTTAGAGTATACTTCCAGCAGAGTTCTTTTATGTCTTAAAGCTCAACGAATGGTTGAGACGGGGTGTGACGCATATTTAGATTATGTGAGAGATGTCAGTATTGATACCCCTACAGTTGAGTCAGTTGCAGTAGTGAGGGACTTTCCAGATGTGTTCCCAACTGATCTTCCGGGCATTCCACCCGAGAGAGATATTGATTTTGGCATTGATTTGTTGCCGGGCGCTCAGCCCATCTCTATTCCTCCATATCGTATGGCTCATCCTAAATTTAAGGAGTTGAAGGAGCAGTTACAGGAGTTACTTGATAAGGGCTTCATTCAACCCAGTGTGTCACCTTTGGGTGCTCCTGTCTTATTTGTGAAGAAGAAGGATGGTTCTATGCGGATGTGGCTTGATTACTGCCAGTTGAACAAAGTCACAGTGAAGAACATGTATCCATTGCCTCGTATTAATGACTTATTTGATCAATTACAGGGTGCCAGAGTGTTTTTCAAGATTGACTTGCATTGAGGTTATCATCAGTTGAAGATTCGGGGGCCAGATATCCCAAAGACTGCTTTTAGGACCAGATATGGTCACTATGAGTTTCTTGTTATGTCTTTTGGGATGACCAATGCCCCAACAATTTTTATGCACTTGATGCACAATGTTTTTCGGCCTTATCTTGACTTATTCATCATTGTGTTTATTGACGATATTCGAGCGTACTCCAGGACTCGGGAAGATCATGAGCAACACATGAGGACTACAGTTCAGACCTTGAGAGAAAAGAAGTTATATGCAAAATTTTCAAAATGTGAGTTTTCGCTAGACTTAGTGGAATTCTTGGGTCATAAAGTATCGAATGATGGGATCCAGGTGAATCCGAAGAAGATTGAAGCAGTGCAGAGTTTTCCCAGATCGTCCTCAGCTACAGAGATCCGGAGTTTTCTTGGTTTGGCGAGGTATTACCGTCGCTTTGTAGAGGGATTTTCATCTATTACAGCACCAATGACCAGGCTGAGCCAGAAGGGTGCTCCGTTCAGGTGGACAGAGGACTGTGAGGAGAGCTTTCAGAAGCTCAAGACATCTTTGACTACAGCCCCAGTATTGGTATTGCCTACAGGTTCAGGATCTTATACTGTATATTGTGATGCATTGCGAATTTGTCTCGGCACGGTGTTAATGCTGGAGGGTAGGGTGATTTCCTACGCGTCCAGATAGCTGAAGGTGCATGAAAAGAACTATCCTGTCCACGACCTTAAGTTAGCAGCTATTGTTCATGCCTTGAATATTTGGCGGTATTATTTGTACGGTGTTCCTTATGAGATTTACACCAATCACCGGAGTTTACAGGATGTCGTCAAGCAGAAGGATCTTAATTTGCGTCAGAGGAGGTGGTTGGAGCTACTTAAGGATTATGATATAACTATTTTGTACCACCCTGGGAAGGCCAATGTGGTGGTAGTTGCTTTGAATCACCGGGCAGAGAATTTGGGGAGTTTAGCATATCTACTAGCAGCAGAGAGGCCCATGGCGTTGGATGTTCAGGCCATAGCCAGCCAGTTTGTGAGATTAGAGATTTTTGAGCCGAGTTGAGTATTGGCTTGTGTGGTATCTCGGTCTTATCTTTATGATCGTATCAGGGAGTATTAGTATGATGACCCCCATCTGCTTGTCCTTAAGGACTCGGTCCAGCACGATGATGCTAAGGAGGTCACTATTAGAGACGATGGTTCATTGAGGATGCAGGGCAGGCTATGTGTGCCTAATGTAGATGGTTTGCGTGAGTTGATTCTCCAGGAGGCTCACAGTTTGTGGTACTCTATTTATCCGGGTGCCGCATAGATGTATCAGAACTTGAAACATCATTACTGGTGGAGGAGACTGAAGAAGAACACAGTAGAGTATGTGGCTCGATGTCTGAATTGCCAGCAGGTAAAATATGAGCATCAGTGACCAGGTGGATTGCTTTAGAAGTTAGAGATTCCAGAGTGGAAATAGGAGCGAATCACTATAGATTTCGTTGTTGGACTCCCACATACTCAGCGGAGGTTTGATGCAGTTTGGGTGATTGTGGAAAGGCTGACCAAGTTAGCTTATTTCATTCCTGTGATGTCAACCTATTCTTCCGAGTAGCTAGCTCGAATCTACATTTGTGAGATCGTCAGGCTTCATGGCGTGCCGGTATCTATTATCTTTAACCAGGGTACGAAGTTTACATCACAGTTCTGGAAAGATATACAACATGAGTTGGGTACTCGGGTCGAGTTGAGCACAACATTTCACCCTAAGATGGACGGGTAGTCCGAGCGCACTATTTAGATATTAGAAGATATGCTCCGTGCGTGTGTGATATATTTTGGGGGTGCTTGGGACCAGTTCTTGCCACTTGCGGAGTTTTCTTACAACAACAGTTATCAGTCCAGCATTCAGATGGAACTGTATGACGCTCTGTATGGTAGGCGGTGTCGGTCCCCAGTGGGTTGGTTCGAGCCCGGCGAGGCCAGATTATTGGGTACGGACTTGGTTCAGGATGCCTTGGAAAAGGTTAAGGTGATTCAGGATAGACTTCGCACAGCCCAGTCCAGACAGAAGAGTTATGTGGGAGAGCGAGTCTTGCTCCGGGTTTTGCCTATGAAGGGCGTTATGAGTTTTGGAAAGAAGGGCAAACTGAGCCCAAGTTTCATTGGTCCATTTGAGGTGTTGCGGTGAGTTGGGGAGGTTGCTTATGAGCTTGCCTTGCCTCCTAGTCTAGCAGGAGTTCATCCTGTATTCCATGTTTCTATGCTCCGGAAGTATTATGGCGATCTGTCCCATGTATTGGACTTCAACTCAGTCCAATTGGACAAGGATCTATCTTATGTTGAGGAGCCAGTGGATATTTTATGCAGGCAGGTCAGAAAGCTAAGGTGAAAGAACATTGCTTCTGTGAAGGTTCAATGGAGGGGACAGCCGGTCGAGGAGGCAACTTGGGAGACCGAGCATGTTATACGCGGCCATTACCCTCACCTTTTCACCACTTCAGGTATATCTTTATGCTCGTTCGAGGATGAACGATTATTTTTAGAGGGGAAGGATGTAACGACCCGGCCGGTCATTTTGAGAGTTATAGCCCCGATCCCCTATTTAACTGCTTCTTCCATAATTATTTATGCTTTTGTGACTTGCCGGGAGGTTTCGTTTTGTTTTTTGGAGTGTTTTGGGACACTTAGTCCCTAAAACGAGAGCTTAAGTCTTAGGATTTTGACCGTAGTTGGAACTGTGTGAAGACGACTCCGGAATGGAGTTTCATCGGTTCCTTTAGCTCCGTTGGGTGATTTTGGACTTAGGAGTGTGTCCGTATTGTGTTTTGGAGGTTCCTTGCTTATTTAGACTTGAAATGGTGAAAGTCGAATTTTGAGAGATTTGGACCGGTAGTGGAAATTTTTATATCGGGGTCGGAATCCGATTTTGAAAGTTGGAGTAGGTCTGTAATGCAAAATTTGGGGTCAATCGGACGTGGTTTGGTTGGTTTCGGCATCGGTTGTCAAATTTGGAAGTTTCAAGTTCCTTAAGTTTGAATCGGAGGATGATTTATGATTTTAGCGTTAGTTGATGTGATTTTAGGGCTCGACTAAGTTCGTATAGTGTTTTAGTATTGGTTGGTATGTTTGGTTGAGGTCCCGAGGGCCTCGGATGAGTTTCGGATCAAAAGTTGGATTTGTGTTGCTGCTGAAGTCTTCACGCATCTGGTATTTTCGCACATGCGGTGGAGAGACCGCAGGTGCGGGATCGCACGTGCGGAGAGGCAAGCGCAGAAGCGAAAAAGTGGAGGAGTGCTAGGGGTCGCAGGTGCGAGGTGAATTCCGCATCTGCGATGCCCGCATATGCGTTAGGGTCATCACAGGTGCGCAAGGTCCGCATAAACGGAAGGGATTTCCGTAGGAGCGCACGCACAGTGCGGAGGCAGAGGAGATAAGTGATTTGCGTAAATGCGCACTTTTCCTCACAATTGCACCCGCAGGTGCGAAAATACCCGGGCAATGGTTAAAACCGAAGGGCTTCGCGATTTTTGTCATTTTGGACTTTGCAAACTAGGTCTAGGGCGATTTTTGAGAGCATTTGCGAGAGATTTCTTGAGGTAAGTCCCTTGTGCTTATTTTGATCAATAATCTTGCTTCCCCATTTATTTTTCCACCTAGTTAATATGTATTTAAGGTGGAATTTGGGAGTTTGAGACTAGGGATTTGGAAAATTTGAATTGTGGATTTGAAGGATCATTTGGTGTCGGATTTTTGTAAAATTGATATAGTTAGACTCATGAGTGAATGGGCTTTCGGATTTAGTGAATTTTACCTGATTCCGAGATGTGCACGTATGTTGCCATGTGGTTTCGAACTCAAGACCTTTTAAAAACTTTGAACCCACTTTACCAGTGGGCTAGACTTTGTCTGTGCTAAGGGGGTTCAAACTTTATTTATAACACAATATCTTCGGAGAAATATAAAATATACCTATATATACAGAGTTATTTTTTGAGGAAGCAGGTTCATATGACCCCCCTTGATCCCATGTGGGTCCGCCCCTCGTTAATGATAGGTCGATGGCTATTAAGTTAGTGGTTGGAGAGCGTACTCTGAACGTTATTAGCGCTTATAAATCTCAAGTGGGCTTGGATGGGGAGGTAAAAAAACGCTTTTGGGAGGGTTTGGATAAGGTAGTGCATGGTATTTCTCTCATTAAAGGATATTCATAGGAGGGGATTTTAATGGGCATATCAGGAAGACTACTGGAGGCTATGATGACGTGCATGCCAGCTTCGATTCTGGGGATAGAAATGGAGGAGGTACTTCGCTGTTGGATTCGCTAAGGCGTTTGATTTGGTAATAGTAAACTCGAGCTCTCAGTAGAGGGATGATGTCACGACACCAATTCCCTCCATATGACATCGTGATGACACCTAGTCTCTAAGACTAGGTAATCCTAACAACATGCAGAATAATTGAAATAAGTAGATATATGTCTCAAACTCAACATCTGTATAAAAACAATGTTACAACTCAGCATATACAAATCCCGTGACCCGGCGTAATACAAGTACTAAGCTTTAAGTATGAATACTGGATAATCCTATACATCATATCTATATATAAAGGACAATGAAATAAGAGATACATAGAGAGAGAGGGACTCCGAGGCCTGCGGACGCCGGCAGGTATAGCTTGAAGTCTCCGCAGTAGAATCCCAACTAATGCATGGGCTGATAAGAAGTACCTGGATCTGCACAAAAATATTTGTAGAAGAGTAGCTTGAGTACACCACAATGTTACCCAATAAGCTCCAAGCCTAACCTCGGCAGAGTAGTGAGGAGGTTAGGTTAGGGCCCTACTGGAAATAATAAAAGACTGAACAAATTTAGGCAGTGTAATAAATATAGTAATGGAATTGAAACAACGAATAGTATAAAAAGATTAGCTACACAGAACTAAGCAACTAGTGCAACATAGAGAAAGACAATTAATAGTATGCTAAGAAAACAACGATCAAAGACAAGTACAAAGAATGAATGTCAACAAGAGTCACTACCGAGGTATCGCCTCGTAAAATTAAGTCACAATCTTTCCTTATATCACCCCGGGAGCCTTTACATTTAGTTTTGAAAATCATATTTCCCAAAATAGCATCCCGCGTTTTAGCCCGCCTTATCACACCGCATGGCTTCTAGTAGCTCCCCTACTAGCCACGCGTATCAAGCTCATCTTATCTCACCGCATGCGTTTCAACATCCTGACCTTATACTACCGCAAATGTATCAATATCACAACATATCACAAATCGCACCTCAAGTGCCCAATATCACAATTTGCTAGAGAGACCAAACAATAACAAAATTTCACAATAAAGAGCCCACGACTCAACCACTATGTACACAAAGTCTCAACAATAATAACCAGAAGAATAACTCAATGGAATGATATTTCACAACTTAACACTTTGCCTCAACAGGAAACACGGCCTTTGCAACTCAATACCAATTTCAACAACAAGATATTCCAAGAAATAACAATTTCAAGTAAGAATTCAATAGTTAAATAATGAATACGGAATAAGAAAATAAGAATTTCAACTAAACATGTAGATCAATTAGCAAGTAAGAGATAAGACAAGTAAGCATGTGAAATTATACTAAATATGATGATTATAACATGTTAAAGTAACTCAATTAAAGCATGAAAGGAATCTACATAGCTGAAAATCGTCAATTTCCACATTTAGCCCGTGTACACACTCGTCACCTTGCGTACATAGCTCTTACACATCACAGTTATCACAAGCAACACCAATCCTAAGGAAAAATTCCCCCATACAAAGTTAGACAAGCCACTTACCTCAAACCACGCTAAATCAATCTACTAGAAGGCCTTTCCCTCGATTTTCCAACTCCGAACGGCTCGAATCTATCCAAAATAATTTCATACTATAAATATAACTATAGAAAACTAATTCAAACAATAAAATTATGATTCGATATCGAGTCCACCCATACAAGAATTACCCAAATCCGACCTCAATTCACCTTTCAAAACTCAAAAAGTTAGCCTAAGGGGTTTCTACCATTTTTCCCCAATTTCCAACTCCAAAGCACTGATTAAATGAAGAAATTATCAATAGATTCATGTAAATTAGTCAAAAACGAGTTAGAATTCCTTACCCCAAAGTTCTCTCTGAAAAACCCTCGAGAAATCATTTCCCACCGAGCTCCCTAAGTCCAAAATGAATTATGAACCAAAATCCTCAAATTTTTATATTTCTGCCCAGCGATACTTGCATCTACGACCTTTGTGACGCTTATGCGATGCCGCACATGTGGAAAAGCCATCACAAGTGCGGATTCCACTTAAGTTCAAGGGTTCCTCTTCTGCGGACCATGGCTCGCACATGCGAGCCCGCTTCTATGGAGAAGGAGACCGTACCTGCGGTCCTGTCCCAGGCCCCTCCTCAAATTCCGTTTCTGCGGAGAAAAGGGCCACCCCTTCTCTAATTCCGCCCTCCGCTTCTGCGATGACCATGGCACACCTGCGTGACCTCACATGCGGCTAGACCCTCCGCAGGTGCGATGACACCAGAACAGTAGCACTTCAGCAAAACACTAAGTTCAACAATAATCCAGATTCGATCTATATTACACCCGAGGCCCCGAGACCTCGTACGAATATACCAACTAGTTCCAAAACATATAACGTACCTACTCGGGGCCAAAAATCACATCAAATAACATAAATTCTATGAATCGCAACCCAAATTCAAGCCTATGAACTATGAACTTCCAAATTCCGAAACCGATGTAGCTTCATACCAAACCAACTTCGATTGACTTCAAAATTCGCACACAAGTCGTAATTGACATTATAGACCTATTCCAACTTTCAAAATCGGGATCCGACCCCGATATAATAAAAGAAAACTCCCGGTCAAACTTTCCAAAATCTTCCATATTCCAACTTTCGCCAAATCACGCTGAAACGACCTACAGACCTCCAAATCAACATCCGGACACGCTCCTAAGACCCAAATAACCATACAAATATATCAGAACCATCAAAACTTCGTCCTGGAGTCATATTCACAACAGTCAAACTACGGTCAACTTCTACGACTTAAATCTCCAACTTAGGGACTATGTGTCCCATTTTACTCCAAAACTCACCTGAAACCAAAATCAAACACCTCGGCAAGTTAAGAATCCACAATATAACATAGAGGAAGCATAAATTAGGGGATCAGAGCTAAAATACTCAAAATGACCGGCCGGGTCATTACATCCCCCCTCTTAAAACAAACGTTCGTGCTCGAACGAGTATAGAGACATACCTGAAGTGATGAAAAGATGAGGATAACGCCTATGCATATCATGCTTGGTCTCCCAAGTCGCCTTCTCGATTGGTGTCCACAGAACCTTCATTGAAGCAATGTTCTTCGACCTCAACTTTCGAACCTGGCTATCCAAAATGGCCACCAGCTCCTTAACATAAGATAGATCGTTGTCCAACTAGACTGAGCTGAAGTCTAAAACATGAGGCGGATCGCCGTGATACTTCCAGAGCTTAGAAATATAGAATACTGGATGAACTGCAGCTAGATTGGGTGGTAGTGCAAGCCTGTAGGCCAGCTCTCCAATCCTCTTAAGTATCTCAAATGGCCTGATATACCTAGGGCTCAGCTTGACCTTCCTCACGAACCTCATAACACCCTTCATGGGCGAAACTCGGAGCAAGACGCGCTCCCCAACCATGAATGCAACGTCGCGAACCTTCCGATCTGCATAACTCTTCTACCTAGATTGGGTTGTGCGAAGCCAATCTTGAATCAATTTAACATTTTCCAAAGAATCCTGAACAAAGTCTATACCCAAAAGCCTAGCCTCACCCGGCTCAAACCAACCAACTAGAGAACGACACTGTATCCCATACAAAGCCTCACACAGAGCCATCTGGATGCTCGACTGGTAACTGTTGTTGTAAGAAAACTCCGCAAGTGGCAAGAACTGATCCCAAGAACTCCAAAACTCCATCACACACACACGAAGCATATCCCCCAATATCTAAATAGTGAGCTAGGACTGTCCGTCCATCTGAGGGTGAAATGTTGTACTCAACTCCACCCGTGTGCCTAAATCATGCTGAAAGGCTCTCCAGTACTGCGATGTAAACTGCCTACCCCGGTCAGAGATGATGGATATTGGCACACCATGAACCCTGACAATCTCGCAAATATAAACATGAGCCAGCTGCTCTGAAGAAT
This sequence comes from Nicotiana tabacum, assembly GCF_000715075.1. NCBI lineage: Eukaryota > Viridiplantae > Streptophyta > Magnoliopsida > Solanales > Solanaceae > Nicotiana > Nicotiana tabacum. The sequence continues at coordinate 58,651,224 of NC_134081.1, read as the reverse complement.
AATCAGTCACCACTAGAATGAAATGAGATGACTTGGTAAACCTATCTACACTCACCCATACTACATCGAACTTCCTCCGAGTTTGTGGGAGCCCAACAATAAAATCGATAGTGATAAGCTCCCATTTCCACTCTAGAATCTCATGCCTCTGGAGCAATCCACCTGGACGCTGATGCTCATACTTCACCTACTGATAGTTTATGCACCAAGCTACATATTCCACTATGTCCTTCTTTATCCGCCTCCACCAATAGTGCTACCTCAAGTCGTGATACATCTTGGCAGCACCCGGATGAATGGAGTACCGCGAACTGTGAGCCTCCTGGAGAATCAACTCACGCAAGCCATCTACATTGGGTCCCTGCATCCGTAACGCACCGTCATCCCTAATAGTGACCTCCTTGGCATCGCCGTGCTGAACTGTGTCCTTGAGGACAAGCAGATGGGAGTCGTCATATTGACGCGCTCTAATGCAATCATAAAGAGAAGAGCGGGAAACCATACAAGCCAAAACATGACTCGGCTCAAAAATATCTAATCTAACAAACTAGTTGGCCAAGTCCTGAACATCGAAGGCTAATGGCCTCTTTGCTATCGGTAGATATGCTAAACTGCCCAAGCTCTCCGCCTTGCGACTCAAGGTATCGGCCACCACATTGACCTTCCAGGGATGATATAGAATGTTGATATCATAGTCCTTAAGAAACTCTAACCACCTCCGCTGCCACAAGTTAAGATCCTCCTTTTTGAATAGATGTTGTAGACTCCGATGATCGGTGTAGACCACACAAGAGACACCGTACATATAGTACCGCCAAATCTTCAGGGCATGAACAATAGCTGCTAACTCCAGGTCGTGGACATGATAGTTCTTCTCATGCACCTTTAGCTGTCTAGACGCGTTGGGAATCACCCTACCGTCTTGCATCAACACTGCGTTGAGACTGATACGCGATGCATCATGGTACATAGTATAAGACCCCGAGCCCGAAGACAACACCAACACAAGGGTTGTAGTCAAAGCTATATTGAGCTTTTGGAAGCTCTCCTCACACTCCTCGGTCCACCTAAACAGAGAACCCTTCCGGGTCAATCTGTTCATAGGTGGAGGAATAGATGAGAAACCCTCTAAGAATTGACGGTAATACCCTGCCAAACCAGGAAAACTCTAGATCTCAGTAGTGGAAGACGGTCTAGGACAACTTTGCGCTACTTCAATCTTCTTCAGATCTACCTTGACCCCCTCACTCGACATTACATGACCCAAAAATGCCACCGAATCAAGCCAGAATACACACTTTGAAAATTTTGCATATAACTTCTTTTCTCTCAAGGGCTGGAACACGGTCCTCAAGTGCTGCTTATGATCCTCCCGACTCCGGGAGTACACCAGAATGTCATCAATAAACACAATAATGTATGAGGCTAGATAGGGTCAGAATACACTATTTATCAAGTGTGTGCATGCATGCTGCTGGGGCGTTGGTCATCCCAAATGACATCACAAGGAACTTATAATGACCATACCGAGTCCTGAAAGCAGTCTTCTGGATATCTTGCTCCCGAATCTTCAACTGATGATAGCCTGAATTCAAGTCAATATTTGAGAACACTCTGGTACCTCTAGCAGATCAAATAGGTCATCCATACGTGGGAATGGATACCTGTTCTTCACTGTAACCTTGTTCAACTGGCGCTAATCAATGCACATATGCATAGAACCATCCTTCTTATTTACAAACAAGACCGGAGCACACCAAGGTCATACATTGGGCCGAATGAAACCCTTATCAAGAAACTCCTGAAATTGTTGCTTTAAATCCTTCAACTCTGGTGGGGCCATACGATGTGGAGGAATAGAAATGGGCTGAGTGCCCGGTAACAATTCAATACCAAAATCATTATCCGTGTCGGGCGACATGCCAGGAAGATCCATTGGGAATACATCTGGATAATCCCTTACTACCGAAACTGACTCAACGGTAGGAGTATCAACACTGACATCTCTCACATATGCTAGATATGCATCACATCCCTTCTCAACCATCAGCTGAGCCTTTAGAAATGAGATAACCCTGCTAGGAACATAATCTAAAGTACCTCTCCACTCTAACCGTGGAAAACCTGGCATAGTCAACGTCACAGTCTCGACATGACAACCAAGAATAGCATGATAGGGTGACAACCAGTCCATGCCCAAAATAACATCGAAATCTACCAAACTGAGCAATAATAGATCGTCTGGCCTCAAAACCACTAAGAACAACTAAACACGACCGATACACACGGTCAACAACAAGGGAATCTCCCACAAGTGTGGACACATAGACAGGAGAACTCAAATAATCACGGGATACACCCAAATATGGAGCAAAGTAAGATGATACATAGGAATAGGTGAATCCTGGGTCAAATAAGACTGATACATCCTTATGACAAACCAGAACAATACTTGTGATAACTAAGTCAGATGCAACTGACTCTGTCCTAGAAGAAAGAGCATAATATATGGCCTGACCTCCCCCTATAAGGTGACCTCTACCTTCCCGACCTCCACCTCTAGCTGGCTGTGTAGATGGAGTGGCAACTGGTGCGGTAACCATGGCTTGAAGACCCGTTGGAATACGCAGAGCCTGATTAGTCTGTGGAGGTGCACCCCTCCTGAGTCTGGGGCAATCCCTCACCATATGAAGAGTGTCACCACACTCAAAACAAGCTCTTAGAGGACGTGGATACTGTGACTGGATCGGGCCTCATCGGCTGGACGAACCACTGAAAGCACCCTGTTCAAGAGGCACACTAGACAATGGTGGTGCATAATGGGGAGCCTGTGGCCTGGGAGTGGCCGAAATACCATTGGAAGCTGGAAGTGCTGAATGAATAGAGCGGCTCACATAGCGCCAACCATGACGGGCTGTGTAAGCCCCCAAAGTATTAACTAATATTTGCATTCTCGATTGAGCATCTTTATAATGAGGATAGATTTTACTTCGTACTTCCTAAACGTGAAATTGACAATATATGAAAATTGCTTACTTTAGGTTGTGTTAACATTGACAAAGAAGTTCTATGGTGTTGCTATGTGTAGCACTTAATATCATTTTGATGAATTGTTATTAAATACATTAGATATTTAAGGTTCTTGGCTGCCACCCCTTTGTATTTATCTAAAGATATTTAGTAGTTTGGGCAGCCACATTTATTTCCTACTTATCCAAAGTTCATAAATATTACTTTTGTGACTTGCTTTTCCATAATCTTCTCTCATATTTCATTCTTTCATTCCAAAGAAAATCCCTACCCTCTCCCCTTCTTATCACATGAAATACTTCATGATAACCATCAGAAATTTTTACTAAACCAACCATCCAAACTAGTTCTTGGTTAAGCTCAAGTTGCTCCTCTCTTTTGTGGTAAATTACTAAACTCATTTTTACACTAGATAACTATTGGTTTTTTCTTCGTATCTTCCTGTATAGGGCTCCGCTTTAAGTGATCCAAAATCTAGTGCATGGCATGTGCTGCCCGAATATTCTATTTTACAAACCCTCCCTGTACTACTGTTAGTAATTTTAGCATACCTTTTTATACAAAACTGATATTGGGGTGATTAAAGATTTCTTGAATCCCTAAGTCATATGTCTACGACTTTCATGAAGACTATACAATCTAGTTTATCATTTTTCATCTTCAAATCTGAGTCACAACACGAGACAGTGATACTGTCCAGAATTTCTGTTTCAAATATTTTGGGTAATTTTCACCAATATCATGTTTAGTTTGACATGTTAAATCACTGAACTTATATAGATATTTTATTATATATTTAAGGTATATATATATCCTTGTAAAATCTACGGGGAAGTATTTAAGGAAGTGTATTTAAGGTATATATACCCTTGTAAAATCTAAGGGGAAGTGTTTGAGGAAGTGGACGGATTTGGTTTGTCTATGGCGTAGACGATTCGAACGTCCTTAAGTTGTGGTTGAACTGTTTTATGGTAAAACACCAAGGTTGGTGTATAAACTTTGTACTCTTTTTACTTGCTGGAATTTTTTGAAATAACTTGACATTTTGTTTCTCCTTTATTTAATTTATATCGTCGTATTCATATTATATCAAGTATTGTAAGATATTCGCTAAATCTCCCACTCGTACGGATTGCTTGATCATTTTGCATTCTTGTTGGAACTTTATCTATAACGACCCGATCGGTCATTTTGAGCTCTAGCACGTCGTTCAGCGGTTTCAAGCCTTAAGTAGCTTCACCTCGGGTATTATTACTTGTACGTGCGGTCAGAATTGAATTTCGGGAAGTTCAGGATTAATTTGGAAAGAAAATTCTAATTTCGAAAGCTTTAAATTAGAAAAATTGACTAAGGTTTGTCTTTTGAGTAAATGACCTCAAAATTAGGATTTGAAGGTTCGTGTGATGATTTTGGACTTAGGCGTATGTTCGGATTGAGTATCGGATCACCTAGGAGAATTTCGGTGCTTATTATGGAAGGTTGGCATTTTGAAGGCTTCAGAATTTCCTAAGTTTGTTTTGAAGTGGACTTTAGTGTTATTGATGTCCGTTTGAGTTTTCAAGCCTTGGGATAGGTTCGTATTAAGAGTAATGACTTGTACGCAATGTTTGGCGTCCTTCCAGAATGTTTTGGTTAGGTTCGGACGCGCTCGTCGAAGTTTAGAAGTTTGAAAAGTTTTAAGAAGGATTTTGGTCGTTAATTCATAGTTTTGATATTGTTAGATCTGATTTGAAAAATCGAGCAAGTTCGTGTCATGTATTGGGACTGGTTGGTATGATTGGACGGGGTCCCGGAGGCCTCGGCTGAGTTTCGGATCGAATTTTAAAGTTGAGGAATGCTGGTTTTGGCCTATTGTTGGTGCAATCACACCTGCGGAAAAAGGGCTGCAGAAGCGGCTAGGCTAGCGCAGATGCAAATTTTGCTGGGGGAAGGTTGAGACCGCAGATGTGATCGAGTGTCCGAATAAGCGGAACCGCAGCTGCGGGTGAAGCATTGCAGAAGTGAGGAAGTGGGTCACAAAAGTGGCTGGAGGTGATCAGGGTAGAGGCCACAGGTGCGAAGCAATTCCCTCACCTGCATGAGCGCAGATGCGATGCCTGGGGCAAAGAAGCTGGCAAGGCTGTTGATCAGGACTTTGCAGAAATGTGGGTTTCGCCGCAGAAGCGACGCCGCAGAAGTGGCCAAGATGATCGCAGAAGCGAAAGGTCGTCTGGGCAGATGCATTTTTATAAAATTGGGATTTGGCCCATTTTCTTCCATTTTCACTTGGTTGGGGTGATTTTGGAGAGCTTCAAGGGGAGATTTCCATCAAGCCATACAAGGTAAGTGATTCCCACCTATTACAAGTTAAATACATGGTTTGTATAGGGATTTAAACATGAAATTAGTCAGAATTTGGGATTTTGTTAGAAAATCTAGAATTTGGTATTTTTGAATTTTGATCACAAAATTGGTTGGGAATTGTTTATCTTCGAAAACAGGAAATTGGATTTTGAGTTCGTGGTGCTATGGTTAAAGTTTATCTTCGAAAACTTTCGGAATCCGGGCACGTGGGCTCGAGGGTTGACTTTATCAACTTTTCGAGTGGAGTTGGGAATTGTTTAAATTGATTAATCCTGGGTATTAGAATATATTTTTATTGGTTTGCACATTGTTTTAATAGTTTTGGATCGACGGGCATTGATTTGAGGTGTTAGAGAGGCTTTGGAGCTGGTTATAAAACTTCTGAGCGAGGTAAGTCTCCTGTCTAACTCTGTGAGGAAAAAACTACCCCTAGGTGATGTATTTGTTATGTGCTTCTTGTTGCGGGGGCTACGTACGTACAAGGTGACCAGAGTCCGTGCGTAGCTAGATTCATGTTATTTCCGAGTAGACTTAGGTTTCCACCATGCTATTAAATTGATTTATTTTACGTTGCGACTTGAGGCTAGATTTGTGTAGAGTGATTAATTTGCTATTGTAGAGAATCGACGGGATTCATGATTATCCGCAAAATAATTGTACTCTTACGATTTTCTCCCGCATTATGCGTTCTTATCGAAGGGGTTCCCTTAAAAATTTATAACTCACACGTTTATTCGTGAGTTGGGTAAAGGACCTGTCAAAGCTTCTTATTCTAATGGGATCGGGTCATTCGCCTCGGCAGGATAGATATATCTATGGTTCGTGATGTTTGACCCTCAGCAGTGAATTATGATAGATTGGGTCGCACGCCTCGGCAGGATTATGTACCACACTCTTATGGGAGTGGGCCGTTCGCCTCGGCAATATAATAGATGTATCTATTGTTCGGAAATATTATGATGGATCAGGCCGTACGCCTCGGTATTTCTATAAAATACTCTTATGAAATCATGCGTAATAATTGATAAGAAGCCAGTATATCTGCGAGTTTTCCTGATTTGAACGGTAATGACCTATCTGGTGAGTTCCATTATATATACTTCGATTGAGGAGGTAACTACTAGCTGAGAGTTTGAATTATTGCTGAGAGGAGATTTTTACCACGTATTTATACTTGTTATTTCGTTTATTACCCTGACTCACATCTGTTTACTTCTACTATATTAGTCTTATTGGACTACTAGTAAGTGTTGATATCGACCCCTTGTCACTACTTCTCTGGGGTTAGGCTAGATACTTACTGGGTACGCGTTGATTTACGTACTCATGCTACACTTGATGCACTAATTGTGCATGTACATATATGTTTGGTGGTCTTTTGGGCGTAGAGGCACAATTATTGCAGGGACTTTACCGTGAGCTGCATTTTATGTTATGATCCGCAACCTGCAGAGTCTCCATCAGAGTTATTTATATTTCTCCTATATAATTTGTATTCCGGACAGACGTTGTATTTTATGATATTTCCTAGTTGATGCTCATGCACTTGTGACACCGGGTTTTGGGGGCCCTACGGGTATTTCACTATTGTAGCTCGTGTAAATATTATCATTCACTTTGTAAATTCTATTTCACACTATCTAATTAATAAGAATTATGATTTTAAAGTACTAGCGTGAGTAATTAAATTGATCAATCACTATTGGCTTTCCTGGCGGCGGTGTTAAGTGCCATCAAGACCTATAGTGGATTTTGTGTCGTGATAGCTTGGTAATAGAGCGTTAGGTTCACTTAGGTCTCACGAGTCATGAGCAAGTCAAGTATAGTCTTGCGAATCAGTGCGGAGACGTATGTACTTATCTTCGAGAGGCTACAGGGCTGTTAGGAGCACTTCCCTTCTTGATTTCCTCATCGAGCAGTTTGGTTCTATTTCCTTCCTACTCAATCCTGTGCTACGTGAAGCGCTTGTTACCAATTGGGCGTCGAGGAGTTGTAGTGGTACTGCAGACGTGGTGCAGTATGTGTTTCCATGCGTGTACAGGTAGGTTATTATCATCGCCTTGCGGAAGGATGTTCTTTTGTTGCAGCTCAGTATCCGTATTTTCCTATTGTATCAAGACTGTGTATGGATGGCTACGATTTCTCCGCGTTGTTATCTCACAATGTTGGTGTAATGGTAAGGTGCTTGATTATGTGTCGAGGCAGTGAATGACTCGAAAGGAGGATTTCTCAGTCCATGATTTAGAGGTTCAACATTTAATTCTAGCAAATGAAAGGCAATCGGGCTATGGATGTTTAGGTTTCGGTCGATGGAGTAACGAGACTAGGTATTTTTGAGTGTGGTGTAATTTTCATTGTGATGCGGTATCAACATCCTTGTTTGACTGTATTACAGTTCGCCAGTGTTATGGTCTCCTTTGATTTTGCCTTCGGGGCAGGGTGTTGTGAAATGGTGCCCGAGGGGCAGTTGTCAGAGATAGTGGTGTGCCGTGGTTTGGAATCGAATTGGTATTCCTAAGGTGATGGATCGAGAGAGATGATATTCGAAGAGGCTTAGAGTCGGTAACAATTTATTGGTTTAGGTGCTACAGAGATGGATTTTGATTTGATGCAACATTTGGGCAGCAAAGTATGAGGGAGGACATGGCGGGAAGTGTTTCGCGGTGGTTGAAGTACTAGCAAGTAAAGTATGAAAAGCAGAGGTTGAGAAGTTGCTTAAAGGATATGGTTTAACCGAAATAAGAGTGGTGGACTAGCATATGAATTCCGTGGTAGGATAGTTACGTGCCTTGAAAAAGTGTAGAACGGTTTGGGAATCGTGATGGAAGGTGATTTGGCTTACGGATTTTATTTGGAATGATGGTCACTATACGAAAAAAGATTGAATATGGCAGAAAGGAGTTGCTTGAAATAAAGAGGGGTGTGAAGATTTGATTATCGTTTCAGATGCAATATGACTTGAGTTCGGAAAGTATTGTTGAACTTTTAGTGATGTCAATAGGGAAGGAGCAGCCTTATACAGCTGGAGGGCGAGCATGAGCTTAGGAAAATATACTGATTACATGGTAGATGTACCAAGCATAGCATCGCTGGAAGATGTCGGTAACGAATTCCATATGTGGGTTATCTCCTGTGAGTAGGTTAGCGATTGCGTGATGTTGATGAAGCTTCTGTGAAGAATACTACTTGCTACCCAGTAAAAGACCGAATATGCGATTAAGGATGATAATTCAGGATGTTCATGAAAAGTTTAATAAGAAACTACAAGAAGTTTGGTGGGTTAACTATACGGGATCATGGTAAATAAGAAGGATGAATCGGTGTGGACTCTACATTATTTGATGGTAGCTTAAAGCTAAGTGGGGGAGCCCCACCATTTACGATTAGACTGCATGGTTGTCGGCTTGTGCAGCTTCTGGTTATCGGTGCATTGGTGGGTCATTATGACTAAGAAAATAAAACATCAGGGGTAATTCGAGCAAAGAAATTAATAAATGTGCACTATATTCCGACTTATCGATTCATGTGCAGGTTTTGGGAAGACCCAAAGTTTATGTTTCTTGTGGATGTGATGTACAAGGAAAAGAATTCAGCCGGATGTTTTATTTTTGAATGGGTTTTCATGTGCTAGCAACATATTGGGGTTGATTATATTTGGGACCAGATCAGAGTGGCTGCTCTCAACAACGGTTCTAGTGGGTTCAAGAATTAAAGTGCAGTGCCTAAGGATTTCAGGTCCGTTGTGTGGTTAAGGAGTGAGTTTTCGCAGTTGATGACAAACAACACTTGGAATGTCTTATGTTATCATCGGGTATGCGGTGCAGTATTAGAGGAAAAGGAGAAATAACTTCAGATTCGTGGAAGGTCTTCCAGAATGGGAGTACCAGTTGGAGATGGTATTATGCGCTTGAGAAGGGTATGATATGATTCATAGGTATTGAGACGATGTGGTCTCGCGATTTGGGTCAGTCGAGATGAGTGCAGATTGAGTTCGTTATGTTATAAATGGAGCTATTATATTTCTAAGTCAGGTTAAGAGTAAATTGAAAGAAGTTGGGTCGGTTAGTAATGGTTGAATCAGCATGATTGTGGCAATGATCAGTCCCTTCGGTTTGTGTAGTTATACATGTGGTTTGTGGACGTACGTGCGGGCTTGACAGCCATCGTAGCTTGATTGATTTAGGAGGTATTTGATTCAGATGGCCTTGTTGTGTAAATAGATTCCGGAAGAGTCATGACAGTTAAGATCACGACTTGAGGGTTGTATTTCTTGCGGTTTGGGAATTCAATTGCGTGTTACATTGGTTCTTCTGAAATGAGTTAAGTGAAAGGTTTCTAGCCAATGAAGTGTTTTTTCTACTGGTAGTTCATGGGGTTATGATGAATTTGTGTATTCTCGCGTAGTGGCATGATAGGTGCAGTGAGCGGTATGGGAATTTAAATGTGGAGGATCAAGGTTGCGGTTTGATGTGAAAAAAATGTCACGAGCTCGGATGAGTAGGGGAGAATTCAGATGTTTAGAGTGAGCTGGCGTTATCCTAGTGTTACCTGGGAATGGTGTTCTGTGGAAGGAGCATTGTGTATTGATTTGCTGGTTCTTAGATTGCTTTACAAAATTAGTCTGGTTGGTGGTATGGATGTGCAGACTTTGGTACCTGGGGCAAAAGGTCATGGGGGCGTACCTAATAGGGAGATTCGTATAAGTGTGACATGTTAGTCACTCGATTGTTAGAGATTGAAACCAAGTACGGGGAGTTTTGGTAATATCGTTAATGTGAGAGTTTATGCTTGGAAAGCGCTCTACTCCTTTGGTTGTGAATTCTGGGAGTTGTTCTGGATTGGGACGACTTGATTATTCACACATGTGTTGACATCCCGTGTAGCTTGTGGTGTTATATGATCAGGATGGCTCTCGCGATGCAGGTCATTTAGCGCACCTTAGTTGTGATTGGGTTTCATGGCGTATTGTGCTATCCGTCTCCCCAGAATTGTATTTTTGTACTTGGCGTGTTTGTGGCCGATATTCGGTATTCCATAGGTAGAAGCATTATGGCTTGGTGGGTATGTCCTTATTTATTGTTATGAGTGGATCGGGTGGCACGCCGCCACGGGTATGTTATTCGGATCGGGTTGCACACCGTAACGGTATCATGCTTGGATCGAGTTGCACGCCGTAACGGTATCATGCTTGGATCGAGTTGCACGCCGCAACAGTGATATGTTGAGTACGGTTTCCTATATTTATTCATATGTATTTGTTTCTCATTCTCTGAGAAAGGTTTATAGCATATTTTCGGCCGTTTTATTCATTACGTCGGTCGGGTAGTTCTTTTTCCAGAGTTCGTTTTTCCTTATGTATCACATTTGCGTTTGTAGCTTGTTGGTGCATTGTGGGCGTCATATAAGATTTTGGCAGTGTCTGAGATGGCTTATTACTTGAGCAGCTTGTACTGGGTGAGATGAGATTATTGGACCTGAAATTAGTGCAATCAGATTTATATAAGGTATATTTAAGAGCGAATATCATTATTCAGTTCAGAATGAGGTAATGGTTCTTGCCAGGAGGAGAAACTCCATGATTTGTTGATTCGGCAGGTGGATATTAGTTTCTACAAATCTCTTCCGTCATGGCAATATTGCGAGAGTTGAAACATGGCTTATATCTGTTATGAGATGAATTGCGGGCATCAGATTCATGAAATTACAGCTATTGTAGTCAGATGATGTTATTATAGGCAAAAGATTTATGTGGTGCATGGTGTTATTTCAGCATATGTGCATGATCAGGTTTGGTATAGTGTGTAGAGATTGATGCGGTACTCGTATGTTAAAAAATATAGTGTTAGAATCAAGTCTTGTAGAGAAATTCGGAGGTTGGAATTTGGTTCTAAGGATTATTGACTAAATAAAAAGGGAAGATCTTCAGTATGACTCGAGGTAATGTGTTTAGCTGGGTTGTGGTGGCACGGGCAGGTGCACGAGGTGTTAAACAACGATTTTGGGCAACTCCAGAACGGTTCTTGGCACGTTCGAGGACGAACGTATGTTTAAGTGGGGGAGAATAAAACAACCCGACCGGTCGTTTTGAGCTCTAGCGTGTTGTTCAACAGTTTAAGTCCTTGAGTAGCTTCACCTCAGGTATTATGACTTGTACGTGTGGTCGGAATTGAATGTCGAGAAGTTCGGGATTGATTTGGAAAGAAAATTCTAATTTCGGAAGCTTTAAGTTGGAAAAATTGACTAAGGTTTGGCTTTTGAGTAAATGACCTCAGAATCAGGATTTGAAGGTTCCAATAGGTTCGTGTGATGATTTCAGACTTGGGCGTGTGTTCAGATTTAGTATCAGATCACCCGGGTGCATTTCGGCGCTTATTATGGAAGGTTGGCATTTTGTAGGGTTAAGAATTTCCTAAGTTTGGTTTGAAGTGGACTTTGGTGTTAACGATGTCCGTTTGAGTTTCGAGCCTTGGGATAGGTTCGTATTATGATTAATGACTTGTACGCAATGTTTGGCGTCATTCCAAAATGTTTTGGTATGATTCGGACACGTACGTCGAAGTTTTGTAGTTTGAAAGGTTTTAAGAAGGATTTTGGTCGTCAATTCGTAGCTTTGATGTTGTTAGATGTGATTTGAAGCCTCGAGCAGGTTCTTGTCATGTATTGGGACTGGTTGGTATGATTGGACGTGGTCCCGTAAGCCTCAGGTAAGATTCGGATTGGAATCGTATCGAAATTCGAAGTTGAGGAATGCTGGTTTTGGCTAATTGCTGGTGCAACTGCACCTACGAAAAAAGGGCCACAGATGCGACTCAGCAAAAGCAGCTAGGCTAGTGCAAATGCGGATTTTGTTGGGGGATGGTATAGACTGCAGATGCGGTCGAGTGTCCGCGAAAACGGAACCGCACCTGCGGGTGAGGTGTCGCAGAAGCAAGGAAGTGTGTGACAAAAGCTACTAGAGGTGATCAGGGCAGAGGTCGCAGGTACGAAACAGTTCCTACACCTGCATGAGCGCAGATGCGGTGCCTGGGGCTCAAAAGCGGGCAGGGCTGTTGGGCACGACTTCGCAGAAGTGACGCTACAAAAGTGGCCAAGATGTTCGCAGAAGCGGAAGGTCGTCTAGGCATAGGTGTTTTATAAGAATGGGATTTGGCCCATTTTCTTCCATTTTCACTTGGTTGGGGAGATTTTGGAGAGCTTCAAGGCGATATTTTCATCAAGCAATATAAGGATTTAAATATGGAAATTAGTAGGAATTTGGGATTTTGGTAGAAAACCTAGAATTTGGTATTTTTGGATTTTGACCACAAAATTGGACATGAAATTGAGAATAAATTACATATTTGAGTTCGTGGTGTTATGAGTAAAGTTTATCTTCAAATATTTTCGAAATCCGGGCACGTGGGCCCGAGGATTGACTTTATCGACTTTTCGAGCGGAGTTGGGAATTATTTAAATTGATTAATCCTGGGTATTAGAATATATGTTGATTGGTTTGCAAATTGTTTGAATAGTTTTGGATCGACATGCATTGGTATGAGGTGTTAGAGAGGCTTAAAGCCAGGTATGGAGCTTCTGAGCAAGGTAAGTCTCTGTGAGGGGAAAACTACCCATAAGTGATGTATTTGTTATGTGCTACTTGTTGCGGGGGCTACGTACGCACAATGTGAAGAGAGTCCGTGCGTAGCTAGATTCATGTTATGTCCGGGTAGACTTAGGTTTCTGCCATGCTATAACAGTACTATTTGAGTTGTCTCTTGCCTATTAAATTCCTTTATTTTACATTGCGACTTGAGGCTAAATTTGTGTAGAGTGATAGATATTCTATTCTAGAGAATCGAAGGGCCTCATGATTAGCCGCGAAATAATTGTACTCCTCATATGATTTTCTCTCGCGTTATGCGTTCTCATCGAAGGGTTTCCTTTAAAACTTTATAACTCACACGTCTATTTGTAAGTGGGGTAAAGGACCCGTCAAAGCTTCTTATTCTAATGGGATCAGGCCATTCGCCTCTGTAGGATAGATACATCTATGGTTCGTGCCATTTGACCCTCGACAGTGCACACATTATGATGGATCGGGTCATACGGCTCGGCATGATTATGTACCACACTCTCATGGGAGCAGGTCGTTCGCCTAAGCAATACAATAGATTTATCTATGGTTCGGCAATATTATAATGGATCGGGCCATACGCCTCGGCATTTTTATAAAATACTATTATGAAATCATGTGTAATAATTGATAAGAAAGCAGTATATCTATGAGTTTTCCTGATTTGAACTGTGGCGACCTATCTGGTAAGGTCCATTATATATTCTCCAATTGAGGAGGTAACTACTATCTAAGAGTTTGAGTTATTGATGAGAGAAGAATTTTGCCATGCATTTATACTTGTTATTTTGTTTATTCCCCTGACTCAAATTTGTTTACTTCTATTGTATACGTCTTATTGGACCACTAGTAAGTGTTGATGCCAACTCCTCGTCACTACTTCTCTGGGGTTAGGCTAGATACTTACTGGGTACACGTTGATTTACGTATTCATGCTACACTTGCTACACTTATTGTGCAGGTACATATATGTCTGGTGGTCTTTTGGGTGCAGAGGCACGACTATTGTGGGGACTTTACCGTGAGCTGCAATTCATGTTACGATCCGCAGCCTGCAGAGTCTCCATCAGAGTTATTTATATTTCTCATGTCTAATTTGTATTTCTTATAGATGTTGTATTTCATTATATTTCCTAGTTGATGCTCATGCACTTGTGACACCGGGTTTTGGGGGTTCCTACGGGTTGTTCTATTGTAGCTCGTGTAAATATTATCATTCACTATGTAAATTCAATTTTAGATATCTAATTAATAAAAACTATGATTTTAAAGTACTAGCGTGAGTAATTAAATTGATCAATCACAGTTGGCTTGCCTGACGGCAGTATTAGGCGCCATTACGGCCTATAGTGTATTTTGGGTCGTGAAATTGTCCTTCTTGTGGTAGTGACTTTGTCACTCATCTTGGCATGCCTCTTGATTCAGATCTTTTTTCATCTTGACTTTGGATTTGTAGTTCGTCTTAAATTATGGAACTTGTCCGTGTTAAGTACGAACTAGAAAGCCATTTTTAATATGGTTCTTGATTCTCTTGACTATTAGGTTTTGACCCTACTTGATTTGGGGCTTCGGTCCACCTTGATATCTGATTATGCTTAGTGTGATGGCATGGCATACATATTGGGCAAAAAATGGATATTTGGAAAACACTCTTGGATTGATAGTATATGCTTTCTCAACTCTTGAATCTTGAACATTGTTATTGATATTTGGAAACACTTCAAGGTTTGATATTCGATACTTTTGATATATTTGTTCACTTGTTTTAAATTATGTTTCATTTGAGCTACCAAGACCAAAGTTTATACGCCACTAAACTTTATGCTTAGCGATAGCTTTTTCTATCGTAGGTAATGTACGGGGTGAGATTTGAAGACGACCTTATGAAGTAGTCTTTTTGGGAGCACTCATGGAGATCATATTTGCATATGCACATAGTTTTTGCATAGTTTTGGGACTTGTACATGATATATAAGTCACACTTGTGTATATTATTTTGGAGGCTTGTTGGATCTCAAGACCAAAATCTTGTAACATGTAATTTGGTGATTTGTTTTGCTGTTTTAGGGTGTGTGAATAACTCAAGTCTTGAAATGTGCTGAATTTACACTTTGTCTTGTAAAAATGTACAAAGGAGAACACTAGTTTTCTTTCTTTTTCTGGCTAGTTTGAAATTCATGTACAATCTGAACATGCAGTGATATTGAACGAAAAGTATAAATTTTGTTTAGAAGCTGCTTTAACATGTTGGTTATTCGAGAAATGTTGGATCACCTTATGTTGAAAATTTACGAAGTGTATTTTCAAAAACAAAAATATTGCACTTTGAACCTTTATCGCATGTGCCTATTTCCGCTACTAAATTATTCTGAAAGTCTTTTAGGATTAATATCTTCTGAATGTTGTAAGTAGTAAATTAGATTTGTTTGATAAGTAGAACCCTCCCAAAGGAGTTGCTATATGCTGCAACTGGGGAATGTGCATAAATGTATGTGCTAGAATCTCGAGGCCTCTTGGCCTCCCTCTCCTCTCTCTCTCCCGGGCACACATACCCTCCAATATCCTAGCGATCTCCACTACCTGCTAGTATGCGATGTCCATCTCTAGCTCCCGGGCCATGCTAAATCTGATACCAGGGTTGAGCCCTCAATAAATCGACGGACTCGCTCTCTAGCAGTAACAACCAGGGCTGGTGCATGCCTGGACAAATCACTAAACCATATTGCATACTCTAATACGGTTATAGAACCCCGACGCAACTGCTCAAATCTGCGTGCCATGTATCTCTGAGATTCTGGGGAATAAACTCCCTCAAGAACATATCTATGAACTGATCCCAGGTGAGTGAAGCTGCCTCGGCCAGACTACCCAAATCGTACACTCGCCACCACTGATAAGCCGCTCCCTTAAGCTGGAACGTAGTGAAAGCAACCCCACTAGACTCCACAATACCCATGGTACGAAGGATACAATGGCACTACTCAAGAAAAACCTGGCATCCTCTAACGCCAAACTGCTAAAAGTAGGAGGGTGGTACTTCTTGTAGCTCTCGAGCCTGAGCTGCCCCCCTCATAAGTTGATGCCCTAACACCGGGCTGAATTGGGGCAACCGGCTGTACTGGTATGACCGATGGGACCTGGTTAGCCTGGACCTGCTCTAGGGAACGGGCGGCTGGAGTCTGTGCTCCTCCCCTGGCCTGAGATGTGGCAGTAGGAAGTGGGATCAACCCTGCATGAGCCAGAGTGCCAAATATGCTCAGAAACTGGGCGAGGGTCTCCTGAAGTGCTAGGGCAGTCATAAGCGTCTCAGGTGCCTACTCTCCAACTGGAACTAGTGGTGGCTCCTCTGTAGCAGCTCGTGTGGGTGCTCTTGCTGCACCACGTTGATGTCCTCAGCCTCTACTCGGCCCCGGCCTCGTGAGGCATCACCATCCAGGGGGCGCGGGTGTCTGCACATACGATCCAGTTGTACGTGTCCTCACCATGCACGAGAGAATAGAAAGAAAGAAATTTAGAATCCTGAAGTAAATAAATTCGCACGATAGGGAATCAAAGAAGTGAAGCTTTTCCTAACAGTTCCATAGCCACCCGAAGATAAGTACTGACGTCTCCGTACCCGATCTGCGAGACACTACTAAACCTGCTTGGGACTCGTAACACCTATGAACCTAGAGCTCTGATACCAATTTGTCACAACCCCAATTCCCCTCCATAGGAAATCATGACGACACCTAGTCTCTAATATTAGGTAAGTCTAACAACATGCGTAATAATTGAAATAACAATAGATATAAGTCTCAAACTCAACAGTTGTATAAAAACAACATTACAACCCAACATATACAAATCCCGAGACCCATCATAATACAAGTCACAAGCTCTAAGTATGAATACTGGATAATCCTATACATTATATCTATATATAAAGGACAATGAAATAAGAGATCTAGCGAGAGGAGGACTCCGAGGCCTGCGGACGCGGGCAGGTATACCTTGAAGTCTCCGTAGTAGAATCCCAACTAATGCGTGGGCTGGTTAGAAGAACCTGGATATGCACAAAAGTATGTATAAAAGAGTAGCATGAGCACACCATAACGGTACCCAGTAAGTGCCAAGCCTAACCTCGGCAAAGTAGTGATGAGGTCAGGTCAGGGCCATACTAGAAATAATAA
Organism: Nicotiana tabacum; assembly: GCF_000715075.1. Taxonomy (NCBI): domain Eukaryota; kingdom Viridiplantae; phylum Streptophyta; class Magnoliopsida; order Solanales; family Solanaceae; genus Nicotiana; species Nicotiana tabacum. The sequence goes on along the minus strand of NC_134081.1, from coordinate 58,634,067 downwards.
AAGACTGAACAAATGTAGGCAGTATAATAAAGACAGTATTGAAATTGAAACTACGAATAATATAAGAATATTAGCTACACAGAACTAAGCAATTAGTGTAACACGGAGAAAGACAATTAATAGTATGCTAAGGAAACAACGATCAAAGGCAAGTACAAAGAATGGGGAAATGTCAACAAGAGTCACTACCGAGGTACCACCTCATTGTCGCAAATCACAAAAATAAGTCACAATCTTTCCTTATATCACCGCGGGAGCCTTTACATTTAGTTTTGAAAATTATTTTTCCCAAAATAGCATCCCGCATTTTAGCCCACCTTATCACACCACGTGGCTACTAGTAGCTCCCTTAATAGCCACGCGTATCAATCCCACCTTATCTCATCGCATGTGTTTCAACACCCAGACCTTATACCACCGCATGCATATCAATTTCACAACATATCACAAATTGCACCTCAAGTGCCTAATATCACAATTTTCCAGAGAGACCAAACAATAACAGAATTTCACAATTAGGAGCCCACGGCTCATCCACAATAGGAATGACCGGAAGAATAACTCAATGAAAATTCCCCCACACAAAGTAAGGCAAGCCACTTACCTCAAACCATGCTAAATCAATCCACTAGAAGGCCTTTTCCTCAATTTTCCAACCCTGAACCGCTTGAATCTAGCCAAAACAATTTCATAATATAAATATAACTATAGAAAATTAATTCAAACAATGAAATTATGATCTTTGCAAAGAATTGAAAATCGACCCAAAGGGTCAACTCGGGCAGCATCTCGGAACCCGACAAAAATTATAAAATCCGAACACCTATTTTATATTGAGTCCACCCATACAAGAATTACCCAAATCAGACCCCAATTTCGCCTTTCAAAACTCAAAAATTTAGCCTAAGGAGTTTCTACCATTTCCCCCAATTTGCAACTCCAAAACACTAATTAAATGAAGATATTATCAATAGATTCATGTAAATCAATCAAAAACGAGTTAGAATTCCTTACGCCAAAGTTCTCTTTGAAAAACCCTAGAGAAATAGTCTCTCGCCGCTCTCCCAAAGTCCAAAATGAATTATGAACCTAAACCCGCAAAATTTCATATTTCTGCCCAGCAATCCTTGCATCTGCAGCCTTTCTGCCGCTTCTGCGACGTCGCACCTGCGGAAAAACTATTGCAAGGGCGGATTCCTATTAATTCCAAGGGTTCCGCTTCTACGGACCATGGCTCGCACCTGCGATCTCACTTTTGCGGAGAAGGAGACCACACCTGTGATCCCGTCTCATGCCCCTCCTCAAATTTTGGCTTATGCGGAGTAAAGGGTCGCGCCTGCGGAAGCGCATCTGCGCCCAGGCATCCGCACCTGAAAACTTAGGCCCGGGCTGGCCTCCTTTGTATTTGCGATGACCGTGGCGCACCTGCATGTCCGCACCTGCAACCAGACCCTGCGTAGGAGAGATGACACCAGAACAACAACACTTCAGCAAAACACTATATCCAATATTGATCCGATTTCCATCTAATTCACACCCGGGAACCCCGGAACCCGTCCGAATATACCAACAAGTTCCAAAACACATAACGGACCTACTCGAGGCCTAAAATCAAATCAAACAACGTAAATTCGTTGAATCGCAATCCAAATTCAAGCCTATAAACTATGAACTTCCAAATTCCAAAACCGATGCCGATTCATACCAAATCAACTCCGTTTGACTTCAAAATTTGCATACAAGTCATAATTGACATTACTAACTTATTCCACTTTCCGGAATCGAGATCTGACCCTGATATGAATGAAGTCAACTCCCGGTTAAACATTTCAAAATCTTTCATTTTCCAACTTTCGCCAAATCACGCCGAAACGACCTACAAAATTCCAAATCAACACCCGAATACGCTCCTAAGACCAAAATCACCATATGGATCTATCAAAACCATAACTCTGTTCCGGAGTCATCTTTACACAAGTTAAACTATGGTCAACTCCTACGACTTAAACCTCCAACTTAGGGACTATGTGTCTCATTTCACTTCGAAAACTCACCCGAATCCAAAACTAAACACCCCGGTAAGTTACATAACCACAATATAACACAGAGGAAGAATAAATTAGGGGATTCAGGATAAAATACTCAAACCGACTTGCCGGTTCATTACAGATGAGCACTTGGTTACCTTCCAGAGTACGATGACCAAGACCCAAATTGATTATCTCCTTCTTAGGAGGTGCGATAAAGGTCTATACACTGACTGTAAGGTTAACCCGAGTAAGAACCTCGTGACCCAGCATAGGCTTTTGGTGATGGACTTAGACATCATGATGATGAGGAATAGATGGTTGGGTAGGGTCGATCAAAGATCTGTTGGGGAGTCTTGACTAAGGATAAGGCTCAGGAGTTGCATGAGAAGTTACTGGCTGTGGGGTCTTGGAGGAGTAGTGGGGATGTAAGTGGTATGTGATCGTGGACGGTAAACTATAACAGAGAGGATGCGAGAGAGGTGTTAGGGGTCTCGAAAGGTTATGCTAGAAGCCACCAAGGGGATTGGTGATGGAATGAGGAGGTCCAAAGAAAAGTAGAAGCTAAGAAAGTGACATATTTGAATCTTGTAGAGAGTACAGATGAGGAGGAGAAGAGGACCAACAGAAGGGTATAAGAAGGCTAAGAAGGAGGGGAAGCTAGTGGCCACAGAGGAGAAGACTGTAACGTTTGCTCGTTTGTATGAAAAACTGAGGTACAAATGTTGGGACAAAAAGTTATTTCTGCTAGCCAAGGTCAGAAAAAGAAGACTCGTGATCTGGACCAAGTGAGGTGCATCAAAGACGAGGAAGGCAGAGTTTAATGTAAGAGGCACAGATCAAGCGAAGGTGGCAGACTTACTTCCACGAACTCTTGAATGAAGAGGGGGAAAGGAACATTATGCTGGGGGATTTGGAGCACTCCGAGGGTCGTTGTGATTTTAGATATTGTAAGCGCTTTAGTTTTGAGGAGGTCATGGGGCTGTACGTTAGATGAACAGGGGCAGAGCGACCCGGCCATACAAGATCCCAATTTAATTCTGGAGGTATGCGGGTAATGCTGGCTTGGGTGGCTGACTGGGATATTTAATGTTATTTTCAGGACGAAAAGGATGCCCGAGGAGTAGGGATGTGCATAATTTGGTAAATACCGAATTACCGTATCGAAACTGAAATATTTGGTATTTGGTATTCGATATTTTGGTATTTAGTTTGTTTTTTTTAAATATTGGTATTAGGTATGGTATTCGGCACTTAAAAATAAAATACCAAAATACTGATACCGTACCGAAATATATACTTAGTTACACAATGCACTTATTTTTTATTATAACATAAAAATTGAAGTTCAAAATTTTATTTTATGTTATTTTTATAGTTTTCTTTAACTTTTACCATCTTTGTTTTCACTATACTTGCCTTTCTCCCTTTTCTTTGGTAGCCTACTTACGTTTCAACATTTTTCTTGTCTAGGTTTGGCATTTGTGGTTTCCATATTTTTTCCCCTTACTATATTATAATATTTTTATTTTTGTATTTGTCAGTACCTTACGTAAGAATATACATTGGTTGGTAATTCCTCGATATCACATATTTCCTCGTATTTTCGTATTCTACGTCAGATACCTGATTCAATAATTCCTCAATATCACATATAAGTTCATTGGTTGGTAATGAAAAATAAAATTCATCGACAAGAACTAGAATGTGATCCATATAATCTTCATAGAATAAATTTTCAGGACTAATAGCAACATCAATCGGAAAAGAAAGTCCATCATCCGTAGTGGAAGATGAATATATGTTGTTACAAAATAATAATAAAGGCTGATATATTTCTTGTCACGACAAAAACTTAGCCTATTGTGATGGCGCCTAACGTGGTACTAGACAAGCCGGCATTTCGAAATGATTCCAACACTTTTAAATGAAAAGTAAAACAACGAATGTTTAAATTCATCAAAGTCTTAAAAAAATTAGATAGAAATTAAAAACCAATACAGAAATTCCCAACATCGGGGTGTCACTGAGTACACGAGCGTCTAAACATCACAAATCTCGGAGTACTGTCTATAATAGTCTGAAACTAAATACATAAATCGGAAAGATAGGGAAGGACATACAAGGTCTGCGAAATGCCGGGCAGCTACCTTGAAATCTCCAAACGATAGCTACCTTGAAATCTCCAAACGATCAATTGTGCTAAAGAATCAATAACCACCATGTCCAGAAACACCTGGATCTGCACACGAAGTGCATGGTGTAGCGTGAGTACAACCAACTCAGTAATAACAAGACTAAATAAAGGACTAAAAGTAATGACGAGCTTCACAGTTATAGTTCAATTACAGTAATTTTGACATAGGAAGGTAGGCATGCTTTCAAGTTCGGCAATTTAGGCCACAACAGTTAATCCATATCAAGTTCAAGTGAAACAGAATATAATATCTCTCAGAAATTACAAGACGGTGATATATAACAGCTGAAGTGCAACAAAAATGAAAGTCAGGTACATCCTCTTAGAGCAACGGTCACTCAGTACTCCCATTCACTCCAACCTCACAATCACTCATTCCTCATAGTCACTCATTCCTCTCAATCGCTCAACACTCGTCACTCGCACTCAGTAGGTACATGCGCTCACTAGGGGTGTGTACAGACTCCGGAGGGGATCTTTTAGCCCAACCGCTATAACAAGCCAAGCATGGCATAAATCAGTAAAACATGTTGCGGCATGTAGCCTGATCCCATAATTATCCTCACAATCAGGCCCTCGGCCTCACTCAGTCATCAACCTCTCCAGTCTCTCGGGCTCTCAGTGATTATGTAAATCAGCCTAAACAGAAATGATATAATGTATCAACAAGGAACAATAGAGACTGATATATGATATGCAAGTAAAACTGTGACTGAGTACAAACAACAATTTAGAAGATGATTCAACATGTACACGACCTCTGCGGGTCCCTATAGTGCCAACACATAGTTTAAACATGATTTTCAGTTTAATTTCTCTTACACATAGAGAATGTACAGATAACAACAGATTATTCAACTACATAGTCCCATGGAATTGACCAAGTCATAATTTCTACGGTGCGTACCCACACGCCCGTCACCTACAATGTGTGTCACCTCAAAACCAAACACATTGCATAATACGGGGTTTCATACCCTCAGAACCAAATTTAGAACTGTTATTTACTTCAATCCGAGCAAATCTCTACTCCAACACACCCATGCCTCACGAAACGGCCTCCCAAAGCCTCGAATCAAGCCACAAAAAATTCCATATAATCAACACGGTCTAAAGGAAGCAATTCCATAAGAAAAATACTATGTTATCAATCAAAAGCCAAAAGTCAACTCAAAGCTGGCCCCCGGGCCCACGTATCAAAACCTGATAAAAGTCACAAAACCCGAAAGTCCATTCATCCACAAGTCCAACCATACCAAATTTACCAATATCCGACACCAAATCGTCACCCAAATCCCAAAATTCTACTCTCCAAATCCCTAGCCTCAAACTCCCAAATTCCAACTTAAATACACACAAACTAGGTGGGAAATTCAATGGGGAAACAAGAATATTTATTAAAAATGAGCACAAGGGACTTACCTCAAGAAACCCCTCGAAAATCCTCTCAACAATCGCCTAATCCCAAGCTTGAAATGTTTAAAATGGTGAAAAACACGAAACCCTCATTTTTAATACACTGCCCCAGGCCTTCTCGCTCCTGCGGTCACTTACCCGCTTCTACGGTGTCGTAGAAGCGACAACACTCCCAGTTCTGTGACTTCCTCTGCTTCTGCTACCCATGATTCCGCTACTGCGGACTCGCTTCTGCGAGCCACCAAGTTGCTTCTGCGGACCCAGCTCCAAGCTCCATTTCTGCTTCTGCGCTCCCATCACCGCATCTGTGCCCACGCAGGTGTGGAAAATCCTTCGCACCTGCAACCTCAGTCTTCCTCACTCCTGGCCACACCTGCGCTCCCCTAGGTCGCACCTGTGACCATTGTTCCGCAGGTGCGATTGCACCAGAAAGTTTCAGCTACAGCAGTCCTTCAAACTCAAACTTTGATCTGAAAACCATCTGAAATCAATCCGAGGCCCGCGGGACCTCAACCAATTATACCAATAAGTTCTAAAACATGATACAAACTTAGTCGAGCCCTCAAATCACCTCAAACAACATCAAAAATATGAATCACACACCAATTCAAGCCTAATGAAAACTATGGAATTCCAACTTCTACAAACGATGCCGAAACCTATCAAATTACACCCGATTGACCTCAAAATTTTCACACAAGTCACATTTGACATTACGTACCTACTCCAACTTCTGAAATCGGAATCCCACCCCGATATGAAAAAGTCCACTCCCGGACAAACTTTCCAAAAAATTCATTTTTCGCCATTTCAAGCCTAATTTAACTACGGACCTCCAAATCACAATCCGAACACGCTCCTAAGTCCAAAAACACCCAACGGAGCTAACAGAATCATCAAAACTCCATTCCGGAGTCGTTTACACATAATTCAACATCCGGTCAACCATTTCAACTTAAGTTTTTAACCGTGAGACTAAGTGTCTCAGTTCATTCCAAAATCCCTCCGGACCCGAACCCACTAACCCGGCAAGTCACATAACAGCTATAAAGCACAAAATGAGCAGTAAATGGGGGAATGGGGCTACAACTCTCGAAATGACCGGCCGGATCGTTACATCCTCCCCCTCTTAAACAAATGTTCATCCTCGAATAGGTCTCAAAGCATACCTGGAGTCACAAATAAGTGTGGATATCTGCTCTGTATCTCCTGCTCGGCCTCCCAAGTAGCCTACTCAACTGGCTGACTTCTCCACTGCACTTTCACTGAAGCTATATCCTTTGATATCAACTTTCTAACCTATCGACCCAAAATGGCCACCGGCTCCACATCGTAAGTCAAATCACTATCTAACAAAACCGTTCTAAAATCCAAAACTTGAGACGGATCACCGACATACTTCCCGAGCATAGAAACATGAAATATTGGGTGCACACTCAACAAACTAGGTGGCAAGGCAATCTTATAAGCCACCTCTCCAATCCTCTGAAGTACCTCAAACGGCCCAATATACCGAGGGCTCAACTTGCCCTTCTTCCCGAATCTCATAACACCCTTCATGGGCAAAACTTTAAGCAGAACCTTCTCCCAAACCATGTAAACAACATCATGCTTCCGGTTGGCATAACTCTTCTGTCTAGATTGCACCATGCAAAGCCGATCCTGAATCAATTTAACCTTGTCCAAAGCATCTTGAAGCAAGTCAGTACCCAATAGCCTAGCCTCACCCGGCTCAAATTAAACCACCAGATATCTACACCGTCTCCCGTATAAAGCCTCATACGGAGCCATCTGAATGCTCGACTAGTAGTTGTTATTGTAGGCAAACTCTGCGAGTGGCAGAAATTGATCACATGAACCCCCGAAATCAATGACATAAGCGCGTAGCATGTCTTACAATATCTGAATAGTGTGCTCGAACTGTCCGTCTTTATGAAGGTGAAATGATGTACTCAACTCAACCTGGGTGCCCAACACTTGTTGCACGGCTCTCCAAAACTGTGATGTACCCCGATCTAAAATGATGGACACTGGCACACCGTGAAGTCGAACAATCTCGCAAATGTAAATCTCAGCCAACCGCTCCGAAGAATAAGTAGTCCCAACTGAAATGAAGTGCGCGGATTTGGTCAGCCGATCCACAATCACCCAAATAGCATCAAACTTCCTTGAAGTCCGTGGGATCCCAACTACAAAATCCATGGTGATCCGCTGCCATTTCCACTCTGGAATCTCTAGCCTCTGAAGCAATCCACCCGGTCTGTGGTGCTCATACTTTACCTGCTGACAGTTGAGGCACCAAGCTACAAACCCTACTATATCCTTCTTCATTTTCCTCAACCAATGGTGCTTCTTCAAGTCCTAGTACATCTTCGCGGCACCCAGATGAATGGAATACCGCGAACTGTAGGCCTCCTCAAGAATCAACTAGCGTAGGCCATCTACATTGGGCACACATAACCGGCTCTGTATTCTCAACACCCCATCATCCCCAATAGTAACATCTCTAGCATCACTGTGCTGAACCTTGTCCTTGAGGAAAAGCAAATGAGGATCATCATACTGACGCTCTTTGATGCGATCATATAAAGAAGACTGAGAAACCACACAAGTCAGAACCCGACTGGGCTCCGAAACATCTAATCTCACAAACTGGTTGGCCATGGCCTGAACATCAACTGCAAGCGGTCTCTCACCAACAGGAATGAATGCAAGGCTACCCATACTTACTGGCTTTCTACTCAAGGCATCGGCCACCAGATTGGACTGCCAGGATGATACAGAATAGTAATATCATAGTCCTTTAGCAGCTCCAACCATCTTCGTTGCCTCAAATTTACATCCTTTTGTTTGAACAAGTGCTGGAGACTCTGATGATCTATAAATACCTCACAAGACACACCATAGAGATAGTGCCTCCAAATCTTCAATGCATGACCAATGGCAGCTAACTCCAAATCATGAACATGGTAGTTCTTCTCATGGGGCTTCAACTGACGCGAAGCATAAGCAATCACTCTACCCTCCTACATCAAGACACACCCAATACCGATCCGAGAAGTATCACTATACACTGTAGTACGAACCTGAAGCTGAAGGCAAAACTAGAACTGGAGTAGTGGTCAAGGCAGTCTTGAGCTTCTGAAAGCTCTCCTCACACTCATCCGACCACCTCAAAGTAGCACCCTTTTGGGTCAATTTGGTCAAAGGCAATACCATAGACGAGAAACCCTCCACGAAGCGACGATAATAACCAGCCAAGCCGAGAAAGCTCCGAATCTCCATAGCTGAGAACGATCTGGGCCAACTCTGAACCTCCTCTATCTTCTTTGGATCCATGTGAATCCCCTTACTGGACACCACGTGCCCCAAGAACGCCACTAAACTAAGCCAAAACTCATATTTAGAGAACTTGGCATAAAGCTTCTCCCCCTTCAACTGCTATAACACGATCCTCAAATATTGGACATGATCCTACTAGCTACGAGAGTACACCAGGATATCATCAATGAATACTATGACAAACGAGTCGAGATAAGGCTAAAATACACTGTTCATCAGATGCATGAGTGATGTTGGGGTGTTGGTCAGCCCAAAAGGCATCACAAGGAACTCATAATGACCGTAAAGGGTCCTAAATGTTGTCTTTAGAATATCTTAGTCCCAAATTCTTCAACTGGTGATACCCAGACCTCAAATCGATCTTAGAGAACACCCTCGCTCGCTGAAGCTGGTCAAATATATCATCAATGTGCGGCAAAGGATACTTGTTCTTGATTGTAACGTTGTTCAACCGCCTATAATCGATGCACATCCACATAGTATCATCCTTCTTCTTCACAAACAGAACCGGTGCACCCCAAGGCGGCACACTAGGCCTAATAAACCCCTTATCAAGAAATTCCTGAAGCTGCTCTTTCAATTCCTTCAATTCATCTGGTGCCATACGATACCAAGGAATATAAATGGGTTGAGTGCCCGGCACCAAGTCAATATCGTTGTCGGGCCCGGCAGGTTTGTAGGAAATACATCCAGGAAATCTCGTACCACAGGAACAGAATCAATAGTAGGCGTATCAGCACCAACATCCCTCACAAAGGCCAAATAATACAGACATCCCTTCCCAATCATCTTTTGGGCCTTCAAAGATGAAATCACTCAACTGGGAGCATAAACTAGAGAACCTCTCCACTCGATCCTTGGCAACCCCGACATCACTAATGTTACGGGCTTAGCGTGACAATCCACCATAGCATGACAAGGAAACAACCAATCCATGCCCAAGATCACATCAAAATCAACCATACTAAGTAATAAGAGATCAACTTTAGTATCCAATTCCCCAAAAGCCACTACACACGATCGATATACACGGTCCACAATAATAGTATCGCCCACTGGCATAGATACATGAACAAATGAAACTAAGTACGCATGGGGCATATCCAGATAATGAGAAAAATATGATGATACATACGAATAAGTTGAACCAGGGTCAAATAATATAGAAGCATCCATGTGGCATACTGAGACAATACTTACGATCACTTCATTTGAAGCAACAACATCTGGCCTGGCAGGAATAGCATAAAATCAGGGCTGACCTCCACCTGATCGGCCTCCCCCTCTAGGGCGACCTCTAGCTTCCTGGGGCCCACCCCAAGCAGGCTGGGTGGGTGATGAAGTAACTGGTGTGAAAGTCGCAGCCTGACTCCTCTAATGCACTGGACCTCCCGGGTGATGAGGACACTGCATCCACATATGTCCAAACTCCCCACACTCGAAGCAACTCCCTAGTGCTGCTGATAGGGACTAAAGGGAGCCCCAAGCACCGGGATAACTGTTAGAAGGACCTGGCATTGATGAACCCTAAGCCGATGGATCACAAGACAAACTCTGAACTGGACGGGCACTGAGAGATGACTGACCCTGACGAGCACTGTATGAACCATGACTGGATGATGCACCACGGTGAACTGGACGAGCCATCAGAGCGGGCCTCTAAGGACAACCCCGACTGTGGTAGGACTACCCTCCAGAAAGAAAACCATCGAAGCCACTCAAACCTCGAGGCCTCTTACCCTCCCTCTCCTCACGCTCCTGACTATGGACCATCTCTATCTGCCAAGTAATATCAACCACCTCGTCAAAAGTAGCACCAAATATCCACTCCCGATTCATAAGAAACTGCAGCTGATATGTGAGGCTATTAATGAACCTCCTAATCCTCTCCCTATTAGTGGGAACCAACCAAACTGCAAGACGAGCCAACTCTGAAAACCTCATTTCGTACTGGGTTATAGACATGCCCTCCTGGCTTAGCTGCTCAAACTGTCTGCGCAGCTCCTCCCTACTAGAGTACGACACGAACTTCTCGAAAAAAAGAATGGGGAACTCCTGCCATGAAAGTGGTGTTGCATCGACTGGCTTGCGCCTCCATAAGCCTCCCACCATCTAAAGGCAGCCCCGATGAACTGAAAAGTAGTGAGTGAAACCACACTGGTCTCTAGAATACCAGTCGTGTGAAGAATCCACTAGCACCTATCCAAGAAGCCATGAGCATCCTCTGACTCAACCCCGCTAAATGATGGAGGTTGAAGCCTCCCAAATCATTCAAGACTTCTCTGCTTATCATCGGTCATAATGGGACCCACCTGGGCCTGAGCAACTGCAATCGGATGGGCTGGTAGTACCCCCGGTGTCTAGAGTCCCTGCATCACCTTCTCTGGAGTACGGTGGTGGGAATCTGAGTACCTCTCCCAGCTTGAGAAGTGGCTGCTGGAGCCGGAATAGAGACCGCCTGAGCAAAGCTGGTGCAGACCATCAAAATCAGAGCCAAGGCCTCATGAAGGCATGGAATCACAATGGGCACTGCTGGTGCCTGCGCTGGCCCCAATGGATCAAACATATCTGGTACCTGCTCCTAAGCGGGAGTGACTGGTGGATCTGCAAGTGCTGATCTAGCTGTTGTACGAGCTGCACCTCTACCCCTACCACGGCCTCAGCCTCTCATGGCCTTAGCTGGTGGCACTGGTGGTTGTCCGTCCTGTCTGGTAGCACGAGTCCTCACCATCTGTGAGAGAATAGAATATAAAAGTTTAGTTACCGGTCCGCACAACAAGAATACATGAATGTGAAGTTTCCTAAAGGTTGAACAGCCTCTCAAAGATAAGTATTGATGTCTCCGTACCGATCTGCAAGACTCTACTAAACCTGCTCATGACTCGGGAGACCTCGGTAACCTAGGCTCCAATACTAACTTGTCACAACCTAAAACTTAGCCTGTCGTGATGGCGCCTAATGTGGTACTAGGAAAGCCGACATTTATAAATGATTCCAACACTTTTAAATGAAAAGTAAAACAATGCATGTTTAAATTCATCAAACTCTCAAACAACACTAGATAGAAAGTCAAAACCAATATAGAAATTCTCAGCATCTGGATGTCACTAAGTACATGAGCATCTAAACATCACAAATCTGGGAGTACTCTCTATAAAAGTCTGAAAATAAATACATAAAGCAGAAAGATAGGGAATGAGGGAAAAGGTGTGCAAAATGCATGGCAACTACCTTGAAAGGAATCAACTATCAATTGTGCAAAGGAATCAACACTCATCGTGTCCGGAAACACCTGGATCTGCACAACCAACTCAGTAAGTAACAAGACTAAATAAAGGACTGAAAGTAGTGACGAGCTTCACAGTTATAGTTCAATTAGAGTAATTTCAACATAGGAAGGTTGTCATGCTTTCAAGTTAGGAAATTTAGGCCACAACGGTTAATCCATGTCAAGTTCAAGTGAAACAGAATATAATATCTCTCAGTAATTACAAGTCGATGATATATGACAGCTGAAGTGCAACAGAAATGAAAGTCAGATGCATCCTCTCAGAGCAACAGTCACTCAGTCCTCCCATTCACTCCAACCTCACAATCACTCATTCCTCACAGTCACTCATTCCTCTCAATCGCTCAGCACTCGACACTTGCACTCAGTAGGTACCTGCGCTCACTAGAGGTGTGTACAGTATCTGGAGGGGCTCCTTTAGCCCAAGCACTATAACAAGCCAATCATGGCATAAATCAATAAAACATGATGCGGCGTGCAGCCCGATCCCATAATTATCCTTACAATCAGGCCCTCGGCCTCACTCAGTCATCAACCTCCCCAGTCTCTCTGGATCTCAATGATCATGAAAATCAGCCCGAACAGAAATGATATAATGTATCAACAAGGAAATATAGAGAATAAGAAATGATATGCAAGTAAAACTGTGACTATAGCATACAAATATTTAGTAGATAATTCAACATGTATGTGACCTCTATAGGTCCCTACAATGCCAACACATAGTCTAAACATGATTTGCAGTTCAATTTCTCTAACACGTGGAGAATGTACGGATAACAATAGATTATTCAACTACACAGTTCCATGGAATTGACCAAGTCACAATTCCTACGGTGCACGCCTACATATTCGTCACCTAGCATGTGCATCACCTCAAAACCAAACACATGACACACAATACGGGGTTTCATACCTTCAGAACCAAATTTAGAACTGTTACTCATCTCAATCCGAGAAAATCTCTACTACAACACACCCTTGCCTCGCTAAACGGCCTCTGAATGCCTCGAATCTAGCCATAAATAATTCGATATAATCAACACGGGCTAAAGGATCAATTAGATAAGAAAAATACTAAGTTATTAATCAAAAGCAAAAAGTCGACTCAAAGTCGGACACCGGGCCCACATCTCGAAACCCGATAAAAGTCACAAAACCCAAAAGCCCATTCATCCACGAGTCCAACCATACCAAATTTACCAAAATCCGACACCAAATTTTCATCCAAATATCAAAATTCAACTCTCCAAATTCCTAGCCTCAAACACCAGAATTATACATTAAATACATACAAACTAGGTAGGAAATTCAATGGGGAAACAAAATTATTGATTAAAAATGAGAAAAGGGACTTACCTCAAGAAACCCCTCGAAGTCCTCTCACAAATCGCCTAATCCTGAGCTTGAAATGTTTAAAATGGTGAAAAACACGGAATCCTCATTTTTAATACACTGCCCAGGCCTCCTCGCACCTGCGGCCACTTACCCGCTTCTGCGGTGTCGTAAAAGCGACCACACTACCGCTTTTGAGGCTTCCTCCACTCTTGTGGCCCATGATTCCGCTCATGCGGACTCGCTTTTGCGAGCCACCAAGCCGCTTCTGCGGACCCAGCTCCCAGCTCCATTTCCACTTCTGCGCTCCCATCGTCCGCATTTGCGGCCACGCAGGTGCTGAAAATCCTTCGCATCTGCGACCCCAATCTTCCTTACTCCTGGCCGCACCTGCGCTGCCCCAAGTCGCACCTGCGACAAATGTTCCACATGTGCAATTGCACCAGAAAGCTTCAGCTACAGCAGTCCTTCAAACTCAAGCTTTGATCCGAAAACCATCTGAAATCAACCTGAGGTCCCCGGGACCTCAACCAATTGTACCAATAAGTCCTAAAATATGATACAAACTTAGTCGAGCCCTCCAATCACCTCAAGCAACATCAAAAACAGGAATCGCACCCCAATTAAAGCCTAATGAAAACTAAGGAATTTCAACTTCTACAAACGATGTCGAAACCTATCAAATCACGTCCGATTGACCTCAAATTTTGCACACAAGTCACATTTAACATTGCGAACCTATTCTAACTTCCAGAATCGAAATCCTACCCCGATATCAAAAAGACCACTCCCGGTCAAACTTTCCAAAAAAATCCAATTTCTGCCATTTCAAGCCTAACTCAAGTACGGACCTCCAAATCACAATCCGGACACGCTCCTAAGTCCAAAATCACCCAACGGAGTTAACGGGACCATCAAAACTCCATTTCAAAGTCATTTACATATAAGTCAACATCCGGTCAACCATTTTAACTTAAGCTTTCAACCTTTAGACTAAGTTTCTTAATTCATTCTGAAATCCCTTCGGACCCGAACCGACTAACCCAGAGAGTCACATAACAGCTATAAACCACAAAATATGCAGTAAATGGGGGAATGGGGCTACAACTCGCGAAATGATCGGTCGGGTCGTTACAATTTCAGATTCAGTCATTTGATGCTATACGAGTAGAGGAGGTTTGAGTTTTGTCATGACCCAGAATTTCCACCTTCGGGACCGTGATGGCGCCTAACATTTCACTTGCTAGGAGTTAAAATAAAGTACAAAATAGCATAATAATCCAATATCTAGTACAACCCGGATCTGGAGTCACAAGTACACGAGCTTCTAGAGATTTTACAAATAATGTCTGAAATAAATACAATTGTCTTGAATGAGGTAAACAGTAAATAAGTAAGGAGGAAGGGGACTTCAAGGTCCACAGATGCGAGCAGATCTACCTGGAGTCTCCAAATGGGCTAATCTGAGCTGATACGCCTCACGGATAGTTGGGACCAGTACCAAAATCTACACAAGAAGTGCAGAGTATAGTATGAGTATAACCGACCCCCATGTACTCCGTAAAAGTCTAGCCTAACCTCGACGAGGTAGTGACGAGGCTATGACAAGACACCCACGTAATTAAACATCTACAAATGAAAAATATGCATACGACATAACAACAAATAAAAATTTAACATGTACGATTGGGAGGGGACGTGAAAAGGGGTACAAGATACGGTAACTACAATAGGAAATGACAACATGAAATAGTCAATAAACCCTCAACCAATGAAAACAGAGAAATCATATTAAATAAAGGTTGCACAAAATCACCCATCGTGCTTTTACTCTCAACCTCACCATGAAATAATAACAATAGCACGGCATCACCCTTCGTGCTTTCACTCTCTCAATCTCTCCATAAAATAATAAATACGGCACGGCATCACCCTTCGTGCTTTTACTCTCAATTTCATCATGAAATGATAAATACAACACGGCATCACCCTTCGTGCTTTAACTATCTTCCTTACTATGTATAAATCAATAAATGAAACAATAACCAGCACGACATCACCCTTCGTGCTTTTACACTCTCCCTTACCATGTAGCAAAATATATATAAAATTTGGGAGAAAGAATAAGCAAGAATAAACCTTACGTTAACAACAATTCCACAATACCGAACCTCAACTTCCAATAATGCTCAATTATCACAAATAGTTCATAAATGCGGAAAGACGATCAATTAAGTAATAAACTAGTCTAAGCATGGATATCATAATCAAATAAGGAAACGAATTGCAATAAACAAGTCCCACTTGCATGCTTTAACCTAATAACAACACATAAGTACTCGTCACCTCACATATATGTTGTACCCAACATTTTAAACATGTAGAAAATAGGCAAACAAGTCCTAATCCATCAACTGAAGGTTAACCACGACACTTACCTCACTCTGCAGTCAATGTAGAGCTCTACCGGGGCCTTTCCTTTAGAATCCGCTTCCAAACCACTCGTATCTAACCAAAATCAACTTGATAACATCAAATAATGCAATGGGAATGAATTAGAATACATAAAGATAGGATTTTTACACTTTTCTCACAAGGTCAAAAAAATCAACCCCGGGCCCGCTTAGTCAAAACCGAGGTTCAGACCAAAATTCATTTACCCATTTACCCTTGAGCCCGATTATGTAATTATCCTTGAAATACGACCTCGAATTGAGGTTCAAATCCTGAATTTGCAAAAACCCTCAATTCTTCCTAAATCCCTAGTTTTCTACCATGAAAGAACAAAGATTAGGGCTAGAAATTAATGGGTGATGTTTAGAAATGGAAGAAAATGAGTTAAAGTGTACAAACCTATGAATTGGTGTTGAGTTTTCCCCTCAAAATCTCCTCTAGGCCGAGCTCTAATGGAGAGTTTATGAAAAATGGAAGAAATCCAGTTTTGGGACTGTTTTAAATCACTGGTATCAGGTGTTCATCGCGTTCGCGTGAAACCTGATGCATTCGCGAAGAGCATGGCCTAGCTGGTTTACACGATCGTAAGTAACTCCATGCGTTCGCGAAGGTCTAGTCTGCCTCAGCTCCGCGTTCGCGAGACTGGGCTCGCATTCACATAGAGTTACCTCAACTCCCCTGCCGAGCCTAACTAAGGCTACGCGTTCGCGTATGACTGGTCGCGTCCACGAAGAGCAACCCCCCAATGCTCTGCGTTCATGACTAAGGGCTCGCGTTCACGTAGAAAAAAATCCTCCCCAATCCCAGATCCCCTTCACGATCGCAAGAATGGCTTCGCGATCGCGAAACACAACGCACCAGATTATACTTGAAGCTCAAAAAAATAGATTTTTCAAAGATCAAAAGGTTCGTATGCTATTCGTAACTCACCCGAGCCCTCGGGCCTCCAAACCATATATGCACACAAGTCCAAAAACCTCATTTGAACTTGCTCGCACGATCAATTCACCAAAGTAACACCTAAAACTATGAATCAGACACCAAATCCAATGATATTTTTAATGAAACTTAAGCATTTCTATTTTAACAATCGGGCGTCCGAATCACATCAAATCACTTCATTTTTATACCAAATTTTGCAGACAAGTCATCGTAATGGACATATACCAAGTTCCAGAACTAAAATCCGGACCCGGTATCAGTGCAATTTATAAATTCTTTAAACCTTTAAACTTTAAATTTTTAACAAATTGCGACAACTCAAGCTAGAGGCCTCCGAATTCGATTCCGGGCATACACCCAAGTCCCAAATCACGATACGGACCCACCGAGACCGTCAAAATACAGATCTGGGTCTGTTTGCTCAAAACGTTGATCGAAGTCAACTCAAATGGATTTTTAAGGTAGGAATTCATATTTTAATCAATTTTTAACATAGAAGACTCCCGAATAAAGACACGTGTTGCATACGCAAATCGAGGAAGGCTAAAATGAGATACTTGAGATTTTGAAACACAAAATTAAGGTTTAAAACTCTAGATGACCTATTGGGTCATCACAAGTTTTCACAATTCATACGGTTAACTTAAGGTTATATATATAAGGGAAGTATTGAGAAACTCAAGAGTAGGACAAGAAAATTTCTCAGCCAGCACATTCTAATGAGATCAATTTCCTTTGGTAGTTTTCTCAAGGATATTATATTGAAACTAGTAAATATGTCTGCGGTTAATTAACGATATAATATGTTTACAAATACCGAAATATTAAAAGAGTTGTCGGTAGTAAAAACTTCTTTTTGTACCTCCATCTCAATTATTTTTTTAAAATAGTTGGTTGATACATTTACTGTCACGACCCAATTCTCCTAAAGGTCTTGATGGCGCCCAACATTACCGCTAGGCAAGTCGACAGTGAATTAAACCATATTATTTCTCTTTTAATAAGTCCTCAGGTAATTAAATGCCATTAATTAAAAGGTTAAGAGAAAACAAATTTTAAATAAATAGACGAAAAGTTGAGTGCAATCATAACAAAAGAATAATCCAAAACCATATGTCTACTAGTGTATGTACCAAGATCTTGTGTCACAAGTGTATGAGCACTAATAGATTATACAAAACTCTAGTTACTATCTCAAATGAAAATAGACAGAAATAAGTGCAAAGGAGAGACTCTGAATGCTGTGGAACAGCTGAGGAAGCAGCTCACCAATAGGCCTCGGGATATCTGGCATGCGCGCCGGTAGGACCGCCAGATGCACCTGCCTTAGATCCAACACGATCAGTGTAGAAGTGTAGCGTCAGTACATAAATAACATGTACCCATTAAGTATCTAGTCTAACCTCGAAGAAGTAGTGACGAGGGGTCGACTTCGACACATACTAGGGGCTAACAATATGAATACAAAAATTCTAAATAAGCATGAGTTATGTAAGTAATTATAATAACTCATTAGCAAGGAGGAGTAAATAATTCTCTCACAATTTAATAAATCCCAAATAAATTCCCATCATTAATAAGTGTAACCTCATAAGCCACAAAATAATATCAAGTATGGATAGGCTCCGAGTATTATTAAGCACAATTTATGCTGAGGTCATACGGCCCGATCCAGAATAATGTGTACACTACCGAGGGATATGCAACACGATCCATAGATGCATCTATCTACTACCGAGGCATTCGGCCCGCTCCACAAGAATAGAGGATACTTTATAAGCATTTGACTTAAACGTTATAACAAGGCTAATACACAATATAATAAAATTTCCATTAACGGTCAAGTAATCTGCTAAAAATTCAAGTAAGTGAAATTCGGTCTTTTACAACTCCTCTAACCGGTTCTAATCTGATTTAGGCACTTAAATTAACAATTAAGGTGCAAACATTACAAAAAATTTATGATTTGGATCCTAAACTACCCGGACATAAGCATCAATAGTAGCTACGCACGGACTCTCATCACCTCGTGCGTACGTAGCTCCCATAATTAGAAGCAAATATTAATTTATATCACCTATGGGGTAAGTTCTCTCTTACAAGGTCAGACAAGAGACTTACCCCGTCTCAAGGCTCAAATTCCAGTCACCATTTCATTCTAAGGCCTCAACTCGGTGAGATCAATCCAAAACTAGTCAAATGTTATATAAATTAATCAACACATGTTCAAAGGTTCATATTCCAACTATTAGAGTGATTACCCAACCCCAATTGAAGGATTCCTAAAATTCATCGCCAGGCCCACGTGCTCGGACTCCGAAAATGTTTGAAGAAAGTTGTTACCCATAACCTCACAGACTCAAATATATAATTTTCACTCAATTCCATAACCATTTTCATGGTTAAATCCCATTTATATCAAAAATCTAGGTTTTTCAACTTAACCCATGATTTTCCCAATTTTACATGTTAAACTCTACCCATAATTTATGTATTTAACTCACATTGTATAGAAATTACTTACCTCAAAGTGCTAGGTGAAAACCCTTCTCCAAGAGCTCCAAAATTTCCCAAGAGATGAAAGAAAATGAGTCAAAATAGCCTAAGTCCCGCATTAAATGGACCATTCTGCCTCCAGGACTTTCGCATCTGCGGTCCCTGGGCCGCATCTACGGAAGGTTCATCACAGATGCGGTCCTCTCTTGGCTGGCCTAAGTCCGCATTTGCGGAATGAGGGGTCACTTCTGCGATGCCACTCATGTGGAAGATGAGCCGCACCTGTGCAAGCCCCCGCTTCTACAATCCCTAGATCGCTTCTGCAGTCGTGCCCCTAGATCATAAAACGGACTTGCTCGCACACTTGAAATGTGGAAAACAACATTAAAACTAAGAATTGCAACCCAAAACCAATAGAATCAACTTATGAACTCAAGTTCTTCGACCTTACTCCGAACGAGCCGAATCATACTTAAACTACTCGGAATGGCACCAAATTTTACGTGCAAGTCTTAAATCACCATATGGAACTGTTCCCATGCTCGGAATCCCAAATGGACCTCGATAACACAAAAACCTACTCCAAACCAAATTTAAAGAACTTTAAAACCTTCAAGTTGACAATTATCTATATTTAGCGTCGAAACGCTCCCGGGTCATCCAAAACCCGATCCGAACACACCCCAAGTCCAAAATCATCATATGAGCCTATTAGAACCATCAAATCCCGGTTCTGATGTCGTTTACTCAAAACG
Source organism: Nicotiana tabacum (assembly GCF_000715075.1). Lineage (NCBI taxonomy): Eukaryota > Viridiplantae > Streptophyta > Magnoliopsida > Solanales > Solanaceae > Nicotiana > Nicotiana tabacum. Next base: position 58,613,814 of record NC_134081.1, on the reverse strand, counting down.
TTGACTCAAGTAAAACTTAGCCATTTTTGGCCAACCTTAAGGAACCAAGTGTTTCGATTTCAACCCGAACCTTTCCAACTCCCGAACTAACCATCCCCGCTAGTCATAAAACAGTAAAAGCATATACGGGGAGTCTTATTTAGAGGAACGGGGATATAGAAAGAAAAACGACCGGTTGGGTCGTTACATTCTCCACCTCTTTACAAACGTTCGTCCTCGAACGGGTGTAGAATCATACATGGAGTGCTGAATAAGTGTGGATATCTATTCTACATGTCCTCCTCGGTCTCCCAAGTTGCTTTATCGACTGGTTGGCCCCTCTACTGAACTTTAACCGCATAAATCTTCTTGGTCCTTAACTAGCGAACCTGCCTATCAACAAGTGCAACTGGCTCTTCCTCAAAGTCAAGGCTCTCATCTAACTGAACCGTGCTGAAGTCTAACACATGCGACATGTCGATATGATACCTTCGGAGCATAGTCACATGGAAAACCAGATGAACTCCTGATAGAGTGGGAGGAAAAGTAAGCTCATAAACAACCTCCCCAACTCGTCTCAACACCTCAAATGGGCCTATAAACCTTGGGCTCAACTTGCCCTTCTTCATGAACCTTATGATTCCCTTTATCGGCGAGAATTTCAAGATAACCTTCTCGCCTACCATAAACGATAAATCACATGCCTTCTGATTCACGTAACTCTTCTGTCTATACTGTGTTGTGCGAAGCCGCTCCTGAATCAACTTTACCTTTTCCAAGGCATCCTTCACCAAATTAGTACCATATAATTTAGCCTCGACGGGCTCAAACCATCCGATGGGAGAACGACATCGCCGACCATATAAAGCCTCAAATGGATCCATCTCAATGATAGACTAATAACTGTTGTTATAAGCAAACTCGGCCAAAGGAAAAAATCAATCCCACTGCCCTCTGAAGTTGATCACACATGCTCTGAGCATATCCTCCAAGGCCTGGAGTGTCCGCTCCGACTGCCCATCGGTCTGCGGATTAAAGACTGTGCTGAAGTCTACCGAGGCCCCAACTCACTCTGTACTGCCCTCCAAAAACACAAAGTAAACTGAGGGCCCCTATCTGATATGATGGATACAGGCACACCATGCAACCGAATAATCTCCTGAATATAAATCTAGGCTAACTTCTCCGAAGAATACGTGGTCACAACCGGAATGAAGTGTGCCGACTTGGTCAACCTGTCGACAATGACCCAAACAGCATCAAACATCCACAAGGTCTGCAGCAACCCAACTACGAAGTCCATAGTAATGCGCTCTCGATTTCACTCGGGTATAGTCATCTGCTGAAGTAGACCACCTGGCCTCTGATGCTTATACTTAACCTGGATGAATAGAATACCGAGAACTGTGTTTTTCCTCTAGGATCTTTTCCCTCGAGCCATCAACATTAGGAACACATAGGCGACCCTAAAGTCGCAGAACACCATCGTCACTGATAGTAACCTCCTTGCCACCCCCCTGAAGTACCGTCTCTCTGAGAACCAACAAGTGCGGATCATCAAACTAGCGAGCCTTGATCTGCTCGAATAGGGAAGACTGAGAGACAACGCATGCAAGAACTCTACTGGGCTTAGAAATATCCAATATCACAAGTCTGTTAGCCAAGGACTGAATGTCCAGAGCTAGTGGCCTCTCCTCCACTGAAATGAATGCCAAACTACTTATACTCTCCGCCTTTCTGCTCAACGCATCTGCAACTACATTCGCCTTTTTTGGATGATAAAGGATGGAAATATCATAATCCTTCGTAACTCAAGCCACCTGCGCTGCCTCAAATTGAGATCCCTCTGCTTGAACAAATGCTACAGGCTACGATGGTCGGTGTAAACCTCGCAGGACACCCCATAAAGATAATGCCTTCAGATCTTAAGAGCATGAACAATCGCGGCCAACTTCAAATCATGTACATGGTAATTCTTCTCCTACGGCTTCAGCTGACGTGAAGCATATGCAATAAATCACCCCTCCTACATCAATACACAACCCAAACCAATGCGTGAAGCATCGCAATACACTATATACATCCCTGAACTAGAAGGCAACACTAACACCGGTGCTGAAGTCAATGTGGTCTTGAGCTTCTGAAAACTCACCTCATAATCATCGGACCATCGGAACGGAGCACCCTTCTAGGTCAATCTAGTCAAAGGTGCCGCAATAGATGAGAAGCCCTCCACAATCGACGATATTAACCTGCTAACCCTATGAAGCTCCTAATCTTAGTCGTTGTGGTATGACGAGGCCAACTCTGAACTGCCTCAATCTTTTTGGGGTCTACCTTAATACCCCCGCCTGATATAACATGCCCCAAGAGTGCCACAGAATCCAACCAGAACTCACACTTGGAGAACTTAGCATATAGCTTCTGTTCCCGCAAGGTCTGAAGCACCACTCTCAAATGTTGCTTGTGCTCCTCTATGCTACATGAGTAGATGAAAATGTCATCAGTGAATACAATGACAAACGAATCAATATGTTAGTCAAGCTAAAGGACATCACTTAAAACTCATAATGGCCATATCTAGTCCGAAAGGCCGTCTTCGGAACATCTGAATCCCGAATCTTCAATTGATGGTACCCCGATCTCAATTTGATCTTAGACAACATCCTGGCCCCCTGCAAATGGTCAAACAAATCATTAATACGTGGCAATGGGCACATTTCCTTGATGGTAACCTTGTTCAACTAACGGTAATCAATGCACATCCGTATAGTCCCATCTTTCTTCTTCACAAATAACACTGGTGCACCCCAAGGCGATATACTTTGTCTAACGAACCCCTTTCCTAGCAACTCCTCAATCTGTTCCTTCAATTCTATCAACTCCTTCGGAGCCATACGGTACGGTGGAATAGAGATAGATTGGGTACCTAGAGCCAAATCAATAAAGAAATCGATGTCACGATCTGGTGGAATGCCTGATAGGTCAGAAGGAAACACATCGGAGAACTCCCAGACCACGGGAACTAAATCAATCACCGAAGTCTCTGCGGTAGTATCTTTTACAAAAGCAAGATAAGAGAAACAACCCTTCTCGACCATGTGTCGAGCCTTCAGAAAAGAGATAACCCGGCCAGATGCACTGACAGATGAGCCCTTCCACTCCAATTTAGGCAACTCTAGCCTCACCAAGCTAACAGTCTTGGCATGGCAATCAAGGATGGCGTGATATGGAGATAAATAGTCCATGCCCAGTATGCCCTCAAAGTCAGTCATATCGAGTAACAGAAGATCCGCTCTAGTCTCATAACCACAAAATATAACAATGCAGGACCGGTAGATCTGATCCACAACAACAGAATCTCCCACAGGAGTGGACACCTAAACAGGAGCACCCAAGGACTCATGAGGAACACCCAGGAAATGAGCAAACAGAGATGAAACATATGAATAGGTAGATCTTGGGTCAAATAGTACTGAAGCAACCTTACCATAGACAAAAATAATACATTAGATCATGACATCTGAGGCCATTACATCTGGTCTGGCCGAAAAAGCATAGAACCTAGCTGGAGCACCACCTGACTGGCCTCCACCTCTAGGATGACCCCTACCCACCTGCGCTCCACCTCTGGGCGGTCGGACGGCTGGTGGCATAGCTGGTGCTATAATCATAGGTTTTTGACCATGCTGCACTACCTTGCCCAGAAGCCTGGGTCATAACCTCTGCACATAACTGAGATCCCCGCACTCAAAATAGCCTATCGGTACGGTGGGCTGCTGACCTGAAGTCTGACTTTGATGGCCTGAATACCCACTGGAGGAACCTTGAATAGCTGGTAGGTGGTAGGAACTCTCTGGCATGGCGCTGAAATAAGGTCGTACTAGAGCACCTCGAGGAGGTGGCGGTGTTGGATATGTGGGCCTGCTAGACTGACCCCTCACGAACTGACCTCTGCCCCCAATCGGGGCACCTCTGAACTATCCAGAATACCAAAACCGCTTATCCCTCGTAATCTGCTCCCGGCTACGCTGATGCACACCCTCGATCCTCCGAGCTATCTCTACGACCAGCTCGTAAGAAGTCCCCATCTCAACCTTTCGAGCCACGCTGTCCTGAATGACAGTGTCTAAACCTGCAACAAAACTCCGCACTCTCTCGGCATCGGTGGGAATGATCAAAAATGCATGGCGAGACAACTCAGAGAACCTCGCCTCATAGTCCGTCACTCACATCTGACCCTGCTGGAGCTGCTCAAACTGAAATCGTAACTCTTCCCTCTAAGAGGGTGGGATATACATATCCATAAAAATAGGAGTGAACTGGTCCCATGTCATGGGAGGTGAATCTGCTGGTCTGGCGAGGAGATATGACTGCCGCCACCTACGGGCCCTGCCCTCTATCTGGAATGTAGTAAAATCCACCCCATGGAACTCCAATATCCTCATGTTGTGAAGTCTATCCCTGCACTAATCAATAAAGTCTTGGGGTCCTCATGTCGCTCACCTCCAAAGACAAGAGGATGAAACTTGGTCCATCTGTCCAATAGCTTCTGCGGATCAACGGTCGCAGCTGGACTGGGCTCAGGTATAGCTGTTGCAACTGGCCGAGATCATCCCACGGGTAGTGTGCCTGAGGTATGATATACGGCAGTTGCATGATTTGGAGCCTGAGTGGTAGGGGTCTGTGCTCCCCTCCCGCCTGAGATATGGCTGGGTCTGCTGGAAATAAACCAGCCTGGGTCATAGTATCCATGTACCGCAGCATACGGTCCATGACCTCCTGGAAACCTGGCGTGGACATGAAATCCATTGGTGCTGGCTCTGCTGCAGGCACCTCGCCCTGCTCATCAATGATAGGATCCTCTGCTGGATCCGCTGGTGGAATAGCTGGAGCAACTCTAGGACGTCCTCTTCCTCTCCCAAGGGATGGAGCCCTCCCTCGGCCTCGACCTCTGCCTCAGACTCTAACAATAGGGGGAGCAGCTCCTCCATGGTCTGGAATATCCCGTACGTGCGTTCTCACCAATTGTGAGAGAATAAGAGAAATATACTTAGTGCCGCATCGATTGCACAATAGGATATGAAGAAAGAGTAGTTTCCTAACACCCTATAGCCTCTCAAAGATAAGTACGGACATCTCCGCACTGATCCGCAAGACTTTATTAGGCCTGCTCATGACTTGTGAGACCTACATGAACCTAGTGCTCTAATACCATGTTGTCATGACCCAATTCGCCTAAAGGCCGTGATGGCGCCCAACGTTACTGCTAGGCAAGCCGACAATGAATTAAACCATGTTATTTCTCTTTTAATAAGTCCTCGGGTAATTAAATTCCATTAATTAAAAGGTTAAGAGACATCAAATTTTAAATAAATAGACGAAAGTAGTTGAGTGCAATCATAACAAAAGAATAATCCAAAACCATATGTCTGCTAGTGTATGGGCCAAGGCCTAGTGTCATAAGTGTATGAGCATGAATAGATTATACAAAAGTCTAGCTACTGTCTGAAATGAAAATAGATAAAAATAAGTCCAAAGAAGAAACTCTGGGTGTTGCGGAATGACTCAGGAAGCAGCTCACCACTAATCCTCGGGATATCTGTGATGCGTGCCGGTAGGACCGCCAGATGCACCTGCCTCAGATCCTGCACGATCAGTGCAGAAGTATAGCGTGAGTATATAAACAATACGTAAGTATATAGTCTAACCTCGAACAAGTAGTGACGAGGGGTCCACTTCGACACTTACTAGGGTCTAACAATATGAATACAAAATTTCTAAATAAGCATGAGTTATGTAAATAATTATAATAACTCATTAACAAGCAGGAGCAAATAATTCTCTCACAATTTAATAAATCCCAAATAAATTCCCATCATTAATAAGTGTAACCTCATAAGCCACAAAATAATATCAAGTATGAATATGCTCCGAGTATTATTAAGCACGATTTATGCTGAAGTCATACGACCCGATCCAGAATAATGTGTACACTGCCGAAGGACGTGCAACACGATCCATAGATGCATCTATCTACTACCGAGGCATTCGGCCCGCTCCACAAGAATAGAGGATACTTTATAAGCATTTGACGTAAACGTTATAACAAGGCTAATACACAATATAATAAAATTTTCATTAACGGTCAAGTAATCTGCTAAAAATTCAAGTAAGTGAAATTCGGTTTTTTACAACTCCTCTAACAAGTTCTAATCCAATTTAGGCACTTAAATTAACAAGTAGGGTGCAAACATTACAAATATTTCATGATTTGGATCCTAAACTACCCGGACATAAGCATCAATAGTAGCTACGCACGGACTCTCGTCACCTCGTGCGTACGTAGCCCCCCATAATGAGAAGCAAATATTAATTTAAATCACATATGGGGCAATTTCCCTTTTACAAGGTTAAACAAGAGACTTATCTCGTCTCAAGGCTCACTTTACGGTCACAATTTTGTTCTAAGGCCTCAACTCGGTGCCGATCAATCCAAAACTAGTCAAATGATATATAAATTAATCAATACATGTTCAAAGGTTCATATTCCAACCATTAGAGTGATTACCCAACCTCAATTGAAGGATTCCTAAAATTCATTCCCGGACCCACGTGCCTGGATTCCGGATATGTTTGAAGAAAGTCGTTACACATAACCTCACGAACTCAAATATATAATTTTCACTCAATTCTATAACCATTTTCGTGGTTAAATCCCATTTTTATCAAAACCTAGGTTTTTCATCTAAACCCATGATTTTCAAAAATTTACATGTTACAAAATCCCCATAATCAATGTATTTAACTCACATTGTATAGAAATTACTTACCTTAAAGTGCTGGGTGAAAAACCCTATCCAAGAGCTCCAAAATCGCCCAAGAGATGAAAGAATGTGAGTCAAAATAGCCTAAGTCCTACATTAAATGGACCATTCTGCCTCCAGGACATTCGCATCTGCGGTCCCTGGGCCGTATCCACGGCTCTGCATCTGTGGAAGGTTCATCGCAGCTGCGGTTCTCTCTTGGCTAGCCTAAATCCACATTTGTGGAACGAGGGCTCACTTCTGTGATGCCGCTCCTGCAGCAGATGAGCTGCACCTATGCAAGCCCCTGCTTCTGCGGTCCCTTGACCGCTTCTGCGGTCACCTTGTCCGCATATGTAGTTTCTGGGCTGCCCGTGCTGGGCCGCTTCTACAGCTGCTGCTTGCTTCTGCAAGCTCGCACCTGTGGCTGGCCCTCCGCAGGTGCGATTGCACCAGAAGCTGGATGCTTCAGCTGATCACTCATAGCTAAAAGACTTATGTGCATCGTTTGAATGGCATATGGGGCCCCCGAGGCCCTGTCCAAACATACCAACAAGTTTGAAATCATAAAAAGGACTTGCTCGCACCCTTGGAACGCGGAAAAAAATATTAAAACTAAGAATCGCAACCCAAAATTAATAGAATCAACTTATGAACTTCATGTTCTTCCAACTTACTCCGAACGCGCGGAATCATACTTAAACCACTCGAAATGGCACCAAATTTTGCTTGCAAGTCGTAAATCATCATATGTAACTGTTCCCTGGCTCTGAATCCCAAACGGACCTCGATAACATAAAAACCTACTCCAAACCAAATATAAAGAACTTTAAAACCTTTAAGTTGGCAATTATCTATATTAGCACCGAAACGCTCTCGGGTCATCCAAAACCTGATCTGAACACACGCCATAGTCCAAAATCATCATATGAACCTATTGGAACCATCAAATCCCGGTTCCGAGGTTGTTTACTCAAACAGTTGTCTCAAGTCAAACTTAGCCATTTTTAGCCAACCTTAAAGAACCAAGTGTTCTGATTTCAACCCGAACCCTTCCAAATTCAGAAGTAACCATCCCCGCTAGTCATAAAACAGTAAAAGCACTATTTAGGAGAACGGAGATCTCGAAAGCAAAACGACCAGTCGGGTCGTTACATTTAAGTTAAATACTTTTATTTTCATAATTTAAGAATTTAATAAATCTATATCCAAGTATTATTTTACTTTTCTTTACTTTTATAAAAAGAAAAAAATAGTTCTAATTTTCGAAATGCAAAAAAAGTAAAAATAATTTATCATTTAGTACTTCCCATTACCTTGACATTTTAATTTTTTTTCACTCCCATGACTATTTTGAATACCCCTTCTCCCTTTTTGTCCTTTTTTGTTGATAATCTATCCTTTATTTTTTTTAGTCATTTTTTTCTATCGTTTTTTATTTTGATAATTTTCTCCATGTAATCCTATCTCTTTTCCTTATATTTATGTTAATTTATTCCGACATTATCTCCTCGTTCCAACCTTTCCTAAACTTCTTTTCAATTTTTTACCTTGCTTACCTTTTTTATTTTCTTCTTCCTTTTTTTCTCATACTCACACCATTCAATTCATATATATATATTAAAGGAAAAATATTACCATATATAATTGGCATTGTGATTAAGCCAAGTGGCAAGCTAATAAATGCCAATAGTATATGGTAACTTTATTCTATATTTGACTATATTAATCAAATAGAAATACAAGTGCATGTGTGTATATATATAAACTGAATTTGAATTAAAGGATAATTTTGAATTTATAGATAAAGTTTTTAAATTTGAATTAAAATAAAAAAGAAATTTATCCTTTTTTATCATGTTATCATACTTAATTCGGTTAATGATTATATGTAATCATGTTAGGAACTTTTGTTATCTTTTTTAATTATTTAAATACTATTTCTGTTACGACCCGATTTCTCTTATAGGTCGTGATGGCGCCCAACGTTACCGCTAGGCAAGCCAATAGTGAACTAACTACGAGATTATTTCTTTTAACAATTTGCAAATAGTTGATTTTTAATTATTGAACAAATAGGAAGTGAAAAATTTCATAAAAGTTAGTAGTAGACAATTTAAGAATAAATGAGAGGAAATAAATAATCAAAATCAACACATGTCTACTAGCATAATTTTCAAGACCTGGTATCACAAGTGTATGAGCTACTAGTAGAATATACAAAACATACCACACTACTATCCGAAATGAAGTAGACAGAATAAAAATACAAAAGAGAGACTCTAGGGGCTGCAGAACGGCTTGGGAAGCAGCTCACCACTAGGCCTCAGGATATTTGGGACTGTCACGACATAAATACCGAACCAGTCATGATGGCGCCTATCGTGGAATTAGGCAAGCTGACATTCTCAATATGCTTCCAATATATAATAGAAGAGAGCTGAAATAATTAAACTAATTGAAGATTTACATAATAACGGGGGTAAAAACCCAAAATACAAGTGCGGAATGATAGCCCGACATCGGGGTGTCACTCAGTCATGAGCATCTAACAACCAAACTAGAAACAGAGTCTACTACAGTCTATGCCAAGTGCCAATACAAGAGAGAAATGATAATAAGAAAGGAGAAACAAGGATTGAGGATGCCGGCAGCTACCTCGTAAGTCTCCGATAATCAACCCTCGCACGAACTCAGTGACCGTCAGAACCGTACACACCTGGATCGGCACATGAAGTGCAGGGTGTAGCATGAGTATAACTAACTCAGCAAGTAACAGAATTAAATAAGGAACTGAGAAGCAGTGACGAGCTATAATAAAAAAATACAGATCATTTCAAAAGTTTTCAGTGAAGGGTGAACATGCTTTCAAATCCGGTGGTATAAGTCAAATCAGTTCGAGCTCAAGTAAAACAGATATGAATCTTCCAGAAATTTCACAACAACAATAGATAACAACTAAGTGTAACAATAAATAAAAGCAAGTACATCCTCTCAGGGCAGCAGCCACTCAACTCATCTCAACAGCTCATACTCTCGGCTTTCACCCCTCAATACACACTCTCAATAGGTACCTGCGCTCACTAGGGGTGTGCAGACTCCGGAGGGGTTCCTTTCAACCCAAGCACTATATCGCTACGGCGTGCAGCCCGACCCAATCATATAAGTAGCTATAAGGCTCGTTGTGGCATGCAACCCAATCCACAATCCATAAATAGCCGTAAGGCTCGTTGCGGCGTGCAACCCGATCCATATAACCTCCCATACCTCACAGCTCAGCACTCATGCCCTATCTCAGTCACTAACCTCTCCAGCCCCTCGGGCTCACAGAATATCATAATAATCAGCCCAAATAGAGAGTAGAACAAGTATTAACAAGAACTGAGAGAGAGAATAGAGATATAACACACAAGTAAGACTATGACTGAGTACAAGACAACAATTAGCAGTCAATTCAACAAGTATACGACCGCTGCGGGTCCCAACAGTGTTATCATATGGCCTAAACATGGTTTCTAACATGAAAGGCAGTCAATTGCTTGAAGACAAGGAAAACAAACAAGTAAATAACAATGGCTATTCTAATTTACAGTCTCACGGGACGGACCAAGTCACAATCCCTCGTGGTGAACGCTCACACGCCTGTCACCTAGAATGTACCTCACCTCCAAACACTCACATCATACCAATTTTCTGGTTTCATACCCTCAAATCCAGATTTAAGACTGTTACATACCTCAACCGCGCAGAAATCCTACTCCGCAATGCCCTTGCCCCTCGAATCAATCTCCAAATGCCCCGAATCTAGCCACAAGCAATACGATATAATTAATGCAGGCTAAAAGAATCAATTCCACAAGAGAAACACGAAATTACAAGTCAAAATATGAAATAGGCTCAAACCGGCCCCCAAGCCCACGTTTTGAAATCCGACAAAAGTCATAAAATATGAACACACATCCACTCACGAGTCCAACTATACAAGAATTACTCAAATCCAACCTCAAATCGCCTTCCAAAACTCGAAATTGTAGCCTATGAAGTTTCTACCATTTTCCCCCAAATTTACAGCTCAAATCCCTCACAAGATGATGAAAATAGCTATAAATTCATGAAATATAGTCCAATACGAGTTACAATCACTTACCCCAACAATCTTCTTGGAGAAATCTCGAAACATTGCCTCACACCGAGCTCTCAAGGTCCCAAAATCGAAATGGGAATCAAACTCTCGAAGTTGCATTTTCTGCCCAGTTCTTCCGCACCTACGGACATTCTGTCGCATTTTCAACGCCGCACCTACGAAAATTCCATCGCAGGTGCGGATCCCACTCAAGTTCCCAGACTCTGCATCTGCGGTCACTCATTCGCACATGCGGGTGTGCACCTGCGGACCCTGCCCGCTTCTGCGATCCTTCCCACTCAGGCCTTCTTAATGTGCGTCTCCCCATGCGCTCCTTACTTCGCACTTACGCTTCCAGTACAACCCAGCCTTGCCCGCATCTGCGTCTTCCTCTTCGCTTCTGCGGGGCCGTACATATGGGTTCCCACCGCAGGTGGAAAACACCAGAACACCAAAAACAAAATCCACCAATGCCTAAGTCCAAATCTCCTTCTGATGAACATCCAAAACACCCCCGAGCCCCCCCGGGACCTCAACCAAACATACCAACAAGTCATATAACCCCATGTGAACTTAGACGAACCTTCGAATCACACAAAAGAACATCAAAATACCAATTACACCCGGATTAAAGCCTAAAGAACTTCTAAACTTTCAAATTCCACAAACGATGCCGAAACCTACCAAACCATGTCCGATTGGCCTCAAAGTTTTCACACAAGTCATATTCAACATTACGGGACTATTCCAACTTTCGGAGTCAGAATCTGACACTGATATCAAAAAGTCAACCCCCCGGTCAAACTTTCCAAAATTCGACTTTCGCCACTTTAAGCCTATATTAGCTACAGACCTCAAATTCACAGTCCGTACACGCTCCCAAGTCCAAAATCATCCAACTGAGCTAACGGAACCGACGAAACTCCATTCCGGAGTCATCTTCACATAATTCCGACTACGGTAAAAAATCCTGAGACTTAGCTTCCGTTTTAGGGACTAAGGGTCCCAAAACACTCTGAAACCAAAAATAAGACCTCCCGGCAAGTCACATAAGCAGAAACATATACAGACAGTAAATAGGCGATCGGGGCAAATACACTCAAAATGACCGGCCGGGTCGTTATATCCTCCCCCTCTTAAAATAATCGTTCGTCCTCAAACGAGCATAGAGACATACCTGAAGTGGAGAAAATATGAGGATAACAGATGCGCATATCTTGCTCGGCCTCCCAAGTCGCCTCCTCGATCGGCTGACCCTTCCACTAAACCTTCACAGAAGTAATACTCTTCGACCTCAGCTTTCGAACATGTCTATCTAAGATCGCCACCGGCTCCTCAATATAAGATAAATCCTTGTCCAACTAGACTGAGCTGAAATCCAACACGTGAGACGGATCACTGTGACACTTCCGGAGCGTAAAAACATGGAATACTGGATGAACTCCTGCTAGACTAGGAGGCAAGGCAAGCTCGTAAGCAACCTCCCCAACACGTTGCAATACCTTAAATGAACCAATAAACCTCGGGCTCAGCATAACCTTCTTTCTGAACCTCATAACACCCTTCATGGGTGACACTCGGAGCAAGACCCGCTCTCCAACCATGAATGCCACATCGCGAACTTTTCGATCCGCATAATTCTTCTGTTTGGACTGGGCTATGCGTAGTCTATCCTGAATTACCCTAACCTTCTCCAGAGCATCCTGAACCAAGTCTGTACCCAATAATTTAGCCTCACCCGGTTCGAACCAACCCACTGGAGACCTACACCGCCTACCATACAGAGCCTCATACGGTGCCATCTCGATGCTCGACTGGTAGCTGTTGTTGTAAGTAAACTCTACTAGAGGCAAGAACTGATCCCACAAACCCCCAAACTCCATCACACACACACAGAGCATATCCTCTAATATCTGAACAGTGTGCTCGGACCGTCCATCCGTCTGAGGGTGAAATGTTGTGCTCAAATCCACTCGAGTACCCAACTCATGCTGTATGGCCCTCCAGAACCGTGATGTAAACTGTGTACCCCGGTCAAAAATGATAGTTACCGGTATGCCATGAAGCCTAACGATCTCACGAATATACACTTGAGCCAGCTGCTCGGAAGAATAGGTAGTCATCACAGGAATGAAATGAGCTGACTTGGTCAGCCGGTCCATAATCACCCAAACTGCATCAAACTTCCGCTGAGTCCGTGGAAGCCCAACAACGAAATCCATAGTGATCTGCTCCCATTTCCACTCTGAAATCTCTAACTTCTGAAGCAACCCACCTGGTCGCTAATCCTTATACTTCATCTACTGGAAATTTAGGCACCGAGCTACATACTCCACTATGTCCTTCTTCATTCTTCTCCACCAGTAATGCTGCCTCAAGTCCTGATACATCTTCACGGCACCCGGATGAATAGAATACCGCAAACTGTGAGCCTCCTGGAGAATCATCTTACGCAAACCATCTACATTGGGTACACATAGCCTGCCCTACATCCTCAATGCACTATCATCCCCAATAGTTACATTCTTAGCATCACTGTGCCGGACCGTGTCCTTAAGGACAAGCAAATAGGGGTCATTATACTGACGCTCCCTGATACGATCATAAAAAGAAGACCGAGAAACCACACAGGCTAATACTCGACTAGGCTCAAAAATATCCAATCTAACAAACTGGATGGCTAAGGCATGAACATCCAATGCCAATGGCCTCTCCGCTGCTGGAAGATATGCTATGCTCTCCAAACTCCACGCCCGGTGACTCAAGGCATCGGCCACCACATTGGCCTTCCCGGGATGGTACAAAATAGTGATATGATAGTCCTTAAGAAGCTCCAACTACCTCCACTGACGCAAGTTAAGATCCTTCTGTTTGAGCAGATGCTGCAAACTCCGATTATCAGTGTAGATCTCACAATGGACACTGTACAAATAGTGCCGCCAAATCTTCAAGGCGTGAACAATAGCTGCAAACTCAAGGTCATGAACAGGATAGTTCTTTTCATGGGTCTTCAACAAGAATGAAGCTTAAGCCATCACTCTACCCTTCTGCATCAGAACATACACAATGCCAATCCGCGAGGCATCACAATACACTGTGTAAGAACCAAAAACTGATGGCAGAACTAGAACTGGAGCCGTGGTCAAAGCAGTCTTGAGCTTCTAAAAGCTCTCCTCGCACTCATCTGACCACCTGAATGGGGCACCCTTTTGGGTTAATTTGGTCAAGGGCGATGCAATAGATGAGAAACCCTCCACAAAATAACGGTAATAGCCCGCCAAACCAAGAAAGCTCCTAATCTCCGCGAATACCTTCACTGGATACCACGTACCCCAAGAACGCCACTGAACCGAGCCAAAACTCACACTTGGAGAACTTTGCATAAAGCTTCTCCTCTTTCAATCTGTGTAACACAATCCTCAGATATTGGGCATGCTCCTCCTGGCTATGAGAGTACACCAGGATATCATCTATGAATACAATGACCAACGAGTCCAAATACGGCTGAAACACATTGTTCATCAGATGCATGAACGTTGTTAGGGCATTGGTCAGCCCAAAAGACATCACAAGGAACTCATAATAGCCATATCGGGTCCTGAAAGCTGTCTTAAGAATATCTGAGTCTCAAATCTTTAGCTGGTGATACCCTAACCTCAAATCAATCTTGGAGAACACCATCGCTCCCTAAAGCTGGTCAAACAAATCATCAATACGCAACAAAGGATACTTGTTCTTGATTGTGACCTTGTTCAACTGTCTGTAATCAATGCACATTCTCATAGTACCATCCTTCTTCTTCACAAATAGAACTAGTGCTCCCCAAGGTGACATGCTAGGACGAATAAACCCCTTATCAAGGAGTTCCTAAAGCTGCTCCTTCAACTCCTTCAACTGAGTCAGTGCTATACGGTACGGTGGAATAGAAATAGGCTGAGTGCCCGACACCAAATCAATACCGAAATCAATATCCCCGTCGGGCGACATGCCCGGCAGGTCTGCAGGAAACACATCCGGGAAATCTCGCACCACCGAAACAGAATCAATAGCAGGGGCATCTACACTAATATCCCTTACAAAGGCCAGATAAGATAGACAACCTTTCTCAACTATCCGTTGAGCTTTCAAGTATGAAATCACTCTACTGGGAACATAGTCTATGGAACCGCTCAACTCAACCCTCGGCAACCCCGGCATCGCTAACGTCACAGTCTTAGCGTGACAATCTAGAACATCATGACATGGTGACAACCAATACATACCCAATATCACATTAAAATTGACAATACTGAGCAGCAAAAGATCCACTCTGGTCTCCAGACCCATAAAGGTCACCACACATGATCGATATACGCGGTCCACAATAATAGTATCACCCATAGGAGTAGATACATGAACAGATGAAACTAAAGACTCATGGGGCATATCCAGAAAATGAGCGAAATACGAGGAAACATATGAATAAGTGGAACCAGGGTCAAATAATACAAAGGCATCTCTGTGGCAAACTGAGACAATGCCTGTAATCACAGCATCCGAAGCAATGACATCTGGTATGGCAGGAAGAGCATAGAAACAGGCTTGGCCACCCCCTGATCAGCCCCCCCTCTCGGGCAACCCCTAGCTGACTGGGCTCCACCCGGAGCTGCTTGAGCAAGTGGTGAAGAAACTGGTGCTGATGGCATAAACTGGCTCCTCTGCTGAGCCGGACCTCCTGTATGGAGGGGACAATGTCTCCTGATGTGTCCAAACTCTCCACACCCATAACAACTCCCCGGTGCTGGTGCTGGGGACTGAAGGGAGCCCCGAGCACCAGGATAACTGGCAGAAGGACCTGGTATAGACAAACCCTGACCTGATGGAGCACGGGACAAACTCTGAGTTGGGAGGGCACTGAGAGATGAATGGACCTGCTGATAACTGTGTGAACCATGGCCAGATGATGCACCACGATGAAATGGGCGAGCTGTCTGAGCATGTCTCAAAGGACGACCCCTACCATAGTAGAACTGCCCCCAGAAGGAACACCGCTAAATCCACCCTGTCCACGAGGCCTCTTGGCCTCTCTCTCAACCCGCTCATGGCTGTGAAATATATCAATCCGATGAGCAATATCGACAACATCATCAAAAGTAGCACCAGACACTCTCTCTCTCTGTTCATAAGCAATTGCAGGTGAAAATTGATGCCATCTATAAACCTTCTGATCCTCTCCCTATCTGTGGGAACCAACCAGATAGCATGACGGGCCAACTCTGAAAATCTTATCTGATACTCGTCACGGACATATCACACTGACGAAACTGCTAGAACTGCCTGCGCAGCTTCTCTCTGTGAGACTGAGGCACGAACTTCTCCAGGAATAGACTGGAGAACTGCTTCCATGTAAGGGGTGATGCACAGACCGGCCTACGCCTCTCGTAAGCCTCCCACCAACTGAAGGCAGCCCCAGAGAACTGAAAAGTAGTGAACGAGACACCATTGTCCTCTAGAATACCTGTTGTACGGAGTATCCTTTGACATATGTCCAAGAAGCCTTGTACATCCTCTCCCTCGGTACCACTGAAATATGGAGGCTGGAGTCTCCCAAACCTCTCTAATCGACGCTGCTCATCATCAGGCATGAGAGGAACCATATACTCCTGAGCAGCTGCAACCGGCTGGGCCGGTGGTACCACCGGTGTCTGGAATCCCTATACCACCTGCTCTGGTGTGCGGGTGACGGGAGGCTGAGCACCTCCCCCGGCCTGAGAAGTGGCTGCTGTGGCCGGAACAGAGATCGCCTGAGCAAGACCGGTACACGCAGTCAGAATCATAGCTAAGGCCTCTTGAAAGCCTAGAATCACAATAGGCACAAGTGGTGCCCGAGCTGGTCCCACCGGCTCATCCACAACTTGAGCATGCTCCTGAACTGGGGCAACTAGTGGATCTGCAGG
Source organism: Nicotiana tabacum (assembly GCF_000715075.1). Taxonomy (NCBI): domain Eukaryota; kingdom Viridiplantae; phylum Streptophyta; class Magnoliopsida; order Solanales; family Solanaceae; genus Nicotiana; species Nicotiana tabacum. The sequence goes on along the minus strand of NC_134081.1, from coordinate 58,596,970 downwards.
TGCTTCCCTAGCTGCGGTGCGAGCTGCACCTCTGCCCCTACCACGGCCTCTACCGCGACCTCAACCTCTCGCGGCCTTGACTGGTGGTACTGGTGGATGTCCATCCTGCCACGTAGTACGCGTCCTCACCATATGTGAGAGAATTAGAATAATAGAAATTTAGTTACCAGAATCAAAAGATTCGCATGACAAGAATTCATGAATGTGAAGATTCCTAAGAGTTCATTAGCCTCTCGAAGATAAGCACAGACGTCTCCGTACCGATCTGCAAGACTCTACTAAACCTGCTCATGACTCGTGAGACCTATGTAACCTAGGCTATGATACCAACTTTTCACGACCCAAATACCTAACCAGTCGTGATGGCGCCTATCATGGAACTAGGCAAGCCGACATTCTCAATATGCTTCCAATATATAACAGAAAAGAGCTGAAGCAATTAAACTAACTAAATATTTACATAATAACGGGGTAAAACCCCAAAATACCAGTGCGGAATGATAGCTCGACATCGAGATGTCACTAAGTCATGAGCATCTAACAACCAAACTAGAAACAGAGTCTACTACAGTCTATGCCAAATGCTAATACCGGATAAAAATAATAATAGGAAAAGAGAAACAAGGACTGCGGATGCCGGCAGCTACCTCGTAAGTCTCCGATAATCAGCTCTTACACGAAGTCAGCGACCGTCAGAACCGTACATACCTGGATCTGCACATGAAGTGCAAGGTGTAGCATGAGTACAACCAACTGATCAAGTAACATAATTAAATAAGGAATAGAGAAGCATTGAGGAGCTATAATAAAAAAAATATAGATAATTTCAAAAGTTTTCAGTGAAGGGTGAACATGCTTTCAAATCCGGTGGTATAAATCAAATCAGTTCGAGCTCAAGTAAAACATATATGAATCTTTCAAAAATTTCACAACAACAACAGATAACAACTAAGTGCAATAATAAATAAAAGCAAGTACAGCCTCTTACGCACAGTCACTTAACTCATCTCAACAACTTATACTCTCGGCTCTCAGCCCTCAATACACACTCTCAATAGGTACCAATGCTCACTGGGGGTGTGTAGACTCCGGAAGGGCTCCTTTCAGCCCAACCGCTATATCGTTGTGGCGTGCAGCCCGACCCAATCATATAATTTGCCACAAGGCTCGTTGCGGCGTGCAACCCGATCCACAATCCATCAATAGCCATAAGGCTTGTTGTGGCGTGCAACCTGATCCATATAACCTCACATAGCTCACAGCTCGGGACTCAGGCCCTATCTCTGTCACTAACCTCTCCAGCCCCTCGGGCTCACAAAATATCATAATAATCAGCCCAAACAGAGAATACAACAAGTATCAACAAGAAAAGAGAAGGAACAGAGATATAACACACAACTAAGACTGTGACTGAGTACAAGACAGCAATTAGCAGTCAATTCAACAAGTATACGACTGTTGCGGGTCCCAGAAGTGATATCATATTGCCTAAGCATGGTTTCTAACATGAAAGGCAATCAATTGCTCGAAGACAAGGAAACAAAACAAGTAAATAACATTGGCTATTCGACTTTACAGTCTCACGGGATGGACAAGTCATAATCCCTAGCGGTGCACACTCACACGCCTGTCACCTAGTATGTGCGTTACCTCCAAACACTCACATGATACTAATTCTCGGGTTTCATACCATTGCCCCTCGAATCAATCTCCAAACGCCCTGAATCTAGCCATAAGAAGTACGATATAATTAATGTAGGCTAAAAGAATCAATTCCACAAAAGAAACACAAAATTATAAGTCAAAATCTGAAATAGGCTCAAACCAGCCCCTGGGCCCACGTCTTGAAATCCGGCAAAAGTCACAAAATATGAACACCCATCCACAAACGAGTCCAACCATACAAGAATTACTCGAATCTAACCTCAAATCACCTTCCAAAACTCAAAATTTTAGCCTATCAAGTTTCTACGATTTTCCCCCAAATTTACAACTCAAATCCCTAATTAGATGATGAAAATAGCAATAGATTCATGAAATATAGTCCAATCCGAGTTAGAATCACTTACTCCAACAATCTTCTTGAAGAAACCTCAAAACATCGCCTCACACCGAGCTCTCAAAGTTCTATTTTCTGCCTTGTTCATCCACACCTGCGGACATTCTATCGCATCTGCGACGCCGCACATGCGAAAATTCCATTGCAGGTTTGGTTCCCACTTAAGTTCCCAGACTCCGCATTTGTAGTCACTCATTTGCACATGTGGGTGCGCACCTGCAGACCCTGCCCGCTTCTGCGATCCTTCCCATTCAGGCCTTCTTCCGCATCTACACCTCCCGTTCCGCATTTGCGATTTCGCAGATGCGCTCCTAACCACTCACCTGTGCTTCCAATCCAACCCAGCCTTGCATGCATCTGCATCCTCCTCTTCGCTTTTGCGGGGCCGCACCTGCAGGCTCCCACTGCAGGTGCGAAACACCAGAACACCAGGAAACAACCAGCAATGCCTAGGTCCAAATTTCCTTCCGATGGGAATCTGAAAAACTCTCGAGGCCCCCGGGACCTCAACTAAACATACCAACAAGTCATATAACCTCATGCGAACTTAGACGAACCTTCGAATCACTCTAAACAATATCAAAATACCAATTACACCCGGATTCAAGCCCAAAGAACTTCTAAACTTTCAAATTCCATAAACGATGCTGAAACCTACCAAACCACGTCTGATTGGCCTCATATTTTGCAAAAAAGTCATATTCACCATTATGGACCTATTCCACCTTCCAGAATCAGAATCCGTCCATGATATCAAAATTCAACGCCCCAGTCAAACTTCCCAAAATTTAACTTTCGCCATTTTAAGCCTAAATTAGCTACAGACCTCAAATTCATAGTCCGGACACGCTCTTAAGTCCAAAATCACCCAACAGAGCTGACAGAACCGATGGAACTCCATTCCGGAGTCGTCTTCACACAATTCCGACTAAGGTCAAAAATCCTGAGACTTAGCTTCCGTTTTAGGGACTAAGGGTCTCAAAACACTCCGAAACCAAAAACAAGACCTCCCGGCAAGTCACATAAGAAGAAATAGATGCGGGGAAAAAAGTAAATAGGGGATCGGGGCTAATACATTCAAAACGACTAGCCGGGTTGTTACAAGGATGCCCGCCGGTAGGACCGCCAGATGCACCTGCCTCAGATCCTACACGGTCAGTGCAGAAGTGTAATATGAGTATATAAATAATATGTACCCAGTAAGTATCAAGTCTAACCTTGAAGAAGTAGTGACGAGGGGTCGACATCGACACTTACTAGGGGCTACTAATAAAAGTATAGAAATTCTAAATAGTAAAAGTTATGTAAATAATAAAAATAACTCAATAACAAGCAGGAAGCAATGAATTTCTTAGACACACGGTAAGTCCTAGATTAATCCCATTATGTATACTTTTACCCTTTCAAGCCATGAAATGATATCAAATATATATTTAAACTCCGAGTATTAACACACACGATTATGCCGAGGTCGTACGACCCGATCCAGAATAATGTGTACACTGCTGAGGGTCGAGCGGCACGAACCATAGATACATATATCTGTTGCCGAGGCGTTCGGCACACTCCACAAGAAGATAGGATATGTTGTAAGCATTTGACTTAATGTTATTAAAGGCTAGCACACAATGTAGTAAAAATTCCCCTAACCAGCTTTCACAATTCCTCTAACAAGTTTAATATATTGTAGGCACTTTAATTAACAAATTAGGTGCGACATTCAAATAATTCATGATTTGGGTCCTAAACTACTCCGACACAACATAAATAATAGCTACGCACGAGCTCTCGTCACCTCATACGTACGTAGCCCCCACAATTAGAGGGCAAACAATAATTTAAATCACGTATGGGGTAAATTCACTCTTATAAGGTTAGACAAGAGACTTACCTTATCTCAAGGCTCACTTTCCAATCAAAATTCTGCTCTAAAGTCCCAACTCGGTGTCGAACAATACAAAGCTAGCCAAACGTTATATAAATTAATCAATACATGTTCCAAAGTTCATATTCAAACTATTATAGTGATCACCCAACCCCAATTTGAAGGATTCCTAAAACTCATCCCCCGGACCCACGTGCCCGGATTCAGGAAATTTTCAAAGTAAGTTGTTACCCATAACCTTACGAACTCAAATATATAGTTTTCACTCAATTCCATTACCATTTTCGTGGTTAAATCTCATTTTTATCAAAACCTAGGTTTTTCAACTATGAACTTCAAGTTCTTTGACTTACTCCGAGCGCGCCGAAACATACATAAACTACTCAGAATGACACCAAATTTTGCGTGCAAGTCTTAAATTGTCATACGGAACTATTTCTGGGCTCGAAATTCTAAACGGACCTCGATAACACCAAAACCTACTCCAAACCAAATTTAAAGAACTTTAAAACCTTCAAATAGTCAACTTTCACTATTAAGCATCGAAATACTCCCGGGTCATCCAAAACCCGATTTGAACATACGCCCAAGTTCAAAATCATTATACGAACCTACTGAAACCATCAAATATAGATTCCGAGGTCGTATACTCAAAATATTGACTGAAGTCAAACTTAGACTTTTAAAGCCAAACTAAGGAACCAAGTTTTTCGATTTCAACCTGAACCCTTCCAATCCCAAACTAACCATCCCCACACGTCATAAAACAGTAAAAGCACATAGGGGGAGTCTTATTTAGGGGAATAGGGTACTAGACAGCAAAACGAACAGTTGGGTCGTTACATTCTCCACCTCTTAAACAAACATTCGTCCTCGAACGGGTCTAGAATCATACTTGAATTGCCGAATAAGTGTGTATATATGCTTTGCATGACCTCCTCGGCCTCCCAAGTCGCCTCCTCGACTGATTGGCCCCTCTACTAAACTTTTACCGCAGAAATCTTCTTGGACCTAAACTCGCAAACCTGCTTGTCAACAATGGCAACTGGTTCCTCCTCATAACCCTGGCTCTCATCTAGCTGAACCGTGCTGAAGTCTAACACATGCGACATGTCTGCATGATACCTCTGTAGCATAGACACGTAGAAAATTGGATGAACTCCCGATAGACTAGCAGGAAAGGCAAGCTCATATTCAACCTCCCCAACTCGCCTCAATACCTCGAATGGACCTATAAACCTTGGGCTCAACTTGCCCTTCTTCCCGAACCTCATGATTCCCTTCTGATAAATCACGCACCTTCTGATCCGCGTAACTCTTCTGTCTGGATTGTGATGTGTGAAGTCGCTCCTTCACCAAACCAGTACCATATAACTTAGCCTCGACGGGCTCAAACCATCAGATGGGAGAACAACATCGCCGACCATATAAAGCCTCAAATGGAGCCATCTCGATGATGGACTGATAACTGTTGTTGTCAGCAAACTTGGCCAAAGGCAAGAATCAATCCCACTGCCGTCCGAAGTCAATCACACATGCTCTGAGCATGTCTTCCAAGATCTGAACTGTCCGTTCCGACTTCCCGTTGATCTACGGATGAAAAGTTGTGCATAGCTCTACCCGGGTCCCCAACTCACTCTGTACTGCTCTCCAGAAATGTGAAGTAAACTGAGGACCTTTATCTGATATGATGGAAACTGGCGCACCATGCAACCTAACAATCTCCTAAATATAAATCTGGGCCAATCTCTCCGAAAAGTACGTGGTCACAACCAGAATGAAGTGTGCCGACTTGGTCAACGTATCGACAATGACCCAAACTGCATCAAACTTCCGTAAGGTCCGCGGCAACCCAACTACAATGTCTATAGTAATGCGCTCTCGTTTCCACTCGGGTATAGTCAACTACTGAAATAGACCACCTGGCCTTTGATGCTCATACTTAACCTAGATGAATAGAATACCGAGAACTGTGTTCTTACTCTAGGATCTTCTCCCTCAGGCCATCAACATTAGGAACACATAGGCGACCCTAAGGTCGTAGAACACCATCCTCACTGATAGTAACCTCCTTGTCACCACCCTACCTGTAGTACCGCCTCTCTGAGAACAAACAAGTGCGGATCATCAAACTGGCAAGCCTTGATATGCTCGAATAGGGAAGACTGGACGATGACGCATGCAAGAACTCGTCTGGGCTCAGATATATCCAATCTTACAAGTCTGTTAGCTAAGGACTGAATGTCCAGAGCTAGTGGCCTTTCCTCCACTGAAATGAATGCCAAACTACTTATACTCTTTGCCTTTCTGATCAAGGCATATGCAACTACATTCGCCTTTCCCGGATGATAAAGGATGGTAATTTCATAATCCTTCAGTAACTCAAGCCACCTGCGCTGCCTCAAATTGAGATCCCTCTGCTTGAACAAATGCTGCAGGCTACGATGGTTGGTGTAAACCTCACAGGATACCCTAAAATAATAATGCATCCAGATCTTAAGAGCATGAACAATCGTGGCCAACTCTAAATCATGTACAAGGTAGTTTTTCTCCTGGGGCTTCAGCTGACGTGAAGTATATGCAATAACTCGCCCCTCCTACATCAATACATAACCTAAACCAACGCGTGAAGCATCTCAATACACAGTATACATCCCTAAATCGGAAGGCAACACTAGCACTGGTGCTGAAGTCAAAACGGTCTTGAGCTTCTGAAAGCTCGCCTTGCAATCATCGAACCATCGGAACAAGCACCCCTCTGGGTCAATCTAGTCAAAGGTGCTACAATATATTAGAAGCCCTCCACAAATCGATGATAATAAAATGCTAACCCCAGGAAGCTCCTGATCTCGGCCATTATGGTAGGACGAGGCAAACTTTGAACTACCTCGATCTTCTTGGGATCAACCTTAATACCCTCGCCTGATACAACATGCCCTAAGAATGCCACAGAATCCAACTAGAACTCACACTTGGAGAACGTAGGATATAGCTTCTGTTCCTGCAAAGTCTGTAACACCACTCTCAAATGCTGCTCGTGCTAGTAACGACCCGACTAGTCATTTTGAGTAATTACTCTCCCTTAAACTATTTGAAGTCTTGAATAGCTTCATATGATGTATTATAACATGTGTGAATTGTCGGTTTTGACTTTTCAGGTGTTTCGGGATTAGTTCGGAAGAATGAATTTCATGTTGGAAGCTTAAATAAAAGGGTTGACTGGAGTTTGACTTTTGTGAAAATGACCCCAGAATAGAGTTTTGATGATTCCAACACTCTGTATTGTGATTTTGGACTTAGGAGCATGTCCGGTAAATTATTTGAATGTTCATAGTTAAATTAGGCGTGAAATGGCAAAAATAGGAAAATTGAAAGTTAAAAGTTTGACCGGGGAGTTGACCTTTTGATATCAGCATCGGAATCCGATTCTCGAAATTTGGAATAGGTCCGTTATGTCATTTATGACTTGTTGCAACATTTGAGTACAATCGGACTTGATTTGATAGGTTTCATCACCGAATGTAGAAGATGGATAATTCTAGTCAGTTTCGATGTCGTTTCTTCAAGATTTAAGTGGTATATTATTAACCAAATGAGCTTCAAATTAGTTTTGATTGAATCATTAGATCCGTATTAAAATTTCAGAGCTATAGCAAAAAGAATCATCGAATTCGTACATCGTATGAGATAGTTATGCCAATTTTCATATCTGGAAAGATTTTCCGTCGCCGCGAGCGCCCAGGTTAGCGTGGGGCGCTAGCCCTGGCACTGGGAATTTTTGGGATACTGGAAACTGCACCACAAGCAGCGCCCCATGCTACCTGTGGTGCTCGAAACAACTGAGGCCTTATAAACGGGGGTTTTCTGCCATTTTTGACAAAAATAGAGTTGGGGAGCTCGGTTTAGGCAATGTTTAGGTGATTTTCACGGGTAAACATTGGGGTAAGTGTTCCTTATCCTATATTGATTATATTTCATGATTCCATATTCATTTACATCATGAATCCGTGAATTTATGGAAGAAAAATTAGAGTTTTATCAAATCTTCCAAAAATGTAAAATGAAGATTTGAAGGTCAATCCGATGTCGGAATTTGATAATTTTTGTATGGTTGAACTCGTATCGGAACGGGTGTTCGGATTTCATGAGTTTTTTGGGATTCGAGGTGTGGGTCCCACTATTGATTTTTGAATTAATTTCATATTTTTATTGTGAAATTTAGCATTTTCATATGGAATTGATTCCTATACCTCGTGTTGATTGTATCGAATTATTTTGACTAAGAATCGAGGCGTTCAGAGGCCAAATCACGAGGAAAAGGTTTATTGGAATAAATAATTTTCTTGGATTGAGGTAATAACTCTTCTAATCTTGGAGATGAGGGTATGAACCCTGATTATACGTGTTATGTGTTTGGTGTTGAGGTGACACACGTGCTAGGTGACGGGCGTGTGGGCGTGCACCGTGCAAACTGTGACTTCGTTATTTATGTGGTACTGTGTAGTTACTTGAACTTATCTGTAATCATGAATCTCTACGTACTAGAATTATCGAGCTGTGACTCGTGTTAGAAACCATGTCTAGACTATATGCATATCCTGATGGGACCCACTGAGGTCACTACTGTTGTTGAGTTATTCGTTTACATTGCAATTTCATACTCAGTCATGTTCATTCATTGCATATCATATCTCAGCCTCTATTGTTATTTAATGATACATCATATCATCATTTTGGGCTAGTTTCATGACATTGTGAGCCCGAGAGACTGGAGAGATTGATGACTGAGTGAGGCCAGGTCTTGATTGTGAGGATGATTATGGGATCGGGCTGCACACTGCAGCATGCCATAATGGCTTTATATATATTATTATTTATGGGATCAGGCTACACGCCGCAGCATGGTTGACTAATTTATGCCATGATTGGCTTGTTATAGCGCTTGGGCTGAAGGAGCCCCTCCGGAGTCTGTACACATCCCCAGTGAACGCAGGTACCTACTGAGTGCAAGTGCCGAGCGATTGGGAGGATTGAGTGACTGTGAGGACTGAGTGACTGTGAGCACTGAGTGACTGGGAAGACTGAGTGATTGGGAGGCCTGAGTGACTGGGAGGCCTGAGTGAAATGATACTCTAAGAGTATACATATGGTTATATCACTAAGTTGCATTGCATTGACATGCAAACTTGACATACAGGCATAGAGATGCATTTTTCCTCATGTTGTATGGTATCACGTCATTCATGACTTCTCACACATATTAGCATATGGGAATAGTGATGCATTTTCCACTGGCTATGTGGAAAGAAAATGAAATATCTTATTTATTGTTGAAAGGAATTTTTGGAAAAATCATAGTTTTCGGACTTACTCATATTTTTGGTGATTTTCTGCAAAGGATTTGAGTTTTACTGTTATACTTGAAAAGAAAATGTTTATTTTCCGGAATTGTATACGAGCTGAGCATTCTATTATTGAGTTATTACTTGTGCTGCTTTAAATTGTATTGTTATGAGATGTTATTGGGTATTGTAGTGGACTCTGACCTTGGTACAAGCTCGTCACTACTTTCAACATAAGGTTAGCTTTGTTAGTTAATAAGTATATGTGGTCGGTTATACTCATACTACACTTCTGCACCTTGCGTACAGATATTAGATGTTGATGTTGCTGTGATCGACGGGAGCTGGATTTGAAGATGTACCTGTGTTCCGGTCGTAGCTGCCTCTTGTTCATGGTAGCCTTAGATTCATAAGAATCTGTCTATGTACATTTCGAATAGATGATGTATTTATTTCATACTAGTTTTGTAAATTCTAATCTTAGAAGCTCATGATTTGTACTACCAGTCCTTGGGGAGTTTAATAGAGTCAGTTAAATATTATTAGAATCAGATATTTTTAAATTGGCTTACCTAAGGGGTTGGGTTAGGTGCCATCATGGCTAGTTTAATTTTGGGTCATGACAGTGCTCCTCCATACTACATGAATATATCAAAATGTCATCAATGAAGACAATCACAAACGAATCAATATACAGCCTGAACACCCGGTTCATCAAATCCATAAACGCCTCTGGTGCATTAGTCAAACCGAAAGAAATCACTAAAAACTCATAGTGGCCATATCTGGTCCGAAAAGCAGTCTTCGGAATATCTGAATCCCGAATCTTCAACTGATGGTACCCCGATCTCAAGTCGATCTTAGAGAACACCCTAGCACCATGCAACTGGTCAAACATGTCATCATTACAAGGCAACGAGTACTTGTTTTTAATGGTAACTTTGTTCAACTGGCGGTAATTGATGCACATCTGCATAGTCCCATATTTCTTTTTCACAAATAACACTGGTGTACCCAAAGGCGATACACTCGGTCTGATGAACCCTTTTTCTAGCAACTCCTCAAATTGTTCTTTCAACTCCTTCAACTCTTTCGGAGCCATGTGGTATGGTGGAATAGAAATAGGCTGGGTACCTGGAGCCAAATCAATACATAATTCGATATCACGATCTGTTGGTATTACTGGAAGATCAGAAGGAAACACATCGTAGAACTCCCATACCACGGGCACTGAATCAATCACCGGAGTCCCTGTGGTAGTATCCCGAACATAGGCTAGGTAACCCAAGCACCCCTTCTCGACCATATGTCGAGCCTTCAGAAAAGAAATAACCCGACTAGGTATATTGACAGACGAACCCTTCCACTCCAATCTAGGTAACAGTCTTGGCATGAAAATCAAAGATGGCGTGATATGGGGATAACCAATCCATGCCCAGGATAACCTCAAAGTCGGTTATATCAAGCAATAGAAGATCCGCTCTAGTCTCATAACCACAGAATATAACAATGTAGGACCGATAGATCCGATCCACAACCACAGAATCGCCCATTGGTGTGGACACATAAACAGGAGTACCCAAGGACTCGAGAAACACCCAAGAAATGAGCAAACAGTGATGCAACATATGAATACGTAGACCCTAGGTAAAAAAGGACCGAAGCATCCCTACTGCAAACAGAAATAATACTTGTGATCACGGCATCTGAGACCACTGCATTTGGTCTGGCTGGAAAAGCATAGAACCTAGCTGGAGCGCCACCTGACTGGCCTCCACCTCTAGGACAACCCCTACCTACCTACCCTCCACCTCTAGGCGGTCGGACGGTTAGTGGGGCAGCTGGTGCTAGTATAATAGGTTGCTGACCTTACTGTATTGCCTTGCCCCGAAGCCTGAGGTAGAACCTCTGCACATGACTGAGATCCCTACACTCGAAACAACCACTCGGTACAGTGGACTGCTGACCTGAAGTCTGACCCTGATGGTATGAATACCCACTAGAGGAACCCTGAATAGCTGGTGGGCGATAAGAAGTCTCTGGCATTACACTGAAATAAGGTCGAACTGGAGCACCCCGAGGAGGCGGCGGTGCTGTGTCACAACCCAATTCCATATCAGGCCATGATGGAGTCCAGCCCCGTTGCTAGACAAGCCAACAATGAATAACCTAATGATTTCCCACGTAGTGATCCCCTACTTTTTTTTTACTTAAAAGATTTAATGAAAACCGATTTAAATTATTAAATGAAAACAACGAGAACATTAATAACCGTAAGAACAAAACACAAAATCACAAGTCTACTAATGCGTGCCAAGACGTAGTGTCATAAGTATATGAGAAACTTAGTAGAATATACAAAAGATATCTATCCTACTGCCTGAAAAGGAATAAGCAGAAATAAAATAATATGGGGACTCTGACATGCTGCTGAATGGCTCGGAAAGGTAGCTCATCGCAGAATCTCAAACCCAGATTAAGAATGTGCGCCAGATGGATATCCAGATGCACCTGCCTCTGATTTTGCACAGTTAATTGTAGAAGTGTAGCGTGAGTACATAAAACAACATGTACCCAGTAAGTATCCCGCCTAACCTCGAAGAAGTAGTGACGAGGGGTCGACTTGACACTTACTAAGGCTAATGATAATAAATTTAAATCATAACTGAGCATAGCTTACAATAAATATACTAAAACTCAACAGTAAGTGATGGCAAATACCTTTTTTCACAATTATTAATCCCAAATTTATCTCCCATTTAAACATTGGAGCAATATCAGTTATGAGTATAAAATCCCAAAAAAATATTCATGCGCAATTAATGCCGAGGACGTACAGCCCGAACCAACATAACGATATTCATGCGCAATTAATACCGAGGGTCGAACGGCACAAACCATAGATGCATCTATTTAATATGCCGAGGTGCTCGGCCCGCTCCACTAATAGAAAACACTTAAAGAAACACAAGTTTTTTTTCAATAGTAGTCAAGTGTTCTATCCATACCCTCAATTAAGTGAAACTTATCCCTTTGGGATCCTCTTACAATTTTTGGAAATTATGATTTAAGCAATTCAATTGACAAGTAAAGGCGCAATCATTTCAAGTATGGCATGATGGGGGTCCTAGACAACCCGGATTTTAGCATAAGTAGTAGCTACGCACGAACTCTCGTCACTTCATACGTATGTAGCACCCCAAAAATAGTTACATATATTAATTAATTCTCCTATGGGGAAATTTCCCTCTTACAAGGTTAGAAATGATACTTACCTCGTCTCAAATCCCACTTCCCGATTCAAGAACGTACTCAAACCTCTAAATTTGGTACCAAACGACTCGAATCTAGTCAAACATTACATAATTTAATCAATTTATGCTCAAAAGTTCATACCCCCGCTATTAAAGCAATTACCCAACCCTAAATGCAAGATTCCTAATATTCACCCCCGAGCCCACGTGCCCGGATTCCGGAAATCTTCAAAGAAACTTATTACCCATAACCTTAGGAACATAATTATATGATTTTCACTAAGTTCCATAATCATTTTCGTGGTAAAATCCCATTTTAATCAAAACCTAGATTTTCATCTAACCCATGATTTCTATAAATTTTCATGTTAAGATCTACCCATAATCTAGGTATTATACTCACATTAAGTAGAAATTACTTACCTCACAAAGCTAAGTCGAAATCCCCTCCTTCAAAGTTCTCGAATCACCCAAGAGTGAGACAAAATGTGATAAAGAATGGCCTAAGTCCGTATTAAATGAACCCTCACAGCCCAGCGACTTTTGCACCTGCGGTGCCTTGGCTGCATCTCTGGTCTCTCACCTGCGGCAAATTCCTCGTAGGTGCGCCTTTCCCCTACCTGGCCAGTCTACGCATCTGTGGACAGAAGGGGCCGCTTCTGCGGGCCTAGTCGCACCTGCGAAAAAAGCTCTCACACCTGCTATCGTGCAGGTGCGCCCAATCTTCTGCATTTGTGGTTCCCGGGCTGCCCTTTATCTCTCGCTTTTGCGGTTCGTGGCTTGCACCTGCGAGCCCGTACTTGCGGCTGGCCAAGTGCAGGTGCGATTATAACAGATCTGGAAGCTTCAGATGTGGCTCCATGCTCCCAACGTGGTCCGAGCCTCATCTGGTCGACACTCGGGGCCCCCGGGGCCCCGCTCGAACATACCAACAAGTTTAGAATCATAAAATGGACTCGCTCGAGCTCTTGGAATGCTAGAAACAACATTAAAACTAAGAATCACACCCCAAAATCAATTGAATCAAACTTGTGAACTTCAAGTTCTTCTATTCACTCAAAATGCGCCGAAACCTGCTCCAAACCAAATATAAAGAATTTTGAAAACCTTCAAAGAGCCAACTTTCACTATTAGGTGTCAAGATGCTCCCGGGTCATCCAAAACCCGATCCGAACATGCGCCCAAGTCCAAAAGCATCATACAAACCTATTGGAACCGTCAAATCTCGATTCCGAGGTCGTTTACTCAAAATGTTGACCGAAGTCAAACTTAGCCTTTTAAGGCCAACATAAGGAACCAAGTATTCCGATTTCAACCCGAACCCTTTCAAATACCGAACCGACCATCCTTGCAAGTCATAAAATAGTAAAACCACGTACGGGAAGTCTTATTTAGGGGAATGAGGTTCTATAAAGTAAAATGACCGGTCGGGTCATTACATGCTGGATATGTGGGCCTACTAGACTGACCCCTCACGAAATGACCCCTGCCCCCAGCTGGGGCACCGCTGAACTCTCCAGAATACTGGAACTGCTTATCCCTCGCAGCCTGCTCCCGACCATGCAGGCATGCACCCTCGATCCTCTGAGATATCTTTACAACCAGCTCGTAAGAAGTCCCCATCTCTACCTCTCTGTCCATAGTGGCCTGGCTAGCAGAATGCAAACCAGCAACAAACCTCCGCACCCTATCTGCATCGGTCGGAAGTATCATAAGTGCATTGCTAGACAACTCAGAGAATCTCGCCTCATAGCCAGTCACTGATAGCTGGCCCTGTTGGAGCTACTCGAACTAAAATCGCAACTCTTCCCTTTGAGAGGGTGGAATACATTTGTCCAAGAATGGCGTGTGAACTGGTCCCAAGTCAAGAGAGGAGAACCTGCTGGTCTATCGAGAAGATATGACTGCCACCCCCTACGGGCCCTGCCCTCCATTTGGAAAGTAGTAAAATCCACCCCATGAGACTCCAATATCCTCATGTTGTGCAGTCTGTCCATGCACCAATCAATAAAGTCTCGGGGGTCCTCGTGACGCTCGCCTTCAAAGACAAGAGGTTGTAGCTTGGTCCATCTGTCCAATAGCCTATGCGGATCGCCGGCCGCAGCTAGTATGGGCTCAGGTATAGCTGCTACAACTGGCTGAGCTCCGCCCACGGGCAGTGCACCCGGGGTCTGATATATGGCAGCTGCGTGCCCTGGAGCCTGAGCGGTAGGGGTCTGTGCTCCCCCTCCCGCCTGAGATGTGGCAGGTTATGCTAAAAATAAACCAGCCTGAGTCATAGTATCCATGAACCGTAGCATATGGCCTATGACCTCCTTGAATCCCGGTGCAGACATAAAATCCACTGGGGCTTGTCCTGCTGAAGGAACCTCATTCTGCTCCTCAATAATAGGGTCCTTTACTAGATCCATTGGTGGTGTAACTAGAGCTACTCTGTGATGCCCTCGTCCTCTACCACGAACTAGAGCCCGCCCTCGGCCTCTGGCAATAGGGGGAGCAGCTCCTCCATGGTCCAGTACATCCGATATGTGTGTCCTCACCATCTGTGAGAGAATAAGAGAAAAATACTTAGTACTACATCAATTGCACGATAGGAGATTAAGAAAGAGTAGTTTCCTAACACCATATAGCCTCTCGAAGATAAGTATGGACGTCTCCATACCGATCCTCAAGACTCTATTAGGCCGGCTCATAACTTGTTCGACCTACGTGAACCTAGTGCTCTAATACCATGTTGTCACGAGCCAATTTCTCCTATAGGCTGTGATGGCGCCGAACATTACTGCTAGGCAAGCCAATAGTGAACTAACTACATGATTAATTGAACAAATAGGAAGTTAAAAATTTCATAAAAGTGAGTAATAGACAATTTAAGAGTAAATGAGTGGAAATAAATAATCAAAATCAACACGTGTCTACTAGCATAATTTCCAAGACCTGGTGTCACAAGTGTATGATCTACTAGTGGAATATATAAAACATACTACACTACTGTCTGAAATGAAGTAGACAAAATATAAATACAAAAGAGAGAATCTAGGGGCTGCAGAACGGCTCGGTAAGCAGCTCACCACTAGGCCTCAGGATATCTGGGACGCGTGCCGGTAGGACCGCCAGATGCACCTGCCTCAGATCCTGCATAGTCAGTGCAGAAGTGTAGCGTGAGTACATAAACAACATGTACCCAGTAAGTACCAAGTCTAACCTCGAAGAAGTAGTGACGAGCGGTCGACATCGACACTTACTAGGGGCTACCAATAAAAGTACAGAAATTCTAAATAGTAAGGGTTATGTAAATAATAAAAATAACTCAATAACAAGTAGGAAACAATGAATTTCTTTCACACATAGTAAGTCCCAGATTAATCTCATTATGTTTACTTTTAACCTTTCAAGCCATGAAATGATATCAAATATATATATTCAAACTCTGAGTATTAACACGCACGATTATGTCGAGGTCGTATGGCCCGATCCAGAATAATATGTACACTGCCGAGGGTCGAGCGGCACAAACCATAGATGCATCTATCTACTGCCGAGGCATTCAGAGCGCTCCACTAGAAGAGAGGATACGTTGTAAGCATTTGACTTAACGTTATTAAAGGCTAGCACACAATGTATTACAAATTCCCCTAACCATCTTTCACAAGTCCTCTAACAAGTTTAACATATTGTAGGCACTTTAAATCACAATTAGAGGCAAACAATAATTTAAATAACCTATGGGGTAAATTCCCTCTTACAAGGTTAGACAAGAGACTTACCCCGTCTCAAGACTCACTTTCCGGTCAAAATTCTGCTCTAATGTCCCAACTCAGTGTCGAACAATCCAAATCTAGCCAAACATTATATAAATTAATCAATACATGTTCAAAAGTTCATATTCAAACTATTAGAGTGATCATCCAACCCCAATTTGAAGGATTCCTAAAATTCAACCCCAGGCCCACATGCCCAGATTCTGAAAATTTTCGAAAAACGTTTTTACCCATAACCTCACGAACTCAGATATATAGTTTTCACTCAATTCCATAACCATTTTCGTGGTTAAATCCCATTTTTCTCAAAACATAGATTTTTCAACTAAACCTACAATATTTCTCAATTTACATGTTAAAGTGTACCCATAAACTATGTATTTAACTCACATTAGGTAGAAATTACTTACCTCGAATAGCTAGCGAAAACCCCTATCTAACAAACTCCAAAATCGCCCCAAAGAGTGAAATAAATGACCCCAAAATGTTCTGACCCCGACAAATGAAGGTTCTACCTTCAACAATTTCCGCACTTGCGGCTCCACATCTGCGGAAAGGGCATCGCAGATGCGGTCCTCCCCCTCAGCTGACTTCTTCGCTTTTGCGACTAGTGGCTCGCTTCTGCGAGACTGCTTCTGCAGTGCGTGCGCCGCACCTACGTGCTCGTTCCGTTTCTGGCCCATTTGCCGCTGCTGCGATCACTGGGCAGTTTATGCTGCGCCACTTCTGCGGTCCATGGCTCACTTCTGTGCGCTAGCACCTACGGTTGGCCCTCCGTAGGCGCGATTACACCAGAAACCTGGTGCTTCAGCTGCTATTCCAAGTCCAAATGAGTTCTGCGCCTCGTCCGATTAACACCCAAGGCCCCGTCCAAATATAACAACAAGTTTAAAATCATAAAACGAACTCACTCGAACCCTCGGAATGCATAAAACAACATCAAAACTAATAATCACACCCCAAACCAAATCGAATCAACTTATGAACTTCAAGTTCTTCAACTTACTATGAGCACGCCGAAATATACTTAAACTACTCGTAATGACACCAAATTTTGCGTGCAAGTCTTAAATCAGCATACGGAACTATTCCTGGGCTCGAAATTCCAAACAGACCTCGATAACACAAAAACCTACTCCAAACTAAATTTAAAGAATTTTAAAACCTTCAAATAGTCAACTTTCACTATTAAGAGCTAAAACGCTCTCAGGTCTTCCAAAACCAGATTCGAACATACGCCCAAGTCAAAAATTATCATACGAACCTATTGGAATCGTCAAATCCTGATTCTGAGGTCGTTTACTCAAAATATTGACCGAAGTCAAACTTACCCTTTTAAAGCCAAACTAAGGAACCAAGTGTTCTGATTTCAACCCGAACCCTTTCAATCCCGAACTAACCATCCTCATACGTCATAAAATAGTAAAAGCACATACAAAGAGTCTTATTTAGGGGAACGGGGTTCTAGAAAGCAAAACGACCGGTTGGATCGTTACAATTTCGCCTCTGGCAAAAAAAACAACACTACTCCATATAAATATAAAACTCTTTCATATTTAAAACCCTATAATTATAGTTGTTTAAAACACTATAGTTAGATTTGAGTAAAGCGAATTTCTTTTAAAATAAATGTAATATATAGGGTACACGTCTATATTTATCCAGATAAGAAAAAGGAGTTTAAAAATTGAATAAAAGTTTACTTACATATATAATAAAGTAAACCTACATGCTGGAGAAAGAAACATCACAAAAATTAGTCTATATTAAAAAAATTGTTTTTTTTCTTTTACAAAATGTTATTTTGAAGAGTCAATTTGTATAAATGGAATATCAAATAAATAACATAATTTTGGTTATACACTTGCTATCATTAATTTCAATTTAGCACCTTCTAGGAATTTAAGGGTATAAGCTGAAACATCTTCATTTAGTTGTGGTCAAGCCAACATTACAATAGTATAATATTTTTTTCGTTGAAGAATATTAATTTTGAATCATTAGATTATTTGAAAGGTTTTTTTTTCTCGAATTCAACAAGAGGGATATTGGTTTCTAATTGATAGCTTCTATAGCGATTTTCAAGTGTAACAAAAAGTATATTTTAAAACAAATTGGTATGACGTAAAATAGTTTTTTTTAAAATGTAAACAAATTATTAGAAATGGAATTATATTTTAAAATATAATGCAATTTTAAGAATAAAAATATATATGGAATATTTACAAATATATATATCCTGCCAGATTTATTGTTTACTTCTTATAGCTAATATACATAGATGATATACCGAAAACACACAATTATACACATATTATATATGGATTATATATAAATTATACATCCTTCAATGTTTTTAATTTAAGTGGTTGGGTGAGCACCTATTTAGGTTGATTAGATAAAACCAAAAGAAAAATATGAAAGTATTTCAACCAAAGATTAAAAATATAAATAAAGTTCTTATGTAGAAAATTTCTATTAAACTCATCCTTTTATAGCAAAATAAATTAATTTTTTTTAACAAAATAAAGAAAGACATAAAAAATAAGATAAAAGAAAATAAATATAGAAAAAATGTATAAAAAATCTAAAAACTAGAAATAAGAGATGACAACGAATTTCTTCTTCTGTTTCATCTTTGTTGAGTATAAAACATTTGGACGCTAATCTCATCGATTTCAAATATTTTTTTCAACTCAAACACATAGATTATAAGATGAGGATACCTTAGAAAAAAAACATAATTTATATTGTGTGTCTTTTTTAAAAAATCACTATTACTAACAAACTGATATGATATTTGAATTTTAATTTAAATAAAATTTTAGTAGTTTGTATTGAGGTTAACCCAAGTATGGTGTCGAGAAAAAACTACTTGGCAATTTTAACACAATATATGCAATGTTATATAATAATAATAAACTAATTTAATATTTCGTGATTCAAAGAACAAAAAATATGTATACATAGGATATTCAAAATATGTGGCTAGAGATATCGATAAATTCAAAATGGAGTCATACTTAAATAAAGTTTCACCAACTAAAGAATCATTTAAATTTTTAGGTAAATATTTAGGTAGCTGATTAAGGTAAATTTTAAATTAAGGATAATATCTTCACTTGCATCATTATAAAAATAATCATTATTGAAATATATATAAAATTTTAGAAATTGAAATTTTAAAATAGAAATATATTTTGAAAGATAATAATATACCAAATAAGAGTTCAAGTCGTACTAAAAGATTCACGTCGTAACCAAAGAATCGTTCATATGGTGTCAACCTTTGTTTTGTCATAAATACGAGTTATTATTTCGCTTTTGTGGCTATTTTTATATTCCAATGACACCAATGAGAATGATGCAAAAATAAAATTATCACTACGAGATTTGAGAAAATGTTAGTCTTTTTTCATGTAGTATTTCTTAATTAATATCTAACGATTATCTATACTTATCTAGAAGATTTAAATTTTAAGATTATTTACATATAATTCAAATTACTCAAATATTTAACATGGTTAATGACAAATATCAAAATGGAGTCATATTGGAAAACAAATTCACTAGCTAAATAATTTTTAAAAATTTTAGATAGCCGACAAAAATGAATTTCTAATTAAGGATAATACAAGTTAGACGGGAAACATAAATAACTTTGATGGAGATTCTGTATCTTACGGATCGTAACAAGGAAATGCAGCTCACCGTAAAGTCCCCGCAAAAGTCGCACCTCTGCACCTAGAGGACCACCGGAAACATATATATATATATATATATATATATATATATATATATATATATATATATATATATATATATATATATATGCACAATAAGTGCAGCAAGTGTAGCATGAGTACGTAAATCAACGTGTACCCAGTAAGTATCTAGCCTAACCCCAGAGAAGTAGTGACGAGGGGTCGACATCGACACTTACTAGTTGTCCAATAAGACATATGCAGTAGAAGTAAACAGATGGGAGGCAAAGTAAATAAACGAAAAAAAAAAGTATAATACGTGGTACAATCCTCCTTTCAACAATAAGCTCAAGCTCTCAATTAGCAGTTACCTGTCTCAACCAGAGTATATATATAATGGACCTCACCAGATAGGTCATCACAATTCAAATCAAGAAAACTCATGGATACACTGGCTTCTTGTCAAATATTACGCATGATTCCATAAGAGTATTTTATAGAAAAATCGAGGCTTACAGACCCATCCCATCATACTGTATGCACTACCGAGGGTTGAACGACACGAACCATAGATGCATCTATTATACTGCCGAGGTGAACGGCCCGCTCCCATAAGAGTGTGGTACATAATTCTGTCGAGGTGAATGACCTGATCCCATTAGAGTAAGAAGCTTTAATGGGTCCTTGACCCCACTCACGAATACACGTGTGAGTTATGAATTTAAGGAAAATTTTTCGATGAAAACGCATAGTGCGGGAGAAATTTGTAAGAGGGGTACAATTATTATGCGGCTAATCATGAAGCCTGTCAAATCTCTACAATAACAAGTCTATCAATCAAGGCAAGTCTAGTCTCAAGTCGCAATTCGAAATAAAGGAATTAAACGAGCAAAGATAACTCATATATTACAATTATAGCATGACATGAACATAAGTCTACCCGGACACAACATGAATCTAGATACGTACGGATTCTCATCACTTCGTGTGTACGTAGCCTCCACAACAAGTAGCACATATCAAATACATCACCTAGGGGGTAGTTTTCCCCTTACAAGGTTAGACAAGAGACTTACCACGCTCCAAAGTTCCATAACCGACTCCAACGCCACTCTAACACCTCAAACCGATGCTCGTCTCTCCAAAACTCGTCAAACAATGTGCAAACCAATAAAAATATTCTCTAATACTTATAATAAATCAATTCATAACAATTCCCAACTCCGTTCAAAAAGTCAATAAAGTCAACCCTTGGGCCCACGTGCCCGGATTCTGAACATTTTCGAAGATAAACTTTACCCATAATTCTACGAACTCAAATATATAATTTATTCCGAATTCCACGTCCAATTTCCTGGTCAAAGTCCAAGAATACCAATTTCTAGGTTTTCTCTTAAAATCCCACAATTTGCTACAATTCTTCATGTATTTACAAGCCCAAATTCGTATATTTAACTCACAACTTGTAGAAATTACTTATCTCATGATTGACGATGAAATTGGCGCTAATCTCTCCAAGGCCGGCTCCCATCGATGAAATGAAATGAAAATGATCCAAACCCACGTACTTAAATAAGCTTCTGCCCAGTGATCATCGCACTTGCGGTCCTGCAGGTGAGGTCCAACCATCGCATTTACGAACACCCCCTGCCTCCAGCACTTCGCTTTTGCGGACAAGGGTCTGCTTCTGTGAGTCTACTTCTGCGAATTTTGCTCCGCTTCTTCGCGTCTTCATCCCAGACCCCATTCCGCTTTTGTGCTCCACTTCCCGCATCTGCGATCTCGCAGGTGTGGTAAATTACTCGCACCTGCGAATCCATCCAACCTCACTCCCCTCCGCTTTTGTGACCCCTTGTCCTCTTCTGCGGGCTCACAACTGTGGACCTTTATACGCAGGTGCGATTGCACCAGATCTCAGCTGCCTCAGCAATCCTTCCAAGTCCAAACTCGATTCGTTTCCAATCCGATTCGCACCCAAGGCCCCCGGGACCCCATCCAAACATACTAACACATCCCAAAACACGATGCGGACTTAGTCAAAGCCTCAAACCACGCCAAATAACATCAAAATTACGAATTGACGATCGAAACCTTTCTTTAAACTTTCTCATAATCCAAGTCACAAATCACTACACGAACCTATTCCAAGGCTCGGAATCCCAAACGGACATCGATAACACCAAAGTTCACTTCAAACCAAACATAAGAAATTCTAAAACTTTCAAAATGCCAACTTTCCACAATAAGCGTCGAAATGCTTCTGGACCACCCGATACTCAACCCGAACATACGCCTAAGTTCGAAATTATCATACAAACCTATTGGAACCTTCGAGTCCCAATTATGAGGTCGTTTACTAAAAAGCCAAACCTTAGTCAACTCTTCCAACTTAAAGCTTCCGAAATGCAGATTTTTCTTCCGAAACCACTCCGAACTTTCCGAAATTAAATTCCGACCACACGTACAAGTCATAAAACATGAAATGTAGCTACTCGCAGCCTCAACCCGTGGAACGACGCGCTAGAGCTCAAAATAACCGGTCGGGTCGTTACATCCCCCCCCCCCAAACTTAAACATACGTCCATCCTCGAATGTGCTGAAAACTGTTCCAGAGTTGTCGAAAATTACTGTTTAATACCTCGTGCACCTGCCGGTGCCACCATAACCCAGTTGAGCACATTAACTCAAGCCAGAATGAAGATCCTCCCTATAACCTTAACTAACAAGATTTAGAACCAATTCAACATCCGGAATTTCCCACGAGACCCGATTCTAACATACGAACACCGCATCAATCACCAGACAATGTACCCAATATGACCATGCTCGTCCGCTGAATCACATCATGCACCACATAAGTTGCGTGACCATGATAATATTGTTTGACCAAAATAGCTACAATTTCACAAACTCGGTGCCCGCAATACACCTCATAACATATATAAACCATGTTCCAATTCTCGCAATACTCCCACAACGGAAGAGATGTGTAGAAACTCATAACCACCTGCCGAACCAACAAATCATGGAGTCCCTCCTCCTGACAAGAACCATTACCTCATTCTGAACTGAATAATGATATTTGTTCTTAATATACTTTACACAAATTCGATCGTCCCGATTTCTGGTCCAATAACCTCGTCTCACCCAGTACAAGCTGCCCAGGCAATAAGCCACCTCAAACACTACCCAACATTTCATATGACGCCATCAATGCGCCAGCAAGCTATAACTCAAATATGATACATAAGGAAAAAAATAAACTTTGGAAACGAACTACCCAAATCGTGTAACGAATAAAACGGTCGAACAGACGCCATGAACCCTTCTCGGGGAATGAGAAACAAAATACACAAGAATAGATATAGGGAATCGTACTCAACATCTCACTGTTACGGTGTGCAACCCGATTCACACATGATACCGTTGCGGCGTGCAACCTAATCCAAACAACATACCTGTGGCGGCGTGCCACCTAATCCACTCATACCAATAAATAATGGAATACCCATCAAGACATAATGCTCATACCTATGAAATACCTTAATATCGATCACAAGCACGCCAAGTGCAAAAATACAACTCTGGGGAGACGAATAGCGCCATACGCTACAAAACTCAAGCACGACTAAGGTGCAATAAATGACCTGCATCTCAAGAGTCATCCTGCTCACATAATACCACAAGCTATAAGGGACCACAACACATGTGCGAATAAGCAATTTGTCACACGACCCATGTGACACAATAAAGTGTTACATGGAATAGCTAACGATGGGAATAACATCCAACGCCCGAAGACTCTTCTGTAAGCAATGCTATGCCGAATGAACGCATCCGACCTGACATAGAGCACACATTCACATTAGACCCACCAACGGACCTCAAGTCGATTATCATTATACCATATTGGGTCAACATCCTTTCGAGGATCCACAATAGCCCTATTCATGACACATACGAGCAGCCATCCCAATCCGGAACAAACTCCCATAGTTCACAACCCAAAGAATAGAGCGCCTTACAGGCATAAACTCTCACATTAATGATAGCACCAAAAATCTCCATACTTGGTTTCAATCCTTAACAATTAAGTGACTATATGCCACACTTATACAATTCTCTCCATGGGGTATGCTCCCACGACCTTCCGCAGCAGGTAGCAAAGTTTGCACATCCATACTACCAACTGTACTAATTCTTTAAAGCAAATCAATAATCCACAAATAAATATACAAAGCCTCTTACACAGAACGACGTTCTCAGGTGACACTAAAGAAAATGCCAGCTTACTCTGAACATCTGAATTCTCCCCTGCTCATCCGAGCTCGTGACATTATTGTCAACACCGAATCGCAACCTTCATCCTCCACTTTCAATTCCCATGTCGCTCATTGTACATATCATACTATTACGCGATAGTATAAGAATTCATCATAAGTCCTGAACTACTTGTACAATAGACACTTCATTGGCTAGAAACCTTTCAATTAACTCATTTTAGAAGAACTATCGCAACACGCAACTGAACTCCCAATCGCAGAAAATACAAACCTCAAGTCTTTCTCTAAACCGCCATAACTCTTCCAGAATCCATTTACACCACAAAGCCATTTGAATCAAATACCTGCCAAATTCATCAAGTTGTCGTGGCTGTCAAGCCTGCACGTACAACCACAAACCATATGTATAACTTCACACGCCAAAGGAACTGATCATTACCAAAATCATGTTGATTTAACCTTTACTAACCGAACCAACTTCTTCTAATTTACTCTTGACTTGACTTAGAAATAATAATAGCTTCATTCAAAAACATAACAAACTCAATCCGCACTCATCCCGATTGACCCAAATCACAAGGCCACATCGCCTCAATACCCGTGAACCATCTCATACTCTCCTCAAGCACATAATAGCATCTCCCATTAGTACACCCATCCTGCAAACGTGAATTCGAAGATATTTCTCCCTTTCCTCTAATACTGCACCGCAGACCCGATGATAACATAGAACGATCTAAGCCCCTTTCATAATCCACTGCACGAGCTCGATCCTTAACCACACAATGGACCTGAAATCCTTAAGCACTGCACCTAAATTCTTGAACCCACTAGAACCGTTGTCGAGAGGCACCCACTCTGACCGGCCTCGAATATGACCGAACTCCAACGCTCTGCTAGCACATGAACACCCTCTCGAAGAAGTAACCAGTTGAATGCTCTTCCTTGTACATCACATCCACAAGAAGCATAAACTCTGAGTCTTCCCAAAACCTACACCTGAATCGATAAGGCAAAGTATAGCACACATTCATCAAGTTCTTTGCTCGAATTACCCCTGATGTATTCTTTTCTTAGTCGTGGATAATCCACAAATGCATCGATAATTAGAAACCGCACAAGCAGACAACCACGTGATCCAATTGTAGACGGTGGGCTCCCCCACTTAGCTTTAAGCTACCATCACATAATGTAGAACCCACAAATATTCCTCCTTCTCAATTACCATGATCTTGCACCGTCAGCCCGCCAAATGTTTTGAAATCTCTTGTTAAGCTTTCCATGAACATTCATAATTATGCCACAATCGGACATTCGACCTTCTTCCGGTAGTAAGCAGAACTCTTTGTAGAAAATTCATCACAAATCATGCAACTGCTAACCTACTCACAAGACATAACCCACCTGTGGAATTCCGTACCGACATCTTCCAACGATACTGCACTGGGTACAACTTCCACGAAATCAGTAAACCCTTATGAGCCCATGCTTGTACACTAGTTGTACAAGTATGTTCACTCACCATTGACATCAACTGAAAGTCTGACAATACGTTCCAAACTCGAAGTCATGTTGCATCCAAAAACGATAAGCAAGTTTCCACACCCTTCTTCATTTCAAGCAAACGCCTCTATACCATATTCAATCTTCCTCAGTACAGTAGCCACCATCCCAAATAATATCCCTACACCTAGTCACTTTCCACCATGATTCCCAAATCGCTCTAAACTCTTCTCAGGGCATGTGGCTATACTACCACAAAATCCATACGCTACTCTACCACCCCCACTTCGATAAACCCATCTCTTTAAGCAAACTTCTCGGCCTCTGCTATTCATACTTGGCCTACGAGCAATTCAACCACCGCGAGACACCTCCCACCATGTCCTTCCTCCTCCTTTGCTGCCAAAATACTACCTCAAATTATAATCCGTCTTTGTAGCACCCGAATGGGTAAATTGCCACCAACTTTGAGACTCCATAAAGATCATCTCCCTCGAGCGATTAACATTAGAAGCGCCAATTAGACTCTGAAGCCAACATACACCTCCATATCTGACGCTCCATTTCACAATAACCTACCCCGAAGGCAAATTAAAGAAGACCATAACACTAGCGAACCTTAATGCATCAAACAAGGACAACGACACCACATCACAAATGAGAATTCCATCATGTTCGAAATATCAAGTCTCGTTACTCCATCAACCAAAACCTGAACATCCCTAGTCCGATTGCCTTTCCTCCGCTGGAATTAAATGTCGAACTTCTAAATCATGCACTGAGAAACCCCCTTTCAAGTCATTCACTGCCTCGACACATACACAAGCACCCTGCCATAACACCAACATTGTGCGATAACAACGCATGAACATCATAGCAATCTGTACATAGCCTCAAAACCATACAAAATACAGATACTGAGCTGGAATGATAGAACATCCTTCTGCAAGGTGACGATAATAGCCTGCCCGAATACGCAGGAAAAAATATCTTGCACCACGTCTGCAGTACCACTACAAATCCTCGATGCCCAAGTGATAACAAGCGCTCCACCTCACATAAGATTGAGTAGGAAAGAAATAAAGGCATAAGCCTCAAAGGAATCAAATCGCACGAAGAGGAATCAAGAAGGGAAGTGCTCCTAACAGGCCTATAGCCTCTCAAAGATAAGTACAGACGTCTCTGTACCGATCCGCAAGATTCTACTAGACTTGTCCATGGATCGTGAGACCTAAGTGAATCTAATGCTCTGATACAAAGCTGTTACAACCCAAAATCCACTATAGGTCATGATGGCGCCTAACGAAGCTGTCAGGAAAGCCAACGGTGATCGATCAACTTAATTACTCATTTTGATTACATTAAAATCACAATTCCCATTAATCAAATAGTATAAAAGCCGGTGCTCGTACAAAACCCATGATTTTATTTTCCAATTCGTGTATAAAAATATAAATTTCAAGGTGCAATGTTAATAATTACATGAACTACAATAATGAATAACTAGTAGGAACCCCCAAAATTCGGTGTCACAAGAAGCATCTACTAAGGAGTAAAATAATAATACAACAACCGTCTGGAATACAAGTTAGACAGGAAAAATAAATAACTTTAATGGAGACTATGTATGTTGCGGATCATAACAAGGAAATGCAGCTCACCGTAAAGTCCCCGGAAAAGTCACGCCTCAACACCTAGAGGACCATCGGAAACATATATATTCCTGCACAATAAGTGCAGCAAGTGTAGCATGAGTATGTAAATCAATGCGTACCTAGTAAGTATCTAGCCTAACCCTAGAGAAGTAGTGACGAGGGGTCGACATCGACATTTACTAGTGGTCCAATAAGACAGATGCAGTAGAAGTAAACAGATGTGAGGCAGGGTAAATAAACGAAATAAACAAGTATAAATACGTGGTACAATCCTCCTTTCAACAATAAACTCAAGCTCTCAATTAGCCGTTACCTTCCTCATCCGGAGTATATATATAAAATAGTCCCCACCAGATAGGTCGTCACAATTCAAATCAGGAAAACTCACGGATACACTGGCTTCTTGTCAAATATTACGCACGATTCCATAAGAGCATTTTATAGAAATGTCGAGGCATACGGCCCGATCCCATCATATTGTGTGCATTGCCGAGGGTCGAACGACACGAACCATAGATGTATCTATTATACTACCGAGGCGAACGACCCGCTCCTATGAGAGTGTGGTACATAATCCTACAGAAGCGAACGGCCCGATCCTAATAGAGTAAGAAGCTTTAACGGGTCCTTGACCCCACTCACGAATACACCTGTGAGTTATGAATTTTAAGAAAAATGTTTTGATGAAAACGCATAGTGCGGGAGAAATTCGTAAGAGGAGTATAATTATTTCGCGGCTAATCATGAAGCGCGTCAAATCTCTACAATAACAAGTCTATCACTCTACGCAAGTCTAGTCTCAAGTCGTAATGCGAAATAAAGGAATTAAACGAGCAAAGATAACTCCTATAGTACAATTAAAGCATGACATGAACCTAAGTCTACCCGGACATAACATGAATCTAGCTACATACCGACTCTCATCACCTCGTGTATACGTAACCCCTGCAATAAGTATAACATATCAAATACATCACCTAGGGGTAGTTTCCCCCTCACAAGGTTAGAGAGAAGACTTACCTCGCTCTGAAGTTCTATAATCGGCTCTAACGCCACTCAAACACCTCAAACTGATGCCCGTGGCTCCAAAGCTAGTCAAACAATGTGCAAACCAATAAAAATATGCTCTAATACTCATAATAAATCAATTCCTAACACTTCCCAACTCCGCTCGAAAAGTCAATAAAGTCAACCCTCGGGCCCACGTGTCCGGATTCCGAAAGTTTTCCAAGATAAACTTTACCCATAATACTACGAACTCAAATATAAAATTTATTCCAAATTCCATGTCCAATTT
The DNA here is from genome assembly GCF_000715075.1 of Nicotiana tabacum. Lineage (NCBI taxonomy): Eukaryota > Viridiplantae > Streptophyta > Magnoliopsida > Solanales > Solanaceae > Nicotiana > Nicotiana tabacum. Next base: position 58,568,227 of record NC_134081.1, on the reverse strand, counting down.
CTTGCTCAACGTCCAGAAATACCAATTTCTAGGTTTCTTCTTAATATCCCACAATTTTCATAATTTTTTATGTATTTACAAGCCCAAATTCGTATATTTAACTCACAATATGTAGGAATTACTCACCTCATCATTGACGATGAAAATGGTACTCCAAAATTGCTCCAAGGCCGGCTCCCATGGAAGAAATGAAATGAAAATGAGTCAAACCCACGTACTTAAACAAGTCTTCTGTCGAGCGATCATCGCAACTGCGGCCACTTGACCGCATCTGCGGTCCAACCATCGCATCTGCGAACACCCCCTGCCTCCAGCACTTCGCTTTTGCGGACAAGGGTCCGTTTCTCTATGTCTTCATCCCTGGCCTCATTCTGCTTCTACGCTCAACTGCCCGCATCTACGAGCTCGCAACTGCGGTAAATTCCTCGTACCTGCGAATCCAACCAACCTCACTCCCCTCCGCTTCTACAACCCCTTTCTACTCAGGTGCGATTGTACAAATCTCAGCTACCTTAGCAATCCTTCCAAGTTCAATCTTGATCCATTTCCAATCTGATTCATATCCGAGGCCCCCAAGACCCCATCCAAACTTACCAACACATCCCAAAACATGATGCGGACTTAATCGAAGCCTCAAACCATGCCAAAAAATATCAAAATTACGAATTGATGATCGAAATATTTCTTTAAACTTTCTCGGAATCCAAGTCACAAATCATGACACGAACCTGTTCCAAGTCTCGAAATCCTAAACATACATCGATAACACCAAAGTCCACTTCAAACCATACATAAGAAATTCTGAAACTTTCAAAATGCCAACTTTCTACAATAAGAGTCGAAATGCTTCCGGACCACCCGATACTCAACCCGAACATACGCCCAAGTCCGAAATCATTATACGAACTTTTTGGAACCTTCAAATCCCGATTTCGAGGTCGTTTACTCAAAAATCAAACCTTAGTCAACTCTTCTAACTTAAAGCTTCCAAATTACGGATTTTCCTTTTGAAACCACTCCGAATTTCCCGAAATTAAATTCCGACCGCACGTACAAGTCATAAAACCAGAAGTGAAGCTACTCAAGGCCTCAAACCGCCGAACGATGCGCTAGAGCTCAAAACGACCGGTTAGGTCGTTACAATCTAAGTCAATTCCTTTTTCTCCTCTTACTAATTGAGTTTCTCTCTTGATCAATTTTTTGTATATTATTGTACTATATAAAAAAAAGTCAGAAATTATTTTTTAAATAATCTTAATTATACCTCTCTCTCATACATCTCTATATAAAATTAATCTGATGTTAAAATAAAAGTTAGACATTTAAATATTTAACAAATATAATATAATTTGTAACCAGAATACACATTTTTTTCTTTCATTTATTTTTCTTGTTTCATTTCGTTTCTAATATTTCACACTTTTCAATTCCTCCATAAAATCAGAAATCATTATCCTTCCTTAATAAATAACAAAATCAAGGATCACCCTCTTACCAATCTTATGAAAAAATCCAAAAAAATTAGTACTCTCTTGATTAATTTCTCCTACCATTCAGATATGGTAGAGAATTTACTTAATATAATCATTCCTAATATTCAGAAATAGAGTATTTTTACTCCCAAAAGAAAGGCAAAACTATTACATATGAACTCACTCTACAATTACAAGCCTGCAGCAGATTAAAAGTAATAAAATATGCATACTACTTTGACGATAGTGTCTTTATCAAGCTTGTATTTGACTCCCCAAATATTATCACTTGTAGAGACATATGTTCTTTTCTTCCCCATTCCTTAATCAATAGCCAAAAAATTTAAAAATGAAAGAACTTTCATGAGAAAAAAAAAAACCTTTCTATAGAATGTGCTTCAAAACAAAAAGGGGAGAGAATAAAGACGAATGATTACATATGAAGAGAGAATTATGTGATGGAGAAAATATGGCTTAGTATTTAGAGTAACCAAAAGAAATAAGTAACCAATACAATTGATAATTTAAGTTGAGTAATAGAAATAGATAGTAACATATACTTAGCAATTATTGTAGCATAATTAGCATTATGAGTATTATGTATTATTGCATCGGTTACAATTACAACTTTAATTGCGACTGTTTCATTATTTCTCTTAAAAAGAACGAAACATATATTTAGTAGAAAATTAAGAATAAAAAGGCAAAAATTTAAGAAAAAGATAAGTACTTTTCTTGGCCAAATAAAGGAGTCAAGTCAGCATTTTATTTTCCCACTTTTATATAGATAGATAGATTGTGATATATCATCAAATCCACACATTATTACTATATGATTAAGAGCCTGATATCACTACTCATTAATTAGTTGAGAGTGGGAAATATTTGCTAGACTAGAAAATATAGTGTATTAAGAATAGAGTTTAACTATTAATAGGCAAAAGCAAAGAGTACTTTTTATGCTATCAGGTTACTAAAACAACAAGGGGGAAACAGAAATAGCCGCCCAATTACTGTTCATTACACCCTCTGGCCCTACAATTGTTTCTTACACTAAACCTAAACTCTTTTAGCCACATTAGTATGGAAACTGAAACGACCCGATCGGTCGTTTTGAGCATTTACACTTTGCTCTATTGTTTGAGAGAATGAGTAGCTCTGTATGATATAATATGATTTATGTGAATCGTTAGTTTTAGTTTTCAGGTTATTCGGAATTGATTTCAAAGAATGATTCTCAGGTAGAAGCTTTAAATTTGAAAGAGTTGACCAAGTTTGACTTTTTGTGAATTTGAACCCGGAACGGCATTTTGATGGTTCTGTTAGCTCCGTTGCGTGAATTTAGGCTTACGAGCGTGTCCGAATTGTGATTCGGAGGTCCGTAGTAAAATTTGGCTGGAAATGACAAAATATGATTTTTGGAAAGTTTGACCGGGAGTGGACTTTTTGATATCGGATTCGGATTGTGATTCCGGAAATTGGAATAGCTTCGTTATGTTATTTGGGACTATTGCGCAAAATTTGAAATTATTCCGGAATGATTCGCAATGTTTCGGCACGCGTTATTGAATTTGAAAGTTCAAAGTTCATAGATTTCGATTTGAGGTGTGATTCATCATTTCGATATTGTTATTCGTGATTTGAGACATCGAGTAGGTCCGTATTATGTTATTGGACTTGTTGGTATATTCGGACGGGGTCCCGAATAGCTCAAGTGAGTTTCGGACGAGGTTCGGATCAATTTCGTTGCATAGTGCATTGCTAAAGGCTGCTGGTTCTGGTGTTATCGCACCTGCGACTGGTTTTGTGTAGGTGCGATGGCTGCAAAAGCAACAAAGGCGTCGCAGAGGCGATGTGAGTGCTGGGTGAGGAAGACCACAGAAGCAGAGAGCGCATATGCGGATGCGTAGGTGCGAAGTGATGGAGCGCAGAAGCGAGGTATTCTGCAGGTGCGATGGTGGCTCGCACATGCGATGGCACAGAAGCGAATAATTTGTCCGCGGGTGCGAGGGTCGAGTTCTCAACTGATTCCGCAGAAGCAGAGGTTATGTAGCAGAAGCGACGCCGCAGAAGTGGCTAATGTCCCGCAGGTGCGAAAATGCTTGCAGAAGCTATAAATCGAGACTTTGGTTCTTTCTTCATATTTTGAGATGTGAGACTCGGATTGAGGCAGTGTTTGGAGAAATTTTCATCACAAGGATTAGGTTAAGTGCTTTCTACTCGGTTTTGGTTATATTTCATGAATCTATCTCCGATTTTAGTGTTTGGTTAGTGAATTTTAAAGAGGAAATTTGCGGTTTTGGCCTAGAGTTTCATAATATGAATTTTTAAGTTTTGAACATCGAATTGGGGTCGAATTTGAGTGAAACTAGTATGGTTGGACTCGTAATTGAATGAGTTATTGAATTTTGTAAATTTTATCGGGTTCTGAAATGCGGTCCCGGGTTGGGTTTTTGGCCGATTTTGAGCTTTTGATTCAAGATTTGATCTTTTCGATCGGGATGGTATTTTGGAGCATCGCTTGGCTTGCTCGGTGTTGGAATTGGTTTGTTCGAGGTAAGTAACTCTTCTAATCTTAGTGATGATTGGATGAAACTCCAAAATACGTGTTATATGATTAGTATTGAGGTGACGCACATGATAGGTGACGGGCATGTGGGCGTGCACCATGTGAATTGAGACTCTATTGTTCTCATGGCACTGTATAGTGGTCCTATTTTGTTGGTATCCATATTTTCACCATGTGACAAAGTAGTTAAGTTGTCAATAATGCTAAATATCATGTTTAGGCATTATGCCAATACTGTTTGGACCCATAGTGGTCGTTTCTTACTGTCATCTCACTGATTTCATTGATATTTCATACTCAGTCATATCCATACATTCATACCATATCTCAGTCTCAGATATTATTTATTGATGTATCATATCATTGTTGTCGGGCTAGTTTCATGACGTTGTGAGCCCGTGAGTGAGACTAGAGAGATTGATGACTGAGTGAGGCTGAGGGCCTGAGTGAGAGTGACATTTTGGGATCGGGCTGCACGCCACAGCATATTATATTGATTATATTTTATATGGATCGGGTTGCACGCCGCAACGAGCCTTCGGGCTATATATATATATATATATATATATATATATATATATATATATATATATATATATATATATATATATATATTAGATCGGGTTGCACGCCGCAATAATATTGGATCGGGTTGCACGCCGCAATAATATTGGATCGGGTTGCACGCCGCAACAATATAGCGCTTGAGCTGAAGGAGCCCCTCCGGAGTCTGCACAACTCCAGTAGGCGCAGTCGACTACATATATGGATCGGGTTGCATGCCACAACGGGCCTTATGATCATATATGGATCGGGCTGCACGCCGCAGCAGGTATTGTACATCGCTGAGTGATTGAGTGTGCTAAGCATTGAGCATAGTGAGGGAGAATGCGAGACAGTGAGATTGAGTACTCTGAGAGTGTGAGTAAATGAGCTCATCATTGAGATGCATTGCATTTGACATGCGTACTTGAAAAACATGCATAGAGATGCATTTCCTACTACTACCCGGTTTTGGGGACATTTATGATTTTACCTGTATCTTGACATGTAGGCATAGAGAAGTACTTTCCTCATGCTATCTGAAAATGAAACTTCTTACTATTTGTTGAAAGGAGTTTTTGAAAAAATCATAGTTTTCAAACTTACTCGTAGTTTAGCTTCTTTTTTTTATGGTAAAAGATTTGGGTTTTCACTGAGATACTTGAATAAAAATGCCTATTATTTTTTTTGGAACTGTGAACGAACTGAGCCTTTTATTTTCGAGACACTCTTTTGTTATTGTACTATGTTGTTATGAATTGTGGTGGAATATTAGTGTTGTACCCGACCTTTTTGTTAGCTCGTCACTACTTTCAACCTAAGGTTAGGTTTGTTACTTATTGAGTACATGGGATCGGTTGTACTCATAATACACATCTGCACCTTGCGTGCAGATGTTGATTGTTGATGTTGTTGCGTTCGATGGGAGCTGGATTGAAGATGTACCTGTGTCCCGGCTGTAGCTGCCTCTTGTTCGTGATAGCTTTAGATCTGTAAAATTTTGTTTATGTACTATTCAAATAGACTATGTATTTATTTCATTTCCGCTTTGTAAATTCTATTCTTAGAAGCTCATGATTTGTACTACCAGTTCTTGGGGAATGGATCAGATTCAGATTCAGATAATTTCTTTACTTAATTACTTTATTAATTGTTATTAGAATTGGTTAGTGGTTAACTGGCTTACCTAGCGGGTTGGGTTAGGTATCATCACGACTAGTTAGATTTGGGGTCGTGACAGAAACCAAGAAAATAGGCGAAAAGCAGCTACTTCAAATTTTCCATAGGAAACTAGTGATTTTTGAACAATCTTTCAAAATGGATTTAAAGACAATTAATAAAATTAAAAGATTCACAACTCTCACTAACATAATTCCCACCTCCGCCACAAATCCATAAATTAAAATGATTTGAATTCAGTAATTACTATGAAACTTATTCCTATTATCACACTAACCAAGTGAATTCAACATCAAAACCATGCAGTCAAATGAAAATGAAAGAAACAAACTGGGTGGAGAAATATGTTTTTCATGTTTATTAGATTTGTTATTCAAAAACCAAAATGGGTGTATAAACAATATATAATCAATGTATAAACATTATACATTCAATATTTAGTGATTATACATCTTGAAAGTCTATTTATATACTGTATAATCTGTGTATAATTAATATGTAATAAGTATATAATATGTGTATATTGAGTATTAGAATTTTTTGATTCATTGACCAGTCTTATGGTGCTTTCTAGAAGACTTCTTATGGGAGCAGTGGATTAGGGAAAGAGATTATCCTTATAAAACTTAGACACATGATGTTAATTAACCAAAATAATGAATGTATGACATGTATATTTATATATACTTGTCTTAATCCTAATTAAGAGAAGAATCCCAAAGAGTTACATGAGTTCCATTGTAACGACCAGACCAGTCGTTTTGAGCTCTAGTATGTCGTTCGGCGGTTTGAGACCTCGAGTATCTTCACTTCATGTATTACAACTTGTACGTGTGGTCGGAATCGAATTTCGAAAAGTTCAGAGTTGATTCGGATAGAAAATTCTGATTTCAGAAGCCTTAAGTTGGAAGAATTAACTAAGGTTTGATTTTGAGCAAACAACCTCAGAACCGGTATTTGAATATTTTAATAGGTTCGTATGATAATTTCGGACTTGAGCGTATTTTTGTATTGAGTATCGGGTGGTCTGGAAGTATTTCGGCACTTATTGTAGAAAGTTGGTATTTTGAAGTTTAAGAATTTCTTATGTTTGGTTTGAAGTAGAATTTGGTGTTATCGATATCCGTTTGGGATTCCGAGCATTGGAATAGGTTCGTATCATGATTTTCAACTTGCACGCAAAATTTTGGCATCATTCCGGGATGTTTAAGTATAATTCGGATGCGTTCGGCGAAGTTTGAATGTTTGAAAGTTTAAAGAAAGGTTTCGATTGTCGATTTATAGTTTTAATGTTGTTTGACGTGATTTGAGGCTTCAACTATGTTCGTATCATATTTTGGTACGTGTTGGTATATTTGGTTAAGGCCATGAATGGCTCGGGTAAGTTTCGGACGAGGTTCGTATCGATTTGAGCCTTGTTGAAGTTGCTGGAATTTTTCTGTTGCTGGTGCGATCGCTTTTGCAAAGCCTTAAACGCAGATGCGACTTCGCAGAAATGAGATGAAAGTCGCAGAAGCGGCTGGGGAAGGGGCAAGGCAGTGGTCGCAGGTGCGTAGAAATTCCCGCGCCTGCATGATCACAGATGTGGTCTCTAGCAACACAGAGCAATGGGAAGCGCAATGGTGGCTCGCACCTGCGTTTGCACAGAAACGGATATTTTGTCGCAGGTGCGATGGAGCGGTTGGGAAGTGCACTTTGCAGAAGCGAGCTCGCAGGTGCAACAAATTCGTCCGCAGGTGCGAAAATCGTTGGGCAGTGGGGTGTTTTTAATCTGAGACTTAGCCCATTTCTCTTACATTTTCATTTGGTTGGGCAGGTTTTGGAGCTCTTGGAGGGAAGATTTTCATCATCTATGTCAAGATAAGTAATTCCCACATATTGTGAGTTAAATACACGATTTATATATGGATTTAAACATAGAAATTAGTATAAATTTGAGATTTTGGTAGAAAACCTAGAAACTGGTATTTTTGGATTTTGACCACGAAATTGGATCGAAAACAGTCTCTCTGCCTTGCCAGGGTAGGGGTAAGGCTGCGTACATCCTACCCTCCCTAGACTCCACTTGTGAAATTATACTGGGTTGTTGTTATTGTTTGACCACGAAATTGGATATGGAATGTAGAATAAATTATATATTCGAGTTCGTGGTGTTATGGGTAAAGTTTGTCTTCGAAATGTTTTAGAATCCGGGCTCGTGGGCCCGAGGGTTAACTTTATTGACTTTTCGAGCAGAGTTGGAAATTGTTGTAAATTAATTAATTATGACAACGGGATATATTTTTATTAGTTTTCATGATTTTTTGACTAGTTCGGATCGATGGGCATTTGGTTTGAGGTGCTAAAGAGGCGTTGGAGCCGGTTATGAAACTTCGGAGCGAGGTAATTCTCATGTCTAACCTTGTGAGGGGGAAACTACCCCCTAGGTATGTAATTGTTATGTGCTATTAGTTGTGGGTTCTACGTACGCACGAGGTGACGAGAATCCGTACTTAGCTAAAGCGTGTTTATGTTCGGGTAGACTTAGAACTTTGCCATGTAATATTTGAAATATTTGAACTCATTCTGCTGGCTTAATAAATTAAAATTATAATTGAATTTTATTTGGAAATATATACATATATATTAGGTCGAGCCTTATTTCCTTGAGTTGTTGGCATGTTATTTGAGAAAAAGTAATGGTTATACTCACCTTGTGTTCATATACTGTATCGTAAGCTCGTATCTCGTAATTCGATAATTCCTTTCCTTTTTTGTGGAGCGGGCCTAATGCCTCGGCAGGATTATGTACCACACTCTCATGGGAGCGGGCCGTTCGCCTCAAGAGTATATTAGATGCATCTTCATGCTGCTCGACCCTCGGCAGTGTACACGTTATGATGGGATCAGGCCATTCGCCTTGACAGTATTATATTCCTTCTGTGAGCTGGTCATACGACCTCGGCATAATCGTGCGTTATATCGCTAGTAGTCCGAATATTCATGAGAATTTTCCTTCCACTGATGCCTTGCATTTTATATGGTATGTCTTATTCATTTGATATTGGCACTGGATATTTTCCGAGTTGTTGAGATAGAATACGAGATGAGAGATTGATATCATTTAAAGAAATTTTTAGAAGATTGTGTTAGTTACATATTTACCTCACTAGTACCGTTGTGCTTCTTATCTATTTATGGCTTACCATATTTATTTATTGGACCATTAGAAAGTATCAATGTCAAATCCTCGTCACTACTTCTTCGAAGTTAGGCTAGATACTTACTGGGTACACGTTGATTTACGTACGTATGCTGCACTTCTGCACTAAATGTGTAGGATCTAACAGATTCATTTGGTGACCATCTTGGCGCGTAGGCACAACTGTTGAGGAGACTTTACGCGAGCTGCATTTCAGGCTACGCATCGCAAACCACAGAGTCTCCAACATACTATTTATTTTATCCTGTCTTGTTTACATTCTAGACAGATGTTGTATTATTATTGTACTCCTTAGTAAATGCTCATGCACTTGTGACACCGGATTGTGGGATATACTAGTTAATGCTTACGGTTCTGCATATTATCATCGCCTTTCATTTCTCTTACAAACTATAAATTACGTACATTCCCGTGGATTTAAAAGTGTAAATTTATTTTCTTATTAAAATTTATGATTTTTAAAGTAATAAAATGAGTAAATAAACTGATCAATCATCGTTGGCTTGCCAGGCGCCATCATGACCTATAGTGAATTTTGGGTCGTGACATCCCTATTTTAAATTCATAAATACACTTTGTAATGACCCGACCGGTCGTTTTGAGCATTTGCACTTCGCTCGGTTGTTTGAGGGCATGAGTAGCTCTGTATGTTGTATTATGACTTATGTGAATCGTCGGTTTTGGCTTTTAGGTTATTCATAATTGATTTGGAGGAATGATTCTCAGCTAGAAGCTTTAAATTTGAAAGGTTTGACCAAGTTTTGACTTTTTAGTATTTGACCTCGGATTAGATTTTCTGATGGTTCTGTTAGCCCAGTTGGGTGATTTTGGACTTAGGAGCGCGTCTGAATTGTGGTTCGGAGATCCGTAGTAGAATTTGGCTTGAAATGGCAAAAGGTGGAATTTTGGAAAGTTTGACCAGGAGTGAACTTTTTGATATCGGGGTCGGATTCCAATTCCGGAAGTTCAAGCAGGTCCGTAATGTCAAATGTGACTTTTTTGCAAAATTCGAGGTCAATCGGACGTGATTTGATAGGTTTCGGCATCGGTTATGGAAGTTGAAGTTTCAAAGTTCAATGATTTCGAATTGAGGTGTGATTTGTTGTTTCGATGTTGTTATGTGTGTTTTAAGGCCTCGAGTAGGTCCGTGTTATGTTATGGGACTTGTTGGTATATTTGGACGGGGTCCCGAGTGGCTCGAGTGAGTTTCAGACGAGGTTCGGATCATTTTCATTCCATGTTGCATTGCTGGCGATTTTCTGGTTCTAGTATGACCGCACTGTGGAGTGTTGAGAGCAGGTGCGGAGTCGCAAAAGCGGCAGTGCCATCGCAGAAGCGAGAAAGTGAGTTGGGCGTGAGGATCGCAGGTGCGGGTGATTTGACGCACCTGCGCAATCGCATATGCGGTTCAAGTGTGCAGAAGCGCGATCGCAGAAGCGGCTTAAGGACCACAGGTGCGAGGTTTTGCTGAGTGAGGTTGTTTTGCATAAGCGAGGAATTACCGCAGAAGCGGTGGTCACAGATGCGACAATTTGACCGCAAATGCGGAATAGCTGGGCAGAGTTATAAAAATCAAGGTTTTGGTTCTTTCTTCATATTTTAAGATATGGGACTCTGATTGAGGCGATTGTTGAAGCAAGGATTGGGGTAAGTGTTCTCTACTCAGTTTTCATTATATTCCATGAATCTATCTTCGATTTTAGCAATTGGTTGATGAATTTTAAAGAGGAAATTGGGGGTTTTGGCCTAAAGTTTCATAATATGAATGTTTGAGTTTTGAACACCGATTTGGAGTCGAATTTGAATAAAACTAGTATGCTTGGTTTCGTAATTGAATGGGTTATTGCATTTTGTGAGTCTTGTCGAGTTTTGAGGCATGGGCCCCGGTGTGATTTTTGGTCGGATTTGGGATTTGATGTAGAATTCGATCTTTATCATCTGTAATTGATGCCTTGGGCTTTATCTGATGCATCTGAGTTGCTTTTGGCTAGTTTTGAGCCCTTCGGAGGTCGCTACGCGCGTGATGGCATTTTTGGAGCATCGCTTGGCTTGCTCGGTTTGGGAATTGGCTTGTTCAAGATAAGTAACTCTTCTAAACTTAGTGCTGAGGGTATGAAACCCCTAAATTACGTGTTGTGTGATTGGTATTGAGGTGACGCACATGCTAGGTGACGGCCGTGTGGGCGTGTACCCTATGAATTATGATTTCCATTATTTCCATGGCACTGTATAGTGGCCCTAATTTTGTTGATATCTGTGTTTTCACTATGTGATAAAATAACTGTATTGCTAATCATGCTAGATATCATGTTTAGGCTTTATGTTGATATTTTTAGGACCCATAGAGGTCGTTGCTTGCTGTCATCTCACTGATTTCATTGATATTTCATACTCAGTCATATTCATGCATTCATATCATATCCTGGTCTCAATTGTTACTTATTGATACATCATATCATTGTTCCAGGTCAGTTTTCATGACATTGTGAGCCCGTGGGTGAGACTGGAGAGATTAATGACTGAGTGAGGCCAAGAGCCTTATTATGAGTGAAAGTTATGAGCCCTATCATAATTACCATATTGATGATTATGATAGCGCTTGGGCTGCAGGAGCCCCTCCGGAGTCTGTAACACACCCCCAGTGAGCGCGGATGATATTATTGAGAAATGGATTTCCCTAGACATGGATTTGTCCGAAGTACTTACTACATGGAGTTGGACTTTTCCACTGGGTTGGATTGCCCTTTTTCCTCGGTACTGGGTGACTTATAGTCAGCGTTGTATATGTTCCGGGATGGATTTCCCTAGGCCGTATGGGCCATATACAGTACCGAGTGTGAGTACATGATTCATCTCTGAGATACATGGCATTGGCATGCACATATGACATGCATGCATAGAGACGCATTTTTCCTTATGTTGTACGGTATCACGTCATTCATGACCTTTACACACATTGATATGTGAGCATAGAGAGGTATTTCACACTTGCTATCTGGAAAGGAAATGAAACATCTTACTTATTTTGGAAAGGAGTTTTGGAAAGATTTACTGTGTTCAAACGATTTCGGCAAAGAATTTGGGTTTTCACTGTTATTCTTGAAAAGCGGAACTATTTTCGGGAAATTGTGATAAATTTGAGCATTTTATTTCTGAATTGCTTCCTTATTTATATGCTCTACATTGTTATAAATAGTTGTTGGCTATTGGTGTTGGACCCGACCATATTCCAGCTTGTCACTACTTTCAACCTAAGGTTAGGTTTGTTACTTATTGAGTACATGGGGTCGGTTGTATTCATACTATACTTCCTGCACATTACGTGCAGATTTCGGATGTCGATGTTGTTGTGTTCGATGGGAGCTGGATTGGAAGACGTACCTGCGTCCCTGTTGTAGCTGCCTCTTATTCATGGTAGCCTTATATTTTAAAAGTTAGTTTATGTACTTTTCAAATAAAAAGTGTATTTAGTTCATATCAGCTTTATAAACTCTATTCTTAGAAACTCATGATTTGTACTACTAGTTCTTTGGGAATGTATAAGATTCAGATAATTCCTTTGTTTAATTGTCTTATTAAAAAGTTAATATAAATTGGATAGTTATTAGTTGGCTTACCTAGCGGGTTGGGTTAGGTGCCATCATGACTAGTGGATTTTGGGTCATGACAGATTGGTATCAGAGCTCTAGGTTCATAGGTTCTACAAGTCATGAGCAAGTATCTAGTAGATTCTTGCGGATCGGTATGATGATGTCCATACCTATCTTCGAGAGGCTACAGGACATTTAGGATATACTTCTCATCTTTCTTTCATTATCGTGCGACATTGATTCATCTTGAGGCGTAATCCTTCGAATTCCTTCCACACATTTGTATGCGTATGTGAGCGCTTGGTATCGGCTGTGCATCGACGATTGGTGATTTCCTGGATGAGGGCGAGATGCAATTTATGTGTGTTGATGATGGACCAGTCTGGAGGACTTGAGGCTGGGTTTTGACTGTACCTGGAGCACTGAGGTGTTGCCTACGTGAGCACGTGCTTTTGAATTTATATGTCTGGTAGTGTCCCTATTAGTGGAATTGGTGGCTGGATGGCTACGTGATGAGTATGATGTGACTGCGAGATGTGTTCATATGATTTGAATGTGACGAGAAGGGTTTGCTTGAGGTGTAGAAAGAACTATTTGGTGCTTGATTTCTATCTTGATTTAACGTATATTCTCGAGTTATGGGTGTGTTGAAGGATCCTTTTCATGTTGTTTAGTTGAAGAATGGAGTAGATTTTCATGTCGTGGTATGAGTTCGGACTCAGAAAGATTAAGTGGTTGCGTAATAGTTATGACTATGGAAGGGTACAAAAAGATATCATTTTGAGGCTAAGAAGGTTGGTTATCTCCTACGGGGTGTCCTGAGATTGTGTGATCCCTATGATGTTTTGTTGAGAGTTCTTTTTACCAGTAAATTATATGTAGTGCAATTTGAGTTCGGATTGCTTGTGAAAGTTGGCTTGACTGTTACAAGGATGAATGCGAAATTGCAAATGATTTGAGGTATTATGTGGTTTGTGTTACATGAGCTTAGGAAGGGTTTAGTTGAATCCTATTGCGGTGTTATGCCAGTATGGGGTTGGCTATTGTAAGTTATTAGATTCTTTATTCCTTGGCCTTGAGCCAAGTGGGGGAGTCTGCTATCGACGGGTTGATTGCGCAGTTATGTGTTGTATTTGTTTCAGTTTGAGGTATACTGGTGAATCAGTTATGGCTTACAGAGGTTGAGATCGAGGGTGACTCGAGTAAAGGAAATTTTGGATTAGGGTTGTGTTATGATTTATGGGTATATGAGAAACATTGGATGATTGAATTGTTATTTGTAAAGGATGTAGTGTGCATGGGGTAGGGATTCACTCGGGTGCTTAGAAGAGTGGATTACTTCCTTAGGTGTTGTTGTGCTAATGGGGCACAGGTCGTTCGGTTCGTTTGATCAATTTAATTGAGACCTGAGTAGAGTGGAAGAATCTCAAGAATGGTTCTAATGGATGCAAGATTTAAATGTGGCAGTTGAGAATTCTGCGGATTTATGCATGGCTAAAATCGGAGGGTTACACTGGATGGTGTCGAGACTCACAGTATCTCTACATCATTATGGATTCTACATTTCAGTATCAGGAAGGTAAGATGAACAACTTGAAATTCACAAAAGGTCTCTTCAGAGTGGATATCTCGATTGTCATACTTTTGTGGTGCTTAAGAGAGCATTCAACGGCTTATGAGCCTTAGAGCAGTGTGGTTTTATGCTAGGGTCTTGTGTGGTGAGTCTTGGGTTGAGGATTAAAGTATTATGGAAAAAAAGAGTATCAATTTGAAGGTAATTTAGAAGGAACTCGGAGAATTAGGACAGTTTAGTAACGGGTTGGATCAGCATGGTAATAGATGCGATTGGCTCTTTTGGTTCTTATGGTGTAGTGAGTTTCTACCGGTGCTTTGTGGCGATACTCTTGGGTTTTATTGGCATGCGTAGCCTTGTTGAGTTAGAGGGGTTAAGTCCTAACGGTTTGGTTTTGTGCAAATGGGATTCGGAGAGTTCTTGATGGTTTCTACCACGGTTAGAGATGTATATTTCCTACTGGCGTTAGGAGCATGTGATGTATAGTGATTTTCTTCTAGATGGGATCAAATGGAAAGTTCACCTTGATATGGTGATTCGTGTGTTCTATGGATTTCGAGACTGGGAGTTCTCATGAATAGATTGTTTCATGGTTATGGACTGTGAAAATGTAACCAAGGTTAGTCAGAAGATAGTATGTGTTGTGATTCAGTTATTGTGGACTTTCGGAGGGTTATTTATCTATTGTGGGTGACGAGAGTTGATTTGGGGTTCATTGGTAGGCCTAATATGGATGTGTGTTCTGCACCGAGTCGGATTGGTTGGCTCCATATTGCCATTATTTAGGGATGTGCCATTCGGTTGTTGTTGAGCTTATTCATGTTCTAAAATAATTTGTGAATTACTCTTCTATGCCAAGAGGAGTTGTGATTCGTTGGTTATACGCACATATGGTGCGGTTCTATTTGAGCTTTATAGCGGAATTTGAGCAAAATGAGTATTTGGGTATTGCATGATTGATTGCGCGTTGGCTATGTTCTTTCCGGATTGTGGTATTGTGTTATTTGCTCTCCATGGTTATGGTGATGCACTTTGGGTGCTTGATGTCGAATTTTGCATGGTTATTGATTTTGAGCAAGGTGGCTCGAGGCATATAATATAGACCAGCGTTTGGATGGGGTCACGCATTGCAGCGAAGTTATGTTGAGATATGATCCTTTGTGTTGGATTCGTGTGTTTTGGTTCTACTGTGTCTGCTAGGCTCTTAGCATGGTGTTGTGATGGTACTGGTTAAGTTGGCGGGGTAGTCCTCTCGTTTCAGGCATTTTCAGGATTGAGTACATTTGGAATATTGCTATTTGATGCACGAGTTGTGGCTTTAAGTTGTATTGATGTGTCATGTCACTAGAGTGATTATGTTAGATGGGGTGATGTCATCGTACTAGAATGGGTGCTATCGGATCTAATTGCGGTATATTTGGAAGGATATTGATGTTGATCGGCTTAGAAATTTTCTATAGTTCCTATCGAAAGAGAAGGAGTTCCACAACTTGTTAATCTGGCGAATGATTATGAGTTTCTGCATGTTTCTTTCATCGTTGGCAGTATATGAAGGTGTTAGAATGAGGCTTTGTTTGATAAGAGGTTTATTACCGGCATTGGGTTGTTTTGAGCAGCTACTGGGATTAGAAATTATCGCCATAAATGTTTGAGTTATGTGGTATATCATGTGATTTCATCTTGAGTTATGGCTATGACTGGATTCAACTTCTTCAGACTTATATAGTGTGTAGATGCAAGATTCTGATCTTACCAAAAATTTCGGATGTGGAAATTGGATTCTAAGGCTTATGGGCTAGGTTGGATTAAGCAATTTTAGTCATGTTGTGTTATCAGACCAATATGGGATAGGGTGACATGGGATCACCCCCGGGTATGTGCATGGTAAGGTTACACGACGATTTATGGCTTTTGGAACAACTGTGGGCACGTTCGAGGATGAACGTATGTTTAAGTGGGGGAGGGTGTAACGACCCGACCGGTCGTTTTGAGCATTTGCACTTCGCTCGGTTGTTTGAGGGCATGAGTAGCTCCGTAGGATGTATTATGACTTATGTGAATCGTCGGTTTTGGCTTTCAGGTTATTCAGAATGGATTTGGAGGAATGATTCTCAGCTAGAAACTTTAAATTGGAAAGGTTTGACCAAGTTTTGTCTTTTTAGTATTTGACCTCGGATTGGATTTTCTGATGGTTCTGTTAGCCCCGCTGGGTGATTTTGGACTTAGGAGCGCGTCCGGATTGTGTTTTGGAGGTACGTAGTAGAATTTGGCTTGAAATGGCGAAAGTTGGAATTTTGAAAAGTTTGACCGGGAGTGGACATTTTGATATCGAGGTCGGATTCCGATTCCGGAAGTTGGAGCAGGTCTGTAATGTCAAATGTGACTTGTGTGCAAAATTTGAGGTCAATCACACGTGATTTGATAGGTTTCGGTATCGGCTGTTGAAGTTGAAGTTTCAAAGTTCAATGATTTCCAATTGAGGTGTGATTTGTCATTTTGATGTTGTTATGTGTGTTTTGAGGCCTCGAGTAGGTCTGTGTTATGTTATAGGACTTGTTGTTATATTTGGACGGGGTCCCGAGTGGCTCGGGTGAGTTTCGGATGAGGTTCGGATCATTTTTATTCCATGTTGCATTGCTGAAGATTTTCTGGTTCTGGTATGACCGCAACTGCGGAGTGTTGAGCACAGCTGCGAAGCCGCAAAAGCGACAGTGCCATCACAGAAGCGAGAAAGGGAACTGGGCGTGAGGATCGCCAGTGCGGGTGCTTGGATGCACCTGCACAACCGCAGATGTGGTTTAAGTGCGCAGAAGTGTGATCGCAGAAGAGGCTTAAGGACCGCAAGTGTGAGGTTTTTCTGAGCGAGGTTGTTTCACAGAAGTGAGGAATTACCGTAGAAGCGCTGGTCGCAGATGCGACAATTTTACCACAAATGCGGAATAGCTGGGCAGAGTTATAAAAATCGAGGTTTTGGTTCTTTCTTCATATTTTGAGTTGTGGGACTCTGATTGAGGCGATGTTTGAAGCAAATTTTATCACAAGGATTGGGGTAAGTGTTCTCTACTGAGTTTTCTTTATATTCCATGAATCTATCTTCGATTTTAGCAATTGGTTGATGAATTTTAAAGAGGAAATTTGGGGTTTTGGCCTAAAGTTTCATAATATGAATTTTTGAGTTTTGAACACCGATTTGGAGTCGGATTTGAGTGAAACTAGTATGGTTGGACTCGTAATTGAATGGGTTGTCGGATTTTATGAGTTTTGTTGAGTTTCGAGGCGTGGGCCCCGATGTGAGTTTTGGCCGGATTTGGGATTTGATGTAGAATTCGATCTTTATCATTTGTAATTGCTCCCTTGGGCTTTATCTGATGTATCTGAGTTGCTTTGGCATTTTTGGAGCATCGCTTGGCTTGCTCGATGATGGAATTGGATTGTTCAAGATAAGTAACTCTTCTAAACTTAGTGTCGAGGGTATGAAACCCCCAAATTACGTGTTGTGTGATTGGTATTGAGGTGACGCACATACTAGGTGACGAGCGTGTGGGTGTGCACCCTGTGAATTATGATTTCCATTGTTTCCATGGCACTGTATAGTGGCCCTATTTTCATTGATATCTGTGTTTTCACCATGTGATAAAGTAACTGTGTTGTCAATCATGCTAGATATCATGTTTAGGCTTTATGCTGATATTTTTAGGACCCATAGAGGTCGTTGCTTGCTCTCATCTCACTAATTTCATTGATATTTCGTACACAGTCATATTCATGCATTCATATCATATCCTGGTCTCAATTGTTACTTATTGATACATCATATCATTGTTTCGAGTTAGTTTTCATGACATTGTGAGTCCGTGGGTAAGACTAGAGAGATTGATGACTGAGTGAGGTCGAGAGCCTGATTATGAGTGACGGTTATGGGATCGGGATGCATGCCGCAGCGGTTATATTGATGATTATGATAGCGCTTGGTTTGCAGAAGCCACACCAGAGTCTGTAACACAACCACAGTGTGTCATGCCATATCCTCGGGAAGCGCGATCAGCGCTCAACCGAGTGAACCTGGCCGAGCAAGCTTGTTAGATACTTCCTACCTAATTAACCCATGATCAAGAGAAGATGTGATTTCATTAAATATACAGTAGGAGTCTCATTCATACAATCCTAAATCATTTCATTAGTCATTGCACTTTTAAGTCCTAAAATACACATTTCTTAAAGTTCAAGTGGAACAAGTGATCAAACACAACATGACTTGTTTAACATTCCCAACACCCATATACAACCCACAGAACAAGTGATCAAACACAACATGACTTGTTTAACATTCCCAACACCCATATACAACCCACATAGTGTCTACGGAGCCTCTAAAGATACAAAAGAGAGTAAAGATGGTGCCGGAAATAAGGCCCCGGTTATACCTCAAAAGTGACCATAATATAAACAAAAGATACAATACATGACCCCGGAATGAAATGGGACTCACCGAGTCCGCTGAGAAAAGAATGCAGCACTATCTGTGATCCGCTTTGTCTGCTATGTAACCACCTGCATCCATTTAAAGATGCAGCACCCCCGGCAAAAGGGACGTTAGTATCGTCCAATAGCACTAGTATGTATAGCTAAACACCAACTTAATAAAATGAATAATAATACAAGAGGAAAAGTCGGGAATTCAATAAGGGCTTCAAATAATAATGAAACAACAAGTTAAGGATCATATACATTTTCAAGACAATTTCCATATTACTAGGTTGATGTTCCACAATTCACAATGCCTCTATATTCTTACACAGAGTCTGATCTCGACCCTATCGGCTAGGCCGCCTCATCTGAGACATTACCATAATTTCATTATAACGTTCCAGCACAGTACCACCATGTGTGCGGCATGGCGTCCTATTGGCTAGGCCATCTCATTTGAGACATCAACCCTTTTCACAATTTCATCCACAATACCACTGTGTTCTTACACGGAGTCCGATCTCGGCCCGACCGGCTAGGCCATCTCATTTGAGACATTACCTTTTTCAGTCAATCATCTCACATCATACTTCTTTCATGTACTTTCGATTCATTGACACTAGTGATTACGATTACAAAGTCATTCTTGGCACTTAGGCGTATTTCATAGTTCCAGACCCCTTTTCCATATTCCAACATTATTATTATCAACAACAAAAGGCTTCCCATTCAAGACGTTAAATTCACATATGAGAAATTTGGGAGTCTCAGGCACATAGAGGCTTTTCATACAATTGGCATAACAACCTTTATTTTGATCTTGATATGAAGTCTTAACATTGATAGCACATATTCCACATTTTGAATGCATCCTCAAATAACAAGATATCATGATGGACTATTTATAATAAAGTCTGAACTTACATCCTTCAACACAACCACATAAGAAATAGCCAAATCTATAATGATCAAGGGCTTAATCCAATTACATGAACACTGTGGGGTTCGATTCTAAGAAGAAGGGAGTTTAGCCAACGTACCTCAATTGAGCCTCTTAAAACTCTAAGATGTTCCAGACTATTAGGAACTTCAATCTATTTTAGCAATATAACAAAATTGAAATAAAATTAGGAAGATTAATATGGTTTTAGCTCATTTGAGCATATTATCAAACATTAGGTGTGCATCAATGTTTTAAGGCCTTTTTGTGGAAGCCTCCATCATTCCCCAATCCATTCTCTATCATTTTTAGCTCAAAATCTTCCCACATACTACAAGGATACATGAATGCAAGATAAGCACTCCCATCCCCATGAATTATCTTACTAATGGCCCATTCTAGTTACATTTTGAAATTAAGTGTTTGGGTGATAGAATCTTACCTCTTAGGAAGAAGACCTAGGTGCCTCTCTTGATAATCTTCAAGATTTTAAGTATGAATTGAAGAGCAATGTGAAGAATATCACTTCCTCCCTCTAGGACCCTCTCTCTCACTCTAAAAATATCAAAACATATGATCAAAATGGTCTATGGGGTGTGTTTTAACGAAATAGGGTCGGGTTTAGATAACCCAAAAATGGAGCTCCGGAACAAAGTTTGTGGTCACATATGCGACCGCATAACGATTGTGCGGTCCGCAAAGTGACCGCGAAATTGTGGTGCCAAACTGGAAATGAATTGACCCGGTCTGCGGTCACTATGCGGCCCGCAGACCTGTTCTGTGGTTGCATAATGCACCACAGAACAGTTCTGCGGTCGCATAGTGGCCGCAAAATTGAAATCCAAATTGGCCTAATTAACTGCCTCACTCTGCGGCCCACATAGTGATTTTGTGGTCGCATAATGGACCGTAGAAATGCGCTTTTCTTCCAAATATTTTTCTTTACTCTCCTGTGCATTGTTTAACCCAAATAGTCCTAGCCTTCTATAAAACACAACACGTAAAACCAATTCGGCACCACGAAACATTATTTTATTCTTTTGCAAAATTTTACGGGGCCTTACATTCTCCCCCACTTAGGATCATTCGTCCTCGAATGAGGGTAAAAATCTGTTATTAGCATCTTATGCAACTCAGTTTTCATACCACACACCAGTAGCCCCAAATTTGACTAACTCCCTAAATTTCTTGACCTTCGCCAGAGTTTTTCCTGTAACTGGGCCAATCCACCTGTCAGAGAGCCCTAGAAACACATCCTAACAGCATATATATAATCCAACGACTAACATAATACAAAACAACACCAATTGTGGCCTCACAAGCAATGTATTACCAGAAAGGAACACCCTTAACGCCAATTATACAATTGATACAAAATTCATAGAAAGTAAGTCTTATAATTTTCCTAGATCACAACTTTATAAATACATAGTTATTCAAACAAATAAGGATACTTTTGCTTCATTTCTTCCTCGGCCTCCTAAGTAGCCTCTTCAATCTGTTGGTTTCGCCATAACACTTTCAAGAATGCAATTTCCTTGTTTCTCAACTTTCGGACTTGCCGATCAATAATAGAAATTGGAATCTCTTCATAAGTCAATTCCTCATTAACTCAATAGTCTCAACCGGAACAATGAGTTTCGGATCTCCAACTACTTTCTTCAACATAGACACATGAAACACCGGGTGTACTAATGACATCTCAGTTGGTAGCTCAAGCCTGTACGACACCTCACCGATCCTCTGAATGATTTTGTAAGGCCCGACATACCTTGGACTCAATTTCCTCTTCTTCCCAAACCGCATAATACCCTTCATGGGGGAAACATTCAAGAATACCCAATCATCTTCGTTGAACTCTAAGTCTCTACGACGAACATCCGAATATGATGTTTGACAGCTCTGAACAGTTTTTAATCGCTCTTTTATGATCTTAACGTTTTCCATAGCCTGATGTACAAGGTCTGGCCCTATCAACTTTGCTCCCAAAATCTCGAACCACCTAATGGGAGATCTACATCTCCTACCATATAATGTCTCAAATGGTGCCATCTGGATACTTGCATGAAAGTTGTTGTTATAAGCAAACTCTATGAGTGGCAAATGATCATCCCAGCAACCCTTGAAATCAAGAACACAAGCACGCAACATGTCCTCAAGCGTATGAATAGTCCTCTCTGCTTGCCCGTTGGTCTATGGATGGAAAGTTGTACTAAGATTCACCTGAGTACCCAAACCTTGCTGAAATTTCCTCCAAAAATTGGCCGTGAACTGAGCTCCTCTATCGAAAATGATAAAAATTGGAGTGCCATGCAGCCTGACTATTTCCTTGATATACAGCTGAGCATACTGTTTTGTTGTGTCAGTAGATTTAACTGGCAAGAAGTGTGTTGATTTCGTGAGTCGGTCCACGATCACCCAAATTGAGTCAAACTTGCACGGAGTGCGTGGTAATCCTACCACAAAATCCATATTAATCATCTCCCACTTCCACATTGGAATTTCTATGTTCTGTGCCAACCCACTAGGCCGTTGATGTTCGGTCTTCACTTGCTGATAGTTCGGACACCTTTCCATAAAGTCCGCCACATTCCTTTTCATATCATTCCACCAATAGACTTCCTTAAGATCATGATACATGTTTGTAGAACCTGGGTGCACGGAATACCTAGAAGTGTGAGCTTCAGTCATAATTCTTTCACGGAGACCATCCACATTTTGAACACATAGTCGCCCATGGTACCTTAGTATACCATCATCTATGCCAAGAGAAAAGGCCATGGTCCTATGTTTATAAATCCCCTCTTTCAATTGCACCAATAATGGATCGTTGTATTACTTCTCTTTGACTTCCACAACAAGCGATGATTCGGCCTTATTTTGCACAATTTATCCCTCCTTCATTAGAGTCTGTAATATGAACTCCCAAACTAGCCAATCGGTGAACTTCCTTGGCCAATGGCCTTTGATATATCTCCAAGTGAGCCAAACTACCCATAGATTTCCGGCTAAGAGCATCCGCCACAACATTGGCTTTCCCCAGGTGATATAGAATATCGATGTCGTAGTCCTTGAGTAACTCAAGCCATCTTCTTTGCCTCAGATTCAACTCCTTCTGCTTGAAAATATATTGAAGGCTCTTATGGTCCATGAATATATCCATATGGACCCCATATAAATAATGATGCCAAATTTTCAATGCAAATACCACTGCCGCAAGTTCTAAATCATGTGTTGTATAGTTCTTTTCATGATTCTTGAGTTGCCAAGAAGCATATTCTATAACTTTACCGTGTTGCATTAACATACACCCAATCCCAATTCTTGAAATCACAATATACCACAAATTCATTTGTACCCTCTAGCAAGGTCAACACCAGCGTTGAAGTCGATCTCGATTTCAACTCCTGGAAGCTCCCTTCACAGGCATCGAACCATTGGAACTTAACCGCTTTCTGAGTCAATTTAGTCAACGGAGAGACAAGAGTAGAGAACCCCTCCACAAACTTCCTGTAATACCCTGCTAAGCCCAAGAAACGGCGAATCTCGGTGGGTGTTGTAGGTCTAGGCCAATTATTTACTGCTGAAATTTTTTGAGGATCAACCTTGATTCCTTCTCTAGAGACAACATGACCCAAGAATGTGACAGATGCGATCCAAAATTCACACTTTGAAAATTTCTCATACAATTGGTGCTGATGAAGAGTCTGCAACACTACCCTGAGATGATCGGCATGGTCATCTCGACCTCGTGAATACGCAAGAATATCGTCAATTAACACTATCACAAAGGAGTCAAGGAAAGGCTTGAAAACCCGATTCATAAGTTCCATGAAAGTCGCTGGGGCATTTGTTAGCCCAAAAGACATCACCAAAAATACAAAATGCCCATACCGGGTCCTAAAAGCTGTTTTCGGAATATCCTGCTCCCTGATATTCAATTAGTGATACCCGGATCGTAAATCAATTTTGGAGAAGTATTTAGCACCCTGTAACTGATAAAACAAATCATCTATTCTTGGTAGTGGGTATTTGTTTTTGATTGTGACTTTGTTGAGCTACCGGTAGTCAATGCACATTCTCAGTGATCCATCTTTCTTCCTCACGAAGAGAACCGGTGTGCCCCATGGCGACACATTCGGTTGGATAAAACCCTTCTCTAACAAATCCTTCAACTGTTCCTTTAGTTCCTTCAATTCTGCTTGTGCCATTCTGTAGGGCGGAATAGATATAGGCTGTATGCCAGGCATCACATCAATCCCAAAATCAATCTCCCTGGCTTGCGGAATCCCAATGAGCTCATCAGGAAAGACTTCCGAAAATTCTTTCACAACTGGCACTGACTCGAGTATAGGTGCCTCAACATCGGTGTCCGTAACCCGGACCAAGTGATAGATACACCCTTTGTTAATCATCTTCGTAGCCTTAAGGTAAGAAATAAACCTACCCTTCGGCACCACATTATCCCCCTTCCACTCAACAACTGGCTCACTTGGAAATTCAAACCTCACAGTTCTAGTTCGGCAAACGAGCTTAGCAAAATAGGAATAAATCCATTCCATCCCCATAATTACATCAAAATAAACCATTCCCAATTCAATGAGAATGGCCACGTTGTCCCGACCACGGACCGTGACAACACAACCCCTATAAACTCGTGCGACCACAATAGACTCGCCAACCAGAGTAGATATAGAGAACGGCTCAGGAAGCTGTTCTGGTTCTATCCCAAATTCCATAGCAACATAAGGGGTAACATAGGATAAGGTGGAACCGGGATCAATAAGAGCATATACATCATGAGTTTGGACAGTCAATATACCTGTGATAACATCTAGAGAAGCCTCTACATTCTGGCGACCACTCATAGCATAGAAATGGATGGGTCCTCCTGCACTATGCGCACCACCCCTAGTTGCACCACGCCCTGCTGATACCAGAGGGCCTCGAGCTGGGAGGGGGTGTGGAAGATGTAGCAGCTGCAGAACTAGATAGTTGTGTTGTGCCCCTGCCCGCACCCTGGCAGGATGAACGACACTCCCTTTGAATATGACCCCCCAATCTGCACCCGTAACATATAGGTAAGTCCATGTAGCAAATCCCTAAGTGCATCTTCCTACACTTGGGGCATGGGGGCCTCCGTTTCTGCGGGAACCTCCCTCCTGATCGGCCCTGATATTAGGGTCCCTTGCTGCCCTGATTGAGCCTGAAGCAACTCCCCTGCTGCTGACTGTGCCCCGCTGGTGGTGCATTGGCTGAAGACTGAGCATGAGACTGGGTTGGCCCTGATGACCCTCTACTGAAAGCTAATCTTCCCCTACCAAATGACTCCCCAAAGTTGCCCGCGAATAGGGCCTTGTTGGTACCCTCTGGCTCGCTCCTGTTCTTCAACTTGCGGTCCTCTGTAGCTTGAGCAAATGCTACCATTTTCCCATAGTTCATGTCTGAATTCAAGGCAGCTATAGCGGCCTCATTGATAACCAAGGGGCTAAGGCCTTGCACAAACCGGCGCACTCTAGCCTCCATCATAGGCAACAAGAGAATGGCATATTTTGACAAGCGCGCAAACTCCATGTGATACTCCCACACACTCCTACTCCCTTGCTTAAGATTCTCAAACTCTACGGCATGGGCTGCCCTAGTCTCGGCAGGCAAGAAATTTTCTATAAAAGCATCAACAAACTCACTCCATCTCGTTGGAGGGCTCCCCTCCTCCCGAGAGTCCTCCCATAGCTCAAACAAAGAATAGGCCTGTTACATCCCGCATTTTTTGTATGTTAAAGTTTCGTCGTAAGTTAATCGACATAAAATTCGAGAATGAAGTTATTTTGAAATTATAAGCATTATGCTATTTCAAACACGTGATGAGTAAATTCGTGAAGGAGAAAGGGTAAGAAAATCGAAGAAAAGGAATTTCGTCAAAGTTTGACATTTTGGGATAAATTACGGCCCGAGCTAAAATACCCGATATTTATGGACTAGTGTCATACAAGGTACCACATAGCCATGATAGTAAGGTATATAAAGTGTATTAAGTGAATAGTATTTTATGTAATTTGAGATAATTCTTAATTATGTGGATATTTGGTTAATTGTGGATTTTTGGGGAAAGATTAGCAATTAATTAAGAAATTAGTGGATAAATCTTTTGGATAAGCCCTTGAACTTTAACGTGGCAGCAAGTGAGGAAGGGGCTAAAAGCCCAAAATGTGACTCTTAAGTGCATAATATAAGGTGGCACATTAAGAAAGTGTTATGGCCAAGTCATCTTTAAAGTTGGGCCCACAACTACATTAATAAAAGGCCTCCCTAATTCAATTCATAAAAGGGAGATACTATATTTGCAAAGTGACGGATGAGAGCCACAAAAGAAAAGTCATACGAGACTTCACAATATTCATAGCAACATAACAAGCTTCAGCAAAGCTAATGTTGCAATAGAAACGAAATTGATTCAAATATTTCATACGAAATCTACCTAATGTTATCGCAACGTGTGATTTTGATTCTAAGGGAGTATGGTACAATCTTTCTCAAGAATATCATATGGATTTCTCCCTACTTCGATCCACTATTACGTGTTGTCACAATTGACATGTGTTAGAGGGATATTCAAGAGAATCGGCTCAGGTATGTTAAGGCTAAGCCCTTACTTCATTTTGGCATGATCTCGTAATTACATGTGTTTGATAACGAGGCATAAAGAAAAGTTCATGCTCCCGAATTTATATACATTATCCCAGTCTCATAAATTACAGTATTCTCCTTATCAGGACTTCATATTTAATTGAGTATTGTCTTCTTCCAGTTAAAAGAGCAGAGAGCCTATATATACAGTATTTCAGTATTTTCATTACCATCGAGCTATAATTGATGGGCAGGCCCCTATTGGGCAACCTCTGATCAGATGGTAAGTTATATACCGAGCTTATTATGGCCGAGCGCCTATGAGCGAGCCCAGTTGGCCAAGATACAAAGCCTAGTATGGCTGAGCGCCTTTGAGCGAGCCTACTACGGCAGAGTAGTTGTATATATACCGAGCCTTATAGGGCCGGGCAGCTATTTTACTTATTATATTGAGAGAGTTGAGTCAGTATCAGCAGGCAAGCAAATCTTCATATTATCTTTGACTCCCAGTTACTTTCAATTATTATATTATCAGTTCAGTTTCAGCTTTCAGTATATTGCCTTACATACTCGGTACATTATTTTTGTACTGACGTCCCTTTTTCTGGGGGAGCTGCATTTCATGTGTGCAGGTTCAGATAGCCAGACGGGTAGACCTCCTCATTAGTTGTTGCCCAAGTTCAGCTTGATCGGTAAGCTCCATGCCCTTCGGAGTTGCCGGGTCTAGTGCTTTATGTACATCTTGTGTATATATGTATATATGTTATGAGTAGGTCAGGGCCTTGTTCCGATCACAGTATATCTATCAGTAGAGGCTTGTAGACATATCCTGCCAGCTAGTGCAGTATGTTGGGCTTGTAGGCCTTTTATGTATATTTTATTGGTTTGTCAGCCGTAGTAGTTATGACGGCCTTGTCGGCCCAGCTTTATATTGATGTTTAGTTAGCATTCGCAATTGTCATGCAATGTGGCCCATGGCCAAAGTATGACATTATATGTTCAGAGTCCTTTAGTCGCAAGTTGGTACGCAAGGATAGGTAAGGCACCGGGTGTCGGTCTCTCCCCCCGTGTTCGGGGCGTGACAAAAGTGGTATCAGAGCAGTTCTGTCCTAGGGAGTCTATAAGCTGTGTCTAGTAGAGTCTTGTTTATGGGTGTGTCGTGCACCATACTTATAAGCAAGAGGTTGCAGGGCATTTAGGATTGTCACATTTTCTTCTTGCTCTAGATCGTGTGGTAGAGCTCACTTATAAGAATTCACATTCCTAAATTCTATTTTATTCATAATACAACGATACCTACATCCAAAAAGACAGTTGGTAAGAGATTGAATGTGGCTATGGAAGAGTTGAGTCAGAGGAACTCGATTTTTCATGATGCTTATGATAAGTAAATGTAAGGTCTTCAGTAGATGATGTGTGTACTATGATGTGTAAGCTTCTTAATAAGGATCCCTAAGGCAAGAATGCCTATCCACTCTTACGGTAAAAGGGATAAGAGAATTGGAAGGTAGACACAAGTTTCAGCAAGTAAAAGAAGCAAAGTGAAGGAGGGTACGAGGTACCCAGTTAATGAAGATTAACAGTATTTACAATTCATGCAGAGAAATATAAGCATTTTGAGCTACCTTCAACAGTAACAGAGGTATGTACAATTGGCCACACCCATCTCAGTTATGCCTTATGGGGGCTAACAGAAGTAGTATAAGAGAAGGACGGATATCAGGATCCGGCTGGGGTTAGAGTAACCCAGAATGGTGAATGTATTATTTATGTTAATTGACATTTCCGAAGGATATTGCAAATGTGCTAATAGATCTCCTTGTGAGACACCCAGATGGTGCACTCTAAAATAGTACAGCTAGATATGAGTACTACAAAGATAGGCACTGGAAGCCTTGAAAGGATAAATATTACCTTAGTATGGCTCTCGTCCCTAGTAGGGAAAGAATGTTAGGCAATTCGAAGAACCAGTGGATGGAACAAGGGGAGCTAAAAGCAAAAGAATATTTTGTTGAAGTTTTCAAAATAAAGTGATAGAAAGAAATGTTAGCAGGGGAAAAAAAAGAGCTAATGAAACATTATGAGTAAGATGTGATACATAGATGACGACGGAAGATTAAAAAAAAGAAAAATGAAATGAATAACAGTATTATAGAGTCTATAGTCAAGTAAAGGAAAGGACGAGAAGTAACGGGCCTTGAGACAACAAAAGAGTATAGGCCATAAAGTCATATCCTCATTTCAAGAAATAAGCTCGTGACTCCAACATGACTACCAGAAGGAAAAGTTAGACTCCAGAGTAATAGAAATTAGTATGGGCTGGTGAACAAGATAAACTAAACATGAATTAGGGACTGAGTAATTTGATAATAGTCAGTATCGTGAGATTTTCAGATTTCATTCTGGCGATAATAGAATGGACGACAGAAGAAGATTCATGAGAAATTCAGAGAATGGTCTTTCAGGAAGACACTTCCCTAAAGTAATCAATGCGAGCAAAGTTAAGCTTAAGGAACTGTATATACCAGTTATACTAAGTGTCACCCTTGTGAGTAAAGAACTTTATTATCCTTAGTATAGAAGGATTACAGCAAGGTAGGAAAAGGTCATCGATGATGTGAAAAGACGCCAAAGATGAAAATGTAAAACATCTATAGGTAGATCGTCGTGGCTCCAACTCTTAGTACTCCCCTAAAGGGGCGAATATGGAGTAATATGGCATTAAGTCATAATTAAGTGGTTCTAGTAATTATGGAATAGTAAAGGAAGAATGCGATAAAAATGAGAAAGGAATGAGATTGGACTTATCTAAATCCTACCGATATTCTATGATTCCAGAACACAATGCAAGCATGACGTCAAGGAAAGGAAGTAAGGGCTCTTGCCCGGGATGTTATGGGTAAATAAGGAACCAGTGCAAGAGGTAAGTTAAGACAAAGGAAATAACCCAAGAAAGATTATGCGGAATATTGATATGAGAATGGGCCAATGAGTAGTTAGTAATTGATTCGGGAAGAGCCTAGTTATGGATAGACAAGAGGATACAGACAAATCAGCAGATCATGCGAGATAAACATAGTGAACCCCAACATAGTGAATTCAGTCTCGCAGTTATGATATTGTAATCTTTGAGAAATATTTAGATAGCAGTGGGGTAGTTAAAGGTACCATATGAGTGTTATGGAAATAAAAGAGAGTGCCACTGGGAAGACAGTCAAAATATCAGTTCAGAAGCAACCCTACAAGTACAAGGGCGTGGAGGTAAGTAACTAAGGATAATTATAGGTGAGTACGAACATCAAACATTTTGTCGGGTAAATGATATAACAAGCTTGTAACTTTACAAGAGCTAGCAGGTCTCCCTAAGTACTACAACGAAAGACTAGCTGGGGATATAAGGAAGAAGGCTTCAACCTAAGCATAGTGACCTAAAAGAGGAAATGGTCTTATAGCAACAGTCTCACAACAACATTGTATGCACTCCATAAGAAAGTGGCACCTATCATGGCTAATGAACGGAAAAAAAAATTAAAAGGTGATATTCAAGATCATATGGGTTGTATGGAATTCCAATATGTGTGGGCATTAAGATAAGCCAAGTATCCATGCAACAAGTGGCAGAACGACCAGGAAAAGTGATTGCTTGCATTTAAAGAAAGTTGAGAAGGAATGAAAGGAATTATTCGATCAATGATCCAGAGATAATTACATTATGAATGCACCGAATATTTCGGAGTATTATCCATGCAGCATATATGTTAACAATTATATAGCCATAGAAGATTTTGGTATAAGTTAAAAGAAAGAATTGAGCCCATGTCATAGACAAAGAATTGAATTGTTAGGAGATAGTATCATGAATATTCCATAGCGCCCATGATAGGCTGAAAGTAATAACTAATACCATGAGCCGCAGATCGGAAGATAGCTTAAGCCTACATAAAGATTGATCAGAGGGAAGAGGAAACTAAAGAGTTACATCAACTAAGTAAATCAGGAGTTTGATTATTGGACCTAGAAAATTATAGAAATCGTGATTGAGAATAGAGAAGGATCACTCTTAATATCAGGGGTGCAAGAGAGATAGTACAGTAGCCATATTCTATAACGGCTCTATGATGAAGTCAGTTAGAAGAGTACCAACCTCATAAGAAGTCAGTATGAAGCTCCCACTGAATTGTGTATGCACCAGAGGTGCGAGTATTATAATAGAGCTTCAAGTTGTGGATGTGAATCATACCTTTGTGGAAGGGAGGTCATGAAAGAGATAGAAGATGCGATGCGAGATTTTAAGGTAAGCAAGGTAAAGGTGAACAATGTACGAGATACTCAGATGCAGAAGGTTGTGAATAGTCCATACTTCGGATAAAAGGCTAGAAGCGCGGGGATTCTGTATCCAGGAATAATAGCGGCATCGTCAGTAGCATATCTTCCAGCCTATAGTTTCTACGTACCGAGAAATCTAGCCAAGAAAGTAAAGAAGAATTAGAGAAGATGTGATGTTTCTCTTGATGTTCCAGAATAACATAAGGAAATATATGGTGCAAGCAAGTTGAAGGAAGGTTACGAATAGTATAAATAGATACGTATAGGTCGCAAGCTAAAGTATAGTAAAGTGACAAGGTTTTATGACAGAAGTAAGGATGAGAAAGGGCGAGTGAGAAGGGGACGAGAATAGATAAGTCCTCAGGATTAAGCCCATGAAAACAAGAGAGCTAATAGTTTCTCTAAGTTATAAAAAGTTCAGTATAGCCTGAATGAACTCAAAAAGAATCTAAGACTAATAGCATCTAGAAGAAATGGAATGTTGCCTTGGTAGTAAAGTGAGGGTGTGATTGTGATAGATAAAGGATGGCGTTGGGCCTTCGATTGAGTAATGACTTGAAGAGGATTTCATGAATTGTACGGGATTAAAATACCCATGTAAGGTAAGTCATATTGGGATGCTATAAAATACGGTTATGAAAGTATAGTATCGCCCTAGGTGGATCAATCACGTGAGCGCTCAAGTTATCAGTGGTAGATGATAGATCAACATTAAGGTGAATCAACAATGGATGGACAAAAGTCACAAAGTATGAGGTGAGATTAGGTCGTCATTCTTAAGATAAACAGTTATGAGGAAGCATTAAAGGACATAGATTTATACATATGGGATGAACGTAAGCTGGAGTTTGGTAGCAGACCTCAGTAACGATAAATCGAGGTAAGATTTATGGTATATTATGACCTACTTAGATGCAGTAAAGTCATACGGATAGATAATCGCGCCTATGAAATAAGATATAACAATATTCGTAAGTTCGACAAAGTACCGAGCGAAGAACTTCATTGTACATATAGATGCCTAGAGGGACATCTTATTAAGCTATGTATATGTTCACAAAATGAGGCCTAGGGATTGGCTAAAAGAATGAGGAAAAAGGAGAGAAGAGTCGCATAGGCGCACTTACAAAGTCAGAGTCGTACAGGCTACATGATAAAGATAGCTACAGTTACAAGATTGGAATGATTCCGACCACGAGTCGTGGTGTGAGAAGGAGGCCAAAATGGGGGAATGCCCTGGCATTTGGGATTCATTCACAGAACAGTTGCCTAGATAGCAAGAGAAGTACTAAAGTATTCGCAAGAGCTATAGGTTATGAAAATGATAAGTGCATCAGTCAACATTCGAGGACGAATATTCCAAAGGGGAGAATGATGTTACATCCCGCATTTTCGTATGTTAAAGTTTCGTCGTAAGTTAATCGACGTAAAATTCGGGAATGGGGTTATTTTGAAATTACAAGCATTATGTTATTTCAAACACCTGATGAGTAAATTCGTGAAAGAGAAAGGGTAAGCAAATCGAAGAAAAGGAATTTCATCAAAGTTTGACATTTTGAGATAAAATACGGCTCTAGCTAAAATACCCGGTATTTATGGACTAGTGCCATACAAGGTACCATATGGCCATGATAGTAAGGTGTATAAAGTATAATAAAAGTGAGTAGTATTTTACTGAATTTGAGATAATTCTTAATTATGTGAATATTTGATTAATTGTGGATTTTTGGGGAAAGATTAGCAATTAAAAGAAATTAGTGGATAAATCTTTTGGATAAGCCCTTGAACTTTAACGTGGCAGCAAGTGAGGAAGGGGCTCAAAGCCCAAAATGTGACTCTTAAGTGCATAATATAAGGTGGCACATTTAGAAAGTGTTATGGCCAAGTCATCTTTCAAGTGGGGCCCACAACCACATTAATAAAAGGCTTCCCTAATTCAATTCATTAAAGGGAGATACTATTTTGCAAAGTGACGGATGAGAGCCACAAAAAAAAAGTCATACGAGACTTCACAATATTCATAGCAGCGTAACAAGCTTCGGCAAAGCTAATGTTGCAATAGCAACGAAATTAATTCAAATATTTCATTCGAAGTCTGCCTAATGTTATCGCTACATGTGATTTTGATTCTAAGGGAGTACGGTACAATCTTTCTTAAGAATATCATACGGATTTCTCCTGACTTCGATCCGTCGTTACGTGTTGTCGCAATTTACGTGTGTTAGAGGGATTGTCAAGAGAGTCGGCTTAGGTATGTTAAGGCTAAACCCTTCCTTCATTTTGGCATGATCTTGTAATTACATGTGTTTGATAACGAGGCATAAAGAGAAGTTCATGCTCCCGAATTTATATACATTATCCTAGTCTCATAAATTATAGTATTCTCCTTGTCGGGACTTCATATTTAATTGAGTATTGTCTTCTTCCAGTCAAGAGAACAGAGAGCCTATATATACAATATTATAGTATTTTCATTACCATCGAGCTATAATTTATGGGTAGGCCCCTATTGGGCAACCTCTGATCAGATGTTAAGTTATATACCGAGCCTACTGTGGCCAAGCGCCTATGAGCGATCCCAGTTGGCCGAGATACAGAGCCTAGTATGGCCGAGCGCCAATGAGCGAGCCTACTATGGCAGAGCAGTTATATATATACTGAGCCTTATAGGGCCGGATAGCTATTTTACTTACAATATTGAGAGAGTTGAGTCAGTATCAGCAAGTAAGCACATCTTCAGATTATCTTTGACTCCTAGTTACTTTCAGTTATTATATTATCAGTTCAGTTTCAGCTTTTAGTATATTGCCTTACATACTCGGTACATTAGTTCATACTAACGTCCCTTTTCTGGGGGCGTTGCATTTCATGTGTGCAGGTTCAGACAGACAGACGAGTAGACCTCCTCATTAGGTGTTGCCCAAGTTCAGCTTGATCGATAAGCTCCATGTTCTTCGGAGTTTTCGGGTCTAGATCTTTATGTACATCTTGTGTATATATGTATATATGTTATGAGTAGGTCGGGGCCCTTTTTCGATCACAGTATATCCATCAGTAGAGGCTTGTAGACATATCCTGTCATTTAGTGTACTATGTTGGGCTTGTAGGCCTTTTATGTATATTTTGTTGGTTTGCCAGCCGTAGTAGTTATGACGGCCTTGTCGGCCCAGCTTTATATTGATGTTTAATCAGCATTCGTAATTGTCTTGCAATGTGGCCCATGGCAAAGTATGACACTATATGTTCAGAGTCTGTTAGTCGCAAGTTGGTACGCAAGGATAGGTGAGGCATCGGGTGCCGGTTTCGCCCCCTAGGTTCAGGGCGTGACAAGACCACTCCTTTCAGACGGTAGGCGTCCAACTCCACTCCCTCTGTCTCAATAGCGCGCATAACCCGGAGAGTCTTATGCATCTCATCAATGAAGTCATGTGGGTCCTCCTCGGGATTAGCACCCGTGAACACCGGAGGATCCAACTGCAAAAACCTGTTCACCCTGGAACTACTAGAATCCCCTTGCTAGCTAAAGGATGTAGGTGCAACATTTGACCTTTGTGCCTGAGAAGCCACTATCTGAGTCAACATCTGAATAGCTTCCCTAAGTTCCCCATCAGAAATTCCAGAGCCGGAAGCTGGGGTTGGAGGTGGAATCGGAATTTCAGGTGGAGGAACCGTCGCACACTTAGTAGGTGTAGAAACTGGTGTGGCCTGGGCCGGTGTAGTGGAATCAGGTAGTGTAGCAGTCGGGGGATTATCCTCACCCCTCGGGTGTTCACCTGCTTCATCAAATAAAGGGTCAACTTCCACACCTAAGGCGGCGTTGGCTCCTTGGCTAGCTCTTGCTCTCTTCTTAGGTGCCATATACTGAAAGTTAAAGGAATGCACGAGGTAGAGGAGGAACAGTTGCACAATTAGTTTTATCGCACAATCTAGAATATCAAAGAAGGGTATTTTTCCTAAATGTCCAAGTAGCCTCCAACTTATAGATGTGGTCGACAACACACCGATAAGAAGGACTCTACTAGACACGGCTCCAAGACATCCTAGGATACTTTAAAACCTTAGGCTCTGATACCAAGTTTGTCATGCCCATCCTCGGAAAGCGCGACCAGTGCTCAACCGAGTGAACCCGGCCGAGCAAGCCTGTTAGATACTTTCTACCCAATTAACCCATGATCAAGAGAAGACGTGATTTCATTAATTATACAGTAGGAGTCTCATTCATACAATCCTAAATCATTTCATTATTCATTGCGCTTTTAAGTCCCAAAATACACATTTCTTAAAGTTCAAGTGGAACAAGTGATCAAACACAACATGACTTGTTTAACATTCCCAATACCCATATACAACCCACATAGTGTCTATGGAGCCTCTAAAGATACAAAAGAGAGTAAAGATGGTGCCGGAAATAAGGCCCCGGTTATACCTCAAAAGTGACCATAATATAAACAAAAGGTACAATACATGACCCCGGAATGAAATGGGGCTCACCGAGTCCGCTGAGAAAAGAATGCAGCACTATCTGTGATCACTTTGTCTGCTATGTAACCACTTGCATCCATTTAAAGATGCAGCACCCCCGGCAAAAGGGACGTTAGTATCGTCCAATAGCACTAGTATGTATAGCTAAACACCAACTTAATAAAATGAATAATAATACAAGAGGAACAGTCGGTTATTCAATAAGGACTTCAAATAATAGTGAAACAACAAGTTAAGGATCATATACATTTTCAAGACAATTTCCATATTACTAGGTTGGGTGACCTTTAGTACCGATGTTCCACAATTCACAATACCTCCGTATTCTTACACGGAGTCCGATATCGGCCCGATCGGCTAGGCCGTCTCATCTGAGATATTACCACAATTTCATTATAACTTTCCAACACAGTACCACCATGTGTGCGGCATGGCGTCCGATCACGGCCCTATCAGCTAGGCCATCTCATTTGAGACATCAACTCTTTTTATAATTTCATCAACAATACCACCATTTTTCTTACACGGAGTCCGATCTCGGCCCGACCGGCTAGGCCGTCTCATTTGAAACATTACGTTTTTCAGTCAATCATCTCACATCGTACTTCTTTCATGTACTTTCGATTCATTGAAACTAGTGATTACGAATACAAAGTCATTTTTGGCACTTGGCCGTATTTCATAGTTCCAGACCCCATTTTCACATTCCAACATTATTATTATCAACAACAAAAGGCTTCCCATTCAAGACGTTAAATTTATATATGAGCAATTTGGGAGTCTCAGGCACATAGAGGTTTTTCATACAATTGGCATAACAACCTTTATTTTGATCTTGACATGAAGTCTTAACATTGATAGCACATATTCCACATTTCGAACGCATCCTCAAATAACAAGATATCATGATGGAGCATTTAGAATAAAGATTGAAC
Source organism: Nicotiana tabacum (assembly GCF_000715075.1). Taxonomy (NCBI): domain Eukaryota; kingdom Viridiplantae; phylum Streptophyta; class Magnoliopsida; order Solanales; family Solanaceae; genus Nicotiana; species Nicotiana tabacum. The sequence continues at coordinate 58,532,322 of NC_134081.1, read as the reverse complement.
TTACATCCTTCAACGCAACCACATTAGAAATCGCTAATTCTATAATGATCAAGGGGTTACTCCAATTACATGAACACGTGGGGTTCGATTCTAAGAAGAAGAGGGTTTAGCCAACATACCTCAATTGAGCCTCTTAAAACTCTAAGATATTCTGGACTATTAGAAACTTCAATCTATTTTAGCAATATAACAAAATTGAACCAAAATTAGGAAGATGAACATGATTTTAGCTCATTTGAGCATATTATCAAACATTAGGTGTGCATCAATGTTTTAAAGCCCTTTTTGTGAAAGATTCAATCATTCCCCAATCCATTCCCTATCATTTTTAGCTCACAATCTTCCCACATACTACAAGGATACATGCATGCAAGGTAAGCACTCCCATCCCCATGAATTACCTTACTAATGGCCCATTCTAGTTACATTTTGAAATTAAGAGTTTGGGTGATAGAATCTTACCTCTTAGGAAGAAGACCTAGGTGCCTCTCTTGATAATCTTCAAGATTTTAAGTGAGAATTGAAGAGCAATGTGATGAAGATTACTTCCTCCCTCTAGGACCCTCTCTCTCACTCTAAAAATATCAGAAAATATGATTAAAATAGTCTATGGGGTTTGTTTTAACGGAATGGGGTAGGGTTTAAAATCCCCAAAAATGAAGCTTCGGAACAGGTTCTGCGGTCGTATATGCGATCACATAGTGGTTATGCGGTGCACGAAATGACCGCGAAATTGGGGTGCCAAACTGGAAATGAACTGACCCAGTCTGCGGTCACTATGCGGCCCGCAGACCTATTCTGTGGTCGCATAGTGGCCGCGAAATTGACATCCAAATTGGCCCAATTAACTGCCTCACTCTGCGGCCATTATACTGCCTTGCTTTGCGGCCCGCATAGTGATTCTGCGATCACATAATAGACCGCAGAAATGCGTTTTTCTTCCAAAAAATTTCCTTTACTCTTCGGTGAATTGTTCAACCCAAAAAGTCCGAGCCTTCTATAATACACAACACGTAAAATCAATTCGGCACCACAAAAAATGATTTTTTTCTTTTGTAAAATTTTACGGGGCCTTACACAGTGAGCACGGGTGTTACTATTGAGGGATGGATTTCCCTGGACATGGATTTGTCTGAAGTACTTACTACTTGGAGATGGATTTCTCCACAGGGTTGGATTGCCCTTTTTCCTCGGTACTGGGTGACTTATAGTCAGTGTTGTATATGTTCTGGGATGGATTTCCCTGGGCCATATACAGTACCGAGTGGTTGAGCATGATGAGTGGAAAGTGAGAAGCAGTGAGATTGAGTACTCTGAGAGTGTGAGTACATGATTCATCTCTGAGATACATGGCATTGGCATGCACACATGACATGCATGCATAGAGACGCATTTTTCATCATGTTGTACAGTATCACGTCATTCATGACCTTTATCCACATTGATATGTGAACATAGAGAGGTATTTCACCCTTGCTATCTGGAAAAAAAATGAAACATCTTACTTGTTTTGGAAATGAGTTATGGAAAGATTTACATTTTTCAAACTATCTCATACTTTTCAACGATTTAAAGGATTTGGGTTTTCACTGTTATTCTTGAAAAGTGGAACTATTTTCGGAAAATTGTGATAAAGTTAAGCATTTTATTTCTAAATTGTTTCCTTATTTATATGCTCTACATTGTTATAAATAGTCGTTGGCTATTGGTATTGGACCCGACCATATTTCAGCTCGTCACTACTTTCAACCTAAGATTAGGTTTGTTATTTATTGAGTACATGGGGTCGGTTGTACTCATACTACACTTCCTGCATATTGCGTGCAGATTTCGGATGTCGATGTTGCTGTGTTCGATGGGAGCTGGATTGGAAGACGTACATGTGTCCCGCCTCTTGTTCATGGTAGTCTTAGATTTTAAAACTCTATTTATGTACTTTTCAAACAAAAAGTGTATTTAGTTCATATCAGCTTTGTAAACTCTATTCTTAGAACCTCATGATTTGTACTACCAGTCCTTGGGGAATGTATAAGATTCAGATAATTTTTTTGTTTAATTGTCTTATTAAAAAGTTAATTTAAATTTGATAGTTATTAGTTGGCTTACCTAGCGGGTTGGGTTATGTACCATCACGACTAGTGGATTTTGGGTCGTAACACACTTGATTTTTCATGGTTTTTTCCTTTTCTAAAGACATTAAAAGCGAGATGTTTTGGATTGGAAGAAAGAGAAAATAACGCCGTAATAAGGAACTTAGGTCATATTCTCAACAATGGGGCTCCTTTAATATGCTAGAATTCGTATAGGTACATAATAAAAGGCTAATGGCGACGATAATTACAAAAACTCTGCCTCAGTTCCAAGCAAGTTGAGATCAGTTATATGAATCTTCACTTTACATGTCACACAATTTAACCTCTTCTTATAAATCTAATAATATTAAGAATTAAATTAAAAATAAAATAAAAAGAAGAAGTACTATAAGGGGCAGTCTGGTGCACTAAGCTCTTGCTATGCGTGGGGTCAGAGGAAGGCCCGGATTATAAGGATCTATTGTACGCAGTCTTACCCTGCATTTCTGCAAAAGATTATTTTCAAGGCTCGAATTCGTAACCTCATGGTCACATGGTAACAACTTTGCCAGTTACGCAAAGGTTCCACTTCAGAAGAAGTACTATAATTTATCTATATTTTCTACTTGCTTATAAATGTCTGGCATCAATAGAAGACTCGTGGAAAATATTGGACCTAAAGTAAGCGTATTCATCTGAGGTCAGTGTATGACATGATCAAACTATCTCAAGTGAAATTCTCTTTTTTTATCATTAATGTATGTTATTTGCACCTTTCGTGAATAATGTGATTATTTTTATTCTTACCTAATCTTATATGGATAGACATCTATCTTAGCATCCTCGTCTTTATAATATCGGATATGTTAAACTTTAGAGGCCCAACATTTTCTCCACTTATACAACATTGTGTTGGTCTTGATAATAGAGACCGATGACACAGAACATAATTAATTATTGGTGAGGAAGTGTTTAGGTAAAAGTACAAAAAATGATCAAGACAAACATCATAATAAATCTTGAATGAGACTAGTCTGGCAAAGGAAGGGGACTTTGGTCAATGTAGAAACTAAAAACAAAGGATAAGATGCAGTATTGGTTCGAGAATAACAAAGGTCATATCTCATGTATGCTTCTGAATATCTTCTGATTCATTATAGAATTATCCGAATTAGTAAAAGATGAATGGATCAGAGTAATATTACAATTGTCTATGTCCCACGGTGATCCAAACTGTTTATTCATAAAACGGTACAATTGAATTTATAATGTGGTTTATAAACACGTGAATTAAATTGATTCGAGAAAATAAAATAATGAAAAATAAAATAAAATAAGAATAAGAATAATTGAAGAAAAAACGAGTGTGGGCCTTGAATTGAACTTCTCCGGAAACAAGAATAATATCAAGAACTAAATTCTGGTAGAAGAGGTTTAGCAGAAAAAGAGGGTAATATTAGCCTTTTTTTCATACAAGTATTTCGTATCTATCAATAAGTACGAATTTTCGTATTTATAGCTAAATTAGGGGAGACAAGATCCTCAAATCAAGCTCCTTCTTAAGCTGAATAAAGACTCATCTTGATAGCTGCATAACGGTTGAGTATAAATGCTAGGATTCTCTGTAACGGTTGCTCCTTTAATGTTGCCTTCTTCAACCGGTACTTTACTTTCAAATTTTTCTGTCCAATTTTAATGTCATCGAAACTCTTACGACATTGGTTACGTGCTTATATCCGGTCTGAGCTATTTGCTGACTCATATTCTACCTGTCTTTACTGCCACATGTTAACTCGACTAACGTCTCCTGTTATTCGTTACATTTACCTCGTACACCAGCATAAGTGGACAACATATTCTTCATTGGAAGAAGAAACCAAATTCGTATGTGTAATAAATCAGGATAATTCACATCCCTGGAAGAATTCCTTAATCGCAGTTGTCACATCATCAGCAATAATATCCCCACAAGTATGGAAAAATGCTTTTGTGAAACCATATGGGCCACTGGCACTCTTTTTGTTCAACTCAAAACTGCTTGCTTGACTTCATCAACTGTGGACAATGTTGTCGCTGCTGTGTTCTGCTCTTCACTAATCATTCCAGGCACAATGATAAATGATACTCCCTCCGTTTCAATTTAGATGAGTTAGTTTGACTCGGTACAGAGTTTAACAAAAAACAAAATTTAAAACTTGTGGTCTTATAAACTCAAGGGATAAAAGTTTGGTGGAGCCATAACATTTGTGTTATTATAAAAGTTTCTCACTAAGGATAAAATGGGTAAAATAAAGAGTTTAAAGTTGAATTATTTTTAAATTTAGAAATATATCATTTATTTTGGAACAGATTAAAAAGAAAAATATCTCATCTAATTTGAAAAAAAAAAAAGAGTATCAAAGTTACGATTATCATCTATCCTTTCTTTGAAAAATGCTGGTGGAAAAAGTTAATTGCTTTATTTGCCATTATCCGTTATTTTCAACCATTCTCCATTAGCTTTGAACACGGTAATATTTGACAATTCTCTATATTTTGACAGTAGTTTAACCTCATTCTCAAGTATTTTTGAATAGTTTAGTGGTTAAAACTCACCAAAAATGTGCCTAATTCATGCTCTTTGGTTGATAGGGAGTTAAAAGAAGAATTGAAGGAATTTTTGAAGTTTTTGGACGAAAATATGCTCAAATTGAAGAAAAAGACAAAGTGCAAAAACAGTGCATTTTCCCTCTAATGTGCGCTCATCTAGATAAGGTCAAAGGTAGAGTGTGCGGTGCGCCTGGCGCGCGAGCAGAAATTACTGGGCGAAAATTATAAGGATATTTTGGTCTTTGAAGCAAATATTACACGATATAAAAGCTTCTTTTTGCCTCCCCAACCACTATCTCTGCCTAGAAAAAAGAGAATATTACTTTCGAAGCAAGTAAGGGCTTGGTAGAGTCCAAAAACCATCCTAATCGAAGATTTGAAGAGTTTCTCTCAAATTTTCTTATTTTTTATTTCTTATGGAGATTATTTTGAGAATAGTCATTAAGTTTTTTTAGTATAAACATGAGTAGCTAAATTCTCTATCTAGGATATTGATGAACCCGTTGTTGGGTGGTTTTGAATAAATATTATTGAATAGTTGATACTTATTCTATTTGTTTGGCTGTGGTTTTAATGAATTCAATTATTTGAGCTCACAATTGTTGATGCCATATTTCTCATTATTCTTAGGAAAGGTCGACAAGGTTGGGTCAGTCAATCAACAGTAGTTGAATTAAGGAATTACTTAACCCGATTTAGAATTGTTATGGGGACATCATGATTCGACTATGACCTAGAATTGGACGAGTTTATTGTCTTGATTATTTTGGAAAAAATAGTTGACGATTGGCGTCGTTAGTAGTTGGGAAACTCTAGCGAACAATTTAGGTCCAAGGTTGATAGAATAATGTCAAACAAAGTTTCAGAATTTCACTTAGAGTTAGCCCGGCAATTGGGGAATTCTCTACCTTATGTCTTTTTATCATCTACAAATTTCTTAAGTTATTCTCAATTTCTAGTTTATTTTGTTGTTAGTTAGTCGAATCTAATTCATTAGTTAATATCCATAAAATCCAAGTATATTTGTCTTTTTTGCTCAACTTAGATTATTTAGTGATTGAGTCAACTAGAACACTTCATAGCTCCATGTGAGATTCAATTCCGACTCATAGTTGGGTAAATTATATTACATACGACCGTAGCATATTTCTTATCGGAGTGTGTTTTGGACGATTAATTTTGGCGTCGTTGCCTGGGAGCTAAAAATTTAAGTTTTAGTTGATAAAATAAAATTGCTAAGTGTCTAAAGTTTAACTTTTTTATTATAAATTGCCAAGTGTTTTGGTTGTTTGGGAAATAAGCGTACGTTCTTTGGTCCAAACTTGTGAATATTTGTATAATCATTTTTCTTATCTTTGTTTATTTTTCTTGTTTATTTTTTTAGTTTTTGAAAATGGCATTACATAATGAAAATTGTTCGGATGGTAGTTATTCATACTTTGATGACCCTTGTCCTTATTGTGGAGGACCACACTCATGGCAACGTTATTTAAATTCTCCAGGGGGCGGATTGTGCACACAATCTCAAACTTATGAGTGGAGTATATGTGATAGGTGTGGTGGTCAAAATGATCACTTAGGCAATTGTGTTTGTTTGTCCTTCTCTTCCTCAAACCCCCACTATGACGATTCTACTTTTGGTTTTGACATATATAGGGTTTTGAATGTGGAAGAAAATGAGCATGGGCAAAATGGAGAGTTCAAACTCATGATGAAGTGCCTATGTGAAGAAGGAAACCAAGAGCAAAAAGCCTTAGAGGTGATCTTGGAAAATAGTCTCCAAAATTATTTTGGAGCTTGACTTAAGAATTAAACATCCACCAACCGACTACATGCTTATTGGTGATGCCGAAAGAAATAAAATTAGAGTTAACCGGCATACTTGAAAATAGGATTGAAATTGACTCTAGTTCGGGGGGAAAAGAGGATGTCAAGATTCTGGCAAAATTGTAATTTAGAGGCTTGATGTCTCATTCCTAGCATGTTTCGACATTGGAGTTGTGTGGTGATATGGGAATTGAACCACATGAATCAATGAGTTGTTGCAAATAGGAAAGGCAAGAGCCGTACATTTTGAGGTTTGAAGGCACAAGACGACAAAATGACATTCCTCACATGAAAGCCAAGAAATGCAAAATAAAGCAAAATATATTCGGCTTTTTCATTTACTTATCACCCTCCTGCCGCTCGTGGTCACAAACTTGAGTCCAAGCTAGGATACCAATTCATATCCTACAAGTGGAGATAAAAGTGGTTAAATTGACTCGCGTTGTGTAACGACCCGACCGGTCATTTTGCTTTCTAGAATCCCGTTCCCCTAAATAAGACCCCCCTCCCCCCCCCATGTGCTTTTACTGTTTTATCACTTGCGGGGTGTCACAACCCAAATTTTCCTCTGTAAGATATCGTGATGGCATCTAATGTTAGGGACTAGTTAAGCCTAACACTTACTGAATTAGTGGTGACTCAACCAACAAGTATTAAATATGAAATAAAAATTTCCTACAATCCCAAAACTGGTAGTACAAGTCACAAGCTCTACAGAGTTTTCTAGAAAATCTCTAAGTACAATTGTTCCAGAATAGAATCAAACAGTGCAAAGAAAATATCAGAAGGTGACTATAAGGCTTGCGAACGTGACAGCAAGTGTACCTTGAGTCTCCACAGAGATGCACGATTAGATAACAGGAATATCAACAACTCTGGGGTACCTGAATCTGCACAAAAATGTGCAGAAGAGTAGCATGATCACACCACAATGGTACCTAGTAAGTATCAAGTCTAACCTCGGTGGAGTAGTGACGAGCCCAGGTCAAGACACCTACCAGACGTATAAATCTGTACAAAATATTACATAAAGCTAACAAGGAAATAATATCAATGTAAGGCCAATAATAGAAGAATTTTCAATTCAAATCAACAATGAGAACAATGAAAACACGGATGGCAATGAGGTTTTGAAATGAATTGAGACACTTAGTCTCATAATTGAAAACTTAAGTTGGAAAAGAGTTGACCGGATATTGGGTTATGTGTAAACGACCTCGGATTTGAATTTTGATGATTCCAATAGTTTCGTATGGTGATTTTGGACTTAGAAGCGTGTCCGGAAAATTATTTGGAGGTCCGTAGTAGAATTAGGCTTGAAATGGCAAAAGTTAAATTTTGGGAAGTTTGACCGAGTGGTTGACTTTTTGATATCGGAGTCGGAATCCGATTCTAGAAATTGGAATAGGTCCATAATGTGAAATGTGACTTTTGTAAAAAATTTGAAGTCATTCTGGATTGATTTGACGTGTTTTGGCACAAGATATAGAATTTGAAAGTTCAAAGTTCATAGATTTTGATTTGAGGTGAGATTCGTCGTTTTGATGTTGTTTGATGTGATTTGAGGCCTCGAGTAGGTCCGTGGTATATTTTAGGACTTGTTGGTGTATTTGGTTGAGGTCCAGGGGGCCTCGGGTGAGTTTCGGATGGTTAACGGATCAAATACAGACTTAAGAAAAAATTTTGCCGGAAAAAGTCATTTCTATGGCCCACTATGCGGTCGCAGAATCACTTTGCGGACCGCATAATGGCCGCAGAGTGAAGCAAGTGAGGCGAGTTAAGAGATCAGGTTTGCGGCGCATTATGCGATCACAAACCAGTTCTGCGGTGCATTATGCGACCGTAGAACAGGTCTGCGGGCCGCATAATCACCGCAAACCCAACCAAGCGACCCCCATTTTTGGAGCTTCAATTATGCGGTCAGTTTGCGGACCGCATACGTGTTATGCGATCGCATAACTGTGTCAGGGATTCCATTCTTTCTAATTTTTGACCCGATCGAGCTTCGATTGATAGCCTTTGAAGCTCATTTTGGAGCAAAAATCTGACATATTTAGAGAGAAGAGAGAGGAATAAGCTCAAGTACTTTGTTCATCAAGATCTTGTTCAATCTTTGAAATCCAACAAGGAAATATCACAAGATCTTCACCCAAGAGATAAGGATCTAACCCCTAGTCTTAAATTTCGAGTTTGATTAAAAATGGATGATTAAGAGTATGATTCTTGGGTGTAAGAGTATTATTTATATGTATCAATAAGGTTTATGGAAAGATTGTTGACTTCAAATGGGTAAAGATTGGGTTGAAAATGGTAAAAATCTTCGAAGACTTTAATTGAAGATTTGAGGATCGAGTTGATGTCGGAATTTGGTGAAATTTATATGGTTGGACTCGTAGTTGGATGGGCGTTCATATTTTATAACTTTTGTCGGGTTCCGAGATGTGGGCCCACGGGCGATGTTTGAGTTAATTTTGAATTTTTATTGAAAAATTAATATTTTCTTATGGAATTAATTACAATAATTGGTATTGACTGAATCGAATTAATTGTGGCTACGAGGCTTTCGGAGACCAATTCATGAGGCAAAGGCATAGTGGAGTACAGAATTACATGGTTTGAGGTAAGTAACACTGCTAAACTTGGTTCTGAGTGTATGAATCCTCGAAATTTGGTATGATATAAATTATTTGGAGGTGACACACACGATAGGTGACGAGCATGTGGACGTGCACCATAGAAATTGTGTCTTGAATAAATCCTGTGGAGTTGTAAAATTAATAAATCATGTTATTATCTGAACATGTCCCACGTGTTAGAGAAATTTAGCTGAGGCTCTTATTAAATATCGTGTTTAGGCTATGTGCCAATATTTTGGGACCCATGGGTTCGTGTTCCTGTTGAATTAATTATTTTAAAAATATACATTTCACACTCAGTCATATTCGTCAATTGTGAGGAGATCGAGCTGCACGCCACAGCAGGTCATATTGGCTTTATATATGTTATCATTAAATGGATCGGGGTTGCCCGCCTGCACCATGCCAGAATGGCTTTATACATTATTATTATATGGATCAGGGTTGTCCGCCTGCAGCAGGCCTTATAGGCTTTACTATTTTATGGATCGGGGTTGCCCGCCTGCAGCGGGCCTTATATGCTTTGTTATTATACGGATCGGGACTGTCCGCCTGCAGTATGCCATATAGGCTTTATATCACGCTTGGACTGAAGGAACCCCTCCGGAGTCTGTACAACCCCCAGTGAGCGTAGATGATTATATATATTCGGGATGGATTTCCCAGGGTATGGACTTGCCTTACTTATATTATATTGTAATGAATTTACCTGGACATGGATCTTGTCCGTATCATTTACATTTGGGGATAAATTACCCCAAGGCTGGATTGGCCTTATACGGTACTGAGTGACTGACTGTCAGTCAATGTGTAATTATATACGGGTTGGAACATCCCTGGGCTAGATAGGCCATAAACAGTACCGAGTGACCGGATAATTTATGACCAGTATTTACATGAGGTCTTTCTACTGAGATGTCATATTCCACATATCATGCAGTATTGATCTATTTCACTTGTACTGAGTTTAACTGTTGAACTTGAAAGCATGCCTACAGTTTTGTACCATTATTTATACTGGACTGTACCTGTAGAGCTCGTCACTACTTTCAGCCCATAGGTTAGTCTTGTTACTTATTGAGTTAGTTGTACTCATACTACACTCTGCACCTCGTGTGCAGATCTAGGTGCTCCCGGATACGGCGGCTGCTAGATTTCGAAGTTAATTCTATTGGGGGCTATCAAGGTAGCTTCTTGACGTCCGAAAACTTGATTTCTTTCCTATTTAATAATTGCACTATTCTATATTTTCAGACAATGATTTTTATCCGTTAGACTTTGTATTCATATTAGATGCTCATGTACTCAGTGACACCGGATTTTGGGAGTGTTATATTTGAAACTGTGAGTTTCTTCTGCTGAATTTAATTATTATGTTTTCAAATTTAAAAGATATTGTAGTTTATTGAGATTGTTGGCTTACCTAGTATTGAGATAGGCTCCATCACGACATGTGAAATTTTGGGTCGTGACACTCAGAGTTGTTGATATTCCTGTTATCTGACCGTGCATCTCTAGGGAGACTCAAGGTACACCTGTTATCGCGTTCTCAGGCCTCAGAGTTACCTTCTGATATTTTCTTTGCACTGTTTGATCTATTATGGAACAACAGTACTTAGAGATTTTCTAGTAAATTCTGTAGAGCTTGTGACTTGTACTACCGGTTTTGGGATTGTTGGAAATTTATATTTCATATTTAATACTTGTTGGTTGAGTCACCACTAATTCAGTAAGTGTTAGGCTTACCTAGTCCCTAAAATTAGGTGCCATCACGACATCCTACGGAGGGAAATTTGGCTCGCGACAAGTTGGTATCAAAGCTCTAGGTTCATGGGTGCTACAAGTCATAAGAAGGTTTAGTAAAGTCTTGCGGATCGGTACAGATACGTCTGTACTTATCTTCGAGAGGCTACAGAAACTATTAGGAAATTCCACTTTTTTATTCCTCATGCGTTATTGATTCAGCTTGAAGCATATATCTTATATTCATTCACTTCCACTCGTGTATGACATTGCGCACTCGGTATCAGCTGTGTGCCGACGGTTCGTGATGTCGCAGATAGAATACGAGGGAGCTAGGGATGCTCAAACATCATCTCAACGTGTGGTTCCGACTGAAGATACAGATGTATTGAAGTATCACTCAATGATTTACGTGGGGGTGCAGCGGATTCTGGCATCTTGATGATGTGTACGAGTTGTGAAGGTTAGTATTATGGATCATCGAATGTTGTGTCCTATGGCTTCACGCCAAGTGGGGGAGTCCACTATAGGCGAACATATTGCTCCTTATATGGTGAGTTTGTAAATTTGTAATCTACTCTCGTGTTTATTCTTGTTAGGAGATTTGATGGTGTTATCCCGTGTCTATCATTTTGGTTTGTACACTATTGAGGGCTATGAGTCCAAAAGTGACTTTCTGTTACTCACTACAATGGGTTTTGATGTAATTTCGGGATAATTGATTACAATTTTATGAATTATATGCCCTATCGGTATGGGGGTTTATTATGTGTCGTGATTTTGTTTAACGAAAATTATTTTTAAGAAGAAAATGAAAGATTTTGATTGGCATGATGTACATATTACTTATGATTCAGAGCTGAGGACGGAATCCTCGCATTTTAATATGATTTGTTATGTTTAAATCGGGCTACGTGCCACGATAGAATTTATATCAGGATGAGATTCTTGTGATGAAAATTTATGTGTTTAAATTCTCCTTTGTGAAATTAACTTTGTACTATAGTACTGATAGGGAGTCATTCCTATTAGGTTTATTAGATAATTCTTATATGTGTTCCTCTGTGCATAATTAGCCATGTTCGTATTGTAATTATTGATTTTTAGCCTACGAGGTGAGTGCCCAGGTGACGTTAAATGTGACTCATTAATTCAAGTAAATAATTATGAGGCCTTCATGCCTCGTGTCTCGTTGTCAGTGAAGGTTTGAAACCAGATTTTTGTTAACATGAAGTTAAACGACGATGTTGTAATTGGTTATGAACAATTATTATGACCGGAGATGTTGTTATGTGCGTTTGCATATTGCGATTCGTTATGTGGTTGTGTCGTGAGAGCGTAGGCATGCGTTGTTACAGCCGACTGAGACTAATACCGTGTGTTGATATGAAAATCAAACCATTTTTAAAATGATTGGAGTGTAAGAAAATTAGTTTTAAGGTTTATAAGTGTGGATAGAAAAATTAATCTCAATTGAGATGGTGTTATCAAACCTATGTCGGTTGTGGTGACGTTGTATCACCCGCGAGTTTATGTGTAAGAGTAAAATCAACAATTTGATAACCTCAAAATAATTTTTAGCACATTCGAGGACGAACATTTGTTTAAGAGGTGGAGGATGTAACGACCCGACTTGTCATTTTGAGAATTAGCATCACGTTCAGCGGCTTAAGATCTCGAGAAACCTCGTAATACGTATTATGACTTGCGTGATTGATTGAGTTTGATTTTCGAACGATTCATGATCAAATTGGGAGAACAATTCTTATTTAATAAGCTTAAAAGAAAAAAGGCTGAGAGTCGACTTTTGAGCAAACGACCCCGGAAAGGAATATTTATGATTTCAATAGCTTCATATGGTGATTTCGGACTTAGGCATATGCCCGAATTTGGATTTGGAAGTCCGTAGGATAATTCGACGCATTTTGGCAAAAATTAGAAAAGTTGAAGTTTTAAAATATTTATAAGTTTGGATGAAGGTTGATTTGATGTAACGGGGTCAGATTTCGATTCCGGAAATTGGAATAGGTATGTGGTGTCATTTATGACTTGTGCACAAAATTTGAGGTCAATCGAACTTGATTTGATAGGTTTCAGTATCGAATGTAGAATTTGGAATTCAGAAGTTTATAAGTTTCTTAGGCTTGAATCGATGCGTGATTTGTGATTTTGAGGTTTGGTACCTCGGGAAAATTCTTAAATAAATCGTGTGAAAGTAGTGGTTGCCAAAATAACCTTGACCAGGGCGAAATAGAAAAGATTTCCTGTCACCAACGCCCAAGGTAGTGTAGGGAGCTAGCCCTGGCGCTGGGATTTTTGAGGTTCTGGAAAAAGGGCCACAATTAGCGCCCCACACCACCTGTGGCGCTCGAAATATTTATTTACTCACTTCGGGGTTCATTTTTACCCATTCCTCTTGGCCGAATTGTGGGGGTTTCCTCCACTCTCTCAAGACCTCCAACTCCCCCCATCTCCAAGGTGAGTATTTCCTACTAATTTTGTGTTACATTCTATCATTTCCACTCTAGAACTAACTCAATCCACCATGAAATCCTTAGTTCTTCAAGAAATTTCTTCAAGAACTCAAAAGAGGGTTTTGGCAAGACTTCTTCCAAAAGGTAATCCTTCACCCTTAGACATATATGCATGGATTTATTATGAGTATGTGAGTAAGAAATAAGTATTAGCACTTATTGGATGGTACTTGAAAGCCATAAATACTTAAACTAGATTATTGGGTGTTGTAGAGATTTTGAAATGAATTAATTAGTAACAATTGGGTGGATGTGAGTTCATTGATGATTTTAATGGTGCTAAAGAAGGTTGTTTGTAGACAAATGATGGTTTAGTATTTCTTGTTGGTGGGAAGGAGGGATTTTTGGATGAAGAAACACCATTACTAGAGGTAGTAAAATGCTATGTACTCTAGGTGTTTGATAACATGCCTAAATGACCAAACATCTGGAAATTTGTTTACTAATATTGGTCCAATTGAATTATATTAATATAGATTGAAGTTGTAAGAGTAGTGGGAGCTTTTAATATCACTAAAAAGCTGAATTAAGGAAGCTCGATTTGTGGCGATCTTATTTTCGAGGGATTTTCAAGGAAATCATCGGGATTTGAGCCGTCCGGAGGTGGCTTCACTTGCAAAGATCATTTAAAGTATTGGTTTAGTTTCGTCGAGGTAAGTGTCTTGTCTAACTTTGTGGGGGGGGGGGGGAACCACCCCTTAAGATTTGAGATGATTATGTCATTCGTGTTATGTGAAGGTCGTGTACGCGAGGTGATGAGTGGGTACACGACCTATATGTGGTATTTGATCGGTTTGGACTGTTAGGCTCCCTTCATGTAACAAATTGTAACTATCGTTTCATGACTACATCTTTTGTGTTAGAATTGTTTGTACGTGCTTTACTTGAAATCGTTAGCACATGTACCATCTTTGTTGTCAATATCACCTTATATGCCAATTGTTAATTGTAACCACTCATTGAATTTATGCTTTACCTACTACATGCCTTAATTGTCAATTGATGCTCATAAATTGTGCCTTGGCTTATAGATTGTCATTTCCTTGCTATTTGATTTTGTGAGCTATCGTGTAGCCTTTTTCATTAGTTATGACTTCTTTGCGTAGCCTCGTTATTCCTTTTGATTTTGTGGTATACGGTAGTTGGTTGTCAATTGGTTGCTTAATTTGTGTTGCTTGAGGGATCGAGTTGCACGCCACAACAATATGATTTATTATTGTGAGGGATCAGGTTGCACGCCACAGCAAATATTATTTATTATTATGAGGGATCGGGTTACACGCTGCTGCAACAAATATGATATATTATTGTGAGGGATCAGGTTACACGCCACAACAAATATGATGATTATCGTGTGGGGTCGGGTTTCACGCCGCAACAAATATGATTAATATTGTTTGGGATCGGGTTGCACGCCGCAACAGATATGTTTATTATTGTATGGGATGGGGTTACATGCCGCAATAGATATGATTAATATTGTATGGGATCGGGTTGCACGCCGCAACATATGTGATTATTATTGTGTAGGATCGGGTTGCACGCCGCAATATATGTGATTAATGGTGTGTGGGATCGGGTTGCACACCGCAACAAATGTACAAATATAAAATTATTGTGATATTAAAGTTAATTCCGATGTGATTCTCATGATGCATTTCATGCTAGAACGGTTACTGTGGTTTCTTAAATCACTTCATTGTATTTTGATCATAATTAATTAACCGTCAATACATTAAAAATTAAACAATATGGACTTCTTGTGTGAGTCATGCATCATATGTGATATGTTAAGTTGCCGAGAATTTAGCAGAGGTAAATGAAAGAATTTTCAAGTTGTTCCCCTTGTGTGTCTTTGAAAAATAAAACTCATATCTTATTCGGATATTAACTAAATTAAATGGTGATTATATTTTTACTCTAATTGATATCTCAACCTTCTCATTATCTTATTGTAGTGTAATTTGCGTGAAAAATTGTTATTTCATTTTACTTGAATAAATCGCATATTTATCTCATTAAAACTTGATTGAATGTCTTATTTTGTATAAATATAATATTTTATCGGATCTCATATACTTCTAAACTAAACTTAATTGATATTCTATTTGTACAACTCTCCACTATTTTACCTTATTTAAATCTTAAATTGGCTTAATGACTCATTTGATGCTTCACTGTATTTAATTTGGAAATTATATTTAAATTATTCATTTGTCATCTTGGTTGATATTGATACGGAAATTATGCACATGGTAGCACGAGAATTTTGCCGTGCAAAAGTGATTCGGAAGATGTGGGCACAAGATGTCACGTGTGTAAGAATTGAAAGTTGTGAATCATGAATTGAGATTTCGAGGAGTGATACCTCAGGTAATTTATGTTGAAATACATGCATTATAAATACTTTAATTGATTTATTTGTCATATGATTCCTTACCTGAACCCATTCATATGTCATTTGTATTATGACTATATTGTTGCTTAATTAATTGATTGTTTTCACCCCGATAAGTCATATAAAAATTATAAAGTATAAATTGAGAAGTAAATGGGGGAACGGGGTTGTAGTACTCAAAAGGAATATCACCAACTCTGAGGTACCTGGATCTGCACAAAAATATGCAGAAGAGTAGCATGAGTACACCACAGCGGCACCCAGTAAGTATCAAGCCTAACCTCGATAGAGTAGTGACGAGGCCAGGTCAATACACCTACCGGACATATAAACCTGTACAAAATATTACATAAAGCTAACAAGGAAAGTATATCAATGTAAGGTCAATGACAGAAGAATTTTCAATTCAAATCAACAATGAGAACTCGGATGGCAACGAGAAAACAATCAAGAAATTAAGCAACACTATAATTAGAGTACAAAGGACATATAAATGGGTTCAAGTAAGGAATCATATGACAAATCAATCAATTAAATTATTTATAATGCATGTATTTCAACATAAATTACCCGAGGTATCACTCCTCGAAATCTCAATTCATGATTCACAACTTCCAATTCTTACACATGTGGCATCTTGTGCCCACATCTTCCGAATCACTTTTTCACGGCAAAATCCTCGTGCTACCATGTGTATAATTTCCGTATCAATATCAACCAAGATGACCAATGAATAATTTAAACACAATTAAGTATAATTTTCAAATTAAATACAGTGAAGCATCAAATGAATCATTACGCCAATTTAGGATTTAAATAAGGAAAAATAGTGGAGGAGTTTTACACATAGAATATCAATTGAGTTTAGTTTAGAAGTATATGATATCCGATAAAATATTGTATTAATACAAAATAAGACATTCAATCAAGTTTTAACGAGACAATTATGGGATTTATTAAAAAAAAAAAAAAAAATAACAATTTTCCACGCAAATTACACGACAATAAGATAATAAGAAGGTTGAGATATCAATTAGAGCAAAAATATAATCACCATTTCATTTAGCAAATCTCCGAATAAGATATGAGTTTTATTTTTGAAAGACACAGGGGGAACAGATTGAAAATACTTTCATTTACCTCTGCTAAATTCTCAGCAACTTAACATATCATATAGGATGCATGACTCACACAAAATGTCCATATTGTTCCATTTTTAATATATTGACGGTTAATTAATTATGAAAAAAATACAATGAAGTGATTTAAGAAACCACAGTAATCGTCATAGCATGAAATGCATCATGAGAATCACAATCGGAATTAACCTTAATATCATAATAATTTCATATTTGTATATTTTTTGCGGCGTGCAACCCGATCTCACACACCATTAATCACATATATTGTGGCGTGCAATCTGATCCCACACAATAATAATCATATATGTTGCGGCATGCAACCCAATCCCGTACAATATTAATCATATCTATTACGGCATGTAATCCGATCCCATACAATAATAATCATATCTGTTGCGGCGTGCAACCCGATCCCAAACAATATTAATCATATTTGTTGCAGTGTGAAACCCGACCCCACACGATAATGATCACATTTGTTGTGGCATGCAACCTGATCCCTCACAATAATAAATCATATTTGTTGCGGTGGCGTGCAACCCGATCCCTCACAATAATAAATAATATTTGTTGCGGTGTGCAACCTGATCCCTCACAATAATAAATCATATATGTTGCGGCGTGCAACCCGATGGTCCGACTTCATAAGCCTATATCTTTTGATCTACAAGAAATTTTGAGATGATTCAAAAACAAACGTTGTAGACCTTCGTGTCTAGTTTCCAGAAAGATAAAGAAGTCATATTTGGACATCCGTAGAGAAAGTTATGGCCAAAATACTAAAGCCTAGCAGTGCAGCCCCAAGATTTTCGCGGACCGCACCAATTTTTCGCATCCGCGGGACCTGGGGTGCGGTCGCGCTTGGAATTTTGCTGATTGCAAAATTGGAGATCAGAGGTGTACTATATATCCGAGGTTTAGGGTATTATTTCACATTTTAGACCTAAGGAGCTCGGTTTGTGGCGATTCTTCGTCGGTTTTTCAAGATATTCATCGGGGTAAGTGATTCTAACTCGAATTTGGTTAATGTACATGAATATATCAATGATTTCATCATCTGATAAGAACTTTGAAGTGGAAGTTTGGTGAATATTGTAGAAACTTCATAAAATGAATTTTCGAGATTTGAACACCGATTCGGAGTCGGATTTGAGTAAAATTAGTATGGCTGAACTCGTAATTGGATGGGTTGTCAGATTTTGTAAGTTTCATCGGATTTCGAGACGTGGGCCCCACGGGTGATTTTTGGGGCGTAATTTCAAATTTTGTGGAAATATTAGTATTTTGATATGGAATTAATTCCTATAAATTTTGTGGGCTAAAACAAATTAATTATGACTAGATTCGAGCCATTTGGAAGTTGATACGCGCAGAGTGGAATTTTCTAGAGCATTGCTTAGCTTGCTCGACATTGGATTTGGCTTGTTCGAGGTAAGTAACTCTTCTAATTTTGGAGTTGAGGGTATGAACCCTGAATATATGTATTTCATGAATTGTTGGGAGGTGACGCATATTCTAGGTGACGGGCGTGTAGGCGTGCACTATAGAAATTGTGACATAATTGTTTCTGTGGAATTTTGTACTTAAATGATCTTGGCATTTTCCATGCGGTTTTATGAGTTAAAGAAATTGAGCTGAAAAGCATATTAAAAATTATGTTGAGGCTATGTGCCAGTATTATTGGGACCCACAGAGGTCATATTACTGTGAATTATTTGTTTTAAATTGAAAATTCATAGTCAGTCATATTCATTTCATTGCATATCATATCTCAGTCTCTGTTGTTATTTATTGATACATCATATCATCATTTTGGGCTGATTTTCATGTCATTGTGAGCCCGAGAGACTGGAGAGATTGATGACTGAGTGAGGCCGAGGGCCTGATTGTGATGATATGTTTGGGATCGAGCTGCACACCGCAGCAGGCCATGTTGGCTTTATATATTATTACTATTATATGGATCGGGGCTGCCCGCTTGCAGTAGGCCTTATTGGCTTATTATGGCACGTGAGTTGTCCATGCAGATTATAGGGCTTGGGCTGAAGGAGCCCCTCCGGAGTCTGTACACAACCCAGTGAGCGCAGGTACCTACCGAGTACCGAGTGCCGAGTCCTGAGTGACTGGGAGGCATGAGTGATTGTGAGGTATGCCCGAGTGGCAAGAATGATTGTGAGGTATGCCCGAGTGGCATGAGTGACTGTGAGGTTTGCCCGAGAGGCTGTATATGAGTGATGTTCTGCCCGAGGGGCTGTTTATGATTTTACTACTGAGTTGCATCGCATTGGCATGCACACATGACATACAGGCATAGAGATGTATTTTCTTCATGTTGTACAACATCACATCATTCATGATTTCTCACATATTTTGACATATGGGCATAGTGATGCATTTGTTTTTCACTGGTTATTCGGAAGGAAAATGAAACATCTTATTTATTATTGAAAAGATTTTGGGAGAAATTTATTGTTTTCAAACTATTCATATTTTTGGCAACTTCGGCAAACGATTGGGGTTTTCACTGATGTATTTAAAAGGAAGAACTATTATTTTTGAAATCATGATTTGGCTGAGCATTTTATCTCTGAGTTACTTCTGGTATTATTTGCTTTATGTTGTTATGAACTGTTGTGGACTAGTGGTTTTGGACCCGGCCTTGGTTGAAGCTCGTCACTACTTTCAACCTAGGGCTAGGTTTGTTACTTACTTAGTACATGGGCTCGGTTGTACTGATACTACACTTCTGCACATTGCGTGTAGATGTTGGCTGTTGTTGTTGTTGTGCTCGATGTTTGCGGGATTTGAAGATGTACCTGCATTCCTGTTATAGCTGCCTATTGTTCAGGGTAGCCTTAGATTTATAAAAGCTCTGTTTATGTATTATTCAAATAGACTATATATTTATTTCATTTCCACTTTGTATACTATATTCTTAGAAGCTCATGATTTGTACTACCAGTTCTTGGGGAAATGTATTGGTTTTCGATATTTCTTTTAATTAATTTCATTGGAATTGGATAGTTGGTAATTGGCTTACTTAACGGGTTGGGTTAGGTGCCATCACGACTAGTTGGATTTTGGGTCGTGACAAGGTGGTATCAGAGCTCTAGGTTCGTAGGTTCTACAAGTCATGAGCAAGTGTCTAGTAGAGTCTTGCGGATTGGTATGATGACATCCATACTTATCTTCGAGAGGCTATAGGGCATTTAGGATATATACTTCCCATCTTTCTTTCCTTATCGTGCGAGATTGATTCAGCTTGAGACATAAACTCTTTGAATTCCTTCCACGTATTCGTATGTGCACATGAGCGCTCAGTGTCAGTTGTGCATCGCCGGCTTGTAATTCTATGAACGAGGTTCGAGATGTGTACTATGTGTTTTGGTGATGGGACACTCTAGAGGACTTGAGGCCAAATTTAGACCGCATCTTAAGCTCGGTAGCTTCAGTTGTAACCTGTACAATTGGACTCATATGTCCGGTAATAACCCTATAGTGGAATTTATAGCTCGATGAACGGTGGAATGGCGGTATGATAGGTATCATGTGACCACGGGATGTGTTAAGACAATTTGAACATAACGAGAAGTGTCTCCTTGTAATGTAAAGTAAAGGTCATTGGGTGCTTGATTGTTGATTTGATGTGATGTACAGTCTCGAGTGTGAATGTTTTGAAAGATCTTTCACGTGTTTAAATTTTGGGACAAATTAAACTCTCATGTCTAGTTAATGAGTTTGGACTCAGATAGACTAAGTGATTGCATAGTAATTGTCACTGCGAAAGAGTATAACAAAATACCAGTTTGAGGCTAAGCAGGTTGTTTATCCCCTGCGGAGTAATCTGCGTAGGTGTATTCCTTATGATGTGAGTAGAGAGTTTCTTTTCTACCGACGGGGCGTATGGGTGGAGATTTGAATTTGAATCTAGTTGAGAAAGTTGAGTTGAGTGTTAAGAGAATGAATACGAGATTAGCAGATGATTGAGGTATTTTATGGTTGGTGGGTCTTGATCTTGAGAAGAATTTTCTTTGAACTGGCTGCGGTATTAAGGCAGTAATAAAGTATGGGTATTGTGAGTTATCAAGTATTTTAATCTATGGCTTTGAGCCAAGTGTGGGAGCATGTTATTGACAATTCAATTCATGGTTATATGTTAAAATTTTAGTTGGTCTGAAGTATACATGGGGATCAGTGATGACTTGCAGAGGTGGAGATTCGAGAATGACTCGAGTAAGGAAATTTCCTGAATACGGGATATAATGCACTTATGAAAATATGAAAATTTTGGAATGATTAAGTTGTTATTTTGAAGGATGTAGTGCACAAGAAGTATGAATTTGGTTAGTCGTGTTAAGACAGGGTTACTTATTTGAGTGTTGATTGTGCTAAAGGAGCACATGTCTTTTGGCCCATTTGGGGCGGAGTAAATTAGATTGGAGCAGAATGGATGACTCTCGAGAAGGTTCTAATAAGATTCTTGTGCTTGTCACATGATGACATGATAGATATGGTGTGTGGCGCGGGATTAGGATTTACATGTACAAGGTGGCAGTTCATTCTTGAAAGGAAGATCACGAATTTTGGACAGAATGGTCAATTTCAGATAATTAGATGAATGTTATAACTGCTCGGTAATCCCAGAGAAGGATGCGCATTTCAAAAGGCGCATTGTGTTTTGACTTACGGATGTTTATTGGTATTGCAGTACTCACCTGGTTGATAGACTGCTGATATTCAAATTATTGCTATATGGCACGGAAGAATTATGAAAGTATTCCTTATGGGAAGATCATGAATGGAAGATGTGCTAGTCATTTTAGTGCTGGAGTTGGGATCAGTTACGGTGATTCATGTGTTTGATGAATTTGGAGACTAAGAGTTCTCAGAAGTATATTGTTTCGGGTTGCAGCCTGTTTGAGGTGAGTATTTTATTTTAACTCAGTGGAGGCACTAGTTGCATTAATTATTTGTGATAGTTGCGCACTATAAGTGTGCATATATGTGAGGTTGGAGCCCATGTGCGGGCATTAGAGCAAGTATTCATACTCGGAAGAATGCTTAGGCTATTATATGCCTAGAGTCGACTGTTAAGCATAAAGTTATAATGTTTCCCGTATTCGTACCTTTGTTGAGAACTATCTGGGCTATACTTGAGGTTACAAAGAAGATGATTCCCTAAATAAACGGGGTAGTTACTAATTCTGCGTAAAATTACCGATTTGAAGTGTGATAGCAGACTTTGCACATGCTTGCACTATGGCGTGCTATTTATACCAATCCAGGAGCATGAGAATTTTATTTCATTATCATATACAAGTGTACTTGTTTAATTTCTCTTGTATAATATGCTGGGACTGGAGGCATGTGACCATGCCGGGCGATTCATATTATTGGCACGTGAGTTGTCCGTGTCGTGTGTGGAAATTTTGTTTCTATGATAATTTATCTGATTCATTAATTTTCTTCCTCTACAATTATGCACATGCGCCTGCGGTTATCCTCTTCATGAAATTTGAGGAGTTGGTTGTAACATTGTGGTTGTGGTGGTGCTTGTTGAACTTGCAATATGGTTCCCTTTCTTGAGACATCTCCTATATTTGGGTACACGGATTGCGTAGTGGTGTCTGGAGTTATATTGATGTGGCGTGTCTGTGGGATAGTCGTATTTAATAATATAAGGTCATTGGACCTAGAATGGGTACTATCAGGTTTGATTACGGTATGTTCAGAATGATAATATTGAAAGTCGGCTCAGAAAACAATTATGGTTCTGGTCGGGGCGAAACAGCTCTGTGACTTGTTGATTTTGTAAGAGGTCATGAAATTTCGCGTGTTTCTTTTATTATCAACGGGGTACGAAATTTTCGGGAGGAGGTTTGGTTCGATATGGGTTGATATTAGTATTTGGTTGGTTTTGGAGTAGTCACTGTGGTCAGAAATGGTGCTACAAGCATGTGAGTTGTGTAATATGTTAGGTGATTATGTCTGTGGTTATGGTTATGGCTTGATACAGCTCGTTCAAACTCATACAGTGTGTAAATGTAAGATTTGTGTCTTGAAAGAAATTCTAAAGGTTGGAAATTAAACTCTAAGGTTTATGGGCTAAGGTTAAATTAATGATTTTCAGTTGTATTGTGTAGTCAAGCCTATGTGGAATAGGGTGATATGGGTTCACCCCCGGGTACGTGGGTGGTAAGATGAAACAGTGATTTGATGGCTTGGTAACAACTCTTGGCACGTTCGAGAACGAACGTATGTTTAAGTGGGGGGAATGTAACGACCCGACCGGTCGTTTTGAGTATTACACCATGTTTCCTCATTTACTACTCAAATTGTATTTTACAGTTGTTGCTTGAATTGCCGAGGTAATTGGTTCGGGTCCAGTGAGGTTTTGGAATGAATTGGAACACTTAGCTCCAAGGTATAAAGCTTAAGTTAAAATAGTGACCGGATGTCGACTTATGTATAAACGGCCTCGGAATGGAGTTTTGATAATTCCAATAGCTCCGTATGGTAATTTTGGACTTAGGAGCCTGTCCGAAAAATTATTTGGAGGTACGTAGTGGAATTTGGCTTGAAATGCCAAAAGTTAAATTTTTGGGAAGTTTGACCGGGGGTTGACTTTTTGATATCAGGTTCGGAATCCGATTTTGGAAATTTGAATAGGTCCGTAATGTGAAATGTGACTTGTGTGCAAAATTTAAAGTCATTCCGGATTGATTTGATGTGTTTCGGCACAAGATATAAAATTTGAAGTTTCAAAGTTCAATGAATTTGAATTGAGGTGTGATTCGTCGTTTCGATGTTATGTGTGTTTTGAGGCCTCGAATAGGTCTGTGTTATGTTATGGAACGTGTTGGTATATTTGGTTGAGGTCCCGAGGGGTTTGGGTGTATTTTTGGATCATTGGTTGAGAGATTTATAAAGTTAAGAAATTTGGGAGTTTGGCCATGGTCAATATCAGGTCAAGACGACCTCTTTTCAGTGTTTTGAGTGCGCGAGCGGGTCTGTAGCGTGTTTTATGATTGAAATTCATATATGGTTTGTGTCCAGGAGGTTCCGGATGAGTTTCGGGGTGAGTTTTGAGCGAGACCGGGCATTTCAGCACTCTAATATTGTTTTGGCACTTTCGGGGACGCGGACCGTGCATTTTTGGATGCTGGGGCGAAGGAGGAACGCGGCCGCGCTTGGAATTTCGTGGACCGCGGCAAATTTTCGAGGACTGCGGCAAAATTTCGCGGACCGCGGTTGGAAGTTCTGCAGATCCACTGGTCCGACTTCATAAGCCTATATCTTTTGATCTACAAGGAATTTTGAGATGATTCAAAAATAAAAATTGTAGCTCTTTGTGTCTAGTTTCCAGAAAAATAAAGAACTCATTGTTTAGACATCCGTAGAGAAGATTATGGCCAAAATACTAAAGCCTGGCAGTACATCCCCAAGATTTTCGCGGACCGCACCAATTTTTCGCGTCCGCGGGACCTGGGGTGCGGGCGCGCTTGGAATTTTGCTGACCGCGAAATTGGAGATCAGCAATGTACTATATATCTGAGGTTTAGGGTATTATTTCATATTTTGGACCTAGGGAGCTCTGTTTGTGGCGATTCTTCGTGGGTTTTTCAACATATTCATCGGGGTAAGTGATTCTAACTCGAATTTGTTAATATACATGAATATATCAATGATTTCATCATCTAATTAGTACTTTGAAGTGGAAATTTGGTGAAGATTGTAGAAACTTCATAAAATGAATTTTCGAGATTTGAGCACCGATTCGGAGTCGGATTTGAGTGAAATTAGTATGGTTGAACTCATAATTGGATGGGTTGTCGGATTTTGTAAGTTTCGTTGGATTCCGAGACGTGGGCCCCACAGGTGATTTTTGGGGCGTAATTTCGAATTTTGTGAAAATATTAGTATTTTGATATGGAATTAATTCCTATAAATTTTGTGGGCTGAAACAAATTAATTATGACTAGATTCTAGCCATTTGGAAGTTGATACACGCAGAGTGGAATTTGCCAGAGCATTGCTTAGCTTGCTCGACATTGGATTTGGCTTGTTCGAGGTAAGTAACTCTTCTAATCTTGGAGTTGAGGGTATGAACCCTGAATATATGTATTTCATGAATTGTTGGGAGGTGACGCACATGCTAGGTGACGGGCGTGTGGGCGTGCACTATAGAAATTATGACATAATTGTTTCTGTGAAATTTTGTACTTAAATGATCTTGGCATTTTCCATGCAGTTTTATGAGTTAAAGAAATTGAGCTGAAAAGCATATTAAAAATTATGTTGAGGCTATGTGCCAGTATTATTGGGACCCACAGAGGTCATATTACTGTGAATTATTTGTTTTAAATTGAAACTTCATACTTAGTCATATTCATTTCATTGCATATCATATCTCAGTCTCTGTTGTTATTTATTGATACATCATATCATCATTTTGGGCAGATGTTCATGACATTGTGAGCCCGAGATACAGGAGATATTGATGACTGAGTGAGGCCGAGGGCCTGATTGTGAGGATAATTTTGGAATCGGGTTGCACGCCGCAGCAGGCCATGTTGGCTTTATATATTTTATTACTATTATATGGATCGGGGCTGCCCGCCTGCAGTAGGCCTTATTGGCTTATTATGGCACGTGAGTTATCCGTGCAGATTAAAGCGCTTGGGCTGAAGGAGCCCCTCCGGAGTCTGTACACACACCCAGTGAGCGCAGGTAACTACCGAGTGCCGAGTACCGAGTGTTGAGTGACTGGAAGGTATGAGTGATTGTGAGATATGCCCGAGTGGCAAGAGTGATTGTGAAGTATGCCCGAGTGGCACGACTGACTGTGAGGTTTGCCCGAGGGGCTGTATATGAGTGATGTTCTGCCCGAGGGGCTGTTTATGATTTTATCACTGAGTTGCATCGCATTGGCATGCACATATGACATACATGCATAGAGATGTATTTTCCTCATGTTGTACAACATCACATCATTCATAATTTCTCACACATTTTGACATATGGGCATAGTGATGCATTTGTTTTTACACTGGTTATCCGGAAGGAAAATGAAACATCTTATTTATTATTGAAAAGATTTTGGGAGAAATTTATTGTTTTCAAACTATTCATATTTTTGGCAACTTCGGCAAACGATTTGGGTTTTCACTGATGTATTTGAAAGGAAGAACTATTATTTTTGAAATCATGATTTGGCTAAGCATTTTATCTCTGAGTTACTTCTGGTATTATTTGCTTTATGTTGTTATGAACTATTGTGGACTAATGGTTTTGGACCCGGCCTTCGTTGAAGCTTGTCACTACTTTCAACCTAAGGCTAGGTTTGTTACTTACTTAGTACATGGGGTCGGTTGTACCGATACTACACTTCTGCACATTGTGTGCAGATGTTGGTTGTTGTTGTTATTGTGCTCGATGGTTGCGGGATTTGAAGATGTACCTGCGTTCCTGTTGTAGCTGCCTCTTCTTCAAGGTAGCCTTAGATTTATAAAAACTCTGTTTATGTATTATTCAAACAGACTATGTATTTATTTCATTTTCGCTTTGTATACTATATTCTTAGAAGCTCATAATTTGTACTACCAGTTCTTGGGGAAATGTATTCATTTTCGATATTTCTTTTAATTAATTTCATTGGAATTGGATAGTTGGTAATTGGCTTACCTAACGGGTTGGGTTAGGTGCCATCACGACAAGTTGGATTTTTGGTCGTGCCAGAATTGTTCTCCCAATTTAATCCTGAATCGTCCGAAAACAAGACTCAACCACACACGCAAGTCATAATACGTATTACGAGGTTGCTCGAGATCTTAAGTCGTTGAACGGGACGCTAATTCTCTTAATGACAAGTCGGGTCGTTACATCCTCCACCTCTTAAACAAATGTTCGTCCTCGAACGTGCTAAGAATTATTCTGAGGTTATCAAATTGCTGATTTTACTCTTACACCGGGTGATACCACGTCACCACAACCGACATAGGTTTGACAACACAATCTCAATTGAGATTAATTTTCCTATCCACACTTATAAACCTTAAAACCAATTTTCTTACACTTCAATCATTTTCAAAAGGGTTCGATTTTCATATCAATACACGGTATTAGTCTCAACCGGCTGGAACAACGCGTGCCTACGCTCGCACGGCACAACCGCATAATGTATCGCAATATGCATATGCCCATAACCACATCTCTGGTCCTAATAGTTATTCATAACCAATTACAACATCGTCGCTTAACTTCATGTTAACAAAAATCGCGTTTCAAACCTTCACTGACAACGAGGCATGAAGGCCTCATAATTATTTACTTGAATTAATGAGTCACATTTAACGTCACCTGGGCACTCACCTCGTAGGCTAAAATTCAATAATTACGACACGTACATGGCTAATTATGCACAGAGGAACACATATAAGAATTATCTAATAAACCTAATAGGAATGACTCTCTATCAGTACTATATTACAAATTTAATTTCACAAAGGAGAATTTAAACACATAAATTTTCATCACAAGGATCTCATCCTGATATAAATTCCACTGTGGCACGTAGCCCGGTTTAAACATATCAAATCATATTAAAATGCGAGGATTTCGTCCTCAGCTCTGAATCACAAGTAATATGCACATCGTGCCAATCGAAATCTTTCATTTTCTTCTTTAAAATAATTTATGTTAAACACAATCACGACACATAACGAACTCCCATACCGGTAGGGCATATAATTCATAAAATTGTAATCAATTATCCCAAAACTACATCAAAACCCACTGTAGTGAGTAACAGAAAGTCACTTTTGGACTCATAGCCCTCAATAGTGTACAAAACATAATGATAGACACGGGCTAACACCATCAAATCTCCAAATAGGGATAATCACGGGAGTAGATTACAAATTCACAAACTCACCATATAAGGAGCATGAAAGGAGATCTCACCTCGATAATCGGAATCGAATCAAAATAAGAATAGTGCTCCTTTATTATGAATTAAATCATACCAGTAACGACACCATCTGGTGTAATGGCCTCAGCCAATTCATAGCAATTATATCAACAGGTCGGGCCTCCACCTCTAGGATGCCCTCTAACTGCTTGTCCTTCACCCCTAACTAAATATGTAGGTAGAGTAGCAACTGAAATGGAGAATGTGGCTTGAGGGATCTAATGTAATATGTCTCTCTCAAGTCTGGGACAATCTCTCATGATGTTCCTAGTATCATCATACTCATAACAACTCCTCTGCGGGTTCTGCTGCTCATACTGAGTATGTGCCGGATAACTGGAATAACCATTATAGGAATCTCGTGTTGGTGGTGCAGTAAAAAACCTTACTGGTGCACCCCGATTAATTTGATGCGCGAACTGAGCTGACCGACTGTTCAAGTCTCTGCCATATTGAGTTAGAGCTGCAGAGTAGCATCCACTGAATTCTTCAGACCTCGAGACCTCTTGGTCTCCCTAGTTTCCTTTTCCTCACCTCAAACACGTTCTAACATCTTGGCAATTTCCACCACTTGCTGAAATGAAGTATCATCTTGTATCCCCCGTGTCATACAGAATCTAAGATCATAACTGAGTCCTTTAATGAATCTGTGGACTCGCTCTCTAGATATAGGAACCAAAGTAAAAGTATGACGGGCTAACTCTTTGAACCTGATGGCATATTCTGACACCGTCATAGTGTCCTAATGTAGCCATTCAAACTCTGTGTGCCACGCATTCCGTAGAGTTTGGAGAACAAACTCCCTCAAAAACATCTTTGAAACCTGAGCCCAAGTAGGTGGTGTTGCTTTGGCTGGTCTGCCCTCTTCATAGACTTGCCATAAACTGGAGAATAATCTCTCAAAAGGCCAATTTCTTCCTTTGCTATGCTGACCCAGCACCGCCGAGCTGACCATTTCTTCACATATCCCTCGATTCTTCCTTGAGGTAATATTCCCCCTATTTGTACATGACGATCCTAAAAGTAAAGATCCGTACAGAAAAATCTTGGCATGAACCACATAGCCCATAAGCTCATCAACCACCGTACTTCCTCTGAAGCACCCCATACTGCCGCAACCGAGACGTCCAGGTTGAATAGACCTTATGTAAATTTGAAGTTATTTCTCTAACTTCTTTGATACTGAAATATAGAATTATTAAGGACGCAGTCATACCGCAAGTCCCAACATTATCACCTGCAAAATCTCAAGCCTTAAATATTTGCAAAATTTGGGAAACCTTTCAATACCACATATGTACATCTCATGCCAGAATAGATATAACACATGACCCTGTAATATGTTCGTCTATAGTGGACTCCCCCACTTGGCGTGAAGCCATAGGACACAACGTTCGATGATCCACAATACTAACCTTCACAGCTCGTACACAACAACTATATACCAGAATCCGATTCACCCCCACGTAAATCACTGAGTGACCCTTCAATACATCTGCATCTTCAGTCGTAACCACATGTTGAGATGATGTTTGAGCATCCCTGGCTCCCTCGTAGTCTATCTGCGACATCACGAACCGTCGGCGCATAGCTCATACCGAGTGCGCAATGTCATACATGAGTGGATGTGAATGAATATAAGATATGTGCTTCAAGCTGAATCAATATCGCACAATAAGCAAAAAAGTGTAATTTCCTAATAGTTTTTGTAGCCTCTCGAAGATAAGTACAAACGTCTCCGTACCGATCCCCAAGACTCTACTAAACCTTCTTATGACTTGTAGTACCCATGAACCTAGAGGTTTGATACCAACTTGTCATGACCCAAATTTCCCTCCGTAGGAGGTCGTGATGGAACCTAATTTTAGGGATTAGGTAAGCCTAACACTTACTGAATTAGAGGTGACTCAACCAACAAGTATTAATTATGAAATAGAAATTTCCTACAATCCCAAAACCAGTAGTACAAGTCATAAGCTCTACATAGTTTGTTAGAAAATCTGTAAGTACAGTAGTTCCAGAATATAATCAAACAGTGCAAAGAAAATATTAGAAGGTGACTCTGAGGCCTGCGAAAGTTACAGCAGGTGTACCTTGAGTCTCCAAAGAGATGCAAGGTCAGATAACAGGAATATCAACAACTCTGAGGTACCTAGATTTGCATAAAAATATGCAGAAGAGTAGCATGAGTACACCACAGCGGTACCCAGTAAGTATCAAGCCTAACCTCGATATAGTAGTGACGAGGTCAGGTCAAGACACCTACCGGACATATAAACCTGTACAAAATATTACATAAAGCTAACAAGGAAAGAATATCAATGTAAGGCCAATAACAGAAGAATTTCCAATTCAAATCAATAATGAGAACAATGAGAACGCGGATGGCAACGAGAAAACAATCAAGAAATTAAGCAACAACATAGTCAGAGTACAAATGACATATGAATGGGTTCAAGTAAGGAATCATATGACAAATCGATTAATTAAATTATTTATAATGCATGTATTTCGATATAAATTACCCGAGGTATCACTCCTCGAAATCTCAATTCATGATTCACAACTTCCAATTCTTACACATGTGGCATCTTGTGCCCACATCTTCCGAATCACTTTTGCACGGCAAAATCCTCGTGCTACCATGTGTATAATTTCTGTATCAATATCAACCAAGATGACCAATGAATAATTTAAACACAATCCAAATGGGTCATTAAGCCAATTTAGGATTTAAATAAGGTAAAATAGTGGAGGGGTTGTACAAATA
Organism: Nicotiana tabacum; assembly: GCF_000715075.1. NCBI lineage: Eukaryota > Viridiplantae > Streptophyta > Magnoliopsida > Solanales > Solanaceae > Nicotiana > Nicotiana tabacum. Next base: position 58,501,642 of record NC_134081.1, on the reverse strand, counting down.
GAATATCAGTTGAGTTTAGTTTAGAAGTATATGAGATCCGATAAAATATTGTATTTATACAAAAAAAGACATTCAATCAAGTTTTAACGAGATAAATATGGGATTTATTAAAAGAAAATAAAATAATAATATTTCACGCAAATTACACTACAATAAGATAATGAGAAGGTTAAGATATCAATTAGAGTAAAAATATAATCACCATTTAAATTAGGAAATCTCCGAATAAGATATGAGTTTTATTTTTGAAACATACAAGGGGAACAGATTGAAAATTCTTTCATTTACCTCTGCTAAATTCTCAGCAACTTAACATATCACATAGGATGCATGACTCACGCAAGAAGTCCATATTGTTCCATTTTTAATATATTGACGGTTAATTAATTATGATCAAAATAAAATGAAGTGATTTAAGAAACCACAGTAACCGTCCTAGCATGAAATGCATTATGAGAATCACAATCGGAATTAACCTTAATATCACAATAATTTCATATTTGTATATTTGTTGCGGCGTGCAACCCGATCCCACACAACATTAATCATATCTGTTGCGACTGCAATCCGATCCCACACAATAATAATCATATATATTACGGCGTGCAACCCATTCCCATACAATATTAATCATATCTATTGTGGCATGTAACCCGATCCCACATAATAATAATCATATTTGTTGCAGCGTGCAATCAGATCCCATACAATATTAATCATATTTGTTGCGGCTTGCAACCCGACCCCACACAATAATAATCATATCTGTTGTGACGTGCAACCCGATCCCTCATAATAATAAATCATATCTGTTGCGGCATGCAACCCGATCCCTCACAATAATAAATTATATTTGTTGCGGCGTGCAACCTGATCCCTCACAATAATAAATCATATATGTTGCGGTGTGCAACCCGATCCCTCACAATAATAAATCATATGTGTTGCGGCATGCAACCCGATCCCTCACAATAATAAATCATATATGTTGCGGCGTGCAATCCGATCCCTCACAATAATAAATCATATCTATTGCGGCGTGCAACCCGATCCCTCAAGCAACACAAATTAAGCAACCAATTTACAACCAACTACAGTATACCACAAAATAAAAAGGAATAACTAGGCTACACAAAGAAGTCACAACTAATGAAAAAGGTTACACGATAGCTCACGAAATCAAATAGCAAGGAAATGACAATCCATAAGCCAAGGCACAATTTATGAGCATCAATTGATAATTAAGGCATGTAGCAGGTAAAGCATGTATTCAACGAGTGGTTACAATCAACAATTGGCATATAAGATGATCTTAACAATAAAGATGGAACATGTGCTAACAATTTCAAGTAAAGCACGAACAAACAATTCTAACATAAAAGATGTAGTCATGAAACGATAGTTACAATTAGTTACATTAAGGGAGCCTAACAGTCTGAAACGGTCAAATACCACATATAGGTCGTGTACCCACTCATCACCTCGCGTACACGACCTTCACATAACACGAATGACACAATCATCTAAAATCTTAAGGGATGGTTTCCCCTACACAAAGTTAGGCAAGACACTTACCTCGACGAAACTAAACAAATAATTTAAATGATCTTCGCGAGTGAAGCCACCTCCGGACGGCTCAAATCCCGATGATTTCCTTGAAAATCCCTCGAAAATAAGATCGCCACAAATTGAGCTTCCTTAATTCAGCTCTTTAGTGATATTAAAGCCTCCCACTACTCTTACAACTTCAATCTACATCAACATAATCCAATCGGACCAATATTAGTAAATAAATTTCTAGATTTTTGGTCATTTAGGCATTTTATCAAATACCTAGTGTATATAGCACTTTACTACCTCTAGTAATGGTGTTTCTTCATCCAAAAATCCCTCCTTCCCACCAACAAGAAATACTAAACCATCCTTCTTCTACAAAAAGCCTTTTTTATCACCATTAAAATCATCAATGAACTCACATCCACCCAATTGTTACTAATTAATTCAGTATAAAATCTCTACAACACCCAATAATCTAGTTTAAGTATTTATGGCTTTCAAGCACCATCCAATATGTGCTAATACTTATTTCTTGCTTACATACTCATAATAAATCCATGCATATATGTCTAAGGGTGTAGGATTACCTTTTGGATGAAATCTTGCCAAAATCCTCTTTTGAATTCTTGAAGAAATTTCTTGAAGATCTAAGGATTTCATGGTGGATTGAGTTTGTTCTAGAGTAAAAATGATAGAATGAAACACCAAATTAATAGCGATTACTCACCTTGGAGATCGGGGGAGTTGGAGGTCTTGAGAGAGTAAAGGAAACCCCCAAATTTCGGCCAAGAGGAATGGGGAACAACGAACCCCGAAGTGAGCAAATAAATATTTCGAGTGCCACAGGTGGCGTGGAGCACAACACATGGCCCTGTTTCCATAACCTTAAAAATCCCAGCGCCAGGGCTAGCGCCCCATGCTACCCTGGGCGCTGGTGACGGGAAATCTTTTCTATTTCGCCCGGGTCAAGGTTATTTCGGCAACCACCAATTTCACAAAAGATATATCCAAGAATTTTTCCGAGGTACCAAACCTCAAAATCACAAATCATGCATCAATTCAAGCCTAAGAAACTTATGAACTTCCGAATTCCAAATTCTACATTCGATGCTGAAACCTATCAAATCAAGTCCGATTGACCTCAAATTTTGCACACAAGTCATAAATGACACCACTGACTTATTCCAATTTCAAAAATCGAAATCTGACCCCGTTATCATCAAATCAACCTTCGGCCAAACTTACAAATATTTAAAACTTCAACTTTTCTAATTTTTGCCAAAATGCGTTGAATTGTCCTACGGACTTCCAAATTCAAATTCGGGCATACGCCGAAGTTCGAAATCACCATAAGAAGAAATTGGAATCATAAAAATTCCATTCCGGAGTTGTTTCTCAAAAGTTGATTCTCCGGTCAACTCTTTTCTTTTAAGCTTCTTAAATTAGAATTGTTCTCCGAATTTGATCCCGAATCGTCCGAAAACCAAACTCAACCACACACGCAAGTCATATACATATTACGAGATTTCTCAAGATCTTAAGCTGCTGAATGGGACACTAATTCTCAAAATAACAAGTCAGGTCGTTATACGGGAATGGTTAATTCGGGTTTGGAAGGGTTTGGATTGAAATCAGAACACTTAGTTTCTTATTATTGGCTTAAAAGGGATAAGTTTCACTTTGGTCAACATTTGTAGTAACAATATCAGAATCGGGATTTGATGGTCCCAATAGGTTTGTATGATGATTTTGGACTTGGACGTATGTTCGGATCGGGTTTTGGATGAACCGGGAACGTTTTGGCGCTTAATATTGAAAGTTGGCACATTGAAGGTTTTTCAAGTTCTTTAAATTTGGTTTGAAGTTTATTTTGGTGTTATCAAGTTCTGTTTGGGATTTCGAGCCTGGTAATAGTTCTATATGGTGATTTAAGTCTTGCACGCAAAGTTTGGTGTCATTCCGAGTAGTTTAAGTATGATTCGGCGCGTTCGGAGCAAGTTGAAAAAACTTAAAATCATAAGTCGATTCGATTTGGTTTGGAGTGTGATTCTTAGTTTTGGTGTTTTTTCCGTGTTTCGAGAGGTTGAGCATGTCCGTTTTGTAATTACGAACTTGTTGGTATGTTTGGACGAGGCCTCGGGAGCCTCGGATGCCATTCGAACGATGCGCAGAACTTTTTTGGACTTAGAAGAAGTTGCTAAAGCATCAGGCTTCTGGTGCGTTCGCACTTGCGTAGGATTGGCCGCAGGTACAGCACCACAGAAGCGGTTGTTTAGCCACAGGTGCAAAATTGGGCTACGTGGGATGAGTCCACAGGTGCGTACATGGGGGCGCAGATGCGTGACCACAGAAGCGGTCAGTGTTCCGCAGGAACGACCTTGATCTGGAGGGGCAGGGGCGCAGGGGCGAAGGCTCAACCATATCTGCGAGCCCGCAGATGCGAAGAGGGCGCCGCAGAAGCGGAAGGAGGCCATCTGGAGAGGGCCGGATCTATGATGCATTTTCCATAGATGCGGAGCCGCAGAAGCGACCAATTCTCCGCAGAAGCGGAACCACTGGGAGGCACTGAGGTTCATTTAATACGGGACTTAGGCCATTTAGGTTCATTTATTTCACTTCTTGGGCGATATTTGGAGCTTCTTAGAGAGGGGTTTCCACCTAGCTATTGAAGGTAAGTAATTCCTACCTAATGTAAGTTTAATACATAGATTATGGGTAGATTTTAACATGTAAAATTGTGAATATTATGGGTTTAGTTGAAAAAACTAGGTTTTAATAAAAATGAGATTTAACCACGATAATGATTATGGAATTGGGTGAAAATAATATATTTGAGGTCGTGAGGTTATGCGTAATAATTATCTTCGAAAATTTCTAGAATCCGGGCATGTGGGCCCGGGGGTGTATCTTAGGAATCTTTCAATTAGGGGTGGGTAATTACCCTGATAGTTAAATTATGAACCTTTGAGTATATATTGACTTATTTATATAATATTTGGCTAGTTCGGGTTGTTTGGCACCAAGTTGAGGATTTAGAGTGTATTTGTGGACTGGAAGTGAGCTTGAGAACGAGGTAAGTCTCTTGCCTAACCTTGCAAGAGGGAACTCCTCCCCTTAAGTGTATTTTTGTTGTGAATTACTTTTGTGGAGAGCTATGTACGCATTAGGTGGAGAGAGTCCGTGCGTAGCTATATTCCATGAAATGTCTGGGTAGTCTTAGGTTTACACCATGCTTTAATTACACTGTCATGTTTGTTATGCACATTAATTATCCTTAATAGAGCTGGGACTAGAGATTTTAAAGTTGAAAACTTCCAAGTTAGATTTCTTATATTGGAGAAAGAATTGAAGAATATTTAATAACTCTGAGAAATCCATGTCCTCTCGCGTCGCAAGTACTTCCGCGAGCGAGGTAAACTTCTCTATTCTTATGAGATCGGGTCGTTCGCCTCGATAGTTTAATAGATGCATCTATGGCTCGTGTCGTTCGACCCTCAGCAGTGCACACAGTATATTTTTGGATCGGGTCGTACGACCTCGGCATAAATCGTGCGTGATAATACTCGGAGCCTGATTACACTTGATATTAGTTTATGGCTTGAGATGTTATAATTTATTTAATGACAGAAATTGATTTGGGATTAGTAGAGATTTTGGAATTTTTTATGAGTTAAGGAACCATTATTCGCTGCTTGTTATTGTGTTATTATTATTATTTCCATGTTCCATACATGTTTAGAATTTCTGCATTTTATTATTCGCCTATAGTAAGTGTCGATGTCGACCCCTCATCACTACTTCTTTGAGGTTAAACTGGATACTTACTGGGTACATGTTATTTATGTACTCATACTACACTTCTGCACTAATCGTGCAGGATATGAGGGGGGTGCATCTGGTAGTCATCCTGGTGCGTACACCTGATACTCCGAGACTTAGTGGTGAGCTGCTTTCCGAGTCCGTTCTGCAGCACCCGAAATCTCTCTTTTGTATTTACTTTCTGTCTACTCCATTTCAGACAGTAGTTTAGTGTTTTGTATATTCTACTAGTAGCTCATACACTTGTGACACCATGTCTTGGAATCTAAGTAGACATGTGATGGCTTTTGAGAATTTATTTCACCACACATATTCCTATATTTGTTTACACTTTATTTTATTAAATTTTTCACCTCTTACTTACGTAATAAATAAAAATCAACTATTTTAAAATTGTTAAAAAGAATAAATACATGGCCAGTTCACGATTGGCTTGCCTAGTGGCGACATTGGGTGCCATCACGGCCTATATGGGAAATTGGGTTGTGACAACATGGTATCAGAGCACTAGGTTCATGTAGGTCTCACAAGTTATGAGCAAGCCTAATAGAGTCTTGCGGAGACATCCGTATTTATCTTCGAGAGGCTATAGGGTGTTAGGAAACTACTCTTTCTTCATCTCCTATCGAGCAGTTGATGTTTTGCTAAGTATCTTTCTCTTATTCTCTCACAAATGGTGAGAACGCGTGCGGCGGATGTACCCGACCATGGAGGAGCTTCTCCCCCTGTTGCTAGAGGCTGAGGCATAGACCGAGGAAAAGCTCCGGCTCATGGTAGGGGATGAGGGCGTCCTAGAGTTGCTCCAGTTGTGCCACTAGTGGGTCCTATGGAGGATCCTACTATTGAGGAGTAGGGCGAGGTGCCTGCAGCTGAGTCAGCCCCAGCGGATTTCATTCCCGCACTAGGATTCCAGGAGGTCATGGGTCGTATGTTGCGGTTCATGGATTCTATGACTTAGGCTGGTTTATTTCCAGCAGACCCAGCCACATCTCAGGCGGGAAGGGGAGCACAGACCCCTACCGCTCAGGCTCCTAGGCATGCAGTTGTCGTATATCATACCCCGGACGCACTACCCATGGGCGGAGCCCAGCCAGTTACAGCAGCTATACCTGAGCCCAGATCAGCTGCTATCAGCAAGCCGCAAAAGCTATTGGACAGATGGACTAGGCTACACCCTCTTGTCTTTGGAGGTGAGCGACATGAGTACCCCCAGGACTTTATTGATCGTTGCAGGGACAGACTTCATAACATGAGGATATTGGAGTCCCACGGGGTGGACTTTACCACCTTTCAGCTAGAGGGCAGGGCCCGAAGATGGTGGCAGTCATATCTTCTCGGTAGACCAGCAGGTTCTCCTCCCTTTACTTGGGTCCAGTTCACACGTATCTTTATGGATAGGTATATTCCACCCTCTAAGAGGGAAAAGTTGTTGTTTCAGTTCGAGCAGCTCTAGAAGGGTCAGATGTCAGTGACCGACTATGAGGCGATATTCTCTGAGTTGTCTTGCCATGCACTTATGATACTTCCCACCGATGCAGAGAGAGTGCGGAGGTTTGTTGCGGGGTTGCACTATGGTATCCAGGCCACTATGGCCTGAGAGGTTGAGATGGAGACTTCTTACGAGCTAGTCCTGGAGATAGCTCGGAGGATCAAGGTGTTCGTCAGTAGAGCCGAGAGCAGGTGCCGAGGGACAAGTGGTTTCGTTATTCCGGAGGGTTCAGTGGTGCTACGTCTTGGGCCAGAGGTCAGTTTGGGAGAGGTAAGTCTAGCAGGCCCGCATATCTAGCACCGCCGCCTTCTCGAGGTGCTCCAGTGCGGCCCTATTTAAGCGCCATGCCAGAGAGTTTCTACCGCCCACCAGCTATTCAGGGTTCCACCAGTGGGTATTCAGGCCATTAGGGTCAGACTTCAGGTCAGCAGTCTACCATTTATAGGGGTTGTTATGAGTGCGGGGATCTTGTCCACATGAAGAGGTTTTGTCCCAGACTTCGGGGCAAGTCAGTACAGTAGGGTCATCAGCCTATGATTATAGCACCAGTTGTCGTACCAGCCGTCTAACCGCCCAGAGGCGGAGGGCAGGTGGGTAGGGGTCGTCCTAGAGGTGGAGGTCAGGCAGGTGGAGGCCAGGCAGGTGGCACTCCAACTAGGTTCCATGCTTTTCCAGCCAGACCAGATGCAGTGGCCTCAGATGTCGTGGTCACAGGTATTATTTCTGTTTTTGGTAGGGATGCTTCAGTACTATTTGATCCAGGGTCTACCTATTCATATGTTTGATCTTTGTTTGCTCATTTCCTAGGTGTTCCTCGTGAGTCCTTGGGTACTCCTGTATATGTGTCCACGCCAGTGGGCAATTCTGTTGTGGTGGATCGGATATATTGATCATGTATCGTGACTTTCTATAGTTATGAGACTAGGACGGATCTTCTATTGCTTGATATGACCGACTTTGAGGTCATCCTGAGCATGCATTGGTTGTCTCTATATCATACCATCCTTGATTGCCATGCCAAGACGGTTACACTGGCGATGCCAGATCTTCCTAGATTATAGTGGAAAGGTTCGTCTGTCAGTGCATCTAGTCAGGTTATCTCTTTTTTGAAGGATCGACACATGGTCGAGAAGGGTTGTTTGTCTTATCAAGCTTATGTTCAGGATACTACTACGGAGACCCCGATGATTGATTCAGTGCCCGTGGTTCGAAAGTTCTCCGATGTGTTTCCTTCTGATCTTCCATGCATACCACCACATTGTGATATCGATTTCTGTCTTGATTTGGCTCCAAGTACCTAGCCTATCTCTATTCCACCATACTACATGGCTCCAAAAGAGTTGAAGGAGTTGAAAGAATAGCTTGAGGAGTTGCTAGCAAAGGGGCTCATCAGACCGAGTGTGTCGCCTTGGGGTGCACCGGTGTTATTCGTGAAGAAGAAAGATGGTACTATGCAGATGTACATTGATTACCGCTAGTTGAACAAAGTTACCATTAAGAACAAGTACTCGTTGTCACATATTGATGATTTATTTGACCAGTTACAGGGTGCCAAGGTGTTCTCTAAGATTGACTTGATATCAGGGTACCATCAGTTGAAGATTCGTGATTCAGATGTTCCGAAGATGGCTTTCCGGACTAGATATAGACACTATAAGTTTCTAGTGATGTCCTTTGGTTTGACTAACGCCCCTGCGGCGTTTATGGATTTTATGAACTGGGTGTTCAGGCCGTATATTGACTCGTTTGTCATTGTCTTCATTGATGACATTTTGATCTACTCGCGTAGCATGGAGGAGCACGAGCAGCATTTGAGAGTAGTGCTTTAGACCTTGCGGGAACAGAAGCTATATGCTAAGTTCTCCAAGTGTGAGTTTTGGTTAGATTCTATGACATTCTTGGGGCATGTTGTATCAGGCCGGGGTATTAAGGTTGATCCCAAGAAGATCGAGGCAGTTCATAGTTGGCCTCGTCCTACCACAGTGATCCAGATCAGGAGCTTCTTGGGGTTAGCAGATTATTATCGTCGGTTGGTGGAGGGTTTCTCATCTATTGCAGCACCTTTGACTAGATTGACCCAGAAGGGTGCTCCATTCCGATGGTCCGACGATTGCGATGCAATCTTCCAGAAGCTCAAGATCACCTTGACTTCAGCACTGGTGTTAGTGTTGCCTTCCGGTTCAAGAATATATATTGTGTATTGCAACGCTTCACGCGTTAGCCTGGGTTGTTTATTGATGTAGGAAGGGTGATTTATTGCATATGCTTCATGTCAGCTGAAACCCCACGAGAAGAATTACCCCGTGTGCAATTTGTAGTTAACTGCGATAGTTCATGCTCTTAAGATCTGGAGGCATTATCTTTATGGGGTGTCCTGTGAGGTTTACACCGATCAATGTAGCTTGCAGCATTTGTTCAAGCAGAGGGATCTCAATTTGAGGCAGCACAGGTGGCTTAAGTTACTAAAAGATTATGATATTACCATCCTTTATCATTCGGGCAAGGCGAATGTGGTTGCGTATGCCTTGAGTAGAAAGGCGGAGAGTATGGGTAGTTTGGCATTCATTTCAGCAGAGGAGAGGCCATTAGCTTTGGACATTCAGTCCTTAGCTAACAGACTTGTGAGGTTGGATATTTCAGAGCCCAGCCGAGTTCTTACATGCATCATCGCCCAGTCTTCACTATTCGAGCAGATCAAGGCTCGCCAATACGATTATCCACACTTATTGGTCCTTAGGGAGACGGTACTACAGGGTGGTGCCAAAGAGGTCACTATCGGTGAGGATGGTGTTCTGCGACTCTAGGGTCGCCTATGTGTTCCTAATATTGATGGCTTGAGGGAGAAAATCTTAGAGGAGGCACACAGTTCTCGGTATTCCATTCATCCAGGTGCGACCAAGATGTATCGCGACCTAAGGCAGCATTATTGGTGGCAGCAGATGAAGAAGGATGTAGTTGAGTATATAGCAAGATGCCTAAATTGCCAGCAGGTTGAGTATGAGCATCAGAGGCCAGGTGACCTACTCCAGCAGATGACTATACCTGAGTGGAAATGGGAGCACATTACTATGGACTTCGTAGTTGGGTTGTTGCGGACCTTGCGGAAGTTTGATGCAGTTTGGGTCATTATCGACAGGTTGACCAAGTCGGCACACTTCATTCCGGTCGTGACCACGTATTCTTCAGAGAGATTAACCCAGATTTACATTCAGGATATTGTTCGGTTGCACGGTGTTCCTGTTTCCATTATATCAGATAGAGGCCCCCAGTTTACTTCGCATTTCTGGAGGGCAGTACAGAGTGAGTTGGGGACCCAGGTAGAGCTCAGCACAGCCTTTCATCCGTAGACCGATGGGCAGTCAAAGCGGACGGTTCAAATCTTGGAGGATATGCTCATAGCATGTGTGATTGACTTCGGATGGTAGTGGGATTGATTCTTGCCTTTGGACGAGTTTACATACAACAACTCTTATCAGTCCAACATCGAGATGGCTCCATTGAGGCTTTATATGGTCGGCGATATCGTACGCCCATCGGATGGTTTGAGCCCGGCGAGGCTAAGTTATATAGCACTGATTTGGTGAAGGATGCCTTGGAAAAGGTAAAGTTGATTCAGGAGCGACTTCGCACAGCACAGTCAAGACATAAGAGTTATGCGGATCAAAAGGCGCGTGATTTATCATTTATTGTAGGCAAGAAGGTTCTCTTGAAGGTCTCGCCAATGAAGGGAATCATGAGGTTCGGGAAGAAGGGCAAGTTGAGCCCAAGGTTTATAGGTCCATTTGAGGTGTTGAGACGAGTTGGAGAGGTTGCTTATGAGCTTGCTTTGCCTCCCAGTCTATCAAGAGTTCATCCAGTATTTTATGTGTCTATGCTCCGGAGGTATCATTCCGACAGGTCGCATGTGATAGACTACAACACGGTTCAGCTAGATGAGAGTCTGGGCTATGAGAAGGAGCTAGTTGCCATTGTTGACATGCAGGTTCGCCAGTTGACTTCCAAGAAGATTTTTGCGATAAAAGCTCAGTGGAGGGGTCAACCAGTCAAGGAGGCGACTTGGGAGACCGAGGAGGATATGTGGAGCAGATATCCACACTTATTCGATGCTCCAGGTATGATTCTAGACCCCTTCGAGGACGAATATTTGTTTAAGAGGTGGAGAATGTAATTACCAGACTGGTCGTTTTTCTTTCTAGAACCCTGTTCTCCTAAATAAGACTCCCCTTATATTCTTTTACTATTTTATGACTTGCGGGGATGGTTAGTTCGGGTTTGGAATGGTTCGGATTGAAATCGGAACACTTAGTTCCTTATTATTAGCTTAAAAGGGGTAAGTTTGACTTGGGTCAACATTTGTAGTAAACAACCTCGGAACCGGGATTTGATGGTCTCAACATGTTTGTATGATAATTTTGGACTTGGCCGTATGTTCGGATCGGGTTTTGGATGACCCGGGAGCATTTCGGCGCTTAATACTGAAAATTGGCACATTGAAGGTTTTTCAAGTTCTTTAAATTTGTTTTGAAATTGGTTTTGGTGTTATCGAGGTACGTTTGGCATTCCGATCCTAGGAATAGTTCTGTATGGTGATTTAAGACTTGCACGCAAAATTTGGTGTCATTCCGAGTAGTTTAAGTATGATTCGGCGCGTTCAGAGCAAGTTGGAAGAACTTGAAGTTCATAAGTCGATTCGATTTGGTTTTGGAGTGTGATTCCTAGTTTTGGTATTTTTTTCCGTGTTTCGAGAGGTCAAGCAGGTCCGTTTTATGATTTCGAACTTGTAGGTATGTTTGGACGAGCCTCGGGGGCCTCGGATGCCATTCGGATGATGCGCGAAACTCGTTTGGACTTGGAAGAAGTTGTTGAAGCAACAGGGCTTCTGATGCATTCTCACCTGCGAAGGATTGGCCGCAGGTGCGAAATTAGGCTGCGTGGGCTGAGTCCACAGGTGTGGACATGGGGGCGCAGATGCGCGACCGCAGAAGCGGTCAGTGGTCAGCAGAAGCGGCCTTGAGCTGGAGGGGCAGGGGCGAAAGCTCGACTGCATCTACGAGGCCGCAGATGCGAAAAGGGCGCCGCAGAAGTGGAAGGAGTCCAGCTGGGGAGGCCGCATCTGCGATGCATTTTTCGCAGATGCGGAGCCGCAGAAGCGGCCAATTCTCCGCAAAAGCGGAACCATTGGGAGGCAGTGAGGTTCATTTAACACAGGACTTAGGCCATTTTGGTTCATTTATTTCACTTCTTGGGCGATTTTAGGAGCTTCTTAGAGAGAGGTTTCCACCTAGCTGTTGAATGTATGTAATTCCAACCCAATGTAAGTTTAATACATAGATTATGGGTAGATTTTAATATGTAAAATTATAAAAAATATGGGATTAGTTAAAAAAAAATAGGTTTTGATTTTAAAAAAAAAAGGGATTTAACCACGAAAATGATTATGGAATTGGGTGAAAATGATATATTTGAGTTTGTAAGGTTATAGGTAATAATTATCTTCGAAATTTTCCAGAAATCGGGCACGTGGGCCCGGGGTGAATTTTAGGAATCTTCTAATTAGGGGTGGGTAATTACCCTGATAGTTAAATTATGAAGTTTTGAGTATATATTGACTTATTTATATAATATTTGGCTAGTTCGGGTTATTTGGCACCAAGTTGAGGATTTAGAGCGTATTTGTGGACCGGAAGTGAGCTTGAGAACGAGGTAAGTCTCTTGCCTAACCTTGCAAGAGAGAACTCCTCCCCTTAAGTGTATTTTTGTTATGAATTACTTTTGTGGAGAGCTATGTACGCACTAGGTGGAGAGAGTCTGTGCGTAGCTATATTCCATGAGATGTCTGGGTAGTCTTAGGTTTACACCATGCTTTAATTGCATTGTCATGTTTGTTATGCACATTAATTATCCTTAATAGAGTTGGGACTAGAGATTTTAAAGTTGAAAACTTCAAAGTTAGATTTCTTATATTGGAGAAAGAATTGAAGAATATTTAATAACTCTGAGAAATCCATGTCCTCTCGCGTCGCAAGTACTTCCGCGAGCGAGGTAAACTTCTCTATTCTTATGAGATCGGGTCGTTCGCCTCGATGGTTTAATAGATGCATCTATGGCTCGTGTCGTTCGACCCTCGGCAGTGCACACAATATATTTTTGGATCGGGTCGTACGACCTCGGCATAAATCGTGCGTGATAATACTCGGAGCCTGATTACACTTGATATTAGTTTCTGGCTTGAGATGTTATAATTTATTTAATGACAGAAATTGATTTGGGATTAGTAGTGTCTGCTAGGGATTTTGGAATTTATTATCAGTTAAGGAACCATTTATTCACTGCTTGTTATTGTGTTATTATTATTATTTCCATATTCCATACATGTTTAGAATTTCTGTATTTTATTATTGGCCCACACTAAGTGTCGATGTCGACCCATCGTCACCACTTCTTCGAGGTTAGACTGGATACTTACTGGGTACATGTTGTTTATATACTCACGCTACGCTTATGCACTAATCGTGCAGGATCTAAGGCAGGTGCATCTGGCAGTCATCCCGGCGCGCACCCCTGATATTCTGAGACTTAGTGGTGAGCTGCTTTCCGAGTCCTTTCTGCAGCACTCGAAGTCTCTCTTTTGTATTTACTTTCTGTCTACTCCATTTCAGAAAGTAGTTTAGTGTTCTGTATATTCTACTAGTAGCTCAGACACTTGTGACACCAGGTCTTGGAATTATGCTAAGTAGACATTTGATGGCTTTTTGAGAATTTATTTCACAACACATGTTCCAATATTTGTTTACACTTTATTTTATTAAATTTTTCACCTCTTACTTACTTAATAAAAAAAATCAACTATTTCAAAATTGTTAAAAAGAATAAATGCATAGTTAGTTCATTGTTGCCTTGCCTAACGGAGACATTAGGCGCCATCACGGCCTATAGAGAAAATTGGGTCGTGATACATTGTGCCACGACGTTAAATAAAGCGCTTCTTGGGAAATACCCCAAGTTTCTAACCTTTCTAATGGTTGTTAATTTTTCTAGGAAAAAAAATTAGGAACCATAGTTTTAGTTTTAGCTTATATATATGAAGAAAAAAAAAGTTAAGAAAAAGTACTATTTTTTTATGATTTATAATATTAGTAGTGAAAGTTACAGGAGCAGCAGAGTTAGAGCGCTCGTTGACCTCGCGACGCAGGGTTTCACCCCTACTGTAATTTCTCACTCCTAATCGCATGTCCCTCGTTATTCTATGCTAAGATGTGATCGATGCTACCACTTTTGTTGCTACTGCTTCTCTTGGAAACATTGCTACTGGCTCGAGGCTAGAGGATGTAGCCACTACTGATGTGACAGTTTAGGAAAGTTTTCTACACCCTACTTGTTTTATTTATGTGCATTGGGGACAATGCAAGATCATAAGTGTGGGGTGGGAGTCTGTTATATTTGTGAAATATTTATTTTTATTTTAATTTATTATTTTTCTTGGATTTTCTTTGTCATGGTTCTTTTCCAAGAAGCCTTTTTTTTAACCGGGCATTTTTAATTTAAAAAAACAAGAAAAAGAGTTTTGAAAGAAAGTTCAGAGACTTGATGCAGCCTTTTCTGAGAGTCACCGGGTATGCTTGAATTTTCTTTTTGAGTTCATGCTTTCGTATTGAAGGTTGAAATTGAGTGAACTATGAATTCCATGTACATAGAGTGGTGAGTTCTAATTGAGCATTTTTCATGTTCACATTTCAGTCTAGAACTTTCACGATTTGTTGTTTAAGGCGAAATCTGAGGATGTTCTCAAGTTAGGAAATGATTGTAGGCCATCTTTGTCTAGCCACACGAGCCTAAATTGACCTACCTATAATTATAAACTATCCCTAGATAACCCCTTTGTGCCTAATGACATGTTCACCTTCTTTTTTTGATAGCCTAATGATGCCCCTTAGCCCGTGAAGTTAATTGCATAAATTCTTACTCTATTACCTAATGGCACACGTCATTTGAATATTGTGAAAGTACTTAATACGTGAAGAAAGTAGTGTAAGAAACAAAAGAAAAGGGTTGTCAATCGTTCTTTTTAGTGCAAAATAGAAGCAGTGTTAATAACAGATCTTTCGTTGTTGATGTGTAACTAAAGTGTGAATTTTATGAACATGCCTAGAAAATTATTGAAGATATGCACATCCTTAAGAGATATGTATGCAAGGTAAGGGGTGCATCAAGGAGGCATTGTTAGTTTTGAAGTTATTATACAAAGATGGTTATATTTGGACTACTATTATCAATAGCTTGACAATATATGGTGATGTTGGGAGGTTCTTGGCTTTGGTGTATAATTTAGAAAGGGAGAATGATATACAAAAAACAAAACGAAGAAGAAGAGGAAATGTACTTAAGTATCATGTGATGGTAGTGCCATAGGTAGTTGAGTCATTGTTGCCCATATTATCCTACATGTCCTTGAGCCTACATCACAACCATAGAAAAGTCCTACTTAATTTTTACTTGAGATGCGTACATTAGTGGATAGCGACAAAATGGGCAAGCTTATGGTACTGTTTCATGTGCATGTGAAACTTATTGCTGAGTGTGAGAGCTGTTGATTGCTAATTGCCCCATTATTATGTGATTAATTACATGGTGTATGAGTTTTTGGGCACTTCTTTGCTTGTGAGGTACAATGAAATTTATGTGATCACGAGGTTTTGATTTTCAATGTGTGAGTATGAGTAAAAGAAAGGATCTCTAAATTTCATGGTTGATCTCATCGGAATCCGCTTGTTGAGAAGTTTTGAATTGGTTTTGATTGCTTATGTGTTATGATTGAACCATTTCTCTTCTTTGCTTAGAGGACGAGCAAAAACGTAAGTGTGGGGTAGTGATATTTGGCATAATTCTCTATATTTTGATAGTAGTTTAACCTCATTCTCAAGTGTTCTTGAATAGTTTAGTGGTTAAAACTCACCAAAAATGTGCCTAATTGATGCTCTTTGGTTGATAGGGAGTTGAAAGAAGAATTGAAGGAATTTTGAATTTTTTGGACGAAAATATGCTCAAATTGGAGAAAATGACAAAGTGCAAAAACATCGCATTTTTCCTCTAATATGCGCTCAGTGTGTGCTCATCTGGATAAGGTTAAATGTCGAGCGGAAATTATAAGGATATTTTGGTCTTTAGAGCAAATTTTACACGATATAAAAGCTTTTTTCGCCTCCCCAACCACTATCTCGACCTAGAAAGAAGAGAACATTACTTTCGAAGCAAGTAGGCTTGGAAAAGTCCAAAAACCATCCTAATCGAAGATTTGAAGAGTTTCTCTCAACTTTTCTTATTTTTCGTTTCTTATGGAGATTGTTTTGAGAATAGTCATTATATTTTTTTAGTATAAACATGAGTAGCTAAATTCTCTATCTAGGGTATTGATGAACCCGTTGTTGGGTGGTTTTGAATAAATATTCCAGAATCGTTGATACTTATTCTATTTGTTTGTCTGCGGTTTTAATGAATTCAATTGTTTGAGCTCGCAATTGTTGATGACCTATATTTTGTTATTCTTGGGAAAGGTTGACAAGGTTGGGTCAGTCAATCAACAGTACTTCGGGCTGAATTAAGAAATTACTTAACCCGATTTAGAATTGTTATGGGGACATCATGATTCGACTGTGACCTAGAATTGGACGAGTTTATTATCTTAATTATTTTGGGAAAAATATTTCAAGAATGGTATCGTTGGTAGTTGGGAAACTCTAGCGAACAACTTTAGGTCCAAGGTTGATAGAATAATGCCAAATAAAGTTTCAGGATTTCACTCAATATTAGCCCGGCAATTGGGGGATTCTCTACCTTAGGCTTTTTATCATCTACAAATTTCTTAAGTTATTCTCGACTTCTAGTTTAGTTTGTTGTTAGTTAGTCGAATCTAATTCATTAGTTAATATCCACAAAATTCAAGTATATTTGTCCTTTTTGTTCAACTTAGATTATTTAGTGATTGAGTCGACTAGAACGCTTCATAGCTCCCTGTGGGATTCGACCCCGACTCATAATTGGGTAAATTATATTGCATACGACCGTAGCATATTTCTTATCGAATTGTGTTTTGGACGTCATCACATGGTCATGAAAAAACTTTGTGTTCCTATCACCATCCTTGAACCAGGACATGTTAGCCTTTTATCTCTAGAACTCTTCCTCAATAGCTAAATGTCTAGTCAGGTCAGCTTGCACCGTATGTAACTTTTCTGTATTCAGTTGAAAAGGATTGAGCTCAAACTGAATCTCATGAACTTTTATAATCTCCTCTAGGGTTGCAATCTCCTGGAATATATCTCCAAAGGTTGCCTTGTTCCAGCTTCTTAAAGCATGTTTCACTGCCTTCAATTTGTGCTGAAATTTGATGAAAGAGCTCACGTGGACCTCTATCTGCCAATGCTGCTTTGCCAAGTTCAAGAAAGTTTCATGTTTTGTCCAGAAATTCAAGAATTTGAAAGGCCTTTTAATTTGTCTGATTCATACTACAAGTCTATATTGTATTATATTGTTATTTGTGCATTAAAACTTACAACATGTCCAAAAAGTGTGCAGCATCTTTTACAATCCAATTTGAGAACATCATTTCCCAAGAGACTTCATGAACCAAAGAAATTGAAAATTCAGCTAAGTTATGAGAAAAAGTAAAAATCCTAGAAATTTGTACAAAATCAACATGATCTAAAGTAGAAAACATGCACCATATATTTTCATACGTAACATCCACTTCTCACGGGCTTAACACCCCCTCAATCAAGAAACTTATTTTAATTCATTCAGTAAGTTTTAAAGCATAATTGAACCCAAGGGACAACGCCAGATGCCAATGATAAGTGTGCGTAAGACATATCAAGACCAAAAAAAAAAAAAAAAAAAAAAAAAAGGAAAAATAGAAAAAAAGGAAGCATTATTGTTGTTTAGAAAAATACCAGACCTTTGAAAAATATTTAATGTGGTGAATGATTTGTCCTGCACTAGTGATGCTGAATGCAAGAGAGAGTGAAATCAAGACTGTCACTAATCTGGATTTATTCTTGACAATAATATTATCAATAGTGACATTATGTCAACTTTCAGTAATGATTTAACAATTTTGTAAATAAAATAAATCAGCTTGTGAATGAAGCAAAAGCTGCTGTTCTGTATTTGTAGTAAATAGTCAGAATAACAATATGAGTCCTAATCCTTAATCAATCCATTTGTTGTTCTTTCAATCTGAAGAAGACTTGTGGTCTATTATACAAATTGTTATTTAATACATTCAGGACAAAATTGTGGCAATATGAAAAGCATTGATAATTGTTATTAGTGATTACTGATATGACATGCAATTAAAATAACTTGGAATATAAAAATAACCTAGAACACTCCAAGAAATGAAGATGACTCAACATGGAACTTTAATGGAAGAAACTCTGTACAAACAGTTTATTAGTCTTTTGTCTGTATTTTTTTGGTTTTTTAAGAAAATGAGAATTCTTTAAAGGGAAAAAGGTATAATTTGGGGTACCCCTTGACGAACCATCTTAATTTTACCTTCCGTGTTGAGATTATTATATCTTTGTAGTTAGTAAATCATCTCGTATTTGGTCTTGATCCTAGCAGATCTCCAACCTCAAATATAAAAATTTTAATATTAAACCATAGTCAAAAGTATAGCTTTAAATTTGCACCTTTTTACCAAGTATTGTGTCTAATGGAATACGCTCAAACTATGCTAGAGCTCCATTAAAGTTAATGGTAAACACGAGACGATTTGTTAATGACAAGGGTATAAATGGCCCAAAAAAACGCACAAATTAAGCTACTTCATAATAAAATGGCAAATCCTGACTTTTTCCCTTCTTTATTATGTAAAGCTCATATTTTTTAGATTTCTTGTCTCCAATTTGGAATTTCAAATGTTTGGACTTCTCATTTGAGAATTATTCTTAAAAGAAATTACTTAAAAATTTCCTCCAGGCTATTATATATACCTACACCAATCATTCAGAACAAACAGTGAAACACTAACCTAAAAAAGAAACTTTCTTTCATCAAGAAGATGATGCAATCAGAGCTTCTTCACAACTCATGGTCTTCCACTTTCCCTCAAACTGAATTTTGTGCTATCCAAATTGATCCCTATGAAAGTCATAAGTATGGTGTTTCTGATTCTTCAATCAACTCCAAGGATCAAGACTCCTCTGGGATTACCTTCTCAGACTTCACATCCCTTTTTCCTGATGATGTTTTTACTGATCTTTCGATGGATGATTTGGAGTTTGATGATGTTTGCATATGGTTAAATGATAGTGAAAGTGAAGGAAATGAAAATATGAATATCTCAATCTCTTGTGAGATGCAAAAGGATGGAGATTTATGGAGTCCTGCTATTTCAGGAGTATCCAGTGAGCCCTCAATTGCAATACCATTGACAAATAGTGCCATTTCACTTGTAATTCCAGGAAATAGTAAAGAAATGGATACTCAAATGAGCCTTCATCATTTATTAGCAGCTTATGGAGAGGCCATGGAAAATGGTCACAAGGAACTATCAGAAGTGATCATAAGAAGCATAAAAGGAAAAATAAATCCTTTAGGCGAATCGTTGGAACGCGTTGCATCCAATTTGTTCTCGCGGATAGCAGATCAAGAAGATTACTTAAAACAAGAATCAAGCAAGAATCTTGAAGTAGCATTTAAGGCTTTCTACCAGATTTTCCCAATAGGGAAATTTGCTCATTTTGCTGCTAACTCAGCAATAATGGAATCCATTCCAGATGATGCAGAAACTATTCACATAGTGGATTTTGACATGGGAGAAGGGATTCAATGGCCTCCAATTATTGAAGCCATGTGTCAAAGAAGAAAGGCTTTGAAATTAACATCCATAAAGAAAACAGAGGAAGAATCAACCAGTGATCAGTGGAGATTTGAGGAGATTAAAAGAAGACTTCTTGATTATGCAAAGCCTTTTGGCCTAAGATTACAAATTGAGGAGATGACAGTTGAAGAGTTGGCAGGTGAAATGAGAAGAATGAAAAAAAGGAATGAATGGTTGGTTTTCAATTGTATGTTTAGACTCCCACACATGGGAAAAACAAAGTGCAGAATCCATGCCTTGGAATTTCTAAAACTAGCTAAGGAATTGTTACTAGCCAATTCTTCAACTCACAGAGGACTTGTCACTTTTGGTGATGGAGAAGCAATGGACAATAGTCACAATACTAATACTTTCTCTGGATTCTTCAACAAGAATTTGATATATTACCAGTTGATTTTCGAGTCGTTGGAGTTGTATTTTCCAGCTTATCTTGCAGAAGCAAGACTTGCCATGGAATCCCTTTTTCTAGCACCTCAAGTCTGCTCATTTTCTTGGTTTCACAACTGGGAAGAGATGACAAGTACTTCTGATTCTTGTGGAGAAACTGGATTGCAAGGCAAGAAAATAAGCAAAGAGAACTTGTTACAAGCCAAGGTATTGGTCAATGAAAGAGAAACTCCATTAAATGTGAGGATTGAAGAACAAAGGCAACATGAAATGGTCTTGGAATGGAAAGGGACACCATTGGTGAGAGTTTCAACTTGGATGTAGATTCAGGGATTCAGAATTTAAGTATATGGTGTTGGATTCTAGAAAAGGTAGTTTAGTGGGTTCTAGATAAATTATTTACACATATTTAGTGGATTTCATAAAACAAATACAGGATTTAGGCCAAAACAACTGAATTCTAAAATTCTACTGAACCAGTAACTAAAATTCTAGCTTGGCGCAGAAGAAAACAATAGCAGCAAACGACATAGAGACACTACAACTCTTTCTCTGCGTCGTTTTCTTTACCATTATTTTTATTGTGTTCTCTGAAGTGAGTGTACAGAGCCATACTAATATTAGTCTGTCTAGTGTCTAGTGTATTTACGTTGTATATATTATTACAGACGAGAGTTGTAAATGACAATTATATATTACTCCCTCCGTTTCAATTTATATGAACCCATTTGATTGGGCGCGGAGTTTAAGAAAAGAGAGAAGACTTTTGAACTTGTGGTGTAAAATGAGGCACATATATTTTGTGTGGCTATAAATCATTGCATAAAGGTAAATTGTTTCCAAATAGGAAAAGGGGTCATTCTTTTTGGCACGGACTGAAAAGAAAATAGGTTCACATAAATTGAAACGGAGGGAACTTTTTTTTTGTTTTCCAACCGATATCTAAGGCCCGACTAAATCGAACTAGCGCTGGAAAATCTCACTTTGGGGTAAAGGTTGTTCAAAACTAAACATATTCACACTATTGTGAGAAACATTGAAGCAAACGCCAAATAGTATAGGTAATCTGCTCCGAACAAAAAGAACGGTATTGGTATCAACAATTAACAATAAACGCTAATCAACAAAAAGATTGAAACGGGCTGCCAGGTCTTACATACAAAACACAAGTGATGTAAAGATTTAAATGGATATCTATTTTTCCTTCTTTTTTTCTTTTTTTCTTTTTTTTCTTTCTTTCTTTCTTTCTTTCCTTCTTTTTACTTCTCCTTTTTTTCCTTTTTTATTCTTTTTTTTTTTTCTGATAAGACGACTTAAGTTGAGATTTATAAAGTAATTATAATGAACTAGTTGTTTTTTGACTTTCACACGCAGTCAGTAGTATTATCTTGAAGTGGTCAAAGCCGATTTGAAGTGATTTTCTTCCAAAATTAAAATGCCAACCCAAAGAGGGGGAAATGCCAGAAAGAATGGGATTATCAACGATCGATTATCAACATATGAATATTGGGTCCAGCATTAGTGTCCAACATATGAATATTGGGTCCAGCATTAGTGTAATACGCGCCCATTAAAGGGAAAACACCTCGTGATGGATAGGGCTCTTTACAACTATGCCTTAGTTAGTCCCAAACAAGTTGGGATCAACTATATGAATTCCTACCAGGATGGTTTTTTATTTTCATATATCTAACTTGATACCTCTGATTTAAGGTAATAAATAGAGGCTCTCTACAGAAATATTTTAGAAATATTTTATCCATCCCACCACGAACCCTTGGGATTGAATACATGCATCAGTTAACCTTCAAATTCTTTAACACATGAAACCCTTGTGGTTGTTACCCTTTCTCGAGGTCAACATGCTACGCAGTTTCAATCAAACAATTAAGATTACCGCTCTACAAACTCTAAGACGTATTATATAATTAATTTGCAAAATAAATCAGCACCATTAGTTTTATGTTTTGTTTTCACATCTTGCCATGGTTTTGTACTCTTTTTTCCTTTTCTTTTTAGTTTTTAATTTTTAATCATATCACATCAGATCAGCAACTCAGGCTCAAACCACCAAAAAGTTCACTTAACCGAGTTTGCAATGCAGATATCACAGCAGCAATTTAGATATTCCTGAAACGAAGCTCATGGATGTCATAACTTCGAATCCACCATCCAACATCAACAATTTTTCTTCAAAGATCAAATACTTTTCTTCAAATAGTTGAGCAAGAAAATGGGGACATGTCACAAATCAGATACTAAAAGTCATAATAGTCATCATTTTTTTACGACTCAACCAATGTAGGTTCCGACTTTGTAAGCAAGCTAGTACAGAAAAGAAAATATCTAGCTCTGCAACAAGAAAGACCAAAGGCAGCATGAAGAAAATAAACTGTAACCTAAGATTTTTAGGCTATTCTTGTGAGTGGTTACAAGATAGAACAAACAATCTACCTGAAGTAAATGGACATTTGAGGGATATCAACATCGTTATCTTCCTCATCCTCACAAGCCACTACCACATCAAAATGTTTCCTGTATGGAGGCAAATCTGCCTTGGCCACTTCCCTGGCCAGATCTACCAACTTCCGATCCATCCGCTCTTTATGCTTAGGGAACATGCTGTTATAAAGTAAGCAGCTCCCATAAGAGATGCTATAAGCGTTCAGACCTTTGTTTTGAAGCCACTGAAGAAGCTCCCTCAAAGTTGGATTATCTTTCAAAATCCACCTGTCCCACACAGTCCAGTTCATGTCTTGATGTTTGACCACCTTTGGTGGAACTGGTTCAGCCATGGAAAATAAAGGAAGAGCCAAGTTGGCGAAAGTGTTGCGATAATCCTCCACCTTATGACCTCCATCCAAAACCTTATAAAGCTCTAGACAAACAAGACCTGTGGCCATAGCAGTGGAAGTAGCAATAGCTGGAATGATTCTCCCTGCTATGAATTTGGCCTTCAGTTTATCCACTTCAGGGATGCTATAGTTTCTAGCCCTCATGTTTGCAAGTCCAGCGATAAGGTCCATATGATAGTTGGTGTCATCGTCCTGTACATTCAAAGAGCTTAGTTGGAAGAGCAGATGGAAGAAATAAATAGACACATGATTATAAATTGAACATCTATCACCAAATAGAGGTGAGAATTTCAATATCTTCCTCGTACAATGTCTGTTAAAACATCATGTGGTTCTTTAAGAGTTTAAGTTAGGCACAAGGCTGTATATACACCTCAGATCCTTTTCCTTGTTTCCTCCCCGAAAACATATTTACGGTATCAAATGATCGCATTCCCAAGATGCCTCTAACATATGCAACATGCAAGAGAGAGAGTGTGTGTACCTTCTCAAATTGAATGGGGTTCATCTTGTAACCTGAAGGCAATTCCTGACGACACGTTTCCAGCTTCATCACCAACTCATTAATGACTGCAGCATCATCAATGGATGAAGCCGCCATGCTGGTTGCTTTCTCATCTGTCACAATCTTCACATCTTTCTTTGGCTGGAAATCGGGGACAATCACTTTATCAACAGCTTCAGCTAACTTTTGAGGAGACTTAACCCAATCTGGAATGAGTATGCCAAATGTTTCTGCTCGTAATATTGAGGCTGCCAGTAGAAACTGAAGGTGACTGGCATCGTCAACAGAAAATTGCAATGGCCGAGGGAAACGCTTTGGTGCAGACCAAAATGGGGCACCACTACTAGTAGTAGCCTCCTCAGGAAAAGTAAATGTCAACTGCTTCACACGGTCTGCAAAGTAATCTTCAAACCTGGTTCCAGGAAAAGCAAGTGGTTAAAAGCATATATCAAAAAGCTGCTCAAAAGGGTAAAAGTTTAGTTGGTTTTTAGATGGTCATACCTCAGGCGAGCCCAAGTTATGCAGTCTTGAAATGTATCACATCTCTCCTTGTCGAGGCATTCAAGAACACGATCCAAAGTGTCCCTGGCCTGTGCATCACCAGCCTTTTGCATAGCAGATATGTAGTCACTAGGATTGATCAGATAAGCATTAACCTCAGTTGGCGTCTTCTCAAGCAAACCCTCAAATTCTGACCGTGCCCATGTTAAGCAATGGTCGATGTTGTGTGGGAAAGAGTGAACTGTACACATAGGTGCCTGTTTTTCTGGTGGATCCCTCGACGCACCATAATTCTCTGTAAGGTGAGGAATTACCATCTGAGTGTTGCACTTGGCACCCAGGGTTCCAGACTCCAATAATGGTTTTTGAAAATACAAACATCTCTGATCAATGTAAAGCCTGGCATTCACATTATCGAGTGCATTGATCACAACACTCAAATTCTCCCAGAATGTATCATCGAATACACTTTCTGTTTCAGGGCTTGCACGGTTTTGCAGTGCTTCAATGTGAATGCGAGGATTGATCAAAGAAGCAGCTGCAGCAGCAACAGTAGACTTGGCTTGCCCAATGTTCCAGTCACGGAAGAGAAATTGTCTACTAAGATTGCTCTTCTCAATGACATCATCATCTGTAATTGTTAGCTTCCCTTTATCACCACAACAAACCCCCATGAGAGCTAAATTCTTCAAGAACTCACACCCAAGCGCACCAGACCCAACAACAAAAGCTTTTGCCTCTTCCAGCTTCTTCTGTAGCTTGTTTCCAAAGACTGAGATTTGAGCATCATAACGACTATTCAAGGGCTTCAAATCATTTGGATCCAAGGGTGCGGTTGGAAGAGATTCAACAGAGTCAAAGTAGAAAAACTGACGCAACAAATGAAAAGGAAATGGTTTAGTGACAGAACATTCCAAGTCTATCAAAGAGCAAACATAAATAACAATATAAGGCTATATGCAGCATCACAAACTAATTTAATCCAAATATTTGGAGCTCAAGGAACAGTTATCACAGTGCCAAAGATACACGGGATACCAAGATTGACAATCGAGAAGACAAAATCATTTCATATCCACAAGATCAGGCTTCAGAGGCAACAAAATGTTGAGATAGAGTTCCATTGCACTCCAATCTAATTGTGTTACAAATCTATAATCTACTATGAACTTATTCAAGCAAGGCAGCTACAATTTAAAATAGATCATCCCGACCAAAAACTGCAAGAGATTTAAAGGTCCTTTTGTCACACTAGATTTGCAGATCGATTATAACAATTCATTTACTGACCTGGTAAAGTGGATGGAACTTCCCAGAGCAAGCCTTCACAACTTCTTGCCCAACAATACCACCAAACATAGCAGCCATTGGGTTTAGCACAGCCCTTGCACCGAATGCAAAATTCCGAAGAAGTTTCTGGTCAATCTCCTCTAGTTTTCCATCAGAGAGACTATTGTTCAGGTCAGTCACAAATGATATTAGCCTCTGAGCATCTTCCTCAGATCCAGCAAGAGGGAAACGTCCTGATTCAGACACAAACCTATCTAGTGCCTGGAAGGCCAAGTGTAAAATAGGTGGGCGGTCAAACTTAGAGAAGTCACTCAGAAGAAAGTCACCAGGATCCTTAATTGCTTCTCGCAGTGGCTTGAATTTTAACACTTTAGGTTCCTTGACCTGAGTGACAATACCCCCTCTTTCATATGCTGCATAATTTGAAGTGTCCTCTTCAATAGTAAATGAATATGGCCTCGCATTTTTTATTTTTCTAGGCTTCCCATCATTCAGTTCTGTCATGCCCCGCACTTCAGAAAATATAACCAAGTCCCCGTCCTGAAACTCGAGCCTCTCATCATCAATACACCCCACAAGAGCAGGGTTGTCATTGCTAATAGACGCAATTATTCCGGTGTGGGGATCCTCACCATCAACATCAGCAATTGTAAATTCAGGGCCAAAGTCACAAAACACGCTACCAAAAAGGCCTCGAACTTCAGCTTTGATGAAAGCAATTGGAGGCTGGTGCTTATGACAGTAATCATCAAATTCAACTGCCTTCTCTAAGCTGATATCTGTAAATACAACAGCCTGCCAAGGATATAGCAATAAGGATGTCATTTCCCCCACAACCATGCCACAGTATTAGTTAAATAATTATCGCATCTAAAAAAATTAACTCTGTTATGTTCATATCACTGACAATAAGAAACATAACTAATAACACCAATTGCTAACATTGTACAAAATACTTCACCGCCCAAACAGTAGGAGACATCCTCAAATAAATTGCCATTGACATAGTTAAGATAATTCGTCCCTGAAAAATCTTAATGACTGTCGCTTTCCACAATAAATGCGAACACAGGTCACTTGTATTTTATGTAATCTTAACCATTATCACTGTAACAGTGTACGTGGAAAGCAATTCTATCTAGTTTAACTATTATGATATTTAAATCAGATCTCTGTTTGGTTGTAAATGGCTATATCGTTTTTGCAACTAAACTAACTATTTAAAAAAAATCACTAATAGCTTTTTTTTATAGGTAAAATTCACAAGAGTTTTTAGCCTTGAAAAAGTGACTAGAAGACAAATAAACTGGAGATATTTTCTTTACACAATTAATCAGGTCCTAGGTCATTTCTGTCTTGGCAAAATTCAAAAAATTGTCACTTTTCCAATGGAAAATCTAACGATTGGCACTTCCAAATTAACCAAAACACCGGTCATTTCTGTTCTATAAGATCTTAACCATTATCACTATTACATGGAAATCAACCACAACTTGGTTTAACTATAATTATATTAAAATTAGATCTCTGTTTGGTTAGAGACTCGTATGCCAATGCAAGGATAAGTGTGAGATTTAGAGCTCCTATTTTTTCCTAAAAGATAATTATTGAGTAGTGGAATAAGATGGGCCATAATAAAGCACAATGGATGTAGACAATTTATATTTGCGACCCCAAATAGAGTTTGGGAATGTTTTGAAACTACTATATCAACATTACAATACCTGTACAGTCAGTAAGGCATTCAGAAATGAAAAATCTGCGTAATAGTACGAATCAATAACATCAGACACATGTACTTGCCTGAAAATTGGAGAGTTGTTCTTTAGTCAAAGCATCCGTCAAAGTAGAGATAATGACAGCATTGTTTAGCTCTTGCAACTTCTGGATAGAAGCAAGTGCCCTATTCTTCCCAACATCCTCCTCTGTAAAAATAAAATTGCTAGATAGATCCCACAATTCCACATTTCCTTCGTCGTGCAAAGTAACGGATTTCACACCCGCAAGAATAAGGTTCTTTGCTGCAACACGAAACACAGTTACATTATATGAAAAACTTAAACAGAAAGTGTTCAGAATAGTTGTCATATTCAGCACACTGAGAACTCGTAATCAAGTATTCCTCTTATTATCAATATCTCAAAAATGTAAAAAGTAGGTCATTAAAAGAGCGCATACAAAACATATATTAATAATCAAAAAGGCATCATAATCCATCCTACTGTTTTTTTATTGTACATCATCCACTCCTCTATCCAGGCCTATTTCATTCCAATACTAAATTATTTGTATAAAAACTACTCATGTTTATGTGACACTATTTCCTTATTAGTACGTTCCAAAAAGAATGACATCCTTCTATACTTCGAAAGAGTTAACTTTATACCTCCCATTTTACACTTAATAAGAAGCTTTTATAGCCACACAAATGTTGTGGTAGTTTTTTTATATCACACAAATGCTGGCAATGCATAAGAACACTGGTTTCAAAAAACATTTCCCTGCCGTTTCAACACGAAACACGGAGGGAGTAATAAAATAAACAAAAATGAAATATGGAAAAAAGAATGATCACTAATAATCTCTCTGGAACATTATATTTAAAAAAGATTATCAAGAGTGCGCACAAATTTCAAGCGTGAAAAATTGGAAATGAAAACTTTACAAAGAAGAAAAGGAAATAGCAATTCTAGCACAGTAAATAGCAAAAGAAAGAAAAAGAATAAATACAGGAAAAAAATTATACCGATTTCAGCGCCAAGGCCTTGCAAGCCAGAGACGAGTACATTAGATGCAAAAAGTCGACGCATAGTTTCACGGCCATAAACGGCGAGTTGACGGCTGTGAAGATCCTCATCGATATCAGGAGAGTTACGCGCATCGATCGGAGATTTGCCGTTAGTCGCGTTGCCGTTAGTGTTAACATCACCAGTAGTAGCAGAACCAGTACCTCCCATAGTCACCGTCGATGAATCACCAGAAGCGGCGGCGGTGGCCTTGTGCTTCTTCGTCAAAGGATCCACTGAAACGTCGTCGTTTTCTCCTCCGACTTCAACTGTCCTCTTCACAGGAAGCATAAAGTGCTGTGAACTGCTCGATTCAACCATTTCACAAATCAAATTAATCAACAGATAATTCACAAGAAATTAAAGAAATTATAAAATCATACGAAAATTGAAGAACTTGTAAGAGATAAGGAAGATAAGTGTATTAGAGAAGGTACCAGAATCTGGAGAATATGAAGGGAGTTAAGGGAAGCGAGAGATGCGTGTGATGATTAGGGTTTGTGTGAGGGTTGTGGGGGGACGGGGGGTGATTTGAGCTTAGAGAGTGGAGGGGTGTGAGTGGGTTCGTTTCGACGATAACGAAAAATGGGAGAAAGATTGTGTTGGGTGGGCCGAAAAAGGATGTTGTTCGTTTGGGCTTTTGGATTTCTATATAAAAGAAAAAGGGTAAATTATGCTATATACCCATAGAAGACAAAACAATTACCCATATCTACCCATGTTCATTTCTTTTACATTTTATACCTATGCGGCACAATTATTTTACCCGCTCTACCCATTCTTACTTTCCCATTGTTTAGCATGAAACCTCATTATCCCATAGATTCTTTCATGCACCTTTTTATATCTTTTAAGTGCATCACATTTTTTAAATATTTTTCATCATTTATCATAATAATACTAATTAAAAAATAATATAATATAATATTTATTAAATAATATAGAATATTATAAAAATATATGAGTTTGGAGAAAATAAAAGGATATTATTATTTATTTATTTTTAAAAAAAAAAAAGATATCCATCAATGTTTATGCTCACACATTTAATAGCATATGTAGAAAGTAAATTAGCTAATACTGAGTTTTATTTCAACGTATGCCAAGAAACTTTTTTTTAAGAAATTTTATTTTCCTCGACTCTTCTTTTCTTTAATTTTTTTTTTTGTCCTTTGACATAATTTATCTTTTCCCTTTTTGTCTTTTTCTTTTTCTTGAAAAAGTCAAATCTACCATAGATGGACTTGAAGCTTGAAACTCATATATTGAGTTTGTTGAGTTTGTAGTTATTTTGATCTCATTTTTCCTAGGTTTGTTTGAAATGTTAATTGAAGGCTCTAGCTAAACATTGAGTGAATTTGGTGGAGATTTTGCAGTAAATTTTTAAATTGGGTTAAAGTTGAGTTGAACTGGTGAAGAAGAATTTGTACTGTATACCAAAATGATATACTATATACTGTTGTGGTATACAGTTTATTACAACGGTATACTATATAATGTAACAGTATACTATTACAATTTGGTCCTTTTTGATTTTTTTAAAATTTTTATTGAGTTCTTTTTCAACTTTTCAACGGAGTTCTCATGTTTTTTAAATTTTTTCTTTAAAATATTTGATATGAGGTTGTGGCTGCAGTTTGAGTTAATTTAGTAGAAATTTGGAGTAGATTTTTAAAATTTAGATTGAAATTGAGTTGAACTAGCAAAGAAAACTAATTTTTACTATATACCAAAATAACATATTAATTTATTGTGTTAAACTGGTGAAGAAGAATTTATATTGTATACCAAAATGATATGCTAAAAATTTTAACAAAGTAAGATTGATATATTATTCATGTAACAAAAAAAGCCAAAAAATCCGACAAAATCGAACCAATCCAAATCGATATAAACGGCTTGGTTTGGTTTTAGTAAAAAACGAACCAACCTAGTCCATGTACACCCATACTCCCAGTTATGCATACCATAATTTCAAAAAGATTGTCCTAATTTTTATCCAATTGTTGTCTACATTTTCAAATATGAAACATTTTCATTCAGATTTCAATGTATTCTTAGACTACACATAGCAGCTTACTATGTGTAGCAAAGAAGACAGATTTGTGCTATATATCAAAATAGTATATTGTATACTGTATTGGTATATAATAATTAATTCAAGAGTATATAATTAACTACAATAATATACTACTAATTTTTTTGAAGGAATGAACCAATCCTCTATATACCAAAATAACATATTATATACCATTTTGGTTAATTCAATAGTGTATAATTTATTGCGTTGAACTGGGTATACCAAAATGATATACTATATACCATTTTGGTATACAGTTCATTCCAATGATATACTATTATAGTATACTATATAATGTAATGGTATACTCTTACAATTAGGTCCTTTTAGAATTTTTTGAAATTTTTATTGACAATTTATATTATTTCAGTTTAATAATTGAATTTAAAAAATCTTTTTTAAACTCTCTGCGTACAATTGTATACCCTGTTGGTATAGCTATATACTATACTAGTATCATATGCAAGTTGGAACATTTTTTGGTTGTATTAGCTATATTTAATTGGTACACTATTTGATTTTTCTTTAGTAATAGTAGAATAGTACAGTATCTTGAATTTTTTAAATTTTTCTTTATGCATGTATATTATGTAATCATTTTGATTTTTTCTTTATGTGTTTATTTATATAATAGTATTATAGTATAATATCTTGAAATACATTATTATATTAATATGGGTACACTAATTTTTTAATTTTTCTCTTTATGCATATGTATTATGTAATAGTAGTATAGTCATATGTTGCCTGAAATTAATTAGTAGAACTGTATACCCTATTGGTATAATTATATGTCATATTGGTATCATATAGTAGTTGAAATATTTTTTTTGGTTGTTTTAGGTGCATTTTTAAGTGAATTCTATTATGAAATAATTTATATGATCATGTTTTGTTGTGTTGGACTTTCTTGTACCTATGGACATAGATTTTGTATATTATGTAATAATTTTTATATTTATATGCAGTTGTTGGAATGACCCGTACAACTATATATCCTATTAGTATAGCTATATACAATATTGGTATCATATGCTAGTTGAATCATTTTTTGATTGTATTAGTTGTATTTAATTGGTACACTATTTGATTTTTTTTTTAATAATAGTAATATAGTACAATATCTTAAAATACTTTACTCCATTATATTAATATGCGGTACACTATTTTTTTATTTTCTCTTTATGCATGCGTGTTATGTAATAGTAGTATAGTCATATAGTTGCCAGGAATTAACCAATAAAACTGTATACCATGTTGGTATAGTTATATGCCATATTGGTATCATATGGTAGTTTGAATATTTTTTTGGTTGTTTTAGCTGCATTTTTAAGTGAATTCTATTCTGAAATTATTTATATGAACATGATTTGCAGTGCTGAAATTATTTTTTACCGATGGACATAGATTATGTGTATTATGTAATAGTTTTTATAGTTATAGGCAATTGTTGGAATGACCCCATACAACTATATACCCTATTAGTATACGGAATGAGCAAGTTGCTTTGCGAATATTTAGCTTGCAATGCGAGCATGTAATTTTCTCATACTTTTATTACATCCTTTAATGTTTTGGTACAGTAGTATAGTCACAGATAGTTGTAGCAATATTCTAGAGTAATCATATACTCTGTTGATATACATGTATATCATATTGGTATCATATGGTACTAAAAGTCTTTTTTGCTACTTATATTTTTATTGCATTTCCAATATTTTATTATCATATCTATTCTAACTAGTATATATGGATCGTATATTATATTTTCTTTCTCCATAACTAGTTGTGTTACTGCTAATGGTAGAGTGTATACTGATATTTGTAGGGAAGGAGATCAAGGTTTGCATGGCAATCACGTAAAATTAGAAAAGGAACAAGAAATAAAGAAAAAAAATAAAAAGAAAAAAAATAAAAAAGAAGTCAAATTTGAGTGTGAAATAAGTTATGGTAAAAATAACAATAATACGATTTGGGCAAAAATAAATGAATAAAAGAGAAAGAAGAAAAAAAAAAGAAGAAGAAAACAAGAAAAAAAGAAAAGGAGAAAAGAAAGAAAAAAAAGGAAAAAAGAAAAGAAGCATATAAATAAAAAAGAATTGGAGAAAAAAGAGAAAATTTCCCACAAAAACTACCATGGGTAGGAAATATAATTAGTTTGATGGGTAGAAAAATAAATGGGTAGGTAAGGGTAAATAGTTTTGTTTTTGTGAGTAACTGTGTCACTCACCCAAAGAAAAATGGGCAAAATATAAAGAGATTTTTATCCTATCTATACTATATTATAAACTTATTTATCCATCATAGAGGGGTTATTACTTAATTACATTAGCATATATAATTTATTATTTATATACAAAATAATATATTAGACTCCAATCTTACCCATTTTAGGCTTCATTCTTCTCTATTTTTCTTCTCCGTATAGATATTTCTCTCTTCGTTCCTCTTCGATTCGGCT
This sequence comes from Nicotiana tabacum, assembly GCF_000715075.1. Classification (NCBI taxonomy): domain Eukaryota; kingdom Viridiplantae; phylum Streptophyta; class Magnoliopsida; order Solanales; family Solanaceae; genus Nicotiana; species Nicotiana tabacum. Next base: position 58,469,029 of record NC_134081.1, on the reverse strand, counting down.
TTTGCAGATGAACATGCTCTGAGCTTTGAAGAATGGTGAAGAAAAATGATTCAACTAGTTAAAAGCCATAGATACATACATGAAGCACCAATATAAATGAGTTACCGGAACTTTTTTTAGATGAATAAATAAGAAATTGTCAACAAGAGTGGCGTTACTAAATTGAAACTAATTGACGGTGTAATTGAAACTACACTAAAGTGGGTCATGTATACATGATCTTTAACTCCATTGATAGCCATTAGAAAGCTTAGAAGCTTTGATTTCAAGAATCAAAATTTGCAAAATTATTTTGTTTGGATTGAGTGTTATTGAAAACTATTGGGAATATCCTTTGAAGTTTATATCTCAATTTTTGATATTTTAGATTGAAACTCGAAAAAAAAGATATAAATAAATTATATATATTTTGTATGTCGAGTGTAGAAACGGTATACAAAATATCAACAATTTACATAATTGCATACAAGTTATATATAAATTATAGTTTTTGACTGGATTCTGTACAAAAAGATTGTATTTAAGTTGTAGAAAAAATGTAGATTTTGACTGAATTTGTATATATTTTGTAAAAAAACTTTAGTTACTTTATGTAAATATGAAAACTTAGACAAATTGGGTAAATATACGAAAATGTCATGACCCAAATTTGTCTAGTCGTGATGGCACCTAACCCAACCCGCTAGATCCAAATAACGTTCAACAAAACTCAAATGAGAAAAATAGGAGTCAATGAGTAAAAATAACTAAATTTCATACAAATTTTCAAGGATTGGTAGTACAAGTCATGAGCTGCTAAGGCTTTAGATTTGCAAAGCTAGTGAAAAACATAATTACAATGTCTGTTTGAAATATACATAAACAGACTCAAATCTAAAACTACCAAGAACAAGTGGTAGTTATATCCAAAAGACAAGTACATCTTCAATACCAGCTACCGCCATACACAGCAACATCAACTCCAATATCTGCACGCAAGGTGCAGAAGTGTAGTATGAGCACAACCGACCCCGTGTACTCAATAAGTATCAAACCTAACCTCCAGTTGAAAGCAGTGACGAACTCGAAAGAAGGTCAGAGCCCAACACAAATAGCCAAATAACAACTCATGATAATGTAGACAGTAAAAGTGAATAACTTAAAAGGCATTATGCTCAGCTCGTTCACAACCACGGGAAAGTAGGCATACTTTTCAAGTACAACAGTCAAAGGCCAAATCTTACAACTGAAATCAATTAAACATGTGTTTATAAAAAAGAATTGTATTTTTCCAATTCACAACAACAGATAAGACTTTTCATTTACCAAATAGCATGAGAAAAGTACATCTTTATGCCTACATGTCAATATACATATCAAGTCATCAAATGTTATATTACAATATATATATATATATATATATATATATATATATATATATATATATATATATATATATATATATATAGAGAGAGAGAGAGAGAGAGAGAGAGAGAGAGAGAGAGAGAGAGAGAGAGAGAGAGAGAAAGAGAAAACTGCATCTTTATGCCAATATATCAAATATACATGTCAACTAAATAATTTCACAATGATATCATCAAATACCCTCACTCTCATCACACTTAAGGTGCTTGGCACAATGCCCCCACTCCATCACACACACAATCAATCAGCAATGTACGGGTACTTGGCTCAAAAGCCCCTCAGCAAAACACGTGTAAATATCACTGTACATGCGCTCACTGTTGATATATCAAGCTCCGGAGGGGCGGATCCTACCTAAGCGCTAATCAAAAGCCAATAAGGCCTGCTGTGACGTGAAGCCCGGTTCAAATAATAATAAATCCAATAAGGCCTGCTGCAGCGTGCAGCCCGATCCAAATAATAATAAAATTAATAAGGCATGTTGTGGCATGTAACCCGATCCAAATAATACTCTCTAACATGGCTCTAAGGCCCACCTCAGTCATCAACCTCTCAAGTCACAAGGGCTCACAATCTCGCATCACTCAGCCCAAACAATACCATATATGGAAAAATAGTAGCAACGTATGATGTAACAATGAATAATGAACAAAGACTGAGATATGATATGCAAATAAAAATCATGACTGAGTGTATAACTTACAGTTAAATCAGATAGCTCAAAATATAAATAATAGCCTCATTAGGTCTCAACCAAATAATCACATAGTCTAAACATGATTTCCGACATGAATCACAACTCATATAATCAAACAAATAGGAAAAATACGGATATAACAAGGTGAGATAGCAAAACAAGTTCGGTAATAGCTAAAAAGTCAACTTGGATCATGATTACTCTAGTGCATGCTCACACGCCCGTCACTTAGCATATGTGTCACCCCAATATACCTCATATAACATAGTTTCTAGGAATAAATACCCTCAAATCCAAGTTTAGATATGTTACTTACCTTGAACAAGGCAAATCAAATACTGAGCAAGCCAAACAGTACTCTAGAAATGCCATCTCGTGTGAATCAACCTCCAAACAACTCGAAACTAGCTAAAAGTAACTCAAAAATATCAAATAATGCCAGAGGGAACAAACCCAGACGATAAAGGTCGAATATTTAATCAAACACTCAAAGCCACCAAAAAGTCAACACATGCCCACACCTCGGAACCCGACAAAATTCACAAATTCTGACAACCCATTCGATTACAAATTCAACCATACTAATTTTATTCAAATCCGACTCTGAATCGATGTTCAAAACCTAATTATTCACTTTAGGAAAGTTTAGACAAAACCCCCCAATTTTTCTTTTGAAATTATTAATTAAATGTCAAAATCGAAGATGGAATCATAGAATATAATCAAAACCGAGTCAAAAATACTTATCCCAATCCATATGGTAAAAATTTTCTCCAAAATCGCCAAAATCCGAGCCCTGTAACTCAAAATATAATAAAATAACTCAAATGTCCGAAATAGAGCACTTATATATCTACTCCAGATATACACTTTATGATCGTGATGCACAAAATTACTCAGCCTCGAAGAACCGCTATGCGGATGCGGCCCCAGGCTCGCTACTGCGTAACACATGTGCATAGACCTATATGAACGCGGACGCTCCTGCGCGAATGCAAAGAAGAAACCATGAAGACTTGCCCAGCCTAGCTCTATACTACACGAACGCAAAGCCCCTTGCGCGAACGCGAACTATAACCAATCCAAACCACTGCGAACGCGTTCTATCTGTCACGTCCGCGATGAACATACCACAAGTGGGCCAAAACACACTTTGCGATCGTGGATGTACTTTCGCATGCGAAGAACACTAGAGGCATCAGATAACAACAGAAAACCAGCAATGCATGAAACTCTGAAATGGTCCGCAATCAATCCGAAACACACCCGAGACCCTCGGAACCCCGTCTAAACCTTCCAACAAGTCCCAAAATATAACACGGACCTACGCGGGGCCTCAAACCACACATAACAATATCAAAATCACGAATCACACATCAAATCAAACTTAATAAACTTTTGAACATTCAACTTTCAAAACTCGTGCCACACCATGTCAAACCAACTCGGAATGACCTCAAATTTTGCACAAAAGTTCCAAATGACATAACAAACCTATTCTAACTCCCAGAACCACAATACCAACCCGATATCATCCAAGTCAACTCTCGGTCAAACTTATGAACATTCCAAACCTTCAAGTTGCCATCTTTCACCAATTATAGCCAAAACCTTCTAGAAGCCTTCAAATGCAAATCCGGTCATATACTCAAGTCCAAAATAACCATTCGGACCTAATGGAACCATCAAAATTCCGATCTGAAGTCAAATACACAAAAGTCAAACTTGGTCAACTCTTCTAACTTAAAGCTTCTAAAATAAATATCATTTGTCCAAACCAATTCTGAATTACCCAAAAACCAAAATCGGCGATACACATAAGTCATAATACATCATACGAAGCTACTCATGACCTCGAACCACCGAACTGGATTCAAATATTCAAAATGACCGGCCGGATAGTTAGATTCACCCCCACTTAAACATACGTTCGTCCTTGAACAAGCCAAGAGTCATTCCAAAACCGTCGAACCATAAACTAACCACACACATACCCATGAGTGATCCCACATCACCTCAATCTATATAAGCCTGACATCACAACCTAACTAAAGATCCTTACTTTAACCTTAGTCCATAAATTTTAGAACCCAATTTCCAACATCCGAAATCCATTACAAGACCCGATTCTCACATCTACACATTGTATAAGTCTGAACAAGCTGCATCAAGCCATAATCATAACCCAAGATGTAGTCACATGACCTACCACATAACGCAGATACTCATAGCAATAGCTTCCGACCATAATAGCTGCCCGATAATAAACTCGGTACCAGTAACAAACCTCATATCAAATAAAACCTTATTTTAACCCTTCATACACTACCAATGATGAAAGAAACACGCAGAAACTCATAACCACTCATCAGGTCAACGAGTCATGGAGCTATCTCGTCTAAGAAGAACCATAGCTAAATTCTAAGCTGATTAATGACATTATTCTTTCAAACATACCGTAATAAAATTTGATAGCACACATTCTAGATCCAATGACCTCATCTCAATCAAATACAAGTTGCCCTATTGACATGATACACCAATACAACCTAAATCCACAAACCGTGCAATCCGTGCATCAATAAGTAACAACTCGGATGTACCCAAAAATGGAAAATGACTCAACTGAGAGAACCTTCATGCAATCTCAACAGGTACCACCACGAGCGCAATACCATAGACCCATCACATAAAGGAAAACCAAGACACATGAAATCTACCCAAAGGATCATGTCCCAACATAACCCTGCTACGATGCGTGACCCCATCCAAATACCGGTCCACATGAAATACCTCAAGCCATAATGCTCAAAATCAACAACCATACGCAAATCACAACAAACACGCGAAGTGCATGACCATAACCATGGAGAAATAAGTAGCATAATATACCATAAAATGGAAAAGTCATAACCAAGGCGCAATCAACCATTCAACATCCAATAACCATCTCGCTCGAATTATTAGACTAACCTTTGAGGTTAGGTTTAGGTAAAACCACCTTGGATGACTTGGAACCTTAGAGAATTGTTAGAGAGGTGTTGAGAGATTTGGGAACTATCCTTGGTCGAAAATGACCAAGATGAGCCTTATAACCACTTTAAAATGTTCAAGTGTCGTCCATCGCCTAAGTGGTCCCACTGGGAGCTACTTGCGTGGTCTTGGGAAAACACAGCTATCTCTCTACTATGATGTCGTATTGACGAACGGTTTAATGCGTTAGAAACTACACTCGTATATATTCAATTTGATAGGTGGATCATCTCGTAATTCCGAGTATAATGGGAGAAAAGCTCAACTACATTTGACCTAATGTTCAGCATATTATGTTTGTAACTTGTGATGACCTTTGCCAACTTTTGTTCCACAACTCGCTTGACTTTAAAACATAACACACGACTATCATACGGCTAAAGTAACTCACAACATAACCTCCTTATCATGTTAAGCACCCTAGTCTCACCCCAAAAGTATATGTTATAACATTCCCAACTTGTCGACTTTTGACGAAACTTATTTTTTTCAATTCGTTTAGTTTCTAAGCCTTCCAATCCTCTTGGTACTTGTTATTCATGATCTTAAATATTCGTAATCTCCAAGGTAACATGATCAATTTACTTTATGTACTTTCAAAGATGATCTCATTTTTGAGCATACATTAATTGACTTGCAACGTACTCTTACATACGAAAACATGAGGTGTAACATGGATTTGCACAAAGAATGTGCAGAAGCGTAGTATGAGTACACTACAGTCGGTACCCAGTAAGTATGAAGACTAACCTCGGTGGAGTAGTGACGAGGTTCAAGTCAAGATACTCACTAGTTAAATAACTTGTGCAGGATATCAACATAAAACTAACAATGAAAAACTAACACAACAGAACAATTATCAACAACCTCAAAGGATTTGTAACAACAACTCAATGAAAAATAGTTTGTTTTTTCCGATGAAATATCAATGGGAGCGGGGCATATGATAACACATTAAATTCTACCAACAACTATAAAACCCAAGGCGGAAACATTTAAGAAAAACATGTTTATGATCGAAGCATCAACCCTCGGTTCCAAATCATGAACAATAACAAAGAATCACCCTGATATATCTCAAAACATACGCGACACGTCACCCTTATGTCGCCGCATGCACATAAACAATGGAATAGCCCCCTTATGTCGCTGCATGCACATAAATAGCCACCCTTATCTCGTCGTATGCACATCACAATGAAATGCCTCCCTTATGTCACCGCATGCACATCTTATTAACACAACCACAATCAACCTGCACAACACGTACACATGTGTCACAATATCACCAAAAGAACATTACCAAAAACACATCAAGATATAGCTCACGGCTCTGTTGACCACCAATTTTGACCTCCCCTTTAAAATTAAATTATTTACGCTTATTAATTAGCAATAAATGTAGTAAAATATTTTTCAAATCAATAACACCTGCTTTCTTAAAATATAAATAATGCAATATATATAAATAATTAACATTATTAAATTAATAGCAATTTGGTTTTAAACATTCATAAATTATATTACTCTTATTGTTTTAAACTATTAAAATACCTTTTATATCTTAATAAACAAGATTTATAATTAATTTAATAATTAGTCTTTGATCAATAATTATATTGTCTTTATTATTTTATTTAGCTAAAATTAGTTTCATAATGCAATAAATGAAATATTATAATTAATAACTAACTAATTTCAGTAATTAGCAATACATTTGATGATTATATTTTATTGTATTTAATTAAGATTAATTAAGTCTAATTAAGCTAACTTTTAAAAGGGGGTTAAAAGCTCAAAAGGCTACAATTATAATTGGTTAATTAAACTCAATGTAGCCACTTCTTAAATCAAATGCTAACAGATTTGGCCAAAATAATAAGCCCAATACACCTTTGACCCGGTCCAGGCCCACCCCTTCATCCAAGCTGGCGATCCATACCTATCCCCCTAAAGTAATGGCATCACACCACGTCACCCCTCCTTTTACACTCACAAAAGAAGCACAAAGGGATCTGGACCGTGGTCCATCTCATCAATGGTCCAAATTTGATCTCTGTTTTTTTTTTCTTTAAAATTCTCGCCAGACCTCATCTCAGCCGTTGAATTACAAAGATCCAATGACCATCATGTTTTTATAATAAACCATTTTATGTTCCAAAAAATCAGAGTCGTTGATCGAGAAATCAAACGGCTCACATTCTACCCTTCACATTAAACTAACCAAACCCCTTTCAACCCTAATCATTCATCCTCTTGACCTACTGTCACCCTTTCCTCTTTCTCTCCCTATTCTCTCAATCTTGCAGTTCAATCAATCCGAAAATCCTTGCACAAATTAGTGCAAAGTCACCCCAATCAAATCTGAATTATCTCCCCTGTCCCTGCTAGCCGTGAATCCCACTTGAACTCTCCCCTTTCATTACTTTTGATTCCAAATCCCCAAATCAGAACATAGACCTAAACCATGTAACTCGAGAATCCTTCAATCCTTCCCATGTTTGGTCGAATCAGAGTATATATGGCGATTATCACTGATTTCATCATTGTTATTCGTTATCCAGAGGTCAAACGCAGTAACCTCTGGACATTAAGGTTTGACCAGCGGTCTAAGGGCTTCAACAGTCGACCTCTCATCTCCTCGTGCCCAGGTAAATCTTATGTTGTTTTCCCTTTATCTTTCTCTGATTTCACCGTGTTGCTTTCATTATCTACCCATCGTCACCATCCACTAACTATTTGAATCTATCGGAACTCTATGTGTCTTGAATTCCACTATAAATAAGGCGTTCAATGCCTTCACCTAAGAGACATCAACAAACACCGAATACCACGAGAAACACAAAAAAGAAGAGAAATTCATTAAAATTAAAGGTTTCTTATTAGGTCCAGAGATTCCTCTCTAATTTTGTTTTCTTTCCTTCAGTTCCCGATTCGAGTTAAATTGTTGCGCTTTAGTCTTGAGTTGGGATCTCTAAAATGGCTATTGAATACTACCTTACATGGTTTGCTACCCTACAGAAGGTTAGTGTACACTGACCCCTCTCTATTTCGAATTAGCTGTTTGTGATATTTTTCCTGCTAGTCTTATGTTGTTTTTGATGTATATTAACATTGTAAAATTATACTTGTTATGCCTTATTTATCAATGCAATTTTTTTGATGAGTTGATCGTTTTTATGATGTTGCCATGTAATCTATGGTGTTGATGAGTTTCATTCCCCAAAGCTTAATTTAGATAAAATATACTGTTGGTAGTCTTATGAACCAATCCCGTGGAATTCTTGTGACTAGTTGGATTCATCCATGTTAATACCATGTGTGTTCTATCTCTGTTAGTTAAGTGATGGCTACACTACCATGTTTAGTTACTCGATTGGATTATGCTCTAAAGTTCTTCCTGATATCCTGTTAAGGCCCCATATCTGTTGTGCTAGTTGATCCTCATGTTTGTGATGTTATGCTAAATATTTTCAGTTCATCAATTGTTTATACCATCATATTGAATCTGCTTGACTCTAGATTACAACTTATTCATGCCACTGTTATGACATGATCCCTGTATTCATCATGATAAATAAACCATGTAATGAACCCTGCTAGTATGTTAGGAACACTGTTCTCAGAGCTGAATATAACTTGTTTAGATTGTTCCCTGTAGTGAGTGCTGGCATTTTCCCTCTCATGACTATTTGAGCTATGTGAAATTCTTGTTGTTATGTTAATGAGCTCTATACCTGAGTCCATATCTCTCATGTTAATTCTACTATTTTCATAGACTATCATGTGACTTTAGTTTTATGACGACCCGACCGGTCGTCTCGAGAGTTATAGACCCATTTCCCTATTTTCTGCTTCTATTGTGTTTTACAGCTGTTATATGACTTACCAAATTGGTTGGTTCGGGTTCGGAGTGATGCCAGAGTTAATTGAGACACTTAGTCTCTTAATTGGAAGCTTAAGTTGGAAAAGTCGGTCGGATGTCAACATATGTGTAAACGGCCTCGAATTTGAATTTTGACAGTTTTGTTAGATCCGTTAGGTAATTTTGGACTTATGAGTGCGTTCGGAATATGATTTGGAGGTCCATAGTAGAATTAGGCTTGAAATGGCGAAAGTTGAAATTTTTGGCTAATTTGACCGAGAGTGGAAATTTTGATATCGGGGTATGGATTGTTGTCTCCATGTCATGCTATTCTAGATTGTCATGCTAAGACCATGACGTTGGTGGTGCCTAGGTTGACGAGGGTTGAGTGGAACGGCTCTATAGTCTATGTTCCCCGTAGAGTGATTTCATATTTGAAGGCTCAACGGATGGTTGAGAAGGGCTGTCTATCTTATTTGGCCTTTGTGAGGGATGTTAGTGCAGAGACCCCTGCTATTGATTCTGTTCCTGTGGTGCGAGATTTTCCGGATGTGTTTCCTACAGACCTGTCGGGCATGCCACCTGACAGGGATATTGACTTCGGTATTGATTTGGTGCCGGACACTCAGCCCACTTCTATTCCACTGTATTGTATGGCACCGGCAAAATTAAAGGAATTGAAGGAACAACTTTAGGAACTCCTTGATAAGGGGTTTATCTGGCCTAGCATCTTACATTGGGGTGCACCAATTCTATTTGTAAAGAAGAAGGATAGTACTATAAGAATGTACATTCATTAGAGGCAGTTGAACAAGGTCACAATCAAGAACAAGTATCCTTTGCCACGTATTGATAATCTGTTTGACCAGCTTCAGGGAGCGAGGGTGTTCTCCAAGATTGATTTGAGGTCAGGGAACCAGCTGAAGATTCGGGACTCAGATATTCCTAAGACATCTTTCAAGACCTGATATGGCCATTATGAGTTCCTGGTAATGTCTTTTGGGCTGACCACGCCCCAGCATCGTTCATGCATCTAATGAACAATGTGTTTCAGCTTTATCTTGACCCGTTCATTATTGTATTCACTGATGACATCCTGGTGTACTCTCGTAGCCAGGAGGATCCTACCCAACATCTGAGGATTGTGTTATAGCGGTCGGGTACTTGTTGAATTAGCTGCTACTTGTTGTCTTGTACTTAGCCACAGTTTTACTTACGTGTCATATCTCTGTTTCATCTTGTTTTCTTTTTGATACTTGTTATCATCTCTTTTGGGCTCATTGGTATGATTTCTGAGAGCCCAATAGGCTGGAAAGGTTAGTGACTGAGTTAGGGCCTGAGTGCCGAGCTGTGAGCTATGTGAGTGTATATGGATCAGGTTGCACGCTGCAACGAGCCTTATGGCTATTTATGGACTGTAGATCGAGTTGCATGCCGTAACGAGCCTTATTGCTACTTATATGATTGGATCGAGCTACACGCCGCAACGATATAGTGCTTGGGTTGAAGGAGCCCCTCCGGAGTGTGTACACCCCCAGTGAGCGCAAGTACCTATTGAGTGTGATTATTGAGGGATGAGAGCCGAGTGTTTGAGCTATCGAGAGCTTGTGTGATTGTTACCCTAAGAGGTTGCATTTGTTTCCTTTGTTGGTGCACTTAGCTGAATTATGTCATTGTTCTGAACTTCTGGAAAATATTATATTCGGTTTATCTGAACTTAGTAAATGTACAACTGACTTAACTTATATTGCCAGAATTGAATCATGTCTACTTTTATTGCTGAAATTACTGAAGTGAACGGTAATTGTATAGATCGCCACTACTTCTCAGCTCCTTATTTATTTCTGTTACTTACTGAGTTGGTTGTACTCATGCTTTACCCTGCACTTCATGTGCAGATCCAGTTATATCCGGTCACGGAGGACGTTGATCTTGTGCGTGGTTGAGTATCGGAGATTCATGAGGTAGCTGCCGGCTTTCATAGTCCTTGTCTCTCCTTTCTTGTTATCTTTCTTTTCTGTATTGGTATTTAGACATAGACTCTTGTAGACACTGTTTCTTAGACTGGTTGTTTAGATGCTCATGACCTGGTGACACCCTGATGTTTGGGGCTATTTTTCCGCGTTTTATTTTGAGTTTAACTCCTGTTTTTATGAAAACTCTGTCATATCAAGCTTTTCGTTTATTTTGTGAAATATTTGAAGTATTTTGAAAAATTGGCTTGCCTAGTACCATCGATAGGCGCCATCACGATAGGTTAGGGTTTTGGGTCGTGACAAGTTGGTATCAGAGCCTAGGTTACATAGGTCTCACGAGTCATGAGCAGGTTAGTAGAGTTTTGCGGATCGGTATGGAGACGTCAGTACTTATCTTCGAGAGGCTGCCGAAACCTTAAGAAATTTCACATTCTTGAATTCTTGTCGTGCGAATCGTTTGATTCTGGTAATGGAATTTCTATTGTTCTATTCTCTCAGAGATGGTGAGGACGCGTGCTACGGGGTAGGATGGACAACCACTAGTACCACCAGTCATGGCCGCGAGAGGACGAGGTCGTGGTAGAGGCCACGGTAGGGGCAGAGGTGCAGCTCGCACCGCAGCTAGGGCAACACCTGCAGATCCACCAATTGTCCCAGTTCAGGAGCAAGCTCCAGTTGTGGATGAGCCTGTGGGACCAACTAAGGCACCACCTGTGCCCATTGTGATTCCAGGCCTTCAGGAAGCCTTAGCTCAGATTCTGACCATGTGCACCAATCTTGCTCAAGCAGTCTCTGTTCTGGCCGCAGCAGCCACTTCATAGGCCGAAGGAGGTGCTCAGACTCCTGCCGCCCGCACACCAGAGCAGGTGGTATAGGGACTCCAGACACTGGGGGAACTACCAGCCCAGCCGTTTGTAGCTGCTAAGGACTATGTGGTTCCTGTCATGCCCGATGATGAGCAGCGTCGATTGGAGAGGTTCGGGAGGCTCTAGCCTCCATCTTTTAGTGGTACCAAGGGAGAGGATACATAGGGCTTCTTGGACAGGTGTCAGAGGATACTCCGTACAATAGGTATTCTAGAGACCAGTGGGGTCTCGTTCACTACTTTTCAGTTTTCTAGGGCTGCCTTCAGTTGGTGGGAGGCTTACGAGAGGCGTAGGATGGTCGACGCAGCACCCCTTACCTGGCAGCAGTTTTTCGGTGTATTCCTGGAGAAGTTTGTGCCTCAGTCCCGTAGAGAGGAGCTGCGCAAGCAGTTCAAGCATCTTCATCAGGGTGATATGTCCGTGATGCAGTATGAGATGATATTTTCTGAGTTGGCCCGTCATGCTATCTGGTTGGTTCCCATAGACAGGGAGAGGATCAGGAGGTTCATAGATGGCCTCACTTTTCAGCTGCAATTGCTTATGACTAGAGAGAGAGTATCTGGTACTACTTTTGATGAGGTGGTCGACATTGCTCGTTAGATTGAGATGGTTCGTAGCCAGGAGCGGGTTGAGAGGGAGGCCATGAGGCCTCGTAGACAGGGTGGATTTAGCAGTGTTCCTTGTAGGGGTCAGTTTCACCACGGTAGGGGTCGTCCTTTCAGACATACTCAGATGGCTCGCCCAGTTCACCGTGGTGCATCATTTGGCCATGGTTCACACAGTTATCAGCAGGGCCATTCATCTTTCAGTGCTCTCCCAGCTCAGAGTTCGTCCTGTGCTCCATCGGGTCAGGGCTCGTCTATACCAGGTCCTTCTACCAGTTATCCCGGTGCTCGAGGCTCCCTTCAGTCCCCATCACCAGCACCGGGGAGTTGCTATGAGTGTAGAGAGTTTGGTTACATGAGGAGGCTGTGTCCCTGCCTAGTAGGAGTTCCAGCTCAGCAGAGGAGCCAGTATATGACATCATCACTAGTTCTCCACCACCCGCTCAGCTGCCCGAGAGGGGGAGGCCGATCAGGGGTCGGCCAAGCCCGTTTCTATGATCTCCCCGCCACACCAGATGTCATTGCTTCGGATACTGTGATTACATGTATTGTCTCAGTTTTCCATAGAGATGCCTCTGTATTATTTGACCCTGGTTCCACTTATTCATATGTATCCTCGTATTTCTCTCATTATCTGGATATGCCCCGTGACTCTCTAGTTTCATCTGTTCATGTATCCACTCCAGTGGGCGATACTATTATTGTGGACTGTGTATATCGGTTATGTGTGGTGACTATTAGGAGTCTGGAGACTAGAGTAGATCTCTTGTTGCTTAGTATGGTTGATTATGATATGATTTTGGATACAGACTTGGTTCAGGATGCTCTGGAGAAGTTTAGAGTGATTCAGGATAGATACGCACAACCCAGTCCAGACAGAAGAGTTATGCAGATCGGAAGGTTCGCGATGTTGCATTCATGGTTGAAGAGTGGGTCTTGCTCCGGGTTTCGCCTATGAAGGGTGTTATGAGGTTCGGGAAGAAGGGCAAGCTGAGCCCAAGGTTCATTGGTCCCTTTGAGGTGTTGCAGCGAGTTGGGGAGGTTGCTTATGAGCTTGCTTTACCTCCCAGTCTAGCAGGAGTTCACCCAGTATTCCATGTTTCTATGCTCCGAAAGTATCACGATGATCAGTCTTACGTGTTGGATTTCAGCTCAGTCCAGTTGGACAGGGATCTATCTTATGTTGAGAAGCCAGTGTCTATTTTGGACAGGCAGGTTCGGAAGCTGAGATCAAAGAACATTGCTTCTGTGAAGGTTCAGTGGAGGGGTTAGCCAGTCGAGGAGGCAACTTGGGAGACCGAGCATGATATGCGTAACAATTATCCTCATTTTCACCACTTTAGGTATGTCTCTATACTCGTTTGAGGACGAACGTTTGTTTAAGAGGGGGAGGATGTGACGACCCGGCCAGTCGTCTAGAGAGTTGTAGCCCCGTTTCCACATTTTCTGCTTTTATTATGTTCTACAATTGTTATATGACTTACCGAATTGGTTGGTTCGGGTCCGGAGTGATGTCAGAGTGAATTGAGACATTTAATCTCTTAATTAGAAGCTTAAGTTGGAAAAGTTGATCGGATGTCGACATATGTATAAATGGCCTCAGATTTGAATTTTGATGTTTCCTTTAGCTCCATTAGGTAATTTTGGACTTTAGGAGCGCGTCCAGAATGTGATTTGGAGGTCCGTAGTAGAATTAGGCTTGAATTGGCGAAAGTTAGAATTTTTGGCAAATTTGACTGAGAGTGGAAATTTTATATCGGGGTCGGATTGGATTTTCGGGAATTAGAGTAGGTTTATGGTGTCATTTATGACTTGTGTGCAAAATTTTGAGGTCAATCAGACGTGGTTTGATAGGTTTCAGCATCGGTTGTATAATTTGGAAGTTTAGAAGTCCATTAGGCTTGAATCCGGGTGTGGAATTTGGTTGAGCTCCCGAGGGCCTCGGGTGTATTTCGGATGCTTAATGGGTTAAAATTGGGACTTAGGCAATTGCTGAGTTTTCTGGTGTTATGGTGTTTCGCACTTGCGGTGGGGAGACCGGTGCAGACCCACAAAATCAAAGAGGAGGACGCAGATGCGGGCAAGGCCAGAGGGCGCAGGTACGAGAAAGGATGTGCATCTGCGAGTCCGCATATGCGAGGATGGCCGGCAGATGCGAAAAGGGAAAGTTTGGGCATTTCCGTAGAAGCGGACGAAGGGCCGCAGAAGCGGTTCCGCAGGTGCAGAAATAAGGCCGCGGGTGCGAAAGTCCTGGGCAGAACATATAAATACGGTACTTCGAGATTTTTCACCATTTTTATTATTTTGAACTCTGATTTTGGAGGATTGTGAGAAGGATTTTGAAGTGATTACTGAGGTAAGCTCCTTGTGTCCATTTATCTTCAATAATGATGTTTCCCCACTGATGTTTCATCTAATTGGCGAGTTTTTGAGGTGAAATTTTTGGGGTTTAGAGCTAGGGAAATTAGAGAGTGAATTTTGGGGATTTGGATGACCAAATGGTGTCAGACTTTGATAAATTTGGTATGGTTAGACTCGTGAGTGAATGGGCTTTCAGGTTTTGTGACTTTCGTCGGATTTCGAGATGTGGGCCTAGGGGCCGGGGTAGCCTATTTCGGATTTTGGCTTATAATTTCGTATTTTTCTTGTGGAATTAATTCCTTTAGCCTATATTAATTAAACCGTACTGCTTGTGGCTAGATTCGGGGCATTTGGGAGACTGATTCGAGGGGAAAAGGCATTTCGAAGTGGGATTTTGCGCGGTTTGAGGTAAGTAACAGTCTTAAATCTGGTCCTGAGGATATAAAACTCCGGATTTTGGTATGATGTGATTATTTTGGACGTGGCACACATGCTAGGTGACGGGCATGTAGGCGTACACCGTAGGGGATTGTGACTTGGTCCGTCCCATGACACTGTAAAGTCGAATAGCTTATTGTTAATTACATGTTCCCTCTGTCTTCTAGAAATTTTACTATCATTCATGTTAGAAACCATGCTTAGGCCATATGATATTACTATTGGGACCCGCAGCGGTCGGGTACTTGTTGAATTAGCTGCTATTTGTTGTCTTGTACTCAGTCACAGTTTTACTTGCGTGTCATATCTCTGTTTCCTCTTGTTTTTTTGTTGATACTTTTATATTATCTTTGTTTGGGCTGATTTTTATGATTTCTGAGAGCCCGAGAGACTGGAGAGGTTGGTGACTGAGTTAGGGCATGAGTGCCGAGTTGTGAGCTATATGTAAGGGTATATGAATCGGGTTGCACGCCGCAACGAGCCTTATGGATATTTATGGACTGTGGATCGGGTTGCACGCCGCAACGAGCCTTATGGCTACTTATATGATTGGGTCGGGCTGCATGCCGCAACGATATAGCACTTGGGGTGGAAGGAGCCCCTCCAGAGTCTGTACACCCCCAGTGAGCGCAGGTACCTATTGAGTGTGAGTACTAAGGGCTGAGAGCCGAGTGATTGAGCTATTATGACGAGTTGAGTGTTGTTACCCTAAGAGGTTGCATTTATTTCCTTTGTTGCTGCACTTAGCTGAATTATGTCATTGTTATGAACTTCTGGAAAAATATTATATCCGATTTATCTGAACTTAGTAAATGTACAACTGACTTAACTTATATTTCCGGAATTGAAACATGTCTACTTTCATTGCTGAAATTACTGAAGTGAACGGTAATTGTATAGCTCGTCACTACTTCTCAGGTCCTTATTTATTTCTGTTACTTACTGATTTAGTTGTACTCACGCTATACCCTGCACTTCATCTGCAGATCTAGGTGTATCCGGTCATGGAGGACATTGATCTCGTGCGTGGTTGAGTATTGGAGATTCACGAGATAGCTGCCAGCGTTCATAGTCCTTGTCTCTCCTTTCTTGTTATCTTTCTTTTCTGTATTGGTATTTAGACACAGACTCTTGTAGACACTGTTTGTTAGACTGGTTGTTTAGATCCTTATGACCTGGTGACACCCCGATGTTTGGGGCTATTTTTGTGTGCTGTATTTTGAGTTTAACTCCTGTTTTTATTAAAACTCTGTCATATCAAGCTTTTGGTTTACTTTGTGAAATATTTGAAGTATTTTGAAAAATCGGCTTGCCTAGTACCATCGATAGGCGCCATCACGACAGGTTAGGGTTTTAGGCCGTGACAAGTTTGAGGGATTGTATGCTTACACCTATGTGCTAACTCTCTATCTGCTATGATTCTGACCTTGTTATGGTGATGTACTAGTTTGAATTTGTGAATATTTCACATTAAGAGACTTGTTCCTAATGCTTATGATGACCTGTTCTTATGACTCTAACTGTTAGACTTAACTATGACTTTACACTATTGTCTTGTGCCTGTTATTATCACTACCTATAGAGGACTTAGCCTAAAGCTGATGGAGTCTGATAACTGGGAAGTCTGACGACTTATGTATTGCTTCAACTAGATATTCTATCATTAGAATTAAACAAGACCAAGACTAAATCTTCCATTTAAATTGATTTTCTTGATAACCTAACTAGTTGGCATACCTCTTTAGGAGTCCTAAACAGAGTAATCAGTCTAAGTATTAAAATAATAAGATCTTAATAGGATGTACGCCTGCTCTTAACTATGCTGAAGCTTTTAGAAGTAAATGCGAACTATATTTATGACCTGAACCTACCTAGGGAACTCTGAAGCATTAAAATTTTAGTGGAACTAATACAACAAACACTTGTGCTTATCTCTATATGATATTGATTGCCTATTAACACTTTCGAGCCTAAAGATATAAGTGATGAGGCATGTCTATGCGTAATTAGTTGCATGTGCTCTACAATCTTGTCTGATTAGATCCCAACAAGTGATTCCATGCCTACTATAATGTCCTGTCCTTGTATCCTATACGCTGATTTGAATTCTCCTAAGTCAATGTTGTGCCCAGAATTGATTTTGTGTTCTGACAATGAATTACATCATCCTAATTTGCTTAAAATTGTTGAATTTTTGTGTGCCTAGACCTTTGAGAGGTTTACCATGACTCTTTGCACCTATTGATTGTGAAATTACTGAGTTGATCTTTTATTTGTATTTAAACATTTGAGGAAGATTAGAAGTGGGCGACTAATAGTATTTGGGTGTGAAACCTAGTTCCCGGATAAGGTAATCCTCCTTGACACAAGTACTGCTCGAAGTGCATGAGACCCTCGTGAACTCTGAAATATTAGGGGTCCACAAGGGGATCTTATCCATAAACAAGGATTTACTCTAAGCCTTTAGTCACTAACTTTTGTTAATCCTCATAGGATTGATACAAATTAAATCGGTCTCACCATATTCCTTATCTCTTTATTATTATTTACCATAATTTTTATCTTCTTTCGTTCTATACTTGATATGTTGTCACGATCCAAAATTCAGTTAGTCATGATGGCACTTAACCCGATCCACTAGGTAAGCCAAATGATAGATAACACACCTCAAATAAGATAACATAAATCAATAAATAGAATAACTGAGCCTTCTATACAAATCTTAAGGATTGATAGTACAAGTCATGAGCTTCTAAGACTAAGAATTTACAAAGCTGATACGAAATAAATACATCATATGTTCGAAGTATACATAAACAGATTTATAAATCTAAAGCTACCAAGAACAAACAACAATTATAACTAGAACGCATGTATATCTTGATTGTCAGCTCCTGCCGTACACAACAATATCAGCTCCAAAATCTGCATCCAAGTCTAAATCTTACTGACGAAATCATTTAAACATAAGTTTATTAAGAGATTTATGTTTTCCAATTTACAACATCATATAAGACTTTTCTTTTATCAATTAGCATGAGGAAAGTACATCTCTATGCCTATATGTTAATATGCATGCCAAGTCATCAATTAGTATATACCACCTAGCATGAGAAATATACATCTCTATGCTTACATGTCAAATATACATGTCAAATCATAAATGTCACATTACCGTCTAGCATGAGGAAAATGCTTCTATGCCTACATTCCAAATATGCATGACATATGAATGATTTTATGGTGATATTCCCAAGTACTCTCACCCTCAACATACTCAAGCTGTCTATCTCAATTTCCCACTTCATCACGCACACACAAAATCACTTAGCACTGTACGGGTGCTTGGCTCATAAGCCCCTCACCAAAGCACATGTATATAAATCACCGTGCCTGCGCTCACTCTTGGTATGTCAGACTCCGGAGGGGCAGATCCTGCCCAAGAACTAATCAAAATCCTATAAGGCCTGCTGCGGCGTGCAGCCTGATCCACAATAATAGATAAGCCAATAAGGCCTGCTGCGGCATGCAGTCCAATCCGCCATAATAAGAATAGTCACAAAGCCAATATGGCCTGTTGCGGCGTGCAACCCGATCCACAATATCACTCACTACACAACTCTCAAGCCGACCTCAATCATCAATCTCTCAAGTCTCAAGGGATCACAATCTCATACCACTCAGCCCAAACAATGATAACATATGATATATTAGTGAATGATAAATAGAGACTGAGATATGATATGCAAATGATGAACCATGACTGAGTATATAATTGCAGTTAAATACGATAACTCAAAACAACATAAATAACCTCAATAGGTCTCAACCGAATAAGCACAAAGCCTAAACATCGCTACTCAATTACTCAAACAAGTAGGAATTTCATAGATAAAACAAGACTGGATAGCAACTCAGTACAAAAATAAAACCAATTCATGTATACCACGGTGCAAGCCCACACGCCCATCACCTAGCATGTACGACACACCAACACAATACATTTCACAGGAATAAATCCCCTCAATTCCAAGTTTAGAAGTGTTACTTACCACAAAAAAGCCAAATCCAATACCGAGCATGCCAAACAATACTCTAGATATGCCATCCCACGCGTATCAACCACCGAACGGCTCGAAACTAGCCAAAAGCAACTCAAATACATTAAATAGTGCCTAAGGAAACAGTTCCAAATGATAAATGTCGAATCTTTACATATTTACTAAAATTCAACCAAAAAGTCAAACCCTGGCCCGTACCTCGGAACCCGGCAAAACTTACACAATCCGACAACCCATTCAATTACGAGTCCTACCATACTAATTTCCATCAAATTTGATTCTGAATCGATGTTCAAAACTCAAAAATTCACTTTAGAAAAGTTTAGACAAAACCCCCAATTTCTCTTTAAAATTCATAATCCAAATACCAAAATCGAAGATAGATTCATGAAATATAATTAAAACCGAGTAGAAAACACTTACCGCAATCCATATGGTGAAGATAACCTCCAAAATCGCCTAAATTCGAGCTCCCCAACTCAAAATGTGAATAAAATAGCCAAGCCTTCGATATAGATAGCTTCTGCCCAGGAATTACCGCATATGTAGTCACACTATCTCACCTGCGACCACCACTTCTACGGTATCAATTACACTTTTGCGAGAAAACCACTAATCCCATATAGTACCGCATCTGCGAAAAACACTTCGCATCTGCACGTCCGCAAATGCGGCACAACCATCGCACATGCGCACTCGCCCAGGCTCCACTGAAATGTAGATGCGAATTCCCTAGTCCGTAACTACGCATTTGCAGACTCTGCTCCCAGGCCACAACTTCCACTTCTGCGACTCCTTTTCCGCTTCTGCGGCTCCGCACCTGCGCCCATAGCTCCGCAAGTGCAGCACACCAGAACCCCTACTAAACCAGCTTAGCCAAAATGATCCAAAATGATCTGAACCTCGTCCGAAACTCATCCGAGCCCCTCGGGACCCCTTTCGAATATACCCACAAGTTCCAAAACACAATATAGACCTACTCGAGGCCTCACATCACACATAACAACATAAAAATGATGAATCACACCTCAAATCAAACTTGAAGAACTTTTGAACTTTCAACTTCCAAAACTCGTGCTGAACCTCATCAAATAAACTCGGAATGACTTCAAATTTCACACACAAGTCTCAAATGACATAACGAATATATTCCATAGGAACCACAATCCAAACCTGATATCATCAAGGTCAACTTTCGGTCAAACTTATGAACATTCAAAACTTTCAAATTGCCAACATTTGCCAATTAATGCCAAAACCTTCAAAAAATATCCAAATGCAAATCTGGGCATACGCCCAAGTCCAAAATCACTATCCGGACCTAACAGAACTATCAAAACTACTATCCGAGGTTAAATACACAAAAGTTAAACTTGGTCAACTCTTCCAACTTAAAGCTTCCTAGTTGAGAATCATTACTTCAAATCAATCCCGAATCACTTGAAAACAAAAACCGATGATTCACACAAGTCATAATACATCATATGAAGCTACTCAAGGCTTCAAACAGCTGAACGGAATGCAAATGCTCAAAACGGCTGGATTGGTCATTACATTATCCCCCACTTAAACATACGTTCGTCCTCGAACGTGCCTAGAGTCATTCCAAAGCCATCAATTTAATGTGTAAACCCACCTTGCATATACCCTGGGGTGATCCCATGTAACCCCAATCCATATAAGCCTGACAATATAGCATAACTGAAGATCCTTACTTTAACTTTAGTCTGTAAACCTTATAACCCAATTTCCAACATCTGGTATTCATTACAAGACCCGAATCTCGCATCTACACATTGTATAAGTCCGAACATGTTGTATCAAGCCATAACCATATCCAAGATGTAATCACATGATATACCAAATAACTCGCATATTCGCAGCAATAATTTCCTATCACAGTAGCTGCTCAAAAACAAACTCGGTATCTGTAATAAACCTCATATCAAATAAAGCTTCATTCAAAACCTTCGTACATTGCCGATGATGAAAAAAACACGCATAAACGCATAACCACTCATCAGATCAACAAGTCATGGAGATCTCTCTCTTCTGACAAGAACCAAAGCCAAATTCTAAGCCGACTTCTGATATTATTCTCCTAAATATACCGTAATCAAATACGATAGCACCCATTCTAGATCGCATGACCTCATCTCATCAAACACAACTATTCTATTGACATGCCATACCAATACAACCTAAATCCACAAACCGTGCAATCCGCGCACCAATAAGAAATAATTTAAATATACTCAAACACGAAAAATGCAATGATATGAACCCATCACACATAGTAGAACCAAGATACATGAATCTATCACAAAGGGTCATCTTAACATAACTCTGCTGCAATGCGTGACCCCATCCAAACACCGGTCCATATGAAATACCTCGAGCCAAAATGCACAAAATCAACAACCATACGTAAGTAAAAAACAACCACACGAAGTGCATGACCATAACCATTGAGAAATGGATAGCACAATATACCACCAACATGAAAGACCATAACCAAGGCGCAATCAGCCATTCAATACCATAATAACCATCTCGCTCAAATTTCGCCTTAAGGCCCAAACAGAAACGCATCTAGTGTGCAAATATCCAACAGATCACAACCCATTATGTCATAGAAGAGTAACACATAGAATATATCGGAACACGAACAAGCTCAACTCCAACCGAATGATGCATCCTTCAATAATAGCGGTGCTGAGTCAACTAATCCGACCCCGTGTAGACTACACATCCTCATTGGGCCACCAATGTCCCCCAAATCAACTCCGACCATCCACTTAAAGATAAATAACCCTCAAAAAGTCTACAATGACCTAACCATAACACATACTATTAGCTGTTTAACTTTGGCCATACCTTCACAGTCCATAACTAAGGAACAATTTGCCTATGAGAACTCCAAGTCTCCAAATCCCTAAAATACTAGAATCACCATATCCGATCCCAACTCGACCACTCAAGTGACTGACACATCCTTCATACACAATCATTCCACGAGGAAGACTTCCATAATTCTTTCATGCCATAAAGCAAAATCTGAACATGAGCAGTCGATCAACCATGCGAGTACCGCAATCCCGATGAAGCATTCGTAAGTCAAAAACACAATGCACTTTCTGAAATGCGCGCCCTTCTTAAGTAGTACTAGCATTCATCTAAATATTTGGAATCGTCCATGCTGTCTAAGAATTCGTGACCTTCCTTTCAAAACTGAACCACGACCTTGTACATGCAAATATCAATCCCACACGACGTACCGCATCTATCATGCCATCATATGAAAATACGAAAACCACATTATCAACCATGAGTCACAAGCAGTTTATATATTCAATTAGCTATAAACCTTCTACCTGATCCTATTCAAGAGAAAATCATAACGCACAACAAACTCCCCATGCCTGTAGAAAATATCCATCCCAAGTTGATGTAGAAATCACTTAGAACTCTACGAAGTCCATTTGAACATAACCAAGCTATTAGAACTGAATCTCTCTAACTCAAATAAGTCACGTAGGTCGCCAAATTCAAGAGTATTACCACAAAACACTTGTAGAGACTCACCATATCATAAGAACCCAAAGAATCGATTATACCCATTACCATGCTAATCCGATTTGCTACCAAGCTGTCCTACTTGTCCGAGTCCCTTCTGAATTGCCTTGAAGTTAATACTTCTCTTTTCCCACACACTACGACTCTTAACCCAACGCTTACCACGAGAGATCCTAGCATAAAACCATACAACCCTAAGGCCCATAAGCCACTATATTCCCTCTTAAGCACCCCCAAAAGTATGACAACCGAGACACCCACTCTGAAGAGATATTCTGTAAATTTAATGTTGTTCCTTTTACCCTTCTGATACTGAAATGTTGAATCTATAGAGATATAGAAATACCGCGAGTCTCGACTTGATCCAATGCAAATCTCAGATTTTAGCCATATACAAATCTAGAAAATTCTCAGTTGCCATATATAAATCTTGAATCTATTAAAACCTTCTCGAGAGTCATCCACTCTGCTCAAATCTCAATTAACGGGTCGAACGACATGTACCCCATTAGCACAAAAACACCCAAGGAGGTAACCCCCGCTTTAACACAACTGAGTAAATTCCTACATTATGTGCACTACATCTGTCATGAATAAAAACTCAAAACATTCTATGATTTCCATATTCCCATAAAGTATAATATAACCCGTATCCAGAAATTTCCTTACTCGAGTCATCCTCGATCTCAACTTCTGCAAGTCATAACTCATTCACAAGTATGCCTCAAACCGACTCCAGTACAACACATAATCATGCAGTCAAATCGTCGATTGCAGACTCCCCCAGTTGGCTCAATGCCATACAACAAAACATTCAATAACTCACAATACCCATACTCTATTAATGCCATAATCCCGCACTGAAATTCAACTAAATCCTTCATAAGCTCATGCAACACAAACCATAAAATACCTCAAATTATCTGCTAAGCTCGCATTCATCCTCGTGACAATCAGGTCAACTTTCTCAACCGATCCAAACTCAAATCGCAACACATATAACCCAATGGTAGAAAGAAACTCTCCACACAACACCATAAGGATCACACATCTGTAGACTAACCCGCAGGAGATAACCCACCTTCTTAGCCTCAAATTGACATTTCACCACGCCCTACCATGGCCACAACCACCATGCAATCACTTAATTTTCTCAAGTCTAACTCGTCAACAAGATATAAGAATCTACTTTATCCCATAACTAGACAACTTGAAAGATCCCTCAACATAATCATAAACTCGAGACTGTACAATGCCTCAAAACAGAAATCAAGCATCTAATAGTCCGTTTCACATCCTAAGCAACCATTCTCGTCACATCAAAGCCATATGAACACATCTCGTAGTCACCTAATTTTTATCATATAGCTATCCAACCACTCACCAAGCTATAATCCCGCTCCAAGGGATACTACCAGACATATAAGCCCAAAAGCACATGTTTACACAACTGAAACCACCGAGACCAAGCTATGGTCCAACCCTAGCCTCAAGTCCTCCAGACTGTCCCATCACCAAAGTACAGAAAACACATCTCGTACCTCATCCATGGAATCGCAAGTTGTCGATGCATAGTTGATACGAGTGCTCATCATATACGGGTGAGTTGAAGGAATTCAAAGAAATACGCTTCAAGCTGAATCAATGCCTCACGATAATGAAAGAAAGATGGGAAGTTTATCCTAAATGCCCTTTAGCCTCTCGAAGATAGGTGTGGACGTCATTATACCAATCCGCAAGACTCTACTAGACATTTGCTCATGACTATCAGAACCTATGAATCTAGAGCTCTGATACCAACTTGTCACGACCGCAAATCCAACTAGTTGTGATGGAACCTATAACCCAACCCGCTAGGTAAGCCAAATGATAGACAACACAACTCAAATAGGATAACAAGAATTAATAAATAGAATAATTGAGCCTTATATACAAATCCTAATGATTGGTAGTATAAATCATGAGCTTCTAGTACTGAGAATTTACAAAGATAGTATAACTCGAACGCAAGTATATCTTCAATGTCAGCTCCTGCCGTACACAACATTAGCTCCAAAATCTGCACGCAAGGTGCAGAAGTGTAGTATGAGTACAACCGACCCCATGTACTCAATAAGTAACAACCTAACCTTAGGTTGAAAGTAGTGACGAGCTCGGAGAAGGTCAATATTCAACACTAATAGCCAATAACAATTCATGACAGTATAGTGAAGACAGTAAAAGCTATATAACTCAAGAAATGAAATGGTCAGCTCATTCATAGATATGGAAAAGTAGATATGCCTTTCAAGTATAACAATCCAAGTCTAAATCTTGCCAACGAAATCATTTAAACATGAGTTCATCAAGAGAATTGTGTTTTCCAATTTACAACATCAAATAAGACTTTTCTCTAATCAATTAGCATGAGCAAAAGTACATCTCTATGCCTATATGTTAATCTGCATGCCAAATCATCAATTATCCTATACCGCCTAGCATGAGGAATATACATCTTTATGCTTACATATCAAATATACATGTCAAATCATAAATGTCATATTACCGTCTAGCATGAGGAAAATGCTTCTCTATGCCTACATGCCAAATATGCATGACATATGAACGATTTCATGGTGATATTCCCAGGTACTCTCTCCCTTAACATACTCAAGTTGTCTGTCTCAATTTCTAACTTCATCACACACACCACACAAAATCACTCGGCATTGTACGAGTGCCCGACTTGTAAGCCCCTCACCAAAGCACATGTATATATATCACTGTGCATGCGCTCACTGCTGGTATGTCAGACTCCGGAGGGGCGGATCCTGCCCAAGCACTGACAAGTTCCGCCTCGGGGTTTTTACTGTTACAACCCAAATTTGCATACCATAGATCACGTCGTAAGTTAGTCGATGTAAATCCAAGAAGAGATTATCTTTGAGATGATAAGAAGTTAATCCTATTGGTCTTAAACGATACAAGGGTGTATAAGAGTGGTTAACAAATATTAGAAGTTAAACGAATCAAGGATGTTGTAACCCGTATTTTCGGGTAACACTAGAGGTGATTAACTGTCCCAAGAGGTCTTGTTTTAATGTATTTGAATCATATAATATCCGCATCATAAGTCTTGAAGTCAAGCGAGTTATGAAACAAAAGTTGATAAAAGTTGTCGCAACTTAGGTTTATAATTTTACTTAAACTTTAGGTCAAATGTTATTGCATTTTTCTCCCAATGTGCTTGGAATTATGGGGTGATCTACCTATCAAATTGAATATCTATGAGTCTAGTTTCCAACGCATTAAACCGTTCATCGATACGATCTCGGAATAGAGAGATATTCGCGTTTTCGCGAGAGTGCGCCAAGCTGCTCTCTATGGGGCCCACAAAGGCGGTTTAAGATATTTGGACATATATAAGATAACTCAACCCCGTTTTAAGTCATTATTTTTCAGTATATTCAGACCTTATAACCCTAAAAACATTCTCTCAAGGTTCTCTCATAATCCAAGACCCAAACAAAGGGCAAACAACACAAATCAAATGTCGGGAATCCCGTGGCGCTAGTAAGTTTCTTGTTCTTCTTGTTGTTGCTGATTTTTGTGTTGTTCCAGCTCGTGTGGGAGGTTGTTTTAAGTGTTTTATGTCCTGTAAATACACCTTCAAGTTTTTAATATCAACCCTAGGTGATTTCAAGTCTTCTAAAGTAATTCTAGTGCCGAAAAAACCCGAATTAATTGCTAGTTTCGCTTCCTTGTTCTTGTGGCAGAATTGAAGGGATATTTCGTGGAAAATTAAGGTCAAATTGGAGTTGTTCTTTCTGTTTAAAGGTAAGGAACCTCTTACTCTATATATATTTAAGATTATCCAAGTTGCAGCTAAGTCGTTGAAGCTAGAACTTGTGAAATATATATCGAAAAGCTTGGTAGTAATGTTGTTGGTTGGTGGACTGTTTTGGAGGCTCAATATAATTATTAATGATGTTGTTTGGGCTGTTTGGTGATTGTTATTGACTTGTGGGAAGTCATATAAATAGGGGAGGTGCTGTCCGTTTTATCGTAAAATAGGTTGTGGTCGATACATAATAGTTACGACGCTTAAACGATAATGATAGTGTCATTTGTCTTATTGTAGACTAAGGAGTCGTGATATTTGCATAGCTTGAGGTTGGGCAGTATATACAAGGTATGTGAGGCTATCCCCTTCATTCTTTTGCACGACTCCAATTGTACATAATGTAATGAACGAGCTCCCAAAGATACTCTACTCTTAGAAGCTAGCAGTACTTACATTGCTGCCCTTCTTATGAAACGATTGGTATTGATGTTACTTCTCTTATTCTTATATTATCAATGTTGTTGGTAGTTCCTGATTCTTATAAGTTTCTTGATGAAGAGTTAATCCTAATAACGTGTACGAAGGATACCGACCTTACGTCACTCCGAAAGGTTCAAAATGTGATTCCAATGAGTCCAGCATGCATCATATATATGTATCTATTTTACTCTACCGAGCCGCGCTATAGTTGGCCGGGTATGGCACCTATTGTGCAACCACTGATCAGTTGGGTTTTACCGAGCTCCACGTGGCCGGGTATGATTCTACCGAGCCCTATGATGGCCGGGTACGTTTTACCGAGCCTATTATGGCCGGGTACGATATGATGATGATGATGCCCACAAAGGCATATGTTTTAAACGTTTATGTATATATATATATGTATGTATCATGTATTTCATGTCAGTAGCCCTCAGAGGTACCCAGATGTCACAGGTTGTATATTCCCTATCACTGTTTACATTATTGTTCTTACTTATGCTATTCTGCTTTACATACTCAGTACTTTATTCGTACTGACGTCCTTTTTATTTGTGGACGATGCATGTCGTGTTGCAGGTCCTGATAGACGGGTAGACGCAGCTCCCCCATCACAGTAGGCTATCCAGTTCAGCGTTATTGGCAAGATCCTTTCTCCGGACTTGCCGTGGTCTTGGTATGCATTTTTGTTATAGACATTATGGGTATGTCGGGGCCCTGTTCCGGCAATGTTGTAGCACTTATGTTCTTTTAGAGGCTCATAGACAGGTGTCGACTCATGTATGGTTTGGAATGCCTTGTCGGCTGATTTTTGTTGTATAGTCTTTCATGGCACCATGGTAGCTTGTACCTTATATATAGTTTCTTGACAGTCTTGTCGTCCCATGTTATGTATGTTCATGACATTATCTTTCATTGTTGGATGTTCATGATCCATGTATACTATTTATATTGATCTTGTCGGCCCTTAAAGATAATAAGGAAGGTTAGATAAAATGTACGTTGGTGCTCGGCAAGTATGGCCCGGGTGCTAGTCATGACCCTCCAGTTGGGTCGTGACAAACTTGGTATCAGAGCAAGTCTGTCCTAGGGGTTGTCTATGAGCCGTGTCTAGTAGAGTTTTGATTATGGATGTGTAGCGTGCCACATTTATAATCAGGAGGCTACGTGACATCTAGGGTTGTTACCTTCTTCCTGAATCTAGATCGTGCGTAGAGTTGAGTCGTATGTGTTCATATCTAATATTCACCTTGTTTTCTTTTAGCGATGCCTTCGACTAGGAAGCAAGCGATTATTAAACGGCTTGATACAGCTGTGGGAGAGGGTAACATTCAGGTGCCTCCAGCTATAGCAGGCCAAAGTGAGCCTCAGAGTGAGATGCCGTCTCATACCTCTCTGTCTCCTCCAGAGGATATTAGGAGGCACCCAGTACATCCAGTTCCTCCGTCTCGCACTACAGACCACGATATATGCAGTGCGGTGCAGTTGTTGACTAGCTTGGTAGCTGCTCAGGCTCAGAGGAAGAATACCAGTGATGCTGATAAACCGGTTAGTGCGAGAGTTCGTGATTTTATTAATCTAGACCCTCCAGTGTTTACCGGATCAGACCCCAAGGAGGACCCGCAAACATTTATTGATCAGGTTCATTGTACATTGCGGGTTATGCATGCTAGTGATACGGAGGCAGTAGAGTTGGCTTCTTATCGATTACAGGATTTAGCGATTTTATGGTATGATAGTTGGGAGAGATCTAGGGGTCTGAATGCTCCTCCAGCCGTGTGGAAGGAATTTTCTGAGGCCTTTCTTCGTCACTACTTGCCAGCTGAGATACGACGAGCTAGAGCTGATAAGTTCTTGAACCTTCGACAGGGTAATATGAATGTACGAGAGTATAGTATACAGTTTGATTCTTTAGCAAGGTATACTCCCCATATGGTGGCCGAGATGAGTGATAGGGTGCACCTGTTCGTGAACGGGTTGGGACCACATCTGATAAATGAGTGTACAACAGCCTCCTTGGTAGAGGGCATGGATATTTCCCGTATTCAGGCTTATGCCCAGACCCTTCAGGATCATAAGTTATATGCTAAGCTCTCTAAATGTGAATTCTTGCTGAACTCAGTAGCATTCCTTGGCCATGTGATATCTGATGAGGGTATTAGTGTCAACACTCAGAAGATCGATGCAGTGAAGAATTGGCCGAGACCTACAACACCGTCAGAAGTTCGCAGCTTCCTGGGGCTAACAGGATATTATAGGCGGTTTGTAGAAGGGTTTTCCTCTATATCAGCACCATTGACTAAGTTAACATAGAAAACTACCAAGTTCCAGTGGTCTGATTCTTGTGAACATAGTTTTCAGGAGCTAAAGAATCGATTGACATCTGCGCCAGTGCTCACTCTCCCAGAAGGAACAGAAGGTTATGTGGTATATTGTGATGCCTCAGGTATAGGTTTGGGGTGCGTATTGATGCAACGTGGGAAGGTGATTGCTTATGCATCACGACAATTGAAGAAGCATGAAAAGAATTACCCGACTCATGATTTGGAATTGGCTGCAGTAATATATGCTTTGAAGATATGGCGGCACTACTTATACGGCGTCCATGTTGACATCTACACAGATCACAAAAGTTTACAATACATCTTCAAGCAGAAGGAGTTGAATTTGAGGCAGCGTAGGTGGCTTGAATTACTGAAAGACTATGACGTCGAGATATTGTACCATCCTGGTAAAGCCAATGTTGTGGCAGACGCTCTCAGCCGTAAGTCAATGGGAAGCTTAATACATATTGAGGCAGGTAGATAAGGGTTGACCAAAGAGCTTCACCAGCTGGCCAATATGAGAATCAGATTGTTGGACTCTGATGACGGAGGTGTTACTGTACAGAATACAGCAGAATCATATTTGGTAGCCGAGGTAAAAGCACGGCAATATGAAGATCCTACCTTAGTAAGATTGAGAGAGGGAATTCAGCAGTGTAAGATTACAGCTTTCAAGATCGGAGGAGATGGGACACTGAGATACCAGGGCCGATTATGTGTGCCTAGTGTGGCAGGGTTGCGAGAGAAGATTATGATTGAGATTCATCAGTCCCGATATTCTATCCATCCTGGCTCGACAAAGATGTATCATGACGTTAAGGAGCAGTATTGGTGGGACAACATGAAGAAGTCTATTGCAGAATTTGTAGCCCAGTGTCCTAATTGTCAACAAGTAAAGATCGAGCATCAGAAACCCAGTGGATTGATTCAGAATATAGAGATTCCGACCTGGAAATGGGAGGTGATTAATATGGACTTCATTATTGGATTACCTCGCTCTTATCATAAGTTTGACTCCATTTGGGTGATAGTTGATCGACTTACAAAATCTGCCCATTTTCTACTAGTTAAGACAACTTACACGGCTGAAGATTATGCGAAGTTGTATATCAAGGAGATTGTTAGGCTTCATGGTGTGCCGGTATCTATTATATCAGACCGAGGAGCTCAATTTACGTCTAACTTTTGGAGGTCTTTTCAAAAAGGTTTAGGCATACAAGTAAATCTCAGCACTGCATTCCATCCGCAGACTGACGGACAGGCTGAACGTACCATCCAGACGCTTGAAGATATGCTATGAGCATGTGTTCTAGATTTCAAGGGGAATTGGGATGACCATCTGGCACTTATAGAATTTGCCTACAATAATAGCTACCATTTCAGTATTAAAATGGCCCCGTATGAGGCACTGTATGGGAGGAGATGTAGATCACCAGTTGGATGGTTCGAAGTCGGTGAGACAGAATTATATGGGCCAGATTTGATTCACCAAGCCATTGAGAAGGTGAAAGTGATACAAGAGCGACTGAGGACGGCACAAAGCAGGAAAAAGTCTTATTCCGACGTCCGACGTCGTGATCTGGAATTTGAGGTTGGTGATTGGGTTTTCCTGAAGATCTCGCCGATGAAGGGTGTTATGCGTTTTGGGAAGAAGGGTAAGTTGAGTCCACGGTATATTGGGCCGTACAAAATTCTTCGACGAATTGGACAGGTTGCTTACGAGTTAGAATTGCCATCTGAATTGGAATTTGTCCACCCGGTATTCCATGTATCTATGTTGAGGAAATGTATTGGAGACCCTTCTCGGGTCGTCCCTATCAAAGATGTACAAGTTACAAAGGATCTATCATATGATGAACTGCCAGTGGCTATATTAGATCGACAAGTCCGCAAGCTGAGAACAAAGGATGTAGCTTCCGTGAAAGTATTATGGAGGAACAAGAATATAAAAGAAATGACATGGGAAGCAGAAGAGGAGATGAAGTCTAAATACCCTTACCTATTCCGGAGTGAAGATAACGAGGATGTCGGGGGAAAGAAGGACGCATTATAAGGTGAAACGGCTCTATGAGGTAAGCAATAGCTTGTGAATACTCTTTTTTTAATACAAAATGGTGATATGCAGATAATGTACATATCCATAATGCTTTGTATAGTCTTGTAAGGCCATAGGTTGGGTTTAACTGCTTGCAAGTTTGGCTAGTGTCCATTTTATGGGGGAAACTCAGCCAGAAATCTCCGTCGGAATCCACGATGAGTTAGACACCCCATAAACCCTTACATTCGAGGACGAATGTTCCTAAGGGGGAGAGAGTGTTACAACCCAAATTCGCATACCATAGATCACGTCGTAAGTTAGTCGATGTAAATCCAAGAAGAGATTATCTTTGAGATGATAAGAAGTTAATCCTATTGGTCTTAAACGATACAAGGGTGTATAAGAGTGGTTAACAAATATTAGAAGTTAAACGAATCAAGGATGTTGTAACCCGTATTTTCGGGTAACACTAGAGGTGATTAACTGTCCCAAGAGGTCTTGTTTTAATGTATTTGAATCATATAATATCCGCATCATAAGTCTTGAAGTCAAGCGAGTTATGAAACAAAAGTTGATAAAAGTTGTCGCAACTTAGGTTTATAATTTTACTTAAACTTTAGGTCAAATGTTATTGCATTTTTCTCCCAATGTGCTTGGAATTATGGGGTGATCTACCTATCAAATTGAAGATCTATGAGTCTAGTTTCCAACGCATTAAACCGTTCATCGATACGATCTCGGAATAGAGAGATATTCGCGTTTTCGCGAGAGTGCGCCAAGCTGCTCTCTATGGGGCCCACAAAGGCGGTTTAAGATATTTGGACATATATAAGATAACTCAACCCCGTTTTAAGTCATTATTTTTCAGTATATTCAGACCTTATAACCCTAAAAACATTCTCTCAAGGTTCTCTCATAATCCAAGACCCAAACAAAGGGCAAACAACACAAATCAAATGTCGGGAATCCCGTGGCGCTAGTAAGTTTCTTGTTCTTCTTGTTGTTGCTGATTTTTGTGTTGTTCCAGCTCGTGTGGGAGGTTGTTTTAAGTGTTTTATGTCCTGTAAATACACCTTCAAGTTTTTAATATCAACCCTAGGTGATTTCAAGTCTTCTAAAGTAATTCTAGTGCCGAAAAAACCCGAATTAATTGCTAGTTTCGCTTCCTTGTTCTTGTGGCAGAATTGAAGGGATATTTCGTGGAAAATTAAGGTCAAATTGGAGTTGTTCTTTCTGTTTAAAGGTAAGGAACCTCTTACTCTATATATATTTAAGATTATCCAAGTTGCAGCTAAGTCGTTGAAGCTAGAACTTGTGAAATATATATCGAAAAGCTTGGTAGTAATGTTGTTGGTTGGTGGACTGTTTTGGAGGCTCAATATGATTATTAATGATGTTGTTTGGGCTGTTTGGTGATTGTATTGACTTGTGGGAAGTCATATAAATAGGGGAGGTGCTGTCCGTTTCATCGTAAAATAGGTTGTGGTCGATACATAATAGTTACGACGCTTAAACGATAATGATAGTGTCATTTGTCTTATTGTAGACTAAGGAGTCGTGATATTTGCATAGCTTGAGGTTGGGCAGTATATACAAGGTATGTGAGGCTATCCCCTTCATTCTTTTGCACGACTCCAATTGTACATAATGTAATGAACGAGCTCCCAAAGATACTCTACTCTTAGAAGCTAGCAGTACTTACATTGCTGCCCTTCTTATGAAACGATTGGTATTGATGTTACTTCTCTTATTCTTATATTATCAATGTTGTTGGTAGTTCCTGATTCTTATAAGTTTCTTGATGAAGAGTTAATCCTAATAACGTGTACGAAGGATACCGACCTTACGTCACTCCGAAAGGTTCAAAATGTGATTCCAATGAGTCCAGCATGCATCATATATATGTATCTATTTTACTCTACCGAGCCGCGCTATAGTTGGCCGGGTATGGCACCTATTGTGCAACCACTGATCAGTTGGGTTTTACCGAGCTTCACGTGGCCGGGTACGATTCTACCGAGCCCTATGATGGCCGGGTACGTTTTACCGAGCCTATTATGGCCGGGTACGATATGATGATGATGATGCCCACAAAGGCATATGTTTTAAACGTTTATGTATATATATATGTATGTATCATGTATTTCATGTCAGTAGCCCTCAGAGGTACCCAGATGTCACAGGTTGTATATTCCCTATCACTGTTTACATTATTGTTCTTACTTATGCTATTCTGCCTTACATACTCAGTACTTTATTCGTACTGACGTCCTTTTTATTTGTGGACGCTGCATGTCGTGCTGCAGGTCCTGATAGACGGGTAGACGCAGCTCCCCCATCACAGTAGGCTATCCAGTTCAGCGTTATTGGCAAGATCCTTTCTCCGGACTTGCCGTGGTCTTGGTATGCATTTTTGTTATAGACATTATGGGTATGTCGGGGCCCTGTTCTGGCAATGTTGTAGCACTTATGTTCTTTTAGAGGCTCATAGACAGGTGTCGACTCATGTATGGTTTGGAATGCCTTGTCGGCTGATTTTTGTTGTATAGTCTTTCATGGCACCATGGTAGCTTGTACCTTATATATAGTTTCTTGACAGTCTTGTCGTCCCATGTTATGTATGTTCATGACATTATCTTTCATTGTTGGATGTTCATGATCCATGTCTACTATTTATATTGATCTTGTCGGCCCTTAAAGATAATAAGGAAGGTTAGATAAAATGTACGTTGGTGCTCGGCAAGTATGGCCCGGGTGCTAGTCATGACCCTCCAGTTGGGTCGTGACATGCTGCAACGTGCATCCCGATCCACAATAATAGATAAGCCAATAAGGCCTACTGCGGCATGCAGTTCGATCCGCCATAATAAGAATAGTCACAAAGCTAATATGACATGCTGCAGTGTGCAACCTGATCCACAATAACACTCACGACACGGCTCTCAGGTCCACCTCAGTCATCAATAAGGGCTCACAATCTCATACCACTCAGCCCAAATAATAATAACATGTGATATAATAGTAATGATAAATATAGACTGAGATTGGTATGCAAATAATGAATCATGACTGAGTATATAATTTCAATTAAAGAAGATAACTCAAAACAACATAAATAACCTTAATAGGTCTCAACCGAATAAGCATATAGCATAAATATGATTTCTAGCATGAATCACAACTCAATTACTCAAACAAGTAGGAATTTCACAGATAAAACAAGACTGGATAGCAACTCAGTACAAAAATCAACTTGATTCATGTGTACCATGGTGCACGCCCATACACATGTCACCTAGCATGTGCGTTGCCCCAACACAACACAAACAACACGTTTCACAAGAATAAATACCCTAAATTCAAAGTTTAGAAGTGTTACTTACCTCGAACAAGCCAAATCCAATACCGAGCAAGCCAAATAATACTCTAGAAATGCCATCCCGTGCGTACCGACCTCCGAACGGCTCAAAACTAGCCAAACGCGACTCAAATACATCAAATAGTTCCTAAGGAAACAATCCCATTACACATTTACTCAAAGTCAAGCAAAAAGTTAAACCCGGGTTCGCACCTCGGAACCCGACAAAACTTACAAAAATCTGGTATCTCATTCAATTATGAGTCCAACCATACTAATTTCACTCAAATTCGACTTGGAATCGATGTTCAGAACACAACATTTCACTTTAGGAAAGTTTAGACAAAACCCCAATTTTTCTCTTTAAAATTTATAATCCAAATACCAAAATAGAAGATACATTCATGAAATATAATCAAAACAGAGTAGAAAATATTTACTCAAATCTATGTGAATAAAGTAGCCAAGCCCACGATATATATAGCTTCTGCCCAGGAATTACCGCATGTGCGGTCACACTAACGCCCTGTGACCACCGCTTCTGTGGTATCAATTATGCTTCTGCGAGAACTACTAATCCCAGATAGAATTGTATCTGTGGATAATACTTCACATCTGTGCGTCCGCAGATGTAGTACAACTATCGCACCTGCGCACTCGCCCATGCTCCACTAAATCGCAAATGCGAACTCCCTAGCACATATGCGCTACTGCTTCTGTGGTCAAACTCCGCATTTGCAGACTTTGCTCCCAGGTGTAAGGCCCCGTAAAAGCTTTCCAAAAAAACCCAGTTTCCGTGATGCCAAAGTAGACGTAGAGGTTAATATCAGTAGAAGTTCGGACTTTTTGGATTGAACAGTGTGCTGGGAGTTGAAGGAAAATATTGGGCAGAAGTACGCATTTTTGCAGCCCATTCTACGGTCGCAGAACCACTCTGCGGACCGCAGACTGGTTGCAAAGTGGGGCAGGTTTCTGGGGCATTTTTTATGTTAATTTTGCGGCCATTATGAGACCACATCATTTCGCGGGACACATTCTTGTCGCATATCCTGCCTTGGGATTTTTCGGAGGGAGGTTCTGCGGTACACTATGTGACCGCAGAACCGTTCTGCGGTACACTATGTGACCGCAGAACCGTTCTGCGGTGCATTATGTGATAGTAGAACAGGTCTGTGGGCCGTATAGTGACCGCAGACCAGATCAATTTTTTTCCAATTTTAGCATCCTAATTTCGTGGTCATTTCGTGGACCACATAACCATTATGCGGTCGCATATGCGACCGTAATAACCGTTCTGGAGCTTTATGTTTGGGGTTTTTAAACCTGACCCTATACCATTAAAACACCTACCTTAGACCGTTTTGATCAGATTTGCTGATATTTTTAGAGTGAGAGAGAGGGTCCTAGAGGGAAGAAGTGATCTTCATCAAATTTCTCTTTAATTCTCACTTAAAACCTTGAAGATTATCAAGAGAGGCACCTAGGTCTTCTTTCTAAGAGGTAAGATTCTATCACCCAAACTCTTAATTTCAAAATATAACTAGAATGGGCCATTAGTAAGGTAAGTTCATAGGGATGGGAGTGCTTACCTTGCATGCATGTATTCCTAAGGTATGTGGGGAGGTTGTGAGTTAAAGATAGAAAATAATGGGGCGTGGGTTGGTGGAGTCTTTCACAAAAAGGGCCTTAAAAAATTGATGCACGCCTAGTGTTTGATAATATGCTCAAATGAGCTAGAATCATGACCATCTTCCTAATTTTGGTTCAACTTCTTATATTTCTAAAATAGATTGAAGTTGCTAAGAATTCTAGATCATATTAGAGTCTAAGAAGCTCAATTGAGGTATATTGGTTAAACCCCCTTCTTCTTAGAATCGAACTGCATGGTGTTCATGTAATTGGAATAAGTCCTTGATTATTATTGAATTGGCTATTCTTAATGTAGTTGTGTTGAAGGATGTTTGTTCAATGTTTATTCTAAATGCTTTATCATGTCATCTTGCCAATTGAGAATATGTTCAAAATGTGTAAGGAATGTTAAGACTTCATGTCAAGATCGAAATAAAGGTTGTTATGCCAAATTGCATGAAAAGCCTCTGTGCCTAAGATTCCCAAATTTGCTCATATGTGAATCTAATGTCTTGAATGGGAAGCCTTATTATTGTGGATAATGATAATGATATTTGAATGTGGGAAAAGGGGACTGGAACTATAAAATACGGCCAAGTGCCAAGAACGACTTTGTAATCGTAATCACTAGGCCAATGAATTGAAAGTATATGAAAGAAGTTCAGTGTGAGATGATTGACTGAAAAAGGTAATGTCTCAAATGAGATGGTCTAGCCGATCGGACCGAGATCGGACTCCGTGTAAGAATACGGTGGTATTGTGAATGAAATTGTGAAAATGGTTGATGTCTCAAATGAGATGGCCTAGCCGATCGGGCCGTGATCGGACGCTATGCCGCACACATGGTAGTACTGTTCTGGAAATTATAATGAAATTATGGTAATGGCTCAAATGAGACGACCTAGCCGATCGGGTCGAGATCGGACTCCGTGTAAGAATATGGAGGTATTGTGAATTGTGAAATATTGGTGCTAAAGATCACCCAACCTAATAATGTGGAAATTGACTTGAAAACGTATATAACCCTTAACTTGTTGTTTTAATATCATTTGAAGCCTTTATTGGATTCTTGATTGTTCCTCTTGTATTATTATTCATTCTATTCTATTGGTGTTTAGCTTTACATACTAGTACTATTCGACGGTACTAATGTCCCTTTTACCGGGGGCGCTGCATCTTTAAATGGATGCAGGTGGTTACATAGCAGACAGTGTTGATCACAGATAGTGCTGCATCCTCTTCTCATCGGACTCGGTGAGCGCCATTTCATTCCGGGGTCATGTATTGTACCTTTTGTTTATAATGTGGTTACATTTTTAGGTATAGCCGGGGCCTTGTTACCGACACCATCTTTACTATCTTTTGTATCTTTAGAGGCTCCGTATACACTATGTGGGTTGTATATGGGTGCTAGAAAGGTCAAACGGATTATGTCGTATTTTGGATTTTTGTTCCACTATATCACAAAATGTATGTATTTTGAAACTTAACAGGAGGTAGCAAAATGAAATGGTTTAGTAATGTCTATATATATTGTCCTTCTACTGTTTAGCTAATAAAAACATGCCCTCTCTTATCATGGGTGAGTTGGGTAGAATGTATCTAATAGGCTTGCTTGGCCGGGTTCACTCGGTTGAGCATTGGTCACGCTTCTCGAGGTTGGGGCGTGACACCAGACCACAACTTCTGCTTCTACGACCCCTTTACTGCTTCTGCGGCTCCACACGTGTGCCCAAAGCTCCGCAGGTGCGGTCACACTAGAACCCCTGCCAAACCAGCAAAGCCAAAATGATCCAAAACAATCTGAACCTCGTTCGAAACTCATCCGAGCCCCTCGAGACCCTATTCGAATATACCCACAAGTTCCAAAATATAACATGGACCTAATCGAGGCCTCAAATCATATATTAATCACACCTCAAATCAAACTTGAAGAACTTTTGAACTTTCAACTTCCAAAACGCGTGTCGAACCTCATCAAATCAATTCAGAATGACTTCAAATTTGGCACACAAGTCCCAAATGACATAACAAATCTATTCCAGTTATCAGAACTACAATCCAAACTCTATATCATCAAGGTAAACTCCTGGTCAAACTTATGAACATTCCAAACCTTCAAATTGCCAACTTCCGCCAATTAACGCCAAAACTTTCAAGAAATATCCAAATACAAATCCGGGTATACGCCCAAGTCCAAAATCATCATCCGGACCTAACAGAACCATAAAAAATCCTATCAGAGGTCAAATACTCAAAATTCAAATGTGGTCAGCTCTTCCAAGTTAAAGCTTCAATGTGGAGAATTATTCTTCCAAATCAATCCTGAATCACCTGAAAACAAAAACCGATGATCCACACAAGTCATAATACATCATATGAAGCTATCAAGACTTCAAATAGTTGAACGGAATGCAAATGCTCAAAATGACCGGCTGGTCATTGCATATGCACTAAATATTATCTTAATCTTTTGTATGCATGTTTTGAATTTGGCATGCTGAGTTCCATTGGGACTCAGGCCTAAATTCTGGATCCAGACTGCTTCCTTTTTCGCATATTGGAGTCTGCCGCTTTGATATAAACCCTGCTGGGCCAGGCCAACTTACCAGTCCAACTATAAGAGAATCCAGCTTCTTTCTTTCCTTTATCTTAAATGATATTCATTGATGTTTGCCATTTTATATATGTATTTCTCAAAAGGATAACTTTTCTATTGGAATATTTTGATACTTTGATTGTTTAGAAGCATAGGCAAACCAAGGCTCTTAGGTAAAAGCTAAATTAGAAATTTCTTTCATCTTAGTTGCTTTAATGTTTGATGACTAATCAATTTGAAACTTATCTTTTCAATAAAAAGAGGTCTTATCTTGTTATCACTAACGATTTCCATTAAGTTTAGACTTTGGCAGATTCAAAAGCGAAAGCGAACTCTCTTTGGAAAATTAAATCACGAAAATAATTAAGAAGCTGTCTTCAAGAAGTAAAATCCAAACGCAACCAAGTTTACAAAATGATGAACATCATAAATTTCTATGCACAAGGCTTTCCCGCTGCAACTGATTTTCAAATAAGGTATACCCATTTCAACTTAAGGTATATTTTCAAAATAATCTCTTACTCTACTAAGTTACAAATAAGTAACAACCTTTTCTTTTAAAGCACACACTCAACTTCTTTCAAAACAAAGAGTTTTAAATACAAGATCTTCCTCAAAGACAAAAGCATATCTAGTCTTCAACTCAATAAATATACATATATTTTAAAAGATGATTTCTTACTTTTCAAAATTATAAACTCAAAAATAGATAACAACTTTTCTTTTCAAAGTATATGCACAACCTTCTCAAAAATAGTGAATTTTCATATAGGACTTAGAATATTTTCACAGACTTTAAATACTAACTAAGCAGAACATAGACATTTCTTTCCCCGAACCTAGCCTAAGCCTAAGGAGCTACCTCAGGTAGATTTTAAGGGAATGCCTAACACCCTCCCCTTAGAATAACAAGAACCCTTACCCAAATCTCACCGGTTAACAGACCGACAACAACAATAAAAAATCCAGTGTAATCCTAGAAGTAGAGTCTGGGGAGGGTAGTGTGTACGCAGGGCTTACCCCTACCTTCAAGAAGGCAGAGAGACTGTTTCTAGAAGACCCACGGTTTAGGATAGGTAAAAGGAAGGTCAACAACAACAAGCATACCAATTAGAAAATCGAAGCAAAAATACAAAACTAAATACACTAGGTACTGCAATCAGAAAGCCGATACTAAAGCAATAACAAGTAATCACCAAAGTCGAGGGATACGAAAATACACAAATAACACTGAATATTAAAGCTGTAGTTACCGATAAGAACAACGCTCGGCTACCTGTCCTAACCCTCTACATTAGTTTTCAACCTCCACACATTCCTATCCATGGTCATATCCGCAGTAAGCTGGAGCAACGCCATATCTTGCCTAATTACCTCTCCCTAATACTTCTTTGGCCTGCCTCTACCTTTCCTTAGGCCCTCCAGGGCCAACCTCTCACACCTCTTCACCGGTGCATCTATGCCTCTCCTCTTCACATGATTGAACCATCTAAGTCTCGCCTCCCACATCTTATTCTCCACAGGTACCACGCCTTGTCCCGAATAGCTTTATTTCTAATTGTATCCAACCTAGTGTTCCTGCACATCTATCTCAACATCCTCATTTCATCGACCTTCATATTTTGGAATGGGAGTTCTTGACTGGCCAACACTCCGCCCCATACAACATAGTCGGTCTGACTACCGCTCTGTAGAACTTACCTTTAAGTTTTGATGGCATATTCTTATCACACAGAACCGTAAAAGTGACCTTCCATTTCATCCACCTGCCCCAATATGATGTGGAACATCCTCATTGATCTCTCCATTCCCTTGTATAACTGGCCTAAGATATTTAAAACTTTCTCTCTTAGGTATGACTTGCGAATCAAGCCTCACGTCTTCGTCCACTACCTGAGTTACACCACTGAAGTTACACTCCAATTATTCTATCTTGGTGCTGCTCAACTTGAAACCTTTAGACTCAAGGGTCTACCTCCAAACCTCTTACCTCTTGTTAACACCGCCTCATGTCTCATTGTCATGCCCCAACCTCAGAGAGAGCGACCGGCACTCAATCGAGATAACCCGGCCGAGCAAGCCTGCTAGATTCCTTCCACCCAACCTCGCCCATTAACAATATAAGAATCAGTACAAGTGATAGACATGATAAGAGTCAAGTGTTCCACATTCTTTTTCCATTATTCAAAGGATATTCACTTATGATTACCAAAATATTACAAGTTTATAGATATGATGAAAAATAGGTTTGCCAAATACCAACACTTCTAGTTCTATTCCGAATATAAGACATCATCCACAACCTGTCTACGGAGCCTATAAGTACAACAGAAGAGAAGAATGGAAGTGCCGGTGACAAGGCCCCGGCTATACCTCAAAGCTCAAAATATAAAGTCAAATGACACAAGGTCCGGAACCGAGTAGGGCTCACCAAAACCTGCTGAATAGAGAATGACTACAAACGAGGACCAAAGCTGCCCGCTAATGAACCACCTGCATCCATTGAAGATGCAGCGCCCCTCGCAAAAGAGACATTAGTACATGTGGAATAATACTAGTATGTAAAGCCAAATATCCTCTTTTGAACTAGAATGTCAATATCAGAAGAGGAAACACCATGGAAGCAACAAGTAACTATAAATGATATCCAAATACCAAGTTAAAACATAATAATTTTGAAAATTACAAAAATAATATATATTTTTGGTTGGGAGATCATTAGTACCGATATACCACCGTGTTTTTAGAACGGAGTCTAATCATGCTCGATCGGCTGGGCCATCTCCCCGCGGACAATGTGGTTTGACATGTGATGCGAAAAAAAGGTATTACCAAGAGTAGTACCACCATGTGCGCAACATTGCGTTCGATCTTCACCCGACCCATATATGTCATGTGGGTTGACTTTCCAATTCACAGATAATACTAATCTCATCCCAATTAAGGGGAATAATCACAATCACATCAATATTTCAATATCATCCCAAATAAGGGGAATAATCACAATCCACCCCTACACTGACACGTGTAGTTTCGGGTGTGGGCCTTATGACCCACCCTTCCTCGGTTTGCTAATGATATTCCCAAAAACATTTTTGTTTTGCACACAAGGGAAACAAAAGTACAAATATATTTTTATCTTTACCTCATTACCTTTCACACTATATATAGCCTCGTTAGTAACTTCAACCATTCACAACATCATTATTATTTCATTGGCCCCCTTGGCCATACTTATGATTCTTCTTTCATGGCATGGTGGCTATATTTCACATTTCATGCTTTCATTTCTTTACTTTCAAGGATCATCAACATAAACATCAA
Source organism: Nicotiana tabacum (assembly GCF_000715075.1). Classification (NCBI taxonomy): domain Eukaryota; kingdom Viridiplantae; phylum Streptophyta; class Magnoliopsida; order Solanales; family Solanaceae; genus Nicotiana; species Nicotiana tabacum. The sequence goes on along the minus strand of NC_134081.1, from coordinate 58,426,572 downwards.
TATATAGAATATTTCGGAAATCACAACATTAAGTTCATTAGTAATGAAGGCTTTAAACACATTAGATCCCTTTTCAAAGTATGGAGCATAATGACTTGTAATCACAACACAAGTAAAAAATATCATAAGCGAGTAATACACCGTATCTTTTTAAATACTTCTTCACAAAAGGAAAATACACAATTTTAACCCTTGAGTACGTAAGAACTCAAATCACATTGGAAATATTTATAAAGGAGGGCATGATGATTTACGATTTAAACACAACTTCAAATCAAATGCACTACGCTACAACAACCATAGCCATGTTTTATATCTCACATTAGTTCTTTCACTTTCAAACATATTTATAGGTCATCAACAGTAAGAGCATTTGGGATCAAGGCCTTAAGCATGAATATGAACAATAGGGGTCTTAAGCGCATTGAGTCTTCTTTCACTATTGGGCATAACAACTTGCAATTAAGAACATGATTGAAATCATAATATTCCGACAAATTGGTCACATTTGAATACATTCCCGAAGGAGATTACAATACGATAAGAGCATTTGGTACACATTTCTAGTACATATCTTTCAACACAAGTTTATTTGGAATAGTAACATTTGTACGGGGATAACTCGGAACATGGGAATTAGGAACTTGGGCCAACCATACTTGAAACTTACGGGAAAATCATGAAATTCAATTCCAAGAGAGAAGTTTAGCCAACATACCTTGCCTTAGCTTTCCTTAAGTTACTACAACGTCCCAACACTTCTAGCAATAACAATTTATAAGAAGATAGCGAAAGTCGGTTAATAATTAGGAGGATTCCCATGGTGTAACTCTCTTTTGAATTTTGTCAAACACCTAGTAGGCAAAATAGACTACAAAGCTCTACGATGGTAATTCCTTTCTCCCTTAACCAATTTCAACAAGAAACTATCCAAAATAGTTCATTAACCCCACATACTACAAGATATTGTCACATGCATGGACTATTTCCAATCCCACAATATACTTAGACCCTAAAATAACTTGCATGGGTGGTATAAGACAGGAACTTACCCGGATAGATGGTGGTCTAGTAAATGATTCCCTTGAATCTTCAAGATTGGGGCAGGGATTGATGATCAATGCACTTGGGGCTCCTTCCTCCCTTTCTAAAGCACTCCGACATTCGTTTCAAAATGAGGCCCAAAGGCTATTTATTAAAATGGGGTCGGGTTATAAAAATAAGAAAATGGACCCTCCGAACTCAGGTCTGCGATCGCATACCAGATATGCAGCCCGCAAAATGGGCCATAAAAATGATGCCAAGAACTGGGCTGGTCTGGACTGGTCCACGACTGGTCAGTGGTCCGCAGACCTCTTATGCGGCCGCAGAATGGACCGCAGAATCATCCAACAAAATTCTTAATGCCAAATCTGTGATGGAAAATATGGACCACGAAATGGATATGTGATCACAAAATGTACCGCAAAACGACCTTCAAAATTCAACCATTTTTCTGCTCAACTCTGCGATGGGTATGCTGCCCGCAGAATGAATATGCGGTTGCGAATCTGACCGCATAACTGGCCCTTCAGCAAAAAGCTTCCACCAATACCTTGATGCATTATTCAACACAAAAAATCCGTACCATTGATCGCAAGCTCGCCGAGAAGATTAACTACTACATTTATACACATCACCCTACCTCAGCACCATAAAACTTGAATCCCTTAGTGAAATTTTACGGGGCCTTACACTCATCAATCAGAACAATGCCATATGAAAATAACATGCACCACAACACTTCCCCTTATATGTGGCACGTCAGTGCGTCTATCGCCAAGATAAAAAGAAATAGACTGAGGGCTGACCCCTAGTGTAACCCCATCATAGCTGGGAAGTATTCCAAGTTCACTCCCACAGTCTTCACTCAAGTCTTAGCTCCATCATACATATCCTTAATAGCCCTAATGTATGCAACATGAACACCTCTAGCCTCCAAACATCTCCACAGAACCTCCATTGGCACTTTATGATAAGCCTTCTCTAAGTCGATGAACATCATATGTAGATCCCTCTTCCTCTCCCTATACTGCTCCATCAACCCCTAATAATATGAGTAGCTTCCGTAGTCGAACGTCCCAGCATAAATCTGAATTGATTTTTAGAAATAGTAAAGATCCTCCTTAACCTCAGCTCCACCACCCTCTCCCAAAATTTGATAGTATGGCTTAGTAACTTAATGCCCTGGTAGTTGTTAAAACTTTGGATATTACCCTTGTACTTATACAGCGGGACCATCATACTCCATCTCCATTTTTTGGGCATCTTCTTCGTCTTAAAAATAAAATTAAATAACCCAGTGAGCCACTCCAAGCTTGCCCTACCCACGCTTTTCCTAAATTCCATTGGGATCTCATCTGGACCGGTCGCTCTCCCCCTGCTCATCTTACGCATATCCCTCTCAACCTCCTAGATACTTATACGCCTACAGTACCTAAAGTCTCGGTGATTCTCTAAGTGTTCTAAGTCACCTACCTCAATGCTCCTATCCCCTTCTTCGTTTAAGAATTTATGGAATAAGTCTGCCATTTTTGTCGAATGAGTGCCTCATCCAACAAAACTCTTCCTTCCTCGTCCTTGATGCACTTCACTTGGTCCAGGTCACAGGCCTTCCTTTCTCGTACCTTGGCTAGCCAGTGCAATATCTTATCCCCTCCTTTGCCTCCAAGTTCATCATATAAGCGTTCAAATACGACCGTTTTGGCCGCACTAACTGCTAACTTTGCTTCCTTGTTAACCGGATAGCAGATCATTAGGATAATAATCTCACAAAACTATAGGCACCCTAATATACCTTAAAATATTTGGTGGCAACTCTCTTTTATCAACTTCAGAAGAACCATTAGTTGTATTTTGTTTTGACTAGTGCAATATAGGGTGCAACAGGCTCAACAACAATGTGCAGAAGAATCATAACAATAACATAAGAGTGCGGGGAGTAAACAACAATAAAACATGCTACATATAGCAAGCAACCCCAAATCAAGTTATATTAATAACTTAAGGTCTAATCCGGTCATAAATCACACATACGCTCATCACATACTCGTCACCTCGTGTACACGTCATTTCACATAGCAAAATTAATGCAAATTAAACCAAATCCTAAGGGGTAATTCTCCCACACAAATTTAGGCAAAATACTTACCTCAAATAGCCTCAATCAATACTCTAAAATGCTTTTTCTTTAAAATTCAACTCCGGTTAGCTCAAATCTAGCCAGCCAAAACATGACTTAATAATATCAAACAATGCAAAAGAAATCAATTTTAATTAATAAAGTTAAGATCTTTACTCAATTACTAAAAAGTTAACAAAAGTCAACTTTGAGCCCCTCCGATCAAAACCTGAGTCGAGGGGTAGATCTCGATTACCCATAAGCCCATAGTCCAAATATGTGATTGATTTCCAAATTCGAGTCCAAATCGACACTCAAATCTCAAACTTTTAATTTTCATAAAATAGTAAAAGAAATCCCCAAAAAATCCCTAAGATTCCCTTTAAATCTCATGATTTTGATGTTAAATTCATAAATAATCATGTTAAAATTGAGTCAAAATCACTTATCCAATAGCTTTGTTTGAAAATCTCCTCCAAAATTTGTTTCCCACTAAGTCTAGGACTCAAAATGTGATAAAATAAGATTAAATTCTGAAATTCAATCTTTTTGTTTAGCTACAGACGTCGCAAATGCGACCCGGGGTTCGCAAATGTGACCAATTGATTGCAAATGCGATGCCTGTTAAGCCCAAGGAATATCACAAAAGCAGTCTCACCCTGCCAAACCATATAGCAAAAACGACTAAAATGGTGGCAAAAGTGACATATCCCCAGCCCAGTCCCATTTACATTTGCGAGGCTGGTTTTGCAAATGCGAAGCATACCATCCACTGCCCTTCGCAATTGCGATATATTCTTCGCAAATGTACTATAGCACCAATACACTAGCAACTATGAACCAAGTCCAAAATATTCTGAAACACGTCCGTATATAACGACTCGACTGATCGTTTTGTGTATTATGACCATATTCCCTTATTTATCACTTCTTCTATGTTCCTTTGTGGTTATGTGACTTGCTAGGGTGGTTGGATTGGTTCCGGGGAAGTTTCAGAGTGAATTGGGACACTTAGTCCCAAGGTTGAGAGCTTAAGTTGAAAGAGTTGACTGGAGTTTGACTTTTGCGTAGATGACTCCGGAATGGAGTTTTTATGGTTTCGATAGCTTCGTAAGGTGATTTTATACTTAGGAGTATGTACGGATATTGATTTGGAGGTCCGTAGGTTGGTTTGAGGGTTTTTGGAGAAAGTTGGAAAGTTGAAGGTTTGAAAGGTTGAGAAGTTTGACCCAGAGTTGACTTTCTTGATATCGGGTTCGGATTTTAGTTCCGGGAGTTGGAATAGCTCTATTGTGTCATTTGGGACTAGTGTAAAAAATTTGAGGTCACTCGGAGTTGATTTGTTATAGTTCGGCATGAGGTCACTTGGGGTGCGATTCATAATTTTGATGTTGTTTGAAGTGGTTTGAGGCTTCGACTAAGTTCATATCATGTTTTAGGACGTGTTGGTATGCAGGGGGCCTCGAGTATGATTCAGATTAAAATTGGATTGAGATTTGGACTTAAGGAATACTGATGGCTTCAGGTCTGGTGCAATCGCACCTGCGTGGGTTCTGGCCGCAGGTGCGAGACCGCAGAAGCGACCTTGGGGTCGGAGAAGCAGTTTTGACTAGAGTTGGGAAGATGCGCAGGTGCGAGGAATTTTTCGCACTTATGAGATCGCAGGTGTGGGCAGCGGATCACATAAGTGAAAAGGAGCGGAGTCATGGGTTTCCGTAGATACGGAGCTAGGGGCGCTAGTACGCACGCAAACAAGCGCATATTGGACCGTATGAGCAAAGTTTGGCCGAAATTTCTTGAACCGCAGAAGCAGAATTGTAGGCGCAGGTGCGCTTCTGCATGTGCGAAGTATTTTTCTGCAGAAGCGGATGGTCGAGGAATTAATGAAATTCTGCAACTATGATGGTTTTCTCCGCTGGTGCAGTTCCGCATGTGCGATGCGATGGATGGGGGCGCATGTGCGAAAAGCCTGGGCAGAAGGTTAAAAATGAGGGTTTGAGTTTTTTCTCTCATTTTGGACTTGTGAAACTCGGCTAAGGGCGATATTTTAGAGGGTTTGCCTTCAATTGAATAGGTAAGTATAGATTCATCATATTTATTAATACATGTTGATTACCTATTGATTATTACACCTAGTTTATGTGTATTTGAGGTGAGAATTGGGGATTTTAGACTATGTTGTTGGAGAGTAAGATTTGATGATTTGGGGGTCGATTTATAAATGGAATTGGATGAATTTAGTATGGTTGGACTCGTAATTCAATGGGTGTTTAGATTTGGTAAATTTTGTCGGGTTTCGAGGTCTGGGCCCAGGGTTGACCTTTTGGGTTGACTTTCTATTTTTTATTAAAGACCTTAGCTTTATCTTTTGTAATTGTTTCCTAAAGCTATTATTGATGGAATTAAGTTACTTTGGCTAGATTCAAGTCGCCTGGAGGCTGATTCGCCTGGCAAGGGCTTCTTGGAGTATTGATTTGCGCACTTTGAGGTAAGTAACATTTCTATACTTGGAATTAAGGGTAATTATCCTTGGAAAATGTGTTATTTGTGAAGTATTGAGGTGACGCACATACTAGGTGATAGGTGTGTTGGTGTGCACTGGGGAAGTCAAGATCCGGGTTGACATTTGGGCTATGTTGCCATCATATCTTATTTTATCTGTGTTTTTCTGACTTGTTAGATTTACTGAGCTATGATTCATGCTAGAAATCATTTCTAGGCTATGGGGTTATTTGATTGAGACATGTTGATGCTATTTTTGTTATTTTGAGTTATCTGATTTAACTGTATTCTTACACTTAGTCATAATACTTTATTGCATATTATATCTCAATCTCTATTCATTATTTATTGTTACATCACATGTTATCATTGTTGGGCCGAGTGTTACGAGATTGTGAGCCCTTGTATCTTGAGAGACTGATGACTGAGGTGGTATGTAGAGCCATGTTGGGAGTGTTATTGTGGATCGAGCTGGACATCGCAGCATGCCTTACTGGTGTTATATTAGCGCTTGGGCAGGATCCGCCGCTTTAAAATTGTAACGACCCGACTGGTCATTTTGAGAGTATTAGCCCCGAACCCCTATTTATTTCTCCTTCTATTTTATTTTGGATTTTGTGACTTGCCAGGGTGCTTGGTGACGGATTCAGGAGAGTTTCGGAGTGGAATAGGACCCATAGTCCCTAAATTGGAAGTTTAAGTTCTAGAAATTTATCGTAGTTTGAATTGTATGAAGACGACCCCAGAATAAAGTTTCGATGGTTCCAATAGCTCAGTAAGGTGATTTTGGTCTTAGGAGCGTGTCCGGATGTTGATTTGGAGGTCCGTTGGTCATTTCAGCATTAATTGGCGAAAGTTGGAAAATTGGATGATTTTTGGAAAGTTTGACCTGGAGTGGACTTTTTGATATCGGGGTCGGATTCTGATTCCGGAAGTTAGAATAGGTCTGTAATGTCAATTATGACTTGTGTGCAAAATTTGAGATCACTAGGACTTGATTTGATAGGTTTCGGCTTATGATGTAGAAGTTTGAACTTCTAAAGTTCATTAGGCTTGAATCGATAAGCAATTCGTATTTTTAGCATTGCTTGGTGTGGTTTAAAGACTCGACTAAGTCCGTATAATATTGTAGGACTTGTTGGTATACTCGGACGGGGTCCCGGGTGCCCTGGGTATGATTCAGACTTTAATCCGGAATACAAATTGGACTTGGTGCATAGCTGAAGCATTGATGTGTCTGGTGCAATCGCACCTGCTCATTTTGGACCGCAGGTGCGGCACCGCAGAAGCGGCCATCGAGTCACAGAAGCGGATATGGGATTGACCAGCTCAGACCGCAGATGCGGTCATGGCCCTGCAGAAGTGAGAAGTTGAGCGCATAAGCGGCATAGGACGAGTTGTGCAATAGTAGCAGGTGCGAGGTAATCTCTGCAACTGCATGGTCGCAGATGCAGCTAGGTGGGTGCAGAAGCGGAAGTTGGTCAGTGGGGAAGTTCCGGAGGTGCGATGAGATTCCCGCACCTACGAGGGCGTATATGCAGATGAAGGATAGCAGAAGCGAAAGGGGGGCTTTGAGGCATGTCTGCAGAAGCGGTATTGTTTCCACAGAAGCAGTACCGCAGATGCAGTTAAGTTGCCGCAGATGCAAACTCGGTCTAAGGTGATTTTTGAGAGGACTTTCGAGGAATATTTTGAGGTAAGCCACTTGTGAAATTTTTTATTCAATAATATTATTTCCCAATTGAATTTCCCACCTAGTTTGTGTGTATTTAAGGTGGAATTTGGGAGTTTGAGGCTAGGGATTGGAGAGTTTAATTTGGGGATTTGAGTGGCGATTTGGTGTCGAGTTTGAGTAATTTTGGTATGGGAGAGCTCGATATCGAATGGGTGTTCGTATTTTGTGACTTTTACCCGATTCCGAAACGTGGGCCTGGGTCGACTTTTTGGTGCAATTTTTTAATTCCTTGTTAAAGTCATAATTTCATTATTTAGATTAGTTTTTTATAGTTATATTTATAGTATGTAATTGATTTTGCCTAGATTCGAGCCGTTCGGAGTCAGAAATTCGAGGGAAAGACATTCTATTTGACTGATTGAGTGAGATTTGAGGTAAGTGACTTTTCTAACCTCATGTGGGGAAAAATCCCCTTAGGTTTTGGTACTGTTATGATATTTGCAATACGTGAAGGCCGTGTACGCGAGGTGACAAGTGCGTACTCGGATTAAATATTGAACAAAATCTGGTTCTTGTTGAGTAGTTTTCTTTTAAATTCCTTAACTGAGTTGCTCTGGCATGTGTAGTCATCATGTTTAGCCTAATGTCGCATGTCTACGTGTCTTAACTTTTACTTGAAATTTGTGAAACATGCTTAGTTGAATTACCTGCTTCCTTGATCTTGTATTCAGTCTTTAAATGTAGGATTCCTTGTTGTAAATTCGTTATATCATAGGTTATGAGTTGTGAATTTACTTTTGGGACTACAAGGCAGTACCTCGGGAGTGTCCCTGTTGTATATTTACTTTTGGGACTACGAGGCGGTACCTCAGGAGCGCCCCTGTTGCATATTTATTTTTTGGACTACGAGGCAGTACCTCGGGAGCTCCCCTGTTGTGTATTTACATTTGGGACTATGAGGCGGTACCTCAGAAGTGCCCCTGTTGTTTACCTCTATTTGTTGTGTTGTTACCTTTCTGTAAATTTCTCATTGTTTAATTCTCAGTCATTTCATTATATTATTATATCTCCTACCTTATTTCCTCTTTTTATTCCAGTAGGGCCCTGACCTAACCCCGTCACTACTCTACCAAGGTTAGGCTTGGCATTTACTGGGTAGCATTGTGGTGTACTCATACTACACTTCTGCACATCTTTTTGTGCAGATCCAGGTACTGCTTACCAAACTAGGTACCCGTGAGCTAGACTGTACGTGGAGACTTCAAGGTACATCTGCCAGCGTCCACAGTCCTCGAAGTACCCCTCTATCTTTATGATGCTGTTTTCTTTATTTTTATTAGGCTCTGATGTATAGAGACACTTAGCATTTTCTCTTTAGAGCTTGTGACTTATTTCTACCTGGCTTTAGCAGTTGTAATTATTTTGAACCGCAATTCTTATTTATTTCCGATGTCGAGGTTGAGTTTTACCTTTATATTCAGTTATTCCACAAAATTGTTAGGCTTACCTAGTCTTAGAGACTTGGTGCCGTCACGCCGTTCTATGGAGGGGAATTTGGGTCGTGACAAGTTGGTATCAGAGCACTAGGTTCATAGGTATTATGAGTCACAAGCAGGTTTAGTAGAGTCTCGCGGATCGGTACGGAGACATCTGTACTTATCTTCGGTAGGCTATGGAACTGTTAGGTAAAGCTTCACTTCTTTGATTCTTATCGTTCGAGATTTTGACTTCGGACTCTAAACTTCAGTCCTTTTATTCTCTCAAGATGGTGAGGACACGAACAATTAGATCAGATGACCAGATACCTGTGCCCCCTGCTAGAGCCGCGAGAGCACCCGCATGAGCTGCTACAGAGGAGCTACCAGTAGCTCCAATTGGAGGGCAGGCACCTGAGACGCATGTTACTGCCCCAGCTCTCCAGGAGACTCTCACCCAGTCTCTGAGCATATTCAACACCTTGGCTCAGGCAGGATTAATACCACTTGCTCCTGCCACGTCTTAGGCCGGGGGAAGAGCACAGACTCCCGCCACCCGTACCCAGAGCAGCTGGTCCAGGTCGACCAGGTTCCTGAGGTCATACCGATGCAGCCAGTAGCTCCAGTTCAGCACGAGGTTAGGGTAGCAGTTTCTGATGAGGAGTAGCTCAGGCTCGAGAGGTATAAGAAGTACCAACCTCCTACTTTCAGTGGCTTGGCGTCAGAGGATGCCCAGGGTTTTCTTGAGGAGTTCCACCGTATCCTCCGTACTATGGGTGTTGTGGAGATAGTGGGTTTTTTTCACTACGTTCTAGCTTAGAGGAGAGGCATATCAGTAGTGGCGAACATCTGAGTTGGGTAGTCCGGTCGAGGCAGCTTTACTCACTTGGACTCAATTCTCAGATATGTTCTTGAGGGACTATGTTCCCCAGAGTCTCAGAAATGCATGGCGTGTAGAGTTTGAGCAGTTGTGCCAGGGTTCTATGACCGTGTCAGAATATGTGGTCCGGTTCAGTGATTTGGCTAGGCATGCACTAGCTTTGGTTGCTACTGTCAGGGAGCGGGTTCGTCGATTTATTGAGAGGCTCAACCCCAGTATCAGACTTAGCATGGCCTAAGAGCTAGAGATGGACATCGCATACCACCAAGTAGTGGGGATCTCTAGGAGATTGGAGGGTATGTTGACTCGGGAGAGGGAGGATCGAGAGGCCAAGAGGTCTCGAGAGTCTGGCACATATAGTGGTACTCGTTCCCCAGCTGCAACTCATCAGGGTAGGGGCTTTTTGGTTGCCCTGTTCATTCAGCACTTCCAGCTGCCAGCGATGCTCTGGCCACTCCTAGGCCACATGCTCCTTATTATGCACCGCCATTGTCTAGTGCACCTCCTGCATGGGGTGATTTCAGCGGTCACTCCAGCCGATTAGGCCCGTGCCAGTCACAACAACCACATCCTTCGAGAGCTTGTTTTAAGTATGGTGATACTCGTCATGTTGTGAGGGATTTCCCCAGACTCGGGAGGGGTGTACCTCTACAGACCACTCAGGCACCGCGTGCTCCACCGGGTCCTCAATCTATGGTTACAACACCAGCTACCACCCCACCTACAGAGCCAGCTTGAAGTGTTGGTCGGACAGGTAGAGGTCGGCCTAGAGGGGGAGGCCATGCCAGATATTATGCCCTTCCTGCTAGGACGGAGGCAGTTGCATTCGATTTTTTCATCGCATGTATTGTTCCAGTCTGTCATAGAGATGCATCAGTCATATTTGATCTAGGCTCCACTTATTCTTGTGTGTTATCTTATTTTGCTCCGTATTTGGGAGTATCCCGTGATTCTCTGAGTTCTCCTATCTATGTGTCTACACCCGTGGGTGATTCTATTATTGTTGACCATGTATATTGGTCGTGTTTGATTGTTCTTAGTGGTTTTGAGACCAGAGCTGACTTATTATTGCTCAGTATGGTGGATTTTGATGTTATTTTGGGCATGGACTGGTTGTCTCCCTATCACGCTATCCTTGATTGTCATGCCAAGATGGTGACGTTGGCTATGCCAGGTCTACCGCAGCTAGAGTGGAGAGGTACCTTAGATTATGTTCCTAGCAGGGTTATCTCATTTCTTAAGTCTCAGCGAATGGTTGAGAAGAGGTATGATGCGCATCTAGCATATATGAGGGATGTTAGTGTTGATACTCCTACCAACGAGTCAGTTTCGGTAGTGAGGGCCTATTCAGATGTATCCCCGGTAGATCTTCCGGACATGCCGCCTGACAGGGATATCGACTTTGGCATTAATTTGTTACCGGGCACTTAGCCCATTTTTATTCCACTTTATCGTATGACCCCAGTAGAGTTGAAAGAATTAAAGAAACAGTTGCAAGAGTTGCTCGATAAGGGCTTCATTAGGCCCAGTGTGTCACCTTGGGGTGCTCCTATTTTGTTTGTAAAGAAGAAGGATGGTTCTATGCAAATGTGTATTGATTATCGCAAGTTGAACAAGGTTACAGTGAAGAACATGTATCCATTACCACATATTGATGACCTATTTGATCAGCTTCAAGGTGCCAGAGTGTTCTCTAAGATCGACTTGCATTCAGACTATCATCAGTTGAAGATTCGGGAGCCAGATATCCCGAAGACTGCTTTCAGGACTCGGTATGGCATTACGAGTTCCTTATGATGTCTTTTGGGCTGACCAAAGCCCCCGCAACATTTATGCACTTGATGAACAGTGTATTTCAGCCCTATCTTGACTCTATCATCATTATGTTTATTGACGACATTCTGGTGTACTCCCAGAGTCGAGAGGATCACGAGCAGCACCTGAGGATCATACTTCAGACCTTGAGGGAAAAGAAGCTGTATGCAAAATTTTCAAAGTGTGAATTCTGGCTAGAGGCAGTGGCATTTTTGGGTCATGTAGTATCGAGTGAGGGGATTAAGGTAGATTCGAAGAAGATTGTAGCAGTGCAGAGTTGGCCCAGACCATCCTCAGCTGCGTAGATCCAGAGTTTTCTTGGCTTGGCGGGGTATTACCGTCAATTTGTAGAGGGTTTCTCCTCTATTGTTGCACCTATGACTAGATTGACCCAGAAGGGTGCTCCGTTCAGGTGGACCAAGGAGTATGAGGAGTAGTGTTGGTGTTGCCTACTGGTTGGGGGTCCTATACGGTGTATTGTGATGCGTCGCGCATTGGCCTCGGTGCGGTGTTAATGCAGGAGGGTAGGGTGAATGCCTACGCATCTAGATAGCTGAAGGTGCATGAGAAGAACTATCCTGTCCACAACCTCGAGTTAGCAGCTATTGTTCATGCCTTGAAGATCTGGCGACACTATTTATACGGTGTCCCTTGTGAGGTCTACACCGATCACCGGAGTCTGCAACATCTATTTAAATAGACGGATCTTAATTTGCAATAGCGGAGATGGTTGGAGATGCTTAAGGATTATGACATCACCATTCTCTATCATCCCGGGAAGGCCAATATGGTGGCCGATGCCTTGAGTCGCAAGGTGGAGAGTTTGGGCAGTTTAGCATATCTACCAGTAGTAGAGAGGCCTTTAGCCTTGGATGTTCAGGCCTTGGCCAAATAGTTTGTCGGATTGGATATTTCCGATCCGAGCAGAGTTTTGGCTTGTGTGGTTTCTCAGTCTTCTCTTTATGATTGTATCAGAGAGCGTCAGTATGATGACCTCCATCTGCTTGTCCTTAAGGACACGATTCAGCACAGTAATTCTAAGGAAGTCACCATTGGAGATGACGGTGTATTATAGATGCAGGGTATGCTATGTGTGCCCAATGTAGATGGTTTGCGTGAGTTGATTCTCCAAGAGGCTCACAGTTCGTGGTACTCCATTCATCCAGGTGCCACAAAGATGTATCAGGACTTAAGGCAACACTATTGGTGGAGGCGGATGAAGAAAGACATAGTGGTGTATGTAGATCGGTGCCTAAATTGTCAACAGGTAAAGTATGAGCATCAGCGACCGGGTGGATTGCTTCAGAAGTTAGAGGTTGCAGAGTGGAAATGGGAGCGGATCACTATGGAGTTCGTTGTTGGGCTCCCACGAACTCAGAGGAAATTCAATGCAGTTTGGGTGATTGTGGATAGATTGACCAAGTCAGCTCATTTCATTCGTATGGTTACTACTTACTCTTCGGAGCAGCTGGCTCAATTTTATATCCACGAGATTGTCAGACTTCATAGCGTACCGGTATCTATCATCTCTGATCGGGGTACGCAGTTTACATCACGGTTCTGGAGAGCCGTAAAGTGTGAGTTGGGTACTCGGGTGGAGTTGAGTACAACATTTCACCCTCAGACGGACGGACAGTCCGAGCGCACCGTTCAGATATTGGATGATATGCTTCGTTCATGTGTGATGGATTTGGGGGGTGCTTGGGATCAGTTCTTTCCACTTGCGGCATTTGCCTAGAACAACAGTTATCAGTCGAGCATTCAGATGGCACCATATGAGGCTTTGTATGGTAGCCGGTGCTGGTCTCCAGTGGATTAGTTCAAGCCTGGCGAGGCTAGGCTATTGGGTACAGACTTGGTCCAAGATGCTTTGGAAAAGGTTAAATTGATTCAGGATCGACTTCGTACAGCCAGTCCAGGCAGAAGAGTTATGCGGATCGGAAGGTTCGTGACATTTCACTTATGGTTGGAGAGCGGGTCTTGCTTCGGGTTTCACCCATGAAGGGTGTTATGAGGTTCGGGAGGAAAGGCAAGTTGAGCCCTAGGTATATCAGGCCTTTTGAGATTTTTGAAAGGGTTGGAGAGGTGGCTTACAGACTTGCACTACCACCTAGCCTCTCTGCAGTTCATATAGTGTTCCATGTTTCCATGCTCCGAAAGTATCACGTCGATCCGTCTCATATGCTGGACTTTAGCTCAGTCCAGTTGGACAAGGATCTATCTTATGTTGAGGAGCCGATGGCCATTTTAGACAGGCAGGTTCGAAAGTTGAGGTTGAAGAACATCGCTTCACTGAAGGTTCAGTGGAGGGGTCATCCGGTCGAGGAGGCGACTTGGGAGATCGAGCATTATATGCACAGTCATTATCCTCATCTTTTCACCACTTTAGGTATGTCTCTATACTCGTTCGAGGACGAACGTGTTTTAAGAGAGGGAGGATGTAACGACCCGGCCGATCATTTTGAGAGTATTAGCCCCGAACTCTTATTTATTGCTCCCTATAATTTATTTTGGGTTTTGTGAATTGTCGGAGTGCTTGGTGTCGGATTCGGGATAGTTTTGGAGTGGAATAGGACCCATAGTCCCTAAATTAGAAGTTTAAGTTCTATGAATTTACCGTAGTTTGAATTATGTGAAGACGACTCCGGAATAGAGTTTAGATGGTTTCAATAGCTCCGTAGGGAGATTTTGGTCTTAGGAGCGTGTCCGGATGTTGATTTGGAGGTCCGTAGGTCATTTCGACGTTAATTGGCAAAAGTTGGATATTTTTGGAATGTTTGACCGGGAGTGGACTTTTTGATATCGGGGTCGAATTCCGATTCCGGAAGTTGGAATAGGTCCGTAATGTCAATTATGACTTGTGTGCAAAATTTGAGGTCAATCAGACTTAATTTGATAGGTTTCGGCATCGGATGTAGAAGTTTGACATTCTAAAGTTTATTAGGCTTGAATCGATGTGCAATTCATGTTTTTAACATTGTTTGATATGGTTTAAAGGCTTGACTAAGTCCGTATAATATTTTAGGACTTTTTGGTATACTCGAACGGGGTCCCGGGGCCCCCAAGTGTGATTCGGACTTGAATCCAGAACAAAAATTGGACTTGGTGCATAGCTGAAGCATTGCTGTGTCTGGTGCAATCGCACCTGCGCATTTTGGGCCACAAGTGCGGCACCGAAGAAGCGACCATCGAGCCGCAGAAGCGGATATGGGACTGCCCATCTGCGACCGCACATGCGGTCATGGCCCCGCAGAAGCGAGCTCGCTCAAGCGAGAAGTGGAGCGCAGAAGTGGCCTAGGATGAGTTGTGTAGTGGTCGCAGATGCGGGGTAATTTCCGCACCTACATGGTTGCAGATGCAGAGAGCTGGGCACATAAGCGGAAGTTGGTTAGTGGGGAAGTTACGGAGGTGTGATGAGATTCCCGCACATGCGAGGGCGTAGATGCGGATGAAGGATCTCAGAAGCGAAAGGGGGGCTTTGAGGCCTGTCCGCATAAGCGGTATTGTTTGCACAGAAGCAGAACCACAGATGCTGTTAAGTTGCCGCAGATGCGATTTAACTGGACAGTGTTTAAAACCGAAGGGTTTCGTGATTTCTCTCATTAGGACTTTGCGAACTCGGTCTAAGACGATTTTTGAGAGGACTTTCGAGGGATTTCTTGAGGTAAGCCACTTGTGAACATTTTTATTCAATAATCTTGTTTCCCCATTGAATTTCCCACCTAGTTTGTGTGTATTTAAGGTGGAATTGGGGAGTTTGAGGCTAGGAATTAGAGGGTTGAATTTGGGGATTTGAGTGGCGATTTGGTGTCGGATTTGAGTAATTTTTGTATGGGTGAACTCGATATCGAATGTGTGTTTGTATTTTGTGACTTTTACCCGATTCCGAGACGTGGACCCGGGTCAACCTTTTGGGGCGAGTTTTCAATTCCTTGTTAAAGTCATAATTTCATTATTTAGATTAGTTTCTTATAGTTATATTTATAGTATGTAATAGGTTTTGGCTAGATTCGAGTCGTTCAGAGTCAGAAAATTAAGGGAAAAGCATTCTATTAGACTGATTGAGCGAGATTTGAGGTAAGTGATTTGTCTTACCTTGTGCGGGGGAAACTCCCCTTAGGTTTTGGTACTGTTATTGTATTTGCAATATGTGAAGGCCGTGTACGCGAGGTGACGAGTGCGTACTCGGGTTAAATGTTGAAAACAGTCTGGTTCTTGCTGAGTAGTTTTCTATTAAATTCTTTAACTGAGTTACTCTAGCATGTGTAATCAAATATCCCCTCATTCTTTCATTTTTATTCACCAATTCATCAATATCTCTCAATATCTCTCAATCTCTCTCAATCTCTCTACTACAATTACTTAATTTATTGTTGAAATTTCGTGAAAAATTGTGAAGTTGTTGAATTGAAGTTTTCAAGCGTTCAACGATTTTCAATTTTCAAGAAGTTGTTCGGCAATCCGGTAAACTCGTTTCAACTCTTACGTTTTTAGAATATATTTTTGTGTGGTTTAGTTTGCATAATTATAATTAATATGGCATTTACTTTGAAAAAAATGTTTGGTAAAGGAAAAGATAAAACCGTTGAAAGTAGTGGCCAACCAACTACCCTTCCCCCGGCTTCCCGACCTAGAAAAGATAAGCAAGTTGAAAGTAGTCGCCAACCTAGACGTCCTCCTCCTTCCGTAATTCTTGATAGTGATCACCCTTGTTTTCTTTTTATTCTAGTAGGGCCCTGACCTGACCTCGTCACTACTCTACCGATGTTAGGCTCGGCACTTACTGGGTACTGTTGTGGTGTACTCATACTATACTTCTGCACATCTTTTTGTGCAGATCTAGGTACTTCTTACAGAACAAGTACCAGTGAGCTAGACCGTACGTGGAGACTTCAAGGTACATCTGCCAGCGTCCGCAGACCTCGGAGTCCCCCTCTATCTTTATGATGATGTTTTCTTTATTTTCATTAGACTCTGATGTATAGAGACACTTAGCATTTTATCTTTAGAGCTTGTGACTTATTTCTACCGGGTTTTGGGAGTTGTAATTATTTTGAACCGCAGTTCTTATTTATTTCAGATGTCGAGGTTGAGTTTTACCTTTATATTCAGTTATTCCATAAAATTATTAGGCTTACTTAGTCTTAGAGACTAGGTGCCGCCACGACGTCCTATGGAGGGGAATTTGGGTCATGACATGAATCTGACATACCAGCAGTGAGCGCATGCAGAGTAATATATACATATGCTTTAGTGAGGGACAACTATGCTAAACACCCGTACACTGGTAAGTAATTGTGTGTGAGATGCGTGGGCATTTGAGGCAGACAGATTGAGTATTCTGTGGGTGTATGTACTTGAGAATATCTCCATGAAATCATACATTTGATATGCATATTTGACATATAGGCATAGAGATATATCATTCCTCATGCTAGTTGTACTTGACATGTTCTTATCAGAATTGGACTTTATTGTTGAATTTGAAAGCATGTCTAAATTTATGTACCACGAACGAGCTGATTAAGAAAATTGCTCTGAGTTATTTATTGTTATTTTCATTATTATACATATGTTGTCATTATATTGGACTCTGACTGTCTTCTTCTGAGCTCGTTACTGCTTTCAACCTAATGTTAGTCCTGTTACTTATAGAGTACATGGGGTCGGTTGTACTCATACTACACTCTGCACTTTGTGTAGAGATCCAGGTGCATCCAGGCGTGGTGATTGCTAGATCAGGGCTAGTACCAGTGCTTGGAGACTTCAAGGTAGCTGCTATGACGTCCGCAGACCTTGACTCTCTTTCCTTTTATTTTCTTTAGCACTGTTCTATATCTCAGACAGTTGTACTAAGGATTTGGTTATGTTGTGATACTCAGTAATGCTCATGGACTTGTTGACACTAGATTTTCGGGTGGTTGTAATAATATTTCAGTTATTTGTATTAGATGTTTTATTGAAATGTTTAATTGTTATGTGATTGTCGGTTTGCCTAGCAAGTGTGTTAGGCGCCATCACGATGGGTTGGGATTTTGGGTCGTGATACCGAAACTCACCCGAGCCCCCGGGGCTCCACACCAAACATCCACACATATCTAGAAATATTATACGAACTCTCTCACAAGCTCAAAACACTAAAATAAC
Organism: Nicotiana tabacum; assembly: GCF_000715075.1. Taxonomy (NCBI): domain Eukaryota; kingdom Viridiplantae; phylum Streptophyta; class Magnoliopsida; order Solanales; family Solanaceae; genus Nicotiana; species Nicotiana tabacum. The sequence continues at coordinate 58,408,918 of NC_134081.1, read as the reverse complement.
ATTTGGAACCATGAATCGAACAACAAAATGCATAGAAAATACAATAAAATTCAAGAATCGCTAAAATCGCAACCAAGCATTCAATTCCTATCATACCAACTCGGAATGATAACAAACTTTACACACAAGTTTCAAATGAAAAAACAGACTTATTTCACGTCCCAAAACTAAAATCCGAATACGATAGACATAAAGTCAACCCATGGTCAAACTTAGAAAAACTCTAAACCTTCAAATTGCCAACTTCTGGCGAAAAAAGTTAAATCAACCTAGGAACTTCCGAATTAAATTCCGGGTATATGCCTATAACCAAAATCACCATACGACCCGATTGGGATCATCAAAACCCCATTCTAGGGTCGTTTTCACAAAAGTCAAATCTCAGTAAATATTTCTCACTTATGCTTCCAAACTAAGATCCAAATCTTCCAAATCAATTTAAAACCTCCCCGAAATTCAACCAACCATCCCCTCAAGTCACATAAGCACAAATAGACACATAAAAAGCTTCAAAAGGGAAAATGAGGCTCAAATACACAAAATGACCGGTCGTGTCGTTACTTCGACTCTCAGCAAAAGCATTCTATTTTTTTTTGTATTTCTGTATTTCTCCTTAGTTGTATTCGTTATGCAAACAAATAGAGTGGATACAAATTATATATTCACCCATGTATTTTGCTTGGTTGTATTCGTTGCGCGAACTAATATAGTCAATACAGGTTGCATCCTTTATATACACTCATGTATACTATTGATACAAGTCAATATACACCTATGTATTTTGCATTGGTTGTATTCGTTGCGCGAATGAATATAGTTGAACACAGGTTATATTCATTGTGTGTCTGAATACAAGTGATACATATTGGTAAAATTAAACATTAGCTATAATAGATAATTAGAAAAACTATAATTACTAGGCTCTAAACTGTAGTACTTAATAAAATTTCTCAAATTAAAATTGGTTGATCGATCGAAACTAATTGCATTCACTAGCCAAAAAGTATAAAAAAAATATGTATATTATATGTATATGATACACACATATACATGGCTATTATTTTTTAGAGCAACTAAAATATATATATTTCTTTAGAAAAATTGGGGATGAAAGATAGAAATAGGATATTTTGTTGCCACTATTTTTTGATCCCGGTAAGAAAAATCCTAGGTAAATAGCCTTAGTTAGATTTAATGAATATTAGTTGGAAAAAAATATCCTCCCATCCCAATAACATTAATTTGAGTGAATTTTCTTGAAGAAACAGAATTTCACCATTATTGGGATAGAAGCTTTTCAATAACAAACAATTAAGTTCTATGAGTTATTGAAGTTTGATAAAACATTACCGTTAGAATTTGCTGGGGTTGTGATTAGGAATCGGTGGTTAAAATTTTAGTACATTTTGTAAGAATTGACAAAGCTAGATTGAAATTTATCAGCAAAAACATGATGAACATTGAAGAATATTATTGCTATGTTCGTCGAGTATTATCGGTCCGCAAGTTATGCTGCAAAGGAAATACTTTACACTAACTCACATTATCTAGCTTATGAGATACTGTGCAACTCCTGCCTCATAAACTAAAAATAACTAAGGGACACTGAAGCCACAACTTATTTTCTATAACCAATATTTTATATTCCCTTGTTGTGTCTAACTTATGAGATAGTCTACAACTCCTATCTCAAAGGAGAAATTTAGATCAAAGATTTTGAAGATACAACTTATTCCCCATTAATAACACTTTATGCTATCTTATTGTGTCTAACTTATGAGATACTCTATAACTTCTGTCTTATAGAGCTTCTAAGAAAATTAGGACGAAAAAAATAGAGAAAACAAAAAGTGTATAGCCCGAAAATATAAAAGGATACAATGGTCATTTATCATAGGTAAAAAACACACTAATAAATCAACACATTCATTACTTGGGCAAAAAATTAAATAGTGGATCCATGGAAGGTTTACTAGTGCCATTTCCTAAGAAATTAGGGCAAGTGCATAGATAGCCTATTGGAGGATCGTATTTAAAGAAGAACCAAAGTTTATAAATTTATTTAAGATTAGCCCTTCAGAATCAACTTCAAAATAGCAAAATGAAGTTAAAAATAACGTGCTTGACGTTAATCTTGACATTCCTCAACTTTAAATCTATATGTTTGAAGTTTGAAAATTCGGACCTGTAATTTTTTCAACTCTAGTCTTGCGAGTCTGAATTTGATTTTGAGATGGTTAAACTTTATAAACTCAACTATTCTTTACATGTGGCCCCTAAATACGGTTGTTTTTGCACTTATCGAATAGCGATGTTAAGTCAACTACGAGCTATCATATGGATTGCCCTCTGCTTTTACTTGAAGACTGGTGTTGCCGCAAGTAAGTTGATGTCAGTTATTTGAATTATTATTATCCAAATTATTTTATTTTAATTCGTCTTGATCCAATATAATAAATATTTTTATTAATAAAAGTTCTCTATATTGTTTACTGATGATATTGAAAAGGGTTGGGGCCCCTTTATTTTTTCTCTTTATTGAAGATGATTTTGGTACGTATTGTTGCATCATTAAAAGAGTATTATTGGACTTCTATTGTAATGACCTGACCGGTCGTTTTGAGAATTTGTATTAAGTTCGATGGTTCGGGGGCATGAGTATCTTCGTATGATGTATTATGGCTCGCGTGAATCGTCGGTTTTGGTTTTCGGGTGATTAAGAATTGACTTGGAAGAATGATTTTTTATTTTAGAAGCTTTAAGTTGGACGAATTAACTAAGTTTGACTTTTGTGTATCTGATCCCAGATCAGAATTTTGATGGTTCTGTTAGGTCTGGATTGTGATTTTAGACTTGGGAGTATGCCTGGATTTGCATTTGGATGTTTCTAGAAGTTTTCAGCACTATTTGGCGAAAATTGGCGATTAAAAGATTTGAAAAGTTCATAAGTTTGACCGGGAGTTGACTTTGATGATATCAGATTCGGATTATTATTTAGGGAGTTAGAATAGATTCGTTATGTCATTTGGAATGTACGTGTAAAATTTAAGTTCATTCCGACAGTGTGTGGTACCCTAGCTCAAATCAGGCAATGCATCACGAAAGTAGCAATTAGCAGGTACAATAAGGAGATTAACCTCTATGTAACCTCAAACATGGCTCAAATAGCTTACAACAGGGTTACAAATATATGAATCATCACATCATAAAACTTAGCAATCAATCCAAGCTATATCATAGCCTAAATACTACCCAGATCATGGAAAATACCCTTGCACACACATGCGCTCAATCCACACATGTGCGCCATCCATAACACGTACCTATAATAAATAACTCAAGAAACTAGTGCCTCAATCAAGTTTAGGTAAGATACGTACCTCAAACAAGCCAAAACAATACTCTAAAATGCCACTCCACACGAATCAACCTCTGAACAACTCGAAACTAGCCAAAAGAAACTCAAACACATCAAATAGTGCCATAGGAAACAAACTCTAACGATAAAGCTCGAATCTTTAATCAAGTACTCAAAGTCAACTAAAATGGCAACATGGGCCCGCACTCTAGAACCCAACAAAATGCATAAATTCCAACAACCCATTTGAATACAAGTCCAACCATATTAGTTTCACTCAAATCCGACTATGAATCGATGTTTAAATATCAAATATTCACTTTACAAAAATTTTGGCAAAAACTCTCACTGTCTCTTTTAGATTCATCAATCAAATGCCAAAATCAAAGATGGAATTATGTGAAAATAATCAGATCCAAGTCAAACATACTTAACCCAATCCAAATCATGAAAATCTCCTCCAAAATCCCCCCAAACCGAGTTCTCAAACTCAAAATGTAATAAAATAAGCTCAAACTCCGAAATTAACAACTTATATGACTACCCAGTAGTACCCTACGCAATTGTGGTTATAACCACGCGATCATGATGCACAAAGTGAACACTTCTACAGGAAATGCTTTGAGAACGCGGCCTGAAGCATGCGAACATGATGGTCAACTGGCTCAAGCTCCGCGAATGCGGATGAACAGTCGCGAACGCGACCTATGCTAATCTCTAACCCTCAACGCAGCGCGAACGCGAAGAACATCAAATATTAACCCTCCGCGAACGTGCTCCACCTCTCGCGAATGTGACGAATAAATCACCAGCAACTCCTAGAACACTAAGCGATCACAGTCCTCTTCTCGCAATCGCGCAAAAACACTCCCAGCACCCGAAAATTAGAGACAATAGCAGTGCGAACATGAGAGAAAATGGTCCGAAACCACCCTGAAACTCACTCGAGCACCTCAGAATTTTGTCCAAACATACCAAAAAGTTTCAAATATAACATGGACCTGCTCGAGGCCTCAAATCTCATAAAATAATATCAGAACCATGAATCACACTTCAATGCAAGCTTAATAAACTATTTCAAATTTTAAAATTTCAAACATACGCCAAACTCGTCTAAATAACTCGTATCACCTCAAATTTTACACACAAGTTTAAAATGATATAATGAACCTATTCCAACTCTCGGAATAAGAATCCGAATCCGATAACATCGAAGTAAACTCCCGGTCAAATCTATGAACTCTCCAAACCTTCAAATTGCCAAATTTCACCAAATAGTACCAAAATCTTCTAGAAATATTCAAATCCAAATTCAGGCATACGATCAAGTCCAAAATACCATCCGGATCTAACGGTACCATAAAAATTCTGATCTGAGGTCAAATACACAAAAATCAAATTTAGTCAACTCTTCTAACTTAAAGCTTCCTAGTTGAGAATTATTCTTGCAAATCAATCCTGAACCACCCGAAAAACCAAAATCGATGATACACACAATTCTAATACACCATATAAAGCTACTCATGATCTCAAACAACCAAAATAAATGCAAATTCTCAAAATGATCAGCCGGGTCGTTACATCTTTAAAGGCAAGAAACATGCTAGGAGGAAACAACACAGATTCACCAATGGGTTTATATTTTTCCTTTACTATTTCTTGTTTATTTATGAAATTTTATTATTACTATAAACACCACATTTATGAGTGGCTAAGTACTTTAATTATGGGATTGTGATTGACATGATTATTGATGATTGTTGATTACTGCTTTGTTAATATGAATTATCATTATTAGTGGTTTCTTTAATTCCATATTTAACTTGTGAATTGTGTGGCCACTAATTTATCTACTATTTATGCTATGCTTGGGGAAAATCGTATTTAGATTAGAGTAAAATTAAAGCGTGCTTATTTTTAAACTTGTGTCTCGGAAAAATAATTCGTAGTTAGGATAGGGATATACCTAACGGTCTTGCTCAGTTAAATATTGTATTATATTTGTTCATGATAGATTCAATATCATAGGGATATATAATTAATATATTATAAATATGAAGATAGTGTTGTCGGATCATGCTAGTCATATAAATGATCTGGTCAAATATCAACCATAAATAATTCGAATTAACGGGTGTTATTATGAAATCAATAGGATTTATAAGCTGACCACAACCTTAGAATCCTTATCTCAATTGGTTAAGACAAAATTATAAACACTTACATTCTTGTTAGTCTAGTTACTTAGTTACTGAGTTTAAAAAGTATTAGTTAATTCACATTCACCAATCTTTGATAACCTTGAACTGATAATAAATTCTTATTGTTTAGGTGGTAATTTATCTAAGTGTCTATGGATTCGATATTGGACTTTCGAGTTACTTTACTATTTATGGACCGCATATACTTGTGTGTGCTTTGGAAACCAAATAATGTTTTGGGGTTGTTGCCGGAGACTTAGTTATTGAATGCTTATTTGAGTTAAGAATATATTCATTTTTTCTCAAGTTTCTAATTTTATGTTTTACCTAATTCATCTCAAATACTTGTGGAGCAAATATCAAGAAAGAAGGATAGAGATAAAGATAATTTTAAACCCTTCGACAATGAACTTGAGAGAAATTTATACATGAATAAGAAAGCAACAAAGCAACTAAAGCAGTTGAAGACGCAGCAAAAGCAGCTTTATGTCACGCCCCAAACTCGGGGAGCGCGACCGGTGCTCAACCGAGTGAATCCGTCCAAGCAAGCATGCCAGATACTTTCTACCCCAAACTCACTCATGGGAAAAGAGGTGACATATATTCATTAATTAGACAATAGGGAGATCATGAATACAATACCAAAACCTTTCTAATTAATTACTTCACTTTAAGTCTCAAAATACACACCTTTTTATAGTCTAAAGTGGAACAAGAGATCAAAACACAACATAATATGTTTGACTTTTCTAGCACTCATGTACAACCCACATAGTATCTATGGAGCCTCTAAGACATACAAAAGAGAGTTATGATAGTGCCGGCAACAAGGCCCCGGCTATACTTCAAAATGTGATAACAAAATGTATAAAAGATACATGACCCCGGAATGAGGTGGGGCTCACCAAGTCTGCTAGGAGGAAGGTGTACTACTATCGCTGATCAACACTGCCTGCTATGGAACCACCTGCATCCATTTAAAGATGCAGCGCCCCCAGCAAAATGGATGTTAGTACTGTCGAATAGTACTAGTATGTAAAGCTAAACACCATCTCAATAGAATGAATAATAATACAAGGGAAAAATAGTCATGAGTTCAATAAGGCTTCAAACAATACTAAAACATCAAATAAGGATCACATAAGTTTTCAAAACAATTTCCATGTTATTAGGTTGGGTGAACTTTAGTGCCGATATACCATAATTCACAATACCACCGTATTCTTACACGGAGTCCGATCACGACCCGATCGGCTAGGTCATCTCATTCGAGACATCAACCATAACTACAATTTCAATTATCATTTTCAGCACAGTCACCACCATGTGTGCGGCATGGTGTCCGATCACGGCCCGATCGGCTAGGCTATCTCACCCAAAACATTACCTTTTTAGTCAATCATCTCACATCATACTTCGTTCATATTCTATCGATTCATTGGCACTAGCGATCACAATTAAAAAGTCATTCTTGGCACTTGGCCGTATTTCATAGTTCTAGTTCCCTTTTCCATATTCAAATATCATTATCATTATCAACAACAATAGGGCTTCCCATTCAAGATATTAAATTCACATATGAGCATTTTGGAAAATCTTAGGCACATGGAGGCTTTTCATACAATTTGGCATAACAATCTTTATTTCGATCTTGACATGAAGTATTAACATTTCTAACACATATTCTACATTTTGAACACATCCTCAAATGACAAGATGACATGATGAAGCATTTAGAATAAGTATTGAACATACATCCTTCAACACAACCACATTAAGAATAGCCAATTCAATAATGATCAAGGACTTACTCCAATTACATGAATACCGTGGGATTCGATTCTAAGAAGAAGGGGGTTTAGACAACATACCTCAATTGAGCTTCCTTAAACTTTATAATGTTCCGGAATTCTTAGCAACTTCGATCTATTTTAGAAATATAACAAGTTAGACTAAAATTAAGAAGATTACCATGATTCTAGCTCATTTGAGCACATTATCAAACACTAGGTGAGCATTAATATTTTAAGGCCCTTTTTGTGTATGATTCCACCATTTCCCAACCCATTCTCTACCATTTTTAGCTCACAACATTCCCACATACTTCAAGGATACATGCATGCAAGACAACAACCCCCACGCCTAAGAATTGTCTTTCTAATTATACCCCCTTTTAGAAGCTTTTCGAAATTAAGAGCTAGGGCATATATTCTTACCTTTAGGATGAAGACCTAGGGTGCTTCTCTTGATAATCTTCAAAGGTATATGCAAGAATTGAAGAGTAACTTGATGAAGATCACTTTCTCCCTCTAGGACTCTCTCTCTCACTCTAAAGTATCAGGTTTTGCTAAAAAATGGCCCTTTACATCTATTTTAACAAAGTAGGGCCGGGTTTTAAAAACCCAAAATGTAGCTTCAAAATAGGTTCTGCATGCGACCGCATAATGGTTATGTGGTCCGCGAAATGATCGCGAAATCGGGGTGCCAAAAATGGAAAGGAACTGATCAGGTCTGAGGTCACTATACGGCCCGCAGATCTGTTCTACAGTCGCATAATGTACCGCAGACCGGTTCTGCGGTCACATAGTGCACCGTAGAACCTCCCTCCAAAGAATCCCAAAGCAGGATATGCGACAAGAGTGCGACCCGCGAAATGGTTATGCGGTCGCATAATGGGACGCAAAAATAACATTAAAAATGGCCCAAAAGACTGCTCCACTCTGCGGCCATTCTGCGGTCCGTAGAGTGGTTATGCGGTCACAGAATGAGCCACAGAAATGCCTATGCCTACTCGGGCATCACGGAACCCCGATTTTTAGGAAAATATTTACGGGGCCTTACACTTTAGAGGCAGCCCAAGCAGTGAAACATGTTGAGGAGATCCAGAACACTAAAGCAACCATTAATCTCTCACAATCGGTAGCAATGACATAGAATGCAAATCAAGCAATAATTGAGGATGCAAGACCTAGCCTTACACATAAGACACAGGCTATCGTCAAGCCTTCCATTATGGAAAATTTTGAGCTAAAGTAGAAGATGGTTCAGCTAGTGCAATTTCAACAGCAGTATGTTGGTCTACCTCATGAAGAACTTCCTTCAAATATTAGACACCAATAACTTCTCAGATATTTTACCGGATTACATCAGGTTGACCTTGTTTCTTTCTCACTACTAGGGGAAAAAAGGTATGGTTACATAAAGAGACGACAAATTAAATCAGAAACTGGGACGACTTAACCAGGAAGTTTTTGATCAATTTCTGCCCATCTCAGAAGACAAAATCACTAAGGAGCCAGATTCTTGAGTTTCTATAGAGAGAATGTGAGTCCCTTCGCCAAGCTTGGGAAAGGTATAATAAGTTGCTATGGGATTGTCCATATCATTGTCAAACAGATGAAATATTGGGGCACACTTTCGTCAATGGGTGTTAGATGAAACTTTATATATGTATTTTGACTTTGTGGAGGTATATGCATGGTAAATACTTATGGCAATATCCTAAACTTGTTGAACAACTTCACTACCACTGATCAGAATTGGCAAAGAGGCGGACAACCAAGTAAAATAGTTAAGCAGAAGTCAGTAGGTATGACTGACATTAGTGTCCTCATACTTATGAGAGTTAATATGGAAAAGATTGCAAATCGGGTGCATAAGTTGACTATGGCACATGCGCTATCGATGCAGCATGTGCAACAGATATCAACTTATCGCAAAATATGTGAAAACGGTCATACAAGTGACCAATATCCTTTGAAACCTTAGTCTATATACTATGTGGGATTACAAACAAGGGCCCAATGAATTAGAATGACCAATAGAGGAACCGAACAATCCAAATTGGAGGAATTATCTTAACTTCTCATAGAATGAAAATCAAAATAAACGGACCCCAAGGAAACTATAAACAAATATAGAAACCATCACAATAACCTGAAGAGAATGTAACTGACTTATTGAAAATGTTGTTGGTCCACAATCAAACAAGGTAAGAAAATCAGTAGTTGAGGATAGATTTCCGAAACATAAGCAAGTTGGGAAAATTGCAAGTAACCATGCAACTAGGATTGCTGGAGCCCTTCCCAGGAATACTGATAAAAACCCTCAAGTTAATGCAGTAACTCTAACGAATGGGAGAGAGTTGGTAAAAGCACCAAAAGAGAAGATGAAACAGTCATAGGTAGAAGAACAAAAAGTAATATGTAGAGGTGACAGAAAAATAATGCAAAGCTTGAGCAATTAGTCAAAAGGGGTCCACTATCCTTCCCTCAGAGGCTGAAAAAGAAGAATGAAGATCATATGTTTAACAGGTTTCTTGATATTTTAAAACATGTACATCTGAACATTCCATTGGTGGACATGTTTCGTGATGTTCCAAAATATGCTGATTACATCAAGGACATTGTAGCACATACGAGAAGTTTGACTGAGTTTGAAAATGCTGTGCTCACCGAAAAGTGCACCTCTAGGATTTAAAGAAAGCTTCTACAAAGGCTTAAGGGTCTGGGAAACTTCACCATCCCTGTGTGAATTAGTAAAGTTGATGTGAGTAGAGCTCTATATTATTTATGTGCAAGTATATATCTGATGCCCTTATCAGTGTTCTAGTAACTAGGCTTAGGAGCTCCACGACCTAGTACATTCATTCTATAGTTAGATGATAGATCTTTGACATATCCTAAAGGAGTAATTCAGGATGTGTTATTGTAGATTGGTTAGTTAATATTCTTAGCAGATTTTATCATCTTGGACTATGAGGTTGACAAGCAAGTGCCTGTTATTTTGGGATGTCCTCTCTTAGCTACTGGTGATGCAATTATCAAAGTTTGAGAGTAAAGGATGATTATTATGATGGATAACAAAGAGTCGGCCTTTAATGTCTATCGGACTATTCAATTGCCACATCATTATGAGGATATTGCCATGATCTTTGTAGTGGCAGTATACGAACCAGTATTAGGTCCAAGTGCCATATAAAGATAATGCATTGGAAAAGGCACTTATGTTGTTCAACATGATAGAACTTGAGGAGTAGGCTAGGGGTATGATGCACATTCTAGACGTATTATGAGAATACATTAGAGACGAACCCTACGTTAGGTACTTAGATAGGCTGAGTGGACCGCCACCTAAGCCTTCTATCAAGGAGCCTCTAAAAGTGGATCTCAAACCATTACCTCCTTATCTTCATTATGCATATTTAGATAGTTATAACACTTTACTTATGATTGTTTCTTCTGATTTATGTGAGTTGTAGAAAGAGAAGCGATTTAGAGTTCTATGAGAGCATAAACATGCCATTGGATGGACGATGTCTGATATAAAGGGTACTAGCTCTTCTTTATGCATGCACAAGATCCTTAAGGTGAAAGAACACAAGCTTAGCATGGAATATCAGCGCCGCCTAAATCCAATCATAAAAGAGGTGATAAGAAAATAGATGATTAAGTGTCTTGATACAGGTATGGTATTTCCTATCTCAGTTAGTAAGTGGGTAAGTGCAATCTAATATGTACCTAAAAAGGAAGGTATAACTGTAGTAGTGAATGAGCATAATGAGTTGTTACCAACTAATAAGATAATTGGTTGGCGAATTTACATAGATTACACGTAGTTGAATAATGCTACAAGGAAAAATTACTTCCCAATCCCTTTTATTGATCAAATGTTAGACAGGTTAGCCGGACATGAATACTACTATTTTCTTTAAGGATACTCATAGTATAATCAGATTGTTATTGCCTCGGAGGACTAAGAAAAAATTGCCTTTACATGCCTTTATGATAATTATGCATTTAAGAGAATGTTATTCATGTTACATAATGCACCTATGACTTTTTAAAGATGTATGATGAAAATTTTTACTAATATGGTGGAATGTTTTATTGAGATCTTTATGGGTGATTTCTCTATTTTTTGTGCCTCTTTTGATGAATGCTTAATTAATCTTGGTAAATTACTCGCTAGGTATGAGGATATGAATCTGGTGCTAAACTAGGAAAATTATCATTTCATAGTGCGTGAAGATATAGTGCTAAGACACAAGTTGTCCACAAATGGGCTAGAAGTTGACAAGTCTAAGGTGAAAATAATTGAAAAGTTGCCTTCACTGGTTTCTGTGAAAGAAGTTTGTAATTTTTTGGGACATGTAGGTTTCTACCATCAATTCATAAAGGATTTTTCTAAAATTTCATCTCTTTTGTGCAGGTTGCTTGAGAAGGATGTGCCTTTCAAGTTTGATGATATTTGTCTGAAAGCATTCGAGGAGTTGAAGCAGAAGTTAGTGAGTGCATCGATTATAGTGGGTCTAAACTAGAACGAGCTATTTGAGCTAATGTGTGACGTACGGGATAGTGCAATTAGAGTGGTTCTGGGTCAGAGGATGAGCAAATTATTCCACTCCATTTACTACACAAGCAAAACCCTCACTCCTGCTAAGGTAAACTATATTATAATTGAAAAGGAGTTGCTAGCAGTTGTTTGGGTGCTTGACAAGTTTCGGGACTACCTCGTAGGAATAAAAGTTATGGTCTGCACAGACCATTCATCTATCAGGTATTTATTTGATAAGAAAGATGATAAAGTGAGGCTAGTTCGTTGGGTGTTTCTATTCTAGGAATTTTACTTGGAGATGCGAGATCGTGAAGGAATATAAAATTAAGTTGTTGATCACTTGTCCAGATTAGAAACTTGGGATCATGTTGCTAAAGAAGGTGTGATTAGGGAAACCTTTCTCGATGAGCAATTGTTGGCCATTAGTAGAGAGGAAACACGTGGTACATAAATTATTGAACAACATTGCAAGTAGGGTATTTCCAATCAGATCTTGAACTGCATGCGAAGAGGAAGTTCTTACATGATGTGAGGCTCTACGTATGGGATGAGCTATACTTATTCAAGCAGTGTACCGATCAGTTGGTGAGATGCAAGATATCTTGCATGACTTTCATGCATCACCCTATAGTGTGATTCATATGGTGAGAAAACTATAACATATATGCTTTAATCGAGTTTCTATTGGCCTAAGCCATTCAAGGATGCACATAATTTTATGAAAAAATGTGATAGATGCCAAAGAACTGAAACAATCACAAGAAGGCAAGAGATGCTACTACAAGGTATTCTCGAGATAGAGATTTTTGATGTGTGGGGACTTAACTTCATAGGGCTGTTCCCATACTCCAATAGATAAAAAAACATCTTGATAGCAGTCGACTATCTATCTAAGTTAGAGATGGCAATGGGGCGGGGCGGGGCGATTGCGGTACGGGTTTAGATTCAATTCGCAAAACTTCAACCCGCACCGTATAGCAATTTTTTTTTTCTTTTCAACCAGCTCCAACCCGCCCCGCGTGAACCCGCCCCACCTAACAAAAAAACTTTCGGTTTCTTCTATAAGTTCTCTGTTTCGTTTGAACTTTTGAGTTCTGTGCAACTTTAATTTAGTGAAGTTTAATTATTTAAGTTAATTACAAAATTTTCTCATCTGTTTATTGCTCGTTGAACTGATATTTTAGCTATGCTAATTATATATTACTATTATTTAGTCTTAATAAAAATGTATACTTCTAGATTTAACTACTAGATTGACTTTGTTTCTTCATATTGTTCTTTTATTTAACGGTAACAACTTTATTTCAAAACAGAAAAAGGGAAAAAAACTTGAATGAGAAAAGGAAAAAAAAAGAGGAAATGAAAAGTAGATTTTTCTAATTAATATAATAACCATAGGCTTGTAAAATATTAAACATCCAAAATCTCATTTTAAAGAAAAGTATAAGAAGCAATGCTCCCAACAGTCTGTATATTCGGTGGCAAATTTGCTTGAAATTGAAGAACCCGTCTCACATGATTTTCAACCCGCAACCGCTTTTAGTTTTTTAAAAAATATTCTAACCCGCCCCGCACCACACCCGCCCCGCATGATCTCAAATCTGCCCCTCCCGCATGACCTCAAACCCGTCTCTCCCCGCAATCGCACCGCCCCATTGCCATCCCTAGTTTAAGTGGATAAAGGCTTTTTCTCATCCTCTAAATGATGTAAAAGTTATGTGAACTTCGTGAGAAAGAATATTTTTTTCAAGATTGAGACCCACGGGTATTAATAAGTGATGGAGGTACTCATTTTTCGTAACAAGCTATTGGATAATCTCTTAGCTAAATATGAGGTGAAGTATAAGTTTACTACTGCCTATCATCCTCAGACTAGTGGCCAAGTCAAGGTGTCAAATAGAGAGATAAAGAAACTTCTTGAGAAAATAGTGAGGGTAGGTAGAAAGGGTTGGGCTCTAATGGCATACCGAATTACTTATAAGACTCCTATAGAGCCTCCCAAACAAGTTGGTCTATGGGAAGGTATGCCACTTGCAAGTGGAACTTAAACACAAGGATTATCGGTCCATCAAAAAGTTGAACTTGGATCAAGAGTTAGCGGGTGAGAAAAGATTGTCGCAACTGAATGAGCTTGATGAGTTTAGGTTGTATGCTTATGAAAACACTAAGCTATATGGGAAAATATCAAAAGATGAAACTACAAGTATATTCAACATCATGAGTTTGAGCCCGAGCAATTTGTTCTTTTGTTCAATTCAAGGTTGAAATTATTTTCGAGTAAGCTTAAATTGTGTTGCTCAGGTCCATTTGAGGTGGTTAGAGTCACTCCTCATGGTACAATTGAGTCGCGCACTCATGATGGAGAAAGGTTATTTTTGGTGAACGGCAAAGAGTGCACTATGGTGGTAGTGACTTTGACTATCAAATATCAAAGGTCCTATTCGAAAACGATTAAGCAAGTATTATGCATCGTGATGCAATATTAAATTAAGCACTGCATGGGAGGCAATCCAATGATTGTAGTGTAAATCGTCGTGTCGTGATACTAAATTGAATGCTTATTGGGAGGCAAACTAATTTTCTTGTTTGTCTTTTTTTTTTTCATTTATTTTGATTTTAGGTTATTTGACGTGTTCTTGAGTGATGCATGGATAAAAGATTGCAAAAATGTAAGGTTCAGGATGAATGAATTGAGAAAGTGGCCACAATTGGTCAAAAATACAAAACATGGAAAATAAGCGGTTGAGCCATCGTTTGGGGCCCTCGCATCGCACGAGACCTAGCAAGAAAGGTCCCAGAGAAAAAACACAAAACAATATATTAGGGCCGATCGCGTCAGACATCGCACAAAAAATTATCCGCCTCGTCCAAGGGCCTCGCATCGCACGAGACCTAGCGAGAAACGTCCCAGAGAAAAAACTCAAAACAGTAAATTAGGGCCGATCGCGTGAGACATTGCACAAAAACTTTTCCGCCTCATCCAAGGGCCTCGTGTCTCGGGAGGTCTTGTACACGCCCAAGTGAGTTTTACTAAAACTGTAAACCCCCCCCCCCCCCCCTCACTTAGACCAAACGTCGAGCTTACAGTAGCTTCTCCCCTCCCCCCTCCCCCCACATACCCCATTATCAACCCTTCCCCCTCCTCTCCTTCTCATGCCAAAACAAGGTAATTCTGTCCCTCTCTCCTCTTTCCGTCCTTGTTTCTTTGCTGCTATGCTTCTCTTAGATTATCCATAGTTCCCTTATTTTTCTAGTTTATGTAGTTAGATTAGTTGGTTAAAACGTTGAGCATAAGATTGGGTTTGTTTGATTTGGTTGTTGAACAAGTGAGGGGGAAAATAAAGTTTCAACCAATCACTCACAATTGGGATGGTATTCACGAATTAAAGGTATTGAAATAATGAGAAGAATTCTATGCACGTAAGGTGCTCGATAAAATACCTAAATGAAATTTTCAATAGATTTGGCAAAGTTTGAGTAGCAACCAGACTTTTAATGGACTTGTTAGCATTCCTTAAGTGTGGAGTGGCCATTTGGGAACACTTGAACTTAAATTGCACTTGTTCTGGACAAGTTTTAACCGACTTAGACACGACTCGCGCATCACCTCGGCCTATTTGAACTTCAATTGTATGATATGGTTTTAAATGAATGTTATTGTGTTAAGGTAGTCACTTGTGCCTCGTCTTCTCACTTACGCTCATGATCTAAGTGTGGGGTGCGTCACGTAGTACTTTAACTCATTAAGTTAAGATCAAATTATCATGAATTCGGTGTTCTTCGCTGGTACAATGGTTGTTTCTAAGATACCTAGTTGCACACCTAGAATGGGAGGAGATGGTAAACCTTAACCAAAGAAGCCATCTAATAATAAGGATGCGCAGAAACATGCAAACAAAGAAAAGCTAACTAAGTTGAGGTATGAAAGCACACATGGAGGAACTTCTAAGGTGGGTACTGAGGCCATCGTACTGAGTATTGAACCACCCATGCAACCACAACAAAAGGCAAAGACACAAACGTCTAGGACAAGAGAGGTTCCATTCTAAACTAAAAAGAAATCTTCAAAGCCATCTCCTGCTAACAAGCAAAAGAAGTCCGAGGTAAAAGGCAAAGGAAAGGTAAAGTAGGTGTTTGTGACACATCTGATGCTAAGGTAAGATTTTACAGCCCGAGGGAGATGAGAGCCAATTGCTCTGGTTGATAAGTGGATACGGGATAAGAAATTTATGTGAGAGCTTGCTTGGAGGATACATTATAGCATATCAAAGGAGCAAGTGCTTCCCCAATTGCTAGAAAGTCCCCTAAATCTAGAGGCTACAAAAGATGCATGTGTCAACAAAGTGGCTGAAATAGAAGAAAGAGAATGGTTATGCTTTGCCCAAAGACCAAAGATCAAGGCTAACTTGACTGTTCAAAGATATTTGTATGCTAATTGGGAATGAACTCAGGGTGACATTATGAAGCTTCGCAGAGTGGACATTGATATTTATTCAAAGCAATAAATAGGTATTACAGGGCAACAAATCAGGTTATGATAGATTATTGGAGGAAGGAGACATGACCGAACTTAACTCATATGCTTCCAACTCAGTGCGAAGATCCAAGTATTGCTAGTTGGAGCAAGAGAAATGGTTTAGAAAAGGCTTTCATGAATATGGAGGTGCCAACTTGGCTCAATTGGATATGCAACAGATGAATACCAATAAGTCAGATCATTGTGATATAGAAGCCAGTATTTTTCATCCATGCTTTTATGACATCGGTCTATGTAAGCATTGGAGAGATATAGAGGAGTTAGATAGCTAAGACATGTAAGAACATGCAATAGGGACACTACTTTGTACACACCTGCCTGCATTATTGGAGAGTACAAGTTGTACGAGAAGGGAGATGTGATACTTGATGGAAAAAAGAAGCCATTTCATGACATATTCTATGTCCAGTACCTAAATGAATATAACCTCCAGAAGAAAGGCCATGGGGAGCAGATCACTACCATGGAGAGTGAGCTCAGGTAGTTAAGAGTAGATTTGGAGGTACGTGATCATACATTGATGACTGCAGCAAAGGTCCGGGACCAGAGGATCAGTCCTAGTTTGATTACATGATAGTCGTCCTTAAGAAGACGTTACTGACAATGTCTGTTGGGGTGTGGACTGATCTAGAGGAGGTGCAAAAGATGGAGTCTATTGCTACTGATAACACTCTTGTTAATGAGTCTGGAAATGATTATTGCTACTGAGGAGCCTATTGAGGCAAGAGTTGAGGTTGTGGCGACTGGAGATCCTCATATGGGGGAGGGTGAGCTGATAAAGGCCGTTGATACACCTAGCGTCGGGCTTAAGGATCCATCAACATAGAGGTCCGAGGTTCGAGGTTGATCCCCTCCTCACCACAGTTGTCTTGAGGAACTTTCTAATACCTACTCTACTTTTAAGCTTTATTTGTTATTTTTATGATAACGTGCAACTGAGGACAATACACAACTTACGTGTGGGGTAGGGATGTCAGACTTTTTGTGATTGGCATGTACTTTAACTAATATTCTTGATTTATGTGTTTCTTGTTTCTTGATATATATATGATGATTATGACTTGAGTCTACTGTAATTGTATAACGCATTAGTGTAGTATTTTTCTTAGATTTATCTCGGATTTTCTTTGAATCACGGTTGTTTACCGAGGATGCCAATTTTTTTAACCTGGTTATTGTAGCTATTAATTTAAGTTTTTGCGGGTTTGACATTAGACTTTTAAATTACTTTACTAGTTGTGGACCATGTATACTTCCGTATACTTTGTGAACCAATACCAATTGTATTGCATAAAATCGAGTGAACAAGATTGCATTGCTATTGGAGATATTATTGTTACACTGAGTTTTAATGATGACTTTCTCAATAATAGAAATACTCATCTCATTCAAATCTATACAGGAAAATAGAAAGGAAAGAAATGCAAGTGATGCAAATGGTCCGTCTAGATTCAAGAAATCAAAACAAGAGGAAAAGCAAACTAATGCACAAGATCCGAGACCATAAGACATTCGAAGGAGCATCAATCAAACAACTTAGTAGATGGAAGATGGATTTACTAGCGGAAAATGATCGAGTGATCAACTCTCAATCAACTAACTATCCGAAAATCCATCCTGAAGATATGGCAAACACAAGAAAGGAAACAGAGTTTGGCATATGAATTCAGTCCACATCTATTGACTGGATTCATAGGCATCCCTTGGGTCAAATCTCTTAGAAAATATCTTGTCTCAATCAATGGATATTTTTCAATCTCGCTTGAAAACAATAAAGATTTTGGTGACCGAGATAACTCAAGACCTGCCTATATGAAGAACTCAGAAAATCAGAGAACACACGAAGCTTCAATATACAAGCTTTCTACATCTTTCTAGTTTTTAGTTAAAATATTGTATTCTTGAGTTTGCTAGTGTCACAAAAGATAGAAAGAAATAGAAAACAGCCAAGAGGTTGCGTCAAGAACTTGGGAAACGTTTAATTGTACATCGTTTGTGGTGAACGAAAGAAACCATAACTGTTATAACACATTATCTTTGAAGAACTAAGAGAACCCTTGTGACCCAAGGGAACTGGATGAAGGTACCACACCGGTACACGAACCAGTATAATATTCAGTGCCTTCTTTATTTCTTTTTACATAAATATTCGTTACTGCTATTTTGCTCTAACCTATTGCCTGTAGGGAAAAGAGTCGACTAATATTAAATTAGTCACCTAAGTTTTTTTTGGACACAATTCACCCCTCCCCTATTGTATTTCAATTGGTATAAGAGAAAGGTCTAACAACAATACAATTTTCTTAACCACAAATGAGTAAAAGATCATTGGATCTAACACAGTTATCAGAGCACTCTTTCAAAAAGGAACCTCTCAAACAAGAGGACCCTACTTTAATGCATTTCTCACATTAGAAAGTGTGTATGGAAACATATGCAAAATCATATGACATTAATGTCTGGCGCATGATAAAAAAGGAGATCTCTCTTTTCCATCAGCAAAAATGGACAAAACCACTGAAAGCCATGTATCATATGATCCCATTGATTTAGATGACTACACTGATGAATATGCTGCCATTGTTCAGGTAAATGCTAAAGTAAAAAATCTCCTCTCTAATGCCATAAGTGGAGAAGATTATGAGAAAATATCAAGATGTGAAACTGCAAAATTATATGGAACAAACTTGAAGTCACTTATGAAGGGACAAACAAAGTCAAGGAAACCAGGATAAATCTTATGATTCATGATTATGAATTATTTCAAATGAAAGAGGGAGAATCTATTGAAGAGATGTTCTCTCGATTCAGTAAAATTGTTGGAGATTTAAAATCATTTGGGAGACTACTGAAAAGCCGAGAATAAGGCAGGAAAATTCTAAGGAGTCTACCTATTGTGTGGCAACCTTAGGTCATTACCTTAGAATGTCAAAGATATCGACAAAATCTCCTATGACAAACTATGTGGAGACCTTGTAGCCTTTGAAAAGACTCATTTAAACAGGCGTGTACAAGAAAAGAAAAAGGAAGAAGAGTGTGGCATTCAAAGCCACTGTAGTGGAATCTGAAAATGAAAAAGAAAGAAAGAGGAGGAGGAGGAGCAGAGGAAGATGAAAACATAGTAATATTATCAAGGGTGGTATCAAACATGATGAGAAGAACCAAATACGGGAAAAAGGTCAAGCAGTTTGTTAGAAAAGGAAGACCGTCAAGTGAAAATGAAACAAATGATGGAAGATACTATGAGTGTTGGAAATATGTTCATATACAAGTTGATATTCCTAGATCTAAGGAAGAAAATCAACAAAAGTTTTCAGAAGAAGAAATCCTTTGGCACATGGAGCGATGAAGAAGAATCTGACGGTGAAGAAATAACCAACATGTGTTTCTTGGCACTAGGTGAATGCGATAACAATAAATCAGACAATGAGGAAAATGCAAATCTATGTCTGATGGCAATCGGAGAAAACAGTAAGGGAATTCTTTGTCATATATGCAATGAACTTCAAGAATTTATTGATTTATCTCTCATTGATATTGAAAAAGTTCTTTATGTACTCCAAAAGATTCAAAGAGAAAAAAGGAATGGGAACTAAAACTAGAACTTTGTAAAATTAAAAAAGACATATTTTAAAAAGAAGTCTATGAACTCCAGCTACAGTTAAATGGATTAAGAAAATCAACCAGTCAAATAAGTCACTAATCACATAGGTTCCAAAAAGAAACTTCTTGCTGGATCCCATGAAGGATCTGAACAAAGCTTTCCTGCATGTTTTTATTATGGTAAATCCGGTCATATTTCTAATCGCTGCAGGTTTAGAAACAAAAAAGAGTGGGTTTCGCGACTCAAAACAACCTCTGAGGGTACCACATCTAAAGCTAACCAAAAGGACCCAAGAAAGTTTGTGTACTTAGGAGAAAGTGATTTGCTTGTGTTGTAGGAACACCGCAAGAAAATTAGAAAAGGAAAGTGATATCTTGACAGTGCATCTTCCAGGCACATAACATGTGACAAACAACTTTTCAAATATGTCACAAAACTAGTGGAGGATCGGTCACTTTTGGAGACAATTCCAAAGGAAATCTCATTGGAGTTGGTAAAATTCTGTTGAGCTCATCATGCGATGTAGATGACGTATACCTTGTGGATGAACTAGGGTAAAATTTGCTTAGCATCAGTCAGCTATGTGACAATGACTATGAGGTACACTTTAAAAAGACTGGCTGGTCTAAAAAAACAAAGGGAGCCCGGTGTACTAAGCTCCCGCTATGCACGGGGTACGGGAAAGGGCCGGACCATAAGGGTCTATAGTATGTAGCCTTACCTGCATTTCTATAAGAGACTATTTCCACGGCTTGAATCTGTTACCTTCTAGTTACATGGCAGCAACTTTAAAAAGATTGGCTGGTCTATTATAAATAAATCAGGTAATTTAATTATTTCTGGAAATACAGACAAAAATGTTTACACTCTTAGCAAAATAGACAATCTTGAAAATCATATTTGCTTAGAATCCATGATTGATGATCCTTGGTTATGAAACAGGAAATTAGGTCATGCTAGCATGCATTCCATTGAAAAATTTTCAAACCAAAATTTGGTCATCGGTCTTCCAAAACTAAATTTTTCAAAAGATCATATTTGTGATGCATGTCAACTCGGTAAATAGACCACATCTTCTTTTAAAACAAAATACATGGTTTCCACTTCAAAACCTTTGCAACTACTGCATATGGACCTTTTTAGGCCTACCAGGACATCTAGCATAAATGGCAAGAAGTATGCTTTTGTTATAGTTAATGATTACTCTCGCTTCACCTAGGTTATTTTCTTAAGTCACAAGGATGAGGAATCAAAAAGTTTTGAAGTTTTTTGCAAGAAAGTCCATTGTGAAAGAGGTTACTACATCTCTAATATAAGAAGCGATCATGCATGGGGATTTGAAAGCAATGCCTTTGAAGCCTTCTGCAATGAGCATTGAATCACACACAAGTTTTCATCCCCAAGATCTCCTCAACAAAATAGAGTAGTTGAAATGAAGAGTAGAACTTTTCAAGACATGGCCATAACATGATTGTAGAAAGTTCATTACCACATTACTTCTGGGTAGAAGTAGTAAGTATAGTCTCCCACATTATTAACAGATGCATGATCAGACCCATCTTGAGGAAGACTCCTTATGAACTTTGGAAAGGCAAAAAGCCAAATGTAAGCTATTTTCATCCATTTTGATGCAAATATTTTGTTCATAACAATGGCAAGGACAAATTGGTAAGTTAAACCCAAGAAGTGACGAAGGTATATTTCTTGGATACTTCCTCTCCAGTTGAGCTTATTGAATTTACAATAAGCATACTCTTGTCGTAGAAGAATCTATTCATGTAGTATTCATTGATACTAACCCTCGTTTTGAGATTGTTAAAACAATAGTAGAAGAAGAAGAAGAAGAAGAAGAAGAAATTACAGGTATTCCAAACACACTTCAAGTCACTAAAAATGACATTGAAAACTCAACACAGTAGAAAACTTAGTCAACTACTAAGGAACCTGCAAAAGAAACCTCTTCCACTCCTGAACTAATCCATGAAAGAGTTGAAATTGATGTTGAAATGGTTCCTAACGAATGGAAAGGTGAGCATGTATACCCCGAGAAGTTTATGATTGGAAAATCATCAAGAAGGCATTAGTACCATAAGATCTTAGAAGTTGAACTCTCATGTGGCTCTCATATCCCAACTTGAGCCAAAGAAAGTGCATGAAGCACTCAAGGATGACCACTAGTTAAAGCTATAAAAGAAAAGCTTGAACAATTTGAGAAAACAAAGTGTGGAATTTGGTTCCAAAACCATCTGGTGCATCAATTGTAGGAACAAAGTAGGTATTCAGAAATGAACTAAACGATTCAGGACAAGTAGTACGTAACAAGGCAAGATTGGTCGCGCAAGGATACTCACAATAGGAAGAAATCGACTAAGATAAAACTTTTTGTCACGACCCGAAATCCCAACCACTTGGTCGTGTTGCTAGAAAAGCCAACACTAGTTAAACACTTAATCAATTTTAATAGTTTAAAAGTAAATGATTAAGAATATAAGTCTGAAATACTCGTAACATAATAATATAAATCAACACTGTCTAGTCTACACCAAGAAACTGGTGTCATAGGTACATGAACTGCTAAAAGTACTACAAACAAGGTCTGAAGTAAAATGCAACTGTTTGAACGAAATAAACAGTATTAAAGATAAGAAGGTGACTTCAGGGTCCGCGAACGCCATGCAGTTCTACTTCAAGTCTCCGGATAATGACAATTTGAGCAAGTCTCCACTAAACACCACTGGGACAAACACCAAAATCTGCACAAGAAGTATACAAGTGTAGTATCAGTACAACCGATCTCATGTACTCCGTAAGTGTCGAGCCTAACCTCGACGAAATAATAATGAGGCTATAGCAAGGAACTCACTATAAACATGTACGAATTTAAGTAAAACAATAACAGAATAGAAAATCAACGATTAACATGAAAACCGAAATATGAAATACATAAGAGAGGGCCCCAGAATATCATCTACACCCGAATTCACAGCACAATAGGGATAAGGAACCAACAACCAAGAACAACCATAATATATATCTTCTCCGTTGCAGCGCGCAACTTGATCCACACATTTATATATACTAGTACTATTGCAGGGTACAATCCGATCCCACGTACATTATCAATATTTATTGTGACGTGCAATCGTATCCCAAATACAATATCAATATCCATTGCAGCGTGCAATCCGATCCCAAATACAATATCAATATCCGTTGTGACGTACAATCCGATCCCACATACAATATCAATATCTGTTGTGACGTGCAACCCGATCCCAAATACAATATACAATATCAATATCCATTACAGCGTGCAACCTGATCCCAAATACAATATCAATATCCGTTGTGGCGTAGAACTCGATCCCAAATATAACATTAATACCATTACAGTGTGCAACCCGATCCCAAACATCATATCAATATCTGTTGCAACGTGTAGCCCGACCCTCTATATCTATAGTAATACTACAAACAACTATGACGTAACTTAAAACATACGAGAAAGGAACCAAAACAAGTAAATACTCTAAGGCAAATCAATTGTCACGACCCAAAATCCCAACCCGTCGTGATGGCACCTAACACACCAGCTAGGCAAGCCGAAATATGATAACAAAGGAAACAGAATAACAAAATTCATAGAAATAGCATAAACTTGAGGTCTTAATACAATAACACTGCCAATACAAAGTAAATCTCCCTAGAAAATGGTAAGTACAGAGTCATGAACTACTATAACAGGATACAAGCCTAAAACTGAGCAATAAATACACTGTCTGAACTATAACAACAGTATGAAAGGAAAAGACAAGTCAACCTGCAACCAAGGATGCAACTCTGCCTCGCCTCTAGCAGATAGTCTGAAAAATAACCTATTGCTGATAACTGGTCCCCACACCTGAATATGCACAATTGAGTGCAGAGTGTAGTATGAGTACAACCGATCCAATGTACTCAATAATTATCGTAAATAAACACAGCAAGGTAAGAGAAGCACAAATTATTAATGATACTAGCCATCACATGTGTAGTTTATCCTTTAAACTGATACAAAACAATATTGAAGTCAAATCATCAAGTTTAGTAGGAAAACATCCATGTGTGTATGTGCCCTATTTCTCAAATACTTTGTTCATACAACATCTTGGCTTATAGAGGTGATACGCAGTTAAATCAGATAAATGATCAAGGAAATTGCAAGTAAAGATGAAATGCAAAATCCAACAAAATACTAGCCAAATTCCCACACTTTTCCATATCTGTTCCAAACCACTATCAGTATTTCCAATATCCGTATGTACACCATCAAGAGAGAAACGTGAGAGGGTGACCCTAGGGGGATAGATCCATATCCACATACAAGCACGGCCAATTCAATATGCTGCCATCCCGGCATGATCACAAGCTCAATATCATAACTCGCCCCGGCGTGGTCGCAGGCATAACATACAATCCACCTGGTGTGGTCATAGGAATAACAATACAATCCGCTCGGCGTGTCATAGGTATAACAACATAATCCGCCGGCGTGGTCACAGGCATAACAACACAATCCGCCCAGTGTGGTCACGGACATCCAATCCAATCACATCATACAGGAGCAATAAAACAAATATACATGTATGAAATGAGTGAAGAACAAATCTCATGCTCCTGGACAAGCATAAACGACATGCTAAAGTAAAGGCATGTGCAAGTGTACTATCATAGCTCAAATCGGCAATTTTCATCAAAGAATAACATTAATCAGTTCGTTCAGGGATTAAGGCCCTATGTGGCCTCAAACATGGCCCAAATAGTTCACAACAATGTCACAAATGCGCGAAGTATCATAGTTTAAGGTTTGACAGTCAAATTCTAGTCTCATGAAATCCTAAGCACAACACGAATCATGAATAAATAACCCCGGTGTCCACACATGGGTTCATCCCCATGTATGTGCACACCCAATAGCAAGTAGCTATCACAATAATTTAGGCAATTAGTGCCTCAACCGAGTTTAAATATGATACTTGCCTCAAACAAATCAAATCACTTTGGTAGCAAGCCCTTCCCACGCGAATCAATCTCCGGAAGGCTTGAATCTAGCAAAAAATAACGTAATACTATCAATATAAGCTATAGGAATTGATCCCAAATGATAAAGCTACGATCTTTAACCAAAGTCAAAAAGTCAACCCAAAAGTTAACCCCGGGCTCACATCTCGGAATCTGACAAAATTTATAAAATCCAAACACCCAATAAAGAAGATGTCTTTGTCCAAAACAATATTTTTATTCACATGGAAAGAAAAAAGTTTAAAATTCATTATGTCAAGAGTATCTTTGGGTTGATTTGACCGAGAAAATTGGTATTAGAAGAAGGTTGTAGTAATGTATTGCCATATATATGTTATAAAAATAGAGCTTATTGCTGTTGTTGAGGCTTGCAACGAATTACTATTGATGAAGAGATTTTTTTGGGGAGCTAAGATTTGCCTAAGGGGAAGATGTATGCTCTATTGTGATAGTCGAAGTAAATTTATTCAAGGTGCAATTAATTTTGACAAGAACTTTACACTTCATTGTAGGCCTAAACATATTAATGTGAGATACCATTGGATTACAGATGTGGTGGATTCAAAAGTGATTGAATATTAGAAGATTCACACAGATGACAATGGTTTTGACATGTTGACTATGCCTCTGCCGCTTGAAGCATGTGATTCGATCATCAACATGGCGGTTCATCCACATATTCGAGAGGGAAACATTGTTGAGTTTTGCCCTTCCTATGTGTCTAAAAGATTGTTTTGGATCTATGGCCCATTAGTGTTTTAAATTGTAGGCCTAACTTTAGGTCTGTTCTTGAGAGATATTTGAAAAGATCAGCCGTTTTGAGAGAAAAGAGTGCAGTCAAATAGTTTCCTCTCTTGCGGCAGAATTTTCATGCAATCCACTTGGTTGTAATTGCGTTTCTCAATTCATTCATCGTTGGATCAAGTAAAGAGTGTAGAAAAATAGTTTCTTCTCTTGCTGCAGAATTTCCATGCAATCAACTTGCCTGTAATTGCATTTCTCGATTCATTCACTATTAGATCAAGCTGACATATTCACTGGGAGTATCTTAGATCAAGTTGTTGATTTTTTCCCATTCTTCACTTAAGAGTATTTGCTAATTTTGAGCAGTCGATTGTATTTGGAGATCCGTTTTGTTATTGTTATTATTTCTTTTTGTTTGGCACTGATGTTGACCAACTTGGAGTATGATGTCGACCATCTTGGAGTATTTTGTAAGTATCTATTGATATAGTGGAACTTTTCATGGACAGGAGATTTGTTGGTTTGTACTTTTCGATGTTATAAGTTTTATCACATATTTTTTGGTGTCCCGTGCGATTGGTTCTCGTGTGATAGGTTGTTGTACCTTTTCCATATTTATTTTGTTGTTTATTATACTTGCCGTTCACATATTTGAGTTTTGCTTGTTCCCAAGGGCAGCCTGGTGCACAAAGTATCCCCGCATTCACGCAGGGTCGGGGGAAGGGCCGCACCCTAATGGGTGCAATGTAGACAAACTACCCTAATACAAGCATTAGTGGTTGCTTTCACGGCTCGAACTCGTGACCTATAGTTTTGCTTGTTCCTCTTGGTTCAAATAGATTGGGAAGACTTTGACTAAGTGTTTATTCTGTTGTGCCATTTTCTTAGTATTGTTTTAGTGTGTTCTCTTCTTAGTAGACAAGTATCAAAGCCGAAGATTCGGTTGGACATGGAGATGACAAAGGGTAGACATTCTCCTATGTTGTTGCCCTTGAAGAGTAAAGAAACAAGTCCAACAAAGTGATTGCGTAGAAAGAGCCAGTTACTTGTTGTGTCCGTCTATGGACTAGTTGCCATTATCCATAGTCTAGAGACACACAAGGAGAAGCATGTTGGCCTTGGTGGCGATAAATATACTGTGATGCTGTGTGTAGCCGCTGAGACCAACACTAGAATCTCCACAAGAAGTGAAGAAGTGTAGTATGAGTACAACCAACCCCATGTACTCTGTAAGTGCCGAGTCTAACCTCGACGAAGTAAAGACGAGGATATAGCAAGGCACTCACTATAGACATGTATGAGTATAAGTAAAAACAATAACAAAATAGAGAAACAATGATTAACATTAAAACCAGATCATGCAATACATTACAGAGGGCCCCAGAATATCACCAACGCCAAAATTCACAATACAACATGGATACAGAATCAACAACAAAGAACAATCATGATAGATATCTTCTTTGTTGCGGTATGCAACCCAATCCACACATTTATAAATACCAATATCATTATGGCGTGCAACCCGATCCCATATACAATATCAATATCCGTTGCGACGTGCAACCCAATTCAAAATACAATATCAATATTTTTTGCAGAGTGCAACTCGGTCCCAAATACAATATAAATATCTGTTTCAGCATGCAACCCAATCCCAAATATCACATTAATATCATTGCGGCGTGCAACCCGATCCCATATATCATATCAATATCTGTTGCAACGCGCAACCCAATCCCATATATCTATAGAAATACTACAACCAACTATGTCATAGCTTATGAGAAAGAAATCAAAACAAGTAAATACTCTAAGGCAAACCAACATAACAAACCGAAAGGAAATAGAAGAAAGCGAAGGCACATAAACAATTAAAGGCATAGACCAAGTAAAATCGGACAAGTAAAAATATAGACGCATGAAACATGTAGCAAGGAAGACATGTATTTAACAAATAAAGATAAGCAACAATGAAGGCATAACATGAATAGTAACACGGAGTAAAATAAGGCATGATATAGTTAAAAAGCACGGTTAATAGCCCACCCTGCATGCTTAACCCATAACAATGTATATATACTCGTCACCGTGCATATACTTTGTTCTCACACATAGATCACTTAGCAAATAGACCAATTAAGTCATATTTTTCTCAAATCAAGGTTAACCACGATACTTACATCTTTTTGAAATCAGATCAACAATCAACCACGGCTTTTCCTTTGGAACAAGCCTCCAAAATAACTGAATCTAGTCAAATATTGTTCAAAAAATACAAAACAAGCTTTAGAAACTACCCACAAATAAAAAAGGTTCAATTTTGATCATATTTGAAAAAATCAACCACGGGCTTGCTTGGTCGAAATTGAGATTCAAACCAAATCCCGATTTTTCATTCACCCCAAGCCCGATTATGTGATTTGTTTCGAAAGTCGACCTCATTTTGAGGTCTAAATCTTATTTTTTTCAAAATTCCTAAATTCTACCCAAAACTCCTAATTTCTACCTTAAATTTCATAAATTTGATGTTAAAAATTAATGAAAAGTAGTTAAAATTGATTGAAAACTAGTTATATATGTTTACCAATGAATTTGGGAAGATAAAGCTCTCAAGAAATCGTCTCTATGGAGTCTAGAGTTGAAAATTAATGTAAAATTAGTTGAGTCCCGTTTTTTCCAACTTTTACCCAGCAGCATACGTCGCATTTGCAAAACTCTTGTTCACAATTGCAAACTCTGGTTCACATTTCCAAAGTTGTCCGAAAATCCTTGTCATCTCACAAGCGACAAAATGGTCGCAAATGCGGACCAAACTCAGTCCGCAATTGTGAAGGATTTCTCGCAAAAGCGAAACCCAGTCCCTAGCTCCCTCTTTTCATTTGAAAGCCTGACATCGCAAATTCGATGCTCGCAATTGCGATAAGGTTCTCGCAAATACGAGACCTACAACTTAAACCAGCATCAGACTTGCACCAGCAGTCCCAATATCATCCAAAACACACCCGAAACTCACCCAAGCCCCTCGGGCTCCTATATGAACATGCAACCAAGCATAATAATATCATACAAACTTGATCACTAACTCAATAATCAAAATAACATCAAATATCAAGAATCGATTATCAAAACCCAAATTTTTAAACCCTTAGATTAAGGGAAGGGAAGCCTCACAATAATAGAGACTTTCTATCTTGTCTGGGCTATTTGATAGCGGACATAGTGGATTAGTTAGTAATGCCTAAGGTAACCCATTCAAAAAGTAAGGGCGCCCCATACCTATTCCCTTAGTAAAGAAGAAGATATCTATCTAATACCATTCTTATCTTTCTTATCTTGATCTAACGGCCTAGGAAGACCCATAAATAAAGAAAGAGAGAACTCAAAGAGCAACTGCAACCTAAGAGTGGATAATAGAAGCGGATATATCGCTTTCTGTTTCCGTTCTATTTGCCAAGGGAAAAACCCGGTAAAGGGAAACCTGGCCCCGATAAAGTGCTGAAACACGTTCGGGTCGCTCGGGACCCCAAATAAATATGCGTACAAGTCCAAAAATATCATACGAACCTATCGGAATCGTTAAATCACTGATGTCAGTTTACTAAGAATGTTGACTGTGGTCAGCTCAAGCCTCATTTTAAGTCAAAAATCATGGTTTCTTCAAAATTTCACATAATATCTTTCCGAAAAGCAACACCGACCAAGCACGCAAGTCATATAACATCAAATGGAGCTTTGAGATGTCTCATAATAAAGAAATAAAGGCTAGTACTCAAAATGACCTATTGAGTTGTCACACGTTCGCTCATGTAGCAAGGTTAGAGTCTATTTCGTATACTTCTTGCTTATGCAGCTCACAAAGGTTTCAGGTTATTTCAGATGGATATTAAAAGTGCTTTCCTAAATGGATACATCTCAGAATAAGTATTTGTAAAATAACCTCCAGTGTTTGTCAATAGCGACTTCCTAATCGTGTCTTCAAGTTATCAAAAGCCTTGTACAATCTCAAACAAGCTCCCAAAGCCTGGTATAATAGACTAAGTTCTATCTTGTTAGCCCATGGTTTTCAACGACAACTTTGTTTATTAGACGATCTAACTCTGAAAATCTTATTATTTAAATTTATGTGGATGATATTATCTTTGAAAGTTCTAATCCTGCTTTGTGTGAAGGGTTTTCAAGTATTATGAAAGGATAATTTGAAATGAGCATGATGGGAGAATTAACTTTCTTGTTTTCATTGCAAATCAAACAATAATCCAAAGAAATCTTCATTAGACAAACCAAACACACAAAAGAACTTATAAAAAAGTTTAGAATGGAAAATGCAAATTCTAGTGGAACACCTATGAACCCACCAACGGCTCTTGAACAGGACAGTGATGGAAAAAGTGTTAACAAAACTATGTATAGAGGAATGATTGTATCTCTCTTGTACCTTACCGCCAGTCGACCAAATATAATATTTAGTGTATGCAAATGTACAAGGTTTCAGTCAGCTTCTGAGGAATCACACCTTACTGTGGTAAAACATATCATTAGATATCTTATCAACACTTTTGAATTAGTGGGACATGTCAATTATTGGGAAATGCTTTAATTTCTTGGCATAGCAAGAAATAAAATTGTGTTGTATTGTCAACTCCTGAAGCTGAATATCTTGCAGTTGGAAGTTTTTGCACTCAGATTCTATATATTATGCATCAACTTTTAGATTATGATCTTCATTTGATTTTCACTCCTATTTTATATGATAATACCAATGCTATTTGTCTGTCGAAAATTTTTATGCATCACTCTAGGACCAAGCATATAGAAATTAAGCATCATTTTATTCGTGATCATGTTACTACAGGTGACATAGCACTAGAATTTATTAATATGGAGTTTTAACTTGTTGATATTTTTATAAAACCCCTTCTAAAAGAAAGTTTTTGCTCTTTACGCAATCAAATTGGCATTATGCGTGCTCCTTAGAGATTTTTTTTATTTACTAGAATCTTTCTACTCTTGCAAAAATATTGTGTTTCCTTATACATTGTATGATAGTTTGATAGCATCCATTAATTGCATTACATGATTTGCATAATTATATGCAATGTAAACCGCCGAAGAGACTCCTTAGAACAGTCACTTCACTCCTTTTTTCTACCTTTTTACTCCAATCGAGAAAACCCTTCATACTCTCTAGTAGCCTTTTTAATTATCCCTCTACACTCTTCATCACTTCATCACCATCTCTTAGACACTCATCTACTATGGCTAAAGCTAAAACCTTCTCCTCTTCCAAACGTCGTAGCCGTTGTTTCTAAAAGAACCAAACCCCTGAAGAAATAGTTGATCTAAAATCATCCTTTGACTCTGATCCTCTCAAAACCGACAATGGAAGCAGTAACTCCTCTGAAGATCAAGTTTTGAGCCAGAAAAGAGCTGGTAAAAGACCCGTGGACCAAACCCCAAAAAGGTCTGTATGCAAAAAGGGAGTATTGGAGAGTAATGATTTTGGGCTTGAAGACAAGATAATCTTCTATGGACCACCGGAGATCAAAGTTTGAATCTTACAAATCAAAGTCCATGGCATATGGTTGTATGGTAAGTCTCTCTCTTATGAAGGATATTCATTGTGATGTTGTCTCAATTTTTGACTTTCAACGTTTATCTCCTCTATTTGACACTATTGGAAACACTGTGTATGAAGAACCTGTGAAAATGTTCTATACAAGTCTGTTTGTGAATAATAAAGACAACTTAGAATCAATGGTTTTGGGTACTCATATTGTGCTTGATGCTTATCACTTTGAGAAAAATAATTCTGTAAAATATTATAGTTATGATGTGTTTGTTCGAAACTCCTGACCAAAAGACTTTAAAGTCTCTCTAGAAGAGGCAAAACTTGTGTTGTCTTAGAACCTCCCCCCTCCCTATATTGGCCATAAAAGTTTAAAATTTTAACATCGTTTGTTGGCTCACATGATTGCCACTACTCTTTTACCAAGAACTAGTTCTTATAGCTCTTTGACCACCTGTGACATCTTTATTCTGTATTATCTTGTGAAAAATAATAGACTTAACTGGTTTGTGTGGACTCGTCAATACATGCTAGAAAGTATTAGAGAGGTCTCATCCTCTGCCTCATGTATGCCCTATGGTTTGCTTATTTCGCACATTCTTGAAGTGACGAAGGTAAATTTGGCACGTTTTTTACCTAAGATTATCTCTAGTACATATGATAAGACACCCTTTGTTATAATGGCTACACTCTGGTTGAGGATGTATGGGTAAGGTGAGTTAAGGCAGCAGAGACACCAGCACATGCTGAACCACCCTCTGAGCCGGCAGAGATTTAGTCGACTGATCCTAGCAACCTATAATAAATTCATCAAGGGTTTGAAGGCCTACAGAGCATGCTCACGACTATGAAGGAGCAAATGGACAAAATAATAGAAATTACAAAGAAAACATATACATATATGGCTAAGCTCATGATGGACTTTGAAGCTACCAAAAAGCACGGGATCAAGGCATTCAAGAACATGACTGACAAAGTGGACAAGCTCACTAAGGATGTTGAGACCACCTATGACTCTTTTTGTAGCAAAGTGATCAACACCCTGAAGTACTTTATGGGGAAAAACTAAGGCCTATTGTGTATTTTGTCTAATAAAATCTTATTTTTGCTACTACTTTTATTAGTTTTTCGCTTGGTCTGTATCAACTTAGTTACTATTATGCCTTTTTTGGCATAAAACTACTATTATTAGCATATATGTATATGTGGTATTTGTTTTGCCCATTCTTGCATTGTTTTTCCTATTCTTGCATTGTTCTTTCATTTTTGATTTATGTGAAAGGGGAGAGAAAAGAAAAAGGCAAAAAGTTAGGGAAGCACAAATTCAACAACACGAGGGAAGCACCAAACCTACAGGGAAGTATCATCTATATTATTACTCTTTTTGGTTGTCATCATAAAAAAAGGAGAGATTGTTACACTTTGAGTTTCAATGATGACACTCTCAATAATAGAAATACTCATCTCATTCAAATCTGTGCAGGAAAATAAAAAGGAAAGAAATGCAAGTGATGCAACTCGTCCGTCTAGATTAAGAAATCAAGACAAGAAGAAGAGCAAACTAATGTACAAGATCTGAGATCATAGGGCAATCAAAAGTGCATTAATCAGACAACTCAGCAGAAGAAAGATGCATTTACTAACGGAAAAAGATCGAATGATCAACTCTCAATCAACTAACTGTCCGAAAATCCCTCGTGAAGATATGACAAACACATCTATTGACTGAATTCAGAGGCATCCCTTGGGTCAAATCTCTTAAAAATGTCTTGCCTCAACCAATGGATATTTTTCAATCTCGCTTGCAAACAATGAAGATTTTGGTGACTGAAATAACTCAAGACCGGCCTATATGAAGAACCTAGAAAAGGAGAGAACACACGCAACTTCAATACATAAGCTCTCTACATCTTTCTAGTTCTTAGTTAAAACACTATATTCTTGAGTTTGCTAGTGTCATAAAAGATAGAAGTAGAAAACAGTCAAGAGGTTGTGTCATGAACTTGGGAAATATGCAACTGTACATCGTTTGTGGTGAATGAAAGAAAACCACGACTGATGTAACAAATTATCTTTGAAGAACTAAAAGAACCCTTGTGACCCAAAGGAACTAGATGTAGGTACCACACTGGTAGATGAACTAGTATAAAACTCTGTGTCTCATTTATTTCTTTTTGCATAAATATTCGTTATTGTAATTTTGCTTTAACCTAATGTCTCCAGGAAAAAGAGTCGACTAATATTAAAACTAGTCACCTAAGTATTCTTTTACACAATTCTTCTCTCCCCTCTTGTGTTTCAATTACTGCAATATTGAATGTAGTAATGTGTTGTGAAAAGATATGGGCAGCTAGTTGTAAAAGGTAGTTTGCTTTCTTTGTCGTCTTTTTATTCTAAATTATCTCCTACACTTCCATCACCTCGCTGAAAAGAATTCAATAATATTAATCATTTTCCGTAACCGATTTTTAGGCAAAAGTCATCAAGAAAACCTCGAGTAGTACTCTTGCAAATATTAGTAATACGGTTATAGAAGTCCATTTATTCAATTCGTATAAACACTTGTTACATCGTTGCTTGAAAAATACAAAGCTCATTAAAAGTTGGTACAATTTGTGCAGTCAAGAAACAACTTGCTACTCCACACTCTAAAACACTGCAACTCTTTACATAATTCAGCTATTGGTTATCCTCTAAAGCAGACTCGAGGACCACTATCTGGCACGTTTGTTTTATTGATCTCAAGTCCTTTGTTTTTGCAAGCTTGTGGTATATTGCGCCCTCTATAAGCTCTGCAGATGTATGCTATAAAATTCTGGTAATCCTGCAGCCAGAATTAGTAGAATATCTTCATCCATGTTGCTCGTAGTCAATACAACGAATGGAAACGAAACACAGAGAGATTGAGGTACTAACTTCTTGAAGAGGCTGGTTATTTACTAGCACCCATGGTACAAACCTGTGATTGGGGTTCAGGCTTGCAGTTTCATCTGCATATGCTTTCTCTAGCTGTGAGTTCATATACATTAAGAAATTATTAATTTCTACTTTAGTAGATATTAAAACAACAGAATAAAATTTCTTGGTTGTATGACTTTCGAATGATCAATAATAATGAGAATTGTGCCGTGGTCTACAGCTTGATCAACATTTGACCGACAGACGACTAAAACTTTTGTTATTACCCGATATCCAAGCCCATTGTTATAGCAATTCTTGATTGGAGTTTGGCTCAAACCAGTTGCAGAAAAACAAGATTGCCACGAGCAGTGCCTGTTTTCCAGATGCAATTGTTCTACACAATTTATAAACTTGAAATGTGTGTCCTGTATCATATTCAACAACTTGTGGAATTAGTAAACTTTGAGTTATTAACTGAATATGTAACAACCTATTGTTCCTATACTCGTATAATGCTGACTATTTTCACACATCAAATTTTTTTATTTCACGCTTTATTTTATAGTATGTGTCAGAGGGGTTACCAGATTTGACCAAACCTTGATAGCACAAGCTTCCACTGTGTTTAGCAGACACTCCGCTGGTCCATGCTGCATGTTAGTTTAATCATCAAATTGAAATGCAGACAAGAATGATCTTTAAAAAGGCAAGACCTAACAAGACATAGAACAGGACAGAATTTAGTTGCAAGGCTTTGCATAGAGTTCTTCATTGGAACACTTATAAAATCAAAGTCGAAGCATGAGCCTATTAGTTTTGGCTAGAATGAGTGTCAGTCTCACAATCGAACTTGTACCCAAGTTTGAGTCTGGGGCTATGGGGCTTTCTAGAATTTACTTCTTGTCCCAAATTAATGTATACTTTGTATTTTTCTCAAGAGGTGTCCGCCTGTTGTATATATGCATATTGGTTTTTAGAAAAATATTACTCTGAATTAGATTTATT
Source organism: Nicotiana tabacum (assembly GCF_000715075.1). Lineage (NCBI taxonomy): Eukaryota > Viridiplantae > Streptophyta > Magnoliopsida > Solanales > Solanaceae > Nicotiana > Nicotiana tabacum. The sequence goes on along the minus strand of NC_134081.1, from coordinate 58,373,602 downwards.
ATTAAGTACTGAAAGTTTTGGGAACCCCCTTGGTTTAAGGTGTCTCACACACTGGCTAGAATGGGTCTTAAAGCTTAACAAGAGTAAGGCCTAAGCAAATCTTAGGTTAAGAAAGTAGGGAAAATAACCAAACAAATGAAAGTTTTCATAAGCTGAAGTTTGGAAATTAAAGGAGTGCAAGTGAAAGTTGCTATTTTAGAGAAATTTAAAGAGAAATGGAACCTGGCAAATCCAGCTGGTGTTGGGTGCAATTTGAGTATTACCCCAAGGTACAAGCCTAAGATTCACAATTGATGCAAGATCTGTTTCAAGAACCTTTGCTAACTTGTTCACAATGAAGTCAGCACAATATGGACACAAGGATTCATAGTACAAGGACAAGTTAACTTTGTCCTGTGAAGACACATGAGATTGAAAGATGAGCCATGAAATCAAAGAAAATGTAATGATAACTCTAAAGATGTGATTATGAGATGCCATTTCCCCTTTAGGAACTAAAACTTTCTTCGACTGGCCTTTTATCCTGTATCTACACTTGCAGTTCAATTTTTTAACTTTTTTTTCAGTTTACTTTAGCTTTTACACCTATCTGCACTTCCATTGGTCACCCCACCTACCACAATAAATTGTTGAGTTATTAACTTCTGAACTTTTCAGGTCTGATAGATGAGCAACAAGAAAAAAAGAAGAAGAGTTATTTGTCATCTGCTTTAGAACTAAAACAACAAGTAGTAAACCTTATTTTAGTTGCTAGAGTTTTTTTGACATGTTGAAAATGTAAATCCCAGAATTATTAGGTGGGGCGGATTTTAAAAATCCACGTTCATTTTCACCATCTGTTTCATGCTTTAGGGCCAATATGGATTGCTAGAATTGATATGGTGTTAAGAAAAGCCAGGTTTATCCAAGAATTGCTCATAGAATCCTTATCTTGCCTAATTTTTTGTTCATCATTTTACAAGAAGTTAAAGTAAGAAATTTCTAACTTTTGTTTACCAGTTTATGGCTATGGATATAACACTAACAGCGATGTCTCAATCCAAAATAAGCTCGGATCGGCTGTATAAATCTTCTTTGTTGCTCCTCTAAGCTCGTACAAATCCAATATTATATAAGACAAAATAAAAATAAAAAAACACCGGAAGTTCTCTATATATTTTTAGAGGAAATTTCATAAAGCACTACAGTTTCATAGCTAATTACAATTCGCAGCTATTGTTTCAATATTTACCATTCGTAGCAAATGTTTTGTTTCCAGGCATCTATATTCGCTGTATTCGTTCACGCGAAGTATGCAATCTGTGCCAAATACAGGTAGATTTATTATAAAAGTCAAGTATAGGTACGAATTGTGATTTTCTGAAAGTATATCTACGAATGATACATATAGTGCATAAGTTAGCTACACCATGTAATTTTTCCTATTTTTTACAAGTATATAAATCTCTCACATTACTAGAAGGCTCTAAAAAAGCAATGGACCTAAAGTATACTTAGAGCCTGTTTGGCCATGAATTTTTTTCACTTTTTTTAAAAAAAAAATTTCACTTTTTTTCGAAATCAGTGTTTGGCCATACAATTTTCAATTTCACTTGAAGATAAATTTTAAAATTTTTCGAAAATTCGAAAAACTCCAAAAATTTATTTTTCAAAATTTTCACTCGGATCATTCACAAAAATTAAAAAACAACCCAAAACTATATTCATGTCCAAACACAACTCTAATTTTCAAATACCATTTTTACTTGAAAACAAGTTAATATTTTTCCGGAATTTTACAATTCTTATGTCCAAATGCCCACTTACTAATATGACTAAAACGTAATACCAACTACTTTGTATCACCTACATAGATCTTTTTTTTTCATTGTGTCTTATTTTTCACAAAATCGATATGGATTACAAGAGATAGTAGGTCTTCAAAATAATTTTCTTTCCTGTAATTTTAGATCTATCTTGTCTTTTTTTAGTACTATATAATTTCACACCCAGAACACTGTTTTATGGCCTACGAGTAATATTTTTATGGCCCATTCCAATTTCAGTATTAAAGGCAAGTGCAGATATGACTAACTTTATTTCATGCATATTTTTAATAAGTTTTTTTTTTTTTCATATAAAGGCATCTTAAGCTTTGGAATAGTGGTCGATATGGGTTCTTGCTTTATTCTGATATGACTCATCAGAATTTTCTTCCACACAATTGAAAAGGAAGGAAGGGTACTTAATTATGTTCTGAAATCAAAATGGTAGAAATTTGAAAAAGACAAATCAAATTTAAGCAACTCTCATGCATAGAACAGTTTCTGATCTTATTGAACTAACTGGTCCAAAGTTACATTTTAGTAGTACTATCTCACTATATTAGGGTAATTTTCACGGATGATCGTATAACTATGACTTTTTTCACTAAAGTCATATAACGCTGTTTTCTCACACAAAAATCATAAATCTTTCACTAACTCACATAAAAATTATAGTGACCGGAAAATATAATTTTTCAGTAGTATTTTCTTATTCCATGTCTTTTTATTTTTTATTTTTAGTTTAATAAATAATAACTCAATTAAAATAGGAAAAATATATATTTTTAGCCGCTCAAACAAAATATTAGCTGATAAAATAAATATTTTTATATATACGTGTATTATATATATATATATATATATATATATATATATATATATATATATATATATATATATATATACGATTCTATATAATTTTTGCTAGCGAATGCAATCAGTTTCAGTCGACCGCTCAATTTTATTTTTTCTCTTAAAATAGGAATGAACCAACCCAACCTGACAATACCCATATACATAAATTAAAATAATACTAAAAGTGAATTCTTCCCCCACAAAAATATTAGTTTGAAATGCATGAGATTCTGACCAAATAAAGAAGGTATAATTAGAGGGCACTTGAAACAAAAATGCTATCGATTTGAATGAAAATCTTGAAATGAAAAATAAAAGATAGAGTATCGGATTTTGAAGGATTCACTTTTAGTATTATTTTAATTTATATATATGGCTATTGGGTCGGGTTGAGTCATTCCTATTTTAATTGGATTATTATTTATTAGACTGAAAATAAAAAAATAAAAAATCGTGGAATGAGAAAATACTACCGAAAAGTTATATTTTTCGGTCACTATGATTTTTGTGCAAGTTAGTAAAAGTTTTATGATTTTTATGTAAGAAAATATAGTTATATCTATTTAGGGGGGAAATTGGTTGATAACAGGTGGTCAAATATTGACACGTGGAACCGAACACAGGCAGAAGGTGAGTCAGCAAATAACTGGCACCGGGTGAGGAGTATGTAACCGGTACCAGATAGATCCCAAAGGAAGCATGGCCGATAATAGAGATTCAAAGGTTTGACATCGGATAGCATTTAATAAGCAGTCGTTACAAAGAATATATACATTCAAAGCGAGCCGTTATGCACTCATCAATGACGTTTTTATTCTCATTCAAGAGGAATTTGATTTTAGGATCTTGTCTCCCTAACTAGAACTATAAATAGCAGGATTAACAACCATTGAAGGACATAAAACATTTTGCACTCAAATAGTTGTAATTAATTCTATTATTACACGGAACTCAAATACTTGAAATATTTTTTCTCATGTCATCGGAAGGGCTAAGCCTTTAGTCAGGCTTGTTATTTTCTTTAATTTCGTTCGTCAATCTTATTTTTGTTCTTGTTTATTTATCATTTTCGGACCAAATTGATTCGCTTGTCTATAAACCACGCTATAATTCAACTGTACCGTTCTACGAGTAAACAGTTTGGCGCTCACCGTGGGACATAGACAACTGCGTTATTGCTTTGGTCCATTCGTTTGTTACTAATAAATCATTGACTCTTTCCTTAGTTAAAATCGGACATGTGAGCTAACAATGTCAACAACACTTATAACGTTAGAGCACATGATGAACAGGATGAGGCATCCTAGTGTGATGACTCAATCAGCGAGATCCGTTATGAAGGGGATTAAACAACCCCAGTTCGTGAAGGTCAGTACCCATGGCATGTGCGTGTCCCAACTCCTAATGATGCGGAGGATGAACACGTGGTTGAAACGGTCAAACTCCTGATAGAACAGCAAAGGGCAATCATGGATCGCCTTTCAAGGCAAGATCGCATGATGACGAAATTAAAACAAGTTTTGTCGGGTGCTTCCAACAACACTTATGGAAGGGCCCCGGTTCATCCCAGCGCTACCGCAAATCAGACAGCACAAAGGACCAATAACAACACTCCAAAGGATGGGGTTGGTTTCAACAGAGCCGGAGGTAGCTATTGTAGATCTGGGAACAACAACGTGAATGATCTTTTCAAAATCGAGCTCATGAAATTCATGAGAGAATGGATCAAAATACGAAGGAGTTTTACGTTCGGATAGATCAGATGGACTTCTCCTATCGCACAATGACGTGATGGTAGTTTCACTTAACGTTTTAGATTTTAAAATTAAGCATTTTTTGGTTGATCCAGGAAGTTCAACCAACATCATCTAATGGAGAGTTCTGGAGCAAGAAAAATCAACCGGGAACATCATTCCAGCGATAAAGCTTCTAGTTGGCTTCAATCTAACAAGCGTGACGACCCGAGGAGAAATTTTGCTGCCCATGCATGCCGAAAGAATAACGAAGACCACTTTGTTCGAAGTGGTAGACGACATATGCTATAATGTGATCCTCGGAAGGCTGTGGATACACGAGATGAAGGCTATGCCCTCGACCTATCACCAATTATTGAAATTTCCGACACCATAAGGGATCAAGCAGATAAGAGGAGACCAACTGGCGGCAAGGGAAATGAACGTTGTAACCATTTCCAGTAGCAAGACCAGCTAATAGCAATTACGTGAACCGATGCCTTCTCCCATCCAAATCGAAGATGATAAAGATAGGGAGACATCGGAATTATATCAGGTACCAAGGTCTTTTCAGGTACCGGAGGAGACAGATGCAACCAAATCGACCGCATAAGAACTCAAACAAGTGGCTTTGTTCGAAGAATATTTGGAAAGAAAATTTCATTTGGGAACAGGGTTAAGTCCCGAACACAGGTTAGAACTTATAAATTTTCTTAAAGCTAACATTTACTGCTTTGCCTGGTCGCATTTGGATATGGCATGTTTTCCATTAGGTAGCGGTCCACAAACTAAGTCTGGATCCAAACATCCCACCAGTAAGGCAAAAGAAATGCCCAATAGTAGAGGTCAGAAACATGTTTGTTAAAGAAGAGGTAACCCGACTACTCAATATCTGTTCGATCCGAGAGGTAAAATATTCGTATTGGCTAGCTAACATAGTAGTAGTGCATAAGAAGAATAAAAAATTTAGGATGTGTGTAGACTATAAGGATTTGAATAAGGCATGCCCCAAAGACTCTTTTCCGTTGCCAAACATTGATCAAATGATTGATGCTATGGTCGGGCACGAGTTGATGGGTTTTCTTGATGCTTATTCTGGGTATAATCAGATTAGGATGAACCTGGAAGTTCAAGAAAAAACTTCTTTCATCACAAAATTCGGCACATATTGTTAACATGTGATGCCTTTTGGTCTTAAAAACACCGGAGCCACTTATCAAAGTCTCGTTAATAAGATGTTTGAAAAGTAGATAGGTAAAATAATGGAAGTGTATATTGATGTCATGTTAGTTAAGTCTTTAAATATATGAGATCATCTAAAACATCTCCAAGAAACTTTGACATTTTGAGGAAGTATAACATGAAACTCAACCCAAAGAAGCGTTCCTTCGGGGTTGGCTCCGATTAATTTTTAGGGTTTCTGGTCTCGTAAAGAGGGATCAAGGTAAATCCTGACAAAATCAAAGCCATCGAGGACATCCCGGAACAACTAACAAGTGCAAAGGAAGCACAGAGGTTAACCGGTAGATTGGCGGCTCTAAGAAGGTTTATCTCAAGGTCCTCTGAAAAGTGCCACCACTTCTTTTCACTTCTTAAAAAGAAGAACGACTTCGCATGGACTTCGGAATGCTAGTAGACACTGAAAGACTTAAAAAGGTACCTGTCCAGCCCTCTGGCAAGCATGTGCTAATTTATCTAGCGGTCTTGGAAGCAGTGGTAAGTGCTGTTTTGGTGCGAGAAGAAGAAGGTACTCAATTTCATGTTATTATGTCAGTAAATATTATCAGGAGAGGAGACACGTTATCCGCACCTCGAAAATCCGGCCTTAGCTCTCATTGTTGCCTCTCGAAAGCTTAGGCCTTATTTCCAGTGTCACCATATAGCCGTGATAACAAACTTTCCCTTATGGAATGTCCTTCATAAGCCTGAGTTGTCGGACCACTTGGCTAAGTGGCCAGTCGAAGTGAGTGAGTTCGACATTGAGTACAAACCCAGGACTACAATAAAGTCATAAGTTTTGGCCGACTTCATGGCCGACTTCAGTCCGGGATTAATGCCTTTGGATGCTAAGGAAGCAGTGTTGGTGTTGGGAACGACATTGAGAGTTTGGACCTTGTTTACGGATGGAGCCTCCAATGTAAAATGGTCCGGTCTCAGGATAGTTCTAATCACACCCTCGGGGGAGACTCTAAGATAGGCAATTAGAATTATACCGTTAACTAATAATGAAGTCGAGTATGAGGCTTTAGTTGCATGACTTGAATTAGCTCGGGGACTAGGCTTCGATGGTAATTGAGATAAAGTACGACTTCCCAGCTGGTGGTAAACCAACTGTATGGGATTTGCGACACAAAGGGGGAGCGCGCACAACAGTACTTGAATAAGGTTAAAGAATTAATTGAACGATTCAAAGAATGGTCAATCGTCCACATTCTGAGGGCTGAAAATGTGGAAGCAGACTCATTGGATAACTTGGGGTCATCTATGGAGATGAAAGGAACTGATTCCGATACGGTCGTCCAATTGATGTATTCAGTGTTGGATGTGGATGGTTACTGCAAAGTAAATTCAACCAACTTAATTTGGAACTGGAAGAATGTGTTCATTGAATATCTTAGACATGGTAAATTACCCGAAGACCCAAAAGCGTCCCGGGCACTACGAACCAAAGTGGCTCATTACTGCCTTGTTGATGGACAGTTATACATGATATCATTCCAAGGACCATTTGCTCGGTGCCTAAGGGCCTCAGAGGTGGACTATGTGATGAGAGAATTCCATGAAGGAGTCTGCGAAAACCACTCCGGTGCAGACTCGTTAGTTCTCAAGTTATTCAGGGCTAGCTATTATTGGCCTCGGATGGAACAAGACGCAAATCATTCGTACAAAAGTACGAAAAATGTCAACATCATGCACAATTAGTGCACCAACTAGAAAAACCTTTGCATTTGGTGGTGTCCCCGTCGCCATTCATGAAATGGGGGATGGACATAGTCGGTCCCTTACCGCAAGGGCCCGGGAAGGTACGATATCTCTTAGTTTTAACTGATTATTTTACTAAATGTGTTAAAGCAGTTGCTTACAAAAACATCGGAGAGCGAAAGGTGGTTGACTTCATATGGGACCACATAATCTGCCAATTTGGAATTATAAAGGAGATTGTTTCTGACAACGGGCCACAGTTCGTAGGTTATAAGGTCATAAAGTTTCTGGAAGGACTAAAGATCAAACGGATCACGTCTTCTCTGTATCACTCGAGCGATGAAAGACATGCGTATTCAACCAACAAGGTAATTATTAAAAACCTTAAAATGAAGTTAGAAGATTCTAAGGGAAAGTGGAGATAAGGTATCGGGTGTTTTATGGGGATACCGAACCACGACGAAGTCGAGCACGGGTGAAACACCATTTTCGCTCGTATACGGCTCGGAGGCTCTGACACTGGTGGAAGTGGGGGAGCTGACCTAGAGGTTTTCTCAAGCGATCCAGGTAGAAAATAATGAAGCACTGCTGGTGAAGCTAGACTTGCTTGAAGAATACCGGAATCTGGCATATGTGAGGATGGTAACACAAAAGCAAAGGATGGAAAGGTATTACAAATCGCATGGCAAACCTCCAATATTTTGAAGTTGGAGATCTGGTTATAAGAAAAGTTACTCAAAGCACTCGAGAAATCAACACCGAGAAGATGGGGCCAACATGGGAAGGACCTTACCGGATTTCAGCTATAACCAGTAAAGGCTCATACGAATTGGAAAATCAAGATGGAGTCAAATTGCCGAACAATTGGAACGTGACTCACCTCAAAAGGTACTAATAATGAAGATCCTTGCTGGTACTGAAACTATGTGTTGTACACTTTTTCCCTTCGGCCAATATTTCTCCCAGTTGGGTTTTTCTGACAAGGTTTTTAACGAAGCGGTAACATAAAACATACTACAAAGGAAGGATCAACAGCAAATGCAAGACCCTTAATATCATAACACTAAAGTTCTTCCACCAATCGATGACCATGAGCTCGTGTGCTAAACAACTTGTGGATGGTTAAATAATCTTTGGTTCGATGGTGAATATCGCCTCCCAAAACTCAGACAGAGTTTTTAACCATTCACAAGTTGTCTCCACCGATGAAGTAACAGTATAAAGTATAAAACAAAGGAAAAGTCCTTCAATGAATGCAAGACTTCCAGTGTTCGAATTCTCATATTTAGCATTCGAACTTTGGGGGAAGCAAATGATAAGGCACCAAGAGCACCGCACAGATCGGGAACTGTTAGAACCGGGATCAATGTCTTATCAGGACCGGGGCCTGCATGATCAGCCCCGTAGAAATAAGTTGTACAAGTTAGCCACATGTATTGGCAAATTTATTTACTTAATCAAATGAATGTTTATGTAAATGTACCTTTAAAGATAGAGGGAATAAATCAAAGTCCTTTTATTTTTATCTTATTTCTTGTCCAAATGATAAGTTAATTTATTTTATCATTTGAGAGTTAACAAAAACTTCAAATGCTTGTGCCGTAATGAACATGAGACATCCTCTTCAAGAGCACCGTAAACATGAGGGCTATCTTTTATAAAACACTCATAGTAAAGGGTAGATTTCGGAAGTATTTATGCCCAGAATCAAAAGCTATCGGATGCAAAGGAATTCCCGAAGCTTTCTCAATTAAACATAAAAAGAATATTTTGCACAACACTTAAGCAAAAGTTCTTTTATTTATTAAAGAGCCAAACTTAGTAAAACGTTTTAGCATAATTACAAAATATAAAAGAAAAATTTATACATTATTCTTTGCTTCCAGAACCCGAAGGGAAAGAAGGGTCTTCATTCTCCCTGGTGGAAGAAGGTTGTTCCGCTGCCAGTTCAGGGCCTTCATCCTCTTCGGTTCCCGAATACTCAGAACCAGTATATGAGGAGTCAGTTGCAGCGGGATGAGCAAGAAGATTCTCACAAGCAGTTAACTCCACTCCCTGCGCCTGGGCAATGCAGTCATCGATAATTGGCAATGCCTTCTTTGGCCTTCTCCAAAGTCCTCTTATTCATATGATACATGGCATAAGTTTTCTTGAAGATGAGGGAGTCTTATTGGTTCTGGAGTTTTGATCGGAGTTTGTCAATTTTGGCATGGAGCTCTTCATTTTCGGCTTTCATTGCGCTGAGTCTGGAATCAAGCTCAACATTGGTGGTTGACTGAAGCCGGTTTTTCTCCATGACTCGCTTAAGCCTCTCTTCCATTTTGGCCCCCTCTCCTTGGCAGCAGTGGCCTCCTCGGGTTTATCATGCAAACGGGCCTCCAAGTTACTAACTTGTTCCATGAAGGTTGATTCACGTTCGACAGCAGCAGTCACACCATGTTGAAGCTCGACCCACTTAGCCTTTGCTTCCCTTAAGTTCTCATAAAGCTGGGTGGCTTCTTGGATATGAGCCATCCTGTCTTGCTTCGACTGCTACAACCGGGCCTCGAGCTCATCTATTTGAGCAACTTTGGCCTCCAGCACCAGAAGGCGCTCACCGAGTTGATTCCGCTCAACCAACAATTGTTCTTGTTCTGAAGCAAGCTATTGCTTGTAAAGAATCAACCTTTGTAGGCCCTCAGAGGAGAGACGATTGGGCTGAAAAAGGGATAGGATCAAGATTATTACTTCGAAGCGTAAATGGAAAAAAGATAGAAAAAGGTGGGATTGATACCTGCGCCGAACAATGCATACTGTTGTTTATCATACACTCCCCAAAAAGTGAGTTCATCTTTCTCCAATCCTTCGTTGAATTCAGTGGCTTTAGATAATTAGTCAGCTCCACCGTCTTGGAGAGAATATGACACTCTTTCAAAACCAAAAGAGTGGTGCTCCGCCTTCCTCGAGGATCTTGGGAAGATGTCGAGTAAGTGTTCCATAACTTCCCATGGTCGGGAGACCGTAGAGAAGAGGCATTCCCTACTTGTTCGGCTGATGCCGGTGGAGGAGATGCAGTCAGTGCTGGTGGCGAAGGAACAACTGGTGTCAGTGGGTATGGATGTAACACCCCGAAAAATTTCGCAAAAGAATTTATAAGGCCCCGTTAAAATTTTCTAATGATTTAATATTTTAAAGTGCGACAACGGTATTCGGGAATAATGTATTCTAGTATTAAAGGAGACCAAAAGGAAAGAACCACATCATTTTAAAATGAAAATATATGTTTAAGGTGTGTTGGAACTGTAGCGACTCTACTTGTCGTTTTGAACATTTACGATCCTTTCAATTATTTGAAGTCTAGAGTAGCTTCATATGATGTATTATGACCAAGTTTGAGTTTTCTTTTGTATTCGACCTCAAATCGGAGTTTTGATGATTCCGTTAGGTCCGGATGGTGATTTTGGATTCCGGCGTATGCCAGAAATTTAATTTGGATATTTCTAGGATGTTTCAACGTCGCTTCTTCTAGTATATTTGGTATCACATAAAGAAAACGAGCTCCAAATTTAGTTTTTATTGAAGCATTGGATACGTATTGAAATTATGGAGCCATAACAAAACGAATCGTCGATTTCGGACATCGTATGAGAGAGTTATGCCCATTCCCATGACAGGAAAAATCATTTCCCGTCGCGAGCGCCCAGGGTAGTGCGGGGCGCTATCCCTGGCGCTGGGATTTCTTTCAGCTACTGGAAGCAGCACCACAGGAAGCCCCCGGCGCCACCTGTGGTGCCTGAAATGCTATATACTCATTTTGGGGTTCATTTTACCCCATTTCTCTTGGCCAAACTTTGGGGTTTTCCTCCATTCTCTCAAGACCTCAAACTCTCCCCATCTTCAAGGTGAGTAATCCCTACTAATTTTATGTTTCATTCCATAAATTCCACCCTAAAACTAACTCAATCCTCCATAAAATACATAGTTCTTCAAGAACTCAAACGAGGGTTTTGCAAGATTTCTTCCAAAAGGTAATCCTACACCCTTAGACTTACATGTATGGATATATTATGGGAATATGAGTATGAATTAAGTATTGGAACATATGGTATGGTGATTGAAATCCATAAGTTCCCAATTTAAATACATATCCATTGTAGAAATTGAAAGGTGATTATTTGATGGAATTTTGTTGGTTGGGTGTGAATGGATGGTCATGTATGTGATGTTGGAAGTTATGAATTGTTTAAGAATGATGGTGAGATAAATTGTTGGTAAATGGTAGTAGTTGGATGAACTAATTCTATGGGTAAGAGATGTAAAGATTCATGCCTACTAGGTGTTTGATAAAATGCCTAAATGGCCTAAATTATGGAATTTGTTACTAATATTGGTCCAATTGAATTATGTTGATGTAGATTGAAGTTGTAAGAGTAGTAGGTGGTTTAAGTAGCACTAAAGAGCTCCATCAAGGTATGTTGGCTAACTACTTTCTTAGAATTGAATTCAATGATGTTCACATAAGTTTCAAGTATGGTTGTCTCAAGTTCCTTATTCTATGTTCCGAGTTGTTTCCAATAAATTCGATTGTCCCGAATAAGCAAAGTGTCGAGAATTATGTATTCAAAACGTGTTCAGAATGTTCCTAATACATTATGTTATCCTTTGGGAATGTATTCAAGAATGATACGTGTATTAAAATGCTATGTCTTTGAGTTGTGTTTCAAATGAAGGTTATGATTCCAAATTATGTGAGAAAACTCAATATGCTTAAGACTCCTAATTGATCATATGTGTAACTAAAGCCTTGATTGGAAATGTCTTACTATTGATAACCTATAAAGATGTGAAAGAAGTGTGAAATGCGATGATTGATATAAGTGAAAGTTGTACTTGTGGCCAATAGAGCCAATGAAATGAAATGATGTGAGAAAGGTTATGAAATGAGCCTTGATTCAACTATTCTGAATTGACTTCGAAAATAGAATTGCCTAAAAGCCTATAAACTCAAGTCATTCTCATATGTGGCTGTTTTAACAAACGTTATGATTTGTGAGTATTTTCAATGTGTTTTGCGTTCTTACATATTAGTGAGTGAAAATTGTGTATTGCCCTTTGTGGGGGAAAATGTGTCAAGAATAAATGGTGTGTTATTTGCTGATGATTTAAACTTGCGCATCAATTGCCAATCATTTTACTCCACTTCTCGGAAAGAAATCTACGGTGCTTAAATTGGTCATTTCTAATGAACTTAAAGTTATGATTTCCGGAATATTATATGTATGTTGATATTTATGATGATGATACATGAGAGGGAAGAAATAAAAGTGTGGAATAAACAATATGGCCACCGTGACTTGAATAAAGAATCTTGTGAATGGCCAAAAGAGCCAAGGAAATATTGTTGTTATTATTGGTTGAAAATACTAGTGGAGATTTATACAATGTGGAAGATGATGAGGTAAATACATTTGTACCTATGTTATTTTTTGAATTATTCCCCTTATTTTGGATGAGATTGATGTGATAAAATTATTCCTCTTAATTGAGATAAGATTGATTGATATAAAAGGGTTGATGTCTTGAAATGGTGGTGATTGTGCTGGAAATTATAATTGAAATTGAGATTTTGGTTGATGTCTTCAAATAAGACAGCCTAGCCGATCAGGTCGTGATCGGACTCCGTGCTAAAAGTACGGTGGCATTGGTATTTTGAACATCGGTATTGTGAATATTGGTGCTAATGATCTCCCAACCATAAATTGTATATGAAGTTCGTATTTTGAAAATTATTATGTTTTAACTGGACATTTGGATATTGTTGATTGTGACTTGTTGTTTCTATGAGTTGCCTTTTCTTATATGGGTATTCTATTTTGAAAGAGGACATTTAGCTATACATACTAGTGCTATTCGACGGTACTAACGCCCCTTTTGCCGGGGCGCTGCATCTTTAATAGATACAGGTGGTTCTACAACAAGCGACATTGATCAGTGATAGCAGTACACTCTCTTCAGCTAGCTTGGTGAGCCCCACTCCATTTCGGGGCCATGTATCTTTTGTTTATCATGTACTTTGTGATTGAGGTATAGCCGGGGCCTTGTTACCGGCTTTTCCATATTTCTTTCCATTGTACTTAGAGGCTCCGTAGACAGGTTGTGGGTGGTGTTTAATGTGGGGAATTGAACTAGAAATGTTGGTATTTGGCAAACACGTTTTCATTATATCTATAAACTTGTAATACTTTAGAAATTATGAATGAAGTTGCTAATGGATATGAAACAGGAGTTGTTAATAAACTATTTTAAATGTTTGATTAATGGAGTACATCTCTTCCTTATTCATGGATGAGTTTGAGTAGAAAGAAATCTAACAGGCTTACTCGGCCGGGTTCACTCGGTTGAGCGCCGATCACGCTCCTCGATTTCGGGGTGTGACAAACTTGGTATCAGAGCCTAAGGTTTTAAAGTGTCCTAGGATGTCTCGGAGCCGTGTCTAGTAGAGTCCTTCTTATCGGTGTATTGTCGACCACATCTATAATGAGGAGGCTACATGGACATTTTGAAATTATCACACTTCTTTGATACTCCAGATCGTGCGATAGAGCTCAAGGTAGGAAGATAAATTCCTCATCATATCTTATTTTCCATATGAGTAACCCACGGGTTTGAGGTAGCGATGAGGTATTGAAAGAACCAGTTGCTAGGGAAAGTGTTGTTGTTCCTATTAATGTTACCATGCCACCAGAATATGTGGTGAGAGCACCTAAGAAATGAAAGAGGATTATTGGCATCAATGAGCCATAATGTTTGATATGAAAGAAGAGCCACTCGGGTTTACGTTGGATGATTCTTGAAATATGTCATGGTGGTGGAAAAAGGGGGCATAAGAAGAACAAATGACCTTAGGTTGGATACACCCATCCCGATCTGCCCGATATGCAGGCGAATATATTTCGCCTCATGTTGTGAGTATGCTCAGAAGCGTGTTAGGGGTGATAGATTTGGGCAATTCCAAAAGTCCATACAACAAGTTATTGCAGAGATTATTACTCCCGCCATGAAGGTTTGGAGGAAGATTAAAGGGAAACACTTATGATGTATGCAAAAAGGGTAATATCAGGTAAATGGGGCGAGTCAATTTAGCGGACCCCATCCTCGTTGTGTGAAGTGTATGAGATGTCATTCGGGGGTATGTCACTATAGTACTAATGTATGTTTTGGATGTAGAGTAGAGGGGCATGAATTAAGGTACTGCCATGTCAATCTAAAGTCATCAAGTAAGTCATTCCTTAGTACATCATTATGAACACCTCATTATTTTCCTTGTTGTATATGAACATCCATATTGAAGAGCATTCATAAACACGGTCTTAACAAGACGTTGAATCACAAAACATTGCATGTACTTACTTTCTAAACGAGACGCATTATTCGTGAAGCATCTCTATAACAAATTCTCTTATTTACAACCTCTTGAGGAATTAAGCTCTATAATTATGTCCTTGAATTAAGTTATAACTCTAGGATTAATACTTCCCACTTGCTTCCCTAGATTCTCAACAAGGGACTATACATGATGAATTTCTTATAGAACCTTTTGATTCGAATGAATAACATCTGCTCACTTGTGACTATGCACGCACCATCGTAATATTTACCTATGTGGTATCATATCTAATGTAAAGCATCCTAGTATTGAGATCCTTCCTGAGCCACTCTTTTCTCTCCGGTGTTTGTGGCTCCTATTATTGGATCAGTCATTTTACTCCTTTGTGACCATTATCATGAATCCATTTCACTGTCTAGTAACATGAGAGCATATCTCAACACCTATTATATGTGTAACTGTCAATTGAAAATGGGTCACTTATCCGCATAAAAGTTTCTCAGAAATTTGAGATTTTCAAAAAAAAGAATTCGTCACAGGAAGATCTTTTTGTTCACGCATCTCAGTTTGACTTTCATGTCCACCTAGATCATGTCCCAGTGAGTAACTCACTTTGCTACTGGTATTGTAGTTTCCCATGAAGTGGCCTAGTATTGCAGCTTGAGAGTTGTTATGGCAGAGATATGTCTAGCTCATAGCAAAGTGTACATTCTCTCTAACCAATACATGATTTCATCTAAACATTAAGATGTCCTGGCTACATGATTTCTCTCGTGTGAGGTTGAAAGTTAAGCAGCCTTATGATAAGCATATTGAATTGAAAGACAAATTCGTCGTATCTCCAGTCCTCTCATATAGGACCAACTACTGGCAAAGGTTAAGTTGTAAGAATGATAATAATCTCACAAGTGTTCAACTTTTCTTTTTCATCCTCGTGGGCTTGTGGCATAGATTCATTGTGCTAGTTACTGTTGAGAGTATAATGCAACTTCATGTATTTTGAAACCCATATCACATTCAGGTTGCTAAAATATTCTCATTTCGAGTTAAACTGATTTTTCCTACATTCCAAGAGGCGACTGGTGTCACGTACTTGGCTATTTATCTTTGAGGCCTACAATTGCCAAACAAGGCACATATGGAATGAAACAATTGTTGTTGTCCTTCCTTTTCATGACTCATAGTCTTTCGAGAATAACTCGCGCTAATGTTTTTATCCTCCCGACCATGCCTCCAATATGTCACATGTCTAAAATGACTCATTTCCTTTAAATATTAGAATCATGAACATGGTCCATACATTATCAATGCCTACTAGGCAACTCTATGCCTCATTTGTCAAATCAATGATGCCATCACAATGATTAACCATGTCATCACTATTAGTAGTAACCTTCATGTCTCTTAGGATATAACCTCCTGAAATGCCCTGCTCAGCACATTGATGGATTCTTGAAAAATTCCAGCCCAATCTTGGACCTCGTTGTTCCTATTTATAGTAACCTATGGGGGTTGAAGGTTAAAACATGTCAAAGAAGAAGCATCATCTCGTGATCAAATATATGGTATAGGAAGTCTTATGGTCATATTCAAGCTACAATACCTTAGAGTAATTGTTGGAGGTCGCCAAAGGTTTAGTTTAGGTGATCGGCATAGGGATCTAGAGTTGAAGAAAGTGAACAGGTTATTCTCAAGATTTTCTCTATGATTATATTGGGTGAATTGTTAAGGAAGCTAAAGTATGTGTAGTCACATTAGGCCTTATGAAGTCTTGAAGGAAATAAGCCAAACTATGAGCATGATATTTTCCTATTATTGTCCTCCGTGTACCCGGTGTTTCATGTGTCTATGTCTAAGGAAGTAATTGGAAATCCTTTGTATGTCGTTCCGGTGGAGGTTATTGAAGGTGAAGTTAATATATAGTTAGCTTATGAGAGGTACATAATTGTCATTAGATAATACTGGAAGTTGGGATTGCCTACGTTAATGTGTAATGGCGAAGTCTATAACTCGAGAAGGCCACCTTGAGGGCCAAAAGTGTTAAGGAAATAAAATGTTCTCACTCGAGCGTATAGTCAAATGATTGTGATTTGAAAGGTACTTTCTAGGTGTTATGATTTAAAAATGTGCAGTTCCTGTCCAGATATCATTTTGATAATGCAATACTTATAATGCTGAGATTAGTGTTATTGATATATGCATTGTGGTACTTTATTGGGTTGTGGATGTGTTGTTAGGAGTTGTTTTGGTATTACTCTGACAGGTGGATAGGCCCAGTTACAGGGGAGACTCTGGCAAAATTTTTGGAAATTTATGGAGTTAGCCAAATTTTGAAACTCCTGGTGAGTGTGTGAACTAACAGTTGGGCAACACTGAATGCTAAGGACGGATTTTGACCCTCATTCGAAGATGAATGATCCTAAGCGGAGGAGAATGTAACACCCCGAAAAATTTCGCAAATGAATTTATAAGGCCCCGTTAAAATTTTCTAATGATTTAATATTTTAAAGTGCGACAACGATATTCAGGAATAACATATTCTAGTATTAAAGGAGACCCATAGGATAGAACCACATCATTTCAAAATGAAAATACATGTTTAAGGTGTGTTGGAACTGTAGCGACCCTACTTGTTGTTATGAACATTTACGCTCCTTTCAATTATTTGAAGTCTTGAGTAGCTTCATATGATATATTATGACCAAGTTTGAGTTTTCTTTTATATTCAACCTCGAATCGGAGTTTTGATGATTCCGTTATGTCCGGATGGTGATATTGGACTCGGGCGTATGCCCGGTATTTAATTTGGATATTTTTAGGATGTTTCGACGTTGCTTCTTCGAATATATATTGTATCACATTAAGAAAAATAGCTCCAAATTCAGTTTTTGTTGAATCATTAGATCCGTATTGAAATTATGGATCCATAGAAAAAAGAATCGTCGAATTCAGACATCGTATGAGAGAGTTATGCCCATTCCCGTGACAGGAAAAATCATTTCCCGTTGCAAGCGTCCAGGGTAGCGCGGGGCGCTGTCCCTGGCGCTGGGATTTCTTTCAGCTACTGGAACCAGCGCCACAGGCAGCCCCCGGCGCCACCTGTGGCGCCCGAAATGCTATATACTCATTTCGAGGTTCATTTTGCCCCATTTCTCTTGGCCGAACTTTGGGGTTTTCCTCCATTCTCTCAAGACCTCCAATTCCCTCCATCTTCAAGGTGAGTAATCCCTACTAATTTTATGTTTCATTCCATCAATTCTACCCTAAAACTAACTCAATCTTCCATAAAATACATAGATCTTCAAGAAAGTTCTTCAAGAATTCAAAGGAGGTTTTTGCAAGATTTCTTCCAAAAGGTAATTCTATACCCTTAGACTTACATGTATGGATATATTATGGGAATATGAGTATAAATTATGTATTGGAACTTATGGTATGGTGATTGGAAGCCATAAGTTCCCAATTTAAATACATATCCATTGTAGAGATTGAAAGGTGATTATTTGATGGAAATTTATTGGTTGGGTGTGAATGAATGGTCATGTATGTGATGTTGGAAGTTATGAATTGTTTAAAAATGATGGTGGGATAAATTGTTGGTAAATGGTAGTAGTTGGATGAACTAATTCTATGGGTAAGATATGTAAAGATTCATGCCTACTAGGTGTTTGATAAAATGCCTAAATGGCCTAAATTATGGAATTTGTTACTAATATTGGTCCAATTGAATTATGTTGATGTAGATTGAAGTTGTAAGAGTAGTAGGTGGTTTTAGTAGCACTAAAGAGCTCCATCAAGGTATGTTGGCTAAACTACTTTCTTAGAATTGAATTCAATGATGTTCTCATAAGTTTCAAGTATGGTTGTCTCCAGTTTCTTATTCTATGTTCCGAGTTGTTCCCAATAAATTCGATTGTCCCGAATAAGTAAAGTGTCGAGAATTAAGTATTCAAAATGTGTTCAAAATGTTCCTAACACATTATGTTATCCTTTGGGAATGTGTTCAAGAATGATATGTGTATAATGCTATGTCTTTGAGTTGTGTTTCAAATGAAGGTTATGATTCCAAATTGTGTGAGAAAACTCAGTATGCTTAAGACTCTTAAGCAAGGTATGTTGGCTAAACTACTTTCTTAGAATTGAATTCAATGATGTTCTCATAAGTTTCAAGTATAGCTGTCTCAAGTTCCTTATTCTATGTTCCGAGTTGTTCCCAATAAATTTGATTGTCCGGAATAAGTAAAGTGTCGAGAATTAAGTATTCAAAACATGTTTAGAATGTTCCTAACACATTATGTTATCCTTTGGGAATGTGTTCAAGAATGATACGTGTATTAAAATGCTATGTCTTTGAGTTGTGTTTCAAATGAAGGTTATGATTCCAAATTGTGTGAGAAAACTCAATATGCTTAAGACTCTTAATTGCTCATATGTGTACCTAAAGCCTCAATTGGAAATGTCTTATTATTGATAACCTTTAAATGTGTGAAAGAAGTATGAAATGCGATGATTGATATAAGTGAAAGTTGTTCTTGTGGCCAATGGAGCCAATGAAATAAAATGATGTGGGAAAGGTTATGAAATGAGCCTTGATTCAACTATTCCGAATTGGCTTCGAAAATAGAATTGCCTAAAAGCCTATAAACTCAAGTCATGCTCATATGTGGATGTTTTAACAAACGTTATGATTTGTGAGTATTTTCAAAGTTTTTTGCGTTCTTACAAATTCGTGAGTAGAAATTGTGTATTGCCCTTTGTGGGGGAAAATGTGTCAAGAATAAATGGTGTGTTACTTGCTGATGATTTAAACTTGTGCATCAATTGCCAATCATTTTACTCCACTTCTCAAAAAAAAATCTATGAGGCTTAAATTGGTCATTTCTATTGAACTTAAAGTTGTGATTTCTGGAATATTATATGTATGTTGATATTTATGATGATGATACATGAGAGGGAAGAAATAAAAGTGTGGAATAACAAATATGGCCGCCGTGCCTTCAATAAAGAATCTTGTGAATGGCCAAAAGAGCCAAGGAAATATTGTTGTTATTATTGGTTGAAAATACTAGTAGAGATTTATACAATATGGAAGATAATGAGGTAAATACATTTGCACCTATGTTATTTTTGTGAATTATTCCCCTTATTTGGGATGAGATTGATGTGATAACATTATTCCTCTTAATTGGGATAAGATTGATTGATATAAAACGGTTGATGTCTCGAATAAAATAGCCTAGCCGATCGGGTCGTGATCGGACACCATGTTGACACATGGTGGTGATTGTGCTGGAAATTGTAATTGAAATTGAGATTTTGGTTGATGTCTTCAAATAAGACAGCCCTAGCCGATCGGGTCATGATCGGACTCCGTGCTAAAATTATGGTGGTATTGGTATTGATGGTAATTGTGGTTGATTCTCTAATGAGATAGCCTAGCCGATCGGGTCGTGATCGGACTCCGTGCTAAAAGTACGGTGGCATTGGTATTGTGAACATCGGTATTGTGAACATTGGTGCTAATGATCTCCCAACCAAAAATTGTATATGAAGTTCGTATTTTGAAAATTATTATGTTTTAACTGGACATTTGGATATTTTTGATTGTGACTTGTTGTTTCTATGTGTTGCCTTTTCTTATATGGGTATTCAACTTTGAAAGAGGACTTTTAGCTATACATACTAGTGCTATTCGACGGTACTAACGTCCCTTTTGTCGGGGGTGCTGCATCTTTAATGGATGCAGGTGGTTCTACAACAGGCGGCATTGATTAGTGATAGAGGTACACTCTGTTCAGCTGGCTTGGTGAGCCCCACTCCATTTCGGGGCCATGTATCTTTTGTTTCTCATGTACTTTGTGGTTAAGGTATAGTCGAGGCCTTGTTACCAGCTTTTCCATATTTCTCTTTAGTTGTACTTAGAGACTCCGTAGACAGGTTGTGGGTGGTGTTTAATGTGGGGAATTGAACTAGAAATGTTGATATTTTGAAAACACATTTTCATTATATCTATAAACTTGTAATACTTTGGAAATTATGAATGAAGTTTCTAATGGATATGAAATGGGAGTTGTTAATAACATATTTTAAATGTTTGATTAATGGAGTACATCTCCTCTTTATTCATGGATGAGTTTGGGTAGAAGGAAATCTAACAGGCTTGCTCGGCCGGGTTCACTCGGTTGAGCGCCGATCGCGCTCCTCGATTTCGGGGCGTGACAATGGAGTTGTTGGTGTAGATGAAGAAGAAGCAATTGCAGTAGAAGGAGTGGTAGTTGTTGCTTGCCCAGAAGTTGATGGCAGAAGGAGGGCAGGGGCCGATCTCCTCTGACTGGAGATGGTAACCGGGGTCGAAAAGCGAGAGTCGGCATTCTCAACCAAGTCCATTTCCCACCTAGAGCGCCTGAACTTCTTCTGCTGGTGGGTTTTGGAGCTCCCCCGACTGAGCATCCGGTTGAGCTGATGAAGATCTTTTTCTTCTTTGAAGGGAAGCCTCGGTTGGTGTTCTTTTATTCTTTTCTCTTGAGTCCCAACCGAAGAGGAGCGTCTCCTCTTCGGTTTCTTATTTTTGGGCTGGGGAATCCGAGAGGAGGCACCCTCACCAGAGTCTCGAACAGATCTACGAGCCCTGCTCTGATTACGGGCACTCTACAGTACCCGCTCGGCCTCCTCGGGGTCATCGAGAGAGTCGATGTTAGGGAACATGATAGAACCCTTAAGAAGCCCTATACAAGCAAAAAGACAGTTTGTAAATTATTCTTAAATTGTTTTATACAAATAAGATTGAAATGAAGAAGAATTTTGCTCACCATGCTTCTTGGCTCTCCACCCATATTGGGAGCCATTTCTTTCCACCATTGGGATTCTGGAGTTATAATATACAAAATTTTCTGAACTCATCGGTCTATTTTGTGAAACCGTTGTGGTTCTCAGCAAGTAGCTGAAATGAAGGGAGAAAAAAATCAGCAAAGCAAGAAATTATCGTTCTGTATGACAAAAGGAAACAAACACCCAACGACTTACAGAACACATTTCACGATTCAGGGAAAGCTGGAGATGTGGTCAGGATGATGTCCTTAGTAGCAATAATAACGAGCCGCTCCATCCATGCACGGTCGTTGTCATCATCTACGCTGGTGAGAAGAACGTGGTGACCATGCTTTCTTAAGTTTAACACTCCCCCATGGAAAATCTTAGGGAGTAAAGTTTCATCATATGTGCGAGAGTTAGGGATTCCCCGTACTCGATGCATAACTGTCGAAGGCAGGCCACCGTACGTCATATGGATGGGCCTACTTATACCAAGCACACCTGGTACTGTTGGCAAAATTATAGAATTATTAGGTCAAGTCCTTCACTCAACCCCAAGGTTAAGTGACCCAAAGTAAAAGGATATGTATAGACACACATAAAGCCTGCTTTATAGTAGGTAGCTAGTTCTACCCCATATGGCGCGAATATTTCAATATTATTTCAGTTACAGGCCTCCCTCACAACAGGGATACTAGAAGGACGAATGGAGGAAGGATACCTAAGAACATGCCAAAACTTACCGCTTGTGGAATTTGCAGGTGCTTGTTGCTCCTGGAGATCAAATGTGGTGCTAAGATGAAAAGGTATGATAGTGTTTACGGTTGGAGGTTCAGACTCGACGTCAACCTATTTGGTTTTTGTTTTCTTTGGGTCTCCACCGAAGAGAAGTCTAGTGTTTCCGAAGATAGTAGTGTAAGAAGACATGCTAGTAAAAGATCAGTCAAAAAGTTCTTGCTGAGAAAGTTGAATGTTGTAGAAAAGCTCTAAGGAAATTCAGAGAAGGAGAAAGAGTTGTGAAAGTAGTGAAAGTGAAGAAGAAAAAATAATGAGTAGTAGAAAAGTGATAGACGACAAAGACCGTGGTCATGATTACCTCAAAAACAGGCAAAAATATATTTGCTGAATCGCGGGGCAACACTTGTTCGAGGTATTAAATGCGAGAAGACGTGCGTCTCTTCAAGTGTTAGAGGCCATTCAGGAACTTTCCCGCTAAGAAAAGAATCATCATCTACTTTCCTATAACACCGAGTTGCGTCAACCGAAAGTAGGGAAACTATCTGTATGGGGTGAAATTAGTTGATAACAGGTGGTCGAATGGTGAGGGATCAAGTTGGAACCGAAATAGGCAGAAGGTGAGTCAACAACTAACTGGCACCAGATACAGAGTATGTAATCGGTACCAGATTGATTCCAAAGGAAGCATAGTCGATAATAGAGATTCAAAGGTTTGACATCGGATATCATTTAATGAATAGTCATTATAGAGAATATCTGCATTCAAAGCCAGCCGTTATGCACCCATCAATGGCGTTTTTATTCTCATTCAAGTGGAGCTTGATTTTAGGATCTTGTCTCCCTAAATAGAGCTATAAATAACAGGATTAACAACCATTGAAGGACATGAAACATTTTGCACTCAAAAAGATGTAATTTATTCTCTCATTACACAGAACCCAAATACTTGAAATATTTTTGCTATTGTCATCAGAAGGGTTAAGCCCTTAGTCAGGCTTGTTATCTTTTTTAATTCCATTTGTCAATCTTATTTTTGTTCTTGTTTATTTATCATTTTTGGATCAAATCGATTCGCTTGTCTATAAATCAAGCTATAAATTCAACTGTACTGTTCTACGGGTAAACAATGACTTTGGTAAAAAAAAGTCATAGTTATATGACCTTTTGTGAAATTTACCCCTCTATATTATTATGACTATGGTAATATCTCCTTGAATTATGATCCAGGTATAATATCTTCTAATCCCTGTGAAAAGAAGTAGTTATCCGCATCGAAAACTCGACTTCAGGAGCTAGTGATTGGCAGATTGCAGGTCGTGTAGGCAGGGGCAGATCTACTAAAGCCCGTGGGGTTGGTACGCCACACATAAGCTTTGGCCGAAACCTTAACTATTTATGTATGCATATCTGCAAAATATGATTAATATACCTAGTGCCACCCGGAGTAACAAAAGTTGTTAAGGTGCTAGTGGCAAATGGCTGATAAATTATCTTTTGCAGTAAGGGATCGAACCACTGAGCCTACACTTTTTAAAACCTTTTTAGCTCCTTATTTTTCTTTATTTAATTATTGTTGACTATATCTTTCTTTGTTAGTAAATATTGACTTTTATTTCATCTTAGTTAGTAGTATTGTTTTTTGACCCCATCTTAAAACAACATCTCCTTTTCAAAATACTCGCTCCAAATAGAATCCCAAACAAAAATCCTTGACCATCGTCCCAACTTCCACCCCTTCGTTAGCGCCACTATCAGTCTTCACTTCCCTTCCGTTGGCGTCGCTGCTTCGTCCGTCCAGCTCGACATCTTCCGTCATCCTCCAGCAGCCAATTGTAGGGCTCTCTCACTCTTAGTCTCTCTTGGTTGATTTCTCTTGATTATTTTCTAGAAAGTCTTCGCTGAAATTTTTACATAGAACGTGACGTATTTATAAATGTAAGTAATGATGTCATTATTGACCGTTTCAGAATGTGAAAACTCGTCAAGGACAATTGTAAATGGATGACATTTTGTTAGAAGTTTTATGCTTTGCGTCAATTAGTTATAGTTATTTTTTATTTTCGTTTGATCGATTTGTCTATATAGACAAAAAAAGATGAATAACCCAAACCAAAGCCAAAGTTGATCAAATCGATTAGCGTGGCACCCGGAACCTCCACATCTTGGATCCGCCTCTGGGTGTAGGTCCTGTATAAGCCTTGCAAACATATTTTTCATAGTTTAGATAATTCTTCAGTTAGAATAAAGTATTGGATTTAATAAAAAAGTAATAATAAGGGATTGTTAAAAAAATGATAGATTGAAAACTAACAACTCCAAGAGGATCATTGTTCACTAGCACCCATGGATGAAATTTATGTGGTGGGTCCAGACTAGCAGTTTCGTTGGCATAGTTCACTTCAAGCTGCACAAATTTCTTTGCCTCAGTAACATAGACAAGGTTTTGAAAATTTCAAAATTTTAAAAAATAATCTTATTAATGGATTTAAGTTATATATATACTGATAGTGTAAAAAACTTTTATTCTACTATTGCAGGCCAATTACTATTTTTATCATATTATCAGTTAATACTTATCATTAAAAATACTACCTATAATTACTTTAGAAGTGAGAGATGTGTCTTGGGAGAATGAGAAAACATATGTACAGCATGAAAAAACTGACATCTATACCAACTGTGCTCTTATGCAAATAGTAACATTATCAGGATATAGATCGAGAGATTCAAAGCACTTTGCCAACTCTGTTTTCTTTCCCATCAAAACTAGATTCTCAACTGTATAGGGTAAAATCGGTTCGTATTAAATGATCGACTAATATCATGTCACGTGGAATCAAAGACAGATAGAAGATAAATCAAGTAAGAAGTAAGACCGGGGATAACAGCTACATATGGCATCAGATAGACCCCGAAGGGAGCATAATTCCTGGGAGCAGGATGAATGTTTACCACCAAATATCATTTAATGAATAATATTCTCTAATATTAAATGGGCAGCCGTTGCAGAGACTTATGCATCCATGACCTACCGTCACACATTCATCAATGACCCCTTTTATTGTCATTTAAGAGGGACCTGATCCAAGGATCTTGTTTCCTAGGTATAGCTATAAATAGTGACTTCAACAACCATTGTAAGACATGAAATCTCTGGAAAAACTTATGCCATACTATATTCTCAACAAAATAATACAACTTTACTCTTTCTGTTTGACATTGCTCTTACTGCTGTCCTCGGAAGCATTGTTCCCGGAGCTAGGCTTGTCATTTCCTTTATTTTTAACTCTAAGTCTTATTTTTAATTTAATTTTTTTTATTATTTTTGATCAAATCAGTTCACTTGTCTATAAACCACGTAATAAATTCAACTGTACCGTTTTACGGGTAAATATCAACACATGCTATAAACTTGTAATGTGTTTCCAACATCACAAATAAAATGAATATAAGAAAAAAACTTTCCGAGGCTAATTTAGGGATATCGCTAAAACATATTTAACTACTATGGACAGAGTATTTAACCAAATACTTGTTCAAATTATTTAGAGTTTAACTTCTATAAACATTGATATCAGATCATCTACCCACCGCATCCTCCATACTATGGGTATTGTGGAGTCTAGTGGGATTTCTTTCACTACGCTCATGCTTAAGGGAACGACTTATCAGTGGTGGCGAGCGTATGATTTGGGTAGTTTGGCGGAGGCAACTTCACTCACTTGGGATCAGTTCTCAGATACGTTCTTGAGGGAGTTTGTTCCCAAGAGTCTTAGAGATGCATGGCGCGCAAAGTTTGAGCAGTTGCACCAAGGTTCTATGACCATATTAGAGTATGAAGTCCGGTTCAGCGATTTGTCTAGGCATGCACCGACCTTGGTTGCTACTATTAGAGAGCGAGTCTATCAATTTATCGAGGGGCTCAACCCTAGTATCATATTTAGCATGGCCCGGGAGTTGGATATGGACATCGCATAACAACAGGTAGTGGAAATTGCTAGGAGATTGAAGGGTATGTGGGCCCGGGAGAGAGAGGAGAGGGAGGCCAAGAGGCCTCGAGATTTTGGCACATATAGCGGTGCCCGTGCCTCGGTTGCAGCTCATCATGGTTGGAGCTATGTGAGTCTCCCTGTTAATTCAGCAGTTCCAGCTTCCAGCGGTATTTCAACCACTCCTAGGACGCATACTCCCTATTATGCACCGCCATTGTCTAGTGGACCTCCTGCACGGGGAACTTTCAGCAGTCAGTCCAGCCGATTAGGCTCGAGCCAGTCACAGCAGCCAGGTCTTTCGAGAGCTTATTTTGAGTGTGGTGATACTTGTCATATGGTGAGGGATTTCCCCAGACTCAGGAGGGGTGCACCTCCACAGTCTACTCAGGCTCAGCGTATTCCATCGAGTCCTCAGGCTTCTCAGGCCATAGTTACCACACCAGTTTCCACTCCACTTGCACAGCTAGCTAGAGGTGGAGGTCAGGTAGGTAGAGGTCACCCTAGAGATGGAGGACAGGCCAGATATTATGCTCTTCCTGCTAGGACGGAGGCAGTTGCATCCGATTTAATCATCACATGTATTGTTCAGCTCTGTCATAGAGATGCATCAATCTTATTTGATCCAGGCCCCACTTATTCCTATGTGGAATCTTACTTTGCTCCATATTTGGGTGTATCCCGTGATTCTTTAATTTCTCCTGTCTATGTGTCCACACCTGTGGGAGATTCCCTTGTTGTTGACCGTGTGTACCGGTCGTGTTTAGTTGTTCTTAGTGGTTTTAAGACCAGAGCCGATCTATTTTTGCACATTATGGTAGATTTCGATGTTATTTTGGGGATGGACTGGTTGTCACCCTATCAAGTTATTCTTAATGGTCACGCCAATACCGTGACGCTAGCTATGCCAGGTTACCACGGTTAGAGTGGAGAGGTACTTTAGATTATGTTCCTAGCAGGGTTATCTCATTTCTAAAGGCTCAACGGATGGTTGACAAGGGATGTTATGCGTATCTAGCATATGTGATAGATGTCAGTGTTGATACTCCTACCATTGACTCGGTTTCGGTAGTGAGGGATTATCCAGATGTATTCTCGGCACATCTTCTGGGCATGCCGCCCGACATGGATATTGATTTTGGTATTGATTTGTTATCGGGCACTCAGCCCGTTTCTATTCCTCCATATTATATGGCCTCGCCATAGTTGAAGGAGTTAAAAGAGCAGTTACAGGAGTTGCTTGATAAGGGTTTCATTCGGCCTAGTGTATCACCTTGGGGTGCTCTGGTCTTGTTTTTAAAGAAGAAGGATGATTCTATGCATATGTGTATTGATTATCGCCAGCTGAACAAGGTTATAGAGAAGAACAGGTATCCATTGCCACATATTGATGACCTATTTGATCAGCTACAGGGTGCCAGAGTGTTCTCCAATATTGACTTGTGTTCAGGCTATCATCAGTTGAAGATTCAGGAGCCATATATCCTGAAGACTGCCTTTAGGACTCGGTATGGTCATTACGAGTTCCTTGTGATGTCGTTTGGGCTTACTAACGCCCCAGCATCATTCATGCACTTGATGGACAGTGTATTCCGGCCCTATCTTGACTCATTCGTCATTTTATTTATTGATGACATTCTGGTGTACTCCTGGAGCCGGGAGGATCATGAGCAGCACTTGAGGACCGTGCTTCAAACCTTGAGAGAAAAGAAGTTATATGCAAGATTTTCAAAGTGTGAATTCTGGCTTGATTCAGTGGTATTTTTGGGTCATGTAGTGTCGAGTGAGGGGATCAAGGTAGATTCAAATAAGATTCAAGCAATGCAGAGTTGGCCCAGACCGTCTTTAGCTACGGAGATCCAGAGTTTTCTTGGTTTGGCGGGGTATTACCGTCAATTTGTAGAGGGTTTCTCGTCTATTGCAGCACTTATGACCAGATTAACCCAGAAGGGTGCTCCATTCAGGTGGACTGAGGAGTGTGAGGAAAGCTTTCAAAAGCTCAAGACAGCTTTGACTATAGCCCTAGTATTGGTGTTGCCTACAGGGTTTGGGGTCTTATACTGTGTACTGTGATGCATCGCCTATCGGTCTCGGCGCGATGTTGATGCAGGATAGTAGGGTGATCGCCTACGCGTTTAGACAGCTGAAGGTGCATGAGAAGAACTATCATGTCCACGACCTTGAGCTAGCAGCTATTGTTCATGCCTTGAAGATTTGGCGGTACTATTTGTACTGTGTCCTTTGTGAGGTCTACACCAATCACCGGAGTCTACAACATCTATTCAAATAGAAGGATCTTAACTTGCAGCATCAGAGGTGGTTAGAGTTGCTTAAGGACTATAATATCACCATTCTATATCATCCCGGGATGGCCAACGTGGTGGTCGATGCCTTGAGTCGCAAGGCGGAGAGCTTGGGAAGTTTAGCATATTTACCGGTATCAGAGAGGCCATTAGCCTTGGATGTTCAGGCCTTGGCCAACCAATATATTAGATTGGATGTTTCTGAGCCAAGTCGAGTTTTGGCTTGTGTGGTTTCCCGATCTTCTCTTTATGATCATATCAGAGAGTGTTAGTATGACGACCCCAATCTGCTTGTCCTCAAGGACACGGTTCAGCACGACGATGCCAAGGAGGTCACTATTGGGGATGACAGTGTATTACGGATGCATGGCAGGCTATGTATGCCCAATGTAAATGTCTTGCGTGAGGTGATTCTCCAAGAGGCTCACAGTTCGCGGTACTCCATTCATCCGGGTGCCACCAAGATGTATCAGGACTTGAGGCAGCACTATTGGTGGAGGCAGATGAAGAAGGACATAGTGCAATATGTAGCTCAGTGCCTATATTGTCAGTAGGTGAAGTATGAACATCAGCGACCAGGTGGATTGCTTTAGAGGCTAGAGATTCTAGAGTGGAAATGGGAGCGGATCACTATGGATTTTGTTGTTGGGCTCCCACAGACTTGGAGGAAGTTCGATGCAGTATGGGATATTGTGGATAGGTTGACCAAGTCGGCTCATTTCATTCCGGTGGTGACTACTTATTCTTCAGAGCAGCTGGCTCAGGTCTATATTCACGAGATTGTCAGGCTTCATGGCGTGCCGGTATTTGTCATTTTTGAACGGGGTACACAATTTACATCGTGATTCTGGAGGGCCATACAACATGAGTTAGGAATGTGGGTGGAGTTGAGTACAACATTTCACCCTCGACGAACCGACAGTCCGAGCGCACTATTCAGATATTGTAGGATATGCTTCGTGCGTGTGTGATGGAGTTTGGGGGTTCTTGGGATCAGTTCATGCTGCCCGCAGTGTTTTCCTACAACAACGGTTACTAGTCGAGCATTCAGATGGCTCCGTATGAGGCTTTGTATGAGAGACAGTGTCGGTCTCCGGTGGGTTAGTTTAGGATGTTTTGGAGAAGGTTAAATTGATTCAAGATCGACTTCGCACAGCCCAATCTAGACAGAAGAGTTATGAGGATTGTAAGGTTTGCTACGTTGCATTCATGGTTGGGGGCGGGTCTTGCTTCGGGTTTTTCCCATGAAGGGCGTTATAAGGTTTGAAAAGAAGGGAAATCTGAGCCCTAGGTATATCGGGACATTTGGGATACTTGAGAGGATTGGAGAGGTGGCCTACAGGCTTGCTCTACCACCCAGTCTAGCTGCAGTTCATCTAGTATTCCATGTTTCTATACTCCAAAAGTATCATGGCGATCCGTCTCACGTGATGGATTTCAGCTCAGTCCAGTTGGACAGGGATTTGTCTTATGTTGAGGAGCCGGTGGCCATTTTGGACAGGGAGGTTCAAAAGTTGAGGTCGAAGAACATTACTTTAGTGAAGGTTCAGTGGAGGGGTCAGCCAGTCATGGAGGGGACTTGGGAGACCGAGCATGATATGCGTAGACGTTATCCTCATCTTTTCACCACTTCGGGTATGTCTCTATATTCGTTCGAGGACGAATGTTTGTTTTAAGAGGCGGAGGATGTAACAACCCAGCTGGTCATTTTGAGTATTTTAGCCCCTATCCCTTAAATTATGCTTCCTCTATGCTATATTATGGTTATGTAACTTTCAGAGGTGGTTGGTTTTGGTTTTGGGTGAGTTTTGGAGTGAAATGGGACACGTAGTCCCTAAGTTGGAGGTTTAGGTTGTAAAAGTTGACCGTAGTTTTACTTGTGTGAAGATGACTCCAGAATGGAGTTTTGAGAATTCCAATAGCTCTGTATGGTGATTTTGCTCTTAGGAGCGTGACAAGATATCGATTTGGAGGTCCGTAAGTCGTTTCGGCGTCAATTGGCAAAAGTTGGCAAAATGGGAGATTTTGGAAAGTTTGACCGAGTGTTGACTATATTCATATCGGGGTCGGATCCTGATTTCAGAAGTTGGAATAGGTCTGTAATGTCATTTATGACTTATGTGTAAAATTTTGTCTCAATCAGAGTTGTTTTGGTATGAATCGGCGTTGGTTTCAGAATTTGGAAGTTCATAGGCTTGAATTTAGGTTGCAATTCATAGAATTTATGTTGTTTGATGTGATTTTTGGCCTCGAGTAAGTCATTAGGTGTTTTGGAACTAGTTTCTATATTCGGATGGGGTCTCGGGGGCCCCGGGTGATATTCGGATCGAATCCGGAACAATTTGGACTTGTTGAATTTTGCTGAAGGTTGGCAGCGCGACCGACGCTCAACCGAGATACCCCGGTAAAGCAAGCCTTTACAATGCCTTCTACCCAACTCACCCATGAATAAAGAGAAGAATACATTTCATTAATTAGACAGTAAGAGGTCATGTGAATAACACTAGTTCATTTCCATTAGTTACGTCATTAACAAGTCTCTAAAACAGTACGTTGTACAATCATAGTTAAAGTGGAACAGATGATACCATTACAACATTTTTAGTTTAACATTGCCAAAAACAAATACAACCCACACTATATCTATGGAGCCTCTAATCGGAACAATAGAGTGCTATGACAGTGCCGACAACAAGGCCCCGACTATACCTCAAAATGCTATATACAAAGGATAAGAGATACAGGACCCCAAAATAAAGTGGGGCTCACCAAGTCAGCTGAGGAGAGGGTGTGCTGCTATCACTGATCAATACCATCTGCTATGGAACCACCTGCATCCATTAGAGATACAGCACCCCCGGCAAAAGGGACGTTAATACATATGGAATAGTACTAGTATGTAAAACTAAACACCCTCTTAATAGAACGAGTAACAATAAACGGAGAATAAAACATGAAATCAATAAGAGACTCAAACAATATCAAGGTGTCAAGTTAGGGGAAAGGTAAATTTCAAGTAAGTTTTAGTAATTTATGTTGGGATATCTTTAGCACCGATACACCACCATATTTTAGCACGGAGTCCGATCTCAGCCCGACCGGCTAAGCCGTCTCACCCCGAGACATACACTCATAATACCACCATGTGTGTAGCATGGCGTCCAATCTCAGCCGGATCGGCTAAGTCGTCTCACCACAATGCCGTGTGGGTCGATATCACGTCACATCTTGCTAGCAAAAATCTCATCCCATTTAAGAGGAAACATCTCAACACACCAATCTCATCCCATATAAGGGGAAGCAGTCTCATCAAATTAACACGGGGATTTACCCCTCAATCACTCCTGCACCGGCACGTGTAGTTTTGGGATTAGGTTGTTCCGACCTACCCTTCCTCGGTGGCTAAGCGATACTCCCAAGGCATTTATTATTAAAAGGATTTACCACTCATTTGTTATTTTTTTACATGTCATTCATTTTATTGGCACCATTGGCCATAACGCAATATTATTCTTGGCATGTTGGCCGCACTTTAATTCATGCTCACTATTCCACTTTCAAACATTATCACGGATTGTCAACAACAAACATTTCTATTCAAGACTTTAAGCACACATTTGAGCAATTTAGGATCTTAAGCACATGTGATTTCCTACATAATTTGATGTGATCACTTTCATTTGAGCTTAACATGAAGTCATAACATTTTAATACATACTCATACTTTGAACATGCTCCCGAAGAATAACATAATATGATAAGAATATTTCGGAACACATTTTGAACATAATCATATATATACATCTTCCAACACCAAACTTATTCAGAAAAGCCAATTCATAATGGACAACTCGGGACTTACAAGAACATTGTGGGAATTCAATTCTACGAGAGATGTTTAGCCAATATACCTCGCCTCGAGCTTTTTCAATTTTTACAATGTTTCAGAAATCTTATCCACTTCGATTTATTTAGAGATATAGAAAAATCAAACACAAATTAGGAAGGAGTTCATAGTTCCAGCTCACTTGAGCATTTTATCAAACACTAGGTGTGCATTAAGGTTTCAAGATCCTCCTTGGTGGATTCTTTCATCCCACTACCCAAAGTTTACCCAAATGAGCTCAACAATCTTCCCACTACCCTTGATGGTACATGAATGTATAATGAACAACTCCCATCCCCAAGAATTGCCTTACTTATTACCTATTTCGAATTAAATTCCAGAATTGATGGCTAGGGAGTAGAATCTTACCTCTAGGATGAAGACCTAATGAGTTCTTCTTATAAATGCTTCAACTTTGAGCAAGAATTGATGAATGATAAGCTTAGGAACTTCCCCTCTCACTCTATGACACTCCCTCTCTCTAGAAATATAAGTTTGAACCTTCTAAAATGATCCCTAAGACTGTTTTATAAGAATGGGGTCGGATTAAAAAATTAAAAAAAATGAAGCCCTAATGCAGATCTCTACAATCATCAACGTATAAGTCTACTTCGGCACCATGAAACCCCGGTTTTTAGGTAAAATTTTACGGGGCCTTACACACAAACCTTGCACAAATTTGTGCAAGGTTACAAATCGAGCCTAAAACCATTCTTTTGCCTTCTGAAATTTGCGAATCCAGTGATGCAATATCAAATCTCAGATTTCTCTCATGTGCTGTTAAATCCATGGCATGCATGGCGTTTCTTCATCATCACCGCTATTATTCTTTGTTCAGAGGTCAAACGTAGTGACCTCTAGACATTGAGGTTTTTTTCGATGGTTCTTTGCCTACAACGGACATTCTTCACTCAGGTAAACTTCTTCATCATTATTTCCTTTGTCTCCTTAGCTTTTTCCCAATTTTGCTTGCATCACCACTCCTCCGTCACTCTACACTACCCTGGTTTGAATTTGTTAAAACCCTAAGGTTCGAAGGTACTATAAATAGGAGCCTTAATGGCTCTTACCTAACAATTCCTAATAATATAAAAAATATCAATACACAATACAGTAGCATTTAGTGTTTTTCAATCGATGCCTAAGTTCTTAATTGATTTTTGATTTCTCTCTCTTTTTCCAGTTTTGAGTTTACTCACTAATCGAAGTTTAAGTCTTTGGCTCCCAAATGACTAAATAAAGTTTTTGTTTGGTTTGCTGCTTAAAGGAATGTCAGTACACATCGACCCTTCCTCTCTTTTAATTGTTTCAAGTTAAACTCATGTTCCTCTTATTATTCTTTGCTTTGTTTATAATGTATTAGTTTGATCATTATGCTTTGACATTGTGTGAAATCACTTTCCTCTAACAATCTAAAATTAGTTTAGTGCTCATCGACCACCTTTGCAAACTTAATGAATGCTTCTCTAAGTTGAGATATTCTAAGTGTTGTTGGACTTCTATAGTTGACTAAGAATTTCAATGATCTTTTGCACTTGTCCTGGCTTTAGATTTCATGATATATTTGCTAAAGCTTTCATGTCTGCTCTACTACTCTTGCCTTGATACTACATGTTGATCTATATCATGTATTTGAGTTACTTGTTCGATAAAACTAAGACTATGGTAATTATGGATACCTAAGGACAATTACAAGGTTGTCAATGTAATTAAAGTGTATCAGTTCAGTTGCCTTCTTTCTTCAAAAATATATTTTTTCTGTGATTCTGAGACTTCCTGAAATACCATTTAGAAGGTCTCCTGTTGACCTTCATGACTGTGTGATCATCTGTAAGTTTCACTGTATGAAAAGTATTTTGAAGTGAATCAACTAAGTTCTAATAAATTTATGTAGTTGGCCTTATATGTGTTCTGTCAGCCTAGCTTAAACCATGCCCTTGATTTTCCTTAAGAGCTTAGTATCTATTGTATTTGTGCATTATCTCTTGTTTATTCCATGCTGATGAAACTAGAACTTCATCATGTTCGGACTAATATACTCAACCTATTTAACTAGACTAGTTATCCTGCTATTAGAACCATGCCTACTTAATGTGAATATTCATTCCTTTGAAATCCTGCAATTAGCATGTTGATCTAATCCTATGCTATTTAATACTCCACCATGTCTTATAGTCTTTCAATCTTGTAAGAACATCTCATGTATGTGTCTGGGTGCCCTCTCTTAGAAATTCTGCCCTCATTCTTGTTTAAACAGAATTCTTGCCTTCTTGTGCTCTCATATCTTTCAGAATTGTGTCACCTTATAAAGAAGAAAGCTGCATCTTGTTATTCTAAAAAGGATTAACCACATAGCATAGGGATATAAGTCAACTGGTATCACTAAAAGAGTTTAAGGAAAACTTTTGATGTTTATATGCCTTGTTTGAATGCTACATTGTGTCTTTATGAGTATCTTAATTCCTAAAACGCATTGCATAAACTTTCACTATTCAGGATCAATTATGATGGGCATGTTAGTCTAGTTCCATGTTTAGTACTCAGTCATGTTGAATGATGTATTATTCGTTAGAATACAACATGTACATATTTGAATGCCACTCAATATGAATTCTATACTCATCCTTATCTTAAAGGAAACTGCTGCTTGCACATCATGTTTGTGATAGTATTCCCAGGCCATTGAAACCTACTAAGTTCCCTGAAGCTTACCCATAAACTTAGAAGAACCCCTTTTAAATGTCTATCTACCCTGTTTGAATGTAGGACTATAACAACCCGACCGTTCATTTTGAACTTTAAGCTTCCGTTTAGTGGTTCGAGGTCTTGAGTAGCTTCCTATTATGTATTATGACTTGCGTGAATGCTCAGATTTTATTTTTGGATGATTCGAAAAGAATTCAGATGAGGGATTCTCACTTTAGAAGCTTAAGTATTTATCGAGGTTTCAATTTTGTGAAAATGGCCCCGCAACGTGTTTTGATAGCTCCGATAGTTTTGTATCGTGATTTTGGACTTAGGCGTATGCCCAAAATCAATTTCAGAGGGTACTAGGTTGATTTGTGTTGTTTTGCCGAAAATTGGTAATTAAAAGGCTTAGAATTTTTATAAGTTTGACCGTAGATTGACTTAATAGCTATCGTGTTTGAATTTCTATTTCGGGACTCGAAATAAATCTGTTTTGTCATTTGGAACTTGTCCATAGTTTGGCATCATTCCGAGTTTATTTGATAGGAATCGGACGCGCGGTTGTGTTTTTAGAAGTTCTTGAGTTTTGATGTTGAATTCATGTGTTTTGAGGTCCAATTCGTGATTTCGGATGTTATCTTGATGATTTATTCGCGTGAGCGAGTTCGTGTTATGCTTTTAGACTTGTGTTTGTGTTTGGTTTGGAGCCCCGAGGGCCCGGGTGAGTTTCGTACGCATTTCGGAGTGTTTGGGAGAGTTTTACTGTTGTTGGTGGGAGATTGTATTTGCGATGTTTAGCTTAGTCTTCTAGGTTTGCATTTGCGAACCCTGTGTTCACATTTGTGAAGGTGGTCTAGGTTCAGCAATGATTGCATTTGCGATCATCTTGATCGCTTTTGCGAAGGTCCAAAGTTCGCATTTGTGAACAAGTCGTCGCATTTGTGATGACAGCAGTGATGGGAAGAGTTTTGCTTATGCGATAATTACTTCGCGTTTGCGAGGTTTGCATTTGCGAACCCCAGGTCACATTTGCGACACATGCGAGTGGACAAAAAGATGAGGGACGGGAGTTTTAGCCGCATTTTCATATTTTGGAACCCTAGACTCGATAGGAGGCGATTTTGAAGAGGGATTTTCACCTATATCAAAATCATGTGAATCAAAGTGAAAATTTGTGAAACTTTGTCAAGTTTTTGAAAAATAAGAATTTGAGTTTTGAGAGTCTATTTGGACTCGGATTTTGAAACTAATCACATATATAAACTCATGGGGTCATGGATAGTCGCAATCTACCATTGGACCCGGGTTTTGACCGGGCAAGCCCCGGGTTGACTTTTGTTGACTTTTGAGGAATTGTGTAAAGATCATAGATTTATTTATTGGAATTGATTCTCTTGTATTATTTGATGTTACTAAGTCGATATTGGTTTAGATTTGTGCCAAGCGGAGGTGAATTGTAAAGGAAAAGCTATTTTTGAGAATTGATTAAGAGCTTTTGAGGTAAGTATCTTGCCTATCATTATGTGGGGGAACTACCTAGTAGGGATTGGTTTGTTTGTACTATTTGAACTACATAAAAGACATGTACACGAAGTGACGAGTGTGTACACAGCTTATATGTGGAAATTTGACCGTTTAGACTCTTAGGTTTCTTATACACATTAAAATGAAGTCGCCTTAACATGATTACATCCTCCATTGCTAAATTTACCCTTACACGTCTTATTTGAGGTTGATTGTTACATGTTCTACCCTCGTTGCCAAATATACTCTTATATGACTTAATTGAAGTTGTTGCCTTTTTTATTGGCATGTTATCTTTCCCATAATCGCTTATCCTTAGTTGAAGTTCTTGTTATCTCTTACATGGTTGACTTATCCTTATCAAAATCATTGTTACATGTTATCTCTCTTATTGTTGAGTTATTTTTATTTGAAATCATTATTACATGTTATCTCGCCTATTGTTGAGTTACTCTTTTTTTACATCATTGTTACATACTATCTCTCTCATTGTTGAGTTATTCTTGTTTGAAACCATTATTACTAGTTATGTCTTTCTTTGTGAGCTCGTTTTTCCATTCTGTGTTTAGAAATTCTTGTGTTGATTTACTTGCCATACTCCCATGTTATTGTTATTGTTGTTGTTGTTGTTGTTGTACTTAGTGTTATTGAGCCGAGAGCTATGTGTGGTTGTGGCATTGGAATTGTTTTGAGGAAATGTTGTGGCATATTGTCACATGTGGTGTGAGTTGTTATATTGTGTTGTTATATTTTGGGCACATGTAATATTGTTGAGAGGATTGTCGGGGTGTTCGCACGTGAGTTGTCTGTGCTATTGTTATTATTGATATTTGCATATGTGGCGAGACAAGGCGGGCTATATATGTGTAGGTTTGCGTATGTGGCGAGACAAGGTGGGGATATTATTATGCGCGTGCGATAAGACAAGGCGGGCATTTACTTTATTGTTGCTCACGTGGTGAGACAAGGGGGCTATGTCGGGGATGATTTGTGATGACTTGTGATGACCTGGGGCATTGTTATTGATGATATTTGTGTAGTAGTGTGACTAGCTTGTGTGAGTCATGCATTTTATGTTTTGTTGTGTTGTTTCCTATTTGTCATTCGTTGTCTCTACTCTTACTTGTTCACTCGAGTTGTGATAGAACACTTGCACAAGTGTACACGTAATTAATCAATCATATCAGTTTAAGAAGATGAACCTTGATGTTTATTGATCGTTTACATGTATTCTCGTATACTTATACTTGCCTTCTATGTGAGAGTCTGGCACATGAGTTGTCCGTACGATTATGAGGTATTGTTATGTCTAGCACGTTAGTTGTCCGTGCGAATATGAGATATTGTCACTCTCTTAGCATGTCAGTAGTCCGTACAGATTTGAGGTACTAATGGTATTGACACGTGAGTTATCCGTGTAGCACGTGAGTTATCCGTGCGGTTATGAATTTTAATGTAGGCACAATATGTCAGGTGAATAGGGTTCATTACTTGGGACCCGCGAATTGTGGTTATGAGGTGTAGCACCTTGGAAAAATTCTTGTATAAACCTTGTGTGAAAGCGATAGTTTATTGGGTTGTTACCTGCTTTCCCTTACTTGGTTTTACCGGACTTTAACTGTATTCAGTTTACTCTACGACGTTATTACCTGATGTTCCTTGTTGCTAATTGTTGCTTTTAGTTTCTATTGCAAGTATTGTTTTGTTATTTTTACCATGCTTAGCTTTATATTGATATTGTTCCCTGTTAGTTTCACAATCATACTTGTACAGGTTATTAAGTCTAGTAGGTTTCTTGACTATCCCTCATCACTACTCCACCGAGGTTAGTCTTGATAATTATTGGGTACTGCTGTGGTGTACTCATGCTACGCTTTATGCACATTTTTGTGCAGATCCAGGTACTTCGGAGTTTGTTGATCATTACATAGCTGATTAGATATTGCTGTGGAGATTTCAAGGTATACCTGCCATCGCATTCACAAGCCTCAGAGTCACCTTTTGAAGTCTATCTTGTACTCTTTAATTCTATTCCAAAATAGTTGTACTTAGAGATTTTCTAGTAAACTCAGTAGAGTTTATGACTTGTACTACCGGTTTTGGGATATTGTATATCATGTTGGGATTATTGACTTTATATAGAAATTATGGTTTAAGTCTAATAGTTGTTTTGGTTAAATTCTGTCATTAATTCAGCAAGTGTTAGGCTTACCTAGTCTTAGAGACTAAGTTCTATCACGATATCCTATGGAGGGAAATCGGGGTCGTGACAAGTTGGTATCAGAGTTCTAGAATCATAGGTGCTACGAGTCATAAGCTAGTTTAGTAGAGTCTTGCGGATTGGTACGGAGACGTCTGTACTTATCTTCGAGAGGCTACGAAACTTATTGGGAAACTTCACTTCTTTCATTCCTATCATGCAAGTTTATTGATTTCGGAGTTTGAGCCATAGTCATTCTATTCTTTCACAAAGATGAGAACACGAGCTACAGTTACTGATGACGCTGCCACTAGAGCCGGTGTTGCTAGGGGATGGGGCAGAGGCAGAAGCCTAGGAGGACCACGTGCTATAGCTAGAGCACGTTCCAGAGTAGCAGTCGAGGAGCCACCAGTAGCTCCGATTAGGGGATAGGCACCGGAGGCGCCTGTTGCTACCCCGGGACTTTAAGAGACTCTAGCTTAGTTCCTGAGCATGTTTGGTACATTGGCTCGGGCGGGATTGATTCTAGTTGCACCAGCTAATTCACAAACCAGGGAGGAGCTCAGACTCCTGTCGCCTGTACTCCAGAGCAGCGAGTCCATATTGGTCAGGTTCCATGTGTCATGCCAGTACAACCTGTTTTTTCGGTTAAGCCTGAGGTCAGGCCAGGGGCATCTGAGGAGGAGCAGTTGAGACTTGAGAGATTTAAGAAGTATCTTCCTCCTACTTTTAGTGGCTTAGCTTCAGAGTATGAACACGGTTTTCTAGAGAAGTGTCATCGTACTCTCCATACCATGGGTATTGTGAAGACGAGCGAGGTTGCTTTTCCTACATTCAAGTTGTCGGGATCAGCGTATCAGTAATGGCAGGCTTACATTGAGGGTAGCCCACCCGATACAGCTTCACTTTCATGGACTTAGTTTACAGAGATGTTCTTGAGATATTTTGTTCCCCAGACCCTTCGGGATGCATGGCGTATGGAGTTCGAGCAGCTGTGCTAGGGTACTATGTCAGTGTTAGAGTACGATGTTTGATTCAGTGATTTCTCCAGGCATGCACCTGCTTTGATTTCTACAATTAGAGAGCGAGTCTACAGGTTCATTGAGGGGCTCAGTTATGGTATCCGATTCAGTATGGCTCGGGAGTTGGAGATAGATGTTCTGTTTCAGTAGGGGGTAGAGATCGCTCGGCGATTAGAGGGCATGTAGGGCCAGGAGAGAGAGGGCAGGGAGGCTAAGAGGCCCTGTGGACCGGGAGGATCTACTAATCCCTATTTTTTAGGAAGGATACATCATGGAGGTAGTTTGGTAGGTCAGCCGGTTTAGTTTGCACTTCAGGCTTCATGCGATGTTTTAGATACCCACGGGTCCCAGAGTACCTGTACCGGACAGCTTCCACAGCCATGTCAGTGGAGAGGTTGCTTTGAGTGTGGAGATACCAGCCATATGGTGAGAGATTGTCCCAGACTTCAGACAGATGTGTCATAGCGGGGTATTCAGGCTATGAGTTCTACTCTAGTTGCTGCTACACCTACACCACCAGCTAGGTCATGAGACTTGGGTGGACTTTCTGTTAGTTAAATACAATAAGTTTTGACGTGATTTCTGGGTGGTTTGGCCACGATTTATGATCTGGGTGTTCTACAGGTATGAGAAGTTTGTTTCGTGTTGTGGTTTTGGTTCTACGGGGTTGGTTGGTAGAGTGTCTTAGTTGATGAGTTGTTTATTTTACTAGTGATTTCGAGTTAAGGATGAGGACCTGTTGTTCTTGATGGATAGGTGTGTTTGTGCTAGGCTATGTGCCGCAGCGAGGTTATATTAAGGAAAGATTTGTGGTGGTTGTTGCGTGTGTCTTGCTTCTTCCTTGAGGATTGGATCTGCAGTATGGTATTAGTGGGGAGTTGTGCCTGGTTGGATTGTTTAACGGTCCTCTTATGTGTTTCGCTATTCATATTCAGTCATATTCGAGTTGTTCTTTGTCACGCCCCGAGCATGGGGGCGAGACCGGCACCTGGTGCCTTACCTATCCTTGCGTACCACATGCGACTAAGAGGCTCTGAATATGTAATGTCATACTCTGGCCATGGGCCACATTACAAGATAATGTGCCAAGCAAAATATAAAACTGAATAGAGACTAACACTAACTAAATGTCAACATAAAGCTGGGCCGGCAAGGCCGTCATAACCACTATAACTGACAAGCCAACAAAATATGTGTGCATGGCTTACAAGCCCAACATACTGTACTAACTGACAGGATATGTCTACAAGCCTCTACTGATAGATGTACTGTGATCGGAGCAGGGCCCCGACCTACCCATAACCTATCTACATATATACACAAGATGTACATAAAACTTCTAGATCCGGCAACTCCGAAGGATGGGGAGTTTACCGATAAAGCTGAACTCGGGCAATACCTACTGAAGAGGTCTACCCGTCTGTCTGTCTGAACCTGCACGCATGAAATGCAGCGTTTCCAGAAAGGGACGTCAGTACGAAATAATGTACCGAGTATGTAAGGCAGTATACAGAAAGCTGAAACTGAACTGATAATCTAAACATATGCTTACCTACTGATACTGACTCAATTCTCTCAATATAATAAGTAAAATAGATGTCTGGCCCTATAAGGCTCGATATATATATATAACTTCTCTGCCGTAGTAGGCTCGCTCGTAGGCGCTCGGCCATACTAGGCTCTATATCTCAACCAACTGGGCTCGTTCATAAGAGCTCGGCCATAGTAGGCTCGGTATATAACTTACCATCTGATCAAAGTTTGCCCAGTAGGGGCCTGCCCATCGATTATAGCTCGATGGTAATGAAAATACTGTAATACTGTCCTCCTAACTAACTTTCTAACTAACCACTCTAATAAGTTAGCTAACGCTCCTCTTAACCACCTTAGCTAACTATGGTTAGTAATCCTACTTACCTCAACAGAATCCATATATATTTTATGACGGTTAGATGTAGAATTGGAATAGATGTGTTAATGTATCATGATGAAGCTAGTTCTTCATGTTGCTAATCACAATCTCGGTATTATAAGCCATGTCTTATTATATAATAACGTTTTGCTATATTGTTATTACAGTGTGGAAGATATATAAAAATCTAATTTGTACACATAATATGTATTACACACTTATTGAAGAAATGCAATGTAATTCAAACAAATTCTAGCGACCACAAAACACAATTGATTTGATAAGATAATAAACATACCTATTGTAATAGACCAAGCAATGCCTGCTTATTCCTTATAGTTTCTTTGAATGATGTACAATTCAAGGAGACACAAGCTATATATCAGGTAAAAATATTGACTAGTATTTAGCATTAGTTTTTGCCATATAGATTGGTTTGAAATTTGAGTTGTTCTATATAGACTCTCAGCTCTCTTTTCTGGAAAAAGGAAATACTCAAATGAATATGAAATCCTGATAAAGAGAATATTGTAACTTACAAAACTAGAAAAATATACGTAAATTCCAGGATATGGATTTTTCTTTATGTTTCGTTATCAAACTCGTGTAATTACGGGATCATTCCAAAATGAAAGAAGGACTTAGCCTTAACATACCTGGAGTAGGGAAAAATCTGTATAATATTCTTGGAAAAGATTACATCGTACTCCTTTAGAACCGCAAAATTTTACGTTGCTATGGTTCTAACAATTCTCGTTGGAATTGTTTGGTTGCAAGAATTATTTTGAAATCTTGCTGGATGGAGTTTGAACGTAATGTTTATGAAACCAAATTCTGGTTTGAAATGTGTTGTATTGGATTTTTAGGAAGAAAACCAAATCTTGTAATGTTATGAAACTAAGTTTTATAAGGTCTTACACTTACTTACACGTAGGTGTCTTGTAACTTTAAATGGACACTAAGCCACTATGACTAAGTGTCATAGGCCATAGTAGTGGCTTGCTTCCACGTGGAGGTGGGGGTGGAAATTATTAAATCTTTATCCACTTATTAGGTGATTAGGTAATGTTCCGTTACCCGGTAATTAACCAATTACCCGCATAATTAAGAATTGTCTCACATTACTTAAAATTCTACTCATTTTTAATATAATTTATACATCATACTACCATGGTCATATGGTACCCTGTATGGTACTAGTCCATAAATATCGGGTATTATCGCTCGACCCGTATTTTATCCCAAATCGGCAACCTTCAACGAAACTCATTTTCTTCTATTTGCTTACCTTCTCTCTTTCACGAATTTACTCATCATGTATTTGAAATAGCATAATACTTATAATCTCAAGAAAATCTCATCCCCGAATCTATGTTAATTAACTGAAGACGAAACTTTAACGTACGAAAAATGCGAGATGTAACATCCTTCCCCCCTTAGAAGCATTCATCCTCGAATGTATACTCTTAGATAATTTGGGAAACTTTTTGCCAGAGTCTCCTCCGCACACTAGACTAAAACCACCCTGC
The DNA here is from genome assembly GCF_000715075.1 of Nicotiana tabacum. Taxonomy (NCBI): domain Eukaryota; kingdom Viridiplantae; phylum Streptophyta; class Magnoliopsida; order Solanales; family Solanaceae; genus Nicotiana; species Nicotiana tabacum. The sequence goes on along the minus strand of NC_134081.1, from coordinate 58,330,320 downwards.
GCACAACCAGAAAGCATACTATACATGCCACACTTGGTCCCACATAGTTGTCCATTATAAATTCGGAACATAAAAAACAAGAGCTTACCCGAGGACCTACTGGCCTGAATAGGGTTGTACTGAGGTATCCCATCTTGAGTCATATCTTCGGTTTGAAATAGGTGGGGGTATTTAGACTTTATTTCTTCCTCCGCTTCCCATGTCATCTTTTCCACATTCTTGCTTCTCCATAAGACCCTCACGGAGGCTACCTCCTTATTCCGTAGCTTGCGGATTGTTCGGTCTAGGAAGGCAACCGAAATTTCCTTGTATGACTAGCCCTCTGTTCCGTGGGCACCACTCGGGTAGGATCGCCAATGCACTTTCGTAATATAGATACGTAAAAAGCCGGATGGATAGACTCTAATTCCGAGGGCAATTCTAACTCATAAGCTACTTGGCCCACTCTTCGAATGATCCTATAAGGCCCAATATACTGTGGGCTAAGCTTGCCTTTATTGCCAAACCTCATTACACCCTTCATAGGTGACACCTCTAAGAATATCAAATCATTAACCCCGATCTCTAAATCTCGTCGCCGTACATTAGAATATGACTTCTGACGACTCTGAGCCGTCACCAGTCACTCCCGGATGAGTTTTACTTTTTCTATGGCATGCTGAACCAGGTTTGGCCCATGTAATCCATATTCTCCAACATCAAACCACCCTATAGGAGATCTGCACTTACGCCCATACAAAGCCTCGTACGGAGCCATCTGGATACTGGAGTGGTAATTATTATTATATGCAAACTCGATAAGAGGTAGATGTTCATCCCAACTTCTTTTAAAATCCACTACACATGCTCGTAACATATCCTCGAGCATCTGAATTGTGTGCTCGGCTTGTCCATCAGTCTGCAGATGAAAAGTTGTGCTGAGATTCACCTGAGTCCCTAGACCCTTCTGAAATGACCTCTAAAAATGTGCTGTAAACTGGCCCCCGCGGTTAGATATAATAGATATTGGTGCTCTGTGTAGTTGCACTATCTCCTTAATATATAATTTTGCATAATCTTCTACTGTATATATAGATCTGACCGATAGGAAATGAGCTGATTTCGTGAGCCTATCGACTATCACCCATATGGAATCGAACTTACGATGAGAACGAGGTAAACCCATGATAATGTCCATATTTATCGCCTCCCATTTCCATGTCGGGATCTCTATAGTCTGCATTAGCCCTCCGGGCTTCTGGTGCCCTATCTTTACCTGCTGGCAACTAGGACACTGACATACTCAGCAATGTTCTTCTTCATATCGTTCCACCAAAACGTCATGATACATCTTCGTCGACCCAGGGTGAATAGAGTACCACGAATAATGTGCCTCTGACATAATCCTGTCTCTAGCCCTGCTACATCCGGAACACACAAAAGACCCATGTATCTGAGAACCCCATCTCCCTTGAGTTCTAACAACGACTTTTTCTACTACGGAACTCGCTCTCTCAACTCGACCAACTCTGGGTCCTCGTACTGCTTCTCCTTTACTTCAGCTATGAGAGATGATTTTGCAATATTTTGGAGTACAACTCCACCACTGCCAAATTTTACTAACCGAACCCCCAAACAAGCCAATTGATGAATCTCTCTAGTTAATTGTTTTTTTTCGGTCTCTACATGTGCTAAGCTACCCATAGATCGGCGACTTAAGGCATCTACTACCACATTAGCTTTCCTTGGGTTGTAGAGAATGTTAACATCGTAATCTTTTAATAACTCAAGCCATTGCCTCTGTCGCAAATTCAACTCTTTTTGCTTGAAGATATATTGCAGGCTCTTGTGATTTGTAAATATATCAACATGAACACCATATAAATAATGCCGCCATATCTTAAGCGCATGGACAACCGCAGCTAACTCGAGATCGTGGGTTGGATAATTCCTCTCGTGCTTCCTTAACTGCCTTGAAACATACGCAATTACCTTCCCATGTTGTATCAGGACACACCCTAACTCGACACCTGAGGCATCTTAATACATAGCATAACCATCTGGACCCTCTGGAAGTGCTAGAATTGGCAGTGAGGTCAACCTGTTCTTAAGCTCTTGAAAACTCTGCTAGCAAGCCTCTGTCCAATGAAACTTAGTCGCTTTCTTCGTCAACTTCCTTAATGGTGCTGAAAGAGAATAAAAACCCTCTATGAACCTCCAGTAGTATCCTGCTAAGCCTAGAAAGCTACGAGTCTCTGTCGGAGTGGTAGGTCTAGGCCAGGATTTCACAGCCTCAATCTTCTGAGTGTCTACCTTTATACCTCTATCGGATACAATGTGCCCCAAGAATGCTACAGACTTCAACCAGAACTCACATTTAGAAAACTTAGCATACAATTTATTATCACGGAGGGTTTGGAGTACCACTCGTAGGTGGTCCACATACTCATCCTCTGAACGTGAATAAGCCAGAATATCATCAATGACGATTATAACGAACATATCGAAATATGGCTGGAATAGGCTATTCATCAAGTCAATAAATATGGTAGGTGCGTTCGTCAACCCGAAGGACATGACAAGGAACTCGAAGTGGCCATATCGGGTCCTGAAGGCTGTCTTGGGAATATCATTCTCTCGAACTCTGACTTGGTGGTATCCCGACCTCAAATCTATCTTTGAAAAGCATCTAGCCCCCTGCAACTGATCAAACAGGTCATCGATCCTTGGAAGTGGATACTTATTCTTGATAGTTACCTTGTTCAGCTGCCTATAATCGACACACATCCTCAGCGAGCTGTCTTTCTTCCGCACAAACAGTACCGGTGCACCCCAAGGTGAAGTACTGGGCCTGATGAAACTTTTCTCCAGCAAATCTTTTAACTGCTCCTTCAACTCCTTCAGTTCGGCAGGTGCCATTCTATATGGAAGGATGGATATTGGTTGAGTTCCCGTAACCAAATCGATGCCAAAATCAATCTCTCGCTCTGGGGAATACCTAGAAGTATATCGAAAAAAAAACATCGGGAAGCTCATTAACCATAGGGATAGATTGAATGGTTGGTGACTCTACTTCCACAGTCTCTACCCCAACTAAGTGATTACCATAATCTTTTCTGATCATCCTCCTTGCCTTAAGATAGGAAATAAATCTACCTCTCGGTCATGCCGTATTACCTTTCTATTCCAAAAACAGGCCCTCCTGGAATTTAGAATCGAACCACCTTTGATCCTCAATCAACGTTAGCATAACAAGAAGCCAACCAATCCATACCCATTATAACATCAAATTCTACCCAACCAAACGCCACGTACCTTATCCTTATTTGTTATCAAACTTATCACGGGCCATTACGAGCATATCTATATATATACGTAACAATATTAGGACTTAACTCACAGTACTCCTTCAAGAAAAAAGTTTATATGGATACATAAGGGCCGACAAGGCTGTAGATATGTCATACCAAAAAATATATACAGGATACTATCTGCAAAACCTCTAAGAAAACATAACCATAATATATACAAGTCGGGACATGGCCCCCTACATCCTCCTAAAACAACCTAACATATTCATAACCCTGACTTGGTAATACTCCAAGAGGAGGTGGAGCTCACCAACCAAAAGCTGACATCTGGAAGAAGTCTACAGTAGAGGGTCCTTGCCTCGTCCTATGTGAGAGCCTCGATCAGACACGCTTCGAAGAAGAATCTCAATATCCTTATCAGTTACCTTCATCCTCTTAGCCCGACTACTATCCTCTTCCTCTACATATCCCATAACATACACAGCTGAACCTTGATTGACGGACTCCCAAGACTGTGGACTATCTGGAACCTCAGAAGAGCTGGTATCCGCAAATACCCTGACATAGTTTTGAGCCTGAGGGGAACCCGGTTATACCAATCCGTGCACCACTCCCCTTATACCCTGATCAACGGGCTGTGATAATAAAACCAAGGGCCTTGGTGAGGTCGGAACTCCTCTCACCCCAACTGCTGCCGGAGTGGTCAAATCAGCTCGAACGAATGACTCATATGGATCCTCGGATGGATCCTCCTCAATAGAGCCCATGATCTCCGATGGGTCTGACTCCATAGTGTAACTTATATCTCCTTCTAATACTTTTATAGCCTTCTGACCTGTGCTAGCGGCCTGCGTCTATTATCTAGTAGTAATAGGCATCACTAAAAAAACATAAATAAGGAAAAGATTAGGAGTAGATACTTATGACTCAGTTCTATCGCACAATCTGGATTAGAAAGAAAAGTAACCATCCTAAATATCCTGTAGCCTCCTGTTTATAAGTGTGGTGCATAACACACCCATAAACAAGACTCTACGAGACATAGCTTGTAGACTCCCTAGGACAGAACTGCTCTGATACTACTTTTTTCACGCCCCGAGCCTGGGGGCGAGACCGGCACCCGGTGCCTTACCTATCCTTGCATACCACATGCGACTAAGAGGCTCTGAATATGTAATGTCATACTCTGGCCATGGGCCACATTACAAGATATTTTGCGAAGCAAAATATAAAACTGAATAGAGACTAACGCTGACTAAATGTCAACATAAAGCTGGGCCGGCAAGGCCGTCATAACCACTATAACTAACAAGCCAATAGAATATACGTGCAGAGCCTACAAGCCCAACATACTGCACTAACTGAAATGATATGTCTACAAACATCTACTGATAGATGTACTATGATCGGAACAGGGCCCCGACCTACCCATAACCTATCTATATATATACATAAGATGTACACAAAACTTCTAGACCCTGTAACTCCGAAGGATGGGGAGCTTTCCGATAAAGCTGAACTCGGGCAACACCTAGTGAGGAAGTCTACCCGTCTATCTGTCTGAACCTGCACGCATGAAATGCAACATCCCCAGAAAGGGACGTCAGTACGAAATAATGTATCGAGTATGTAAGGCAGTATACAGAATGTTGAAACTAAACCAATAATCTAAACATAGGCTTACCTGCTGATACTGACTCAATTCTCTCAATATAATAAGTAAAATAGTTGTCTGGCCCTATAAGGCTTGGTATATATATATAACTGCTCTGCCGTAGTAGGCTCGCTCATAGGTACTCGGCCATACTAGGCTCTGTATCTCAACCAACTGGGCTCGCTCATAGGCGCTCGGCCGCAGTAGGCTTGGTATATAACTTACCATCTGATCAGAGGTTGCCCAATAAGGGCCTGCCCATCGATTATAGCTCGATGGTAATGAAAATACTGTAATACTGTCCTCCTAACTAACTTTCTAAATAACCACTCTAATAAGTTAGCTAACGCTCCTCTTAACCACCTTAGCTAATTATGGTTAGTAATCCTACTTATCTCAACAGAATCCATATATATTTTATGACTGTTAGATGTAGAATTGGAATAGATGTGTTAATGTATCATGATGAAGCTAGTTCTTCATCTTGCTAGTCACAATCTCGGTATTATAAGCCATGTCTTATTATATAATAACGTTTTGCTATATTGTTATTACAGTGTGGAAGATATATAAAAATCTAATTTGTACACGTAATATGTATTGCACACTTATTAAGGAAATGCAATGTAATTCAAACGAATTCTAGTGGCCACAAAACACAATTGATTTGATAAGATAATAAACATACCAAATGTAATAGACCAAGCAATACCTGCTTATTCCTTATAGTTTCTTTGAATGACGTATAATTCATGGAGACACAAGCTAAATATTAGGTAAAAATATTGACTAGTATTTAGCATTAGTTTTTTGCCATATAGATTGGTTTGAAATTTGAGTTGTTCTATATAGGCTCTATGCTCTCTTGACTGAAAAAAGAAAATACTCAAATGAATATGAAGTCCCGATAAAGAGAATATTATAACTTACAAAACTAGAAAAATATACGTAAATTTTGGGATATGGATTTTTCTTTATGCTTCGTTATCAAACTCGTGTAATTACGGGATCATGTCAAAATGAAAGAAGGGCTTAGCCTTAACATACCTGGAGTAGGAAAAAATTCGTATAATATTCTTGGAAAAGATTGCACCGTACTCCTTTAGAACCGCAAAATATTACGTTGCTATGGTTCTAACAATTCTCGTTGGAATTGTTTGGTTGCAAGAATTTTATTAAAATCTTGTTGGATGGAGTTTGAACATAATGTTTATGAAACCAAATTCTGGTTTGAAATGTGTTGAATAGGAATTTTAGGAAGAAAACCAAATCTTGTAATGTTATAAAACTAAGTTTTATAAGGTCTTACACTTACTTACACGTAAGTGTCTTGTAACTTTAAATGGACACTAAGCCACTATGACTAAGTGTCATAGGACATAGTAGTGGCTTGCTGCCACGTGGAGGTGGGGGTGGGAATTATTAAATCTTTATCCATTTATTAGGTGATTAGGTAATGTCCCGTTATCCGGTAATTAACCAATTACCCGCATAATTAAGAATTGTCTCACATTACTTAAAATTCTACTCATTTTTAATATACTTTATACATCATACTACCATGGTCATATGGTACCTTGTATGGTACTAGTCCATAAATATCGGGTATTATCACTCGACCCGTATTTTATCCCAAATCGGCAACCTTCAACGAAACTCATTTTCTTCTATTTGCTTACCTTCTCTCCTTCAAGAATTTACTCATCATGTATTTGAAATAGCATAATGCTTATAATCTCAAGAAAATCTCATCCCCGAGTCTACGTTGATTAACTGAAGACGAAACATTAACGTACGAAAAATGCAAGATGTAACATTCTTGTTGGGTTTGGATTGCGATGTATGTGCCCAGGTGGCGTTTGAGGTGGCTTGTTGATTGGATAAGTAGTTATGAGTTTCACACATTTCTTGCATTATTTTCAACATTGTGAAGGTTTGGAACAAGGTTATAGTCGTTATGATTCTGTTTGCCGGTACCGAGTTTGGTAATGGGTGGCTATTGCGGTCAGAGTTGTTGCTATGGGCATGTGGATGATGTGTTATGTCATGTGGTTATACCTTGTGGGTGTATGCATGAGCCATTGTAGCTAGTTAATGGTTTTATAGTGTGTTTGTATGATAATAGGGCCCTTGGTAGATGTGGAGATTTAATTCTAAGGCTTATCAGCATGAGTGAAAGGAATAATGTGCGATTGGGATGGTGTTGTCAGGCTTGTTTAGATTGAGGTGACGTAGGATCACCCGTATTTATGTGCATGGTGAGTTTATATAGTGATTTGATGGCTTTGGAAAGACTCTTGGCACGTTCGAGGACGAACGTTTGTTTAAGAGCAGGAGAATGTAACGACTCGACCTGTCGTTTTGAGCTTTACGGCTCTGTTCAGTGGTTGAGGTCTTAAGTAGCTTTCTATTGTGTATTATGACTTGTGTGCATGCTCAGATTTGATTTTCGGATGATTCGGAGTGAATTCGGATGAGTGATTCTCACTTTAGAAGCTTAAGTGAAAAATGTTGACCGAAGTTTGACTTTTATGAAAACGACCCCGTAGTGGTGTTTTGATGGTTCTGATAGGTTCGTATCGTGATTTTGGACTTGGGCGTATGTCCGAAATCGATTTCAGAGGTCCATAGGTTGATTTGTGTTGTTTTGCCGAAAATTGGCAATTAAAAGTCTTAGAATCTTTATAAGTTTGACCGTAGGTTGACTTTATAGCTATCGTGTTTGGATTTCTATTTCAGGACTCGAAATAAGTCCATTTTTTCATGTGGAACTTGACCACAACGTTTGGCGTCATTCCGAGTTGATTTGATAGGAATCGGACGTGCGGTTGTATTTATAGAAGTTCTTGAGTTTCATATTGAATTCATGTGTTTTGAGGTCTGATTCGTGATTTTGGATGTTACCTTGTTGATTTGATCGCGTGAGCGAGTTTGTGTTATGTTTTTAGACTTGTGTTGGTGTTTGGTTTGGAGCCCCAAGGGTTCGGGTGAATTTTGTACATGTTTCGGAGTGTTTGGGAGAGTTTTAATGTTGCTGGTATGAATAGGTGTTGCAGGCCTCGCAAATGCGAGGTGGGATATCGCATTTGCGATGTTTGGCTTAGTTTGCTAGATTCACATTGCGCATTTGCGAAGGTGGTCTGGGTTCAGCAGTGATCGCATTTGCGATCATCTTGATTGCTTTTGCGAAGGTCCAATGTTCGCATTTGCGAACTAGTCGTCGCATTTGCGATGACAGTAGGGATGGGAAGAGTTTCGCTTTTGTGATAATTACTTCGTGTTTGCGGGGTTCGCATTTGCAAACCCAAGTTCGCTTTTGCGACACCTGTGATTGGACAAAAAGCCGAGGGACGGGAGTTTAACCTCTTTTTCATATTTTGGAACCGTAGACTCGGTAGGAAACGATTTTGAAGAGGGATTTTCATCTACAATCTCTGGGAAAGAGATTCTAATCTATTTCTAATCATATTCCATCAATATATCTTAGATTTTAATATCAAATTCATGTGGATAAAAGTTAAAATTTGTGAAACTTTGTCGTGTTTTTGAAAAATAAGAATTTGAGTTTTGAAAGCCGATTTGGATTCGGATTTTGAAACTAATCACATATATGAACCCGTGGGGTTATGGATAGTCGGAATCTGCCATTGGACCCAGGCTTTGACCGGGCGGGTCCTGGGTTGATTTTTGTTGACTTTTGAGGAATTTTGTAAAGATCATAGATTTATTTATTAGAATTGATTTCCCTTGCATTATTTGATATTACTAAGTCAATTTTGGTTAGATTTGTGCCTAGCGGACGTGAATTGTAAAGGAAAAGCTATTTTTGAGAATTGATTGAGGTCTTTTGAGGTAAGAATCTTGCCTAACGTTGTGTGGGGGAACTACGCCGTAGGGATTGGTTTGTTTGTATTACTTGAAATATGTGAAAGACGTGTACACGAGGTGACGAGTGTGTACACGGCTTATATGTGGAAATTTGACCATTTAGACTCTTAGGTTTCTTATACACATTAAAATGAAGTTGCCCTAACACGATTACATCCTCCATTGCTAAATTTACCCTTACATGTCTTATTTGATTTTGATTGGTTCATGTTCTACCCCCGTTGCCAAATATACTCTTACATGCCTTAACTGACGTTGTTGCCTCTTTTATTGCCAAGTTATCTCTTCCGTAATTGCTTATCCTTAGTTGAAGTTATTGTTATCTCTTCCATGGTTGACTTATCCTTATCAGAATCATTGTTACATGTTATCTCTCTTATTGTTTGAGTTATTCTTATTCGAAATCTTTGTTACATGTTATCTCTCCTATTGTTGAGTTACTCTTATTTTACATCGTTGTTACACACTATCTCTCTCATTGTTGAGTTATTCTTGTTTGAAACCAATATTACTTGTTATGTCTTTCATTGTGAGCTCGTTCTTCCATTCTTTGTGTTTAGAAATTCTTGTGTTGATTTACTTGACATACTCCTGTGTTAGTGTTGTTGTTGTTGTTGTGCTTACTGTTTTTGAGCCGAGAGCTATGTGTGGTTGTGGTATTGGAATCGTTTTGAGGAAATGATGTGGTATATGGGCACATGTGGTGCGAGTTGTTATATTGTGTTGTTATGTTTTTGGCACACGTGATATTGTTGAGAGGATTGTCGGGGTGTTTGCACGTGAGTTATTCGTGCTATTGTTATTATTGATATTTGCACATGCAGTGCTACAAGGCGGGCTATATATATGTATGGGTTTGCCCATGTGGCGAGACAAGGCGGGAATATTATTATGCACGTGCGGCGAGACAAGGCGGGCATTACTTTATTATTGCGCATGTGGCGAGACAAGGGGGTATTTCGGGGATGATTTGTGATGACTTGTGATGGCCTAGGGGCATTGCTATTGATGATATTTGTGTAGCGGTGTGCCTACCTTGTGTGAGTCATGCATTTTACATTTTGTTGTGTTGTTTCCTATGTGTCGTTCGTTGTCTTTGCTCTTACTTGTTGACTCGAGTTGTAATAGAACACTTGCACAAGCGTACATGTAATTATTCACTCATATTGGTTTAAGAAGATGAACCCTGGTGTTTATTGATCATTTACATGTATTCTCATATGCTTTACTTCTGTGTGAGAGTTGTACAATTTGCACGTGAGTTGTCTGTGCAGTTATGAGGTATTGTTATTGCTAGCACATGAGTTGTCCGTGCAAATCTGAGGTACTAATGGTATTGACATGTGAGTTGTCCATGTAGCACGTGAGTTGTCCGTGTGGTTGTGAATTTTAATATGGGTACAAGATGCCAAGTGATTAGGGTTTCGTGACTTGGGCCCTGCGAATTGTGGTTATGAGGTGTAGCACCTCGAGAAAATTCTTGTATAAACCTTGTGTTAATGCGGTTGTTTATTGGGTTGTTATTTATTTTCCCTTACTTGGTTTAACCGGACTTTAACTATATTCAGCTTACCCTATGGCGTTATTACTTGATGTTCCTTGTTGCTAATTGTTGCTTTAGTTTCTATTGCAAGTATTATTTTGTTATTTTTACCATGCTTAGATTTATATTGATATTGTTCCCTGTTAGTTTCACAATCTTACTTGTACAGATTATTAAGTCTAGTATGTGTCTTGACTGTCCCTCGTCACTAGTCCACCGAGGTTAGTCTTGATACTTACTAGGTAGCACTGTGGTGTACTCATGCTATGCCTTTTGCACAGTTTTGTGCATATCTAGGTACTTCGGAGTTTGTTGATCATTAGATAGCTGATCGGATATTGCTGTGGAAACTTCAAGGTATACATGCCGTCGCGTTCGCATGCCTCAGAGTCACCTTCTGAGGACTATCTTGTATTGTTTAATTCTATTCCGAAATAGTTGGACTTAGAGATTATCTAGTGAACTCGGTAGAGCTTATGACTTGTACTACCGGTTTTGGGATGTTGTATATCCTGTTGGGATTGTTGACTTTACATAAAATTATATGGTTCAGGTTTAATAGTTGTTTTGGTTAAATTCTGTGGAGGGAAATCGGGGTTGTGACAAGTTGGTATAAGAGCTCTAGGTTCATAGATACTACGAGTCATAAGCAAGTTTAGTAGAGTCTTGCGGATCGGTATGGAGAAGTTTGTACTTATCTTTGAGAGGCTACGAAACTATTAGGAAACATCACTTCCTTCATTCCTATCGTGCGAGTTTATTGATTTCAGAGTTTGATCCTTTGTCATTTTATTCTCTCACATATGGTGAGAACACGAGTTGTAGTTACTGATGACGCTGCCCCTAGAGCCGGTGTTTCTAGGGGCCGAGGAAGAGGCAGAGGCAGAGGTCGAGGAGCAACACGTGCTACAGCTAGAGCACCTGCAATAGCAGCAACTGAGGAGCCACCAGTAGCTACGATTGGGGGACATGCATCGGAGGCGCCAATTGCTATCCCGGGACTTCAGGACACTCTAGCGTAGTTCCTAAGCATGTTTGGTACATTGGCTCCGGTGGTTGATTCCGGTTGCACAAGCTACATCACAGACCGAGGAGGAGCTCAAACTCCCTCCACCCCTCCAGAGCAGCGAGTCCACATTGGTCATGTTCCAAGTGTTATCCCAGAACAGCATGTTATTCCGATTCTGCCTGAGGTCTGGCCAGGGGCATCTGAGGAGGAGCAGCTGAGACTTGAGAAATTCAAAAAGTATCGCCCTCCTACTTTTAGTGGCTTATCATCAAAGGATACACACAGTTTTAGAAACATTTCATCATACTGTACACACTATAGTTATTACGGAGACGAGCGATGTTGTTTTTACTACATTCCGGCTATCGGGAGAAGCGCATCAGTGGTGGAGAGCTTACAAGGAGGGTAGCCCAGCCGATACAACTTCAATATCATGGACTCAGTTTTTAGAGATGTTCTTGAAAGAGTTTGTTCCCCAAACCCTTTGGGATGCATGGCGTGCAGAGTTCGAGCAGCAGCACTAGGGTACTATGTCAGTGTCACAGTATGCTCTTAGATTGAATGATTTGTCCGGGCATACACCTGCTTTGGTTTCTAAAGTTAGAGAGCGAGTTTGCGGGTTCATTGAGCGGCTCGTTATGGTATTCGATTCAGCATGGCTCAGGAGTTGGAGATGGATGTTCCGTTTCAGTAGAGGGTAGAGATTGTTCACCGATTAGAGGGCATACAGGGCCAGGAGAGAGAGGGTAGGGAGGCTAAGAGGCCCCGTGGACCGGAAGGATCTACTAATCCCTATTTTGGAGGCACGGTACGTCATGGTAGAGATTTTGTGGGTTAGCTAGTTTTGTTTGCACTTCAGGCGTCATGCGGTGTTTCAAATATCCATGGCTCCTAGAGTACCTGTACCGGATAGCTTCCACAGCCACGTCAGCGGAGAGGTTGCTTTGAGAGTGAAGATACCAGCCACATGGTGAGAGATTATCCCAGACTCTGGACAGATGTGTCATAGCATGGTATTCCTGCTATGAGTTCTATTCTAGTTGCTGATATACCTGTATTGCCAGCTAGGGGTGGAGGTCAGGCTGGTTGAGGTCGCCCTAGAGGGGGAGGCCAGGCCCATTATTACACTCTTCCTGGTTGGGCAGAGGCCGATGCACTAGATGATGTCCTTACATGTATGGTTTTAGTTGAGTATAGAGGTACATTTGTGATACTTCGATCATCTCCCATTTATTGGTAAGATTCATCCTACCTTACTTCAGATATGGTTATGTTTTGTGATTTTTGTACTCTGTTCATGTGTTCATGCCAGTTGAGAATTTTATTGTGATATCTTATGTCTATCATTCTGGTTTGTTTCCTATTGTAGGTCATGAGACTTGGGTGGACTTTTTGTTAGTTAAATACAATAGGTTTTAATGTGATTTCTAGGTGGTTTGGCCACGATTTATGATCTGGGTGTTCTACAGGTATGAGAAGTTTGTTTCGTATTGTGGTTTTGGTTCTACGGGGTTAGTTGGTAGAATGTCTTAATTGATGAGTTGTTTATTTTACTTGTGATTCAGAGTTAAGGATGGGGACCTGGTGTTCTTTATTGATAGGTGTGCTTGTGCTGGATTATGTGCCGCAATGAGGTCATATTAATGTACGATTTGTGGTAGTTCTTGCATGTATCTTGCTTATTCCTTGAGGATTGGATCCGTAGTATGTTATTGGTGGGGAGTTATGCATGTTTGTCTTGTTTGGCGGTCCTCTTATGTGTTCCTCTTTTCATATTCAGTCATATTAGAGTTTTGCTTGTTGGGTTTGGATTGCGTTATATGTGCTCAGATGGCATTTGAGGTGGCTTGTTGACCGGATGAGTGCATATGAGTTTCGTATGTTTCTTGCATTATTTTCAGCATTGTGAAGGTTTGGAACAAGGTTCTAGTCGGTATGAGTCTATTTGTCGGTACCGGGTTTGGTAATGGGCAGCTATTGCGGTCCGAGTTGTTACTATGGGAATATGGAGGATGTGTTATGTCGTGTGGTTATACCTTGTCTGTGTATGCATGAGCTGTTGTAGGTAGTTAAGGGTTTTACAATGTCTTTATGTGATAATAGGGACCTTGGTAGATGTGGATATTTGATTCTAAGGCTGATCGACATGAGTGGAAGGAATAATCTGCGGTTGAGATGGTGTTGTCGGGCTTGTGTGGATTAGGGTGACATAGGATCACCCGTGTGTAATGTGCATGGTGAGTTTATATAGTGATTTGATGGCTTGGGAAAGACTCTTGGCAAGTTTGAGGAAGAATGTTTGTTTAAGAGGGGGAGATGTAACTACCTGATCGGTCGTTTTGAGCTTTACAGTTCCGTTCAGTGGTTCGAGGTCTTGAGTAGCTTCCTATTGTGTATTATGACTTGCGTGCATGCTCCGATTCGATTTTCGGATGATTTGGAATGCTTTCGGATGAGTGATTCTCACTTTAGAAGCTTAAGTGGAAAATATTAACCGAGGTTTGAATTTTGTGAAAACGGCCACGTAGTAGTGTTTTGATGACTCCGATAGGTTCGTATCATGATTTTGAACTTGGGCATATGCCCGAAATCGATGTAGGAGGTCCGTAGGTTGATTTGTGTTGTTTTGCCAAAAATTGGAAATTTAAAGGTTTAGAATTTTATAAGTTTGGCCGTAGGTTGACTTCATAGCTATCATGTTTGGATTTCTATTTCGGGACTCGGAATAAGTCCGTTTTGTCATTTGGAACTTGTCCACAAAGTTCTGCATCTTGAGTTTCATGTTGAATTAATATGCTTTGAGGTACGATTTGTGATTTCGGAAGTTATCTTGATGATTTGATCGCGCGAGCAAGTACATCTTATGTTTTTAGACTTCTTTTTGGTTTGGAGCGAGTTGTCCGTACGGATATGAGATATTGTCACTCTGTTACCACGTGAGTTGTCCGAGCAGATATGAGGTACGAATGGTATTGACACGTGAGTTGTCCGTGTAGCACGTGAGTTGTCCGTGCGATTGTGAATTTTAATGTGGGCAAAAGATGCCAAGTGACTAGGGTTCATGACTTGGGACCCACGAATTGTGGTTATGAGGTGTAGCACCTCGAGAAAATTCTTGTATAAATCTTGTGTGAAAGCGGTTGTTATTGGGTTGTTACATGTTCTTCCTTACTTGGTTTTACCAAACTTTAATTGTATTCAGCTTACTCTACGACATTATTACCTGATGTTCCTTGTTGCTAATTGTTGCTTCTAGTTTCTATTACAAGTATTGTTTTGTTATTTTTATCATGCTTAGCTTTATATTGATATTGTTCCCTGTTACTTTCAAATTCATACTTGTACAAGTTATTAAGTCTAGTAGGTGTCTTGACTGCCCCTCATCACTACTCCACCAAGGTTAGTCTTGATACTTACTGGGTACCGATGTGGTGTACTCATGCTACGCGTTCTACACATTTTTGTGTAGATCCAGGTACTTCAGAGTTTGTTGATCATTAGATAGTTGATCAGATATTGCTGTGGAGACTTCAAGGTATACATGTTGTCGCGTTCGCAGGCCTCGGAGTCACCTTCTGAAGTCTATCTTGTACTCTTTAATTCTATTCCGAAACAATTATACTTAGAGATTTTCTAGTGAATTCTATAGAGCTTATAACTTGTACTACCGGTTTTTGGATGTTGTATATCATGTTGGGATTGTTGTATTTATATAGAAATATATGGTTCGTGTTTAATAGTTATTTTGGATAAATTTTGTTAATAATTCAGCAAGTGTTAGGCTTACCTATTATTAGAGACTATGTGCCATTAGGGCATCATATGAAGGGAAATTGGGGTCATCACAAGGACTATATACTTAATTCTTAACCAACCTAAATAGAGTGAAGATCTCTTTAGAGATCACTTACCAATGTATCTGCCTGCCCCTATTTTCTTAATAATTTTGAAATGAATTGTTAACTTTCATACTTAGTAAGAAGTGGATGTTAGTCTACATGTAGATTTCCATTAAGTATATATATGATTACAGTTGAAGATATTTCATTAGCATAAGCCTGCTAATAGGATTATTGAGAGTAATACACTTGATACCTCCTATACTTCTTTGAACTACATGACTCACCTATTTTGAGTCCTTATATTTATGTGTTAATGTTTTCTCATTGTTTGCTGGCACTTATAATGGATATTGTTTGAGTACTCTTAAGTTTTATAAGAGTACATGATAGTACTACATGCTTATGTGCAAATCATAAGATATCTGATGATGCTTTGTTGTTCTGGACAGTTATTGAAATATACCTCTCTTCGTGTATAGTCACCACTGTGGTATTGGAGTTTACATTGAATATCTCAGTAATACCTAAACCTGCAAAAAAGAGTAAATGTGAGTAG
Source organism: Nicotiana tabacum (assembly GCF_000715075.1). Taxonomy (NCBI): domain Eukaryota; kingdom Viridiplantae; phylum Streptophyta; class Magnoliopsida; order Solanales; family Solanaceae; genus Nicotiana; species Nicotiana tabacum. The sequence goes on along the minus strand of NC_134081.1, from coordinate 58,314,538 downwards.
TTGGGGGTATTTGGGAGTAGAATTTAGTTCTTTCTTGAGCTACTCTCCCTGACACAAGCACAGCTCGGGGTCCTTGAGACCCTTGTGAACTTTGAAGTGCCAGGGATCTAAAGAGTACCTTGGACATGAATTGAATTCCATCCCTAGACTTTAATCTATTGAAATTTATTAATCTCTCTAGGTTTAGTGTTCAATGGAAACAAAGGTTTTCACTGTAAATTGCTTTACTATATGTGACTTTACACTAATTTTGCATTCTTTATTACTGTTGAGTTTTTAGAGTTTATCTTGGACCTATATTGGTGTTACATACATATAATTATTTATATTGGGCAACATATCTAATGACTTTCTCTTTCTTTTTGTACATGTATTTAAATTGGGCTTGCCGAGTTTCAAAGAACACAAGTTCGAGTTCTTTGCATGAACCTTTTGGAGTCTGAAGCTGTTGTTGTCCGTCCTCGCTATCTGCTGGGCTTACCTTTCTTCAGGACTAAACCCAGAGTCCACCTCTTTTCCCCTATCTCTTTATGTTTATTGATTATTCTCATATGTATATAACAATTATGATATTTGAATGAATGCTTTGCTTTACATTTTTGAATTATGTTAACAACCTAGGCAAGCCTTAAAGACATAAGATAAAAGAAGCATTGTGACTTAGTAACAATAATTCTAATTTGCTAATCATTCTTGTTATTCAGTTCTTAACAATAATTCTAGGAACTAAGACAGATTTGCCAAAAGTTGACAGCCTTCTCTTTTCAAAAAAAAAAAAAAAACCAGAAAGACCGAAATCGGAATGTGGTCTTCCAAAACTGAGCCTTTCTACAAAAATTAAATGAACGTTGCTGCAAAGTCAAAGGTTTCAAACGATTTCTTCAAATTAAAATGTGGGATTTGAGATCAATCTTCATGGTATATCTAAAGCCTACTTCTTTAAATACCTTTACTTTACTAGAGTTATATAAATAGCCACACTATTTCAAAGATAAAGTATTTTAAATATAGCCACATCTCATAAAGTTTGCAAATATAAACATTATAGATATACTTCTAAAACTTTTTCAATCATATAGATGTAGACATTTTTAAAGGCTTTTACAAACGGAATCTATATCCTTTTTTCAAAATTACATATATTATTTTCAAAGCGACAAGCTATAAACTAGATATACAATAATCTATACTTTTTAAGAATTAACTAAGTAGAATATAGACACCTAATTCCTTAACCCAATCTAAGTCCTATGGAGCTATCTCGGGAAGATTTTAAGAGGTGACTAATGATAAGTGAGGATTTTGACTACTTATTAGCGCCTTTTAGCTTTTGTTTGAGTCCAAAAGTATTTAATTGTGTTCCCGAAAACTAATAAAATGTGCTTAATTGCAAGAATATTGGAAGATGAACTCCCGAGAGGAAATCCAACTCAAGAAGGAGTAATCTGAACTCAAGGACAAAAAAGCCATAGAAGCTCAATTGTGCGGACCGCTGAATATCATCTGCGGCCACAGGTTATGAAGTAATTTCCATCAGAGACTGGTGCAAAGTGCGGTCCGCACATGAATTGTGCGGCCGCAAAAGTTGAGCCAGAAGCAAAGTTCAGAGAAGATGTATTCCAAGTCTCCCAGAAGTGCGGACCTCACAACAATTATGCAGATGCAAATACAATTGTATGGACCACAGAAGAGTAAGATGCGGCCGCAGTTACAATTTTGCGGACCGTAGAAAGAGTGCATTGCGATTGCTGTTCAGAATTATGCGGCCGCAGACTTCTAATCCTGTCAAGCTAAAGAAAAGTGCGGACCGCACATGGAATTGTGCGGCCGTAGAATTTCTGAAAGGGCATTTTTGTTCGAAATTTTCAGCCTTGTATAAATAGACAAGTTTCACATTTTTAGGTCAACTTTTGACATCAGCTGCTATAGTAGCCGTTTCCTTTTACTCTTTTTAGTAGTTTTTCATATTTTGAGCTTTTTGAACATAGATTTTATCATTTTAATTAGCAATATGAGTTTTATTATCATTTCTTCTTCTTTTTTCTTCCATTGCAAGCATGAGTAGCTAGATTTTCACTAGGGTTATGACCCAACCCTAGTGTGTAAACTTAATGAGTGTTTAATTTAATGCTTGTTTATGGTTGGGTTTTATTATTTAGCCTTATTCTGGCTTTTATTTGTGGAATTAATGGTTGCAAATATTAGTTTATGCTTATTTGACTTGGTCTCTACTTGAGAAAGAGAGACTTAGTCTAGGAAAACTTGGCTAACAAGAAATTGGGTCAATCAAGAGATTGACAATCCCAATTAACGGGTTGAACCTAGAAATAGTAACAACCCGACTTGAGCTTTTTGTCAACCATTTTATTCAATATCACTCTTTGACCGAGAGGTATTGAGTGGGTAATTGAGTGTTGATAGCTATAATACACCCCGATCAATAAAACACGCATTAAGGTTTATATACCATTAGGCAAACACCTAGGTGAAGGTCATAGACCTAGGCTTTTTATAACATTTGAAAAATAACAAAAATAATTTTCTAGTTTTATTTCTTAAATTGCAATCTTAGTTTAATTTAGACTTTAAAACAACCCAATTTTGTGGAAGTGCAATTATAGATATACAAACTCACGCGCTACGATATATACTACTAACTCCCATACATATAGCTCCCTACGGAATTCTACCCTGACTCTTGTTAGGTATTATAATTGCATCGACTGTTTTCATAACCTTGAATTGAGGTGTGAACTTGGACGAGATCAATTTTTGGTACCGTTGCCGGGGAGCTAAAAAACTGTGTTAGCTATATATTTAGGTGTGTTTTTGGGATATCTTCTTTTCCTTCTTTGTTACTAACATGTTGAGAAATTATAGGTGCAATCATGGCAAACAATGAGCTCGGAAACTTACCTTTAGGGGATGTAGATGTTGAGGATGATCAAATGTATGAGGTCCTTATTGAACCTCAAGATAATAGACGAGGCCGACCGCCTCATGACAATGTGCCCGTTCCACCCCCACCTCAACCACAAACGGCTCCACACCGGGTGTTGCCGAATGAAAGGTATGCAAGTGCTATAGTCCCTCCCCATATTAGGGTGGGCAGCTTCCAAATAACCAGCGTGATGATCACTTTGCTTGAGCAACGAGGGTTCTTCACCGGTGCACCGAGTCAAAATGCATATAAACACTTGAAGGGGTTCGTAGATACGTGTTGGGGGAGTAAAAAAACTAATCTCTTCGAGGATGCTTTGAGGATAAGACATTTTCCCTTTTCTCTACGGGGAAAAGCTTTATATTGGTTGGAACGTTTGCCAAATAATTCCATTCATAATTCGGATGAACTAGTGGAGAAATTTATTTCTAAGTACTTCTCTCCCGGGCACATAGCTATTCTTCGGGATGGAATTCTAGCATTCAAGCAAGAGCCCAATGAAACACTACATGAGATATGGGAAAGGTATAGAACAATGGTGAAAGAGTGCCCTAACAACGATACGAAGGAGAACATGATTCAACAAACTTTCTATCGGGGATCAATACCACCAACCAATGGGTAGTGAATCAACTTGCTGGTGGGAAATGACTACGCCTTATGCGGAGGCGTGTGATATCTTGGATGAGATGGTGGATACTTCTTCGGCATAGCAATCTCGGGCTAATGTTCCGCAAGGTGACCCCAATGTGATTCACCTTCACAAAGAGTTGCATGATCATGGACAAGCCATAGCCGAGTTGACTACCACCATGAACCAATTGGCAAAGGCTCAACTTCAACAAGTGCAAAACCCAAGGCAAGTCAATTCGATGGAGGGAGTAAATATGATGGTGAACAAGCGAAGAACAAGAAGTCCACAAGTGAAACAAAGAGTGGACAATTTTGTGCAAGATGATAATGGATTTGATCAAGATGGTTCTTATAATGACCAAGAGGAAGAGGTACAATATCTGAGCAACTTTCAAGGGAAAATAAACAACTTCCAAGGCCTAGTCAACAATAATGGAGACCTTCAAATAATCAAGGCAATTGGAATTCTAACAACCAAGGTAATTCGAATAGTGGAAACAATCAAGGCAATTGGAGTGGAAGCAATAATAAAGGGAATTGGCATAACAACAATAACCAAGGAAATTAGGGAGGCAACAATCAAGGCGGGTGGAATAACAATCAAGAAAATCGGGGGTCGAATGTTCAAAGGCCCCCGATGTATCAACAACCGAGCAACCCACCTCCTTATCCTTCCAACGGTCCTAGTTCATCCAACAATGAAATGGGCCGTACTGAGAACATGTTCAAACAAATGATGGAGAAGAATTCAAATTACGATGCCCAACTTGCTTCACACAACACATCGATCCGCAATCTAGAAATGCAAATGGGTCAAATCTCTCAAGCTTTAAATTCTCGTCCTAAGGCAGCACTACCAAGTGACATGGCGATGAACCCGAAGGGTGGGAACAATACGGGGCATGCCATGGCCATTACTACAAGAAGTGGAAGATGTGGGAATGTACCCACCTCAAGTCAAAGGCAACTTGTGGATGATGAACAAGTGGTAGAAGAGGAGGAGATCCCAACCAATGTAGTGCAAGCTAATGATAAAGTGCGGATTGATATGAATGACACGGTGGAAGAGACTCGAAAGGAAGTGAACCCGTCTAGGAAGCATGTGATTGACATACCAGAACCGGTAGTGCAAAAGGCTAAGGCATCATTTCCTAAGCCACCTCCTCCATATCCTCAAAGGCTCGCCAAGCAAAATGGCGAGAATTAATTCAAAAAGTTCATTGATATGATGAAGAGTCTCTCGATAAATGTGCCATTAGTTGAAGCCTTGGAAAAAATACCCGGATACACAAAGTTTATGAAGGATTTGGTGACAAAGAAGCGGTCGATGAATTTGAAACTATCAAAGTCACTCACCAAGTAAGTGCAGTTGTGCATTCGATAGCTCCTAAGTTGGAATATCCCGGTGCTTTCACAATCCCTTGCACCATTGGAAGTGCCGAGTTTGCCAAAGCTCTTTGCGATCTTGGGGCGAGTATAAATTTGAATCCCTATTCGGTTTTCAAGACCTTGGGAATTGAGCAACCAAGACCCACATCTATGAGATTATAAATGGTCGATCGTACAATGAAGAGACCATTGGGGGTGATTGCAGATGTATTGGTTCGTGTCGATTAGTTTCTCCCGACAGATTTTGTTATTATTGATTGTGAAGTGGACTATGAGGTGTCGATTATTCTTGGAAGACCTTTCCTTATTAGGGGGAAAACTCTTGTTGATGTGAAAGCCGGAGAACTCACTTTCCGGATGGGTGATGAAAAGGTGTTGTTCCATGTGTGTAAATCTATGAGGCAACCGAATAGCAATGAAGTGTGTTCATTCGTGGACTTGGTGACCGATGTGATTATTGATGATATAAGTTTCACGATTAATGTGGGTGATATGTTGGAGTCCGTCTTGCTCAGTTTTGATGATGACAAGATGGATGGGTTCATGGAATGTGTTAATTCTTTGCAAGGAATTGGGTCGTACAACTATGCAACCCAGAAACTTTCCTTGGATCTTGAGAATAGGAAAACTCCTCCTATAAAGCCTTCAATTGAAGAGCCTCCGATCTTGGAGTTGAAGCCATTGCCTCCATATCTCAGGTATGAATTCCTTGGCCTTTGTTCTACTTTACCTGTAATTCTTTCCTCTTGCTTGACTAACGTGCAGGTTGACTCTATATTGGCAGTGCTCCACGAGAGGAAGAAAGCTATTGGGTGGACGTTGGCGGATATTCGAGGAATAAGCCCCGCATTTTTCATGCACAAGATTAACTTGGAGGAAGATGCCAAACCCTCCATTAAACATCAAAGGAGACTCAATGAAGCCATGTAAGAAGTGGTCAAAAGGTAGATTATCAAATGGTTGGATGTTGGGGTGGTCTACCCTACTTCCGACAGTTCATGGACTTTTTCGGTGCAATGTGAGTCCCCAAAAAGGGGGCATAACAGTTGTCACCAATGACAAGAACGAGTTGATTCCCACAAGAATGGTGATCGGGTGGAGAGTGTATATGGACTATCGGAAGCTAAACAAAGTCACAAGGAAAGACCATTTTCCACTTCCCTTCCTTAACTAAATGCTTGATAGGTTGGCCGACTGTGCTTTCTATTTCTTTCTAGATGGATATTCGGGCTACAACCAAATCCTTATAGCCCCAGAAGATCAAGAGAAAACAACTTTCACTTGTCCCTATGGCACTTTCGCTTTCAAGCGGATGTTATTTGGCTTATGCAATGCACCGCCGACTTTTTAACGGTTTATGATGGCGATCTTTATGGATGTGGTAGAATACTACCTTGAAGTCTTCACGGATGATTTATCGGTAGTCGGGGGTTCCTTTGATGATTGCTTGGCAAATTTGAATAAAGTATTGGCAAGGTGTGAAGAAACGAACTTGGTGCTAAATTGGGAGAAATGTCATTTCATAGTCGAGAAAGGCATTGTCCTTGGCCACAAAATTTCAAAGAATGGCATAGAGGCCGACAAGGCGAAGATAGAGGTGATTTCTAAACTTTCACCTCCAACTTCAGTGAAAGAAATGAGAAGTTTCTTGGGACACGCGGGGTTCTACCGGTGCTTCATAAAGGATTTTTCTAAAGTGGTGAACCCATTGTGCAAGCTCTTAGAGAAAGATGCTAAGTTTCACTTCAATGATGATTTCATGAGAGCTTTTGAATTGCTAAAGTTCAAGTTGACAACAACTCCCATTATCACCACTCCTAGTTGGAGTATTGCTTTGGAGCTCATATGCGATACTAGTGATGTAGCGGTTGGGGTAGTTTTGGGGCAACATATCAACAAGATTTTTCATCCAGTCTACTATGCTAGCAAGACCATGAATGATGCCCAAGTTAATTACACCATTACTGAAAAAAGCTCCTTGTCATTGTGTTTACAATTGAGAAATTCTGCCCATACTTGATGGGTGCAAGGTTATTGTTCATACGGATCACAGGCCACTTCACTATCTTATGAGCAAGAAAGATTCAAAAGCTAGGTTGATGATATGGGTGCTATTGTTGCTAGAGTTTGATATTGACATCCAAGATCGAAAAGGGAGTGAAAATCAAGTGATAGACCACTTGTCTCATTTGGAGGAGGAGGGGAGGCCGCATGATGGCCTTGAAATCAATGACTCTTTCCCCGATGAGCAACTCTTGGCTATTTTAATAAAGGAGGTGCCATGGTTCGCGGATCTAGAAAATTTCCTTGTGTGTGGAATCTTCCCAGATGAGCTCTCTTCAAATCAAAGGAAGAAGCTCAAACAGGATTGTCAAGATTATTATTGGGACGAGCCAAACCTTTTCTAGATTTGCATGGATGGGGTAATTAGAAGATGTGTGCCAGACGAAGAGAAAAATTATTATTGTTGAGGCTTGACATTCTTCGCCTTATGGTGGTCACCATGGCGAAGTAAGAACGGCGGCCAAAGTGCTAAGTTGTGGTTTCTATTGGCCCACTCTCTACAAAGATGCAAGTGATATGGTGAAAAGATGTGATGAATGCCAACGGGCCGGGGGAATCTCGAAGAAGAATGAAATGCCTCTCACTACCATTTTGGAGATTTATATTTTTGATGTGTGGGATATTGACTTCATGGGTCCTTTTGTGAGTTCTTGTGGAAACGCCTACGTCTTGGTCGCGGTTGATTATGTGTCTAAATGGGTGGAGGCTGTTGCTCTACCCACAATGAAGTGAGAAGTGTGGTGGCATTTATGAAGAAGAATATCTTCATGAGATTTGGTACTCCGCGAGCTATCATAAGCGATAGGGGGTCCCATTTTTGCAACAAGGCTTTTGATAGTTTGCTTAGCAAGTATGGTGTCACTCATAAAGTTACGAGTCACTATCATCCACAAGCTAGCGGTCAAGTGGAAGTCTCCAACCGGGAGATAAAGAGTATCTTGTCCAAAACAATGAATGCTAACCGGATGGATTGGTCAAAGAAACTTGATGATGCACTATGGGATTATCAAACTGCGTTCAAAACTCCTATCGGGATGTCTCCATACCGGGAAAAGATTGTCATCTTTCGGTGGAACTTGAGAACAAAGCCATGTGAGCTTTAAAGAAATTGAATCTTGATTGGGATGCAGCCGCTAACTTACGTATTGCACATTTGAATGTGCTGGATGAGTTTCGGTACCATGCATATGCAAGTTCGTCCTTGTACAAAGAGAAGATGAAGTAATTTTATGACAAATACATTTGAAATAAGGAGTTCATGGTGGGCGATCTTATTTTGCTGTTCAACTTACGATTGAAGATGTTTCCCGGAAAGCTAAAATCTAAATGGAGTGGTCCCTTTGAAATTGTGGGTGTGACACCTTTTGGTACATTGGACTTGAAGAACAAAAATAATGAGGTATTCCGAGTCAATGGTCACCAGGTGAAGCATTATTTGGGAAAAGTTGATGATGGCCACGTGGTGGCAGTTATTCATTTGAAGTGATGGAAATCTGTGTCGTGTCGCAACGTTAAATCAGGCGCTTCTTGGGAGGTAACCCATATTTTCTTTTTATTCTTCTTTTCTTCTTTCGTAGATAGGTGTTATTTGTGTGCTGAATGGATTTGAAGTGTTTTGCAGCAATGAGTGTGATTTATATGAACTGTGCTCAGAAAAGTGGCTAAGTGTGGAAAAGGTGCAGATCGCATGTGTATTGTGCGGACCGCACAATTGTGATTGCTACAGCAGAAGTGAACAGCGGCTGCACAATTACAGTGCGGACCGCACAAATTAGAAGTGGAAAATACAAACTCTCTGAAGTTTGGCCTGTCAGAGAAATGGCCAAAGTACGGCCGCACAGCAAAATATGCGGTCCGCACCAAAAGTCTGTGACCGTACCATAAATTCTACGGACCATAGATCAGCAAGGGCATTTGAGCCCCCAGGTAATAGAGTGCGGACCGCAGAAGAAATTCTGCGGCCGCACTCCTCCCTTGTCCCTCAAGTCTGACCGTCCAATTATAAATAGTAACCTTAGGGCTACTGTACATTTTCCCCCTCTAAGCACTCTAAACTCTAAAACATTGAAATCATCTGTTCAATCTACTGCCACACTAAATCCACATCTGTGATTACTCATCTGCATTACTTCATATCTGGTATGCTTCCATTACTCATAGAATTTTTCAATTTTTAGTTTAATTTACAATTTTAGGTAGTTTTAGGCCATTTGTTAATAGATTTCAATTTTATTACCATGTGGAGTTTAAACTGTGTTGGGTTAATTGATAATTGCTCTATGGGGAATGGGTGATTTTTTTTTTATGCATAAGTGTTCATACCATGCTGAATTTGTGCAAAATTTTGTAAACCCTAGGAGTCTGATCGATTTTGGTTTGAAATCTGCAGCCGCACAAGAAATTGTGCGGTCCGCAGAAGTTAAGACTAGGGTACTATAAGTAAGGCTGTATCTGCGGTCGCACTTGAAATTGTGCGGTCCGCAGAAATCCCATCGCGGCCGTAGAAAAGTTAGTGCAGCCGCAGAACATCATAATCTCTGTCATCATAGAGTTGCAACTCTTGAGATATCTAATGTCCGGCCGCAATGATAAAAGTGTGGACCGCACTTCAAATCTACGGTCGCACTCAAAATTGTGCGGACCGTAGTTCAAGCTCTCCGGTCGCGGTTCAAATTATACGGTCTGCACAGCCCAGCCTGCGGATGCACTTGTAATTGTGGGGACTGTACTTCCCCACCCTGCAAATATGCTTTACCCTGTGTGTTCACTATCTGTTGCACTTGACTTACAACTGACTCCTGATGTTGCTTGTTATAGAAAATGGTGAGATCTCGAGGCCGTGGAGATACATCAGAGGAGGGGGGTGATCCTTCTAGAGGCCGAGGCAAAGGTACTTTAGCCCTCGCCCTCCAAACGATAATCACAAAGAAGCTACAGTCAACCGAGAAAGAAACTCTCTAAATCTAGTTCATATGTCCCATCTCGGGAAGCATCGGAGGGAGAATCAGTACAAGAGCAGCCTGCTGTCCAATCACAGCCACAAGGAAGGTATCAACTCCGGGACGAGCCTTCCTCCTCATATAGCACCTCCGAGCGTTCAGAGAGTGCCAGTCAGGCTTCAGAGCCCTCTTCTACACCTGTCCCTGAGGCACCAATGACTATTGTTGACGATATTCCGGATGATGGCCAAGGGGGTGATACGACAGTTTCCGGCCTTGAGAGGTCAAAAAATAAAGAGGTCTGGGAGGACCATTGTGTAAGTCTAGCTACCTTCATCAGCTTCCGTGGGTGGTGGCCTGTGAGATCTCTCACTCTTGAGCAACAATTCCAACTCAAAGATCTTGACAAGTATAGTCCAGCAGTATTGAGACTGTTCCGAGAGCGGAAGGGGTGGATGTGGTTCACCTAGACTGTTGTGGATGCCAATGAGTTTTTGGTCCGGGAGTTCTACGCCAATGTGGCACACATAAAGAAAGGAACCAAAGTGACAAAAGTGAGGAATCTGAAGTTGATATTTGACCAATGCACACTGAACTCCTATTTGGGGTTTGAGGACGTTGAGCCGGCACAGTACTTGGAGAAGCTGGCGATGGGTGATGCAGCTCGCCCTTGGATAGCTGAGATTCTTACAGCCCCGGGTCCACCACCACCATGGATAACTGCAGGGGTTCCTATTCAGTGGAACACCCTAAACTTTGAGGCGAAGGGATGGAAGACCTTCGTATGCAGCAGACTAGACCTGTGCCAGAATGAAACCAACTTACCTATACCACGGGCAGTTCTAGTCGCCTCCATTATGGCCGGGTACCCGATCAATATGGGTGTTGTGATGTCAGCCAACATGTCATTGGTCGTCAGGCAGGCTGATACCTCCTAACCATATCCCAACACTATCACTGAGTACCTTACGGATGCATGAGTAGAGCCCAGAAATTTTGACACGAAGGTTCGGGCAAAGAAGCCTTTCTCTTGGTATTCTCTGATGGATGTGCACAACCCGAAGAGAAAGGGTTAGCCGACTACTACCTTAGGCCATTCTGATGAGCCATTGGTGGTAGTTGCAGAGTCATCAGATATGCCTTCCACTTCAGCAGAGTCTTCAGCCAGTGCAGCTGCCATGCCTCCACCTTCAGCCTCAGTGCCTTACACCTCGGCTTTGAAGCCGGTGCCGATGCCCACTGCTCCACTGACTGTGCTGCTAGTCTCCCAGACACTGGCGAGCCTCAACAACTGGATGCAAACAGCTACTCCAAAGCTGTCTGACATATCCGGTCATGTTGCAGCACAGTTATCTATGTCGGCACCCTAGATTCCCCCTACAGTTGAAGAAACATTGAAGAAGATCCTGGACAATCAAAACACTATTATGGCCACTCTGGTACAACATGGGTCCATGATTCAGGAGATAGGAAAGGAAGTGAAGAAGATGTGGAAGTCCTAAGCTTCTAAGAAGTCAGTGGACAAGCTCCGGCGACAGGTTACCAAGATTGCAGCAGCCGGAGACATTCCATTTGACATGCTGATAAACCTGCACCACCCAGGCACAGATCCTACAGCACCTACAGCACCAGCTGGCCAATCTGAGGAGCCGGACACTGATGTTGACACTGGTGAGGCAGTCCGTCAGATGTTCACCAACCCAGCCACTCCCAAACTTGAGTATGATGAGATCCAATTGGATGAGGCTGGGGTTGATGCCACTACTGGGGACACAGGGATGGCCACAGAGCCATAGGGAGTTTTCTTCACTCTCACCCTTCTTTTACTCTTATTTTGTTAAGCATTGGGGACAATGCTTAGTTTTATTCGGGGGTGGGGGTGGAGTTTCTTTGACTCATTTTGATGATTATGTATTTTGATAAGTATGAGACATTTGGCCTGTAATTAACTTATTACTATTTTCTTCTTCTCTCTCATTGTGTATATATTCTCTCTTATCTCTCATTATGTGTATATTCATTATGCCTTCAATAGTTTTTCTTTTTCTTTATAGCTTTTTAATCTTTATGTTGTTTTCGTTTTTGAATTAGTAGCTTCTTGTTGATTTAATAGCTTCTTTCTATGTTTTAGTGGATAATAAGCCTTAGATTTTCTTAATGCCACGGTTCTTTCCAAAGGTAGTTTTTATGTGAACCGCGTGACTCTTCCCAACGATGGATGGCGTGACATTCTTCTTAAGGGATTGAGTCCATTTTTGGTGTTTAGGTAATAATAGTAGTAGTAATGAATAAAAATACCTAATTGAGTCATACTCGGAGAGTCAAACATGCTTCACTTGGTACCAACACACTTAACTACGTACTTATGATTAAAAACAAGGTTTGTTTGGAAAGAAATAGCTCTAGTTAGTGACCTTGTGACTGTTATGTTGATTTAGACAATCATCGAGTGGTTTAATCGAACCATAGTGATTTTCAATCTTGAATATGGTCATTGTGGGCCCTCGACTCTATCCTCTTTAACAATCCAGCTGCGTGAGACGTGAGATGTTATTATGGCAAGTCCAAGTACCCATGCTAATGGCCTAGAACTTTCCTTGAATGTGTTTCTAGACAAAATTTTAAGTTTTGCTTGGCTTGAGAAGTGATTGTAGGCTCTCCTTGACCCGATTGAAATTTTCCATTGCCCACCAATGTTGTTATCCCTAGTCAACCCATTTGAGCCTAAAACCTTTCTCATTTGATAACCATGTTACAAGCCTTTACCCATTTTATCGTGACCCTCTCTTGGTACCCGAGCTTTTCGTAACACTTTTGTGAAACAATTGGCTAAAAATGTAAGTTTGGGGGAGAGACGAGGAACTTGAAAGAGGTATCAAGGCACAAACAGAGAAAAGAAATGATGAGAAGGAAACCAAAGAAAAAGAAAGAACAAAAAGAAAAATGCAAAAAGAAAGTGAATAAGTGGAAAAGTTGAAGGGATTTAAAGAAAAGTAATGATGCAAAGCAAGGAGAAATCATAGAGGGAGAAATTGAATATCATGATCAAGAAAGAGTGACGTTAAGTCTCTCTAGTTCCCCTAAGGAAAATAAAATGCCTCAAAGAGTTGGCAAAGCATGAGCCGATAAAAGAAAATTGAGTTTTAAGAAAAGATGAACCTGTTCTATCATAACATATCCAACCTTAGTCCAAAAGCCTTAATTGCATTCCGAAAAAGCCCTACGTGATTTCAAGCCGAGTGATCTTACAGTAGTGGTTATCTACATGAGGGGCAAGCGTATGGTACTTGAAGCCGTACTTGCGATATTCTTTTGAGAGAGGTGAGTGAACATTTCACAAATATTTGGATTGAGCGCTAAATTTTTAAGTGAGATAGACAAACGGAGAGTAGAGGAGGAGGAGTTTGGGATTCACAATGACCTACCTAAAAGAGCGAGCTCCCTTGATGAATAAAGTCAACTCTTAATGCTCAAGTATCACATTAGAAATATTTGTGCTTAAAAGTTTAATTTGTTGCCTTGTTGATAAATCATAAGTGGTGTGGGTAATTGTGGGTACCAATTGATGTGTGAATGACTCACTTTGCTTTGCTGGAATGGATCTTAACTTGTGGAGGTGGGAACCACTTTATTTGCTTGAGGACAAGCAAAAATTTAAGTTTGGGGGAGTTGATAAGTGGGGATTTTGACTACTTATTAGCGCCTTTTAGCTTTTGTTTTAGTCCAAAAGCGTTTAATTGTGTTCCCGAAAACTAATGAAATGTGCTTAATTGCAGGAATATTGGAAGATGAACTCCCGAGAGGAAATCCAACTTAAGAAGGAGTAATCTGAACTCAAGGACAAAAAGGCACAAAAGCTCAATTGTGCGGACCGCAAAATATCATATGCGGTCGCAGGTTATGAAGGAATTTCCATCAGAGACTGGTGCAAAGTGTGGCCGCAAAAGTCGATCCAGAAGCAAAGTTCAAAGAAGATGCATTCCAAGTCTCCTAGAAGTGCGGACCGCACAACAATTGTGCGGCTGCTGAAGAAGAACTATGCGGCCGCAGATACAATTGTGCGAACCGCGGAAGAGCAAGGTGCGACCGTAGTTAAAATTCTGCGGATCGCAGAAAGAGTGCATTACGACTGCGGCTCAGAATTGTGCGGTCGCAGACTTCCAATCCTGTCAAGCTGAAGAAAAGTGCGGACCGCACATGGAATTATGCGGCCGCAGAACCTCCAAAAGGGCATTTTTGTCCGAAATTTCCAGCCCAGTATAAATAGACAACTTTCACTTTTTTAGGTCAACTTTTGATATCAGCTGCTACAGTAGTCGTTTCTTTTTACTCTTTTTAGTAGTTTTTCATATTTTGAGCTATTTGAACATAGATTTTATCATTTTAATTAGAAATGTGAGTTTTATTATCATTTTTTCTTCTTTTTTCTTCTATTTCAAGCATGAGTAGCAAGATTTTCACCAGGGTTGTGACCCAACCCTAGTGTATAAACTTAATGGGTGTTTAATTTAATGCTGGGTGTTTAATTTAATGCTTTTTGATGGTTGGGTATTTATTATTTAGCCTTGTTCTTGATTTTATTTGTGGAATTAATGGTTGCAAACATTAGTTCATGCCTATTTGACTTGGTCTCTACTTGAGAAAGAGAGACTTAGACTAGGAAAACATGGCTAATAAGAAATTGGGTCAATCGAGAGATTGACAATCCCAATTAAAGGGCTGAACCTAGAGATAGTAACAACCCGACTTGAGCTTTTTGTCAACCGTTTTGTCCAATACCCATTTGAACTTGAGAAAGTCAAATTGGGCAAAATCACTTTCTGACCGAGAGGTATTGAGTGGGTAATTGAGTGTTGATAGCTATAAAATACCCCGATCAATAAAACAAGCATTAAGGTTTATATCTCATTAGGCAAACACCTAGGTGAAGGTCATAGCCCTAGGCTTTTTATAACATTTGAAAAACAACAAAAACAATCTCCTAGTTTTATTTCTTACATTGCAATTGTAGTTTAATTTAGACTCTAAAACAACCCAATTTTATGAAAATGCAATTGTAGATATACAAACTCACGCGCTACGATATATACTACTAACTCCCATACATATAGCTCCCTACGGAATTCGACCCCGACTCTTGTTGGGTATTATTATTGCATCGACCATTTTCATAGCCTCAAATTGAGGTGTTAACTTGGACGATATCACCTAACACCTTCCCCTTAGAAGAACAAGGACATGTCATGACCCAATTCTCCTATAGGTCGTGATGGCGCCCAACGTTACCGCTAGGCAAGCCAACAGTAAATTAAACCATGTTATTTCTCTTTTAATAAGTTCTCAAGTAATTAAATTCTATTAATTAAAAGGTTAAGAAACAGTAAATTTAAATAAATAGATGAAAGCAGCTCAGCGCAATCATAACAATAGAATAAGCTAAAACCATATGACTGTTGGTGTGTGTGCCAAGACCTGGTGTCACAAGTGTATTAGCACTAATAGATTATACAAAATTGCAGCTACTGTCTGAAATGAAAATAGTCAGAAATAAATGCAAAGGAGAGACACTAGGTGTTGCGGAACGGCTTAGGAAGCAACTCACCACTAGGCCTCGGGATATTTGGGATGCGCGCCGGTAGGACCGCCAGATGCACCTGCCTCAGATCCTGCATGATTAGTGCAGAAGTGTAGCGTGAGTACATAAACAACATGTACCTAGTAAGTATCTAGTCTAACCTCGAAGAAGTAGTGACGAGGGGTCAACTTTGACACTTACTAAGGGCTAACAATATGAATACAGAAATTCTAAAGAAGCACGAGTCATGTAAATAATTATAATAACTCATTAACAAGCAGGAGCAAATAATTCTTTCATAATTTAATAAATCCCAAGTAAATTCCCGTCATTAATAAGTGTAACCTCATAAGCCACAAAACAATATCAAGTATGATTAGTCTCTGAGTATTATTAAGCACGATTTATGCCGAGGTCGTACGGCCCAATCCGGAATAACGTGTACACTGCCGAGGGACGTGCGACATGATACATAGATGCATATATCTACTGCCGAGGTGTTAGGCCCACTCCACAAGAAGAGAGGATACTTTATAAGCATTTGACTTAAACATTATAACAATGCTAATACACAATATAATAAAATTTCCATTAACGGTCAAGTAATCCACTAAAAATTCAAGTAAGTGAAATTCGGTCTTATACAATTCCTCTAACAAGTTCTAATATAATTTAGACATTTAAATTAACAAGTAGGGTGCAAACATTACAAGTAATTCATGATTCAGGACCTAAACTACCCGGACATAAGCAAAATAGTAGCTACGCACGAACTCTCATCACCTCGTTCGTACGTAGCCCCCCACAATTAGAAGCAAATATTAATTTAAATCACCTATGGGGCAAGTTCCCTCTTACAAGTTTAGTCAAGAGACTTACCTCATCTCAAGGCTCACTTTCCGGTCACAATTTCATCCTAAAGCCTCAACTCGGTGCTGAACAAATCCAAAACTAGTAAAATGTTATATAAATTAATCAATACATGTTCAAAAGTTCATATTCCAACTATTAGAGTGATTACCCAATCCTAATTGAAGGATTACTAAAATTCATCCACGTGCCCGAATTTCGAAAATGTTTGAAGCAAGTTGCTACCCATAACCTCACGAACTCAAATATATAACTTTCACTCAATTCCATAACCATTTTCGTGCTTAAATCCCATTTTATTATCAAAACCTAGGTTTTTCATCTAAACCCATGATTTTCACAATTTTACATGATACAATCTACCCATAATCTATGTATTTAACTCACATTGTATAGAAATTACTTACCTCAAAGTGCTAGGTGAAAACCCCTCTCCAAGAGCTCCAACATCGCCCAAGAGTTGAAAGAAAATGAGTCAAAATAGCATAAGTCCCGCATTAAATGGACCATTTTGCCTCCAGGACTTTCGCATCTACGGTCCCTAGGCCGCATCTGCCGAAGGTTCATCGTAGATGTGGTCCTCTCTTGGATGGCCTAAGTCCGCATTTGCGGAATGATGGCTCACTTTTGCGATGCAGCTCCTGCGGCAGATGAGCCGCACCTGCGCAACTCCCTGCTTTTGCAGTCCCTTGACCGCTTCTGCGATTGCGCATCCGCGGTCGCCTTGTCCGTATCTGCTTTTCCTGGGCTACCCATGCTGGGCTGCTTCTGTGGCTGCTGGCTCACTTCTGTGAGCTCACACCTGCGACTGGCCCTCTGTAGGTGCATTTACACCAGAAGCTGGGTGCTTCAGCTGTTCACCCATGGCTAAACAACCACGCATCGTCCGAATGGCATTCGGGGCCCCCAAGGCCCCGTCCAAACATACCAAAAAGTTTGAAATCATATAACGGATTCGCTCGCAGCCTTGGAACGTGTAAAACAATATCAAAACTAAGAATCGCAACCCAAAACCAAAATAATCAACTTATGAACTTCAAATTCTTCCAAATTACTCCGAACGCATCGAAACATACTTAAACTACTCGGAATGACTCCAAAATTTACGTGCAAGTCTTAAATCACCATACGTAACTATATCCAGGCTCAGAATCCCAAACAGAACTTGATAGCATCAAAACCCACTCCAAATAAAATTTAAAGAACTTTAAAACCTTCAACGTGCCAACTATCAATATTAAGCGCTGAAACGCTCCCGGGTCATCCAAAACCCGATCCGAACATACGCCCAAGTTCAAAATTATCATACTAACCTATTGGGACTATCAAATCCAGGTTTTGAGGTTGTTGACACAAAATGTTGAGCAAAGTCAAACTTAGCCCCTTTTAGCCAATCTTTAGGAACCAAGTGTTCCGATTTCAACCCGAACCCTTCCAAATCCTGAACTACCCATCCCCGCTAGCAATAAAATAGTAAAAGAACATACAGGGAGTCTTATTTAGGGGAACAGAGATTTAGAAAGCAAAATGACCGATCGGGTCTTTACAAAACCCTTACCCAAAATCTCACTGGTTAGCAGACTAATAGAGAAATGATCTTAATAATTGAACAGGTACCCTAGTATACCTTTAAATATTAGGTGACGACTCTCTTTTATCATCAACACGGAAACCACTAGTTGAATCTTGTTTTGACTCATGCAAAATAGGGTACAACAACATGGTGAGTCTGCTGGGGACTTTATACTTAGGTTCTGACCTTAGCAGACTTAGACTAGACTTGGAATTTAGGATTGTTTGCATACAACTTTAACTGTGCAACTGTGTGCTTACCTACCTTACTTGCTCATTATGTACTTATCTGCTTGCTTCAATATTATTACTAACATTCCACTATTTGTTACCACTTTATATATAATTTTATCACACTCTTTCCTATTAAGTCTTTGCCATACACTATCACACACAATGGCACGTGAGGGTTGTCTTTTACACCCCTCTGAACCTTCTTTCAAAACTCTTTAGTTTTAGAGAATGGCTTTGTCAGGTCAACTAACATAACTCCTCGTAGTATTCACTCCAACTCAAAAATAGGAAACACTCTACTCTAGCAAACATAGGTTATATTGCATAAACCTTAGGTGAGTCGGTCCTTGGCATTAACACACAATTAGGAAAGCCACCATAACAACGGGTCATACACCCAACGACATAACTTTTGTGGAAAGACGAATAATTCATGATGAGACACCTAAGATACGAAGCAAACACTTATCAAACTTTTTTTTGCCACCCTCTTCAGAAATGGAAATCAACCAGAATATCCCCGAGATCAATATGGTGATGGGAGCACCGCACAAGATAAAGAAATGGTGGAAGAACATCTGCCGAGAGCAAAGAGATGAAATTAGCATACACCTAGGAGCATTGACTGTCTTACTTTACATCCGGTCTGATAGGGTACTCACTCATTTGCTGATAGAGTTCTGGGATTCGGCCAAAGTGGTATTCAAGTTTGCTGACTGTGAGTTGGTGCCAATGTTGGATGAAGTTACCAGCTTCATAGAGCTACCATTTACTGGGAGGAAGCCGATACTACCGATGACCATGCCCGGCTATAGGTTTCTCGATGTTTTGGGTCTGGAAAACAGTCAAGCTTTGAGAAACATTAAAGATGGATGGGTAAGCCCGAACCAATTATTCGATAGGTTTGGACATCGTGAGAGCTATGAATGGTACTTGGGATAATTCAATGTGATCAGGCAACGTGGGAAAGTCTCTGACCCATAACCTTTTCTTTGGCGCTGCTAGGATTGCTGGTTTTTTCGCAAAGAAGAGGAAAGATCAATATCAACTTGCTGCCTATGGTTTTGGCAACATTCCAGGGCAACCTCCAAGAAACATGTGTACCTATGGTGTTAGCATAAATTCTCAAAGCATTGTCTGCATGTTCCCATGGGTACGATTTCTTTGAAGGCTGCAACCTGTTGCTTCAAATATGGCCACAGAGCACTTCTTTCAACGAGAGGCCATAGTTGACTACTTTGTGGGCGTTAGCAACATGATTCGAAGTCACAGTGAGAGAATGAGACATTGGGTCTCCCCGCATGGATAGGAAGAATGGATAGAGATTTTGACCAATTCAAGTGGAAAGTGGATCAACTGGAAGTTGTCATGACTCCCCAAAAGTATTTTATCGAGCTGATAGAACTCGAGGGAATCCAGCCATACTCACCCGTACGAGTTCTCAGGCAGTTTGGTTTGATTCAGGATGTACCACTTTGGACGAGGACGACGATGTATGAAGATGAGTACAATGGGCAGATCCCGATACTAAGGATAAGGAGGCTTCAGGGGGAGTGGAATGATCTAGTCACAATGCCAATGGGTCAGAATTCGTGGTGCACTCCAAACTACTATGTCTGGATTGATAAAGAGGACGAGGTAGCCCGACCAAGCAGGGAAGGAATAGACTGGCTGGAAGATGCAGTGGGGGCTTTGCAAATCTATCATGAGATTTTACCGCACTACCTCGTGACTACCTCCACGCACCGCCAAGTGGTCCCAGGATATATTTATCACATGCTGCCACCCCCCAATAATGATGACCGAGTAGCTGAATGTATACAGATCGAGTCTGAGACAGAACCAGAGGAAGACCCAGAGGAAGAGCTTGAGTTCAATGATAATGAAGAATAATTTGAGGAAGACTCGGAAGAAGAACCAAAAAAAGAAGAAGAAGAGATGGGGAATGATTCCGAGGATGGCTATTAGGAGTTGGTTGATTTCACTCATTTTCCCACCATGTATATTTTATCTCGAACCTTTCCATTTCCGTAAGGGTAAGTTTGTTTGAACCTATGTAATCTTATAAATGTTGAAAACAATGATGTAATCTTTGTTCCCGCATGTTGCAATCCAAATATTATCAATGAAAACAAAAATTTGCTTCGGATCTGAATGTGTTGAATCTAATTGTTTGTCAAATATTCGCGATTTAGGCCTACCTCAAGCAAAGAGAGGTCCCCCTAACTTTAGGAAACGCACTTACTTGAATACGTGAACTAACTGCACTGTGTGCCTATATTTGTGTAAACACTGAAACTGTCATGGTAATCTTGCAAGAATGCATTATAGACACCCATTTGAAATAGATCCCATCCATTTGATGCTTCTAATGCTATAATTGATCTCACTTTAACCATCTTTGCCATAGGAGAAAAAATGTCATGATAATCTAAACCTTCTCTTTGACTATATCCTTTGGCAACCAGCCTTGCCTTGAACCTTTCTACTTCTCCATTTGCCTTAAACCTGATCTTGTACACCCACTTTGACCCCACAATGTTCTTCCCCTTAGGTAAGTCAACTATCTCACATGTCTTGTTTTCTTGAAGTTTGCCTCAATCCACCTTGCATCTTTGGCAGCCTCTTTGAAGCTTTGTGGTTCAACTAATAAAGAGAAACTTGCAAGATAAAGCTGATATTTTACAGAGGTATTTGCATAGGACAGGTAGTCTGACAGAGGATACAAGCAGCAGTGTAATTTGGGATTGGCTTTAGTAACATAATCCTTCATCCATATAGGTTGTTTGCCTTGTCTTATTGACTTTCTTGTTTCTGCTTCAGCATGCATCATAATGAGGGCATATGGAATGTGATCCTTAATAGGAGCAACAACAGATGGAATCATATCATTCTCCTCATCACTAGCAGCAGATGGAAAGTAATCTTCTCTAGAGGTGTCCTCAAGAGTTGATGTCACGACCCAATTCCCACTATAGGTCGTGATGGCGCCCAATGTCGTCGTTAGGCAAGCCAACGGTGAACTATCAATTCAATTATTCATTTTACTATTTTTGAAATCAAAAGTTTTATTAAGTAAAGAATTCAATGCCTTTAAAAAATCATGAATACTTAGAATATTAGTACGGTACAAAATAAAAAGATGACAATATCAGGCCGAACGATAAACAAGCACTAGAGTATCCCAAAACTCAGTGAGCATATACTAAGGAGTACAATAATAATACAACATCTGTCTGGAATATATAATAGACAGGATAAAGTAAATAAATAAGATGGAGACTTTCATGGCTGCGGTGCGTAGCAAAGAATACAGCTCACTCTAAAGTCCCCTCAGCAGTTGCGCCTACGCGCCAAGATGACCATCAAAGAATCTGTCAGATCCTACACATTTAGTGCATAAGTGTAGCATGAGTACGTAAATCAATGCGTACCCAGTAAGTATCTAGCCTAATCCCAGAGAAGTAGTAATGAGGGTTCGACATCGATACTTACTAATGGTCCAATAAATAAGATGCAAGAACCATAAGCAGGCATGAAATACAACATGATCAATAGAATAAGAAACAATAATCAACAGCAGCCTTTAACGAAATATCAATTTAAAATTTTCATGTAGCATATGTCATCTCAACAAATAAGATTATTCAAATAAATATCCGATCTCTGGTCACAAGGGAATATCATGTAATTTCCAGGTCCCCAATCAAGAGGGTAATCTCGTGGGTATTCAGACTCCTAGCGATTTTACGCACGAATTATGCCGAGGTCATTCGGCCCGATCCATATAGTCATGTACATACACTACCGAGATCGTACGGCTCGATCCATGGATGCATATACACTTCCGAGGTCATACGGCCCGATCCATGGATACAAATCATATATACATATATTGCTGAGACATTTAGCCCGATCCCCAGGAAGAGAAGAAACTTATCGAACTATGGGCTAACATGATCTCTAATCACAAAATAAAGGAAAATGGTCTAACATGATCTCTAATCACATTTCATTTATAAGTCCTTGTAATTAAACTAACAAATCGAATTCAGATAATATTTCATTTATAAGTCTTAGGTAATTAAACTAACAAGTTGAATTCAGATAATACAAATGTTGCATGATAAGGTCCTAAGTCTACCCATACATAAACATGATATTAGCTACGTACAAAGTCTCGTCACCTAGTGCGTACATGGCCCCCACATCAAGCAGCACATAACAAACACACATCTACGGGGTAGTTTCCCCCTTACAAGGTTAGACAGGAGACTTATCTCGCTCCAAAATTCTAATAACCGGCTCCAATGCCTCTCTAACTCCTCAATTCAAAGCCAAAAGATCTGAAACTACTCAAACAACATGCAAAACAATAAAATATACTCCAATACTCATAATTAATTAATTTATAACAATTTACAACTCCGCTTGAAAAGTCAACAAAGTCAACCCTCGGGCCCACGTGCCCGAATTCCGAAACTTTTCAAAGATAAACTTACCCATAATGCCACGAACTAAAATATATGATTTATTCCAAATTTCATGTCCAATTTCGTGGTCAAAATCCAAAAATATGATTTCTAGGTTTTTCTTCAAAAATCCCACAATTTCCACAAATTTCTATGTTAAATCCTTGTCGAATCCATGTAATTAACTTAAAATATGTGGTAATTACTTAACTTTGAATAGATGATGAAAATCTCCCCTTGAAGCGCTCCAAAAATCGCCCAAACCATGTGAGAAGTGGAAGAAATGAGCCAAAACTCGAAATAAATTGAAGTCTGCCCAGGCCCTTCCTCTTTGCGATCGCGGAAGTACCCTCACGATCGTGAAGTCCAAAACTCTGCTGACCAAAAATTATTCTTCACATTCGCGATGCATTTAGGTCCTGATGCTTCGCGTTCGCGATCACTCAGCTGCGTTCGCGAAGGCTTAACACCTCCAGGCCCCCAGCTCACTATCCTTCTACGCGTTCGCGACTCCCTGTCGCGTTCGTGATGAAACAATTCTAAGCCGACAAAAATCCTTCTTCATGAACGCGTGAGACCCTTCACGTTCGCGAAGAACAAAACCAGACACCAGTAGTTGCAAAACAAGGGAAAGTGATCTGAAACCACTCTGAATCACACCTAAGGCCCCCGAGACCCCGTCCAATCACGCCAACAAGTCCCAGTACCTTATCCAAACTTATCCAAAATCTTGAAATGCCACATATTACATAGAAATCACGAATCGACGATCAAAATCCTTCTTTCAGCTTTCAAATATTCAAACTTCGACGAACGCGTCCGAATCATATCTAAAAATCTAGGAATGACGGCAAACTTAACGTACAAGTCACAAATCATAATACGAACCTATTTCAAGGCTCGAAATCCCAAACGGATATCAATAACATAATGGTCAACTTCAAATCAAACTTAGGAAATTCTAAACCTTCAAAATGCTAACTCTCCACAACAAGCGCAGAAATGTTCCCGGACCACCCGATACTCAACCCGAACATACACCAAAGTCTGAAATCATTGCACAAATCTATTGGAACCTTCAAATCCTGAATTCGCGATCGTTAACTCAAAAGTCAAACCTTAGTCAACTCTTCCAACTTAAAGCTTCCAAATTGAGAATTTTCCTTTTGAATCAACTCTGAACTTCCCGAAATTCAATTCTGACTACACGTACAAGTCATAAAATATGAAGTGAAGCTACTCAATTCCTCAAACCACCGAACGACGCACTAGAGCTCAAACGACTGATTGGGTCGTTACATTCTCCCCCACTTAAACCTGCGTTGGTCCTCGAACGTGCCAAGAATCATTCCGGAGTTGCCCTAAATCACTGTTTAACACCTCGTGCACCTACCCGTGCCACCACAACCCAGGTGAGCACATTAGCTTGAGCCATACTGAATATCCTTCCTCTTACCTTAGCCAACAAGCCTTAGAACCAAATTCCAGCATCCGGAATTCTCCACGAGGCCCGATTCTAACATACGAACACCGTATCAATCTCAACCTACTGTACCAAATATGATCATGCACCCATGCAGAAACCAATGCACCACATAATTTGTATGCCCATAATAACATCCTCCAACCGTAGAAGCTGCAAATTCACTAACCTGACACCCGTAGTATACCTCATAATGCGCATAAGCCCTGATCCAACACACTCGATATTGCAACGATGAAAGTGACTTATAGAAGCTCATAACCACCTGCCTAATCAATAAATCATGGAATCTCTCTGCTTGATAAGAACCGTTACCTCATTTTGAACTGAATAGTGACATTTTCTCTTTAATATACCCTACATAAACCTGATCTCACTTATCTCAGGTCCAATAACCTTGTCTCACCCAGTACAAGTTGCTCGGGCAATAAGCCACCTCAACCACCGTCTAAAATCTCATATGACATCATCAATGCGCCAACAAGCTATAAATCGAATAAGGCCCATGAGGAAGAACATCCCATAAGGAAGAACGAACTCTGGCAAGGAACTACCCAGCCCGTGTAATGAATAAAACGGTCGAACAGATGCTATGAACCTATCTCAGAGATGAGAAACAAGACACACAAAAATAAGTATAAGGAGCCATACTCAATATCTCATTGTTGCGGTGCGCAACCCGATCCACATATTATATTGTTGTGTGCAACCCGATCCAAACATCATATTCGTGGCGGCGTGCCACCCGATCCATACATAACAATCAACAAGTAAGTACCTACCGAGCCAAACCGATCATACCCACGAAATGCCCGAATATCAACCATAAGCATGCCAAGTGCATAAACACAACCCTGGGGAGATGAATAGCGCCATGCACTACAAAAGCCAAGCTTGACTAAGGTGCATCGAACAACTGACATCTCAAAAGCCATCTCACTCATATAATACCACAAGCTACGTCGGATCACAGCACACACGCAAATAATCAAGCTTCCTCACAACACATATGGCATAAAGAGTAGCACCTGAAATAGATGACGTTAGGAGTATCATCCCATACGCCCGAAGAATCATCTATAAGCAATGCTATGCTGAATGAACACATCCGACCTAATATAGAGCATACATTCACATTAGATCTACCAACGGACCTCAAGCTGATTACCATCATCCCATACTGAGCTAATAACCTTTTAAAGATCCATAATGACCCCATTCACGACACATACGAGCAGCCGTCCAATTCGGAACAAACTTCCACAGTCCACAACCAAAGAAATAGAGCATCCCTGAGACATAAACTCTCCAATCAGCGACAGTACCGGAAACTTCATACCCGATTTCAGTCTCTAACAATCAAATGACTAACACATCACACTTATACGATCTTCCTGTGGGATATACTCCCACAACCTTCCGCACAGGTAGCAAAATTTGAACATCAATGGCCATCGACCATACTATTCCTGTAATGCCAATTAAGAATCCACAAACCAATGCACAATGCCTCTTCCACACAACACCATCCTCATGCGACATTAATATAATGCCACCTTACTCTGAACATCTGAATCCCCCTCCCTCCCCCCCCCACCCCACTCCTCCGAGCTCGTGACATTCTTATCAAAACCGAACCACAACCTTGATCCTCAACTTCCAATTTCCATATTGCTCACTATACCTATCATGCTGCTATGTGAGAGTAGAAGAATTTCATTATAAGCCCCGAACCACCAGTAGAATAAACATTTCATCGGCTAGAACCCATTCCACTAACTCATTTCAGAAGAACAATCGCAACATGCAACTGAATTCCTATAACCGCATAAAATGCAACCCTCAAGTCGAAGTCTAACTGCCATAACTCTTCCGGGGTCTATTTACA
The DNA here is from genome assembly GCF_000715075.1 of Nicotiana tabacum. Classification (NCBI taxonomy): domain Eukaryota; kingdom Viridiplantae; phylum Streptophyta; class Magnoliopsida; order Solanales; family Solanaceae; genus Nicotiana; species Nicotiana tabacum. Next base: position 58,288,478 of record NC_134081.1, on the reverse strand, counting down.
CATAACAAGGCCATCAAAATCAAACACCTCCAAATCAATCAAACTACGGTGGTTGTCAATCCCGCACGTACAACCACGAATCACCTGTATAGCTTAACACACCGAAGGAACCTGTCATTCCCATAACCATGCTGATTCAAACTATTATTATTTGACTCAACTTCTTCCAATTTACTCTTGAATTGCTTTTGGAATAGTAGTCCTATTCAAACACTTAATGGACCTCAAACAACACTCATCCCAAGTGACCCAAATTACGAGACCACATCGTCTCGATACCCATAAGCCATCTCATAGCCTCGTCGTGCACTCAATAACATCTCCAACTGAGACACCCATCCTGGAAAACCTTCTGCAAATTCGAAGTTGTTTCTCCCATTTCTCTAACACTGCACCGTAGACCCAGTGATAACATACAAATTCCCCAAGTATTCTTCACACTCTGCTGCAAAACCCAATCCTCAGCCACATAACGAACCCTAAATCCTTAGACACCGCACTTTAATTATTTAACCTACTAGAACCATTGTTGAGAGTCACCCACTCTGACGTGGTCACGAATATAACCAAACTCTAGTGCTCTACTAGCACATGAACATTCCCGAAGAATCAAGATGAATTCTTTCCCTTGCACATCACAGCCACAAGAAGCATAAACTCTAAGTCATCCAAAAACTTGCACATGAATCGATAAGGTAAAATGTAGCACATATTCATCAAGTCCTTTGCCCAATTACCCTTGATGTTTTCTTTCCTTAGTCATAACTAATCTACCAATGTACCGATAACCCGATACTGCCAAGGCACACAACCATGTGACCCAATCGTCTCCTCCTCGCTATGAATTCGCACCGTCGCTCTGCCAAATTCCTCGCAATCTCTTGATAAACTTTAATAACATAACTCGAATTATCATCTCCAAACACACATTCAACCTCCTGACCGCTACACCACCTTATTCAAGAGATTTCGACTCACATCGTAGTATATACTTCATGTTGGACAGAAAATAAATTTCTTCATAGGACCTTTACTAGGAATCACGCAACTCCTAACACCTCGCGGGAGATAGCCCACCTGTGTAACCCCATATCAACATCTTCCAACAACATTGCCCTGATTACAGCCATCACAAAATTATTTTATCCTCCTGAGCCCACGCTCGCCCACCAGTCGAAAGCGCCCGCTCATTCCTATCAACATCACATGAAGGTCCAGCGATGCATCCAAAACTCGAAGTCATATTACATCCCAAGCAAACTCTTTCCGTCATATTCAAACTTTCGAAGCACAAAGCTGCCATCTCGAATGAAATACACATACTTAGTCCCTTGTCCACCATGAACATAATCGCACCAAGCTTTCTGGAAGCATGTGGCCATCCTACCACTAAATCCATACGATACGCGAATGTTCCCACTCTGAGTTAACCATCTTTCAAAGCGAACTTCTCGACCTCTAACAATTCAACTTCCGCGAGACACCTCCCACCATGTCCTTCCTCATCCTTCGCTGCCCAAATACTGCCTCCAATCATAATCTATCTCTATAGTACCCGACTAGTAAACTGCTACCAATTCTAAGCCTTCATAAAGATCATCCCCCTCGAGCCATCAACATTAAAAACACTGATTCGACTCTAAAGTTGTCATACACCACCACCTTTGATAACCGATGCTTAGGCACTATTCCAGATCATCCTGTCCCGAAAACAAATCAAAGGAGACCATCACACTGATGAGCCATAATGCGCTCCAACAAGGACGACGACACCACACCCCAACGAGAATTTTACCACGCTCGAAACTATCAAGACTCGCTACTCTGTCAACCAATGCCTGATCATCCATAGTCCAATTTCATTTCCTCAACTGGAATTAAATGTCGAACCTCTAAACCATGAACCGAGAAATCTTCTTTTTGAGTCATTCACTACTGCGACACATGAATAAGCACTCTACCATTTACACCAACACTGCACGATAACAACGTATGGAAATCCTAAAACACTATGCATAGCCTCAAAACCATAGGCAACACTAGCACTGGGCTGAAACAACAGAGCATCCATCCACAAGACGACGATAATAGCCCGTTCGAATACGCCGGGAGAAACATCATGCACCACATCTGTAGTACCACTACAACTCCTCAATTCCCAATTGAAAACAAGCGTTCGACATCGCATAAGAATGAGTAGGAAGGAAATGAAGGCATAAGCTTCAATGGGATCAAATCGCATGACGAGGAATCAAGAAGGGAAGTGCTCCTAACAACCTTGTAGCATATCGAAGATAAGTACAGATGTCTCTGTACCAATTTGCAAGAATCTACTAGACTCGCTCATGACTCGTGAGACCCACGTAAACCTAGAGCTCTGATACCAAAATTTCACGACCCAATTCCCACTATAGGACGTGATGGTGCCCAACATTTCCGTTAGGCAAGCCAACGGTGAACTATCAATTCAATTATTCATTTTATTATTTTTGAAATCATAAGTTTTATTAAGTAAATAATTCAATGCCTTTAAAAATCATGAATGCTTAGAATATTAGTAAGATATAAAATAAAAGATTAGAATATCAAGCCAAACCATAAACAACCAATAGAGATATCCCAAAAATCGGTGTCACAAGTGCATGAGAATTTACTAAGGATTACGATAATAATTCAAAATCTGTTTGGAATATAAAATAGACAGGATAAAGTAAATAAATAAGATGGAGCCTCTGAGGGCTGCATTGCGTAGCATAGAATACAGCTCACCCTAAATTCCCATCAACATATGCGCTTACACACCAAGATGACCATCAAAGGAACCTGTCAGATCTTGCATATTTTGTGCAGAAGTATAGCATGAGTACGTAATTCAACACGTACCCAGTAAGTATCTAGCCTATCCCCAGAGAAGTAGTGACGAGGGTTCGACATCGACACTTACTAATGGTCCAATAAATAAGATGCATGAACCATAAGCAGGCATGAAATACAACAGGATCAATAGAATAAGAAACAGTAATCAACAAGAGCCTTTAACGAAATATCAATTTAAAATTTCCATATAGCACATTCCATCTCAACAAATAAGAATCGTCAAATAAATATCCGATCTCCGGTCACAATGGAATATCATGTAATTTCCAAGTCCCCAATCAAGAGGGTAATCTCATAGGTATTCGGACTCCTAGCAATTTATGTACGAATTATGCCGAGGTTGTTCGGCCCGATCCATATAGTCATGTACATACACTACCGAGGTCGTACGGCCCGATTCATGGATGCATCTCATATAAATACATATATTTCCGAAGTGTTCGGCTCGATCACCATGAAGAGAAGAAACTTATCGAACTACGGGCTATGTGTTTGCAATATATAAATGGGAACGTAAAGTAATCATGACCTTTTACCAATTTTCGAATATCTTGCCAACAACTCAAGGTAATGAGATTCAATCTAACATGATCTCTAATCACATTTCATTTTGTAAGTCTTAGGTAATTAAACTAACAAATTGAATTCAGATAATACAAATATTGCATGATAAGGACCTAAGTGTACACAGACATAAACATGATCTTAGATACGTACGGACTATCATCACCTCGTGTGTACATGACCCCCACAACAAGCAGCACATAACAAATACACACCTACCGGGGTTAGATAGGAGACTTACCTCGCTCCGAAATTCTAATAACCGGCTTGATTCTCTAACTTCTCAATTCAATGCCAAAAGATCCAAAACTAGTCAAACAACATGCAAACCAATAACAATATACTCCAATACTCATAATTAATTAATTTATAATAATTCCCAGCTCTGCTAAAAAATTCAACAAAGTCAACCCCCGGGCCCACGTGCTCGAATTCCAAAACAACTCGAAGATAAACTTTACTCATAACGCCATGAACTCAAATATATTATTTATTCTAAATTCTATTTCCAATTTCATGGTCAAAATCCAAAAATACAATTTCTATGGTTTTCATAAAACATCTTACAATTTCCACAAATTTCCATGTTAAATCCTTATAGAATCCATGTAATTAACTTACAATATGTGGGAATTACTTACCTTGTAATAGATGATGAAAATCTCCCTTTGAAGCGCTCCAAAAATCGCCCAAACCATGTGAGAAGTGGAAGAAATAAGCCAAAACCCGAAATAAATTGAAGTCTACCCAGGCCCTTCCTCTTCGTGATTATGGAAGTACCCTCGCGATCGCGAAGGCCAAAAATCCGCTGACCAGAAAACCTTCTTTGCGTTCGCGTCCCCCATGTCCTGTTCGCGATGCCTCCAGGTCTTGATGTTGCGCGTTCGCTGTCACTCGGCCGCGTTCGCGAAGGCTTAACACCTCCAGGCCCCCAGCTCACCATCCTTCTATGTGTTTGTGACTCCCTGTCGCCTTCGCGATGAACAAATTCCAAACAGCCAAAAATCCTTCTTCGCGAACGCGTGAGAACTGTCGTGTTCGCAAAGAACAAAACCAGACACCGGCACCAGCAGTTTAAAAATAAGAAAAAATTATCCAAAACCACTCTGAATCACACCCGTGGCCCTCGGGACCCCATCTAATCACTCCAACAAGTCCCAATACCTTATCCAAACTTATTCAAAGACTCAAAACTCCACGAATTACATAGAAATCACGAATCGACGATTGAATCCTTCTTTCATCTTTCATCTTTCAAACATTCAAACTTCGACAAATGCGTCTGAATCATATCTAAGCATCCCGCAATGACGCCAAACTTTACGTACAAGTCACAAATCATAATACGAACCTATTCCAAGGCTCGAAATCCCAAACGGATATCAATACCATCAAGGTCAACTTCAAATCAAACTTAGGAAATTCTAAACCTTTAAAATGCCAACTCTCCACAATAAGCGCTGAAATGTTCCCGGACCACCCTATACTCAACTCGAAAATACGCCCAAGTCCGAAATCATCGTACGAACCTATTGGAACCTTCAATTTTGATTACGAAGTCGTTAACTCAATAGTCAAACCTTGGTCAACTCGTCCAACTTAAAGCTTCCAAATTGAGAATATTCCTTCCGAATCAACTCTGAACTCCCCAAAATTCAATGCCGACCACACGTACAAGTCATAAAATGTGAAATGAATCTACTCAAGTACTCAAACTACCGAACGATGTGCTAGAGCGCAAAATAACCTGGCGGGTCATTATAGTTGAATTGTCTGCCTCATGGGTTTCAGTGTCTTGGAAATGTGACTTGGGGACTACACTGCCTTGGCTAATCTCTCCTTCTCTCACTTCTGATTGTACAACCATGTTTGGTGCAGCTATTACATCCTGTAAAGGGTGAAGCAAGAAAGCATCTGGGAAAATAATGTCAAGAGGAACTGTGTAACCTGAGGAAGTCTGTGAACTGAAGGGAAATTTTGTCTCTCTAAAAACCAAATCCATACTGACAAAGAAATGCCTAGAAGTTAAGTCTAACAAAATGTAACTTTCTGTGTCTCTGAGAAGCAAAGTAGCATTGTCTGTGTCTCTGAGAAGCGAAGCAGCACTGTAGGTTTGGCCCTCTATGCAAACTTATCTCCTTTGATCAAGTTAGTTTCATAGAAATGGCAACCTAGGGCCCTTAGATGATAGCTTGGCATTCTTGGGATACAATAGCTCATATGGTGTGCTTCCTGACAAAATAGTAGAAGGCAGTCTATTGATCAAATACACATCTACCTTCACACACATGCCCCAATATCTAAGAGGAATGGATGCTTGAAACCTTAGAGCTCTAGCAGTATCAAGGATGTCTCTTCCTGCACTTTCTACTGCATACATTGCTTTTATTTCTTTAGCTAGTTCATCACCACATGAATCACCTCTCAGCACATATAATCCTTCATTTTCTCTACCAATCCCCTTCACCCTGCACATACAATTGTCTGGTTAGCTTTGACACTAATAATAAGTTGAACTTAAAATCAGGTATATAAAGCACAATGCTAATGGTCTCACCTTTGAACAACTTTGCAGTACCAACATGTGTAATATCTACCTGTTCTCTATGAGATCTATTGTAAGTGAGGCTGAAGGTCTATTGTAAGTGATACTCATGAGATCGGGCTGCACGTCACAACAGGCTTTACTGATTTATGCCAGGATTTGGTTTATTATAGCGCTTGGGCTGGATCAGCCCCTCCAGAGTCTGCACATCCACGGTGGGCACAGTTACTAGCAATGTATTTGCATTTGGGTTGGATCTGCCCTAGTTTTATTTGTATTTGGGCTGGATCTGCCATGGACTAGATCTGCCCTGTTCTGTGTTGAATTTTATTGCAAAACCTGAGAGCATGTCTAAATTCTTATACCGTTACTTCTAGATTATGAATTTCTGAGATATCACTGTCATATTTTTCTGTAACTTTCCGTATTGTTAATGGTGTATGTGGACTATAATACTTGAACCGTCACTACTTTCAGTCCAAAGGTTAGATTTATTACTTATTGAGTTGGTTGTACTCATGCTATACCCTGTACCTCGTGTGCAGATCAAGGTGTTTCTGGTCACGGCGGTTGTTGATTCACAGAGTTCAGACATTCGAAGATCATCGAGGTAGCTACTTTGGCATCCGCATGCCTTGACTCTCCTTCCCTATGTTTTAGTTTATTTATTCTGTTCTACTTTCTAGACATTGTACCAGCCTATGTCATTATGTATATGCTCATGTACTCAGTGACACCTCAGTTTTGGAAAATCTTATGTATTGAGTTATGATATTCTATTCTATTTAATGAGATTTTTATTTCTTTAAACTGTTTTAGTATATTTCAAAGTTGAAAGGGTTGGAAATGTCTGAGTAGTCAGCTTGCCTAGTACCATGATAAGCGCCATCACGACAGGTTGGGTTTTTGGGACGTGACAAGTTGGTATCTGAGCCTAGGTTACATAGGTCTTATGAGTCATGAGCAGGTTTAGTAGAGTCTTTTGGATCGGTACGGAGACGTCTGTACTAATCTTCGAGAGGCTGCCGAACCCTTAGGAAACTTCACATTCTTGTATTCTTGTCGTGCGGATTTGTTGATTCCGGGAACTAAACTTCTGTCATTCTATTCTCTCGCAGATGGTGAGGCCACGTGCTACCGGTCAGGATGAACGACCACCAATACCACCACCGGCAAGGGTTTCGAGAGGCTGAGGCCGCAGTAGAGACCGAGGTGCAACTTGTACAGCAGCTAGAGCAGCACCTGTAGATCCATTAGTTGCTCCAACTCAAGAGCAGGTTCTAGATGTGGTTGAGCCAGTAGGGCCAGCTCAGGCACCAACTGTGCCCATTATGATTCCAGGCTTTCAGGAGGCTTTAGCTTAGATTTTGACTGTGTGCACTAGCCTTGCTCGGGTGGTTTCTGTTCAGACCGTGCCAGCCACTTCTCAGGCCGGGGGAAGTACTCAGACTCTTGCCTCCCGTACTTATGACTTATGATGAGCAGCAGAGACTAGAGAGATTTGGGTGGCTCCGACCTCCATCATTCAGTAGGGCTAAGTCAGAGGATGCCCAGGACTTCTTGGATATGTGCCAGTGGATTTTTCGCACGACGGGTATTCTAGAGACTAGTGGTGTCTCATTCACTACTTTTTAGTTTACCGGGGCTGCCTTCAGATGGTGGGAGGCTATGAGAGGCACAGGCCAGTCGGTGCAGCACCACTTACATGGCATGAGTTCTTTGTTCTCTTCTTGGAGAAGTTTGTGCCACAGACCCATAGGAAGGAGCTGCGCAAGCAATTCGAGCAGCTACGTCAAGATGGCATATTTATGACCCAGTATGAGATGAGGTTTTCAGAGTTGGCTCGTCATGCAGTTTGGTTGGTTCCCACTGAAAAGGAGAGGATTAGGAGGTTCGTTGATGCCCTCTACTATCAGTACCATTTTGTTGTGACTCAGGAGAGTGTATCAGGCACTACGTTTGACGAGGAGTTTGATATTGCTCGACGGCTAGAGATGGTTCATAGTCAGGAGAGGGAGGCCAAGAGGCCTCATGGTTCGGGTGGTTTTAGTGGTGTTCCTTCTAGGGGATAGTCCTACCACAGCAGGGGTCGTCCTTACAGGCCCGCTTAGATAGATCGTCCAGTTCATCGTGGTGCATCATCTAGCCATGGTTTGTATAGTGCTAGACTAGGTCAGTCATCTCTCGGTGCTCTCCTAGCTCAGAGTTCATCTCGTGCACCTTTAGTTCAGGGTTCATCTGCACCGAGTTCGTCTGGTAGTTATTCTGGTTCTCGGGGTCTGCCTCAGTATTTGCCACCATTTTCCGAGAGGGGATGTTTCGAGTGTGGAGAGTTGGGTCATGTGAAGAAGTTCTGTCCCCGCCTTATGGGAGGTCCAGTTCACCAGAGGAGTCAGGCCACGACGTCAGCACCTATTACTTCACCACCCGCCCAGTCAGCTCAGGGTGGGGCTCAGGCAGCTAAGGGTCGCCCAAGAGGGAGAGGCCGATCAGGTGGTTGCCAAGCTCGATTCTATGCTATTCCTGCCAGGCCAGATGCGATTGCTTCAGACACAGTGATCACAGGTATTGTCTTAGTATGCCACAAAGATGATTCTGTATTATTTGACCCTCGTTCCACTTATCCGTATATATCATCATATTTTGCTCATTATTTGGATATGCCCCGTGAGTCCTTAGTTTCATCTATTCATGTCTCTATGCCGGTGGGCGATACTATTGTTGCGGACCGTGTATATCGGTCGTGTGTAGTGACTATTGGGGAATTGGAGACTAGAGTTGATCTCTTAGTACTTAGTATGGTCGATTTCGATGTGATCTTGGGTATGGATTGGCTGTCTCCATGTCATGCTATTATGGATTATCACGTTAAAATCGTGACGTTGGCAATGACAGGGTTGCGAAGGATCGAGTGGAGAGATTCTCTAGATTATGTTCCCAGCAGTGTGATTTCTTATTTGAAGGCCCAACGGATGGTTGGGAATGGGTGTCTGTCTTATTTGGCCTTTGTGAGGGATGTTGGTGTTGATACCCCTACTATTGATTCTGTTCCGGTGATGCGAGACTTTCCGGATGTGTTTCCTGTAGACCTGCCGGGCATGCCGCCCAACAGGGATATTGACTTTAGTATTGATTTGGTGCCGGGCACTCAGCCCATTTCTTTTCCTCTGTATCGTATGGAACCAGCGGAGTTGAAGGGATTGAAAGAGCAGCTTTAGGAACTTCTTGATAAGGGATTTATTAGGCTTAGTATATCACCTTGGGGTGCACCGGTACTATTTGTGATGAAGAAGGATGGTACTATGCGGATGTGCATCGACTATAGGCAGTTGAATAAAGTTACAATCAAGAACAAGTATCCTTTGACGCGCATTGATGATTTATTTGACCAGCTTCAAGGAGCGAGGGTGTTCTCTAAGATTGATTTGAGGTCTGGGTATCACCAGTTGAACATTCGGGACTCGAATATTCTGAAGAGGGCATTCAGGATATGTTATGGTCACTATGAGTTCCTTGTGCTGTCTTTTGGGCTGACCAACGCCCCAGCAGCATTCATGCATCTGATGAATAGTGTATTTGTCATGCCCCGAACCTAGGAGCGAGACAAGCACCCGGTGCCTCACCTAACCTGGCGTACCAAATTGCGACTAAGGGACTCTGAACACATAATGTCATACTTTGGCCACGGGGCCACCTTGCAAGACAATTTGCGAAGCAAAATATAAAACTGAATGGAAACTAGCGCTAACTAAACATCAATATAAAGCTAGGCTGAAAAGGCCGTCATAGCTACTACAGCTGAAAAACCACCAAATTATACATACCAGGCCTACAAACCCAACATACTGCACTAACCAACAGGATATGTCTACAAGCCTCTACTGATAGATGTACTATGATCGGAACAGGGCCCTGACCTACCCATAACATATATACAGATATACATAAGATGTACACAACACTCTAGACCTGGCAACTCCGAAAGGCGTGGAGCTTACCGATCAGGCTGAACTCGGGAAACACCTACTGAGGAGATCTACTCGTCTGTCTATCTGAACCTGCATGCATGAAATGCAGCGTCCCTGGAAAAGGGACGTCAGTACGAAATAATGTACCGAGTATGTAAGGCAATAACATAACTGAAAATCGAAACTGAACTGATAATATAATAACTGGAAGTAACTGGGAGTCAAAGATGATCTGGAGATATACTTACCTGCTGATACTGACTCAACTCCTTCAATGTAGTAAGTAAAATAATTGTACGGCCTTATAAGGCTCGGTATATATAACTGTTGTGCCATAGTAGGCTCGCTCATAGGCGCTCGGCCATACTAGGCTATGTATCTCGACCATGCTGGGCTCGCTCATAGGCGCTCGGCCACAGTAGGCTCGGTATATAACTTTCCATCTGATCAGAGGTTGCCCAATAGGGGCCTGCCCATCGATTATAGCTCGATGGTAATGAAAATACTGTAATACTATATATATAGGCTTGCTGCTCTCTTGACTGGAAGAAGACAATACTAAAATTGAATATAGAGTCTCGATAAGGAATAATATTGTAACTTATGAGACTAGAATAGTGTGAATAAATTCATGAATATGAACTTCTCTTTTTGTCTCATTACTAACACATGTAGCTACGAGATCATGCCAAAATGAAGGAAGGCTTAGCCTTAACATACCTTATCACAATCTTTCCAATCACCAAGTTGAACTCACCTCTTTGCACCTTAATCTACAAGAACGATAATAATACTATCGTTAAGTTACGAAAGGTACAACTATCGCACAACGAACGACAAACTTATTTTGTATTAAAACGGGCAGCATCTCCCCTATAATCCTTACTTCCTCCAAATTCAAGATAACACCAACAATACAAGAACAGAACAATAACAACATATATACATCATTTTCCAGCCCTATATACACCATCAAATACTACAAAACAGCCCAACACACCCCAATCTCTTCGTACACAAAACGACCACCGTAGTAGTGTCAAACGACCCGAAAATGTTATGACGAACGACCAGCCAACCACCCTACATTTATATGGTGTTTATAAACCCCCTTCCTCCTCCAAAACTCCACAAAATAGTAGTAAAACATGCAGCCCAACAGCAACACAAAACAGTCCACAAAACAGTCCGCTACAAGTGAATAACTCGAACTCACGGCTTCCGATCACCGTCCCGTGAGTTCTTACAAGTATAGAACAACTTACCATGAATTTACAGAAGAAAAATTGGATGAAAGAGAGAAGTAAACTCACCTTATTTGTTGGATAACTCAGCTCTTATCTTGGTTCTTCAAACTCTAGGTTTTACCTCCAATTGGAACTTGAAAGGGAGAGAAAATCAATTAGGGTTTGTGGGAAATTTTTGGGAGAATTCTTTGCAGAGCTTATGTCTGGTTATTATGCTCTATTTTAAGTCTAATATATGAAGAAAATAGGCCCTTAAAAGGCCTCTTTGGACGACCCGAAATGGCCCATTTTTGGGCTTTCATTTAAGCAAGTAGGTGACACACCTACTTGTCACCTAGCAGCTTGCGCAGTATCGCACAAATGCCCATATCTTTCTACTCCAATGTCGTATTGACAAACGGTTTAATGCGTTGGAAAATAGACTCATAGATCTTTAATTTGATGGGTGGAACACCCCATAACTCTAAGTATATTGGGAGAAAATCGCAGTTACATTTGACCCAAAATTTCAGTAAAACTTATGAGTGTAACTTGTGATGACTTTCATCGACTTTTGTTCCACAACTCGCTTGACATTAAAACATAACACACGGATGTCATACGACTAATATAAATCATAACATAATCTCCTTATCATGTTAATCACCCTAGTCTCACCCCAAAGGTACATGTTATAACATTCCCAACTTGTCGACTTTCGACGAAACATTGTTTTATTTAATTGCTTTAGCTTCTGAACTGTCCAACCCTCTTTGTACTTTTTGTTCATGATCTTCAATATTTGTAACCTCAGAGGTAACATGATTAACTTACTTTATATACTTTTAAATATTATCTCATTTTTGGTCCTACATTAGTTTGCTTACGATGCATTTTTACGTACGAAAATATAGGGTGTAACATCACTCCCCCTTGGGAACATTCGTCCTCGAATGTTTACTCTTAGAGACTTTGGAAAATTTTGCCAAAGTATCCTTCGTACACTAGGTTAAAACCAACCTGCACGTAGCCAGAAACATACTATGCATGCCACATATGGCCAATCTTTATAAATAACAGCAATTTGCCTCACCGACCGTAAATCATAAATATTGAAAGTGAAAAATAAAAGCTTACCTGATGACCTGCTAGCCTACATAGAGCTATGTTGTAGCGTCCCATCTCGAACCATATCTTCAGTTTGAAATAGGTGGGGGTATTTAGACTTCATTTCTTCCTCCGATTCCCACGTCATCTCTTCTACATTCTTGCTCCTCCATAAAACCTTTACGGAAGCTACCTCCTTATTTCGTAGATTGCGGATTTGTCGGTCTAGGATGGCAACTAGAATTTCCTCGTATGAAAAGTCCTCTGTAATCTGTACATCATCCGTGGGCACCACTCGGGTAGGATCGCTAATGCACTTTCGTAGCATAGATACGTGAAAAACCGGATGGACAGACTCCAATTCTGAGGGCAACTCTAACTCATAAGCTACTTGGCCCACTCTCCGAATGATCCTATAAGGCCCAATATACCGTGGGCTAAGCTTGCCTTTCTTGCCAAACCTCATCACGCCCTTCATAGGTGATACCTTTAAGAATACCCAGTCATTAATCCTGAACTCTAAGTCTCATCGCCGCACGTCAGAATATGACTTCTGACGACTCTGAGCTGTCAACAGTCGCTCCCGGATAAGCTTTACTTTCTCTATGGCCTGTTGAACCAGGTCTGGCCTATATAACCCAAATTCCCCAACATCAAACCACCCTATAGGAGATCTGCACTTACGCCCATACAAAGCCTCGTACGGAGCCATCTGAATACTGGAGTGGTAACTATTATTATATGCAAACTCGACAAGAGGTAGATGTTCATCCCAACTTCTTTTAAAATCCAACACACATACTCGTAACATATCCTCGAGCGTCTGAATTGTGCGCTCGGCTTGTCCATCAGTCTGTGGATGAAAAGCTGTGCTGAGATTCACCTGAGTCCCTAGACCTCTCTGAAATAACCTCCAAAAATGTGCTGTAAACTGAGCCCCACGGTCAGATATAATAGAAACTGGTACTCTGTGTAGCCGCACTATCTCCTTAATATATAACTTGGCATAATCTTCTGCTGTATATGTAGATCTGACCGGTAGGAAGTGAGCTAATTTCGTGAGCCTATCGACTATCACCCATATGGAATCGAACTTACGATTAGAACGAGGTAAACCCGTGATAAAGTCCATGTTTATCGCCTCCCATTTCCATGTCGGGATCTCTATAGTCTGCATTAGCCCTCCAGGCTTCTGGTGCTCTATCTTCACTTGCTGGCAACTAGTACATTGGGCGACAAACTCAGCAATGTTCTTCTTCATATCATTCCACCAGTACACATCCTTAATGTCATGATACATCTTCGTCGACCCAGGATGGATGGAATACCATGAATAATATGCCTCTGACATAATCCTGTCTCGTAGCCCTGCTACATCTGGAACACACAAACGACCCCTATATCTGAGAACCCCCATATCCCTTTAGCTCTAACAGTGGTTTCTTCTGCTGCGGAACTCTCTCTCTCAGCTCGACCAACTCTGGGTCCTCGTACTACCTTTCCTTGACTTCCGCTATGAGGGATGATTTTGTAGTGTTTTGGAGTACAACTCCACCATCCTCAGAATCTACTAACCGAACCCCCAACGAAGACAATTGATGAATCTCTCTAGCTAATTGTCTTTTCTCGGGATCTACATGTGCTAAGCTACCCATAGATCGATGACTTAATGCATCTGCTACAATATTAGCTTTCCCTGGATGGTAGAGAATGTTAACATCGTAATCTTTCAATAACTCAAGCCATCGCCTCTGTCGCAAATTCAACTCTTTCTGCTTGAAGATATATTGTAGGCTTTTATGATCAGTAAATATATCAACATGAACACCATATAAATAATGCCGCCATATCTTAAGTGCATGGACAACCGCAGCTAACTTCGAGGTCGTGGGTCGGATAATTCCTCTCGTGCTTCCTCAACTGCCTTGAAGCATACGCAATTACCTTCCCATGTTGCATCAGGACACATCCTAACCCGACACCTGATGCATCACAATACACGGCATAACCCTCTAGACCCTCTGGAAGTGTTAGAACTGGAGTTGAGGTCAACCTGTTCTTAAGCTCTTGGAAACTCCGCTCACAAGCCTCTGTCCATTGAAACTTAGTTTCTTTCTATGTCAACTTCGTCAATGGTGCCGAAAGGGAAGAAAAACCCTCTACGAACCTCCGATAGTATCCTGCTAAGCCTAGAAAGCTACGAACCTCTGTCGGAGTGGTAGGTCTAGGCCAATATTTCACGGCCTCAATCTTCTGAGTGTCCACCTTTATCCCTTCATCTGATACAATATGCCCCAAGAATGCTACAGACTTCAACCAGAACTCACATTTAGAAAACTTAGCATACAACTTACGATCACGGAGGGTTTGGAGTACCGCTCGCAGGTGGTCCGCATGCTCATCCTCTGAACAGGAATAAACCAGAATATCATCAATAAATACTATCACGAACAGATCTAAAAATTGCTGGAATAGGCTATTCATCAAGTCCATAAATACAGCGGGTGCATTAGTCAACCCGAAGGACATGACAAGGAACTCGAAGTGGCCATATCGGGTCCTGAAGGCTGTCTTCGGAATATCTTTTTCCCGAACTCTGACCTGGTGGTACCCCGACCTCAAATCTATCTTTGAAAAGCATCTAGCCCCCTGCAACTGATCAAACAAGTCATCGATCCTTGGAAGTGGATACTTATTCTTAATAGTTACCTTGTTCAGCTGCCTATAATCGATACACATCCTCAGCGGGCCGTCTTTCTTCCGCACAAATAGTACTGGTGCACCCCAAGGTGAGGTACTGGGCCTGATGTAACCTTTCTCCAGCAAATCTTTTAACTGCTCCTTCAACTCCTTCAATTCGCCAGGTGCCATTCTATACGGAGGGACGGATATTGGTTGAGTTCCTGGAAGCAAATCGATGCTAAAATCAATCTCTCGCTTTGGAGGAATACCTGGAAGCTCATCTGGAAACACATCTGCATACTCTTTGACTACGGGAATAGACTGAAGTGTAGGTATCTCAGCATCTGCATCTCTAACTCGCACAATATGATAAATGCACCCTTTTGCGATCATTTTCCTCGCCTTCAGATAGGAAATAAACCTACCTCTGGGTGTTGGTGTATTACCTACCCATTCAAGGACTGGCTCACCCGGAAAATGAAATCTGGCTGCCTTTGCTCGCCAATCAATAGTGGCATAGCAAGCTGCCAACCAGTCCATGCCCATGATAGCATCAAAATCCATCATCTCTAGCTCAACTAGGTCAGCTGAGGTCTGACGACTACAAATTGTCACCGTACAACCTCGGTAAACCCGTCTAGCAATAATCGATTCTCCGACCGGTGTAGATACTGCAAAAGGATCACTTAGTATTTCAGTTACTATACCAAAATTCCTCGCGACAAATGGGGTAATATACGATAAAGTAGATCCTGGGTCTATCAAAGCATAAGCATCGTGAGAGCAAATGGTTAATATACCTGTCACAACGTCTGGTGAAGACTCCTGGTCCTGTCGACCCGCTAAAGCATAGATACGGTTCTGATTACCACTTGAACTGGAACCTCTACCTCTGCCCCGACCTCTACCAGCCGAAGACTGAGACTCGCGCCCTGAAGGATGCACTGACATAGATGATCCTGTTGCTGAACTCGCTGGTTGTGCCATTCCCCCCGAATATCTATTTGGGCAATCTTGCATCATATGCCCTGGACGCCCACATGTATAACAAGCATCAGAACTTGCTCGGCATTGGCCCAAGTGTCCTCTACCACAGATGTCACACCGTGGAGGAAATGACCATGTCTGCGCAGATCCTCGCTATCGCTGCAAACCCGACCCCCGTGAGCTCTCACCTGGTCCTGACTGAGTATAGCGGTCATACCTGTAACCCTGTAACTGAGGTGGCGGAGGCCTAGGTGGTCGTCCGAAGTACTGGGTCCTATAACTACCCTGATATTGCTCCTGAGACCTGGAAAATCTCATCCTCTTACGTTGCCCTTGCTCAGCCCTCTCTGTACCCTGCTGCCGACGCCTACCCCTTTCTATATTCTGGGCAAATGCCTGAATCCGGGAGATATCCATACTATCCTGCAATGCAGCGGTGGCACATGCCTCGGTTAACTCTGGGGCTAACCCTGCTATAAACCTGTGAATCCTGTCCCGCATAGTAGCAACTATGGATGGTGCATATCTGGCCAATGAGTCAAAACGGAGACTATACTCTCGAACACTCATATTACCCTGCTTGAGGGCTAGAAACTGATCGACTCGAGCCTGTCGGATCTCCCGTGGTAAGTACTGGTCAAGGAAGGCATCTGAAAAATTCTCCCAAATAGCTGGAGGTGCATCACGTCCCCTGGACCTCTCCCATCCCTCATACCAAAGGATGGCTATATCTCGGAGTCGAAAAGCTGCTAGCTCAACTGCCTCTTTCTCCGTGGCATGCATAACACGAAAGATCCTGTGAAGCTGATCTATGAAATCCTGTGGGTCCTCCCTCTAATCTGTCCACGTGAACTCTGGGGGACTCAAAGCAATAAACTCTCGGACCCTTGAACTCCCAGACCCCTCAGAAGTTCCTGCACTAGCTGATGCCCTAGCCTGTTGCTGGGTAGCTACCAACTGTGTCAACAAATGCACCGCACTCCTTAAGTCCCGATCTGATGGAAATGGAGGGGGAACTGGATGTGCGGTTTCCCTAGGAATCTCCGTAGTTGGTGGAGGAGCCGGTAATGGCTGAGTAGGGGTCTCACCTTGAGCCTCAGACTGGGCCCCATCTACTGGGGGTACCCTGCTGGTCCCCTCACCTACTACTGTATCTCTCCTCTGGCTAGCCGTAGTCTTCCTAGTCACCGTCATCTGTGCATGCAAACACCAACACATAAGTTTAATTCAAATTTCCTATAACTCAGTTCTATAGCACGATTTAGATTTCAAAGAAGGGTAACCAACTCCTAAATGCCCTGTAGTGCCCTGCTTATATAATGTGATGCACAACACATCTATAAACAAGACTCTACTAGACACGGCTTGTAGACTCCCTAGGATAGAACTGCTCTAATACCAAGTTTGTCACGCCCCGAACCTAGGAGCGAGACAAGCACCCGGTGCCTCACCTAACCTGGCGTACCAAATTGCGACTAAGGGACTCTGAACACATAATGTCATACTTTGGCCATGGGGCCACCTTGCAAGACAATTTGCGAAGCAAAATATAAAACCGAATGGAAACTGGTGCTAACTAAACATCAATATAAAGCTAGGCTGAAAAGGCCGTCATAGCTACTACAGCTGACAAACCACCAAATTATACATACCAAGCCTACAAACCCAACATACTGCACTAACCAACAGGATATGTCTACAAGCCTCTACTGATAGATGTACTATGATCGGAATAGGGCCCCGACCTACCCATAACATATATACAGATATACATAAGATGTACACAACACTCTAGACCTGGCAACTCCGAAAGGCGTGGAGCTTACCGATCAGGCTGAACTCGGGAAACACCTACTGAGGAGATCTACTCGTCTGTCTATCTGAACTTGCATGCATGAAACGCAGCGTCCCCGAAAAAGGGACGTCAATACGAAATAATGTACCGAGTATGTAAGGTAATAACATAACTGAAAATCGAAACTGAACTGATAATATAATAACTGGAAGTAACTGGGAGTCAAAGATGATCTGGAGATATACTTACCTGCTGATACTGACTCAACTCCTTCAATGTAGTAAGTAAAATAATTGTACGGCCTTATAAGGCTCGGTATATATAACTGATGTGCCATAGTAGGCTCGCTCATAGGCGCTCGGCCATACTAGGCTATGTATCTCGACTATGCTGGGCTCGCTCATAGGCGCTCGGCCACAGTAGGCTCGGTATATAACTTTCCATCTGATCAGAGGTTGCCCAATAGGGGCCTGCCCATCGATTATAGCTCGATGGTAATGAAAATACTGTAATACTATATATATAGGCTTGCTGCTCTCTTGACTGAAAGAAGACAATACTAAAATTGAATATAGAGTCTCGATAAGGAATAATATTGTAACTTATGAGACTAGAATAGTGTGAATAAATTCATGAATATGAACTTCTCTTTTTGTCTCATTACTAACACATGTAGCTACGAGATCATGCCAAAATGAAGGAAGGCTTAGCCTTAACATACCTTATCACAATCTTTCCAATCACCAAGTTGAACTCACCTCTTTGCACCTTAATCTACAAGAACGATAATAATACTATCGTTAAGTTACGAAAGGTACAACTATCGCACAACGAACGACAAACTTATTTTGTATTAAAACGGGCAGCATCTCCCCTATAATCCTTACTTCCTCCAAATTCAAGATAACACCAACAATACAAGAACAGAACAATAACAACATATATACTTCATTTTCCAGCCCTATATACACCATCAAATACTACAAAACAGCCCAACACACCCCAATCTCTTCGTACACAAAACGACCACCGTAGTAGTGTCAAACGACCCGAAAATGTTATGACGAACGACCAGCCAACCACCCTACATTTATATGGTGTTTATAAACCCCCTTCCTCCGCCAAAACTCCACAAAATAGTAGTAAAACACGCAGCCCAACAGCAACACAAAACAGTCCACAAAACAGTCCGCTACAAGTGAATAACTCGAACTCACGGCTTCCGATCACCGTCCCGTGAGTTCTTACAAGTATAGAACAACTTACCATGAATTTACAGAAGAAAAATTGGATGAAAGAGAGAAGTAAACTCACCTTATTTGTTGGATAACTCAGCTCTTATCTTGGTTCTTCAAACTCTAGGTTTTACCTCCAATTGGAACTTGAAAGGGAGAGAAAATCAATTAGGGTTTGTGGAAAATTTTTGGGAGGATTCTTTGCAGAGCTTATGTCTGGTTATTATGCTCTATTTTAGGTCTAATATATGAAGAAAATAGGCCCTTAAAAGGCCTCTTTGGACGACCCGAAATGGCCCATTTTTGGGCTTTCATTTAAGCAAGTAGGTGACACACCTACTTGTCACCTAGCAGCTTGCGCAGTATCGCACAAATGCCCATATCTTTCTACTCCAATATCGTATTGACAAACGGTTTAATGCGTTGAAAAATAGACTCATTAGATCTTTAATTTGATGGGTGGAACACCCCATAACTCTAAGTATATTGGAAGAAAATCGCAGTTACATTTGGCCCAAAATTTCAGTAAAACTTATGATTGTAACTTGTGATGACTTTCATCGACTTTTGTTCCACAACTCGCTTGACATTAAAACATAACACACGGATGTCATACGACTAATATAAATCATAACATAATCTCCTTATCATGTTAATCACCCTAGTCTCACCCCAAAGGTACATGTTATAACATTCCCAACTTGTCGACTTTCGACGAAACATTGTTTTATTTAATTGCTTTAGCTTCTGAACTTTCCAACCCTCTTTGTACTTGTTGTTCATGATCTTCAATATTTGTAACCTCAGAGGTAACATGATTAACTTACTTTATATACTTTTAAATATTATCTCATTTTTGGTCCTACATTAGTTTGCTTACGACGCATTTTTACGTACGAAAATATAGGGTGTAACAGTATTTTAGCCTTATTTCTACACGTTTGTCATAGTATTCATTGATGATATCCTTGTGTACTCACGTAGCCAGGAGGATCATGCCCAACATTTGAGGATTGTACTACTGCGACTGAGGGAGGAGAAGCTTTATGCCAAGTTCTCCAAGTGTGAGTTTTAGCTTAGTTCGTTGGCTTTCTTGGGGCACATGGTGTCCAGTGAAGGGATTAAGGTGGATCCAAAGAAGATAGAGGTGGTTTAGAGTTGAACCAAACCGTCCTTAGCTGCTGAGATTCATAGCTTTCTTGGCTCGGTCGGGTATTATCGTCGTTTCATGGAGGGTTTCTCGTCTATTGCGTTGCCTTTGACCTAATTGACTCAGAGGCGTGCTCCATTCAGTTGGTCAGATGAGAGTGAGGAGAGCTTTTAGAAGTTGAAGACTGCCTTGACCACAGCTCTAATTTTAGTTTTGCCTTCAGCTTCTGGCTCTTATACAGTGTATTGTAATGCTTCTCGGATCGGTATTGGGTGTGTCTTGGTGCAGGAGGGTAGAGAGAATGCTTATGATTCGCGTCAGTTGAATCCCCATGAGAAGAACTATCATGTTCATGATTTGGAGTTAGCTGCCATCGTTCATTCATTGAAGATTTGGAGGCATATCTCTACGGTGTGTCTTTTGAGGTATTTACGGATCATCGGATTCTCCAGCACTTGTTCAAACAAAAGGATCTAAACTTGAGGTAGCAGAGATGGTTGGAGCTGCTAAAGGACTATAATATCACCATTATGTATCATTCCGGGAAGGCCAATGTGGTGGCCGATGCCTTGACTAGGAAGGCGGTGAGTATGGGTAGCCTTGCATTCATTCCTATGGGTGAGAGGCCGCTTGCAGTTGATGTTCAGGCCTTGGCTAACCAGTTCATGAGATTAGATGTTTAGGAACCCAATCGGGTTCTAGCTTGTGTGGTTTCTCGGTCTTCCTTATTTGATCGCATTAGAGAGCGCCAGTATGATGATCCCCATTTGCTTGTCCTTAAGGACACGGTTCAACACGGTGATACCAAGGATGTTACTATTGGGGATGATGGGGTGTTGAGGATACAGGGTCGGATTTGTGTGCTTAATGTAGATGGGCTACGTGAGCTGATTCTTGATGAGGCCCACAGTTCATGGTATTCCATTTATCCGGGTGCCGAGAAGATGTACCAGGACTTGAGGAAGCACTACTGATGGAGGAGGATAAAAGAAGGATATAGTGAGGTTTGTAGCCCGGTGCCTAAATTGTCAGCAGGTAAAGTATGAGCATCAGAGACCGGACGGATTGCTTCAGAGGCTTGAGATTTCGGAGTGGAAATGGGAGCGTATCACCATGGATTTTGTAGTTGGGCTCCCACGAACTTCGAGCAAGTTTGATGCTAATTAGGTGATTATGGATCGGCTGACCAAGTTCGCACACTTCATTCCAGATGGGACTGCTTATTCTTCGGAGCGATTGGCGGAGATTTACATCTGCGAGATTGTTCGCCTTCATGGTGTGCAGGTATCCATCATTTCATATCGGGGCACGCAGTTCACATCGCGGTTTTGGAGAGTCATGCAGTGAGAGTTGGGCACACAGGGTGAGTTGAGTATAGGATTTCACCCTCAGACGGACGGGCAGTCCGAGCGCACTATTCAGATATTGGAGGATATGTTACGCGCTTGTGTCATAGATTTCGGGGGCTCTTAGGATCGGTTTCTGCCGCTTGCAGAGTTTACGTGCAACAACAGCTACCAATCGAGCATTCAGATGGCTCTGTATGAGGCTTTGTATGGGAGATGGTGTCGGTCTCCGGTGGGATAGTTTGAGCCGGGTGAGTCTAGGCTATTGGGTACTAACTTGGTTCAGGGTACTTTGGACAAGGTTAAATTGATTCAGGATCAGCCTCGCATGGCGTAGTCTAGACAGAAGAGTTACGTCGATCGGAAGGTTCGTGATGTTTCTTACATGGTTGGGGAGAAGGTACGGCTCAAGGTTTCACCCATGAAGAGTGTTATGAGATTCAGGAAGAAGGGCAAGTTATGCCCTCGGTATATTAGGCCATTTGAGGTGCTTCAGAGGATTGGAGAGGTGGCTTACAAGCTTTCTTTGCCACCTAGTTTGTCGAGTGTGCATCTAGTATTTCATGTTTCCATGCTCCGGAAGTATGTCGACGATCCGTCTCATGTTTTAGATAATAGCACGGTTCAGTTGGATGGTGATTTGACTTATGATATGGAGCCGATCGGCAGGTTAGAAAGTTTAGATCAAAGGACATAGCTTTAGTGAAGGTGTAGTGGAGAGGTCAGCTAGTATAGGAGGCTACTTGGGAGATCGAGCGGGAGATGCGGAGCAGATATCCACGCCTATTTGAGACTCCAGGAACATTTCTAGACCCGTTCGAGGACGAACGTTTGTTTAAGATAGGAAAGATGTAACAACCAGGCTGGTCATTTTGAGTGTTGTATCCTCACTCCCCCATTTACTATTCATTTGATGCTTAATAGTTGCTATGTGACTTTCTAGGGTAGTTGGTTCGGTTACGGGGATGTTTCAGAATGAGTTGAGACACTTAGTCTCAAGGTTGGGAGCTTCAATTGAAAAGGTTGACCGAATATTGGCTTATGTGTAAACGACTCCGGAATGGAGTTTTGATGGTTCTGTTAGCTCCGTTGGGTAATTTTGGACTTGGGAGTTTGTTCAGATAGTGAGTTGGAGGTCCGTAGTTGAATTAGGCTTGAAATGGCGAAAGCTGGAAAATTAGAAGCTTTGGAAATTTAGAAGTTTGATCGAGAGTTGACTTTGTGGTTACCGGGCTCGGATTGGGGTTCTAGGAGTTGGAGTAGTTCTGTTGTGTCATTTGTGACTTGTGTGCAAAATTTGAGGTCAATCAGACTTGATTTGATAGGTTTCGGCGTCGAATGTAGAAGTTGGAAGTTCATAAGTCCATTAGGCTTGAATCGATGCGTGATTCATGGTTATAGCATTGTTTGATGTGATTTAACACTTCGAGCTAGTTCGTATGATGTTTTAGGACCTGTTGGTATGTTTGGTTGAGCTACTTGGGGCCTCGGGTGGATTTCGGATGCTTAACGGAGTGAAATTTGGACTTGGGAAACTGCTGAAGCTTGCTGGTGTGGAGTGTCTGGTTTCCTTCTATGCGATCACGAGGTTAGGTCCGCAATTGCGAAGGGGTGTTGGCCACTGATGGAATTTTTGGTCTATGCGTTCTCGAGCAGGGGTACGCGATTGCGTAGCTAGAGCAGTCAATGCATCGCGAACGCATGGGAGGAGCCGCGTTCGCAAAGAGGAAAGGAAGAGGAACTGGGCACGCACGTTGTTCTATGCGAACGTGTGGGTGTTTGTGCGATTGCATGGGTTTGGAGAGGTAATGGATATCGTTTCGTGGACTTGTCCACGCTCGCGTATGGACTGAGTTTGACAGCTTAGGATTGGTGCTTCACGATTACGAAGTATTTCCCGCGATCACGAATAAGGTACATCTCGGCAGACTTAAATATTTCAAAAATGAGGGTTTGAGTTCATATCACAAATTTGATTTTGGGAGCTTGGTTGGAGGCGATTCTTGGAGAGATTTTCAAGGGAGTGATTGGGGTAAGTGATTCTCATTTAGTTTTGGTTAAATTCCATATTTATATCTTTGATTTCATCATTTAATTAGTGATTTGGGTTGAAAACTGGGGAAAATGGAGGAAAGTCCTTAGGCCGAATTTTGGGGATTTGATCGAGATTTTGGCATCAAATTTGAGTAATTTTGGTATGGGTGGACTCGTGGTTGAATGTGTGTTTGGATTTTGTGACTTTTATCGGATTCTGAGACGTGGGCCCGAGGGTTGACTTTTTGACTTTTGATTAAGAACTTAGCATTTTTATATGGAATTGATTCCTATAGCTTGACTTGATCGTATCGAATTGTTTGTGGCTAGATTCGAGGCATTCAGAGGCCGTTTCGCGTGGCAAGGGCTTGTTGGAGTAGAGTTTTGCACAGTTTGAGGTAAGTAACACTTCTAAACTTGGTTCTGAGGGTATGAAACCCTGAATTACGTGTTATGTGATTAGTGTTGAGGTGATGCACATGCTAGGTGATGAGCGTGTGGGCGTGCAGCGTAAGAATTATGACTTGGTTGATTCCATGGAAATGTTAGAGCAATTGAGCTGCCAGTCATGTTAGAAATCCTACTTAGGCTACGTGTTGGTACTGTTGGGACCCACAGAAGTCGTGTTACATGTTGAACTATTTGCTTAACTTGCCATCTTATACTCAGTCACAGTTATTATTTACATATCATATCTTAGTCTATGTTGTCCTTTATTGATACATCATATCATCGTTGTTTGGGCTGATTATCATGATTCTTGTGAGCCCGAGAGATTTATGACTGAGTGAGGTTGAGTGTCTATTGTGAGTGATATTCATGGGATCGGGCTGCACGCCGCAGCATGCTTTATTGATTCATGCCAGGATTTGGCTTATTATAGCGCTTGGGCTAGATCGGCCCCTCCGGAGTCTGCACATCCACAGTGGGCACAGTTGCTAGCAATTTATTTACATTTGGGCTGGATATTCCCTGGTTTTATTTGCATTTGGTCTGGTTCTTCCCTATTCTATGTTGAATTTTATTGCAAAACCTGAAAGCATGTCTAAATTCTTGTACTGTTACTTGTAGATTATCAATTTCTGAGATATCACTGTCATATTTTTCTGTAACTTTCTGTACTGTTAATGTTGTATGTGGACTGTAATACTCGAACTCATCACTACTATCAGTCCAAATGTTAGATTTGTTACTTATTGAGTTGGTTGTACTCACGCTACACCCTGCACCTCATGTGCATATCAAGGTGTTTTCGGTCACAGTGGTTGCTGATTCACAGAGTTCAGACATTCGGAGATCATCGAGCTAGCTGCTTTGGCGTACGCAGGCCTTGACTCTTCTTCCCTATCTTTCAGTTTATTTATTCAGTTCTACTTTCCAGATAGTGTACCAGACTATGTCATTATGTAGATGCTCATGTACTCAGTGACACCCCGGTTTTGGAAAAACTTATGTATTGAGTTATGATATTCTATTCTGTTTTATGAGATTTTTATTTCTTTAAACTGTTTTAGTATATTTCTAAGTTGAAAGTGTTGTAAATGTCTGAGTAGTCAGCTTGCCTAGTACCATGATAGGCGCCATTATGACAGGTTATGTTTTGGGTTATGACAGCAGGCCTGGCCACGCGAACGTGAAGGCCACAGGTCTCGAAGCTTCGCGAACGCGACCCATTGTTCGCGAACGCGTAGGGCAAAATGTCCAGTCCCCCAATTCCTTCTCCGTGAACGCAACTCCACCTCCGCATTCGAAAAGAAGGAAACCAGAACCAGCAATAGCAGAATTTCAGACTTAACTCCAGGTGGCCCGAAATTCACCCGAGCCACCCGGGACCCCGTCTAATTGGACCAACAAGTCCTTAAAGATAATACGGACCTGGTCGAACCCTCAGAACATGTAAAACAACATTGAAACTAAGAATCGCACCCCAAAACCAAATTGAATCATCTTATGAACTTCAAACTTTTTAACTAGCTCTGAACGCGTCGAATCTTACTTAGACAACTCAGAATGACACCAAATTTTGCGTGCAAGTCATAAATCACCATACGGACCTATTCTCAAACTCGAAATCCCAAATGGACCTCGATAACACCGAAGTTTACTTCAAATGAAATTTAAGGCAGAATAGCCTAACAAACACCTATACTTGTTCGGTTTTGACATTCCGGTCCTCGTACTTAATGATGCTTCATCTAGACACTTCTGCTCATCTAAAGGTAATATTTTAAACCCCTCTGACCATTGACCAAGCCTACGTGGCATGTGCTTTGCTGAGTTGGGTAAAATGTGTGATTGCACGCTTTAAGAAGCAAATAACTTTGATAATTCTAATTATAATAATAAAAAAAATGGAAAAAAGGGGGAAAAATGAAAAACATTATCCATACACAAAAATTTCACCTCCACCGAGGTCCTTCCCCCCTCCCCATTTTTAACGATTTCTTACCCTCCCCCTCCCCCCCCCCCCAAATGATCAACATATCTTTTCTTCACCCTGTCCAATTTCTTTTCTTTCTATCCATTTACCTCCTTTCCCTTGTCTTTTCCAGTTGGCCTCAAAATCAAGTCAAATATGGGCAGTCACTAGATATAAATTTTTGTTGAAAATAGAGATTCAAATTTGTTGTAGTGAAATAATGGATTTTCTGGTAACTTGATTTAAGAGATATAATTTTGATTTTTCACTTATTTGAAAGTTCTTGTTTACTGATCTGAAGTCTACTATATAAAGGAGTTGGGTTATTGACAATATTTTCGGAAAGTAGAAATTAGAGAGAAAAGAAGGAGGGGTTCTAGGGTTTTGCCGGTCGTTTATAGTTGGTCGTCTCACCTCTGGTCTTATTTTTTTTCTCTTTATGAGGTCAAGATCTGAAGGTATCAGAATGAGAATTTACAGAGATTGAATTGAATATTTTAGTTATATATAATTTTAATGGAAGTGAACAAATTGAACTGTTCAATGGGTTTCTATAGAAATGGATGGATTTGGTTTTGCAAATTTTAAGAAAGGAAAATGATGGATTTTGAGTCAGAATTAAAAGAGAATAGGAGATGAAATTTAGCTCTCAAATGGCGGACGACTGGTATTTAGAAAGAAAAAGGAGTGAAGGTGCTTGTGAGAGAGAAAAACAAGCTACTTCAGGATTCATTTTTTTAAAATAATTTTTGTGAAGAAAACAAATGATGTGGAATATTTTTATGTGACATTGATAATACAGTAAGACGATTGAGAAACACGCATAGTCAGAGGGGTTTAAAATATTACCTTTAAATGAGCAAAAGTGTCTAGATGCAACATCATTAAGTACGAGGACTGGGATGTCAAAATCGAACAAGTATAGGTGTTTGTCAGGCTATTCTGTCCAAATTTAAAGAACTTGAAAACCTTCAATGCGCCAACTTTCAACATAAACCGCCAAAATGCTCCTGGATCACCCAAAACTCAATCCGAACACACATCCAAGTCCAATATCATCATACGAACCTATTGGAACCATCAAATCCCGGTTCCGAGGTCATTTATTCAAAATGTTGACTCAAGTCAAACTTGGCCATCTTAGGCCACTATTAAGGAACTAAGTGTTCCGATTTCAACCCGAACCCTTCCAAACCCAAACCAACCATCCCCGCAAGTCATAAAACAGTAAAAGCACATACGAGGAGTCTTAATTAGGGAAACGGGGATCTAGAAAGTAGAATGATCGGTCGGGTTGTTACATTCTCCACCTCTTAAACAAACGTTCGTCCTCGAACGGGTCTAGAATCATACTTGGAGTGCTGAATAAGTGTGGATATCTTCTCTGCATGTCCTCCTCGGTCACCCAAGTCGCTTCCTTGACTAGTTGACCCCTCCACTGGACTTTTACCACAGAAATTTTCTTAGATCTCAACTGGCAAACCTGTCTATCAACAATGACAACTGGCTCCTCCTCAAAAGTCAAGGTCTCATCTAGCTGAACCATACTGTAATCTAACACATGCGACATGTCGGCATGGTACTTCCGGAGCATAGACACATGGAAACCCGGATGAACTCCCAATAGAGTGGAAGGCAAAGCAATCTCATAAGAAACCTCCCCAACTAGCCTCAACACCTCAAATGGGTCCAATAAACCTTAGGCTTAGCTTTCCTTTCTTCTCGAACCTCATGATACCCTTCATCAGCGAGACTTTCAAGAGAACCTTCTCGCCCAGCATAAATGATAAATCACACGCCTTCTGATCTGCGTAACTCTTCTATTTGTACTGTGTTGTGTGAAGTCGCTCCTGAATCAACTTTAGCCTCGCCGGGCTCAAACAATTCGATGGGCGAACGATATCGCCGACCATATAAAGCCTCAAATTGAGCCATCTCGATGCTGGACTGATAACTGTTGTAATACGCACTCTCGGCCAAAGGCAAGAATCGATCTCACTACCCTCTGAAGTGAATCACACATGCTCTGAGCATATCCTCCAAAATTTGAACTGTCCGCTTCGACTGCCCCTCGGTCTGCGGATGAAAGGCTGTGTTGAGCTCTACCCTAGAACCTAACTGGCTCTGAACTGCTCTCCAGAAATACGAAGTGAACTGAGGGCCTCTATCTGAAATGATGGAAACAGGCACACCATGCAACCAGACAATCTCCTGAATGTATATCTGGGCCAATCTATCTGAAGAGTACGTAGTCATCACTGGAATAAAGTGTGCCGACTTGGTAAGCCTGTCGACAATGGCCCAAATGTTCATTAAACTTCTTCAATGTCAACCACAACCCAACTACGAAGTCCATAGCGACGCGCTCCCATTTCCACTCTGGTATAATCATCTGCTGAAGTAGGCCACTTAGTCTCTGGTGCTCATACTTAACTTGCAGGCAATTTAGGCATCTCATACATACTCAACTATGTTTGTCTTCATCTGCCGCCACCAATAATACTGCCTCTGGTCGTGATACATCTTCACAGCACCTGGATGAATAGAATACCGAGAACTATGTGCCTCCTCTAGAATCTTTTCCCTCAAGCCATCAACATTAGGAACACATAGGCGACTCTAGAGTCGCAGAACGTCATCCTCACTAATAGTAACCTCCTTTGCACCACCCTGCAGTACCATATCTCTAAGAACCAACAAGTGCGGATCATCATACTAACGAGTCTTGATCTGCTCAAATAATAAAGACTAAGCCACAACACATGCAAGAACTCGATTGGGCTTTGAATTATCTAACATCATAAGTTTGTTAGCCAAGGGCTGATGTCCAAAGCTAATGGCCTCTCCTCTACTGAAATGAATGCCAAACTACCCATACTCTCGGCCTTTCTGCTCAAGGCATCTGCAACCACATTCTCCTTGCCCTGATAATAAATGATGGTAATATCATAGTCCTTCAGTAACTCAAGCCACCTACACTGCCTCAAATTAAGATCCCTCTACTTAAACGAATGCTTCAAGCTATGATGATCGGTGTAAACCCCACAGGACACCCCATAAAGATAATGCCTCTAGATCTTGAGAGCATGAACTATCGCGGCCAACTCCAAATCATGTACGGGGTAATTATTCTCGTGGGGCTTCAACTGAAGTGAAGCATATAAAATAACTCGCCCCTCCTGCATCAATACACAACCCAAGAGAACACGTGAAGCGTCCTAATACACAATATACATCCCTGAACCGGAAGGCAACACTAACATCGGTGTTGTAGTTAATAAGGTCTTGAGCTTCTGAAAGCTCACCTCACAATCATCATACCATCAGAACGGAGCGCCCATCTGGATCAATCTAGTCAAAGGTTCTGCGATAGATGAGAAGCCCTCTACAGATCAACAAGAATAACCTGCTAACCCCAAGAAACTCCTGATCTCGGTCGTTGTGGTAGGATGAGGCCAATTCTGGACTGCCTCGATCTTCCTGGGATCTACCTTAATACCCTCACCTAATACAACATGCCTTAAGAATTCCACAGAATCCAACCAGAACTCGCACTTGGAGAACTTAGCATATAGCTTCTGTTCCCGCAAGGTTTGAAGCACAACTCTCAAATGTTGCTCGTGCTCCTCCATACTACACGAGTAGATCAATATGTCATCAATGAATACAATGACAAATGAGTCAAGGTATTGCCTGAACACCCTGTTCATCAAATCCATAAAATCCACTCGGGTGTTGGTCAAGCCGAAGGACATCACTAGAAACTCATAGTGGCCATATCTAGTCCAGAAAGTCGTCTTCGGAACATCTGAAGCACGGATCTTCAACTAATGATACCCAGATCTCAAGTCGATCTTAAAGAACACCCTGGCACCCTGCAACTAGTCAAACAAATCATCAATATGTGGTAACGGGTAATTTAATGGTAACTTTGTTCAACTGGTGGTAATCAATGCACATCCGCATATTCATATCCTTCTTTTTCACAAACAATACCGGTGCACCCCAAGGCGACACACTCGGCCTGACGAACCCCTTTTCTAGCAAATCCTCAAGCTATTCCTTCAACTCCTTCAACTCTTTTGGAGCCATGCGGTACGGCGAAATAGAGATAGGCTGGGCACCTGGCGCCAAATCAATACTGAAATTGATATCACGATCTGGTGGTGTGCCTGGTAGATAAGAAGGAAACACATCGGAGAACTCCCGCACCACGGGCACTGAATCAATCATGGGAGTCTCTGCAGCAGTATCCCAGAGATAAGCCAGATAAGCCAAACAACCCTTCTTGACCATATGTCGAGCCTTCAAGAAAGAGATAACCCGGCTCGATGTACTGATAGATAAACCACTCTACTCAAATCTAGGAAACTCTGGCATCGCCAAGGTAACTGTTTTGGCATGTAAATCAAGAACGGCATGTACGGAGACAACCAATCCATGCCCAGGATGATGTCAAAGCCATTCATGTCGAGCAACAGAAGATCTGCTCTGGTCTCATAACCACAGAAAGTCATAATACAGGACCGATCTGATCCATAACAACAGAATCACCCACTGGCATGGACACATATACAGGAGCACCCAAGGACTCACGAGAGACACCCCGGATAATGAGTAAATAGAGATGATACATATGAATACGTAGACCCTAGATCAAATAGTACCGAAGCATCCCTATCGCAGACAGAAATAATACATGTGATCACGGTGTCTGAGACTACTGCATCTGGTATGGATGGAAAAGCATAGAACCTAGCTGGAGTGCCACCTGGTTGGACTCTACCTCTAGGGCGACCCCTACCCACCTGCCCTCCACCTCTAGCCCACCGAACGGCTGGTGCGGCAGCTGGTGCGGTGATCATGGGCTAATGGCCCTACTGTACTGCCTTGCCCCGAAACTTGAAGCAGAATCTTCTCATATGACCAAGCTCCCCGCACTCAGAGCAACCTCTCGGCATGGAAGATGACTGACCCTTAGTCTGACCCTAGGGACCTGAACACCCACTGGAAGAACCCTGAATAGCCGATTGATGGTAGGAGATCTTGATGGTAGGCTATAATTACGTGTTTTAGTTACTTATCGCACTCTAATTTACTACACTTTAATTGAGTTGAGCTTTTAATCGCTAGTGTTTTGTACTAATTGTGTTTTTTATGCCTTGAAGGGAGTGATTCCCAGTTATGTAGATATTGCAGAACTAATTCAAGTTATTTGGATCTTTGAAGTCTGAGTAAAAGCCCAAAGGAATAAGCCGGGATTGTTTTTGGGGGTCGAGGATCACTGCTGGACATAAAAATTCAAAGAAGTATCAACTACTGAAAAAATACACTAGTGCGATGCACTGTGCGACGTAGTAGTGTAAATTTATGTCAGAAATTGGAAAAGTTCATAGGCTACCTAGGCACGCGATCGTGCACTGGATGCGCATTGGGTGCACAAGTTAGGTAGTGTTCTGGCCAAAGTGCGCAGCCAAATGCGTGAGTAACTCCCAAGTGCGCAGCCACGCACGTCCTATTTCGGAAAGAGTCCTATTTCACGTAGGAGAAGGTGTGTTCATTTGGGCCCGACCATACTTAGTATATATACATAGAAAATGGTATTTTCTGGACTTTTTACTCATCTAAGACTTAAGGAAGCTAAGGAGAAGTGGGAGAAGTAAGAGCACAGGGATTTCATCATTCAATCCTCATCCAAGAAAAGGGTTTGGATCGTTTATGCTTTCCTTTAACTTAAACTTATTTGTGATTAATTACTCAATATTTATGGAGTAGTTCTCTTTAGGGATTGATGGATTTGGTGTATTGAGAATTTTTTGTGGATATTAACTCTAGTTTGTATGTATTGAATTGTTTTGGGTGTTTTAATTGTTACATCTATTTTCACATGTTCATGTAATCGAAAGAGGCATAACTTGTGATGTTTTTGTATTATCTTGTTGGTTGAATTCATTGATTCTTCATAGTAATCGAAAGAGGCTAGTTGAATTATTGTTTAGACCTAGTTAGGAGGATAATCGAAAGAGGTTCTACTGAATGTTTGAACTAATAATTGAGTGAATTCGAGAGACTCACTTAAACCTTAGGAGTGAATTAGCTAGAGTTAAATCCCAGACAAGTATCTTGCACCTACCCAATCAACCCCTATTTTCTCCCATTGATATCTTCCTTACTCATTGTTGTGATTGTCATTAGCCAATAGTTTAAACTCTTATTTAAATTTTAGTTTTAATCACACAAATCTCAATTGTGGATCATCTTGGATAGAAATTAAACTAGAAGCTATGAAAATATTGTTTAAATCCAATCCCTATGGATACGATATTTATCTATACTATATTCGACTAGCGAGCATATTTAAGTGTGTGTTTTGCGCTCGTCAATTTTGGCATTGTTGCCGGGGATTGGCAATTAATAGTGTTTGAAATAGTTGGTAGTGATAATTCAGGAATTTTTCGTTTCATTTTATTTTTCTCTTTTTACGTTTGGTGTTACTTGATTGTGCGCAGGCTACATATTAGATTGGTACATGACTCGATCCTCTGGGAAGGAACGGCTCCCATACAAACCAGAAATCGAGAAACAACTACGACAGTTGAGGAAGTAAAAAAATCTCCCCGAGAATACAGAGAAGGTTGGGCAATCCTCAACCAAGGAAGTTATGGCGGGAGATGATGATAATGTTGATTTGGCTGCAAGAGAGGTAGCCCATCAAAGAGAAAAAGTTGCACGAGATGCTGAGGAGATAGCTCTTCAAAATGCACAACTTGTCTATGAAGAGGAGAGGGCTCGGAGAATTGCTCAGAATCTACCTTTGGGTGCAGGCCAATTCGAAAATATAGCTCCCGGTGTTGGGCGACCATTACTTGATTCTGCTAGACCCATCTACAACTAAGGCTTATCAAGTATGAGATCACCTCCAGTTGCAGCTAACAATTTTGAGTTAAAGCAGGGGTTGCCTCAAACCCTTCAAAATAGTTGTGTCTTCAAAGGAAAGATGAACGAAGATCCAAACAGTCATCTAATGGACTTCTAAGAGATTATGAACACCTTTCAATACAATGGTGTTTCACAAGATGCAGTTTACTTAAGAGAATTCCACTTCACTCTCAAAGACGATGCAAAACACTGGCTTCGAAGCTTGCCTAATGGATCGATTACAACATGGGATGAGATGACTAGAAAATTTCTTGACAGATATTTCTCATCAGCTAAGACTAGCAAGTTTAGAAGAGAAATTCATAACTTTTGCCAGAACGAGACTAAAACTGTGTTTGAAGCCTGGGAGAGGTTTAAGGAGATAGTACGAAAGTGTCAACATAACGGTATTGAACTCTGGATGCAACTCCAGGACTTTTGGGATGGATTGACACCCGCCGCTCACAGAATATTAAGCAATGTAGCTGGAAGCCCGTTGATGAAGAAGACTCCAAAGAAGATAGTCACAATTCTAGACGAGTTATCTGAAGATGCAAATCAGTGGCCCTCTGAGATTGCTGAAAGAAGAAGATCAACTGGTGTTCACCAAGTTGATGCTAACACGTCTGTGCAGGTACAGCTTGTTGCCATGGACAAAGAAATAAGGAAGATGACCTTAGCTTCAATACACAGTGAGCCCCATGTAGCGTGTGATATATGTGAAAGAAGACACCCTACTCATGAGTGTCAAGCCTCAATTGAGGAAGTTAATGTTGTTAGAAATTATAACTTCAATGCAATGGGTCAGAAGCATCCCGATATTTCATGGAGTTCACCAGGGGGTACTGCAAATGCATGGCAACAAAATAATCCCAGATTTCAAGGACAAGGAGCTCCTGGTTTTGTGAATCAGCTGAGGCTGCAGTTCCAGCCTCAACATTCCACTCAGCCTGGGCTAGAAGATCTAATGAAGTCCTTCATTGTCAAGACAGATGAGAGATTAGATGCTCATGGTTCAGTTATCAAAGAACTTGGTACTGGTTTGCGAAATTTGGAGAAGCAAGTGGGACAAATTGCAATTGTACTGTCTGAGAGAATCCCAGGTATTCTACCAGTTGACACTGAAAGAAATCCCAAAGAAACAGTAAATGTTGTGACCTTGAGAAGCGGGCAAGTGTTGAAAGATCCCACTCCAATCCAAAAAGAGGTTGTTCTTGAAAATGAAAGTGGGGGGCAGCTGAAAATGAAGTTGATAAGAAGAAGAAAGGCAAGAAGGGAGCTGAGAAAAAGAAGGAGAAAACTTCAAGAAGGGAGGAATCTAAAGAGAGCGAGCACATTCCTGCTCTACCCTTTCCCCAAAAGCTGTATAGAGAATTCTAGATATGCTGAGACAAGTTAATGTAAATTTTCCATTCATAGAATTTCTCTCACAAATGCCAGCTTAAGCCAAATTCTTGAAGGAGATCCTTACAAAAAAAAAAGGAAGATAGAAGAGACCTCAGTGGTCTAGCTCATAGAGCATTGTAGCGCAATCTTGCAAAACAAACTCCCTCAAAAGTGTGGGGAGTTTTACTATACCTTGCTCGTTAGGCACTCTTAATTTTGATAAATCTTTATGTGCTTCTGGTGCCTCAATTAATTTAATGCCTTTATCTATTTACAGGAAATTGGAGAATGAGCTTGGAGAGATAAGGTCTGTGCCAATATCTTTGTAGCTGGCAGACCAAACAACTATAATACTCAAAGGGATAGTGGAAGATGTCTTAATTCGGGTAGATAAGTTTGTATTTCCTGTAGATTTCATTGTGGTGAAGATGGAGGAGAACAAAGAGGTCCCCCTTATCTTAGGAAGACCATTCTTAGTGACGGGCAAAACAATATTAGACATACATGATAGGAAGCTCATGCTTAGAGTGGGTGAGGAGAAGCTGATTTTCGAGATGAATGTGAAGATGGGGTGAGAAAGGAGAAGCCAGTTGCAAGTGTAGAGTAAAGAGTGAAAAGCTCGAAAGAGGAGGTCCCAGTGATTGAGAAAGACGAGTGTGGGGTGTACCCCAAGAAGACTGAGAAGAGGTTGTCCGCGTGGATGTGTGCACTAGTTCGGGCACGAAGAATGTAGCTCGACTTTGACTCATACCTCGACTAGACATTCAGGGAAGTTCCTCTACCTTATGCTTTTTAATTGTGTGTCATGGGGACATGCCACAACTTAAAGTGTGGGGTGGGGGATATATTTGTATGTATGTTGTATGTATATTAATTTGGTTAGTTGTAGTAGTTTGATAGAAAAACTTTTGGAAACCCATAAAAAAAATTAAAATTTTCGATTTTTCCTGACAATGGATATCATTCGATGGGTTTCTTAAGGAACTAAATTCGAAAGAAAAAAGACAAAAAGATTTTCTTTTGTTCGGTAGTGTAGTAATTCCCCCTTGGTTTTTCTTTGTGTCGCGGTTCTTTTCCAAGGGTTTTGTTTGAACTGGGTGTAGTTAGTTTTTATTTTTGTGTGAGAAGTAGGAACCCTTGTGCTATGGTTTGAATTGAAAACAATGTCTCTTGAATTTATTATTCTTTGAGAATAGTGAGTACTTTAGTTGTGACGCTTAGGCTCAGTTCTTGACTCTTGCATAAGTACCTTAAATTGTATAATCTTAACTTTGCTTAACTACTTTGGCTATGGTGTCTTGATAATCCAATCTTGAGTGAGTTATTTGCCATGTGTGTGTGAGGTTTCGTGTATTCTGTACATTGCATTTGATGTCTAGAACTTGCTCTGTGTGTTTGCAAAGCGAAATAGTAGTTTTATGCAGTCTTGGAAGTGATATAGGCATTTCGTTGTTGAGCCAGTTATATGCTTTTACCCACCTAATTGTTATGTATCTTATTTAACCCCTTTGAGCATGTAATCATGTTTCTTTGGCAACTACATTACAAGCCTTACCCATTTGTTTAAATTGATTTGAACATTTTACCTCTCGTGAGCACTTGAAACTGTTATGAACTTTGTAAAAGTTGAAGTGTGAGTGATTGGGTTGGTTTTTGAGTGGAGCTAATGAAATAAGGAGAAAGGTGAATTGTTTTGAAAAAGTAAGAGCCACTTAAATTGAAAAAGAAAAAAATATGCATAGTGTATTGTTGTGAAAATTATTCATTGATAAGTGGGGTAACTCTTGATGTATTTGTTCTTAAAGAAGTGGGGAGTTAATGTATATTGATATGAAGGTGGAGTATTGGTTTGACATAAGTGTGGGGTTTTAAATTAAATGTATGTATTAAAGTATTTAGGGAGGTGTAGTCACTCTTATATCTAAATGTATCCTACCCGTCCCGCAGCCTACATTACAACCAATTAAAATACTACTTGATCCTTGACTGAATGAACTCAATTAGTGGAGTAGTATACTACAGTCAAGCCTATGGTTCATCTTTTGTGGCATATGAATGTTGTTTCTGAGAGTGAGCGAATTCTTTCTATTTAAAGTTCCTAATTGTTCTTAAATTTGATTGTATGTGGAACTACTCTCTTTTGTTGTGAGGGCACGTGATTCATGAAGGAAAGGTAATGTCGTTCACCTCTGTGTTAGAGTAAGTGAGCGAGTTATAAATAATGCGTGATACTTTTGAGTCAAATCTTGAGGCGAGGATGTTACACTATTGTGCTTAATCTATTTTAAATATTCTTGGTATGATGAGTTATGAGAGTTGTGTAATGAGGTCGTGTCTATATAAAGTGTAGTTTGATTGCTCGAGGACGAGCAATGGTTTAAGTGTGGGTTGTTGATGGTAGGCTATAATTGCGTATTTTAGTTTCTTATCGCACTCTAATTTACTTCACTTTAATTGAGTTGAGCTTTCAATCGCTAGTGTTTTGCACTAATTGTGTGCTTTATGCCTTGTAGGGAGTGATTCCCAGTTATGTAGATATTGTGAAACTAATTCGAGTTATTTGGAGCTTTGAAGTGTGAGTAAAAGCCCAAAGGAATAAGCCGGGATCGTGTTCGGGGGTCGAGGATCACTGTTGGACGTCAAAATTCAAGGAAGAATCAACTGCTGAAAAAATACACTTGTGCGACGCACTATGCGACGCAGCAGTGTAAATTTATGTCATAAATTGGAAAAGTTCAGAGGCTACCCAGGCGCGTGAGCGCGTACTGGGCATGCAAGTTAGGTAGTGTTCTGGCCAATGTGCGCGGCCATATGCGCGAGCACACTCCCA
This sequence comes from Nicotiana tabacum, assembly GCF_000715075.1. Classification (NCBI taxonomy): domain Eukaryota; kingdom Viridiplantae; phylum Streptophyta; class Magnoliopsida; order Solanales; family Solanaceae; genus Nicotiana; species Nicotiana tabacum. The sequence goes on along the minus strand of NC_134081.1, from coordinate 58,251,409 downwards.
GGTGTGCATCCGTGCATGTCCTATTTCGGAAAGAGTCCTATTTCGCGTAGGAGAAGGTGTGTTCGTTTGGTCCCGACCCTACTTGGTATATATACATGGGAAAATGATATTTTCTGGACTTTTGGTACATCTAAGACCTAAAGAAGCTAAGTAGAAGTGGGAGAAGCAAGAGCACAAAGATTTTATCATCCAATCCTCATCCAAGACAAGGGTTTGGATCGTTTATGCTTTCCTTTAACTTAAACTTATTTGTGATGAATTACTCCATATCCATGGAGTAGTTCTGTTTAGGGATTGATGGATTTGGTATATTGAGAATTGTTGGTGGATATTAACTCTAGTTTGTATGTATTGAATAGTTTTGGGTGTTTTAATTGTTACATATATTTTCACATGTTCATGTAATCGAAAGAGGCATAACTTGTATTGTTTATGTATTATCTTGTTAGTTGAATTCATTGATTCTTCATAGTAATCGAAAGAGGCTAGTTGAATTATTGTTTAGACCTAGTTAGGAGGATAATCGGAAGAGGTTCTCCTAAAGACCAATCCACTGCGAATTCTTCCATATCTTTACCGAGCACAAATTGGTTCATATTGTGAGGTTGAGACTTAATCGAGAGAGGAGTTTCTACTGAACGTTTGAACTAATAATTGAGTGAATTCGAGAGACTCACTTGAACCTTAAGAGTGAATTAGCTAGAGTTAAATCCTAGACAAGTATGTTGCACCTATCCAATCAACCCCTATTTTCTCCCATTGATATCTTCCTTACTCGTTGCTGCTATTGTCATTAGCCAATAGTTTAAAATCTTAGTTAAATTTTAGTTTTAATCACACAAATATCAATTGTCGATCATCTTGGATAGCAATTAAACTAGAAGCTACCAAAACAATGTTTAAATCCAATCCCTGTGGATAATATATTTTTCTACACTATATTCGACTAGCGAGCATATTTAAGTGTGTGTTTTGCGCTCGTCAGCTCTCTAGAATGGCGCTGAAATAGGGCCGCACTGGAGCACTGCAAGAAGGCGACGGTGCTAAATACGTGGTCCTGCTAGACTGGCCCCTCACAAACGGACTTCCGCCCCTAGACGGAGCACCACTTAAACCTCCAGAAAATCGAGGTCGCTTGTCCCTCGATGCATGTTCTCGATCCTGCTGACAGATACCCTTGATCCCCCGAGCTATCTCCACAACCTGCTCGTAAGGTGTCCCCATCTACACTCTCTCTACATCGGTGGGGAGTATCATAAGTGCATGGTGAGACAATTCAGAGAATCTCGACTAATAATCGGTCACAGACACCTGACCCTACTAGAGCCGCTCGAACTGACCCCATAACTCTGCCCTCTGATAGGGTGGAATATATCTCTCCAGAAAGAGACGTGTGAATTGTTCCCAAGTCAAGGGAAAAGAACATGCTGGCCTGCTGAGAAGATAGGACTGCCACTATCTACGGGCCCTACCCTCCAGCTAAAATGTGGTGAAGTCCACTCTGTGGGACTCCAATACTCTCATGTTGTGCAGTATGTCCCTGCAACGATCAATAAAGTCATGGCGGTCCACATGTCACTCACCGCCAAAGGCACGAGGATGCAGCCTGGTCCATCTATCCAACAGCTTCTACGGCTCACCAGTCACGGCTAGTCTGGGCTCTGGTATAGCCGCTATAACTGGCTGAGCCCCGCCCACAGGTAGTGCACCTGGGGTCTGATATATGGCAACAACGTGCCCTAGAGCCTGAGTGGTAGGGGTCTATGCTCCCCCTCCCGCCTGAGATGTGGCTGGGTCAGCTAGAAATAAACCAGCATGCATCATAGAGTCCATGAACCGCAACATACGGCCCATGACCTCCTGAACTCTCGGTGCGGACATGAAATCTAAAGGGGTTGGCTCAACCGCATGTACCTCATCCTACTCCTCAATAATAAGATCCTCCACTGGATCCGCTGGTGGCACAACGGGAGCAATTGTAGGAATCCCTCGTCCTCTAGCAGGAGCTGGAGCCCTCCCTCGGCCTCTAGCAACAGGGGGAGCAGCTCCTCCACCGCCGGGTACATATGCCACGTGCGTTCTCACCATCTGTGAAAGAATAAGAGAAAGATACTTAGCACAACATCAACTGCATGAAAGGATATGAAGAAAGAGAAGCTTCCTAACACCCTATAGCCTCTCGAAGATAAGTACGGACGTCTCTGTACTTTATTTCTACCTCTAATTAGAAATTATATGCTCACAAATTCATAAAATATTAAAATGACTTCTTTTGTCATGACCCAATTTCCCCTATAGGTCGTGATGGTGCCTAACATCACCGCTAGGCAAGCCAGCGGTGACTATCCATTTAATTGTTCATTTAATAATTTTTTAAAAGTCATTTGTTTTTATTTAATAAAGAAACAATTAGTAGGTTATCGTAGTAATGTAAAGCATAAACTAAACATAAAAGGGAAGTAGTGAATTTAATAATCACAAACAATGAATATCTACTAGAATTTTCCAAAATCCAGTGTCACAAATGCAGGAGTAATTAGTAGAATATACAAAACCTCCTATACTATTGTCTGGAGTAAGATAGATAGAAAAATAAATACAACAAGGAAGAGACTCTGGATGATGCAGAACGGAGTATAGGGAGCAACTCACCACTAAGTCTCCGGGTAGCGGGGGTACGCGTCTGACTGGCCACCAGATGCACCTGCCTCAAATCATGCACGATTAGTGCAGAAGTGTAGTGTGAGTACATAAACAACATGTATCCAGTAAGTATCTAGTCTAACTTCGAAGAAATAGTGACGAGGTATCGACATCGACACTTACTAAGTATCAATAAATATAATATATAAATCATAAGTAGGCATGAAATACAGTAATAATAGTGAAATGAGAAAAAAGAAATTTTATAATTCTTAAACGTAATATCAACCATCACATGCCAAGTATTTAACACATAAGAACAACCAAGTAATTTTCTAGTCTCATATCAAGAAGAAATATCAAGTATAATCAGACTCCGAGCAATATCACGCACAATTTATCCTGAGGTTGTACGGCCCGATCCAAAATAATGTGTATACTGCCGAGGGTCGACCGGCATGAACCATAGATACATCTATTATACTGCTGAGACGTTCAGCCCAACCCACGGGAATAGGGAATACTCTACAAACTCTGATTTACGACTACCACATAAGAAAAATACACGAAGAAGGTATAAGTTCTGCTAACAATTAAGTATTCCGCCAAGATTCAAAGTAATGAAGCTCGGTCTTTACAAACCCTTTATCAAATTTCAATTATAAATTTAAGTATTTAAACTAACAAGTTGGGTACAAATAATACAAGTAATACATGGTAGAGTCCTAAAACTACCCGGATGTAAGCATGATTTTAGTTATGTACGGACTCTCGCTACATCGTGCGCACGTAGCACCCACAATTATTAGCAAATAATCATTTATAACACCTACGGGAATAATTTCCTCTTACAAGGTCAGGCAAGAGAGTGACCTCATTTCCAAGTCCTCTTTCCGGTCCACAATTCACACTAAAAGCCTCAAATATGTGCCACTCAATCCGAAACTAGCCAAATATTGTACAAACTAATCAATATATGCTCAAAAGTTCATGATTTAACTATTAGAGTAATTAACCAACCCAAATTGAAAGATTCCTAAACTTCGCCTCAGGCCCACGTGCCCGGACTCCGGAAATGTTTGTAAATAAATGTTACTCATAACCTCACGAACACAAATATATAATTTCTACCCAATTTCATAATTATTTTGGTGGTCTAATCCCATTTTTATCACAACCTAAGTTTTTCAACAAACTCCTAAAATTTCCGCATTTTACACGTTAAAAATTTACCAATAATCTATGTATTTAACTTACATTAGATAGAAATTACTCACCTTATAATGCTTGATGAAAACCCCTCGCCAAGAAGCTCCAAATTTGGACCACACAAATGAGAAATGGGAAAATAAGCCTAAGTCCCGTCTTTAAATCAAGACACTACCCAGTTGACCTTTTTTCGCGATCGCGAAGGCAAAGCTGGCCCAGGCCCAGGAGGTCTTCATCGCGAATGCGAGGGAATACACGCGAATGCAGAGGCTTGCCCAGCCTGAGCTTCGAGAACGCGGTTTGCCCTTCGCGAACGCAAAGAGCAAAGGTGGCTTACCCACTCCAAGCCCTTTATTCTATGCGAACACGGGCCTGGCCATGCGAACGTGAAGGCCAGAGGTCCTGAAGCTTCGCGAACGCGACCCATTATTCGAGAACGCATAGGGCAAAATCCCCAGTCCCCCAATTCTTTCTCCGCGAACGCGACTCCACCTCCGCGTTCGCGAAAAAGGAAACCAGAACCAGCAATAGCAGAATTTCAGAATTAGCTCCGAGTGGTCCGAAATTCACCCGAGCCACCCGGGACCCCGTCCAATTGCACCAAGAAGTCCATAAACATAATACGGACCTGATCGAACCCTCGGAACATGTAAAACAACATCGAAACTAAGAATCGCACCCCAAAACCAAATTGAATCAACTTATGAACTTCAAACTTTTCAACTAGCTCTAAACACGTCGAATCTTACTTAGACAACTCGGAATGACACCAAATTTTGCGTACAAGTCATAAATCACAATAGGGACCTATTCCCAGGCTCAATTGCAAACGAACCTCGATAACACTGAAGTCTACTTCAAACCAAATTTTAAAACTTGAAAACCTTCAATGCGCCATTATTCAATATTAAGTGCCGAAATGCTCCCGGATCACTCAAATTTCTATCTGAACATACGCCCAAGTCCAAAATTATCATACAAACCTATTGAAACCATCAAATCCCGGTTCTGAGATCGTTTACTCAAAATGTTGACTCAAGTCAAACTTGGTCATCTTAGGCAACTATTAAGGAACCAAGTGTTCCGATTTCAACCCAAACCCTTTCAAATCAAAACCAACTATACCTGCAAGTCATAAAATAGTAAAAGTACATACGAGGAGTCTTAATTAGAGGAACATAGATCTAGAAAATAAAATGAGCGATCGGATCGTTACATCTTTAATCTATGATTATAGTCCGTTTGGAATTATTTTGCATATTGCAAATTATGTTACTAAATATTATGTTATCTTTGTCCCTTTGGTATCTAATTATTCCTTAGAACACTTGTTTTCTTATAAATATTTTATTTATTTAGTGATGTGATTAGAAAATTTGAATAATGAATAATACATGGTTAAGAAACGATTATCTTAAAAGAGTTGTGCCTAAAAACGTAACATAAATTATTTATTTATTTTTCAATTAAAACCATTATGATGGAGTTTATTACCTTGATCCTGGGCCCGGGCTCAGCATGGGTTTTTCGGGACTAGTATGGGGCTAATGCATCTATACTCAGTTTTGGGGTCACAATTGAACTTATACCCACTTTGCAAAAATATTTGCAAGCCTACCAACTTTACGATCAACTTCAGACTTATCTGGTCTGAAGCTAAAACAAAATTAGTCTGAAGAAAAAAAACTTACACTTCAGATGCACTTAAGGCCAAATAGGTCTGAAGTGCAACCAATGGTTTCATACACTTAAGGCCAATAAGTCTGAAGTGAAAAATTGCACTTCAGATGCACTTAAGGCCAAAAGGTCTGAAGTGCAACAAACGTTTTCCTACACTTAAGGCCAATAAATCTGAAGTGAAAAATTACACTACAGATGCACTTAAGGCCAAATAAGTCTGAAGTGCAACCAATGATTTCATGCACTCAAGGCCAATGTAAAAAATTGTACTTCGGATTCACTTAAGGCCAATGTGAAAAATTGCACTTCAGATGCACTTAAGGACAAAAAGTCTAAAGCGCAACAAGCGTTTTCCTACACTTAAGGCCAATAATTTTGAAGTAAAAGATTACACTTCAGATGCACTTAAAGCCAAAACGTCTTAAGTGAAACCAACGTTTCATGCACTTAAGGCCAAATAGGCCTGAACTGCAAATTTCCCAAAAATAGAAATTTGTTCTTCGAATTTTAACAATCCAATATATGTTTTAATATCTAAATCTACTCCAAATGAGCTTAAATTTGAAACATAACCTCCAAATATCATCAAGAATAAACTACTATCATTAATTTATCAAAACAGCAATAAATCTAACAAACTCATTTTTCAATTAAGAAAAAGAAAAAGAAGAAACCCTAAGCAATAGTAAAAAAATAAAGCTCCACAATGGTTCACCATTGTAAAACATCATAAACTACCTTAAAATATGCTCACAAAACCGTATAAAATCACTTTGAAGTTATTTAAACAGTGGGTATAAATTAAAAAAAAATAAAAGTAGATACTGTTAAATGGGGACGACCAAAAGGGCGCCCCATGCAATATTTACGACTAGTATGAAGCATAAGCAAGAAACGGAGAAAACCAAGAAAGTAAAAGTTAGTTTTTGATAAGAAACCATTTTATGCTACACTAGAACTGATCAACTGAAGCACAATTTTCAAGTTTGTTATTAGCGGAGAGCCACTAAGGTAGCTAGCATCATGTCCTTTTAAAGGAGCAATTTATGCAATGTCACATCCCAAAACTCAACACGTCGTGATGGCTCCTATGACATAACTAGGAAAGTCGACAATCACAATAAAACTCGGCATTTTGTATTAAAAATGAGATTAATCAAGTTTAACAGTAATAACTCTCACAGATAGCCGATATGAACATGTGATACTCGAATACAAACTTTCTCAAAATCCGGGTGTCATTGAGTACATGAGAATCTATACAATAACATAGTTTAAAATACTGTCTAAGAAGGTAGAACGGTATAAGTAAAACTGAAAAATAGAGGAGGAGAGTCAAGGTCTGCGGACGCCAAGGCAGCTACCTCGATAATCTCCGAACAGGTAAAAACTCCAAGATCAGTAACCACCGTGCCTAGAAATACCTGAATCTGCACACGAGGTGCAGTGTGTAATGTGAGTACAAACAACTCAATAAGTATCGTAAATAAACAAGGAAAGGTAAGAGAAGCTTAAATTATTGGTGATACTAGCTAATCCAGTGTGGTTCGGCCCTTTTAAACCAACACAGAATATTTAAAACCAACACATCAAATTTCGTGAAAAGAATATCTATGTGTGCATGTGCACAATTTCTCAAATGCCCTGCTCAGACAATATCATGTCATGTGGAGGAAAAGAAACAATGAAATCAGATAAATGATCAATAAAATGCAAATTTCACACGCTACCCGGACAACTCACGTGCTAACAATAGAACCTGTACGGATAACTCACGTGCGACACGGACAAGTCACGTGTCAATAATATCAATATATGAATTCGCACGGTCAACTCGTGCAAATAACGTCAATATATAGATCTGCACGGATAACTCACGTGTTACACGGATAACTCACGTGCCAATGACATCAATATATGGATCTGCACGGACAATTCACGTGCAAATAACATGATCTGCCTGGCATAGTCACAGGCCTCCGGTCCAAACATATCATTTAGAAGCAATTAAACAAGTATATATGTATATGATGAATGAAGTAAGATTCCCATGCTCCTAGACAGGTATAAATGACATGCTAAAGTGTAGGCATGTGCAAAGTGTGCTATTGTAGCTCTTATTGGCAATTTCATCACTGAAAAAACATTTATCAAGTTCGTTCAGGGGTTAAACCTATAAGTAGCCCCAGTATGGCTCAAATAGATCACATAAACTGTTACAACATGTGAGATATCATAGCTTAAAGATTAACAGTCAATTATAGGCTTATAAGAGCCCGAGCATAACCCGAACATGAATATATGACCCCGGTGCCCGCACATGAGCTCATCCCCACGCTTGTGTGCACCAAATAGCACGTGGCTATCACAACAATTCAGGCAATTAGTGCCTCAACCGAGTTTAAATATGATACTTACCTCAAGAAAAAACGAATCACTTTGCTAGCAAGCCATTGCCTCGCGAATTGGCCTCTGAACGCCTTGAATCTAGCCGCAAACAACTCGATACAATCAACACAAGCTGTAGGAATCAATTCCATATAAAAATGCTAAGTTCTTAATCAAAAGTCAAAAATTCAACTCAAAAGGTCAACCCCAGGCCCACATCTCGAAATCCGACAAATGTTATAAAATCTGAACACCCATTTAACCACGAGTCCAACCATACCAAAATTACTCAATTCCGACACCAAAATGTCGCTCAAATCCCCAAAAACTCGGCCTAAGATGTTTCTCCATTTTTCCCAAATTGTTCAACACAAAAGACTAATTAAATGATGAAAACAATGATATATTCATGTAATTTAATCAAAACCGAGTTAGAATCACTTACCCCAATCACTCCCTTGAAAATCTTTCCAAGAATCGCCTCAATCTGAGCTCCCAAAATCAAATAGTGAAATTTTACTCTAACCCTCATTTTTGAAATATTTAAGTCTGTCCAGATGCCCTTCTTCTCGATTGCGGAAAACTCTTCGCGATTGCGAAGCACAAATTCACATGCTGTCCAAATTACACTACGCGAACGCGGCATCCCACGCATGAACGCGATACACAGTTCCGCAGACCTACGCGATCGCGGACATATTCACGTGATTGCGAAGAACAACCTCGCGTGAACCAGCTGCTTCACTTCCTTGAACGCAAACGCGATTTACTGTACGGGTTCGCGAAGCACAAGATTCTCAACCTGCGTGATCGCGTCCATCACTATGCAAATGCGAAGAGGAAAACTTTAACAATCCTCAAAGACCTTTCACAATCGCGGACATATCCACGCGATCGCATATAAGGAAACCAGAACACACCACACCAGCAAGCTTAAGCAATCTTCAAAGTCCCATTCCAATCCGTTAAACATCTAAAATCCACCTAAGGCCCCCAGACCTCAACCAAACTACAAACAAGTCCTAAAATACTATACGAACTTAGTCGAGGCCTCAAATCACATCAAACAATATCAAAAACACGAATCGCACCCCAATTCAAGCCTAATGAAAACTAATGAACTCCAACTTATACAATCAATGCCGAAACCTATCAAATCAATCCTGGTTGACCTCAAATTTTGCACATAAATCATAAATGACACAACGGACCTATTCCAACTTCTAGAACTAAAATTCGAGCCCGGTAACCACAAAGTCAACTCTCCAAACTTCCATTTTTTTCAACTTTCGCAATTCAAGCCAAAATCAACTATGGACCTCCAAATCACTATCCGAACACACTCCTAAGTCCAAAATCACCCTATAGAGCTATCGAAATCATCAAAACTCCATTCCGGAGTCATTTACGCACAAGTCAATATTCGTTCAACCTTTTCAACTTAAGCTTCCAACCTTGGGACTAAGTGTCCCAACTCATTACAAAACATCCCCGGAACCAAATCAACTACCCCAGCAAGTCACATATCAAAAATTGAGCATAGAATAGTGTCACGCCCCGACCTCGGGGAGCGCGACCAGCGCTCAACCGAGATATCCCGGTTAAGCAAGCCTGCTAGATGCCTTCTACCCATACTTGCCCATTAACAATATAAGAACCAATACAAGTGATAGACATGAGAAGAGTCAAGTGTTCCACAATCTTTTCCATTACTAAAGGATATTCATTTATGATTTTCAAAATATTACAAGTTTATAGATATGATGAAAAACATGTTTTCCCAAATACCAACACTTACTAGTTTAATTCCCAACATCACACACCACCCACAACCTGTCTACGGAGCCTCTAAGTACAACAGAAGAGTAGTGTGGAAGTGTCGATAATAAGTCCCCGACTATACCTCAAAACATTAAGTACAACGCTAAATGACATGAAGCCCGGAACATAGTAGGGCTCACCAAAATATGCTGAATAGAGAGTAACTGCTAACGAGGATCAAAATCGTCTGATGACGAACTACCTGCATCTATTGAAGATGCAGTGCCCCCGGCAAAAGGGACGTTAGTACATATGGAATAGTATTAGTATGCAAAGTTAAATGTCTCTTTTCAATATAGAATGCCAATATAAGAAAAGGAAAAACAACAAGTCACAATCAACAATATCCAAATGCCCAGTTAAAACATAACAATTTTTAAAATACGAAAATAATATATATTTTTTGTTGGGAGATCATTAGGACCAATATACCACCGTGTTTTTAGCATGGAGTCCGATCACGCCCGATCGGCTAGGCCATCTCTCCATGAACAAAGTAGTTTGACATGTGATGCGAAAAAAAAAGGTTTTACCAAGAGTAGTACCACCATGTACGCAACATGGCGTCTGATCTCCACCCGATCGGCTAGGCCGCCTACCCACATATGCCGTGTGGGTTGACTCTCCATTTCACAGCTAATATCAATCTCATCCCAATTAAGGGGAATAATCACAATCACCTCAATATTTCAATCTTATCCCAAATAAGGGGAATAATCACAATCCATCCCTACACCGGCACGTGTAGTTTAGGGTGTGGGCCTTATGACCCATCCTCGGTTTGCTAATGATACTCCCAAAAATATTTTTGTTTTGCACACAAGGGAAACAAAAGTACAAATATATTTTATAGTCACCTCTTAACATTTCACCTTATATATATAGCTTCGTTAGTACTTTCAACCATTCACAACATCATTATTTCCTTGGCTCTCTTGGCCATACTTATGATTCTTCATCCATGGCACGTTGGCCGTATTTCATATTCCACATTTTCATTCTTTACTTTCATGGATCATCATCATAAATATCAACAAATAGAATATTTCGGAAATCACAATTTTAGGTTTATTAGTAACGAAGACTTTAAACACAATGGATTTCTTTCCAAGAAATAGAGTAAAATGATTGGCACAAGTTAAAATCATAAACGAGTAACACATCAGTTATTCTTGAAATACTTTTTCCCAAAAAGTACAATACACAATTTCAACTCATGAAGATATAAGAGCTCAAAACACATTGGAAATACTTACAAAGCATAGCATTAGTTAAAACAATCACATTTGGGCATAACTTGGGTACATAAGCTTTTAGGCAAATTTATTTTCAAAGTCAGTTTGGAACAGTTGAATCAAGGCCTATTTCATAACCTTTATCACATCATTTCATTTCCTCGGCACCATTGACCACAAGTATACCTTTCATTCTTGGCACGTTGGCCACACTTTATATCTCCAACCCAGTTCTTTCACTTTCAAGCATCCTAATAGATTATCAATAACAAGGCATTTCAAATCAAGATTTTAGGTACACATATAAGCAATTGGAGTTTTAGACGCATGGAGTATTCTTTCCAAGTTAAGCATAATGGACTTTCATTTGAAACACGACCCAAGGCATAACATTTTGATGCACATATCATTTTTGAACACATTCCCGTAGGATAACATAATGTGATAGGAACATTCAGAATGCATTTTGAATACATAATTCTCGACACTGGCTTACTCGGGACAATCGAATTTATTGGGAATAACTCAAAATATGGGAATAAGAAACTTGAGCCAACCATACTTGAAACTTACGAGAACATCGTGGAATTTAATTTTAAGAGAGTAGTTTAGCCAACATACCTTGTTTGAGCTTTCCTTAAGTTACTACAACGTCCCAACACTTCTAGCAATAACAATCTATAGGAAAATAGCAAAAATCGGATAATAATTAGAAGGATTCACATGGTGTAACTCTCTTAGGAATTTTGTCAAACACCTAGTATGCAAAATAGACTATAAAGCTCTACATTGGTAATCCCGTCCTCCCTCAACCAATTTCAACAAAAAAAACTAACCAAAATGGTTCATTAATCCCACATACTACAACCTATTGTCACATGCATGGCCTATTTCCAACCCCCACAATATACTTGAACTCATAACTTCTTGTATGAAAGCTTAGGAGTAGGACTTACCCGGATAGATGATAATCTAGTGATTGGCTTCCTTGATTCTTGAAGATTGGTGCAAAAATGGGTGATTAGAATGCTAGATTTCCTCCTTCTCTCTCTAACATACTTTTACCTCTCTCTAAAATCATCAGACATTTGCTTCAAAATGAGCCCCTAAGGCTAGTTATCAAAATGGGGTCGGGTTATAAAAATAGAAAAATCGACCCTTTGAACTCAGGTCTGCGGTTGCAGAATGGACCGCATAACAGATATGCGGCCAGCAAAATAGGCCGCAAAAATGATGCCAAGAACTGGGCTGGTCTGGACCGGTCTGCGACAGGTCTGCGATCCGTAGACCACTTATGCGGCAGCAAAGTGGACCGTAGAATCGCCCAATGAAATTTTTCATGCCAAATCTGCGATGGAAATGCGGACTGCGAAATGGATATGCGATCGCAAAATGGTCCGCAAAACGACCTTCAAAATTCAACTATTTTTCTGCTCAACTCTGCGATGGGTATGCGGCCCGCGGAGTGGTTCTGTGGTCGCGAAACTGACAGCAGAATCGCCTTCTTCTGCCAAAAATTTCCATCAACTCCACAGTGCATTCTTCAACCCAAAATGTCCGTCCTCAAACACATAAGCCTACCTCGGCACCACGAAACCTTAAATTCCTTGGCGAAATTTTATGGGGCCTATAAAATAAGCAGTAAATGGGGGAACGGGGCTACAACACTCAAAACGATCGACTGGGTCATTATATCCTCCCTCTCTTAAACAAATGTTCGTCCTCGACCGGGTCTAGAAACATACCTGGAGTCTCAAATAGGTGTGGATATCTGCTCTGCATCTCCCGCTCGGTCTCCCAAGTAGCCTCCCCGACTAACTGACCACTCCACTGCACCTTCACTGAAGCTATGTCCTTTGACCGCAGCTTCCGAACCTGCCGATCCAGAATGGCCACCGTAGAGATAATCATAAGTCAAATCGCCATCCAACTGAACAGTGTTGAAGTCCAAAAGATGAGATGGATCACTGACATACTTTCGGAGCATAGATACATGAAATACTGGATGAACACTCGATAGACTAGGCGGCAATGCAAGCCTGTAAGCCACCTCCCCAATCCTCTCAAGCACCTCAAACGGGCCAATATATTGAGGGCTCAACTTGCCCTTCTTTCCGAACCTCATAACACCCTTCATGGGTTAAACTTTGAGTAGTACCTTCTCCCCCACCATGTAAGCAATGTCACGAACCTTTTGATTGGCATAACTCTTCTGTCTAGACTGCGCCATGCGAAGTCGATCCTGAATCAATTTAACCTTGTCCAAAGCATCCTGAACCAAGTCAGTACCTAATAGCCTAGCCTCACCCGGCTTAAACTAACCCACCGGAGACTGACACTGTCTCCCATACAAAGCCTCTTACGGAGACATCTGAATGCTCGATCGGTAGCTGTTGTTGTAGGAAAACTCAGCAAGCAGTAGAAACTGATCTGAAGAACCCCTAAAATCTATGACATAAGTGCGTAGCATATCCTTCAATATCTGAATAGTGCACTCGAATTGTCCGTCCGTCTGAGGGTGGAATGACGTACTCAACTCAACCTGTGTGCCTAACTCTAGCTGCACTACTCTCCAAAACTACCATGTAAACTGCGTGCCCCGATCTGAAATGATGGACACTGGCACACCGTGAAGGTGAACAATGTCGCGGATGTAGATCTCAGCCAACCGCTCCGAAGAATAAGTAACCCCAACTGGAATGAAATGCGCGGACTTGGTCAATCGATCCACAATCACCCAAATAGAATCAAACTTCCTCGAAGTCCATGGGAGCCCAACTACGAAGTTCATGGTGATATGCTCCCATTTCCACTCCGGAATCTCAAGCTTCTGAAGCAACCCGCCCGGTCTCTGATGCTCATACTTCACCTGTTGACAATTTAGGCATCGAGCTACAAACCTTACTATGTCTTTCTTCATCCTCCTCCACCAATATTGCTGCCTCAAGTCCTGATACATCTTTGAGGCACCCGGATGAATGGAATATTGCGAATTGTGGGCCTCCTCAAGAATCAACTCACGTAGCCCATCCACATTGGGCACACAAATCCGACCATGCATCCGCAGCAACCCATCATCTCCAATAGTAACATCTGTGGCATCATCGTGCCGAACCGTGTCCTTAAGGACAAGCAAATGGGGATCATCATACTGACGCTCTCTGATGCGATCATATAAGGAAGACCGAGAAACCATACAAGCTAGAACCCGACTGGGCTCCGAAACATCTAATCTCACACTGGTTGGCCAAGTCCTGAACATCTTATGTAAGTGGTCTCTCACCAACAGGAATGAATGCAAGGCTACACATACTTACTGCCTTTCTACTCAAGGCATCGGCCACCACATTAGCCTTCCCGGGATGATACAGAATGGTAATATCATAGTCCTTTAGCAGCTCCAACTATCTCCGCTGCCTCAAATTTAGATCCTTTTGTTTGAACAAGTGCTGGAGACTCTGATGATCCATAAATACCTCACAAGACACACCGTAAAGATAATGCCTCCAAATCTTCAATGCATGAACGATGGCTGCCAACTCTAAATCATGGATAGGGTAGTTCTCCTCATGGGGATTCAACTGGCATGAAGCATAAGCAATCACTCTACCCTCCTGCATCAAGACATACCCAATACCAATCCGAGAAGTATCACAGTACACCGTATAACATCCTGACGATGAAGGCAAAACTAGAACTGGAGTTGTGGTCAAGGCAGTCTTGAGCTTTTGAAAGCTTTCCTCACACTCATCCGACCACCTGAATGGAGCACCCTTCTGGGTCAATTTGTTCAAAGGAGCTGCAATGGACAAGAAACCTTCCATAAAGCAACGATAATATTCGTCCAAGCCGAGAAAATTCTGAATCCCAGTAGCTGCAGACGATCTGGGCCAACTCTGAACTGCCTCTATCTTCATTGGATCCACCTTAATCCCCTCACTGGACACCACGTGCCCTAAGAACGCCACCGAATTGAGCCAAAACTCACACTTGGAGAACTTGGCATAAAGCTTCTCCTCCCTCAACCTCTGTAGTACAATCCTCAAATGATGTGCATGCTCTTCCTGGATACGTGAGTACATCAGGATATCATCAATAAATACTATGACAAACGAATCAAGATATGGCTGGCAGTTCAATACTATACTCATGTTTATTTAAAGGCTCCGTAGACATACTGTGGGTCATGTTTTAAATGGGGAAAAACAAACTAAATATGTTGTAGTTGTCGGATGTTTCCATTTTTAAACTATGAACTTGTAACATTTTTCCATCTATCGAAGGAGCTTCCTAATTAATGAACAATCGGTATTGTACACTTTACTCTTTTGATTGAATACCTCTTGTTATTTATTCTCAAATTATTCATGGGAAAGGTTGGATAGTAGGCACTAAGTAGTCTTGCTTGATTGGGATAACTCGGTTGAGCGTCGGTCCCTCTCCCCAAGATCAGGGCATGACACTAGCATTCAACCACAAATCGCATAGAAATCTCACTCTAGCCTTCCAATCACGCAAATTCAAGCCAATCATCAACCAAGAAAGTCAAACAATGCTATAGGAAGGCGATCCTAATCCATAAAGCTTCGATCTTTGATGAATTTCTAAAAACTTAACAAAAATCAACATGGGCATGCATGCCCAAAATTCGAAACCAATACCAATATTTGATGACCTATAACCTGCCGAGTCCAAATATAGGACTAGATTCTGAAACCGAGTCCAAATCGATACTCAAATCCCCAAAATACACTCTCTTAAAGTGTAGGCAAAATCCCCAAATTTTCTTCAAATATTTCATGATTAAAGTATTTAAATCCGTGGTAAATCGAGATACATAATCAAATCCAAGTAAAAATTACTTACCCAAAAAGAAGTGAAAATCGCCTCTTAACGAGCTCCAAAACTCAACATAATGAAATATGAGTGAACCCTCAAAATATAGGCTCTTCTAGGTATCTTCGCATTTGCAACACTGTTTCTGTAGTCCAAATCTCGCATCTATGAGATTCTCCCATCTGGCCATACCTTGCATCTGCGATACACACTCCGCATCTGCGGAGTCGTGGGTGCGTGAATCTACTCGCAGGCGCGTCTTCTCTTCTATAACTATTCTTCGCATATGCGTTCCCCCACTACCAAGCCTGCCTAACCTCGCTTCTACGCATTGTTCATCATATGCATGAATGTTGCTGGGGTGTTGGTCAGCCCAAATGATATCACAAGGAACTCATCGTGACCATAGCGGGTCCTGAATACTGTCTTCAGAATATCCGAGTCCCGAATCTTCAACTGGTGATACCCAGAGCTCAAATCAATCTTGGAGAACACCCTCGTTCCCTGAAGCTAGTCAAATAAATCATCAATGCACAGCAAAGGATACTTGTTCTTGATTGTAACATTGTTCAACTGCCTATAGTCGATGCACATCTGCATAGTACCATCCTTCTTCTTCACAAACAGAATCGGTGCACCCCAAGGCGACACACTAGGCTGAATAAACCCCTTATCAAGGAGCTCCTAAAGCTGCTCCTTCAATTCCTTCTACTCTGCTGGTGACATACGATATGGAGGAATAGAAATGGGCTGAGTGTCTTATACCAAGTCAATACCAAAATCAATATCCATGTCGGGTAGCATGCCTGGCAGGTCTGCAGGAAACATATCCGGAAAGTCTCGCACTACCGGGACAGAATCAATAGCAGGGGTATCAGCACCAACATCTCTCACAAAAGCCAAATAAGACAAACACCCCTTCCCAATCATTTGTTAGGCCTTCAAATATGAAATCACCTGCTGGGAACATAATCCAGAGAACCTCTCCACTCAATCCTTGACAACCCCGGCATCGCCAACATCACAGTCTTAGCGTGATAATCCAGAATAGCATGATATGGAGGCAACCAATCCATACCCAAGATCACATCGAAATCAACCATACTAAGCAATAAGAGATCAACTCTAGTCTCCAATCCCCCAATTGTCACTACACACGATCTATATACGTGGTCCACAATAATAGTATTGCCCACTGCATAGATAGATACATGAACAGGTGAAACAAAGGACTCACGGGGCATATCCAAATAATGAGTAAAATAGGATGATACATAGGAATAAGTAGAACCAGGGTCAAATAATATGTAAGCATCTCTATGGCACACAGAAACAATACATGTGATCATTGCATCTGAAGCAACAACCTCTAGCCTGGAAGGAATAGTATAGAATCGAGCCTGACCGCCACCTAATCGGCCTCCCTCTCTAGGGCGACCTCTAGCTGCCTGGGCCCCACCCTGAGCTGCCTGGGCGGGTGGTGTAACTGTTGGTGCTGGTATCATTGGCCGAGAGCTCTACTGTGGAACCCCACTCAACAATCTAGGGTAATCCCTCTTGAGATGACTCAAGTCCCCGCACTCGAAACAACCCTTCCTCTGACGAAACTCCTACTCCTGATAACCCAAGGAACTACCTGTAGAAACCTGAGAAGACAAGGCATGGTAAGAACTCTGCGGTGGTAATGCATTGAATGATGACTGGCCCGAACGAGCACTGTAAGAACCGTGGCTAACTGATGCACCCCGATGAACTGGAAGAGCCATCTGAGCGGGCCAATAAGGACGACCCCTACTGTGATGGGACTGACCCCCAGAAGAAACACCACTAAAAGCACCCGAACCACGAGGCCTCTTGGCCTCTCTCTCCTCACGCTTCTAACTGCGGACCAAGTCTAACCGCCGAGCAATATCAACTACCTCGTCGAACCTAGCACCTGATGCATTCTCTCGAGTCATCACAAAATGCAACTAATAGCTGAGGCCATCAATGAACCTCCTAATCCTCTCCCTCTCTGTGGGAACCAACCAGATTGCGTGACGATCCAACTCTAAAAATCTTATCTCATACGGGGTCACAGACATGCCCTCCTAGCGTAGCTGCTCGAACTTCCTACACAACTCCTCCCTGCGGGTCGGTGGCACAAACTTCTCCAAGAAGAGAACGGAGAACTCATGCCATGAAAGTGGTGCATCACTGGTTGGCCTGCCCCACTCATAAGTCTCCCACCATTTAAAGGTTTCCCCAGTCAGCTAAAAAGTAGTAAATGAGACCCCACTAGTCTCCAGAATACCCGATGTGCGAAGAATCCGCTGGCACCTATCCAAGAAGTCCTGAGCATCCTCTGACTCAGCCCCACTGAATGTTGGAGGCTTGAGCCTCCCAAATCTCTCTAGTCTCTTCTGCTCCTCATCACTCATAACTGGACCCACCTAGGCCTGAGAAACTGCAACCGGCTGGGCTGGTGGTACCCCCGGTGTCTGGAGTCCCTACACTACCTGCTCTGGAGTATGGGTGGCGGGAGTATGAGTACCTCCCTCATCCTGAGAAGTTGTTGGTGCGGCCGGAACTGAAACCGCCTAAAAAAGGCTAGTGCAAACAGACAATATCTGAGTCAGAGCCTCCTAAAGGTCTGGAATCACGATGGACATAGCTGGTTCTTGAGCTGGTCCCACCGGCTCAACCACATCTGGAACCCGCTCCTAAGCTAGAGCAATTGGTGGGTCTACAAGTGCCGTTATTGCTGTTGTACAAGTTGCACCTCGGCCTCGACCTCTCGTGGCCCTAGCTGGTGGTACTGGTGGTCGTCCACCCAATCCAGTAGTACGTGTCCTTACCATTTGTGAGAGAATAGAATAACAAAAGCTTAGTTTCCGGAATCAACAAATTCGCACGACAAGAATACAAGAATGTGAAGTTTTTCTAAGGGTTCGGCAGCTTGTCGAAGATAAGTACAGACGTCTTCATACCGATCCGCAAGACTCTACTAAACTTTCTCATGACTCGTGAGACCTATGTAACCTAGGCTCTGATATGAACTTGTCACAACCCAAAACTCAACACGTCATGATGGCGCCTATCACAGAACTAGGCAAGCTGAAAATCACAATAAAACTAGGCATTTTGTATTAAAAATGAGATGAAGAAAGTTTAACAGTAATAACTCTCATAGATAGTCGATATGAACATCTATGACTCGAATAAAAACTTTCCCAAAATCCAAGTGCCATTTAGTACATGAGTATCTATACAATAACATAGTTTGAAACACTGTCTAAGAAGGTATAACAGTATAAGTAAAACTGAAAAATAGAGGAGGAGAGTCAAGGTCTGCGGACACCAAGGAAGCTACCTCGATAATCTGTGAACAGGTAAAAACTCCAAGATCAGCAACCACCGTGCCCGGAAATACCTGGATTTGCACACGAGGTGCAGAGTGTAATGTGAGTACAACCAACTCAATAAGTATCGTAAATAAACAAGGCAAGGTAAGAGAAGCTAAAATTATTGGTGATACTAGTTATTCCAGTGTGGTTCTGCCCTTTTAGACCAGCACAGAACAATATTTAAAACCAACACATCAAATTTCATGAAAAGAATATTCGTGTGAGCATGTGCACAATTTCTCAAATACCCTGCTCAGACAATATCATGGCATGTGCAGGAAGGGAAACAATAAAATCAGATAAATGATCAATAAAATGCAAATTTCACACGCTGCATGGACAACTCACGTGCTAACAATAGAACCTGCACGGACAATTCACATGCGACACAGACAACTCACGTGTCAATAACATCAATATATGGATCTGGACGGACAACTCACGTGCCAATAACATCAATATATGGATCCGCATGGACAACTCACGTGTTGCACGGACTACTCACGTACTGCACGGACAACTCAGGTGCCAATAACATGATCTGTCGGCATAGTCACAGGCCTTCAGTCCAAACATATCATACAGAAGCAATTAAATAAGTATACATGTATATGATGAATAAAGTAAGATTCTCATGCACCTGGACTGGTATAAATGACATGCTAAAGTGTAGGCATGTGCAAAGTGTGCTATCGTAGCTCAAATTGGCAATTTCATCACTGAAAAAATATTTATCAAGTTCGTTCAGGGATTAAACCTTTAAGTAGCCTCAGCATGGCTCAAATAGATCACATAAACTGTTACAACGTGTGAGACATCATAGCTTAAAGCTTAACAATCAATTCTTGGCTTATAAGAGCCCGAGCACAACCTGAACATGAATATATAACCCCGGTGCCCGCACATGGGCTCATCCCCACGCATGTGCGCACCTAATAACACGTGGTTATCACAACAATTCAGGTAATTCGTACCTCAACTGAGTTTAAATACCATACTTACCTCAAGCAAAAATGAATCACTCCGCTAGCAAGCCCTTACCTCACGAATCGGCCTCTAAAAGCCTCGCATGTAGCCACAAATAACTCGATACAATCAATACAAGCTATATGAATCAATTCCATATGAAAATGCTAAGTTCTTAATCAAAAGTCAAAAAGTTAACTCAAAAACTCAACCTCGAGCCCACGTCTCGGAATCTGACAAAAGTTATAAAATTCGAATACTCATTCAACCACGAGTCCAACTATATCAAAATTGCTCGATTCCGACACCAAAATGTCGCTCAAATCCCCAAAAATTCGACATAAGAACTTTCTCCATTTTTCTCAAAATTTTCAACCCAAAATACTAATTAAATGATAAAAATAATGATATATTCATGTAATTTAATCAAACCCGAGTTAGAATCACTTACCCCAATCACTCCCTTGAAAAACACTCTAAGAATCGCCTCAATCCGAGCTCCCAAAATCAAATTGTGAAATTTTACTCTAACCCTTATTTTTGAAATATTTAAGTCTGCCCAGATGCCCTTCTTCACGATTGCAGAAAACTCTTTGCGATTGCGAAGCACAAATTCACAGGCTGGCCAAATTACAGTACGCGAATGCGGCATCCCACGCGCGAATGCAATACATAATTGCACAGACCTACGCGATCGCTGCCATATTCACGCGATCGCAAAGAACAGCCTCGCGTGAACCCGCTGCCTCACTTCCTTGCACGCGAACGCGATTCACTGTACGCGTTCGCGAAGCACAAGATTCTCAACCTGTGCGATCGCGCCCATCACTATGCGAACGCGAAGAGGAAAAATTTAACAGTCCTCCAAGACCCTTCGCGATCACGGACATATCCACATGATCGCATAGAAGGAAACCAAAACACACCACACCAGCAGGCTTCAGCAATCTTTAAAGTCCCATTTCAATCCGTTAACCATCTAAAATCCACCTGAGACCCCCGGGACCTCAACCAAATATATAAACAAGTTCTAAAACACGATACGAACTTAGTCGAGGCCTCAAATTATATCAAACAACTTTAAAAACATGAATCGCACCCCAATTCAAGCCTAATGAAAACTAATGAATTCTAACTTCTACAATCGATGTCGAAACCTATCAAATTAATCCCGGTTGACCTCAAATTTTGCACACAAGTCATAAATGATACAACAGACCTATTCCAACTTCCGAAATCAAAATTCGAGCCCGATAACTACAAAGTCAACTCTCGGTCAAACCTCTCAACTCTCCAAATTTCAATTTTTTCAACTTTCGCCAATTCAAGCCAAAATCAACTACGGACCTCCAAGCCACTATCCGGACATACTCCTAAGGCAAAATCACCCTACGGAGCTATCGGAACCATCAAAACTTTATTCCGGAGTCGTTCACACACAAGTCAATATCCGGTCAACCTTTTCAACTTAAACTTCCAACCTTGGGACTAAGTGTCCCAACTCATTCCGAAACATCTCCGGAACCAAGCCAACTACCCCGGCAAGTCACATATCAAAAATTGAGCATATAATAGGCAGTAAATTGGGGAACAGGGCTATAACACTCCAAACGACCGGCTGGATCGTTACATGCAAGATATCCATTGATCTTAAAATAATTACTATTTCCTACCCATTTAAAAACTAATTACAATATAATATCTATTTGGCTTAGTTTAGCTTGATTTAACTTGGCTTTGTTTGGCTTCGCTTCTTCGCTTGAATTTGGCTTGGCTTGATTTGGTTTGGCTTGAATTGGCTTGGTTTAGTAGCTTAGTTTGACTTGCATATTTCTGATGATGATATATGTATTTGTGCATAGAGTTTGTGTTTTATATATTGACAATATAAAAAATATTTAACAATCATGCTACTTATGAGATAATTATATGTCAATCTCTATAAATATTAACCGGTAACCTAATAAAAATAGTAACTAAAAGTTTTTTTTATACTATCACTGTATATAGGTTAATCTCAACTTAAATCCTTGTGTATTAATGCTATAGAAGTTAATGGCCTGCTATTGTGGCAGTTAAAGTGGCAGGCAACCACTTGAATATTTGTTGGACGCTTAGCTTCAAGGTCTTGCAACAAAATAAATGTTTCCCACTGGAGTGTAGACAATTTGTAGGCATTGCTATGGAAGGGATAATTATTAAGGAGAGAATAAGGAATAACCAATGTGGACATTTCTCATTTAACAATTTAATCTCGATCATAAGGCGAAAAACTCAGGCTATAAGACTTATTTCATAGACTTAAGTTAATTTAATAACAATATAAAGAAATTTAATACAATGGGGTCATTTGGTTCACGGAATAAGGAATAACAATCCTAGGATATATTTTATCCCGCCTTTGATTGAATTTTTTATTTAGAACAGCCGTTCCGAAAATATTTATATCTCAATTATAATAGGATAACAAACTCATGGTAAAACACTAAATGACAAAGGTATCCTTCTTAAAGCTCTTCTCTCAAAATCCTTTAAAAAAGTGAAGGTTAAAGTTGAAAATAAAAATTTATTCAATTTATCTAGTGTAAAAAAAATACCTTTTATATTATACCTCCTATATTCAATCTTTAATCCAATGACCAACATCTACTAATCCACTAAATAATCCCGTGATTTTTGGATCAATGTATTAAAGGTTACTTACTATTGAGATTTATTATGGATCCTTTCCTAATTATTCTCCCTTTTCTGTTTATTGACTCATCTTTTATTTAGGCTAGTTAATACTTATTTTGTTCTTGCCTTGTTCTTCTTCCCAATATTAGGCTAGTTAATCTTTTCGTCCCAATTTTTCTTAGGCTAGTTAATCTTTTCGTCCCAATTTTTCTATCACTCATTGAAATGTTATATACATCACATTACCTTGTACAACTTCCATCATCACAGTTACCAAAAATTCATCACAAATGGGAATATCATATTCCACAAATGGGAATATCATACTCCGACTTTTTACCTATCTTACTTTCTAGATTACTTTTAGTCCATGTTCATTTATAGACAACTACTATAAGTAACCTAAGTGTAAATGTGTACTAGATAATGTCGTTACCTCTGGCATTTACTGCAACAGCTCAATATGGGTGACGTCTGAATGTGGCATAAGCAATACAAGAAATTGATTAACTACATAGGAGTTTTTGACATTTTGTTGTGTTTTGTTGATAAACCCAAAATCCACAAGCATCAAAGTTTCTTATCCCTTAGTGGACTATCACATTAGTTATGAACAAACTCCAGTTCAACTATTCCTTATTCAGAAGGTAGCAAATCAATATTAAACCTTATCTTCTTTGTTTAATTAAAAGCCTGTTAATTGTTAGCTGTTGAACCTTTCAAGAACGTCAACAATTAATTTCCTTTCTCACTACTTGAATTGAACCAAGGTTGTCATTTCTTAATTATTTTTCTCTTTTTTTATTTTTATGTATTTATTTGTTTATTTTTATTTTTATTTTTTTTTCCAAAGTGATATAGAACATAATTTTTTTCGGGTGATGTTCAATAAACTTAACTTAAAACAAAGCTATTGTATACCTACAGATTAACTTATGAGATTCACTTCTCATAGAATGCCTAAGAGTTTATAGAGTTCGACAGAATGCTATTCATATTAGTCATCTCTTGTTTCAAACAAAACATGTTCGATAAATCTAGCAACCTAACTATTGGGATCGAAATAACAAGACACCGTGAAAAAACTAACAAAGAGAACTTTGATTGCGAAAAATCAGGCGTAAAAGAAATATGCTAAACTAGGCATAATAATTCATTATGGTTTGGTCAATCAACCAACATATGATTCATCACTAAAATAAAAAGAGAAAATATTTTTTTGATAGAATAGTCTCCCCTAAACAAAACTCTCTAAAAGACTATATTGTGAAGGTTGTCTCATTATTGTTGTCAGATGGGATCTTCAATTTATAGAAGTATAAAATTTCTCCTGCAAGAAAAGGATAAACATACGAAGAAGATTTATTCCTTTTAGCAGTCTTTTTTTCTTATTTCAAGAAAAAGAGTTTCAATAGGTTAGAAGTTCAGGGTAATACCCTAACATTCTCCCCTTGGACTTAATTTTCTGGTAATACTTGATCCACCTTGTTCACATGCACAATCTTCATAATTGTTGCTTGTCATGATCAAAAACAGGTATATGTTGAAAAATCTTGGTATTGGTTGAAAGAAGCCTAAGAATGGGTTAAAAGGAGTCCACAGATTAACAATAAACATGAGTTAAAACTGATATTGGTTAAGAAGCTCATGCGTTAGAAAGAAGCATGAGTAAAACTGGCACTGGGCCCCGCAAGCATGGGTTAAAAATGAGTTTTATTTTTAGAGTTGCAGCAGCATGAATGTTGAAAATATGGTTGAAACTTGAAAGTTTGTCTCCACACATAGGGTATTGTGGACAATATTTTTTTAGGGGGGATAAAAGCCTTCATTATCGTCAAATTGGTTGCAGCTTTATTTGAACCCACCTAAATCTATCTTCGGCCTTGTTCAACCTGGCTCTGGTATAGAAATTGTATTTTTTTTGTCTTTGTTGGAACTTGAGCCATGATCTCCACGCACTTTATTGACGGAAAAATTATACTGCAAAAATCAGATAAAAATATATTGTATATGTAATTTTATGTATGCATACATAAATAATTTTGAATCTCCTTAACATAAGAGATATACATATTCAATTTCTAAGTGTGATACTTTCGGATTTTTTTGAATATTCATGTAATTTATGCTCTACTATTACCCTAGTGCCTCGTAATAACTTACTCTTTGTTCCAAATCATGTGACAAAGTTGTATAGACATAGAGATTAAGGAAGAAAATAAATTAAAAATTAAAAAAAAGGAAGAAAGTAAAAAAATTGAAACTTATGATTTTAAACATGTCATAACATTTGTGTGATTATAAAATTTTTGAAATTTTTGATCTTAAACATGTGTTATAATATTTTTGTGATTATAAAAATTTCTTATTAAAGATAAAATATAAAGTTTAAATTAAAGTATTTAAACAATTATATTATTTTTAAATGGACTAAAGAAATATTGTCACATAAATTTAAGTCTAAGGGAGGAAAGCAATCCAGAGCGTTGTTGCTTCATCTCATTTATCAACTTCAGAAATCGGGCGATTTGCACAAGTACGTAGGATTATTTAGGGTCATTATTTACAATTTAACCCTGTCAAAAAAAGTTCAGAGAAAATAGCCTCGAGCGAGAATTTTAAAGCACACGGCCAGGCTTTTAAAATAAGCTGTCAAAATTTGCCACAATTTGAAGCATGCAGTCAAAATTTTGAAGCAGACGTGACGCTTGATTCACAAGTCATTCTCAAGAAAGGAAGTTTCAAGTATTTCGGGTAAGTTATTCAAGGGGACGGAGAGATTAACGAGGATGTCACACATCGTATATGGACGGATGGATGAAATGGAGGCTAGCATCCAGCGTCCTGTGTGAAAAGAATGTGTCACCAAAATTTAAGGGTCAGTTCTACAAGGCGAGGGTTAGACCGGCTATGCTGTATGGGGCACAATGCTGGCCAGTCAAGAACTCTCATATTTAGAAGATGAACGTAGCCGAAATTAGGATACTGTGATGGATGTGCGGGCACACTAGGTTGGACAAGATTAGGAATGAGGATATTCGGGAGAAAGTGGGCGAGGCCCCATGAAAAATAAGATGCGTGAAGCGAGGCTTAGATGGTTCGGGCATGTGAGAAGGAGAAGCCTAGATGCCCCAGTGAGGAGGTGTGAATGGCTGGCGCTAGCAGGTAGGAGAAGAGGTAGAGGGAAACCTAAGAAGTACTGGGGAGAGGTGATCAGGCAAGACATGGCGCGACTTCAGCTTACCGAGGACATGGCCCTTGACAGGAGGGTATGGAGGTCAAAGATTAGGGTAGAAGGGTAATAGACCGTTCCAGGTTTATTAAGGCTAGCTGACTAGTACATTGTCTTCGATTCTTAGAATACCAGTATTAGGGTTGTTTTAGTACTATCTTCCGCTTCGGTTTTCTAGTACCCTGTCGTGTTACTGCTTATGGCTATTGCTTCTGCTATTGCTATTGCTACTGCTTTCTTTCATTTATTTTTTCTCTGGTCCTTACATTGTTGATATCATTTTTCTGGCCTTGTTGTTATTATTTACTTGTTCCTATTCTTACTCTCGAGTCGAGGGTCTTTCGGAAATAGCCTCTCTGCCCTCCAGGATAGGGGTA
Organism: Nicotiana tabacum; assembly: GCF_000715075.1. Lineage (NCBI taxonomy): Eukaryota > Viridiplantae > Streptophyta > Magnoliopsida > Solanales > Solanaceae > Nicotiana > Nicotiana tabacum. The sequence goes on along the minus strand of NC_134081.1, from coordinate 58,224,960 downwards.
AGGTCTGCGTACACATTACCCTCCCCAGACCCCACTTGTGAAATCCCACTGGGTAGTTGTTGTTGTTGTTTGTAGTCAAAATTTTGAAGAAAGCTTCTAAATTTTTAAAGTATGGTGCTAGAATTTTAAAGTACGTTGCTAGAATTTTCAAAACCGTCAGAATTTCTGGTACTTCAAAATTTTGCATGGACCTATTTTTAAATTCTTTTTAGCAAGATCAAAATATAAAAGGTGGTTTTAAAAAGTTCCATCCATCATAATTCTTGTCAACAATAATCTTATTGGGCCATCTTTTTTAACGAATCAACTAGAAAAATTATTTAAATAGCCGTTCATCCAATTGCTTAAACTAGAAATAGTCGGCGAATATATAATATATATAATGCATGAATGATATGTGTATAATTATATATAATTAATATATAAATCTATATATATCGAAAAAAAAAAGTAAATAGTGAATTTGGCTAGCTATTTGTATAAAGATTTTAATCAATTATTGGGCTTTACAAACTCATGGACTTACCACGCAGCCCAAGACATTGCCGTCCACTCCTTGTCTTCCTCATCTTCCCAGTCGCTCAAGGTCACGGTTTTGTCCGCCATTTTCAAACATCTGTTTTACTCTACGTAATTTCTAATCCAAAAACCCCACACCCTAAACTTAAAAAATTTCCATTTTATTCATGGGGTCAGTAAATTTCAACCCGTTCAATAACAACTGGTTCAACAAACCATCAACACCATTTCAACCGATTAATCTTTTAACCCATTTTAATTCCCTTAAAACCCAGCAAAATTCCCCACCTTTTGCAGCCATTTCAAACCCATTTTCAAGAAAACCCCAAAAAACAGCTCCAGAACAACCGGGTCATTACCGGAGAATGCTGGACCAGTTCTACTGGGAATGCGAAACCCGACCAGACTTAAGGCACGCACCCAAAGTGGAGAAGATTTTGAACGAGGACCCGATTTTCGAGAAGAAGGAGAACCCGACTCAGGAAGAGATTGAGGAGAATGACAAATGGTGGGCTGAGTTTAAGGAAAGCCCAGTGGTCCAGTTCTTGGCCCAAGCTGAAGAGATTGCTGATAAGCTTAACGAGCTTGAGCTGAAAGAGAATTCTGCTCCTTTTAGAAGTGAAGATAAGAAATTGTGGCAGGTATTGGGAAAAAACTTCTTTTTATTGTTTAGTAGCAAAATAGCAAGGTTTTTTTTATGTATGTTATGAATCTTTTTTAGTCTATTTAGAGATTGTAGAAAATGTCCAGAATTCGTAGTGTTAGAGAATCCAATTATTAAAGTATTGAAATGAAACACGTCCAGAAATAGATATTGAAGATGCATTATTCATATAGCAGACCAGAATTTGCTCAGGATTCAGATGCCATCTAGCTTAGGATATTTAGTTGGGGAACTTGTCTATCAGTAGTAAGGAAGAAAACTTTTTTTGTTTTTTGTTTTTTTGTTTTTTGGTAATAAGGTAGTAAGGAAGAAATCAGTAAAGTAGGACATGAAACTTAATTTGATGGACACAATTTCATTACTAGGAATTTTTAACCACTTTTATGAATTTCAAAAGTTTAAATTCATTTAATAGTTCAAATTTGAAGTTTGATGTGATATTTTGTTTATGAAATCAGTTTTTAAGAAGCTACCTTTAATATTTCTTTCAGCACTACTAATATGATACAAATGCCAAATTAACATGTTGAACCTCGTTCAAATAGTGTAACATAAAATGGGACATGGTATAGTTTGTGAGTTGCCTATTTGCAATTTAGCTTTACAAGTGACAGCCTTTTCTTGTCTCTAAAGATAACTTATGTAGCAATGAAGTTCCTTTCTATGATAAGTTTTAAAAAATGTCTCTCTTAATAAGTCATAAGTGTGTAAAAGTTTAAGTTTTAACCACAGTAGTTTTTAAGATGATCATGAGTGTGATTGTTGGATAATACACGGAACTTGTTGACTGTGTATGTTCCGTCTGTTTCAAAAATTCCCCAACTGAGTGAAGTTTTCTTTGATTTATGTGAAGGCAGTGCCAAATGTGATTGGATTGGATGGGAGGCCAATGCCCAGAAAAGCGATTAAGACAAAGAAGGAATCGAATGATAAGTTTTGGGATTTTGCAAGGCAATTCTTTTTTGGGCTTTGGGGATTTCGTCAACGCCCATACCCACCTGGGAAGCCCATTGATGCTGCACAGGCTATTGGATACAAAAAGCTTGAAAAGCGATATTATGATTGTAAGTTTGCTTATATTCATTATATAGAGTTGATATGCTCGAGATTTTCTTATTCTTTCTGTTACTAGTAAATATTGTGCTCACTTCTCCCGTACACCTTGAACTGCTTAGGATTCTGGCTCCATAAATTATGAATTAGTAGGACAATCAGTAAGAGTCTAGGTTGTTGGAGCCTTTTTTTTTTTTTTTTTTTTAAAAAAAAAATTTCAATCTTGAATTTAGCTGCTGGTACTGCTTTTCTTGATGGCCATTCTGCTTCCGTTGATGCTTGCAATTTTTGAGTAGTGTATATTGTTGTCTGCTTTTGATTTCTTCAGACAATAGGCATCTGAAGAAACAATTTTCTTTGACTTTCATTTGCAACTGATGACAAAAACAAGGAGTTCACTTGTTAGCTTATCAAGCATTCTTGTTTTTAAAGGGAATTTAATGTGTATCAATGTGGTCAGAGATCTCTCAAATCTGAGAGGGGATGGAGCATAAGTGCTAAATCCCTTCTGGAAGAAGATCTTGCAATGATTAAAAGACACATTCTCACACTTGTTCTGAGTGTAAGAAACTGTTGCAAAATTTTTTTATTCAAATTCGTACTGGTTGACGAAGTGAAACTAAAACCTAAGAGCTGATGACATGTACTTAGTGCATCATCACTATGCTGGCATGATTGGTTTCCTTGCGACACATCATACAAAATATTTACAGCCAGAGTGTTACATGAATTTGGTGATTAATCAGTATGCTGTCGTCATCATTTTCCTTCCAACACATCATAGTTTGTATCCTTGCCTTGACAATTCACTAATGCAGCTGTTAGAGTTGAATGCCACTTTAATTCTAGTTTCAATTCCAATTTTACCAAATTGATATGTGTATTTGTTTTTCTCTAAACTATATTCTATGATTGTATCATGATATATGGTAATGTTTGATTTGAAGCTAAATAGCTGGCTCTTTAGTTATCTGATGCTTTGTGGTGTTTTAAAAGTAATCTGGTGCTATTGTGGTGTTTCAACTAGATTCTATCGGATGTTTTATTGGTTTTGTTTCATTCTTATTTTTCAATGGCTGACTGTTGTCATAATGCTTGAACTCAGTTATTATGAGGAGCGGTGGGTGGTTTTACAGGGATCGATTAGGTCGTTCAAGGGGACCAATGGAATTGATACAACTTAAGACTGCTTGGGGTGCTGGAATCATTGATAAGCATACTTTCATTTGGGGTGAGGATATGGATGAATGGGCTCCCATTGGAATGGTTTATGGTCTGGAAAAAGCAATTGCCACTTGGGAAGGTTTGTCTTTGCAAGCAATGCACAACTTGTCAAGATTAGTCTGCACATTAGTTGTTTTTTCAAACTTAAATTTAATCAGAAAATAGAGGTCTTCTAATATCCCTGGCATTCTGAAGCATATGGTCATCCAGTAAATCATATATTACTCCCAGCAAGCATCGTAAAATTATGAGGTCTTCATCTTCAGTTGTTTATATCACATGCTAGGTTACCTTTGTGCTTGTTCTGTAGTTGTAGAATTTGGTCTATTTTCTCTCAGTTTGTGGCGGTTGAGGCCCATGTTGCCATATGATAAATCCTGGCATTTATTTGGCTGAAGTGCAGTTAGATTAGGTGCTGCTGCTACTGCTTTCCTTCACAAACTACAGAAAGGTATACCTCCTTGGGTTCCTCTCAAAGGACATGAGCCGAAGACATATAAGCAGATGCAAGAAGAAGCTTATGAGAGTAAAAGGCGTGATTTGGCTGTTTTAGAAGCAAATGATGGTGTATGGTCTGGTGTAAGGACTCCGAGTCATGCCTTGTTTCTTTGGGCTAGTGGCTCAGAGCTGACATCAATTTTGGAGGCTGACCACATGCCAAACAAATACATTCCAAAGGATCTTAGGTATGCAGAGTCATTTCATTTTGCAACATTTGTGATCTTATTAGAAGTTATAACTAAGGAATTTTGAGAACGTTTACTTGTGCTGTGCTTGGTCAAAATGTTACTTGTGGTGTAGAGTGGTCTGTAATTCTGTAAGTTAACCAAAAATAATAAAATAAAAAAGAAAGAAACGAGTGCTGAACCCCACATGAAATTATGATTATTTTTTTGTAGAGAAAATACATGAAATTGTGAATTTGTTGAAGCAGGGTAGAAGGTGGGGGATTGTTCATGATGGTTTTAGCTGTAAAAGGTGTATTTATTCAGACCGCCCTTGTAGTTTCGGATGATTTCACTTATTGTAAGGCACTGTCAGATATAATGTAGATTTCAGTTTGTGGTCCACAATGCCATCACGTCTATCATTTCATGGAAAGTGTTGCACTGGGTTGAACCATACTTAGACATTCACACACAACATTTGGGTTCCTTTCGCAGAGCCGTTGCTCTGGGTTGATGCATATGTAATTACTAAGTTGGTCAATAGGTATGTTAGAATTTAGATCATTAGATCTTGCATTCGTTACTTTGTCATTGATATATGCATATCAGAAACATTATGGATTTCTGTTCTATATTTCACTATTATAACTTAATGAGTCTCGGTGCATCAACTTCTAGAATCTTTTAACGAAAGATTTGAGTGGGGTTGATTCATATCTGATAACTTAGCTGGTGATCTACGTGAAACAGGAAAGAATTGGAGAAGGTTATTCCTGGATTGAGGCCATGGGAGGTTCTAAGTGTTGAACAAGCCATGGATCAAATAACATATGGTGGTGAATGGTACCGCGAGCCTCTTGGTTCATACACAACGGGCCCTCCATATATTGCTGACTGGAACAAGGATGTCATGGTACGTGCTTTGTACCTATTAAGAACAGAGCTTCTTTCTTCTCATGTTGGTTGCTGAATTTATCTTTGACTTTTCGTGAACTTGTGGTATGTGTTTTTACAAGTTTGTGCCTGTGTATTACTACTCTTTGGTGATTTATGTCATAGAGGATTTGTGTGACTGTGATCTCCTACTTTTAGATTAGAACTAGACATCCGTGATGTACCTTTAGGAAAGCTTTATGTCTATTTCACACAGGTTGTTTTATGGTGCAAGCCCCTTTATTAAGATGCTAGATTGATCTTCAAATTGGTTTGATAAAAAATTTAACATATTGATAGTTTCTGCATTTGACATGCAGAGATTGTTTGAGATATTCCACGACCTCAGTGTCCAAGTGTACAACAAGATGGAGAGGACAGTTCCCGGTTTCCGTAAAGTAATGGAGAACGTTGAAATTGATTCTGCTGCTAGAGAAACTAAAAGGGAGCAGAAGAGGGCTGCTCAGAAGAGAACTGAGGAGGAAATTGCATTGTTTGGTCGAGTTCGAAGTGATGATGAGTAACATTGCTGGTTCAACTTGACTACACTTTGAACTCAAAAGAACTTTTCTTCTCTTTTCTGTAAATCAAACTACAGATGTCCCTGTACATTGATGGTTAGGATCTGATGCTGGAGGATGCGATTTAGGACCTGCAACGTTATGAGAGTGTTTTTGTAGTTTGGCGATGAGTTAGTAACTTTTCCAGTACGAGCACTTGATGGTACATACAGGTTGCGAATTGCAACACTTAGATTTTCATTCAACTGAGTTCTGCTTCTTTTAAATTTTTAATGAGTAAGTCTTAAATGTATCCGACAACGCTTTTCTAAGAGTAATTCGAAGATGTATTCGACTATCAATATAAGGGAAAAGTATTCTGTTGTTTCATTTTCTCCTAAAATTATTGCATACTCAGGCATGTAAAAGTAAAGAGGGTAATTGCTTAAAAGTAGGAGTAAAATGTACTGGAAAGATGTAACTCTGTTGTATATGAATATCGAAGATTGAGGTAAGAAAGTACAAAAATTTGGTTCTCAAATTTCTGCCACATGATCGAGTCTTTCTTATGTTGTACTAAAATACTGCAGGTTAGAACCAAATTGAAAGTAATATGCTCAAATATTTTGGTGTTAATATTAGATAGCTATAGTTGGACAGGAAATTGTCACATATAAGAAGGTAAAGTTCACAAAATGAAACTTAAACGTTCTCTTGGGTTTCCCAACCTGATGCCTTGTACCTGCATTGTGGCCCAACTAATTTGGATTTATGTGCTTAAAGTCTGCTAAAGGGGAAGTGCCCCCTACCAATTCTTTTTCATTCCTAGGGTTTAAACCGAAATTCCTAATTGACGATGAAGAGATTTTATCCATCCAATTACTGATCTAATTAATGGTGAAGGAATTTTATTCATCCAATCACTGATCGTGAAAATTAGAGTTACAAGGTAATTTTGTAACAAAAGTATGAAGCCAGATTTTTTATTGGCCTTTGCTACAATGCATGGCAGATATCATTTGTTGCTTTTCCCAACAAAATGTTGCACCGTCCCCTCTGGTAAGGACTCCGGAATCAAAGTATGGTTCATTTGGACTCAAAAGACACAAATAGTTAAAAATAAATTGATCATTTTATATATAGCGCAGTTATTCACTGCGCTATATGTGAACTTAAAATGGACGGGAGGGTATAACGCGCATATATAAGGCGATATACTATATAAAAAAGCGTGTCATCCCCTTCCTCCACCAGACGCGAACCAGAACCCCCAAAACCCTAAAAATCGGGAGTCCAGAACCCATTTGTGTTTTTTTGGACAAGTGTGACGAAAATATGTGTTTAAAAAAAGAGTGACATTTTTATATATAGCGCTCTTTTAAAGAGCGCTATACTTTAATGGAGTTTTGGCCGTTAAAGTATAGCGCTCTTTAAAAAAGCGCTTTATATATATATAACGCCACGGTAAACCGCGCTATACAGGGCTGATAAGACAGCTATGCATAGCGCGGTATATAACCGTGCTTATATATGTATAGCGCAGTTATATACCGCGCTATACATAGATAAATAAATGGCATATTAGTTATTTTGAATGTGTTTCCATGTTGTTTTGTATTTATTTTTTTTTGCGATTAAACTACTATGTTATTTTTATCCAGACTAAGATATTAGTGTTTTGTGTTTGTTTTGTGATTAAAATGTATTTGTTATTTTTATCTAGTTTAGATTATTTATTTGCTTAAAGGCTAGTGCCCTTTTAGCGTAGTAAAATGTAGAGCCTTTTAGCGTAAAATTCTTGTAGTTTAAGTATCTTTTATACTGATAGATCAAACACAAACTCTGTCCAATTAAATATGATAAAAATTAATTATTTAATTTACAAAACAAACATACAAAATTATGAAAATATTAAAATTGACACACACAAAAATTCAGGATAGCATGGTACTATTGGGCTTCAAATATCGAGCCTGGAACCCATAGGTATATACTCTGTCCAATTAAATATGATAAAAATTAATTATTTAATTTACAAAACAAACATACAAAATTATGAAAATATTAAAATTGACACACACAAGAATTCAGGATAGCTTGGTGCTACTGGGCCTCAAATATCGAGCCTGGAACCCATAGGTATATACTCTGTCAAATTAAATATGATAAAAATTAATTATTTAATTTACAAAACAAACATACAAAATTATGAAAATATTAAAATTGACACAGACAAGAATTCAAGATAGCTTGGTGCTACTGGGCCTCAAATATCAAGCCTCGAACCCATAGGTATATACTATGTCCAATTAAATATGATAAAAATTAATTATTTAATTTACAAAACAAACATACAAAATTATGAAAATATTAAAATTGACACACACAAGAATTCAGAATAGCTTGGTGCTACTGGGCCACAAATATCGAGCTTGAAACCCATAGGTATATACTCTGTCCAATTAAATATGATAAAATTAATTATTTAATTTTCAAAACAAACATACAAAATTATAAAAATATTAAAATTAACACACACAAGAATTCAGGATAGCTTGATACTACTGGGCCTCAAATATCGAGCCTAAAACCCATAGGTATATACTCTGTCCAATTAAATATTATAAAAATTAATTATTTAATTTACAAAACAACCATAGAAAATTATGAAAATATTAAAATTGACACACACAAGAATTCATGATAGCTTGGTACTACTGGGCATCAAATATCGAGCCTGGAACCCATAGGTATATACTCTGTCCAATTAAATATGATAAAAATTAATTATTTAATTTACAAAACAAACATACAAAATTATGAAAATATTAAAATTGACACACACAAGAATTCAGGATATCTTGGTACTATTGGGCCTCAAATATCGACCCTGGAACCCATAGGTATATAATTTGCCCAATTAAATTTGATAAAAATTAATTATTTAATTTACAAAACAAACATACAAAATTATGAAAATATTAAAATTGACACACACAAGAATTCAGGATAGCTTGGTGCTACTGGGCCTCAAATATAGAGCCTGGAACACATAGGTATATACTTTGTCCATTTAAATATGATAAAAATTAATTATTTAATTTACAAAACAAACATATAAAATTATGAAAATATTTAAATTGACACACACAAGAATTCAGGATAGCTTGGTCCTACTGAGCATCAAGTATCGAGCGTGGAACCCATAGATATATACTCTGTCCAATTAAATATGATAAAAATTAATTATGTAATTTACAAAACAAACATACAAAATTATAAAAATATTAAAATTGACACACACAAGAATTCAGGATAGCTTGGTGCTACAGGGCCTCAAATATCGAGCCTGGAACCCATAGGTATATAATCTATCCATTTAAATATGATTAAAATAAATTATTTAATTTACAAAACAAACATACAAAATTATGAAAATATTAAAATTGACACACATAAGAATTCAGGATGGCTTGGTACTACTAGGCCTCAAATATCCAGCCTAAAACCCATAGGTATATACTCTGTCTAATTAAATATGATCAAAATTAATTATTTAATTTACAAAACAAACATACAAAATTATAAAAATATTTAAATTAATACACACAAGAATTCAGGATAGCTTGGTCCTACTGGGCATCAAATATCGAGCATGGAACCCATAGATATATACTCTGTCCAATTAAATATGATAAAAATTAATTATGTAATTTACAAAACAAACATACGAAATTATGAAAATATTAAAATGGACACACACAAGAATTAAGGATAGCTTGGTGCTACTGGACCTCAAATATCGAGTCTGGAACCCATAGGTATATACTCTATCCAATTAAATATGATAAAAATTAATTATTTAATTTACAAAATAAACATAGAAAATTATGAAAATATTAAAATTAACACACACAAGAATTCAGGATAGCTTGGTACTATTGGGCCTCAAATATAGAGCCTAGAACCCATAGGTATATACTTTGTCCAATTAAATATGATAAAAATTAATTATTTAATTTACAAAACAAACATACAAAATTATGAAAATATTTAAATTGACACACACACAAGAATTTAGGATAGCTTGGTCCTACTGGGCATCAAATATCGAGCATGGAACCCATAGATATATACTCTGTCCAATTAAATATGATAAAAATTAATTATGTAATTTACAAAACAAACATACGAAATTATGAAAATATTAAAATGGACACACACAAGAATTCAGGATAGCTTGGTGCTACTGGGCCTCAAATATCGAGCCTGGAACCCATAGGTATATACTCTATCCAATTAAATATGATAAAAATTAATTATTTAATTTACAAAATAAACATAAAAAATTATGAAAATATTAAAATTGACACACACAAGAATTCAGGATAGCTTGGTACTATTGAGCCTCAAATATTGAGCCTGGAACCCATAGGTATATACTCTGTCCAATTAAATATGATAAAAATTAATTATTTAATTTACAAAACAAACATACAAAATTATGAAAATATTAAAATTGACATACACAAGAATTCAGAATAGCTTGGTACTACTGAGCATCAAATATCGAGCCTGGAACCCATAGATATATACTCTGTCCAATTAAATATGATAAACAATAATTATGTAATTTACAAAACAAACATACAAAATTATAAAAATATTAAAATTGACACACACAAGAATTTAGGATAGCTTGGTACTACTGGGCCTCAAATATCGAGCCTGGAACCCATAGGTATATACTCTATCCAATTAAATATGATAAAAATTAATTATTTAATTTACATACAAACATACAAAATTATGAAAATATTAAAATTGACACACACAAGAATTCAGGATAGCTTGGTGCTATTGGGCCTCAAATATCGAGCCTGGAACCCATAGGTATATACTCTGTCCAATTAAATATGATAAAAATTAATTATTTAATTTACAAAACAAACATACAAAATTATGAAAATATTAAAATTGACACACACAAGAATTCAGGATATTTTGGTACTATTGGGCCTCAAATATCGAGCCTGGAACCCATAGGTATATACTCTGCCCAATTAAATTTGATAAAAATTAATTATTATTTTACAAAACAAACATACAAAATTATGAAAATATTAAAATTGACACACACAAGAATTTAGGATAGCTTGGTACTATTGGGCCTCAAATATCCAGCCTAAAACCCATAGGTATATACTCTGTCTAATTAAATATGATAAAAATTAATTATTTAATTTACAAAATAAATATACAAAATTATGAAAATATTAAAATTGACACACACAAGAATTCAGGATAACTTGGTGCTACTGGGCCTCAAATATCGAGTTTGGAACCCATAGGTATATACTCTGTCCAATTAAATATGATAAAAATTAATTATTTAATTTACAAAACAAACATACAAAATTATGAAAATATTAAAATTGACACACACAAGAATTCAGGATAGCTTGGTGCTACTGGGCCTCAAATATCGAGCCTGGAACCCATAGGTATATAATCTATCCATTTAAATATGATAAAAATTAATTATTTAATTTACAAAACAAACATAGAAAATTATGAAAATATTAAAATTGACACACATAAGAATTCTGGATAGCTTGGTACTATTGGGCTTCAAATATCGAGCCTGGAACCCATAGGTATATACTCTATCCAATTAAATTTGATAAAAAATAATTATTTAATTTACAGATCTAACATACAATTAATGTTGTTTAATTTATAGTAGACGACATGGACGTGCCGCCTATGCATCCCGGACCTATCTCTGATGAGTTATTAGTGTTATAGGGCGATCATAGGTCCGCCTACTTATGGGAGGGAGAGTTACTGGCCCAGACTCTCCGCACCAGGAGAGTGGACGACATGTGATATTTTATGAAGGACAGAGATCTCCATCCCCGTGTAGTCCAGCGCATGCGGGATACGGGCTTCTACATGATTTTGGAGATCGGGCGGCTGCAGCTCGACTGGTCTTTGATCACGGCCCTGATAGAGCAGTGGTGACCGGAGATGCACACTTTCCACCTGCCCATTGGCGAGGCCACCATCACGCTGTAGGACGTGGAGGTTTTATATGGGATGCCTGTTGATGGACTACCCGTTGCACTACCTTACGCGTGGGCAGTATTTGGACATGCTGCAGCAGCTCACTGGTTTCAGGCCACAGGATGAGACTGCACACTCAGGGGCCAGTCGCATGAGTTTGACATCTATTCGACAGCATTTGGAGATATTGCACCCGATATCACCGGGGAGAGAGATGATCTGCATATTCACCGGTATACGAGGTTGTTGCTGCTCCTTCTGTTTGGGGGGGTCTTGTTCCCGAACACTTCGGGGAACCTAGTCAGCTTGCGATTTCTTCATCATCTTCAGCTGCTAGATGATTTACCCCAGTACAGCTGGGGTGTTGCTGTTCTCACCTTCTTGTACAGGCATCTGTGCGGGGCGAACATGGGCACCCAACATGACGTATGTGGATTTTTGCAGCTTCTACAGGTGACAACATATTCGAATACTCTGTTGATTCCTTCCAATTCTATCAAGTCAAAATTTTTCTTAAACTTTACGTCAACTTTGTACGTTAGGTTTGGGCCTAGGAGCGGTTCCTGCAGTTGCAGCCACATCTACCACTATTACCTCCGGATGTACCACCTCCGTTTCTCCCTCTAGCTAGGAGGTGGGTTCTCCGGCGTGGATATGTACGAGATTACGAGGCTCGACATAATCTCCCCCTTTGCAGGGATGTGTTGGATATGCTGGAGGGCGCACAGGTAAATGTGTACCTAAACTTACTTGGTATAGCTTCACATGTGTTGCGCACACTCACATTTTCTGTTGTTATTTGATAGTTCATCTAGACGCCATACAACGGCGACTTGATAGGTGGCCAGCCCGATTATTGCTCGGCCGGCCGACTGATTTGGAGCACTTCCGTCCCGCTCATGTGCCTCGATATTGTGGAGCATAATGCCACGGAGCGGGTACTTCGCCAGTTTGGCCGTACGCAGTATATACCGAGGGGGCCTACATGGGAGGCCACACATTATCAGCCGGATGATCGTTCCAGGGCGGATGACGCATATGTAGCATGGCTAGAGGCGCAGGTCCATACTTGGGACGGGCGAGCTAACCTAATTCCCCCCTCCCCTTCATAGATTCAGACGGAGACTATTTAGCTCTATATGCCCTGGTACCGCCACGTTACCCGACTTATTCATCAAGCTGGCGGTCGGTACGTTCCATATGCCGGGCGGCACGAGGCCCAAGTATATTTTCTGTTATTATTAATTATATAACTGTAACTTAGTGTTCTGTAGTTTATATTTTATATATTGTGCAGGCTATTGGCCTACATATAGTCTACCAGATGGGACTGCAGATGCAGCAACATGCCGGCGAGGGAGCGGCCGCTTTGCACGATTACGACCGGCAGGTTGCAGAGGTGGCTGCCCGGACACTGCAGCGAGCTCGAGAGGATCAGCGCTTGGGACACAACCCTGCTTATGTGGCGCCAGAGCAGTACCAACGAGGGAGGGGTGCCCCACGAGGCAGGGGTGCCCCTGGAGGTAGGGGTGTCCCATGAGGCAGGGCTGCCGCATGGGGTCGTGGTGGGCGGTGAGGAGCTGGTCCCCAGCAAGGGGGCGTTGAGGTCCCTATTGATGATGTTGGTGCTGATCTGCCGGGTGACCTACATGAGCCGGACGAATATCCCACCAGCATGCCGTCATACAGCCTTGGGATGCAGCTCACTCCAGGGACTTCGCAGGTGACCCCGTCATGTACGTTATTGATCACGGCCACGAACCTTACCGGATAGGATTGGGAAGCATACTTCCTAGGGTCATCGACCGCTGCTGAGGATCGGCCGACCCAAAATTTGGATAGTGGGCGCCGGCTGAGTTATGGCTCATCATCACAGGCGCATGTATGTTTTTATTAGTATTAAATTTAAATTTGTTTTTTCTTTTCTCATTTATTTTCCATAACTTTATTAATTTTCTTATTAAGGCTTCATCCCCGCCCGCCACGGAGGCCCATTTGTGCGATGCTGACATGGCTGCGACGGAAGATTATATTCAGGAGCCCGGCGAGACCAAGGTAAGGCAATTTAAATTGTTGTGACTTAATATATACTTTCTTATACTGAGCTGACTTATTCTTCTTTAGGTTTCTACTGGACTGACGGCCCCTTCTACCGATCCTGCCAGCACCACTGATGATCATGCTACAACGCATCCTGCTATAAAGAGGCGCCGTGATGAGGATGATCCTGATAGCATAGCCGGGCGGGATGGGATGCGCCTCAGGCCAGCGGCTGCATTGAAGCACATAGGCTGTGGGACACATTGATTTTTCTTTTTGTATTTTATGTAAATATTATTTTATGTAAATAATAACAACAATTGTTTATGTTTACATAATATACGCATTATGTTTTTATTTTCCCGTTCCTTCTTTATTTTTATACTACAATACAAACACAAAACATAGTAACTTAACATAATTTAAATTCAGTACAACTAATAAAAATATATGACACGGGAAACATAAAGATAAAGTAGTACACTCAACACATACATGTCATTGTTTAGTCACTGTCGCCCATTATTCTCTACTCCAACCACTTAAATTTCTCTTCCATCTTATTTTTTTCTAATTCTGCCTCTTTCAGTTTCTCCTTCAACTCCGCAATTTCTCGTTTATATTCTTTTTCATATTCACACTGTTTTAAGGTCAAATCATGAAGATACTGCAAAGATCGTTTGTAGCATTCCTTCTTACAGGGTTCATCAATCCATACCTCAAAATTGCAAAAAGGTTCGTCGGGAACCCTATAAAACTTGTCCACACACATCCAGTAGAGGCGTCCAAATTCACCATCATCCCAACAGTTATTCATCAAACACTCTTTGCCACACTGGCACCTTGGTACATAAAGGCGTTCAGACATTTGTTAAAGCGTTAAAAAAACCTTGCTTTTATGGAAAGTTTTGCTATTGGTTATTGTTAAGCGCAGAAATTGGCCTTAAAGTGCCTCACACAGTAACAGTAAGGCAACACACATAACGTAGTATTTAACCGCGCTATATATATTCACATAACGTAGTATTTAACTGCGCTATGCTTTGCATGTTAAAGATGATTACAGATACAAAACAGCTTTTTCTCAGACGGCCAGCTTTTCAGTTCGACAAGACAATACACATAACGTAGTATTTAACCGTTATATATATATTCACATAACGTAGTATTTAACCGCGCTATATATATTCACATAGCGTAGTATTTAACCGTGTTATGCTTTGTGTTTTAAAGATGATTACGGATACAAAATAACGTTTTTCTCAGACGGGCAGCTTTTCAGTTCGACAAGACAATACACATAACATAGTATTTAACCACGATATATATATATATATATATATATATTCACGTAACGTAGTACTTAACCGTGCTATATATATTCACATAACGTAGTATTTAACCGCGCTATGTGTATTCACATATTTATCAGAAATCTACCTTTAACTCAACTATTTTTGAACTATATTTATCAAATATATTCACATATTTTTCCGTTTTTTAATCCAATACTATTTTTGATTACATGAACGGGAGGGAGAAATGCATTAATTTACTCAACTGAAAAATGTTAATATCAATAAGATTTAACAACAATGGAAACTTAATTTTATTTGATACATCTTGCAACATAAACAAAACATCTACTTATTACAACATAAACCCATTGATAGTTGGGAATTTCAGAAGAACACCCACCACGAGCTTGATTACCATTGCCACCCAAACCAACTGAAGGACATTTATGACGGTCGTGTCCTGTTTGCGAGCATATACCACATTTGCGCGCATAAACGGTATCGCTAACATCCATTTGGTTCCGTATACGCATTCTCTTCTGCACCTGTATTTGACGCAAATAGTCCTTGTTACACACCATTTTAAATGGTTCCGGCAGCCAATAATGCTCAGCACCCACTGGCTACAACTGCCCACTATTGGTGTTTAAGTAAGCAACAACACTATATTGTTTATCAACGTAGTTGGTTGGTCCTAAACCTGTATGTTAAAAGCACCTGATGGCATGTGAGCACGACATGTGGTAGATGGACCATTTCCCACAAGAGCATAACCTTCTAGATTCATTTATGTATGTACATTATTCCCCCGATTTTGATGGATAGCGGTGCGAACTTCAAAAATATTTCTGTCGTGATCATACTGCAAAAATGAATGCCAATGTGCTCGCCGCCTGTATTTCTCAAATCTCTTCATCGGCAGTGGCATAAATTCAACACCCCTTTCCATCAATGATGTTGCAGCTGCAGTCCTTTCAACAAACCTCTCCGCCATCTGCTTGAACGACATCCGCACCACGACAGTGACACGCAATCCTCTTGATGACTTCAATAACCCGTTGAAAGATTCTGACACATTTGTAGTCAGAATTCCCCATCTTCTTCCACCATTCGCATGCAAAGTCCACTTCTGAAGCTCATGTCGCATCAACCAATGATAGGCTCTCTCGTCTTCCTGCCTGATAGATTCGATGTGCCTCCGGAATTTATGCTCTTGGTGGTCTGTTGCTGCCATCCACATCAAATCATGCAGATCTTTGTTGGGATGTGCCTTCTGAAAATTGGCCTTAAAGTGCCTCACACAGTAACGGTGGTAGGCATAAGGTTCTTTCTATGCAGGCAAGTTCTCTACAGAACTTAAGATACCACTATGCCGATCAGATATTAGACAAATGCCGGAACACTGTTTGACAACGTGCTCTTTCAAATGATTCAAAAGCAGCATCCACGTCTCTTGGCTTTCATTGGCACAAATAGCAAATGCTAGAGGAAATATTTGTCCATTAGCATCTACTGCAACGGCTATCAACAGCTTGATATCATACTTTCCATAGATATGAGTGTCGTCTATGGATATTACCGGCCGGCAACGCGAAAAACCATCAATTGCTGGTTTAAATGCCCAGAACACATAATTGAATATATATTCTGATTTTTTCGGACTACGCTCAAGCTTCCATTCAACAACCGTCCCGAGGTTAAAGTGTTGCAGTGCGGCCATGTACTGGGTAGAGCTGCAAATGACTTATCCCAATTACCATAAACAATTTCAAATGCACGTTTGCGCCCGAGAAATGCCTTTCTTTTGGTAATGATGTGACCATATTCCTGGTGGACTGATGTAATGCACTCTTTGATTTTATACCTTATGGACGCTTCAAGGTGTGGAATAAGGACAAGAAAAATCAAGTCAATATCCAAGTTGTAGTGATTCCCATTGAATGTGTCCATTTCACATCTGTGAGTGGGAATATATTTACCCACTTTTCACAGACCTGTGTTCTTCTTGCTTGCACGCAGCATCCAATGACAACCCGTAAACTATCTGCGACAAACAACCTTGTATACATCCGGACTTGACTCCCATACCGTCATCTCACGACACTCTTTTATGCTGTATATTTTTGCCGCCATGCTTAGGCGCACTTTATCAGGAAAAAGCATGCCATTTGCCAGCACCGTTGGTCTAGAATCATCCTATATTGCTGTCCGAATTTCATCAAAATCCCTTGTAAGAGCATCCACATCCAGCATACTTGGCAAGTTATCAAGGTAGGGAATCTTCCTTGAATGAAACGGTACTTGGGACTCGTACACTCTTGGTCTAACAGGGGGTGGAGCATACTCCCTCGTCAAGTCAGGTCCTTCATTCTCTTCCTCCTCGTCACCATCCTCACGAGGGAAGGGTGTGCCGTCTCCGGAATCATCGGCATTGTTGTCATAATCACTGTTCTCTTCCTCACTCTGTGCATCTGCCAGATCCCGATTTAATATGTCGTCTTCGGGCAATTGAGTGAGGACAGGTGGTTCAACTTGCTCGTTTTCACTGCACAAACAACAAAATAATAAGCTACTGAAATTAATAAATACTTTCTATATAGATGTATCACTTCACTTACAAGTCGTAACGTATTGACATTCCTTGATGGACATTATCATATTGGTGATGACTCCCGGATGGACCACCATGATCCAACACACCAGAACTACGCATATTCCAACTGGGCGTGGGTTCATAACTTGTAAAAGTCATATCTGGCCGGTACTCCCTGTGGAATATATGAGTGTTAATACAAATTCAATACAACAAAAATATACAACGTAACACTAAGGAAAATTGAAGTTTACCACTCGTCTTGTAGATTATGTAAAGCAGGAGAGAAATTATTTTCTCGCTCCTCATTCGTCCGTGGTGATAAGTTTAAATTAGCGCAAACTCTTTCATCCGGAACCTGTCCGGCAAAAACTGCTCCAGAATAACCACCCGATGACTGAGGGTTATCCCTACTATGCGCAACCTCATTATTGCGAACGTCTTCGACCTTGACGTACATTTTCAACATTTTTATCACAAAAAATTCTCGGTATTCATCCGGAGTCCTCAAAAAATCCCTCAAAATTTCATCATCGTCGATGTTAAACTCAGCATAACAAGCAAATCTTTGCGTAGTGACGGAATACAAATATCTTTCGGTTACTTTAAGGTTCACCGAACATTTTCTCACACTCATTTTATTACATAACAACGATATCAATCTATCGTACTCCATTGTAAGTGGCAACTTAACATGACACTGTGGAGATAAACTATAGCTCACAGAGTTATTCGCCACCACAACCTCACCTCCCCAATATAATGAAACCCTTACTTTTCGCTTTTCAGACATTATGAAAAAATGTTTGAGAATTTAACAAGAAGAAAAATTTGAACGAGAGTTAAGAATATTTTTGAATGGATTTTTGTAAAATCCTAACGCCTTTAAATAAGGCAATGCCTAGCTCGGTGGGCTGATTTTTTTTTAGGTATAACGCTCTTTAAAAGAGCGCTATACCCATTTGAATTATTGTTATGTCAGTTAAACGCAGGAGACTTATTGGTGGGCCCACAAAATAGGTATAGCGCGGTTATATACCGCGCTATGTATATAGCGCGGTTTAAAAGAGCGTTATATATATAGCGCTCTTTTAAAGAGTTAAAGAGCGCTATACTTTAACGGCCAAAACTCCGTTAAAGCATAGCGCTCTTTAAAAGAGCGCTATATATAAAAATGTTACTCTTTTTTTTAAAAACACATTTTCGTCACACTTATCCAAAAGAACCACAAATGGGTTCTGGATTTCAAAAATCGGTTTGCCCTCCATTTTTAAGGTATAGCGCGGTGAATAACCGCGCTATATATAAAATGGTGCCCAATTTTTTTTTAAACTTAATTGTGTCTCTTGAGTCCAAATGAATCATACTTTGGTTCCGAACTCCTCCAATAAGTAATAGATTTAGCTTTGCAGCCACACCAAAGCCCGTCTTTGACCTTATAGTAAGCTGGATATTTCTGAAATAGAATTTATTTGAGGATCTAGTAGGTGACGTAATTGAATATTTTTTCTCTGATAAGTTAAGATATTAATATTTACTATTACGACTAATTTAAATTCGTGTTAGTAAAGTTCATTTAATAGGAAATATATTTTATCAAAAATTTCTCAAATCTCAAAATTCAAACCCAATACCTCTTGTTAAAGGTGGAAGATTCTATCTATCTCACAGTATTTCTCGGTGATTCAAATGTGAATGATGAGGACTTTTGGTGGATGAACAAATGTGTCATATGCTTTAACACTTCAATCTACTTCTTTCAAGTGTTTCTACCTGCATTTTCTCTTTTGTGCTTTTTAAGGATAAAATCTTACTCTAATGAGCAATATGATTATGTCAAAGAAATTGTTCACAACAAATAAAAGAGATTGAAAACTAACATTTTTAATGAGGCTCACTGAATTTAAATGGCAGCTTTCTATTTCACGTTTATCTATCAAAAATTTAATAGAAAAAGGTCAAAATTGTCCTTGGACTAGTCAAAATAGGATAAGTTTACCCTCTGTTAAAAGTTGGTGGCATTAATATCCCTGTTGCGACCAAAAGGGCACATTTTACTTTTACCCTTTCCGACTAATGACCCCCTTTTCATATAGTTCTGGGAAAATTTTGACTTTTTATTACTTTCTTATTTTTAAATTCTGAATTTTAATCCTAATTAAAATATCACATATCATAAAACCCTCCCTCTTTAACCAGATCCCCTTTCCTCTCTTACTGTTATAAAGATTTTATCTACAATTAAAATTCATATGCCTACAATATATAAACTCTTTTTCTCTTAATTCAACTCCCCTTCTCCCCCTCTCTGCCAATACCAACAGCCCTTTTGAGGAATTGGATGTGCCAACAGAAAACAAGTAAAATTAGCACCATGTGGCAAAAAGATGTCCCACAGAAATCATGGAGATGATAGTAAAGAAAACAAGCATCGGAGACTATATACAGATGACTGCTATTTGCATGTCATGGAGATCAATGCTTGCTAATGAGCATGTCACGCCATCCGATCTCGAAGCCCCTTGGATTTTGCAACTCAAAGATTGTGAACATAATGATGATAGATGATTTAACTTCTATTACTTGTCTAATGGTTATAAATACTCTAAAGTAGCTTAAGGAGTTGAATGCCAATTCTAATGATTGGTTGATTCTTATAGTTTGGCTTATCTTAATCGTGACATGTTTTTTTATTCTAACATTGATGTCAAACTTTCTTTACTGAAACACTTCCAACCTTCCCATATTTTGAGCATGATAATATCTCATTACGGTATTTTGGTTCAAGTATTTTCAATCTCGGATAATCCAACCAAAAATGATCATATACCACCTAATTTTTACAATCCAGCATAAGTCTTCTTCGAAGTTGTTTACCCGGAAAATGGATAACAATTAAATTTGTACGTGATTTTAAGGATACGTGATATATAGCTTGGTACAAATAGAGAAAATATACATATTTGGTATCGAAATTAGCTATTAAACGAAATAAATGCAAACCGAATGAATCAATCGGCCTAGGCCCTCAAGTCTGATCACCCTCAAACTAAATGGAGGGTAAACTAATACAAGAACATAATAACTGAATATTAGGAACCAGAAGAAAGGCAGTATCTTGCTTTTTTATTGTATATATCCCTCTTTCTACAAATGATCAGACCCTCTTTATATAGCAGGAAAGTTCTATTCTTAATATAATTTCTAAATACAGCAAGAAATCCCATGATAGACTAATTAATTGGCCTTTCCTTGATATACGTCGGGATTTTCACCGAGATTCTCGTCTAATTACGGATATTCCGGCTTTCTATTTTTTGGCTCGATAAGCTTTCTTCGATCTTGATCGGTCTCTATTTTGCTCGATCTCGATATTTGATCGATCTCTGGGTCACGGACTCGACAACCTCACTTCGCATTATGTCTCGATATTCATGAGGTTGAACTTTGCACAGTCATGTTCTACTCTCGATAAGTCACGTGAAAGACAGGCTCGATTTTGACCGTATACAGATAGTCCCCTCGTTTCTTGGAAAGAAGATGGCGAGAAACGATATGAATTTACGAACTCCAAATAGATGGGTAATGACGTCAACGACGAGCCCGATTATGGGGTATGTGACAAAATGTCTTGTCGGTCCAGTTACCGAGGCATTAAATGCATGTCAGCTTTGGCCACTGTCAGTTCTGAATCGCCATCACTAGGCTATAAGTATTCAAACTTTCGCACTCAAAAGCTCTTTCTACTCTTGCTTCTTCATCAGAAAGAATCCCTTTGCTCCACAATTCTTACACCAAAATTTCTAGAACTCTAATCAAACCGCATATCATCCTAATTCTCTTTTCCTTTGCTCATAAATGGCGAAAACTTCCAAAACCGTACCTCAAAAGGAAGTTGTTTCTTCATTACGGCCCGTCAGTGGTGAGGTTATGGCGGAACCTCACCCTGAGGAATTAGTTCCGGTAGGGTGCCGGACCGTTACTGATTTTAGGGTCGAGAAGGCCTCTTTGGTAGCGGGCTGATATGAACCGGTCTTGAGGTACATATCTACTATCACTGAAAAACTCCTCCCTAGGGTTAAACATGAATGCAACTGGGTCGATAAGCATGTGGTTGTTCCTTCGCCCGATGAATCGATCACTACCTTCGTGGAGGGGTTTTTAAGTGTTTACACTTATCCCTTTACATTGGGTCCCTTAGATCCTATCATTATTGGCTTTTGTAAAAGGTAAGATGTGACCCTCGGCCAAATCCACCCCTCTTTCTGGAGAATAGTGATTCTCCTCCGATTTTTTTGTAAGCAAAATCGAGGGATGTCCCTTTACCCTCGACCACCTTGTGTGCCTCTATAGTCCCTGACTCTATCGAGTGGAGTTGATTAAGCTTGCTCGCCGAGCCAATAAGGCTCCATTCTCGAGTATAGATGAAGGTCGGGCCCGAGGTTGGATGTGTCGATTTGTTCGAGTAAGGACTTCGGATCTGATCCCTGCTAAATACATGCCATTTCCCGAGAAATAGAACATGAAACGTAAGTAGCACTTTTCTCAGAAGGTTTTAATCTCGTTGCTTTTCTTCTTATTTCTTTTTATTGATATTTTCTGGCATTGCTACTGTGGCCCAGATGCCGGACCCGATTTCGAATCTTAGAAAATGGGTCGAAGGCCTCGTGTTACAAAGGCCGTACTCAGAGCATGCTTGGATGGAGTTGTCGAAGGGTCGATGGGAGGCCCGTAACCATGGTGAGTTTCCTTCTTAGAACGGTGGTCGTTCAGGCTTTTCTTCGATCTTACTCATCTTTTTCTTTTGCAGGCCTCGGAAAGGATGTTGCAATGAGGCCCCCGTCTGGTGACGAAGAAGTCCTTCCACCTGCTCCGAAGCAGGCCAAAAAGAAGAAGAGAAAAGGGCTCCGAATTCCTCGGGCTCGGAAAAGAAAAAATCGGCGAGGAAGTCTCACAAGCCCAAGGGGACCACCGGTGTTATGTCTTCGGAATTAATCAGTCGATTAAGGGACGAGCCCGAAGAAGGAAAAGAGGAAGATAATCCCCAATTAATGGCCTGCGTATGGGCTGGTACTTCAATACCATAGTCCTCCGATCTGGCAGAGGTCGAAGAGGGAGCTTTGGCTATAGTTCCTGAACCAAAATAGGAAGAGGCCACTCCGTCCCAAGCTGAGATGGTCGAGAGAGAGATCGGGGGTGATGCTTCCCTGGCAGCAGAGGATGTCTCGAGGGAAGAACTCGGAGTGATCGATATTTCTGGATCACCTCAGATTTCGGATGCTATGATCCATGAGGCCAATGTTTTGGAAGGCCGTTCTTACGAAGGTAGTCACAGGGCTACCGATATCCAAGGCTTTTTGGATGGGTTTGAGTCTGGTGCTTTGGAGGATGCCACCGGGTTTGGTGATTTATCGATACTGAAAAAGTACCGTCACCGAGTGCTACCGGTTCTTCATCGAGCCCAAAACCGGTGGACCGATTCCCTCCCCCAAGGGTTAGTCCCGACCGTAGGCGGAATATAATGCTTTCTATCCCGGCAGATGCCCTTATTTTCTCTCCTTCCATGGGGATTGCTATCTACCTTCGATCCTTGGTGACCGAGGAAGACCAAGCCGTGATGAACGCGGTGGGAGAAACTTGTCTTTTCAATGAGGCCCAACATGATCTGAATTGGGTAACTTCAAAGGTTTCTTCATTATTTCTTTTAAACTCAGAGTTGTAGGTAATTCTAACATCTTCTCCTTTATTTGCAGGCTTCTGTGTTGCATCACGAGGCTTTCCTCCGAATCCGAGAGGAGCATGAGGCTGAGGTTTGGAACCTCACTGAGAAAAGTGATACCTACAAGCTTTTCAGTGAGAAGCTTCAGGTCGACTTAGTGACAACTCGGGATGAGCATGCCGAGATGATCGAGCAGGTATTCCGAGTTCTTCACGATAGTGAAGATGAATTGGAGATGACTACTAATGATTTGATTCTGCAGTTTCGACAGAGGCTCGAACAAATCGGACGGCTCCAGACGCAGGCAGATGCGATACAGGCCGAGGTAGAAGAATTAAAAAAGAACATGGACATCCTAGCCTCGAAAAAGGAGACTGTCCAAGCCCAATTGGAGTTGACCGAGACCCAGCTTCGGGCTACAAAAGCAAAGGCCTCGGTGCAGGTCTAAAGGATCAAGGAGCTTCAGTCTCGGTTGGATTTGGCCATTTCTGACAAGGCAAGCTTGGCCAACGATCTCGAAGCGGCCAAATCCGTGGTGACCGTGGCCAAATCCGAGATGGTTGTGGCCAACATAAACATTGATGCTAAAGTGGCCCAGTTTAGGGTCGATGTTGAGGCCATTCAGGCCAAGGCTAAGGACATGGTGGATCATGCAAAATGGCAAGCTCGAAGGGAAGCTCTCGAGGGAGTTAATGCCCAGGGATTCGATATTATGGCCGAAATTGAAAGTGCCAAAGTAGATGAAACCAGGGCCCGAAGGCTGGCCTTCCTTGAGGAAGACTCCGAGAGCTCAGGTGAATTCGAAGATGGAGAAAATCCCGAGGATGGAGATGCAACCTCCGATGACGACCAAGCCACTTAGGACTTTAGGTTTTTTATTTTTCTTTTACATTTTTTCTGAGGCTATTTTTGGCCGTTGTAAATTTTTGTATTAGGCCGATTTGGCCTTTGTAAAAAATTATTGTATATGAATATAAGGTTTTTCTTTCCCTTTCAGCTCTCTTATTTTTCCTTTGTTTTTTCATTTGCATTTACAAAGGTAAAAAATGCCTTAGCATGAAGTAAGGTTGTGTTCGAGGGTTCGAACAAACCTTTTCCTTTATTGTCTTTCTAGGATAAGGCATTAATGGATGATGTTACAAAAGTTATTTCCCGAAAACATCTTAAGTTTTGAGATTTTTGCCGAGGGTAGCCTTTAGAACCGGTTGTAAAAGAAATTTTGACCGTCTTCGGACGTCTCTGAACCGTGTTAAGTTAGCCGTAGTCTTTTTATTCGGGAGCTGTCCTTTGGGGTTGTTTTCCCATTTTATCCGGGCTTGCCTGAGATTATAGTCCCCGAGTGAGGTGGTCGTGACCTTCAGAATTCGGGGTGTTGCCTATTAGGTCTTTTGCTCCAGAGGCCCGATGACTTGGGCTGTTTGAGTCGAATGGCAGTCCCCGAGTGAGGGAGCGATCATTCGTATTCCGGTTATGTGTTTCCCTTGGGCTTGTTATGTTCGAAAGTACGAAGCTCTTTGATGTGTAAAGAGGAAAGTTTTTTAAAACATAAGATGATTGCAAGAATAGTATTTCTCTTTATTCTCGATCGAGACAATCATACATGCGTACATATTTTACGTCAGGGTTCGAATGATCTACATGGGCATGAATCGTATTGACCGTTTGGCCCTAACAATAAATCCTATCTATCGAGACCCTCCCTTTATGAAGTATTCTCCTAGCTAGAGTTTTCTATTCGAAGATAAATGTATATCCGAGGGTAGCTCCCCAGTATTCGAGGTTGATTGCAAAGTTGGATTGATCTTCGGTGCCGATTCATAATCGGGCTTGATTTTAAGTTAGCACGATTCATCTTCTCCTCATTAAAAACCTTGCCGAAAAAACCCATTTGGGATAAAAATCGGTCTGAGGGAAAAAGAGTGTGACACGTGCTTTCAGACCTAAAGACTTATCGCCGTTTCTTGTCGACCACCTGCATGTGTTATTTTGAAAATAGAAAAGTAACTGAAGAAGAGCGTACCTTAGCAGTAGTACCGTTTTAGGTGAGATATGCTCCAATTGTTTGGTAGTTGTTCCCCATTCATCGTTTCGAGCTTGTAGGACCCTTTTTCGGTGATCTCGAGAATTTGGTACGGTCCTTCCCAATTCGGACTCAATTTTCCTTCATTAGGATTTCAAGTGTTGAGGGTGACTTCCCTTAGCACTAAGTCCCCGATATTAAAATATCGAAGTTTAGTTCTTCGATTGTAGTATCTCTCGATTCGTTGCTTTTGGGAGGCTAATCAGATGAGGGCGGTTTCACACCTTCCATCCAATAGTTCCAAGCTCGTATTCATGGCCTCGTTATTTGATTCCTTTGTTATATATCAGAATTGGATACTTGGCTCTCCGACCGGTATGAGAATGGAGTTGCGCCGGTGCTGGACTTCGAGGTCGTGCGGTATGCCCAAAGAACTTCGGGTAGAATTTCCTTCCACTTTCCTTTGGCGTTGGTCAGCCTCTTCTTAAAAATTTGGATGATGGTTTTGTTGGTTGATTTGGCTTGCCCGTTTCCGCTGGGATGATAAGGTGTTGATAGGATTCTTTTGATCTTGTGATCCTCGAGAAATTTGGTTACTTTTCTGCCGATGAACTGTGTTCCATTATCACACACAATTTCGGATGGTATCCCGAATCGACATATGATGTGGTCCCAAATGAAGTCAATGACTTCCTTCTCCCTAACTTTCTCGAAGGCCTGAGCTTCAACCCATTTAGAAAAATAGTTAGTCATAAACAAGATAAATTGAGCCTTACTTGGTGCCCATGGAAGAGGGCCAATGATGTTCATTCCCCACTTCATGAACGGCCATGGTGACAAGACCGAATGGAGTAACTCCCTGGGTTGGTGAATCATTGGTGCATGTCTTTGGCATTTGTCACATTTTCGAACAAACTCTTTCGCATCTTTCTCCATGTCGATCCAGCAATAACCGACTTTGATTACCTTTTGAACCAATGATTTGGCACCGGAATGATTTCTGCAAGTATCCTCGTGAACTTCCTTCAGAACATACTCAGTGTCTCCCGGCCCCATACATATCACTAGTGGACCATCGAACATTCTTCTGGACAAGGTTCCGTCTTCGGACAAGGTGAATCGTGTTACCTTCGTACGCATGGCACTCGATTTTTTCGGATCTGAGGGAAGCTTTCCGGTTTCCAAATACTCTGTGTATTTATTTTTCCAATCCCAGGTCAAGCTTGTGGTGTTTATCTCAGCGTGACCTTCTTTGACGACTGTCCTCATGAGTCATACGACGGCCTCCGAATTGAGTTCGTTGTCTTTGATTGATGATCCTAAGTTTGCGAGGGCATTAGCCTAGCTATTCTGATCTCGAGGAACATGTTGCAAAGTCCATTCATTGAATCAGTGCAGAGTTACTTGCAATTTATCTAGGTATCTTTGCATTCGTTCTTCTCTAACTTTGAAAGTTCCGTTCACCTGATTCACTACGAGGAGGGAGTCGTATTTGGCTTCGATCACCTCCGCTCCCCAAGCTTTTGGCTAGTTAGAGACCTGTAATCATGGCCTCATATTCGGCCTCATTGTTAGTCAATTTTACAGTTGTAATAGATTGCCTAACCATATTACCCGTGGGTGGTTTCAGTACGATGTTGAGTCCAGACCCTTTTGCGTTCGAAGCATCGTTCGTGAAGAGGATCCAGATTCTCGAAGACGTACCCGATTTTGTCAATAGTTCTCTTTCGACCCCAGGTACTATGGCCGACGTGAAGTCAACCACAAAGTCTGCCAAAATTTGAGACTTAATGGTTGTACGAGGTCGATATTCAATATCATACCCGCTGATTTCTATGGCCCATTTGGCCATCCGTCCCGAAATCTCGGGTTTATGCAAAATATTTCGAAGTGCATAAGTTGTTACAACACATACGGGGTGACACTGGAAGTACGATTTTAGTTTTCTAGAGGCGCTTATCAAAGCGAGCGCCAACTTTTCTAGGTGGGTTTATCTAGTTTCGGCTTCACCTAAGGTTCGGCTAACGTAATAAATTGAAAATTACGTACCTTGTTCTTCCCAGACTAAGACTCAACTTACCGCTACTTTTGATACTGCCAAATATAAGTACATCTGTTCGTCCGCCCTCGGCGTGTGAAGCAGTGGCAAACTCGATAAGTAACGTTTAAGTTCTTCCAAGGCATGCTGGCACTCCAGTGTCCATGTGAAGTCATTTTTCTTTTTTAGTAACGAGAAAAATCGATGGCTTTTATCGGAGGACCTCGAGATAAATCGCCTCAGGGAAGCTATGCACCCAGCTAACCTCTGCACGACCTTTACGTTGTCAAATGTCGTGATGTCCTCGGTATCTTTGATCTTACTGGGGTTGATCTTGATTCCTCGGTTGGACACCATGAATCCGAGAAATTTGCTTGACCCGACCCCAAACGCGCATTTTTTGGGGTTCAGCTTCATGTTATATTTCCTCAAGATACCGAAGGTCTCCTGCAAATATTTCAAATGGCCCTTTGTTCGCAGGGACTTAACTAACATATCATCAATGTAAACTTCCATAGATTTCCCTATTTGTTCTTCGAACATCCGATTTACTAGGCATTGGTACGTGGCACCAGCAATTTTTAACCCAAATGGCATTACATTATAGCAGTAGGTTCTGTATTTGATGATGAACGAGGTCTTTTCCTGATCATCCAGGTTTATTTGTATCTGGTTGTACCCGGAATAGGCATTGCAAAAATTGAGGATCTCGTGGCCGGCCGTGGCATCGACATGAGATCGATATTAGGCAAAGGAAAAGAATCTTTGGGACATGCTTTATTTAGGTCTTTGTAATAAATGCATATTCTAAGTTTGTTTCCTTTTTTAGGAACTACCACTATGTTTGCTAACCATTCAAGGTATTTTACTTCCCGGATGGACCCTATTTTAAGGAATTTGGTGATCTCGTTTTTGATGAAGGTGTATTTGATCTCGGACTGGGGTTTTCTTTTCTGCTTCACCGGATGAAACTTCGAGTTCAAACTTAGTTTATGGGTGGTGATTTCCGCTGGGATCCCTGTCATGTCGAGATGGGACCAATCAAAACAATCCATGTTAGCTATAAGAAATTGAATAAGCTTTTCCTGAGCTCGAGATTTAACCCCGTGCCCAGGTATACCTTTCGTTCGGGGAGATGTTCGATTAGTATGATTTGCTGTAGCTCTTCAACTGTTGATTTGGTAGCGTCTAAGTCATCGGGGACTATGAAGGATCGAGGGACCCCGTAATCATCATCTTCGTCAGTCCCTTGCTTCTCTAGTCGGGTCGAGGCCGGCGTTTGTGATTGCTATTTGGCCTCCTATTTTCCCTTTGAATTTGACCCCTTCGATGATGAGAGTGACGACATCAGAATCACTTCTTCAATGGCAAACATTTCTTTTGCGGCGGGTTGCTTCCCGTAGATTATTTGGATTCCCTTGGGTGTTGGGAATTTTAGAACTTGGTGAAGGGTCGAGGGCACTGCTCTCATGTTGTGGATCCATGGTCTCCCGAACAGGGCGACCTCATGTCGCCCTCGATCACATGGAACATCGTCTCTTGGATGGTCCCGGCCACGTTCACTGGCAAAGTTATCTCGCCCTTAGTAGTTTCACATGCCATATTGAATCTGTTTAGTACTAGGGTTACATGTACGATTTGTTCCTGTAGGCCGAGTTATTCTACGACCCTCGATCGAATGATGTTGGCCGAACTACCTGGATCAATCAACACACGTTTAACTCGAGTTTTATTCATGAGTACAGAAATTACCAGTGTATCATTATATGGATGTATGATTCCCTCTACGTCTTTATCGTTGAAGGATAAAGTTCCTTCTGGTGTGTAATCTCGAGCCCGTTTTTCCCTTGCGATTGATACTTTGGTGCGTTTTATCATCGGACCTTGAGGAACATCGACCCCTCCGATGATCATATGAATGACGTGTTAGGGCTCGTCTTGTTCACTCTGTTTATTGGAATCCCTGTTTCTGAAATGATTCTTAGCTCTGTCGCTCAAAAATTCTTGAAGATGCCCGTTATTGAATAACCGGGCTACTTCTTCTCTCAATTATCGACAATCCTTCATTCTATGGCCATGTGTACCGTGATATTTGCATATCTGGTTGGGATCCCTTTGTACAGGATCAGTTTGTAAAGGCCGAGGCCATTTAATATCTTTGATGCGTCCGATAGCCGATACGGTGGCGGATGCATCGGCATTGAAGTTATATCCCGACAACCGTGGTGCTTCTTTAGGTCCGGTATGTCTGTAGAAACCGTTCCTGCTCATGAACCCTCGAGAGCTTTGGCCTCGATCATTTCTCCTTTCATTTCGCATAGGGTTGCGCCCAGGTTTGTTGCCACTATACTCTCCATTATACGGCTGATATCGATCCATGTTCGACCTAGTTTCTCGATTGATATCCCTCTTAGTTCTATCGATGGATATGATATGATAAATTGACTCGGGTGGAGCCCCGAGTTGGTCATCTTCGACCCTGATCTTTGATTGATACCGATTATGGACATCGGTCCAAGTGACAGCCGGGTATTCTATCAAATTTTGCTTCAACTGCTGCGAAGCCACCGAACTTCTAATGTTGAGTCCTTGGGTGAAAGCTTGAACTGCCCAATCGTTGGCGACTGGTGGTAGGTCTATTCGTTCCATTTGGAATCGGGACACGAATTCTCTAAGCATTTCATTGTCCTTTTGTCTTACCTTGAAAAAGTTCGATTTTCTGGTTTCAACCTTGATGGCTCCGGCGTGTGCCTTTACGAAAGAATATGTGAGCATAGCGAAAGAATCAATAGAGTTAGGTGGTAAATTATGGTACCATATCATCGCTCCCTTTGACAGGGTCTCCCCAAATATTTTCAGCAATACATACTCAATCTCGTCGCCTTCCAAGTTGTTCCCTTTGATAGCACACGTATAAGAGGTTACACGCTCATTTGGATTGGTCGTTCCATTGTACTTTTGTATTTCAGGCATACAAAATGTTTTAGGGATCGGTTTTGGGGCCACGCTCGGAGGAAAAGGCTTTTGCACGAACTTCTTTGAATCCAGTCCCTTCAGTATCGTGGGTTCCCCAGGGATTTGATCTACCATGGAATTATAGGTTTCGACCTTTTTATCGTTTGCTTCGATCTTCTTTTCCCCTGACTCTATTCGTTTTGTCAATTCCTCGAGCATTTTTATGATTTCAGGGTTAGTCCCCGATTCTTGTTTATTTGATCTTACCACGGCTGGCCCCGTTCTATGGGTGACTTCTTGATGTGGATCGGGCTCAGCCCTGTTAGGTGCCTTGGTTTGTCTCTACAACTGAGCTATCGCCACCTGTTGAGCTTACAGTATTTCGAAGATCATTCGTAGGCTGATCCTGTCTTCTCCGATATTTTGGGTATTTCGAGTTGTGGATCGGGTCCCACCATGGACGCTGTTTTCGAGACCGACATGCCGGTTCGCGTCAATGGCCACATGTGAATTAACATCGATTGGATCCACGACCCGAATCCCAACGGGGTCAGCGGGTGACCTTCCATCACCGGGTGTCACGTTGTTATTCTCACCTTGATAGCCAGATCCGTTGTCGATATGCACGGGGAGTAATTGGGAGATCGTCATCTTTAGCCTGAAATCAAAGACACTTCAAAGAGCAAGTGTAAAATTGTATGTTTTATAGAGATTTGTACCAAATAACTACTATTATCCTTATCTCCACGGTGGACGCCAAACTGTTTACCCGAAAAATGGATAACAATTGAATTTGTGTGTTGTTTTAAGGATACATGATATATAGCTTGGTACAAATAGAGAAAATATACATATTTGGTATCGAAATTAGTTATTAATAAATGCAAACCGAATGAATCAATCGGCCTAGGCCCTCAAGTCTGATCACTCTCAAACTGAATGAAGGGTAAACTAATACAAGAACAAAATGACTGAATATTGGGAACCAGAAGAAAGGCAGTATCTTGCTCTTTTATTATATATATCCCTCTTTCTACAAATGATCAGATCCCCTTTATATAGTAGGGAAGTCATATTCTTAATATAATTTCTAAATATAGTAAGAAATCCCATGATAGATTAATTAATTGGCCTCTCCTTGATATGCGCCGAGATTTCCATCGAGATTCTCGCCTAATTGCCGATATTCCGGCTTTCTATTTTTTGGCTCGATAAGCTTTCCTCGATCTTGATCGGTCTCTTTTTTGCTCGATCTCGACCTTTGATCGGTCTCTGGGTCACGGACTCGACAACCTCACTTCGTATTCTGTCTCGATATTCACGAGGTTGAACTTTGCACAGTCATGTTCTACTCTCGATAAGTCACATGAAAGACGCTTTTGACCGTATACAAAAGTATTAAGCTATTTTGGTAAACAAGAATAAAACTAATCCATAAGAGGCAAAAATTAATCTCTTTAACTAGGTATAACAGTATGAGAGGGGAAGAAGTCTGGTAAAAGGGATTGGGAGAAGGGGAGGAGGGGGCGATAGTATGACCTGTGGCATTTTAAATAGTGTTTAAAAAAGATTCAGAATTTAAAAATAAGAGAATGGAAAAAGGTCAAAATTGCGAGAACTCTACGAAATAGGATAATTATGCCCTTTGCTATGACACATGGCAATTAACAATAGGGAAATGTAATTTTGAATTTAAAAAATAGAATAAAAGGGGTTCGTGAGTCGGGAAGGGAAAAAATGTGCTATTGTGGTTGTTAGTCCCGCCAATATTGCTGTATTTATAAATAATAATTCTGCAAAATATAAGTTATCATAATGAAACAGTAATTAATTCGAGCCCACTGAATTCACAGTGTTTCCTTAAGGAATTTAATCCCCTCCTAGTACCCAAGGTTATGGATTATTTCCTCCCAGGATAGAACGAACCACACACTAGTGTAGCGGTACTTCAAACCCCAGTGTTTCAGCGAATACAAAGTTCGGTAGCAAATCACACTTATAGTTGCTTTGTTTGAAGTTAAAACAATACAGAACGAAGGAGTAGAAACTCAGAAAATCGTATGGAAATGCTGAGAGGAAGGAGTGCAATGTATAGCCAAAGTTGAGCGTTTTTCAGTTTTGTTGGTGTTTTCGTTTTTCATTCGTATCTTTCTTCAACTGCTGCACATAGATATAGCAGCCAGCTTTGAAGATGAACGACCCTCCACCCTCCATGGTGGAGCATGCACTAGCTTGTTTGTGGAGCAAGCACTTGGCCATGGTGGGAAGAGCATTAGGCGGCTGCTATTGCAGCTGGTGGTCAATACACGGATTGAAACATATCCGTTACAAATGCGGATAATCTTACGTTAATATTTACTATTAACAAATAAATTTGGTCCAAAAAATTAATCAATCAATCGATCATTTGACCAAATCCAAATTCGAAGCCGTAGCCGTAGCCGTAGCCGAAGCCGAGCCGAGCCGAGCGAGCGATGATGACGATGGCGCGAGGCTTGCTTTCTTCTTAACTCTTTAAGAGCTACAAGAAGAGCAATTATATATATACGTACCAAAAATATTTTCCTCTTCCAATATGGGAAAATGTTTCATTGTCAAGAGGGGGAAACTTAAAATTTTACTCAAAAAATTTCATTTTCCCTCCATTTCCCATTCACCCTCATTTTAAGACTATTTCATCTTAAATAACAAAAACCTTAACAATCCCCCACATGAATGGGGAATGGCTATATCACGGAAGTATGCATGGAAAAACTGTGTGATTTGCAAGCAATGATTAATCGCATCTGGATAAGTAGGTTTCCCTTTGAACTTTTCGTAGTGAACTTATGTCGGATATACTCGGTCAATCGGTAGATTTGATATCTTTGAACCGTCGAACTTTGGTGTATACCTAGACAACCATAAGTCACACAATCAACCCTTAACCGTCTTTGGCTCTCATTGTTGTGTTCGTTTCAGCCATGAACACCGCCTGGTTTCATAAGTGCGTAGAGAACTGGCCTTACAAAGTTCTCCTTGAAGCGGCTAACACTTCACACTTACATAGGTAATTTCTAAACGTGTCATCCTGTAGATACACTATTTGATATACCCCGTATCAAATTTAGAAATCATTAAAAAGCCTTAATGCTTTATCTTTGGTACTGAACATTGTCTCATCACGAGAACGGACTAAAATTTTATTTGACAATGTTGAACCGTCATTAATGACTTTGTTTGATCTCCTTGAACCTAGATCTTGGGATCTCCAGTCTTCTAGGTAGAGTTACCGCCACAATGACTTGTTCTCGGCCATAGCCCCATTCCCCTTGATGATTTCTCAACTACCTCTCTAGTTAGGCCTTTTGTAAGTGGATCCGACACATTATCACTTGACTTTACATAGTCAATCGTGATAATTCCTCTAGAGAGTAATTTCCTAACGGTTTTATGTCTTCGTCGTATATGACAAGATTTACCGTTATACATAACGCTCCCAGCCCTTCCAATTGCCGCTTGACTATCACAATGTATGCATATTGGTGCCAACGGTTTGGGCCAAAATGGAATGTCTTCCAAGAAATTCCGGAGCCATTCAGCTTCTTCACCGGCTTTATCTAAGGCTATGAATTCAGCCTCCATTGTAGAGCGGGCAATACATGTTTGTTTGGACGACTTCCAAGATACCGCTCCTTCACCAATGGTGAATACATATCCACTCGTGGACTTAGAATCAGTTGAAGCGGTGATCCAATTTGCATCATAGTATCCCTCAATCACTACAGGGAATTTACTGTAATGCAAGTCAAAGTTATGGGTATGTTCTAAATATCCCAAAACTCGTTTCATTGCCATCCAATGAGATTGGCCTGGATTGCTCGTATATCGACTCAGCTTACTTATAGCACAAGCTATATCTGGTCGTGTACAATTCATGATATACATTAAGCATCCCAACACACGAGCATAATCCAATTGTGATATGCTTTGGCCTTTATTCTTTGCTAATGCAAGATTCACGTCAATTGGAGTCTTTGCAATTTTAAAGCCAAAGTGCTTGAATTTTTCAAGTACTGTCTTAATATAATGAGATTGTGACAATGCCAGACCTTGAGGAGTCTTATGGATCTTAATTCTCAGAATTAAATCAGCAACTCCCAAGTCTTTCATATCAAACTTGCTATTGAGCATACACTTAGTAGCATTTATGTTGGCAATGTCATTACTCATTATCAGCATATCATCCACATATAGGCAAACAATGACTATGTGATTTGGAACATTTTTAATGTACACACATTTATCACATTCATTTATCTTAAAACCATTTGACAACATTGTTTGGTCAAATTTCGCATGCCATTGTTTGGGTGCTTGTTTTAATCCGTAAAGAGACTTAACAAGTCTACATACCTTCTTTTCTTTACCTGGAACCACAAACCCTTCAGGTTGTTCCATGTAAATTTCTTCCTCCAACTCTCCATTTAAGAAGGCCGTCTTAACATCCATTTGATGAATTTCAAGACCATACACTGCAGCTAATGCTACTAACATCCGTATGGACGTAATTCTTGTAACTGAAGAGTATGTATCAAAGTAGTCTAGACCTTCTCGTTGTCTATACCCTTTGACTACGAGTCTTGCCTTGAATTTATCAATAGTGCCATCATCTTTGATTTTTCTCTTAAAAATCCATTTAGAACCCAAAGGTTTATTTTCAGGAGGAAGATCAACCAATTCCCATGTATGGTTGTTCAATATGGATTCTATTTCACTATTGACTGCCTTTTTCCAAAATAATAATTTGGAAGAAGTCATAGCTTCTTTAAATGTTTGAAGCTCATTCTCCAATAAGAAAGTCACAAAATCTGGTCCAAATGAAGTAGAAGTTCTTTGACGTTTACTACGTCTTGGATCCTCCTGATTACATGTACTTTCTTCTGTTTCTTCCCGAGGTCGTTTAGATCCTTCATCAAATGACTCACATTCCTTTTTATACGGATATATATTTTCAAAGAACTCAGCATTATCTGATTCTATAACCGTATTATTATGAATGTCGGGATTTTCTGATTTATGAACCAGAAATCGATATGCTTTACTATTTGTCGCATATCCTATAAAAACACAACCAACGGTTTTTGGTCCTATCTTTACCCTTTTGGGTTTAGGAAATTGCACTTTTGCCAAACACCCCCACACTTTAAAATAATTCAAGTTGGGCTTCCTTCCTTTCCATTTTTCATATGGAATGGATTGTGTTTTGCTATGGGGCACTCAATTTAATATTCGATTAGCCGTAAGAATGGCTTCCCCCCACAAGTTCCGTGGCAAACCAGAACTTATCAACAATGCGTTCATCATCTCCTTTAATGTGTGATTCTTTCTTTCCGCAATCCCATTAGATTGGGGCGTGTAAGGGGCTGTTGTTTGATGAATAATTCCATATTCTAAACATATTTTTTTAAAAGGAGATTCATATTCACCACCCCTATCACTTCTTATCATTTTTACTTTCTTGTTAAGTTGCGTTTCAACTTCATTTTTGTATTGCCTGAATGCGTCTATTGCTTCATCTTTACTATTCAGTAAGTAAACATAGCAATATCGAGTACCATCGTCAATAAAAGTTATGAAATACTTCTTTCCACCGCGAGATGGTATTGACTTCATGTCACAAATATCTGTGTGAATTAAGTCTAAAGGATTTGAATTCCTTTCAACTGACTTATAAGGATGTTTAACATACTTAGATTCCACACATGTTTGACATTTTGATTTTTCGCATTCAAACTTAGGCAGTACTTCCAAGTTAATCATTTTTCGCAAGGTTTTATAATTGACATGACCCAAACGTACATGCCATAAATCATTTGACTCAAGTAAGTAAGAAGAAGCTGAAATATTATTATTGTTTTCCACAACCATTACATTTAGATTGAAAAGGCCCTCGGTGAGGTAACCTTTTCCTACAAATATTTCATTCTTACTTATGACAACCTTGTCGGACACAAAAACGCACTTAAAATCGTGCTTAACAAGAAGTCCAGTAGAGACTAAATTCTTTCTCATTTCGGGAACATGAAGGACATTATTCAAAGTCATGACCTTGCCAGAAGTCATTTTCAGAAATATCTTCCCATATCCTTCAACTTTTGCTGTTGAAGCATTTCCCATATAAACTGTCTCTCCGGGTCCAGCAGGAGCATAAGTAGCAAAAGCTTCTTTAACTGCACAAACATGGCGAGTGGCTCCTGAATCAAACCACCACAGTTTAGGATTTCCCACCAAGTTACATTCAGAAAGCATGGCACACAAGTTATCAACATCATCATGGTTTACTACCATGTTTGCTTGACCCCTTTTCTTGTCTTTCTTCGGAGCACGACACTCCGTAGATTTGTGTCCGATTTTCTCACAGTTGTAGCAGTTTCCACTGAACCGCTTCTTGCTTGGGTTGTATTTCGGACCAGAAGCCTTCTTCCTCTTTTTGTTATCTTCAACAATATTTGCTCCCATTATTGTTGAATTTCCACGGCCTCTCCTTTCAGCAGCTTTATTGTCCTCTTCGATTCTCAACCGAACAATGAGATCTTCAAGGGACATTTCCTTTCGTTTGTATTTCAAATAATTTTTGAAGTCCTTCCACAACGGAGGCAACTTCTCAATCATTGCTGCTACTTGGAATGCTTCATTGATGACAAGACCTTCAGCAAGTAGATCATGAATAATTACTTGCAATTCCTGGACTTGGGTAATAATAGACTTGCTATCTACCATTTTGTAGTCCAAAAATTTTACGGCAACGAATTTCTTCATCCCGGCATCTTCAGTTTTATATTTCTTTTCAAGCGCATTCCACAATTCTTTTGACGTCTCCACGCCACTGTATACATTATACAGATTATCATCCAGTCCGCTAAGAATATAATTCTTACATAAAAAATCAGAATGCTTCCACGCTTCAATCACGATAAAGCGTTCATTCTCTGGAGTTTTATCTGGCAGATCAAGAACATCTTCCTTGATGAATTTCTATAGACATAACGTAATTAAGTAGAAGAACATCTTTTGCTGCCAGCGCTTGAAATCAATCCCGGAAAATTTTCCGAATTTTTCTGCCGGTGCCAACGCCGGTGTTCGGCTTGTCGATGCGTTGGCAGTCACCGTCGGAACAGCTTGGTTTTCGCTTTCAGTCGTCATTTTTTCTGTAAAAGAATGACACAAACAAACGTTTAATACACGTTTTCAAACTGGAGTAAAAAATCACGTAGATTTTAATCTCCAACAAAACGCCACGAAGGCTTTACTCTCCAAAACGGGAGTACACAAAACCACAAAGGTTTTAATTTTCAGAATAATAAAAATATCTTTCTTCAACAGCTGCTGCACATATATATAGCAGCCAGCTTTGAAGATGAACGAAGATGAACGACCCTCCACCATCCATGGTGGAGCATGCACTAGCTTGTTTTTGGAGCAAGCACTTGGCCATGGCGGGAAGAGCATTAGGCGGCTGCTATTGCAGCTGGTAGTCAATACAAATGCGGATAATCTTACGTTAATATTTACTATTAACAAATAAATTTGGTCCAAAAAATTAATCAATCAATTGTCCGAAGCCGAAGCCGAGCCGAGCGACGACGACGGCGACGACGCGAGGCTTGCTTTCTTCTTAACTCTTTAAGAGCTACAAGAAGAGTAATTATATATATATACCCACTAAAAATCTTTTCCTCTTCCAATATGGGACAATGTTTTATTGTCAAGAGGGGAAAACTTAAAATTCTACTCAAAAAATTTCATTTTCCCTTCATTTCTCATTCACCCTCATTTTAATACTATTTCATCTTAAATAACAAAATCCTCAACAATGGTCACGAGAGCGGCATTGATGCTACCAAATGGAGAGTAAACTTATCCTATTTAGTCGAAGGACAGTTCGTCCATTTCCGAAAATCTAAAACCTTATTTGGTTTAAGTCTATAGAAGTCTACTTTATATATATATATATATTATTAACTCCATCGAAGGATATTCATATTTTCTTAAATATGTGCAACTTATAATCTTAAAAAATAATAAAATTATCTTTTATAATAGATAAAGATAACTTAATAGTCTAAAAAATATTTATCCTGATTGTATATAATTAACCTAATCACCTTACCTGTTGGCCTTTCCCAAAATAAAAATTCAATACAACCTTTCCAATTTTAAATTGACATCAGAACCGACTTTTGCAGTAATAGTATGGGGGGGAGAGAGAATCCAAGGAACTTTCACATGTATTTCACTCATTGGGTACTGAAATACAGAGACCAAAGCCAGAACAAAGTCCTTAAAATACGTGGACGCTTTCCATACTGAATATCCTATAAAAACGACATTTGTCCATCTTTATCACCACTATTTCGGTCCCTTTTTTAGAAAAAAAGTGTCTAAAATATCTTGAAAGTGCTAGAAATGGAAGATAGTTTGACTGATATTCCAAACTTGAACGTCTCTAGCTCTGGAGATCAAGAAGTGGAAGAACAAATTCAAGAAAATGTTGGAGAAGTCAGCGAAGAGAATAAAGATAGCAAAGGAAAAGAAGAAGGTGGGCTTATTAATCATTTAATTTCCAACATAATGAGCCCTAGAGCAGGAGATGAAGAAGTTGAAGAACAAATTCAAGAAAATGTTGGAGAAATCAGTGAAGAGAGAAAAGACAGCAAAGAAGGTGGGATTATTAATAATTTCATTTCCAACTTAATGAGCCCTAGAGCAGGGGATGCTAGCAACAAAGGAAAAAATAATTTCTTTGATGTTAAAGATGAGGATAATAACAAGGAAGATAGAGCTTCTGAGCAAAGTGGTAATAATTATGGCAGTGGAAGTGGAGGGATAATCAACAATTTCATCTCCAATATTTTTCATCCAACTGAAAATGCTGTTGAGATCAACCAAGAAAACAGCAGTAGAGAAGGACAAAAAGGTGGGGTGGTTCAAGAAAATGAAACTGCAAGTGTTTTAGATAATATTGTTTCCCACTTGCCAACTCCTCTTGCAGGTATGTTCATATTTTCATCTCATTTTTTGGTCTTGATTATAGTGTTTAATTTTAAAGAATTGTCAGCGTAATTATGTAACTTCGAGAACAAGGCAAGCAACCTGCTATAACAAGTTATTTTTGACTGATATTATAAAAATTTGCCTACATTTAACACTATATCTATCAAACTTAAATCCTCTATGTATTTGGACCGACAGTATAAAGATTCAAATGAGTTATTTTTTTTTGTTTGTTTGTTTGAGAGCAGATGATGCAGTTCCGGCAACAGATGAGGCTTCAATACTGATTCATTCAATTGTTCATGACTAGGGGAGATATAGTGTTTCCTATGTACTAAAAATTAGGCAACAAAAGACGGTGCTGAAGATCATTTAGTCAAATGTTCAGTTCCATTCGTGTGGAGAAGAATGTGGTGTATATACGTTTTTACTTTTTGTGTAAGTTTTGATCTGCAATCTCATTGATATTTGTGGTTGTTAGTGCTGAGAAGAGATCAGAAATGAGTCAATGACTGCTCCTTTGTCTTTTTATTTTGTTCTCTATATATATACTAGTAAGGATAGCACGGGCCCAATAATAATATGCTCGGGAGTAGAGCTAAAGTTAATTAAGCTAAAAGAGATCAATTGCACCTATTTAGGAAACTCGGTAATGAAAATTCAGTTTTAGTAGTCTATAAATATCAAAATTGCAAGTGAAGATACACGCATAAATACAAAATATTCAGCAAAAGTCCACTCTTGTAAAGAGCTAACCATATCAACAAAACCGAATAATCTGCGAGCTACAAATGTAGAGCAGTACCACTAAGTCCCAGATAACAGCTGAAGATATAATAAAGGAAGAAAATTTCAACACGACAATGCCTAAGGAAGCAGAAGAATAGAGTTTCAACAAGGAAGGATCATGTTTTCTGATTTAGTCTATTAATCAACACTTGTTGTTCATATTTTCGAATTCTACACTATTGTAAAGTTAGTAGCTATTTCATATTTGATACAATTGATTTAGATCATTTCATCTACTTATGAGAATCAAGAATGCTATTTCAAATTTTCTTTGATTTCAATGTTTAACAGGTCAACCAACTCATAAACAGTGATAACAAATTCATCAGTCACTTGAAAGTTGAAGCAAAGAAGAAATCAGAGGATGAAGCAGAAGGAAGACAGAGAAAAAGGCAATATGTTGGACATTACCTGTACTCCGTCATAAGTTATCAGAAGATGCGTTGAAACTCTTTGGCCTTTAGCTTCTGTCTGAAAATGTAGCTTTGACAAACACACAAATATTATACAAATAAAAAATCAAGGTAGCTAAATCGGAAGGAAAAGTGACCACTTTTCTTATCTGTTTATTTGCACTTTTAATATAGTCTAGCTTGTCGTTGTCCATGTATAGCCCGTCGCACAATGACATAGTTTGTATAACATAAACTTTAAAGTATTTACTGATGCTCAGTAATAAATACTTCAACTAAGGAAAAAAACTTATTTATCAATATTTTAGTGGTAAGAATTGTGTTTAAACACTGTCAAAGATTTTTATAACTGAACTAAAATTAAAAATATGTAAATGATACATGTGTAATTCTTTTGTAAAATAGTAAGAGTAGACATCAGTAGTGTAAAATAGAACACTATGTGATAAACGTAGTAAAATTTTGGAAACGTACATGCATCCTAATTATAAGATATCGCTACACAATATCTAGAGGCCGCTCCAATATCCAAAAAGTAATACCAATTGCCGTCTCAAACATAGACACACACTATCGACAACTATTTACGCAAAAAAATGTGGAACACTTTGTTAAGGCGGCCAACTATCTAAACCTTGTTAAAAGATCAGTACGATCTGTCAAAATGTCTTTGTACATCGCATACCATCTGAGCGGACATCATTGGCTCGACAAACTGTACAAATAAAATATTCATTTTGAGAAAATTAGTAGATGGTAAAATATGGTATTTGAATTTCTAACCTTGACTGTGGCTTTGGTAGAGTACTTGGTTCCCTTTTTCGTTTCTTAGTTCCTTTCACATCACTCAGAAGTATTGGCTCTTCTTCCATAGTTCCCTCGGCATCAGTCATAGATGTTGACTCTTCTGGTAGAAACATGATTGGTTTTTCAGTGTATGATAAAAGGACCAGAGAACTTGCATTTTTGTCTGGTGTTCTGGATGATGACCTTTGTAGCTGAACTCTAAACAGTTTATCTGCAAGTTGTCGATTGATATGGGCAACAGGGAATAACTCGTTCTACAAAGAGATAGTAAAAAATATGGATATGTCAAAGCTTACGTTTATGTGTTAAGCGTGAGAGCATTATATTAGCTTTGTTGGCTTATGTCAACTGTAGCATTGTATGTGTATGTACCTTAACAGTGACGATATCATATATTTGTTCAGCTCTCATTGACAACATTCTTTCGCCCAAGCCTTCAGACACTGTTGTTGTAGTTGTGCCAGTTTCGTCTGTTTTAGTTGAGGTACAATTGATGGCACACAATATCAAATACTGTCAATGCATCATCTTATTAGTAGCAGTTGTTACCTTGGAATTAACATTCCTTGCAGCCTGTAGTTTATGCATTGAATCTCTCTTTTTATTTTGCTCCGAACAAAATGATTACATTCAGAACAACCTAGCAGATAAAATCGTTGAAAATGGTCAGGTAGCGAAATTTCTCCTTCGACGTAAAAAATTTCCGCCTGCAAAATATAAATGATAAAATAAGTCGTTAGCTTTATGTTTATAACATAAGTAGTGGAACATGCTAACTCATCAATTGTTAATTGCATATAACTTTCAGCAATCAAATAATATAAAGTTGCATAGTTAGTAAAACCTCATGAGAAGTGTGTTGTGACAGTAAAATGTAAAAATTAGTTAACTAATTTTATGTAAAACTAAGTTGAAAACTATTCTGCTTGATATTAGAATAGATTTCTTTGAATCAACGGCCTCTTTCACAAATATTAACATGACATAGGATACAAATAGGATGTGATATAGTGATCAAACTTTTAAAGAACATTTCAGAATAAATTTAATTGTGAAGCGAACAATATATAACTTTAATGTAAGAGTTTATTCCAGAAGTTTATACTCTAATATTGTTTAAACTATATTGTAAGTGAGGCAACACGAATAGTAGAATATTAGAACATATTGAACAGTTATCCACATTGTATAAAACATACGCAACGGCGTAGTGCAGTGTGGCAGTTTTTGGTATTTTCTTGAACTCACAGTGGAGGTTTGCATAGCGATAGTTGAAACAGATAATATTTCATCGTCAACAACTACAAGATTAAGTGATGAAGCTGATTCCGTTGAACTCTTCATTGTGTATTCGATTAGCATTTGTTTATTCTCATTTGCCCTGTAATTCGCACGGAAAATCTCAGACAATTGATTTTTCACAGAAGTAACAATAGTTAAATAATGAATGATATGGTACATTTTAAGCACAATTTGTATTGTACCAATTCCGTAATTCAGTTGCTTGCACATACAGGGGATTGATTAAGTCGAGTTGTATCTTGTTGCCAAACGGAAAACTGTGTATGCAAATTTTGTTAATAAATAACAGGGAAGCATTATCCATGTGTAGAAACAGGAATTTCATAAGCTTGCCACCATGGTATTTTTTGGTAGCTATATGTATCGCGACAATAACAGGGTATTCTTGTAGTTGCCTTACTTGTCTCAGTAACTCAGTTCCTTCATTGCTTGCCAAGTCTTCCCATATAGTGAAGAAAAGAGGTTTCTTCCTGTTATATTTATAAGTGTCAGCTAGAGATTTTATTATGTAATAGAAGATTAAATGACTCACTTGTTGTCCATAACTATGGCCTCTTGAAATCTCTTAGTCTGATCAGCGGTGTATTGCATTACCCCACAGTTTGCCACCATAGCTAATAGATCTATTGTTATAAACAGAAAATAAATATTTGCATTCACCATGAGTTCCAAGCAATTAAGTTGTTATAAGGCATAGGGCAACACCGCAAGGCTGTTGTTCAAGATCGAGGAACGAAAATGTACTCAGTCTCGACGGAGGAGGTAACAGTGCCTCATTTTTATTATTCTTTGGAATAGACTCCACAATAGTGAATCTGTCGACGACCCATTCAAACTGGTTGATATGTAGTGAATAAGGCTGCGTATTTCTAACTTTTGCAGTTGAAATGAGATACGTCTCAAAAAGTTTGAACAAGTTATCACATCGTCTAATGTCGTCACCATAGAGTATTACACCAATTTGTTCCTCCTACAATGTTATTAAGAATAATAATGCAGTAATTATTGGAAGAGTACAAGTGAGAAGATGTTATGTTACAATTATAGTTGTAACCTGACTTACGTTTTCATCCTGGACAATTATTGTCTGAAAACGAACTCGCTGATCTCTGCTGTCTCGCGGCCGAAATTTATCTACAGTCTGGACTTTGCAAGTCCATTCTGTAGTTAGTGGTATGATTTCACTGATACTAAGTCTTTATTCTATTTTATCAATATAACCTGCATATTGATATCCGTAAAATTGCAAGAACAAACTATCCCACATTACAAATATAAGGCAGCAAATAAAGAAAATAAAAAAGAAGTAGATATAAAATT
The DNA here is from genome assembly GCF_000715075.1 of Nicotiana tabacum. Classification (NCBI taxonomy): domain Eukaryota; kingdom Viridiplantae; phylum Streptophyta; class Magnoliopsida; order Solanales; family Solanaceae; genus Nicotiana; species Nicotiana tabacum. The sequence continues at coordinate 58,181,003 of NC_134081.1, read as the reverse complement.
CATGAGAGAAATTCAATATTAATTACAACCCAGTTGGAGAAAGACTGTTATTCCATGAAATACATTGCAAGTATGAGTACAAAGAAAGCTTCCACTCTGATGGGGATTTCATTTTAGCAGGGAAACTATTTCTACCTTGTACTTGTAAATTTTTTAAAAGTTATTTCCGCTCTGCTCCAATTCTGTATCACTTACTCGTATAACATTTGAATATATTCATACTCCACTTGCACATTGGGATAGTTGCAAGCAAAGACACATTATATGCTTTTACACAATGAGCTCAGAATTCGCATTTTCTGATAAAAAGAAAAGACAATGAGCTCAGGATGACCTCCAAATCATTTTTCGTCAATGAACATAAATCTCAGCTTTCTACCTGCTCTTTTCATAAACTAAACAAAACTTAGCTTGGTAGAGAAATCCCAGAGCAAGCATATCAATACCCTTTCTTCTTCATACATAAGAAAAACTTAATATTTAAATTATCCATCAAAAAAGTTTGCATACCAGTATGTTCAACATTGCTATTTTAAACTTTTATAACATTGAAGAATTTTGTCAAACACCTAAACAACAAAAATCATTGATACTCAATAAAAATACAGATAAAGATGAATGAAAGAGATGTTTGAAGTGATACCCACCATAAAATAAGATCGATGGAAGAAAACACAATTCAAACTTAAGATCAAGAGGAGATAGACAACAGATGTTTTGGAGATGGCATTGGAGACGTGTTAATTCTCCCAAAAGTATTAGATTGAGATGAAAAACCAAGACATAACCCTGGTTAAAGAGAATGAAGCCACTAAGCATACACTCGGCAATATATACAGGAACCTCAAATAAGCATAAACATGAGAAACAACAAATTTGACACTTTTAACATCTCCAATAACTTATACAGTGTAACAAAGAAGAGAATTAGCAAACTTAATGTTTACCGTGTGAGAGATTAAGATGAATCAAATAGATGGTAGAATAGATACCCACAGAAAAAATACAATTGACGGAAGGAAACACACTGAAGTGCAAATTTGACAACAAGAGGAAAGACGGAGAGCACATATGTTCTGGATTTTTCTTAGTTCCAGATCTTCACGGTTGTTCGAGATTTAGCCGAGAAACCAGCAGTGCTTCCACGCGTTAAAATTGAAACTCCACGTGTTAGCTGTGAAAGTTTTGAAATGACAGAAGTATCCTCACATTAATTTTAATTTCTTTGTTCCTTTTTTTGATTGTTACGAGTTGAATATAGGTAATTACATTTGAGTTAGCAAGTGAATGATATGTAGCTTATGTATATTCTTAATCTATTGCTGACTGCACTATAAGGACCCTATAGCCAATCATCCTAAGGTGCCCTATACCATACATTTATATGATATTTTCTATTATATTATCCTAATGATGTCCACTTCAAGTAATCAAACCTTTTTGAATTGTAGATTTATCAATATACTGGGGAGGAGTCACTTAACCACTCAAACAGTACCAAATGAAAAAAGAGAGGAAAAGAAAGAAAGCTGCTGCATTATTGAATTTTGTGAGGACCCTCTATAATAAACAATGTTATCGATAACTCCAGCTATAAAATGTAAGCCTATAACTTATGACAAATTACATAACTGATCTGTTTTCCTCTTTCTTTTTCTTTCCCTTATGCTTTTCTGAAATGGCTTATTTGTTGTTTATGGGTATCCAATTGTATTAGCTTTAACAGGTGAATGATGCTAATCTTATTGTAGAAAATTCCACTGGAAATCTGGTCCAGGCACAGTTTATACAGTTGGATAATGTTACCAGCAGCTTAAGAAGTTCTACGTTGAGGCGCATGTACGAATTTCACCCAAACAAGCTCCCAAATATTGGCTCATATTTCGAGTGTCTGTTCCGCCTATTGGCCGAATACTTATTTTGTTTCTAAAGCATCACAAAAATTAGTTGAATTTCAGGCTTAGCAATGGAAAAAAGCCAAAGAAATTAGGTTTAAAAATTAGGTAAAGCATATAAAAAGAACAATACACAACAACAACCATAAATCACATCAATTTTAAACCCTTTTTCCGAAAAATAACCAGCTTACGGTACAACAAAATATAAAACAAAGACAAAGAACAGTAGGAAGTGCAAACTAACCAACTCAGTTGTGGAAGCAAAGAGGATGTACACAGGGAGAGCGGAGCAGATTAATCACTTTAAGATTGAATATCAAACGAAAACCCCAAAGATCTGATCTTTTTGCAGAAGAAGAAAAAATAGTGAAGAAAGTGAAACCACTAAACCTGCAGAAGAAAAAACAGAAGCAGAGGAAAGCAAAGCAGCGAAGATAAAATTGAGATGTAACAAAATTTGAAGCGGTGCTTTCTACGTGGCAAATTAGAAACGTGGCAGCAGCAGTTGAAATGTCAAAAATGCCCCTCTGCCAGGCAGGCATGTTGACGGAGAGCTCCTTGCTTTCCCTCTTATTAGATAGTAGTAATATAGCGTCAACATTTACCCAGTTACTGTTTTTCCCCGCAATACAATCTCTATAGGTTGCAAGACTCTTTGGTCATTTGGTTACCGAAATTAGAATTTTAATCTCAATATTTGGGATTTATTTAGAGTATTAATTAAAAGCGACATAAAATTTGTATGAAAATCTTAATATTAGCTATGATGTGGGATTATAATCCAGAAATTCGAAGCAAACGACCCCTTAAATTTTGTCCCTTCCTTTCTACATTCTACATGCATTTTTCGTTTTGTCTTTGATCTCAAGGGTTCTCAGTGCTAAAAAGAAAAGCAGTTCAGAAGCGAAGGAAATATCAGGTCACACTACTAGTGACATTTGTCCCCCCTTCTCATTACTATTTAGTCAATTCAAAGAATGACATCAAATGGATCAATATATTTCTTTTAAGGATCTTGTCTGCGTGTTTGGTTCGTATACGTGTAACATGTCATTTTAGATTAAAATTTATAGTTCAAGTTTTGCACATCAGGGGCAAACAAATCAGAATTCGTAACTTCAATTTCTTTCCTAGAGACTTGGGAAAGAGAACAAACACACAAAAAAGGATCAGGAAAGGAAAGAGAAATTTAGGGTGAAATGATTAACACTATAATTACAATGAGTGAAGATTAAGCTTCCAAAACATAATATATGGTACGTTCATAATGGATTTAACGCCAAATTAAAGTATAGAGTAATTCTGGATCCCCTGATGCCGACATATTGGAAGAACTTTTGAGAAAGACATATATGCTTTAGCATGCTAGTAATACTTTTTACGCCATTTTCTATTTTCTATTTTTTATTTATTTTTCCACAAAAGTCCACCGGGATAGTGTGGGGTTTAGGTTATACCCCAACCTTTAGATAATCAAAAAGGATAAGTACACGGAGGAACACATAAACCATAGCCTCCAAAACATTATGGAGAATGATAGTACTCCTAGCTTTGGTGGTTACATACTTTACAGTATGTATACATCGAGCTTCACAAAAAGATACTATAAGTATAGTTGTAAAAACTATACAAACATCATCATTATCTAACGTTTGCATCATTAATTATAAAATAGTTCTTCCTTGGTCTGAATCTGAAGTTTGGAATGTTCTCCTGATCCAATATCCCAATTGCCTTCACATAGTCTGGTAAGGAGCTCTTATTATCAAAGATAACTCGATTTCTCCCCTTTTCACCCATGTTTGCTAATTGATCCACATCCATATTTCCCACTCTGAATGTATGGACAAAACAAAAATTACCATTACTTGAGAGAAGAACAATCTGGTCTATGATATGTTGGATGTGCCAAGGAACCTTCATTTTATTGTTAATCGTGTCTACTATCAATTGGTAATCAGCTTCAACTATTACATAGGAGTATCAACCAGAAATGCATATTTTTATACCCTGAAGCATAGCTTTGGCCTCAGCCATATTGTTACTACAAGTGCCATAGTAATCAGCAAACGCGGAAATGCAAGAACCTTGACTATTTCTAAGTATTCTCCCTCCGCTAGAGTTTCCTGGATTCCCCTTACTACAACTAGCCGTGTTTAATTTTACCCATCCATCATCAGGTTTATACCACCTTACCAATTGGCTGGTAATGACCTGTCTAGCCGTTTCCACTACTGTGTATAAAGCATGGTAAGGCTGAGGAAGAGTAACTTTGGGGAATTGAATATTTAAAAAGAAAATCATATATTTAGACACTTGCTGAATTATAAATCTTTCAGACATATGAATGTTTTCAAATATGGAAGCACACCTACTCTTCAAAATCTCATAACAGATAACTAATGGTAGGTATTGTAATAAAGTAGCATGGATTTTATTCTTTATTTTTACTAGCCACCAACACATTAGAATATGTCTCATATTTTCCATTCTCAAGGTGATACCACAATTTCTACCGAAGAATAGCCAAACTTGTGTAGCAATCTGACTTTTGCAAAAGAGATGAGTGACAGTCTCCTCATTGTAATTAGTACATCAAGAGCACATGGATGGAACCATTCTACCAAATTTCTGAATCATTTCATCAGTAGGAATTCTGGACTGAATCATCCTCAACATAAAAAATGAGATTTTGAAAGGAATTCTCTTGTGCCACATCATAGATGCAGTGAAAGATCTAGACCTTTATTTTATCATATTTTCCCATGCCGATTTACAAGTAAAGACTCTATTTGAATCAACTGACCAAACTGGCAAATCCTCGTTGCACCCATAAATCTCAATTTTCAAAATATTGCTAATGAAACTATCGGGGAGGACTTCCTTAAGCTTGGTCACATTCCTTCTTCCCTCTTCAATGAAGTTCAGGACCTTAGTGTGTCTAGATGCATTAGGTAGTTGCCTGAGCTTAGCCAGAGCACCTCTGCCAGTCCAATTATCCCACCAAAATGACACATTACCTTTGCCTATCTTCCATAAAATGAATTTTTCAGCATCTTCCTTGTTATCCATGAGCCTTTTCCAGGTGTGAGATTGACCATATGACCACTTTCTAGCTATTGGATGTTTTCTTTTGCAGTACTTTGCCTTTAGAAAACTCTTTAGCAATCCCTTTTTGGTTCTAAAATTCCACCAAACTTTAGCTGAGAAGGCTCTACAAGTGTCATGTAGAGACCTAAAACCAGCTCCTCCTTCAATGGTGGGATCGCATAAATAAGCCCATGATATCCAGCGCACCTTGTTTCTATCTTCAATCTTCCCCCAAAAGAAATTAGAGATTATCCTCTCAATCTAGTATAAGACCGTTTTGGAAGGATACAATACAGATAAAAGATGGAGTGGGAGAGATTGAAGAACATATTTTATTAGAACGGCTTTACCTCCAAAGGAAAGAAGTTTCCTTTGCCAACCTTGCATTCTTCCAGAGACTTTGGCTACCATGTTACAATTTTCTTCCTTCCCAAGTAAATAGGACAACCTAAATATTGCATGGGGAACTGAAGGTATGGAAAGTCAGTAATATTTTTGACATCCTTAACATTATTTTCATCAAATAGTGAGGAGACATAGAATCCAGATTTTTCTTTATTGACTTTCTGACCGGATATACATTCATATTCTTTTAGCCTGTCCATCATCAAACTGAGAGAAATTAAATCACCTGATGAAAATAGAATAGTATCATATGCATAACATAAATGGGTGATAAATGGGCCATTCTTCTCTGCTGAGTATGGAATAAAACCACTTTTTGGGAGCATGTTCATCAATCTAGAAAGTAGTTCAGCTCCAATCACAAACAAGGAAGGGGATATTGGCTCCCCTTGTCTGATCCTTCTGGAAGATTTAGAGAACCCATGTCTAGTGCCATTAAGGTTGATAGAGTACCAGACATTATTGATCAACCTCTAAACTCTGTCAATCCAGATCTCAGAGAAGCCCATTTGTCTCATAACCTGGTATAAGTACTCCTAATCCACTCTATCATAAGCCTTGGCCATGTCTAGTTTCATGACTACATTACTAGTCTGTGGGGCTTGATTAATATTATGAACCATCTCCTGAGTTAGCATAATATTTTCCGTGATTGCCCTCCCTTTAATAAATCCCGTTTGACATAGAGATACCAATTTCTACATCAGCGGTCCCAATATTTGGTTCATAATCTTTGAGATTATTGTGCAAGAATAATTACTAAGACTGATAGGTCTTAACTCAGTGAATTATTGTGGGCAGGCCACCTTGGGGATCATGATCAGACAAGTATGAGTAAATGCTTTTGGTAAACGGGTACCTGCAAAAATTTGAAGGCTGGTCGTTTTGAGCGTATTAGCCCCGATCCCCTATTTACTGCATTTACCGTATCTGTTTCTGCTTATGTGACTTTCTGGGAGGTCTTATTTTGGCTTCAGAGTGTTTTGGGACACTTAGTCCCTAAAACGGAAGCTTAAGTCTTAGGATTTTGGCTGTATTCAGGATGGTGTGAAGACGACTCCGCAATGGAGTTCTGTCAATTTCGTTAGCTCCATTGGGTGATTTTGGACTTAGAAGCATGTCCGGACTGTGAATTTGAGGTATGTAGCTAATTTAGGCTTGAAATGGCGAAAGTCGAATGAGAAGTTTGACCGGGGGATTGACTTTTTGATATCGGGGTCAGATTCCTATTCCGAATGTTGGACTAGGTCCGTAATGCTGAATATGACTTATGTACAAAATTTGAGGTCAATCCGACATGGTTTGGTAGGTTTCGGCATCGTTTGTGGAATTTGAAAGTTTAGAAGTTCTTTAGGCTTGAATCCGGGTGTAATTGGTATTTTGATGTTGTTTTGATTGATTCGAAGGCTCGAGTAAGTTCCTATAGTATTTCGGGACTTGATGGTATGTTTGGTTGAGGTCCCGGGGGCCTCGGGTGAGTTTCGGGTGGTTAACGAATCATTTTTGGCCTTGGTGAGATAGCTGATATCTGCTGCTGTAGTTTTCTAGTTTCCTCTTACACGTTCGCGAGAGGAGCCACGCGTTCGTGAAGAGTGTTTCTGAGTTGGTAAGATTTTGCTCTACGCGTCCGCGAACGAGAGGATGCGAAGGTATAGCAGTCCGCGAAGGGGAGTGAGGCAGCTGGGGACCCCCCAGTCTTTTGTTCTACGCATTCGCGAGGCGAGGAACGCGTTCACGAAGGTCTGAGTTTGCAAAGCTTCGCGTTCGCGAAGCGTAGGTCGCGTTTGCAAAGAGTTAAGTTGAGAGGCAGTCAGAGTTGGTCTACGCGAACGCGAGAGGACGGTCGCGTTCGCGAAGAAGGATATCTGGGCAGGCAGTATTAATTTCAAAAATGAGGGTTTGGACCCATTTTTCATATTTTGAGCTAGAGAACACGGAATTGGGCGATTCTTGAAGGGATTTTAGTGGAGTTGATTAGGGTAAGTGAATCCTACTTGGTTTTGGTTAAATTCCGTGATTTCATCTTTAATTTTATCATCTAATTTGTGATTTGGGGTGAGAAATTAGGGAAAAAGAGGAAGAACTCTTGAGTTAGAATTTTGAGGTTTTGAATGGGATTTTTGTTATCAAATTTGAGTAATTTTGGTATGATTAGGCTCGTGAGTTAATGGGCTTTCGGGTTTTGTGACTTTTTTTGGATTTTGAGACGTGGGTCCAAGGGCCGGGTTCAGGCCGATTTCGGATTTTTGGCTTATAATTTTATGTTTTTCTTGTGGAATTGATTCCTTTAGCCTATATTAATTATACCGTACTGCTTGTAGCTAGATTCGGGGCATTTGGAGACTGATTCGAGGGGCAAAGTAATTTCGGAGTAGGATTTTCTTGTGGCTAGATTCGGGGCTTGGCATGTAGAGATAGCAGAGTAATATTCTTTACACTGTTCGGATCTGCTTCACTTTACTGTTTGAGTTGCCTATTTAATTTGAAAGCATGCCTACGTTTCTGTTAAGTTATTTCTATTTCATCTGTACCGGTTGAGTTCGTCACTGCCTTTCAGTCCAAAGTTTGGACTTGTTACTTACTGAGTTGGATGTACTCGCGTTACTCCCTGCACATCGTGTGCAGATCCAGGCATTTTTTGTCACGGCTGCAGTTGCTGATTGCGGCTTCAGAGTTCGGAGACTACCAAGGTAGTTGCACGGCATTCGCAGGCCTTTATTCTTCTCCTCTATCACCAGTTGTATTTTTAGTTTATTTCTCTAGACACTGTAGTGGACTGTATTCTAATTTAGATGCTCATATACTCTATGACACCCTGGTTTTGGGATGGATTGTATCGTATTTTGGATATTTCTGTTTTCAAAAAGGCTTTTCTAAATTATTAAATTACTTTTGTCTTTATGTTCAAAGATTTTTATGTGTTAGGATGTTGAGTTGTGGCTTGCCTAGTTCCACGATAGGCGCCATCATGACGGGGTAGGTTTTGGGTCGTGATAAGTTGGTATCAGAGCCTATAGGTCTCACGAGTCATGAGCAGGTTTAGTAGAGTCTTGCGGATCAGTACAGAGACGTCTGTACTTATCTTCGAGAGGCTGCCAAAACATTAGGAAACTTCACATTCTTGAATTCTTGTTGTGTGAATCTTTTGATTCTGGTAACCAAATTTTTGTGGTTCTAATTCTCTCACAGATGGTGAGGACGCGTACTACAGGGCAGGATGGACAGCTACTAGTACCACCAGTCAGGGCCGCAAGAGGCCGAGGTCGCGGTAGAGGCCACGGTATGGGCAGAGGTGCAGCTCGCACCGCAGCTAGGGCAGCACGTGCAGATCCACCCATTGCCCTAGTTCAGAAGCAGGCTCCAATTGTGGATAAGCCTGTGGGACTAGCTCAGGCACCACCTGTGCCCATTGTGATTCCAGGCCTTTAGGAGGCCTTAGCTCAGATTCTGACCATGTGCACCAGTCTTGCTCAGGCGGTCTCTGTTCTAGCCGCAGCAACCACTTCTCAGGCCGGGGGAGGCAATCGGACTCCCGCCGCCCGCACACCAGATCAGGTGGTACAAGGACTCCAGACACCGGGGGCACCACCAGCCCAACCGATTTCAACTGCTCAGGACTATGTGGTTCCTGCTATGCCCGAGGATGAGCAGCGTAGATTGGAGAGGTTTAGGAGGCTCCGGCCTCCATCTTTCAGTAGTGCAGAGGGAGAGGATGCGCAGGGATTCTTGGACAGGTGGTAGAGGATACTCTGTACAACCGGTATTCTAGAGACCAATAGAGTCTCGTTCACTACCTTTCAGTTCTCTGGGGCTGCCTTCAGTTGGTGGGAGGCTTACGAGAGGCGTAATCCAGTCAGCGCAGCACCCCTTACCTGACAGCAGTTCTTCGTTCTCTTTCTGGAGAAGTTCATGCCTCAATCCTGCAGAGAGGAGCTATGTAGGCAGTTCGAGCAGCTTCGTCAGGCTGATATGTCCGTGACGCAGTATGAGATGAGATTTTCAGAGTTCGCCCGTCATGCTATCTGGTTGGTTCCCACAGACAGGGAAAGGATCAGGAGGTTCATATATGACCTCACTTTTCAGCTGCGATTGCTTATGACTAGAGAGAGAGAGTGTTTGGTGCTACATTTGATGAGGTTGTCGATATTGCTCGTCAGATTAAGATGGTTCGCAGCCAGAAGCGGGTTGAGAGGGAGGCCAAGAGGCCTCGTGGACAGGGTGGATTCAGCGGTGTTCCTTTTGGGGTTCAGTTCCACCACGGTAGGGGCCATCCTTTCAGACATGCTCAGACGACTCACTCGGTTCACCGTGGTGCATCATCTGGCCATGGTGCACACAACTATCAGCAGGGCCAGTCTTCATTCGGTACACTTCCAGCTCAGAGTTTGTCTCATGCACCATCAGCTCAGGGTTCATCTGTGTCAGGACCTTCTAGCAGTTATTTCGGTGCTCGGAGTTCCCTTCAGTCCCCACCGCCATTTGCAGAGAGAGGTTGCTTAGAGTGCGGAGATTTGGGTCATATCAAGAGGCATTGTCCCTGCCTCTTGGGAGGTTTATCTCAGCAGAGGAGTCAGCCTTCAACTTCGGCACCCGTTACTTCACCACCCGCCCAGCCAGATCGGGGTGGAGCTCAGTCAGCTAGGGGTCGCCCTAGAGGGGAAGGCTGATCAGGTGGCAGTTAGGCCCGTTTCTACGCACTCCCTGCCAGACCAGATGCCATTGCTTCAGATGCTGTGATTGCAGGTATTGTTTTAGTTTGCCATAGAGATGCCTTGTATTATTTGACCCTGGTCCCACTTATTCATATGTGTCCTCGTATTTTGCTCATTATCTAGATATGCCCTGTGAGTCTCTAGTTTCACCTGTTCATGTGTCTACACCGGTGGGCGATACTGTTATTGTGGACCGTGTATATCGGTCATGTGTGGTGACTATTGGGAGTCTGGAGACTAGAGTAGATCTCTTATTACTTAGTATGGTCAATTTAGATGTTATCTTGGGTATGGTGAGTTATAAGATGTTTTATTATATGGCTTAGAGCCAAGTAGGGGAGTCTGCTATCTATGATTTGATTGCACGATTTTGTACGGTATTAGTTTTGGACTGAGGCATACTTGTTGATTGGTTAGGACTTACAGAGGTTGATATCGGGGATGACCTGAGTAAGAAAATTTCTTGAATGCAGGTTATATCGCACTTTATGAAAAAAAAATCATGAAATGATTAAATTGTTATTTTGAAGGATATAGTGCACACATGGTGTGAATTTGATTGGTGGTGTTAAGACAGGGTTACCCCTTCGAGCGTTGTTGTGCTAATGAGGCGCGTGTCTTTCAGCCCATTTGGGCGGTGCAATTTAGAATCTAAAATTTACATTTAATGGTGCTGAGATTTGCGGTAATTCTGTATGATTATGGATTCTATATTTTAGTATAAGAAAGGTAAGAAGAATAATTTTAAATTCGCATAAGGTATTTTCAGAGTGAGCGTTACAATTGAGGTATTTATGGAGGTACTTAAAAAGAGTACAATGGCTTACGGGCCTTATGGTGGTGTGGTGTTATGTTAGGGTGTATTGTAGTGAGCTTTGGGTAAGGATCATGGAGTTCTGACAAGGAGAAGTATCAAATTGAGGATAATTCAGAAGAAACTCAAAGTAATAGGATAACTGGGTAGTAGGCTAGACCAGTATAGAGAGGACATGATAGATGTGGTGTGTTGTGCAGGATTAAGATTTACATGTACAAGGTGAAAATTTATTCTTGAAGGCAAGTTCACGAATTCTGGATAGAATGGTCAGTGTGTATATTTAGATGAATGTTATAGTTGTTCGGTAATCCCTGAGAGGGGTGCTCGGTTGAAAAGGGCATTGTGTTTTGATTTACGGATGTTCATTGGTATTGCGATACTCTTTTGGTTGATCGACTGCTGATATTCACTTTTACTATGTGGCACAGAAGAATTTTAGGAGTATTTCTCGTGGATGATCGTGTATGATAGATGTGTTAGACATTCTGGCGGTGGAGTTGGGATCAGATATGCAATTCATGTGTTAGATAGATTTGGAGACTGGGAGTTCTCAAGAGTAGGTTGTTTCTATGGTTGTGGACTATAAAGTCATGGCCGAAGCTGGCTAGATGATAGTATGTGTTATAATTCAGTCATTGTGGGCTATCGTAGAGTTATTTATCCATGTGGGGGTGCCCGGAGTTGTTTTGGGGGTCCATTGGTAGGCCCAATTAGGATGTGTATTCTACACCGAGTCGTATTGGTTGGCTTCATACTGCTATTGTTGAGGGATGTGTCATTCAGTTGTTGAGCTTACTCGTATTTTGATATGTTCGGTGAGTTACTCTTCTATGCTAAGAGGGGTTGTGATTCGTTGGTTGTATACACCCATGGTGCAGTTCTATAGGGGCTTTATAGCAGAAATTTGTGCGAGATGGGTATTTGGGTGATGCATGAGTGGTTGCGCATTGGTTATGTTCTTTCGGGTTTGTGTGGCATTGTGTCATTTGCTTCTCCATGGTTATGGTAATGCACTTCGAGTACTTGATGCCAGATTGCACGTGGTTATTGATTTTGAGCATGGTGGCTGAGGTATTTCATATGGATCAGTGTTTGGATGGGGTCGCGTATTGCTGCAGATTTATGTTAAGATATGATCCTTGTGTTAGATTTGTGTGTTATGGTTCTACGGTATGTGATGGGTTCTTAGCATTGAGTTGGGGTGGTACCCGTCAGGCTTACAGGACAATTCTCTTGTTTGAGTTATTTTCGTGATTGAGTACATTTGGAAGGTTGCTTATTGGTGCACAGATTGCACGGGTTGTGGTTTTAGATAGTATTGGTGTGGCATGTTAGTAGAGTAGCTGGTATTTGATAAGATGAAGTCGTCGGAAATCCAGCTTAGGAATTTGCTATGGTTCTGGTCGAAAGAGAGAGAGCTCCACGACTGGTAGATCTGGTGATTGGTTACGAGTCTCTGCATGTTTCTTTCATCATCGATGGTGTATGAAGGTTTTAGAATGGAGTCTTGTTTGATATGAGGTTTATTACCGGCATGGGTTGTTTCGAGCAGCTACGGTGATTAGAAATCATTGCTTCGAGCATTTGAGCTGTGTGGTATTTGAAGTTTTGAGAATTTGAGTTACGGTTACAGCTTTTGGTACAACTTGTTCAGACTTATACAGTGTGTAGGTTGTGAGATTCCGACCTTATAAGAAATTCTGGATGTTGAGAATTGGATTCTAAGGCTTGTGGGCTAGGTAGAATTAAGAAATTTTAGTTATGTGGTGTTATCAGACCTATATGGGATAGGGTGACGTGGGATCACCCCCGGGTACATGCGTGGTAAGATGGAATAGTGATTTGGTGGCTTGGAAACAACTCTTGGCACGTTCGAAGTCGAACGTATGTTTAAGTGGGGGAGGATGTAACGACCCGGCCGGTCGTTTTGAGTATATTAGCCCCGATCCCCTATTTACTGCATTCCCTATACTGTTTCTGCTTATGTGACTTGCCGCGAGGTCTTGTTTTGGTTTCGGAGTATTTTGGGACACTTAGTCCCTAAAACGGAAGCTTAAGTCTTAGGATTTTGACCGTAGTCGGGATGGTGTGAAGACGACTCCGAAATGGAGTTCTGTCGGTTCCTTTAGCTTCGCTAGGTGATTTTGGACTTAGGATCTTGTCCGGACTGTGAATTTGAGGTCTGTAGCTAATTTAGGCTTGAAATGGCGAAAGTCGAATTTTTGGGAAGTTTGACTAGGGGGAGGTTACTTTTTGATATCGGGGTCGGATTCCGATTATGGAAGTTGGAGTAGGTCCGTAATACTGAATATGACTTGTGGGCAAAATTTGAGGTCAATCGGATGTGGTTGGGTAGGTTTCGGCATCGTTTGTGGAATTTGAAAGTTTAGAAGTTCTTTAGGCTTGAATCCGGGTGTAATTGGTGTTTTGATGTTGTTTTGAGTGATTCAAAGGCTCGACTAAGTTTGTATAGTGTTTTGGGACTTGATGGTATGTTTGGTTGAGGTCCCGGGGGCTTCAGGTGAGTTTCGGGTGGTTAACAGATCATTTTTGGCCTTGGTGAGATAGCTGGTATCTGCTGCTGCATTTTTCTGATTTCCTCATACGCGTTCGCGAGAGGAGCCTCGCGTTCGCGAAGAGTGTTTCTGAGTTGGTAAGATTTTGCTCTATGGCAGTGTGTGCATCGCGAAGGGAAGTGAGGCAACTGTTGACCCCCCAGTCTTTTGTTCTACGCGTTCGCAAGGTGAGGGACGCGTTCACGAAGGTCTAAGTTTGCAAAGCTTCGCATTCGCAAAGCGTAGGTCACTTTCGCGAAGTGTTAAGTTGAGAGGCAGTCTGAGTTGGTCTACGCGAATGAGAGAGGACAGTCGCGTTCGCGAAGAAGGATATCTGGGCAGGCAGTATTAATTTCAAAAAAGAGGGTTTGAATCCATTTTTCATATTATGAGCTAGAGAATACGGAATTGGGAGATTATTGAATGGAATTTTGTGTAGTTGATTGGGGTAAGTGATTCCTACTTGGTTTTGGTTAAATCCCGTGATTTCATCTTTAATTTTATCATCTAATTTGTGATTTGGTGTGAGAAATTGGGGAAAAAGAGGAAGAACTCTTGAATTAGAATTTTGAGGTTTTGAATGGGATTTTTTTATCAGTTTTGAGTAATTTTGGTATGGTTAGGTTCGTGAGTGAATGGGCTTTCAGGTTTTGTGACTTTTGTCGGATTTCGAGACGTGGGGCCAGGGGCCGGATTCGGGCCGATTTCAGATTTTTGGTTTATAATTTCATGTTTTTCTTGTGGAATTGATTCCTTTAACCTATATTAATTATACCGTAATGCTTGTGGCTAGATTCGGGGCATTTGGAGACTCATTCGAGGGGCAAAGACATTTTGGAGTAGGATTTGCTTGTGGTTAGATTCGGGGCTTGGCATGTAGAGATAGCAGAGTAATATTCTTTACACTGTTCGGATTTCCTTCAATTTACTATTTGAGTTGCCTATTTAATTTGAAAGCATGCCTACGTTTCTGTTAAGTTATTTTTATTTTATCTGTACCGATTGAGTTCGTCATTACCTTTCAGTCTAAAGTTTGGACTTGTTACTTACTGAGTTGGATGTACGCGCGTTACTCCCTGCACCTCGTGTGCAGATCCAGGCATTTTTGGTCACAGCGGCGGTTGCTGATTGCGGTTTCAGAGTTCGGAGACTACCAAGGTAGTTGCACGGTGTTCGCAGGCTTTGATTTTTCTTCTCTATCACCAGTTGTATTGTTAGTTTATTTCTATAGACACTGTAGTGGAATGTATTCTAATTTAGACGCTCATGTACTCTGTGACACCCTGGTTTTGGGATGGATTGTATCGTATTTTGGATATTTCTATTTTCAAAAAGGCTTCCTAAATTATTAAATTGCTTCCGTCTTTATTTTCAAAGATTGTTCTGTGTTGGGATGTTGAGTTATGGCTTGCCTAGTTACATGATAGGCGCCATCATGACGGGGTAGGTTTTGGGTCGTGACACCTCCTTGATGATTTCCCAACACGTGTGATTGAATTTCCTTGATATCCTATCAGGTCCAGGATCACTGACGTTGCTCATAGAAAATACTATCTCCTTAAGTTCCTCCATAGAAGGTGGTGCAATCAACTTGTTGTTATCATCTCCATCAATGATTCTGGGAATGTTATTTTGTAAGGAAAAATCTTTCTGTTTGTGCTCCTTTGTAAATTGCTTCTGAAAGAAATGAATGGCCTCCTGAGCTATACTATTATCACCCTCAATCCAACTACCATCCTCCTTCTTCATCCTTGTTAGAGTCAATCTTCATTTTTTACCATTAGCCACAAAATGAAAGAACCTGGAATTCACCTCCCCTTTAACAAACCACCTGATACCACCTTTTTGTTTCCAGAATGCCTCCTCCTTCTTAATAACTCTGATTAGTTCAACATTTCTTCGTTAAGGGCAACTCTATTAATATCAGAATTGTCTTTGATAGACTTTTCTTCCAGATCTACCACCTTCTCTTCCACCTCCTTTTCAGAGTTAAATATGTTCCCTACCGAATTCCTTGACCACTCGGATAGCTTCCTGCACGTATTCTTGCGTTTTAGATGAAACTTTCATAATGGCGATCCTTGCACATCTACGTTCCATGCTTGCTCCACTACTGACATAAAGTCAATTTCTTCAGTCCAAAAATCCAAGAAAATATTTTATAGGGTCTCTCATCTTAGATTTCATAGTGATTAGTAGAGTGGAGTGGTCAGATCCTATTCTGGTCAAGTGAGAAACCTGAGTGGAATCAAATAGGTTCAACCAATCATGATTTATCAATACTCTATCTAATCGCTGCTGTGATAACCCAAAATGTCATCTTTAAATTTAATAAGTAATAATGTGTTCTAAGACCTCGAAAAGCACCATTTATCATTTCTCGATTTGCGTGCACAGTCCGTTCAATTTTCTGGAAAGTTTTCATATGAAAAATAGATTAAACTATGAAATAGAGCCTTAAAACTCAACTAAGTTGACTTTGGTCAACATTTTGAGCAAACAAATCCGGATCAGTATTTTGACAGTTCCGGTAGCTCCGTATCGTGATTTGGGACTTGGGCGTATGCCCGGAATTTAATTTGGAGGTCCCTAGCTCAAGTTATGACCATTTAACAGAAACTAGTAATTTAAAGGCTAAAGATTTCCAAGTTTGACCACGGGGTTGACTTTTTGATATCGGAGCCGGAATTCAATTCTGGAAATTTGAACAGCTCCTTTATGTCATTTATGACTTGTGTGCCAAATTTGAAGTCATTCCGGATTCATTTAATATATTTTGGCACGAGATTTGCAAATGAAAAAGTTTAAAACTCAAAGTCTGAATCGAGGTGTGAATTGCAATTTCGATGTTATTTGATGTGATTTGAGACCCCGAGTAAGTCCGTATTATGTTATGGGACTTGTTGGGATATTTGGATAAAGTCCCGAGGGGCTCGGGTGAGTTTTGGATAGGCCACAAGATGTTTTGAACTTAGAAAATTTTGCTGGTATAACTGAACCTGTTGCAGGCCTCTGATCTTGCAATTGCGAGATCAGGCATCGCAAATGCGAACCAAGCAGGTATGGCAATTGCGAGATTTTTATCGCAATTGCGAAGAAAGCCTAGGCTAGCAGTTCTCGCAATTGCGAGTTTATCTTCATAATTGCGAAGGGCCAATTGTCGCAAATGCGACATAGTCTTCGCATATGCGAAGGCATCGGGATTGTGAAGGGCATCGCAATTGCGAGTGTTTCTTCGCATTTGCGAAGCTCAGGTCGCAATTGCGATACCTGCAGCTGAACAAAATGACTTTTGGACGGGATTTTTGATTCATTTCCCAAATCTTTAAAACCTAAAACCTCAAGAGGCGATTTTGGGCGATTTTCACGAAACAATATTGGGGTAAGTGTTCCTTATCCTATATTGATTATATTTCATGATTTCATACTCATTTATATCATGAATTTGTGAATTTATGGAAGAAAAATCAGATTTTTCTAAAATCTTCCAAAAATAAAAATTTAAGATTTGAAGGTCCATTTGATATCGGAATTGGATAATTTTTATATGGTTAGACTCGTCTCGGAATGGGTGTTCGGATTTCGTAAGTTTTTTCGAGATTTGAGACGTGGGTCCCACTTTCGAATATTTAAATAAATTTCAAATTTTTATCCGAAAAATTTATAAATTCATATGGAATTAGTTTCTATGATTAGTATTGAATATATCGAATTGTTTACGAATAGATTTGAAGCTTTCAGAGTCAAATTTAAAAGGAAAAGCTGTGATTGAGTAATTGGTTAGAATTTGCAAAGCGAGGTAAGTGTCGTGGTTAACCTTGACTTGAGGGAATAGAACCTTTAAATTATTTGTTATGTGAAATTCATGTGAACGACGTATAGGCGAGGTGACGAGTGTCTATACGTCGTCAAATTAATTGTTTGCATAATTACTTGAAAAATTATAAATTATTTTAAATCATGAATTAATTATTATAATAATTATTTCTCTCCTATTCTTTGCCAAATATTAATTCTTGAATTCCTGCATTAATTGTTATATGCTACTTGAATTATGTGTCTTAACTGTTATTTGACATTTAGCATATTAAATATTAAACTGTCTATTTTCTCCCTGATTTCTATAATAATTTGCTATTTGACATTGTCTGTTTCATGATTAAATCATAATTATTGTATGCTTGTTGTCTTATAATTTCATATTAATTGTTGCATTTATTGGGGAAATTCCTTCTATAAGAATTGGTAAATGAATATACTGGAGGAGCGGGTTGCACGCCGCACCAGAATTGATTGAAATGAATATATTGGAGGATCGGGTTGCACGCCGCAACAGACTTATTAAAAAGTCCATATTGGAGGATCAAGTTGCACGCCGCAACAGACTTATTAAAAGTCCATATTGGAGGATCGGGTTGCACGCCGCAACAGACTTATTTAAAAGTCGACATACATATATATATATATTGGGGGATCGGGTTGCACGCCGCAACAGACTTGATTAAAATGAATATATTGGAGGAGCGGGTTGCACGCCGCAACAGAACTGAATGTGAATATATTGTGAGAGCGGGTTGCACGCTGCAACAGAACTGAATGTGAATATATTATGAGAGCGGGTTGCACGCTGCAACAGAATTGAATGTGAATATATTGTGAGAGCGGGTTACACGCTGCAACTGAACTGATGGAAATGATAATTGCTTATGACTGTTGAGTTGGCTTCAATTATTATAAATGAGTTACCTTATTTATTTCTATTATTGTTGTTATTTCTAATATTGCGTACAGGTAATGTAAGTGACCCGCCTTAGCCTCGTCACTACTTCGTCGAGGTTAGGCTCAGCACTTACCAGTACATGGGGTCGGTTGTACTGATACTACACTCTGCACTTCTTGTGCAGCTTTTGGAGTTGGTCCCAGCGGCGTACCGTAGACTTGCTCGGATTTCAGCTACTCAGAGGAGACTTGAGGTATAACTGCACTGCGTTCGTAGTTCTAAAGTCCCCGTCTACTTTACTTTAGCTGTGTGTTTGTTTTCAGATAGCTTTATTTTATTCAGAACTTTATTTGTATTTATTCTAGAAGCTCGTGCACTTGTGACACCAATTCTGGGATGGTATTTAGATACCGTTATTTTTTTTGGATTATTCACTATATTTCAAACTTTGTTTCCGCCTTTGTTTCCTTGATTATTTATAATATAAAAATTATTTTAAAAATAGATAATATTATTCTAACGTTGGCTTGCCTAGCAAGTGAAATGTTAGGTGCCATTACGGTCCGAAGGTGAGAATTTCGGGTCGTGATAGCTGCCAAACTCTTTTGTTTGGACACCAACCATTGCACTAAGTAAAATCAGAACCAGTGTAGTTAGCATCCAGAAGCTCACAATCCATGATACACTGAATGAATGACAAACTTTTGGACATTCTATGGGGAGATCCTCCTTTCTTTTCCAATGTGTCAGTTATGCAATTAAAGTCTCATATTACTAACCATGGAAGGTTGTATGAATCACTTAAAGTTCTACGACTCTCCCATAAATCCTCTCTTAGTTGATTATCACACTTTGCATATACAAAGGTCCGGAGTAAAAATATCACATTAAATTTGATCTTGCAAGTAACTTGTTGTTCATCTTCTTCGACAATCGTACAATCAAAATTATCTTCCCAAAAGATCCAAATTTGACTATTACAGTTGGCAAAGGCATTTTGAAAACCAAGAATTCTTTTGAATTTGTCCAATTTATTAGTCTCATAGAAAGGTTCACTCAAGGTAATAAATGGTAGTTTTTCTGAGGTAATCAATTGTTTGAGTCTTTCAAGAGCACCACTGGATTTAATGTTCCCGATATTCCAATAGAGGGACTTAAACATAATAACTTAATTAGATAAGATGTGACCCTGTGAGACCCTTCCAGGCCTTTGGTTGTTTTGCTTACCCCCTCTAATCCCCCTGCCTCTTGATGAAGTTCTGCCACCTCTCTTGTTGCCCCTTCTTATTCCTCTATTAGATAGGTGCCCAATATTAGCCACCTATCCATAGTCTGCTGTCACATTAACCTCAACCATTGAATGAGAGGTAACTGCCTCCACCAATCTATCTGCATGTTCATCACTATTGTCTTCATCACTGTCCACACTACCATATTCCTCACTTGTTTATGAGCTTTCATCATCTGCATAATCCATATCCTCTGAGCTGTGATACCTCATTTCAGAGGAGTTGGTATGTTCAGAAATCTTAAGATCGTCATCAACTTCCTTACTCTTGGTCTCAAGATCAGTTCCACTAATTCTTAAGATAGTTGCTGTCAGTGTCTCCTGGGTCAATTTCATACACCGCTTCATTGATATGAACTTGTGTATTTAACAGGTCACCATCATCTTCTGGAATAGATGATGGTGCAATCTCTTTTTGTGTGTGTTCTTGCGTTTGCTCATTCACTATATCAACTGTTTGGAATTATTTGTTTCCTTTTCACTTTGCTTTGGTGCTATCTTATCCTTCACCAAATTTTTCTGTTTGTCTATATTCTCCTCCTCGACCACAATATTTTGTTTCTTCCTCCTATTACTCTTCTTCCGTTTGTTGACAGAATCTGGTTTTGGCTCCAAGTTATCCCTGTTGCAATTCCCCTTTTCTATCTGATTATTTTGAGTAACTTTTTTCGTATCTTTATGAGTGATCTCGTCGTTAGCAAGACCCTTACCTTTTCCTGGTACCTCTTCCAACTGTTGAAATTTGCTAACTTTTGAAGGTTCCCTGATAGTAATGCCAGTGTTTCTTTTTGGATTTTGATTGATTTTATCAATTTGTTGTGTATTATTCTGTACAAGTTCGAAGTGTTGCTTATGATTTGTTGCACCTCTTTTTTCTTTTCTCCCTTTTACTGCTCACTGTTTGAAAATCCTCCTCATTTTTTGTTTCCTTTTCTTTATTGATGTTTCCTCCATTTGGGCTTTGATTCTCTCGTCTCTTGCCTTATTTCTGCACTGAGTTTCCATATGACCTTGTAATTTACAGTATAAGCAGTAACTTGTCACTTTTTCATATTCGATATCGAGCCATCTGCCATCTTCCTCACCATCAAGTCTATTAAAACCAAGCCATATTTGGTCTAGCTTTGGTTTCAACAAATCTATCCCAACTTTAACCTTCGCAATATTTCCCCTAGATTTGGAGTATGTTGCCTGATCCGACGCCACAACAATTCCAACAGATTTGACCATTCTTGAGATAAGAGGCCACTTGAATAAGTGCCATGGTAGTTGGTGGATTAAAATCCAGACAAGAACAATAGAAGTTTCCTCCCCTGGTTTAAAGTCAGCTGTCCATTTCAATACCTTCACAGGGGCTTCACCAATATCCACATATTCTTTGAATAAAATATGATTATAATCAACCTTAGAGGTGAAGTCTAAGTAGACATGCCTGTAATCAAAATAGGCAATACTGATCCTTTTTATTGAAACTTTCTGATAAAAACTCTCCTTATCTCCTCCATAGTAGGTTTGCCTCTATAAAACTTTTCTTTTAGAATCAATCTACATTCTTGAGCCAGATTCACAAAAAAGTCCTCAGCCGAGAAGAAGACAGTTGGCTTACCTAGGTGCGTACCATGTCGGATTTCAATCAGTGGTGCATCATAGTTTAGAGAGGTCAATTAGGATTGCACAGTAGCTTCAAAGGATGGTTTTGATACTATTGCATCACTCCCTTTGTTACCCCTATATGCACTTGTTCTATTTCCTACCACCGGTGATCTCAATAAATGCATGTCGGTTGTAGTTGTGTTTTGGGATTGTGGGTTAGGTATTTGTTGTAATTGTATTTTTTTGGGAAGATTTTGTGATTGATTAACATTTTCATCTACCACAAGCTCATTCCTGCGGGGCAGCTTGTCAAAATTTGAGGAAATTTTGGGTTGAGATGGTACAGAACTTGTCTTGGGCTCTATATTATCTGGTTTGGGTTCTGTGGTTGTAGATTTTGGATCTGTGGAGGTGGGAATTATGGAGCTGCTATTTGGGATTTCGATGGAATGGGTGGTGGAATGGGGTGGTTTGGTGTGGGAGGTGTTCTGTATAGTGGCCGTTGAATTGGTGACTTTAGGTGGACTAGTTTTGAGTAGGTTTGTTGTTCGATTATCATTGGTTGAGGACAATAGGTCAGGGGGAGCTAGTGGATGAATTGGTGGTGGGTTTGGGGTGTTGTCCTACCAAGTTTTTTGATAGCATCGTTGGTTAGAGAGAGAAGTTAGAGAGAAGGGAGAGAAAATATTTTCAACAAAATAGTCAAGTCGCAAGTACTAGCATTTACATGAAATATACTTGTGATAGAGTAATCATCGAGAAAATGGTCAGGGATTTGATGGAATTAAGGAGAAGTGACTCCTTGCAGAGGGCAAGCTGCTCGAAGAAGCAGAAAACATTTTCTGTGAGATTAAAGAAGTAACTTCAAATAACAAGCACTAACTTTACACTACTAAAAATCGGGTAAAAATCGACTAAGCCATACCTACCCCAAGGGAGTAGAGAAGTTGTTTTCGAAAGACCCCCGGCTCAAGAAGACGAAATTTTTTTTTAAATATTTTTTAAAAATTACATACCGACCAAAGTTGGTCGGTATATTGGTCAAACATTTGACCGCAGTGGTCAGACTTGCTTAGTCAAAGCACCTTTTTGATTACCGACCAACAATGGTCGGTAATGTGGACCCATATTTTTAAATTTTAATAATTATATTATTATTTAAAATATTTTATAAAATTTATAGAATTTATAGTTAAGTTTACCGACCAAAACTGGTAGCTATTGCAGGGGACGATTTTACCGACCAACTTTGGTCGGTCTATGTAATTTCTGAAAAATAATCGACCAAAGTTGGTCGGTTAATAGGTCAAACATGGTCAAACTTTTGAATCACATTAAAATTTACTATCTAAATAATATAATATAATCCATTTTGAAATAATATATTGTAATAAAAATCATGAATGCACTAACATATACTATAACAAGCTATATATAGTTAAAGTAGTACAACGAAGTGTACATATCTCTCTCTCTTTATATATATACAGTCGCATCTAAGAAAGTGAAGCGCTAGGGCTACAGAGTCACATCTAAGAACGCGAAGAGCTAGGGCCACATGGTCGGGTTCTTTTGGAGATAGACTTGTGAAGAAGCAATAATCTAATTAGTATATATAATTGATCATCATCAAATATATCTATTTGTAAATTGATTCATCGACTTATAACTTAGATGCATCGATGAATATTAAAAACAAAACGTTTCGACCTATATCGATGAATATTAAAAAAAAAACGTCTCCGCCTATATCGATTAATCTATGTCATGCATTATTAGTGATGAATGAATGAAATATAGAAGAATTAATACTAAACATCTTTGACATGTATATATAGATCATAAATTAAAGAAACGAAAGAAGTTATTAGCATTACGTAAACGAGTTAATAGGTCAAACATGGTCAAACGTTTGAATCACATTAATATTTACTATCTAAATAATATAAATGTAATCCGTCAACACTTTATTTTGTAATACAAATAATGAACACAATAACATATACTATAACAAGCTATATATAGTTAAAGTCGTACAACGAAGTGTGTGTGTGTATGTATGTGTATATATATATAGCCGCATATATGTAAGAACACAAAGCGCTAGGGCCACAGGGCCGGGTTCTTTTGGGGATAAACTTGTAAAGAAGCAATAATCTAATTAGTATATA
Source organism: Nicotiana tabacum (assembly GCF_000715075.1). Classification (NCBI taxonomy): domain Eukaryota; kingdom Viridiplantae; phylum Streptophyta; class Magnoliopsida; order Solanales; family Solanaceae; genus Nicotiana; species Nicotiana tabacum. Next base: position 58,157,754 of record NC_134081.1, on the reverse strand, counting down.
TAATTGATCATCATCAAATATATCTATTTATAAATTGATTCATCGACTTATAACTTACTTAGATGCATCGATGAATATTAAAAACAAAGCGTTTCGACCTATATCGATGAATATTAAAAACAAAACGTCTCGACCTATATCGATTAATCTATGTCATGCATTATTAGTGATGAATGAATGAAATATAGAAGAATTAATACTAAACATCTTTGACATGTATATATGGATCACAAATTAAAGAAACGAAAGAAGTTATTAGCATTAAGTAAACGAGTTAATAGGTCAAACGACTAAACATATTTAAAATAAAATAATATTGGTTTATCAATTGATAAAGTTTTCATACGTAGTAATGTATGTGATTGGCGAGCATGACACGGCTATACATTACTACGAGGCCTCCATCACACGGTTATACTGAGCTGCCACAGCATCACGAGGCCTACACCTTCATCCAAACACCAGGTCTTCCATCATAGGGCCATAGGACTATACGTCTGACATACAGTCCAGCTGCCTCACAGCCACGTGAATCGCAGCCATCTACATCACAGCCACGTGGATCACATCCCTACATATCACAGCCACATGGATTACATCCATCCATATCACAGCCACTCGGGTCACAGCTATCAGTATCACAACCACATGGATCGCATCCAGCTATGTCGCAGTCACTTGGATCGCATCCATCTTCATCATCGACTCAATCCATTTCAGGCCTTCGCCTGTGAGACAATAGCTGTGAGACCCCTACACCATCTACACATGCCTCTGATACACATGCTGGGGATGATGATCCAGAGGTAGTGCATTATGATCGCTATGGCAGGATCATCATAGTCCCCGAGGGTGACGGATAAGAGTTATTTATTATTTTTGAGTTTATTCTTTTATAATATTTTTAATAATATATTCATGTATTTTTATTGTTAAATTGTAGGTTCAAGACGGGTAAGTAGACTACGAAGATAATCACCAATGCGATCAAAAATCTTTATGTTGACCCTTATGCGACTTGGACTGATTTTCCATTCTCGCTGAAGGAGCAAAGTTTCAATCAGTTTAAGGTATAAATGTTCTTTTAAGCAGTTTAATAATTTATATTTATGATGTTTCCATCTAAGATTTAACTTTTGAAATGGAGATCAAGTGTGTATGGGAAGACCGCTATAGCAAGGAAGTGGCTGTAAATTTTCATCATAAAGCTCGCAAGAGAATGGCAGATCATTTCTCGGATGGTAGAAAGAAGAACAAGAGGCATGGCTGATGTCTGCAACATTTATGGGATAATTTGTTAAGGCAATGGTAGTCCGAGGATTTCTTACATAGGAGCGAAAAAGGAAAGAAAGCTCGCTCATCCGAGAAGGGAGGATCCTTGCATACTGGGGGTGTTATCAACATCGGGACAATAAAAAGAGATTGGTAATTGCGTAAGTTATTTACTTTTCTAAGTATATCAATTCTATTTATTAACTAAATTAATTTGTTTTCAGGAAAAGAAGTATAGGCATCCGATGAGCCATGATGATCTACTCAAGGAGACACATATTTTAAAGAAGAAGAATGAGGGGGATGGAGATAGGTGGGTCGAGGACCGGGCAGTGACTGCATATGTAAGCTTTTAATTTTCTTTAAGTGTTATAATTTACTTTTATAAGAATTTTTAACTACTAATTTAATTTAAAATAATGTAGGGTCGCTACCAAAGTAACATAGAGGAATTCATTCGTAGTCAGCTAGCTGGTGAATCGGGTGAGCCAACCCAACCTTCGGACGAGGATGCTGAAAGAATATGGTTGGAGGCTGTTGGCGGTCCAAAATGGGGGAAGGTATACGGGCTTCCTACGAAAAATTACATCGCTATAGGTGTGAAATGCAAGGAATAGGGACTTCCTTATAGGGCGAGGAACTTAATAGGGAGAGCCTCTCAGCTATGCGGGAGACAGTGACAAAGCTTACATCCGAGCTAGAAGTGGCCAAGGAAAGAGAAAGGCTTAGAGATGCTCAATTCCTTGGCAAGCAAGCTCAGATCAGAACTTTCCTTTCTACTGGAGCTTTTCCGTTGCCCCGGTCTCGTGAGTCATCGCCAGAGGCTCGACCTTTACGTGATCGTTCCTCCCGTCCTCCTCGTGATCATTCCTCCCGTCCTCCCCATGATCATTCCTCCCATCCTCCACAAGACCGTTCTCTATACCGTCTTGCAGATGAAAGTTCATCAGATAGTGATGATGTTGTAGAAAATACCCCTTGACCAATACTTTGATATACTTTGAACTAGACTAATAAAACTAGTTTTGAATTAGATTGAACAATTTTGAACTTGTTGTAATTAGTTTTTGCTTGATTTTGGATTGTGATGTTCAATTGAACTTTAATTTGTTAGTTTTAAAGTATTAATTGGATATTTGGTTGTTGTTGTTGTTCGATATATGGTTGGATTTGTGGTGAATTAGGGATTGTATGTGGTGAATTGGTGGTTATTACATGTGCATTGGGGGTACTGGTATGCTGTTTTTATTTGGCAGGTGGTGTAGTTACCAAAACAGACATTTTCTGCCAAAATTAAACCCAGAAAATTGACCAATCTTGGTCGGTAACTAATAAAAAGAAAATTTTAATTGCACATTACCGACCAATATTGTTCGGTTAATGTACAATGAATTCCCAGAAATTCAACATTACTGACCAAATTTGGTCGGTTTGCTGCCTGCCCTGTCCAGTTTACCGACCAATTTTGGTCGGTATTTTTAAATTTTAATTATTTATAAAAAGAATATATTTTCCAGTACTGGCCAAAGTTGGTCGATATTTTTAAATTTTAATTATTTATAAAAAATATATTTTCCAATAAAAAATTTATAGGTAGCCAAAATTAATAAATTTAATACACCGACCAAGTTTGGTCGGTAAAATTAAATTAATAAAATAATATTCCGACCAATTTTGGTCGGTAAGTCAATTAAATTGTCAGATGGTCGTGTAGAGCATACCGACCAACTTTGGTCGGTATGCCCTTCCGACCTTCAAAATCCCGTTCACACGTGAATTGTCGTATTTTGGACGGTTATTGGCCATTACCGACCTACTTTGGTCGGTTTGTTTGGACGCTTATTCCCAGATTTCTAGTAGTGTTAACTCATATTTGTCACACCGTAGCAAAAATAATAACAACAAATACAATTTTTTCTGTTAGTTTAATATCATTTTGGTTCTTATATGTGTTTTGCTAAATGAAGTAATGAAATTAAGTGCAGGAAAAAAGGAGTGATGAAATTTTAATATGTGAAGAAAAACATAAACGACTCTTTTCAGTTGTAAAAATTGCATGGGGCGCCCAATTTAGTCGCCCCTTTTTAACTTGTACCCGCTTTATTTTCCGTTTGCATCGGTACCCATTTTTTGTTTAAAGCATTTTATAAAGATGATTTTGCCCTTCTTTAGTAAAAGACTACTTTCTCTCCAAGTATACAGTATATTGTCTCTTGTCTCTGTCTCTCTCTCCTTCATTGCGGTTTTGATTTGTTTTTCTCTTAAATCAAACGGTTTTCGGCATTGCATTCTTCTTGATTTTGCAACTGTTTCTTCCCCAACAACATTAAGTATAATCACATGTATAATTTTAATAGCTGCTTTTGTACATTGCATTAACTTTGTATGGGATTTTAATTTAGGATTAGTTTTATGATTTAATTTCTGAGTTTTTTGTTGATAGTAATCTTAGTTGAATTGTTTTTCTTTTTTTATTTGTGCTAAAATAGTTTCCTAGGGTTTTACTTTGATTAGTGCATTAGTTTTGTAGGTTTTACTTTTACGATTAGTGTTTTTAATTTTTTTGAAACTGTGTTTGTGTTTTTGATGAAAATTGTATATATTCTTCAGTGATTTTTGGAGACATTGAAATTTTTTAAAAATTTGAGATTTAAATAGATGATGGTATTAAAGTGTGAAGTTTATAATACTTCAAGGATAACTTAATTCTAGGAGATTTGTTTTGTGTTTTGTAACAGTAAAGTATGTTTTGTCTGCAGTTTTTGTTTGTTTTTGATGAACTTTAGCATTATTGGAGTTGAATTTGTGTTCAATATTTGTAAAACTACAACATGTTTTGGCTGAAGTTATTGTTCTGTAATTGCTGAACTTTACTATTCTTAAAGCTGAAGTTTTGTTCTGTATTTGCTGAACTTCAGCATTCTTAGAACTGAAGTTTTGTTATGTATTTCTCTAAAGTTAGAGGGCTTTAAAATATAACTTAAGCCAAATTGTGCTGAAGTTTTAACTAATTTTTTTGATAATGTTCTGAAGTTATTTGTAATGACCCGACCGGTCGTTTTGAGCATTTGCATTTTGCTCGGTAGTTTGAGGGCATGAGTAGCTCTGTATGATGTATTATGACTTGTGTGAATCGTCGATTTAGGTTTTCATGTTAATAAGAATCGATTTGGAAGAATGAATTTCATGATTTAAGCTTTAAGTTGGAAGAGTTGACCAAGTTTGACTTTTGAGAATTTGACCCTAGAACGAAGTTTTGAGGGATCCGTTAGGTCCGGATGTTGATTTTGGACTTGGACATTTTCCCGGATTTGCATTTTGATACTTCTAGAAGGATTCAACACTAATTGGCGAAAGTTGAAATATTTGAAGGTTTGAAAAATTCATAAGTTTGACCGAGAGTTGACTTTAATGATATCGAATTTAAATTGTGGTTTTGGGGATTTGAATAGCTTCATTATACCATTTAGGACTTGTGTGCAAAAATTGGGTTCATTCCGTATTGATTTGATATGTTTCGTCGCGAGTTTTGGAGATCTCAAGTTCAAAATTCATTTAAGTTTGATTTGAGGTGCGGTTTATCGTTTTGATATTGTTAAGTATGATTTGAGGCCTCGAGTAGGTCCGTGTTGCGTTATGGGACTTGTTGGTATATTTGGACGGGGTCTAGAGGGGCTCGGGTAACTTTCGAATGAGGTTCAGATCGTTTGGATCATTTTTGGCTAAAGTTGCTGGTGGCAGCACCTGGTGTGATCGCATCTGCGGCAAGTTTGCACAGGTGCGGTGGTCGCAGAAGCGACAAAGGAGTTGCAGGAGCGGAAGCGGAACTGGGAGCAGGGCTCTGTAGATGTGAGAAAAGGGCCGCATCTGCGGATGCGCGGAAGCAGTGCCTTGGGTTACAGGGGCGAGGTATTGCGCAAGTGCGATGGCAGAGCCGCACATGCGGGCGCGCATGTGCGAAGTGGTGTTCCACAAAAGCAATGGCTGCTGAGTTTGGTTGGTTTGCAGAAGCAAAGATTGGTCCGCATGATGCACGGGTCCGCAGAAGCGGGATTTTGGTTCGCAAATGCGATAACCACTGGGCAGAACCTATAAATCTAGCTTTTGGTTCTATTATCATATTTTGAGATTTGGGGCTCAGATGGAGGCGATTGTTGAAGCGGTTTTCACCATTTGGATTGGGATAAGTGTTCTCTAATAGGTTTTGGTTATATTTCGTGAATCTATCTTCATTTGTGGTAATTGGATTGTGAATTTTAAAGAGAAATTGGGGGGGGGGGGGGTTTGCCTAAAGTTTCATAAAGTGAATATTTGATTTTTGAACGTCGATTCAGAGTCAAATTTGAGTAAAACTAGTATGGTTGGACTCGTAATTCAATGGGTTGTTAGATTTTTGTGAGTTTCGTCGGGTTCCGTTGCGCGGGCCCAAGTTTGACTTTTGGGTTGATTTTGGGCTTTTGATTAAAGATTCGACCTTTATTGATTGGATTTGTTTCCTTTGGCATTATTTGATGTATTTGAGTTGCTTTTGGATAGTTTCATTTGGAGCATCGCTTGGCATGCTCGGTATTGGATTTGGCTTGTTCGAGTTAAGTAACACTTCTAAACTTGTCGTTGAGGGTATGAATCCCTGAATATTCGTGATATATGTTTGGTATTGAGATGACGCACATGCTAGGTGACGGGCGTATGGGCATGCACCGTGTGAATTGTGACTTGGTTATTTCTGTGGTACTGTGTAGTTACCTAATCTTACTTGTATCTATGAAATCTCTACGTGCTAGAGTAATTGGGTTGTGATCCATGTTAGAAACCATGTGTAGGCTATATGCTTATCCTGTTGGGACCCACTGAGATCGTTTCTGCTATTGAGTTATTTGCTTACATTGCAATTACATACTCAGTCATACGAATTCATTTTCATATCATATCTCAGTCTCTGCTACCATTTATTGATACATCACATCATCATGTTGGGCTGATTTTTATGACATTGTGAGCCCGAGAGAGTGGAGAGATTGATGATTGAGTGAGGACGAGGGACTGATGGTGAGGATATTGATGGGATCGGGCTGCACATCACAACATGTAGTATTAATTTATGATGGGATCGGGTTGCACGCTGTAACGGGTATTTTTGATGTATGATGGGATCGAGCTGCACGTCGCAGCAGTTAATATTGATTTATGATGGGATCGGACTGCACGCCGTAACAGGTATTATTGATTTATGATGGGATCGGGCTGCACGCTGCAACATGTTTTATTGATTTATTCCATGAGTGGCTTCTAGTGAGCGCAAGTACCTACTGAGTGCGAGTGCCGAGTGATTGTGAGGACTGAGTGACTGTGAGGACTAAGTGACTGTGAGAACTGAGTGTCTGGGAGGACTGAGTGAATTGATACTCTGAGAGTATGTATATGGTTTTATCACTGAGTTGCATTGCATTTGACATGCACACTTGACATACATGCATAAAGATGTATTTTTCTCATGTTGTACGATATTGCATCATTCATGACTTCACATACTCATTGACATTTAGGCATAGAGATGTATTTTCCTTATGCCATTTGAAAATGAAACATTTAACTATTGAAAGTTTTTGGGAAAAATCACAATTTTACAAACGTACTCATATTTTGGTGATTTCGGTAAAAGATTGGGTTTTCACTTATATACTTGAAAAGCATGCCTATTTTTCGTAACTGTGAACGAGTTGAGCATCATACCTCTGGGATAGTTTTCTTGAATTATTTTATTATATTGTTATGAACTGTTGCCGGTTATTGGATTTGGACTCGGACCCTTGTCCCAGCTCGTCATTACTTTCAACCTAAGTTTAGGTTTGTTACTTATTGAGTACATGGGGTCGGTTGTACTAACACTGTACTTCTACACCTTGCATGCAGATGTTGGATGCCGATGTTGCTGTGCACGGCGGGAGCTGGATTTGAAGATGTACCTGTATTCCAGTCATAACTGCCTCTTGATCTTGGTAGCTTTAGAGTTTTAATCTGTTCATGTATATTTCAAACATATGATGTACTTTATTTCATACCAGCTTTGTAAATTCTGAATTTTAAAAGCTCATGATTTGTACTACCAGCCCTTGGGGAGTTGTTTAAAATTTAGTTATCTCATCTTTGATTTACTTTAGTGCTATTATATTATGTTATTTTATTAATTGGCTTACCTAGCTGGTTGGGTTAGGTGCCATCACAACGGTTTGGATTTTGGGTCGTGACAAGTTGGTATCAGAGCTCTAGGTTTATAGGTTCTACAAGTCATGAGCAAGTGTCTAGTAGAGTCTTCTGGATCGGTATGATGACGTCCATACCTATCTTCGAGAGGCTACACGACATTTAGGATAAATTTCCCATCTTTCTTTCTTTATTGTGCGACATTGATTCAACTTGAAGCGTAACTCTTTGAATTCCTTCCACGAATTCGTATGTGCCTGTGAGCGCTCTGTATCAGTTGTATATCGATGACTTGTAATTCCATGGATGAGCTGCGAGATATGATTTTGGTGTGCTGATGATAGGCCAATCTGGAGGACTTGAGGCCGGGTTTTGACCGTAGCTTGAGCACGGGGATTTCAGCTGTGTGAGCATGTGCCTTTGGACTTATAAGTCCGATAGTTTCCCTATTAATGGAATTTGTGGCTCGGTGAGTGGTTGGATAATCATATGGTGAGTATGATCTGACTACGGGATGTGTTCAGATGGTTTGAATGTGACGGGAAGAGTTTGCTTGGGATGTGAGAATGACTATTGGGTGCTTGATTTACATCTTGACGTGACGTATAGTATCGAGTTATGAGTGTGTTGAAAGATTTTTCATGTTGTTTAATTGTGCAATAAAGTAGATTTTCATGCCTTGTTGTGAGTTCAAACTCATGAAGATTAAGTGATGTCATAGTAATCGTGGCTGCAAAAGGGTATATGTGTAATCGTGGCTGCAAAAGGGTATAGCAAGATTCTAATTTGAATCTAAGCATGTGGGTTATCTCCTGCAGAATAATCTACGGGGGTGTGATACTTATGATATTGTGTGGAGAGTTTCTTTTCTACTAACGGGGTATATGTATTGGGATTTGAATTTGAATTTGGTTGAGAAAGTTGACATGATCATCATGTCGATGTCTGCAATCTTAGTAGATGATTTGAGGTACTATATGGTTTGTGTTATCTGAGATTATGAAGGATTTAGTTGAACTTCGGTGCGGGATTATGGCAGTAATATAGTATGGATATTATGAGTTATCAAGTGTTTTGTTCTATGGCTTTGAGACAAGTGGGGGAGTCTGCTATCGACGATTTGATTACGTGGTTATTTGTTGTACTGGTTTCGGCTTGAGATACACTTGTGAATCGGATATGACTTGCAGAGATTAAGATCGAGGGTGACTCGAGTAAAGGAATTTCTAGATACGGGTTATGTTACACTTTATGGGTATGTCGGAATCATGGAATGATTGAGTTGTTATTGTGGAAGATGTAGTGCGCATGGAGTAGGACTTTGCTCGGTCGCATTAAGGCGGGGTTACTTCTTTGGGTGTTGGCATGCTAATGGGGCACATGTCGTTTGGCCCGTTTGGGAATTGAGATTTGAGCAGAATGAATGACTCTCGAGAAGGATCTAATGGATTCAATAATTATATATAGGAATTGAGAATTTATTCGAATTTATATATGGCTAGACTCTAAGATTTGCGTCGGATGGTGTCGGGACTCACGGTATAGAAATATCACTATGGATTCTACATTTCACTATCAGAAGGGTAAAGGAAATAGTTTTAGATTCACATGACTCTTCGAAATGGGTGTCTCGATTGTGGTACTTTTGGTGTGCTTGAGAGGGAATACAACGGCTTATGGGCCCTAGGGCGGTGTGGTTTTATTCTAGGATCTCGTGGGGTGAGCTTTGTTTGAGGGTCACAGTATTATGGCGAGGAGTGTTAATTTGGGGATAATTCGGACGAAACTCAGAGAAATAGTACAGGTTATCTTCAGATAGGTTGTGTCATCAGGCGTATATGGCTTAGAGTGACATGAGATCACCCCCGGGTATGTACATGGTAAGGTTACACAGTGATTTGACGGCTTATGAACAACTCTTGGCACGTTCGAGGATGAACGTATGTTTAAGTGGGGGGGAAAAGTAATGACCCGACCGGTCGTTTTGAGAATTTATACTTTACTTGGTAGTTTGAGGGCTTGAGTAGCTCCGTATGATGTATTATGACTTGTGTGAATCATCGGTTTTGGTTTTTAGGTTAATCGGAATCGATTTGGAAGAATGAATTTCAGGATTTAAGCTTTAAGTTGGAAGAGTTGACCAAGTTTGACTTTTATGAATTTTACCCCGGAACGAAGTTTTGAGGGATCCGTAGGTCCATATGGTAATTTTGGACATGGGTGTATGCCTGGGTTTGCGTTTGGATACTTCTAGAAGGATTCGACACTAATTGGCGAGAGTTGGAAAATTTGAAGGTTTGGAAAGTTTATAAGTTTCACCGAGAGTTGACTTTAATGATATCGGATAATTGTGGTTCCGGGAATTGGAAGAGCTTCGTTATGCCATTTGGAACTTGTGTGCAAAAATTGGGTTCATTCCGTGTTGATTTGATATGTTTCGGCACGAGTTTTGGAGATCTCAAGTTCAAAGTTTATTTAAGTTTGATTTGAGATGTGATACATCGTTTTGATGTTGTTATATGTGATTTCAGGCCTCGACTAGGTCTGTGTTGCGTTATGGGACTTGTTGGTATATTTGTATGGGGACCCGAGGGGCTCGAGAGAGTTTTGGATGAGGTTCAGATCATTTGGATCATTTTTGGCTAAAGTTGCTGGTGGCAGGACCTGGTGTGATCGCACCTGCGGCTAATTTGCGCAGGTGCGGTTGTCGCAGAAGAGACAAAGGAGTTGCAGGAGCGGAAGCGAAACTGGGAGCAGGGTAAATGGGCCGCACCTGTGGAAGCGCGAAAGTGGTTCCTTGGGTCGCAGGGGCGAGGTATTGCGCAGGTGCGATGGCAGAGCCGCACCAGCAGGCGCGCATGTGCGAAGTGGTGTTCCGCAAAAGCGATGGCTGCTGAGTTTGATTGGTTGGCAGAAGCAAAGAGTGGACCGCATGCGCGGGTCCGTAGAAGCGAAATTTTGGTTCGTAAATGCGATAACCGTTGGGCAGAATTTATAAATCGATGTTTTGGTTCTATTATCATATTTTGAGATTTGGGGATGAGATGGAGGCAATTTTTGAAATGGTTTTCACCATATGTATTGGGGTAAGTGTTCACTACTCGATTTTGGTTATATTCCGTGAATCTATCTTCATTTTTGGTAATTGGATTGTGAAATTTAAAGAGGAATTGGGGGTTTTTGCCTAAAGTTTCATAGAGTGAATTTTTGAGTTTTGAACGTCGATTCAGAGTTGGATTTCAGTGTAACTAGTATGGTTGGACTGGTAATTCAAAGGGTTGTTGGATTTTATAAGTTTCATCGGGTTCCGTGGCACGTGCCCTGGTTTGACTTTTGGGTTGATTTTGGGTTTTTGATTAAAGATTCGACCTTTATCGATTGTGTTTGTTTCCTTTGGCATTATTTGATGTATTTGAGTTGCTTTTGGCTAGTTTTGAGCCGTTCGGAGGCCGTTACGTGCGGGGTGGCATTTTGGAGCATCGCTTGGCTTGCTCGGTATTCGATATGGCTTGTTCGAGGTAAGTAACACTTCTAAACTTGGTGCTGAGGGATGAAATCCTGGATATACGTGATATGTGTTTGGTGTTGAGGTGACGCACGTGCTAGGTGACGGGCGTGTGTGCGTGCACCGTGTAAATTGTGACTCGGTTATTTCTGTGGTACTGTGTAGTTACTTAATCTTATTTGTATCTATGAAATCTATACGTGCTAGCGTAATTAAGCTTTGATCCATGTTAGAAACCATATGTAGGCTATATGCTTATCCTGTTGGGACCCACTGAGGTCATTTCTGCTGTTGAGTTATTTGCTTACATTGCAATTACATATTCAGTCACACGCATTCATTTGCATATCATATCTTAGTCTCTGTTACCATTTCTTGATACATCACATCATCATGTTGAGATGATTTTCATGGCATTGTGATCCAGAGAGACTGGAGATATTGATGACCGAGTGAGGCCGAGGGCTGGATGGTGAGGTTATTGATCGGATTGGGCTGCACGTTGTAGCAGGTGTTATTGATTTATGACGGGATCAGGCTGCACGCCGCATGAGGTACTATTGATTTATGATGGGATTGGGTTTCATGCCGCAGCAGGTATTATTGATTTATGATGGGATCTAGCAGCACGTCGCTACAGGTATTATTGATTTATGATGGGATCGAAACGCACGCCACAACATATTTTATTGATTTATGCCATGATTGGCTTTTTATAGAGCTTGGGCTGAAGGAGCCCCTCCAGAGTCTGTACACCCTTAGTGAGCGCAGGTACCTACTGAGTGCGAGTGTCAAGTGTGAGTGCCAAGAGCGAGTGCCGAGTGATTGGAAGGACCGAGTGACTGAGAGGACTGAGTGACTGGGAGGACTGAGTGAATTGATACTCTGAGAGTATGCATATGGTTTTATCACTGAGTTGTATTGCATTCGACAAGCACACTTGGCATACAGGCATATAGATGCATTTTCCTCATGTTGTACGATATTGCGTCATTCATGACTTTGCATACTCATTGACATGTAGGCATAGAGATGTATTTTCCTCATGCCATTTGAATATGAAATATTTAACTGTTGAAAGGTTTTGGAAAAAATCACTATTTTACAAACGTACTCATATTTTAGTGATTTCGGTAAAAGATTGGGTTTTCACTGATATAATTAAAAAGCATGCTTATTTTTCGTAACTGTGAACGAGTTGAGAATCATACCTCTGGGTTATTTTTCTTGCATTATTTTATTATATTATTATGAATTGTTGCTGGTTATTGAAGTTGGACTCGGGACTTTGTCCCAACTTGTCACTACTTTCAACCTAAGGTTAGGTTTGTTACTTATTGAGTACATAGGGTCGGTTGTACTCATACTATACTTCTGCACCTTGCGTGCAGATGTTGGACGCTGATGTTGCTGTGCAAGACAGGAACTGGATTTGAAGATGTACCTGTGTTCCGATCATAGCTGCCTCTTGATCTTAGTAGCTTTAGAGTTTTAATCTGTTCATGTATATTTCAAACAGATGATGTACTTTATTTCATACCAGCTTTGTAAATTCTAAATCTTAGAAGCTCATGATTTGTACTACCAGTCCTTGGGGAGTTATATAAAATTCAGTTATCTCATTTTTGATTCACTTCAATGTTATTATATTATGTTATTTTGTTAATTGGCTTACCTAGCGGGTTGGGTTAGGTATCATCACGACGGTTTGGATTTTGGATCGTGGCATTATTTTTCCCACCTTTAAATTTTTTGAACAGATGGCATCTACGAAATCCAAAGCACCTAAAGCACCTAGAATATGTAAAGCTCCTTCAGTCCCTGTTGATGTACCTACAAAACTAGGGGAGAGATAATATGAGTATCGATATTTGTTTAACTTTCGTGCTTACTAGAAGGGGAACCATGTTTTGAAGGGTTTAATTGCAACTTTCTTGACTCCTGCACAACAGGAGAAGCCGAATAATGGTACATTTCAGTATATCATGGCTATGGAGAATTTTCATTGCAACATGAAGTTGGTTCATTGTTTGATTCTTTCTTGCTTATTCATCAATGATCGAGATTCCATTAGTTTCAAGATTTTTTGCTGTTATGTGTCGTTCAGCCTTGAAGACTTTCACATTATGTGCGGTTTGAGGATCACATCACACAATGTTGAAAAACCAATTAAACGAGAGAGTAAGATTCTGAAGCGCTATTTTGGAAAGTCTAAGGGTGTGACCTTGCAGGATATTCGAGAGTATATGATACAGAATCAAATTAAACAGGATGATGTGAATTTCAAACACGTATGCGAGAGTGATGAAGATGCTGTGAAGCTTATGAAAATTCTTATTGTGGAGTTTATTTTGTTCGGACAAAATAATGAATCTACTGTGTTGGAGGAGTATGCAGGTATTATTGAAGACGATGAGGCCTGTGTTAATTATCCTTGGGGTAATACGTCTTATGAGAAGCTTATTACCTCAATGAAACATGATTTGGACAACAAGGACAAAAATAATCTAACTGAGTATACTGTAGGCAGAAAAGCAGGGTAAAGTTGCGTACAATAGACCCTTATGGTCCGGCCCTTCCCGGACCCCCGCGCATAGTGGAAGCTTAGTGCACCGGGCTGCCCTTGAGTATACTATAGGCGGATTTCCATATCCATTATGTGTTTGGTTCTATGAGCGCTTCCTAGATATTCGGGACAAGTATTTAAAAGATGACAACTACCTTAATGTCCCTCATGTTCCCAGGATGTTATGTTATCAATCTTTGGGAGAGCTTAAATTTAAAGAACTTCATGCGGATTACTTCAGTAATCATGGTGTAAGTTAATGTTCTTTATTTATCCTTTTTTATGTAGTTTTGTTAATATGTTGATGTATCAGTTTTATTTTATTTTTCCTAATACACCTTTTTGTATTAAACAGAAATATCGGACATTTAGGTTATTGGAGATAATTCCTACCGAAGAGAAATTGAATTCAATGCCTTTAATTGGACAATTACCATGCAGCCGCATTCGTTCGAAGGTAGTGAATCTGGTTCCTTCAACTGGTGAATCACCACGTAGTCGATCAAAAGAAACCAATTGAACTCCTGTAATTGGAGAATTACCTCGTATCCAGAGTCGTTCTAAACATTCTACAACGATGTTTGATGATGAATTAGTTAACACAATATGTCATGTAAGTTTTATTTTTTTGTTTTTAATCTGAAGTTTTTCATACTATTTTTTTGCTTAATTATAGGATGTTTTATGTGATGTTTTTGTTATGTATTTTGCTCAACTTCAGCATTGTATTTTGAGCTGAATTTCTTGTTCTGTATTTTGTAAAACTACAACATGTTTTGTCTGCAATTTTCGTTCTATTTGTGATTAAGCATTCTGGGAGCTGAAGTTTTATTTTGTGTTTTGTAAAACTAAAGTATGTTTTGTCTGCAGTTTTTGTTTTGTTTTTGATGAACTTCAGCACTCTTGGAGTTGAGGTTGTGTTCTATATTTGTAAATGTCACGACCCGAATTTCCCACTTTCGGGACTGTGATGGCGCCTACCATTGCACTTGCTAGGCAAGCCAACCTTAGAATATAATTTGCCATTTTAACATAATTTTAAATTAATTAATAAAAAAGAAACAAATGCGGAAATAAAGTCTAAAATAAAATGAATAATCTATAATAATCGCGATATCTAAATACCATCCCAGAACTGGAGTCACAAGTGCACGAGCTTCTAGAATAATACAAATAAGGGTCTTAATAAAATAAAGTTGCCTGAAAGAAAATATACAACTAAAATAAAGTAGACGGGGACTTCAGAACTACGGACGTTGTGCAGTTATACCTCAAGTCTCCTCTGGGAAGCTGAAATCCGAGCAAGTCTATAGTACGCCGCTGGGACCAACTCCGAAATCTGCACAAGAAGTGCAGAGTGTAGTATGAGTACAACCGACCCCATGTACTCTGGAAGTGCCGAGCCTAACCTCGACGAAGTAGTGACGAGGCTAAGGCAGGTCGCTTACATTAACCTGTACACAATACTAATAACAGGAATAATAGTAAGACCGATAAATAATATCAATATTTGAAGTCAATTTAGCAGTCATAATCCCTCAATTTATTTCCATTGTGGTGTGCAACTCGCTCCAACGATATAAACTTAGAATAAAATCCGTTGCGGCGTGCAACCCGATCCAACAATATAACCTTTCAATTACATTTCGTTGTGGCGTGCAACCCGCTCCAGCAATATAAACTTTAAATAAATCTGTTGCGGCGTGCAACCCGATCCCCCAAAATATTCATTTTTATTTCTGTTGCGGCGTGCAACCCAATCCCCCAATATATTTTAACAACTCTTAAATGTAATAAAAATACTCTAATAAATACCACGTTCAATGAGAAACTATTAAGCATCAAGGCATACAGTAATTATAATTTATTTATGAAACAAATAATGACGAGTAGCAATTAATTGTGGAAATCAGGGAGAAAGTAGACAGTTTAATGCTAAATGTCAGGTAGCAATTAAGACACATAAATCAAATAAACATGTAACAATTATTGCAGGAATTCAAGAATTAATATTTGACAAGGAATATGAGAGAAACAATTATTATAATAATTAATTCGTGTCTTAAAATAATTTAAGATGTTTAAATAATTAAGCAAACAATTAATTTGATAAAGTATAGGCACTCGTCACCTTACCTATACATCGTTACACATGAAATTCATGTAGCAAATAATTCAAGGGTTTTATTCCCTCAATATACTCAATACAAATCGTAGGAATTGATTCCATATGAATTTACTAATTTTCAGGATTAAAATTTGAAATTCATCTAAAAAATCAACAGTGAAGCCCACGTCTCGAATCTCAGATGAGTCCAACCATATAAAAATTACCAAATTCCGATGTCAAATGGACCTTCAAATCTTAAATTTTAGTTTTTGAAAAGTTTTATAAAAATTCCAATTTCTTCCATCTAAATCCGAAATAAATGATGAATATTGACATAAATTTATGAAATATAATCACTTTCAGATATAGAATACGTACCCAAGTCGAAAATCGTAAAAAACCCTTTGAAATCGCCTAAATCCGTGCTTGAAATGTATAAAAATGAGAAAAATCTCGGACTCTTCGATTTATACACTGCCCATGGATTTTCGCTTCTGCGGTGGACTTGACCGCGCCTGCGGTCTCGCTTTTGCGGAACCAAATGCGCAGCTACGCTGCTTTCCGCTTCTGCGATCGAAGGGTCCGCTTCTACTGACGCGTGGGTGCGTTCAAGGTTCTGCACCTACAGCTCTTTTCCTAGCTTGCCCAGGCCGCTTCTGCAAGGGATTTCTTGCTTCTGCGGTGCCGCTTCTGCAGCCAAGGCTTCGCAGAAGGGAAGGCACCAGAAGCAGCAAAATTCTAGATTTTGCTTAAGTCCAATTTTTGTTCCAATTTCGATTCGAATCACACTCGGGGTACTCGGGACCCCGTCCGAATATACCAACAAGTCCCATAATATAATACGGACTTACTCGGGGTCTCATATCACGTCAAACAATGCTGGAATTACAATTTTCACCTCGATTCAAATATTTGAGTTTCAAACTTTTTAATTTACAAAACTCGTGCCGAAACGTATTAAACGAATCCGGAATGATTTCAAATTTGGATTCCTACCCCGATTTCAAAAAGTCAAATCCGTGGTCAAACTTTGGAATCTTTAGCCTTTAAATTACTAGTTTCTATTAAATAGCCATAACTTAAGTTAGGGACCTCCAAATTAAATTACGGGCATACGCCCAAGTCCCAAATCACGATACAGACCTACCGAAAATGTCAGAACACTGATCCGAGTCTGTTTGCTAAAAATGTTGACCAAAGTCAACTTAATTGAGTTGTAAAACTCTATTTCATATTTTAATCCATTTTTCACATAAAAACTTTTCGAGAAATTATACGGACTGCGCATGCAAGTTGAGGAATGATGAATAGTGTTTTTCGAGGTCTTAGAACACTTAACTAATTATTAAATTTAAAGATGACCTTTTGAGTCATCACATTCTCCACCTCTAAAACAAAAGTTCGTCCTCGAACGGAATTAGAAAAAGTACCTGAGCTGGTGAAAAGGTGTGGATATTTACTCAGCATGTCCGACTCGGAGTCCCAGGTAGATGCTTCTACCGTCTGACCTCTCCATTGCACCCGAACTGAAAGATAACTCTTAGACCTCAACTGGCGGACCTGCCCGGCTAGAATAGCTACCAGCTCCTCCTCATAAGTCAAATCCTTGTCCAATTAGACTGAGCTGAAATCTAACATATGGGATGGATCACCATGATATTTTCGGAGCATAGACACATGGAACACCGGATGAACCGCTGATAAACTAGGTGGTAATGCAAGCCTGTAGGCTACTTCGCCCACCCTTTCAAGAATTTCGAAGGGTCCTACATACCTAGGGCTCAACTTGCCCTTCTTTCCGAACCTCATTACACCTTTAGTAGGTAAAACCCGGAGCAATACTCTTTCTCCAACCATGAATGCAATATCACGAACTTTATGGTCGGCATAATTCTTTTGCATTGACTGAGCTGTGCAAAGTTGATCCTGAATAATCTTGACCTTATCCAAGGCATCCTGTACCAAATCGGTACCCAACAACCGAGCCTCTCCGGGTTCAAACCAGCCAACTAGCGAACGACATCGCCTCCCGTATAATGCTTCATATGTAGCCATCCGAATGCTCGACTGGTAGCTGTTATTAAAGGCAAACTCCGCAAGTGGCAAGAACTGATCCCAAGAATATCCAAAGTCTATAACACAAGCACGAAGCATATCTTCCAATATATGAATAGTGCGTTCTGACTGTCCGTCTGTCTGTGGATGAAATGATGTACTCAACTCAACCCGCATGCCTAAATCACGTTGTACAGCCCTCCAGAAGTGCGAGGTGAATTGTGTACCTCGATCAGAAATAATAGACACGAGCACACTATGAAGGCGGACAATCTCACGAATGAAAAATTTCAGTTAACCGCTTTGAAGAATAGGTAATTGCCACTGGAATAAAATGTGCTGACTTGGTCAACCTGTCCACAATGACCCATACTGCGTCAAACTTTCTCTGAGTTCATGGGAGTCCAACAACAAAATCCATTGTGATACACTCCCTCTTCCACTCAGGAATTTTTAACTTCTGAAGCAAACCACCAGATCTCTGATGCTCATACTTAACTTGCTGACAATTCAGACACCGAGCTACATATGCAACTATATCCTTTTTCATCCTCCTCCACCAATAATGTTGCCACAATTCTTGATACATTTTGGCGGCACCTAGATGAATAGAATATCGAGAACTGTGGGCCTCTTCAAGAATTAATTCACGAAGCCCATCCATATTAGGAACACAAATACAACCCTGCATCCGTAGAACTCCATCATCTCCCACATCAACCTGCTTGGCACCAACGTGCCGCACCATGTCCTTAAGGACAAGAAAATGAGGATCATCATACTATCGCTCTCTGATGCTCTCATATAAAGAAGACCATGCGACTGTGCAGGCTAGAACCCGTCTGGGTTCTGAAATATCTAACCTCACAAACTGATTGTCCAAAGTCTGAACATCTGCAGCTAACGGCCTCTCACCAACCGGAATATACGCAAGGCTGCCCATACTCACAGCCTTTCTACTCAAAGCATCGGCCACCACATTAGCCTTTTCGGGGTAATACAAAATTGTGATATCATAGTCTTTCAATAACTCCAACCATCTTCTCAGCCTCAAATTGAGATCTTTTTGTTTGAACAGATACTATAGGCTACGATGATCATTAAATACCTCACACGAGACACCGTAAAGGTAGTGCCTCCAAATTTTCATCGCGTGAACAATGGATGTCAATTCTAAGTCATGAACATGATAATTCTTCTCGTGAACTTTCAATTGTCGCAACGCGTATGCATTTACTCTGCCATCCTGCATTAATACTGCACTAAGTCCAATACAAGATGCATCACAATATACCGTGTAAGATCCTGAACCTGTTGGTAATACCAACACTGGTGCTGTAGTCAAAGCGGTCCTGAGCTTCTGAAAGCTCTCCTCACACTCTTCGGTTCACCTTAACGGAGCACCATTCTGGGTCAATCAAGTCTTAATAATCATTTATAGAATCGTCAATTAACTTTATGTTAACAAAAATTTCTTTTCAAACCTTTACAATACTGATAACGAGATGCGAGGCATGAAGACCTCATAATTATTTACCCGAATTAACGAGTCACATTTAATGCCACCTGGGCGGGCACCTACCTCGTAGGTTAAAACTCAATATTACAACACGAATTTGGCAAGTATGCATAGAGAATTTCATACAAAAAGTTTTATATAAGCCTAACATGCATGACTCCCTATTATTGCTATAGTACAAATTTAATTTCATATGGGAGTACTTAAACACAAGAATTTTCCTCACAAGGATCTTGTCCTTATATAACTTCCACCGCAACTCGTAGTCTGGTTTAAACATATCAATTTATATAAAATGCGAGGATTTCATCCTCAGTTCTGAATCACAAGTAATATGCACATCGTACCAATCAAAAATTTTCATTTTCTCCTTTTAAATAATTTCGGTTACACAAAATCACAACACATAATGAACCCCACACCGGTAGGGTATATAATTCAAATTTTGTAGTTAATTAACCGAAAAGTACATCAAAACTTACCGAAATGAGTAATAGAAAGTCACCTTTAGCCTCGCAGCTCTTATTAGTGACCAACATGGAATGATAGGCGTAGTTATCTCCATAGAATCTCCCAACAGGAGTAAACACATAAGTAGATTATAGAATTACGAAGCTCACTCATAAGTGGAGAATAATAGGAGGACTCATCTCGATACTCATAACCGAATCAAGTTAAGAAAATTATTCCTTTATATTAAATCGAGGTCATACCTGTAACAACACCATCTGATGTAGCAATCTCCGCTATACCATAAAACAAATATATCAACAGCTGGGCCTCCACATCTAGGATGCCTTCTACCCGCATGTCCTCCATCCCTCGTGTTGGTAGTGTAGTAACTACAATGGGGCATGTAGCCTGAGTGCTTTGATGAAATATGTCTCTCCTAAGTCTGGGACAATTTTCATGTACCGAGTATCATCACATTCATAACAACCCCTTTGAGGGTTTGGATGCTCATATTGAATTTGTGCTAGATAACTGGAATACCATTGTAGGAAACTCATGTCGGTGGTGCATTAAAAGAACTTACTGGAGCACCCTGAGTAATCCGATCTGCGGACTGGGCTGACCGACTGCCCGAGCCCTTGCCATAATGATTTATACTTGCATAGTAGAATCCACTGAATCCTCCAGAACCTCGAGACCTCTTGGTATCCTTAGTATCCTTTTTTCTCACCCGAACACGTTCTAATATCTTGGCAATTTCTACCACTAGCGGAAATGAAGTATCAACCGGTATCTCCCGAGTCGTACAGAATTTTACGTTCATAATTGAGTCCTTTAATGAGTCTATAGACTCGCTCTCTGGCATTTGAGGGCAGACATTCACATATGTGAACTTAACTTACCAGGCCTAGGTCTGTATCTACGGACAACATAGCCACACCAGCAGCATCGCAGAAGTGCAAAAGGGGACGCAAAAACGGGCTTCTTCGCAGAAGCAATCGAGGAACCGCAAAAGCGGCCTTCGCACCTGCATGCCATCTTCCGCAGAAGCGAGCCAACTCCCAGGCCTAAATGATCGCAGAAGCGAGCCAACTCCCAGGCCTACACTCCAAAGTGTCGCAGGTGCGAAAACACTAGAACCAGACCTGTTCAAAACTATAAAAATCATCTGAAACTCGTCTGAAACATACTCGGGGCCCCAGGGACCCCGTCCAAGCATACCAACAAGTTCCATAATCTAACACGGACTCGCTCGGGGTCTCAAATCACATCAAACAACGCCGAAACTACAAATCGCACCATGAATCAAACTTATGAACTTTCAAATCTTTCAACTTCTAAAACTCGCGCCGAAACCTATCAAACAAACCCGGAATGATGTCAAATTTTGCAGGCAAGTGCCAAATAACATAACAGAGCTGTTCTAACTCGCGGAATCGCATTTCGACCCCGATATCGCCAAATTCAACTATTGGTCAAACCTCTCAACCTTCAAAACTTTAACTTTTCTAATTTTTGCCAAAATACTCCAAATTACCCTATGGACCTCCAAATCCAAATCCGGACGCACACCTAAGTCTGTATTCACCACACTAAGCTGTTGAAATCATCCATAACCCATTCTGTAGCCGTTTAATCAAAAGTCAAATTCCAGTTAACTCTTACTGCTTAAGCTTCCAATACTATAATCCTTCTTCCGATTTGACTCTGAATCATCCGTAACTGAACTCGACCACGAATGCAAGTCAATACACATAATACGAAGCTGCTCAAGACCTTATGCTGCTGAACGGGACTTAAATTCTCAAAATGATCGGCCGGGTCGTTACAGAATATTTTGATGAGAGGTTTGAAAAGTTGTTTAAGATTGTGGACAAGTCAAAAGGAAGAGATGATGGCGATGTAGATTTTGAATTCATGAACGATCAACAATATGATAGGATGAACAACTCCTTCGAACCTCAATCTAATATTAATGATGGTCATGATGGACTGCATAAAGTCGCAGATAAAAATGTAAGAGGTGAGGAAGCAGCTCTTGAAGGGCACATTCAACTATTCGAGCAAGTTCAATATGTTGAACGACAAGTTCAAGCAGAATGTTTTAGTGTTGATAGACTGAGAAACGTTGCTGGATATGATAAACAATTATCAACCGAGAATGTAGGAAGCAAGAAAGGTGCAGATGATGAAGTTGTCGGTAATGAAGAACATTTACCGACTTGTGATTTGGGTAGTCCTATTGCAAAAGGCAATGTGTTTGCAGATGCAGATGATGAACCTGTTGGTACTGAAGAACACGCACCGAGTGATATGGGTATTCCTATTGGGAAAGGCAATGCGTTTGAGAAAGCATTAGCTATTTGCCAAGAACTTTTAGGTGCAGAGACACAGAAAGTTGTCACTACATGTATAAATTTTCTATGTTTTATATATATATATATATATATATATATATATATATATATATATATATATATATATATATAGGTCATTGATCCCCCCTCCTATGAATATGCAGTGGAAGTTAAAAATAGTGGTGTTTCAATTGATACGACTCAAAAACTCTCCGATGATGCTGCATTGCATGAAGATAGAGTCGAGAAAATCCTTTCGCAGAATACTCCAAGGCTCCCCGATGATGCCACACCATTGAATGAAGCTAGAGCTATTGCGATCGACAAAGGTATGTAGTCTGGTGATATCGCAGTGGAAGGCAAAAGTCAAGGTATTCTATATATCATGAATTTATTACATTTGATCCAAGTATTTATTTTTAGTTTTAAAATTTACATACTTTCTTTTCTTTTTTGTGCTTTTTGATGATTATTCAGAAAGACTCGATGCAGTCGAAAAAGAAATTGGTGAGCTCATTCGGCTATATGAGAAAGGAGAAATACGTCTCTTCACACATGTTGGCTCACAGATAGGTGTGATGTGTCTTTGTAGTATTTTCAAACTTTAGTTAGTATTATTTAATATTTTTTTTTGCATGAAGATATAGGCATATCTGAGGGTAATACAAGCGGATCCGTTGGTATGCAAATACCATCTGTGTCGCAACACTTAGACCAGGTAGTTATTTCCTGTAATTCGATTACAATGTGTTTTTTTTTTGCCTAATGTGTGTTTGTATTAGTTGTATTTATGTATATATTTTCCTTGGCTTTTGCAGATCTCATCTGATGCATCACAACTTCTTCCAAATTCTAAGAGAAGGAAGGTGTCCAGTTCTCCTAATGTTTTGCGTGACACCAGTGATATCTCCAACTTCAATTTATGTTCATTTTTGTTGGGTAGTACACAAGAGACTGGTTCAGAAGCTAATTCTACTGTTGTTGTTATTGGTGAAAAGAGAAAAGAACATCATGAACATTAGGGAGTTGGTCAAGTATCTGCCCCTATGGCTGTGAATGTTTTTCCTGCTACTGAACCGCAATAGTTAGTTACAATTAAGCAGCAGGAACAACAAGCAAAAAGAAAACCAGCTAAAGTAGGGAAAAGAATTTATATGGAGAGTATTTGGTTGAAATCTCCTTACATCATTCCTAAACAAAAGGCAAGGGGCAAGATTGGAAAGCAGGAATGATTACACGAAGGTGTTCCTTCCATTATGTCAATCAAGCCAGCGAATTGACAGAGATTTATAGACTAGTTGAAGACGGATGCCGGGGAATATGATTCCAAGCCATTCAGATTAGATGGAATCGATATTCCAAAGTCGTTCTTTACTGAGCTTATGGACCCTACCTCTAATCTTGCAGATGAAGTAAGTTATTAAGTTTGTTTTTTGAACTGTATTTCCTAAAACTTCAGCCTTATGTTTGTTTTAAAGTTTCTGTACTGTAATTTGGTAAACTTCAGACTTATGCATGCTTAAGTTTTTTAGTTCATTTGCTAAAATTTCATACTAAAAGAAGCTGAAGTTTTGTCTTGCAGTCTGTAGTTTAGAAATGAGTTTTTCCTTAAATACTTCAGACTATAAATGCTGAAGTTCTTTAGTTCATTTGCTAAAATTCAGACTAAACATGCTGAACTTTTTGTCTTGCAATCTCTAGTTTTGTAATGAGTTTTTTTCTAAACTTTAAATTAAACATACTGAAGTTTTTTAGTTTATTTCCTAACACTTCATATTGAACATTCTTAAGTTTTTGTCATGCAGTTTTGTACTTTTGTAATGAGTTTTTTCTAAACTTCATTCTTATGCATGCTGAAGTTTTTTAGTTCATTACCTAAACTTATTTTTTGCTCTGAATTATATTGTGGTTAAGTTCATATATTTTCTTTTGTTGTTGTTCATTTGCAGCATATTGAAGCGGGCATATATTTCTTGCGCAAAAAATATTACTATCACCTTCCAGATTATCTAAAATCAAAATGTGCAATAACAAATTTACTTCTTGATCATTATATGACTAAGTTGGCTACTGTTCATCCTTCAGCACGCATTAGCATACGCATTCAGCGCGCACTCATTAGAAAATTACATACTGCAGGACAAAAATTTAAGCATGTTTAGTGTGAAGTTTTAGCAAATAAAGTAAAAAGCTTCTGCATGTTTAGACTGATGTTTCGGATAAAACTCATGACAAAATTATTGACTGTAGGACAGAACTTCAGCATATTTTGGTATAAAGTTTTAGCAAATGAACTAAATAACTCCAGCATCCATTATCATAAAATTTTAGCTTCAATGTGAAACAACTTCATGCTACATTAGCATGAAGTTTTAGTTTCAGCATGTTTAGAGTGAAGTGTTACAAAATGAACAAAAAATATTTAGCATGGATAAGTTTGAAGTTAAGAAAAAGCTCAATAGAAAATTACGTATTGTAGGAGAAACCTTCAGCATGTTCAGTCTGAAGTATTAGCAAATGAACTAAACAACTTCAGCATGTTTAATCTGAAGTTTTTAGGGAAACACTCATTGCTACAGACTGCAGGATAAAACTTTAACATGTTTTGGTATTTTTTAAATTGAAACTTATCTTTTTTGTATTTACCAGATATGTTTTGTCTTTACCACCTACTTCATCATACATTTAATTTGTCTGATCATATAGTAAATGACCTGAAAAATTACTTTTGCATTTAGAAATAGTAAATGAAGTCTTTCAGTTTGAATATGTGAAAACTTTGGCTTTTCAGGCTGAAGTTATTTTTTCTACTATAGAAAAACTGTGGACTTATTAAGGCGAAGTTATATTTCTTTTTGCATTTACCACCTACCTGTTGTTATTTACCACAAACTTATCTTGTTACATTCAATTTCTCTGAACGTAAAACAATAAATATACTTGAAAAGTTACCTTTGCATTTATAGATATTAAATTGATTAGGTGCACACTTTGGCTATATTAACAATCTCTTCACTTGAAAATTTCATAGTCATCCATAGGCTTATATCATATTTATTTAAATTTATATTCATCCATAGCCATTTAGCTTTTTTAAAGAAACAATGTCTGATGCTAACGGAAGTAGAAAGCTTACAATGGATGAACTTATGCAGAAATGGGAGAGTTTAAAGTCTGTTGGAATAGTAACATACCAATGGCTAATACTATGCAGAAGTGGGAGCAAATAAAGGCTGATTGGGAAAGAATCAGACCACAAGTTTTTGCAGATGAATCATTCCATAACAGGCTAAACCTCGAACGCAGTTGTGAAGGTTATTGAACCTCGTTCGATAAGGTTGTTCAACAGTTTGATTCATTTAAGTTTCCCATCAGGGACGACTATGCCAAGATGGAAAATAGCTTGAAGAGTCTTCCTTATCTTATGGATAGAGTAATAATGAACAAAATCAGTTGCGTGATCAATTCAACAAGTTGAAGTGCGATCTCATGAGACTTTGTGGTCTTTTGTCCGAGTATCCTATAATTATCTCCGATTCGAATGATGATGAGATATATCAAGAAATTGAGGAGTACTGTTCTAATGATGGTGGTGATGCTTAGTTTTTTTTAATCCCTTTTTAATGTTTTTCTTCTGTATTTTTGTTAATATTTTTTATGGCTTTCTTTTGTTTTGTGTGGTTTTATCTTGTAATATGTTATATAAATAAAAATCATGTTTCGTTTTTGTGTATAAATATTTTGAATTTTGAAGGTTGCATTCTCATTTTAATATGGTGTCTTCTTTTGTCTCACTTTTTTAGTCTTTGTTTGATCTCTCTAATATCTGTCACCTTCGTTCAAGCCTCCCAAATGAACTATCAAGACTTGAAAAATCTTTATCTCCACCTAAAGTTGAATCTTGCTAGCATCATCATTATTTTCTCTGCACTCTTTGTTCTTGGAACAACTGTTTATATATATATATATATATATATAACTTATCCATGCTGAAGTTTTTTTGTTCATTTCCTAAAATTTCATACTAAATATGCTGAAGTTTTGTCCAGTATTCTGTAATTTTTGTAATGAGTTTTTTCGAAACTTCAGAAACATCATGCTGAAGTTTTTTAGTTCATTTGCTAAAGCTTCAGCCTAAAAACGCTGAAGCTTTTTCCTGCAGTACGTATTTTTCTAATGAGTGTTTGTGAAACTTTATACTTATCCTTTTAGGCTTGAAGTATTACTTTATATATATATGAATATTTCATGCAGAAAGGTGTAGTTTTTTTATTATATATATGTGTGTTTTGTGTGTGTGTGTGTGTTAAAGATATGTATTTCACTTACAGTTTTTTCTCGCTGAAGTGATTGCGTACTTTTTTAGAATGCAACCAAACCTGTAAGCCGCCAACAAAATGAGTGGTTTATACTTCAAGCAATATATAAACGAGTATTTTTCTATCCAAGATATTTTATTTTTATTTCTATGAAAACAATCACATTTCACATATGTCAATCAATAATGAAAGTCTAAATTCAGAATATCTATCTTCCTTTAGAATGAATTGTTTTTCCAAGGATTATTGAACGTTGGAGTATTTTTCAGCGTGTTTCTTGGAATATGGATGAGGTGCTGGAGAAGACAAACAAGTTGTTCTGTTATGTCCAATTTGTTTACAGTAACTGCATTTGGTAGACTTCAATCGCACTGATTCAGTCGCAGGGATATACCTCTTCTTTTATCTTCTTCCTTGTAGAATCTCTACATCGGGAGGTTTTGTGATTTGAGATTCTATATTTTGTGGTATATCCCATAAATTTTGATCTCCCACAGTATTGACATGCCCTTCATATATTTTGAACCATGTTTCCCTTGAACACCATTTTGAGCAGTAATCAGATTTCTGTAAATATCTCTTATTGATAGCAGTAATTGCGTATGGACAGGGTAATTCATCAAGTTGGAATTTCAAACAGTCACAAGTTCTCTTCTTTAATTCCACATTGAATTTCATTACTTTATTATTTATTCTAGATAACATTGAATCAAGGTTGAACACCTAAGAATGAATAAAAAAGTAAAAAAACTATATTAGTATACTATTGCTTCAAAAACAAAAGGTATAAATTTTTATATCTGTAAGCAGTAAATCACCGCAGTCATAAAAAATTGAAGTAGTTATGCATTAGTTAATTACTTCAGATAAAACACACTGAAGTAAATTTTGAAGTTAATAAATATACTTACAAACATTTTACAAACCAAGTCTATCTTCTTATTTATCTCTTCTTCTGTCCATATTGATACTTTGTGAAAAGTTTCATGTGTTATTTTTCTCCGTTCGTAAAATCACTGTCCCAACTTTTCTTGGATGAAATCTGACATACTTAAAACATACATCTCTCTCACTTTTAGTAATACGGAATTCATTAATTCTACCATGTTTGTTCTCAGCATATCATAATGTCGTCGTGAGAATCACGATCAAGCCCATCTCTCTGGGGGCTCTTCCATTATGTAATTGTATATTTTCTTGTCAACACTTTTGATCTGGGACATTAACTAATTAAAATATTCACATTTCTATGACCTTGCAGCGCTTTGAAAAAGATTTATTACCGTGCTTTTTGCATGTCTTTGCTTTAAATTCTTCTCAAAGTGATAGAGGCAGATACCATGGTGAGCTTCAGGATAAATTTCTCTAATCCCTTTTGCGATCGATTGGTTTCTATCTGATAAGAAAACCAGTGCACGACGGACTTCAATTACTTTTCTCATTTCCCCGACGAACCAAATGTATGCATCATTGTTTTCTAAATCTGCTACACCAAAAGATAGAGGAAATATTTGATTGTTTGCATCCTTTGATACAACAATAAATAGAACACCATGATATTTTGACTTTAAAAACGTTGCATCAACTACAATCACGGGCCTACAGTAACGCCAACCAACTATTGATGTCGCAGGAACAAAGAACATGTAAGCAAACCTGTAGAGGTAAAATACAAAAAAATAAATCATAAGGTGTGAAGTTTTCAAATAGGAACATTTGAAGCTTCAGACTGCTGGTTACTATTTTTTTGCTTATCGATTATGCTCATCTCCTTTTATGCTAGTGTACGTCCCTGGGTTTCTATGAACCATCATGTGTAGGTATGAAAGAAGAATCTGGTAGTTCTATTCCGGTGTTCCTCTTATACAAGTAATAGCTTTTTGGATAGCGCGTCATGCCTTGTGATATCTAATGTCAATTCCAAATATCTTTTTCATTTCACTTTCTACAAAGGCTGGTGTAACCTCAATCTTTTTATCTTGAACATATTCTAAAATTTGCTCACTTATAAAATTTGATGTAGCATGCTTCTGATCTGATTTTCTTGCATCAACCGAGAATTCATGGTTGTTATGAAATTTTATTATCCTGAAAAGTGTGGAATATTTTATTCTAGTAGTACGTACATTCCAACCATATTTCTCCACGATGCATTTCAGCTAGTATCTCTTTGAACATGATCTAACGGCTGTGAATTCAATTTTTTGATTTATCCCAAAGGTGCAGAAAATTTAGTCATGCTCTTCTTGTTCTCAAAAATTGATTCTACTTTTATTTCCTTAGGCAATGCATCATGCCTAAGTATTTTACATGGTGGAGATTCTTTCAGCTTTTTCCTCACCCTTTTTTTTGATTTCTTAGAAGCAGTAGAAGTTTCAGCAATTTCTTCAATTGTATCTGATGTTATCGGTATAATTTCTATATTTTCTTCACCTTGGTTGTTACTTATCATTGCAGGAGATAACAAAAAACTTTGTTGGATTGTGTGTTGATTGTTTATTTGCATTATTAGCTGTCCTTCTTCTTATTGGGACTCACCAAACTAGTATGAATTTATTGTAGCGGCAGGTAATTGTTACAGTGTTCCATATTCTGAATCAGCTGTAATGTTAGAAGGTTGTTGCTCGTTGTCTGCTTCCATTATTGGTTGTTCTACTTCATGTTTATAATCAACAAGTTGTTCTGAATCTATTATATGTGCAAGAGAGTGTTTGAATGTTGCAGATTCTAAAGCAGCTATACTGTCATAAAGTAGTTGTATTTTTTCGACGACAAAATGGCAATTCATGAATGTTGAATCAGTTGTTAGCAAATATATACAAGTTCTGAGTTCTTCATCTGAAGTTACAAGCATCCCTTTTCTTGTATTTAGTTTGATATCAAACCATATTTTTAGTGAATATTTGGTTGAATCAAAATCTGTGACTTCACTAATTTTTTCCAGGAAAGTATTGAATGATACTTGTTTATTAACGAGAACAAGTTTTGTATCATGATCCAAGTAGTTGTAATCAAAAGTCCACCTCTCATTGAATGTAATAACAAGGCAAATCGAACTCATCCGGCAGAATGAAAACTTCAACATGTTTAGTGTGAAGTGTTAGAAAAATGAACAAAAATATTTAGCATGTATAAGTATGAAGTTTAGAAAACATTTATTAGAAAATTACATACTGCAGGACAAAAACTTAATCATGTTTAGTTTCAAGTTTTAGAAAATGAACTAAAAAACTTCAGCTTGTTTAGACTGAAGTTCCGGGTAAAACACATGACAAAACTGTAGACTGCGTTACAAAACTTCAGCATGTTTTGGTATGAAGTTTTAGCAAATTAACTAAATAACTTGAGCATGCATTAGCAAAAATTCATTAGAAAATTACATACTGCAGGACAAAAATTTAAGCATGTTTATCCTGAAGTTTTAGCAAATGAACTAAAAAACTTCAGCTTGTTTAGACTAAAGTTTCGGATAAAACTCATGACAAATCTGTAGACTGCAGGACAAAATTTCAGCATATTTTGGTATGAAATTTTAGCATGTATTAGCAATTTTTTTTAAAAAATTACATACTGCAGGACAAAAACTTAAGCATGTTTAGTCTGAAATTTTAGCAAATGAACTAAAAAACTTCAGCATACTGCAGACTGCTTGACAAAACTTTAGCAAGTGTTGGTATGAACTTTTATCAAATGAACTAAATAACTTCAGCATCCATTAGCATGAAGTTTTAGCTTCAATGTGAAACAACTTCATGCTACATTAGCATGAAGTTTTAGCTTGTATTTGATTAAAACTTCAAACTTCAACGTGAAACAACTTTATTCTATATCTTTCAATCATTAGATTTGAAGTTTTGAAAAGTTTTTGAAGATCTATAAGTGAAAACTTCATACTATATCCTTCAAACAACTTCATGCAAGTGTGATTAAATGAGCATAAGTGAAAATATCTATAGGCGTTAATTGAATTTAGATTTTATATTTTAAGTTTAAAACTTGAAAAGCATGACGAATTACGAAAATAATTGCAGAAACATATATCATGAAGATCAATCAGTTTCACAAACTAATTCTAATTCTGAAGATGAATTGCAATACTTACAATATATTTTGTAATTTTGAATTCGGAATATGAATCTGGTTCAAGTTTCTGTTTTTTTTTCATAAAGCTGCTGAAAGGAGAGGAGATCTTCAACCAGGGTTGAAGGAGATCTTTTGAGGAGGGACAGAGTGATGGAGGAGATCTTTTTTCACGAATGAGGTTGCAGATCACGCGATTAATGCGTGATGCAGCTTTTATATTTTTTGTCAGGGGTATAATTGTCATATTATTACGGATTTTTTGTCAGCTGGCTACCAAATCAATAATTTTTAAAATAGGGTACATGTTAAAAGGTAGCATAAATATAGGGTACGACTGCAAATCCCACATT
The DNA here is from genome assembly GCF_000715075.1 of Nicotiana tabacum. Lineage (NCBI taxonomy): Eukaryota > Viridiplantae > Streptophyta > Magnoliopsida > Solanales > Solanaceae > Nicotiana > Nicotiana tabacum. The sequence goes on along the minus strand of NC_134081.1, from coordinate 58,126,961 downwards.
TCAGTTGGATTTCAAATTCTGAGAATGACATAAATAAGATCATTAAGTGCCACAATTTAAATTTTAATCCCGGTAAGAAAAGTATTAAAAAATATTTTTCAAATAGAATTTTGAAGCACGCATGTTGAAAGTCCTATGCAAATCTTATGGTGATTCGTTAGAAATCTTGCAGTTGTCATAATGTTGCAATTTATAACAATCATCACAAAATTTTGACGGTTGCCATAGTTTTGTGCAATTAGCCACAAAATTCTAACTGATGACCAGAATTTCGACGGTTGCCATATTTTTGTAAGTAATGATGATCGTCCCAAAATTTCGATGATTGTCAAATTTTTTATGTAATTGGCCACAAAATTCTAAGCTATCGCATGAATTTTTCTATTTTGGCTGAAATTCCGATGATCATTAGGATTCTTGGTGTTTTAAAATTCTGATCTACTTTAGTTTTGAAGCAAGGTTATTTTCTCAAATTTTTCTTAACAGGATCTAAATATGAACAGTAGTTTTAAAATGATCCAGCCAACGTCATTTCTAGTTTCAAGTGGGCCAGGATCGGGATGTTTTGGGCCTGTATCTCAGCTGGATTCGGCCCATTTAAATTAGGCACGATACTTAGGTGCATCTGTTGGCAATGGATCTTATTTTTTTTCCGTTTCAAGCTGGAATGTGTTTATATATGGTCTCAAAAGGATTAGTGGGTTTAGAATTGTAGATTCACCTTTAATACCAGTAATAGTTTTTATCTTTATACTGTCTCATAAGAAAAAAGCCTTCTGTCAACGGAAGGTTCCAGAGAGCGCAATATACGTGTCAAAATCATATGATAGGATAAAATAAAATGTTACTCTCATCGTCCAATTTATCTGATAATTCAAGAAAGAAAGGAAGAGTTTTAAATTTTTTGATCTAGAATAAAGTATAGATATTTTTATAGCTATAAATCATCTTAGTAAGGATAATATAAGCATTTTAAAGTTAAATAGTTACTAAGTAAAAAAATGTATGATTCATTTTAGAACTGACTAAAAGAAAGAATATCAATTGGGACGAATTAAGTATTATAAGAAGCAGTACTTCCACTTTTCAGTATACCAAACCGAATAAGAACATAATTTTGGGTTAAAGGTAAGTTAACGAGTTGGTGAAATGTCAATCCAAGCACTTGCCGCTCAGTACATTACAAGAACTGTTGGTTAGTCCAGTCCAGTCCACATGCATTCGGTTCTTGCTCTTTCTCGACATACTACCCCATATAATCACATGCACATAAATTGATGATAATTTCTGCAATAAAGCAATCTTAGGAGCTGGTTGGTTTTTAAGTTTTACTCAATTCCTTTCATGTCATGTGACACTGTTTGATTGAATACGAAACTAGCTTAAGAAAGTAATGTGCTCTTAAATATGCTATCACACTTCTATGGTTATAAAATATGTTATCAAGAGTGCCATATAAAACAAAACTGGGAGTATAAATTTCCAATGCCCTGATCATCCGATATCCTTTTCTTTCTTGGTGAGGGTTAAGGAGTATGTTCAAATTTTTAGTTTACCTATTTTCTTGGCTTTTAAACACTCTAAATCAGATTTGTTAATGAAATTGAACTAATTATTAAAAAACAATATAAACAACGAAAGATGAATGATCAATCAAACAAAAAAAAAAGAGAAAATGAAAGAAAGCGAGGAAGCAAATAAATGAAAATCCAACAAACCGTTTGACCAGGGTCCCATTATCACCATACCTTAAGAAACAATAGGACTTGGAATCTTTTGATCAAAAGAATAAGTAGGAAAACAAAAATCCAAAAAATTGTGCCTACTCAACATGTCTATTTCCTTCCCTCAAATATTCAAAATTTCAAAATTTCCCCTAATTAAATGGGTTTTACGATTTTTCGTTATAGAAAGTAAATGAATTTATACGAACTTAAAAGGCTTTTCCATCTTATTGGGTGTTGTTTTCTACTTTGTCTAATCCTTTTGGATTTTCTGCTCTTAAAAGATTAATATCTATAAAAGACTCATTATGCATTATATATATATATATATATATATATATATATATATATATATATATATATATATATATATATATATATATATAGAGAAGCAAGGTCAAAGACATGGTTTGTAGAAAAGGAAATGAGGAAGCTTTGGCTCTACTTCAACTTCAACAGCTCTTTTCTGCTTCTTACTAAGAGCTTCAACTTCAAGAACTCATTTCTATTTCCAACTAAGTGCAGATTTCTTACTGTTAGAAACAAAGGTAAGACACACTTGCTGAAAATCTTGAAACAATTTTTTTTTGTCCCATCTTAAAGCCTAAGTTGATGATTTGTAATGACAGGAAATAGAAGTGGATTAGTGAATCTTTACAAGGATATGGAGGCTTGTGCAGGATACAATGATATACAAGTTATGTGGGAGATGATTCACTCCAATGTCAATGAAACCAAATGCAAGAAAAGGCCTTTTTGCTGGAGATTTCATAACAAGATTTATAGTCCAAGCATCTCCTCTTACCTTTAAATTTAGAGTTTCAAACATATAGAATGTGCTTGTTTCTTTCTAGCAGGATATGAGACCACAATAAGTATAAGTTCAGCATAAGATATACGCTTTTGTTTAGACATCATCGAATTGCTTTGACTTCCTGTATCCATATCTTCGCTCTATGAAAGAATATGTTATACTGCTGAAACACAGAATAATAAAAATCTTAGATCTTGAATTATGTCCTTTGTTCCACCACTGTGCATTGATGAGTGGTGAGGCGCCATGTCGACGGTTATGAGGTCTTTTCTCATAATTGGTGCAGTCATAAGCTTTTTACTGACAGAATAATTATGCTTCTCACTCCAATTAATTTGCAATAATTTTCTTATCGACTACCGGAAATCTATTTTCACATAGTTTGGCAAGGAAATTTTGAATCGTGTATACAGGAACCTTTACATATAAGACCTATTGTTCGTACAATTTGGGATCCTCATTTTGGTCAATCGGCTTCTTCTTACGTTGTTCTTTTCTACGAGATGTAACATGATCACATTTGATATTCAATGGTAATGGATCATTGAACTTGCAAACATAGCAAGATGAGAACTCTGCTTAACTCTGCTTAATTCCTCATCAAACTATTATTATTTCTTGAAAAATAAGCTGATATTATTAATCTTCTAGGATCAAGCCTGATCATGACTTGAATTTAAAGTAACATAAATTTATATTACATTCAACCACAGAAGATATTTAATGTGAAAACTGCATAATAGATCATATAAGACAAAGGAGACTGAACTGTGAGACCTTCAAGTTGCACCATAAGCCTCATGTTCATGTAGGAGCATCTGATCGAAGTGCCACACTCCTACAAGTAAAGAAAATTTTAGTTTTTAGTATTACGTGGGATTAGGTGGGTTATCTCGGTATAATTTTTGGGATTAAATGTATTCTGTGTTTGATTGGAGGTATTAATTAAAATAGGTATTGTTTTTATATCAAAATCTTGGTATAACTTATCCGATATAAAAGGTGGGATAAGTTATCCAGATTATAATTCCAGGATTATAATCCTGGAATATCCTAGTTTTGAACCAAACGACCCCTTAGTAGCTATGTCTAATTCAGTGTAAAATGTAGTTACTAGTAAGTTGACAGGATAAAGCTTACCATGTCCTTTTCCAACCATCCTTAGCTGAGTAACATATTCTGCAATTTTCTTAATAGCCTCAACCTGGTAAAACAAGTAGCATAATGCAGTCGGTCATTTAAAATGGGCACAACAATCTCCTTTCTTCTTTTGGTCTTTGTTCGAAGATGCTTAGTGCACTTAAACCTCCTGAAATTTGATTTTTGTTGTGTAACGGTCCGGCCGGTCGTTTTGAATATTTTTACCCTAATCCCCTATTTATTGCCTCCTCTATATTGTATTGTGGCTACCTGACTTGCCGGGGGTATTTGGTTTTGGTTTCGGAGTGAAATGGAACATATATTCCTAAGTTGGAGTCTTAAGTTGAAAGAGTTGACCGTAGTTTGACTTTTGTGTAGACGACTTCGGAATTGAGTCTTGACAGTTCCAATAGCTCTATATGGTAATTTTGGACTTAGGAGCGTATCCGGATATTGGTTTGGATGTCCGTAGGTCGTTTCAGTGTGAATTGGCGAAAGTTACAAAATTTAAGGTTTCGAAGGTTGGGATGTTTGACTGGAAGTTGACTTTATTGATATCGGGGTCGGATTTTGATTCCGGTAGTTGGAATAGGCCAGTCATGTTATTTATGACTTGTATGCAAAATTTGAGGTCAATCGGAGTTGTTTTGGTATGAGTCGACATTAGTTTCGAAATTCGAAAGTTCATAGTTCCATAGGCTTGAATCGATACGCGATTCGTGGTTCTAGTATTGTTTGATGTGATTTGATGCTTCGAGCGTGTTCGTATGATATTTTAGGACTTGATAGTATGTTCGGACGAGATCCCGGAGGGCCCAGGTGTGATTCGGATGGAATCCGGATCAGTTTTGGACTTAGTCTCATTGCTGAAGTCCCGGGCCTGCTGGTGTCATCGCACCTGCGGAGGGATTGACCGCAGGTGCAGAACGTGAAGTGTAGAAGTGAAAAGGAGAGCCCAGGGTTGGGCTCGCAAGTACAGACACCTGGGAGCAGGTGCGCCTCCGTAGGCGTGGGCATTTCTTCCGCAGAAGCGGAATTTGGGAAGGGCTTGTGGGCAGGACCGCAGAAGTGGATTCGCAGGTGCGAGCAATTGTCCGCAGAAACGGAACCCCTGGAGTTAAGTGGGAACCGCACCTGCGATGGTTTTTCCGCAGGTGCGGCGTCGCATATGCGACTAAAGGGCCGCAAAAGCGGAATCGCTGGGCAGAAAATATTGGGGTAAGAAATCCTAACTCGATTTTGGTTAAATTACATGAATCTATTGTTGTTTTCATCATTTAATTATTGTTTTGAAGTTGAAAATTTAGGAAACATTTGTGAAACTTCTTAGGCTAAAATTTGGGGATTTGAAAAGAAATTTGAGGTCGGATTTGAGTAATTCTTAGATGGTTGAACTCATTATCGAATGGGTGTTCGGATTTTATAATTTTGGCCGGGTTCCGAGAAGTGGGCCCGGTTTGACTTTTTGAGTTAACTTTTTATTTCTTTGCAAAGATCGTAATTTATTGTTCGAAATAATTTTCTATAGTTCATATTTATAGTATGAGGTTATTTATGCTAGATTTGAGCCGTTCGGAGTTGGATAATCGAGGGAAAGACCTACTAGTGGATTGAGTTAGCGTGATTTGAGGTAAGTATCTTGCCTAACTTTAAAATCTCCTTACGTCATTCCTAAACAAAAGGCAAGGGGGCAAGATTGGAAAGCAGGAATGATTACACGAAGGTGTCCCTTCCATTATGTCAATCAAGTCAGCGAATTGATGCAGAGATTTACAGACTGGTTGAAGACGGATGCCGGGGAATATGATTCCAAGCCATTCAGATTAGTTGGAATCGATATTCCAAAGTCGTTCTTTACCGAGCTTATGGACCCTACCTCTGAACTTGCGGATGAAGTAAGTTATTAAGTTTATTTTTTGAATTGGTTTTGAACTGTATTTCCTAAAACTTCAGCCTTATATTTGTTTTAAAGTTTCTGTACTATAATTTGGTAAACTTCAGACTTATGCATGCTTAAGTTTTTTAGTTCATTTTGCTAAAATTTCATACTAAAAGATGCTGAAGTTTTGTCCTGTAGTCTGTACTTTAGCAATAAGTTTTTCCCTAAAAACTTCAGACTATAAATGCTGAAGTTCTTTAGTTCATTTGCTAAAATTCAGACTAAACATGCTGAAGTTTTTGTCCTGCAGTCTCTAGATTTGTAATGAGTTTTTTTCTAAACTTTAAATTAAACATGCTGAAGTTTTTTAGTTTATTTCCTAATACTTCATACTGAACATTCTTAAGTTTTTGTCATGCAGTTTTGTATTTTTATAACGAGTTTTTTCTAAACTTCATACTTATGCATGCTGAAGTTTTTTAGTTCATATTTTCTTTTGTTGTTGTTCATTTGTAGCATATTGAAGTGGGCGTATATTTCTTGCGCAAAAAATATTGCTATCATCTTCCAAGTTATCTAAAATCAAAATGTGCAATAATAAATTTACTTCTTGATCATTATATGACTAAGTTGGCTACTGTTCATCCTTCAGCACGCATTAGCATACGCATTCAGTGCGCACTCATTAGAAAATTACATACCGCAGGACAAAAATTTAAGCATGTTTAGTGTGAAGTTTTAGCAAATGAGGTAAAAAAAACTTCTGCATGTTTAGACTGATGTTTCGAATAAAACTCATGAAAAACTGTTGACTATAGGACAAAACTTCAGCATGTTTTGGTATGAAATTTTAGCAAATGAACTAAATAACTTCAGCATCCATTATCATAAAATTTTAGCTTCAGTGTGAAACAACTTCATGCTACATTAGCATGAAGATTTAGCTTCAGCATGTTTAGTGAGAAGTGTTAGGAAATGAACAAAAAAACTTTAGCATGGATAAGTTTGAAGTTAAGCAAAAACTCAATAGAAAATTACGTACTGTAGGAGAAAACTTCATCATGTTCAGTCTGAAGTGTTAGCAACTGAACTAAACAACTTCAGCATGTTTAGTCTGAAGTTTTTAGGGAGAAACTCATTGCTAAACTGCAGGACAAAACTTCAACATGTTTTGGTATTTTTTAACTTGAAACTTATCTTTTTTGTATTTACCAGCTACTTTTTGTCTTTACCACCTACTTCATCTTACATTTAATTTGTCTGACTATATAATAAATGACCTGAAAAATTACTTTTGCATTTAGAAATAGTAAATGAAATCTTTCAGTTTGATTATGTGAAAACTTTGGCTTTTCAGGCTGAAGTTATGTTTTTTACTATAGAAAAACTGTGGACTTATTAAGACGAAGTTATATTTCTTTTTGTATTTACCACCTACTTGTTGTCATTTACCTCGTACTTATCTTGTTACATTCAATTTCTCTGAACGTAAAACAGTAAATAGACCTGAAAAGTTACCTTTGCATTTATAGATATTGAATTAATTAGGTGCACACTTTGGCTATATTAACAATCTCTTCACTTGAAAATTTCATAGTCATCCATAGACTTCTGTTATATTTCTTTAAATTTATATTCATCCATAGCCTTTTAGGTTTTTTAAAGAAACAATATCTGATGCTAGCGGAAGCAGGAAGCTTACAATGGATGAACTTATGCAGAAATGAGAGAGTTTAAAGTCTGTTGGAATAGTAACATACCAATGGCTAATACTATGCAGAAGTGGGAGCAAATAAAGGCTGATTGGGAAAGAATCAGACCACAAGTTTTTGCAGATGAATCATTCCATAACAGGCTAAACCTCGAACGCAGTTGTGAAGGTTATTCAACCTCGTTCGATAAGGTTGTCCAGCAGTTTGATTCATTTAAGTTTCCCATCAGGGACGACTATGCCAAGATGGAAAATAACTTGAAGAGTCTTCCTTATCTTATGGACAGAGTAATAATTGAACAAAATCAGTTGCGTGATCAATTCAACAAGTTGAAGTGCGATCTCATGAGACTTTGTGGTATTTTGCCCAAGTATCCTATAATTATCTCTGATTCGAATGATGATGAGATATATCGAGAAATTGAGGAGTACTGTTCTGATGATGGTGGTGATGCTTAGTTTTTTTAATCCCTTTTTAATGCTTTTCTTCTGTATTTTCGTTAATATTTTTTATGGCTTTCTTTTGTTTTGGGTGGTTTTTTATCTTGTAATATGTTATATAAATGAAAAATATGTTTCATTTTTGTGTATAAATTTTTTGAATTTTGAAGGTTGCATTCTCATTTTAATATGGTGTCTTCTTTTGTCTCACTTTTTGAGTCTTTGTTTGGTCCCTCTAATATCTGTCATTTTAATATGGGCATTTCTTCCGCATAAGCGGAATTTGGGAAGGGCCTTTGGGCAGGACCGCAGAAGCGGACTCGCAGGTGCGAGCCATTGTGCGTAAAAATAGAACCCCTGGAGTTAAGTGGGAACCACACCTGTGATGGTTTTTCCGCAGGTGCGGCATCACAAATGCGACTAAAGGGCTACAAAAGCGGAATTGCTGGGCAGAAAATATTGGGGTAAGAAATTCTAACTCGATTTTGGTTAAATTACGCAAATCTATTGTTGTTTTCATCATTTAATTAGTGTTTTGGAGTTGGAAATTTGAGAAACATTTGTGAAACTTCTTAGGCTAAAAGTTGGGCATTTGAACAGCAATTTGAGGTCGGATTTGAGTAATTCTTGGATGGTTGAACTCATTATCAAATGGGTATTCGGATTTTATAATTTTTGCCGGGTTCCGAGACTTAGGCCCGGGTTGACTTTTTATTTCTTTGCAAAGATCGTAATTTATTGTTCGAAATAATTTTATATAGTTTATATTTATAGTATGAAGTTATTTTTGCTAGATTTGAGCCGTTCGGAGTTGGATAATCGAGGGAAAGACGTACAAGTGGATTGAGTTAGCGTGATTTGAGGTAAGTGTCTTGCCTAACTTTGTGTGAGAGAATTACCCCATAGGATTGGTGTTGTTTGTGATAACTATGATGTGTGAAAGCCGTGTACACAAGGTGACGAGTGTGTGTACTGTCTAAATATAGAAATTACAAGTTTTATCTGTGTAGATTCCTTTCATGCCTTAATTGAGTTACCTTAACATGTTATTGTCATCAGTTCTAGTCTATTTTCACATGTTCTACTTGTCTTATATCTAACTTGCTAATTGCTCTACATGTTTAGTTGAAGTTCTTGTTTCCCTTTATTCCGTATTCATTATTTAACCGTTGCACTCTTTACTTGAAGTTGTTATTCTTGGAATATCTTGTTGTTGAAATTGGCATTGAGTTATAAAGGTCGTGATTTGCGTTGAGGCAAAGTGTTAAGATGTTAAATACTATTCTTGTTGAGTTGTTCACTACAGGTTATTATTGATGAGACTCTTGTGTATATTGTAGTTGAGTCATGGGCTCTTTTTTGTGAAAACAATATTATTATTGGTTTTTGTGGCAAGTTGTGATATTGGTCACTTGAGGTGCGATTTGTGATACATTGTGATATTGATACACATGCGGTGGTATAAGGTTTTGGGGTTGAAATGCATACGGTGAGATAAGGTGAGCTTGATACGCGTGGCTAGTAGGGGAACTACTAGAAGCCATGCGGTGTAATAAGGTGGGCTAAAATACGGGATGCTATTTCTGGAAAAATAAGTTTTTAAACTAAATGCAAGGCTCCCGCGATGATATAAGGAAAGATTGTGAATTATTCTTGTGATTTGATACTACGAGGAGGTACCTCGGTAGTGACTCTTGTTGGTATTTCTCTATAGATGCACTTGTCTTTGGTTGTTTTGTTTCCTTGGCATGTCATTTCCTTATTTTTCTCTGTGTTGCATTATTAGCTTTAGTTCCGTGTAGCTATCCTTGATATGTTATTTGCTGTTTCAATTTCATTGCTTTAATTACTACACTGCCCAACACTTGTACAGTTTCTTTTCTTATTTATTCTAGTAGGGCCTTGACCTGACCTCGTCACTACTCTACCGAGGTTAGGCTTGGCACTTACTGGGTACCGTTGTGATGTACTTATGCTATGCTTCTACACATCATAAGTACATTGGGTCAGTTGTACTCATACTATACTTTTTACTTCGTATGCAGATCCAGGTCTTTCTGGGCACGACGGTTGCTAGATTTGGAGCTTCATCTGTTTGGAGACTATTGAGGTAGCTGCCTTGGCATCCACAGACCTTGACTCTCCTTCTTTCCGGTTTATAGCATTGTTCTATCTTTCTAGGCTGTTGTTTTAGCAGTTAGACTATGTTGACATTCTAGTAGCTCATGTACTCGGTGACACCCAGAATTTTAGGAATGTTGTATTTGAGTCGTAATATTTCTTACCGACTATTTATGAGAGTTATTACTGTTAAACCTGTTTGATCTTGTTTTAAATTTAGAAATGCGTAGTTATTTGTGGATGTCGGCTTGCTTAGCACTGTGATAGGCTCCATCATGACATGTTGAGTTTTGGGTCGTGAAACCCACGTGCCTGGATTCCGAAAATTTTTGTAAATAAATATTACCCATAACCCCCCGAACACAAATATATAATTTCTACTCAATTCCATAATCATTTTCGTTGTCTAATCCCATTTTTATCAAAATCTAGGGTTTTCAACAAAATAAAATTTTTTGCATAATTTTCATGTTAAAATCTACCCATAATCTATGTATTAAACTCACATTGTGTAGAATACACTTATCTCAAGATGCTAGGTGAAGATATTCTCTCTAAAAAGTTTCAAAATCGGCCAAGAGATGTGTGGAAATAAAAGAAATGGCCTAAGTCCCGTTTTAAATTAAAACACTGCCAATGACTGCCTTCTTAGCGATCGCTCTCGCGAACAAGCTCTCGCGAAGGCAATACTGCCCAAGTCACTGAAAACCTCTTACGCGATCGCGAGAAAGCCTTCGCGAATGCGAAGCATGGGCCCTACCAACCTTCGCGAATGCGACCACCTTGGGCTGAAAGCAGTGACGAGCTCAGATAGGTACAGTCAAAATCTAGATTACAACAGTACGAATATGACGAAAAATGACAATAATATCTCAGAGAAACTCATAATAAGTTTGTACACAATACAGAAATGCAAACATGCTTTCAAGTTTAACAGTTTAAGCTCAACACAAATAAAATATGCCAAGTATGACTGATGTGAGGAATGTTACATCTCTATATCTACATGTCAAATGTGCATACCACATGTAATGCATCACAATGATAACTTCACGTACTCACACTCTTAGAGTACTCAATCTGATTGTCTCAACTCTCACTCATCGCACTCAGTTACTCAGCACTGTACGGTACCTGCGCTCACTACTGGTATGTTAGACTCCAGAGGGGCGGAATGTGCCCAAGCGCTAAATAAAAACTGTTGCGGCACGCAGCCCAATCCCATCATGAATCAATAATACCTGCTATGGCGTGCAGCCCGATCCCATCATGAATCAATAAACTTGCGGTCGGGTGCAGCCCGATCCCATCAATATCACTCACAATCAGGCCCTCGGCGTTACTTAGTCATCAATCTCTCCAGTCTATCGGGCTCACAACACTCATGTCAATCATCCCAAAACAATGATACATGATGTAACAATAAATGGTAAGAGAGAGTGAGATATGACATACAAATGATGAATGCGAATGAGTACATAACTGCAATTTAAGCAAATAACTCAACAACAAAGAACGACCTCTGTAGGTCCCAGCAGTACCAGCATATAGCCTAAACATTATTTGTAACATAAATAATATCTCAAATTCTCTAACACATGGAGAACACATGAATAATATCAAGGTTAGATAACTACACAGTTCCACGGAATCAACAGAGTCACAATTACTACGGTGCACGCCCACACGCCCGTCACCTAGCATGTGCGTTACCTCAACACCAACCACATAACACGTAGTTCGGGGATTTATACCCTCAGAATTAAGTTTATAAGTGTTACTTACCTCAAACCGCATAAATCCCTACTCCAGCAAGCCCTTGCCTCGCGAATCGGCCTCTGAACGACTCGAATATAGCCACAAACAACTTAGTACAATCAACACAAGCTATAGGAATCAATTCCATATGATAAAGCTAGGTTCTTTAACAAAAGTCAAAAAGTCAACCCGGGCCCATGTCCCAAAATTCAACATAATTAACAAAATCCGAACACCCATTCAACAACGAGTCCACCCATACCAAAATTACTCAATTCCGATCTCAACTCGACCTCCAAATCCTCAAATTAAAGTCTATGAAGTTTCTAAACATTCCCCTATATTTCAAATCCAAAACACTAATTAAATGCTAAAAATAATGATAGATTCATGTTTATTAACCAAATATGAGTTAGAATCCCTTACCCCAATCTATTCCTTGAAAATCCCTCCATGAATCACCTCAATCCGAGCTCCCCAAATGTAAAATAATGTTCTAACCCTAGTTTTTGAAATTTTATAATCTGCCCAGATGCTCCTCTTCACGATCACGAAGAAAAACATATATGCTGCGCTTAAAGCACTCTTTGCGAAGGCGAACGCGATGCACAAATTCATCAACCTCCGATATCGCAGACTCCTTCACGGGATCGCGAAGAACAATCGCGTGGACTCTCAGGCCTCCCTTTTCCTTCTTCGCGGGCACGCCTCAACACCCGCGTTCGCGATGCATAAAGTGCCAAAGCTCCGCGATCACAGGCCATTTCTCGTGATCGCACAGAACAATTTTCACCAGTCGCAAAAACAACTCTACGTGATCGCAGACTTCCACTCGCAATCGCGTATAAGGAAGCTAGAAGCACAAGCATCAACAACTTCAACAAATCTTCTAAGTCCAATTTCAATCCGTTTACTATCTAAAATCCACCCGAGGCCCCCCATGAACTCAACCAAACATACCAATAAGTCCTAAAAGATCATACGAACTCGCTTGAATCCTCAAATAACATCAAACAATACTAAAACTATGAATTGGACATCGATTCAAGCCTAATGAACTTATGAATTTCTAACTTCCAAAACTAATGCTAAAACATACCAAACCAACTCCGATTGACCCCAAATTTTGCACACGAGTCATAAATGACACAACGGACCTATTGCAACTTTCGAAACCAAAATCCAAACCCGATAACCACAAAGTTAACTCTTGATCAAAACTCTCAACTCTCCAAACTTCCATTTTCCAACTATCGCCAATTCAAGGAAAAATCACCTACGGACCTCCAAATCAATATCCGGACCTACTCCTAAGTCCAAAATCGCCATACAAAGCTATCAGAACCATCAAAACTCTATTTTAGAGTCATTTACACATAAGTCAACATCCGGTCAACTCTTTCAACTCAAGCTTCTAACCTTGGGACTAAGTATCACAATTCATTTCGAAACATCTCCGGAACCAAACCAACCACCTCGACAAATTACATAACAACAAACAAACACAAAATACGAAATAAATGGGAGAACGAGGTTATAAGACTCAAAATGACCGGCCGGGTCGTTACATTCTCCCCCTCTTAAACAAACGTTCGTCCTCGAACTGGTCTAGAATCATAATTGGTGTTTCAAATAGGCATGGATATCTGCTCCGCATCTCCCGATCGGTCTCCCAAGTAGCCTCCTCTACTGGCCGGCCTCTCCACTGCACCTTCACTGAAGCTATATTTTTTGACCTCAACTTTCAAACATGTTGATCCAAAATGGCCACCGGCTCCACATCATAAGTCAAATCCACATTTAACTGAACCATGTTGAAGTCCAAAATATGAGACAGATCACCGAAATACTTCCAGAGCATGGAAATATAAAACACTAGATGGTCACTCCAAAGACTAGGTGGCAATACAAGCTTGTAAGCCACCTCCCCAATCCTCTCAAGCACCTCAAAAGGCCCAATATACTGAGGGCTCAACTTGCCCTTCTTCCTGAACCTCATAACACCCTTCATGGGTGAAACTGTGAGCAATACCTTCTCTCCCACCATGTAAGCAACATCACGAACCTTCCGATCGGCGTAGCTCTTCTATCTAGATTGTGCCGTGCGGATCTGATCCTAAATCAACTTAACTTTTTCTTAAGCATCCTGAACCAAGTTAGTACCCAATAGCCTAGCCTCACCCGGCTCAAACCAACTAACCGAAGATTGGAACTGCCTCCCATACAAGGCCTTATACGGAGCCATCTGAATACTTGATTGACAGCTGTTGTTGTAGGCAAACTCTGCAAGCAGCAGGAATTAATCATAAGAACCACCGAAATCCATGAATAAGCACGAAGCATATCCTCTAATATCTGAATGGTGCGCTCGGATTGTCCATCCGTCTGAGGGTGGAATGTTGTACTCAACTCAACCCGTGTGTCTAATTCCCACTGCACTGCTCTCTAAAACTGCAATGTGACTTGTGTGCCCCGATCTGAAGTGATGGACACCGGCACACCGTGAAGGTGAACAATCTCGCGGATATAGATCTCAGCCAACTGCTCCGATGAATAGGTAGTCCCAAGTGGAATGAAATGCGCGAACTTAGTCAACCGATCCACAATCACCAAAATAGCATCAAAATTCTTTAGGGTCCCATTTTCACTCAGGAATCTCAAGCCTCTGAAGCAAACCACCTGGCCTCTGATGCTCGTACTTCATCTGCTGACAATTTAAGCATCGAGCTACAAACCCTACTATATCTTTCTGCATCCTCCTCCACCAATAGTGCTACTTCAAGTCCTGATACATCTTTGTGGCACCCAAATGAATTGAAAACAACGAACTGTGGGCCTTCTCAAAAATCAACTCATGTAACCCATATACATTGGGCACACAAATCCGACCTTTCATCCGCAACACCCCTTTACCCCCAATAGAAATCTCCTTGGCATCACCGTACTGAACCATATCCTTAAGGACAAGCAAATGGGGATTGTCATACTGACGCTCCCTGATGCAATCATATAAGGAAGACCGAGAAACCACACAAGCTAGAACCCGACCAGGCTTCGAAACATCTAACCTCACGAATTGATTGGCCAAGGACTGAATATCTGATGCAAGCGGTCTCTCACTAACAGGAATAAATGCAAGGCTACCCATACTCACCGCCTTCCTACTCAAGGCATCGGCCACCACATTGGCCTTCCCGGGATGATACAAAATGGTAATATCATAGTCCTTTAGCAGCTCCAACCATCTCCGCTGCCTCAAATTTAGATCCTTTTGCTTGAACAAGTGTTAGAGACTCCGAGGATCCGTAAATACCTCACATGACACACCATAGATATAATGCCTCCAAATCTTCAATGCATGAACGGTGGCTTCCAACTCCAAATCATAAACATGGTAGTTCTTCTCATAAGGCTTCAACTAGCGTGAAGCATAAGCAATCACTCTACCTTCTTGCATCAAGACACACCCAATACAATCTGAGAAGTAACACAATACACTGTATAAGAACCCGATACTGTACTCAATAAGTAACAGGACTCAACACAATGCAACTGACCCAATATACTCAATAAGTAACAGGACTCAACACAATGCAACCGACCCAATGTACTCAATTAGTAACAGGACTAACCTTGGGCTGAAAGCACTGACGAGCTCAGATAGGTACAGTCCAAATCCAAATTATAATAGTATATGTATGACAGGAAAATGACAATAATATCTTAGAGAAAACTCATAATCAGTTTGTACAAAATACAAAAATGCAGACATGCTTTCAAGTTTAAGAGTTTAAGCTCAACACGGATAAAATATGCAAAGTATGACTGATATGAGGAATGTTACATCTCTCTACATGTCAAATGTGAATGTCACATGTAATGCATCAAAATGATTGTTGTGCCCCCCTTTTTTCTTGCAAAAGCGGGTTTCGATATTCACGGGGTGTAATGACTCATTTCCTATTAGGAATTGGGTATTTGAAGAGTCACCACCTAACAGATTATGGTGCATTAGGGCACCTAGAGCGATTAACTCTTGGGTTGGTTTGCATTACCAGAGATTAGGGTAAGGGCTCGAAGTAACCTCGAGGGGAAGGTATTAGGCACCCCTCTTGGTCCACAACTGTGGGTCCTGACCGAACTTATATTCACAAATTAGTCCATATAAGCAGTTGAATCAAACAAGTTGCAAGTAAAGCACATTGGATAACTCAAGTAGTAGGATATAGGTTTAAATAAAGTAAGGATTTGGTAAAGAGGAAAGAACGACCTCTGTGGGTCCCAATAGTACCAGCATATAACCTAAACATGATTTCTAACTTAAATTATAGCTCAAATTCTCTAACACATAGAGAACACATGAATAATATCAAGGTTAGATAACTGCACAGTTCCACAAAATCAACCGAGTCACAATTACTACGGTGCACGCCCACATGCCCGTCACCTAGCATGTGCGTCACCTCAATACCAACTAGATAACATGTAGTTCGGGGATTTATACCCTCAATATAAAGTTTAGAAGTGTTACATATCTCAAGCCGCGCAAATCCCTACTCCAACAAGCCCTTGCCTCACGAATCGAACTTTGAACGACTCGAATCTAGCCACAAATAACTTAATACAATCAACACAAGCTATAGGAATTAATTCCATATGATAAAGCTAGGTTATTTAACAAAAGTCAACCTAAAAAGTTAACCCCGGGTCCACGTCTTGGAATCCGACAACATTAACAAAATCCCAATACCCATTCAACAACAAGTCCACCCATACCAAAATTACTCAATTTCGATCTCAATTCGACCTCCAAATCTTCAAATTAAAGTCTATGAAGTTTCTACAATTTTCCCCAATTTTCTAACCCAAAACACTAATTGATTCATGTATATTAACCAAATCCGAGTTAGAATCATACCCCAATCAATTCCTTGAAAATCATTGTTCCCCTAATTAAGACTCCCTGTATGTTCTTTTACTATTTTATGACTTGCAGGGATGCTTAGTTCGGGTTTGGAAGGGTTCGGGTTGAAATTGGAACACTTAGTTCCTTAATATTGTCTTAAAATGGTTAAGTTTGACTTGAGTTAACGTTTTGAGTAAACGAACCCGAAACTGGGATTTGACGGTCTCAATAGGTTAGTATGATAATTTTTAACTTCGGCGTATGTTCGGATGAGGTTTCGGATGACCCGGGAGCGTTTCAGCGCTTAATATTGAAAGTTGGCTCATTGAAGGGTTTTCAAGTTCTTTAAGTTTGGTTTGGAGTAGGTTTTGGTGTTATCGAGGTACGTTTGGGATTCTAAGCCTGGGAATAGTTCCGTATGGTATTTTAAGACTTGCACGCAAAATTTGATGTTATTTCTAGTATTTTAAGTATGATTCGGCCTCTCTCTAGAATTTTGCTCACAAAATTCCTCCGTCACTGTAGCGGTGAATAGTACGCGAACAGCCACCACAGTGCAAAACAGTATGGTGAATAGTGCCAAACAGTGGCACGAACAGTGATTTCGCTACTGTTTCACTGCTACAGTGTAGCGAACAGTAACATCACTTCACTGTTCATCGCGAAAAGCTGTGAGTTTGAGCTTCAATGGCCACGATGGCTGGCGACCAGCCATCTTTTCCGGCTGGTCTGCCCTCCCCCAACATCGCCCAACCACAAACAACACCAACTATCAATCCACAAACTCTAGATTACTCAAAGATTTTGACACCCAATTCATCCAATCCTCCTATGATGACTGCTGCCCAAGCTTCAGTGCAGCCCATCGCCCAATCATTTACGACAACAAACAACAATCCCCAATCCATGGATTACTCAAAACTTTTAAAACCTTCTGCCATTAATGCCCCTATGCAAACCTTCGCTACGCTACCATTGAAACCAGTTGAGTTCCTTCACGGAGAACCAGTTGTGAAGTGGAAGAAACAAGAATTGAAGTAATCTATCGTACAACAAGGACTTTCTACTTGCAGTTCTTGGGAAATATTCGTAGGGGAAGCCTGTTATTAGTGAATTACGTAAAGTGGTTCCAATTCAATATGAAATTAAAGGCCATTGCTCAGTTGGTTTAATTGAAGATAATCATGTGTTGATTAGGCTGTCTTTATTAGAGGACTATGTTCATCTTCTTTCAAAGCCAGCTTTGTATTCAAAAGCTCAGTCAGACATGTGGTAGATGCGTTGTACAAAATGGAATCCATGGTGGACACCTGATGAAGAGACTCCCATTGCCATTGCTTGGATTAGCTTTCCAGAAATGCTTCCTAATTTCTTTAGGAAGGAATGTGTCTTTTCCCTAGCTCGTGCAGTTGGTAATCCATTACATGTAGACCTAGCCACTCAAAATGGGACTAGACCTAGTTGTGCTAAGGTGAAGGTGGAAGTTAACTTGTTAAGTAAGTTCCCTCATCGTATTAAGATTGTAGAAGAAGCTGATGAATCTGGACCAAAAGAGTTCAAGTGGATCAAGATTAAGTATGATTATATGCCAAAATACTGCAAACCTTGCAACAAATAGGGGCATAGTGAGGTAGAATGCTGGGTAATTCATCCTGAATTACACAAAAGATTTGAAAAAGGTGTTGAGGAACAAAGCAAGAAGAAGGCAGTTGTGATGAGTTCTGATGCAATTGGGACTGCTGCAAATTCAACAAAGGTCCTAACTAGTGGAAAGGTGGTTGGTAAGACTACTACTAATCATGCCAAGCAGGAATGGATGCAAGCAAGGAAGAGCAAATACCAACGAGATAATATGGGTCACATTGTTGATAACAAACAAGGAAAGGAAGCTGACAAGGGTAAAGGGAAGGCCAAAGTTGAGGAAGTTGCAACCAAGAACAAGTTTAATGCACTAGAGGTTGAGAAAGTTACTCTACAAATTACTGAAGGCAAAGGTGAGGATCATATCAATGGTAAGAAGAAGGAACATGGGGAAAAACAAGCTTAGAAGGGCCAGGAGAAGGAAAAGAAAGTCAATACTCAAGAGGAACATAAGCGTGTGAAGAAGGAAGCAGTCGAGAAGGTGGTGTAAAATGAGCATAATGGTAACCCTATTCCATCTGGGATTCAATCTTCAGCTCCTGAAGATGATCAAGAATTAGCTAAGGCTAATTCTAGTATTCCTAGTGCTCAACATACTGATGAAAGGGATAATAAGGAACCCACAATTGATTGGGTTCATAGAAGGTTTGGTACTAGCAATGAGGAGCTAAAACAACTCAATGTGACCACAAACCAATCTTGTCATGAGATTCTATCTCAAACACTTAAAGATTCTGGGCAGATTGAGGATCTTGATGAGGTAAACTCTACAATGGTCTTATGGAGTGATGCAGTTGAGGTTAAGGATGATCAGCTGGGCACAATAAAGACAACAGAAGTCAAGGTGAAGAAGGACAACAAGCCAAGCTTACCTGGCGATAGGTTGGCGATGCCAGGCCTAAAGCCAGGCTCACCGGGCGTTAGGCTGGCGACGCCAGGCCTAAAGCCAGGCTCACCGGGCGTCAGGCTGGCGATGCTAGGACTAAAGCTAGGCTCACCAAGCATTAGGCTAGCGATGCCAGGCCTAAAGCCAGGTTCACCTGATGAGGCAGCTATAGTAAACCCCAACCTTAGTGCAACTGGAGAGATATTGGCCTATGTAGATGGTGTTCCGGTGTATGCATTGGAGAACAAACTTGATGGATATGTTAATGTGAATATTAGGGATGATATAGTGGGTTCAGACCAAATTTTAGGCAATGGTAATGGTGGTGATCTCACTAGAACAGTACATTTAGAGCAGACTGCCACAGTAACTCCTGGGCTAGGCAGTGTCTATGATCTACAATTCAAGGAGTATGAACGGGCTGATGAGCGGGCAATTGTTCCTAGAGCATCAGGGGAAATAAAGGAAGTGCCTATGGAATCTGGCACTGATCAAATTATGCAACTACATCTTAATGTTCCACTTTAGACTCCTCTACAACATTTACATGATTTAGTTACACACAATGTGACACCAATTGATGAAGACTTATTGAGACAAAATCCAATGGAGGATGAAGGAGATGATGAATCAACTACAAAAAACATCAAACAAGTGGCTAGGGAAGGGGATTTATCACCCACAACTAGTGCTAAAGGAGGTAAAAAAACTAAGAAGAATCAGAGTAAAGATCCACCACAACCTTCAAGAATAATGCCCATGAGGGCAGCTTCTCTATCAAAATGATAATGATCAAAACATTAATATGGAACATAAGGTTTGTGAACACACAACAGGCCTTTCCTAGGGTGATCAACATGAATAGGGAGCATAATTTTTGTGTAGTTGCATTGATGAAGCCTTTTCAAAAGAAGGGACTCATTGATAGATATAAAAGGAGGTTGAATATGGAGACTGCTTATGCAAATATTAATGGGCAAATATGGTTGTTATTCGATGCAGTGGTGGAATGGGAATTAGTGGAGGATACTGAGCAACAGGTGACTGTGAGAGTGTTTCACCATGACCTGGGGCAGCACATGATGATGACATTTGTTTATGCAAAATGTTCAGCAATGGAGAGGTTGGATTTGTGGGATCACTTGTATTGCTTAGCAAGTGATATGGAATTACCATGGTTGGTAGGAGGGGATTTCAATGTAATATTGCATTAAGATGAGAAAATAGGGGGACTTCCAGTACACCCTCCTGAATATGAGGATTTTACATTTTGTGTAAACTCTTGTGGTTTATTTGAGCAAGGGTAAAAAGGAAGTCCATTCACATGGTGGAATGGGAGATCCAATGCTAAGTGTATATTCAAGAGATTGGATAGGATTTTTGTGAATTTGCCATTTCAGAACATATTGCCAACTATTGAAGTTGAGCATCTAATCAGAACTGGATCAGATCATGCACCATTGCTAATGACATGTGGGGTGCAGACAACCAATTTTGTCAAGACTTTCAGATTCTTGAACTTTTGGACAAAGCATGCTACATTTATGGATTTGGTGAGGCAGAATTGGGAAGCTGATTTCATAGGGGATCCATTTTTTATGTTCAAGAAGAATATCAAGAGGGTGAAGGCAGCACTCTCAAAATAGAGTAGGGAAACATTTGGTGATATCTTCAAGTAATTGGCTATTTTGGAGGACATTGTTAGGGTGAAGGAGATGTTGTTTGAAGAAGAGCCTACAACTGAGAATAGGATTGTGCTTCAACAGGCTCAATCTGAATTGAAGAAATACTTGAGTATTGAGGAGCAGTATTGGAAGCAAAAAGCTGGGATGACTTGGTTTGCTGAAGGAGGTAGGAATACAAGTTTCTTTCATAATCATGTCAATGGCAAAAGAAAGAAATTGTAACTGAAGAGGATCAAAAATGGCAGTGGGGTATGGATTGAAGACTAGGAGCAATTGGCTACAGCTGTAGTGGACTTCTATCAAAAACAGTTCACAAATGAAGGTGATGCTTCTGAATTTTCCTTGCTCAATAATGTACCTTCAATGGTCACTATGGATCAGAATTTGGAACTTAGAAGATTGCCAACAATTGAAGAAGTAAGGGCAGCAATTTTTTAGCTTTGTGGGGAGAGTGCTAGTGGTCCTGATGGATTCACTAGCTTGCTTTATCAAACATGCTGGGATGTTATTGGTGCTGATATACACAACATGGTGCTACACTTCTATGGAGGAGCTGCATTGCCTAAATCCATCACTCACATTAATCTAGTGTTGCTGCCCAAGAAACCTAGAGTTGAGACCTTCTCTGACTTAAGACCTATTAGTTTGAGCAACTTTATTAATAAGGTCTTGTCTAGGGTGTTACATGACAGATTGGAGAGTTATTTGCCATATCTATTAGCTCCTAATCAATCAGGATTTGTAAAGGGTAGGAGTATATTTGATAACATCTTATTGACTCAAGAAATTGTCACTGACATAAGGTTAAGGGGAAAGCCAGCTAATGTGGTGATCAAGCTTGATATGGCTAAGGCCTATGATAGGGTTTCATGGAAGTACTTATTGCATGTGCTAATGAAGATAGGATTTTCTGAACACTTCATTAACATGGTGTGGAACTTGATGTCAAATAACTGGTATTCAATATTGGTGAATGGGCAGTCCTCGGGGTTCTTTAAGTCGACAAGAGGTGTGAAACAAGGGGATCCCCTATCTCCAGCATTGTTGATTCTGTCAGCTGAGGTACTTTCCAGGTCTTTGAATAAGCTCTTTGAAGACAAGTCATTTTTGGGATTTGGAATGCTTAAGTGGTCTGATCCTTTAAACCACTTGGCATATGCTGATGATACGATAATATTTGCATCTGCACATCCTCCCTCTTTGAGTAAGATTATGGCAGTGTTGGGGAACTATGAGAAGATATCAGGTCAGATGATCAACAAAGATAAGAGTTCATACTACATGCATTCAAAGGTTGCTAATGGATTGTTTTAGGTAGTTGGAGCTATTACAAGATTTGCAAGAGGTAAATTCCCCTTCAAATATCTAGGGTGTCCTATTTTTTACACTAGAAGAAGGAAGGACTATTATGAGGATCTTATCAAGAAGGTGAAGGCTAAATTGCATTCATGGAAAGTAAAGCTGCTGTCATTTGGAGGAAAGACAACGCTCATCTCTAGTGTGTTGTAAAGTATGCCAGTTCACATGTTATCAGTCCTTGATCCACCAAACAGCATCCTGGGCATCTACATAAGACTTTTGCTAGGTTCTTTTGGAGCACAAAAGAAGAAGGGAGAAGCAGACACTGGGCTTCATGGCAAAATCTTTGCCTTCCTAAAGAGGAAGGGGGGCTAGGTTTTAGGTCCTTAAATGATGTCTCAAGGGCACTGTTTGCTAAACTATGGTGGAGGTTTAGGACCACAAAATCTTTGTGGTCTAATTTCATCTGGAATAAGTATTGCAAGAAGGAGCTACCAATAATGGTGTATTTTAGGGGAGGGTCTCATGTTTGGAGACAAATGCTGAATGATAGGGAAGAAGTAGAACATGAGATCGTATGGGAATTGAAGAGTGAAACAACTAATAATTGGTATGAAAATTGGACTGGATTGGGTGCACTTTATCACGTATTACCTGAAGACTTTCCAATCAATGAAGGTCTTCAGGAGGTGGCAGAACTACGGTAAGGGGAAGCATGGGATGATCAGCTGCTAGATCAAACTTTCAATAAGGAAATTGCAGAACATATAAGGCTAAATGTGCATTATGAAGGCAGTGAGGGATATTGGGATATGCCATACTGGATGCCAACCCCTTCAGGCAAGTTCAGTGTTTGCAGTGCTTGGCAAATATTAAGGCATAGGGCTGATCCTAATCAGGAATTCAAGTTAATGTGGATTAAAGGTTTTCCATTCAAGATATCCTTCTTCTTGTGGAGATTGTGGAGGCAGAAAATAGCCACCGATGACATGTGGAGGAGGCAAGGGCAAATGGTGATGTCTAGGTGTTTGTGTTGTCAGCAGCCCCAAGAGGAATCCATTGAGCATATATTTGTCACAAGTCCTACTGCCTCTAAGGTATGGAACTTGTTCATGGGGGCTGCTGGAATTTCTGTGCAATTGATTCAATTGAAGCAGATTATAAGGCATTGGTGGTATGCTCAGTGTTGTCCAAAATTAAAGCCACTATTTCAAGCAGTACGAGCTATCATCACTTGGGAGCTTTGGAAGAGATGAAATGTAGGTAAACATGGTGGTTCAATGTCCATAAATAGGGTGATTCATGAGATAAATAGGACATTGCATCAACTGGAAAGGGTGAGGTATGCTTGGATCCCTAATATTCCATTGTTGTGGCTAGACATGATTCAATGCTTTGAAGGATATAAACCTATATTTATCACTATAAGAGTAACATGGCAGCTTTCTTTTCATGGTTTGTACAAATGTAATACTGATGGAGCTTTAAAGGGAAATCCTGGACCTAGCTCCCTAGGCTTTTGTTTGAGGGATGATGAAGGTGATGTGGTGTATGCTAGGGTAGTAGACCTGGGAGTGACAACTAATGTGGTGGCTGAAGCTAAGGCTATTCTTCAAGGGTTGGAATATTGTGTGGAGCATGATCTTCACCCTCTCATACTGGAGACTGATTCATTGGTGATGAAGAAGGTGATAGAAGGGGAATGGGATCCTACTTGGGTAATTGCACAGGATGTGAAGAAAATTATAGAGATGAAGGATAACTTCAATGTGACCTTTCAACATGTGTTCAGAGAAGGCAACTCAGTGGCGGATTTTATAGCTAACATAGTGTTCTCTTTTGCAGGTACATCTGTGTTTCATTCATTCTCTGAAATGCCTAGTGCAGGGAGGAGGTTGATCAATATAGACAAATCTCAATCACCTAACCTTAGGGTTAGGATAGCAAAGAGAAGAACCCCAGACTCATGGCTTCATAGGATTGGACTCTGCACAAACTAATATGTCCAAATGCTAAGGAAAATGCTAAACCCATCATATGGTATTTTTGGAGATTTTTGAATCATTTATCAGTGGTATTAGCATGCTTTCATTCTCAATCTGAGGATGGTTTAGCAATGTTTAGAATTGTGTCTACATTAAAGGTTCTAGTAGGGAAGGATCTGAGCTTACAAGATCACAAAAAGGCACAATTTCAAATCCTGGCCTTTGCCTTGCAAAGCCTACTTAAAGTTAGCTCATTCCTGGCTTTTGCCTTGCAAAGCCAGCCTAAAGCCAGCTCATGCCTGGCCTTTTCCTTGTAAAGCCTAGCTAAAGCCAGCTCATGCCTGGCTTTTGCCTTGTAAAGCCTGCCTAAAGCCAGCTCAAGCCTGGCTTTTGCCCTGCAAGCTTTTGCCTTGCAAAGCATGCCTAAAGCAAGCTCAAGCCTTGCTTTTGCCTTGCAAAGCCTGCCTAAAGCCAGGCTCCTCTTCTACACATTAATTTTGATGAGTGAGCAAATGATTAGTACTTGAACAAAATCAGTCCACTCCATATGGAGATCATATAGTAGCTATACTTGGAAGACTATGTTGGCTTCAACTCTGTGGTGGAGATGTTTGGAATACATTTTAGCCTATGGACAATATTACCCTGGCGCCTGGTGAGAGCTTGATAGGTGCTGCTTGGTATTTGCCAATGACAATTGTATTCACATACACTAATAGGAGAAGGAAGCATTCAACTTATCATGTTGTAATAGCTAGTTCATTAGATTTTAGCTTTTCTATCTTTTTAATAGCTTGTAGCTTCATGCAACTTCTATTTTGGTTTGGACATCTTGTAAGATTTGGACCCATTTTGGGATTTTATTTATATATTGGCCACTAGGCAAGTGCTGCCGAGTGGTATAGTTGTTTAAAAAAAAAATGATTCGGCGCATTCAGAGTAAGTTGGAAGAACTTGAAGTTCATAAGTAGATTTGATTTGGTTTGGGGTGCTATTCTTAGTTTTGATGTTGTTTTACGTGTTCCTAGAGGTCGAGCGAGTCCGTCTTATGATTACAAACTTGTTAGTATATTTGAGCGAGGCCCCCGGGGCCTCGAGTTTTATTCGGACAACGTGCAGAACATGGTGAAACTTGGAAGGAGGGCCGAAGCAGTAGGGGTTCTGGTGAAATCGCACATGCGAAGGACAAGTGTAAACTAATATAAGAACAAGTGTGGTAAAACAAATACTCAAAAGCCATCAAATGTCTAGTAGCGTAATCCCAAGACCTGGTGTCACAGGCGTATGAGCTTCAGTAGAATATACAAAATACTAAACTACTATCTGAAATAGAGTAGACAGAAAGTAATGCAAAAGAGAGACTCCGGGTGCTGTAGAACAGATTCGGAAAGTTGCTCGCCGCTAAGCCTCGGGGTATAGTGTGCGCGCGCCGGTATGACTGCTAGATGTACCTGCCTCAGATCCTGCACGATTAGTGCAGAAGTGTAGTGTGAGTGCATAGACAACATGTACCCAGTAAGTATCCAGTCTAACCTTGAAGAAGTAGTGACGAGGGGTCGACGTCGACACTTACTATGTGGTGACAATAAAATACAGAAAGGCTAAACATGCATAGAGTATCTGAGTAATAATATTAACACAATGGCAGCAGTGATTATATGATTCTTTAACTAACAGTAAATTCCAAATGTTTTTCACTAACATTGTACTAATTCCAAATAAATTCCGACTAAATAAATAAATTATAACCTCTCAATTTATCAAATAATGTCATGTGTATTCGGGCTTCAAGCTTTAACACACATGATTTATGTTGAGGTCGTACGTCCCGATCCAGAATAATATGTACACTGCCGAGGGTCAAGTGGCATGAACCATAGATGCATCTATTATACTGCCGAGGCATACGGCCTGCTCAACAAGAAGAGAGATTACTTCATGAACATCTGATTTAAAAGCTATTATAAGGCTAATACACAAAGAAGCACAATTATTACTAACGGTCAAGTGACCCGCCAAAATTCAAGCAAGTGAAATTCGATCTTTACAAATCCTTTAACAAGTTTCAATACAATTTAAGCACTTTAATTAACAAATATGGTGCAAACATCACAAGTATCTCATGATTTGGGTCCTAAACTACCCGGACTTAAGCATAATTAGTAGCTATGCATGGACTCTCATCACCTTCTGCGTACGTATCCCCCACACTTAAAATCAAATAGCAATTTAAATAACTTATGGGGTAAATTTTCTCTTACAAGGTTAGGCAAGAGACTTACCTCGCCTCAAAGCTCACTTTCCGACCACAAATTCACTCTAAGGACCTAACTTGGTGCCGAACAATCTGAAGCTAACCAAATGTTATGTAAACTAATCAATACACACTCAAAAGATAATAATTTAGCTATTAGAGTAATTACCCAACCCAAATTGGAAGAGTCCTAAAATTCACCCCCGAGCCTACATGCCCGGATTTCGGAAATTGTCGAAGATAATTGTTACCCATAACCTCACGAACTCAAATATATAATTTTCATCCAATTCCATAACTATTTTCATAGTTAAATCCCATTTTTATCAAAACCTAGATTTTTTAACTAAACCCACAATTTCTACACTTTCTATGCTAAGAATCTACCCAAAAATACATGTATTAAACTCATCTCATATAGAAATTACTTACCTCAAAGTTCCAGGTGAAAACCCCTCTTCAAAGAGCCCCAAAATCGCCTAAGGGATGAAAGAAATGAGCTAAAATTTCCTAAGTCCTGACATAAAAAGACCTCACTGCCTCCAGCGATTCCGCTTATGCGGACCTTAGGTAGCACCTGCGACACCTCTTCTGTGGACAAAGCTCCGCTTCTGCCGAAGACACTCAGTCTAGCTTTGGGCGCACCTCTGGAAAGGGCACTGCACTTGCGAGCCCGCTTCTTCGGCTCGCCCTTCGCACATGTGGCCTTCCCCGCTTCTGCGATCAATTCCTTCGCATCTGTGCATTCACAGGTGCGGCTCCTGTTCTGCTTCTGCGATCACTGGCCAGCCTACGCCTGGCCGCTTATGTGGAAATGAGCTTGCTTCTTCGTGTTCACATATGCGGCAGGTTCTTCGCAGGTGCGATTGCACCAGAACCCTGCTGCTTCAGCCTCTCTTCCAAGTCTGAACGAGTTCCGCGCATTGCCCGAATGGCATCCAAGGCCCCCGAGACCTCGTCCAAACATATCAACAAGTTCAAAATCATAAAACGGACTATCTCAAACCCTCGAAACACGTGAAATAACATCAAAACTAAGGATTGCACTCCAATTTAAATTAAATCAACTTATGAACTTCAAGTTCTTCCAACTCATTCCGAATGTGCCGAATCATACTTAAACTACTCGGAATGACACCAAATTTTGCGTGCAAGTCTTAAATCACCATACGGAGTTATTTCCGGGCTCAAAATCTCAAACGGACCTCGATATAAATAAAATCTACTTCAAACCAAATTGAAAGAACATTAAAATCTTCAATGCGCCGACTTTCAACTTTGTGCGCCGAAACGCTCTTGGGTTATCCAAAACCCCGATCCGAACTTACGCCCAAGTCCAAAATTATCATACGAACCTGTTAGGACCGTCAAATCCTGGTTCCGAGATTGTTTATTATAATTGTTGACTCAAGTCAAATTTAACCCTTTTAAGCCAATATTAAGGAACCAAGTGTTCCGATTTCAACCCGAACCCTTCGAAATCCCGAACTAACCATCCCCGTAAGTTATAAAACAGTAAAAGCATATACGGGGAGTCATATTTAGGGGAACGAGGTTCAATAAAGCAAAACAACCGGTCGGGTCGTTACAGGGAGTTTAATAAATTCATTTTTGGTAGATTCTTAACACATAAATTATAGAATTTGTGGGTTTAGTTGAAAAACTTAGGTTTTGATAAAAATGGAATTTAACCATGAAAATGATTATGGAGTTAGGTAGAAATTATATATTTGAGTTCGTGAGATTTTGGGGAACATCATTTATCTTCGAAAATTTCCGAAATCCGGGCACGTGGGCCTGGGGGTGAATTTTAGGAATATTTCAATTTGGGTTGGGTAATTACTCTAATAGTTAAATTATGAATTGTGAGTGTATATTGATTAATTTATATAATATTTGGCTAGCTTCGGATTGTTTGGCACCAAGTTGATACTTTAGAGTGAATTCGTGGGCTGGAAAATGAGCTTTGAGGCGAGGTAAGTCTCTTGGCCTACCCTTGTATGAGAGAATTTACCCCATAGGTATTTTAAACTATTTGCCCCATAGGTGTTTATTGAAATTATTCTGGTGTACTCCTAGAGTTGGGAGGATCATGAGCAGCACCTGAGGACTGTGCTTCAGACCTTGAGAGAAAAGTTGTATGCAAATTTATTGAAGTGTGAGTTCTGGCTAGAGTCACTACATTTTTGGATCATGTATTATCGAGTGAGAGGATAAAGGTAGATCTAAAGAAGGTTGAAGCAGTGCAAAGTTGGCTTAGACCGTCCTCAACTACGGAGATCCGGAGCTTTCTTGGCTTGGCGGGGTATTACCGTCGATTTGTAGAGGGTTTCTCGTTTATTATAGCACCTATGACCAGGTTGACCCAGAAGCGTGCTCCGTTCAGGTGGACAGAGGATTGTGAGGAGATCTTTCAAAGGACCAAGACTGCTTTCACTACAGCCCAGTGTTAGTGTTGCCTACAGGATCGAGGTCTTATACAGTATATTGTGATGCGTCGCGCATTGGTCTCGGCATGGTATTGATGCAGGACAGTAGGGTGGTTGCCTACCCGTCTAGGCAACTGAAGGTGCGTGAGAAGAGCTATTATGTCCATGACCTCGAGTTAGCAGCTATTGTTCATGCCTTGAAGATCTGGCGACACTATTTGTATGGTGTACCTTGTGAGGTCTTCACCGATCACTAGAGTCTACAACATGTATTTAAATAGAAGGATCTTAACTTGCGGCAGTGGAGATGGTTAGAACTGCTTAAGGATTATGACATCACCATCCTCTATCATCCTAGGAAGGCTAATGTGGTGGTTGATGCCTTGAGTCGCAAGGCAGAGAGTTTGGGTAGTTTAGTATATTTACCAGTAGCAGAGAGGCCTTTAGCCTTCGATGTTCAGGCCTTGGCCAACCAGTTTTTCAGATTGGATATTTTCGAGCCGAGCAGAGTTTTGTCTTGTGTGGTTTCTCAGTCTTCTCTTTATGATCGTATCAGAGAGCGTCAATATGATGACCCTCATCTGCTTGTCCTTAAGGACACGGTTCAGCACATTGATGCCAAAGAAGTTACTATTGGAGATTATGGTGTATTACGGATTCAAGGCAGGCTATGTGTGCCTAATATAGATAGTTTGCATGAGTTGATTCTCCAGGAGGCTCACAGTTCGCGGTACTCCATTCATCCAGGTGCTGTGAAGATGTATCAGGACCTGAGGCAATATTATTGGTGGAGGCGGATGAAGAAGGACATAGTGTAATATGTAGCTCGGTGCCTAAATTGTCAGCAAGTGAAGTATGAGCATCAACGACCGGGTGGATTATTTCAGAAGTTAGAGATTCCAGAGTGGAAATGGGAGCGGATCACTATGGATTTCGTTGTTTGGCTCCCACAGACTTAGAGGAAGTTCAATCCAGTTTGGGTGATTGTGGATAGATTGACCAAGTCAGCTCATTTCATTCCTGTGGTAACTACTTACACTTCGGAGCATCTGGCTCAGGTTTACATTCGCGAGATTGTCAGGCTTCATGGCATACCCGTATCTATCATCTCTGACTGGGGTACGCAGTTTACATCGTGGTTCTGGAGAGCCATACAACATGAATTGGGTACTCGGTGGAGTTGATTACAACCTTTCACCCTCAGACGAACGGACAGTCCGAGCATACTATTCAGATATTGGAGGATATGCTTCGTGCGTGTGTGATGGATTTTGGGGATGCTTGGGAACAGTTCTTGCCACTGGCGGATTTTTCCTACAACAATAGTTATCAGTTGATCATTCAGATGGCCCCGTATGAGGCTTTATATGGTAGGTGGTGCCAGTCTCCAGTGGGTTGGTTCGAGCCTGGCAAAGCTAGGGTATTGCGTACAGAATTTGTTCAGGATGCCTTGGAAAAGGTTAAATTAATTTAGGATTGACTTCGTACAGCCCAGTCTAGGCAGAAGAGTTACGCAGATCGGAAGGCTCGCGACGTTGTATTGATGGTTGGCGAGCGAGTTTTGCTCCGGGTTTCGCCCATGAAGGGTGTTATGAGGTTCGGAAAGAAGGGCAAGTTGAGCCCTAGGTATATCGGACCTTTTGAGATTCTTGAGAGGGTTGGAGAGGTGGCTTACAGACTTGCACTACCACCTAGTCTCTCTGCAGTTTATCCAGTATTCCATGTTTCCATGCTCCGGACGTATCACAGCAATCCATCTCATGTGTTAGATCTCAGCTCAGTCCAGTTGGACAAAGATATATCTTATATTGAGGAGCCAGTGGCCATTTAGGACAGGCAGGTTCGAAAGTTGAGGTCGAAGAATATTGCTTCAGTGAAGGGGTCATCCAGTCGAGGAGGCGACTTGGATGATTTTTGAAATGTTTGTCCGGGAGTGGACTTTTTTATATTGGGGTCGGATTTCGATTCCGGAAGTTAGAGTTGATCCGTAATGTCAGTCATGACTTATGTGCAAAATTTGAGGTTAATCAGACTTGATTTGATAGGTTTCGGCATTGGATGTAGAAGTTTGAAGTTTTAAAGTTCATTAGGCTTGAATCGATGTGTAATTCATATTTGTAGCATTGTTTGATGTGATTTAGAAACTCGACTAAATTCGTATGATGTTTTAGGACTTGTTGGTCTATTTGGTTGAGGTCCCGGGGGCCTCGAGTGAGTTTTGGATGGTTAACAGATCGAAACCGGACTTAGAACAAAGGTGGGATTTTCTGCCTTCTGGTGCAATCGCACCTGCAGAACTATTCTCGCAGGTGCGGCTGGCAAGGTGCAGAAGCGGATTTGGTGTTTGGCCTGGGGCTGCATCGCAGGTGCGTGAAGCTTTCCACATCTGCGAGCCCGCAGGTGCGAGCCAGGCACCGCAGATGCAGAGTGAAGGGAGGCAGCTGGTTCCACAGAAGCGGCAGTGTCCACCGCAAAAGTGAGGTCGCAGAAGTGGACCACTTGTCCGCAGAAGTGAAAGAAGCCGCAGAAGCGGGGAGGACCTCGCATCTGCGAGACTGCAGATGCGGTTAAGTTTCCGCAGAAGGGTTCGCGATTTTGCTTCATTTTAAACATTTTGAGCTCTGGTCTTGGCAATTTTTGAGAGAATTTTTGAGGGATTTCTTGAGGTAAGTCTCTTGTACTCACTTTTTATCAATAATCTTGTTTCCCCATTGATTTTCCACCTAGTTTGTGCGTATTTAAGGTGGATTTCGGGAGTTTGAGGCTAGGGATTTGGAGAGTTTAATTTGGGGATTTGAGTGGTGAATTTGGTCTTGGATTTGAGTAATTTTGGCATGAGTGAACTCGATGTCGAGTGGCTATTCGTATTTTGTGTATTTTACCCGATTTCGAGACGTGGGCCCAGGTCGACCTTTTGGGGCTATTTTTCGATTCTTTGCTAAAGTCGTAGATTTAATATTTAAATTAGTTTCTTGTAGCTGTATTCATGGTATGTAATTTCTTTTGGCTAGATTTGGGCTGTTCGGAGTCGGAAAATCGAGGGAAAGGCATCCTTATTGATTGATTGAGCGAGATTTGAGGTAAGTGACTTGTCTAACCTTGTGTGGGAGAAATTCCCTTAGGATTTGGTACTGTTGTAACAATTTGTGATATGTGAGAGCCGTGTACGCGAGGTGACGAGTGCGTACACAGGCTAATTATTGAAATTCTGGTTCTTGCTGAGTAGTCTTCTTTTAAATTCCTTAACTAAGTTGCCTTGGCATGTGTAGCTGTCATGTTTAGCCTAGTATCGCATGTCTACGTGTATTAACCTTTACTTGAAATTTGTGCAACATGCTTTTTCATGACCCAAAATCCACTATAGGCTGTGATGGTGCCTAATGCCGCCGTCAGGCAAGCCAACGATGATTGATCCACTTAATTACTCATTTTTATTCCTTTTGAAATCATAATTTCCATTAATTAAATAGTATGAAATAAATTTATAGGATGAAACAATGATAATTACATGAACTACCATACTAAATATCCAGTAGGAACCCCCAAAATCCGGTATCACAAGTGCATGAGCATCAACTAGGAAATATGATAAAATACAACATCTGTCTGGAATACAAATTAGACAGGAGAATGTAAATAACTATGATGGAGACTCTGTGTGCTACAGACTCGTAACATGGGATGCCGCTCACCTAAGTCCCTGCAATAGCCGCGCCTCTGCACCCACAAGACCACTAGACATATATGTACCTGCACAAAATGTGCAGCAATTATAGCATGAGTACGTAAAACAACGTGTACCCAGTAAATATCTAGTCTAACCTCAAAGAAGTAGTGACGAGGAGTAGACTTCGACACTTACTATTGGCTAACAATAAAATACCGAAATTATAATTAAGCATGGATTATGTAAATACAGCTGAAGACTCAATAACAAGAAATAAATACACAATTCTTTCAATGATAGTAAATCCCAAATTAGTTTCCATCATTTAACAAATTAATCTCTCAAGCCAATGAAACAATATCAATTATAATTTGACTCCAAGAATTATTACGCACGAATGATGCCGAGGTCGTACGGCCCGATCCAACATACAAATATATAAATTGTGCACTGCCGAGGGTCGACCGACATGAACCATAGATGCATCTATCTTCTACCGAGGCATTTGGCCCGCTCCACGAGAAGACAAAATACTTTATAAATAACCGATTCAAGATTATTACGAGGCTAATATTCAAAGAAACACCAATTCTCATTAACAGTCAAGTGACCCGTCCAAAACTCAAGTAAATAAAGTTTAACCTTTTACAATTCTTTTATTAAGTTCCAATATGATTTAAGTAATTAAATTAACAAGCAGGGTGCACATATCGTAAGTATAACATGATTTGGGTCCTAGACTACCCGGACATAAGCATAATTAGTAGCTACGTACGGACTCTCGTCACCTCATGCGTACGCAGCCCTCACAAATAGAAGCACCTATTAAATCAATTCACCTATGGGGTTAATTTGCTTCGAAGTTCCATAACCGGCTCCAAAGCTTTTCTAACAACTCAAACTGGCGCCCGTCACTCCAAAACTAGTAAATAAATGTGAAATTCCATGAACATATACTCTAATACTCATAATAAATCAATTTATAACAATTTTTAACTCCGCTCGGAAAACTAATAAAGTCACCCTCTGGCCCACGTGCCCGAATTCCGAAAATTTCCAAAGATAATCATTACCCATAATACTACGAACTCAAATATATGATTTATTCTCAATTCCATGTCTAATTTCGTGGTCAAAATCAAAAAATACCAATTTTTAGGTTTTCCTTCAAAATCCCAAATTTCTATAAATTCTCAAGTCTAAATCCATATATGAATCTTATATTTAACTCACAATACGCGGGAGTCACTTACCTTGATATAGATGATGAAAATCTCCCCTTGAAGCTCTCCAAAATCGACCAAACCAAGAGAGAAATGAGAGAAAATGAGCCAAATCCCGTTTTTAAAAGAACCTTCTGCCCAAACGATTTTCACATCTCCGGCACCGCTTCTGCGGAGTTCGCTCTTGCCGACCAACCGCTTCTGTGGGTGGGCATCTGCACAAAAGCGTCCACTTCTGCGGACCAACCTCCCCACTCATTCCCGCTTCTACAACAATTGCACCGCATCTGCGGACACGCAGGTGCGGAAAGGACCGAGCCTTTAACTAGGTAGTGTATAATTCGAGCCTCTACTATTTCAACACCAACACTATATACATTTGGATCCCAGGTGAGCCATATTTTGTCATTCACAGCTTTCTGATAATTACACTGCAGAGCCCATCCTGGCAATATGTGTTTATAAAATCTCTTCACATTTGGTTCTTGACTCTTGTCTCAAGCAATCCAGCTAGTTTAATATGTTCACTCTTCAGGTATGTTAATAGCTCTTTATGCTTGTATCACTTGTTTACACCCCTAACATTTCACACCAACCAAGTCATTGAGATACATAGGGAGGCCTACTTTTTGCTGTAGGCAGGTTATTATTACTCTTTAATCCACCTGTTATCTCTGAAGTTCTAGTATTCCTCTGTATGCTAGCTGCCAGAGCTGGAAATTATCTGGGACAACTAAGCTCAAGGCTTTTATGCTCTTGCTCCTCCACTCTGATGTTTTCCTTACCAGGTTCCTTAATGCTCATCTGGTCCTCCCTGATAAGTAAAGTCATCTTCCTTTGATCAGTTTCATGTTGATAGTGCTCATCAGTTGTAGCTTTGGTAGTCACCATAACCTCAGTTACCTTATCAGTCTTGTCACCAGCTGCTTTTGTTCTCCACTCCTGCTTTGGAGGCCCACCATCTGTCTGTGCTGGCTGAGCATTTTCTCTTGGTCTTCTCCTTCTCCTTGGCTGCATATAGGCCTGTTCTCAGCTTCTTTTTGCTTGCAGCAATGACCTATTTTTAGGCAAACCTCACAGAATTATGGTTTCCAATCATATTCAATCGATTGTTCAAATTGTTTTCTATCTGGTTCCCATACTAAGACACTAGTAGGAAGAGGCCTTGTAATATTTATTTCAATGAGCATACGAGCATAAAAAATCCTTTTTTGTTTTGAGGTACACTCATCAGCATAAGTGGTTTCCCTATTGCACTGGCAATCCTACTCAGTGATTTACCTCCCCAAAAACTTATGGGTAGGTTTGGCAATACCACCCACATGAGTATTTTCTTGCAGGAACTCCTTTGTGAAATCAAAATTAACAGTCCATGGCTTCAATATCATTGGTTTGTTATTGATTGTATAAGGTCCAGAATATAAAATTTCCTGCATATCACTTGTAGACTGAAATTTGATAACATAATATCCTTCCTCGTGGTAAAACACCTCTGGTTCAGCCACTCGATTCCAGCTCTGTTTCACAAACCTATGCTTATAGTTATACCCCAGTGTCTCTCCAATTACATACACAATCAGTGCACTCATCCATTTTTGGATTTCTCTATCAACATCATCCTTTTCAAGATGAACAACAACTTTTCCCTCAACAATTGGAAGAGGAATGTAATCTAATTTTAAACCGTTTTCAAAGCTACGATTACCTGCAAATAGGGATGTCCATGCAATTTGCTTTTTCTTGTTCTCAATTGTTGGTTCCAGATCTGGGACACCCTTACTCGTACTCACTTGATCTGTTGTCTTCACTGGTGTAATCTCATTTTGTACGCTTAGAGATGGGCTAGTGCTCAAACCCAGCCTCTTAGCGGTGTGTTGCATACTTGATTCCATTTGTTTTTGCTTCAAATTTGGCAATGAAATAGGAGTAGTCGTTGATTGTGTCACATTTGATATTTCCAGCTGCATGTGAGCTTCAGCTGCTTTACCTATAGTAGCTAAAGGTTTCAACCTAGATCATCCACGATCTCGACCTCTTCCCCTATCCATAACCACGGTGGGCGTACATTTAACTAACATGCGCTGAGGGCATGAGAGCTAGAGAGAGAAAGCATACCTTAATTATATTATTGTGATGTTTCCTATGTACCATTTGTTGTCTCTACTCTTACATGTTGACTCGAGTTATGATAGAATACTTGCACAAGCATACATGTAATTAATCACTCGTATTAGTTTGAGAAGATTAACCCTGATGTCTATTGAGCATTTACATATATTCTCGTATACTTGCCTTCTGCGTGAGACTTATTCTTGTAGCACATGAGTTGTCCGTGCGGTCAAGGTCATTATTATTGTTGGCACGTGAGTTGTCCGTGCGGGTATGAGATATTATCACTCCCTTGGCACGTGGATCGTCCGTGCGGTTATGAATTGTAATGTGAGCACAAGCTGCCAAGTGATTAGGATTCATGAGTTGGGACCCGTGAAATGTGACTATGAGGTGAAGTACCTCGGGAAAGTCCTTGAACAAATCTTATGTGAAAGTGGTTGCTCTTATTGAGTGTTACTTGTTTTTCCTTACTTGGTTTCATCGGACTTAAACTGTATTCACCATACTCCACGGCGTTATTACCAGTTGTGTCTCGTTGCTAATTGTTGCTTTTAGTTTTCTATTACCAACATTGTTTCATTATTGTTATCATGCTTAACTTTATATTGATATTGTTCCCTTTAGTTTCAAATTCATACTTGTACATGTTATTAAATCTAGTAGGTGTCTTATTTGTCCCTCATCATTACTCCACCGAGGTTAGTTTTGATACTTACTGGGTACCGCTGTAGTGTACTCATGCTACACTTTTTGTACATTTTTGTGCAGATCCAGGTACTCGGAGTTTGTTGATCATTAGCTAGCTGATCGGCATTGCTGTGGAGACTAAAGGTACACATGTTGTCGCATTCGTAGGCCTCAGAGTCATCTTCTGAAATTTTATTTTGTACTGTTTATTCCTATTACAGAACAATTGCATTTTAGAGATTTTCTAGTAAATTCAGTAGAGTTTATCACTTGTACTACCAATTTTGGGATTGTTGGCTTGTATAGAAAATTCCATTTCCAAATTAATAGTTGTTGGTTAAATTTTGCCATTAATTCAGTAAGTGCTAGGCTTACCTAGTCCTAAAGACTAGGTGCCATCACGACATCCTACGGAGGAAAATCGAGATCGTGACAAAGAAATACCACTCACACTGAACTGCTAGCTCTGGCATATGGGCTAAGAATTGCTCTGCAGTTCAACTTCTATCCATTAGTAATTAAAATTTATTGCAAGGCAGTGCTCGACTTGTCAAATGATAAATCTGCATACTTAGGGGTGGTTAATATTAGAAATGATCGGGGTCAAGTGTTTATTATTTTTTCATGTCCTCTGGGCTGTATGATAAATAACAATTCAGAGGCTTTGGCTTTTAAGCTAGGAGTTGACTGGTGCAATAGGACTGGAATAAGGAGGATTGGAATTGAATGTGACTCAACGCTCCTAACTGAATGGATTTCTAGCAAATATGACCTCCATGGGACTTGTGGGATATCATAGTATATATTGAAGAGATGCTCTGGACTATTAATCACTGCTTTAGAGAGGGCAGTAAAGTTGCTGATTTACGTGCAAATTGGGAACTGCATTGTACTAGTGATGCTTATATACCGATAGGGATGGCAATTGGGCGGGGCGGGGCGAGACGGGGTGGGATTGAGCGTTAGCGGGTTTGGGAGTTTGCGGTTGCGGGGCGGGTTCAATTTTTAAATAAAAAAAAACACGCTGGGCGGGACGGGTCGCGGGTTGGGGATTTTATTTCCCCCTATTTCCTGCATCGATTTTTCTAGTAATTTTTCTACGTTTTGATTCAGTCCATCCTCTTCCTAACTCACATTCATCCTCTCTGGTTTTCCTTCTAGCTTCATCTTCCACAACAGTGGACGCCGCTTTGTAACAGACAATGCACCAATAAATTCTCTGCTCTCACCCAAATTCCTTGTAATTTATAGAAATAGGAGAATGACAAGTGACAAAATATGGGAATCTATATAGGGTATCATGTCAATTATCAAAGTTACCAAATTTTACATACTTTGCTTTGTTTCATCGATAGGAAATACCAGAAATAGCTAAAAGCGTAGAAGATAATATTTTGATGGTGTTTCTTAAATTATCTTTGTGAAAAATAATGATTGGCAACTATAACAAAATGCTTAGAGTTAGAAATAAAGAATGAATCTTTATGCCAAATTTAAGTGGCAAATTTTAAGATGTTGCGTAGATGTTTGTGGCGTCTTTATATAATGCAACTACTGGCCAAAAAAAAGAAAAAAAGAGAGAATTTTCTTTTTTAAAAATTGCGGTGCGGAGCGGGGCGGGTGAACGCGGGTGGAGTGTAGGGCGGGTGGATGCGGGTTTAAATCTTATGCGGTACAGGTTAAAATTGTGCGGGTTCAGACAGAACCAGCCCCGCACCCGCACCACCTGCCATTCCTATATATCGGATATCAGGCCATTCCAAGAGAAATAAGAGGGTCTATCTATGTAGACAGAATGCAACTTCTAGCTTTAAGAATGAATACTCATAAGAGTTCCTCTTGGATGGATAAAAAAATGTATAGGCTCTATAATTTTGATGTACCTTGATAGGTATGCTTGCTGGAATAGGAAAGATTATAGATAATCTCTTAGCATATAATTGATTTTTGTATGCTTCTGTGAAATCCTACCTGATTAAAATAATGGAGCATGTTTAATTCTAAGTAGGTACATAGAATTTAATATATGTATATATGCTACCATCCTTTGAGACGGAGGAGATTGATAAACAAAGGTTGTATATATATATATATATATATATATATATATATATATATATATATATATATATATATATATATATATATATATATGTGTGTGTGTGTGTGTGTGTGTGTGTGTGTGTGTGTGTGTGTGTGTGTGTCCATCCTTTGAGACAGAGGAGATTGATAAACAAAGGTTGATATGAGACATCCAACATGATGTTTGAGACATGCTACAAGATGTTTCAAACATTCCGTGAGATGTTTGAGACCTCTATTGTCATGCGACTTTTGATTGTTAATATATCGAATATGAAGTGATGACCATATATATTACCGAGTCCTTCAAGTCGATTCAAACTTAACAAACATTACTTTTGTATAAGATATGTTTTCTATTTTCATTAGCCGTCTTCTTCTTGTTGTGACCTTGTGTATTCAAACTTATTTGAAAAACCCTGAATAATGTTTAAACTTATATCAAGATGTTTGAAACATTCTTTGTGATGTGACAAACTTCTTTCGAGATGTGTGAAACAAATAACATTGGCACATTGATCAATTACAGTAACCTACAAACCTTCTACCTTAATCTGCATCCTCCACAACCTTTTATTTAAGGTCATGTCAACGGTAAGCTTCAATTGCACCATGTCCTATCTAATCGCCTATCCCTAATACTTCTTCGTCCTATATATATGTTTGTATGTATGTATGTATGCTACCATCCTTTGAGACGGAGGAGATTGATAAACAAAGGTTAATATGAGACATCCAACATGATGTTTGAGACATGCTACAAGATGTTTCAAACATCCCGTGAGATGTTTGAGACCTCTATTGTTTATATCCCAGATTCTTAGTCATGTGACTTTTGATTGTTAATATATCGAATATGAAGTGATGACCATATATATCACTAAGTCCTTCAAGTCGATTCAAACTTAACGAACATTACTTTTGTATAAGATATTTTTTCTATTTTCATTAGGCTTCATCTCCTTCGTGTGACCTTGTGTATTCAAACTGATTTGAAAAAACCTGAATCATGTTTAAACTTATATCAAGACGTTTGAAGCATCCTGTCAATTGTTTGAAACATCCTTTGTGATGTGACAAACTTTCTCGAGATGTGTGAGACAAATAACATTGGCACGTCCATCAATTACAGTAACCTACTAACCTTCTACTCTAATATGCAACCTCCATATCCTCTTATTTAAGGTCATGTCAACGGTAAGCTTCAACTGCACCATGTCCTATTAAATCACCTATCCCTAATACTTCTTCGTCCTATATATATGTTTGTATGTATGTATGTATGCTACCATCCTTTGAGACGGAGGAGATTGATAAACAAAGGTTAATATGAGACATCCAACATGATGTTTGAGACATGCTACAAGATGTTTCAAACATCCTGTGAGATGTTTGAGACCTCTATTGTTTATATCCCAGATTCTTAGTCATGTGACTTTTGATTGTTAATATATCGAATATGAAGTGATGACCATATATATTACTAAGTCCTTCAAGTCGATTCAAACTTAACGAACATTACTTTTGTATAAGTTATTTTTTCTATTTTCATTAGCCTTCATCTCCTTCTTGTGACCATATGTATTCAAACTGATTTGAAAAAACATGAATAATGTTTAAACTTATATCAAGACGTTTGAAACATCCTGTCAATTGTTTGAAACATCCTGTGTGATGCGACAAACTTCTTTCGAGATGTGTGAAACAAATAACATTGGCACATCCATCAATTACAGTAACCTACTAACCTTCTACTCTAATATGTATCCTTCATATCCTCTTATTTAAGGTCATGTCAACGGTAAGCTTCAACTGCACCATGTCCTATCTGATCACCTATCCCTAATACTTCTTCGTCATATATATATGTTTGTATGTATGTATGTATGCTACCATCCTTTGAGACGGAGGAGATTGATAAACAAAGGTTAATATGAGACATCCAACATGATATTTGAGACATGCTACAAGATGTTTCAAACATCCCGTGGGATGTTTGAGACCTCTATTGTTTATATCCCAGATTCTTAGTCATGTGACTTTTGATTGTTAATATATCGAATATGAAGTGATGACCATATATATTACTAAGTCCTTCAAGTCGATTCAAACTTAACGAACATTACTTTTGTATAAGATATTTTTTCTATTTTCATTAACCTTCATCTCCTTCTTGTGACCTTGTGTATTCAAACTGATTTGAAAAAACTTGAATAATGTTTAAACTTATATCAAGACGTTTGAAACATCCTGTCAATTGTTTGAAACATCCTTTATGATGCGACAAACATCTTTCGAGATGTGTGAAACAAATAACATTGGCACATCCATCAATTACAGTAACTTACTAACCTTCTACTCTAATATGCATCCTCCACATCCACTTATTTAAGGTCATATCAACGGTAAGTTTCAACTGCACCATGTCCTATCTGATTACCTATCCCTAATACTTCTTCGACCTATATATATGTATGTATGCTACCATCCTTTGAGACGGAGGAGATTGATAAACAAAGGTTGATATGAGACATTCAACATGATGTTTGAGACATGCTACAAGATGTTTCAAACATCCCGTGAGATGTTTGAGACCTCTATTGTTTATATCCCAGATTCTTAGTCATGTGACTTTTGATTGTTAATATATCGAATATGAAGTGATGACCATATATATTACTAAATCCTTCAAGTCGATTCAAACTTAACGAACATTACTTTTGTATAAGATATTTTTTCTATTTTCATTGGCCTTCATCTCCTTCTTGTGACCTTGTGTATTCAAACTGATTTGAAAAAACCTGAATGATGTTTAAACTTATATCAAGATGTTTGAAACATCCTGTTAATTGTTTGAAACATCCTTTGTGATGTGACAAACTTCTTTCGAGATGTGTGAAACAAATAACAATGGCACATCCATCAATTACAGTAACCTACTAACCTTCTACTCTAATATGCATCCTCCACATCCTCTTATTTAAGGTCATGTCAACAGTAAGCTTCAACTGTATCATGTCCTATCTGATCACCTATCCCTAATAATTCTTTGACCTATATATATGTAAGTATGTATGTATGTATGTATGTATGTATGTATGTATGTATGCTACTATCCTTTGAGACGGAGGAGATTGATAAACAAAGGTTGATATGAGACATTCAACATGATGCTTGAGACATGCTACAAGATGTTTCAAACATCCTGTGAGATGTTTGAGACCTCTATTGTTTATATCCCAGATTCTTAGTCATGTGACTTTTGATTGTTAATATATCGAATATGAAGTGATGACCATATATATTACTAAGTCCTTCAAGTCGATTCAAACTTAACGAACATTACTTTTGTATAAGTTATTTTTTCTATTTTCATTAGCCTTCATCTCCTTCTTGTGACCATATGTATTCAAACTGATTTGAAAAAACATGAATAATGTTTAAACTTATATCAAGACGTTTGAAATATCCTGTCAATTGTTTGAAACATCCTGTGTGATGCGACAAACTTCTTTCGAGATGTGTGAAACAAATAACATTGTCACATCCATCAATTACAGTAACCTACTAACCTTCTACTCTAATATGCATCCTCCACATCCTCTTATTTAAGGTCATGTCAACGGTAAGCTTCAACTGCGCCATGTCCTATATGATCACCTATCCCTAATACTTCTTCGACCTATATATATGTATGTATGTATGTATGTATGCTACCATCCTTTGAGACAGAGGAGATTGATAAACAAAGGTTGATATGAGACATCCAACATGATGTTTGAGACATGCTACAAGATGTTTCAAACATTCCGTGAGATGTTTGAGACCTCTATTGTTTATATCCCAGATTCTTAGTCATGTGAATTTTTATTGTTAATATATCGAATATGAAGTGATGACCATATATATTACTAAGTCCTTCAAGTCGATTCAAACTTAACGAATATTACTTTTGTATAAGATATTTTTTCTATTTTCATTAGCCTTCATCTCCTTCTTGTGACCTTGTGTATTCAAACTGATTTGAAAAAACCTGAATGATGTTTAAACTTATATCAAGAGGTTTGAAACATCCTGTCAATTGTTTGAAACATCCTTTGTGATGTGACAAACTTCTTTCGAGATGTGTGAAACAAATAACATTGTCACATCCATCAATTACAGTAACCTACTAACCTTCTACTCTAATATGCATCCTCCACATCCTCTTATTTAAGGTCATATCAACGATAAGCTTCAACTGCACCATGTCCTATATGATCACCTATCCCTAATACTTCTTCGACCTATATATATGTATGTATGTATGTATGTATGCTACCATCCTTTGAGACAGAGGAGATTGATAAACAAAGGTTGATATGAGACATCCAACATGATGTTTGAGACATGCTACAAGATGTTTCAAACATCCCGTGAGATGTTTGAGACCTCTATTGTTTATATCCCAGATTCTTAGTCATGTGAATTTTGATTGTTAATATATCGAATATGAAGTGATGACCATATATATTACTAAGTCCTTCAAGTCGATTCAAACTTAACGAACATTACTTTTGTATAATATATTTTTTCTATTTTCATTAGCCTTCATCTCCTTCTTGTGACCTTATGTATTCAAACTGATTTGAAAAAACCTGAATGATGTTTAAACTTATATCAAGACGTTTGAAACATCCTGTCAATTGTTTGAAACATCCTTTGTGATGTGACAAATTTCTTTCGAGATGTGTGAAACAAATAACATTGGCACATCCATCAATTACAGTAACCTACTAACCTTCTACTCTAATATGCATTCTCCACATCCTCTTATTTAAGGTCATGTCAACGGTAAGTTTCAACTGCACCATGTCTTATCTGATCACCTATCCCTAATACTATATATATATATATATATACATATATATATATATATATATATATATATATATATATATATATATATATATATGTGTGTATGTGTGTGTGTGTGTGTGTGTGTGTGTGTATATATATATATATATATATATATATGTGTATGTGTGTGTGTGTGTGTATGTTTGTGTAATACTTCTTCGACCTATATATATGTATGTATGTATGTATGTATGCTACCATCCTTTGAGACAGAGGAGATTGATAAACAAAGGTTGATATGAGACATCCAACATGATGTTTGAGACATGCTACTAGATGTTTCATACATTGTCTGAGATGTTTGAATCCTCTATTGTTTATATCCGAGATTCCTAGTCATGTGATGTTTGATTTTCAATATATCGAATATGAAGAGATGACCATATATATTACTGAGCCCTTCAAGTCGATTCAAACTTAACGAACATTACTTTTGTATAAGATATTTTTTTTATTTTCATTAGCCT
Source organism: Nicotiana tabacum (assembly GCF_000715075.1). Lineage (NCBI taxonomy): Eukaryota > Viridiplantae > Streptophyta > Magnoliopsida > Solanales > Solanaceae > Nicotiana > Nicotiana tabacum. The sequence continues at coordinate 58,083,151 of NC_134081.1, read as the reverse complement.
TCATCTCCTTGTTGTAACCTTGTGTATTCAAAGTGATTCGAAAAAACCTGAATGATGTTTAAACTTATATCAAGACGTTTGAAACATCCTATCAATTACTTGAAACATTCTTTGTGATGTGACAAACTTCTTTCGAGAAGTTTGAAACAAATAACATTGGCACATCCATCAATTACAATAACCTACTGACCTTCTACCCTAATCTGCATCCTTCACAACCTCTTATTTAAGGTTATGTCAACGGTAAGCTTCAACTGCACCATGTCATATCTAATCACCTATCCCTAAAACTTTTTCGTCCTACCTCTACCTCTCTTGAAACCATCCATAGCCAATCTCTCACAATTACGTACTAGGGCCTCCGTGCATCTCCTCTGTACCTAACCGAACCATTTCGCAAACAATTGCAATAAAAATATTCTTATTTGTGATTTAATATTTAATCAATTGCAGAATTAAGTTTAAACTAGCAAACTTCCGGCGCTTCGCGTGATTGTTTAAAATATAAGATTCATCAAACAATCATTTTCTAACTTTGAGGAAGAATATTTAAACTTGTAAAAGGATGTATTTAAAAAAATAAATAAATTTGTTAATATCTTCAGTTCGGATTACTTAGCCTTGGCAATAGGAAATATGAGTATTTCAACGGAGGGTGAGATTAATATGAAACGTTCCGTTGACATCAAATTCTTAAAGCGCTTAAATATATGTAAAGGGGTGATGTATTTTCCTTCTGCATTTACGCATCTTAAATCTCCATAAATGCACCTCCTTTCCTGATACATTCCACCATACTATAAATCGAGGCCAAATAATCATTCAACCTTCTTCAACAATTTCTCCATCAAAGATTCACAATCACTTTCCAAGTTAAATACAAATTGAGGAGTAACTTAAAATCAAATAAGTGGCTTACGTGTGGGAGTGACATTAGGTGTATCGTCAAGGATCCTCCTCGAAGTAGTTTGTATAAACCCAACAATATACAGTCCCTCCATAACGTATTTAGGCGCACATTTCATTTTCCAAATTCCCTAGCATGTTAGGCAGGGGGCACTTAACATAATTATTGAGTAATGCCATTTGAATCTTTTAAAGTCCACCATTCCATTAAGATACATTGCAGATCTTTATCCTAAAAGGAAAAACCCATTAAGGTTGAGAAGAGCTTCCTCCAAGCGACAACTTAGTCACTTTATGCAATTAATTTGAACCAATAAAGTCAGAGTAATCCGTTAAAAAGATGGTAGAGAAAACTCGTTAGATCTTCACTTGCAAAGATTAAATTTGTCATTAACACTGACTCCTGATTATTGATCTTTAGTTCCTATATAACCGACGCTAAAGACTGGAAATTGAGAGAGATAAAAGTAATCCAATAAATCAATTAAACTCATTCGAAGAGCAGAGCTGAAATCCGAAGTTTGGAGGAGCTTCATGCCATCATGATTAAATTAAAGAGGCGAGTTGCCTAATGGTTAAACAAATTTAAAGAACATTTGAAACCAAAAATCAAAATAGAAAGATTAGTGTTGCTCACCATTGTTGATCAAGAACCGAAACTTGATCGTAAAGAGCAATTGGTAAAACTTGGAGAGAGGGAATCAATGCAAACATTTGATAGTAAGCGATTCAATTAATTAAATGAACCAAATGAAGTTTTAGTGGCGGCATGTCATTTCCCAAAACTACCAACCGGTCGTGATGGTGCCTAACTCACTTGCTAGACAAGCAAAACATAACGAAGGCGAAATAAGATAATAGAATTAACGAAAATAGTATAAATCCAAAGCCAACTGACATAAATAAACTGCGTCAATACATAAAATTTTCCATAACTAGTAGTACGGAGTCATGAGCTCTACAAACAAATACTAGCCTAGAAATATGAAATACCAATACTGTCTGAATAATAATAACAGCAACTGAAATGGAGTGAGACACCATGGACTGCAGTCAGAATGCAGCTCTAACTTGTCTCTCAGCAAGTTTCAGCAGAATACGGACAATTCTGAACTGGGTCCAACACCTGGATCTGCACAATTAAATACAGAGTGTAGTATGAGTACAATCGACCCCATGTACTCAGCAAGTATCATAACTTACCTCGGCGAGGTAATAGCAACAAGAATTATCAATGAAACTCGCTAATAATCTTCTCAGTTCATAAATTTCACAAGTACACTACAATAATACCATCTAATCACAAAAACATAGATAAAGTCACCTTGGTACACAAAGAATAATGTACCAAGTCATGTATCAATTAACAATCCGGCATATAGAGAAGATATGCATCTACTATCAAGTCTCGGTGCACATATAGACATATAAAGAAGATATGTACCATGCTCCGACTAATCAAACCAAATAGCATAGACAGAAGATATGCACAACGAGGCATGTATACATTCCGGATCTAGCATATAGAGAATATATGCAAATAAAACATGTATACATCCAAGAAAATTGCAAGTAGAGAAGAAATAAAATAACCAAACTCTGATCAGTTTTTCTCATACCTCGTGTACATCATAAAGAGAGAAAGATGAGAGGGTGACCCTAGGGGATGGATCCTTATCCACACGTTGCACGGATTACTCACGTGCCAAATATAATAACCGCATGGACCACTCACGTACTATCATAACCTAGATCTGCATGGATCACTCACGTGCTATCAACCTAGTATATATCACATAGAAATCATATACAAGAATACATGTACATGATCAATGGATATCAAATTACATACTCATGGACTGATATAATTGGTATGCTAAGGTGCAGGCATGTGCAAAGTATAATACCATAGTTCAAATTAGGCGATTATGCCACAAAAATAGCAATTAACATATTTGGATAGGATATTAAGCTAAGAATAACCTCTAACATGATTCAATTATCTCAAAGAGGGTACAAACATGACAAGCATGATAGCGTGAAGCTTAGCAATCAATTCAAGGCATACCATAGTCTAAGCGCTACCCCGAGCATAGATAAAACCTCAAGGCACGCACATAGGATCAACCCCTCGCATGTGCGCCACCCATAGCACGTAGCCAACACTAGTAACTTAGGCAACTAGTGCCTCAACCAAGTTTAGGTAAGATACTTACCTCATGTAAGCCAAATCAATTCTCTAGAAATCCCTTCCCACGCGAATCGACCTGCGAACGACTCGAATCTAACCAAAAATAACTTAATAACATCAATAAAGACCATAGAAAATAACCCCCAAACAATAAGGCTTTGATCTTGATACAAATATACAAAGTCAACTAAAGATTCAACTCAGGTCCGTATCCCCGCAACCCGACAAAAGTTACAAATCTTGAATACCCATTTGAATACGAGTCCAATTATACAAGTTTCATCCAATTCCAACTCCGAATCGGGGTTCAAATCCTTATTTTTCATTTTAGAAAAGTTTTGCCAAAACCCTTAATTTTTCTCACTTAGATCAACCAACAAAATACTAAAATCAAGGATGGAATCGAATAATAATCAAATCCAAGTAAAGAATACTTACCCCAATCCAATTCGTGAAAATCCCCTAAAATGATAAAATGTGTAAAAGTGTAAAGGTCACGAAATGCGTCCCGAAATATGATAAAATGTGTAAAAGTCCCAAAATTCGTCGCTTAAAAGGTCTGTCCAGGTGTTCCCTTCGCAAACACGGCACGTGCCTTGCGTTACTGCCTCTAGAAATGCCTTCACGTTCACGGACATGACCTCGCAAACGTGATGAAGAACCCACCTAGTCCTATGCAAACGCGACCATGTCCTCGCGAATGTGCAGTCCAACCACCTCCAACTACTTCGCTACTTCGCGAACGTGGAATCCAACTGTGAATGCGATAACGGGCGACTGACCAACTCATACTTCGTCACAACACAAAATCCTAACCTGTCGTGATGGCACCTATCATGGTACTAGGCAAGCCGACATTTATGAAATAACTCCAACACTTAACAGAAAACGAATTTAAAATAGTTTAAATGATAACAACTTCCCATAAACAGGATAGAAATCCAAAATACAATGCGAAAATTTCGAACACCGGGGTGTCACTAAGTACATGAGCATCTATACATCATAAGTCCAAAAAATACTGTCTATAAAAATCTGAAACCAAATACAATAAGTGGAAAGATAGGAAAGGAGAAACAAGGTCTGCGAAACGCCGACAGCTACCTCAAAATCTCCAGAAGATCAACTATGCGCGGAAATCAACACCCACTGTGTCCGGGAACATCTGGATTTGCACACAAAGTGCAGGGTGTAGTATGAGTACAACCAACTCAGCAAGTAACAATACTAAATAAAGAACTAAAAGTAGTGACGAGTTTCACAATTATAGTTCAACTACAGTGATTTCAACATAAGAAAGTAGGCATGCTCTCAAGTTCGATAAATTAGGTCAACAGTTATTCCATGACCAGTTCAAGTGAAATAGAGTGTAATATCTTTCAGAAATTTCAAACAATGATACATGGCAGTTAATGCAACAATAATAAAATCAAATGCATCCTCTCAGGGCCACACTCACTCAACCTTCCCATTCACTCAGCACTCAGCACTCGCACTCAATAGGTACCCGCGCTCACTGGGGATGTGTGCAGACTGCGGAGGGGCTCCTTCAGCCCAAGCGCTATAATTCGCACGGACAACTCACGTGATGCACGGACAACTCACGTGCTGCACGAATAACTCATGTGCTATAGTATAATATCCGGATCCGCATAGACAACTCACGTGCTATAGTATAATATCTCACAACCAGGCCCTCGGCCTCACTCAGTCATCAACCTCTCCAGGCTCTCGGGCTCTCAGAAATCATAATAAGCATCCCAGACAACAATAATATGATGCATAAAAAATGAACAATAGAGGCTGAGATGTAATATACAAATAAACTGTGACTGAGTACAAACAACAATTAGCAGAAAATCCAACATGTACGCGACCTTTATGGGTCCCTATAATGCACACACATAGTCTAAACATGATTTGTGGTTCAATTTCTCTAATAAATGGAGAATAAACAGACAACAACAGATTATTCACTACACAGTCCCATGGCATTTGACCGTGTTACAATTCCTACGGTGCACGCTCACACGCCCGTCACCTAGCATGCGCGTCACCTCAAAACCAAATGCATGACACGTAATATGAGATTTTATACCCTCAGAACCAAATTTAGAACTGTTACTTACCTCAATCCGAGCAAATCTCTACTACAACATACCCTTGCCTCACGAAACGGCCTCCGAATGCCTCGAATCTAGCCATAAATAATGCGATATAATCAATACGGGCTAAAGGAATCAACTCCATAAGAAAATTCTAAGATATTAATCAAAATAAAAAATCGGCTCAAAAGCCGGCCCCCGGGGACACGTCTTGAAATTTGATAAAAGTTACAAAACCCGGAAGCCCACTCAACCACGAGTCTAACCATACTAAATTTATCAAAATCCGACACCAAATCGTCACTCAATCCCCCAAATCAATCTCTTCAAATCACTAGCCTCAAACTCCCAATTTACACCTTAAATACACACCAACTAGGTGGGAATATCAATGGGGAAGCAATACTATTGATAAAAAATGAGCACAAAGGACTTACCTCAAGAATCCCCTTGAAAACCCTCTCAACAATTGCCTAAACTGTGCTTGAAATGTTAGAAATGAAGCCAAAATCGTGAACCCTTGCTTTTAACATTCTGTCCAGTCTTTTCGCACTTGGGACCACATATCCGCACCTGTGGAACCGCTTCTGCAGTAAATTCTCTATTTATGTGGAAGCCACTTAAATCTACTAGGCCTGCATCTGCGCTCCATGTTCCGCACCTGCGAAGCCTCTTTTGCGGCCTTCCATCCGCTTCTGCAGAAACAGGCCCCCCTCTCAATTCCACATCTGCCTCGCTCGCACCTACGGGCTCGCAGATGCGGTAAATTCCTCGCACCTGCGCCCTTTCCAGGCCAGCCTAACTCCGCTTCTGCGTAAACCCAACCACATCTGCAGTATCGCAGGTGCGGAAATGACCTTGTGCCTGCAACCTCTACTCACCTCCTCCCTTGCCGCTTCTGAAGTTCACCTCTCACTTCTGCGAGATCGCACCTGCGATCCCCACTCCGTAGGTGCGATTACACCAGAAGCTAGTAAGCTTCAGCACTTCCCTCAAACTTCAATTTGTTCCGTTAGCCATCCGAAATCACCCGAGGTCCCCGAGACCTCAGCAAAACATACCAACAAGTCTTAACACCTCATACGAACTTAGTAGAGCCTTCAAACAACCTCGAACGACATCAATAACACGAATCACACATAGATTCAAGCCCAATGAACTTTAAACTTCTAGTTTTTACAAACAATGTCGGATCCTATCAATTCACATATGTTTACCCCAAATTTTGCACACAAGTCATAAATGATACCACGGACCTACTCCAACTTCCAGAATCGGAATTCAATCCCGATATCAAAAAGTCCACTCCCGATCAAACTTCCTAAAAATTTAACTTTCGCAATTTCAAGCCTAATTCAACCACAGACCTCTAAATCACAATCAGGACACGCTCCTAGGTCCAAAATTACCTAACGGAGCTAACGAAAACATCAAAACTTTGTTCTGGAGTCATTTACTCAAAGATCAACATCCGGTCAATCATTTCAACTTAAGCTTTCAACCTTGAGACTAAGTGTCTCATTTCATCTTGAAATCACACCGGATCTGAACCGACTACCCCGACAAGTCACATAACATCTATAATGTATAAAATGAGCAGTAAATGGGAGAACGAGGCTACAACTCTTAAAATGACCGGCTGAGTCATTACATACTTACTCTCCGCGGACACGACTACTTTGTCATGAACACGATAAAGAATCAGACACCAGCAAAATCTACATTTTCCAAAATGCTCTGGGTGGTCCGAAACCCACCCGAACCTCCCGAAATATCATGACCCAAACTCCCACCGGAGCCGTGATGGCACCTCACAATGCTTTCTAGGCAAGCCAAAACTTTTACAATAACAATAAACTCAATTAACAGAAAATAATAACCTCAATAGCGAAATAATCATAAAATATCTAAAAATAGCAACAATAACGCAACTACAACCATCCAATGATCTGATGTCAACAAGTACATGAGTACTAAAGAATCTCAAAATACAAAGTCAAATCCTCAATATAGAACTGTCTGAGTGATAGAACAATGATAACAGAAATAAACAAAATAGAACTTCAAGGTCTGTGAACAACATATCAGCTACCTCGTAGTCTCCACAAGTTAGAACCGCTGCAAACTCTAGCAATCACTACGCCCAGTAGTACGTGACTATGCACATAAAGTGCAGAGTATAGTATGAGTACAACCGACTCCATGTACTCAATAAGTAACAAACCTAACCTCGGGCTGAAAGTAGTGACGAGCTCGGAAGAAGGTCAGTGTCCAACACCAATAATCAATAACAACACATAATATAATGATGACAGTAAAAGAAAACACTCAAGAGATAACATATTCAACTCGTTCACAAATACGGAAAATTATACATGCTTTCCAAGTATAACAGTTAAAACCCCAATCTTACCACCAAAATCACTAAAACATGAACGTATTACGAAAAACATTTCAAAACTTACAACAATAGATAAGACATTTTATTTTCCATCTAGCATGAGGAAAATACATCTCTATGCCTACATGTCAAATGTATATATCAATTCAATAAAATCACAATGAAGCTATCGGGTGTACTCTCACTCAGCACGTTCACGGTGCCTGGCACAAGTGCCCCTCACTATCACACTCACAACCACACTTAGAATTGTATGGGTGCCTAGCATAAATGCCCCTCACCAAAGCACATATATGACCATGTGTATGCGCTCACTGTAAATACCAGACTCTGGAGGGGCCGATCCATGCCCAATCGCTAATTGAATATAAGACAACCATCAATATAACCATTGCGGCATGTAACCCGATCCAAATATAAGTCACAATACGGCTCCATGGCCCACATAAGTCATCAACCGCTCAAGTCTCAATTAACCACATCTCACCATACTAAGTTCAACAGTGTTACACATATGAGGCATCAACAACATGTGAGAAATCACAATAAGAACACAATGAGACAGAGATATCATATACGGATATAGCATTATGATTGAGAGTATGTCCACAGTTAAGGAAAACAACTCAAAAACAGAAAGAATAGCCCTATCATGTCTCAAAAAAGTAAGCACACAACCTATACATGATTTCAAATATGAATCATAGCTCAAGTAATCATACACGTAGAGAAAATACGGATATGATGAGGCATGACAGAAACCAAGTCTCATGGTAGCCTAAAGTCTGCCTGGATTATGAATACCCCGGTGTATGCACACACGCCCGTTACCTAGCCCGTGCGTCACCCCCAACACATCTCATGTATCTTATTTCACGTGGATAATTACCCTCAAGACAAGTTTAGATATATTACTTACCTCAAATCGTCTGAATCAATATTCCAAAAAGCCCTTCCCACGCGAATCGACCTCCGAGCGACTCAAATCTAGTCAAAATAACTCAATATCATCAATAGAAGACATAGGAAACAACCCCAAATAATAAAGCTATGACCTTGAATCAATTATGCAAAGTCAACCCGAAAAGTCAGCCCCGGGCGCGTACCTCAGAACCCGTCAAAACTCACAAATCCTGAACACCCATTCTGATACAAGTCCAAATATATGTGTCTCATCCAAATCCAACCTCAATTCGACTTTCAAATCATCAATTTTCACTCTCCAAAACCATAGTAAAACCCCCCCCCCCCAATTCCACCCTTAATTCACATAAACTAGTGTAATAATCTATGAGTAATAAATATCTAACAACAAAATCGTGTTAAGATTACTTACCCATTCAATTGAAGTGAAATCCTCTCGAAAACTCGCCTCTAGTCGAGCTCCACAATTACAAATAATGCAAAATGACCAAAGCCTCGAACTCATATAGTCTACCTAGGGATTCCGCGTTTGCAGTCCAAATTACTACATCTGCGATCAAAATCTCGCATCTGCGAGTTCCACTTAAAAACCGACCAAGAGCATTTGTGGTCCTCCAAGCGCATATGCACTTCCTCTTCTGCGGACAAACGTCGCATTTGCGGACCTCCTAATGCCAAGTTAAACTTGCACATGTGCATCAAAGGCCGCTTATGTGGCTATGCATCTGCGACAAAAATTTTGCAGATGCAAAAACATCATACTCAAAAATCTTCAGCCATGCCAACTTAATCAAAAATGATCTGAAACTCATACAAAACACACCTGAGGCCCCCGGTACCCCTTCCAATCATACCAACCAATCCCAAAAATATAATACGGACCTACTCGAGGCCTCAAGTCACACAAAACAACATCAATACCATGAATCACACCTCAATTCAAGCCTAAGGAACTAATAAACTTTCAACTTCCATAACTCATGCCGAATCACATCAAATCAACTCAGAATGACCTCACATTTTGATACAAGTCCCAAATGACACAACAGACCTATTCCAACTCCCGAAATCACAATCTGACCCCGATATCATTGAAGTCAACTCCCGGTCAAAATTATGAACATTTCAATTTTTGCCAAATAGAACCAAATAAACCTATGTAAATCCAAATTCAAAATCCAGACATACACCTAAGTCCAAAATCACCATAGAAACCCATTGAAATTATCAAAATACCATTTCGGGGTCATCTACATAAAAGTCAAACTCCGATAAATTCTTACAACTTAAGCTCCCGGCCAAGGGACCAAATTTCCTAATTAAATCCAAAACTTCCCCGAAAGTACACCAACCGCCCCGCAAGTCAAATAACAACAAATACACACGAGGGCATCAAATAGGGGAAACAACGCTAAAATACCCAAAATGACCGGTCGGGTCATTACATTCTCCACCTCTTAAACAAGCTTTCATTCTCAAACATGTCTAGAATTATACCTGGGGTGTCAAAAAGTGAGGATATCTGCTCCGCATCTCTGGCTCGGCCTCCCAAGTAACCTCTTTGACCGACTGACCTCTCCAATGAACCCTTACCAATTCAATATTCTTCGACCTCAACTTTCAAACATACCAGTCCAAAATAGCCACCACACCGTGCTGAAGTCTAATACATACTATTTGGACTTCATAATCATTCAAGAGCATGGAAACATGAAACACTATTTGGACGGATCCCTATAATACTTCTAGAGCATGGAAACATGAAATACTATTTGGACTCCCAATAAACTAGGTGGCAAGGCAAGTCTTTAGGCTACCTCTCCAACTCTATTTAGAACTCAAAAAGGCCAATATACTGAGAGCTTAACTTTTCCTTCTTTCCAAACCTCATCACACCCTTCATAGGTGAAATTCTAAGTAGAACCTTCTCACCCACAATATATGCCACATCACAAGCCTTTCTTTCAGCATAACTCTTCTCCCTGGACTGAGCTGTACAAAGCCGCTCCTGGATCAACTTCACCTTTTCTAAAGCATAAGGAATCAAATCAGTGCCCAACAACTTAACCTCATCAGGCTCAAACCAACCAATCATAGAACAACATCGCATCTCTTATAAGGACTCATATAGAGCCATTTGGATACTCGACTAATAGTTGTTGCTGTAGGCGAACTATGCTAACGGCAAATATTGATCCCACTGACCCCCAAAATCAATAACACAGGCTCGTAGCATGTCATCCAAGATCTGAATAGTGCGCTCAGTCTGCTATCCCTCTAGGGATGAAATGTTGTACTTAGCTCGACTTGTGTGCCTAGATCAATACTTATCTTCAAAAATGCGATGTAAACTGCATGCCTCGATGCGAGATTATAGATACGGGAAAATCATGATGATGAACAATATCCCGAATATAAATTTGAGGCAGTTGTTTAGAAGAGTAACTAGTCATTACTAGAATGAAGTGTGTAGACTTGGTCAGTCTGTCCACAATGACCCATACTGCATCAAATCTGCTCAAAGTCTATGGGAGTCCAACTACCAAATCCATGGTGATACGCTCCCACTTCTACTCCAAAATATCTAGCCTCTGAAGCAAACCTATCCGGTTTCTGATGCTTGTACTTCACTTGCTGACAATTCAAACACCGAGCAACATACTCAACAATATCCTTCTTCATGCTCCGCCACTAATAGTGCTGCCTCAAATCATGGTACATCTTTGCGGCACACAGATGAATGGAATACCGCGAACTACAGGCCTTCTCTAGAATCAACTCTCGCAACTCATCCATATACGGAACAAAAATCTGACCCTGAAGCTCAATACCCCATCATCTCCAATATTAACCTCCATATCACCACCGTGTTGCACTGTTTCCCTTAGTACAAGCAAGTGGGGATCATCATACTGACGCGCCTTGATGCGCTCCAACAAGGACGATCGTGATTGATTATTGGCTATAAATGTATGTTTGTAGTGTATTACTTGCCTTATATTTTGGTGTTTTAATTATAATATGTGCGACATTTTGGTCTTAATTTTGTTGTTTTTATGTGTTGGATAGTTGAAGGATGAAAACGAGTGAAGGTTGCAATCAAGAATGTCAAAAATACATAAAATGAGCACGATAAGGCACAAATCGGGACAAGGACAGGAACCAGGCGCCAGGACAGCAACGCCTACCTCCAAGTGAAGAAGACAAGGTGAGGAAGCAGGCGATGCGAACTCTAACGTATGCCCCAGGTCAGGCCTCGCGAACTCCGAGGCATAGACCATTTCCAGTCCGTGCATTAAACGTTTCCCACTTGGTTTTGAACTTGGGGACTCCGACCCTAGCCTATAAATAACTCTTAAACGTTATTAGTTAGGGGTTGGTCAATTTTCGAAGGTGGCAAAGGCTTAGAAATAAAAATGGTGCACGGAATTCATTGAATCTTACATCCTTCATCTAGTATTCATAGCTTTTATGTTTAAAAACAATACTTTGATTATTATTATTATGAACACGAGTGGCTAATAACCTCATTATTCTGGGGTTATGGGTTGTTATTGACTATTATTGTTTGATGGTTGATTATTTTGCTTGAGTTATCATATTAATTTTCTTATTCAATCTTGCACTTAATTATTATATTACGTAGTTAACAATAGAATAGTATCTACGAATTTATAATTGAACTCAAAAGTGGGAACTATAGATTGCATATAAGATTGAGTTGAGTTAGTTATTGAATCTGGGCATCAGAGAATAGATTCGCGATTAGGATATATATATTCTAGTTGCCTTACTTGGTTATTTTCGTAGGAAATATACATGCAATTCTTGTTAATTCTAATTTTATAGACATATAGTATTAGGTTGTCTTGAATAGGCGAGCGAAGCGTCGAAAGAACTTCGTGAGTATAATAAACCTTATTACCCAATAAATTAGATAAATCAAGTAATTAAATCAACAAGAAGACTGCAATAAGAGAGACGTTAATCCCATAACCCAGGAATATTCCCATCTTATTGAACTCTTCCCAAGTGTCGGCATTTTTGCTTTGCACCGTTGAATTTATTGCTTGTATAGTAATTTCGTAGTAACTTTTAGTATCAAAAATCACAAACATCTTCTTCACAACCCCTTGAGAAATTACTTATAATTGTTTAGGCTAGACGAGAGTTAATCATAAATCTTCGTGGGACGATACTTTCTCATCACTTTTTTACCTGTCGACCGCGCATACTTGCGTGTGCGTTCGGACCCAACAAGTTTTTGGCGCCATTGCCTGGGATTTAGAAATTAGCTACTTGTCTGAAATAAGATTTTATTTGTTGTTGTTCGAGTTTTAATTTGTTTTATTGTTTCTGACTCTACATGTGTTCACATTGAATGCTAAGAAGAAGTAACAATTTGAACAATCTTTCTTTCCCTGATCCTAAACCCGAAAGACTTTTTCATATGTTAAGAAGGGAGGCACAAGAAAGAGCAAGAACTGCAGAGTTGGGCATCGTAGTCCAACCACAATCAATAAAGATGGTAGAGAATGATGAGAGACCGGTGATTGAGGCCACAAGGACTAGTCTCACAAACATGACTCAGGCTATCGTGAAGCCTGACATAACTGGTTACTTCGAGCTGAAATAGTACATAGTGCAACCAATTCAATCCACATGGCAATTTGTAGGTTTATCGAGTGAAGAACCGCAAAGGCACATATAAATTTGTTTTGGAGATTATAGATACATACAACTATTTGAATGTCTCCAAGGACTCTATCAAACTAACCTTGTTTCCCTTTTCTCTGTTGGGAGAAACAAAGGAATGGTTGAACAAAGAGCCAACAAACTCAATCCACATATGGGATGATCTAGCACGGAAATTCCTCATCAAAATTTTTTTCACAAAGAAAACAAAGTCACTGAGAAGCCAAATTCTGGGGTTTGAAAAAAAATATATGGCGAGACTCTATGTCAAGCTTGAGAGAGATATAAAAAACTACTCAAAGATTTCCCGCATCACTGTCAAACAAATGAAGTGTTGGGTCATACTTTTGTGGATACGTTAGACGAGATTTCCAAATTGAATCTAGACACAGCTTGTGGAGGTAGTTTCATGCAAAAGCCATACAGTGAGATTCAGACTCTACGGAATAACATTGTGAACGATCATAACTGGCAAGGTGAGGGTGAACCACAAAGAATTATAAAATAGAGAGTAGTAGGTACAACTGTGCTTGATGAGTTCTCAACCATGAGAGCAGATATAGAAAAGTTAGCCAATCAAGTGAATAAGATGTCGATGCAACAAGCACATTAGATGCAGCATGTGCAACCGATGAATGCAGTTTGTGAAGTTTGTGGAGATGTTCACATGAGTTACTAATGTCCGATAAATCCAGAATCTATTTATTATGTGGGACATCAGGATAGAGGTCTAATGAACCAAATGCACAATATGGGAACACTTATAATCCCAACTGGAGGAATCACTCAAACTTCTCATGGGGTGGAAATCGGGCTACTCAAAATCAATACAGACCCCAAGGAAACTATATTCTGCCCCAAAAGCCACTACAACAGGTAGAGGAAAGCACAATGATATGTTGAAAATGATGTAATTGACAACCAATAGTTGAGGACTAATTTTTGAAATTTAGAGAGGCACATTGGGCAGTTGCCCGCACATAAAAATACTCAACCTGCAGGTGTCCTTCAAAGTGATACATAGATGAATCCTCAAGTAAATGCTATATCTTTAAGGAATAGTGGAGAATTGAAAGAAGTACCAAAAAAAAAAAGAAAGAATAAGTCACTCCTGAAGGCGAACTAGTTCTTAAAGCTGTGGTGAAAATTGGGAATGATACTGAGAAAAGTGAGAAAACACCAATTGCAAGGCCACCACCCCTTCCCACAAAGTTTGAAGAAGAAGAGTGATGACAGAATGTTCAATAAATTTCTTGATATACTGAGCCAAATCCAACTATATCTCCCATTAGGTTATGTGTTACATGAAATTACGAAGAATGCTAAGTATGTCAAGGATATTGTGGCAAACAAAATATGATTGATGAAGTTTGAAATAGAATCACTTACTGCAGAGTTCACTTTACGAATTGAAAGAAAGTTGCCCTAAAAGTTGAAGGATCCTAGAAGCTTTACCATCCCTGTTCAAATTGATGAGATGGATGTAGGACGGGCACTTTGTGATTTGGGGGCTAGCATGAATTTGATGCCTCTCTCGATTTTCAGTCAGTTGGGTTTGGGGGCCCAAAGGCAAACCACTTTCATGGTACATGTTTCTAATAGATCTATTGATCATCCCGGGAGGGAGGGGGTGATAGAAGATGTGCTACTACAAATTGGTTTTTTATTCTCCCGGCGTATTTCATCATATTGGACTATGAAGCTGATGAACATGTTGCAATTATCTTGGGACGATCCCTCTTAGCCACCGCCAATGCTATGATCTCAGTGGTTGAAAAGGAAGAAGAAAATAATGACGTGGATGCATATCTGGATGACTCTATAGAGAAAGCACTTATGTTGTTCGACATCATTGACTTGGATGATGAGGTTAAGGAGACGGTGCACTATCTTGATGCATGTGCTTAAATCAAAGGGATGATTAATTTCGAGCCTCTAGATTGACAGCCACCATCCATGCCGTCCATCGAAGAATCTCCCAAATTGAAGCTCAAGTCCTTTCTGTCTTACCTTCATTATGCTTATTAGGGTGCTAACGAAACTTTACCTATTGTTGTATCTTTTGAGTTGTCTATTTTGTAGGATGAGAAGCTACTTCGCATGCTTAGAGAGCACAAGCGTGCGATTGGATGGACCATGGATGACATTCGTGGTATTAGCCCAATGTTTTGTATGCATAAAGTTCTCATGGAGGATGGGCATAAACTAAGTGTGAAACATCAACGCCTCTTGAACCTAGTCATGAAGGAAGTGGTAAGAAAGGAAGTCATAAAGTAGCTAGATGCAGGTGTGTTATCTTTCCCAACTCTGATAGCAAGTGGGTAAGTCAAATAAAGTGTGTGCCTAAGAAGGGTGGAATGATGATAGTCATAAATGAGAATAATAAATTAATTCCAACTAGAATTGTCACATATTGATGAATTTTCATAAATTACCCGAAATTAAATATTGCTACTAGAAATGATCGCTTCCCCCTTCCCTTCATTGATCAGATGTTAGATAGGTTAGCCGGACAAGACTATTGTTATTTTCTTGATGGATATTCCAGCTATAATCAAATATTAATTGCACTAAATGACCAAGATAAGACCACCATTACTTGCCCTTATGACACTTATGCTTTTAAGAGAATGCCATTTGGGTTGTGCAATGAACCTGCGACTTTACAAAGGTGCATGATGGCAATCTTCACTGATATTGTAGAAATATTTATTAAAGTATTTATGGATATTTTTTCGGTCTTCAGACTATCTTTTGATGAATGCATAATGAATTTTAGTAAAGTGCTTGATAGATGTGAAGAGACAAACTTGGTACTGAATTGGGAGAAGTGCCATTTTATGGTACGAGAAGGGATTATACTCGGGTACAAAGCGTCCAAACATAGGTTGGAAGTGGATAAGGCAAAAGTGGAAGCAATTGATAAACATCCACCTCCAATTTATATCAAATGAGTTAGAAGCTTTCTGGGTCATGCAGGTTTCTATCGCAGATTCATTAAATATTTCTCTAAGATTTCTACTACCTTGTGGAGGTTGCTTCAGAAGGACAGACCTTTGAAGTTTGATGAGGATTGCTTGAAGGCATATGAGGAGTTAAAAAAGAGATTGGTGACTGCACCGATTAACACCGCCCCAAATTGGGGGAGCCGTTTGAGTTGAAGTGTGATGTACTGACATGGAAATTGGGGTCGTACTAGACCAGTAGAAAAACAAAGTGTTCTACTCGATTTACTATACTAGCAAAATATTAAATCCAGCATAGATAAATAACACGGTCACAAAAAAAGAGTTGCTAGTGATATTGTGGGCGTTTGACAAATTTAGGGCCTACTTGGTGAGAACTAAAGTCATCGTCTATACAGACCATGCAGCCATCAAGTATTTATTTGAGAAAAAAGGATACTAATCTTAGACAAATTTGATGGGTTCTTATTTTGTAGGAATTTTATGTGGAAATTAAAGAACAAAATGGGATTGAAAATCAGGTAGCCGATCACTTATGGCATTGGAAACTTGCACGCATGCCGATGAAGAGGGCGAGATTCAGAAAACCTTTCCTGATGAGAAACTGTTAGCCGTTATGGCTAGCGTAGCCCCATGGTATGCTGAATATGTGAAATTCATTGTAAGTGGGGTGACGCCTTCAGAGTTTTCAACGGATGGTAAGAGTAAATTCATGCATGATGTTAGATTTTATCTTTGGGATGAGCCATTTTTGTTTAAGCATTGTGCAGATCAGTTTGTGCGCCGATGTGTCCCTGAGGAGGAGATGGAAGAAATTTTTCATGAATGTCATGCATCACCTTATGTAGGGTACCATGGTGGAGACAAAACTGCGGCAAAGGTGTTGCAGTCGGGATTCTATTGGCCGACTTTGTTCAAGGATACACATGCTTTTGTGAAAAGATGTGATAGGTGTTTCCCTCTGTTTTCTCGCGAGAACGGGTTTCGACATGTGACAACTCTCTTAAACAGGTATTAAAAGAGAAAAGTCTCCACCTAATAATTTTTTAAGGTGCGTTATTTGTAAATAACTCCGTTTTAACTAGTCTGTGTTACCAAAGATCGGGTAAGGGCTCAAATTACCTCCAAGAGAAGGTGTTAGGCACTCTTCGAGGTCGACAACTGTATTTCCCGTCCAAATTATAAAAGATGTGGGAATGATCAAATTGTAAATAATTATTCTTAGTGAGCATGCAAATTAATCCCTGGTAAAAATAATGGAATAAAAGAGTCTAAGTAAATGATTAGTTACTCTAGGTGGAATAGGTGGAATAGGATGAAGTAATTAATCAAAAGAAATAATAAAGAAGTAATATAAAGGAAATAATTTGAAAGAATAAACTAATGGGTACAACTCTTTTGGCTACAAGATGTAAAATTTAGATAAACCTAAATTCCTCAACTAACTAAAGGGGCAACAACATTTAGACATGACGGGGGGGAGGAGGGGGAGGGGGGTCCGAGATTTCTTTAGGCTAAAGGATCACACCGTGAAACATAAATAATACTTTTTAACACTTAAGTGCAATGGTTTCGCATATTATCCAGCAAGCACAAACTATCATTTCTAGCTACCCGATTACTATCTTCAATTGTTTACCTAAAGCGCACTAATTCAATCTAAGTTGTACCCTATATATGTCTACCTATCCCATGCCTATGGTCCAGGAGGTATTGGACCGCTATACAAGTGGTTCTCGACTCATCCTAGGCTTTTCAAAATTAAAATACTAGGTGCCACATAATTAACAAACTGAACTTCATAAAAAGTACAGTTAGCACAAATGGCTCATGTTTACCTCCACAAAAGACCTGCATGAATGTCAACAAATATCGATTAACAGTTATGGAGAAATGGCAGAATTGATAAGTGAATTGCCCTATGAATATGCTCTTCTAGTCGCAAGATTAAGTCGGGCAGTCATGAGCTAATGCGCATTGAATTAATTAGTCCTAAAATACGGTTTCTATGTGGAATCGCAGACGACCAGTTGCAACTAATTAAATTCAGAACTTATACATGGATAATCAAAGAAGACAAACTTCATTATTTAAGTACTATGGGCAAGATTTCTAAATGATTATGATTCAGACTGTTTTTAAAATGACACAGGAGTTAAGTGATACAAGTTCTTATTTATGGGACCTATAGCCATTATTCCTAGGTATGAAGTATTAAGAGCATAGTTTGTAGTAGGATCAATTGAACTAATTAAAAATCCCATATGCATGATACTAAAATATTAAATCCTAATACATGATACTATATGCATGCTTTTAACCCATTTATGTAGTAAATAAACTACCCCAAGCCCCTCTTAAGACTATATTCCCCATCATCTATTTTTACAAGTTATTACAGATCAAATAGAATAGTTACAGGCACAATTATAAAACAACCCAATAACGCATCTGGGCCTTCAAATAGACATAGAACTTCATGCGGGCGGCAAGCCCAAACTCTAGGTGCAAAGGCCACGCTGACAGTGTATTTCTGACCTAATACCAAACCTGGCCCAACAAACCAGTCCCAAAAGAAGCAACTACTTTGTTTACCCATTATTATTAACAAGCAACAGGAACGCAAAGAACATAAGTGAAAGCCTACGCAAATCAGTTATTTAGGCGACTTCAAATTTAGGAAAGAACATATGCACATTGGGTCCTTATTTTTACAACTAACAAAGAACAAGAACCTTTAAATAATATCATAGGATGTGATATTTAAGAGGTGAAAGAGCACATAAATAAGGAAAGGACACCTTTGAAAGTCTATTAGCCTCATAAAATCTTATGAAATGGTAGGAACATGAAGGGGGTATACAAAACATATAGGTTAGAACAAACATACATCTGATGGCTTTACCAGGTACATAGAATTAGTTCACAATGACAGCCTCACAAAGATAGACCTCCTAGAGTAGTCAGTACTTGAACGCAAAGAACATAACAGACACGAGTCCTTCACAGGAAAGACTTAGCATGAAAGTTTAACATGGTCATGAACTAATCCTAGGAGGGTAACTAAATACAAGCACTTACAGGAAAAGCTCTAACATGAAAACCTAAAAATAAAGCATGGTCAAGGACTAATTCTGAGGAGATGGCAAATACTAGTTCATACATGAAAGGCTTAGCATGCAAATCTAAGATAAAAAATATCCAGGAAATAATTCCGAGAAGATAACAATAGCAGTCCTCACGGGGAAGACTTCAGCATGAAAATCTAAGGTAATACATAATCAAGAACTTAATCCTGAGAACATAACAAGCAGAAGTCCTTACAGGAAAGACTTTACATGAAAATTCAGGGCAGACATGGTCATGATTTAGTCATAACAAAAAATAAATCCTTACACAAAGACTTAACATTAACATACATGGATCCTCAAAACAATATTTGACTATGAAATTGCAGCAAATCATACGACAAAAGTGCAATATTAGAGTTCACAAATAGCAGGGTTACCTAAGTCATGCTCGTCTATTTTGATAGGTGTTTACACAGTATTGGCACACAAAATACATGTAACATGAACAAGTAGAGAAGTAAGAATTAAAACTGTAAGAGTCAAGAGCACTAACCAGTTGCAAAGATAAAAGAGCAAAAGAGTAAGAAAATTAGCATTTCAGTAGTGGCTCAGTAGTAGCAATTGAAGGAGGATAGTGAGAACCCCAAGTCTCCGGTGCTTCAGAGTTAACAAGAGCCTCGAAAGGGCTTCGAGAAGTGCTTTCACTAGAGGAGGTAATTAAGAAATACCACGGTGGCCTTGTCCTTTAGCCGGATAAGAACCAAATCGAACACAATAGTTTCAGAGAACCAGAACACAATATAACAATTTGCGAGTGTTCGGGAGTAGTCAATAAAGTATGTTTAGGGGAATTGCGGAAGGGGTTTATATAGTGTTAGATTCACATAATCAGAAAAAGAAAAAGATCAATCAAATAACAAAATCGAATAAAACTCATGTAAACCTTAATCGAGAAGAAATCGACGGAAATACGCAGGGACATAGAAATATTCTCCCTTTCTGGATTTACAGAGCCACAATCGTGTCCGGATCCATAAGGTTGAAGTCATATCAACCCGATTCAGGAGAATCATACTTTCCATAGATGGATTGGTAACGAATGTTACCATAACTGAGCGAGTGAGCACGAATAAAGTATGTGAGCCTGCGTATGGACGCGTAAAAAGGAAAGAACAGAGAAAATCTTCATGGCCGGCTAGGGTTTCATCGTGAGCTATGAAGAGAGTGACTGAGGGTGGCCGAAATGGGAAAATACGGGTTAGGGGTGGGGTTTGGTCAGATAAAAGAGAGGGATGGATTGTGAGCCGATAATCTTTGAGATAAACGACTAGGATTAAAAGGGAGCCCCGGGTCGGGGGCATTAGGTGCAAGTCATTTGGTTTTGGGTCTGGAGTGTTTGATTTGGGCCTCAAATGGATTAAAATGATTAAAATGCTATTTTTCAAATTAATTTTAAAATAATAGATTGTAATAGTAAAAATATAAAAATGCTATTTTGACCTAAATAGCATAATAAATATAATTATTGAAAACTATTGGCTATTATGTAAAATAATATGCAAATGGTATAAAATGCAAATGCAATCGTATGAAATAATGTAAATATTATGAGATATGCGTAAAAAATATAAACGACTAGTTTGGACAACTAATCACTCAAAAATAATTTTGAGGGAATAATAAATAAATATTTATCAATTAAAATACATGAATTGATTAAAAATGCTTATAGTGAATAAAATTATTTGTATGCAATTTTCATAATAATTTGATAAAAGTATTATGAAGATAATGAATTGATATTTGAAACATTTCATGAAATAGGCAATAAAATATTCTATAGATATTATTAAAAATATATAAAAATACATGGTAAAATATAATGGTTAAGGGTAAAAAGTGAGCAAAACGTTGAGTATCAATAGTTGCCCCTCCTTACCCAGGAATAATGAAAGAATTGTCGGGTAAATAAATCGAGATGATAATCAATTTTTCCGGATAGATGAGAATGGGGTATGGGATGTTAAAAATATCGGGGCTAGACCTTGGTTCTTGAGCTGTCTACATATCCCTGGTTCACAGGAATCAAGCCATGTATAGTTCTGGATCCAAAGGCTAATGAGATCGATGGAGTCATTATGGAAAGATTGCATGCTTTAAAAAATGATTTTCTCTGGATAGGGAGGTGTCGTGAATAGTTGATATCAAAGACGGAGAGTATAAATGACAATAATGTTGAATTATCCGTTACAAATGCATGAGGTGATGTAATTGGGGAATGATTACGGAAAAGAAATGCTCGGCTATTGGTTGGCGGTTTCTTGGAGATATCAAAGGAATGTGAACATCTGAACGGAAACCGGAGCAAGAATTGCTCTTGTTTGAAGAATGGTTACCTTTCGAGTTACCTACAAAGTGTAAAATGCAGCGAATACGGAATCATATACATAACATTTATAGTATCATTGTTGCGAGTGCGGAAATTTAAACATGATGCAAATTTCCTTCGGACCATGAAAGTTGTCTTCGGACGATGAGGATGATATCCTTAGACCACGACATCCTGGGCCATGGAACGTGTAATAAAGGGGTTCGCATGCAATGAAACGGTGTTCTCGGGCCATGTGGATGGTGCCTTTGGACTATGATGCCTTCGAATAATTATATGCAGCTTTGAGATCCTTAGGCCATGGAATGGTGTCCTCGGGCCATGAAAATGGATCCTTCAGACTATGACGCCTTTGGATAATTTGGGGATAATTCAGCCCATAAAATGCAAAGGTGTGGTGATATTTGACTGTTCGACAGAGGAAATATGCAGTGCTTAGCCATACACAGATAACGAAGGCAGGGTTCAACCTTATATAGGAATGAAGGAAGGCAATGATTATCCTTGTGTGAGATGGAGGCAGAGCTTAGCCTCATGAAAGTATGAGCGAAGTGTTTAGACCTATACGGGTGATGAGGAATGATGGCAATACTTAGCCCTTATGCAAGTAGAAGCCAATTCTTAGCCTTATGCAAATATAAAGGCGGTGCTTAGCCCTATACAAGTGATTAGGGTAGTGTTTAGCCATATGCAGAGGAAGGTAGTTCTTAGCCTTATGCAATAATGGTGACAGAGCTTAGCCTCTTGCAGGTATGAGGGCAGTGCTTAGCTCTATGCAGGTGATGAGGGCAGTGCTTAGCCCTATGTAGATGTGGAGGGAGTGTTTAGCCTCATGCGAGTAATGAAGATAGTGCTTAGACCTATGCAAAATGAAGGCAATGCTTATCCTTATGCGATGATAGAGGAAGAGCTTAGCCTAGTACAAGTAATGAGGGGAGTGCTTAGCGCTATGCAAAATTAAGGCAATGCTTAGCCTTATACAATGATGGAGGCAAAGCTTAGCCCATGCAAGTAAGCAGTACTTAGCCCTATGAAGATAATAAGGGCACCGCTTAGCCCTATGCAATGATGGAGGCAGAGCTTAGCCTTATGTAAATGCGAGAAAGGGAAAGAAATTCTTAGCTTGACACATTTAGGCTTGGTAGCATTTATCTATGTAAAGATAGCGGTCTTGTCATATATCCCTTGCAGATACTTTTGATAGTGTTGTGTCTGTAATACATTTATACAAAGAAAAAGTCGTAAGTTTGGGGGGAAGGTTGGTTCTTGCTTTGATTCCTTGTTCTGTCCTTACTTCTAACTTTGTTTTCCGAGCTTGACACTTCTGTGCTTTGAGCTAGCCTTGGGTAGCATTAGGCTATTACAAAATATTAAGTTTTGAAAATATGCATTTTGTAATTGATCAGTCATAAATAATGCAATTTTTGAATCATGGATAATGCATAAAAATAGATAGTTTTTGTCGAATCATGGATTGTGACACATTTGGGACATCACAACGTCCTTGTCCTGAATGGAATATTGTGGGCTCACTCAAAATTCTACCCTAGTTCTAACGGATACTTTCCGGCAATATTCATTTGGCGACCCTTGGTGCGACAATATGGAATCTGATGAAGCTCAAAATCTAGCCTCTGTTTCTGACCACTGAGGAAAATGGAAATTTTATTATAATGTGACCGAACTAACAGGGCTACCTACGTATCCCCTCTTAAATGGAAATCAGATCAAGCTTAGTTCATGTTACATCAAGAAGAAAGTGTGAATGCAATATCAGACATTGTATCTTTTGACGGCGTCTAAATTGATAGGTTTTGGCCATATCTCTCCATCCATTTCTGCTAGTATGAGTGCTCCTCTTATCAACACTCGGTGAACTATGTAAGGACCTTGCTAGTTAGGTGAGAATCTACCCTTTGCTTCATCCTGATGTGGGAAAATTTATTTCAAAACCAGTTGCCCCGATATGAGCTTTCTTGGTCTAACCTTCTTATTTAAAGCCCTTGCCATTCTATTCCGGTAAAGTTGGTCATGGCACACTGCGTTCATCCTTTCCCATCGACGAGAGCCAACTGACCAAATAGACTTTGTATCCATTCTGCATCACTAAGCTCGGTTTCTTGTATGATCCACAGAGAAGGAATTTCTACCTCTGCGGGTATAACAACTTCAGTGCCATAAACCAATAAATAAGGAGTTTTCCAGTTGATGTTTGGACCGTAGTGAGGTATCCAAGCAAAGCAATTGGTAGTTCTCGTTCCACTATTTTTAGTTGTCCACCATCTTTCTTAGTATCTTCTTAATATTCTTGTTGGTGGCTTTAACGGCTCCATTCATTTGTGGTCTATATGCAGTGGAATTCGGTGTTTGATCTTGAATGTATTGCACATGGCTTGCACCAGATAATTGTGGACGGCATTATCAGTGATAATTGACTCAGGCACCATGAAATGAAAGACAATACGGTCCCGAAAAATTCTGCTACGACCTTCTTTGTCATGGCTTTGTAGGAAGCAACTTCAACCCATTTGGTGATGTAATCAATGGCTACCAAGATAAATATATGTTCATTGGAGGCGGCAGACTCGATTGGGCCAATAACATCCATGACCCATGCGGCAAAAGGCCAAGGCGAGCTCGTCACATTGAGTTCATTGGGTAGAACTCGTATCATGTCAGCATGTACCTGACACTGGTGGCATTTCTGCACATACTTGATGTAATCCGTCTCCATAGTCATCCAGAAGTATCCCGCCCTTAATATCTTCTTGGCTAAAATGAACCCGTTCATGTGATATCCACATGTCCCGACATGTATCTCTTAGCAATCCTTGGCATCAACACATCTTAGCAATCCTAACTCAGGGGTTCTTCTGTACAAATTCCACCACTCTAGAAGAAGTGATTAGCTAACCTTCGTAATGTGCACTTTTGAGTGTGTGTAGCATTTTTCGGATACTCTCCCTTTTCCAGATACTCCCTGATATCATGAAACGATGGATTCTCATCAAATTCCTCTTCAACATAAGCACAACAGGAAGGCTGATTATGGGTATCTATTGGGATGGGGTCGATATAATTCTTATCTGGATGTTGTATCATGGAAGATAGGGTGGCAAATGTGTCTGCGGGGGAACATTCTTGAATTCTATCTTGATGAACCTCTTGATCAATTCATGCACACAGTGTAAGTATGGAAGTATCTTGGTATTCTTGGTGGCCCCTCTCAGAGTACCTGATGTAACTCAAATCTGAGTCTTAGATTACCAATAATTCCTAGATGTTTATGTCGATGGCCAACCTAAGTCCCAAAATGCAAGCCTCGTATTCTGCCATATTGTTGCTGCACGGGAACTTGAACCTGATCTTGGCAAATACTGGATAGTGTTGGCCGGTTTTCGATACTAGGACAGCTACGATGCCCACTCCTATGAAGTTTGGGGCTCCATCGAAGAACATTATCCAACCATCATAAGCTTCGGCGATATCTTCCCCTATGAAAGAAACTTCCATGTCGGGAAAATACATCTTCAATGGTTCGTATTCTCCACCCATAGGATTTTCTAACAAATGATCGGCCAATGCTTGCCCTTGGACTGCCTTCTGAGCCACATAGACGATGTCGAATTTGCTTAGCAATATTTTCCACTTCACCAACTTGCTAGTAGGAATTGGCATCTGAATAATATACTTTAAGGGGTCTATTCTCGATTTGAGGTGTGCGGTGTGTGCGCAGAAATAATGCCTAACTTCTGGGCCATCCATGTCAGGGCACAACAAGTATGCTCTAATAAAGAATACCAAGCTTCGTAAGGCGTGAACTTTTTACTCAGATAGTATATGGCTTGCTCTTTCCTCCCGGTCTCATCATGTTGTCCCAAGATGCATCCAAATGCTCTGTCCAACACGGACATGTACAACAGTAGATGTTTCCCGGGCTCCGATGGGACTAGGACAAGGGGTTTGGGCAGATACTCCTTGATTTTATCGAATGCCTTTTGATATTCCTCAATCCAACTTGTTGTAGCATCCTTTCCTAGCATCATAAAGATTTGTTCACATATAGCCATCGACTGTGTTATGAAACGACTGATGTAATTGAGACGGCCCAAGAAGCTCAATACATCTTTCTTGTTCCTTGGCGGAGGCAAGTCTTGGATAGATTATATCTTTGACGGGTCTAACTCAATCCCTCAGCGGCTGACAATGAAACCAAGTAGCTTCCCGGCAGGCTCTTCTTAGATTTGATGATGACGTTATCCACATAAACCTCGATCTCCTTGTTTATCATGTCATGAAAGAGGGTAGTCATGGACCTCATGTACGTAGCCCCGACATTCTTTAAGCCAAACAACATCATTTTATAGCAATATACACCCCATGGAATGATGAAGGATTTTTTCTCCGCATCTTCTTCATCTATCCAGATCTGCTGGTATCCAGCAAAACAATCAACAAAGGGCCGGAGCTGATGGTTGGCGCAATTATCGATCAAGATATGTATGTTTGAAAGTGAAAAATTATCCTTGGGACTTACTCTGTTCAGATCTCTATTGTCAACACATACCTTGACCGTCCTATCTTTCTTCGGTACATGTACGATATTGGCTAACCAAGTCGTATACTCGACCACCTGAAGGACCTTAGTATTGATCTGCTTAGTAACCTCCTCTTTTATTTTCAAACTCATGCATGGCTTAAATTTCCTGAGTTACTGCTTCACTGGTGGATATATTCGATTGGTAGGTAGTTTACGGGCTACTATGGATGTGCTCAGCCATGTCATATCATTATACGACCAGGCAAAGATGTCTTTATATTCTTTCAAAAATCTGATATATTATTCATTGTCGGATGGTGATAGATGGATATTAATACGGGTCTCTTTGACTATTTCGGAATTTCCCAAATTAACTATCTCAATTTCCTCTAAGTTGGACTTTGGTTTGTTCTCAAAATCCTCTACTTACCTGACTGTTTCCTCGGGTATAATATCATTTTTTCATTCTTCTGAATCACTCTCATCATGTTGTGTTATCTCATTACATGTCATAGTTGTAACTCAATAAGATAGGAAATATTTATGCTGAAAAGAATGTAGAGATATGAATGTAGAACACATCTGGTGCATTCTCTGTGTTTAACCTAAATCTGTCCATAAAATCGGTCCCCATACTCACCCAATTAGACCATTTCTTCAGGTTTTGACTGATGTACCATGACAAAGCATCTCATGTGAGACTTCACATGAACAACTTTATGCGGATTTGTTCATTTTTACCTACACCCACGAGCATGTTTCAATAAGTCCTCAAGCACACTTTGGGATCACCATTGCCATCAAACATTTCAAACTTTGGGGGTTTGTAACCTTCTGGCACTTCTACATCTGGTTGAATGAACAAGTCTTCATAATTCAAGACTTCAACACCCTTTCCTCCTTCGACACTCTTGACCCTTCTGGATAACTTCTTCAACTCTTCAGTTATGTTCTTGATGAGCAGGTCCTTTTTAGTAGGTTTGGGTGTGTATAAGGTTTGTTGTGGTGTGTATGGTAGAGTGTCCATGTATATAGGGTTTCTTTGGTGGGTACCAGGGACTTGGGGGTATGGATGATCATTGATGGATGCCCGGGGTAGATCGTGGGTAGGTTGTTGTATATTTTGAGGAGTGGGATAAGTGGCGGTTTGAGGGTATTGAGTTGTGTTGTGATAGTGTTGTTGCGGAACCTGTAGTGGTGGAGGGTTCAGGTTTTGCGAGAGTGTGGTATTATGGTACTGTTTAGTGGTAGGGGGATTTTGTGGAGCTTGAGGTTGAGTATTCTGAGGTTGAGTATTCTGGGGTTATGGAGGACTTTGAGTAGTAGCATTTTGGTGATTGATATTAGGGATGTTTAAGGTGAGGGGTAGTTGGCGAGGTTGCAGACCTGCTCGAGTTCGCCTTGCAATTAAAGAATCTTTTGCTCTAATCATAGAACCAACTCGTTCTGCCCCGTTGTACTTCTCCCATATGATGTTTCTACGTTCTCTACCAAAGGAGTATTGTCTTTCCCATCACCACTAAAGTTATCCATCTTCCCTTTACTTTGCTTTTGATGATGCTATGAGGGGGAGGAGGCGTAGGACCTCTAGATTTGGTGTGGTATGTGTATGTTTCCAGAGTGCACGAGCCAGCATTTGAGAATAGAAATAATCAAAAGAAAGAAAAATAAAAGGTAGACAAGTCAGTAAGCTAAAAAACGAAAGATCATTGCGGTATTTAAACATATAAAGCATTGAATAACTGACATCCTAGTTTGGGAACGTCGTTGTGTCCGAGGTAGGCCTAAGCGATAAGTAAACTTGGAGAAATTTTTGCCAACATTGTTTCATCCCATTACACGAAATACATTAAATCATTCTATCACTATAACAAAATAATAAAATAGAGTCACTAGTGAAACAAATCCTTATTAAAGCAATTCTTAACGAAATCAAACTATAAAATATTAAAGAAAAATCTCCTATTCTACTTGATCTCAGATGGCCCTCCTCCATCACTTTTTTCTTCATTCCATCGATCATGTACCAGAAGTCACGCAAGTCATGCAACAAGTAGGCCATTGCTTGTTTTCCCCCTTCATCATAACTCATACCCTGGTAGTCCAGAGTCTTTTCCTCATTTTCCCCTCAAACTTCATCAATCCCTACTCCAAATACTCCAACCTCTCCGTCGCTTTGTTTGCTATCTCTCTCCATTCTTTTATCGCTTCCATATATGTCTTGTATTGCTCCATGTGCTTGGCTTCAGATGCGAAGACCCTTTTGCACAACCTTTTGTACTTCACCTGAGCTTTAGCCTCTTCATCTATAATCCTTCCCTTTAGATTGATTCATGTTTTGACATCCCCGGTTATGTCATCTTCTATCCATGAAAGGTAATACTACATGTGTCCAACATGATACCTATCGGGCTCTATGATCTCCTTTTCCACAATGATTTTCTGATCCCACATATGCTGAGATTCAAACTTAAAAGGGATGACGTCCCCCTTCTTGGAGCGGATTATGAACTACTTGCTTGTAACCCATTAGAACATCTACTGTACCTATTCATCGGTTAGATTGTTGAAAAATTGTGCCCACCTTTGAGCATTTGTGGGCCTTGCAAACCTTTCAGGAGCAAAATTGCATCTTCTTTGGGTGATGGCTGGCAATATAGTCATTCATCAACCAGCAAAGGAATTCATGACAGTAGTTGCCCTTTTAGAGGTTCTCTATCAACCATATTTGCAACAGAAGGTTGCTCCCCTCAAAGTAGCCTTCCCCATACTTGCATCGGTCCAATGCTCGATACTTTTCTGCCAGTATCATAGGGACAATAGTGTAAGTGTGTCTCTTGATTCTCTCCATCATGGCTCTGGCAACCATGGCTAGCCGAGTATGAGTTTTCCCTCCTTGCATCGGGAAGATCAGCAGCCGCAAAAAACTTACAATGAAAATATTAACCCTACGATGAATCCACCCAACATAAGTGATGGCCAATTCTTAATGATACAACCGGTATTATTTGCTATGTCCATACCATTCATACAGAAAGTCAAAGAGAATTTAAGACTTCTTCAGGTAGCCTAGTTCATCATTCTTCTTGATCCCACACATATTTTATAAACCGCAAGGTGTACGATTTTTTTGTACCAACAAACCTGGACTATCCGAGAAGAGTCTAGCTAAACCTCCAATTTCCTCCAAGAGCGGGGTCATCTCCAAGTTTCCGAATCAAAAGACGGCTCTTTTCTTATCCCAAAATATTGTAGCAACCTCGATCAATTCCCTGCTCGGCCGAATGTCCATCAGGGATGGGAAATTACCCATTATCCTTCTCACATGATTCCGATCACACTGAGGGAGGTCGTTCCACCAATCAATCAACTTGGGTGGGATGTTCTCGACCATACCGAACCAAGGAATGTCGTGCTTTATTTTTTATATTGAAGAAAATAGTTAGCCCTACCCCCTCCTAATTTGATTAGTTAAGCGACAATAGTCAACATGTTACCACATTTTCTCCAAGTAATACACATAGTATGAATGTATCTCTCAGGAATCCCTTTGGACTTTGGACAAGGTTTATCTAAACGGATTTAATACGTCATGGGTATTTAATGCATCCTAGGTTTAACATGATGCATGTAAAATTTCTGTCATAGTGGATTTCTAAGGGATCTAAACCACTACTCTCAAGCGAACAACTTGAGAGGGAAAGGAACGGGACTGTCGACTACATTGTTGATTGACTAGTCTATCGCTAATAAGCCTTTTCGATTTAAAAAGGGGTATTTTCAGAAAGTACAGACACTCATCAAGTGCCGCTATGTTGATAATAGGCACGAGTGAAATATGATGTTGAAAGCATGCTTATGGAAAAAGCGATAACATAAAGTCAAGTAATTTTGCATGGTAAAAAACACATAAAGACAGTATTTGATAATGCGATAAAAATGAGTAAGGAGGAAAAGGAAAAGAAAAGACAAGGAAAATAGTTAGCATGGTTCACAAAATGCAAAAGCATGATTAAATCAATAAAGCAAATAAAGGATAGCAGAAAGGGACGGTGAAAGGGAGGTACATGAAAGAAACCAAATAAAGTAATTCAATAAACAATTTCACACAGGCAAAACTTTGTTATGGTAGAAATCTAAGTATATCCCCAGTAGAGTCGCCATGTTGTCACACCATGTTTACTCATGAGAACGAGTTTCGACACGAGAAAACTCTTTTAAACGGGTATCAAAAGAGAAGAGTCACCACCTAACGATTTTTTAAGGTGTGTTAGGTCACCTATTTACAAATAACTTTGTTTTCACTAGTCCGTATTACCAAGATCGGATAAGGGATCAAATTACCTTAAAGAGAAGGTGTTAGGTACTTTTCGAGGTCCACAACTGTGATTTTCGGCTGAATTATAAACTATGTGGGATTAATCGAATCGTAAATAATTATTCTAGGTGAGCATAAAAATTAATCCATTATTAAATTAAGGGAATAAAAGAGTGTAAGTAAATGATTAGTTACTCTAGGTGGAATAAGATGAAGTAATTGATCGAGTGAAATAATACACAAGTAATGTAAAGGAAATAATTTGAAAGAATATAATTCGTCAAGAATAAACTAATGGGTACAACTCTTTCAGCTACAAGATATACAAATTTAGATAAACCTAAATTCCTCAACTAACTGTACAAGGAACAATTAGACACAATGAGGGGGGAGGGGGGGGGGAGGGGAGGGCTCGATTTTTTACCATAAAGGATCACCTTGTGCAACATAAATAATACTTTCCAACCTTTAAGTGCAATGGTTGCTCATATTATCCATCGAGCACAGACTATCATCTCCAACTACCCGATTACTATCTTTAAGTTGTTTACCTAAAGTGCACTAATTCAATTCTAAGTTGTACCCTATATATGCCTACCCGGCCCATGCCTATGGTCCATGAGGTATTGGACCGCTATATGTATGGTTCTAGACTCATCCTAGGCTGCTCAAAATTAAAACATTATGCGCCACATAATTTTAAAAAATAGGACTTCACAAAAAGTACAATTGTGCAAAGGGCTCCTGTTTACCTCCACAATAGACCCGCATGAATGTCAAACAAATATCGATTAATAGTTATGGAGAAGTGGCAGAATTGATAATCGAATTGCACTATGAACATGCTCTTCTAGTCGCGAGATTAAGTGAGGTAGTCATGAGCTAGTGCTCATTGAATTAATTAGTCCTAAAACATGATTTCTATGTGGAATCGCATACGATCAGTTGTAATTAATCAAATTTAGGATTTATACACGGATAATCAGATAAGGCAGACTTCACTATTTAAGTCCTATAGGCAAGATTTCTAAATGATCATGTTTCAGACTGTTTTCAAAGTGACACAGCAATTAAGTGATACAAGTTCTGGTTTATGCCTCCTATAGCCATGATTTCTATGCGTGAAATATTAGGAGCATAATTGGTACCACGAGCAGTTGAACTAATTAATAAAATTCTGTAGGCATGATGTTAAAATGTTGAATCCTAATACATGATTTCTAAGTGTAGCTGCAAAGAGTTAATGAGTGAACGCAAAATAGGTCCTATAGGCATGTTTTTTAAACAATAGCGTAAATCACGTAGGCAATGTTTAGTTGCCAATTGTTTGAGGTCCTAAATCATGATTTCTAAGTGAGGAAGTTAAAATTGAAAATCCTATAAGCATGGTATCGATTAACAGTTCATACGCAGAAGTAAAGCATGATGGAAAAATAACAGGTAAGATTATTTGGTCCTATTGGCAAGCTTTAAACCCATTTACGCAGGAATTAAACTACCTCGAGCCCCGCTTTAAACTATTTTCCCCATCATCTATTTTTAAAAGTTATTATAGATCAAATAGAATAGTTACTAGAGATAGCACCAACTCTTTCCACTTCTACATTGTAAAAATAAATAGACTCAGTCTTCTCAGGGACAATACCAATAGTTTTCAGTTGCTTCATTTTATCCTCAAGCACTTTAAACCGATCTTCCATGTGCTGTTCTCTTTGTTCAAGCTCTCTAAATTTCACCTCAACCTATTTCTCTTTAAGTGCTACATCTTTCAGTTTTTTCTTGAATAATCCTTGTTCTGTTTGGAATTTTTCCTTTTCTAATTGAAACTCACCATGAACCAAATCCAGTTTCTTCTCCTTAGAATCAAGATCTTCTGATCGCTGCCTATATGCCTCTTGAATAGAATTGAGCCCTCCCTCCCTTAGTTGGAGTAATTCCTCGAAAAAAAATCAAGTCCTGCTCGCGGAGTTCAAGTTTCTTCTTAATTGTATCCAGACCCTTGTCCTTGTCCTCCAGTTCCTTCTTCACTGAGGTCAGGTGGTCTTCCTTGATAGTAAGTTTCGTCTTTACAGAATCCAAAGTAGTTTCCTTCTCTCTTAGTTCCTTCTGAATGGAATCTAGGTAATGTTCCTTTTCTCTAAGTTCCTTCTTCACGGTGTCCAAGCTCCTTACTTTTATTTCAAGTTCCTTCTCCGTCGATTGTAAATTATTTTCCTTAACTTGAAATTCTTCCATTCGTTCAGCGAATTTTCTCTCTTTCAACTGAAGGACATCTGATTCTTTGCGAATCAAACTCTGAATCTTATTCAACTTCTCCAAAAGCTCCTCAAACTCCTTGGCCTTCATACAAATCTCCGTAAAACTAGACTTGCAAAAATTCTCCAACTGCTTATGCTCAAATCCTATTTCCTCCAAAAGGCGTTCCCCAATCTTCTCTTGCTCGATCAGCTTTGGTGTGTGTACTACCATGGTGGGAGTGTGGCTAGGTTCCTTTTACTATTAGCATTGATCTGGGGCCACTAAAGCTTGATCCAAAATGACGAGGAACTAGTAGATTGTGTTGCAACTGTGAAAGAGAAATTGCTCTGACTTTAAGTGGCCAATTCCTCTGGAAGTGTTGAGTTTTCTTAACATTGCGTTTTTTTCCATCTTCAAACAGTTGAGATGCCTTGGTAGAATTGTTGATTATTGTATGGCTGCATTGTGGATATTCGTAGAATGGCATGTTATCGGGTGATGGATTAAATGTGAGCAGATTATTGTCATTCCATTTATTCAAAGGTAATTAGGAAACTTTGACAACTAAATCATATTCATGATAGGTTTCATCCAGAACCTCATAGCCAAGCAAAAGCATCTTGAAGCTGTTGAATATGCTTATGCTTTTGAGCTAACAGGCCATTTCCTACCAATACCTATTCTCAAAGACTACTTGAAACAAGTTATGCAGATTTCTGAGTGCGTTTGTATTGGAGAAACGTGCTCAGTCAAAGAAAAGGTCTTTTACCACATTTGTCACTTCTCTTATAATATCTTGCTGGATAGATCTTTTCTTTGAAATGCTTGATCTTATCTTTTGCGTACAGAATGAAGCCATTGAACAGAGTGTAGCTTCCATTAAAGCTGTTATCAGATGCATTATGGATCACGAGCTTCAATCTCAATACCCGCCTTCACAGCTTGAAGAGTGTATAGAATCTCTCACAAGGCAGAAGGCAAATGTAACCGCATCATCTGTCATTTCTGAGGCTCAGCTGAAACAGGTGGTATCAATTAGTCCATCTGTCCCCACTGATACCAAGGCCCTCAGCTCTACCTCATTCTCTGGAACGGCCTCCACTTGCATGTTAGGTCATTCCGATGCTATGGCTGCCATCCTTGTGAGCATGGGCGGAAAGAATTTGCAGAATTTTTTATACAATCATTGGAATGAGCATGAGTTGTTGCGCATTGAAATATCTAGAGCTCTCAAAATGTCATGTGACTCAGGATTACTTGTATTGGAAGCACTTGAAGGATTTTATACTCCAGAACCTCATAATGAAGAAATTTTATTTGATCGTAGTGTTATCAGGAAAAGTTGCATTCTTCTACTGGAACAGTTGATGAGGCTCTCACCAGAGATTAAACCAAAAGCCAAACTGGAAGCACGCAAGCTTGCATTTGACTGGAAAGCAAAGATGATAGCTGAAACAGAAAACTATCTAGCAATATTGGGTTTTTTGCTTCTAGTAGGTGCCTATGGCTTGGCATCTTCCTTCGATAAATATGAGCTTGAGAGTTTGTGCCACACTGTAGCACAGGATGAGAATGCATATCAGAATTTCTGGGTATTGCAGGTAATACTTCTCATAAGAATTCATATGTGGCCAGTCTTGTGTGGCACATTTATTATTGTGGAATATTAATGACATCATGTGTTCTATTCTACCTTCTCAGGAGAAAATCCCCAGATTGAGAAATCTATGGATCCCTCTAAAACTGAACCTCTTTGCGACAATGTGGAATTGAAAAGCAAGGCACGCGATTTAACCTCTGCTTGTTCCTTAAGTTTTATTCATTGTGCATCAGATCCTGCAAAGGTTGTCTTAGATGCATTGCGGAAATGTCGTTCTGCCAACTTGCGGAAGTGTAAATATGGCCCATCATCACTTATGAAGAGGTTCTCTGATTTGTTGGAACATCTGAGAGAAGTTTCTCCAGAAATAACAACTCAGGTTAAAATAGAGGCAATTGTGCTTGCTATTGAGTGGCGAGAAACATTGACCGGATCGCAGCTGAATCATTCAGAGGTCATTGGCTTTTTGCAACTTTTAGCTACTTTTGAATTGTCATCCTCTTATGATTCAGATGAGCTTCTAGGTCTATTGGAGATTGTTTACCAGTCTAGAAGGGCAATTAATCTGTTCAAAATCCAAAGATTAGCAGATAAGATCCCAGGCATGCTCTCTCTCTCTCTCTCATGCATATGCACATACAGACCAAGTATGATAACAGCTACTGGTTATAGGTTGGTTTTCATTTCAACTTTATTCAGCTCTCTCACGCATTACTATTATATTTTGGTCAACCAGTTCATATTCTTATGGCCTTTTGGATATGTTCTCTATAGTAAATAGTTTGATCATATTGTGTTCGTTCTCGAAGAGTCTTAATTTGAAGGGGAGCCTTGGCGTAATTGTTAAAGTTGCTGCCATGTGACCAGGAGGTCACGGGTTCGAGCCGTGAAAACAGCCTCTTGCAGAAATAAGGGTACGGTTGCGTACGATAGACCCTTGTGGTCCGGCCTTCTCCGGACCCCGCGCATAGGCTTAGTGCACCGGGCTGTCCTTTTTTTTCTTTTTTTCAAAGAGTCTTAATTAGTTGGAAGTCTTTCAATATTTTATAGGATGTAATTTATTACCATTTCGCCCCAGTTAGGACTCTGAGTAGGTATGAGATATGTTGACCTTGGTGGATATGAAGAGAGGTAGAGGTAGGACAAAGAAGCATTGGGGAGAGGTGATTAGGCATGATATGACGTTGCTTCAGCTTACCAAGTGATAGGAAGGTGTGGAGGTCGAGAATTAAGATAGAAGTCTGGTAGGTAGTCGAGAGTGTTGCTTTCCCATACCAGTAGTATTAGTGCTAGTCTTGTATTCTTTTATTGTTAGATTTCTGTTACCTTGCTCTTCTGCGTACAGTAGGTAGAATCTTCGGTGATACTCTAATTAACTGCTCTAATAGAAGAATGCAAGTCTGCTTGACAACACTGCCCTCAAACTATGTTTCTCCGTTCATCAAGTGGGGAGGATAGAACCCTTCCATTGCATCAAGCACCAACTGTGCAGGGTTGCGAGACAATTGAAGGGACTTCAAAACATCATCAAACAACGAATCTAGCTTGTTTGTGTGCTCATTTAAGAATATCTGTAAAGTCCTCCCGTCCATTGTCTCAATTACAAATACAAAACAACCCAAAAACACATTTGGGCCTTCAAATAGACTTATAACTTTATGCGGACGGCATGCCCAAACTCTAGGTGCAAAGGTCATGCCGACAGTGCAATTCAGACCCAATACGAAACCTGGCCCAACAGATAAGGCCCAAACATAGAAGCAACTACCTTGTTTACCCATTATTATTTACAACCAACATGATCACAAAGAAAACAAGTGAAAGCCCATGCATACTAGTTATTTAGGTGAGTTCAAATTTAGGCAAGAACATATGCACATTGGATCCTTAGTGTTACAAATAACAAAGAACAAGAACCATTAAATAATTTCCTAGGATGTGATATCTAAGAGGTGGAAGAACACATAAACAGGGCAAGGACACCTTTGAAAGTCTATTAGTCTCATAAAATATCATGAAAGGGTTCCTAGAACATGAAGGGGTATACATAACACATAGGTCAGAACAAACAGACATCTGATGGCTTTACCAGGTTCATAGAATTAGTTCACAATGACAACTTCACAAAGATTGACCTCCTAGAGTAGTCGGTACTTAATCAAAAAGAGCATAACAGATAGGAGTCTCTCACATGAAAGACTTAGCATAAAAGTTCAAGGCAAATATGGTCATGGACTAACCCTAGGAAGGTAACTAAATAGAAGCTCTTATAGGAAAGACTCTAACATGAAAACCTAAAGATAAAGCAAGGTCAAGGAAAAATTCCGAGAAGATAGTAAATACAAGTTCATACATGAAAGGCTTAGCATGGAAAAATAAGATAAAATATCACGACCCAAACCGATGGGCCATGACGAGTGCCCGAGTTCTACCTGTCGAACACCCCTAAGCATACATCTAAGATATAAACATGAAATAAGTGTAGGTCATGCATAACGTCTAGCAATAAACTACTGATTCATGTGAATAATATGCGCGGGAAAACATGCCCAAAAGACATATATACATATATATATACGGAATACGGTAGGGCGAGCCGACAAGGCCATATACTATCCAACTATACATGACTGTCTACAGACCTCTAGTAGAGTGTACAACTGTATAAATGATGGGATTGGGCCACATCATACCCATATATGTATAAAAAAGTATAGTACCAAAATACAATAGCAGCTCCAGATCAAATAGAGCACACCAACTCTCTCTGAGCAATATCCTATGAAGGGGGACCGTCGCCTGTGCACCTACACCTGCGGGCATGAAACGCAGGCCCCAAGCAATAGGGACGTTAGTATGAATAATGTACCGAGTATGTCAGGCAGAAAAAATCAGTATATAAAAGACATGAAAGAAACATAGAGTAAAGGACTCAACTTGTAAGTCTGAATAGCTCTGTGAATCATGAAACATTTATAATGTCATGCATATGCGTATAAATGTCATATCATGTATAGGTATATGCGTACATAACATCATCAAGGCTCTAAGGGCATCCCATCATATCATCTCGGCCTCAGTGGGCAAAATCATCAAAGTATGCCAGCTGATCAGGTGTTGGTCCGTATATAACACCATAACATTTTTCCATACCCCATATATATATATTATACATGTATATAACGCCCTCTGGTCATGGGTCAATATACATGTATAAATGAATGCAATGCATAATGAAGTAATTCAATAAGATCTCTCAGAATGTCATGAGACTCATGAACAAACGATATGATTGTAGCACATATGAGGAATCAAGAACATAGGAAACCCTAGTACTTGTAAGAATAGAATCATTTGTAAAAGTTGTGTGCTTGCTCGTTTTGTTGTATCATATGGATCATGCCAAAAGAAAATAAGGTATAGCCTTAACATACCTCAAGACGTCAATGCAACTCAACAACAAGCTTATGATAACTAGTGCTCCAACCCTATAACAAAGAAATACATGTATAACTTACATGGCGCTACTATATCATGTATCTCGAACGATAACTCGATTCTAAAATAAAACGGGCAGCATTTTCCCTGATTTTACTGCTCTCTCAAGCTTACTATAGCAGAGATAACAACACAATACAACCAAAAACTCAAAAACAAACTAACTACAATTCGGGACCTTTAATACAACAAAAAACACAAATATACCATAACACACCCAATCAACAAGTTATCAATTAGCCTGAAATTGTAACGACGACCGACCAGCCCACTACCCTACCACATGTGGCATTTCTCCATGCCCTTTATCCTTCCAAACTCCATAAATCAGCAGCACAATAAAGCCAACACGAGTGGACTACAAAATAGTCCACTAAAAGTGAAATAAATCGAACTCATGGCTTCCGATCACCGTCCAGTGATTTCTAACTATTAGGAAACGAATTTATCAACCTTCCTTGATATTTAAAAGCTTAAATACAGAAAGTATACATTTTATTAACTATGAAGTACCTTCCAAAACTCAAACTACAAAGAAAACGAGAGGCGATATAGCGATACTTACATCGTAGGGATCGTTCTAATGTTATCGCTTCTTGATTTCGTACCAGGGATGTTAATCTTCTTTGAAACCCTTGTAGAGAGATTAAGGGTAAGTCTATGGTCTTATTTCGGTCGTGGTCTGTGGAAAAATAAATAAATAGATGACACAAGGTGATATATATATATCCACTTTTGAAAATTCAAAGAGGTGCTAGTTTGGCACCCTAGCATTGGCCCTTCTTTCAACACTTATATCTTTATATCCAGATATCGCATGAACGAACGGTTAAGAGAGTTGGAAACTACATTACAAGACTTTCCATTTGGTATATAATATGTACCAAGAAGACCTTATATAACGTACGAAATGTATTGCTCCAAAAAGCTTCATTAAAAGGCAAATCCTTAGTCGGGTTTTTTGCAACTTAAATCCGATTTTTTCCAAACTTTGTATTTTATATCCAAACATCATATCTAGTCATATTATGACTTTAAACTCATTTAAATCATGATTACTAAGTCTCATATTCATTATACGTCACCTTGGGACGCACAGGGTGTAACATACAACATGTTCAGGAACTAACTCTGAGAAGATAACAATAGCAGTCCTCACAGGGAAGACTTTCGCATGAAAATCTAAGGTAAGAGATAGTCAAGAACTTAATCATGAGAACATAGTAAGCAGAAGTCTCTACAGGAAAGACTTAACATGACATTTTAGGGCAGACACGGTCATGATTCAGTTATAACAAATAGAAATCCCTACAGAAAGACTTAACATTAATGGATAGGGATCCTTAAAACATCATTTGACAATGAAATTGCAGTAAAGCATACAACAACAGTACAATATTTGAGTTCACAAATAGCAGGGTAACTTAAGTCATGCTTGTCTATGTTGATAGGAGTTTAGACAGTATTGGAACACATAATACAGGTAACATGAAGAAGTAGAGAAATAACAATTAAAACTGTAAGAGTCAAGAGCACTAATGTCACGCCCCAAAACCGGGGAGCGCGACCGGCTCTCAACCGAGTGAACTCGGTCGAGCAAGCCTATTAGACTTCCTTCTACCCAAACTCATCCATGAATGGAGATAATAGATTTTCGTTAATTAGACAATAAGATGATCATGTTTGCAGTACAAACTTCTTACCATAAGTTTCATCATTTTTAAAGTCTCAAATGGACAAGTAATACAACCACAACATAACATAGTTTGACTTTCCCAGCACCAATACACAACCCACACTATGTTTACGGAGCCTCTAATAGATACAAAAGAGTACTATGATAATGCCGGCAACAAGGCCCCAGCTATACCTCAAACACAATACACGAGGAGCAAAAGATACATGACCCCAAAATGAAGTGGGGCCCACCAAGTCAGCTGGGAAGAGGATGTACCGCTGTCACTGATTAATATCTCCTGCTGTGGAACCACCTGCATCTATTGAAGATGCATCGCCCCCGACAAAAGGGACGTTAGTACATATGGAATAGTACTAGTATGAATGACAAAATACCCTCTTAATAGAATGATAAATAATACAAATAAGGACATCATAATATTAGTGGAAGCCTTAAACAACATCAGACCTCAATGTAGGATCGAGACAGTGTTCAAATTAATTTCCATATCTCACATTGGGAGATTTTTAGTATCGATATACAATTGTTCACAATACCATTATTCACAATACCAATGCCACCGTACTCTCATCACAGAGTCCGATCACGACCCGATCGGCTAGGCTATCTCATTAGAGACATCAACCACAATTACTCTCTATATCAATACCGCCGTCATTAACACGGAGTCCGATCACGACCTGATTGGCTAGGCTATCCATTAGGGACATCGACCACAATCACCATTTCAATTACAATTTCGAGCACAATCACCACCCTGTGTGCGGCATGATGTACGATCACGACCAGATCAGTTAGGCTGTCTTATTCGAGACATCAACTTTTTTATATCAATCATCGCATCTCATACTTCTTTCATATCTTTTCATTTCATTGGCACTAATGGCCATAATTATAAAATCATTCTTGGCATGTTGGCCGCATTTGGTATTTCATGCTCACCTTTTCACTTTCTAACATCAACATCATCAACAACAAAAATAACATTTCAAATCAAGGCATGTAGTACATATGTGAGCAATTAAGAATCTAAGGCACATAGAGATTCTTCACAAAATTTGGCATAATAGCCTTCGTTTGAACTTGACTTGAGGTCGAACATTTTTAATGCACAACCCATATTTTTAGCACATCCTCAATTGATAACATAACATAAATAAAGTATTTGGGATACTTGTTGAACATATATCTTTCAACTCAATCTTACTCGGAATAGTCAATTTTATAATGAACCACTCAGGACTTACATAAATTACATGAATGTTGTGGGATTCAATTCTAAGAGAAGAGTTTAGCCAACATACCTTAATGTGGCTTCCTTAAACTCTAAAATATTTCGCAATTCTTAGCAACTTCAATTTAGTTTAGAAATATAACAAATTGAACCAAAATTAGGAAGATGATCATGGTTCTAGGTCATTTGAGCATTTTATCAAACACTAGGTGTGTGCATTAAGGTTTCAAGGTCCTTTTATGGAGGATTCCTTCATCTCACAACCCATTCTTTACCATTCTTAGCTCAACAATCTTCCTACACCCTTTGATAACACATGCATGTAAGATGGACAACTTTCATGCCCAAAATTATTTTGCTAATTACTCAATTCTAGACAAAATTCAAAATTAAGGGTTAGGGTGTAGAATCTTACCTTTAGATGAAGACCTAGTGAGTTTTCCTTGTTAATCTTCCAAGATTCGAGTAAGAATTGAAGAACAAATTGTTGAAAAATACTTTCTCACTCTAGGGCACTCTCTCACTCTAAAAGTGTTAGATTTTAGCTCAAAAATAGCCAAAGCGTGTATTTAACGAAGTAGGGTCGGGTTTTAAAAACACAAAAATGAAGCTCCGAAACAGGGTATGCGGTCGCATATGCGACTGCAGAATGGATATGCGGTCCGCATATCGGCCGCACAATTTGGTACCAAAAACTAAAAAGAATCTGCCTGGGTCTGTGGTAGTTATGAGGCCCGCAGACCTGTTCAGCGGTAGCATAATGCACCGCAGAACTGATCTGTGGTCGCATAATGCACCGCAGACTTTTCCCCAAACTGCCTTGCCCCTGCTTCATTCTGCGACCATTATGCGGTCCGCAAAAATATATTTTTCTGCCTAAATATTTCCTCCACTTTTCAGTGCATTGTTCAACCCAAAAAGTCCAAGCTACAATCCCCAAACACATAAGCCTAGTCTGACACCATAAAATATTATTTTTCCTTTGCGAAATTTTACGGGGCCTTACAACTAACCAGTTGCAAAGATAAACGAGCAAAAGTGTGAGAACATTAGAATTTCAGCAGTGGCTCAGCAACAACAATTGAAGGAGGACAGTGAGAACCCCAAGTCCCCGGTGCTTTAGAGTTCACAACTGTCTCAAAAAGGCTCCGAGCAGTGCTTGCACCAGAGGAGGTTATTAAGAAATAACATGGTGGCCTTGGATTTCGGCCGGCCAAGAACCAAATCGAACACAATAGTTTCAGAGAACCAAAACACAATGGAAATATTTGCAAGTTAGGGAGAGTAGTCATTAAAGTTTGTTTAGGGGAATCTGGGAAGGGATTTATATAGTGTTAGATTCATATAATCAGAAAAGGAAAAAGGTCAATGAAACCAAAAAATTGAATAAAACTATTGCAAACCAATTCCGAATCGGATTAGGGTAAATCATACACAAACCATAATTGAGAAGACATCGATAGAGATACGCTGGGATAGAGAAATGTTCTCTCTTTCTGGATCTACAGAGCAAAAATCGTGTCTGGATCCATAAGAATGAATTCATATCAACCCGATATAGGAGAATCATACTTGCCATAGATGGATTGGTAATGAAATTTACCATAATTGAGCGAGTGAGGACGAATAAGGTATGTGAGCCCGCGTATGGACGCGTAAACAAGAAAGAACAGAGAAAAGCTTTGTCGTCGGCTAGGGCTTCGGTGTGAGAGATGAGTAGATTGTTTGAGGGCGGACGGAATGGGAAAATAAAGGTTAGGGTTAGGGTTTTGTGAGATAAAAGAGGGGGATGGATTATGAGCAGTTGATCTTTGAGATCAACGGCTGGGATTAAAAGGGAGTGTCGGGTCCAGTGTATTGGGTGTGGGTCGTTTGGTTTTGGGTCTGGGGTATTTGATTTGGGCCTCTGATGGCTAAAACGAAGTGGGCGTGGTGTCTTGGGCTACTTTTAATCCGATTTTCACCTCACATTGGGCCAAAATTTAAAAATACACAAAAATTAATTAAAAAATAAATAGAATTGGCTATAAAATGATAAAAATGCTATTTTTGAAATTTGTACTTGTAAAATAATAGATTGTAATTGTAAAAATATAAAAATGCTATTTTGACCTAAATAGCATAATAAATATGATTATTGAAAAATATTGGCTATTATGGCAAATGATATGTAAATGGTATAAAATGCAAATGCAACCGTATGAAATAATGTAAAATATTATGAAATATGCATTAAAAAATATATAAATGACTAGTTTAGATAACTAATCACTCAGAAATAATTTTGAGGGAATAATAAATAAATATTATCAATTAAAATACC
This sequence comes from Nicotiana tabacum, assembly GCF_000715075.1. Taxonomy (NCBI): domain Eukaryota; kingdom Viridiplantae; phylum Streptophyta; class Magnoliopsida; order Solanales; family Solanaceae; genus Nicotiana; species Nicotiana tabacum. The sequence goes on along the minus strand of NC_134081.1, from coordinate 58,040,053 downwards.
ATAATTGATTAAAATGCGTATAGTGAATATAATTATTTGCGTGCAATTTTCATAATAATTTGGTAAAAGTATTATGATAAAAATGAATTTATATTAAAAAAAAATGTCATGGAATAGTGATGCAAGAAAATATTCTATCAATATTATTAAAAATATATAAAACTACATGGTAATATATAATGGTCAAGTGGAAAATCTGAGGGAAAAATTGAGTATTAACAATAGGTGCCAAAGAACGGGCAATATTTCAAGGAGGCATGAGATGTCGTTGAAGGGCATACTTAAGGTCGAAATCTTCGATGTTTGGGGAATAGAGTTCATGGGATGGTTTCCGTCATCCAATGGCCATAAGTACATCTTGGTTGCAATTGATTATATCTCAAAGTAGGTAGAGGTTGTGGATTTTCCTATAAATGATGCTAAGGTTGTGGTGAACTTTGTGAAGAAAAATATTTTCACGAGATTTGAAACTCCGTGTGCTCTAATTAGTGATGGTTCACTTTTGTAACAAATCCTTGGGAAACCTCTTGGATAAGTATGGGGTGAAACACAAGTCAGCAATAGCCGATCATCCGCAAACCAATGGTCAAGTCGAGTTTTCAAATAAGGAGGTGAAGCAAATTTTTAGAAGACAGTAAGCGCAAGTAGAAAGGTTTGGTCTAGCAAGCTGGATGACGCTCTATGGGAGCATCGAACTGCATACAAGACTCCAATTGGCACTTCGTCATATATATTGGTTTATGAGAAGGCTTGTGACTTGCCCGTTGAGCTTAAGTACAAGGCATATTGGGCGATTAAGAGGCTCAAGTTTGATACAGATCTATATAGGGAAAGATGAATGTTGCAACTCAATGAGCTCGAAGAGTTTCGATTTCACGCATTTGAGATTGCGAAGTTGTACAAAGAGAAAACAAAGAGATGACATAACAAACATATTTTTCATCGTGAGTTTGAACCAGGTCAAGTCGTTCTCTTGTTCAATTCAAGCTTGAAGCTCTTTCCTGGGAAGCTCAAGTCTAGATGGTCTGGGCCATTTGAAGTGGTGTGGGCTACGAAGCATGGAGTTGTTGAGCTACGGGATCCCGAAAGTGATGGCATATTCTTGGTCAATGGGAAAAGAGTTAAACACTATTGGGGTGGTGGCATTTGTCGTCACAAAATTTTGATAGACTTGGTGGATGCTTGAGGGAGCATTTTGCATCATGCCATGATATTGAATCAGGCGCTTTATGGGAGGCAACCCATGGTGATGTTGTAAACATCGTGTCGCGATATTAAATCAGGCATTTGTTGGAAGGCAACCCAATTTGTAGATTAGTTTAGCTTAATTAGATTTTTCTTTTTGTTTTTAGGTACTAACTCGTTGAGTTTTGGTGTTTGAATAGGTACAAGAGCCTATTAGGAGGTCAAAACACATGAAGGATTCCAAACGCTGAAGTGGAAAACACTTGAGTGCATCCTGGACGTGTAGCGAGGCAATAATCACGACATAGGCCAGGCGTCGTGCGCCCTAATGCGAGCTGGCCTTTGCCTTTAACCTGATGCTGCACACCCCAACGCGCGCTCCTGCTCGCCTTTCCTTTTGCCCCGCCAAACTTCCAGCTCACACCACCCCCCGCGTCGCCCCATCTTCTGCAAGATGGGCCTTGCGTCCAAGCTCACGATGCCAGGTAAGTGGTTTTATTTTTTCTCTTTTTCAAACCCCACGCCCCCTTTTAAAAGACTCACACACTCAAAATTAAAATTCTCCCCCGTTCTCTCTTTCACTCATCCAAATCTCTCAAATCTTCTCTCACACACTCATACACCCAAGAAAACCACTAATTGAAGATAACTCCTCCCTCTTTCAACATCTAAGGTATGAATTCTTGTCTATCTTTATTCTATTTTGGGATTGATTGAGGTAAATTGCAACATGCAAACTTTATCAATGTATTGTATGTGAAATTATGCATGCTTGTCCCAACCCCATGAACATCATAGGATTGATATTCTTGTTGCTCAAATGTGTTTACACTCGAATCCCAAGCCGATTTGGGAGGGTGAGGCAATCCCTCATCCAAACAAAAGCTTCATCTTAACTAGTGCATACAATGTGTTTGATAAATTGCCTCAAAGGCACTTTTTGTCCCAATTGAAGCCCGAGTCTCCGGGATTCATACACTAGTGGGTTGTGAGCTTCCCAAGCACGAAATTTAAGTGTAAGGTGGCTCAGTGGAGCGGGATTGATGGTTAAAATATTAAGTGTGGTGTGGCTCATGGGTACCCAATGTGTTGTTGTTTGATTCTAATATTAAGAGGTGAAGTCTGAGTAACCTCGGAAAGTTACGCAAGAATGTGCTAATCCCTTAAGTGTGGGGTTGTAAGACCACGTTCTGAATTAATTCAATACCCTCCAAAGTTGACTAACATACACTTGTGCATGTACAAATATTGTATATCCAAAACCAAATGCACCACCAACAGACAAGGGAATGGGCAAAGCTATTGTCCTCACTAAAGGCAAGACATCCTCTGCACTGCCACCGAAAAAGCGAAAAAGAGAAGAGGCCACTTCTAGGCATGCTGAGGGGTTGTACGCAGTTGCAGCCATGGTAGTCTCATGCCCAAGGCAAGGGGAGAGCATGAATATGGGCTTAAAAGTATATCCCCATCCACCAAGGTATGGCACAAGATTTGTAGGCCAAAGCATATGCATCCGGATTTAGCTATGGATGAGCGCTGTTAGCGATCTAAGTATCCGGTAATTTGGAAGTCTATTCATGAGTTAAGGTTGAGCTATGTTTTCGGGAACCCTTGGGACATCAATGTGAGTATCGTTCGCGACTTATATTATGGATGGGATCCGGATGATGATGAGCAGTTGTTCCTCCTTTGGGGAAGGTTAATTGATATCTCTTCATCTGCTCTATGTGCTCACTTGGGAACTCCAGTGTTCCACATGAGCCTTTGGGTAACTTTATTGCCCGACCAATATATCGAGATCTTCGTTACACTTTATGTGGTATAAATTATGTGGATGTCTGGGTTCATGATAAAAAGACTCACCACCGCAGAAAGTTCAAGATAAAGCTGAAGGCTCAAGTCTGATTGAAATTGATCAATGCTTGATTCTTTCCATGCAATCATGATACTCTTATTGGGTGTGAGAGAGTGTGCCTGGTCTATTTCTTAATGACCAACCAAAAGGTAAACGTGGGCCATTTGATATGCCAACAGATGGCACAGGTGTGAAGGAGCAAGAGGATAGATAGATTATTCTTTGAAAATATGTTGACGCAATATCTGAGAAAGGAGGAAGTGGATGAGGAGCCGGAGTTTGACGTGATCATTCCGATACCACCCTGAGGGACTGACATCACGAGCATCCGGTCAAAGAAGGATAATTATATGGCTACGGGTACTGGTGCCGAACGTAATGCTCGTGATGATAGCTTCATGGCCCATTTTTATGGGATACTCGACTTGCACTTATAGATCGGGGGGAGGGAAGCTACTCCGGAGGAGCGGGCCAACTTACATAAGTGTTATACCCTCAATGTTTATGCCCAACGTCTGGTTGGTCTTGGTGAGGGTCATAGATTGCCTGAGGTCAAAGTTGTTAACACACCTGAATGCTCAGAACTCGAGCCAAAGTAGTGTGAGGAGGAGGCCGATAGGGATGCTAAGGGATAAGATGATGATGAGGACTGGGAGGCCACTAAGACGGCCTTCTATGATGAGGGCGATGATGAAGAATGATCAGGGATCTTTCTTACTACTTTACTTGATTTTTATTGTTTTATATATGCATTTGGGACATTGCATACTTTAAGTATGGGGTAGGGATTCTCTATGGTATGTAAATAATAGATTAATTGTTAGCTTCTTATTTTGCTTTTGTAGCAGTATAGTAATTTAGTAGCTTAATATGTTTTTTTAAAAATTAAAAAATACAAAATATTGGAATTTTTTCGACGATGAATCTCCTATGCAGCTTTTTTGAGGGATTAAACTCTAACCAAAAACACAAAAAAAATTAGAAAATAGAAAAAATCGAAAAACTTATCTTTTAGTTTTCTTTTAGGTAGTAATAATCCCCCATGATTTTTCTTTGTGCCTTGATTCTTTTCTATGGGATGTAGTTTGAACCAGGTAATAATATTTTTTATTTTTAGAGTAGATTAGTATTTAGGAAATAAAGGTAGGAATAATGATGAGATTCCTAAGCGCGTTTGACTTGTTTGATAGTAGCATATTTAGGCTTTGGCATGTGTAGTATCTTACCTATATTTTGAAATTGATCATGATGCCTTTATAAATTGGATAGCATATTTTGTGACACCTATGTCTCATTTTCTTGAATTATGTTCACTTTGCGTTTAATGATTAATATCTCGTGGCTTTGTGAATACTTGCTTTAGTTGAGAATCGAAATGGGACCGTCCTTAGTGAGTCATGTGCCATGTGTAGTCAGGCCTTTTTTTGTATAGTTCATGTTATTCTAATTGTATCTAAAACTTGCTCGGTATGTGAGTTGAAGAGAAATTCTAGGTGATGCTCGTTTGAAGAATGATTTTAGGCCTTCTTTGATCTTTTGAGCTTTAATGCCTATCACAAATAAAATTTATACCTAATTAGCCCTTTTGAGCCTATAGGCTTTTATTTGACACCCACATTACAAGCCGATATATTCTTTTTATTCTTAATTGGTATTATTTTGATCCAATTACCACTTAAAGCACTTTAATTATGAAATGAGCGCTAAAAGAAGTAAGGAGGGAACGTGGGAGGCTTTTGAGTGGAACCAATGAAAGGAAGAAAGGTGAACTTGTTTTGTAAAAGAATTCACCACTAGCGGAAATTGTAAAGAAGAAAGAAAAGGGTGATTGCAAAAGAAAGAAATTGCTGAAAAACAAAAGAGATGAAAAGAAAAAGAAAACAAAATATAGATGAATAAAGTGATATCTTGTTCTTGCTAGTGGGGTATGAATTAAGATAGTACTTAAAGAAAGAGGGAACATTGTTGGGGGTGATTTTAGTTGTGAAATTGAATTGGGATTGAAGGATTTGTGCTTAAAGTTAATTTTGTGATGTGTTAAAATGCTTAGGAGGGTGAACCATTATTCCTAAAATATATCCTGCCCATCCCTTAGCCCACATTACGATCATGAAAATTTCTAATTGATTTTAGATCGAGTGAGCCTACATTATTAGAGATTTGCATTATGGGCAAGCCTATGGTACCTATTGTATGCATGTGATTTCTTCGTGAGAGTGAGCGATATTCTTTGATATATGTGAGTCCTTGAAATATACTTGAGCATTTGTTTTGAATGTGTGGGTTCAACTTACTCTCTTGTTCTTGTTGTGAGGGTATGGTTTCATGAGGGATAGGTAACGTTATTAGACTTCTCTATGATGTTGGGTATTCAAGTCATGAGTGAATATTGACATTGAGTTGGTTTTTTGAGGCTAGTATTGTTATGAGCATGTTGTCTTTGTTGTAAATATTTTTGAAGTATGGCATGAGAAAAGGGAAGTGTATGGGATTGCATATGCTGAAGGTTTAATTGTTGCTATCAACCATGGTCATTGGTATAGTATTTTTTAAATGTATTAAATATAAATTTCTCAAGGATAGTGTGAATTATTGGTTGACTCAAGGACAAGCAACGTTTAAGTGTGGGGTAGTAATAATTGGCTATAAATGTATATTTATAGTATATTACTTGCCTTATATTTTGGGGTTTTAATGATAATATGTGCAATGTTTTCGGCTTAATTGTGTCATTTTTATGTGTAGGATCGTTGGAATATGAAAACGAGTGAAGGTTTCACACAAGGATGTCAAAAATACACAAAAAGAGCACGAAAAGGCAAAAAACAGAAAAGGCCAGGAACCAGGCTCCAGGCGAGGAAGCAGGCGACGCCTGGCTCCAAGCGAGGAAGCAGGCGACGCGAGCTCTAATGCTCTTCCTCAGGTCAGGCCTCGCGAGCTCTGAGGCCTGGACACTTTTGCAGTCCATGCATTAAATGTTTCCCACTTTGTTTTGTACTTGGTTACTCTGACCCTAGCCTATAAATACCCCCTAAATGTGATTAATGAAGAGTTGGTCAATTTTCAAAGGGGGCAAAGGCATAGAAATAAAAACGGAGCATGGAATTCATTGAATCTTCCATCTTTCATCTAGTATTCATAGCTTCTATGTTTAAAAATAATACTTTGATTATTGTTATGAACATGAGTCGCTAAGAACCTTATTATTCTGGGGTTATGGGTTGCTATTTACTATTTGTTTTTTATGGCTAATTATTTTGCTTGAGTTATCATATTAATTTGCTTATTTAGTCTTGCACTTAATGATTATATTGCATAGCTAACAGTAGAATACTATTTACAAATTTATAGTTGAACTCAAAAGTGGGCACTATAGATTGCATATAAGATTGACTAGAGTAAGTTCTTGAATCCGGGCATCAGAGAATAGATTTGCAATTAGGATAGACAAATTCTAGTTGCCTTACTTGATTATTTTCATAGGAAATATACATGCATTATTGTTAATTCTAATTCTATAGACATATAGTATTATGTTGTCTTGAATAGGCAAGCGAAGCGTCGAAAGAACTTTGCGAGATTAATAAACCCTATTAACCAATAAATTAGATAAATTAAGTAATTAAATCAACCGGAAGAACGCAATAGGAGAGATATTAATCTCATAACCCCGGAATATTCCCATCTCATTAAATGCTTCCTAAGTGTTTGCATGTTTGCTTTGGACCTTTGAATTGCTTGCTTGATTGGTAATTTCATAGTAATTTTTAGTAGTAAAAATCACAACCATCTTCTTCACAACCACTTGAGCAATTACTTATAAATAGTTTAGAGTAGATGAGAGTTAATCATAAATCCACGTGGGATGATACTTTCTCATCACTTTATTACTTGTCAACCGCATATACTTGCATGTGCATTTGGATCCAACAGTGATACAACACAAGTGAGAACCCTTCTAGGCTCCAAAATATCCAACTTCACGAACATGTTGGCCAAGGCCTGAACATCCAAAGCTAATGATCTCCCCACAACTGGAATAAAAGCAAGACTACTAATGCCCTCAGCCTTCCTACTAAAAGCGTCGGTCACCACATTGGCCTTTCCCGGATGATAAAGAATGGTGATATCATAGTCTTTTAGTATATCTAACAACCTCCATTGCCTCAAGTTCAGATCCTTTTGCTTGAATAAGTGATGGAGACTTCTGTGATATGTGAACACCTCACAAGACACGCCATAAAGATAGTGCCGCAAAATTTTAAGCGTGTGAACAATGGTTGCTAACTCCAAATCATGAACTAGGTAGTTCTTCACATGGAGCTTCAACTGCCATGAAGCATAAGCAATCACTATTACCTCCTGCATCAACACGTACCCAATGCCAATTTGTGAAGCATCACAATAGACTGTATAAGAACCCTATCCCGAAGGCAAAACCAAAACTGAAGTTGTAGTCAAGGTAGTTTTGAGCTTCTAAAAGCTCTCCTTACACTCATTAGAACACCTGAATGGGTCACCCTTCTAGTCAATGGGCCTGCTATAGATGAAAACCCCACCACAAAATAGCGATAATACCCAGCCAACCTAAGAAAACTCTGGATCTCTGTAGCAGTAGATGTTCTAGGCCAACTTTGAATTGCCTCAATTTTCTTTGGATCTACCTTAATCCCATCACTAGATACCACATGACCTAAGAATGCCACCGAGTCTAAGCAAAAATTGCACTTGGAGAATTTAGCATATAGCTTCTTCTCCCATAAAGTCTGGAGCACGATCCTAAATATTGCTCATGATCCTCTCGACTGCGAGAATACACCAATATATCATCAATGAAAACTATGTCGAAGGAATCCATATAATTTGAACATTTAGAAATTTCATAGGTTTGACCATGGGTTGGCTTTGTGGCTATCGGGTTCGCATTTTTGTTTCGCGACTTGAAGTATGTCTCTTTTATCATTTGGAACTTCTGTGTGAAGTTTGTTGTCATTCCAAGTTGGTTTGGTAGGAATCAGACGCTTGGTTGTGAATATTGAAGTTCTTGAGTTTCATAGTCTGCATGATGCATTTTGGTATTCGATTCTTGGTTTTATATATTATTTTGTTGCTCTAAGCGTGCGAGCGAGTTCGTATGATGTTTATGCACTTGTGTGAATGGTTTGTGTGGGGGTCGATGTAACGACTCGGTCGGTCATTTTGAGTATTATAGCCTTATTTCCCCATTTATTACTTATTCTATGCTCATTTGAATTTATGTGACTTGATGGGGTAGTTGGTTCGGTTGAGGGGGATGTTTCGGAATGAATTGGGAAGTTGAAAGAGTTGATCGGATGTTGACTTATGCATAAATGACTCTATAATGGAGTTTTGATGATTTCGATAGCACCTTATGGTAATTTTGGACTTAGGAGTATGTCCGAATATTGATTTGGAGGTACGTAGATGATTTAGGCTTGAATTGGCGAAAGATGGAAAAATTTGAGGTTTGGAGAGTTAAGAAGTTTGACCGAGAGTTAACTTTGTGGTTACAGGGCTCGCATTTTCTTTTTCGTAAGTTAGAATAGGTCCGTTGTGTCATTTATGGCTTGTGTGCAAAATTTGAGGTCAATCAGAGTTGATTTGATAGGTTTCGGCATCGATTGTAGAAGTTAGAAATTCATTAGTTTCAATAGGCTTGAATTTGGGTGCGATTCGTGTTTTTGATGTTCTTTTATGTGATTTGAGTCCTCGACTAAGTTCGTATCGTATTTTACGACTTGTTGGTATGTTTGGTTGAGGTCCCGGGGGCCTCAGGTGTATTTCGGATGGTAACGAATCAAAAATAAGACTTGGAGCATTGCTGAAGCTGAGGGACCTTCTAGTGTGATCGCACATGCAAGAGCATTGGTCACAGATGCGATGCCGCAACTGCGGATGGAGTGGCGCAGAAGCGAAGTTGGTCTGGCTTGGAGTATATCGCAGGTGCGGAGGGGGAAGCACATCTGCGAGTCGCAGTAGCGTGCGGTCTCGCTGGTGCGAGCCTTTGGCCGCAGAAGCTGCAGGTTAGGGGTGGAGTGTAAATCCACATATGCGGAATTTTGATCGCAAAATCGAAACTGCATAAACGGTTAAATGGTCCGTATAAGCGAAATGTCTGGGCAAAATTTAAATTCGAAGGGTTTCAAGCTTTTCTCATTGTTAGACTTCGGAAGCTCGGTTAGAGGCAATTTTTGAGAGGGGTTTCACGAGATTTCTTAAGATAAGACACTTTTGGTCATTTTTATATAATTATATTGATTACCTATTGAATTACCCCCATAGATTTGGTGTTTTTGAACTAAAAATTGCGGATTTTTGACCCATGTATTAGAGAGTAAAAATTGGAGGTTTGAGTGACGATTTGGTGTCGAAATTTGGTAATTTTTATATGGTTGTACTCGTGGTTGAGTGGGTGTTCGGATTTTGTTAATTTTGTCATATTCCGAGATGTGGGCTCGGGGTTGACGTTTTGAGTTGACTTTTTGACTTTTGTTTAAGAACTTAGCTTTATCACATGGAATTGATTCATATATCTTATGTTGATTCTATCGAGTTGTTTGTGGCTAGATTTGAGTCATTTGGAAGGCTGATTCACGAGGCAGGGGCTTGTTGGAGTAGAGATTTGCACAGGTTGAGGTAAGTAATACTTCTAAACTTGATTCTAAGGGTATGAATCCATGAATTATGTGTTATGTGATTGGTGTTGAGGTGACTCATATGCTAGGTGACGGGCGTGTGGGCATGCACCGTAGAAATTGTGACTCGGTCTATTTTGTGGAACTGCGTAGTGATCTAATCTAAGTATTATTTATGTACTCTTCATGTGTTAGAGGAATTGAGCTTTGATTCATGTTATAAATCATGCTTAGGCTATATGCTAGTACTGTTGGGACCCATAGAGGTCGTGTTGCTGTTGAATTACTTGCCTAATTTGCAATTATGTACTCAGTCAGAACTATCATCTGCATATCATATCTCAATCTCTACTACCATTTATTGATACACCATATTATTATTGTTTGGGATGATTGTCATGAGATTTGTGAGCCCGATAGACTGGAGAGATTGATGACTGAGTGAGGTCGAGGGCATAATTGTAAGTGATGTTTAAGGGATCAGGTTGTATGCTGCAACAGGCTTTATTGATTCATGCCATAATGGGCTTATTTTAGCACTTGGGCAGGATCCGCCCCTTCGGAGTTTGACTTACCAACAGCGAGCGTAGGTACCTACTAAGTGCGAGTGCCGAGCGATTAGGAGGACTGAGTGTTTGTGAGGACTGAGTGACTGTTATGACTGGGTGACTGGAGGACAGAGTGGCTGAGAGGACTGAATGACTAGGAGGACTAAGTGAATTGATACTCCAAGAGTATGCATATGACTTTATCACTGTGTTGCATTATAGTTGGCATGCATAATTGACATGTAGGTATAGCGATGTATCATTCCTCATTTCAGTCACAATTGGCATATTTTATCCGTAAATTTGAAATCCTTCCTACATTTTTGTACTATTAAATTTTGTATTTGGCATGTACCTGTTGAGCTCGTCACTGCTTTCAACCCAAGGTTATGCTTGTTACTTATTCAGTACATTGGGTCGATTATAATCATATTACACTTTGCACTTCGTGTGTAGATCCAGGTACTTCCAGGAACGGCGGCTGCTAGCTTTGGAGCTTTATCGGTTGGAGACTATCGAGGTAGCTGCCTTGGCGTCCGCAGACCTTGACTCTCCTTATTTTTAGTTATAGGTACTATTCTATCTTTCTAGACAATGTTTTAGTAGTTTGACTATGTTGTCATTTAGATGATCGTGTACTCAGTGACACTCAGATTTTGGGAAATTTTGTATTGAGCCACGGTATTTTCTTATCATTTAATTATAAGATTTACTATTTAAGCTTATTTCATATGTTTAAAGAAAAGATGCATGTTAAGTTATGAGTTATCGGTTTGCCTAGTATTGTGATAGGCGTCATCACGACATATGAGATTTGGGTCGTGACAAGTTGGTATCAGAGCTTATGTTACATAGGTCTCACGAGTCATGAGCAGGTTTAGTAGAGTTTTGCGGATCGATACAGAGATGTCTGTACTTATCTTCGAGAGGCTGCCGAACCATTAAGAAAAACTTCACTCTCTTTCATTCTTGTCGTGCGAATATGTTGATTCCGGAAACTAAACTTCTATTATTCTATTCTCTCACAGATGGTGAGGACACGTGCTACCAGATCAGGCGACAACCAACAGTACCACCAGCTAGGGCCACGAGAGGTCGGGGTCGCGGTAGGGGCTGAGGTGAAGCTCGTACGGTAGCTAGAGGAGCACCTGTAGACCCACCAGTTGCTCTAGATCAGGAGCAGATTCCAAAGGTGGTTGAACCGATGGGACCTTCTTAGGCCCCAGCTGTGCCCATTGTGATTCCAGACCTTCAGGAGGCTCTGGCACAGATATTTACTATTTGTACTAGCCTTGCTCAGGCGATTTCAGTTCTAGCCGCACCAGCAACTTCTCAGGCCGGGGGAGGTGCTCAAACTCCCCCCGCCCGTACTCTAGTGTAGGTGGTGCAGGGACTTCACACACCAGAGGTACTACCAGCTCAGCCGATTATAGTTACTCAGACCTAGGTGGGTACCATTATGAGTGATTAGGAGTAGAAGAGACTAGAGAGGTTTGGGAGGCTCAAGCCTCCATCATTCACTGAGGCTGAGTTAGAGGATGCTGAGGACTTTTTGGATAGGGGGCGGATTCTTCGCACGACGGGTATTTGGAGACTATGGGGTCTTATTTACTACTTTTGTGCTGAAGGGGAAAGCTTTCAGATGGTAGGAGGCCTATGAGCAGAGCAGGCCAGCCGATGTTGCACCACTTTCATGGCACGAGTTCTCCGTTCTCTTCTTGGAGAAGTTTGTGCCACCGACCCGCATAGAGGAGTTGTGTAGGTTATTTGAGCAGCTATGCCAGGAGGGTATGTCTATGATCCGATACAAGATGAGATTTTCATGGTTGGCTCATCACGCGATCTGGTCGATTCCCACGGAGAGGGAGAAGATTAGGAGGTTCATTGATGGCCTCGGCTATGGATTGCGTTTTGTTATGACTCGAGAGAATGCATCAGGTGCTAGGTTGGATGAGGTGGCTGATATTGCTCGGCAGCTAGAGCTGGTCCGCAGTCGGGAGCGTGAGGAGAGGGAGGCCAAGAGTCCTCATGGTTCGGGTGGTTTCAGCGGTGTGTCTTTCAGAGGGCAGTCCTACCACAACAGGGGTCGTCCTTATAGGCCCGCTCAGAGTGCTCATCCGGTTCATCGTGGTACATCAGCTAGCCATGGTTCGTACAATGTCCGTCCAAGCCAGTCATCTCTCAGTGCCCTCCCAGCTCAGAGTTCATCCCATGCTCCATCTGTTCAGGGTTCATCTGTGCTAGGTTCTTCTAGCAGTTATTATAGTTCTCGGGGTCTGATTCCATCCCCACCTCCATCGGGGAGTTGCTTCGAGTGCGGGGAGTTTGGACATGTGTGGAGACAGTGTCTCCATCACTTAGGAGGTCCAGCTCAACAGAGGGGTCAGGCTATAACTTCCGCACCAGTTACTTCACCACCCACCCACCCAGCTCGAGATGGGGCTCAGGCAGCTAGAGGTCGCCCTAAAGGGGGAGACCGATCAGGTGGCGGTCAGGCTCGATTCTATGCTATCCCTACCAGGCTAGAGGCCGTTGCTGCAAACGCAGTAATCACAGGTATTGTTTTAGTGTGAGTCCTTAGTTTTACCTATTCATTATCTACGCCGGTAGGCGATACTATTATTGTGCACCGTGTGTATCGATCGTGTGTGGTGGCCATTGGAGGATTGGAGACTAAAGTTGATCTCTTATTTCTTAGTATGGTTGATCTCGGCGTAATTTTGGGTATAGATTGGTTGTCTCCATGTCATGCTATTCTGGATTGTCATGCTAAGACAATGACGTTGGCGATACCGGGGTTGCCGAGGATTGAGTGGAGAGGTTTTTTTGATTATGTTCCCAGTAGGCTGATTTCATATTTGAAGGCCTAACGGAAGGTTGGGAAGGGGTGTTTGTCATATTTGGACTTTGTGAGGGATGTTGGTATTGATACTCCTACTATTGATTCTATTTTGGTAGTGCGAGACTTTCCAGATGTGTTTCCTGCAGACCTGCCGGGCATGCCACCCAATAGGGATATTGATTTTGGTATTGACTTGGTGCCGGTCACTCAGTCCATTTCTATTCCTCGGTATCGTATGTCACCAGCAGAGTTGAAAGATTTGAATGTGCAGCTTCAGGAGCTTCTTGATAAGGGGTTTATTAGGCCTAGTGTCTCCTAGGGGTGCACCAGTTCTGTTTGTGAAAAAGAAGGATGGTACTATGTAGATGTGCATCGACTATAGGCAATTGAACAAAGTTACAATTAAGAACAAGTATCCTTTGCCGCGCATTGATGATTTATTTGACTACCTTCTTGGAGCTAGAGTGTTCTCTAAGATTGATTTGAGGTCTGGGTATCACCAGTTGAAGATTCGGGACTCGGATATCCTAAACACGGTATTCAGTACCCGCTATGGTCACTATGAGTTCCTTGTGATGTCTTTTGAGTTGACCAATTCCCCAACAACATTCATGAATATGATGAATAGTGTATTCCAGCCATATATCGATTTATTTGCGATAATATTTATTAATTATAACCTGTGTACTCACGTAGCCAGGAGGAGCATGCACAATATTTGAGGATTGTACTACAGAGGTTGAGGGAGGAGAAGCTTTATGCCAAGTTCTCTAAGTGTGAGTTTTGGCTCAGTTCAGTGGCGTTCTTGGGGCACGTGGTATCTAGTGAGGGGATTAAGGTGGATCTAAAGAAGATAAAGTCAGTTCAGAGTTGGCCCATACCATCTTTAGCTACTGAGATTCGGAGTTTTCTCGGCTTGGCCGGATATTATCGTCGCTTCGTGGAAGGTGTCTCGTCCATTGCAGCTCTTTTGACTAGGTTAACCCAGAAGGGTGCTCCATTTAGGTGGTCAGATGAGTGTGAAGAGAGCTTTCAGAAGCTCAGGACTGCCTTCACCATAGCTCTAGTTTTAGTTTTGCCTTCAGCATCGGGTTCTTATACAGTGTATTGTGATACTTCTAGGATTTGTATTGAGTGTATCTTGATGCATAAAGGTAGAGTGATTGATTATGTTTCATGCCAGTTGAAGCCACATGAGAAGCACTACTGTGTTCATGATTTGGAGTTGGCAGCCGTCGTTCATGCATTGAAGATTTGGAGGCATTATCTCTGCAGTGTGTCTTGTGAGGTATTTACGGATCATCGGAATCTCCAACACTTTTTCAAACAAAAGGATCTAAATTTGAGGCAGCAGAGATGGTTGGAGCTGCTAAAGGACAATGATATTACCATTATGAATCATCCCAAGAAGGCCAATGTGGTGGCCTATGCCTTGAGTAGGAAGGAGGTGAGAATGGGTAGCCTTGCATTTATTCTGATAGGTGAGAGACTGCTTGCATCAGATGTTTAGGCCTTGGCCAATCAGTTTGTGAGGTTAGATATTTCGGAACCTAGTCGGGTTCTAGCTTGTGTGGTTTCTCGGTCTTCCTTATATGATCGCATCAGAGAGCTTCACTATGATGACCCCCATTTGTTTTTCCTTAAGGACACATTTCAACACGGTGATGCCAAAGAGGTTACCATTGAGGATGATGGGGTGTTGCGGATGCAGGGTCAGATTTGGGTGCCCAATGTGGATAGTCTACGTGAGTTGATTCTTGAGGAGGCCCACAGTTTGCGGTATTCAATTCATCCGAGCATCGTAAAGATGTATTAGGACTTGAGACAACACTATTGCTAGAGGAGGATGAAGAAAGATATAGTAGGGTTTGTAGCTCGGTGCCTAAATTGTCAGCAAGTGAAGTATGAGCATCAGAGGCCGGGCAGTTTGCTTCAGAGGTTTGAGATTCCGGAGTGGAAATGGGAGCGTATCACCATGGACTTCGTAGTTGGGCTCCTACGGACTTCGAGGAAGCTTGATGCTATTTGGGTGATTGTGGATCGGTTGACCAAGTCCGTGCATTTCATTCCAGTTGGGACTACTTATTCTTCAGAGTGGTTGGCTGACATCTATATCTGCGAGATTATTTGCCTTCACGGTGTGCCGGAGTCCATCATTTCAGATCGGGGCACGTAATTCATGTCGCAGTTCTATAGAGTTGTGCAGCGAGAGTTAGGAACACAGATTGAGTTAAGTACAACATTCCACCATCGGATGGAAGGATAGTCCGAGCGCACTATTCAGATATTGGAGGATATGCTAGATGCTTATGTCATGGATTTTGGGGGTTCTTGGGATAAGTTTCTGCCGTTTGCAGAGTTTGCTTACAACAACAGCTACCAATTGAGCATTCAGATGGCTCCTTGTGAGGTTTTGTATGGGTGACGGTGTTGGTCGCCGGTGGGTTAGTTTGAGCTGGGTGAGTCTTCGCTATTGCGTACTGACTTGGTTTAGGATACTTTGGACAAGGTTAAGTTGATTCAGGATTGGCTTCGCACCGCGCAGTCTAGACAGAAGAGTTACACCGATCGGAAGGTTCATGATATTTTTTTCATGGTGGGAGAGAAGGTATTACTCAGAGTTTCACCCATGAAGGGTGTTATGAGGTTTGGGAATAAAGGAAAGTTGAGCCCTTGGTATATTGGGCCTTTTGAGGTGTTTGAGAGGATTGGAGAGGTGGCTTAGAAGCTTGCATTACAGCCTAGTCTATCGAGTGTTCATCTAGTGTTTCATGTTTCCATGCTCCGGAAGTATGTCGATGATCCGTTTCATGTTTTGGACATCGGTACGATTCAGCTAGATGGTGATCTGACTTATGATGTGGAGTCGGTGGCCATTTTGGATCGGCAGGTTTGGAAGTTGAGGATAAAGAACATAGCTTCAGTGAAGGTGCAGTGGAGAGGGCAGCCAGTCGAGGAGGCTACTTGGGAGACCGAGCGGGAAATGTAGAGGAGATATCCACGCCTATTTGAGACTCCATGTATGATTCTAGACCCGTTCGAGAACGAACATTTCTTTAATAGAGGAGGACGTAACGATCGGATGGTCATTTTGAGTATTATAGCCTCGTTCCCCCATTTATTGCTTATTCCATGCTCATTTGTTGTTATGTGACTTGTCAGGGTAGTTGGTTCCTTTTCAGGGGATGTTCCGGAATGAATTGGAACATTTAGTCCCCAGGTTGGAAGCCTAAGTTGAAAGCGTTAACCGAATGTTGAGTTATGTATAAATGACTTCGTAATGGAGTTTTAATGGTCCTGATAGCTATGTACAGTGATTTTAGACTTAGGAGTGTGTCTGGATGTTGATTTGGAGATCCATAGATGATTAAGGCTAGAATTGGCAAAAGTTAGAAAAAATGGAGGTTTGGAGAGTTGAGAAGTTTGACCGAGAGTTGACTTTATGGTTACCGGGATCGGATTTTGGTTTTGGAAGTTGAAATAGGTCTGTTGTGTCATTTATGACTTGTGTGCAAAATTTGATGTCAATCAGAGTTGATTTGATAGGTTTCGGCATCAATTGTAGAAGTTGGAAATTCATTAGTTTCAATAGGCTTGAGTTGGGGTGCGATTCGTGTTTTTATGTTGTTTGATGTGATTTGAGGCCTCGACTAAATTTGTATCGTGTTTTAGGATTTGTTGGTATGTTTGGTTGAGGTCCCGCAGGCCTCGGGTGGATTTCGGATGGTTAACGGATCAAAACTGAGACTTGAAGCATTGCTCAAGCTGGGGGCCTTCTGGTGTGATCGCACCTGCGAGGGAATTGGTAGTAGGTGCGACGCCGCAGATGCGGCTGGAGTGGCGCAGAAGTGAGGTTGGTCTGGCATGGAGTATATCGCAGCTGTGGAGGGGGAAGCGTATCTACGAGTCCGCAGAAGCGGAAAGTTTGTCGTAGATGCGGAGTTTTGAAGTTTGCTCTGGGCGCGTAGGTGCTGACGCGGGGCCGCAGATGCGAGCCTTTGACCGCATATGTGGCAGGTCGGGGGTGGAGTGTAACTCCGCAGGTGCGGAGTTTTTACCGCAAAAGCGGTTAAATGGTCTGCAAAAGTGAAATGCCTAGGCAGAATTTAAATTCGAAGGGTTTGAAGCTTTTCTTATTTTTATACTTTGGAAGCTCGGTTGGAGGCAATATTTGAGAGGGGTTTCACGAGATTTCTTGAGGTAAGCCACTTTTGGTCATTTTTATCTAATTATACTGATTACCCATTGATTTTCCTCTATAGATTTGGTGTTTTTGAAATGAAAATTGGGGATTTTGACCCATGTATTAGAGAGTAAAAATTTGAGGTTTGAGTGACGATTTGGTGTCGGAATTTTATAATTTTGGTATGGTTGAACTCGTGGTTGAGTGGGTTTTCGGATTTTGTTAATTTTGGCGGATTCTGAGATGTGGGCCTGGGGTTGACTTTTTGACTTTTGTCTAAGAACTTAGCTTTATCATATGGAATTGATTCCTATAGCTTGTGTTGATTGTATTGAGTTGTTTGTGGCTAGATTCGAGTCGTTCAGAGGTCGATTCGCGAGGCAAGGGCTTATTGGAGTAGAGATTTGTATGGGTTAAGGTAAGTAACACTTCTAAACTTGGTTCTGAGGGTATGAATCCCTGAATTACATGTTATGTGATTGGTGTTGGGGTGACACACATGCTAGGTGACGGGCGTGTGGGCTTGCACCGTAGAAATTGTGACTCAGTCGATTTTGTGGTTATGCGTAGTTATCTAATCTGAGTATTATTAGTGTACTCTTCATGTGTTAGAAGAATTGAGTTGTGATTCATATGTACTCAGTCATATGCTAGTACTGTTGGGACCCACAGAGGTCGTGTTGATGTTGAATTACTTGCCTAATTTGCAATTATGTACTCAGTCATAACTGTCATCTGCATATCATATCTCAGTCTCTACTGCCATTTATTAATACATCATATTATCATTGTTTGGGCTAATTGTCATGCGATTTGTGAGCCCGATAAACTGGAGAGATTGATGACTGAGTGAGGCTGAGAGCCTGATTGTGAGTGATGTTTAAGGGATCAGGTTGCACGCCACAACAAACTTTATTGATTCATTCCATGATTAGCTTATTTTAGCACTTGGGCAGGATCCACCCCTCTGGAGTTTGACTTACCACCAGTGAGTGCAGGGACCTACTAAGTGCGAGTGTCGAGCAATTGGGAGGACTGAGTGATTGTGTAGACTGAGTGATTATGAGGACTGAGTGACTGTGAGGACTGAGTGACTGGGAGGAATGAGTGAATTGATACTCCGAGAGTATGCATATGACTTTATCACTATGTTGCATTATAGTTGGCATGCATAATTGGCATGTAGATATAGCGATGTATCATTCCTCATTTCAATCACACTTGGCATATTTTATCCGTATTATACTTAAACTATTAAACTTGAAAGCATGCCTACATGTTTGTACTGTTAAATTATGTATTTGGCATGTACCTGTTGAGATCGTCACTGCTTTCAGCCCAAGGTTAGGCTTGTTACTTATTGAGTACATTAGGTCAGTTGTACTCATACTACACGCTGCACTTCATGTGTAGATCTAGGTACTTTCAGGTATGGCGGCTGCTAGCTTTGGAGCTTTATCGGTTAGAGACTATCGAGGTAGCTGTCTTGGCGTTCGTAGACCTTGACTCTCCTTCCTTTCAGTTATTTGTACTGTTCTATCTTTCTAGACAGTGTTTTAGTAGTCAGACTATGTTATCATTTAGATGCTCATGTACTCAGTGACACCCGAATTTTGGGGGATTTTGTATTGTGTCGCGGTATTTTCTTATCAGTTAATTATAAGATTTACTATTTAAGCTTATTTCATTATGTTTTAAATTAAAGATGCATGTTTAGTTGTGAGTTATCGGCTTGTCTAGTATTGTGATAGGCACCATCACGATATGTGAGATTTGGGTCGTTACAGCCCGAGGGGCTCGGGAGAGTTTCGGAGTGTTTTGGTTCGTTTCAGGATTTGCTGGTGTTGCAGACCTCGCATTTGTGATGGCTGCAATTGCGATGGCTAACTCGCATTTGCGATAAGGAGCTGTGTGGGGTGAACCTCATAATTGCGAGGCATTGGTCGCATTTGCAATAGTGGGAAGGCGGCCGGGCTTCGTATTTGCGAAGCAGTGGTCGCATTTGCAACTTAGCAATGGGTTGCAGGGACTTCGCATTTGCAAAGTATATGTCGCATTTGCAACATTCCTGGGGCCAATAGGGTTCACTTTTGTGATCCCTGGGTCGCATTTCCAAACCTCTGATCACAAATGTGACATCTGCAGCTCGTTTTTGCTTATTTCGGGACTTAGTCTTATTTTATTACATTTTGTGCCCTAGGCTTCATTGGAGGCAATGTTTAAGGGGATTTTCACACGTAGCTAGTGGGTAAGTGATTTTTAATCAATTTTGATAATATAACTTGATTTCTTATGGAGTTTTACACAAAAATCATTGAATTTGAAAGGAGTTTTTGGGAATATTTTATTATGCTTTGAAAAATAAAAATCGATGATTTGACAGTCGATTTCGACTCGATTTTGAAAACCAATCACATATTTGAATTCGTGGGGTTATGGGTAGTCGAGATCTACCCCTAGACTCAGGTTTTGACCCGACGTGTCCGGGATTGACTTTTGTTGACTTTTTGGGAATTGGATAAAGATTGGACCTTTATTGTTTGAAATTGATTTCTTTAGCATTGTTTGTGTCACGACCCAAACTCCCACCGGATCCGTGACAGAATCTAACATTGCTTGCTAGACAAGCCAATAATTTTGCAATAACAATAAACTCATATAACAAACCATAATAATCTCAACAGCAGAATAACTATAGTATATCTGAAAAACAACAACAATAACCCAACTACAAATATCCCAATGATTTGGTGTCAACGAGTACATGAGCATTACATAATCTCAAAATACATAGTCAAATCCTTAATACAAATTGTCTGAACGATAGAACAGTGATAAAAGAAATTAACAAAAGAAAAACTTCAAGGTCTGCGAACGACATAGCAGCTACCTCGTCGTCTCCCCAAGCTAATACCGGGGCAATCTCTAGCAATCACCACGCCCGGAAGTACCTGGATCTGCACATAAAGTACAAAGTATAGTATGACTATAACTGACCCCATGTACTCAATAAGTAACAAACCTAACCTCGTGCTGAAAGCAGTGATGAGCTCGGAAGAAGGTCAGTGTCCAACACCAATAATCAATAATAACACATGATATATGACAAAGTAAAAGTAAGTAACTTAAAAGATATCACGTTCAGCTCGTTCACTATTACAGAAAATTAGACATGCTTTTCAAGTATAACAATCAAAACCCAATCTTTTACCAAAATCACTAAATTATGAGTTTATCAAGGAACTGTAATTTTCCAAACTTTCAACAACAGATAAGACATTTCATTTATCATCTAACATGAGAAAAAAATATATCTCTATGCCTACAAGTCAAATATACATGTCAAGTCAATAAAATCACAAAGAAGCCCTCATATATACTCACACTCCGCACGCTCACGGTGCCTGGCACAAGTGCCCCTCATCATCACACACACAACAACACTCAACACTGTACCGGTGCCTGGCACAAATGCCCTTCAGCAAAGCACATACATAATCATGTGCATGTGCTCGCTCTAAATACCAGACTCCAGAGGGGCGGATCATTGCCCAAGTGCAATTTAATATAAGCCAACAATCAATATAAATTTTGTGGCGTGCAAACCGATACAAATATCAATTCGTTGCGGCGTGCAACCCAATCCAAATATCAAACCTTTGTGGCTTGCAACCCGATCCAAATATAAATCACCATACGAATCTATGGCATTACACATATGAGGCATCAACAACATGTGAGAGATCATAATAAGAATGTATTGAGACAGAGATGCCATTAATGGATATAGCATCATGACAGAGAGTATGTCCACAATTAAGGCAAACAACTCAAAAACAACAAGAATACCCCTATCATGTCTCAAACAAATACGCACATAGCCTAGACATAATTTCTAACATGAATCATAACTCAAATAATCATACAAGTTGCAAAAATACGGATATAACGAAGCATGATAGAAAGACAAGTCTCATAGTAGTCTAAAGTCTACCAGGACCATGAATACCCGATGTACGCACACACGCCCGTCACCTAACACGTGCATCACCCCCAACACATCTCATATATCATAGTTCACAAGGATAATTACCTTCAAACAAAGTTTAGGTATGTCACTTGTATCAAAGCGCGTGAATCAATACTCTAAAAAGTCCTTCCCACGTGAATCAACCTCTGAGCGACTCGAGTCTAGTGAAAATAACTAAATATAATCAATAAAATCCATAAGAAACAATCCCAAACAATAAAGGTATGATCTTGAATTAATGATGCAATGTCAACCCAAAAGGTCAACCCTGGGCCTGCACTGCGGAACCCGTCAAAACTCACAAATCCGAACATCCATTCCATTACGAGTCCAAATATATGTGTTTCATCCAACTCCAACCTCAAATCAACCCTCAAATCATCAATTTTCACTCTTCAGAACCATAGTAAAAAAACTCCAAATTTCACCTTTAATTCACATTAACTAAGTGTAATAATCCATGGATAATCAATATCTAACATCAAAACTAAGTAAAATTTACTTACCCCTTTAATTGTAGTGAAAAGTCTCCCAAAAATCGCCTCTAGCCGAGCTCCACGACTCCAAATAATGAAAAATAACCAAACCCTCGAAATCATATAGGTTGCCCAGTGACTACGCATTGGCGGTTCAAAATACTGCATTTGCGAAAAAACCATCGATCCGTCGCTTCTGCGGCTCCACTTCTGTGAGATACTTTGCACTTCAGCGCCTGCGCATCTGCGCTCCATATTCCGCTTTAGCGGACTCAACCTTCCCAGCCACGCACCGTATCTATGACCAACTAGCGCTTCTACCGACTCGCATCTGCAGCCCATCCATCGCACGTACGAAAGCACTAGAACTCATAAATTTTTCAGCAATGCCATCATAGTTAAAAATGATCTGAAATCAATCTAAAATACACCCGAGGCCCCCGAGACCCCGTCTAATCACACAAACTGTCACGGCCCCAATTTCTCACCATAGGATGTCGTGATGGCACCTAATCTCTAAGACTAGGTAAGCCTAACACATGCTGATTTAATAACAGAATTGAACTATTTAATCATTTATCATAAACCATTAAATGATATACATAGCCGCAAGCGGCCAATAGTTATACATTTCTCAAAACCGGTAGTACGGAGTCATAAGCACTACTAAAACACACTACAATTTCTAAACACAATACTGTTTTGAATACAATTTAACAATAGCATAATAAAGTAAGATGGTGACTCCGAGGCCTGCGAACGTCAAGAAGATATACCTTGAAGTCTCCCGCCGTGCAGACGCAGCTCTCAACAACATAATCAGAATACCTGGATCTGCACAAAAATGTGCAGAAGCGTAGCATGAGTACACCACAATAGTACCCAGTAAGTATCAAGCCTAACCTCGGTAGAGTAGTTACGAGGCCAGGTCAAGACACCTACTAGACATAGAAACCTGTTCAAGATATACATAAGCTAATAATGGAAAGAACATCAATATAAGACCAACGGCGGAAAAATTATTGATTTACAACCAACAGTGAAGTAATAGAAACATAAATGGCAGCAAGTAGTGAACGAGTAATAAAGAAATAACATAATGATAACACCGATGAGATGTAAATGAACTCAATTAAGGAAAAACGGATGACAACTCAAATAATCAAATCTCTCCCAACGCATGGACTTACAAGTATTACCCCGAGGCACCACACCTCATAAACCACAAGTCATGAACCATAATTTTCAAATCTTACACATATGGCACCTCGTGCCCACAATAACAATCACCTTCACACGGCAAAGCTCATGTGCTACCATGTACTTTGCAACCGTGATAAATATTAATTTAGATGAACGAATGATATATTTAGACACCATAAAACATAATAACAATCTTGAATAAGGTAAGGTGTCAAATGAAATAATGAGTTTATTTTAGAAATCAAGTAAAGTAAAATAATATACAATTTGTACAAAATAGAGTATAGAATGGGTTTAGTTTAGAAACCAATTAAATTGAGTAAAAGTATCATTTTTAAACAAAGCAAAACATAAGTTAAGTTAATGAATTAAATATAAAATTTGTTAAAGAAAAATATGATAATAGTTTTAAGTAAGGTAAACATCTAACAGGGTGATGCGAATAATTTAAGAACCCAATTATAGTAAAAGTGCGATAACCATTTAGAATAATAAGGCACCGAGTGAGATAACGAGTTCAAACTTAAGAGGAATATAGACTAAAGCATGTTAATAATTATTTTATTTAAACCATTATGTTACCAATAACTCAACAGAATATGATATAGTGACTCCATGCAATTAAATTCACATTGACAATCAATTCACCAAGTTATATTGGAGGCACAGATTGGCATGTTAAAGCAACACAACAAATCACGTAGAATGCATGACTCACACAAGAAACCACAATCGTTCCAACACCAAGATAACAACAAATAATCAAACACAATCAAAATGTGGATGAATGATTGAAGGAAGAACAATGACCGTTTAAATCAACAAGTTGTTCCAACATGGAATGTACAATGAAAATCATAACCGAGGTACCGCCTCGTATTCGCATTTCATAATTTTAATCACAATCTTTCCTTATATCACCGCGTGAGCTTTACATTTAGTTTTGAAAATTATTTTTTCCGAAATAGCTTCACGCGTTATAGCCCACCTTATCTCACCGCATGGCTTCAAGTAGTTCCCCTACTAACAATATGTGTATCAAGCCAACCTTATCTCACCGCATGCATATCAACCCCTATCCTTATACCACCGCATGCGTATCAATATCACAACACAATCACAACTCGCATCACAAGTTCCCATATGCCACAACTTGCCACAAAGTCAAAAGTACCAATATTTCCAATACAAATAGCACATGTATCAACCACAATGTGTACAAGAATTTCAACAATAACAAAATGAATGAGAATGCTCAACAAGGAAAGATATCTCAAAAATTAACAACTTCGCCTCAATATGATAATGGCTTATTAACAACTTCAACACCAATAACTCAACAAGATGATATTCCACAAAATACCAACTTCAATTAAAAGTGATTCAACAATTAAAAGGTAACAAGACAATAAGGAACACAATAACTTCAACTAAAGCATATAAGAGAAAAATAACAAGTAAGAGGTAGAACAAGTGCTAACAACGTCAAATAGAGCATGTAAGAATAGATTAATGATGAGAGATATAACATATTATGACAATTCAATTAATGGCATGGAAAGAGTCTAGATAATCTAAACCGGTGAAATATCACATATAGCCCGTGTACCCACTCGTCACCTTGCGTACACGGTTTTCACATAACACAAATAGTACAATCAACCCAAATCCTAAGGGGTAGTTTCCCCCACACAAAGTTAGGTAAGATACTTATCTCAACTAGGCCAACTCAACCCTCCGAAAAGATAAGTGAGGCTTGCTCAGTTGGTAAAAGCACCTCCAGACTGTTAGGTCCTGGGTTCGAGTCACGCTGGAGGGGAAGTATGGAAACACTATAGATCCTCCTAATTTAGAGGGGTTTTATAAAATTAAAAATAAAAATAACCCCTCCAAAATAGCTTTTCCCCTAAAATTTGTCTCCACACGTCTCAAATCTAACCAAAAATGATTTAATAACATCAAACAATGCAAGAGAATCTAATTACAATAAATAAAGTTATGATCTTTATATTTTTCCAAAAAAGTCAACAAAGGTCAATTTCGGGCCCGCCTTGAATTCTGAATTTAAGCTTACCCGAGCGAAACCCGAACCAGTACAAGCTCACACGAATGAAAACCGACTCAATCGGAGTCCGATAGCTCAACCCATTCTCCAAAACATCGCTCTTGGGTGTTCATAATCCAAGAGTCCAACCCATACTAATTAGGTCTCATATCTCCCAATATACTCCTCCAAAACTAGCCCAATTCGAGTATGTTGTTCTGCTAATATAGGACAACAATATCTGAAAAGGAATCGGGAAATAAATGGCTCTAATGCATTTTCAATTTATAAAATTTAGGACATAATCCTAGGTCTTGATTTAAAGAATTAAATGGGTTTTCAATTAAAATCATGGATTAAAGCTCAAACCAAGGGATTGAATCAAACGAAAATACTTAGGTTATGGTTTAGACCTTACCCCATGGAAAAAACTTGAATAACATCCTTAAATTCTCCCAATCCCAAACTTTCAAGATGAGAAAAACTCCAACAATATTAGTAGCCAAAAACACCCAACTATTATGCCTCATTTATTATGCCAAACAATCTTGAAACTCGCTTGTGATGCCTCCAATGGATTCCTCATAAATTTTCAGTCAAGTTAGGCTTTTGAATCACTCCATCTGACCTTATAATGAAGGAGATATGTTGGTTTCAATATTTGGAAATAGTGTCGATTTTTAAATACGAATTTAATGACAATTTCTTAATTAATCTGAAAAATCTGGCAACCCAATTCTTAGTAAAATGACCATAAATTCATCATACGATATCGAAAACTTGATGATTTTAGTTGCTAAGGTTCCAAAATTATGATACGGGTATAATTTACTTAGTCGAAGCACGAATCAAAGGCCGTTTGCTCAATATGGTAACCTTTATGCTCAAATCGACGTCGAAATCAAAAACAATCACCATACAACCCAAACTTATCCAAAAATCATCGGAATTTAACCAAACTTTGTGGACATTTTCAAAATCATCATAAAAACTTTCTGGAATAATTAAACCCCGATTCCGAGTCTGTTTACCATTGGAACACTTAAAGACCATTCTAGGGTTGTTTCCACAAAAGTCAAACCTTGGTAAACTCTCACAACTTAAGCTTCCAAACAAGGAACTAGGTGTTCCAATTCAATCCAAAACCTTCTTGAAACAAAACCAACCATCCCTGCAAGTCAAATAACAATAAATACACATACGGGAAGCTTCAAAAAGGAAAACGGGGCTCAAATACACAAAATGACTGGTCGGGTCGTTACACCGAGCCCCTCGGGCTCCAATCCAAATATTCACACACGTGTAATACATCATAGTAACTCGCTCGCAAGCTCAAATCCTCAAAATAACATCAAAATTCAAGAATCGGTCATTAAAATGCAAGATTTTCAAGTTCAAAACTCAATTTCCCAATTGTTTACATAAAATGCTAAAATGGCCTTGGGTCACTCGGGACCCCAAATAAACATGCATACAAGTTTCAAATCATCATACGAACCTACCAAAATTATTAAAATACTGACCGAGGTCATTTACCGAAAACATTGATCGTGGCCAACTCTAGCCACATTTAAAGTCAAAAATTACATTTTCTTTAAAATTTTACATATAAACTTTCCGTAAATCAACACGGACAACGCACGCAAGTCATAAATAATAAAATTGAGCTATGAAAAGTTTCGAAACTTAGAAAAGGGAGCTAGTACTCAAAATAACCTATCAAGTCATTACATTCTCCACCTCTAAAACAAACATTCGTCCTCGAACGGACATAGAAATATACCTGGACTGGAAAGAAGGTGTGTGTATCTACTCCTTATATCGGACTAGGACTCCCAAGTAGCCTCCCCAATCGACTGATCTCTCCATCGCACTTTCACGGAAGAAATATTCTTAGATCTCAACTTCCGAACCTGCCGGTGTAGAATAGCCACCAACTATTCCTCATAGGTCAAATTCTCATCAAGCTGCATCGTGCTGAAGTCTAAAACATGTGACCTATCTTCATGGTACTTCCGACGCATGGAAACGTGGAATATCGGGTGTACCTCTGCTAGACTAGGAGGCAATGCAAGCCTATAAGCAACCTCCCCAACTCTCTTCAAGATCTCAATGGGCCAATAAACCTCGGGCTCAATTTGTCCTTCTTCCCAAATCGCATAACACCTTTCATAGGCGATACTCAGAGAAGAACCTTCTCACGTTCCATGTAAGCCACATCTCGAACCTTCCGATCTACCTAACTCTTTTTCTTGGACTGAGCTATGCAAAGCCGCTCCTGAATCACTTTCATCTTCCAAAGCACCATGAACCAAATTTGTGCTCAACAATCTAGCCTTGTCGAGCTCAAACCAACCAGCCAAAGAACGTCATCGCCTCCCATATAAGGTCTCGTACGTAGCCATCTGGATGCTCGACTAATAGCTATTGTTGTAGGCGAACTCCGCTAGAGGTAGAAGCTGGTCCTACTGACCTCGAAATACATATAGCATGCCCGCTACATATCCTCTAAAATCTGAATGGTCCGCTCGGAATGCCTGTCCATCTGAGGATGAAACACGGTTCTCAACTCAAGCTGCATGCCCAACTCATGCTGCACCGCTCTCTAAAAGTGTGACGTGAACTGCATGCCACGATATGAAATGATAGAAATGGGCACACAGTGTAGGTGGATAATCTCCTGGATGTAAATATGAGCCAATCACTCTCAAGAATAGGATGTCATCACCAAAATAAAATGTGCGGACTTAGTCAACTGGTCCACAATAACCCAAACAACATCATCCCCAAGGTCCGTGGTAATCTTATCACAAAGTTAATAGTGATGCGCTCCCATTTCCATTGCGGTGTCACTAACTTCTGAGTCAATCCACCCGGTTTATGATCTTCATATTTCACATGTTGACAATTCAAACACTTAGAGACATGTCCAACAATGCATTTCTTCATCTTTTGCAGTGATGCTTCAAGTCACGGTACATCTTCATGACACTTGGATGAATGACATATCGTGAACTGTGAGCCTCCTTAAGGATCAACTCTCTCAACCCATTAACGTTTGGAACAGAAATCTGGCCTTGAAGCGGCATTCAAAGTCGACCATGAAATCCTAATCGAAACCCAAATAAATGAAGGGTACTGCATTTTCTCAAATTAAACAAGTTGATTTCTTAAAGAAAGAGAAAAGTCTTATAGCAATTGTCAGTTTGTCACTTATATACAATTGCCAAATAGACCACTTACAATTTTGGATGTAAACCAAAAAAAAAAAAAAAAAAAAGCACAAGAGAAAGAGGGACACAGAAAAAGAATAAAAACAGCCCCACCTACAACCGTTTGGTCCAGGTTCAAGTCATTTGGACTAAATAAAGAAATCATTGTTGATTCTTTTGGTAAAAATGTAAAAGAACAAATTTTAAAAAGTCCCCAGTTTCTTTAACTCTCAGTAATTATTAAAAATATAAGCATAAAGAAGCTCATTCCAAACATCAGGAACTCCAGGAAGACACCAATGTATACAATCTGCATAACTATTTGGATTTGCAATCTGTTCTTCAGTTAGAGAGTCCCATTGTTTCCTATAAATAGAAGGGTGGCCTTCTTTTCTGTACTCTGATAACTGTGTTATGTTGAGTAAGTGAACATTCAATCCTCTATGTTTAAGTTCATGCATAGTTGATTCCACTTTTTTCATCATCTTTGGATCTGATCCATTTCCTTGGTATCCTTCTTCTTGTATTTGCTCTGTTTCACTGTAACAATTTTCACCTTTCGCTTTGCCCCATTCTTCAGCCCTGTAATCAGTGGCGGAGCGACATATAAAATGGTGGTTAATTTAATACTCTTTGTAAAAATGCATATATAATGTGTATATAGATCAAAAATTATATTTTTATATATATATATATTAAATTTTGAACGCCTCTAATGAATTTTCTCATTTCGCTACTAAAATGCAAGCAAACACCTAAAAAATCACCTTATGCTAATAATTGGGGTTTCCAACGTTGGTGGAGCGAATGAACAACCCTTTGGTCTATGAGGGTGTTTTAGTAAGTTTATAAGATTGGTAAAATCAGCTTATAAGTAGTTTTTAGCTTATAGTGTTTTAGAGAATAAAAAAGGCGGTTATGTTGAAGTAGAGCTGGAACTTTTCATAAAGAATTAGAAAGAGTCAGTAAGAATAGTTTA
Organism: Nicotiana tabacum; assembly: GCF_000715075.1. Classification (NCBI taxonomy): domain Eukaryota; kingdom Viridiplantae; phylum Streptophyta; class Magnoliopsida; order Solanales; family Solanaceae; genus Nicotiana; species Nicotiana tabacum. The sequence continues at coordinate 58,010,840 of NC_134081.1, read as the reverse complement.
GATAATACACCAACTTTTATTTAATGAGTACCATGAATCCAAACAGGTCTCACTTAAACATTCTTGAAAGCAACACTATAGACGCTGTGATCTACTTGACTATCATTATATGAGAAAAGGTAAAAGCAAAAAAATTAAAAATACTTGAAAGGACACGCAAGCTGACTCAAACACTATCATTATCAAAAACCAAGAAATTGAAGGGTGAGTGTGTCTTTAGATTACCTTTCATGAACTGGTGACATGCTCATGAAGAACAATTGGGTTTTGGAGCGATTGACATGGATTTCCAACCAGTCAGCCCAAGTCTTCAAGGCCATTTCATAGCTTCGTAACATTTTTACTTCCTTGTAAATTCCATCTGACCTCTCAAATGAACCCCACCTGAGATGATGAATAATGATAATTATAAGTACTCCTACTTAGTAGTTATTTTGATCGTTGACTAGTCACTACCATGATTCTTGAATCTGTCTATACACTGACTGTATAATTTTTTTATATATATAAGATCACTTGAAAAGCAATTATACGTAATTGTTCCTGTTCGTAATAAGTAGAATTAACCTTAATAAAGTAGATCATATGCTACAACCAGGTTCAGATACATTGACAATAAAAATTCTTTAAATTGTCAGTTTATATAAGTTAAATCTTAAATTTACTCACAAGACTTTGATATGGGGGCGTCTCCACCAAAGGTAAGTGTTGAAGACAATAAAATCAGCATTGGTCCAACGGCTACCATGCTTTTCAATGGCATTTGCTCTAACAATTCTCTCAGGGAGACGATGGTGCACTGGGTCATCTGAGTTTGATTCCACCAATAATGGTTCCCAGTAGAATTCTATTGTTGCATTGTAATCCTGCACTTATAATGCGGACAAGTTTTTACTGTTGGATTAGCTAGTATTCGATAGATCACTGTCATATATAAAATTTAAAATATTTAATTTTTTATACATAGATAGTATAATTCTTTTACACGTTTCAGTGAAATACTTTATCTTATTTATCAAGCTATTAATCCGATCAATTATATGGACGATCATTCGGTGAAATTTTTTTTAAATTCATATATAGGTGCATATTGGCCCCCTATCTCCACAAGACATTCTTGATTTAGTAAGGCAAAATATTTTTCATAGTAGGTATAAATTAATGAGAGACAACTTATGAGTATACATAGACACTCCTACCTCAAATTAACATGAACTAAGTTGACTGCACAGTCAACTATGAAATCTGATTATCAAACTTAATCATTCGATAGGATTTCTATCTCTTTTTGACAAGTGTGAACTTCTAGAGTTTAAAGAATTAAGGTTAAAGTTTGGTCATAAGAGTTGGTCAGACAATTAAAGTAACCTTATGACGTGTAAAATAGGACAAACAAAGCATTAATCTTAAGCTTTTCTTCTTGGGGTAAACATTAAGGTGCTTTATGTAAACGCTAAAAACTTTCATTATCCTTATAAAATTTTAACTTTGTCCGTTGATATCGACTCTGACTGCTAAAAGAATGCTGTTGATCTATCAAAATACATAAAAGATGAATTATTAACCGAACAAAACAACATCGAAACTTCCAAATTTTGGCAGTACTTGAGTTATTAACCAAATCAAACAATATCTCAAATATTGTGGTGGGATGGAAAAATCCTAACCAGGAGCGCTCCTCCCTTCAAGGAGGCCTTATGCGGCGCAAATCCGTATTAGCCAAGGCCCAATACAGATTACAAATACCGAGTGGAAATCGAATAAAATTGACAAAATAACATGTGAAACTTGCAAATTTTGGCAGTTCATTTATAGTTAAGAATTTGAGAAAAACGGACTTTTTTTCCCACTTACTTTAACTTTGAAAATGATCAAGGAAGCGTTGTATCTGTAGTGCATGGATTTAAGAGAAGATTGAACTGCTGTATCTATCAAGCAAACCATGGAAACCCATTGACCTCTGTTCAATGAATCTCCCACAAACACAAGCCTTTTATTCCTCAGTTTCTCCAATAATGCTGTGGCATTGAACCTTTTTTAAGACGAAAAACATTCCACCAAAAGCTCAAAAAAGCTAAATCCAAAATACCAAAGAAAAAAGAATGCATATCATGATCACTTGCATATATATTTTTTCAAAAAAGAGACCAAACTAAACAGAAAAAAAAAAAAAAAGAAGACATGTCCAGCTCGTTCCATTGAGAAAAGTCATAAGTCATATTTCGCAATGCCACTCCCATGTGTTTTCCCTATTTCACAACGACTTTATATATTAACATTAATAATGTAAAAAACATTATACTATCAAGTCACTTAGAAAACAGGACATGTTACTTGCTACAACATAAAGTATCAATAGTGTAAAAATTCTTTACACTTTTCACTGTATATAAATTAAATCCTTTTGCGGTTGATTATATGATATGATTTCCACTTCATAGTTAACTATTTTTACTCGGGCCATCCTCTTATTATACTCTATGGAACTCACATATATAGGCGAAATTATGTAATACTAAAATAAAAGGAAACGTGGACGAAGTTATCATTCTTACGGTTCAGCTAAATCTAGTAGTTTCGGCTCAAATCCTATTTTTATATTAAAATATCCACTTAATATATATAGATAATTTATCCAGAACCTAATTTTTTAAAACTCAGAACCAATAAACTCAAAATTGTAGCTCCACATCTGAAAGGAAAAGTCTCATTTTCTGTGGATAGGAAAGAAAGAAAATAAAAAAAAAAAAAAAAAAAACCTTGGGATATCACACTGATGAGGTTGCCACCTCCAATGTTGGTAGTTCAAGTCCTTTCTTCCAAACTTCTGGCAAGCTAACTGATCAGACATAAACTTACAATCCTGTTCCTTGTACAGAGGATATGACTTGTTATCAAAAACCCACTTACCAGAAAACAAATTACACTTATCTGAAGATGACACCAAATCAACATTTTCATGACTTCCCATATCCAAATTATTGTCACTACTGCTATTACTATTACTGTTATCTTCAAACAAGAACCGGCCACTCTCTCCACTCAAATAAACGACTCCGGCCACGAGCGAAACAATTAAAAGAACAATGAGAGAATGGAAACTGCATTTGATATCCCAAATGGCCGTACCATTATTTCCTGGAACTGAAACTAGTAACTGGTGAGTTTTAGCCATGAAAAAGTTATTAATTTTGTTCTTCAATGTGGTGGATTGGAGTAGGAAAAATTTTGTTCTTCCATTGTGGTTTTTATTATGCACTAAAATTATTATGAAAGTATTTTTTTGAGGGATTAGCAGAAGTGCGTTTGGTGAGAATGAACTTTCAAGGTTTGTTAAATGATGAACAATTGGGATATTTGGAGTAAGTGGAACTGCATTCTTGGTAGTTCAGCTAAAGCAAGCTGGTCAAGTTACTTCAAAGTCATGTATTTCCAAATTTACAAAATTGCCCATGAAACTATAAATGAAGAGAAGAAATTTATAGGGGGGTGGAATATTGTTCTAGGGTGGACAAATACACTACTGCGCCTCTAGTTGTTACCTTTTTTGTGAATAATTGTGATTATTAATTTATGTTTGTGAGTGAAGTTCAGTCAACTTTTTTGTTCAAAGTGGGGGTGTTCGAATGAATTTGTGCGTATCTCAACTATTCTATCTCATACTTGCTATCTTTACCAATAAAAATATCGGATAATTCTAGCTAACAATCAAGGTTTAGACAAATTAAAAAAATCACTTTTTTCCGCTCTTAAAGAATTAAGGTTTGTCTAAGCTGTGAAATTTATACAAAGAGTATAAAAACTAAGATGGCTGATCAAAATTGTGTCCTTCCAAATAACAACTCTATATTTTAGGGTAACATTTCCTTTTTTTTTTTTTTTTTGAAACCCGAATTTCTCAGAATATGTCAACATAAACGATAGCTGCTACTATAGAGTTAAAGGAATATCAAGTGAGAAAACTTCGTCCGTGGATTACCGATACTAAAGTTCAAACTAGTAACTTTTTTCTATTTCTAAGATTACTCGAACAATGTTCACATTCCAAATATAGAATTTCGTTTGTTATTTGGTCTCTTCTTCAGGAAGTTTCATCATAACAACGAAAAGCTAATCATAAAAATTGAAAAGTAGCATCAGAATAAGAAAAGGAAGTTTTTAGTAGTAAACTACAGCAGTGTTACTTCAATGTCAAGATGATTTATCATTTCTTTATTTGTTTTAGGGATTTACTTATATGCATAAAAAGTGTAAAACAAAATTGATACATCAAGGCATTTTAACCTATTGTAATTAATAATCAGCTTTATTTATGTATTACAAATTGATAAACAATATAATTATTTTTTAGGTAATCTGATAGTGTAAACATATTTACATACAAAGAAAATATATTCTTGTTTTATTTATTGGGAATGTTTGAGGCCAAGTTGGGGCAATGCACTAACCTTTGGGATTAAGATGACCAAAATATCGAGCTCATAGGATTTAAACATTCTTGTTAAGCTATTTTTTGGAATGTGAGAGGATAATAATTAGGCAATTTAACTTAGTTTAGTGCCAAAATTAGAGGGCTGTTTTAGGCACAGAAAACCAAATTGCTTAGTCACCAATGATTCTATAATTGATTGTTAACGAATGAACTATTTGGATCGCACATGCATTAGGTGAGGAGTGGTTAATATCTCTAAATCCAGATTAGTGCTGACGTGAAGGCTCCTTTGGACCATAATTAAATTATCTATTACTGCATTCGTTTCAATTTTACTTGTAAAATATTCTAAAATATATTATCATTTTTACTTGTCATTTTTAGCATATCAAGAGAAGACAATTTTTTTTTTCCTATTATACTCACAATATCAATTACTCATGTCAAATCACTTTTTCAAATCCATTAAAAATATGCATCAATTAATATGAGTATCATGATAATTTATGCACTTAATTTATTATTTCTTAAAGGATGTGCAAAATTCATAGTGGACAAGTAAAAATAAACGGAGGGAGTAGTACCTTACCCCCAATCCACCACCCAGAGTTGGATCTAGAATTTAAAGTGTATATCTTCATATAACGACTCTGAGTTAATATATACAATAATAACAGGGTTTATAGTCAAATAATTATAAATATTTAGAGAACCTTTTAACACACACATATATATGATTTTGGGCAAAAAATATTGTATTCACGTGAGTAGGGGTGGACATTGTTTGGGCAAACCCGAAATACAAATCGAAATCTGAATTTCTTGAATTTTTGGTTTGGATTTTCGGATTACGAATTGAGTTTCAATTTTGATTTTTAAATTTTTTGGATTTCAGATTAGATGTTGGATTTGGTACTTCACATTTTTGGATATTCGAAAATCTAAAAAATTTATACCTTATATTTCATTAGACATTAGTTCATTTTACATATGCCAGTACTAATAAGTCCAACACCGTACCAATTAGACATTAGCTCATATATTCAATACTAATACTAAGTAATTGTGAGAATACTTTCTATTTGGACATGAATTTACTATTGTTAATTCTTATCGGTCTTATTAATATTTTTGTTGTATAACCTTGATAATGGTTTCAGTACTTGCATGAATACATGATTTGAATGAGTACGGTGAGAATGAGGAACTATTAAGGCATTTTAACATGAATATTTCATTTGAATGTTCATTTTTTTAAGAAGAAGAAGAAGCAACTTAATTTATAGGCTCAAAATTGAAGATTCAAAATATCCAAATTAATTAATCCGAAACCGAATTTAAAAAATTCGATCCAATACAAACTTATTTAGATTGTATTTACATTGTCATTTTTCAATTTGAGAATCCAAAATTTAAACTAAAATTTTCATATTCAATCCAAATTATCCGAATTTTCATCCCACGCGTGAGCCACTAACATTGTGAATCCGACCTTGTCACCACCAACCCCTCCCCACAAAAGGAAGAAATATAAATAAAACTGTCTACCGTACTTGGGAAGTACCTGTATATAAAGATAATGAAGCTCATGAATATGTGTAGGGATCAGTTAACAAACTACATCTGCTGTTTTCTTAATTCTCCTAAAAAATACGTACGTTTTGTGTCAATTCAGTAAAATATGTTGTTAAATTATAGTCAACATTTTAACAAAAAAATTAGGCACGGACTCCGTGTGATATATATCCTTTTATTTATTGACGCATCTCCGCGGGTGGTGTTCCGCAGGAATATTTCCCACGGATTCTCCGTCGTTAATGCTATAAAAAGTGAAATTTTACTTAAGCTACTAGAAGTAAATCGTAGTACGTATCTAGCTAGTACGGCCAATGTTTTTGTTTACCCGAAAAAAAGGGATAGAGTTGAATTTATGTGCAATTCCGAAGATACGTGGTACAACTTAATACAGAATGCTAGGATAAATAAAAGTATGAATATAGATGGGAGAAAATGTAACATAGGCCAATCAGTTGTGAACAGTGAAATTTAGGTTTTAACAAAAATAGAATCACTCTCCGAAAACTAGAAAGATCCCTCTTGCTTGTAGAGGGGATAATACAATTTGTGATAGTGTAAGTCCTCCAATAGATGCCTTACAAAAATGATAAACAAGTCTTCTTATAGTGAAGGGGTTTGGCTCCAATAAAATAAACATTCAGTGGGAAACCCATGATAAATCAGCTTTTCCATAATTTCTGCCAAGATTTCCTCTAGTGGGATTACAACGACTTTTGTCTGCGAGCCCGATCTTGCTTAGAACCCTCGATTTTGGTTCGAGCTTGATTTCGGCTCGAACTTGTGATCTTGACTAGAGCTCGATCCCGGTTCAAAACCCTCGAACGGATTCCTGGTCGATGTAGGTTGATTTTTGAATTATCTGCACGATAGATCTACCCGCGCCATGGTTCGATTCTTGTTCGAGTTTGATTATGATATCGATCTCAACACGGACCGGCCTTCCTAGGCTCTAGATTAGTTCGTGCCCCCCCTTCGGGATCTTACTTCGATACATCACCCTTCGAATCGTACCGGACATGCCAAATCCATTCCGACCGTATACAGATAGTCCCCTCGTTTCTCAGAAATAAATACGGCGAGAAACGATATAATTTTTAACAGCTCGATTAGATTATATTTTGTTGATTCCATCAGGTTCGACCATGACGCACATGATAGCTGTCCTGTCGGTTTAGTCTCTCAAGGCATTTAATGCATATCAGGCGGTGGTCGGCCACTGCTGATAATGAACCGCCGTTGTATTGAACCTATAAATCACTCTCACCTTTATCTTTTACCAATTTTACATCTTCAATCTTCTAAAATTTCTCGATCTCTTCTTACAAAAAAAAAAGCTGTGATTTCTTTCCGAAAGGATCCCTCAATTCTACCAAATCTCTATCACCTCCTTCTGCTCCTTATTTTTGAATTCAAAAATGGCGAAAACATCGCAAACAGTTTCCCAGAAAGAGAAAGCTTCATCTTCACAGTGTGTCGCCGATGAGACACCAGTGGAACTACGGCCAGAAGAGTGTGTCCCCGGGGCATGCATCCTTACTTCAGATTTTAAAGTTGATAAACGTTCATCGGTCCCTGGTCGGTGCGAGCCGGTATCGAGGTACATGTGTTCGATTACTGAGAAGCACCTCGATCTGTTAAAGAAGGACTGCAATTGGGGGGGAAAAGAAGTGATAATACCTACCCCTGACGAAGATATTACTTCCCACGTGAAAGGGTTTTTGAACTTTGGGTCCCCTCGATTCCGTCGTTATCGACTTTTGTCGACAGTATCAGGTAACCATAGGCCAGGTCCATCCTTCTTTGTGGCGGATCGTTATTCTGATCCGATATTTCGTGAGCAAAATCGAGGGGATGTCGTTCACCCTTGATCATCCTATTCGGCTATACTGTCCCCGACTTTTTCGGGGAGGGTTAATAAAACTCTAGCGTCGGGCTACCAAGGCTTTGTTCTCGAATATTGACAAGGACAGGGACCGGGGTTGGATGAGCAGGTTCGTTCGAGTAAGGACTTTGGACCTGATCCTGACCGAAAAGATGCCCTTTCCCGAGGAATGGAATTTGAAACGTAAGTGTGATTTTGCTGTTGTTTCTATTTTGTTCTTTCATTTGTTCTCTTATCGACACTCCCCTTTTCGTGATGTAGTGGTTCCCTGGATGCCCGGAGCGGTTCCCGACCTCAAGAATTGGGTACGGGCTTTTGTTTCGACTTTCACATACGCCGAGCACTCATGGCGTGATTTGTCTAAGTGTCGGTGGGAGGCCAAAAACCACGGTAAGTTCATTTCTCGGAATCTGACGAGGCACTTCTCGATATATTTTTGATAAGGTTTGATAAGGTTTCCCATATGCAGGTTTGGGTAAGGATGCGGTCTTGAGACCTCTGTCTAATAAGGAGGATGTCTCGACCTTCGTTCCAAAGCCTGTGAAGGAAAATAAAAAGAAGAGAGCTTCGTTGTCCGAATATCTAAAACCGAATAAGAGGACGGCTCGTAAACCAAACAAGAATGTCATTCCTTTGACCGTAGAATCCGTTTTGCGCCTAAGGGATGAAGAACAAGAAGAAGAAGAAGAAGAAAATAATGAGTCCACGCTGGCGGTCAGGACGAAGAGAGCCACCGATGCTTCAATGCCGGCTGGATCGATGATGCCCTATGGGGCTCTGTCTCGAACTAAAAATATACCGGAGAGTGGTTCCGGCAGAGTCCCCGAACTATCGGATGTCGAAGACACCTCTCATCGGAATCAACTCGCAGGGGTTACAATCAGGGAGCCCTTCAAACCCCTCCGAGCCGAGGGGAATGCTCCGAGCGATTCACTTGAGGCAACAACGATCGAGGACTCGCCTCTCTTTCCTGCTTTTTCCGCAGGGGTGATTCGGGAAGCTCAAGCTTTGGGGGCCCTTAATCTAGATAGGCCTCACAATGAAGAGGATCCATTTCGTGACCTGTTTACTGGTATCGAGGACGTTGCCGGTGCCAGTGATGAATCGGATCTTTTTCACGGTTTGCGGTAGGCTTTGGACCAAGTGAGTCTTTTGAAAACTTTTTTGTTGGTATTGCCTTTACGTTCGTCTTTCGTTAACTTCGCCCCTTGTTTCTTCGTAGGCTGCAGCAGTCCATCGAGAACAATGTTCTCGTTCCCAGAATGAGCTGCATCGATATGCGGCCCACCTGAAACGCGCTATCGATGAGAGGAACTCTCTCAAACTTTCCTTAGGACAGAGAGAGGAGGAAATAAAAGATCTCCGGGCCGAGCTGTCCAAGGCTTATCGAGACCAGAATGATTTGTCTGAGCAGGTAATGATGCTTTTGAAAACCTATGGGTTCGATACCGGAACGGTATCTAACATTTCGGTCTCACAGCTGCAGCAAAAAAATTGAGATGATAGGGAGGCTGCGTGAGGAGGTCGATGTGATAAGGATGGAATCCTTGCGGTGGAAAGAAGGTATGGACCGCTTTGCTATAGAAAAAGAGACCGCTCAAGCCCAGTTATCGTCGTCTGAAACCCAACTTCAGAAAGTGAAGGAGAAAAACCTGGTTCAAGCAAAGAAAATCGAGGAGCTTGAGACTCGGTTGGCCTCAGTACTCGCCAAGGCCGAATCCGATGCCGAAAAGGCAAAGACTTATGCGGATACGCTCGTGGCCGTCTATCGGGCTGATGCTGAAGCTGCCCAAGTTCAGGCAAGAGAGGCAGCCGAATCCGCCGATGGTCAGGCGCATTGGGTTGCCGAACTTGCTAAGTACCGATCCAGGAGAGAAACCCTCGAGGAGATTCATGCTCGCGGCTTCGATCTCACAGAAGAGATAAAAAGGGCAAAAGAACTCGAGGCTGATGCCGAAACTCTGGTTTTTGATGATGATGATGACGACGATGGGAGCAAAAGTGGATCCGAGAATGGGGGGAATCTGATAAAGAAAAAACCGCTCCCGTTTAATTTTTTTTTTTCGTAGCCACCCATGTAAATAAATTTTGTGTATAGGCCTCTTCTCTTGCCGACTTGCTTTTGATTCTGTTTCCTGGGTTGCTGTGATTTGCCTCATGAATATTTCCATAATGTTTTAAACCAATTAATCAAACTCAAACCTCGCAATCTCTTCAACCGAGCGAGTGTCCGCTTGTGCTCGATTTAATTGTCAACGATTCGATTTTGAAGAGAATATAGCCCGTGACGGTCGAGCGAGTGTTTTCTTGTGCTCGAATTAATGTAGCCCATAGGCTTGGTCAAGTGAATGATTCGAACTCGAATTAATGCAGCCTATAGGATATTTGGTCGAGTGAGTTTTTGCTTGAACTCGAGATAAAAAATAGCCCGTAGGCTTGATCGAGTGAACGATTTGAACTCGAATTAATGTAGCCCGTAGGCTATTTGGTCGAGTGAGTGTTTGCTCGAACTCGAATTAAAGAATAGCCCGTAGGCTTGATCGAGTGAATGATTCGAACTCGAATTAATGCAGCCCTTAGGCTATTTGGTCGAGTGAGTTTTTGCTCGAACTCGAGATAAAAAATAGCCCGTAGGCTTGATCGAGTGAATGATTCAAACTCGAATTAATGCAGCCCATAGGCTATTTGGTCGAGTGACTGTTTGCTCGAACTCGAATTAAAAAATAGCCCGTAGGCTTGATCGAGTGAATGATTCGAACTCGAATTAATACAGCCCGTAGGCCATTTGGTCGAGTGAGTGTTTGCTCGAACTCAAAATGAGAAATAGCCTGTAGGCTTATTTGGTCGAGACAGTTTTTGCTTGAACTTGAGATAAAAAATATATAGCCCGTAGGCTTAATGGTCGCATTATATCTTAATTCTTCACATGTTATTACACGCCTGGGTTCGGGCCAACTTATACGAGCATGGCTCACTTCGATCATTTGGCTCTTTACAGTTTTCCTATCGGGACCCTGTTGCTGTGAAGTAACTCTCTTACGCTGCCTCGGATATTATCATAAGTGCTGCACGACCAGTGGTTGCCTCATTAAAAACCTTTCCGAAAAACCCATTTGGGATAAAAATCGGTCTTAAGGAAAAAAGAGTGCAACGCGTGCTTTCTGATGAGAGATCCGTCCCCTGTTCGGACTTCTGCAGGGGTCAGTTTCGAGATGTAAACGAATATGGAAAGATTGTACCTTAACAGTAGTACCATTTCAAATGTGATACATTCCAGTTGCTTGATAACTGTTTGCCATTTATAACGCCGATCCTGTATGATCCCTTTCCGATGTCCTCGAGTACCTGATATGGTCCTTCCCAATTCGGTCCTAGCTTCCCTTCATTCGGATTCCGGGTATTGATGGTAATTTTTCTTAACACTAAGTCCCCAGGCTTGAAATGGCGGAGCTTGGTTCTTCAGTTATAATACCTTTCGATTCGTTGCTTTTGGGCGGCCATTCGGACGAGGGCAGTTTCTCGCCTTTCGTCTGATAGTTCGAGGCTTGTGTTCATAGCCTCGTTATTTGATTATTCCATCAAGAATCAAAATCTGGCACTGGGTTCACAAACCTCGACTGGTATTAATGCTTCGGATCCATATACTAAGGAGAACGGGTCGCCCCCGTACTGGATTTTGATGTTGTCCGATATGCCCAAAGGACTTCGGGCAGGATTTCTCGCCATCTCCCTTTAGCATCGTTCAACCTCTTCTTTAAGTTTTGAATGACAGTTTTATTTGTTGATTCGTCCTGCCCGTTCCCACTGGGGTGTTTCGGCGTCGACAGTATCCTTTTTATCTTGTGTTCTTCGAGGAATCTTGTTACTTTGCCGCCAATGAATTTCTTTCCATTATCACATACTATTTTGGCGGGTATCCCGAGTCGGCATATGATATGATCCCAAATAAAGTCTATAACTTCTTTCTCTCTTATTTTCTCGAACGCCTGTGCTCCAACCCATTTAGAAAAATAGTCAGTCATAAACAAAATGAATTTAGCTTTACCTGGGGTCGATGGCAGAGGGCCGACGATATCCATTCCCCATTTCATGAAAGGCCACGGGGATAGGACCGAGTGGAGTTGTTCTCCGGGTTGGTGGATCATTGGCGCGAACCTTTGACATTTATCACATTTACGAACAAATTCCTTCGTATCTTTGCCCATATCGATCCAATAATACCCTGCTTTGATTATTTTTTGGACTAATGTGTTGGCTCCAGAGTGATTCCCGCAAGTACCCTCATGCACTTCCCGTAGGACATAATCGACATCCCCCGGACCCAAGCATACCGCCAATGGTCCGTCGAACGTTCTTCGGTACAGTATTCTATCTGAAGCCAGAGTGAATCGAGCAGCCTTGGTCCGTAGGGTTCTAGACTCTTTAGGGTCCAATGGGAGTTTTCCGTTTTTCAAATATTCGATATACTTGTTTCTCTAATCCCAAGTTAAGCTTGTAGAATTTATTTCGGCGTGTCCTTCTTCGACTACCGATCTCGAAAGTTGAACCACATTCCCCGAGCCCATATCATCTACCTCGACCGATGACCCCAAATTCGCCAGTGCGTCGGCCTCATTATTCTGTTCCCATGGTACATGCCGTAAAGTCCATTGTTTGAAATGGTGCAAAGTGATAAGCAGTTTATCTAAATACCTCTGCATTCTACCTTCTCGAACTTCGAAAGTTTTGTTTACTTGACTCACCACCAGCAAGGAATCGCAGTTGGCTTCAATGATTTCTGCTCCCAAATTTCTAGCTAGCTCGAGACCTGCAATCACAGCTTCGTACTCGGCCTCGTTGTTAGTCAATCTGATAGTTTTAATAGATTGTCTATTAATGCCACCCATGGGTGGTTTCAAAACTATGCCCAGCCCAGACCTTTTTACGTTTGAAGCCCCAAACCCTCGATGATGTACCTGATTTCAACAGTTCTTTTTCGACTTCGGGTATGAGGGCTGGTGTGAAATCGGCCACGAAGTCTGCTAGGACTTGTGACTTGATGGCCATACGGGGTCGATATTCGATATCGTACCTACTGAGTTCGACGGCCCATTTGGCTAGCCGGCCTGATAACTCAGATTTGTGCAAAATATTACGAAGCGGGTAAGTAGACAATACGCATATGGGATGACATTGGAAATACAAACTTAACTTCCTTGAGGCGCTTATTAGTGCAAGCGCCAACTTTTCTAGGAGCGGATATCTAGTTTCTGCCTCTCCTAAGGTTCGACTTGTATAATAAACTGGGAATTGCGTACCTTGCTCTTCTCGAACCAGGACACCGCTTATGATGACTTCCGACACTGCTAGGTACAAACAAAGTTTCTCATCAGTTTTTGGAGTGTGAAGCAGTGGTGCGCTTGACAGATATCGTTTTAGTCCTTCTAATGCTTGTTGGCACTCCGGGGTCCACGAAAAATCGTTCTTCTTTTTGAGTAGAGAAAAAAATTTATGACTTCGATCGGATGACCTCGATATGAATCGGCTTAGGGCGGCGATCTGACCCGTTAGTCTTTGCACGACCTTTACGCTGTCTACGACGGTGATGTCTTCAACAGCCTTGATTTTATCGGGGTTAATCTCTATTCCCCGATGTCATACCATGAAGCCGAGGAACTTGCCCGAACCAACACCGAAGGCATATTTTTCGGGGTTGAGCTTCATTTTGTATTTCCTCAGAATCTCGAACGTTTCCTGCAAATGAATTAAATGGTCCTCTGCGCGCAGGGATTTGACTAACATGTCATCAATATAAACCTCCATTGATTTTCCTATTTGTTCTTCGAACATTTTATTCACTAGGTATTGGTAAGTGGCCCCTGCGTTTTTTAGCCTAAAGGGCATCACATTATAACAATACGTCCCATATTTGGTGACAAACGAGGTTTTCTCCTGGTCCTCCAGGTTCATCTGTATTTGATTATACCCGGAATAGGCATCGAGAAAAGTGAAGATCTCGTGGCCGGCCGTGGCATTGATCATGCGATCGATGTTGGGCAATGGAAAAGAATCTTTGGGGCATGCTTTGTTCAAATCCTTATAGTCCACGCACATCCTAAGTTTGTCCCCTTTTTTAGGGACTACGACTACGTTAGCTAACCATTCGGGGTATTTTACCTCTCGAATGGACCCTATTTTGAGAAGTTTGGTTACCTCGTCCTTTATGAAGGCATTCTTTCTATCGGACTGGGGTCTTCTTTTTTGCTTCACCGGTCTGAACCTATGGTCCAAACTTAGCTGATGCGTCGTTATGTCCGACGGGATCCCTGTTATATCTAAATGGGACCAGGCGAAACAATCGATGTGATTGATAAGAAATTGAACGAGTTTCTTCCTCAGTTCAGGGCTCAGCCCCGTTCCCAAGTATACCTTTTGCTCGGGCCGGCGCTCGATTAAGACGACTTGTTCTAGCTCCTCGATCGTTGATTTTGTGGCATCGGAGTCATCGGGAGTTACGAAAGATCGAGGGACCCTTTGGTCTTCATTCTCTTCGAATTTCTGGTTGTCAGGCTGGGTTGGAGTCACTGTCTGTGATTGCTATTTGGTGTCCCGTTCTCCTTCCGGGCCCGGTCCCTTTATCGGCGAAAGTGGGACATTGGTTTGGCTTCATCGACGGCGAACATTTCTTTTGCGGCTGGCTGCTCTTCGTATACCGTTTTGACATCTCCCGACGCCGGAAATTTGAGGACCTGGTGCAGGGTCGAAGGCACGGCTCTCATGTTGTGGATCCATGGCATTCCGAAAAGGGCGTTATACCTCATATCGCCTTTGATAACGTGAAACTTTGTTTCCTGGACAGTTCCGGCCACGTTTATTGGCAAGGCTATCTCCCCTTTGGTGGTTTCGCATGCCATATTGAACCCGTTTAGGACCAGAGTTGTAGGCAAGATTCGATCCTACAGGCCGAGCTGCTCTACTACCTTCAATCGGATGATATTGGCCGAGCTACCTGGATCGATCAACACACGCTTAATCTTAGTTTTATTTACGAGTACGGATATTACCAGTGCGTCGTTGTGAGGTTGGATGACCCCTTCTGCATCTTTATCACCAAAGGACAAAGTCCCCATGAGTGCGTACTCTTGAGTCCGAGATCGTTTTTCCCTCACCATCGATGTTTTAGTGCGCTTAAGCATCGGTCCCCGGGGGGTATCGGTGCCGCCGATGATCATGTGGATAACGTGCTGTGGTTCTTCTTGCTCGTTCTGCTTGCTGACATCCCTACTTCTAAAATGGCCCTTTGCTCTATCAATTAGAAACTCCCGAAGGTGCCCTTTGTTAAATAAGCGAGATATTTCCTCTCTTAGTTGCTTACAATCTTCCGTTCTGTGGCCATGGGTTCCATGGTATTCACACGTTTGATTGGGATTTCTCCAGGCAGGATTGGTTTGCATTGGTCGGGGCCATTTAGTGTCTTCGATGCGTCCGATGGCCGATACGAGAGCGGATGTGCCAACGCTGAAGTTATACTCTGATAATCGAGGTGCTTCTATAGGCTCGGCGTATTTGTCGAAGCCGCTCTTACTCATAAGCCCCCGAGAATTTTGTCCCCGATCAATTCTTTGACTGTTCCGAACTGCATTGCGTGTTGAACCATTGTTTACTCGATCGGTGATGTATGGTCGATATCAGTCTCTGTTTGACCTTTGTTCTCTGTCGATCTGCTTTTGATTAATAACTGTCCTGTTCTGATGAACAAGTCCGTACGGGGTCCCCGACTGATCGTCCTCGACCCTAATTTTCGATTGATATCGGTTATGTACATCTACCCAAGTTACCGCCGGGTACTCAATCAAATTTTGCTTCAGCCGATGTGATGCTGTCAAAGTTAGCTCGTTCAATCCTTGGGTGAAAGCTTGTACGGCCCAATCATCGGTGACCGGGGGTAATTCCATGCGTTCCATTTGAAATCGGGATACGAATTCCCTCAGCATTTCTCCCTGCCTTTGCTTTACTTTGAAGAGGTCTGATTTTCTCGTTGCGACCTTTATGGCACCAGCATATGCTTTTACGAACGAATCTGCCAACATGGCAAAAGAATCGATGGAATTTGGTGGTAAATTGTGGTACCAAATCATAGCTCCTTTCGAGAGGGTCTCCCCGAACCTTTTCAATAGCACGGATTCAATCTCGTCATCTTCCAAATCGTTGCCTTTTATGGCACACGTGTAAGAGGTGACATGTTCGTTAGGATCGATCGTACCGTTGTATTTAGGAATTTCGGGCATACAGAACTTTTTGGGGATTGGCTTCGGTGCCGCACTCGATGGAAAAGGCTTTTGTATGAATTGTTTTGAATCAAGCCCTTTTATCATTGGCGGAGCTCCCGGGATTTGATCGGCCCTGGCATTATACGTCTCCACCCTCTTGTCGTTGGTTTCGACTCGTTTCGTGAGTTCCTCGAGCAGTTTAGTAATTCCGGGATTAGTCCCTGATTCCTGCTCGTTAGATTTTACTATGGCAGGCTCTGTTCTGGGGGTGACCTCTCGAAGTAGGTTGGAAACCGGCCTGCTTCGCACGCGAGTTTGGCTCTGTAGCTGAGCTATTGCCAATTGTTGGGCTTGTAACATCACGAAGATCATGCATAAGCTGGCCTCGATCCCCTCCGGATTTTGGGTATCTTGGGCTATGGATCGAGCACCGCCCTGAATGCTTCTTTCCGGTTCGGAACGCTGATTTGCTTCCAAAGCAATTTGTGAATTGACATCTAGTGTTATTCCGGCTCGAATCTCGGGTAGTGCCAAGTTGTTGGTTTCATCTTGAAGGTCAGCTTCGTAATCGGTTGGCGAAGCCATTTGGTCGGTGGCTATACGTAGCCGAATCTAAATTGAAGGTTGTTTTCGGAAATCAGTGACCACTATTATCCTCGGCCCCACGGTGGGCGCCAAACTGTTTACCCGAAAAAAAAAGGGATAGAGTTGAATTTATGCGCAGTTCCGAAGATACGTGGTACAACTTAATACAGAATGCTAGGATAAATAAAAGTATGAATATAGATTGGGAAAAACGTAACCTAGGCCAATCAGTTATGAACAGTGAAATTTAGGTTTTAACAAAAATCGAATCACTCTCAGAAAACTAGAAAGATCTCTCTTGCTTGTAGAGGGGATAAGACAATTTGTGATAGTGTAAGTCCTCCAATATATGCCTTACAAAAATGATAAACAAGTCTTCTTACATTGAAGAGGTTTGGCTCCAATAAAATAAACATTCAGTGGGAAACCCATGATAAATCAGCTTTTCCATAATTTCTGCCAAGATTCCCTCTAGTGGGATTACAACGACTTTTGTCTGCGAGCCCGATCTTGCTTAGAACCCTCGATTTTGGTTCGAGTTTGATTTCGGCTTGAACTTGTGATCTTGACTCGAGCTTGATCCCGATTTTAGCCCTCAAACGGATTCTTGGTCGATGTAGGTTGGTTTTTGGATTATCTGCACGATAGATCTACCCGCGCTATGGTTCAATTCTTGTTCGAGTTTGATTATAATATCGATCTCAACACGGACCGGCCTTCCCAGGCTCTACATTAGTTCGTGCCCCCCTCCCCCTCGGGATCTTACTTCGATACATCACCCTTCATACCGTACCGGACATGCCAAATCCATTCCGACCGTATACAGTTTTAAAAGGCGAGGGCATGAGACGAGACGTTTTATCCAGTATGGAACGAGACGAAAGCCCTGAGACACGAAGCGTAAATCCCATAAATCTTCAATTTTATAATTTTATAAAATAATCTTTAAAATATTTTTAATTTGTGAAAACTACATTAAAATTCTGTACGTACAATAAAAAAGCATAGGAAAATAATTATATGAGTGAACTAACAAAGAAAAATATGAATAGTAACTAAGACACATCCTGACAATAATGTTGTAAGTGACGCCTAATAAACCAAACAAGATAAAAGACCAACTTAAATTATCGTGGTTATAATCTGAATACATCATGTGCAACAATAACACAATTAAATGGCAACTTTGAAGATACAAAGACCAGTTAACACGGCATTTAGAACACATTAAAATATGAGAGAAGAGCTTCCTCTGGTATTGATTACCCGAAAAATGAATAGAGTTAGAATTTGTACGTAGTTCTAAGGATATGTGATATAACTTGACACAAATCGTAAGAATAAATAAAAATATCGAGTGGTGACTGTAGAGAATGAAAAATAAACAAGGCTGGAAAGAAGATGATTTAAGGATTGAGCAAGATAAGTCAATCTATGAAGCTAAAAAAGGATAATTCTTCAATATGAGAGTATATGATATTTGAGTTACAATGTAAGCAAAACTTGATGCTCTACAGAAATAATAACCAACCCCTTTATAGTGGAGGGATCTTACTTTAGATACAATTGAAAATATATAGTGGGAGACCCATGATAAATCAGCTTTTTCATAATTTTTACCAAGATTCTTTCTCCTAGTGCGGTTGCAACGGCTCTTGTCTATGAGCTCGATATTGTCTCGAGCTCGATATCGACTCGAGCTCTCGATCCTGACTCGAGCTCGATTCTGATTCGGAGCCTTGTATTGATTCGGGGACAGTGTTGGTCGGTCTCTGCCTCGTAAGCTCGATAACTTCATCATAGTTCGATTTGGATTCGAACTAGATAATGATATCGAGCTCGACATTGATCGGTCCCTAGGGCTCGAAGCCTGATGACCTGACTTCGGACCTCAACCCGATCTTCGATCCAATGCATTACCATTTCGACCAGTTGTACGAAGAACTAACCGGATTTTACCGTATACAGATAGTTCCCTCGTTTCTTGGGAAGGATGTAGCGAGAAACGACATGATTTTTCAACAGTTCGATTAGATATATACTGACGTTTGCATCGAGTCCGATCATGACGTGCGTGATAGTTGTCCCGTCGGTTTAGATTACCTAGGCATTTAATGCATGTCACACGATGGTCGGCCATTATTGAAACTGAACCGCCATTGCTCTACCTATAAATAACCCTTTTTTCACTTTTACATCTCCAAACTCTAAATTTTCTAACTTCTTTCTCACACCTTCTAAATTCATTCGCAAATCTGTGATTCTTCTCTGCAAAATCCTTCTTCAAACATACCAAATCTTTGTCACCTCCTTCTATTCTTGATCTTTAAATTCAAATATGGCGAAAACATCAAAAACCATTCCTCAGAAAGAGAAAACTTCTTCTTCACAGCCTGACGCCGACAAAACAGCGGTAGAGCCACGTCTTGAGGAGTGCGTTCCTGGGGCGTGTGTTCTTACCTCTGATTTTAAGGTCCATAAAAGCTCGTCGATTCTCGGTCGATGTGAGCCAGTATCGAGGTATATGTGTTCAATAACCGAGAGGCACCTCAAACAGCTAAAGAAAGATTGCAATTGGGAGAACAAAGAAATAGTAATCCCGTCTTCTGAAGAAGATATGACCACTTACGTGAAAGGGTTTTTAAGTGTGTACACTTACCCTTTCACGTTAGGTCCCCTCGACCCCGTTATTATTGATTTTTGCCGTCAATACCAATTAACCCTAGGCTAGATCCATCCTTCTTTTTGGCGGATCGTTATTTTGATCCGTTATGTCGTGAACAAAATCGAGGGGATGCCTTTCACCCTCGACCATCTCATCCGATTGTACTGCCCTCGCCTCTTTCGATGCAGGTTAATAAAACTTCAGTGTCGGGCTACCAAGGTTCTGTTCTCGAGCATAGACGAGGATAGGAATCGAGGCTGGATGGGCAGGTTCGTTCAAGTAAGGACTTCGAGCCTGATTCTGACTGAAAAGATGCCTTTTCCCGAGGAGTGGAACATGAAGCGTAAATGTAATTCTGTTGTTATCTCCTACTATTTTGCCCTTTCATTTCTTTTCTCACCAATATCCCCTTTTTGTGATGCAACGGTTCCCTAGATGCCCGGTGCAGTTCTCGATCTCAAGAACTGGGTACGAGATCTAGCTTCGACCTCCACATACGCCGAGCGCTCATGGCATGATTTGTCAAAGGGCTGATGGGAGGCCAAAAATTATGGTAAGCCCCTTTCTCGTATATTTGGTAGTTCGAACGAGATGCTTTCCATATACTTAAATCAATTTTCCTGTATGTAGGTGTGGGAAAAGATGCAGTTTTGAGGCCCTCGTCCGTTGAGGAAGAGGCTTCGGGCTCTGTTCCAAAGCCGATGAAAGATAATAAGAGAAAAAAGGCCTCTGCTTCCGAAGATCCAAAACTGAAGACGAGGATGGGTCGTAAGCTGAGAAAGAATACCATTCCATTGACCGTAGAATCAGTTATGCGTCTAAGGGATGAAGACGAAGAAGAAGATGAAAACGATAGGTCTATGCTGGTGGCCCGAATGAAGAAAATCATCGATGCCCCAAAGGCAACTGAATCAATGGTGATTTATAAAGCTATGCCTTGGACTGAGGAGATATCGGAGGAAGGTTCAGGCAGAGTCCCCGAATCATCAGAGATCGAAGATGCTTCCCACCGAAGTCAACAAACAGTGGTTATTTCAGAAGGGGCCAGTACTGAAGCTCTCTGTACTGAGGAGAACGCCCCAAGTGAGTCGCTTGGGTCAATAGTAATCGGAGACTCGCCCACTCTCCCTGCCTTTTCCGAAGGGGCGATTCGGGAAGCCCAAGCTTTGGGGGCCCTCGAGATGAACCGGTCTCATGAAGGGGAGGACCCCTTCTGTGATTTGTTTACTGGGGTCAAGGACGCTGCTGGCCCTAGTGATGTGTCGGGCCTTTTCTATGAAGTACAACAAGCTCTAAATCGGGTAAGCTCTAACTCCCTTTGTTGATACCACTTTCATGTTTGCTATTCTTTTCTAACTACTTTTTTTCTTTCTTCGTAGCCGGCAACCGTTCATCGAGAAGCGTGTTCTCGATCTCAAGCTGAGTTGTGTCGGTATGAGGTCGACCTCCGACGAGTCACGGAGGAGAGGAACTCCCTTAGACTATTATTCGGACAATGGGAAGAAGAAATCAAGGACCTCCGTGCTGAATTGGATAAGGCTAAACAAGACCAGATCGACCTGGCCGAGCAGGTAATGGTAATCTTAAAAACCCATGGGCTGGATTCTAGAACGGTGGCTAATATTTCGATCTCATAGCTGCAGCAAAAGCTCGAGGTTATTGGGAAGCTTCGTGAAGAGGCCGATATGATAAGGGCAGAGGACTTGGGATGGAAAGATGGCATGGACCATTATGCCGCAGAAAAAGAAACTGCTCGAGCCCAATTATCATCGGCCGAAAACCAACTTCGAAGCATGAAGGATAAAAGCTCGGTTCAATCAAGAAGAATAGAGGAGCTCGAGGCTCGGTTGGCCTCCGAACTTGCCTAGGGAAAATCTGATGCCGAGAAGGAAAAGGCAGATGCAAATGTATTTGTGGTCGTCTATCGGGCCGATGCTGAAGCTGCTCAGGTACAAGAAAGAAAGGCAGCCGAGACCGCCAACACTCAAGTACATTGGGTTGCTGAACTTGCTAAATGTCGATCTCGGAGGGAGACCCTCGAGGAGATCCATGCTCGAGCTTCCGTTCTCTCCGAAGAGATAAAAAAAGGTTAAAGAGCTCGAAGCCGATGCTGAAGCCTTGGCTTCTGATGATGACGATGATGATGATGATGATGATAGGAGAAAGAGCGGGTCCGAGAGCGGGGAGGAGCCCGATGGATAAAAGACCGCCCCCGGAGATATGTGTGTGTGTGTGTGTGTGTGTGTGTGTGTGTGTGTGTGTGTGTGTGTGTGTGTGTATATATATATATATATATATATATATATATATATATATATATATATATATATATATATATATAAATATATATTCCTTTCCCATCTTGCCTCTGTTTTATTTTCTGCCTTGTGAAGATTTTGTTTCATTCATGCCTTATGAAGGTTTTCATAAGGCTTTAAGCAATTTGATCGAATTTGGACTTTGTAGCCTTTATAACCGAGTGAGTGCTTGATCAAACTTGAAATAGGGTAGCCTGTAGGCTTAGTGGTCGGGCGAGTGATTGGAACTCGAAGTAATGTAGCCTGTAGGCTTAATAGTCGAGTGAGTGCTTGCTCGAACTCGAAATAAAAGTAGCCCGTAGGCTTAGTAGTCGAATGAGTGATTCGAACTCGAAGTAAGAGTAGCCCGTAGGCTTAATGGTCTAGTGAATTATTGCTCGAACTCAAAATAAGAGTAGTTTGTAGGCTTAGTAGTCGAGTGAGTGCTTGCTCGAACTCGAAATAAAAGTAGCCAGTGGGCTTAGTAGTCGAGTGAGTGCTTGCTCGAACTTAAAATAAAAGTAGCCCGTAGGTTTAGTAGTCGAGTGAGTGATTCGAACTCAAAGTAATGTAGCCCGCAGGCTTAATAGTCGAGTGAGTACTTGCTCGAACTCGAAATAAAAGTAGCCCGTAGGCTTAGTAGTCGAGTGAGTGCTTGCTCGAACTCGAAATAAAAAGTAGCCCGTAGGCTTAGTAGTCGAGTGAGTGATTCAAACTCGAAGCAATGTAGCCCGTAGGCTTAATGGTCGAGTGAGTGCTTGCTCGAACCCGAAATAAGAGTAGCCTGTAGGCTTAGTAGTCGAGTGAGTGATTCGGACTCGAAATAATGTAGCCCGTAGGCTTAATGGTCGAGTGAGTGCTTGCTCGAACTCTAAATAAGAGTAGCCCATAGGATTAGTAGTCGAGTAAGTGATTCAAACTCGAAGTAATGTAGCCCGTAGGCTTAATGGTCAAGTGAGTGCTTGCGCGAACTCGAAATAAGAGTAGCCCGTAGGCTTAGTAGTCAAGTGAGTGATTCAAACTCGAAGTAATGTAGCCCGTAGGCTTAGTAGTCGAGTGAGTGCTTGCTCGCACTCGAAATAAAGTAGCCCGTAACCTTTGTTGATTTTCGGTTGGCAGTCCCCGATTTAAGGGGTAGTGATCGGCCCTTAAGCCTGTTTGCATAATAAATCTCGAAATAGAGGAATTTTTCTTGTATATAAGATATCGGTAAAGAAAGTTTGCTTTGTAAGTCATTATACATGTGTTCATGTTTTGTGTCAGGGCTCGGGCCAACTACATGATCATGGTTCGTTTTGACCATTTGACTCTTACAATTTTTCCTATCGAAACCCTGTTGTTATAAAGTAACTTTCTTACATTGAACTTGATATATTTGAGGGGTAATGCCCCCCCCCAATATGCGAGGTCGATTGTAAAGAGACCTCGGATACTGTTGAATAGTTATAAGTTAGCACGATCAATGTTTGCCTCATTAAAAACCTTACCGAAAAACCCATTTGGGATAAAACCGGTCTAAGGAAAAAAGAGTGCAACGCGTGCTTTCAAACATAGTGGTTGGTGTTGAATGATCCATCTTTGTTCCTGATAGAACTCCTGCAAGGGTTTGTTTTGAAATATAAACGAACATGGGAGGGTCGTACCTTAGCAGTAGTATCGTTTTAGGTGCGACACATTCTAATTGCTTGGTAGTTGTTTACCGTTTATAATACCAAGCTTGTAAGATCCTTTACCGACGTTTTCGAGAACCTGATATGGTCCTTCCTAGTTTGGACCCAGTTTTCCTTCATTTGGATTTCGGGTGCTGAGGGTGACTTTCCTCAGCACTAAGTCCCCGATTTTAAAATGGCGAAGATTGGTTCTTCGATTATAGTGCCTTTCGATCCACTGTTTTTGGGCGGCCAATTGGACGAGAGCAGCTTCTCGTTTTTCATCCAATAATTAGAGGCTAGTATTTATAGCCTCGTGATTTTACTCTTCTGTTGTATATCGAAACCTGGCACTGGGTTCCCCGACTTCGAATGGGATCAAGGCTTCAGAGCCATATACTAAGGAGAACGGGGTTACCCCCGTACTTAGATTTTGATGTTGTTTGATATGCCCAAAGAACTTCGGGTAGAATTTCTCTCCATTTTCCTTTAGCGTCGTTCAACCTTTTCTTTAGGTTTTGACTGACAGTCTTGTTTGTCGATTTGGCCTGTCCGTTCCACTAAGGTGATACGGTGTTGATAAATATCCTTTTTATTTTGTGGTCTTCGAGGAATTTCGTCACTTTGCTACCGATAAATTGTTTCCCATTGTCACACACTATTTCGGCGGGTATCCGAAATCGATATATGATATGATCCCAGATGAAGCCTATAACCTCTTTCTCCCTTATTTTTTCGAACGCATGTGCTTCAACTCATTTAGAGAAATAGTCAGTCATAAATAAAATGAACTTAGCTTTACCTGGGGCCGATGGCAGAGGGCCGACGATATCTATTCCCCATTTCATGAATGGCCATGGGGATAGGACTGAGTGAAGTTGCTCTCCGGTCTGATGGATCATCGGTGCAAACCTTTAACATTTGTCATATTTTCGAACAAACTCCTTTGCATCTTTGTCCATATCGATCCAATAATATCCTGCTCTGATTATTTTTCGGACTAATGAATCGGCACCGGAATGATTTTCACAAGTATCCTCATGAATCTCACGTAGGATGTAGTCGGTGTCTCCTAGACCTAAGCGTACTGCCAATGGTCCATCGAATGTCCTTCGGTATAATGTTCCATCTGCAGACAATGTGAATCGAGCAGCTTTGGTTCGTAGGGCCCTCGAATTTTTAGGATCCGATGGGAGTTTTCCGTTCTTCAAGTATTCAATGTACTTATTCCTCCAATCCCAGGTTAAGCGTGTAGAATTTATCTCGGCATGACCTTCCTCTATCACGGATCTCGAGAGTTGAACGACAATCCCCAGGCTGATCTCATCTTCCTCGATCGATGACCCCAAATTTGCAAGTGCATCGGCCTCAATGTTTTGTTCTCGAGGTACATGGTGTAAATTCCACTCTTTGAGACGGCGCAAAGTTACCTGCAGTTTGTCCAAATACCTTTGCATTCTATCCTCTCGAACTTTGAAGGTTTTGTTTACTTGATTTACCACCAGTAAAGAGTCATACTTGGCTTCAACAACTTCTGCTCCCAAGCTTTTAGCTAGCTCGAGACCTACAATCATGGCCTCATACTCGGCCTCGTTATTAGTCAACCTAGTAGTTTTGATAGATTGCCTAATAGTGCTACCTGTAGGTGGCTTTAAAATGATGCATATCCTAGACCCCTTCACGTTCGAAGCCCCGTCTGTGTAAAGGGTCCATACCCCCGATGACGTACCCGATTTCAACAAGAGTTCCTTTTTGACTTCGGGTACGAGGGTTGGCGTGAAATCAGCCACGAAGTCCGCTAAAATTTGAGACTTGATGGCCGTCCGGGGTTGATATTCGATATCGTACCCATTGAGTTCGATGTCCCATTTGGCCAATCGGCCTGATAGTTCGGGCTTGTGCAAAATATTACAAAGTGGGTAAGTGGTTAATACGCATATGGGGTGACATTGAAAATATGGTCTTAACTTTCTAGAGGCGCTTATCAGTGCAAGTGCCAATTTCTCTAACTGTGGATATCTAGTTTCTGCTTCCCCTAAGGTTCGACTTACATAATAAACGGGAAATTGCGTACCTTGCTCTTCTCGAACTAGGACACCACTTACCGCGATTTCTGATACTGCCAAGTACAAGTAAAGCTTCTCATCTGCCTTTGGAGTGTGACGCAGTGGTGGGCTCGATAGGTATCACTTCAACTCTTCCAATGTGTGTCACCTCACACCAAACACATAACACGTATATTCAGATATTCATACCCTCAACACTAAGTTTAGAAGTATTACTTACCTCGAATAAGACAAATCCATTATCGAGCAAGCCAAACGATGCTCCAAAAATGCCATCTCGCGCATACCGACCTCCGAATGGCTCGAAACTAGCCAAAAGCAACTCAAATACATCAAATGAAGCCCAAGGAAACAATTCCAAATAATAAAGGTCAAATCTTTAATCAAAAGCCCAAAGTCAACCAAAAGGTCAAACTCGGGCCGGCACCTCGAAACCCGATAAAACTCACAAAATTCGACAACCTATTCAATTACGAGTCCAACCATACTAGTTTCACTCAAATCCTACTCTGAATAGATGTTCAAAACTCAAGAATTCACTCTATGAATCTTTAGTAAAAAAATCACAACTTTCTCTTTTGAAATCATCAATCAAATGCTAAAATGAAGATAGATTCATGAAATATAAATAAAATCGAGTAGAGAACACTTACCCCAAACTATATGGTGAAACCACCTCCAAAATTGCTTCAATTCGAGCTCCATAGCTCCAAATATACAAAAATGGTCGAAACCTCCGAAATAGAGTACTTTATAATCAATGGGCAAATTAATGAACCACGATCGCGGAACAACCTTCGCGATCGCGATGAATAACCACACTGCCTCCGCAAATATGCTACGCAATCGCGAACCTAGTCATGCGAACGCGAAGCTACAAGCGCCCACACTCTGCGACCGCATTCCTTCATACGCGTACGCAGTGAACAAGCTCCCAACTCCAGCTCTCAGCTCAGCCCTATGCGAATGCGGTGGCTCTTATGCGAACGCGATGCCCAATCTCAAGAAACCAACATGAACGCGGACATCTACTCGCGAATATGAAGAATGAACTACTCAACTCCAGATTTTTCGACTACACGATCACACCTCTAACTTCGCGATCGCCAAGAAGAGTTGGTGCACAAGACACCAGAAGGAACCAGCAAGGCTAAAATGAAGGAAAATGATCTGAAACACGTCCGCAACTCACCCAATCCCCCCGGGCCCCCGTCTAAATATACCAACAAGTCTCATAACCTAACACGGACCTACTCGAGGCCTTAAATCATGCACAACAATATCAAAACGACGAATCACACTTCAATTCAAAACCTAAATGAACTTTGAACTTTTAACTTCCAAAACTCGCACTGAAACATATCAAATCAATCCGGAATTAACTCAAATTTTGCACACAAATCCCAAATGACATGAAGAAGCTATTCCAATTTCCGGAACTACAATCTGAATCTGATATCCTCAAAGTCAACTCTCGGTCAAACTTATCAAATTTCCAAACCTTCAAATTTCCAACTTTCGCCAATTAGCGTTGAAACCTTCTAGAATTATCCAAATGCAAATACGGGCATACGCCTAAGTCCAAAATTACCATCCGGGCCTATCGGAACCATCAAAATTCAAGTCCGGAGTCAAATACACAAAAGTCAAATTTGGTCAACTTTTCCAACTTAAAGCTTCAAACATGAAATTCATTCTTCCAAATCACTTTCGAGTAACCTGAAAATCAAAATTGACGATTCACACAAGTCATGATACATCGCACTAAGTTACTCATGCCTCAAACTACCGAGCGAAGTGCAAATGCTGAAAATGACTGGTCTGGTCGTTACACTTTATAAGCATTGTTTTCTTAAATTATCATTATAGAGGTTTGATACAAATAATTTTCATTTATATCATGAACATTTTCAATTGATTCTAGCATTTTATAACTAATAAGTAATTTACTTTTTATTTTCTTAAAATCATTTATGAGTGACCGATTGACAAAAATATTTACTCATATTTTATAATATTTTTATGCATATTTTATAATATTTTTACAGCACTTCTTATGATTTATTTAAATAATTATATCATTTATGCATTATTTGTAATAATAGCCCATACTTTCATAATATATTTATTACATATTATATATGAAAATAATAATCTTATATTTTTATAATCATATTTCACTATTTTAGAGTCATTAATTTTATAAATGGTATTTTTTATAATTTATTTTAATTAATTTTATATGTTTCAAAAAACCAGCCCAACTAGGCTAAGTTTCGGACCAAAAGAGGTCCAAAACACTTGGCCCAACATCCTTGAGCCCAATACCGGACGACCTAACACCAGTGACCCAAGTCAAACACGACCTTGACCCAATATACCCGACCCAACACTTATTTTAAATCCCAGCCGTTGATCATAAATCCCTCATTTTCAACACAGAGAATGATCAACGGCTCACAGTCGTCCCCCTTTTTCTTGTTTCACCCAACCCCAAACCCCAATGCCATTTCTCCACTTTAGCCATCTCTCTTCTCACATCCTCTGTGTTAACCCTATCTGTCTCAAACCTTCTCTGAATCCGGCTAAATAATGGAATCCTTTTATGATCCGCTTGCTTTATTTGTGTTATTTCGCCATTATTCACGTGTTTGTGGTATTACATAGTACTTGCCCGATTTTGGCAAGTACTATATTTCAAAATTTGACCTGACTGACCTCAATCTTTGGGAATTAGATGATATTTCATGTATCATCTAATTGTGTTTGTGTTACATAGCCTTATTCATGCTTTCTTTGCGATGAGTGTTTATGTGTACTTTGGATCCCTGAGGTTTTTGTTTTCTATTGTTTGCTTAAGAATCACACTTAGAATTCATGCTTTCTTTTCGATGAGTGTTTATGTGTATTTCTGCAGTAGAGAACATGACTTAGGATCTTGACCTCCTAAGTGTATGAGTTACAGTCCCCTATCATGTTACATGCCGCTTAAAACATGCTGCAACCTATGTGATTAGTGTAGAATTCTGAGAATCCATGTCTTGATACTACTAATCAGTTTAGTTTAAAACACCTCTCTATGTGATTTCATGCGACATGTTAGCAATACTCTCCAATGTGCGTGTGCTTTTGATTGACTTGTATGATCCCCTACTTTCTTTTGAAACTAGTTGAATACATATCCCTCATTATGACTTTCTAATCACTCAACCTAGAAATTATGTCTATAGGATGCTCTTGCTAAACTTGTGTCTTAATGCTAAAACTTGTGTTCTTGTACTAAGCTTTCCAGTATAGATTTATGATTAGGTTCCCCTTTCCATTCTGACTCTAAACCCATCTACGAGATATGCATGTAGGATCTTTTCCTCTTGATTTAGTTTCATGAACTTGATGGGTTGTCTAGTGTGTTCTTGTTCTGCTTATGTGCTCTTTCACTTCTTAGATATTACATCCAAAAGTGATGTCTGAGGAATCCTTTCTTTGGCTAATTTGCAAACATTAAGGCATAGAAATTCTGAGTATATATGTATGGTTCTTGTTCAAGTTTGAATTCAATGTGGTTGTGTTTTGATAGCATGCCCATAGGATTTCACCTGAATTCCTGGCACTTTTGTTTGTTGTTTGGTCATAAATGGTAAACAAAGGGAGGTTTGCTTTGCTTATGAGTTTGGGTCTGGTCTGTTCGGCCAAAGTTTGTATTGGGTCCATAAACAATACTGTTTGCCTCGTCTTATGCATCTGGAGTTTGGGCATATAGCTTTGAGTAGAGTTCTAAGACTGTTGAAGGCCTAGGAATGTGACTAGATTGTTTCTTTTGTATTCTATTGGGCCTGTAATATTCTTTTCATTGGTCTATAATAATTTGTAAAGACAAATAATGGGGAAGTAGTGAATTGGTCCTGGGGATAGTTTATTTCATGCATGCTCGGGTAGATAATATGCCTATAGGATCCAAAATTCTTACCTGCTACCCGCCATTAGAAAACATGCTTTAAATCCCTATGTGCTACCTGTTACTAACAATCATGCCTATAGGATTTATATTCTTAACATGTTTTCATCTTCTGTTCATTTCACTTAGAAACCATGATTCAATGACCCTAATTGGTATGGATTGAGCACTGGATAGATAACCTGCCTATAAGGTCTAACAATCCGATAACACCGCCTAGATAACATGCATATAGGGTCTATTCTATGTTAATTTGCTCGTCTGTTTTCACCATTGTGCCTAGATATCATGTTCTTAAGATTTTACACTTAGAAACCATGCCTATAGGATTGCGAGTAATAACCTATGCTACTTGATTATTTCATCACTTAACTGACTTATGCTCACTAAGGCCTTAATCACGTAGTAATCCTGTCCAAGGACTTAATAACGAAATCCTGCTTTTGTATTTCTTGCTATGACATTCACATAGAGATCATGCTTATAGGATTAATACCTTTACTTGGGCACTCGTTATTGCGACCGGTCATTCATAACTTCCACCTAGGAATCCTGTCAAAGGCATAAGCAAATTAACGTATTGGTGAAAATTAGTATAAGAAGATCTGCCCAGCATGTTACCATGCTTAGAACTCATGTTTATATGACTTAATTTGTCATACCAACCTACCATGTGAACAGATTACTTTTGCCATGCCTAATCCCTGTGCAACATCTTTAAAATCAGATTTCAATTAGCGACAGTCCTTGTATTTTATACGAGTGTATATGGGAGGTGAATGTGAGTCCTTTACATGCTAATTGTATTCCTTGAAGTCCTATTTGTTTTACTTATTTGACGCCTAGTTTTAATTTTTGAGCAACTTTAGGTTGAGTCTAGAACCATCCCTATAGTTGTCCAACACATTCTGGACTATAGAAAAGGGACGGGTAGGCACCCATAGGGCACGATTTAGAATTGAATTAGTGCGCTTTAGGTAAACAACTTGAAGAAGTAATCGGGTAGCTGGAGATGATAGTTTGTGCTCGCTGGATAATATGAGCTACCATTGCACTTAAGGTTGCAAAGTATTATTTATGTTGCATAGGGTAATCCTTTAGGCTTAAAAATATAGGACCCCTCATTATGTCTAATAATTCTAGTGTATTATATCCAGTCTTAGTGATTAGCATTCTTTGAGGAAATCTATGATTTATTTAAGTAGTTCTTAGACTTGAACATCTTTGTAATCAAGGGGTTTTTATCAATTAATATTAGTCAATTGATGAACCATTCTTTATTCCGTTCCAAGTTATATCATTATATTACCTCTATACCACTTTCTTCAAATATCCTTTAAACTAGTCCATCCTTAGTAGTTGAACTGTATTCAGTCGTTTTGCTCCATCTGGAATTATTAATAGCTTATTTCGTTTATTTAATCACTTATTCATTCGCCTAGCTTAATAATGAATAAAGTCGCATGTCCGCTTAGGATAACTTAGTTAATAACTTAATATTCTCACATAGCTTAAAATTCGACCGGGAATCATATTTGTGGACCTCAAAGAGTGACTAACACCTTCTTTTCAAGGTAATTTGAGCCCTTACCCGATCTTTGGTGATGTTGACTAGTTAAATAGAGTTATTTATAAATAGGTGACCTAACGCACCTTAAAAATCGTTTGATGACGAGTCTTCTCTTTTAATTCACTTTAAAAGAGTTGTCATATATCGAAACCTCTTTCGCGAAAAAATGGGGCGCGACAGGTGGTTCCTCTAGCTCGAATTGTAGGTGTTCCCATACTGGTTCGCCTTGACTCTGTTTACGATATACACAAATCATATGGATTTGTTGGGCATAGATCAAGTGTGGCCTTCTCTACAAACTTCGCAAAATGACTGCACTTGTTGCACTGGTTGGGATTGCTGTTTATAAGGAACCATAGCCATTTTATTGAACTGATTCGTCAATCTAGCTACTTGTGCCAAAAATACAGACACAACATCTAACTCAAGGACCCCGGTGGCTTTGTGGACTATATGTCTCCCTGTTTCTCCTTGCCAATCAGGATTACTCTTAGAGAATTTTGTTCAAAAGTGCATAGGATCTCATCAAAGCTTTTCTCTA
This sequence comes from Nicotiana tabacum, assembly GCF_000715075.1. Taxonomy (NCBI): domain Eukaryota; kingdom Viridiplantae; phylum Streptophyta; class Magnoliopsida; order Solanales; family Solanaceae; genus Nicotiana; species Nicotiana tabacum. Next base: position 57,979,371 of record NC_134081.1, on the reverse strand, counting down.
ACACTTGACCCTCTGCTGCAGCATCTATCACAACACTGGTCTCTAGGTGTAGCCCTCTTAAAAGTATGAGCCAACACTTCATTAGTCTAATTATGGTGAGGGCAATCTCGAAGTAACCTCTAGAAACTTTCCCAAGCAAAATATAAGGACTCGCTCTTCCTCTGTTTAAGAGTGACTATCTCACTCCTGATTTTTGTTGTCTTGCCTGAAGGGAAGAAACATGCTAAGAACTTGCGAGCTAGATCGTTCTATGATGTAATAGAGTTACCAGTTTTGCTTTCAACCATCTCTTTAGTTCGCCCAACAAAGAGAAAGGAAACAATGTGAGTCTCACATAGTCCATATGACTCTATTTGTGATGTAAGTATCACTAATCTCCAAGAAGTTCAAGATATGTTATTGTGGATATTCATGTGGTAGACCCATAAATTGACCATTTTCTTGTAGCAGCTGGATCATGATCTGTTTAAGCTCAAAGTGCGCAGTGATTCTAGGCTTCACGATACTAGAGGTGACATTCGCAATGCTGGGCATCGCCACCTCCTGCACTGCCAATGGTTGCGCATCTGCCATCTCAATAGGTAGTTGAACAAGTGCTTCAATATTATTTGCATCCCTTACTTCTCTCAACTTTCTGTGAAATATTCTCTCAGGTTCTGGATCAAAGCCATGAATTCTATCTTGGCTCCTGGCCAGTCGCATTCAAACAAAGTTCCTGAGATTAGAACAACCAAACAAAAAAAAAAATCGACTCAACAAAATAAACAACAAAAGCTAAATCTAGTAAAACAATTAATATTTTCCCCCTATTTATGGCCCGGGAAACGGCGTCAAAAACTTGTTGCTCCCAAATACACACACAAGTATATGTGGTCAACAAGTAATATAGTGATGAATGGAATTTAAAATCCACAGGGACTTGTCGTTAACTACCTACTATTTCAACTAGAATTATTATCAAGTCAAATCGAGCAATTGGTTGAGTTTTGTTATTATTAACTAAGACAAACAATTAGAACAAAGAACTAAACTAGCGCAGCAGAAAATCAGTTATTGTTATGAACTCAATAGAGATAAATATTCCGGGATTGTGATCGATTCACTAATCCTATTGCGTTCTAGATAATTCCCCTTTAATACAATTCCCTTATGGTTGATAATTTACCGAATTGTATATGCTCATGTACTCTTCCTAATTATTGCGCGTCTGCTCATTATAGATTAACGCCTATATTTCTATGAAATTAATCTACTAAGAATGTATTAAGATCCCGATATTTAATTAAGCATGGTGACTAGGTATAATTTTATCCTAACTATAAATCGCCCCCTAACCTTGAAGATAAGATCATACCCTCTTTAATTCTTCTCTAATCTAAACGTTCCATTATCAAACATAATCGAGATAGTTGATAGAACTTGACAGTTGGCCAGAAAATCAAGCAATTAAGTAGATAATCGAAGAAATAACCATATAAAAGCAAATTGTACTTAAGGAGAAGTTAATGCCAAACAACAATATTCATGGCAAATCACAATCCCAGAACTAATGGGTCTTAGAGCCTGTTTGGCCAAGCTGCCAAAAATTACTTATTTTAAAAAGTGATTTTGTTCAAAAGTATTTTTTGAAAAAGTACTTTTGCAAAATAGCAGTTTGTGTTTGGTCAATTCGTTTGAGTAGTGCTTTTTGCAAGCTCATTGTTTTTGGCCAATCTTTTAAAAAAAAGCACTTTAAAATATCAAATTACGAAAAATGATAATAAAGGTTCAATTTACGATTAGTATTATTTAGAAAAAAATTAAATTTAAATATTTATCATAAAAGAATTTAATTAAAATATAAAACATAAAGTTAAAATATAAATTTAAAATTTCAGTCAATATAAAATATAGTTATTCCAAAGCAATAGCATTGAGCGTTTGGTATTATTTATTGTTTACATGATAATTTAAATATATCAAAATACATCATTAAATATAAATTTAAAATCTACTCTTAGGAATAAGAGAAAGAAATAAAAATATGATAAAATAAAAAAGAGAAGAAATGTATAGTAAAAATGAAAAAAAGGAAAATGAAAAGAAAAATGTTAAATAATTAATGAGGGATAATTTGAAAAATATAAATTATTGTAAGGTTATTTTTGTCTTGAATAAATTAATTTTCTGCTTCTCCTTCTGCTTCTTGGAAGAAGCTAGAATTTGTAGCTTCTACCCAAACGCAGAAAAATTATTTCTGCTGCTGCTCAAAAATACTTTTTCATTTTGGCCAAACACCTTAAATTTTCCAAAAAGTACTTTTTTGGCAAAAACAAAAGTACTTTTGGCCTCCCATAAGCTTAACCAAACAGGCTCTTAGCCACACATAATAATGCTAATCAAATTCACAAGTGTTTGAATGATTGAAAATACTAAAACGAATGAATGAACAATGATAATCCTAGCTCCCGAGTGCTCCTCGCGTGTAATAGCCTCTCAAAGTGGTGTCTTCCCCTTCAAATTATGTTTAGAACCTTTTTTTAGTCCTAGGCGAATTATGAGAATTCTCGAGCTCAGTGTCGAGGATAGCGCGTCGCGCTAGATTAGGATTTTGCTAATTTCGGACCTGCCTCCAGCGCCCCAGGTAGCGGGAAGCGCTGGCCTGGGCACTAGATTGCCCTTGTGCTCGTTTCTCTTTTTACTCCATTTCTTGCCCTTTCGTTCCAAATGTCCGGTTGGCTCCTACACATAACAACACCGAATTTTTAGCTCAATTTATCACAACACACGTAAAACTATATAAGATTCGAGTATATATGAGGCGGCATATAAATAAATACATATACTTTAAGCCAAATATCAATGACCGAGTATCTAACGCCTGATCATGAAAATGCCTTACCTTTGTCCTGTCCGGCAAATTGTTTTTCTAACTTCTTAGGAGAAATGCGATATTGAGGAAAATGGATCAAATCATAAAAAGAGTGGAAAGATTCACAACTTTGAATTTTCAGGAGGTGGGTCATACAAGTTTAACATATAGATTAATCAATTGTTTGTTGACAAAGTTTTCAACAACTAAGCAGGATATACAACTTTCTTATTTAATAATTAAATGATATCACGAGAATTGAGTGGTAATTGACATAAGCGATGTTTTTCTCTTTTTCATGGATATAGGATTAGCAAAACTAGATTTGTTTTTGTTTAAGCTCCAAAAATTTGAAATATTTCAGATTCTCTGTGCTTCACCATTTCCTAGGTTGTTATCGTTTTTCCCCGATTCAGGGTATGGGTTTTTTCTCTACTAAGAAAGTCTGATGTCGTGATAACGCGATTGAATGTTCATTTGATCCAACACCCGGCCGATCAAACCTATCCTTAGGTTCGATCCAGCAAGTGATTCTCTCCCCGAAATAGGGATAGTTGTTAGGTCATGAATAGAATGCGGCAAAAATACTTTACTTAGTCGAGGCATCATATCTATACTTTATGCTTTGCGTTGTTTCCTTGGTTGCTAAAACAGGGGTCGAAGGGTATAACCGATAAGCAGGAGCGACCTCATCGATCTGTCACCCTCATTTACCTTTACTTTAGATAACCACTCGCAGTAAAAAACTGGCTATGATCTCACAGGGGACTCACAGGAAAAGGCCCCTAAACGGAAGGAAGAAAATAAATTTAGAAATCTTTCCTAGCTACCAGGGAAGGTTAGAGGAGAACATAAGTAACCATCAAACTATAGAACCTCACCTCAGAAAAAAGCCCTCGGAAAAGCCTGATCCATTATTTTTATTGCTCTAGTCTCTTTATAGGTTTATCTTTGTCCTCATAATTTTCTTAATCGATCAAAGTTTGGTGAGTATATAAGTTTTGATGATTAACAAACTATGACTAAATGTTCCAAAAACTAGCTCCTCAACGTAGTTGCTTAATTGTTCTAAAGAACCAGCTCCTCAGGAGAAAGGATCAGCTCCTCATGTTGATACTTGTATATCTGTACAAGACAATAACTTTATCTCAAAGTTACCCAGGTCTGTATTTTGTGGAAGAAGTCTGCTTAAGTGATAAGGGTCGTTGCTCAAGAAGATATGGATAATTCAGTCAGAGACAAAAGTACCAAATCTTGTGGAATCCTTGGAACAGTAGGAGTCTTATCAAAGATGAGGCTGACTATGAATAGGACTCCTAGAAGATCTCAAGTTGAAGCATTTAAATATGATCGACTTGGACTTCTGAACCATCTTTTTACACATCAACAAAAGAGTCATAAGTCATTTATTCGAGTCGAGTACTTGCATTGTATTCTTCCTGAGTCAGTCTAGTAAATGTGTTTTTGGAAATTGAGTTATAATCAAGTATCACAAACAATTAGTGAGTTGGAGTGAATATTTTATTTTACAAGTTAGAGTAACTTGTAAATCAAATAGAATTAGTAGGAGTACTCGAGAGTATTTAATTGCAGTCTTATAATTGATACATTTTGGCTCATTATTCTAGTGGAGTTAAAGTTGAAAATCCTACGTGGTAGGTCATGGTTTTTGCACCTTTTGAACCGGGTGAATTTTCACGTAAAAACTGATGTGTACATTTTATTGCTTATTTACATTACGCTTCAGGAATACGGTAAAGAACCAAGTTCTTTATTAATCCATACGGGTACCCAAACTAACAATTAGTAGCAGAGCAGGTTCTCTCATTTACACGGCTAATGCCTAGAGAGAAAAGTGCTATATGGGAAGATTCTTACGAACACTGATGAGAAGGGGAAGAATCAACTGGTTGAAAAACTTGAGCTACAAGGGTGGAAGCACATGTTTGTCAAACCTTTACCCCCGGTATGTGTTCCTGATGTGGTGGAGTTCTATGCAAATTTCAACTTTGATGGGAAAGTAGTCAAGAGTAAAGTAGGGGACTTTGAAGTGGAGTTTGATGTTGAGGAGCTGGGGATGCTTCTGAATATCTCTTCCTTGGGTTTTGACAATTACTTGAAGAAAAAGTGGCCAGCCATAGACAATGATGTTGACACTGCATTATGGTCACAAGGAAGTTCTCCCAAAAGTTTGAACTAGATGCTCCCCAGAAAGTGTACAAGACTGATATGACTCCCTTCCACAAATTATTGTTTCATTTTGTCAATTCCTGCATTCTTCAGAGGTCTGAGAGAAGTCATGAAGCTACTCCGTTGGACATGGCTGTGATGGAGCTTCTTGACACTAGTAGACCTATAAATCTTTCTAGCCTGATGATTCAACATATGGCAAGAGCTGCAGACACCTCCAAACCCAAGCATGCAATGCCTTATGGTTTCATGTCGACTGAGTTTTTTAACAAGCTCAACATTGCCTTACCTGAGCTTAAGTTTGGAAACCACAATGACGTTCTGGATGATGTTACCCTCAAGCAGTGTGGGTATAAGGAGATCAAGGCTAGAGGACCCATAAGATCTGCTATTCTACCTGGGAGCAGAGGGCTGCAGAGCTCAGCAAGAATTTGGAGTTGGCTGTTGAAGAGAATGCCAAGCTTTGTGAAGACAATAATAAGCTAAGAAAGGAAACAAAGCAACTCAGGGAAGAGCTCAAAAGAGATAAAGAGGCTCATGCCCAATAGATTTCCACCCTTGTGAAAGTCTTGACCCCCTCTGCTTCTCATCCATGAACATGTTCCTTCCCAGTGTCCTTAGATCTTTTGCTATTCTAGTGATGCCTTATCTTTTTTCTTTTTTGTCTTAGTCTGAGTAGTTTAGAGTATGCTTAGTTTATTTTGTTCTAATGATGAGGACAAGGCCCCGGGCTTCTTTTGGCACTACTTAATGTCTCTTTTTGCTCTGCTTTACTGCTTTGTACTATATTAGATCATCAGCCTAGTCTATTGGCCTTGTTATTTCTTCAGCTTGTGTTGTATCCTATTTTGCCTTGAATCTTACACTATTTTTGCTTAATGTCTAACATTATTTTGTGTTTGCAATGATGCCTAAAGGGGGAATATAAGGTTGGAAGGTTGTGGGTTGTGAACATACATGTCTGTCAATAGTACTTGTCACTTGTTGTGATTATCTGGTTCTTTGATATGATTACATGGTTCTGCTGTGTATAAAGTTTGTCATTATCAAAAAGGGAGAATTTGTTCAGTATTGAAGTTTTGATGATTAACAAAGTGTGACTAAATGTTCAAATAATCAGGTCCTCAACGTAGCTGCTTAATTGTTCTGAAGAACCAGCTTCTCAGGAGAAAGGATCAACTCCTCATGTTGATACTTGTACATCTGTACAAGACAGTAACTTTATCTCAAAGTTACCTAGGTCTGCATTTGGTGGAAGAAGGCTGCTATAAGTGATAAGGGTCGTTGCCTAAGAAGATATGGATAAATCAGTTAGAGACAAAAGTCCCAAATCTTGTGGAATCATTGGAACATTAGGAGTCCTATCAAAGGGGAAGCTGACTATGAATAGGGCTCCTAGAAGATCTCAAGTAGAAATGTTCCTAGAACATCTCAAGTTGAAACGTTTAAATATGATCGACTTTGGACTTATGAACCATCATTTTACACATCAACAAAAGAGTCATAACTCGTTTACTCAAGTCGAGTACTTGCATTGTATTCTTCCTAAGTCAGTCTAGTAAATATCTTTTTGGAAATTGAGTTGTAATCAAGTGTTATAAACAATTAGTGAGTTGGAGTGAGTGTTTTGCTATACAAGTTAGAGTAACTTATAAATCAACTAGGAGTAGTAGGAGTATTGAAGAGTATTTAATTACATTCTTGTAATTGATATATTTTGGCTCATTATTCTAGTGGAGTTGGAGTTAAAAATCCTACGTGGTATATCGTGATTTTTGCACCTTTTGAGCCGGGTAATTTTTCACGTAAAAATCGATGTGTTCATTTTATTGATTATTTACTTTATGCTTAAGGAATACGATAAAGAACCAAGTTCTTTATTAATCCATATGGGCACTCAAACTAACAATTGGTATCGAGCAGGTTCTCTCATTTACACGGCTAACACCTAGAGAGATCTTGGAAGCAAGATGAGTGCTCCACCCTGAATTAATGAAGGACAATCAACTACCAGGCTACCCCTTTTCAATGGAAAATATTACAGGTTGTAGAAAGCAAGAATGTAAGTCTTTCTGACAGCTGAAGACTATGAACTATGGGCTATAGTTAACCAAGGTCCTTTGATTCCTACTTAATAAAATGCACAAAATGAAATAGTTTCTAAGGACTCTTCCGAATTTGTGGCAGCAGATTTCAGAATGATGGAGAAGAATGCAAAGGCTAAGAAAATCCTTATCTATGGACTTGGTCTTGATGAGTACAATAGAAATTATGTGTGCTCTAATGCGAAGCAGATATGGGATGCACTCCAAACTGCTCATGAAGGAACAAATCAAGTAAAAATATCAAGGATAGAGCTACTCATGACAAACTATGAACTCTTCTCCATGAAGAAGTATGAGCCCATCCAGAAAATGATGACTAGGTTCACCATAATAACCAATGAACTGAAATCACTTGGAAAGGTGTTCACCTCAGAAATATTGGTTAGCAAAGTTCTAAGAATCCTTCCAGCTTCATGGGAATCAAAAGTTACTGTAATCCAGGAAGCCAAGGAATTGGACAAAATCTCACTTGATGAGTTGGTTGGAAACTTAAAAGCTCATGAAATGAGAAAGATAGAACTGTGCAAGGAAGAACCAAAGAAGGATAAGGCCTTGGTTCTTAAAGCGTCTGAGGTTAATGAATCTGACTATGATGATCCTCATATAGCAATGTTTGCCAAATTCAAGAGGTTCATGAAGAATTCCAAAGTGTATCTAATAGAGAGACCAGTAGTAAGCCCAAGCAGATCGACAAAGCCAACTATGATGGGTGCTACAAGTGAGGCAAGCTAGATCACATGGCCAAAGACTGCCCAATGTGGGAAATTGAGCGGAGGAAAGAGCGGGATAAAAAAGACAAATGGGAGAAGATGAGAGAAAAGGGTTCCAACAAAGAAAACATAAAGGATTTACCAAAGAAATGAAACAGGACTTCTTGGCAGCATATGAGGACAGTGGAAGTGATCAAGAGGAAGAAAAGAAGGATAAGGCTATAAGTCTCTATGCTGTGATTGATGAACACCATGTTGTGGAGACAAAACTCCTAGTACAGCTTGGAATTCACATTGGAAGACCTCCGTTGTTTGATGAATACCACTATGATGAATGGAAGTTGCGTATGAAAATATTTCTTCATGCTACTAACTTTGACCTATGGATAATTGTCAGGCATGGACCAATTCTCCCAACCAAAATGGATAGTGAAGGTAACAAGTGAAACAAAAGAGAAGAGGAATACGATGAGGATGATCGTCAGTTAGTTCAGAAAAATGTTATAGCAAAGGACCTGCTCTATAGAAGCTTGTCTAGAAACACTCTCCTCATAGTGACCTCTTGCATCTCTACTCATGATATATGGAGGATCTTGAAAATTGACTTTGGAAATAAAAATATCGAAGTGGCCTTGATGGCGATTGAAGAATCCAAAACAGAGGAAGAAGTGATAGGGATGATGGCTATGAGTGATTCAGAAACTGAAGACGAAGCAAACCGGGTAAGTATATCTGACTTGAAAGATAATATTCATGCTATGTCCAAAAAACAACTGATGGCCATAATTGTGACCTTAATGAATGAAATGGATAAAATGAGCACTAGAAATAATCAGCTAATAACAACCTTTCTTGTGACAAACTTGATATCAAAGAGCTTGAATATGACAAAGCTAGTTTAGAGAAACAGGTCAAAGACCTTAAGAACCAAGTTCTTGAGCTTACTTCTAAGAATGAGAAGTCTCCTAATATACATGGAAAAGGAAAAATGAGTGATCTGCATGATAAGCATGAAAAGGAATTAAAAATTGCTAAAGATAATCTTTGTGATGCTGAATGTAGAAATAAAGTCTTGTAAGAAAACCTAGAAAAGGTTAATTTTGAACTCTCTAGACTAAGAAAATGGCATAGATCTTCTCATGCCTTGAATTGGCTGAATGAAAACTGTATCTCTAACAAATCTAGAATTGGCTACAGAAAACATGTCCTTAAGTTTGACCCAAAGTATGTAGGAATTTCTAATAATAACATGTGCACTCACTGTGGAAGAGTAGGACACTTTAGAGACACGTGTCCTGCCTTAATTCATGCTCAGTTCCTTTGTCCCTGCTAAGTGGATTAACGTTAACAAGAAAATAGTTTCTAATCCTCTCCCCTTCTAGGCAAGAAGGGATCTGATTCATCATTTTTTCAACAAAAAGGGACCCAAGCTTGTCTGGGTTCACAAAACTAACTTGTGAATTTTGGTGCAGGCTAAGGTGAAAGGAAATAATCAGGACTGGTATCTAGACAGTGGATGCTCAAGACATATGACTGGAGAAAAGAAAAACTTCCTCTCACTGACACCCTTCCAAGGAGGGAGTGTGTCATTTGGCAATGGGAAAGAGGGCCAGTTAACAAATCAATGCAAGGTTGGTAAGTCACTCTCTCGTGTTATAAAAGATGTGTATTATGTGGTAGGTCTTAAACAGAATCTTCTTAGCATATCTCAAATGTGCGAAAAAGAAAATGAGGTAAAATTCAATTCCAAAATTTGCACTGTCACTAATCTTGATACTGATGAAATTGTGTTAAAGGGTAATAGACATAATAATATCTATAAGATATCAATTATGTCACTTCCCCAGAGTGAGCACACATGCTTGAGTGTAGTGGAAGATGATCCACTGCTATGGCATAGAAGACTGGGACATGCCAGTCTCTCTCAACTCAACAAGTTGGCAGCAAAGGACTTGGTCCTTGGGCTACCTAAAGTTGTGTTCACCTCTGACAAGGTGTATGATGCTTGTGTTAGAGGAAAACATGTAAGGTCATCCTTTAAATCTAAAATGGTTGTAAGTACTTCTAAACATCTGGAACTCTTTCACATGTACCTAAGTGGACCAATGAGAATAAGGATCAGAGGAGGTAAGAGGTATGTGTTTGTGATTGTTGGTGACGTCTCCGGGTATACCTGGACTTTGTTCTTGAGATCCTTAGAAGACATGGGGAGGACCATATTGATTGCTAGTGGACTGCCTAAGAGTTTCAAGGCTGAGGCAATCAATACTGCTTGCTACCTGCTAAATAGATGCATGGTCAGACCCATTCTTGAGATAACTCCCTATGAGTTACTTCGAGGAAGAAAACCCAACATAACTCACTTGAGAGCCTTTGGGTGCAAATATTTTGTGCATATTAATTGGAAAGAAGCTCTAGGTAAGTTTGATGACAGAAGTGATGAGGGAATTTTCTTGGGTTACTCTCTATATAGTAGTAAGCCTATAAGGTTTTTAATAAAATAAATTATGTGTGTGGAAGAAAATATTCATGTCATTTTTTATGAATCTAACAATTTGCCTGAGAGAGGTCTGCATGATGAAGATTATGACATAGGATTCATTGGTGATGGAGATACAAAGGAATATAAACCTCAGTATAAAGTTGGATGAACAAGGAAATATCAAAAGTAACGCCATACTGGTGATTCAGGGATACAATCAAGATGAGGGCATTGACTATGATGAGACGTGTGCACTTGTAGCTAGAATAGACGCTATAAAAATGTTGATAGCCTTTGCTGCCCACATGGAGTTCACCTTATATTAGATGGATGTAAAGAGTGCCTTTTTGAATGGTTATCTGAAGGAGGAAGAGTTTCTCAAATAACCTCCTGGATTTGAAAGTGAAGAATTTCCTGACTAGGTGTTCAAACTAGATAAAACTCTTTATGGACTGAAACAGGCTCCAAGAGCTTGGTATTAAAGGCTCTCAAAATTCCTCTTAGCCAACAACTTTGTAAGAGGAAATGTGGACAACACTCTATTTCTTAGGAGCAGAGGGAAGAATATTCTGATTGTGCACTGTATATGGATGACATTATCTTTGGGGCTACCAATGAAGCAATATGCAAGGAATTTGCTGAGATGATGGGATGAGTTTAAAATGAGCATGATGGGTGAAATAAACTTCTTTCTGGGGCTGCAAATCAAGCAAACACCTACTGGAACTATGATACATCAGCAAAAATATATCAAAAAACTACTGAAGAAGTTCAACATGGACTCATCTAAGTCCATTGATACACCCATTGCAACTGCAACAAAGCTGGACCTTAATGAAGAAGGGAAAAGTGTGGAACATAAACTATATAGAGGAATGATTGTACCTCACAGCAAGCAGGCTTGATATAGTGTTGAGTGTGAGATTATGTGCAATATTTCAGGCAAATCCCAAGGAATCTCACATGTAGGCTGTCAAAAGGATACTAAGATATCTCAAGTGGACCACTGACCTCTGTCTATGGTATCCCAGAGGGTATAGCTTTGATTTAGTTAGTTATGTTGATGTTGACTATGCAGGTTTTCATTTTGACACGAAAAGTACTTAGGAACAGCTCATTTTCTAGGTTCTTGTCTGGTGTCTTGGGAAACCAAGAAGCAAAACTCAGTGGCCTTATCTACAGCTGAGGCTGAATATGTGGCAGCAGCATCTTGTTGTGCTCAGTTACCATGGATAAGACAACAACTAAGGGACTATGGTATATTTGTTGATTGTGTTCCCATTTTCTATGATAACACCAGTTCCATAAATATTGCTAAAACTCCATGTCAGCACAAGAGAACCAAGCACATTGACATTATACATCACTTTCTCAGAGACAATGTCGAAAAGGGGAATATCTCAATTAACTTTTGTAAAAGTGAAGATCAAATTGCTGATATTTTTACTAAAGCTCTGAGTAGGGATCACTTTGAAAGGAATAGATTAGAACTAGGTCTAATCAACTCTTCCGACTAAGTTGAATCTGAGTGATTGGCTAGATAAGGCATAATTAGATGTAGATAATTAAGTACAATGTATTTAATTCAGCTTTGTGCTTGTATTAAGCTCACACATTTGCTTGGAAAATTTGGCCGATAACTATGATGTGTGATACGAATATAAAGTGATGAAGCTTTATTACAGAAACAAATAAGGAGTTGCTAAGGAGTTGGTTCTTTGACTCAAGTACGTGTCATACTGTCTTAAGTCACTAGGACTTTATATCCTTAAATTATTGCTATACTCAGACTTCTAATTCAGTTGGCATCACTTCCAGTCATCTTCTAGTCAAAGAGTAAGGGGAAATCCTAGTGTAATTAGAGTTCAATTACTCCTGAAATCCTAACATTCAAAGTAATCATTATAAGAGTCCAGTTAGAACTCAAATTTGATCACCTTCTCTCTTCCAGACAAATCAGAAGTAACGTCTTTAAAAGGATCTTAAGATCAGCTTCTCAGACCTCACTGTTTCTCTCAAACCCTAAGCAAGAATCAAGAGTAATTATCGAGAACTAATTCTCCCTTTCTCTTCTTCGAGTATCTCATCTGATCACCATGCCTAAAGCTAGTCGAACACCCTCTAAAACTAAATCATCAACCAAGGTTGAATCAAAACCCAAAATCATGAACCCCAAATCGAAGATAATTGCCAAGCCATCAAGGGAACCCATACATGTTCCTTCTCATTCGATATCCTCCACTATACCTACATCATCATCCCATGTTCCTGTTGTTCTGATCATGCCCATCTCTATTGTATCCCCTCCTCCAAAACCAACCACCCATGTACTTGAGCTTACTACATAAAAATACCTCTAAGTCAACAAAGGTAAAGGCCACTCCAAGACAATATGTCAAGAAAGTGCCTAATGCTTCTATGCAGGGTGACACTGTAGCTAAGGAATCTGTGGTTTAGGAGGAATCGGTGCCAGTCACTACTGATCAGGTACAACATCCTCCTTTGAAATTAGATGTTTTGGTGTCTGCTATAGGCTGCACCCCTAGATACTCTCCTACCCACGGGTGAGAAGCCACAAGTGAAGAAATTCATTGTAGAAAAGAGTGTAGGTGATTTGGGGAAGGAGGTAGATACTACTGTTGTGAAGTTTGTGGTTGAGGGTGAAGGAAGTAAAGAACCTGTGCAAAAGGAGGCTTCTGATGGTCTTTCTTTTAGTTGGACTGAGGATGAGGAAGATGATGGGGGTGAAAAAGAAGAAGAAGCTGCGAACAGTCATGATGAGCATGATGCTCCAAACACAGCCAATGAAGAAGAAAAGAGTAAGAATGAGGGAGCATCTGGAGATAAGAAGGAGAGTGATATAGATGATAAGACAGGTGAACAGGTTAATGATTCTGTAGAAAAAAAATCATAGTAAAGAAGAGGACGACTCTGAAAGTGAGGGTGAGGATCAAGAAAAGGGAAATGAAAGTGAAGGAGATGATGAAGAGAGTGAGGAAGAAGATGGAAATATGAGTGAGGAATCTAAAGGTTCCATGACCATTGTGAACACTGTCATAGCCCCTTCAGAAAAAACTGGTGAAGAGACAAGGGCTCAAGAACCTGGGTCTCTATTAACTCCTTTCACTGGAGATGAAGACGTTAGAACTGATGAAGATGATGTGCCACTATCTGAGGTGGGGAAGAAACCCAAGAAAACCCCTGTGAAAGCTACAAAGTCAGAAGTCTCAACAAGGAATGGAGCGGCTCCTCCTGCTAGAACTCCTCTTACAAGGAGTAAAAGAAAGGTTGTTAAAGCACAAATTATTAAGGAGTCTAGAAGTGCAAAGAAGCCAAAGAAGAAGGTCTAAATTGTGGAACCTGTTGTTAAGGTGGATTGAGAAGATGAGTCTGACTCTGCCTTTCCAGCTAAGTCTTCTACACCAAAAAGAAAGGGTGTTAAAGTTACAAAGCCCGTTGCCCCTTCTGCAAGGGCCAGTAGGGGTAAGACAAGAAAGAATGTGCCATTTGTAGTTGATTGACTCACAGAGTTCAGGAACAGAAAAGAGTTAAATGGAAAGATTCTTGCGAACACTGATGAGAAGGGAATTGCTCAATTGGTTAAAAAACTTGAGCTATAGGGGTGGAAGCACATGTTTATCAAAGCTTTCCCCTCGTCCAGTATGTGTTCTTGCTGTGGTGGAGTTCTATGCAAATTTAAACTTTGATGGGAAAGTAGTCAAGAGTAAAGTAGGGGGCTTTGAAATGGAGTTTGATGCTGAGGAGCTGGGAATGCTTCTGAATATCTCATCCTTAGGATTTGACAATTACTTGAAGAAAATATTACCAGCCATAGACAATGATATTTACACTGGAATTATGGTCACAAGGATATTCTCCCAAAAGTTTGAACTAGATGCTCCCCAGAAAGTGTACAAGACTGATATGACTCCCTTCCACAAATTATTGTTTCATTTTGTCAAATCCTGCATTCTTCAAAGGTCTGAGAGAAGGCATGAAGCTACTCTGTTGGACATAGCTGTGATGGAGCTTCTTGACACTAGTATACCTATAAATCTTCCTAGCCTGATGATTCAGCACATGGCAAGAGTTCCACACACCTCTAAACCCAAGCATGCAATGCCTTATGGTTTCATGTTGACTGGGTTGTTTGACAACTCAACATTGCCTTACCTGAGCTTAATTTGGAAACCACAATGACGTTATGGATGATATTATCCTCAAGAAGTGTGGGTATGAGGAGATCAAGGCTATAGGACCCACAGGATCTGCTATTCTACCTGGGAGCAGAGGGTTGCAGAGCTCAGCAAGAGGTTGGAGTTGGTTGTTGAAGAGAATGCCAAGCTTCATGAAGACAATAATAAGCTGAGAAAGGAAACAATGCAACTCAGGGAAGAGCTCAGAAGAGATAGGGAGGCTCATTCCCAACAGATTGCCACCCTTATGAAAGTCTTGACACCCTCTGCTTCTCATCCATGAACTTGTTCCTTCCCAGTGTCCTTAGTTCTTTTTCTATTCTAGCGTTGCCTTATCTTTTTTCTTTTTTGTCTTAGTCTGAGTAGCTTGTAGTATTCTTAGTTTATTTTGTTCTAATGATGAAGACAAGGTCCTAGGCTTCTTTTGGCACTACTTAATGTCTCATTTTGCTCTGCTTTACTGCTTTGTACTATATTGGATCATCAGCCTAGTCTATTTTCTTTGATATTTCTTAAGCTTGTGTTGTAGCCTGTTTGGCCTTGAATCTTACACTATTTGTGCTTAATGTCTAACATTGTTTTGTGTTTTCAATTATGCCAAAAGGGGGAATATAAGGTTGGAAGGTTGTGGGTTGTGAACATACATGTCTGTCAATAGTAGTTGTCATCTGTTGTGATTATCTGGTTCTTTGATATGATTACTTGGTTCTGTTGTGTACAAAGTTTATCGTCATCAAAAGGGGAGAATGTGTTGAGTATTGATGTTTTGATGATTAACAAAGTATGACTAAATGTTCAAAGAATCAGGTCCTCAACGTAACTGCTTAATTGTTCTGAAGAACCAGCTCCTCAGGAGAAAGGATCAGCTTCTCATGTTGATACTTGTACGTCTGTACAAGACAGAAACTATATCTCAAAGTTACCCAGGTCTGAGTTTGGTAGAAGAAGGCTGCTATAAGTTATAAAGGTCGTTGCTCAAGAAGATATGGACAAATCAGTCAGAGACAAAAGTCTCAAATCTTGTGGAATCCTTGGAACAGTAGGAGTCCTATCAAAGGGGAAGCTGACTATGAATAGGGCTCCTAGAAGATCTCAAGTTAAAACGTTCCTAGAAGATCTCAAGTTGAAACGTTTAAATATGATCGACTTTGGACTTCTGAACCATCCTTTTACACATCAACAAAAGAGTCATAAGTCGTTTACTCGAGTCGAGTACTTGTATTGTATTCTTCCTAAGTCAGTCTAGTAAATGTGTTTTTGGAAATTGAGTTGTAATCAAGTGTCATAAACAATTAGTGAGTTTGAGTGAATGTTTTATTTTACAAGTTAGAGTAACTTGTAAATCAAATAGGAGTAGTAGGAGTACTGGAGAGTATTTAATTACAGTCTTGTAATTGATACATTTTGGCTCATTGTTCTAGTGGAGTTGGAGTTGAAAATCATACGTGGTAGGTCGTGATTTTTGCACCTTTTGAGCCGGGTGATTTTCCACGTAAAAATCGTTGTGGTCATTTTGTTGCTTATTTACTTTACGCTTAAGGAACACGATAAAGAACCAAGTTCTTTAGTAATCCATACGGGCACTCAAACTAACAAGGTTAATCTTGTTACAAATGAAATAAGTAAATATTTGACAATGAAGATGAATCTATAGCACACTTGTTCTTCGCGGCCTGTAACGTAATTACTCTGCAATATTCTGGAAAAAACTTCTTAGGTCGCAGGGAGGTTAAAGACAAGCTAAGCAATGGGATGACATCAAGAACAGGAATGGGCAGGCAAATATGCTAAAGCTGAGATTATTAAAAGGAAATCAAAGATCATTTCAAGGAAAGTGAGAAGTGTTGAGACTCTAGCTAAGTAAAATAATTGTCCAAGATGTTCATTGTCGAGGGGGGTAAAAGAAGAAGATTGCTGAATGTTTGCAGAAATGAAGTTTTATCCTTAACAATACCATTGTCTGATTTATGGATAGGAGCAGATAGGAGAATGGAAGCTTAGCAGTTCTTTGAAGTTGGTCTTGTTGATCAACTTTAGGCTTTTTGTTTTTTTATGATTGTACATATTTTTCCTTGGTAATAATATTTTTACTTAAAGTCACCATCTTCTAATTTTTCCTGATAAAAACAATCTGACTTACTGACTCTTGAAGGAAAGCATATCCAACCTAGCAGCTTGAAATGCATAATCCAAATGGTGACGAATTTAATATTAGATAAAGTGTTTATTGGTAACGGAAAAGAGGATCATTATTACATGAGTAATTTTTATTTACTGAACATATAATTTTGTATAGTATCAAGTCAAAAAATATCTTTAGCTCACAGTTTATAAAAAGTAAAACAAGTAATTGAAAAGTATAGTATATTATTTGGTAAAGTAGATTAAATTACATTTATAGTGGAAAATTCCCCCGTTAGTCAATATAAGTTATTCCCTATTTATAATTATTATTTTATAAGCTTCCAAAATTATGAAACAAAAAAAAGACACCGATAACTAATTAAACTAAGCTTGTCAAAAAAAAAAAAACTAAGCTTGTCATATATCCATAATTCTTTGTAAGTAGGTATTGGAATTACTTGGTAGTGGTTTGTGTAGGGTTTGAGTCCAACTAACAACCCTTCTCTCTTCTATCTTTCCTAATTCAAAATTCTAGGATCCACTCACATCACAAAATTGTTTTTAAAAAAACAAAGAAATTAAAGTTCATCCCAATACAAGCTCGAGCTAAATAATAGTCAAACATCTACCGCCAAGGGTTGCCGTAAGAACAGGGACAGTGGTTCCTTAAAGCAAGTAAAGCAACTGTTTTAGGTCTCATATTTGTGGGGCTCCATTTTTTGTTATACCTAATAAGTTTTATATATAAGTTTTAAAAAAAAGATCTGTGAAGTAAAAATATTTGATTTCTTTCTTTAACAAATATAGAAAAAAAAGAATTTGCAACTACTATGATTCCTGCCAAGGAAATCGCATTTAAAATGAATATCGAACCCGAATTTTGTAAGAAATGTATGAATATATATATATAGGAAGAAACAATTTAATGAGAATGTTGATAATGAAATCTTAAAATCTCTCAAAGAGTCATTTAAAGTTGATTATTTTTTATTCCTAGTAGACAAGGCTATTTTTTCACTTCAAAATAGATTTGAACAATTTGAAGCATATGAAAATATTTTGATTTTCTATTTAACGGTAAAAGATTGAGATCACTAGAAGATAAAAATTTGAAAAAATATTGTCATAATCTTGAATGTTCCTTAAAGGATAATAATCAATCCGATATTGATGGTTTAGATTTATTTTTTAAATTAAAAGTGTTAAGGAAAATAATACAATTAGAAGATAACAATTTAATTAATATACTTAATCAAACAAAAAAAATTTGATTCTTGCCTATATTTTATTTTATTTTTCAAAAAATTTCAGGGAAATCGCAGTCGCGCGCACTAGGTAACCTGCTCACTGTGCAATAGCTCGCAAATCACACAAAAAATATAAATCGCACTAGACAAACCGGGTGCGAAGAGCTCTGATTGAGGGGCTGCTAGTGAGGGGAATGGATCCTAGGTCTCTCACGTGGGAAACCACTCACCCAACCCTTGCGGGCTCCAAATGATTAGGCAAACCGGGTGCGAAAAGATCTGACTGAGGAGGCTGCTAGTGAGGGGAATGGATCCTAGGTCTCCCACGTGGGAAACCGCTCACCCAACCAACTCACCCAACCCTTGCGGGCTCCAAATGCTTATAGTGCTTATAGAATAATGTTAATAACTCATGTTATCGTTGCTTCAGTGGAAAGAAGCTTTTCAAAATTAAACTTGATAAAATCTTACCTATGACGAGCGCAAAACACAACACAAAATTATTGCTCGCTAGTCAAAGATAGTATAATTTAATTATAGTCTCCACATGGATTGAATTTAAACAGTGTTCAACTAATCTTCAGACGATTACTATCTAAAAAAATTAACACTTGATTTGATAATTATCAACTACGATTAACTACTAAAAATTACAATTGATCACAAAAGACAGCAGATGTGCAACGAAGAAATATTAATAAGAGAAATAAGGGTAATTAACTAGACAGGTGCAAGATAATTGACTCGGGATCCAATTCTTGAGTTAGTTCATTCTATAATACTGTTGATTCTCACGAATTCAATTCTTGAATTTAATGTTCATATTTTGATTAAACGTTAATTTCAGTAATTAATCCAATTGAAGCACAGTAAACAATTGCAACGAATAAAATGATGGTTATGATCTAAAGGATAACTTCTCACGAATATTTTCATATTTTCTAGTTCGATGACTAATTCAAGAGGCTCTTTCGATTACCTATTTGAATCACGAACTTAAACTAGAGCATAAGATGTAAAGAAATTCAAATTCAATCTCCTTTTTCGATTAAGCAAAATAAGAAATAACTTCACAATATGAATTAAAACTCCATCAATTAGTTCCAACAATTATTATGAATCGAATCCCTAATCGAGTTATCAAAACACTGTATTTGTCAGCACCCTAATGGAAATTACTCTATAGTTATGGAAAAAGTCATCTTAATAAGGTTTAAAACAAAGAA
This sequence comes from Nicotiana tabacum, assembly GCF_000715075.1. NCBI lineage: Eukaryota > Viridiplantae > Streptophyta > Magnoliopsida > Solanales > Solanaceae > Nicotiana > Nicotiana tabacum. The sequence continues at coordinate 57,960,240 of NC_134081.1, read as the reverse complement.
AACATCAATGCTAATACTCCCGTATTGCACCGATCGTTGATTGAAATCTTGATGAATTCTTGTGTGTTCTTATCTTAGTTGCTTCGCAAATCTTTTGTAGGTCAAAAGTCATCTAAAATCCTTGTTTTTTTTATGTATTTATACCTTATAGGAACGGGCCCGGACGAAACTGCCCTTTCCTAGCCGAAACAGAAAATAACTCTGAGAAACTTGTATAGGCGCGCTTGTGAGGATGTTCAGAGAGCTTAATTCTGTCAGGCAACCCTGTTTACACAGCCGCGCCGCGCCATGCGGAGCGTCAGTGTTGTTTTCTCAGAGTAATTCCTTTTGTCCACTTTTTGACCTCCGAACTTAGTCTTGACCCCCGAACATGATCATGGCTTAATTTCTAGGGCTTCTACTCAGACTTCAAAGCTCCAACTTGTTCGATTTAGCTCCAAATTAACTTTTTCACTCGGAATCACTTCCTGCGAGGCATAAAACATCTAAGAAGTGTAATTCACTATCATTTAAGTACAAACACACGTAAAATGAAGTAATTAGAGTGCAATACTACGGATAAAATACGAGTTTCTAGCCTATCATAAAAGATTAATAATGTCTCAAGAGACATTAAATGGATTAGCTATATTGTCTATTGAGAAGGAGTTATTAGGAGAAATGTATTAAAAGAAAATTATTAATAACTTTACAACTAAAAAAAAGCTAGAAAAAAAAAACCTCAAATAAATAAAAATAATAATAATAAGTTAAGGCCCCTTATAAAGTTTGGCTTTTCCATGTGACTTGGCATGCCATGTCATTTGACACATGGTACCAAATTGGGCCTCTAGGAAGATGACATATTGGACCTAATAAAGTGAGCTAATCACTTGTAGCCCAATTGGATGGGTTAGCCCAATGCATTTAGGCCTATTTATTAAATCCTTACTTATTGAATTTGAATAATTAATCCAATTATATTAGCCCATAATATTTACTTGGACCAAAATATATTTAATTGATATTAAATCCAACTTTCTTATGAATTTAATAAAATTTTAATTATCTACAAATATTCCCTATTTCTAGACTTGTCGGGACTAGAGTTGAAGTACGGATCTATGAAACCGCATACTTCCTCCAAACGATCGAATTAAGAGTCACTCAATAATCTAATCTTTAACCAAATGACTCCTTTGTTTATTAGTGCCAAAGTCAGTTTGTTTGCATTTAAATTCTTTCACAAGTAGGATGATATTAATTCCAAATGTTTGGTCAATTGCAGAATCTTTAAATTTTGTCCCCCTTTTCCTAAGATATGTTCCACTATTAAAATCCTATAGCAAAGGTATACACCCTATTTATTATAAACCAAAATTATTTTAAAATATTATTTTCTATAGCTACCTTTTATATTTTATAGCAAAATAAGTATTTATGGTATATACTACCATTGAGACATGAAATAAGGCATGAACTACGCTATTTATGTTTTTCCTCTCTTAGACAGTTGGACATACCTATTTTTAAGGTGATTGTCGTTACTGTATTCATGAATACATGGCGCGAATACATGTGAATACATGCACGTATAGCTGGACTGTCCTGATTTTAGGTACTTTTTACTGCTGTATTCATGAATACAGCAGCGCGAATACACATGAATACATGCACGTACAATTCGACTGCTCTGATTTTAGGGAGGTTTTGTTGTTGTATTCATGAATACATGGCACGAATACATGTGAATACATGAGCGTACAGCTGAACCGCCCTGATTTTAGGCGTTTTTGCTGCAGTATTCATGAATACATGGCGTAAATACATGAGAATACATGCGCGTACAGCTGGACTACCCTGATTTTTAGGCGTTTTTTGCTGTAGTATTCATGAATACAACAGCGCGAATACAGCGAATACACTACCGTAACAACTAAATAGTAGCTATAGAAAGTAATTATGTATATGGTAGCTATAGGAAGTTAATAGTCACTAAACATTAGTGGTTTCCGAAAATTTCTCTAACATGTAGAGGCATAGGCGGACCTATGGCTTAGGTTGAGGGGTCATCGGACCCCGTAAGTTTCGATAGAAATCTTGTATATGTATATGTATATACCTTAAAAATGATTAATTTATATCACTTGGCACCTTTAACCCTAAAAGCCTTTAGGAACACTGATTAAACAGAATATTGTGCCCCCTTCGCATTAAATTTCTAGGTCCGCCTCTGTGTAGAGGAGAACGAAAATTTCAGCCTCCTTCCTTAACGAGTCTGAATCCGTTTAGAAGACTAATTGTTGTAGTTCCCACATTGCAACAAGTCCCTGACTGTTTCCTTTGCACACCTATATAAATCGCATGCTCCTGTGTTTATTAAGCATCAATTTGCAATTTTCAAATCTGCTGGAATTCGTATCTGACAGGTAAAGTTTTTTTCTTCTTTTTTCTTTTGCGTTTTCGTCTTCTTCTTCCTTTTTTTTTTTTTTTTTTTGTAGTTCAAGAAAGTAAGAGTAAATTCCTCCATGCATGAAGAAGGCAATTTTAGGGTGTGAATGGATGGATACTCATCCCTGTCCGAATATCGGAGAGATTACTCTCAGGGTGTGAAGAGATGGATATTTATCTTTGTCCGAATATCGAAAAGATTACTCTCAGGGTGTGAAGTAATAGATACTCATCATGGCCCGAATATCAGAGAGATTACTCTCAGGGTGGCCCAAATATCGAAGAGATTACTCTCAGGGTGCGTAGAAATGGATACTCATTGCCGCCCGAATATCAGACAGATTACTCTCAAGGTGGTCCGAATATCAGAGAGATTACTCTCAGGGTGTGAAGGGATGGATACTCATCCCCTACCGAATATCGGAGAGATTACTATCAATATTTTTGATTTAGATGCTGATGACATTTTCTTCTTTGTAGCCAAAAGAGATGGTAAATTTTAGAGACTATACCTCACCTTTCTCCAAACTTAGATATCTGATAGTCGAGACTGAAGATGGCATAGAACAAACCAAACTTTTGATTCACACCCCACAAGCTGGCCAGTATGCAGACTCGTGGCTTTCTTTGAGGAACCCGCTTCATGTAGAAAATTGAACTTTGGAGCACAAGTCTACTTCTAATCCATTGTCCAAGATGTGGTCTCTCCAAGCGTCAATTCATTGCCACGTAAATATTTCTAGCACCCTTCCGAATTTAGGGCGTCACATAATTCAAGGAGAAATATTTTGGGGAGACGCGGTAACAATCGAGGGCGAGTATCGTCATATTCCGGGATATTGGAAATTGGTGGAAGCCAACAAACCTTGATTACAGCTAAGATTTATGATGTTGTCTATGCCTTACTTTTCACTTATGATCGAAACTCGAACATTTTGTATGCATTTTGTGAGGCTTGTTGCCCCAAGACGAATACACGTCTTACATCAGTTGGGGACTATCTGTCTCTCTTTGGGACTTACATATCCTTGGAGGTTTGCCCATTGCAGGTTTTCCTTACTAAGAAGTGGTACCTGAGACGAGAGAAATTACATGTTTAGACGAAAAACATATGAGATTTATTCCTCGATCTTGCGAGTATTTATTTGTTGTATTTCATCATCTTAAGGAAGGTACGGGTGTTAACCAAAAGATCTTCTTGAGCAAGTGGACAAATTTTTGGTATAAGAAAGCTTTAATATATAAACCTACCCCACTGCGAAAGGAAAAGAAATTCGCACACCTAAAGTCGACACATGTTCCTAACAGAGTTATTCCCGAGACAACTAGGTGGTCGAGCGATCAAGAAGCTATATTTTCCAAGCTTAGGTGAGGTCTGACAAGAAAGATGAAATATATCTAGCAACCTTCTTATCATGTTGGCTATGCGCTTTTGTGTTTCCCTATAAGACAGAGAACTTCATTCGTCCCGAGACTTTTAAGATGGAAAGTATGATGGTAAGCGGGCAAAAGATTAGCCTTGCAGTCCCTGTTTTGGCGAGTATTTATCATGGTTTGAATAAGATTTCGGGTTCTTCCCAACTTGATCAGGTCAAATTTTGTTTTTCCATCCATTATGTTTATGATTGGCTTGCATATTACCTCAAAACCCATTGCCCACTTGCTAAGGGTCGATCTGTCCCTTTGATGGTGGCATACTCAAATGAGGGCGCCGCGAGGTACTTTGACAAGAACGATGCGAGAAAACGCATCCACGACGGAGAGAATATAGTTTGGACACCAACAATGTTATCTAATTCTCGTCCTTGCTATTATGTGGATAACGAGGCCCCTCAAGAGTTGGAGTCAAATTACTTCATGAGCTTACATTTTAATTACTTCCCTTTGAGGAATGATAACTCGTTCATTATCGAGTCATATAGTCCGGATCGATTTGGTCGTCAATTTAGATTTTACCATAATGTCCCCATTTTTTTGGAGAATGATATCTGTAGCGCCTCTCCAGATGAAGGACTCAAATTTTGGAGGATTTGCACACTGTATCGGTCTATGTCACGTGCGGCTTTTCCCCCAACTGGAGATCCTGTGGAGAAGCATTTCTCCACCAATTATATGTCTTGGTGGGAGAAGGCGCATGGGAGGTTTCTTGAAGATAATTTACAAGCTCTGGTAGACAGTGTTGGGCCAAACATTACTAGTCTTTTAGGAGGTGAAGATTAAGGTGTTGGAAAGACACTCTCAAAAATCAAAGAACCACTTACTCCAATCCCAAAAGCAGTTACACAACATAAGAAAAGAAAGCTTAAATCCTCAAAGGAAGTTTTGAAAGAAGTGGCGTGCACTTTAACAGATATAGAGAAATGCCTCCAGTTCTTCTATTTAGCACGCGAGTTCCTAAAGATACAAGCCAGAGTACCAACGAAGATCAAAATTAGAAAAGGAAAAGGCCTAACCTAGTAGAGATTGTAGAGGTTCCATGTGTTGATAGTCCCTCAAGAACGCATTCAGCTTGTAACAAATAGGTAGAATACAATAATATCGCCTTTTTTCCTTTTTTTTCCTTGAACGAATAGCTTCAATAAAAATTACTTTCTTTCTTTGCCTTTTCCTTATACAGTTAAATACCATTGGGAATCTGATGGCATCCCCACATGACAAGCCGCAACAATCCAATTTGGCTGATAAGACGAGTGAAGATGAGAAGCTAGAGCATATTTCCAAAGCTAAGGAGCGTCTCAAATCGTTCAAACTTGAAGCAAGCGAGAAAGTCAAGAAAGTTTCCTCTAGTGAAAAGAAACTGAAGAGAGTTATGAAGAGGTTGCAAGCATTACAACAAGAGGGGGAGAATCTCGAAGATGTTATAGAAGCGACTCAAAAGGAGGTTGAAGAGATTCAAGTGAAAGTTTCAGCTCCGAGACAAAGGTCTCTTCATATGACAGCGTAAATTTATTGATTGTTGATGACTCGACCAATCTGGAGGAGAAAAAGAAGAACCTGGAGACTAACTGTCAAGAATTGATTAACTACAAGTTCTGTTTAGATTAGACTATTAGCATTATCTCCCATTTTATCTTTATGTTAGATTGACCTAGTGAATATTTATTTCATCATAAATAAGATTGCTTCTCTTTTGCTTTACATTGTCCAACTTTTATCTTAGTCGCATTTATAATTATCAGCTTTACGCGCTTGTAACAAAAGATTCATATCTCGTTGTGGGAGAATCCAAATAATGAACCGTTTGTTTTCTTGAAAATTAAAATTCAATGTATAAAACATATCAAAAACTTAGAATCGAACACCTTCATAATCGCCCCAAATAATATTTTGAAACCAACTTTAGATTTCACCACGTTAAAATTTTTAGATTTGCGCAGTCCCACCAAAAATATCATATCTTGGTGTAAGAATATCAAAATCATGAACCGTTTATTTTTTGGAAACTAAACTTCCAAATCATGCCTTAAGTATAGTTTCATATAATATTTTGAAATAAATATTAAATTCTGACACGGCGACGATTTTAGATTTACGCGACTTCACCAAAACATTTGTATCTTGATGTAGCAACGTCGAAATCATGAATTGTTTGATTTTTTGGAAAATAAACTTCAAAATCTAAAAGATATCCAAAATGTAAAATTTAATTCCTTAAGGATAGTTTACGATAATATTTCGAAGTCAATATTAAATTTTGACACGACAACGATTTGAGATTTGCACCAACTTCACCAAAACTTTTGTATCTTAATGTAGGAATGTCGGAATCACGAACCATTTGATTTCATGGAAACTAAACTTCAAAATATAAAACATATCCAAAATATAAAATTTGTTTCATATAATATTTTGAAGTCGGCTTTAATTTCTGATATGTCGTCAGTTCCAAATTAGTGTGACTTCGCCAAAACTTCCATGTCTTTGTATAGAAGCCTCAAAATCACAAGACGTTTTAATTGCTAGAAATTGAAATTCAAGAGCTTCATTCTCACCAAATATCTTGGGTTCAAGTCTCACTGAATTTAAAATATCATGCTAGGTAATCTTCCTTCTAATACTTGTGTTCCCTTTTGATGCCTCTCTTTCCCCCCCCCCCCCCCCCCCCCCCTTTTCTTTTTAGGGCAGGGAGCGGATTTGGAGACCAACAAACTTGAAGGTTTGAAAAACATGAAGGCATAGCGAATCCCCAGACTTCAATGCAAATACTTGGCAGCCTCCTAAAAGACTATAATCATCCTATTGAAGATATCAATTTACAATAGGGTCTTGCCCCCCTTTAAATCAAATGGGATCCAAAGTTCAACAGAAGAATGGTGTTTCAGCTAGATTTTTTTAAGTGCTTATTGAATGGATTGCATTCTCTCATACGAACGATGATTGGGGCACTATGTATCTTTTGAACTCATGCAACTGAACTTAGAATAAAACTCTATGCTGCCTACCTGCCTCGGTGAAGAGGATCAAGTCATACCCTAGTTTAGAATGAGTGAGTATTTGTTTTTCTTTACGTCCTAACTTTTGCCTAGGCCACCTCTTTCGAGGTTTTTAACCTAGAAGACCCTTTTTTTTACGTCCTAACTTTTTTCTAGACTGCCTCTTTCGAGGTTTTCAACCTAGCGGACCCCGTTTTTTAGGTGGGGTTGTACACAGTTTAGACTCATGTGGTCCAGGAGTATAGGAACATGCAGTTTAGGCTCGTGCATCGAGGAGCATTGCAACTTCAAGGATAATACTTCTTTAAGAACTTGCCATTGATAGGGCCGATTCTCATACCATCTGCATCAACCAGCTTGCAAGCCCCACTTGAATAAGCTTCTGCATGACATATGGTCCATCCCATTTTGAATTGAACTTCCTTACAAGTTTATGGGAAGTAAATGGATCTTCGTATGGCGAGGACTTGATCTCCTACTTGAAAGGATCTTGAGCAAACTCTTTTATTGAAGGCACGAGACAATCGAGCTTGATAACATTCAAGATTCTGTTGATCTTCCAACCTCTTCTCATCGAGAGCCTCCAACTCTGCTAATCGAAGTCGAGAATTTTCTTCATCAGTGATTCCTTCTTAAATAGCTAATCGTAATGAAGGTATTTGTCGCTCGAGTGGCAAGACGACTTCAACTCCATAGATGAGTGAATAAGGGTTCGTCTGTGTTGGCGTGCGACGAGTTGTTCTATATACCCACATAGCTTCTTTCATACAGTCATGCCAATCTCGTTTGGATTTGGAGATAAATTTCTTTAACAAGTTGCATAGGGTTTTGTTGAATGCCTCAACTAGACCATTGGTGGCAGCATTGTACATAGAAGAATTACGTTTCTTGAAGCCAAAGAGATCACAAATATTTTTCATCAACCTATTATCAAATGGCTTGCCATTATCCACTATTATGTAACGAGGAATGCCAAAGCAATAGATTATGTTTACTCAAATGAAACTTGCAACATTTTTCGTCTTTACATCCGTAAGAGCAATAGCTTCAGCCCATTTTGAGATGTAGTTAGTTGCGGACAAGATGTATAGGTGCCCACCAGAGGACTTTGGCAGTGGTCCTGCAACATCCAATCCCCAAGCGTCAAACGGCCAGGATGCAACAGTCAGGTGCAACACTTCGGGAGGTTGTTGAATAAAATTTGCATGGAATTGGCAAGCCTTGCATCTTCGAGCGTAGTCCAAGCAATCTTTTACTATTGTTGGCCAATAATATCCCATCTTTTTTATATGGAAGTAGAGCTTTGGTCCAAACTGGTGTGACCCACATACCCCAGAATGTGCTTCTTGCAAAGCTTGGAGTGTTTTATCTTCCCCTAAGCATCACAAGAGTACTCCCTCAACTGATCTTCTGTATAGAGTATCTTTGTAGTACAAGAAGCGAGGTGCACGACGGCGGATTTCAGTCCATTTCCTCGGATTTTCTAGAAGTATCCCATAGCTCAAGTAATCGATAATGGGTTGTCGCCATTCTTCCTTCTCAGCTTCAGAAACAGCGACAAGATGCTCGAGTTCATTTTCTTCACTTTCACGCTCTTTTGGCAGCGGTACTACCCATTTTTGGCAGATACTAACTTGCGCTTGATCGGAAATGGTTAACGATGAAGCTAGGGCAGCTAAAGCATCATCTTTCTTATTTTCTTTCCTAGGTACAAGTTGAATAGTCACATCGCCAACCATCCCATCAATATTTTAGCATAATTATGATAAAAGTGTAGTACAAGTTTCTTGACCTCGTAGCTACCTAAAAGCTGGTTGACCACTAACTGGGAGTTACCAAAGATTTGCAATTTCAACTACTTCATATCGACAGCCATTGCAAGCCCAAGTATTAGTGCTTGATATTTAGTAACATTATTGGAGGAGAGTTGTGTCAACGTAAAGGAGTAGGGCAGAACCTCTCCTTAAGAAGTGACAAATACTACGCCAGCACCGGTACCTCTGCGATGTGCAGCACCATTAAAGTACATCTTCCATGGAGGTTGTACTTCAATGACCATTGCGTCTTCGTCAAGTAGTTCATCAGTTAGTTCCCAATCATCAGGTATAGGGTGATCTGCCAAGAAGTCCGCTAACGCTTGTCCTTTTATAGCCTTTTGAGGGATGTACAAAATTTCAAATTGTTAAAACTGGAGGTACCACCTAGCTAGTCGATCACTGAGGACATGTTTTGATATCACGAACTTTATGGATTTGCTCTAGAAACAAGACGAACGACATAAGCTTGAAAGTAGTGCTTCAACTTTTGGATTGAGAAGACTAGTGCAAAACATAACGTTTCGATTGGTGAATAATTCAGCTCATTTGATGTCATCATCCTGCTCAAGTAGTAAAGGGAGTTTTCTTTCCCTTCACTATTTTCTTGGGCCAACAGCGCTCCAACAGACCTTTCTTGTACTAAAATATATAGTATCAACGGCTTTCCAGGTATATGGGCTGCTAAAATTGGAGGCTTCATTAAGTAAGTTTTAATACTTTCAAAGGCATTGCTACAAGCTTGGTTCCACTTGAAATAAATGCCTTTGTTCATGAGGCGACTGAATGGTTGGCACCTCACAGCAAGGTTTGAGATGAATCTCCTAAGGTATGCTAGCTTTCCTTGCAGACTTTACAATTCATGAATATCCTAAGGCTCAGACATTGTCAAAATAGCATCCAATTTATCTTGATCAATTTCGATCCCTCGATGCCGGACAATGAAACCAAGGTGCTTTCCAGAAGTAACTCCAAAGGCACATTTCAATGGATTCATCCTAAGTTGGTACCTCCAAAGTAACTCAAACACCATTGTCAAGTCTTTCAAGCGGTCGCACTTCTTTCTTGATTTTACCACTAAGTCGTCAACATAGCATTCAACATTCTTGTGGAGAAGGTCATCAAAAATATTCTGCATAGCCCTTTGGTAAGTTGCACCACTGCTCTTCAAGCCAAAAGGCATAACCTTGTAGCAATAAATACCCTTGGGGGTGCATAATGCAGTAAGCTCATCATCTTTGGTGCCATGCAAATTTGGTTATATCCCGACGAACCGTCCATGAAAGACATTGCCTCATAACTAGTATCAGCATCGATCATCAGCTCTAGGATAGGAAGTGGGAATTCATCTTTGGGACACACATTGTTAAGATCCCTGAAGTCAACACACACTCGAATCTAGCCATTCTTCTTCCTTACAGGGAGAATACTTGAGACCCATTGGGTATTTAAATTCACAAATAAAGCCAGCTTCGATGAGTTAGTTAACTTCGGTTTCAATCAGGGGAACCAAGTCTGGCCTAAAACGCCTTTGAGCTTGCTTAAAAGGACGAGCATCATTCCTGACTGCAAGGTGATGGACTGCTACTTTGGGATCCAAGCCAGGCATCTCTTTCTAACTCCAAGCAAAGACATCCTTGAACTCCTTGAGTAACTCGATATAAGTATTTTCTTCATCGATTGCTAGTAAAGCACATAGGTAAGTGGGCCTTGGTTCTTCATTTGTGCCAAGATTAACTTCTTTTATGGCATGAATCGTTGTCTTTACCCCTTCTTCAAGTTCAGGGGGAGCATCTTTCACATCCTCATCTTCTTGAGGGTCTCCATCATTGAAAGATATGTGGTAACACCAAGCAATATCTTCCAATTTCTCGTCAACCTTCATTAGATATAAAAAATATTGCTCGCCTTCTACAGTGACGTGATACGAAGAGACCACGCTCTCTTCGTCTTCATCACGTTTCTTGGTGTAGACCATAATATATGTCTTTACCTTCAGTACCTCATCATATGAAACCACGAGTTTCGTCTGTCACCTCATTCTAGAAGGAACCATACTTTGGAAATCCTTAGAGATCTTCTGAATTTTGGGCGAAGCGGGTGTTCTTGTATTTCGATAATTTCTTTGGAACTTGTTCCCCTATTTTAATGGACTCAATCTGTCAAATACAGAAGTCTTCACAATTGGTTTTTCAAGTCGATCAAAGACTGAAGGTCTGTTAGAAGCGGCAAATTCATCTTCTACAGTGATATATTATTGCTTGTCCTTCTTATGGAGATACGAACTGGTGATGGTTGTTTGTACCCCAAACCTTCATGTGGTTTCTTTTTAGCTACTTCTAACGGGAGCTTCCCTAATTTTGATGGCTTATTGGGATTATATCCAGCTTTTGCAAATATCCTGTAAGTATTAGGATCAAAGCCTTCTTCTGTATGTTTCGTAGGGAGTGCCACATTCTACGAATGATTTTGGGCCACATACTCTGCAAGTAGCGTTGAGGATAACTTTACTGCCTCAATTTGTTTGATTGGAAGATTTAACTCCCTTAGCATATTGGTTTGGAGTTTGGCTGATTCTCCCTCCTTTTTCTTCTTTTTAGGGACATAGCAGAGCGCAAGAGTTACTTTCTTGCCATAAGACATAGTGTTCCCTCCATGAGATTTATTTGAGTTAGGGTATACGTCCTCAGCAACAGCCTTGGTTTTGTCGGCAACCACCTCAGCTCTCTTAGTCGTGGACTCGTCATTCTTGCCATTTGTGACATCATCAGCTTTTAGCTCCTTCACAATGCAGCTCTTCAAGTAGAACTTTGCATCGGCGAAGTATGACTCAGCCTCGGTGAATGGCTCGTCATCACCAATTATCTTCTTCTTGAATTCACCTTTGTAGTATTTCAAACATTGATGGTAGGTAGATTGAACCACTTTATTCTCATGTATCCAAGGCCTTCCAAGCAAGATGATGTATGAAGTCTTTGCATCGATCACATGCAGCTATGCACTTGATTGCATATCTTCAATGGTAATCCCCAACTTTATCACGCCTATGGCTCTATGCCCCCCTTTGTTGAATCCTTGGATCATCACATGACTTTTCGAGAGTTTGTTCATGGGAATGCCACGTTATTTTATAGTGCAAATCGGCAAGATATTCACAGAGGATCCTCTATCAACCAAAATTCAATTTACTCTTTCATCACGCATATAGCCAACTAGGTATAATGGGCAGTTATGATGTGTGTCACCTAGTAGAAGATCGTCATTCGTGAATGTAACTTTTTCCTCACAAGCATTAACTTCTTGAGGAATAGACTCGATGAGCTCTTCCAAAGGTGGTTCCAATGGTAGGTCATCATTCCTTTCTTCCTCTTTACCAGCATAGAAACAAAAGGCCCCACTACTATTATGAGAAATCTACGTGCGGAACCAACTTGGCAAGAACTCTTCCAATATCACTGGATGTCGTGGATTTTGATGGTGGTGCACTTCCACTTTTGCCTTCTTCAAATGCTTAACTGGATTTTGTTTCCTTGGTCTTTTTACCATCATTTTCCTTGTTGGTTGTTCTATTGATTCTTTTCATGGGCTCCTTGTGGCGCCTACGACGAATCACCAATGTCCAACCTTCATCATCATCAGGTTGACCAACTTCAACTTTGTTGTTCTCCAGTAATTCTTCATCTTTACTTTCCTTAAAAATACATAATTCATCTGGACTGAATGAGCCAAAGGTTATAGAGACTTGGTTCATGCTTGCTTTCTCATCTTCAATCACGATCTTCTTTTCACGAGCCAAGTCCATAACTTTGTCCTTGAAGACAAAGCATTTCTCCAAAGGGTGGCTTACAAGTCGATGATATTTGCAGTAATTTGGGTCATCAGTTTTCCCAGCTTCATTTGGCCGCTTCATCTCCGGAAGCTCAATGAGCTTTAACTCGAGAAGCTCTTCAAAAATTGCAGGCACATCCGAATCTAGGAATGGATACTCTTTTTCTTGCATTTCTTTCAGAGTCAATATTCTGCATGTCTTATCTTGAAAGGAAGTGGATTTCATACTATACTTCTTGCTCACATTTGTTGTGAACTTCACAAGTGATGTGTTGACATTTATAGCTTCTTTGCTGTCAGACTTGGGTACAAACTTGGTCTATTTCCTGATTCTTGTTTGTCATTCCCTTTGCGAGGCTCATAGATGGGGCAGCCTTTCATTTCCAGCGGAGGCCATGCTCAACTCCATGTCATGGGAACGAGTCACAAGTTCTTCAAATGTGCTAGGCTTGATACCTTGTAAGATGTAGCGCAGTCCCTAATGCATGCCTTGGATGCATATCTCTATGCCAGAAGCTTCACTAAGCCTGTCTTTGCATTTGAGGCTTGAATTCCTCCAATGATTGATAAAGTCGATAACTGGTTCACCCTTTCGTTAATGAGTATTTGTAAGTTCTATCATACTCACAGTACACCTCGTGCTATAAAAGCGATTGAGGAACTCTTGCTCTAATTGATCCTAGTCATCAATAGATCCAATCTCGAGGTCTGTATACCAATCAAAAGTATTTTCTTTTAGTGAGCGGACAAACTTCTTGACGAGGTAATCTCCATAAATCCCAGCATTGTTGCATGTCTCAACGAAGTGCGCCATGTGTTGCTTTGGATTGCCTTTGCCATCAAACTGTTGAAACTTTTGAGTTTGATAGCCAACAGGCATCTTAAACATATCGATCCTTGCAGTATACGACTTTGTGTATATAAGAGAGGACTTGGCAGCAACTTCATACTTATTTTTAATAGTTCCTTCAATGAACTCCTTCAGTTGATCGATTGGAATTATCCCTTCAGATGAGATAGGTATAGTCTTGGGGAATGCTACTTGTCTTGGGGGAGAATCACTCTCTGGAGCTTCTGGGAGCTTGCCAGGTGCATGGGTGGATTCTTCTTCAATCACGATTCCTACCCTATCTGTTAGCTTGTTAATTCTAGTATCTTGATTTTGCATGTACTTGGTGAAGCCAATGATTGCTTCCGTCAAGTTTGCCAACTTCTCTTCCACAGATGAAGCGTTCGTCACCATTGCTTGCATGATTGTTGTGGATGATGGGGAGTAGCATGGATTATCACATAGATTGATCCTCGACTAGCTCATGCTATGTGGTGTAAATGGGGAGGATCCGTCACTTGAAGTACCATCATCTTCCTTCACAGTAGAATTCTTGGATCCGGAGAGGTTAAGCAAAGCTAGAGTTTTCTTAAGTTTTTCAGCAACGTCTCTTCCTTCTTCAGGTGCGTTCGTAGAGGATCTTGCTCCTTTTGAGGATGAAGATCCAAAAACAAAGGTTGATGCAGACGTCACTTGGAGTGCTTGTTATAATAAAAAACTTGCTTTATTCCTTGTAACTGGTCTAAAGCTTCCAAAGGTAACATCGAAGATGCTTTCCACATCAGCGTAGAACCTGGAATTAGCAGCCTAGGTGGAAGTTGATCTGGAGTTGATTTTCTTTGAAGCCATTTCGATATTTTTGAACTTTGGTGATTGAAAAGTTGAGATGAGAGGTAGAGATTGTCCCACTGGGCGCGCCATAATTTATAGACAATAAATTACATCGAGAAAAAATCAAGACCGAAAATATTGCAATAATCATAGTATTTTATTTTAACCGATTTGAGTGTTACAATCTCTATGATTCCTCTGATTATTTTTTTCAATAGTAAATAAATTCAAGGGCCTTTCAGCTTGATCTTGAATCTATAGTTGCTACCACGAACGATGATCTTGAATTCAGCTAGCACGAACATTGATTTAAACTTTTACATCTTGAACCATGATTTGTTCTTCGTTCTTGAGCTTGAACTTGATTTCTTGGACTTGAACTTAATTGCTTGAAGCTTGAAACTTGTGGAAGAATTTGCAGCGTTTGATCCACGAGCCTTTTTTTGCTTCTTGTTATAACTTCTGGTGTCTTTTCTGGGTTATGAAGACCCCTATTTATAGTTGTTGGAGGGAAGAGTTATGATAAGAACAAACTCTTTCCGATCAATCAAATTGAAGTGTGACAAGGCCGCATTTGATTGGCCAGAACATGTCACTTGCAAACGTGGCACGATTTTATTGGCTTTTTAATGTCACTTGGCATGCCTTGTCATTTTGACACGTGGCATTCTTATTGGCTCTTCCGTTTGACTTGGTGTGCCACGTCATTTGACACGTGGCACCAAACTGGGCCTCTAGGAAGATGACATATTGGGCCTAATAAATTGGGCTCATCACTTGTTGCCCAATTGAATGGGTTAGCCCAATGCATTTAGGCGTATTTATTAAATCCATACTTATTTATTTGAATAATTAATCTTATTATATTAGCCCATAATATTTAATTGGACCAAAATATATTTAATTGAGATTAAATCTAAATTTCTTATGAATTTAATAAAATTTTAATTTTCTATAATATATATATATATATATATATATATATATATATATATATATATATATATATATATATATATATATATATATATATATATATATATATCACATGTAATAACTTAAGTTTATGGATCTTGTCTTTCAAGTTCGCAAAGTCTAATTGTGCACATATTAATTTTATGGATAAAGTTTATGCATTTGATTCTCTACAAACAAACAAAAAAGGTAGAAAAGGACAATTGTGTATACAAAGCATCTCGCACTTATATAGGGTTGGAGAAAGACAACACTCTTAGGGGTACGTAGGTAGCTTACTCTTATGCAAGCATAAATGATTGGAACTGTGACTTATAGGTGTTATAAAAGTATCTTTATCGTTACTACAAAAACATCCTTCTTAGAAAAAAGAAATTAAAAAGTTAAAACAAATAAAAGACATAATCTGTAGTATATATATATATATATATATATATATATATATATATATATATATATATATATATATATATATATATATATATATATTATTTTAAGGATAGCACAATGTTCCATGATGTCTCTCTCATTGAATCTTAGTAGGCGTTTGGACATAAAAATTATAATTTTTGAAAAAGAGTAGTATTTTGAGTTAAGTTGAAAAATGGTATTTGGATTTTGAAATTGTGTTTGGAGATACATTTCACTTGAAAATATATTACAATTTTGTGAGTGGGGAAAATATTTTTTAAAATTTTTGAAAAAGTAGTCAAAACCACTTTTTGGTTTTTGAAAAATTCATTTTCGAAATATTTTCAAAAACTTGCAAAATTTCATGGACAAATACATTTTTGAAGAAAGAAATTCAATTTTTTTTTATAGACAAATGGGCCCTTAATCTTCCTTTCTTCAAAACTGTAACATCGATTCTCTCCCCACGACGTGTCGCAGTTAGCTATGAAAAAACGAAGTAACAAAGGGAGTGTGTTTGGTATGAAGGAAAATATTTTTTGAAAAATATTTTCTAATTTTTTCATGTTTTGTTGGCTTAAATATTTTGGAATAATTTTTCTTGTGAACTCATTTAAAATGTTTTCCCTATCAAAAGAAGGGAAAAATATTTTTCAAAACTTATTTTCAACCTTCCCCACCAATCCCCTCCCCTTCCCCTCACACCCACATCCCACCCCACCCCCACCCACTCCACCCCACCCTACCACACCCATCGACCCCCATCCTATTCCAACCCCCACCCTCAATAGAAATTTATTAAGAGTACCTTCTTTTGATGTTGTAGATAGAATACTTTCTTTTTCATTTCAACAAAATGAGTATTTTTTTTTCATGATGTAAAAAAAGATATTTTCTTTTATTTCATTAAAAAAGTACTTTCTTTTCATGATGTAGAAAAAGTATTTTCTTTCATTTCAACTAAATAATGTAATAAAAAGTATTTTATTTCATTTCAACAAAATTAGTATTTTCTTTTCGTGATGTAGAAAAAGTATTTTCTTTCATTTCAACAAAATGAGTATTTTTTTTCATGATATATAAAAATATTTTCTTCTATTTCACTAAAATGAGTACTTTTCTTTCATGATGTAGAAAGAGTACTTTTTTCAATCAAAAAGAGTATTTTCGTTTTAGTTATGAAGCACAAATTTCATCGTTATCTTTGCGTGAAAAAATAAAGCAACACATTAGTTTTTTTAGATTTGTATGACCTTTTAAAAGAATAATTAAATTCTTGAAGAAAAAATTAAGTCCTAAAAATGTTGGGTAGTTAGGATTGGGGGAGGGGGTGGGGGGGGGGGAGGAAGAGCACAGAAAACATGGGAATTTTGGGGAAGGGGGTGAAGAGAGTAGCATAAAAAAATATTTTCTTAAAAAAATATTTTCTACTCTCTAACCAAACACTCGAAAATATTTTTTACTTACCAACCAAACACAAAAAAATAAGAGATAAAATCACTCATTTTCGAGGAAAACATTTTTCAGAGAAAACATTTTCCTTACGTACCAAACACACCCAACGTCTCTAACTGTTTGCCCATTAGAGGATTTAAGCCTTTAGCTACCAAAATTAAATTAATCTTTTCACATCATTGAGGGATGGTTCAACTCCATTATTAGTTTGGATATTGGTTTTTAAGTCTCAGAATATGTTCAAATCTAGTCTTACTCGTTTGAATTTCATCCAAGCCTTTTGCTTACTGGGTCCTGTAACGATCCAACCGGTCGTTTTGCTATATAGATCTCCGTTTTCCTAAATAAAACTCTCCGTATGTGTTTTTATCATTTTATGACTTGCGGGAATGGTTAGTTCGGGTTTGGAAGGGTTCGGGTTGAAATCGGAACACTCAATTCCTTAATATTGGCTTTAAAGGGCTAAGTTTGACTTGAGTCAACATTTCTAGTTAACGACCTCGGAATCGGGATTTGACGGTACCAATAGGTTCGTATGATAATTTTGGAGTTGGGCGTACGTTCGGATCGAGTTTTGGATGACCTAGGAGCGTTTCGGCACCTAGAGTTGAAAGTTGGTTTATTGAAGGTTTTAAAGTTCTTTTAATTTGGTTTGGAATAGGTTTTTGTGTTATCGAGGTCCGTTTGGGATTTTCGAGCCTGGGTATAGCTCCGTAAGGTGATTTAAGACTTGCACGCAAAATTTAATGTCATTCCGAGTAGTTTAAGTATGATTCGGCGCGTTTGGGGCAAATTGGAAGAACTTGAAGTTCATAGGTTGATTTGATTTGGTTTGGAGTGTGATTCTTAGTTTTGGTGTTATTTTTCATGTTTCTTGAGGTCGAGCAGGTCCATTTTATGATTTAAAACTTGTTGATATGTTTGGGCGGGGTTACGGGGGGCCCGGATGCCATTCGGATGAGGCACAAAACTCACTTGGACTTGGAAAGAATAACTGAAACATCAGAGTTCTGGTGCAATCGCACCTGCGGAGGGCCAGTCGCAGGTGCGAGCTCGCAGAAGCGGCCCAGCGTGGGCTGCCCAGAGATCGCAGATGCGGAGCATGGTGCGCACCTGCGAAAGCGCAGGTGCGATGGCAGAAACCGCAGAAGCGGCCAAAGTCGCAGGTGCGGCACGTGCGTCGCAGAAGTGGGCCAATATCCGTAGATGCGGAAGTAGGCCAACTGTGGGGGAGCCACATCTGCGATGATTTTTCCGCAGAAGCGGAAATGCTGGAGGCAGTGAGGTCCATTTAATATGGGACTTAGGTCATTTTGGGTTCATTTATTTTATTCCTTGGACGATTTTGGAGCTCTTAGAGAGAGGGTTTTCACCTAGCTATTTGAGGTATGTAAATTCTATCAAATGTAAGTTAAATACATAGATTATGGGTAGATTCTAACATGTAAAATTGTAAAAAATTTGGGTTTAGATGAAAAATCTAAGTTTTGATAAAAATAGGATTTAACCACGAAAATGGTTATTAGATTGGGTAAAAAATAATATATTTGAGTTCGTGAGGTTATGGGTAACAACTATCTTCGAAAATTTCCGGAATCCGGGCACGTGGGCCCGGAGGGTAAATTTTAGGAATATTTTAATTTGGGTTGGGTAATTACTCTAATAGTTAAATTGTGAACTTTTGAACATGTATTGATTAATTTAAATAACATTTGACTAGTTTCGGGTCGTTTGGCACCAAGTTGAGGATTTAAGGCATATTTGTAGATCGGAAGTGAACTTGAGAACGAGGTAAGTTTCTTACCTAACCTTGTAAGAGGGACCTCATCCCCTTAGGTGTATTTGTTGTGAATTACTTGTGTGGGGAGCTACGTACGCACTAGGTGATGAGAGTCCGTGCGTAGCTAAATTCCATGTGATGTCCGGATAGTCTTAGATTTACATCATGATTTGTTTGCACTGTTATGTTGATTATGCATATTAATTGTCTTAAATAGAGCTGAGATTAAGGATTTTAATATTTAAAGTCTCCAATTTGGATTTCTTATGATTGGGAAGAATTGAAGAATATTTTAATAACTCTGATAAATCCATGTTCACTCGTGTCGCAGGTATTTTCGCGAGCAAGATAAATTCCTCTACACTCATGGGAGCGGGTCGTTCGCCTCGGCAAGTTAATAGATGCATCTATGGTTCGTGTCGTTTGACTCTCGGTAGTGCACACAGTATGTTTTTGGATCGAGCTACGACCTCGACATAAATTGTACGTGATAATACTCGGAACCTAATTATACTCGGAACAGAGATTGACTTGAAATTTATTATTAGTGAAGGAATTATTATTCACTGCTTGTTACTGAGTTGTATTTACTATTTACATAATCCATGCTTATTCAGAATTCCTGCATTTTATTGTTAGCCCATAGTAAGTGTCGACGTCGACCCCTCGTCACTACTTCTTCGAGGTTAGACTAGATACTTACTGGGTACATGTTGTTTATGTACTCACGCTACACTTATATACTAATCGTGCAGGTTCTGAGGCAAGTGCATCTGGTAGTTATCCTGGCGCACACCCCTGATACTTCGAGACTTAGTGGTGAGCTGCTTCCCGATTCCATCTTGCAGCACCTGCAGTCTCTCTTTTGCTTTATTTTCTGTCTATTCCATTCAGACAGTAGTTTAGTATTTTGTATATTCTACTAGTCACTCATACACTTGTGACACCAGGTCTTTGAATTTTACTAGTAGACACTTAATGATTTTGAGTACTTTATTTCACCATACATGTTCGTAAAATCGTTCACACTTTATTTTATTAAATTTCTCACCTCTTGCTTATTTAATAATTAAAAATTAACTATTTCTAAAATATTAAAAGAATAGATCAATGGCTAGTTCACCGTTGGCTTGCCTAGCGGCGACGTTGGGCGTCATCACGACCTATAGGAAAATGGGGTCGGGACAGGTCCAATTCCAATCGACCCGTCTCTGAAACTTATAACTTGTAGAACACTAATTACTGTTATAGTGTTTAGAACTAGCCAAAAAACTGCTCTAAAATAATCAGATCTTGAGAATAGGGATGTGAATTTGGATCGGATATCCGAAATTCGAACCGATCCGCTCAATTTCGGATTTTAGATTTCGGATTTCAGATTGTGTTTATTAAAATTTCGGATATCCGTATCATATTCGGATTGGTATAATTTTAACCCGATTCGGTCCGAAATTATTAGGGCACGTATAAATACTAGACTTTAATTTCGGATAACCAGTACTTCCTTTATATTTTCCTCCAAGTTATTACCTTTACAATTGTTGGATTTAGCTACATTGACACCATAGTACCATCATAATTGCAGAAACATGAATTTTTCTTGCTGTATTGCCTCTTCTACAAAGAAAATATAAGTATGAGTTTCGCAACTTAGAGGCATAATAACTCGGACCTCCGGAGAAATATTTTCTTAGAGATGCAATGCTGATAAAAGGGATGAAAAGCAAATAGATGTTTGTATTAGCACAGAACACAGAAGAAGCAGATAAGGCAGATGCATTAGCCGATTAGATTAGCAATAGCCTTAATTATACGTGTAATCCGATCCGAAAATTCAAAATATTTATCCGATCCAAATTTTAAAATTCGATCCGATCCGATATTAATTCGGATCGGATTCGAATTACATTTTGTAGAATCCGAAATCCGAAATATGCTAAATTCGATCCGATCTGATTCATGCACAGCACTTGAGAAGGCCAGTGCAGAGGTTCCAGATTGCAACGGTTGACAATGTAGTACTTTGGTTTTCTGTTGAACTTGGGCAGAGCGAAAAAACTTAAAACAGAAAAGGAAAAGCAGGGTCTACGGCCGCAGAGAGAAGAAGTAGGGAGCAAGAATAATACTATAATTTAATTTTTGGTGAAAAGACATAATCGATCCTCTCATTAGAATATTGTTAGTGTGTTCTTGAGGATATTTTAGTCAAAGAATACGTGAATACTTTGCTAACATAATATTCCCTTTTAGCCTTTGGCACACCACTTAAAAAAATATTTTTACTAAATTACTCTTAATTAATTGTTACCTTGACATATTGAATTGAGATATATAAATAAGGACAAACTTTAAAAAAATAAAATTAATTCTTTTTTGATTTTATAAAAAAATACTTATTTTGGATCAAAATTAAAATATCAAAATATCACTTATTAAGAACTTTTATATTATATATTCCTGACAAGAAGCTAGAGGAACAGTTGAAGCTGCTAATGAGTACTAAATCCACTTGCAACTCCAACTTGCAATCTTCTTAAATTAAAAATTATATTTAAAGCCATAAGACAAACAAAGAGTAATGAGGTGAGGTGATGCCGGCAAATATTGTTGTAACTTGCATATATGTTCCTATATAAAAAAAAAAAAAAAAAAAAAAAAAGAGCAAGCAAATATTGAAAGTATGCAACTTACAATTTCTTTATTGACGATGATAGATATATATCAGCTATTTGGTCTCTCTTTTAATAAAAAGAAAAAGAAAAAGTCCGTTCCAACTTGCAAGTCGCAAACAACAACCCAAAATCCCCAAGTGTTTGATTCTCATCACACGTTATCTTCTTCTTTAATTATATATACTATTTTTTCAGTTTCAAACTATGAGATGATGTTTGATCGATCATACAACTTAAGGATAAAAGAAAGATTTTAGAATTTATGGTATTAAATATATCATAAAATTCTGCAAGTATAAAAGAATGATATTAAGGGTAAAGTTAGAAATTTAAAATTTAATTATTTTCTTAATATAAAAATATATCATTTAAAAGAAAACATTTAAAAAAAGAGCATCACGTAAAATGAAACAAATTTTTTTTTAAATCCGTTCAAACTTGCAACAACCCAAGTATTTGATTCTCATCACGTTAACTTCTTCTTCTTCAATGTATTAGTATATAGTTTTTTCTTCTTTAAAAAAATCCTCACCCACCACCATCACCCTCTCCGAAGGCTCCCTCCTCAATATGTCTCAAATGGAAATTTTAGGTTTCAGATTTACCTCCCATCTTTCTATCATTTTTAAGTACATCATCTCTTGCATTATATTACTATTACTCCGTCTAATTACTATGTTTCTGTATGGGGTAAAATATGTTCATATTTTATGATCGCATGAGAAAGCGACGCGTGAAGCCGAAGACAGAAGATAGTCAAACCCGAAGACAATGATCTCGCTTGTCATCGAATCGAGAGAATGATACTCATAAAGACAAAATAAATGCCGTCATCCAGTAGCATTCAATGAAAAATATTCTGCAGCATTAAGTGCATGATCTATTACAGAGAATATGGCATTCACTGTCCACCGTTACACATTCTTCAATGGCCCTCATAATTGACATTAAAGAGGGGCTTGATCCTGGACCTTGTTCACTAGGTGTAACTATAAATAATGATCTTTATCAAAACTGTAAAGGGGAATTTTCTCAGAAGCATACATTATACTCTATTACAAGCTCAATAATATTTTACTTTCTTGCTTATTTATATTGTTCTTACTGCTTCCGGAAGCTCTGCGCCCGGGACTAAGATATTTGCCGATTCATTTCAATTTCAAGGCTAAGTCCTATATTTTTGTCTAATGTATCTATTATGTTTGGATCAAATTAATTTACTTGTCTATAAACCACATACAAATTCAACTGTATCGTTTTACGGGTAAACAGTTTGGCGCCCACCGTGGAGCATAGACAGTTGTGTAATTGAATTGATCCCTGCATCTATTACTAACTTGTTTGATTCTTTGTTCTTAGCAAAATCATTTAAAATGGCAGATAATGGTGTTAATAACACACATAACGTTGAAGCCCAAGGAAATCAGCCTCAGCATGATGATTTCATCAGCGATACCCGCAACGAGGAAAACGAGGCTACGGCGGTCCACGACGGTCGATATCCGCGACATGTTCGGGAGGCGAATCCTGATGATGCTGAAGACGAACACGTCGTCGAAACAATAAGGATCTTGAAGGAGCAACAAGAGGTTATAATAGACCATTTTGCAGAATAAAGCAGGCGTTGTCAGATGCTTCCAACAATACAAATGGACAAGGTGCAGTTCCTCCCGGTGCTCCCGCAAATCAAACAACGCAGAGGGTCGATAACAACACCCCGAGGGGCGAAGTAGACTTTGACCAGGCCGGGGGGAACGGTGGCGGATCTGATCACAACAACGAGAGTGATCCCTTTAAAATCGAACTCATGCGGTTCATGAGGGAGATAAACACCCGAATGGATCAAATTTCGAGCGCACCACCAATGCTGAAAGGACTGGACTCAAAGAAGTACACACAATTGCCGTTCAAGCCAAGCGCGACACCAGAATTGGTCCCGAGGCAATTTAAAATGCCAGACATGCTAAAGTATGATGGGACTTCAGATCCTCGGGAGCACATCACCACTTGTACTATGGCGGTAAAGGGGAACGATTTAGCTCCCCACGAGATTGAGTCGGTCTTACTGAAGAAATTCGGGGAGACCCTTACGAAAGGAGCCGCGACATGGTATTCGCTCTTTTCCGAGCACTCCATAGACTCCTTCGAGATGCTCGCAGACTCTTTCATCAAGGCCCATGTTGGGGCCAGAAAGGTACAATACCGAAAGGCCGACATATTCAGGATTGCACCAGGAGAGTCCGAGTTGCTGCGGGAATTTGTGACCAGATTCCAGAAGGAAAGGATGTTGCTACCAGTCGTACCAGACGAATGGGCGGCTGAAGCATTTACCAAAGGTCTGAACCCGAGAAGTTCTGACGCTTCCCGGAAGTTAAAAGAAAGTTTGCTCGAGTTCCAGGCGATAACTTAGGCGGATATTTACAACCGGTACGAGTCTAAGATAAGGATTGAAGATGATTAGCTCGATTTTCCGGCGTCGTCCAAGGGTCGGACCGAGAGAAGAATAAAGAGAAATCTAAAGATGAATTCGACATAGATCGACGATCTTTAAGAGGTCGGTTTTCCCCCATGAACGGGCCGAAGGACGCGACAGAGGTTTGTTGACGGCCAATTTTGACCATCCCTTTTAAAATTAATTTATTCGCGCTTAACAATTTACAATAAATTCTTTAAAGGTATTCTTTTAATAATGAATATCTATTTTTATAAATTAATTAAGTATTAGTTTCAAAATTAATTACATAGTACTAATATTGTATAATTAAAAATATATTTACTATTATAAAATAACTTTTGTATGTACATTACATAGGTTTTATAATTTGATAAAATTACTCCTTAATTTCCAAAATTAGGTTACTTTAATAATATTTTGAAATTAGTGCTACAATTTGAAATATGTATCATTTATATATACCTAATTAAAATAATTAGGTACATATAGTAATTATAATTTTACCACATTTTTGAAATAGTTAAGTTTATTTAAATTAATCTTAAAGGGATTTTAAAACTAAAAGGCTACAACTGCAATTCCTTAACCAAGCACAAAGTGGCTATTCTTTAAATTAATTTTGGCCCAAATACCATGCCCAAATCGGAACAACCCAGTCCAAACACCCCATCCCCTTCCAACTTGGCAATCTTTGCCATCACTTCTCAACCAATCACGACCCGACACGTCACCCGCTAATCCCACTCAGAAAACAAACACAAGCGACCTCAACCGTTGATTCAAATCAATAACGGTCACGAATTATCCTTATTTTCCTTTTAAATCCCGACCCATTATCAGAAATTATCTCAGCCGTTGAATCACATAGATCCAACGGTCCCCGTATTTTTCTAAAATCATTTTTCTTAAATAAGTAACGCCCCGATTTATCAGGGCCGTTGATCAAGTGATCCAACGGCCTAGATCTTTTTCTCCGTTTTTAACTCAAAGACCAACTGGTCTCATTCCCAAAACCCTAATTCATTTGCACCTTACTCGGCTGCCTCACCCCCACCCCCTTTCCTCTTCTTCACTCTGCTCACTCGAGCATACAGACCCGTCAATCACCTGAGCCTTGCACAAATTCGTGCAAGGTCATGAACCCATCAAGAAATCATCTCATCCGTTTTTCCTTATTTGCGATTCTCGCTTAATATTCCCTTTCCAATCACAAATTCAAATCGCCTAAATTCTGAAAACCTAACCTCAGAGATGAAACTTCAAATCGTCATTGATTTTTCAAATCCATGGCATGTATTGTTATTCTTTTTGTTCCTGCACTCCCAGTCCCGTCGTTCTTTCCATTTTCACCTTTCAATTTCAAAACACTAGTCGAAGAAATCAAAGACCAAAGGTGAAACTTCAAACTCGTTTGTTCCTTCCTTTGTTCTTTCAAATCAAAGCGAGCAGGAAGTATTAGCTGGCTTCATCATCAATATTCGACACTTAGAGGTCAAATGCAATGACCTCTGGGTATTAGGTTTTTGACTGATGGTTTCCTGTGCCTCAACGTTCAATAATTCACTCCACTCCAGTACACAGGTAAAATCATTACTGGATTCCCCCTCTGTCTTCCGAATTTTAACTCGATTAGCTATCATCATCTACCATGCGTCACTCTCCACTACTGATTTTGAATTCGTAAAGCCCTAGAGCATTGAATTCCACTATAAAAAGGGGGTCTTTAATGTTCTTACCAATACACAATCTAACACCAACAAACCAGAGCAACCTAAATTCTGAAAAGTCATAAACACTAAGAAATTAGGGTTTTTGGTAATTAGGTCTCTTACTATTTTTCCTCTCTTTGCCGAGTTCCTTGCTGGTTCAAGCTTGAAGGTTTTCTAGGATCTTTGAGCAACAAAGGGAATTCGTTTGGTCTGCTGCCCTCAAGAAGGTCAGACATATTTCTTTCCCCTTTCTTTTATTTACCTCTCTAAATAATTTAGATATGTTATTGTTAAGTTCTGTAGATCATAGTTATGATGTATGTGTTGGACATGTTTGATAGTCATATTTTGTTAGTATAATAATCCTTTACGAGTAGCCTATTCTATTATGATTCCTTAAGTGACAATCGATTAGTTGAGTGATAACTATTAGTCTTTGTTCTGAGTTTTTCCTACAGTCTCTAATCCTAAAGTCTTATATGTTTATGTTCAATGTAGATTTCATAGTTCTCAGTGAATCATAATGAGCTTATTCCTGTTTTATTGCACTTTTGTAATTTTATGAGTTTTAAAAGCTAAGTGTGTTACTTGGTAGCTATTGAAACTTGAATTTGTTCAAGACTTGTGTCATTTTCTCTAAACCTTAAGTTTGAACTTACAATGTTCAAGAACTTTCTTGTCTGCCTGTATTTGTTAAAACTGCTTTTGAATTAGTACTATGGTTTTTATTCTGCTTGATTACTATCATTGATAAACCAATCATGTTCATATTCCATTTCACCAATAATAATGTTATGAGGTCCACCTCTGCATATCATTTCCCTGCATTCTATATGTTTATAGTCAGGTTCATTATGTGGTAATCTTAACTGATATACCATATGTCCATGTCACTTACCTAAGTTGAAAGAATAAGAGTACCTAAATGCTTTCTTCTCTATATCTGTACTTGTTAATTCTAAGAGTGATATCTGAGTTGTCACTAGGTACTTTCCCATGATAATGTTCAACTGTTGTATGCGTAAGAAACTATCTTACTTATATCAAGTTGTTCCTTCCTCATGAATCTTTGCTGCATATA
This sequence comes from Nicotiana tabacum, assembly GCF_000715075.1. Lineage (NCBI taxonomy): Eukaryota > Viridiplantae > Streptophyta > Magnoliopsida > Solanales > Solanaceae > Nicotiana > Nicotiana tabacum. The sequence continues at coordinate 57,933,537 of NC_134081.1, read as the reverse complement.
CATTCTGTAAGATGAACTATTTTCCTCTTTTAGTGTAAGTCTTGATTTGTTTAGACAAAGTCAACTAGTAATTGTTGCATAACTAGGTTTGTCTATTCCATAATCAATGGAGATCTTAATACACATGTGCAGTACATTCCTGTCCTTAGTCTTTGATCCCCTGATGATTTTTGAAAAATCTGCATGCATCTATAGTTAACTTATCTCTCATGAAGAAATGTTCTAGGCCTACTGTTAAAACCAAATGATAGAATTGAAGCATGGTTACTTCATACCTATATGTTGAGCTAGATTCATGTTGAGTTTAAACTTGTCTGATACAATGTTTTCATCTCCTTCTCCACTTGCCTAGTAAGTTTGATTCTGTAATGTGTAGAGTTTCTATACCTGTTTGAAGCTACTTCTTCATTTATTTTTCCCATAAGCAGTTGACTGAAATTTTCTACCCTTTGCTTAAATCTGCAACACCATACTCTATTTTGAATCATGCCCAGTCCTTCTTCCTACTGTTGGTCTAAAATTGGATTTGACTCTCAAACCTTATTGAAGTCCATTTGTTGATGTTGTTTGAACATGATAACTGGCTGATACTGTTAGAAGCACGATCTTGTTGATACCTTAGGGACGCTATGTTTAAATATGTGAGTGTGTAATCATGATAAGAATTCAGTCCCATGACCTTGATTATATCTCTGAAATAATTGTTGACTATAACTGACGGTTTGAATTTGCCTTGATGTCTTTAAGTTGTTATGTAATATTATCAATGCCTATTTGAATATGTTATGCCTTAGTGATTCATTCCTGTAACGATGTGATTATGAAACTGTGTATATTCTAAACTTCGCCCCTCTCCTTTTAGTTTTCCTTGATATGTTTCCCTATTTAGTATCATAGTAGTATGTATTCTCTTGTATTATTTTATTAAGAGGAAAGTATATATGTTGTGGTAGGTAATACTTTAGTATTTAGTTTGCATTGGAAGGGCCTCATTGGCACTTAAACCCATAAGGAAAATATGTTGTTAGTGATTAAGGGTATTTAGGAGCAGAGTTCGACTTTAGGCTGGGCTTCCCTCCCTGGCACAAGCATTGCCCTGAGCCTTGAGTCCCTTGGGAACTTTGAAGTGTTGGGGGATCCAAAGGGTGCTTCAACCTTGAGTGGGTTCCCTCCATAGCTTTTAATTCTTTTACATATTCAGTTCTTTAAGGGTTTAGTGTTTAATGATAACAAAAGGTTTCCAATGTGAATTATTTACTAAGTAAAGTGTAACGACCCGGCCGATCGTTTTGAGAGTTATAGCTCCATTCCCCCATTTACTGCTCATTTTGTACTTTATAGCTATTATGTGACTTACTGGGATAGTCGGCTCAAGTACGGAGATATTTCAAAAGGAAATGATGCACTTAGTCTCAAGGTTGAAAGCTTAAGTTGAAATGATTGATCAGATATTGATCTTTGAGTAAACGACTCCGGAATGGAGTTTTCATGGTTCCATTAGCTTTGTTGGGTAATTTTGGACTTAGGAGCATGTCCGGATTGTTATTTGGAGGTCCGTAGTAGAATTAGGCTTGAAATGGCGAAAGTTGGATTTTTAAAAAGTTTGACCGGGAGTGGACTTTTTGATATCGGGGTCGAATTCCAATTCCGGAAGTTGGAGTAGGTCTGTAATGTCAAATATGTCTTGTGTGCAAAATTTGGGATCAATCGGACGTGATTTGATATGTTTCGGCATCATTTGTAGAAGTCAGAATATTTTAGTTTCAATAGGCTTGAATTGGGGTGCGATTCATGTTTTTGAAGTTGTTTGATGTGATTTAAGGGCTCGACTAAGTTCGTATGAGGTTTTAGGACTGATTGGTATGTTTGGTTAAGGTTCTGGGGGCCTCGGGTTGCTTCCGGATGGTTAACGGATCAAAAGTTAAAGTTGAGAGATTGCTGAAGGCTGGACTCTGCTAGTGTAACCACACCTGCGGAGCTTTGATCGTCGGTGCAAGTTCGCATATGCGAGTTTGTAGGGGAGAGTGTAGGTGGTTGCAGGTGCGAGGCAATTGCCGCACCTGCGTGACCGCATATGCGGCAGGGGGACCGTAGAAGCAGAACTGGGTAGATGAGCTTGGTCCGCAGAAGCGGCTTGGATGCTCACAGAAGCTGAGTGAAAGAACGTAGGAGCAGAAAGAGCCGCATATACGTGTGAGATGTTACTTCTGCGATGCCGCAGAAGCGGTTAAGTTTCTGCAGAAGCGGAAGTGCTGGACAGAACACTTAAATGCAAGGGTTCATGATTTTGCTTCATTTTAAACATTTTGAGCTCGGGTTTTGGCGATTCTTGAGAGGGTTTTCGAGGGTATTCTTGAGGTAAGTCCCTGTGCTCATTTTTGATCAATAATCTTGATTCCCCATTGATTTTCCCACCTAGTTGGTGTGTATTTAAGGTATAAATTAGGAGTTTGAGGCTAGGGATTTGGAGAGTTTGATTTGGGGATTTGGGTGACGATTTGATGTCGGATTTTGATAAATTTGGTATGGTTGGACTTGTGGTTGAATGAGCTTTCAGGTTTTGTGACCTTTATCAAATTTCAAGACGTGGGCCCAAGGGCCAGCTTTTTTTACTTTTGATTAATGACTTAGCATTTTCTTATGGAGTTAATTCCTTTAGCCCGTATAGATTATATCGACTTGTTTATGGCTAGATTCGAGGCATTTGGAGGTCATTTTGCGAGGCAAGAGTGTGTTGGAGTAGAGATTTGCTCAGATTGAGATAAGTATTAGTTCTAAATTTGGTTCTGAGGGTTTGGAACCCCGTATTATGTGTCATGTGTTTGATTTTGAGATGACGCACATGCTAGATGACGGGTGTGTGGGTGTGAACCATAGGAATTGTGACTTGGTCAAATTCCATGGAACTGTGTAGTTGAATACTCTGTTGTTATTTGTACTTTCTCCATGTATTAGAGAAATTAAACCGCAAATCATGTTAGAAATCATGTTTAGACTATGTGATGGCACTGTAGGGACCCACAGAGGTCGTGTACATGTCGAATTATCTGCTAAATTACTGTTTTGCACCCAATCATAGTTTTACTTGTATATTACATCTCAGTCTCTATTGTTCATTATTGACGCATTATATCATTGCTTTTTGGGCTACTTATCATGATTTCTGAGAGCCCGAGAGACTGGAGAGGTTAATGACTGAGTGAGGCCGAGGGCCTGATTGTGAGGATATTTATGGGATCGAGATGCACGCCGCAACATGTTTCACGAATATACGCCATGATTGGCTTGTTATAGTGATTGGGTTGAAGGATCCCCTCCGGAGTTTGTATACACCCCCAGTGAGTGCAGGTACCTACCGAGTGCCGAGTGCCAAGTCCCGAATGCCGAGTGCTGAGTGATTGAGAGGAATGAGTGACTGTGAGGAAAGAATGATTGTGAGGTTGGAGTGAATGGGAGGACTGAGTGACTGTTGCTCTGAGAGGATGCATTGACTTCGTTATGTTTGCACTTCAGCTGTCATATATCACTGTCTTGAAGTTTTTGAGAGATATTATCTTCTATTTCAGTTGAACTTGACATGAATTTACTGTTTTGGTCTTAATTGTCGAACTTGAAAGCATGCCTACCTTCCTATGTTGAAATTAATATAATTGGACTATAATTGTGAAGCTCGTCACTACTTTCAGTTCTTTATTTAGTATTGTTACTTTCTGAGTTGGTTGTACTCACGCTACACCCTGCACTTCGTGTACAGATCCAGGTGTTTTCGGATACGGTGGGTGTTGATTCCAGCGCACAGTTAATATTTTGGAGATTTCAAGGTAGTTGCTCGGCGTTTCGCAGACCTTGTCTCTCCTTCCCTATCTTTTCGCTTATTGTATTTAGTTTTAGACTATCATAGACAGTATTTTCCAGACTTGTGATGTATAGATGCTCATGTACTCTGTGACACCCTGATAGTTGGGAACTTCCGCGTTGTGTTTTGGGTTTCTATGAGAACTTTTTTGGTTTAAGCTGCTTTAATTCGTTTTCTGTTAAAAGTGTTGGGAGTATTTTAAAATGCCGGCTTGCCTAATACCACGTTAGGCGCCATCACGACATGTTAGGATTTTGGGTCGTGACAAGTTGGTATTAGAGCCTAGGTTACATAGGTCTCACGAGGCATGAGCAGGTTTAGTAGAGTCTTGCGGATCGATACGGAGATGTCTGTACTTATCTTCGAGAGATTGTCGAACCCTTAGGAAAATTCATATTCTTGTATTCTTGTAGTGCGGATTTGTTGGCTTCGGTAACTAAACTTTTATATTCTATTATCTCATAAATGATGAGGACACGTGCTACCGGACAAGATGGATAGCCACCAGTACCACCGACTAGGGCCACGAGAGGTCGAGGTCGCGGTAGGGGCAGAGGTATAGCTCGTGTAGCAGCTAGAGAAGCACCTGCAAATCCACCAGTTGCTCCAGCTCAGGAGCAGGTTCCAGATGTGGCTGAGCCAGCGGGGACAACTCAGGCGCCAGCTGTGCCCATTGTGATTCCATGCCTTCAAAAAGCTTTGGCCCAGATATTGATTGTTTGCACTGACCTTGCTCAGGTGGTTTCGGCTCAGGTCATACCAGCCGCTTCTCATGCCGAGGAGGTACTCATACCTCCGCTGCCCGTACTCTAAAGCAGGTAATGCAGGGACTTCAAACCCCGGCGGTACTACCAACCTAGTCGGTTGCAGCTGCTCAGGCCCGGGTGGTCCCCGTTATGACTGATGATGAGCAGATGAGACTTGAGAGGTTTGGGAAACTTCAGCCTCTATCATTTAGCGGTGCTGAGTCAGAGGATGCCCAGGGTTTCTTGGATAGGTGCCAGCAGATTCTTCACACTACGGGTATTCTAGAGACCAGTGGGGTCTCGTTCACTACTTTTCAGTTCACTGGGGCTACCTTCAGATGGTGGGAGGATTATGAGAGGCGCATGCCGGTCAGTGCAGCACCACTTACATGGAAGGAGTTCTCCGTTCTCTTCTTGGAGATGTTCGTGCCGCAGTCTCGTAGGGAGGAGCTGCGCGGACAGTTTGAGCAGTTACGTCAGGAGGTCATGTCTGTGACACAGTGTGAGATGAGGTTTTTTGGGTTAGCTCGTCACGCGGTTGGTTGGTTTCCACTGATAGGGAAAGGATTCAGAGGTTCATTAATGGCCCCACATATCAGTTGCGGTTTCTTATGACTCGGGAGAGGGTGTCTAGTGCTACTTTTGACGAGGTGGTTGACATTGCTCGGTAGATAGAGATGGTCCATAGCCAGGAGTGTGGAGAGATGGAGGCCAAGAGGCCTCGTGGATCAGGTGGTTGCAGCGGTGTTTCTTCTAGAGGTCAGTTCTACCACGGCAGTGGCCATCCTTATAGGCACGCTCAGACAGTTCGTCCGGTTCATCGTGGTACATCTAGCCATGGTTCATATAGTTATCATCAGGGTCAGTCATCTCTCAGTGCCCTTCCAGCTCAAAGTTCGTTCCGTGCTCCATCGGCTCAGGGTTCATCTATGTCGGGTCCTTATAGTAGTTATCCCGGTGCTCGGGGATCCCTTCAGTCCCCCACAACCAGCACTGGGGAGTTTCTTTGAGTGTGGGGAGTTTGGGCATATGTGGAGGCAGTGTCCTCATCGCCCAGAAGGTCTAGTGCATCAGAGGAGTCAGGTTGCGACTTCAGCACCAGTTACTTTACCACCCGCCCAGCCAGCTCGGGGTAGGGCTCAGTCAACTAGGGGTCTCCTAAGAGGGGGAGGCCAATCAGGTAGAGGCTAGGCCTGATTCTATGTTATTCCTTCCAGGCCAGATGTTGTTTCTTCCGATGCAAAGATCAGAAGTATTGTCTCAATATGCCACAGGTATGCCTCTGTATTATTTGACCCTGGTTCCACTTATTCGTATGTATCATCGTGTTTTGCTCATTATCTAGATATGCCCCGTGAGTCCTTAGTTTCATCTGTTCATGTATCTAGGCCAGTGGGCGATACTATTGTTGTGTACCGTGTATATCGGTCGTGTATAGTGACTATTGGGGGATTGGAGAGTAGAGTTGATCTCTTATTGTTTACTATGGTGGACTTCGACGTGATCTTGGGTATGGATTAGTTGTCTCTATGTCATGCTATTCTGGATTGTCACACTAAGACCGTGACGTTGGCGATGCCGGGATTGCCGAGGATTGAGTGGGGAGGTTCTCTAGACTATGTTCCCAGTAGAGTGATTTCATATTTGAAGGCCCGACGGATGGTTTGGAAGGCTTGTTTATCTTATTTGGCTTTGTCAGGGATGTTGGTGCTGATACTCCTGCTATTGATTCTGTTCCGGTGGTGAGAGATTTTTCGGATGTATTTCCAGCAGACTTGCCGGGCATGCCGCCCGACAGGGATTTTGACTTCGGTATTGACTTGGTGCCGGGAACTTAGCCCATTTCTATTCCACTGTATCGTATAGCACTGACTGAGTTGAAGGAATTGAAGGAGAAGCTTCAGGAACTTCTTGATAAGGGGTTTATTAGGCCTAGTGTGTCGCCTTGGGGTGCACTGGTTCTGTTTGTGAAGAAAAAGGATGGTACTATGCGGATGTGCATTGATTACAACAGTTGACCAAAGTTACAATCAAGAACAAGTATCCTTTGCCGCGCATTGATGATCTATTTGACCAGCTTCAGGGAGCGAGGGTGTTCTCTAAGATTGACTTGAGGTTTGGGTATCACCAGTTGAAGATTCGGGACTCGGATATTCTAAAGACAGTATTCAGGACCCATTATGGTCATTATGAGTTCCTCGTAATATCTTTTGGGCTGACCAACACCCAAGCAACATTCATGCATCTGATGAACAGTGTATTTTAGCCTAATCTTGACTCGTTTGTCATAATGTTCATTGATGATATCCTGGTGTACTCTTGTAGCCAGGAGCAGCATGCCTAGCATTTTAGGATTGTGTTGCAGCGGTTGAGGGAGGAGAAGCTTTATGCCAAGTTCTCCAAGTGTGAGTTTTGGCTTAGTTCAGTAGAATTCTTAGGGCACGTGGTGTCCAGTGAGGGGATTTAGGTGGATCCAAAGAAGATAGAGGCGATTTAGAGTTGGCCCAGACCGTCCTCAGCCACAGAGATTCGGAGCTTTCTCAGCTTGTCCGGTTATTATCATCGCTTAGTGGAGGGTTTCTCGTCTATTGTATCGCCCTTGACCAAATTGACCCAAAAGGGTGTTATTTTCATGTGGACGGATGGGTGTGAGGAGAGCTTTCAGAATCTCAAGACTGCCTTGACCACAGCTATAGTTCTAGTTCTACACCTTCAGCTTCTGGTTCTTATACAGTGTATTGTGATGCTTCTCGGATTGGTATTGGATGTCTGTTGATGTAGGAGGGTAAAGGGATTGCTTATGCTTCGCGCCAGTTGAATATTCATGAGAAGAACTACCATGTCCATGATTTGGAGTTAGCTGCCATCATTCATGCATTGAAGATTTTAGAGGCATTATCTCTACGGTGTGTCTTGTGAGGTGTTTACAGATCATCGGAGTCTCCGGCATTTGTTCAAATAGAAGGATCTAAATTTGAGGCAACGGAGATGGTTGGATTTGCTAAAGGACTATGATATCACTATTCTGTATCAACCCGGGAAGGCTAACGTGGTAGCCGATGCCTTGAGTATAAAAATGGTAAGTATGGGTAGCCTTGCATTCATTCCTGTTGGTGAGAGACCTCTTGTAGTTGATGTTCAGGATTTGGCCAACCAGTTCCTGAGATTAGATGTCTCGGAGCCCAGTTGGGTTCTAGCTTATGTGGTTTCTTGGTCTTCCTTATATGATCGCATCAGAGAGTGCTAGTATGATGATCCCCATTTTCTTGTCCTTAAGGACACGGTTCAGCACGGTGATACCAGAGATGTTACTATTGGGGATGATGGGGTATTAAGGATGCAAGGTTGGATTTGTGTGCCTAATGTGGATGGGCTACGTGAGTTTATTCTTGAGGAGGTCCACAGTTCGCGGTATTCCATTCATCCGGGTGCCGCGAAGATGTATCAGGACTTGAGGAAGCATTATTGGTAGAGGAGAATGAAGAAGGATATAGTGGGGTTTGTAGCTCGGTGCCTCAACTGTCAGCAGGTGAAGTATGAGCATTAGAGACCGAGTGGATTGCTTCAGAGGTTAGAGATTCCAGAGTGGAAATGGGAGCGGATCACCATGGATTTTGTAGTTGGGCTCCCATGGACTTCGAGGAAGTTCGATGCTATTTGGGTAATTATGGATCGGCTGACCAAGTACGCACACTTTATTCCAGTTGGGACTACTTATTCTTCAGAGCGATTGGCCGAGATTTACATCCGAGAGATTGCTCGCCTTCACGGTATGCCAGTGTCCATCATTTCAGATCAAGGCACGCAGTTTACATCGTCGTTTTGGAGAGCCATACAACGAGAGTTGGGCAACCAAGTTGATTTGAGCACATCATTTCACCCTTAGACGGACGGATAGTCCGAGCGCACTATTTAGATATTGGAGGACATGCTACGTGCTTGTGTCATCGATTTTGGGGGTTCTTGGGATCCGTTTCTACCGCTAGCGGAGTTTGCCTCCAACAACAGCTACCAGTCGAGCATTCAGATGACTCCGTATGATCCTTTGTATGGGAGACGGTTTAGATCTCCGGTGGGTTGGTTTGAGTCGGGTGAGGCTAGGCTATTGGGTACTGACTTGGTTCAGGATGCTTTGGACAAGGTTAAATTGATTCAGTAGCGGCTTTGCACGACACAGTCTAGACAAAAGAGTTATGCCGACAGGAAGGTCCGTGATGTTGCATACATGGTTGGGGAGAAGGTTCTGCTCAAGGTTTCACTCATGAAGGGTGTTATGAGGTTCGGGAAGAAGGGCAAGTTGAGCCCTCGGTATATTGGGCCGTTTGAGGTACTTCAGAGGATTGGGGAGGTGGCTTACAAGCTTGCCTTTCCACCCAGATTGTCGAGTGTGCATCCGGTGTTTCATGTTGCTATGCTCCGGAAGTATGTCGGCGATCCGTTTCATATTTTGGATTTCAGCACAGTTCAATTGGATGGTGAGTTGACTTATGATGTGGAGCCGGTGGCCATTTTGGATCGGCAGGTTCGAAAGTTAAGGTCTAAGGACATAGCTTCAGTGAAGGTACAGTGGAGAGGTCAGCCAGTCGAGGAGGCTACTTGGGAGACTGAGTGGGAAATGCGGAGCAGATATCCACACCTATTTGATACTCCAGGTACATTTCTAGACCCATTCGAGGATGAACGTTTGTTTAAAAGGAGGAGGATGTAACGACCTGGCCGGTCGTTTTGAGATTTATAGCCCCGTTTCCCTCATTTACTGCTTATTTTGTACTTTATAGCTATTATGTGACTTGTCGGGGTAGTCAGTTCGGGTCCAGAGAGAGTTCAGAATGAAATGAGACACTTAGTCTCAAGGTTGAAAGCCTAAGTTGAAATGATTGACCGGATGTTGATCTATGAGTAAACGATTCCGGAATGGAGTTTTAATGGTTCTGTTAGCTCCGTTGGGTTATTTTGGACTTAGGAAAGTGTCTGTATTGTGATTTGGAGATCCGTAGTGGAATTAGGCTTGAAATGGCGAAAGTTGAATTTTTGGAAAGTTTGACCGGGAGTAGACTTTTTGATATCGGGGTCGGATTCCGATTCTAGAAGTTGGAGTCGGTCCGTAATGTCAAATGTGACTTGTGTACAAAATTTGGGGTCAATCGGACGTGATTTGATAGGTTTCGGCGTCGTTTATAGAAGTTGAAATTCCTTAGTTTCAATAGGCTTGAATTGGGGTGTTATTCATGTTTTTGAAGTTGTTTGATGTGATTTGAGGGATCGACTAAGTTCGTATGAGGTTTTAGGACTGGTTGGTATGTTTGGTTGAGGTTCAGGGGGCCTCGGGTTGATTCCGAATGGTTAATGGATCAAAAGTCGAAGTTCAGAGATTGCTAAAGGATGGACTCTACTGGTGTAACCGCACCTGCAGAGCTTTGATCGCCGGTGCGAGCTCGCAGGTGCAGACTGGAACGCACAGGTGCGAGTTTGGAGGGGAGTGTGTAGGTGGCCACAAATGCGAGGTAATTGCCGCACCTGCGTGACCTCAGATGTGGTAGGGGGACCGCAAAAGCGGAACTGGGCAGGTGAGCTTGGTCCACAGAAGCGGCTTGGATGCTCGCAGAAGCGGAGTGAAGGAACGCAAGAGCGGAAGGAGCCGCATATGCATGTGAGATGTCGCTTCTGTGATACTGCAGAAGCGGTTAAGTTTCCGCAGAAGCAGAAGTGCTGGACAAAACACTTAAATGCAAGGGTTCGCTACTTTGCTTCATTTTAAATATTTTGAGCTCGGGTTTTGGCGATTCTTGAGAGGGTTTTCGAGCGGATTCTTAAGGTAAGTCCCTGTGCTCATTTTTTTATCAATAATCTTGCTTCCCCATTGATTTTCCCACCTAGTTAGTGTGTATTTAAGGTGTAAATTGGGAGTTTGAGGCTAGGGATTTGGAGAGTTTGATTTGGGGATTTGGTGTCGGATTTTGATAAATTTAGTGTGGTTGGACTCATGGTTGAATGGAATTTCGGGTTTCGTGACCTTTATCGAATTTCGAGACGTGGTCCCGGGGCCGGCTTTTAAGTCGATTTTTTAATTTTTATTAATGAATTAGCATTTTCTTATTGAGTTGATTCCTTTAGCCCGTATAGATTATATACGGGCTAAATTGTTTATGGCTAGATTCGAGGCGTTCGAAGGCCATTTCGCGAGGCAAGGTTGTGTTGGAGTAGAGATTTGCTCGGATTAAGGTAAGTAACAGTTCTAAATTTGGTTCTAAGGATACGAAACCCCGTATTATATGTCATGTATTTGGTTTTGGGGTGACGCACATGCTAGGTGACGGGCGTGTGGGCATGCACCGTAAGAATTGTGACTTGGTCAAATTCCATGGAACTATGTAGTTGAATACTCTGTTGTTATCTGTACTTTCTCCATGTATTAGAGAAATTGAACAACAAATCAGGTTAGAAATCATGTTTAGACTATGTGATAGCACTGTAGGGACCCACAGAGGTCGTGTACATGTCGAATTATCTGCTAAATTACTGTTTTGCACTCAGTCATAGTTTTACTTGTAAATTACATCTCAGTCTCTATTGTTTATTATTGATGCATTATATCATTGCTTTTTGGGCTACTTATCATGATTTCTGAGAGCCCGAGAGACTGGAGAGGTTGATGACTGAGTGAGGCCGAGGGCCTGATTGTGAGGATATTTATGGGATCGGGCTGTACGCCGCAACATGTTTCACTGATATATGCCATGATTGGCTTGTTATAGCGCTTGGACTGAAAGAGCCCCTCCAGAGTCTGTACATACCCCCAGTGAGGACTGGTACCTATTGAGTGTGAGTGCTGAGTGATTGAGAGGAATGAGTGACTGTGAGGAAAGAGTGATTCTGAGGTTGGAGTGAATGGGAGGACTGAGTGACTGTTGCTCTGAGAGGATGCATTGACTTCATTATTTTGCAATTCAGCTGTCATATATCACTGTCTTGAAATTTCTGAGAGATATTATCTTATGTTTTATTTGAACTTGAAATGAATTTACTGTTTTGGTCTTAATTGTCAAACTTGAAAGTATGCCTAACTTCCTATGTTGAAATTAATGTAATTGGACTATAACTGTGAAGGTCGTCACTTCTTTCAGTCCTTTATTTAGTATTGTTACTTACTGAGTTAGTTGTACTCACGCTACACCCTGCACTTCGTGTGCAGATCCAGGTGTTTGCGGACACGGTGTGTGTTGATTCCATCACACAGTTGATCTTTTGGAGATTTCAAGGTAGTTGCCCGGCGTTTCGTAGACCTTGTCTCTCCTTTCCTATCTTTCCGCTTATTGTATTTAGTTTCAGACTATCATAGACAGTATTTTCCAGACTTGTGATATATAGATGCTCATGTACTCTGTGACACCCCGATAGTTAGGAACTTTCGCGTTGTGTTTTGGGTTTCTATCCCTATTTATGAGAACCTTTATTGTTTAAGCTGCTTTAATTCATTTTCTGTTATAAGCCAGCTCTATTACACCGCGTCGAGGGGTCTAAAGCCAGCTATGTTCGCTTTTCTTTACTTCTGGGCCTATCTTCTTGAGGCCCAATCCCAGAGTCCAATCCTCTTTCTCTCAACTTTTTATCATTATTACTGCCTCGTTAATTTAGTTTACCGCCTCTACTAGTTTAATGTTTAGTTGTATTTGTTATGTATTTATTGTTGTTTTATTTCTCATGTATATAACACTCATATATTAGAACACATGCTTTCCTTTTTCCTTTATGATTTAGTAAAATATGAACTTTGGCAAGCCTTAAACAATATAGGATTTTAAAAAAGGGAAAATCAGCTAATAGTAGGTTTTTAGTTCGCAAGTTGTAATCTGCTCACTAATTGCTACGTTTTTCACTTACCCTTCCCTTATTTAAAAGATTTTGAAACACAGAACTTCGTGAAAAATAACTCTATTTCTAAAAGGAAAACCAAATTTCAACTCTCGTTTTCTCAAAGGAAAAATCGTCAGAAAATCGTCGCTTTAAGGAATTTCCAGCAAATGACCTTTTCTTTGAAAATCCTTCGAATCTAAGGGAAATCTTAGATATGATTTTTATCAAACATCCTTTTATCATTATGTAAATAACCATCCCCCAAATCAAAGTGTTTTCATAACTCAATCTCTTTATTTTAAGATTTAGACCACTTATGTACCAATTTCAAATTCTTTTAACATCTCTTATGACCCCTTTTATAAATTCATATCCTTTTAAGACTCCGCATTCTTTATCATCCTTAGGTGTACAGTAAGCAGTCTTCTTTATTATTAATCAAAGCTTTTTACAAATAATTGATCACAAATTTAGTCTAAATCCTATGGAGCTACCTCAGAAAGGGGTGCCTAACACCTTCCACTTAGAAGAACAAGAACCCTTATCCATAATCTCACCGGTTAGAAGACCCGTAAAGATCATGACTTAGTAATTAAATAGGTACCCTAGTAAACCCTAAAATATTAGGTGGTGACTCTCTTTTATCAACAACAGAGAAATCACAAGTTGAATCCTGTCTTGACTAGTGCAAAATAGGGTGCAACAAGGTTTTCGGTCGGCGGATAGATTCGCTACCGATAGGAAAACTGATCGCGGCCGAAATAACAGGTCATTGCAGAACAAGGAAACGTTAGGTTCTCAAGATTCTTCCTACCCCAAGATTTCCGAATACAACTTCAACGTCAACGTAGTGGAGCTGGTGTTGATTATGAGGTACATTAAAGAAGCACGGTTCCCAAAGTCAATGCGATCTGATCCCAGCCAAAGGGATCCTAATTTGTTGTGTGAATACCACGGGACAAATGGTCACCAGACCGAGGACTACTGGCATCTGCACGAAGAGGTGGCGACATTGTTGAAAAACATCCATCTTAGGGAATTATTAAGTGACCGGGCTAAAAACAACTACGGTCACAATCGTGATAATGCAGAACCTTCAAAAGCAGGAGAAGATCCCCCACGCCTGACGATCAACATAATTTGCGAGGGGAACGAGTTTAATGGGGTTACATTATCGGCGATAAAAAAGACGAATGTGTCAGTGAACCACAGCACGAGACTACGGAAAGTCGCTGAAGACGACATTACTTTCACGGAGGAAGACGCAGATGGATTGCTCCAACCGCACAATGATGCGTTGGTAATTTCTTTAAATGTCTTAGATTTTAAAATTAAATGTGTTTTGGTGGACCTAGGAAGTTTGGCCAACATCATACAATGGAGGGTGTTGGAGCAAGCCAAGCTCACCGGAAGCATCATTCCGGCCACAAACCTCGTCGTCGGGTTCAACCTAGCAAGTGTGACAACCCGAGGAGAGATCCCACTTCCCACAAATGCCGAAGGGGTGATGAAGAGGACCCATTTCGAGGTGGTGGACGGTGATATGGGTTACAACGTCATCCTGGGGAGACCATGGTTGCACGAGATGAAGGTTGTGCCATCTACATATCATCAGTTGTTGAAGTTCCTAACTCTCGAGGGGATTAAACAAATAAGAGGCGACCAACCAGCAGCAATATAAATAAATGCAATCTCAGTTTCCAGTAGCAATGGGAAGGAGCATGCGACATAGCAATTACAGGAACTGACGCCTGCTCCTGAGCTGAGCGAAGTCAATCAGGGGGAAGAGTCTTCGGAATCCTATCAGGTGCCAAGGTATTTCCAGGTACCACAAGAGACGGATGCAACAAAGTCCACAATAGAAGAACATGAACAAGTCGCATTGTTTGAAAAGTTCCTGGAGAGGAAGTTCCACTTGGGAACAGGACTGCACCCCGAACGCAGGTATGAATGTATTGAATTTCTTAAATTTAATGCCGATTGTTTTGTGTTGTCCCATTCGGATACGACATGTATCCCACCAGAAGTGGCCATACACAAGCTAAGATTGGATCCTAGCATTCCCCCGGTAAGACAAAAAAAATGTCCTATTGCCGAGGTCAGAAATAAATTTATCAAAGAAGAGGTAACTCGCTTGCTTGATATCGGTTCAATCCGAGAGGTAAAGTATCTTGACTGTCTAGCTAACATAGTAGCAGTTCCAAAGAAGAATAATAAATTTCACATGTGCGTAGACTATAAGGACGTAAATGAGGCGTGCCCAAAAGACTCGTTCCCATTGTCAAACATTAATTAAATGATTGATGTAAAGGTCGGGCATGAGTTAATGAGTTTTCTCAATGCTTACTCTGGGTATAACCAAATCAAGATGAACCCGGAGGATCAGGAGAAAACTCCGTTCATAACAAACCTTGGCACATACTGTTACAATGTAATGCCTTTCAGGCTAAAGAATGCCGGAGCCACTTATCAATGACTCGTGAGCAAAATGTTTGAAAAGCAAATAGGGAAAACCATGGAAGTTTACATATATGATATGCTTGTTAAGTCTTTGAATGCAGATGATCATCTCAAATACTTGCAAGAAACTTTTGACATCTTAAGGAGGAATAACATGAAGCTTAACCCCAAGAAGTGAGCATTCAGGGTCAGTTTCGGTAAGTTTCTGGGATTCCTGGTGTCACAAAGGGAGATCGAGGTTAACCCCGATAAAATTAAAGCCATCGAAGACATCCTGGACCAGCTATCAAGCGTAAAAGAGGTTCAAAGGCTAATAGGGAGGTTGGCCGCATTGAGTAGATTTATTTTCCGGTCTTTAGAGAAATGCCATCATTTCTTCTCGCTGCTCAAAAAGAAGAACAACTTCGAATGGACCCCGGAATGTCAGCAGGCTTTGAGGATTTGAAAAACTATTTGTCAAGTCCTCTGTTGCTATCAAAACCGGAGGAAGGTGAACAACTGTTGATCTACTTAGCAGAAACTCGCTACCCACATCTGGAAAACAAATTGGCCTTAGACCTCGTAGTCGCCGCTCGAAAGCTAATGCCTTATTTCCAATGTCACCCGATAGCTGTGGTGACCACTTTTTCCTTGCGGAATATTCTTCATAAGCCCGAACTTTCAGGTACGCTAGCCAAATGGTCATCAAAATGAGCGAATTTGACATAGAATATAAACCTAGGACGGCAATTAAGTCATAGGTTTTGACCGATTTTGTGGCCGAATTCAGTCCATGACTTTTACCTCTGGCTACCAAAGAAGCAGTAATGGTGTCGAAATCGACATCCGGAGTCTGAACCTTGTTCACGGACGGAGCTTCTAATGTGAAAGGGTCCAGGCTTGGCATAGTATAAACCACGCCTTCGGGAGAAACCCTAAGGCGGGCTATAAGAATTGTTCCTCTGACTAATAATGAAACAGAGTATGAAACTTTGATTGCAGTGCTCGAATTGGCCCGGGGAATGGACTCCGAGGTCATACAAATCAAATGTGACTTCCAGTTGGTGGTAAATCAGGTCTACGGGATCTTCGAAGCCAAAGAGGAACGCATGCAATAATACGTAATGAAGGTTCAGACTCTGCTCGCTCGGTTCCGGGAGTGGTCAATCACGCATATCCCGAGGGAAGAGAATGTAGAATTAGATGCACTAAATAACCTTAGCTCGTCTACGGAAATTAAAGGATTGGACTCCAGTACGGTCGTACAGCTTATGCACTCGCTATTGGACGCATATAGCTATTACGAGGTAAACGCGACTAATTTGGTCTAGGACTGGAGAAACGAGATTATTGACTACCTCGAACACGGGAAATTGCCTGATGACCCTAAGGCATTTCGAGCACTACGCACTAAAGTAGCTCGATACAATTTCAAGGGGGGTCAATTTTACAGAAGCTATTTCCAAGGCCTGTTGGCTCGATGTTTGGGAACTTCCAAAGCTAATTATATTATGCGAGAAGTTCACGAAGGGGTCTGTGGAAATCACTCAGGCTCAAATTCCTTTGTACTAAAGTTAATAAGGGTAGGATACTATTGGCCCCTGATGGAACAAGACGCCAAAGCTTATGTTAAAAAATGTGATAAATGTGAACGCTACGCACTGTTGGTACATCAACCGGCAGAGCCATAGCACTCAGTTCTGTCACCATGGTCGTTTATGAAGTGGGGAATGGATATCGTCGGACCACTGCCCCCGGCCCCGGTAAGGTAAGATTTCTTTTAATTTTAACTGACTATTTTTCTAAGTGGGTTGAAGCAGGTTCTTATCAAAAGATCAGAAAACGTGAAGTGGTAGATTTCTTGTGGGAGAACATTATTTGTAGATTTGGGATATCAAAAGAGAGCCTGCGACAACGGACCACAATTTATGGTGCAAAGGTCACAAAGTTCCTTGAAGACTTGATAATCAAGAGGATCACATTATCACCCTATCATCTGAGTGCAAATGGCCAAGCAGAATCAACGAACAAGGTGATTATACAAAATCTCAAAAAGAGATTGGAAGCAGCTAAAAGAAAATGGCCTGAGGAACTGCCAAGTATACTATGGGCATACCGAACAACGGCCAAATCGAGCACGGGGAAGACTCCTTTTTCTCTTGTGTACGGGGCAGAAGCCCTGATCCCGGTAGAAGTAGGAGAACCAACCCATAGGTATTTCCGGGGAAAAGAAGAAGCAAAAAATGAAGCAATATTAGTCAGTTTGGAGCTGTTCGACGAACGTAGGGACTTGGCTCATATAAGGATGGCAGTCCAAAAACAGAGAATAGAGAGATATTACAATAGAAGAGCCAACCTCCGTTATTTCAAAGTAGGAGACTTGGTTTTAAGGAAAGTAACTCAGAACACCCGGGAACTCAATGCGGGGAAGCTAGGTCCAATATGGGAAGGCCCCTACCGGGTATCAGCTGTCACCAGGAAAGGGTCATACGAGTTAGAGAATCAAGATGGAGAAAAGTTGCCAAGCAACTGGAATGTGGCACACCTCAAGAGATACTATTGCTGATGAACATCACCTGTACTGAAAGTATGTGTTGTACTCTTTTTTCCTTCGTCTAGTTTTATCCCAATTGGGTTTTTCGGGCAAGGTTTTTAATGAGGTAGCAACGAAAAGCATACTACGAAGGAAGCTTCAGCAATAAGACCTTTAAAAGATAAGGCACACAAGCAAAGAACCACTATGGAGTGGTTAGATAGTCTTTTGCTCGATAGCAAAGTTCCTGCCGGGAAGTTAAGTTTGCTGTCATACAAAGATTACCCGACCGTTCCCAAGTGCAAGCCAGTAGGGGATTGTTAGATAATCTTTGGCTCAATAGTATATATTCCTAAGTGGAAGCGAAGTTTGTTATCGAACTGAAGATTATTTAGCAATTCAGTAGTGGAATCCTAGAAGGTGTAAACATCTAGTGTTCAAATTTGCATTCTTCGCATTCAAACACTAGGGGAGAATGATATGAGGATACGACAACAATGACTGCCACTTCGACAGGAATACGAAACCCGGGAACATAGTTGTATCATCAGGACCGGGGACTGTGCGGCCAGCCCCATAGAAACAAGTTGTACAAGTTAGCCACAAGAAATTTCAATTTCTTTATAGCACAACGAATGCTTATGTAATTTTGAAAATGGAAGGAATAAAGTAAAGTCCTTTTGTTTCTATCTTGCTTATTGTCTGAACGATGAATTGATTTTATCATTTGAAAGTTAAACATGTATTTCAAATGTTAGTGTCGTAATGAACATGAGACGTCCTCTTCAAGAGAACCGCAAATATAAGAGGGACCTCTCTTATGAAAACCCTCACGATAAAGGGTTGATTTACAAAGAACTTGAGTCCAAAATCCAAACGCTTTCGGGGGAAAATATACCCAAAGCCTTGCACAATTAGATGCAAACAGTAAAACCTGTGCAAATACTTAAACGAAAAAGATGCAAAGAGCAAACTTGTGTAAATATTTAAACGAAAGTACGCAGAAAGGAAAACTTATATAATAATTTAATGAAAAAGTGTTCTTATTTACAATAAATATGCCAAACAGAACAAGTACAAAAGTTTGAAAAGGAAAGCAAAAACCAAGCTGTTGTATCTCTGGAACCCGCAGGAAGAGAATCATCTACGCCCCCAAGAGAAGTGGGTGGATCCTCCGCTGGTTCGATATTTTGGCCTTCGTCATTTTGGCCTTCACTATCATCGCCTTTTGGTTCCTCTTCAGTTCCCGAGAGCTCAGAACTGGAACCAGAAGAATCGGTAGCATCGGGCCGGACCGAAAGACCCCTTTTTGCAGCTAACTCTAGCTCAGGGGCCTTAGCGATTTCGACATCAAAGTCAATGACACCTGCTTTGGACTCTTCCAAGGTTTTTTCCCAATGATATGCATAGCATATGTTTTTTCGACAATGAGGGAAGCCTCTCGGTGCTAAAGTTCTTCGTTAAGCTGGCCGACCTCAACAGAAAGGTTTTCTCACGCGGATCTAACGGACCGGAGGCTGACATCGAGGTCACAGACAGTAGAGCTGAAAATTCTATTATGCTCAATGGTCCTCTTATGCTTCTCCTCCAATTGGGCATACTTCGCCCCGACAGCAGCAAGCTCTTCAGCTTTGGAGTTTAAGGCCGCCTCCAAATTATTCAATCTTTCAACGGAGGCAACCTCATAATCGGATGCAGCATGAACGACATTATGGACTTTAACCCATTTTTCCCTAGCCTTTTCAAATTGAGCCATCAACAGGGCAACCTCTTGGCTAAGGGTCACTACTTCTTACTCACTTTGCTACAACCGAGCCTCCAACTCAACGGCCTCAACAGCTCGAGCTTCCAGTTCTGAGAGGCGAGCAACACTTTGGTCCCTCTCCGCCAAAAGTTGATCCCCCTCGGAGGTAAGTTCCTCCTTATCACGAATCAGCCTTTGAAGGCCCTCAGAAACAAGGAAGTTGGCCAGCAAAACAAGAATGCAAATTCAAAACCTTGCCATAACACACATAGAAGAAACAACATGGAAAACAAAGACTATAATGCCATTGCGTTGTGCATGGCATTGTTCAACAAACACTCGAGAGAGAGAGAGTTTGTATTTTTTTTCCCAATCTTCTCTGAAGTCAAGGGCTTCAGATAGTTAGAAAGTTCCACCGGTCGGGATAACAGATTTCATCTAGTGGAAACAGAGAGGGTGGCGCTCCTCCTCCTTTGAGGATCTTCTGAGGGGGCATCATAATTTTGCCCCAGGTTCCCATGAACTGGGGACTGGGGAAGAGGGACATACTCCTCTCGGGCAGTTGCGACCGGCGAAAATGATGTAGCAGTTTTGGTAAAGGCAGAGAGAAGAGGGAGATGAAGCAGATGGCGGTGTAGGGTGAGAAGCAGTTGCGGAAGGTGCAGTGTTGGTTGATGGTTGCTCGTCAACCAAAGTCGGAAGAGGCCCGGTAAGTCCTACAGTATCGGGAGCGACAACTGGGACTCGGAAGCATGAATTGGCATCTTCCACCACATCAAACTCCCCCAGAGTGCCGAGGCATTATCCTCGTTTGGTGTAGCTAACTCAATAGATTAAGTATTCTATTGAGTTGATGAAGGTTGTCATCTTCTATGTACAGAAGCCCCATCATCACTGGCTTCTCCATCATTGTTGATAAGCATAGTTTTTGGGACCGGCTCAGGCGCGGCGCTCATCACCATAACATCCGAAGATAACTCGAGCGCTGCATTCTTTGCCTTTTTATTTTGTTCCCTCGGTCGCGGATGAACGTCTCCTTTTTTGTTGCTTGTTCTCTGGCTGGGGACTCCGAGAAGAAGCACTTGCACCAGAACCAGGCTTGGAGACACCTGTTCGTGTAAAAGCCTCCTGCAATAGCCTTGCCGCATCAGCAAGATTAGCCAAAACGTCCTCCTCGGGGACGACAACTGAGCCCTGGGGTAGACCAAAATTCAACAAGAAAGAAAGGTTAATCAACTTCCTTATACGAAAAGTAAAGACAAGATGAGTTCAATTTACCATGATATTTGACTTTCCACTCGTATTTAAGGGCCAGTTCTTTCCACGTGCAGGTATCGGGTGTAGTAACGTCCAAGATTTACTGGACCCACTGGTCCAAGCCTTGAACCCTAGGTGGTACCCACCGAGTTGCTGAAACGAGCGAAAGAAGAGGGGTCAATAACGATATGAGATGATATTTAATGGAAGAAAAAACAAATGGAGAACTTACGAGTGCGGTTCCATAATTACATAAAGGATGAAGCGGTGGCCGGAATGATGTCACTGGTGGCAACTGCAACGAATTATTCCATCCACCCATGGTAGTTGTCATCATCCATGATGGATAGCAGAGCATGGTGGCCACTCTTGCTGAAATTTATCATTCCCCCGCAAAAAATCTTGGGGGAGTAAAGATTCATTAATCGAGCTAAGGTTAGCTCCTCTCCCGTCTCCTAGCACAAGCACCGAAGACAAGCGACTCTCCTCTATACAGAATGACTTACTTGTGCCAAGCATACTTGGTAGCGAATGCAGAACTCCACGATGACGGAGTCAAGCTCTCCATTCAAAGAGAACGGCCCTAAAGTGAAGGGGTACGTATAAAAATACGTAAAACCCTTCTTGGGTAAGGTTATCTGCTCTTCCAGATCAGGAACGATAATATCTAGATCTTGGAAATGGCAATTTTCCTTCATAGTGGAATACTGGGAGGACGAATGGAAGAAGGGTATACGCTAACGGACCATGTACGAGGGTGCACCGAAGGATACTTTTCTTCGAAGTCCTTAGTCGTGACAATACTCGTTGGGATGATGGTGATTACCGTATGAGGAGCAGCGTCAAGCTTTACCTTTGTTCTTTAAGGAACTAGGGTTTCTGGAAGAAGAGGCCATTTTTTATCAGAAAAGGAGGACAATTTTCTCTCATGAAGAAGGTTAAAGAAATCTTGAAGACAGAGTACGAGTTGAGTAAAGAGAGTTGGAGAAAGTTTGAAGAATTATGAAGTGTAAATGAAGAAGTTTGATGCGTATAAGTAAAAGAATAAGTGGCTAAAATCATGGCCATAATTACCTCGATAACCAGTAAAAGTGATGCTGAATTGTGGGATGACGCATGTTCGGGGCATTAAATGCGGAGAGACGTGCGTCTAATCAACCTTCAGAAACTTTTCAAAGGGTGTCAGAGAATGTTTCACCAAGAAAAGTATCTCTACCAACTTCCCGGTGATACAAAGTTATGCCACCGGAAAGCAGGGGGACTATCTGTATGGGGTAAAATATGTTCATATTTTATGATCGCATGAAAAAGCGACACGTGGAGCCGAAGACAGAAGATAGTCAAATCCGAAGGCAATGATCTCGCTTATCATCGGAGCACAATGAAATTCTTTTTGTAAACCGAAAACTGAACATTGCTGTCACAAGAATGATGAATATTCTATAGCATTAAGTGCATGATCCGTTAAAGAGAATATGTCATTCACTATCCACCGTTATATATTCTTTAATGGCCCTCATAATTGTCATTAAAGAGAGGCTTGATCCTAGGACCTTGTTCCGAGGTGTAACTATAAATAATGAGCTTTATCATCATTGTAAGGGAGAATTTTCTAAGAAGCATACATTATACTCTATCACAAGCTCAATAACATTTTACTGTCTTGCTTATTTATATTGTTCTTACTGCTTCCAGAAGCTCTACGCCCGGGACTAAGATATCTGCCGATTCATTTCAATTTCAAGGCTAAGCCCTATATTTTTGTCTAATTCATATATTATTTTTGGATCAAATTAATTCACTTGTCTATAAATTACGTACAAATTCAATTGTACCGTTTTATGGGTAAACACTTTCATACTGAGGAGCAAGGTGATAAACATTTAATCTTGGACTTGATATATTGGCAGTGTAAAGAATTTTTACACTATCACTTAATTTTAATAGGATATAAATAGATAATTATTTCACCCTCAAATTTACCATATCAAATTTTCTATGAGAGTTACTTATTATTATAGGTTAACTTAACCTGATTGTGTAAAATACATTAATAACTGAAGGCACATAGAATTTAAACTCTTCTTTCTTTAATTTTCAAATCGAAGGTTTAAGTCATGTCTAGAGTTTTTTGAATAATCAATGTTGACTCTTTGAAGGAAAATAAATTTAATTTTTATTTATTTGGATTTCCCATTCGTTATTTGGTTCTTTAATCTCACCAATGAAAGAAATAACACAAAGTTGGCAACACCTAGTAGGAAGGCCGTAGGAATTGAAGATTCGATGAAACAGTTCATTGGTTTATCCAAAGATTTTACGAGGTTAATAATTATCGTGCGTGGCTAGTAGAGTATTTTGTTTCAATTAATTGGTTAACTTACCCATTAAATTAATCTATCACAAATTAAAGAAACATATTTAAATCAGCACCAAAATGGGTGCGTCTACTTAATTTCGTCTGAGCATAGAAACATGCGATTAATTTTATTTTATTTTCCCTTTCTTGCAGTATAACCAAGCTAGAGGTGGGCATCGGTCGGTTCGATTCGGTTGTAAATATTATCGGTTTAGCGTATCGGTTATCGGTTTACAAATATGGTAAACCGATAACCGAAACGATAAGATATCGGTTATCGGTTAACCGGTTATCGACCATTATTAGTTTACCCGATATGATAACTCAATCTAGAGCTAAGTAAAAAAGAGAAGAAAATTCACATATAGTATACTAAGTTCTGCGTTCTGGCCACAACTAATATTTGAAGCTTCATTTTGGCAAATTTAAACAATTTGACAACATTTGCTTCTGCTTCTATACAGTACATCTGCAACTCTTCAACTCTTCTTATTAAATACCTCAACGTCAGTGGGCTCAGAGTAGATGAAGAAATAAAATCCAATAAAAAGACCAAGCAAGAATCCAATTTCAAAGCCAAGAATTCACAACAGTGCTAAATTGCAAGTCAAGCAAGTTGAGATTCTATTTCCATTAAACAATCAACAACAAAAGGTGGCATCAGATGATAATTAATAATTCTCCAATGCCTTCACAGGATGTGGACACAAAATCAAAAAAGGAATGTATAAAATAAACTATTGACATAACAACAACTTTCTATCATACGCCCTATAAATACAAAAAATTTAAGACTACTCATGAATCCCATTTCATTACAGTACACCTCCAAGTTTCAAGAACATCAATTAATTAATTCTTACTGCAAAAGCCAATTCAGAATACATCAAGAAATTGAAAGTTTCAAAGCTGCTCATGCATATAGCAAAAGCCCGAACTGCAGACAGTGAACTTTTTACTAGTCAAGCTCAATAACTGAGATCACAAAAGAAAGCAAAAGCTAGGCAGTACAATAGCAGTTAACAGGAACATAAATAACAATTTTTTGGTTTCCTGCCAAACCATAATCAAGAGCAACAAGAGTACTAGTAATTCAACAGTTGTCCAAAGTTCAAACACAACTGAAATAGTACTAATTCTTCAACAACAGTTGTCCAAATACATTAATAACAATACAAAGTAGTAGCAATTTCACCTTAAAATTAACAAGTCCAAACATAATACTAATAGTTCAAATTCAAGTTAACAAGACAACAACTACTCAATCCTTATAGGCTTCACCAAATTGCGCTCCAAACAACCCTCAACATGCCTCATTAAAGACTTAGTATTAGTTTGTCGTGCATTGTAACATAAAACAAGATGACAATGACTACAATCTTACTTTACCATCCATCATCATCTTCTCTAATCCTTTCATAGTGACTCCAAACATGTGAGATAGCTTTGAGACCACAAAGTCGAGGCATGGTTACACCTATTAAACATAAAAAAAAAAATATTAAGTCAAATAAATTCTTACCAATGCAGACTATGTATTATATAAGTTGAATTAAACCAAAAAACAGTGACTTGTCAACTGAAATCAACCGAAACCCCAAATTACCAATATCGTTATCAACATAGCTATATAAGTAACGACAACTAAAAGCAAAGCATAATAGAACAATTATTATCAACATACCATTGCTTTCCCGCGTTCATCAATAGAACAATTATGTTTCTTCACTTTGCTTGTCTGTATTATACTCTGAAGGGACGAAACCTTTATAAGTTGAAGACTTTTAGATAGGTGAACCCGCAGATACTCTGGAGTACCTGCAATTCATTTTAGATATTCTTTAACAGTATTTCTTATTATTTTTTTAATAGAGATGGAAGAATGACAAGGAAAGATTAGAAGTGCTTGCAGAGAAACACAAACGTGGAGAAGCAGCAAGATTTATTAGAGCAACAAGAAAATCAAAATCGATAAAGAATGCGGGTATCAAGATTTATCAACATAGTCACTGAAGAATGCGACCGAGAAAGAATAGGAAAGAATGAAGTGAAGCCCAAGCATATGTATATACTTAAGGGTAAAGTAGTAATTTCATTAATCCTTATTGGGTTATCGGTTAACCCATTAACAAAATTGGCAAACCGGGGTCCGAACCGATAACCCAATAGTGAAAAAAATTTTAAACCGTTACCGAACCGTTAACCAAATACCGATAATCCAATAAATAATTAACAGTTCAGGTTATCGATTTTACCCGATATATGCCCAG
This sequence comes from Nicotiana tabacum, assembly GCF_000715075.1. NCBI lineage: Eukaryota > Viridiplantae > Streptophyta > Magnoliopsida > Solanales > Solanaceae > Nicotiana > Nicotiana tabacum. Next base: position 57,908,479 of record NC_134081.1, on the reverse strand, counting down.
TCCTAAACCAAGCTATTAGCTAGGTAGCTAGCATTACTAATCAGAGCCGCCTTAATTATTTGCTTCATTTAGGTCAGCCATTAACGTGGATTCTACATCTGACTATAACGGTTGTGCTCGCATAAATGTGTGTACATGCATCTCGATTATTTTATCGTATTTTCGTTAATATTCGTATCGGAACATGTAAAACCTGTTGTCTCCTTTAATTTACTTATTCATTTATTTTATGTTGTATATAAAACAACCTACTTCACTTTAACTATATATTACTTCAATCCAGAAGTGGAAGTAACTTGAAGGAATGGAGTTTAATTGAATTTTTTTCATTAAAAAATATATTATAAACAAGATTTAAAAAAAAAAAAAAAAAGAGCCATAGGAGAAACAAATTAAATTCCTCGCATAACAAGTAGACCATGAACTTATCTTCAACAAGTGATAACGACAACCTGGACCAGAGATGCAAAATATGTAAAAAGAAATGGAATGATTCTAAGATCTTAATTCGTACCAAAATACATCATCTGATCAAGAAATCATCGTCACAGGCATCATCGATCAGTTGTCTTAATCTGTTTCCCACTTTTGAAGTCCGATCCCATGGAGAAATTAACCACCTTGTATTTGCATTTTTTGCTTGTCATATAGACCAATCCATTTTGAATCCAAGCTAATTTTTAACCTGTTTAATTTATTGATTTGACATGTCGTCCAAGTTTGATCCAATTCGTCCATTTGCCACCTCGAGCGAGCTACGTTTCAAGCCATGCTTCGTCTGCTCAAATTCTCAGCGATTTGGGCAAGGGATTGGAGGTTACATTTGACAATAGTGTCCACAAACACACATGTTTCTTCTTTAGTATTCCCATGTGGTATATCAACAACGTAGGATTCCACGACGATAGTACTAGTGCTCGTACTTCCATTGCAAGAAGAGGGATCGGAGTGGAGGGTGGTGACAGATCGGTAATTTTCCAGGCGGTGGTCCCCACCAACAACGCTGAAGCTGATGACATGGCGCTCCTCGTCAAGGATCTCGAGCCTCTCGGTGCTGCTAGCAGCGGGAGGGCCCGAGATGACGCGCACTTCGCGGAGGGTGCCCACGTCGCCGTCCCCAACGATGACGTGGCAGCTCTTGACGAAGTGTTTATAGGCTTGAGGGTTATCAAAACGGCGGACGACGGACCATACGGCAGAGACGGGGGCGGAGACGCGCTGGATCATGGCGGAGCAACACTGGTTTGGGCTAACGGAGTGAGTGTGGCATTTAACGACGGACTCCGGTACTTGTGCGGTACATGGTATTGGTGTATGTCTTTGTAGTTTTTTTACAAGTGGTGGCGCCGGCGGAAGTTGTAGGGGTCGTGGTAGGGTTGACTCTTTGGAATAAAAGTGATGATTTTGGAGGATTTGGAGGCATTTTTTTTTTGTTTTGCTGATTTCGTAGAAATGGTTGATCTGAAACAGGGAGAGTTTGAGGTTTACTTTCCAAGATTTTGTTTGGTTATAAGGCTTATATGAGGTGGTTCTTGTGTTGCGTTCTTTTGGGTGAATATATAATAAAATATATATCCAGTTGGTTTAATTTTAATTTATATAGAAGTTTTTAATGGTACGAACGTTAAAAAAGAAAAGTACATTAAAATTTATGATCTTAAGGTGCAAAGATATTTCTGTGTAAGAGCATGTTGTTAAAGTAGATTTAACGAGTTTTCAAATATAACAATGTACTTACATTTTAAAATATATCACAAAAAAAACGTCATATAAAAATAAATTGTAAAGGATAATTATATATTACATTTTAAAATATATCACAAAAAAACGTCATATAAAAATAAATTGTAAAGGATAATTATATATTGTATTGATATGTATTATATTAAGACTTAAGGACAAGTCTCATGTAAGAAAGGGAATAATAGAGCTAAGAAAGAGAAGGAAGAGAGGTGGTTGGACTTTGAGAGGAAGAAGAGAGGAGATCGTTCATGTGTGTGTGTGGGGGGGGGGGGGGTTAGTAAAATAGGAACAAGATGCTCTTTGTGAGCTTATTATATACGGAAAAGGGTCAGAAATACCCTTAACGTATTAGAAATGGCTCAAAAATACTCTCTTTCCACCTATGGGTTCAAATTTGCCCTTAATATTATTTTTAGGCTTAAAAATGCTCATCTCTTAACGGAAAGATGACATGGCATTGATGGACATTTTAACATTAAGGACAAATTTGAACACATAGGTGGAAGGAGGGCATTTTTGAGTCATTTCTAATATGTTAAGGGCATTTCTGGCCCTTTTCCGTTTTAATTAAACATGTAGCATTTATTTAGTCTAGAAAAAAGTGAATTGTTTTTTTTACTAAAAACTAAAAAAAATAAAAATATTATTTTTTTCAGTTTTTTCAAAAACAACTGCTTTAAAAAAGCTGAAAAATATTTTCTAAAACAATATTTTTGTAAAAACTAAAAAAAAAAACTGAAAAGTAATTTTCTAAAGCAATTTTTTTGTAAAAGCTGGAAAAAAATATTTCCTCTTCTTCTTCCTTCCTTATTTGTCCATATGCTTTCTAAGTTTATTTTTTTTATATTTTAGGTCTTCTAATGAGTTAGTACATCAAAACTGAAATATTTTTGTTTTTTTTCAGTTTTTTGTAAAAAAAAAAAAATCACTTTTTTCAAGACTAAATAATGTGATGACCCAAAATGTCATCTTTAAATTTAATAATTAATTATGTATTCTAAGACCTTGAAAAGCACTATTTATCATTCCTCGACTTGAGTGCGCAGTCCGTAAAATTTTTTAGAAAGTTTTTATGTGAAAAAATGGATAAAAATATGAATTGGAGCTTTAAAACTCAATTGAGTTGACTTTGGTCAATATTTTGAGCAAACGGACTCGGATCGGTGTTTTGAAAGTTCCAGTAGGTCCGTATCGTGTTTGAATTGGGACTTGGGTGTATGCCGGGAATAAAATTCCGAGTTCCCTAGCCCGAGATATGGAATTTTGATAAAAAATTTAAAGTTTAAGTTCAAATAGTGACCGGATGTTGAATTATGTGCAAATGACCCCGGAATAGAATTTTGATGATTTCAACAACTCCGTATGGTGATTTTGGACTTAGGATCATGATCGAAATTTTATTTGGAAGTCCATAGTGAAATTAGGCTTGAAACGGCTAAAATAGGAATTTAAAGTTTGGAAGTTTGACCAGGGAGTTGACTTTTTGATATCAGGGTCGGAATCCAGCTTTGAAAATTCATAGCTCTGTTATGTCGTTTATGACTTGCGTACAAAATTTGAGGTTAATCGGACTTGATTTGATTGGTTCCGGTGTTGTTTGTAGAAATTGAAAGTTCAAAGTTCATTAGGCTTGAATCTATGTGTGATTCGTGATTTTAGCGTTGTTTGATGTGATTTGAGGTTTCAAATAAGACCGTATGATGTTTTAGGACTTGTTGGTGTATTGGGTTGAGGTCCCGAAGGCCTCGGATGAGTTTCGAATGGTTAACGGATCAAAAATGGGACAAACAGCTGCTGGAAAAGCTGCTGCAAATTTTCTTCTGTTGTGAAATCGAGCCCCCAGAAATCGAGTCGAGGATCGAAGGCAGGCTCGAGATCCATGATCGAAGGCAAGCTCGAAGGCCAGTGATCGAAGGCCTGTGATCGAAGGCCCAGGATCGAGGGCTATGACCAAGGCCAGTGATTGAAGGCCATAATGATCGAAGCCTTGATCGATAGCCAGGATTGATGGCTGAGATCGAGCTCCCGAGATCGAGCTCCCTAGATCGAGCTCCCTAGATCGAGCTCCCGAGATCGAGCTCCCAAGATCGAACTGGACAGATCGAGCTACCAAGATCGAGCTGGACAGATCTGTAAGTCATAAAAACAGAGGCATTCAACCCATTTACCATTTTTGACAAACTTGAGCTTGAACAGAGGCGACTTTTGACAGATTTTCAAGGAAAGACATTTGGGGTAAGTGATTCCAACTCGGATTTAGTCTATATACACGAATACATCATTGTTTTCACCATTTAATTAGTGTTTTGAGATTGAAATTTGGAAAATTTTAGAAATCTCATAGAAATAAATTTTTGAGATTTCGGTGTCGATCCAGAGTCCGATTGGAGTGAAACTGGTATGGTTAGACTCGTAATTGAATGGGTTATCAGATTTTGTAAGTTTCGTCGGATTCCGAAATGTGGGTCCCACAGGCAAATTTTGAGCTAATTTCGAATTTTATTAAAAAATATAATATTTTCTTATGAAATTGATTACTATAATTTTTGTTGACTGTATCGAATTAAGTATGACTAGATACGAGTCGATCGGAGTCAGAAAAATCGAGAAAAAGGCATAATACTTGGTTAAATCGGAGCAAGTCGAGGTAAGTGACTTGTCTAACCTTGTGGGGGGGAAATTCCCCTAGGATTGATAATTGTAATGTGTGAAAAGTCGTGTACACGAGGTGACGAGTGTGTACACGAGCTAAATGTGAAAGATTATATTTTAAATTGTGTAGATCACTGTTACGCATTAATTAAATTATTTTATTTTGTTATATTCTTCATTATTGATTTAATGTTTATATTTTTAAATTTGCTTGACCTTTTTCTGCTAATTATTTTATCTGTTTAGTTGGAACTCAGATTCTTTATTTCTATGGATTTTTTGAAGGTTGATTTTCTTTAAATTAAATATTATTAATATGAAGTATTTTACATTTTTAAACTTGATATTGAAGCAACATATTAAAGATTTTGAAATATTATTTTCCTGAATTATTTACTCATGAATATTTTTGTAAGCTTTTCGTACTCATTGTGATGGAGCAGTGAGCTCTTTATTGTGGAAAAATATTGTTGTTGAATTATTTTGGCAAGTTAAATTATTTGAGCACATGAGATGCAAATTGTGATATATTGTGATATTGATACGCATGCGGTGGTATAAGGTCAGGGTATTGAAACACATGCGGTGAGATAAGGGTGGCTTGATACGCGTGGCTAGTAGGGGAACTACTAGAAGTCATGCGGTGTGATAAGGATGGCTAAAACGCGGGATGCTATTTCGGGAAAAATATTTTCTTTAAAATAAATTGTGAAGGCTCCCGCGGTGAGATAAGGAAATGAGATATTGTGAATTTGTTTATGATTTGGGACTACGAGGCGGTCCATCAGGAGTGCCCTTATTGATATTGATTTATGGCCGCAGTTGCCTTTGATTATTGTTGTGATTTTCTTCAAGTTGAAAAGAATTCTGTTTTGTTTTCACGAGGTATTTATTTGCCATTATTTGATATAATAAATGTGATATACTACTTGATTCATTTCCATTGTCATTTTATATTATAATATTGTTTAAACATTTTACCATGCCATTATTTATTCTCCAGTAGTGCCTGACCTGACCTCGTCACTACTCTACCGAGGTTAGGCTTGGCACTTACTGAGTACCGCTGTGGTGTACTCATACTACGCTTCTGCAGATCTTTTTGTGCAGATCCAGGTACATCTTATCAGACCACGCATTAGTAAACTAGCTGTACGAGGAGACTTCGAGGTATATCTGCCAGCGTTCGCCGACTCCGGAGTCCCCTTCTATCTTACTATGTTGACTTCCTTATTTGCTTTAGACTCTGATATATAAAGACATAGATAATAAATTCTTAGAAGCTTGTGACTTATTTCTACCGGGTTTTGGGAGTTGAAATTGTTTGAATTGTAGTTTAATTATTTCAGATATTTATTATTATTCCATATTGATAGGCTTACCTAATCTTAGAGACTAGGTGTCATCACGACATCCTACAGAGGGAATTTGGGATCGTGACAAGTTGGTATCAGAGCTCTAGGTTCATATGTGTCATGAGTCACAAGCAGGTTTAGTAGATTCTTGTGGATCGGTACGGAGATGTTTGTACTTATCTTTGAGAGGCTATGGAACTGTTAGGAAATATTCACTTCTTTGACTCCTTATCGTGCGGCATTGATTTAGCTTGAAATATATATCTTATATTCATTTGTATCTACTCGTGTATGACATTGCGCACTCAGTATCAGTTATGCGTCGACGGTTCGTGATGCCGCAGATGGACTATGAGGGAGCCAGAGATGCTCAAACATTACCTCAATGTGTGGTTCCGACTGAAGATGCGGGCGTATTGAGAGATCACCTAGTGAATCATGTGGGGGTACAACGGACGTTGGCGTCCGGTTGATTTATACAAGTTGAAAAGGTTATTATTGTGGATCATCGGACGTTGTGACCTATGACTTCGTGCCGAGTAGGGGGAGTCCACTATCAATGGGTGGATTGCGGGGTCATGAGTTATATCAGTTTTGGCCTGAAATGTATATATGTGGTACTGTAAGGTTCCCTAAAATTTACACATGTTTAAGGCCTGAGATTTTGTGGAGGATAAGGTTGGTATTTGCGTTATAGAAACAACTCTAAATTTGTAGAAGGTCTACTCAACGTGGATGTCACTGTTGCGGATTTTGGGGTGCTTCGGAGGAAGTACACTTTTTGACGAGAGTCTGGACTATGTGGTTCGTGATAAGATTTTTCTGTATGGAGCTCTACTTTTCTGATCGTTGTGTATAAATAGGGGTAAGGGTTACCTCAAAGAAGAATCAAAGAGTATGTTAAGAAATTGGTCAGCTCAACAGTGTTGAGTCAGCATAACAAAAGAGGAAATTTGCCTTGGGAGAGATAATTCTCTACCAGTGTTCGTGGCAAGCCTATGAAGAGGGCAGACCAGCCAATGCAACACCGCTCACTTGGCTCAGTTCTCAAAAATGCTTTTGAAAGAGTTTGTTTCTCGGACTCTCCGTAATGCGTGGCGCATAAGGTTTGAACGGTTGCATCATGTCACCATTGACAATGTCAGAATATGCCATCAAGTTCAATAAGTTAGCCCGTCATACTCCTACTTTGCTTCCTATTGCCAGAGGGCGAGTCCACAGACTCATTAAAGGACTCAATTATGATCGTAAAATTTTGTACGACTCGGGAGCTACAAACTGATACTTCATTTCTGCTAGTTGTACAAATTACCAAGATATTAGAATGTGTTCGGGGTGAGAAAAAAGGAAACTAAGGAGACCAAGACGTCTCGAGGTTCTGGGGGATTCAGTGGATTCTACTCTGCAAGTATAAATCATTATTGAGGGGGCTCGGGCAGTCGGCCAGCCCAGTCCACACATCGGATTACTCGGGGTGCTCTAGTTAGTTCTTTTAATGCACCACCGACATGAGTTCCTACAATGGTTATTCCAGTTATCTGGCACAGACTCAATATGAGCAGCCTAACCCGCAAAGGGGTTGTTATGAATACGGTGATACTAGGCACATCATGAGAAAATTGTCCCAAACTTGGGAGAGACTTATTTCATCAAAGCACTCAGGCTACGTGCCCCATTGCAGTTACTACACCACCCACACGACCAGTTAGGGGTGGAGGACAGACGGTAGAAGACGTCCTAGAGGTGGAGACCCAGCCGTTGTTATATTTATTTTATGGTATAGCAGAGGTCGCTACATCAGATGGTGTCATTACAGGTACGACCTCGATTTAATATAAAGGAATAATTTCCTTAACTTGATTTGGTTCTCAATATGGAAAAGAGTCCTCCTATTGTGCTCCACTTATGAGTGAGCTTCATAATTCTATAATCTACTTATGTGTTTACACCTGTTGGGAGATTTTATGGAGATAACTATGCCTATCATTTCGTGTTGGTCACTAATAAGAGCTGCGAGGCTAAATGTGGCTTTCGGTTACTCATTTCGGTAAATTTTGATGTAAATTCCGAATAATTAATTGCAAATTAAGAATTATATGCCCTACTGGTGTGAGGTTCATTATGTGTTGTGATTTGGTGTAATCAAAATTATTTAAAAGGAGAAAATAGAAATTTTCAATTGGCACGATGTGCATATTACTTATGATTCAGAACTGAGGACGAGATCCTAACATTTTTATATAAATTGATATGTTTAAACCGGGCTACGAGCTGTGGTAGAAGTTATATAAGGACGAAATCCTTGTGAGGAAAACTCTTGTGTTTAAGTTCTCCCTTGTGAAATTAAATTTGTGCTATAGTACTAATATGGAGTCATGCCTGTTAGGTTTATTTGAAAATTCTATATGAAATTTTCTATGCATACTTGCCAATCGCGTGTTGTAATTATTAATTTTTAACCTACGAGGTAGGTGCCCGCCTAGGTGGCCTTAAATGTGACTCGTTAATTCGGGTAAATAATTATGAGGTCTTCATGCCTCGTATCTCGTTATCAGTATTGTGAAGGTTTAAAACGAGATTCTTGTTAACATGAAGTTAATTGACGATTTTGTAATTGATTATGAACAACTATTAAGACCAGATTGACCCAGAAGGGTGCTCCGTTCATATGGGCCGAGGAATGTGAGGAGAGCTTCCAAAAGCTCAAGACAGCTTTGACTACAGCCCCAATGTTGGTATTACCTACAGGTTCAGGGTCTTATATTGTGTATTGTGATGCGTCGCGTATTGGTCTCGGCGCAGTGTTAATGCAATACGGTAGGGTGATTGCCTACGCGTCCAGACAGTTAAAGGTGCATGAGAAGAATTATGTTGTACATGACCTTGAGTTAGCAGCTATTGTTCATGCCTTAAAGATCTAGCGGCATTATTTGTACGGCGTCCATTGCGAGGTCTACACCGATCACCGAAGTCTACAACATCTGTTTAAACAAAAGGATCTTAATTTGTGGCAGCGGAGACGGTTAGAGTTGCTTAAGGATTATGATATCACCATTCTCTATAATCTTAGAAAGGCCAATGTAGTGGCCAATGCCTTGAGTCGTAAGGCGGAGAGTGTGGGTAGCTTAGCATATTTACCAGTAGCAGAGAGGCCTTTGGCCTTGGATGTTCAGGCCTTGGCCAACCAGTTTGTCAGATTGGATGTTTCCAAGCCGAGCCGAGTTTTGGCTTGTGTGGTTTCTCAGTCTTCTCTTTATGACCGTATCAGGGAACGTCAGTATGATGACCCCCATATGTTTGTCCTTAAGGACACAGTTCAGCATGGCGATGCCAAGGAATTCACTATTGGAGATGAAGATGTATTACAGATGCAGGGCAGGCTATGTGTGCCAAATGTAGATGGTTTATGTGACTTGATCTTTTAGGAGGCTCATAGTTCGCGGTACTCCATTCATCCGGGTGCTGCAAAGATGTATCAAGACTTCAGACAGCACTATTAGTGGAGGCGGATGAAGAAAGACATAATGGAATATGTAGCTCGGTGCCTAAATTCTCACCAGGTGAAATATGAGTATCAACGACCAGGTGGATTGCTTCAGAAGTTGGAAATTCCAGAATGGAAATGGGAGCGGATCACTATGGATTTCATTGTTGGGCTCCCACGGACTCGGAGGAAATTTGATGCAGTTTGGGTGATTGTGGATAGATTGACTAAGTCAGCTCATTTCATTTCTGTGATTACTACTTACTCTTCAGAGCAGCTGGCTCAGGTATATATTCACGAGATTGTCAAACTTCACGGTGTACCGGTATCTATCATCTTTGACTGGTACACACAGTTTACCTCACGGGTTTGGAGGGCTGTACATCGAGAGTTGGGTACTCGTGTGGAGTTGAGTACAATATTTCACCCTCAGACGGACGGGCAATCCGAACGCACTATTCAAATACTGGAGGATATGCTTCGTGCGTGTGTGATAGATTTTGGGGGTGCTTGGGATCAGTTCTTACCACTTGCAGAGTTTGCTTACAACAACAGTTACCAGTCAAGCATTTAGATGGCTCCGTATGAGGCCTTGTATGGTAGGCGGTACCGGTCTCCAGTGGGTTGGTTCGAACCAAGCGAGGCTAGACTTTTGGGTACAGACTTGGTTCAGGATGCCTTGGAAAAGGTTATGTTGATTCAGGATTGACTTCGTACAGCCCAATCTAGACAGAAGAGTTATGTGAATCGGAATGTTCATGATGTTGCATTCATGGTTGGTGAGCGGATATTGCTCCGGCTTTCGCCTATGAAGGGTGTGATGAGGTTCGGGAAAAAGGGCAATTTGAGCCCTAGGTATATTAGGCCTTTTGAGATTCTTGAGAGAGTTGGAGAGGTGGCTTACAAATTTGCACTACCACTTAGTCTCTCTGCGGTTCATCCGGTATTTCATGTTTTCATGCTTCGAAAATACCACAGCGATCCATCTCATGTGTTAGACTTCAGTTCGGTTCAGTTGGACAAGGATCTATCTTATGTTGAGGAACCAGTGGCTATTTTGGATAGGCATGTTCGAAAGCTGAGGTCAAAGAACATTGCTTCCGTGAAGGTTCAGTGGAGGGGTCATCCGGTCGAGGAGGCGACTTGGGAGACCGAGCATGATATACGCAGCCGTTATCCACACTTATTAACTAGCTTAGGTACTTTTTCTAACTCCGTTCGAGGACGAACGTTTGTTTTAGAAGTGGAGAATGTGATGACCCAAAATATCATCTTTAAATTTAATAATTAATTATGTGTTCTAATACCTCGAAAAGCACTATTTATCATTCCTCGACTTGAGTGCGCAGTCCGTAAAATTTTCTGGAAATTTTTTATGTGAAAAAATGGATTAAAATATGAATTGGAGCTTTAAAACTCAACTGAGTTGACTTTGGTTAATATTTTGAGCAAACATACTCGGATCAGTATTTTGAAAGTTTTGGTAGGTCCGTATCATGAATTGGGACTTGGGCGTAGGCCCGGAATAAAATTCCGAGTTTCTTAGCCCGAGATATGAAATTTTGATGAAAAATTTAAAGTTTAAGTTCAAATAGTGACCGGATGTCGAATTATGTGCAAATGACCCCGGAATAGAATTTTGATGATTCCAACAGCTCCGTATGGTGATTTTGGACTTAGGAGCGTGATCGGAAGTTTATTTGGAAGTCCATAGTGAAATTAGGCTTGAAGCGGCTAAAATAGGAATTTAAAGTTTGGAAGTTTGACCGGAGAGTTGACTTTTTGATATCAAGGTCGGAATCCAGTTTTGAAAATTTTCATAGCTCTGTTATGTCGTTTATGACTTGCGTACAAAATTTGAGGTCAATCAGACTTGATTTGATAGGTTCCGATGTTGTTTGTAGAAATTGAAAGTTTCAAAGTTCATTTGGCTTGAATCTATGTGTGATTCGTGATTTTAGCGTTGTTTGATGTGATTTGAGGTTTCAAATAAGTTCGTATGATATTTTAGGACTTGTTGGTGTATTGGGTTGAGGTCCTGAGGGCCACGAGTGAGTTTCGGATGGTTAACGGATCAAAAATGGGACTTAAACAGCTGCTGCAAAAGCTACTGCAAAATTTCTTCTGCTGTGAAATCGAGCCCCCAGAAATCGAGCCGAGGATCAAAGGCAGGCTCGAAATCCATGATCGAAGGCAAGCTCGAAGGCCAGTGATCGAAGGCCGAGGATCGAGGGCTATGACCAAGGCCAGTGATCGAAGGCCATAAAGATCGAAGCCATGATCGATAGCCAGGATTGATGGCTGAGATCGAGCTCCCGAGATCGCGCTTTCAAGATCGAACTGGACAGATCGAGCTACCAAGATCGAGTTGGACAGATCTGTAAGTTATAAAAACAGAGGCATTCAACCCATTTTCCATTTTTGACAAACTTGAGCTTGAACAGAGGCGACTTTTGACAGATTTTTAAGGAAAGACATTTGGGGTAAGTGATTCCAACTCGGATTTGGTCTATATACACGAATACATCATTGTTTTTACCATTTAATTAGTGTTTTGAGATTGAAATTTAAAATTTTTTTGAAATGTCATAGAAATGAATTTTTGAAATTTCGGTGTCGATCCGGAGTCCGATTGGAGTGAAACTGGTATGGTTGGACTCGTAAATGAATGGGTTATCGGATTTTGTAAGTTTCGCCGGATTCCGAGTTGTGGGCCCCACGGACAAATTTTGAGCTAATTTCGGATTTTATTGAAAAATATAATATTTTCTTATGAAATTGATTACTATAATTTTTGTTGACTGTATCGAATTAATTATGACTAGATACGAGTCGATCGAAGTTAAAAAAATCGAGAAAAAGGCATAATACTTGGTTAAATCGGAGCAAGTCGAGGTAAGTGACTTGTCTAACCTTGTGTGGGGGAAATTCCCCTAGGATTGATAATTGTAATGTGTGAAAAGTCATGTACACGAGGTAACGAGTGTGTACACGGGCTAAATGTGAAAGATTATGTTTTAAAATGTGTAGATCACTGTTGCGTATTAATTAAATTATTTTATTTTGTTATATTCTTCATTATTGATTTAATATTTATATTTTTAAATTTGCTTGACCTTTTTCTGCTAATTATTTTATCTGTTTAGTTGGAACTCGGTTTCTTTATTTCTGTGCATTTTTTGAAGGTTGATTTTTTTTAAATTAAATATTATTAATATGAAGTATTTTACATTTTTAAACTTGATATTGAAGCAACGTATTAAAGATTTTGAAATATTATTTTTCTGAATTATTTACTCCTGAATATTTTTGTAAGCTTTTCGTACTCATTGCTCTTTATTGTGAAAAAATATTATTGTTGAATTATTTTGGCAAGTTAAATTATTTGAGCACCTGAGATACAAATTGTGATATATTGTGATATTGATACGCATGCGGTGGTATAAGGTCTGGGTATTGAAATGTATGCGGTAAGATAAGGGTGGCTTGATACGCGTGGCTAGTAGGGGGAACTACTAGAAGTCATGCGATGTGATAAGGATGGCTAAAACGCGAGATGCTATTTCGGGAAAAATATTTTCTTTAAAATAAATTGTGAAGGCTCCCGCGGTGAGATAAGGAAATGAGATATTGTGAATTTGTTTATGATTTGGGACTACGAGGCGGTACCTCGGGAGTGCCCTTGTTGATATTGATTTATGGCCGCAGTTGCCTTTGATTATTGTTGTGATTTTCTTCAAGTTGAAAAGAATTCTGTTTTGTTTCCACGAGGTATTTATTTGCCATTATTTGATGTAATTAAATGTGACATACTACTTGATTCATTTCCATTGTCATTTTATCTTATAATATTATTTAAATATTTTACCATGCCATTATTTATTCTCTAGTAGGGCCTGACCTGACCTCGTCACTATTCTACCGAGGTTAGGCTTGGCACTTACTGGGTATCGCTGTGGTGTACTCATACTACGCTTCTGCATATCTTTTTGTGTAGATCTAAGAACATCTTATCAGACCATACATCAGTAAACTAGCTGTACGAGGAGACTTCGAGGTATATCTGCCAGCGTCCGCAGACTCCGGAGTCCCCTTCTATCTTACTATGTTGACTTCCTTATTTGCTTTAGACTCTAATATATAAAGACATAGAGAATAAATTCTTAGAAGCTTGTGACTTATTTCTACCGGGTTTTGGGAGTTAAAATTATTTGAATTGTAGTTTAATTATTTCAGATATTTATTATTATTCCGCATTGATAGGCTTACCTAGTCTGAGAGACTAGGTGTCATCACGACATCCTACGGAGGGAATTTGGGATCGTGACAAACAAATGCTACATGTTTAATTAAAATGCCATTTTTCCAGAACTCAGAAAGCCAATCTATTCCTAAATAATTGCTACATGTTTAACTAAATAAATGCTATATTTTTCGAGACTAATGAATTCTTTTTACTAAAAACTGAAGAAAAAAAAACAAAAATATTTCAGTTTTGATATACTGACTCATTAGAAGAACTAAAATATATATATAAAAAAATGAACTCATAAAGCATATGGACAAACAAGGAAGGAAGAAGAAGAGAAAATATTTTTTTCAGCTTTTACAAAAATATTGCTTTAGAAAATTACTTTTCAGTTTTTTTTTCTTCAGTTTTTATAAAAATATTATTTTAGACAATATTTTTCAGCTTTATTTAAAGCAGTTTTTTTGTAAAAACTGGAAAAAAAATATTTTCGTTTTTTTTCTTCAGTTTTTAGTAAAAAAAATTACTTTTTTCCGGACTAAATAAATGCTACTTGTTTAATTAAAATGCCCATCAATGCCATGTCATCTTTCCATTAAGAGGGGGGCAGTTTTAAGCCTAAAAATAACATTAAGGGTAAATTTGAATTCATAGGTGGAAGGAGGGCATTTTTGAGCCATTTCTAATACGTTAAGGGCATTTCTGACCCCTTTCCGTATTATATATGGTAGTAAAACCACAATCTTCGAAGATTCCTTTTCTCATTTCTTTTTCCGTCTTTATTTAATTTTCCATCTTATATTACTTAATCTTTTATTGAAAAGAATAAAATTAAAATCTTCAGAAATCTTCAGGAAAAGGTTTAAATTCCTTTAGAGTCGGTTTGCAAAGCCACCTAGGAATTAGATTTGAGAATAATTATATAATTTGACATGTTTGTCTAACCAAGTAATTACTTGGTCAGCATGGAATTTGGTGTAATTGAAGAGGTGTAATTTGACATGTTTGTAAAATAGGAACAAGATGCTGCTTGTGAGCTTATTATATGGTAGTAAAACCACAATCTTCGAACATTCCTTTTCTCATTTCTTTTTCCGTCTTTAATTATTTTTCCATCTTATATTACTTAATCTTTTATTGAAAAGAATAAAATTAAAATCTTGAGAAATCTTCAGAAAAAAGTTTAAATTCTTTTAGAGCTGGTTTGCAAAGCCACCTAGGAATTGGATTTGAGTATAATTACATAGTTTGACATGTTTGTCTAACCAAGTAGTTACTTGGTCAGCATGGAATTTGGTGTAATTGAAGAGGTGTAATTTGACACTCTCCAATTCTCAAGGGGAGGTGATAATTGATGGTAATTATACTGTGTAATTACAAGGTTATTTTTTAATTTCTTTCCTTTTTATTTGTATTTTAATCTATTTTCTTTATAACATTTTATTTCCATTATTTTAATTTATTTTTATTTTTATTTTTTAATTTTATTTTTACTTTTTAATTTCTGTTTAAATTTTTAAATATATTTTTTTGTACATTATTTATCTTTTATTTCTCTACCTTTACTTCTTGTGATTCCATGTAATTTCTTTTATATTTTATTTCTTATTTGTTTTATTTTTTTTATTAAGCGTAATTGCGTTATTATTCTAATTTTTGAAACTACACCTCTTAATATTAGAAATAATGAGTCATTAACAAACTTGACATGTAATGAGTGATATCATTAAAGTAGAATTTTATTATTGAATAAGGTGGTAAACTTATTATATTTCCTAATCTTAAGTTGTATTGAAACTTATTTTTATTATGTTTGAATTTGACATATGTTAAACTATTTTTTTATTTGAATTTTAAAATTGTGTTATATTTATGGTTCCACTTAACTTGTTTTAGTAGTATTGGCTTGTTACTTCACATTGCATGTTGTTCATTATTTAGTTAGAATTGATAGATTAGTTTTGTCAAACATTTGAATAATGTTATGACATTATATTTATAAATATTAATTTATTTTATCAAACATGCATTCAATGATGTTCTTACAAGATAAATATATGTTATTAGTTTTTATAATTAATTAAATTAAACATTATTAATTTAAAAATATATATATCAATTATTTTTACAATATTAGTTATTAATATATGATTACTAATTAATGTATATTCAAGAAAAAGCATGCATCTTAGATACCAAATCTAATATCATTTATACTTATAAAATAATTTATAGGCATATATTTATTATATTAACTTTTAAGTTTTGATAATTATTTTATTTAAAATTTAATCTAATTATGTAATTACACTTGTGCAACCAAACAATATGCTTGTAATTGTACTATTATTATATTATGATAAATAAATATGTTGTCGTAATTATAATATTATATAATTACTAGGCTGTGCAATTACTAGCCTAGTAATTACACCAATTTTAATTTTCAGGTAATTTTCCAAACAAAACTTAGAGCAGTATACGATTACACGAATAACGTTGTATAGTAAGTATTTGTGCTCAACGTAAAAAAGAGTAGGTGAGCTATACAATTAGTCAACTGACTGTATATATTGGTAATGCAAAATTTCGATGGTTTAATTATCAGTAAATAGACAAAAAAAAAAATAAGTACAAATAACGATTTTTCCCCGAACCATCATAAAGGTCTAGCAAAGTTATGTTGAAATATTTAAAGTTTTGATTTGTAGAACGGTGATTCCGTTTTTTTTTTTTTTTTTTTTTTTTTTTTTGGCAAAAAAGTGAACGAAATCCCCACTTTCTTCGATTCACCAATATCCTAACTCCTAAGCCAAGTTTATCATGTACTCCTTCAGCTCACTTTTACATGTTCATAGTTAGATTTTGCACGTCCAAATAATAAATAAAGTATATAATTTATCACGATATCCATATTAATTGGTGTGTAGTCTTAATGAATTTGAAAAATGATTTGGAATGAGTAATTAATACTAAGAGCAAAACAGAAAAAATAAATTATTTTTCTATTGATATGCGAAAAGTAACAAGTAAAAATAAAAAATTATTTTTAGAATATTTGACAAGTAAAAGTGAACGGAGGGAGTACATATATACATGCTAAACTCAGAAAAGAAAATACTCTCTCCACTTTTAGTTGTCAAGTATTCTAAAAATAAATTTTCATTTTTACCTGTCAATTTAATGCATATCAAGAGAAAAATAGTTTATTTTTCCTGTTTTGCCCTTAACATTAATTATTTATTTAATTATTTTCCAAATTTATTAAAACTATATACCAATTAATATGAGTATTATGATAAATTATGTGTTACATTTTTTTTTTTTTTTAAAGATTGTAAACAAGTAAAAGTAAACGAAAGGACTAAAGTAAGGAAAGAAATAAATGTGTCCCAGAGGAAATTTATGCAGCTACTGTCCATTGGAAGTCTAAAGAGTCCACATTAAGCCAAAATGGATGTGCTTGGAAAATCACGACTATTTCTTTTAATATTCAAAGTGTAGCTCGTGTTGTGCCATCATATGCTCCAACTTGCAACTATTCTACAAGTACAATAAAAAATGCTCCTTAAGGTACTCCAATTTAATTTGCCATTAGTACATATATAAAATTGATTTGAACATGTCTCGAGTAAGGGAATAATCTTTCTTAATAATTAGTTAAAAGGGGTTGATTTTTTTTTTTATCTCCTACATCAAACAATAAGATGAAGCAAGTAGCAACCATAATAATCATCAAAACCCTATTTTCATGCAAAGTGCTAGTTGATTCATGAACTTCAAACTATTTGCAAAATATGTAAAAGTTCTTAACTGAAGTCATTTCTACAATAAATTTGTGCAAAGAAAATATTATACCAACAATGATACTAAGATCAACTATATATCAAATACTTATTCCTTAATTAAAAAAATGACAATTTATTAGTTGAAGAATCAAACAATTATTTCTTTGACCACCAAACTCACTCTATTGTGACTATACTTCAAGTTAATTTTAACCAACTTGATCCTCAGATGCAGTGTTTTAAAAGGCCTGAGCGTAAGGCGGGGCGTTTTACATATGCCTCAACGGGGCGTAAGCCCCATAGGTTTTTAATTTTTAATATTTTATAAAATAATATAATGACAATTAATATTTATAAACAGGTAAAATTGCATAAAAATTGAAGAAAATTATATATATGTGTGCTCCATCCCCACAAAAAATCAATCAAAACAATCTATTATACGTTACTTACAAGCACAAGTAATTTGAGTCTAAAAGAATAAAGTTTTCTATATGGAGGAACAAAAAGGATGATTAACCAGCAATTTGAACTTTGAATTTGCTGCTATGAAGAAAAATGTAGTTCTCTTTGTATTTGTAAAAAAAATTAAATATTCGTTGCTTTTAGGAGATATTAGCAGACTAGCGGATAAGATAAAATTTGGGAAAACCATGAATTAGGGCTTAAATCAATAAAAAAGGTCTTTACTTTTAAATTTAATACTTTTGAGTTCCTTTTTAAACCTTTTGAGTAATTACCAAACTCACTTTTGAGAATTTGGGTATTATATGAAGGACTAATTCAACAAATTTTGTTTTAAGTTGAAAAAGTCTCAGGGGCTTACTCCTTACTAAAAAAAACGCGCCCCGAACGCCCGGGCGTACACGCCAAATTGCGGGGCGTACGCCTCTTGAGACTTTCGCCCCACACCATCGCCCCGGGGCGTTTTTGGTACGCCTCGCTCCGGAGCTCGCCCCAGAAACACCTTTTAAAACAGAGCTCAGATGTTCGTATTTTGAGCATATCCCGACAAATTATCTCAGACATTTACATTGTCTTGTAGGCTTATCAATTTATCACCTCAACACCCCGGAGAGATAGAGAAACTCATGTATATAACCGTACTGGTAGTCTGGTACTAACTAGTCATAATTGTCATCTCCAACTTGACAAATTAGATGTAAGATGATGCACGAGGCCACGAGCACAGGGAAAAGTACAGCATTAGATCACTTCCAAAAAGGGGCAGCAGCGGGCTCTCAAATTTTATGTCTTGGGTGCCCAATCGCCTTAAATCTCGAACTACTACTTTGAAATGGGATGTTCTATCATTATCTTTCTACGCTATTAGTAGCTTCCAATATAAAAATACTCTCTCCGTTTTAATTTATGTGAACATGTTTGATTGGGTACGAAGTTTAAGAAAAAATGAAGACTTTTGAAATTTGTGGTCCTAAACAAGTTAAAAATGGGCCCATAGTATTTGTATGGTTATAAAAGCTTCTCACTAAGGGTAGAATTGTAAGTTTAAGCAAAATTATTTCCAAATTTAGAAGGGGGTCATTCTTTTTGGAACGGACTAAAAAGGAAATACGTTCACATAAACTGGAACGGAGGAAGTATTGTATTAAAGTAAACCGCGATGGTGTATTAGTAAAATACGGACAATGCATGTGGATGCAGGAGATATTTACCCGTAAAAGGTTACAGTTGAATTTGTTACGTGATTTATAGACAAGCGAATCGATTTAACTCTAAAACGATAAAGAAATAAGACTGAAATAAAGATTTAATGATTAAAATTAAAGAAGGTAACAAGCCTAGTTCCGAACTCAGCCTTTCCGAGAGCAAAAGTGAAAACAAAGATAAAGCAATAATGAAACTATTAAATTGAGAGCTAAATAGTAAAGTATGAGAGCAAAATAGTATAGCTTTTGTGTAAAGAGTATTTCATGACCCTGCAATAGCTATTAACCCCACTATTTATAATTCTACCTAGAGAAACAAGATTCTAGGATCAAGCTCCTCTTTAAATGATAATAAAAGGGCCATTGATGCTAGAGAATTTTCCATCATTGAATCTTGTCCGATGGCAAATCTTTGAACTTCTACTGCCGACTACGTCCCATTCGGAATCCATCTGGTACCGGTCACACACGCCGCATTCGGTACTAGTTGTTTCCCAACTCGTCTTTTGTCTATCTTCGGCTCTACATGTCATCTTATCATTCATCCACCTGTTATTAACCAATTTTACCCCATACAGATAGTCCCCCTACTTTTCGGTAACGCAACTTAGTGTTACCGAAAAGTAGGTGAAGATTTATTACTTAGCGGGAAAGTTTATGAACAGTCTCTGACATTTGAAAGGGCGCACATCTTCTCATATTTAATAATACGAACACGTGTTGCCCCACGATACAACAAATATTTTTGCCGATTTTTGAGGTAATCATGGCCATGATTTTTGCTGTCTATAACTTCTCTACTACTTATCATTTTTACTTCCTTACTCCCACAATTTTCATAAGTCTTTCTTCTTGTCTACATCTGCTTAGAAAACTTTAACAACCTTCAACTTTCTCAGCAAGAACTCTTCCTTTTACAAACCCCTTACGGGCATGTCTTCATATGCTACTTCCTTCGATAATACCGGTCTTTTCTTCGGTGGAGGCCTGAAGAAAAACAAAGACAATGAGGCTGACGTTGAGTCTGAACCTCCAACGATTAGCACCATAATACCCCTTCAACTCAGCACTGCAAACGACCTTCAAGAAAAAGCTCCTCTATAACTTCTCAAGGTCATCGGTTCTTACTAGTCCGTAGGTATCCTTCCTCCATTCGCCCTTCCAGTATCCCAACTGTGAAGGAGGACTACAACTGCCACAATATTAAAATCCTCTCCCCAGATATGAGGAAGTGAGTTACCTACTACAAGGAGGGGTTCACGTATGTTTATACGTATCCCTTTACCTTGGGTCTGTTTTCCTTGGGGTCGATTGAAGGGATCGACCTAATAATTTTGGAGTTCTGCCACCGATATCAGGTTTGATTAGCACAAGTAGGCCCATTTATATGGCAGATGGTGGCCTGCCTTCGTTAATTGTGCCTAAAGACCGGGGAAACCCTAACTCTTATACATATAATGAACCTTTACTCTCCGAAGATTTTTAGTGGGGGAGTAATTAATTTTAGCAAGAGTGGTCACCGCGCTCTCCTCATCAGCGTTGATGAAGACAATAACCGTGGATAAATGGAGCGGTTCATCGTCATTGCTACCAGGGATATCATCCCGACTACAACTCCATCCTTTCCCGAATCATGGAACACTTTTCGCAAGTTCTCGGTTTTCTGTTTCCTCTCTTCATGAGGAGGTCATTTCTACTTTTGTTGACTTTCTGTTTCCTTCGTTTCAGCTACCTGATGGGAACCGCCCCGTGTTCAAGGCCAGGACCAATGGGGTCAGCAAATTCTACACATTACAACTTCAGAATCCCAGCCGTGGAAGGAGATTGCCCCAAAATACGGGTGGAAGGCCAAGCATCATGGTAAGTCAAGCCCTTCTTTCTTTTACCCTTGCTCGAACATAAGAAATCTCATGAATAAATTGCTAACTCTGTTTTTGGCCCAATATAGAATTTCTGAGGGGCTCTGTCATCTGCCCCAAGGCTGACGCCTTAGATGATCCCGATGAGGCTAGGAGGGTGTGGAAAAATACCCTTGCCCGGAACAGAGCTCGTGGATCTGCCCGAGCCTCCGGTGATGGTGTCTCTTCTCGAAGTCCCCAGCCCGAGAGAAAGAAACCAAAGAGAATATGCTCCTCCTCGGCTGGGACTCAGGATAAGAGAGCAAAGAAAATGTCATCCGAGCCATCCACAGTGGTCTCGTTTGTGAAGGGGAAGCCAGTGATGAAGAGGATCCCCTTCAAAGGAGAAAAGAATCTTCATCAACTCAACCGGATGCTCAATCGGGAGAGCTTCAAAACTCGATATCGGATGAAGTTGAGGCCTTTGAGATGAGATGTCCTTGGTCGAGAATTCTGACTCTCGCTTCCAATTGTTGTCTCTAGTACAAGGAGTTCAGAGCTAGAGCCTCTCCTGCCCCCAACTACTGAGAAAATAACAAACAACACTCCATCTACCACAAACTGCTTCTTCTCCTTCTACACCGATGGCTTCACGCTCATTGACACTAGCTGCTCCTTTGTCACTAGCACCAACTGCATCTCCTCCACCGGTATCAATCGATCGAGAAAGGAATGTTTCTCCCCCCGATCTCTTGACCACAGGAACTTGGGGAGCACCTATGCTGCGCCTTCTCAAGATCCCCAAGGAAGGCGAAGCGCCACTCTCTCGATCTCGAAGGATTGCCATGTCCTCTCCAGGCCAGTGGAGCTTGCCAATTATATGAAGCCACTAGCTTCGGAAAAGGATTGGAAGATAATGTGCTCCCTTTCTGGGGAGTGTCTGATAAACAATGCCATGCATAGCGTGATGCAAGTATCGTACTAGTTTCCTCGTATCTTCTTTTCTGCTTACATGTTGCAATGGAAATCCTAACTTCAATATTATTTTTTATAGGCCAACCTTCTTGCTTCTGAAGGCCTGCAAAGATTGATCCTTGATAAACAAGGACTTGCTTCCGAACGGGATCAACTTTTAGCTGAAAGGAACCAGCTTGCCATGCTCCTCCCGGTGCTAGAGGAAAAAGTTATGGAGATAGAGGAGCTCGAGGCTCGGTTACAACAAAGCGAACAAGATAGAATGGCCCACAACCAAAAAGCTTCTCAATTACACGAAAAGCTTCAAGAGGCTAAGGCTAAGTGGGCCGAGCTTCATGATGCTGTACTCACCGCTGCTGAGTGCGAGTCTTCCTTCGAGGAGCAAATCAATAATTTGAAGGTAGACTTATGCTTCAAAACTGAGGAGGCCAATATTGTCGAGGAGAAGATAGCACAAATGGAAGAAGGCTGAAGAGGACCATGGAGCAAAACCGGCTTCACTCAACTACCAATGTTGAACCTAACTCCCGCCTCAGTGCCATAAAAGCTGAAAGAGAAGGTCTCCAGGCCAAAATTGACAAACCCCAAGCAAAACTCCAGGACCAAGAGGATTTCCTTGTCTCCGATAAAACTTATGCCATATATCATATGAGGAGGAAAAACTTGGAGGAGGCCAAAGCGGGCATTATCAATATTGATGATTGTATTGCCAAGGCCCGATGACTGGAGTTAACTGCTCGCGAGAACCTTCCTGCTCGGCCCACTGCAACTGACTCCTCGAATACTAGATCCAAGTATTTGGGTACCGAAGGGGAGACTGAAGAAGATGAAGGCCCTGAACCGGTAGTGGACCCGCCTTCTTCTACCATGGGAAACATAGATTCCTCTATCCCTTCAGGTTCTGGCGGAAATGTTGTATAATTTATTTGTTTATCTTGTAATTATGTCAAACCTTTCATCGAGTTTGGCACTTGATAAATGAAGAATGTTTTGCTTAAGTGTTGTGCAAAAATATCCCTTTTATGTTTAGTCGATTAAAGCTTCAGGTATATTTCATCCGATAGTATTTGATTCCGGGCATAAACTCTTCTGGAATCTACCTTTTACTATGAGGGTTTCATAAGAGAGGGCCCTTATGTTTACGGTGCTCTTGAAGAGGACGTCTCATGTTCATTCGGGCACAAGCATTTGAAGTTTTAGTTAACTTTCAAACGATAAACTTAACCCATCATTTGGACAAGAAATAAGATAAAAATAAAAGGACTTTATTTTATTTCCTCTATCTTTAAAAGTACATAAGCAGTGATTTTCTTAAGTAAATAAAACTGTCAATACATGTGGCTAACTTGTACAACTTATTTCTACGGGCTGATCATGTAGTTCCCGGTCCTGATGAGACATTATTGATCTCGGTTCTAATAGTCCCTGATTTTTGTGGCATTATTGGTGCCGTATCATATACTATTCCCCCTCCCCTCAGTGTTCGAATGCGAAGAATGCAAATTCGAATAATGGAAGTCTTATACCCGCATTATTGCTTCACCGATGGAAACAACTTGTGAACAGTTAAACAATCCTTTTTTAATAATGGAAGGTAAAGCTTTCCATTGAATCAAAGATTATTTAACCATCCATAGAGCCGTTTAACATTGATGTGAAAACTTCAGTGCCTTGATATTAAAAGGCCTTGCTTTTGCCGATGACGCTTCCTTCGTAATATGCGTTCCATCGCTGCCTCATTAAAAATCTTGCCAAAAAAATCTATTGGGACCAAAACTGGTCTAAGGAAAAAAGAGTGCAGTACATTTTTTTAGTATTGGCAGGAACCATAAGCAATAGTACATTTTGAGGTGAGTCACGTTCCAATTGCTAGGTAATTTGACTCCATCTTGATTTTTCAGCTCGTATGATCCTTTACCGGTGGTGGCTGAAACTCGGTAGGGACCTTCCCATGTTGGTCCCAGCTTCCCAGTGTTGACTTCCCGAGTGCTCTAGGTCACCTTTCTCAAACGATTCTCCTACTTTGAAGAAGCAGAGATTGGCTCTGCGATTATAATATCTTTCCATTCTTTGCTTCTGAGCCACCATCCTCACATATGCCAAGTCCCGGTGTTCGTCGAGTAAGTCCAACTTTACTAGTAATACCTCATTATTTGCTTCTTCATTTGTTCGGGAAAACCTCAAAGTTGGTTCCCCCACTTCTACTGGTATCAGAGCTTTCGAGCCGTATACGAGAGAGAAAGGCATTTCTCTCGTGCTCGACTTCGCCGTTGTTCAATATTACCATAGCATTCCCAGTAGCCCATCGGGCCATATACCCTTAGCATCTTCTAACTTCTTCTTCAGGTTCTGAATAATTACCTTGTTGGCTAATTTTGCCTACCGTTAGCACTTGGATGGTATGGCGAAGATGTAATTCTCTTGATTTTTAATCCTTTCAAAAATTTTGTGACTTTTGAACCTATGAACTGCGGCCTGTTGTCACAAGCAATTTCCTTCGGTATTCCCAATCGGCAGATTATGTGGTCCCATAGGAATTTGATCACTTCGTGTTCACCTATCTTTTTGTAAGGACATGCTTCAACCCATTTAGTAAAGTAATCAGTTAAAAATAAAAGAAACCTTACCTTTATGGGGCCCAGTGGTAGAGGACCAACTATGTCCATTCCCCATTTTATGAAAGGCCATGGGGACAACACCAAATGCAAACGTTCTACTGGTTGGTGCGCCAACTATGCATGACGTTGACATTTGTCACACTTTTGAACGAATGCCTTTGTGTTCTGTTCCATCCGGGGCCAATAGTAACCTGCCCTTATCATCTTTAGGACTAATGAGTCTGCACCAGAATGATTCCCACAAACTAATCCGTGAATTTCCCTCATCACGTAGTCTACCTCCGAGGCCCCTAAACACTGGGCCAATGGTCCTTGGAACGACCTCATATATAACTGTCCATCTACGAGGCAGTAGCGAGCTGCCTTGGTCCACAGTGCCCGAGACACCTTCAGGTCCTCAGGTAATTTACCACGTCAAAGGTATTCGATAAACTTATTCCTCTAGTCCCAGACCAGGTTGTTCAAATTTACCTCGCAGTAGCCATCCACGTCTAACACCAAACGTAAGAGTTGGACGACCATACCAGAATCAGATCCTTTCATCTCTGTGGATGAACCCAAATTGGCCAATGCATCCGTTTCAACATTTTCTTCCCTTGGAATGTTATGATTGACCATTCTCTGAATCGTGCAACCAACGCCTGAACCTTGTTTAAATAATGTTGCATGTGCTCTTACTTTGTGTCAAAAATCCCGTACACTTGGTTTACTACCAGCAGGGAGTTGCATTTCACTTCGATGACCTTGGAGCCTAGTCCCCGGGCTAGTTCTAGTCCGACAACCAGAGCCTCATACTCGGCTTCATTGTTAGTTAACATAACTATTCTAATAGCCTGCCTCAGGGTTTCCCCCGAGGGCGTGATTAGAATTATCCTAAGATTGAACCCTTTTACATTGGAAGCTCCATCCTTAAACAAGGTCCAAACTCCCGATGTCATTTCCGACACCAACACTGCTTCCTTAGTACCAAGGGTATTAAATCGGGACTGAAATTGGCTACAAAGTTGGCCAAAACTTGTGTGATCGCAGTCCTGGGTTTGTACTTAATGTCGAATTCACTAATTTTGACTCTCCATTTAGCCAAACGGCCTGACAACTTAGGCTTGAGAAGGACATTCCTTAAGGAAAAGTTTGTCACAATGGCTATCAAGTGCCAGTGAAAATAAGGCCTAAGCTTTCGAGAGGCAACTACGAGAGCTAAGGCTAGCTTTTCAAGGAGTGTCTAACGAGTTTCTGCTCCCGGCAATATTTTACTAACGTAATAAACAGGAAATTGCATACCTTCTTTCTCTCATACCAAAACGACACTTACTGCTATTTCCGAGACCGCTAGATATATTAACAACTGCTCGCCTTCCCTCGATTTTAACAGTAACGGAGGGCTGGATAGGTACCGTTTTAGGTCTTTCAATGCTTGTTGGCATTCCGGAGTCCATTCTAAATCGTTCTTCTTTTTCAGCAATGAAAACAAGTGATGACACTTCTCTAAGGATCTTGAGATGAATCTGCTTAGAGCCTCTAACCTTTCGGTTAGCCTCTGTACTTCCTTCACAATTGCCAATTGGTCTGGAATGTCCTCAATAGCTTTGATTTTGTCGAGATTTTACCTGGATCCCTCTTTCCAAGATTAGGAACCCTAAGAACTTACCGGAACCAACCCCGAACATACATTTCTCCGGGTTGAATTTCATGATATGCTTCCTCAGGATGTCGAAGGTCTCTTGGAGGTGTTTCAAATCATCTCTTGCATTCAAAGACTTGACTAGCATGTCATCAATGTATACCTCCATTGTTTTTCTTATCTGATTCTCAAACATTTTATTAACGAGCCTCTGATATGTGGCTCCGATGTTCTTAAGCCCAAATAGCATCACATTATAGCAATATGTGCCAAAGTTCGTTATGAAAGAAGTTTTTTCCTGATCCTCCAGGTTCATCTTGATTTGATGTACCTGGAGTAAGCATCAAGGAAACTCATTAACTCGTGTCTGGTCGTAGTATCAATCATTTGATCAATGTTTGGCAATGGGAATAAGCCTTTAGGGCATGCCTTATTTAAATCCTTATAGTCTACGCACAGCCTAAACTTGTTATTCTTTTTTGGCACTACAACTATATTGGCTAACCATTCTGGATATTTTACCTCCTGGGTTGAACCAATGTTGAGTAATCAGGTTACCTCTTCTTTAACAAACCGTTCCTCTGCTATCGGGCATTTCTTCTACCTTACCGGTGGGAAATTAAGGTCCAGACTCAATTTGTGAACGGCGACCTCTAATGGGATACATGTCATATCCGAGTGCGACCACGCAAAGCAGTCTTCATTATCTTTAAGAAAATTTATAAATTCTAACATGAGCTCAGGATTTAATCCTATTCCGAGGTGAAATTTCCTTTCCAAAAATTCTTCGAACAAGGTCACTTGCTCGAGTTCCTCCATGGTCGACTTGGTCGCATCCGTATCTTCCGGCACCTAAAAATATCTCGGCACCTGGTAAGATTCTGATGACTCATCGCCTTTAGCATTTTCATTCGAAAAAGGAGAAGGCATCAGTTCTTGTAATTGCTTTTTGTCGGAGTCTTTCCCTTTGCTGCTAAAAACAGTTACCGCGTTCATCTCTTTTGCCACCAATTGATCTCCTTTTATTTGCTTGATTCCTTTCGATGTTGGAAATTTCAACAACTGATGATATGTTGAGGGTACGACCTTCATCTCGTGAATTCACGGGCTTCCAAGGATTACATTGTAACCCATATCGCTATCTACCACTTCGAATAGAGTGGTCTTTGTTACTCCTTCGGCGAGTGTGGGCAGCAAAATCTCCCATCGGGTTGTCACGCTTGTTAGGTTGAAGCCAACTAAGAGTTTCATAGCCAGGACGATGTTCCCGGTTAACTTTGCTTGATCTAAAACTCGCCACAAAGCATCGTTATATGGCAGAAGAAGTCCGTCAATATCCTCTTGTGTAAAGGTGATATCATCTTCTACGACTTTTCGGAGCCTTTTGTTGTGAGTTACCTATATCTTCATTTTCTTTGCTGCCGAAAAGGTTACACCATTGATTTCACTTCCTCTGAAGATCATGTTAATAGTCATCCTAGGTGATCCTTCTGCTACCTTCGAAGGCTCTGTATTGTCTCGACTTCGATTGTAGTTGCTCTTGGCTCGGTCACTTAAAAACTCCTTGAGGTGGCCATTCTTCAACAATCTCGCCACCTCTTCATGAAGATGTCGGCAATCCCCAATTTTGTGGTCGTGAGTTCCATAGTATTCACACCATAAACTGGGATCCCTCTGGCTAGGATCTTAACGGATTAGCTTCGGGATTCGTGCTTCTTTGATATTTTACATTGCCGACACCAACTCTACCAGGCTGATGTTAAAGTTGTAGTCTGACAACCTAGGATATGCGGAGGCTCGAGCCCCTGGCATCTCCTTCTCCTATAACAACCTATTGTTCCGGCCACGACCGGTCCTTCTTTCAGGAGCAAACCTATCTGATGACTGAAACCCTTTGTTGTTGCACCCATCAGACCTTTGGTACGATAGAAAATAACTTCAAGAAGGCTATCATTGTGTATCAAAGTCACTCTTAAACTTGTCCCGATTTTTGTCTCGATCTTGTCCCTTGGTTGATACTGAAGATCCAAGCTAATCGTCCTCTATCCTTATTTTTGACTCGTAACAGTTATGGACACCTGCCCATGTGGTTGCCTGAAACTAGAGCATGCTTTCCTTCAGTGTTCTGGATGCATCAAAACTCAGTGGGTTTAGACTCTTCATGAATGCCTCCACTTCCTACTCATCTAGAACCGCCGGTAGCAACATCCTTTACTTTTGGAACTAGATTACAAACTCTCGCAGTAGCTCGGATTCGCCCTACAAAATTTTGAATATATCTGCCTTTCTAGCATAAACCTTTCTCGCTCCAGCATGGGCCTTAATGAACGAGTCTACAAGCATCTCAAAGGAATTAATTGAGTACTCGGGTAAGAGAGAATACCATGTCAGGCCCCCTTTGTGAGGGTTTCACCAAACTTCTTCAACAAGACAGACTCGATCTCATGTTGAGCCAAATCGTTCCATTTTCATGGTGTAGGTTGTGATATGCTCCTGCGGATCCGAAGTCCAATCTTATTTTGGTATATCCGACATCTTGAACCTCTTCGAAATTAGTTCTAGTGCTGCACTCGGCTTAAATGGCAACTATGTGTATTTTTTAGAATCTGGACCTTTTAGCACCGGTGGCGTACCCGGAATTTGATCCATTCGAGCGTGGAACTTCTTCGTATTTTGATCTATTCGTTCGTTTATTCTCTCATGAATTTCATGAGCTCGGTTTTGAAGGGATCGCCTTCCGTTGTTATTCCCGAATTTGAAACCGGTCCCTCCGGCCTCGTCAAAACTGACTTTGCCCCTTGGGGTATTGCTATCGATTCTCTGTACCATTTGATTTATGGGAGCACTAGGATGGATTGGACCCCTTACGTTCACGTTGTTGGAAGCAACTGTCAATGCTTGTTTTAACTCCGTCATTACTCGATACTACCTTGAGAGTTGATTCATGATTGCTTTCTATTGCTCCCTCAGGAGTTTGACCGTTTCTATGACATGTTCCTCCTCCGCATCATTAGGAGTTGGTTCCCGCACATGCCGAGGATATTGTCCTTCATGAACCGGGGTTATTTCGCCACTTTTGATACGGGTGTCATTGATTGAGTTATCACGCTGGGACAATTCTTCTTGTTCAATGCAAGGTTCGACGTTGTATGCATTGTTGACATCTTTAGCTGCCATATCTGATTTTTACTAAAGAAAAAACTGAAACTTGTTAGTAATAAATGTATGGATCAAAGCAATTACGCAACTGTCTATGCCCCATGGTGGGTGCCAAACTGTTTACCCGTAAAACGGTACAGTTGAATTTGTAACGTGATTTATATACAAGTGAATCGATTTGAAAAAGAAATAAGACTGTTATAAAGATTTAATGATTGAAATTAAAGAAGGTAACAAGGCTAGTTCCGAACTCAGCCTTTCCGAGAGCAAAAGGAAAAACAAAGATAAAGCAATGATGAAGCTATTAAATTGAGAGCTAAATAATAAAGTATGAGAGCAAAATAGTATAGCTTTTGTGTGCAGAATATTTCATGACCCTACAATGGTTGTTAACCCCACTATTTATAATTCTACCTAGGGAAACAATATCCTAGGATCAACCTCCTCTTTAAATGATAATAAAAAAGTCATTAATGAGTATGTAACGGTAGGCCTTGAATGCCAATATTCTCTGAAACGGCTACTAATTTAATGCTAGAGAATATTCCCTCATTGAATGCTATTCGATGGCAAATCTTTGAACTTCTACTGCCGACTACGTCTCCTTCGAAATTCATCCGGTACCGGTCTCACACGCCGCATTCGGTACTAGTTGTTTCCCAACTCGTCTTTTGTCTATCTTCTGCTCCACGTGTTATCTTACCATTCATCCACCTGTTATAAACCAATTTTACCACATACAGCAGAAGACGACACGTAGCACGAGTGTTTAAGTCAGCACCTAGATGGTAATCTCCTCTCGTGTTTTGGACCTACGTCAATCGGGGACAAACAGTTCTGACCAGGAGATATCCATCCAGGAGAGTCTGTGAGTATCCAGATACATTCATCTCAAGGTGAACGAACTCCGAGATACTTAGGCCATCTCCAACTCTCTCCCATTTTCCCATAATGGGGGCAATTTTTGCCATAATGAAGCTCCAATCCTCCCCCATTTTTGCCCCCAAAATGGGGGATGAATAGTGTTTCTCCATATATGGGGGTACACTATTCATCTCCCCCATTACTATTCATGCATATTTTATTATTTAACTCTTTTAATTTATCTCTTTATATATACCTAATTATGTTTATATAATATCTTTATAATATTAATTTTACATCTTAACTTTGGTGTATAATTTTGATAAATTACATCGTAATGCATTAATAGATCATTTATGGGAGAATACTAGAGGTTGAAGTTGAATATTTATGTAGTATTTCGAATGAATTTTATCGTTATGTAATATGTATTTAATTAATCTTGTATCACAATGATTTCACTTTTATTTGAATTATTAGTTAATCTATAATAATTGCTTACAAATTATATTATTTAAAATTTTATGGAATTATTTTAATGGAAATTACAAATTAATGAAAATAAAATATGGAATTTGTTTAATGGAATTTAAAAAATAAAAATTGAAATGAAAGATAATAATATAATATAGAAGAGAGAGAAGAATATAAAAAAGAATATTCTCTTTTGGGAGAAAAAATGAGGGAATGGTTGGAGTAAGTTGTCCCCAAAATGAGGATAAAGGTTGGAGATGCCCTTAGTGTTCCGCATTTAATCCTAGGCAGTTAAAAATTCATTTTGCGTAACGTAGATGATGTGCCGTAATATATATAACGGGCATGCGAGATTATAGGGAGCAATTACATTAGGGTTTAGCTATATATAGACCCTCCTATCCTTTTATATCCAATCTGAAAACGGCAAAGGGCCAAATATACCCCTCTATTTTCGAAAATAGCCTAAGAATACCCCTCGTCATACTATTGGATTATCTATACCCCAGCAGTCATAATTTGGATTCAAATATACCCCTCATTTAAACAGAGGGACACGTGGCATCGTCCTGTTGGTCAATTCTAAATATCTGCTAATTAATTAAAAAGACTCATTATCCATACCCGAAAAATAATTTTTTTTTTTGTAAAAACTGAAAAAAAACTAAAAAAACATTTTTACTAAAAACTGAAAAAAACGAAAATATTTTTTTTTTCCAGTTTTTACAAAAAAATGCTTTAAAAAAACTGAAAAATATTTTCTAAAATAATATTTTTGTAAAAACTGAAAAACAAAACCGAAAAGCAATTTTTTAAAGCAATTAAAAACTGAAAAAAGTGAAATATTTTTAACTAAAAACTGAAAAAAAAAGAAAATATTTGTTTTTTCAGTTTTTACAAAAACACTGCTTTAGAAATTTGCGTTTTAGTTTTTTTTTTTCCGTTTTTACAAAAATATTGTTTTAGAAAATATTTTTCAGCTTTTTTTAAAGCAGTGTTTTTGTAAAAACTTGAAAAAAAATATTTTCGTTTTTTTTTCCAGTTTTTAGTAAAAAAAAATTCAGTTTTTACAAAAAATATTGCTTTAGAAAATTGATTTTCAACTTCTTTTTTTTTTATTTTTTTCAAAAATATTATTTTAGAAAATATTTTTCAGTTTTTTCTAAAGCAGTGTTTTTGTAAAAACTGGAAAAAAAAATATTTTCGTTTTTTTTAGTTTTTAGTAAAAATAATTTCAGTTTTTTTCAGTTTTTACAAAAAAAAATTATTTTAAAAAATTACTTTCGGGTATGATTAATGGGTCTTTTTAATTAATTAGAAGATATTTAGAATTGACGAACATGACGATGACACTTGTCCCTCGTATAAATGAGGGGTATATTTGAACCCAAAGTATGACTGCAGGGGTATAGATAACCCAATAGTATAACGAGGGGTATTCTAGACCATTTTCGAAAATAGAGAGGTATATTTGGCCCTTTGCCGATCTGAAAATAACTACAGGCATAAAAGTCACTTTCTTGCAATTAAATTATTTGCAGAATTGATATGATCATCTGCCTTTGTTCATCCGCTCAATCAATTAGAATTTCTTTACTAACTTGCATTAGTTATCAATTTTATTTACTCTATTTTGTTCTGTAGTCGTTTAATCTCTCTTGGGAGGGTATAAAACTCAGATTTGATTCAATTGTTTGAGGTTTTTATATTACAAATTTAATTAATTTGACTTAAATTCAGATTTTAGGGTAAACAAAAAGGGGATTTTTACCTATCTATACTACATATGAAACTTATTTACCTCCCCTAATTAAAGTTTAACTTAATTACATGGTCATACATAATTTACCAATTATATACAAGTTAATTTTAAATGAGTATCTCTTTATATTATGAATAAGGAATATCAGTTATTTCCTATCTCTTTATATCTTCCCTCTCTCTCTCTCTCTCTCTCTCTCTCTCTCTCTCTCTCTCTCCATCTCTCTATCTCTCTTTCTCTGTTCTTTTCCCAATTTTTCTTCCTTTGATGTTCTCTCTTTTTACCCTTTCATGTTGTATAGAGTTTTAATAGAATTCATCAATGGTTTTTAATTGTTTTACTATAGAGTTTTAACTTAGCAATTTCCTTCCATGTTGCACAATTGATGTTCGAATTGAAATTGTCAATCAATAAAGTTTGAATGTATTTGACTCTCCACCATTGACAACCATTAAAAAGTTTCGAAGCTTTAAATTCGAATTTGGGTTTTCGAAAACTATTATTTGTTTGGACTGTGTGTTGTTGCATACAATTGAGAATATTCTTTGGAGTTTATATCTCAATTTTGAGGGTGTTTGGTGAAGATTAGACTTAATTTTGGCTAAATTTCATATTGAAACTCGAAAAAGAACACATGACATATAATATATTTATGAAATTGTATTAAAGTTATATGTAAATTGTATTTAAGTTGTATTCTGTTGTAGTTATATACATTTTTTATTTGAATGTTGTATGAAAGTTGAAAAATAGTTGTATAATTTATGAATCGTTGTATGAAATTTGTATTTAAGTTATAACTATCTTTTTATATAAAGTTGTTGATGTGTATAAAAATTGTATTAAGAGAGGAAGTTTTGATTGAAATTTCAGAGAGGAAGAAGAACACAACACATACAAAATATATACAAAATATATACAAGAGACATATTGTATAAAACTAATATGAAAATTATATTTAAGTTTTATGATGTTTGTTTACCGAAAAAATCGGATAACGT
Organism: Nicotiana tabacum; assembly: GCF_000715075.1. Taxonomy (NCBI): domain Eukaryota; kingdom Viridiplantae; phylum Streptophyta; class Magnoliopsida; order Solanales; family Solanaceae; genus Nicotiana; species Nicotiana tabacum. Next base: position 57,875,226 of record NC_134081.1, on the reverse strand, counting down.
TAGATTTGTATATGGTTCTAAGGATATGCGATACAATTCGATATAAATCGCGTAGAGAAATGAAAATATGTGTATTGTTAGCTGTAAGAATGAAAATAATAAGCAAAAAGAATGAATAAGTAAAACAAGTACAAGGGGATAACTATCAATATAAGAAGTGATTTTTTTTTTCGCCCCCCCATAGCTTACAAGGATTCTCCCTTTTATAGAAGAGGGTCATTACAAAAAATAATAAAATAAAAAATATAGTGGAAGGCCCATGATGACTTTTCTCTTCCTTGATTCATGCCAAGATTCTCTCTCTTGGTATGATTGCAACGACTCTTGTCTGTGAGCTCGATACTAGCTCGAACTCGTTACTGGGTCGGGCCCTTCGGTCTTGGATCGAGTTCGACCTTCGAGATGGACGTCGCGCATTTCAAACCTCGAAGCAGTGCCTTGCAGATCTATTCGGTCACGGGCTCGATAGGATTATCGAGCCGCCTCCTTGAGCGACCTTCAGGCTCGAGGTTCGTTAGTACCGACCTCAGAGCTCACTCCCAAAATCTCATTCCGACTTTTAAACACTCGAACTCGATCGAACGTAGGAAGGCCGAAATCTATTTCGACCGTATACAGATAGTCCCCTCGTTTCTCGGAAAAGGATGTGGCGAGAAACGATATGATTTCCCAGCAGCTCGATCAGATATACACTGATGTTTTTATCGATCCCGACCATGACGTATGTAATGCTCGATCATCTTATGCGTCTTTACAGTCCCCGACTTTATCGAGGATACCCGAATTTTTTCTTCCCTTGTGGGAATCGCCAGTTACCTTTGGTCCTTGGTGACCGGAGAAGATCAATCAGTGATGAATGTGGTGGGGCCCGCCTGTCTTTTCAACGAGGCCCAACATGCTTTGAATCGGGTAACTTTTGATGGCGTTTTCGTCGCTTCTTTTACACAGAGTTGTAGGTAATTCTAATGTTTCTCCTTTTGTTTGCAAGCTTCGATGTTACATCACGAGGCTTTTCTCCGAATCAGGGAGGAGCATGATGCCGAGGTTCGGAGCCTCACTGAGAAGAGCGACTCGTACAAGCTTCTTAGTGAAAAAACTTCAAGCAGATTTGACAGCGGCTCGGGAAGAGCATGAGGAGATGGCTGAGCAGGTATTCCGAATGTTCCATGATAGTGAAGATGAAAAATAGATAACCACTAACGATCCGATTCTGCATGTTCGGCAGAGGATTGAGCAGATTGGACGGCTTAATTCATAGGTAGATGCACCGCTGGCCGAGGCAGAAGAATTTAAAAGGTGTATGGATAACCTTGCCTCAAAAAAAGGAAGCCGTCGAAGCTCAGTTGGGTCTGTCCGATGCCCAACTTTGATCTGCGAAAGAAAATGCTTTGGGGCTGATCGAAAATATGAAAGAGATTAGCATCGGTTGGATTTGGCCACTTTAGATAAAGTAGATTTGGCCAAAGAACTCGAAGTGGCCAGATCTGAAGTGGTGGAGGCCAACAAAAGAGCCGATGCCAAAGTGGCTCAGTTCAGGATCGATGTCGAAGTTAATCAAGCCAAAGCAACGGGCATGGTCGAACATGCAAAGTGGCAGGCTCGGAGAGAGGCTCTCGAAGGGGTCAAAGCTCAGGTCTTCAATATTGGGGCCGAGATTGAAGTCGCCAGGGTGGAGGAGAACAGAGCTCGGAGGTTGGCCTTTCTTGAGGAGGACTCCGATGACTCGGAGGAGTCAGATGACGAGGACGATGCCGAGAATACGGCCTCCGATAAAGATTGAGTCATTTAGGGCCTTAGGTCGATCGCTGCGTTCTTGTGATACCGCTTTCGATTTTTGTATAAAGAACTTCCTTTTGGAAGAGTAGGCGCCTCTGTACAAAAAATTTATAAATACAAATCTTTCTTCTTTTTGAAGAGAAATGGCCTTTCAAACTAAATAGATAGTTTGAATTTAAATCTCTGTTGCCTTTGGGCCTCATGAGTAGTCCCCTTTGCTTTATCGGGCTCGAGCGTCCTTCAGCTTAAATAGTCAAATGTTTGTTTTAATTCGAAGAAATGAGTAGTTTTACTCGAAATAATATAGCCCGTAGGCATAATAGTCGAGTGGGTGATTGCTCGAACTCAAAATAAAGGTAGCTCGTAGGCTTAGCAGTCGAGTGAATGATTCGAACTTGATACAATGTAGCCCGCAGGCATAATAGTCAAAGTAGCCCGTAGGCTTAATGGTCGAGTGAGTGATTGCTTGAACTCGAAATAAAGGTAGCCCGTAGACTTGGCAGTCGAGCGAATGATTCGAACTCGATGCAATGTAGCCCGTAGGCGTAATAGTCAAAGTAGCCCGTAGGCTTAATGGTCGAGTGAGTGATTGCTCGAACTCGAAATAAAGGTAGCCCATAGGCTTGGCAGTCGACCGAATGATTCGAACTCGATGCAATGTAGCCCGTAGGCGTAATAGTCAAAGTAGCCCGTATGCTTAATGGTCGAGTGAGTGTTTGCTCGAACCCGAAATAAAGGTAGCCCGTAGGCTTGGCAGTCGACCGAATGATTCGAACTCGATGCAATGTAGCCCGTAGGCGTAATAGTCAAAGTAGCCCGTAGGCTTAATGGTCGAGTGAGTGATTGCTCGAACTCAAAATAAAGGTAGCCCGTAGGCTTGGCAGTCGAGCGAATGATTCGAACTCGATGCAATGTAGCCCGTAGGCGTAATAGTCAAAGTAGCCCGTAGGCTTAATGGTCGAGTGAGTGATTGCTTGAACTCGAAATAAAGGTAGCCCGTAGGCTTGGCAATCGAGCGAATAATTCGAACTCGATGCAATGTAGCCCGTAGGCGTAATAGTCAAAGTAGCCCGTAGGCTTAATAGTCGAGTGAGTGATTGCTCGAACTCGAAATAAAGGTAGCCCGTAGGCTTGGCAGTCGAGCGAATGATTCAAAATCGATGCAATGTAGCCCGTAGGCATAATAGTCAAAGTAGCCCGTAGGCTTAATGGTGGAGTGAGTGATTGCTCGAACTCAAAATAAAGGTAGCCCGTAGGCTTGGCAGTCGAGCGAATGATTCGAACTCGATGCAATGTAGCCCGTAGGCGTAATAGTAAAAGTAGCCCGTAGGCTTAATGGTTGAGTGAGTGATTGCTCGAACTCTAAATAAAGGTAGCCCGTAGGCTTGACAGTCGAGCGAATGATTTGAACTCGATGCAATATAGCCCGTAGGCGTAATAGTCAAAGTAGCCCGTAGGCTTAATGGTCAAGTGAGCGCTCGTTCGAACTCGATCCTGTTTGCATAATAAATCTTGAACATAGAAAATCGGTAAAGAAGAGAGCTTTCTTTGCAAGTCATTATACATGGGTTCATGTTTTGCGTCAGGGCTCGGGCCAACTATATAAGCATGGTTCGTTTTGACCGTTTGGCCCTTACAACATTTCCCGTTGAGACACTGTTTGTCATGAAATAACGAAGTAACTTCATTTGCACCGAACTTGATAATCGTCACAGATGCGTTCAATGATAAAGCCCCCTTGTGTACGAGGTTGATTTTAAAGAGGCCTCGGATACTCAGCAGTAGTATCGTTTCCGCTATATGGCTGGTATCGATCTCTGATTGACATTTGCTTTTTCGTAATGGACCTAGAAGTCAACTGGTCACCTTCGACTCTTATTTTGGATTGATATCGATTATGCACATTGGTCCAAGTAATAGCTGGGTACTTGATCAGATTTTGCTTCAGCCGCCGTGAAGCCCTCGAGCTCCGCTCATTTAGGCCTTGAGTGAAAGCTTGAACAACCCAATCGTCTGTGACTGGTGGAAGATCCATTCGTTCCATTTGAAAACGAGCTACGAACTCCCTTATCATCTCGTTATCCTTTTGTATTACCTTGAACAGGTCCGACTTTCTGGTTTCGACCTTTATGGCTCCGGCATGTGCTTTTACGAAGCAATCTGCAAGCATAGCAAAAGAATCAATGGAATTAGATGGTAAATTATGATACCATATCATTGCCCCCTTTGACAAGGTTTCACCGAATTTTTTAATACTATAGATTCGATGTCATCATCTTCCAAATCATTGCCCTTGATGGCACACGTGTAAGAAGTGACGTGCTCGTTGGGGTCGGTCGTTCCGTTATATTTGGGTATTTCGGGCATACAGAATTTTTTGGGGATTGGTTTTGGGGCTGCACTCGAGGGAAAAGGCTTTTGAATGAATTTTTTCGAATCTAGCCCTTTTATCATTGGTGGAGCCCCCGGGATCTAGTCGACCCTGGAATTATATGTTTCTATTTTTTTATCGTTGGTTTCAACTCGTTTTGTGAGTTCCTCGACCAATTTAGTAATTTCGGGAGTAGTCCCCGATTCTTGCTCATTTGACTTCTCTATGGCTGGTTCCGTTCTGTGGGTGACTTCTCGAAGTGGATTGGGCTCCGGCCTGCTTTGTAACTGAGTTTGGCTCTGCAACTGAGCTACGCTATTTGCTGGGCTTGTAACATCTCAAAAATCATCCGTAAGCTGACTCTGATCTCCTCTACATTATAGGTGTCTCGAGCTACGGATCGAGTACCACCCTGAATGCTTCTTTCCGGTTTGGAACGCTGATTCGCCTCTAGAGCTATTTTGTGAATTGACATCCAATGGTACTTCGGCTCGAATTTTGGGTGCTTCGATTCGAGCCTCAGTGCCTTCATCGAGTGTCCTTCCGGCCCCGGGTGCCAAGTTGTTGGTTTCATCTTAAAGGCCGGCTTCGTGGTCGATAGGTGAAGCCATTGCTGATTTGAAGATGCAAATTGGCGTGTACTTTAGATTTATATGAAACGATCACTGTTACCCTTAGCCCCACGATGGACGCCAAACTGTTTACCGAAAAAATCGGATAACGTTAGATTTGTGTATGGTTCTAAGGATATGCGATACAATTCGATATAAATCGCTTAGAGAAACGGAAATATATGTATTGTTGGCTGTAAGAATGAAAATAATAAGCAAAAAGAATGAATAAGTAAAATAAGCACAAGGGGATAACTATCAATATAAGAAGTGATCTTTTTCTGTTCAGCCCCGTCTCTCCCCTTTAGCTTACAAGGATTCCCCCTTTTATAGAAGAGGGTCATTACAAAAAATAATAAAATAAAATATATAGTGGAAGGCCCATGATAACTTGTCTCTTCCTTGATTCACGCCAAGATTCTCTCTCTTGGTGTGGTTGCAACGGCTCTTGTCTGTGAGCTCGATACTAGCTCGAACTCGTTATTGGGTCGGGCCCTTCGGTCTTGGATCGAGTTCGACCTTCGAGATGGGCGTCGCGCATTTCAAACCTCGAAGCAGTGCCTTGCGGATCGATTCGGTCACGGGCTCGATAGGATTATCGAGCCGCCTCCTCGAGCGACCTTCGGGCTCGAGGTTCGTTAGTACCGACCTCAGTGCTCACTCCCAAAATCTCATTCCGACTTTTTAACACTCGAACTCGATCGAACGTAGGAAAGCCGAAATCTATTTCGACCGTATACAATGTTGTAGTTGTATTTAATTGGGTAAAAATAATGTATGAAAGTTGTAGATAAGTTATAAATAATTTTTATACTATAATTAATTATATAAAATTTATTTTTAGTTTATATGTTATTGTAGATGTACTAAATTTGTACGAATTTTATTTTTAATTTTTATGATGTTTTACCATACAAATTTATCATTATCGAGTTTCTATTGCTGCTGCTAGTGCTACATCCACGGAGGTGGAGGCGTCAATGGGCAGTGCCTTTGGGAGAACTGAGGCTTCCGATGAAGGTGAAACAGAACATGTCACCACCACCCCATTATGCTTACTTGTCTTACTATTGCTATAAAGGAGAGTAGCTATTACTTTTGAAGAGAGTAATGCGCAATTGGCATTGGGTGATCTGATTGTGAATGACAGAACAAAAGTTGCTCTTCTTCCCCAAACACGAAAAGTTAATGAGATTAGTTTGGCTGCAAAATGGAGTCCAACTGTTGATTCGTCGTATGACAAGGCGACTCTGATGTGTGAGAGATAGATTGAGAAAAGACGTGCTTGTGCCTTTACACAAGGCGTTAGAAATGCCGGAGGTGTACATGAGTGCTAATAAGTGGAAATTGTTGCCATACAATAGGGTGGCGTCTGTAGCGATGAAGAATTACAAAGAACTCTTTAACAAAAATGGAAAATAGTGTAATTGAAACTCCTTATTTAAGGCATTAATAATAAATTGTATATAATTTGTAAGCAAACCTTTTTTAGGGCAGGTAATATATAAAATTTAGACAATTTTGATAAATAAGTTTTAAATATTGTATAGAAACGAAAAACTCCCAACTAAAATCAAGAAAATAAACTCTAACAAGCTTAGTATAAAATTAGGCCCATAACCAAGAGAATAAATTGTGGTGGAAAATGCTCTATTTATATAGATTTCAATTTTTCTTATATTGGCCTAACAGTGGTAAAGCATGCTATTTTTAAAAAGTGTGTTTAGTTTACATATTAAACTTAGTATCCATCTCCATATAAGATTGTAATAAAAAAGTGAAGTATTCAAACTGTTAGTACCTCATTGCATCCACTATTTTTTTCATGATGATGGATAGACTTAGTATAACATTTGTTGGCCTAAATTTGTTTTGATGATTGACAAAAGAACACACGCATGAACCAGGTCCATACACAGTGTACACAGAGACGGGCAGATTCAAGCACAAGGCATGCATGTGAAGGAGATAAGCTTAAGTAGTTATATCTGATATCTCCTGAACGAAAAGGTTACATAATTGATAAGGAGCAGGACTCCTTACTCGAAGAGAACTCTATCCTAAATAAAGGAGGAGTTAGGAGTTGAAGATAACTAGAACTCTTCCACCATGGAAGAGTATAGCATTAGAACTCTAGTTAATCCTATTCTACTAACTCTATATATTTCAGGATGTTCTCATTTTACAGGTACACACAAATGTTGAAGTTAAACGAGAGTTGAGAGCAAAATAACAAAGTATTTTGCAAGCAATTCCTGTGTGATTCAAGTATGCGAACCTGGAGCTACATGAACCAGATAGAATAACCAATTCCAAGTGTCTGTCTTTTATTCTAGTTTCATTGTAGTAGGGCTTTTGAGTTGTACCTTTCAGCTTTCTTTAGAAGTATTTGTACTAGGTACTCTGATTGTATTGTTCAAGTTAGAGTTAACTTGAAATTATCGCAACAGCCTGAGGCTGGTTGCCACAAAGGGTTAGAGGTAATCCTTAGGTTTTCTACGCTATTTTTGGCTCAGTGATTTAGTGAAGTGTTGGAAAAAATCCTACTAGGTAGTAGGTCGTGGTTTTTTCACTTTTTGAGCCAGGTGTTTTTCATGTACAAATACTTGTGTTCTTTACTTTCTACATTTATCATTCCGCAACTGTAATATAAGAAACACATAGAAGAACTAGGTCTTTCTATAATCTGTGCACCCAAAAAATTAGACACTACACAAATCACTCCTCCTCTTGTATGATATTGAAGTATAAAACATCAATTGGTATCAGAACGGGTTATCCTTGAAGAGGATAACACCTTTGAAGAAGATCAAGATGGGTGCACCACCTAAAAATTAGGAAGGGCAATCCAACGCTAGACCACCACTCTTTAATGGCCAGTACTACTCTTGGTGGAAGTGAAGAATGAGAGATCACATATAGGGAGAAGACTATGAGCTATGGGACATTGTCACTGATGGTCCACTGGCTACGTTAAAGAAAAATGCTGAAGGAGTAGATGTGCCAAAAATAAGAGCTGATTGCAATAATGAGGATCTGAAGAAGTGAAAAAAGAATGCCAAAGTCAAGAAGTGGCTTGTTTGTGGTCTTGGTCCATATGAGTACATCAGAATCCAAGGTTGTTCCACTGCTAAGCAAATTTGGGACACATTGCAAGTGGCCCATGAAGGAACAATTCAGGTGAAGAGATCTAGAGGAACTCTACTGTACTCTCAGTATGAGAACTTTGCTATGAAGTATGAAGAAAACCATTCAGGAGATGTACACAAGGTTCACTACATTGAAAAATGAACTAAAATCTTATGGAAGGATTATCCCTGAAGAAGAAAGAGTTAAGAAGATACTCACTAGGATGTGATGACCCAAAAGGTCATCTTATGTTTTAGAACTCGAATCTGCACTCTTAAGCCTTAAAAATATTATTTTTACCCTCCTCGATTTGCATGCACAGTCCGGGCTGGTTTCCGGAATGCTTTTATGTTGAAAATTAATAAAAATAAGAATTTATGCCTTAAAAGTTATTTTTAGTTGACTTCGGTCAACATATTTGATAAACGGGTCCGGATCCGTATTTTGACGGCCCCGATGGGTCCGTATCAAATTATGAGACCTGGGTATATGCCCGGAATCGAATTCGGAGGTCCATAGCTTAAGTTATGAATTTTTGATAAAAATTAAATGTCAGAAAATTAATTGTTTTTAAGAATTGATTGATGTTTGACATTGTTAGTGTCGGGTCCATATTCTAGTACCGGAACCCGGAACAGGTTCATTCAGATATTTAAGACTTGTCTGTGAAATTTGGTGAGAAACGGAGTTGATTTGACGTGATTCAGATGTCCAGTTGAGAAGATACGAATTTTAAAGTGTTCTTGAGAATTTCATTTGATTTGGTGCTAAATTCGTAGTTCTAGGTGTTATTTTGGTGATTTGATCGCGCGAGCAAGTTCGTATGATATTTTTAGACTTGTGTGCATGTTTGGTTTGGATCCTCGAGGGCTCGGGTGAGTTTCGGGTAGACCACGAGATATTTTGGACTTTGAAAATCTAGTATTTTGCAACAGCAGGTGTTTTGGCAGGTCCTTCTTCGCGTTCGCAAAGGTATTCTCGCGAACGCGAAGAGTAAACTGGGCAGCTGAAATTTTCTTCTTCGTGAACGCGAAGGCTTGGTCATGAACCCGAAGCGATGGGGGCGTTACCCTTCGCGAACGCGACCAACTCCTCGCGAACGCGTAGTGTTAGGCACACCTGGAGGAGGGTTGGTCGTTCCTTCATCGCGAACGCGAGCAATGTCTCGCTAACGCGAAGGCCAGGGGGAGTAACCATCGCGAACGCAAGTATCGTCTCGCGAATGCGAAGGCTTGGCAGCCAATACCCTTCGCGAACGCGATAGTGGCCTCGCGAACGCGATGCACACTATCGCCCAGTGCATAAAACAGAATCAAACACGGGTTTAAGCCATTTCTTCAACAGGTTTCAAGAACCAAACGGGTAGAGGCGATTTTCAAGAGTCATTTTCTTCCCCAAAGTGTTGGTAAGTGATTCTAAACCATTTTATTTCAATTACCCATTACATTTCTTGAATTATCAACCAAAAATCTAGAGTTTTCATGGTAGAATTAGGGGTTAGGGTAGAAACTAGGAATTTCGAAAATTTGAGGATTTAGACACCAATTTGAGGTCGAATCCCAAAACTAATTACATATTCGGGCTCGGGGGTGAATAGGTAAAAGGATTTTGGTCCGAACCTCGAGTTTTGACCAAGCGGGCCCGGGGTCGATTTTTCGACTTTTTGGAAGAAAATTTGGAAAATTTAATTTATGAAATATAATTGATTCCTTTAGCAATATTTAATATTATTGAGTCATTTTTGAATAGATACGAGTGGTTTGGAGGTGAATTCCAAAGGAAAAGCTGTGATTGAGAATTAAGTGGCCTTCAGAGCGAGGTAAGTGTTGTGTCTAACGTTGGCTTGAGGGAATAGGTATTATGTGTTTATTTGCTACCTGTTTGGTTGTTAAATACGATGTATAGGTGAGGTGATGAGCATCTATGCATCGTTGTCGAGTCATAGCATGCGAGTGAAATTCTATTCTTGTCTATTTTGTAGCCTTAAATTCTACTATCCATGCTTAGCAGTTTATTTGAAATGTTGGGTGACTTATATCTGGTTTTACTAAGATTCTGTAACTTTCGATTATTGATTCAAGGTTGAGGTTACATTGTGCTATTGATTATGGGTAAAATACCGATTTTCTTGTGATACTCCTATCTATCCGTTGTTATTGATTCTGTGATTTGTGAGGAGGAGTGTAAAGCACAAAGGGTGATGCTGTGCATGCATTATTTATATTGTGAGGAAGAGTGTAAAGCGCGAAGGGTGATGCTGTGTATATTATGAGAGGTTTAATGCACGAAGGGTGATGCCGTGCCGTTCTACTTATTTATTTGGTGAGGTTGAGAGTAAAAGCACGAAGAGTGATGTCGTGTCGTTCTATTTATTTATTTGGTGCGGTTGAGAGTAAAAGCACGAAGGGTGATGCCGTGTAGTTTTCCTTTGCTGTTTTATTTGCTCAATTTGTTTAAGGATTTTTGGTTTAATTTTGTCTTTTCATTATTCTCACTCTTTATATTGTATTTCCCCACTGTATGTCCCCTTCTCATTATTTCTGCATTATTTCTTTATTTACTGTTGTTGCCACTAGCATGATTATACTGTTCAGGTTATATGTGGGTGTCATGTCCTAGCGCCGCCACTACTTTGTCGAGGTTAGGCTCGACACTTACCAGTACATGGGGTCGGTTGTACCGATGCTGCACTCTGTACTTTCTGTGTAGATTTTGGTACCGGCTCAGGTTGATCGAGATTTTGCTATTGGTCCGCTGTTCGGAGACTCAAGGTAGATCTATCGGCGTTCATAGACTCTGACGTCCCCGTCTATCTTTTATGTCCTACTATTTCCTTTCATTCAGACAGTTGTATTTCTTTCAGATTATTACTTGTAGTAAATTCTAGAATGCTCGTGAATTGTGACTCCAGATCCGGGTGGTAGTAATTAATATAGTTTTATAATATTTCGCACTTATTTTATTTCATCTTAGTCAATTATTGTTATTTACTGAATGGAAATAAGGAATTGGTTTAACGATTTTCTAACGTTGGCTTGCCTAGCAAGTGAAATATTAGGCGCCATCACGGTCCCGTCGGTGGGAAATTTCGGGTCGTGAAAGTTGGTATCAGAGCACTAGGTTGCCTAGGGGTCATGATTAACGAGCACACTTAGTAGACTGGAGGATCGGTACGGAGACGTCTCTGCTTATCTTCCAGAGGCTGTGAAGTTTAGGAATAAGTTTCACTTCCATTCTTCTCCGTCGTGCGATTTTGCTTTCTTAATACTGATTGAACTCTTCTACTCCTATTCTCTCCTAGATTGCGAGGACACGTACCGCTTCCTCAACTGATCAGCAACTAGAGCCTCCAGTGGCAGCTCCTACGCGGGACAGAGGTCGAGGCCGTGCCAGTGGCTGAGGTAGGGGCAGGGCTCAGACTAGAGCCCGAGCAGCAACCCCAGTAGTTGATCCTCAGATAGAGCTTGACGAGGAGGTTCCAGCCCAGACTGGTCCTGCCGGACCAGCTCAGGTTCCGGAGGGGTTCATTGCTACCCCAGTACTTCAGGACGCTTTGGTCGGTTTGGTAGGCCTTATGGAGAGTGTGGCCCAGACTGGTGCATTTTCCATGGCACCAGCAGTCTCTCAGGCTGGAAGAGGAGCCCAGACTCCTACCACTTCCGCTCCAGAGCAGATAGCTCCCCAGTATCAGGCTCCAGCAGCTCAGCCAGTCGGATTAGTTCAGTCGGTTATTGCGGCATAGGTCGGAGATGGGGCAGCTATGTCTTCTGATGCTTTATGGAGATTAGACAGGTTTATAAATCTCTTTCCTGTTCACTTTAGTGGTGCTACTTCAGAGGATCCCCAGGAGTATCTTGATAGCTGTCATGAGGTTCTACGGAACATGGGTATAGTGGAGACCAATGGGGTCGATTTTGCTGCATTTCAGATGACGGGTTCCACCAAGAAATGGTGGAGAGATTACTTGTTGACCAGACCAGCTGGGTCGCTTGCTCTTACTTGGGACCAGTTCTCTCAACTCTACATAGAGAAGTTTCTGCCTATCATATTGAGAGAGGAGCGTCGCCGTCAGTTTGAGCATCTCCAGCCGGGCAGTATGACTTTTACTCAGTGTGAGACCCGTTTTGTGGATTTGGCCCATCATGCTATTCTTCTGCTTCCCACCGAGAGAGAGGGTGAGGAGGTTTATTGATGGACTTGCTCAGCCTATCAGATTGCAGATGGCTAAGGAGACTAGGAGTGAGATTTCTTTTCAGGCGACTTCTAATGTTGCCAGAGAGTCGAAATGGTTCTTACTCAGGGAGGTCAGGGGTCTGACAAGAGACCTCTTCATTCCGGTGAGTTTAGCGGTGCCTCAACTAGAGGAAGGGGTACTTTTGGTAGAGGCCATCTTCCCAGGCCGTTTCATTCAACGTTCCAGGCATCCCACGGTGCCTCAGGTGGTCGTGGCCCTCAGATGCATTATTCGGACCAACTAGCCTACAATGCACCACCAGCTCCTATTAGTGCACCCCCACTCCAGAGTTATCAGGGTGATTATTCAGGTCGACAGGGTCAGTTTCAGGGCCAGCAGTCACAGCAGCCGAGGTTATGTTATACTTGTGGTGATTCGAGGCACATTGCTAGATTTTGCCCTTGGGCAACGGGCAGCTCACAGCATCAGAGTTCTTGTGCCATGGTTACGACACCAGTTGCTGCACCACCTGCTCAGTCAGCCAGGGACAGGGGTCAGGCAGCCAGAGGTAGGGGCCAGGCAGTTAGAGGTAGAGACCAGCCCCAGTGTTATGCTTTCCCAGCCAGGCCTGAGGCGGAGTCATCTGACGTTGTTATCACAGGTACTGTTTCAATTTGCAGTAGAGATGCTTCAGTTCTATTCGATCCGGGATCTACTTACTCCTATGTGTCATCCTATTTTGCTCCCTATTTGGTTGTGCCCCGTGATTCTTTGAGTGCTCCTGTGTATGTGTCCACACCAGTGGGAGATGCTATTATTGTAGATCGTGTTTATCATTCGTGTATGGTCACCATTGGGAGTCTTGAGACTCGTGTAGATCTCCTACTTCTCGACATGGTTGATTTTGATATCACACTGGGTATGGATTGGCTGTCACCTTATCATGCTATATTAGATTGTCACGCCAAGATGGTGACCTTAGCCTTGCAGGGGTTGCCTCGACTAGAGTGGAGAGGGAATCTTGGCCATTCTGCCAGCAGGATTATCTCTTATGTGAAGGCTCGGCATATGGTCGAGAAGGGGTGTCTAGCTTATTTCGCTTATGTCCGCGATTCTAGTGTGGAGGTTCCTTCTATAGATTCGGTGCCGGTTGTTCGTGAGTTTCCAGAGGTGTTTCCTACAGACCTGCCGGGGATGCCACCCGACAGGGATATTGATTTCTGTATTGATTTGGCTTCGGGCACTCAGCCTATTTCCATTCTGCCATACTGCATGGCCCCGCCAGAGTTGAAAGAATTGAAGGAGCAGTTGCAAGATTTGCTTAATAAGGGCTTCATTAGACCTAGTGCCTCGTCCTGGGGTGCACCTGTGTTGTTTGTGAAGAAGAAAGATGGATCGATGAGGATGTGTTTAGATTATCGGCGGTTGAACAAAGTCACCATCAAGAACAAGTATCCATTGCCGAGGATTGATGATTTATTTGATCAGCTTCAGGGTTCCAAGGTGTTTTCAAAAATTGATTTGAGATATGGCTACCATCAGTTGAGGATTAGGGCATCCGATGTTCCTAAGATAGCTTTTCGGACTCAGTATGGGCATTATGAGTTTCTAGTGATGTCATTTGGGCTGACAAATGCCCCAGCAGCATTCATGGATTTGATGAACCGGGTGTTCAAACCCTACTTGGATTCCTTTGTGGTTGTGTTTATTGATGATATCTTGATCTACTCCCACACTCGAGAGGAGCATGAGTAGCACCTTCAGATCGTTCTTCAAACTCTGAAAGACAGCCAATTATATGCTAAGTTCTCAAAATGCGAGTTTTGGTTGAGTTCAGTTGCTTTCTTGGGTCACTTTGTATCAGTAGAGGGTGTTCAGGTGGATCCTAAGAAGATTGAGGCAGTTCAAAACTGGCCTAGACCCACATTAGCTACAGAGATCCGTAGTTTCCTGGGTTTGGAGGGCTATTACCATCGATTTGTGGAGGGATTTTCATCCATAGCAGCCCCATTGACCAGATTGACCCAGAAGGTGCCTCGTTCAGGTGGTCAGACGAGTGTGAAGCGAGCTTTCAGAAGCTCAAGACAGCTTTGACTACGACACCGGTATTGGTGTTACCCACAAGTTCAGGATCTTATACAGTATATTGAGACGCATCTCGTATTGGTCTGGATGTGGTATTGATGCAAGGTGGCAAGGTTATTGCATATGCTTCACGGCAGCTAAAGGTTCACGAGAAGAATTACCCTATTCATGATCTAGAGCTAGCAGCCATTGTTCAGGCGCTGAAGATTTGGAGGCACTATCTTTACGACGTGCCATGTGAGGTATTCACTGATCATCGGAGCTTGCAGTATTTGTTCAAGCATAAGGAACTCAATTTGAGGCAGATGAGGTGGCTGGAGCTATTGAAAGACTATGATATCACCATATTGTATCATCCCGGGAAGGCCAATGTGGTGGCCGATGCTTTGAATAGAAAGTCAGTCAGTATGGGTAGCCTTGTATATATTTCAGTTGGTGAGAAATCGCTTGCATTGGATGTTCAGGCCTTGGCTAACCAGTTCGTGAGGTTAGATGTTTCTGAGCCCAGCCGTGTTCTAGCTTGTATAGTTGCTCGGTCTTCTTTGTTTGAGCGTATCAGATATCAACAGGATGACGATCCTCATTTACTTGTCGTTAGAGACACAGTGCGGCACGGTGGTGCCAAGCAGGTTACTGTTGGAGATGATGGAGTTTTGAGGATGTAGGGTCATGTTTGTGTGCCTAATGTAGATGGACTTCGTGAGTTGATCCTTGAGGAGTCCCACAGTTCCCGGTATTCTATTCATCCGGGCGCCGCCAAGATGTATCAGGACTTGAGGCAGCATTATTGGTGGAGGCGAATGAAGAAGGACATAGTTGCCTATGTAGCTCGGTGCCTAAATTGCCAGCAGGTAAAGTATGAGCATCAGAGACCTGGTGGTTTACTTCAGAGGTTAGATATTCCTGAGTGGAAGTGGGAGAGTATCACTATGGACTTTATTGTTGGACTCCCACAGATTCAGAGGAAGTTCGATGCAGTTTGGGTCATTGTGGACAGGCTGACTAAGTTAGCGCACTTCATTCATGTGGCAGTTACCTATTCCTCGGAGCGGTTAGCAAAGATTTATATTCGGGAAATTGTCCGTCTTCACGGTGTGCCCGTGTCTATCATTTCTGATTGAGGTACACAGTTTACCTCGCACTTTTGGAGGGCAGTACAATGTGAGTTGGGTGTGCGGGTTGAGTTGAGCACAGCATTCCATCCTCAGACGGACGGGCAGTCCGAGCATACTATTCAGATCTTGGAGGATATGCTCCGCGCTTGTGTCATAGACTTTGGAGGTTCTTGGGATCAGTTCTTGCCCCTTGCAGAGTTCGCCTACAACAACAGTTACCAGTCGAGCATTCAGATGGCTCCCTATGAGGCATTATATGGTAGGCGGTGTCGGTCGCCAATTGGATGGTTCGATCCAGGAGAGGCTCGGTTGTTGGGCACAGACTTAGTACACGATGCCTTGGATAAGGTCAAGATTATTCAGGATCGACTTCGCACAGCTCAGTCCAGGCAAAAGAGTTATGCCAACCGTAGAGTTCGTGATGTTGCATTCATGGTCGGAGAGAGAGTGTTACTTCGGTTATCATCCATGAAGGGTGTAATGAGATTCGTAAATAAGGGTATATCTGACCTTTTGAAATTCTGGAGAGAGTGGGAGAGGTGGCTTACAGGCTTGCGTTTCCACCTAGTTTAGCAGCTGTTTATCCAGTATTCCATGTGTCCATGCTTCGAAAGTATCACGGCGATCTGTCCCATGTGTTAGATTTTAGCTCTGTCTAGTTGGACAAGGATTTGACTTACGAAGAGAAGCCGGTGGCAATTCTAGCCCGGCAAGTTCGCCAGTTGAGATCAAAGAGTTACCCTTCAGTTCGAGTGCAATGGAGAGGTCAGCCTATTGAGGCAGCTACTTGGGAGTCCAGTCCGATATGCGGAGTAGATATCCCCACTTTTTCACCAGGCCAGGTACTTTTCTATGTTCGTTCGAGGACAAACGGTTATTTTAGAGGTGGAGAATGTGATGACCCTAAAGGTCATCTTATGTTTTAGAACTCGAATCTGCGCTCTTAAGCGTTAAAAATCTCATTTTTACCCTCCTCGATTTGCGTGCGCAATCTAGGCAGGTTTCCGGAAAGCTTTTATGTTGAAAATTGATGAAAATAAGAATTTAAGCCATAAAAGTTAATTTTAGTTGACTTCGATCAATACTTTTGGTAAACGGGTCCGGATCCGTGTTTTGACAGTCCCGGTGGGTTCGTATCGAATTATGGGACCTGGGCGTATGCTCGGAATCGAATTCGGAGATCCCTAGCTCAAGTTATGAATTTTTCATGAAAATTAATTATTTTTAAGAATTAATTGATGTTTGGCATTGTTAGTGCCAGGTCTGTATTCTGGTTTCGGAGCCCGATAAAGGTTCATTATGATATTTAAGACTTGTCTGTGAAATTTGGTGAGAAACGGAGTTGATTTGACGTGATTCGGACGTCCAGTTGAGAAGATATGAATTTTAAAGTGTTCTTGAGAATTGCATTAGATTTGGTGCTAAATTTGTTGTTCTAGGTATTATTTTGGCGATTTGATCGTGCGAGCAAGTTTGTATGATGTTTTTAGACTTGTTTGCATGTTTGGTTTGGAGCCCCGAGGGCTCGGGTGAGTTTCGGGTAGGCCACGTGATGTTTTGGACTTTGAAAATCTGGTATTTTGCTGCAGCAGGTGTTCTGGCAGATCATTCTTCGCGTTCGCGAAGGTATTCTTGCGAACGCGAAGAGTAAACTGGGCAGCTGAAGTTTTCTTCTTCGCGAACGCGAAGGCTTGGTCGCGAACCCGAAGTGATGGGGGCGTTACCCTTCGCGAACGCGACCAGCTCCTCGCGAACGCGTAGTGTTAGGCACACCTGGAGGAGGGTTGGTCGTTCCTTCATCGCGAACGCGAGCAATGTCTCACGAACGCGAAGGCCAGGGGGAGTAACCATCGCAAACATGATCATGGTCTCGCGAATGCGAGCATGGTCTCGCGAACGCGAGCATGGTCTCGCGAACGTGAAGGCTTGGTAGCCAATACCCTTCGTGAACGCGATGCACACTATCGCCCAGTGCATAAAACAGAATCAAACACGGGTTTAAGTCATTTCTTCAATAGCTTTCAAGAACCAAACGGGTAGAGGTGATTTTCAAGAGTCATTTTCTTCCCCAAAGTGTTGGTAAGTGATTCTAAACCATTTTCTTTCAATTTCCCATTACATTTCTTGAATTATCAACCTAAAATCTAGAGTTTTCATGGTATAATTAGGAATTAGGGTAGAAACTAAGGATTTCGAAAATTTGAGGATTTACACCCCAATTTGAGGTCGGATTCCAAAACTAATTACATATTAGGGCTCGGGGGTGAATGCGTAGAAGGAGTTTGGTCCGAACCTCGGGTTTTGACCTAGCGAGCCCAGGGATGATTTTTTGACTTTTTGGAGGAAAATTTGGGAAACTTAAATTATGAAATATAATTGATTCCTTTAGCAATATTTGATATTATTGAGTCATTTTTGAATAGATACGAGTGGTTTGGAGGTGAATTACAAAGGAAAAGGTGTGATTGAGAATTAAGTGGTCTTCATAGTGAGGTAAGTGTCGAGTCTAACGTTGGCTTGAGGGAATAGGTATTATGTGTTTATTTTCTACGTGTTTGGTTGTTAAATACGATGTATAGGTGAGGTGACGAGCATCTATACATCATTGTCGAGTCATAGCATGCGAGTGAAATTCTATTCTTGTCTATTTTGTAGCCTTAAATTCTACTATCCATGCTTAGCGGGTTATTTGAAATGTTGGGTGACTTATATATGGTTTCACTGAGATTTGGTAACTTTCGATTATTGATTCAAAGTTGAGGTTACATTGTGCTATTGATTATGGGTAAAATACCGATTTTCTTATGATACTCCTTTCTATCCGTTGTTATTGATTCTGTGATTTGTGAGGAGGAGTGTAAAGCACGAAGGGTGATGCCGTGCATGCATTATTTATATTGTGAGAAAGAGTGTAAAGCACGAAGGGTGATGCCGTGTATATTATGAGAGGTTTAATGCATGAAGGGTGATGTCGTGTCGTTCTACTTATTTATTTTGTGAGGTTGAGAGTAAAAGCACGAAGGGTGATGTCGTGCCGTTCTATTTATTTATTTGGTGAGGTTGAGAGTAAAAGCACGTAGGGTGATGCCGTGTAGTTTTTCTTTGCTGTTTTATTTGCTCAATTCGTTTAAGGATTTTCGGTTTAATTCTGTCTTTTCATTATTCTCACTCTTTATATTGTATTTTCCCACTGTATGTCTCATTCCTATTATTTCTGCATTATTTCTTTATTTACTGTTGTTGCCACTAGCATGATTATACTGTTTAGGTTATATGTGGGTGTCTTTTACTAGCCTCGTCACTACTTCACCGAGGTTAGGCTCGACACTTACCAGTGCATGGGGTCGGTTGTACCGATGCTGCACTCTGCTCTTTCTGTGCAGATTTTGGTACCGGCTTAGGTTGATCGAGATTTTGCTATTGGTCCGCTGTCCGGAGACTCAAGGTAGATCTGTCGGCGTTCACAGACCCTGAAGTCCCCGTCTATCTTTTATGTCCTACAGTTTCCTTTCATTCAAAAAGTTGTATTTCTTTCAGACTATTACTTGTAGTAAATTCTAGAATGCTCGTGAATTGTAACTCCAGATTCGGGTGGTAGTAATTAATACAGTTTTATAATATTTCTCACTTATTATATTTCATCTTAGTTAATTATTGTTATTTACTGAATGGAAATAAGAAATTGGTTTAACGATTTTATAACGTTGGCTTGCCTAGCAAGTGAAATGTTAAGCGCCATCACGGTCCCGTCGGTGGGAAATTTCGGGTCGTGACATAGGATCTTGCCAATCACTTAGGAAAGCAAGATCACTGCCATCCAGGAATCAAAGAATATTGTCACTCTCCCACTAGATGAATTGATTAGGGATCTTACTACCTATGAACTTATGAGACAAACCATGAAAATAGATGTACCTAAGAATGAAAGGAGCTTGGCAATTAGAATCATTGAAGGTTTTAATCTAAAGATGATGAAATGGAAATGATCTCCAAAGACTTTAAGAAGTACCTAAGGAGAGGAAAGGGTTCTTCAAGAAGTTGAAACTACAACAAGGCAAGAGCTCCGGAGAAGCAAACCAATGATGGATGCTACAAGTGTGGAAATACTGATCACATGATCAAAAATTATCCTTTGTGGAAAATTGAATGGAAAAAAGAAAGAGTTAAATGAAGGAACAGGAAGAAGGAACATGTTCAACCTAAGAAAAGAAACAACAAAGGATCAACCAAGGCTATGGTCGTTGTTTAGGGAGAAAGCTCAAATGATGATGATGATGATGATGAAAGAGCACTAATGGCCATTGGAGAATCCGATGAAGAAACTAATGTAAGTGTCCTTCATCTCAAAGACAAGGTTAATTTCTTTGTCTAAAGAAATATTATCTGAGTTATTACTAGAGCTAATTGATGAATCTGGGGATATGAATAATGAATAGGAACAATTGTCAAAAGAATGTATGATTTTGAAAGCTAAGTGCAAAAACTTGAAACTTAGGGCTTGTGAAACTGAAAGTGAAAATATTGTGTTGAAGAACTAGGTTCATGCAATTGATACAACTGTTCTAAAACTTAGATCTGAAAATCTAAAATTGGAATTAGGAACATGCAAAAAGACAGTTGATCACACACAACTCATTTTAGAAGAAAATGTAAGAAACATTAAAGAGAAGTTGTATAAAAGGGATGAACTGGTAAGAGTCTTAAAGGAGGATCTGAACAAGGTCAAGCATGAGCTAGAAAGAACTTGTAAATGGAACAAGTCCTCTGATGCACTTTCATGGCTATAAGAGCATCATAGTAGCAACAGAAGAGGACTTGGCTTTAGGAACTCTGCACCTAAGTGAGATTTCAAAAGCAAGTACCTCACACTCCTTGAGAACAGGATTTGCATACACTATGGTAACACTGGTCACTATAAGAGTGAATGCACTGCAAAAGAGAAGGCGAGTCAAAAGAAGAAAAAATTTGTTCTAGGGAAAAATATGCTGCCAAGTTGGGTTAAAAAGAATTTGATTTATCCTTTTGCCTATAGAAAGGGACCCAAACTAGTTTGGGTTCCTAAGAATAACCCCTGATTTCTTTTTGTAGGTCCAAGTGAAGGAAAGCAGCCAAATATGGTACATGGATAGTGGCTGCTCTAAGCATATGATAGGAAGCAAGAACAAGTTTCTTTCACTTGAGGACCTTAAAGGATTCTCCTTTGGAAACGGAAAGAAAATGTGAGATCATTGGGATTAGAAATGTAGGTAAGACTAATTATCCCTTTATATAGAATGTCTACTTGATTGATGGACTGAAGTACAGTCTAATAAGTGTATCACAATTGTGTGACAGAGGTAACATGGTAGCCTTCACCTCTACAAAATGCTTTGTAATTAATATTTCTACTGACAAGATAGTTTTGCATGGAAAAAGTGTGAACAACATATATATGGTGGATTTGTTCACACTTTCAGATAATAAACTCACTTGCTTAAGTGTGTTGGATAATGATCCCCTCCCTTGGCACAAGAGACTTGGACATGCCAGTCTAAGCCAACCCAACAAACTAGTCTCCAACGATTTGGTGATAGGGCTGCCTACCATTAAGTTCAAGGAAGATAAAATTTGTGAGGCTTGTGCAAGGGGAAGCATGTAAGATCCTCTTTCAAAAGCAAGAAAATGGTAAGTACTACCAGGACGATGGAACTGGTCCATATGGACCTTTGTGGACCAATGAGAACATTAAGCAGAGGTGGTAAGAGATATGTTATGGTGCTGATGATTACTCCAGGTTTACTTGGACACTGTTTTTAACATCTAAAGATGAAGAATTGGACATGTTCACTTCATTTGTTAGAAAAACTCAGAAACAACTAGGTAATCAACTTGTATCAATTAGGTCTGATCATGGTACTGAATTTGAGAATGCTAAATTTGCTAAATTTTGTGATGAGCATGGCATAGATCATAACTTTTCTGCTCCGAGGACTCCACAACAAAATGGAATAGTTGAAAGAAAGAATAAAACATTGGAGGACATGGCTAGGACTATGCTACTTAATAGTAAATTGCCCCATAGTTTCTGCGCAGAAGGTGAACACTTCATGCTACATCATAGGGCATTTGGATGCAACAACTTTGTGCACAATAATGGAAAGGACTCCCTAGGTAAGTTTTATCCCAGAAGTGATGAGGGAGTATTCTTGGGATATTATTCACATAGTAAAGCTTATAAGATTTATAACAAAAGAACTATGTGTGTAGAAGAAAGTGTACATGTTTTTTTTTAATGAAACTAACATTCTTTCTGAGAGACAAGAATAAGATGATGAAGCAATTAGGCTGGTAAAAAACTCAAATGAAACCATAACCCAGACTGAAGCTTCACCAGAGGAAGGAACAGATGATGGAACAGGTCTTTCCACCTAGGGAAACCTGACAGGGGGAACTAAACAGAGAGGACTGATCCTCAAACCTCGAGGAAACCTGTCCATGAACTTGTTCCTCAGCAACAAAACATTGGAGGAACGTCTAAGGGAAACCAGATGGTTGTGAAACCTTACATATATCAAAGTTCTCATCCTATTTGGAACATAATCACTGATCCAACCTCTGGAATCAAAACCAGATCTTCTTTGAAGAACCTATGTACTTTTGCTTCTTTTTTATCTCTTATTGAACCTAAAAATGTTGCTGAGCCTTTGCAGGATGCAGACTGGGTGAATGCAATGCAATATGAACTCAAACATTTTGAGAGAAGTCAGTTTGGCATCTGGTACCAAGACCCAAGGACAGATCAGTAATTGGCACAAAATGGGTCTTCAGAAACAAACTTGATGGAGATGGAACTGTTACAAGGAACAAGGCTAGATTTGTGGTTCAAGGATATGATGAGACTTTTGCTCCAGTTGCAAGATTGGAAGCAGTTAGACTCCTTATAGCCTTTGCTGCTTACATGGAATTTACTCTCCATCATATGGATGTCAAGAGTGCATTTCTCAATGGCTATCTAAAGGAAGAAGTATTTGTCAAGCAACCTCCTGGCTTTGAAAGCAAGGAATGTCTTGATCGTGTATACAAGCTTGACAAGACACTTTATGCGCTTAAGCAGGCACCAAGAGAATGGTATGAACGATTTTCTAAATTCTTGCTTGAGCACGACTACAAGAGAGGTAAAATTGACAATACTTTATTCTTGAAAGAAAAAGGTAAAGATCTCTTGGTAGTTCAGATATATGTTGATGATATAATCTTTGGAGAAACTATAGATAGGTTAAGTAAAGAATTTGACCATCTGCAGAAGTATGTGAAAGAGTTGCTTAAAAGGTTTAAAATGGAAGACTCCGAAGAAATTGACACTCATATAGCAACAACCACAAAGTTGGATATAGATGAACCTGGTTCATCTGTTGATCAGAAGATGTATAAGGGAATGATTGGGTCTTTGTTATATCTCATTGCTCGTAGACCTGGCATTGTTTTCAATGTAGGCCTTTGTGCTAGATTTCAGGCAAATCCAAATGAGTCTCACTTGACTGCTGTCAAAAGGATCTTGAGATACCTAAAAGGTACCACTGGTCTTTGCCTATGGTATCCAAAAGGTAGTAATTTCAATTTAGTGGGATATGCTGATGTTGATTATGCAGTTTTTCTTGTGGATAGAAAGAGCACTTCAGGTATGGCACACTTTCTTGGCTCATGTCTTGTGTCTTGGGCCACTAAAAAGCAAAATTCGGTGTCCTTGTCTACTGCTGAAGCTGAGTGTATGGTTGTTGCCTCATGTTATGCTCAATTATTGTGGATCAAACAGCAATTAGTGGATTTTAGAATTGATGTAGGTTGTATCCCCATTTTTTTGATAACACCAGTGCAATTAGTATGACCAAGAACCCGGTTCATCACAAAAGAACTAAGCACATAGATGTTAGGAATCACTTTTTGAGGGATAACTATGAGAAAGGTTTGATTATTGTGTAATTTTGTGCTACTGACAAGCAAATAGCTGACATCTTCACAAAAGCTTTAAGTAGAGATCACTTTGAAAGGAACGGGTTAGAATTAGGGATGATTAAGATCACCTAAAAGGAACCAATTCTAACTCAATATTTGGTTAGATAATTTGTGAATTTTGTAAATAATTAGATTAGATTTTGCTCAGTCTCATACTTTCATTTGTATACTCTTGTGCCATGTGCTAAAATATCTCATTAATCTCTAATGATATTATCTCTATTTTCTTGAAAAATTCAAACTCACACAAGAAAATTCTCAGTGAAGAACCTGGTTCATCAAGATTACATGGCATGTACTCTACACTCCGTATATTTTGAAATAATGGTATTTGTATCATGATAAAAAAAAAGTCTCATTTAATCCCAATCTCCCTCAAGTCTATCCGTTAC
This sequence comes from Nicotiana tabacum, assembly GCF_000715075.1. Classification (NCBI taxonomy): domain Eukaryota; kingdom Viridiplantae; phylum Streptophyta; class Magnoliopsida; order Solanales; family Solanaceae; genus Nicotiana; species Nicotiana tabacum. Next base: position 57,851,581 of record NC_134081.1, on the reverse strand, counting down.
AAATGAACCAGTTTCACCAACAAAGAGTCCCACGCGCGATAAGTGCCTAGATTCTAGGGAAGAGTCCTACGTCTTTTCAAACTGACTTTCCCAGTTTGATTAGACTTCTGAACTTCTAAGATATCGTTACCCACTTAAGCTCTCCCTCTTTAAATTGATTAGGCCTTACCTATTTCTTCACTTCTAATTTTCCAGCCGCCAAAAATTCTCTCTATCTTCTCTCATCTCTTCTACACACACATCAATGGCAAACCCATCTAAAAATCCTTCTTCACCACCTAAAGAATCATCACCTGCACCTTCAGTCACACCTTCTACCATACCCACCTCTAAGAAAGGAAGGTTCAAGATGCTTGCTCGTAAGATAGTCATAGATAGTGAATAATCAAGAAAATAAATGAGCAATTGAAAGCATGCCAAGCGGAAGAACCCCAAAAATTTAAAGAATCTTTTAAGTCTACAACTGAGGGGGAAGAAACTGTTTCATCTGAAACAGAACAGGTACCATCTGGTCTCAGTATTGCTTCTGATATCATTTCTGGAGTGGCTGAAAATTTAGAGAACATATTTGTTCTGGTTGGTACTATTGCTGGGGTAGAAACCATCGAGTCTGAAAGAATTGATGATAATAATAAAAAGAAAAAAGAAAAGGAGAGTGAGGGTGTTCAAGGAGATGTAAGGGGAAAGGGAAAAGAAGGAGTGGTTGAATCTTCACCTACTCCTGTTGGGTTGACTGAGGAAACATGGGGTGTTATGGAGTGAAGAAGTTGTTGAGGAGGAAAAACGTTGGAGAGAAGAAGGGGGTAGTGGATCTGGTGATTCTAGTGCAACTGAGGGGTTGGTTAGGTTGAGGAAGAGGTTCCAAGAACTTGTTCCATCTGTGCAAGAACCCCTCGAAAATTTACTGAAACGAGTATCTGACAGCTACAATCCGAAGAAGAAGCAAAGTTCAGGAGTTAAAACCCCTAGAACTGCTAGGGCACACAAGAAGAGAAAGGCTGCCTCTTCTATCCCTGTAGAGACTCCTCCTACAAGAGGAAAAGCTACAAGGAGTCAGAAGAAGTAGAGTGAGGCTGAACTTGAAAGAGCCTTAGAAGAGAGTAAGAGAAAAACTACTGCAAAGGGAAAGAAGAAAGTGAGCGAACTTGTTGAGACAATTGAGATTGAGGAGATGGACCTTGTCCTTCATGATGAAGATGAGGCAAAGAAGGTGGAGGTTGTGACTCCAAAAGCATAGAAAAGAAAGACTTCCAAAAAGAAGTCTCTTTCAGAGCCTGTTGATGTAGAGCCTTCTACCTTGGCAAGAAGAACCAGGTCTACCAGGAAATCTAGGAAAGTGCAAGTAGTGGAAGAAGAAGAAAGTGAAGAAGAAGAGGAAACCGATGAGGAACAGGACAAAATGGAGAAGTTTGGCAAGCGAACAATCTTGAAAGGTAGACTCCTCGGGGACTTAGAGGGGGAAGGAATGGTGATGCTGCTGGAGAAGCTAGAACTTCAGGGTTGGAAGGACATGGTCTTTCAGATGGAAGGAAGACTAGCCAGAGCTAAGATTATGGAGTTCATGACAAATTGTGAAATCAAGAATGACAGGGTCACCGGTGTAGTGAAAGGGGTGACTGTGAGATTTGACGACAAGGAACTGGGAGAAATTCTAGGGGTACCTGCTGAAGGGTACAATGACTACAAGAAGTTGAAATGGCCAAGCCTAGAAAACCTTCCCACCTCCCTTGCCATTACAAAACTATTTGCTGATAATGAGTTAGAGCTATAGCCCAAGGATGTGTACAAAAGTGAGATAAAGCCTTTCCACAAACTACTTTTTGAATTTGTCAACAAGGTTGTGTTGCCCAAACAGGAAAGAAGGCACATTGCCACCTTCAGAGACCTGGTCCATATGGAGTGCCTGGATAGTGGGAGGCAAATAAATTAGTCGGGGTTTATCATCTAACTCCTTGATAGGGTACTCACTGACACCAAAACTTATGTCATACCCTATGGATTAATTCTCACTGTTGTGCTGGCTCACTTCAAGGTTCCCCTCAAGAAATAGATGTTAGCACAACCAAAGATTACTTTGGGGCCAACACCTTAACTATATGTGACTATGAAGTCCATACTGCTCCCAAAGAACCTGGTTCATCCAAGAAGGTGCCTGTGAACAGCAAAGTGAGAGCCTTGTGCAGGAGAGTGAAGCTAAGGATGCTGAGATTGAGAGGCTGAAGAAGAGGCTGGCAGAAGTAGAAACTGAGAGGGATGCGCTCAGGACTGAGCTTGCAAAGGAAAAGGAGAATAATGAAGGCATTCTTCATGACATGTTGAAATTGCTTCAGGTCAGAAACCAAGAATCTGATCCTTCCCAGCCTTAAACCCTTCCTAGCCTAGTTAGAAAACCAGTGATCCGGATGGGATGTTTTTTTGTCTATTTGCTCATGGTGCGGTACTTTTATTTTCTTCTATGCTTTGTGGATGACTCTTATCAATAATAATCAACTGCTTTTGCTCTAATTGTTTGTTGATGTTTCTTAGATGGATAATATCCTTAGATTGATAAGTGATACTTGACTCCATGATTGTATTTGAAGTAACCTAAATGGCCATGAGTAAAGTCTAATAAAATCTAGTTATCTAACATAATTATGCATCTTTTCGATGATGCCTAAAGGGGGAAGATAGGTTGTGATTTTTACTTTGGATTATGATGTTTATAACCTAATGAACTTGGTCCTTGATGATTTGATACTTTAAATTGGAAAGTGTTCTAACATTGTGTTGATGTTGAGCTGAGTTGAAACATGCTTCATGCTGATGAAAAGCACAGAGTTCTTTATGCTTATGAAAAGCATAGAGTTTGTCATCATGAAAAAAGGAAAATTTGTTAGCCTAAGTTTGTTTTGATGATTGACAAAGGAACAAACACATAAACCAGGTCCATACACGGTGTACACAGACACGTGCAAATTTAAGCACAAGGCATGCACGTGAAGGAGATAAGCTTAAGTGGCTATATCTGATATCTCCTGAACGAAAAGGTTACATAATTGATTTAGAACAGGACTCCTTACTCGAAGATAACCCTATCCTAGATAAGGGAGGAGCTAGAAGTTGAAGATAACTAGAACTCTTCCATCATGGAAGAGTATAGCATTAGAACTCTAGTTAATCCTATGGAAGAGTATAGCATTAGAACTCTAGTTAATCCTATTCTATTAACTCTATATATTTCAGGATATTCTCATTTTACAGGTACGTACAAACGCTGAAATTAAACGAGAGTTGAGAGCAAAATAGCAAGGCATTTTGCAAGTTATTCCTGTGTGATTCAAGTGTGCGAACCTGAAGCTACATGAACCGGATAGAAGAACCAGTTCCAAGTGTCTGTCTTTTATTCTATTTTCATTATAGTAGGTGTTTCAAGTTGTACCTTTCAACTTTCTATAGAAGCATATGTACTAGTACTCTGAGTGTTTTGTTCAAGTTAGAGTTAACTTGAAATTATCGCAACAGCCTGAGGCAGGTTGCCACCAAGGGCTAGAGGTAATCCTTAGGTTTACAAGAGTTTTGTAAACGCTATTTTTGACTTAGTGATTTAGCGAAGGGGTGGAAAAATCCTATTGGGTAGTAGGTCATGATTTTTTCACCTTTTGAGCCAGATGTTTTCCACGTAAAAATACTTGTGTTCTTTACTTTCTGCATTTATTATTTCGTAACTATAGTATAAGGAACACATAGAAGAATGAGGTCCTTCTATAATCTGTGCACGCGAAAATAGAACACCACACAAATCACCACCTCTTGTGTGGTATTGATGTATCAAAAATCAACATTTGAAGAAGAAAAAACATTCAGCGTGTATATATTTGTCGAAAAGATATATTGGATTGCCCCGTAAATACGCTTAATTAAAATTTACGCATGACATTTATTTGAGTAGCTTGACTAAAGATGCAAGCTAGCTATTGTATGACGACACTATAAACAACAATTTGAGTTCCTACAAAATGAGCTGTAATATTTCCATTCTCAATCACCTTGGGTGAAAATTATTTACACACCTCAACTTTGCTTTAAAAATTAAACTCTTCCATCAATATTGAACAATAGTCATTCTCTCCCCTTTTATGTCCATTAACTTTTTTAAATGCCAATTTACCCTTACATATCAACCTTTGTCTCTTTTATTTTTTACTTTTTTAAAATCATGATATTTTGCTTTCGTTTTTTAAAATTCATATAACAAAAGTACCTGTAGAAAGAAGAAAAATTATTTATGAGACGAAAAAATAAGAGTGAAAAATAGTAACTAAGTAATATGTTCTATGGTGAAATAAATGGAGCAACATAAAAATAATTTTATTTTATTTATAGCAATCAGAGCTCTAATATATATTTATAAAGTGACAACTTTATAAACATATTTGAATGCAAGTAATATAAAATAATTAATAAAAATAGAGATAAATTTATAATAGAATTCTATATAGATAAATGAGTTTTGATCGTAATTAATGAAATAAAAATAGAGATAAATTTATAATAAAATTCTAAAAGATTATCTATTTATGTTGTAAATGTATTCTAAATTATCATTTAAAATTTATTTCATTAATGACAATCAAAACTTATTTATCTATATGGATGGTAGAGAATAAGAGAGAGAAAAACTTAAATATATGCGTGCGAACACTCACATACATATACATACATACTTAATGCCATAACATTTAAATAACAATTATAAGAAATAGCGTTAGATTTTGTAATAAAATTATAAAAAGATATGTTACTTATAATGTTAATGAACTTAAGTAAAAATCTATACAAATATAGAAAATTATTTAAACTATAGGTAAAATTGTGATGACCCAATATGTCATTTATAGTTTTATCCTTCATTTCTGTGTTCCGAAATATCAAATAGCTCCGTTTAGCCTTCCTCGATTTGCCTGCACAGTCCTTGTCTTCTTCCGGAAAGGTTTTATGAGAAAAATTAATGAAAAGGTGAAATCGTGTCTTAAAACTCATTTGAGTTGACTACGGTTAATGTTTTGTGTAAAAGGACATGGATCAGTATTTTTACGATTTTGATGGGTCCGTACCGTGATTTGGGACTTGAGTGTATGCCCGAAATTGGATTCGGAAGTCCCTAGCTTGATCTAACGTAATTTGTTGAAAATTAGAAATTTAAATGTTTAAAGAATTCCTAAGTTTGATGTAGGTTGACTTTGTTGCTATCGGGTACGAATTTAGGTTCCGGAACTTGGTATGTGTTCATTTCAGTATTTATGACTTGTCTACAAAATTTGGTGCAAAACGGAGTTGAGTTGACGTGATTCAGACGTCCGCTTGTAAAGTTGCATGCTTTTAAGTTTCTTTGAAAATTTCATTCGTTTTGGTGTCCAATTTGTAGTTTTAGGTGTTATTTTGGTGTTTTGATCGCGCAGCAAGTTCGTATTATATTTTTGGACTTGTGTGCGTGTTTGATTTAGGGCCTTGAGGGCTCGGGTGAGTTTCGGACGCGTGGCGGAGTGTAAGAGTAGGACTTTGCTGGTTTTGGTGTACAAGTCTCAGACCTCACATTTTTCGAGGTTAGGATCGCATTTGCGATAGTAGGTGAGCTCTGTCACGTTTGCATTTGCGAACATATTCTTCGCATTTGCGATTGGAGGATGGGGGAAGCTGGTTCGCATTTTTGATCAAATTGGTCGCATTTGCGGAAGGTCCTAGTTCGCATTTGCGATTCCAGTAGAGGTGGGGGAAGTTTGCTTTTGCGGGAACTTCTTCACATTTGTGGGGTTTGCAATTGCGAACTCCAGGTCGCAATTGCGATATTTGCGCATGGACAAAAAGCTTAGAAGACGGGATTTAGCTAATTTTTCACAAACTCCCAACCCTAAACACCCTAGAGGCGATTTTTCCAAGAGATTTTCTGCCTAAATACATTGATATGTGACTTTAATCTATTTGTTTTCAATTACCCATTACATTTTATAAGTTTTCAACATCAAATAGATTTTTATAGTAGAAATTAGGGATTTGGGTAGAATTAAGGATTTTTGTAAATTTGGGATTTATACCTCGAATTGAGGTCCGATTTCGAAACTAATTACGTAACCGGGCTCGTAGGTAAAAATCTCGACTTTTGACCAAGCGGGCCCGAGGTTGACTTTTTTTTGACTTTTTGGGAAAAGTGTAAATATCTTAACTTTATATATTGTAATTGATTTCCCTGTCATTGATTATTGATATTAAGTCGATTTTGGTTAGATTCTGATTTGCTTGCGAAGCGAGGTAAATATTGGGTTTAACCTTTATTTGTGGGAATATAGACCCTTGAGCTATGTGTTATGTGAATTACATGTATAGCGGCGTATATGTGAGGTGACGAGTGATACGCCGTCAAAATAATTATTTCCATTCTTTTCCCGTATTCCATTATTTATTTTATTCCATGTCTTAATTGTTACATGCTTTAATTTCTTCCTATGCCTTAACTTGTCACTTATTATTCTAGTATTAAAATGTTAGTTTCTTCTATGATCCCATGATTAATTACTACTTGCCTTCTTGTCTTACTTATACACTTTAATTATCGTATATTTGGTTCGTCTTGTTGCTTAGTATTAATTGTAGCCTCTCTTAATTTGTTACGAGCTTCCTTTATGTCTTTGCTTTCATGTTCCTTAATCGTAGGGATTTTTGTGATTTAAGTTGTTGAGTTGATTACATTTTGTCATGCCCCGACCTCGGGGAGCACGACCGGCGCTCAACAGAGTTACCCCGATCGAGCAAGCCTGCACAATGCCATCTACCCAACTCACCCATGAATAATGAGAAAAATACATTTAATTAATTAGACAGTAAGAGGTCATATGAATAACACCAGTTCATTTTCATTAGTTACGTCATTAACATATCTCCAAAACAGTACATTGTACAATCATAGTTAAAGTGGAAAAGATGATATGGTTATAACATTTTTAGTTTAACCTTCCCAAAAACAGATACAACCCGCACTATGTCTACGGAACCTCTAACAGAAACAAAAGAGCGCTACGACAGAGCTTCTAAGCCGTCTCACCCTGAGAAATCCACTCACAATGCCCCCATGTGCGTGGCATGGCTTATGATCTCAGCCCGATCGGCTAACCGTCTCACCACAATGTCGTGTGGGTCGACATCATATCACATCTCGCTAGCAATAATCTTATCCCATTCAAGGAAAAATATCTCAACACATCATTCTCATCTCATATAAGGGGAAATAACCTCATCACATTAACACGGGGATTTACCCCTCAATCACTCCTACACCGGCACGTGTAGTTTCGGGGTTAGTTATTTTGACCTACCATTCCTTGGTGACTAAACGATACTCCCAAAGCATTTAAAAAAAAAAAAAAGGATTCACAACTCATTTCAACATCTAGTTCTCGCCTCTTTGTTTCATTGGCACTAATGGCCCCAAATATAAGGTCATTGTTGGCACGTTGGTCGTATTTTACATTCTATATTTATTGTTTCATTTTCAAACATCATCACGGATCATCAACAACCAACATTTTTATTCAAGACTTTTAATACACATTTGAGCAACTAACCAAATTAAGGGTCTTAGGCACATGTGATTTCTTACACAATTCGACATGCTAGTTTTCATTAGAATCACGTTTTCAAATCATAACATATTAACACACAGCCCATGCTTAATCACCTTCTCAAATAGTAACTCAACATAACAAAAATATTTAGAATACAAATTGAACGCATATATCTTTTGACACAAGGCTTATTCGAAATAATAAATTTATAATGAGCAACACGGGACTTGCAAGGATATTGTGGGATTCAATTTTAAGAGAAGAGTTTAGCCAACATACTTTGCTTTGAGCTTTCCTTAATTCACTATACCGTTCCGGGAATCCTAGCAACATTGATCTATTTAGTGATATAGCAAAATTGAACACAAATTAGGGAGGAGTTCATGCTTCCAGCTCATTTGAGCATTTTATCAAATACTAGGTGGGGATTATTTTTTCTAGCTTCTCTTATAGAGGATTTCCTTCACCCCACAACCCAAGGTCTATCCATTTGAGTTCAACTACCTTCCCACAACTCATGAATGTATATGCATGCATAAAAAACAACCCTCATCCCCAAAACCTTCCTCCCCATTACCTATTCCTAAACAAAATTTCGAAATTGAAGGTTAGAGCTAAAATCTTACCTCTTGATTGAAGACCTTGTGAGCTTTCTTGTTGAATTTCAAGGCTTAACCAAGATTTTGGATGAACAATTAGCTTAGGGATTTCACCTCTCACTCTAGGGGACTCCCCCTCTATAAAAATACTAGATATTCCCTTAAAAAATGGTCCCTTACGTCTAATTATCGAGATAGGGTTGGGTTAAAAAGTTAGAAAAAATGAAGCCCAGATGCAGATCTGCGGTCGAATATGCGACCGCATAACGCTTCTGCAGTCCGCTGAATGGACCGCATAATGGACCTCCAGAACTGGGCACTCCTGCCTCACTCTACGACCAGTCTGCGGTCCGCAGACCTATTCTGCGGCCGCATAATACGCTGCAGAACTTCCCTCCGAAAAGTTTTGTATTGGATATGCGATGGGTTGTACGGCCATTATGCGGCCGCATAATGGACCGCATAATGGTCCAAAAATTTCACCAAGTTTCTACTTCAGTCTGCGGCAAATTTGCGGTCCGTATATCAGTTCTGCGAGCGTAGAATAGACCGCAGAAATGCCCTGCACTTCTAAAATATTTCTTCAACTCCCCAACGCATAGTTCAACACAAAAAGTCCGAACCGCGGCGTGCAAGCTCGCCGCGAAGAAATTCTACAATCATCAACGCACAAGTCTACCTCGGCATCACGAAACCCTGGGTTTTAGGTAAACAATTTTTGGGCCTTACACATTTATTTTATGGATCGGGTTGCACGCAGCAACGGGTGAAATAAGGGAGGATTGATATTGATATGGTGGGATCGGATTGCACGCCGCAACGGATTTCATATGTGATTTTGATATGGTGAAATAAGGGAGGAATATGATATTGATTCTGATTATATGGTGAGATCGGGTTACGTGCCGCAACAGATTTTACATGTTATTCTTGATATTGATATGGTGAAATAAGAGAGGATTGTGTTTGTATCGTGGAATCGGGTTGTGTGCCGTACCGGATTGTGTGTTTTGTATTCATTGTTGTATTGTATTAGCTTTCGGTGCTTTCATACGAAATTCTGAGTACTGGTATTTCTGGTTTTACGGATTTCGAGGATTGAATTAATATTATTATTATTATTATTAATATTATTATTATTATTATTATTACTATTATTACTATAATTATTATTATAATAATAATAATTATTATTATTATTATTATTATAATAATAATAATACTGCGTACAAGTTATTGTGAGTAACTCGCCTTAGCCTCGTCTCTATTTCGTCGAGGTTAGGCTCGGCACTTACAGAGTACATGAAGTCAGTTGTACTCATACTACACTTTGCACTTCTTGTGCAGATTTTGGAGTCGGTCCTATCGGCGGTCAGTAGATTGCTCAGATTGATTGCTGGTTCGGAGACTTGAGGTACAGTTACACGGTGTTCGCAGTCCTGAAGTCCCCTTCTATCTTATCCTAGCCGTTTATTTCATTTCAGATAGTTTTACTTTCATTCGGACCGTTATCTGTATTATTCTAGTTGCTGGTGCACTTGTGATACCAGTTCTGGGATTGTATTTAGATATTGTTGTTATTATGGGTTTTCTCACTCTATTTCAGTTTTATTTCAGTTTATTCAGTGTACGCGGTGTCAGTTAATTTGATCTGTTAAAAATGGATAAAAATTATTCTAACGTTGGTTTTCCTAGCAAGTGAAATGTTAGACGTCATCACAGTCCCGAGGGTGGGAATTCCGGGTCGTGACAAGTTTGTATTAGAGCACTAGGTTGCCTAGGTCTCACGAGTCACTTACAAGCTTATTAGAGTCTGTAGGATCAGTATGGAGACGTGATATTGTATAGGATAAGAGGGGGAGAATGTCTATTGTTCAAAGTTAAGGGGGAGGGGAGTTATTTTTAGAGCAAAGTTGGAGGATGTAAATGATTTTCACCCCTATTTCATTACATATACATGCAATGTACGTAATATACATCTAGTTACAGTTATTTCTTAATGAATTTGTTCTTATGTATCTTCTTTTTAATTTGCAATATTTGATAGAGGTTATTCTTCAGATAAACCCTAGTTCCAGGGGCTTTCGCTTTTTTCAAATAGTTAACAGGATAGCATGAAAAGCGGCAGAACTAGGACAATAGGCGCAGGGGTCTAATGGAACTTGAATCGTAATATTACAATTCGAATTGTGATTTTTTGGCTTCCTATATGATATTTGATATCCGCTTTGAGGTCAATTAATCCGAGGGAAAAATGCTCCCTATCAAGACTTTTTCTCATTCTCACGATTCAGACATCTGATTAAAGACGAAAAAAAACCTATCACTACTAGAAATTCGGTAAAAATCGATTAAAAAAATCGACCAACGTTGGTCGGTAGTGGCAAAAAACCGACCAAAACGCGACCATTTACGTGTGGACGGTATTTTTGTGGTCGGAAAGGAATATCGACCAAAGTTGGTCAGAAATTACCGACCAACTTTGGTCGGTCAATTAAATTCAAAAAAAAATATTGCAAAAAAAACCGACCAAAGTTGATCGGTTTTTTAATTATGTAAAAAAAATTCACCATCTGGGAATCGAACCGGGGTCTGTACTGTGGCAGGATACTATTCTACCACTAGACCATTTGTACATTTTGTTTTAAGACTGTCTTTTATTTGATTTATACTCTTTAATTGTATTTTCGCACGAAAATAACCGACCAAAGTTGGTCGGTTTTATTAAAAAGTAAAATTACCGACCAAAGTTGGTCGGTTTTTTTAAATGACCCGCCAAATTAACCGACCAATTTTGGTCGGTTTTTTTAATATTAATTTTTATTTATATTAATTGAAAAACCGACCAAAGTTGGTCGGTTTCTTGAAACATAAATTTTGCGGGACTCAAAAATAGTTTCCCGCATTTTTGCGCCAAAGAAAACCGACCAAAGTTGGTCGGTTTCGTAAAAAAAAAAAAAATATTTTGAAAAACCGACCAACTTTGGTCGGTTTTTTGGTCGGTTTTTTTATCGACCAAAGTTGGTCGGTCGACTTTGGTCGGTTTTTACCGAATTTCTAGTAGTGTATCTATATATCCCACCAAATTGAATTGTGATTTTTGATCATAAGGATGTACCTCAAGACATGACAAAATTTCATCTAGTTGACGTGCAAGTTGGTTTTACGAAAGATGAGACCGAAGCAACTAAAAGTATTGTCAATACAGTCTAACCAGACAGAACACACCTTACTGGCCAAAACCAAGTCACTACTACTAAATATAATAACCTTTATAAATGTAAGTTTCTCCTTTTGATTTTAATAAGTTTTTGTTTGCATACTTGCAAAATTTCTTGTATTTTATTATTCCAGTTTCATCGTCAGCTCTCTATGATTAATTAAATATCTTATCATATTTTCATGCTGACTCCATATTTTGTTAGTTCGATGCATTCGGACCTGAAAGTGAAATTTTATATTTTAGAGAAATTATGTTAAAGCCCCACAAACGAAAAAGAAAAAATTAAAATGACACCCTAATAGATGTATTTTCGCTATAGCTTCTTCGAAAAAACGGTAAATGGCATACAAATAGTCTCGGTTGACAGTGTTTTAGATAGGGATGTACATAGGTCGGGTTGGTTCGAATTTTCTAATTACCAAACTAAACTGTCACGACCCAAAATTCGACTAGCCATGATGGCACCTAACTTCACCCGCTAGGTAAGCCAAATAATAATAATACAATTCAATTGATATTTAACTGACTCTAATACACTCCCCAAAGACTGGTAGTACAAATCATGAGCTTCTAAGATTTGAATTTACAAAGTTGGTGTGAAATAAAATACATCATCTCTTTGAAATATACATGAACAGATTAATAATTCTAAAGCTGCCATAACCAAGAGGCAATTGTGATTAGATCGCAGGTACATCTTCAATGCTAGCTCCCGCCATGCACAACAACATCAGCATCCAAAATCTGCACGCAAGGTGCAGAAGTGTAGTATGAGTACAACCGACCCCATGTACTCAATAAATAACAAACCTAACCTTAGGTTGAAAGTAGTGACGAGCTTGTACCAAGGTCAGAGTCCAACTGCAATAACCAACAACAATTTATAACAATCTAATTAAATCATAACAAAGAATAACTCAATAATAAAATGCTCAGCTCGTTCACAGTTCCGAAAAAATAAACATTTTCTTTTCAAGTATAATAGTAAAACTCAATTCTTTTCACTGAAATCACCAACATATGAGTAAGTCTGAAAACTGTAATTTTTCCCAAAATCTTTCCAACAACAGATAAGATGTTTTATTTTCAAATGGCATGAAAAAAATACATCTCTATGCCTACATGTCCATGAGTATGTGAAGTCATGAATGACGCAATATCGTACATCATGAGAAAAAATACATTTCTATGCCTGTATGTCAAGTGTGCATGTCAATACGATGCAGCTCAGTAATAAAACCATATGCATACTCTCAAAGTATCATTTCACTCAGTCCTCCCAGCCACTCAATCCTCCCAGTTACTCAGTCCTCACAATCATTCAGCACTCGCACTTAGTAGGTACCTGCGCTCACTGGGGGTGTGTATAGACTCCGGAGGGGCTCCTTCAGCCCAAGCACTATAAACTACACGGACAACTCACGTGCTGCACGGACAACTCTCTTGCTATAGTATAAATATCTGGATCCGCACGGATAACTCACACGCTATAGTATCAATATCTGGATTCGCACGGACAACTCACGTATTATAGTATCAATATATGGATCCGCACGGACAACTCACGTGCTATAGTAAGCCAATCTGGCCTGCTGCGGCGTGCAGCCCGATCCCATAATAATAAAGTATATAAAGCCAATCTGGTCTGCTGCGACGTGCAGCCCGATCCCATAATTATCCTGACAATCAGGCCCTCGACCTCACTCAGTCATCAATCTCTCCAGTCTCTCGGGTTCACAATGTCATGAAGCTAGTTCAAAATGATGATATGATGAATCAATAAATAGTAACAAAGACTGAAAGATGATATGCAATGAATGAACATGACTGAATATGAAGTTACAATTTAAACAAATAAATCGACAGCAGAAATTACCTCAGTGGGTCCCAAAAATACCAATATTTGCCTAAGCATTATTTCTAACATGAGTCATAGCTCGATAATTCTAGTACGTAGAGATTTCATGATTACAAATAAGTTCAGATAACTACACAGTACCACAGGAATAACGGAATCACAGTTCAAACGGTGCACGCCCACATGCATGTCACCTAGCATGTGCGTCACCTCAACACAAAACACATAACATGTATAATCAGGGTTCATACCCTCAGCTCCAAGATTAGAAGAGTTACTTACCTCAACAAGACGAACCTAACGTCAAGCAACTAATCAATACTCAGGAAATTCCATTCTGCGCGTATCCACCTCTGAATGCCTTCTTGTCTCCTCAATTCAATGCCAACAATCCGAAACTGAAATTCACCCCTTAATGATACTATAACGATCTATTATACTAAGCAACTTCAATCTATAATATCAACATCCAATGGGACCAATATTAGTAACCAATTCCATAGTTTAGGCCATTTAGATAATTTATCAAACACCTAGTGGGCATACATTTATACATTTCTTAATCATACAATTAGTTCTTCCAACTACCATCATTTACCAACAATTCATCCCACCATAATTCTTTAACAACTTATAATCCTAACATCACATATATGACCATCAATCCATACCCAACCAATAAAATTCCATCAAATAATCACCTTTCAATCTCTATAATGGTTAAGTATTTAAATTGGGAACTTATGGCTTCCAATCACCATACCATAAGTTCAAATACCTAATTCATACTCATATTCTCATAATATATCCATACATGTAAGTCTAAGGGTGTAGAATTACCTTTTGGAAGAAATCTTGGAAAACCCTCTCTTGAGTTCTTGAAGAAATTTCTTGAAGATCTAAGGATTTTATGGCGGATTGAGTTAGTTCTAAAGTGGAATTGATGGAATGAAACACCAAATTATTAGGGATTACTCACCTTGAAGATGGGGAAAGTTGGAGGTCTTGAGAGAGTGGAGGAAAATCCCAAAGTTCGGCCAAGATAAAAGGGGTAAAATGAACCCCGAATGAGTATATAGAGTTTCGGACGCCACAGTCCGAGGGGGCTGCCTGTGGCGCTCTGCAAGAAATCCCAGCGTCAGGGATAGCGCCCCGCGCTACCCTGAGCACTGGCGACGGAAAATTATTTTTTCTGATACGGGAATTGGCATAACTCTCTCATACGATGTTCGAATTCGACGATTCTTTTTGCTATGGCTCCATAATTTCAATACAGATCTAATGCTTCAATCAAAACTGAATTTAGAGCTCATTTACTTAATGTGATACAATATAAACTCGAAGAAGCGACGTCGAAATATTCTAGGTTTGATGCCGAAATATAGCAAATCAAGTTCGATTGACCTCAAATTTTGGACACAAGTCATAATACATCATATGAAGCTATTCAAGACTTCAAATAGTAGAGATGAGAGTAATTACTCAAAATAACAAGTCGGATCGTTACACAAACTAATTGTGTCGGGTTATTAAATCTAAAAACCAAACCAAACTAATAAAAGTCAGGTTTTTAGTCTTGAGTTTTCTCGGGTTTTTCGGATTTTCGGGTTTTTTCAGTTTTTTTCCATAAAGTCTTCATAACTTAAAACATAGAATTTGTGTTCCAAAATATTTCTTTAATCCTAGTAAGACAAAACTATATAAGGTGTTTTTCAATAAAATAACATAAATATGAGATGAGTCATGGCATTGTACTAAAATATTCAACAATAAATATAATACAATTATATAAAATATATTATTAATACGCCATAATGAAAACAAACATAATTTAAAATTACTAAGTTGGGATTCACGCATATTACATAAAGGGGAACACTACATGGAACACGGAACCAAAAAGTGCAACGAGGGTTATCCAAGAGATATTCAAGGCAAGAAGATACTTTGAGATTGCTGGATATACAGAAGAGGAGGTGAACAAGATGGAGAGATTCTCTGTGAGACACATGTACAAAGCTATACAAGGGAATTTCAGAAGGTGTCATAGAGGAAACTAGTTTGTAACAACCATGGACTTCCAAAGTGGATATTCATACTAAGGTTGGCAATACAAGATAGGTTAGCTACAAAAGAAAGGCTAGCAAGATGAGGATCATTGCAGACAAAACATGCTCACTCTGTCAAAGAGAAAATGAAACTCACTTATTCTTTGACTGTGAAGTGTCAGCAAATATATGGTAGAAGCTTCTACACTGGCAAGGCATTCAGAGAACAAAGAAAGATTGGCAGAAATAGCTAAAGTGGATAGAAAATGTGGCTAAAGGTAAAAATGGAGGAGTAGCAGTATGCAGAATGGTATTAACAGTAGCAGTTTATCATATTTGACAAGAGAGGAACAATGTCATCTTCCAGATGAAGAGGAGATCTACTAATGTTATTCTCAGACTAATCATCCAAGAAATACATGTTAGAGCCAAGATGTTTTCTAGGTTAGATAGTTGCATGATTGCAATGAATTGGTACCCTGATATAGTTTAGGTGAAAAAAGCAGTAGGAGAGGAATTGTAGCAAGGTTAGATATCTCCCAGTTGGAACTTCATGTCCAGCAGGAGTTGTGATAGAAAGCTAGTCTCAGTTTTGATAGTGTATAAATACTTATACTTGATAAATAAAATTCTTTAATTACCAAATAAAATTTACTAAGTTGCTAAAATAAGTACGACTAATAAGTACTACTATTATTTACTTAACTAAACAATAAAAGAAAAATAAGTTATGCATTTTATCTAAACCATAAAAAAACTAAAAATAGATATCCAACACTTTTTTCATTCATAGTACAATTGAATAGCATGTCTTTTATTAGCATTAGTATTTGTTGGCCCAAGTGAAGTTTGTTTTGATGATTGACAAAGGAACTCAAGCATGAACGAGGTCCATACACAGTGTACACAAACACGGGCAGATTCGAGCATAAGGGATGCACGTAAAGGAGATAAGCTTAACTTGTTATATCTGATATCTCCTAGTCAAAAAGGTTGCATAAATAATAAGGAGAATGACTCCTTACTCGAAGAGAACTTTATCCAAGATAAGGGAGGAGTTAGAAGTTGAAGATAACTAGAACTCTTCCACCAAGGAAGAGTATAACATTAGAATTCTAGTTATTTCTTATTCTACTAAATTTATATATTGCAGTATGTTCTTATTCTACAGGGATGCACAAGCGCTGAAGTTAAACGTGATTGAGAGCAAAATAGCAAGGCATTTTGCAAACAATTCTTGTGTGAATCAAGTGTGCGAACTTGAAGCTACATGAACCAGTTAGAAGAACCAGTTCCAAGCGTCTGTCTTTTATTCTAGTTCAATTGTAGTAGGTATTTTCAAGTTGTACCTTTCAGCTTTATCTAGAAGCAATTGTATTAGGTACTCTGAGTATGCAAGTTAGAGTTAATTTGAAGTTGTCACAGCAGTTAGAGGCTGGTTGCCACAACGTGATTATAGTTAATCCTTATGTTTATAAAGAGTTTTGTAAATGCTGTTTTGGCTCAGTGATTTAATGAAGTGTTGGAAAAAATTCTACTGAGTAGTAAGTCGTGGTTTTTTTACCTTTTGAGCCGGGTATTTTTTACATAAAAAATACTTGTGTTCTTTACATTCCTCATTTACTATTTCCTCAACAGTAGTATAAGGAACACTTAGAAGAACTAGGTCCTTCTATAATCAGTGCACGCGAAAATTGGACACCACATAAATCACGCCCTTCCCTCCCCCCTCTCTTGTGTGGCATTGAAGTATAAAACATCAGTATTGATTTGATTTCGGTTTAGGATTTATTTGAGTAACTAACATTTATGGACTATAAAACTTATTGGAGTATCCAAAAATTATAAGTCCAAGCTTGAGATAATATGCTAAAAGATAAAACTATAAAATATCTTAAGAAATATTTATAAATTACACTACAATAAATATTTTTATGTATTAAATATATTTAAAACTTCCATACATATAATGTTGGGTTTGTTTGGTTTCGGTTTGACTTTTTTTAGTTAAAACCAAACCAAACTAATTATGGTCGGATTTTTTTTTTCCAATACCAAACCAAGTCAAACCAAACCATAGTCGGATTATTTTTCTCGATTTGACTCGAATTATCGGGTTGGTGCGATTTGTCGGTTTCGTTTGTAAACCCCTAATTTTGGACTCCACTCAAAGCTTATAATTATCAAAAGTGTGTTTTCTCTCACATATTTAATTGGAAAGTTGATCCATTAGGTTGTATACTTCATTACATCCTACGTCTACAAGAAGTTGGTATCATCCAATGTACGCTCATTAAAGTTATCACGTCTTTTTCTTGTTTCGTACATAATCCTAACTAATTGTATAACACCATTAAAGAAATCTCTTTGTATTAAGTTGTAGGGCTCAAACTCAAGATCTCTAATTAAATCATGTAAAGGTTCATGTCCACTCACCATAACCTTCTGAGATCTCTAATTAAAAATAAAAGGATCTTATTTATTCCATTTCAATCTCATACTACCCCCTTAAAAATATACACATATTGGGCCACTGCCACAACTATTTGATTTGCAATAAGCATTTAAACTATAATTGTTGACAATATAATAGTTTACACTATCATTGTAATTTAATATGCTGTAGAAGATAAATTATCTTACTTTTTTAATTACTAATTTCTTTTATTATAAATAGCTACTTATAATTATTGCCTTTTAAATGACCTATAATATACGTAATGTCAATTTTATAGAAGCTAAACTCTTTGCTATAGATTACTAGTATTAGAAATGGAAGAAAATGAATTAAACTCAAATTTGACGTATCAAAGTTGGAGAACAAGCCATTTTCCATTTCATATGGTTCCCTCCAAGAATCTTCCATGATCACACTTTTAACATTAATGTAAAACCTTCCAATATGACAACTCTCCTTGAAGAAGCAAACAAAGGAATAAGGCAAAGTTGAACTAATTATGCTTACTCAGCTTGAACAAGTATTAAGAAAAGATTAATTCACTACTGGAAAATGGGCCTATGGCAACGGTTGTAAAACTGTTGCAACGGATAGGTAGCCCGTTGCCATAGATTTATCGGAACGGTTTAGCGACCGTTAAATTCACTCGCATGCCAATAGATTTAGAGCAACGGTTCTTGCAACGGTTCACCAAACTGTTGCTATAGGGCCATCTATCGCAATAGTTTTTCCTCTACCTGAAGCAACGAGTAGTCTTTTCAGTCGCAACGGTTAAAAACCGTTACCATAGAGTTTACAACGGATGAAAATTGTT
Source organism: Nicotiana tabacum (assembly GCF_000715075.1). Taxonomy (NCBI): domain Eukaryota; kingdom Viridiplantae; phylum Streptophyta; class Magnoliopsida; order Solanales; family Solanaceae; genus Nicotiana; species Nicotiana tabacum. The sequence goes on along the minus strand of NC_134081.1, from coordinate 57,832,983 downwards.
ACCATATTATTTACCACAACGGTTGAAAATAGTTACCATATAATTTATTGCAATAGTTATGTAAGCTATTGCAATGTTTATTTACAAATATTCTAACGGTTTCATTACGCTATTGTAACAGTTTTATTTATATTGCATCGGTTTGTCGCATATTTTGGAACGGTTTGCAAGACCTATTGGAACAGTTTAGATTGTCTATGGCAACAACATGTGTGCTTATTGCAACAGTTCTATTAGACTATTGTAACAGTTTAGTTGACATTATTGCTCTGGTTGTAAATAAATATTTACATATATAAAACTTTGTAATAACCTGGAATTTATATAAATAAAAAGATAAAACACTTCATAATCTATTGTGATGACCCAAAATATTATATTTAATTTAAACATTCATTTCTGTGTTCCAAGACCTAAAAAATTACTATTTATTACTCCTCGACTTACGTGCGCAGTCCGTATAATGTTCCGAAAAGTTTTTATGTAAAAAATAGATTAAAATGTGAAATAGAGCTTTAAAACTCAATCGGGTTGACTTTGGTCAATATTTTAAGCAAACGGACCCGTATTTTGACAGTTCCGGTAGGTCCGTATCGTGATTTGGGACTTGGGCGTATGTCCGAAATCGAATTCGGAGGTCCCTAACTCGAGTTATCGCATGTTGTCGAAAATTTGAAGTTTAAAGGCTTAATGACTTTAAAGAATTGACCAATGTTTGACTTTGTTAATATCGGGTCCGTATTTTACTTCTAGAACCCGGTATAGCTCCATTACTATATATATGACTTATCTGCCAAATTTGGTGAGAAACAGAGTTGGTTTGACGTGATTCGTACGTCCGGTTGTTAAAATAGAAATTCTAAAGTTTTCTTAAAAATTTCATTTGATTTGGTATCTGATTCGTAGTTCTAGTCGTTATTTTGGTGTTTTGATCATACGAGCAAGTTCGTATGATATTTTTGGACTTGTTTACATGTTTGGTTTGGAGCCCCGAGGGCTCGGGTGAATTTCGGATAGGTTACAGGTGGTTTGGAACTTAGAAAATCTGGTTTTTACTTAGCTTCAGCTGTCATCTGGTTTCCTTCTTCGCGTTCGCGAAGGCACAACCGCGAACGCGAGGAGTGAACGGGCTGGGTGGGATTTTACCCTACGCGAATGCGAAGGGCTGTACGCGAATGCGAAGTGGAGGGGGGCTGCCCTTCGCGAACGCGACAGTGTATCGCGAACGCGTAGCTTATGGGACCTGGGGGAGGGGAAATGGGGGAGGCGAACTGAGTAATACTTTTCGCGAACGCGGCACAGGGCTCGCGAACGCGTAGGCTGGTGGGTGAAAGCCTTCGAGAACGCGAAGGCTATTTGGGCTGCCGCACATCGCGAACGCGACATGCCCTTCGCGAACGCGAAGAAGGCCTGACGCCCAATAATTAAAACAGACCCAAATAGGATTTTTTTCATTTTTCACAAACCATCAATTAGAACTCGGTTTAGGGACGATTTCAAAGGAGTTTCTTATGATTTCGAACTGGGTAAGTATTCTTTATCATATACTAATTATATTTCATAAATATAAGTCTATATTCATCATTTATTTTGGATTAAGATGGAAGAAATTGAAATTTTTGTAAAACTTTACAAAAACAAAAATTTAAGATGTGAAGATCTATTTGACATCAGAATTTGGTAATTTTTATATAGTTGGACTCGTCACGGAACGGGTGTTCGGATTTCGTAAGTTTTTTCGAGATTCGAGACGTGGGCCCCACTGATGATGTTTGAGATGAATTTCGGATTTTAATCCGAAAAATTAGTAAATTCATATGGAATTAATTCCTCCGATTTGTATTGAGTATATTGAATTGTTTATGACTAGATTTGAGGATTTCGGACACAAATTCGCGAGGCAAAGGTTTATTGGAATCTTTAGTTGGTTGCAAATCGAGGTAAGTGTCGTGATTAATTTTGACTTGAGGGAATAGAACCCTTGAATTATTTGCTATGTGAATTTCATGTGTAATGATGTATAGGCAAGGTGACGAGTGCCTATACTTTGTCAAATTAATTGTTTGCTTAATTATTTAAACATCTTAAATTGTTTTAAGATACGAATTAATTGTTATAATAATTGTTTCTCTCCTATTCCTTGTCAAATATTAATTCTTGAATTTCTGCAATAATTGCTACATGTTTATTTGATTTATGTGTCTTAATTGCTACTTGACAGCTTATTTTCTCCCCGATTTCCACAATTAATTGCCACTTGTCATTGTTTGTTTCATAAATAAATTATAATTATTGTATGCCTTGATGCTTAATAGTTTCTCATTGAACGTGGTATTTACTGGAGAATTTTTATTACATTTAAGAGTTGTTAAAATATATGGGGGGATCGGGTTGCACGCCGCAACGGAAATAAAAATAAATATATTGGGGGATCGGGTTACACGCCCCAACAGATTTATTTAAAGTTTATATTGGGGGATCGGGTTGCACGCCGCAACAGATTTATTCTAAGTTTATATTGTTGGAGCGGGTTGCACACCGCAATGAAAACAAGTTGAGGGATTACAACTGCTGAATTGACTTCAATTATTGATATTATTTACCGGTCTTACTACTATTCCTGTAATTATTATTATTATTATTATTATTATTATTATTATTATTATTATTATTATTATTATTATTATTATTATTATTATTATTATTATTATTATTATTATTATTATTATTATTATTATTATTATTGTGTACATGTTAATGTAAGCGACCTGCCTTAGCCTCGTCACTACTTCGTCGAGGTTAGGCTCGGCACTTACAGAGTACATGGGGTCGGTTGTACTCATACTACACTCTGCACTTCTTGTGTAGATTTTGGAGTTGGTCCCAGCGGCGTACCATAGACTTGCTTGGATTTCAGCCACCAGAGGAGACTTGAGGTATAACTGCACAGAGTCCGCAGTTCTGAAGTCCCCGTCTACTTTATTTTAGCTGTGTGTTTCTTTCAAACAGCTTCATGTTATTCAAACCCTTATTTGTATTATTTTAGAAGCTCGTGCACTTGTAACTCCTGTTCTGAGATAGTATTTAGATATCGCATTTATTATGAATTATTTGCTTTATTTCAGACTTTATTTCCGCATTTGTTAAAATGGCTAATTATATTCTAACGTTTGCTTGCCTAGCAAGTGAAATTTTAGGCGCCATCACGGTCACGAAGGTGGAAAACCCAATCACATAAGTTTTACATTTCAACACTTCAAGAGTTGGAGTAAGTTTCGAATGTTGATAACAAAAGATTCCTAGAACATCCACAACAATTCAAAGTTCTTAAGTAAGGTCTAGATCTTCACTATCTCCATCTTCCCTTTCTTCATTTTCTCCACCTATAAAAGAGGATAAATAAAGTCATTACCTTTCAAGGATTAGTTTATCATTATAAGAATGGGTATGGTCCTCGAACAACGCATAAAGCACAAAGTTTTCAAATGTATTATTGTCAGTTGCGTGTAACAAATCCAACTGAGAGAAAGAAACAAGTTAACACAAATGAAGAAGCCAAAGTTAAATAACAAATCCAAATCATCAAAACCAAACTTGTAAACATATATATTCAGGCAAATTGAGGGCAGTCACACATTCTAAATTACTGGAAAACAAAAGGGGTTATCAACTTCAAAATAAATAAGGAATTGTCCATTAATGAGAAACTAATTTACTGGAAAACAAAAGGGATTCAAGCTTTAAACAGAAAACTTAAACTTGAATTCAATCAGGCATGATCAAGTTTAAGATAACAACATTCAAAATTTCAGATCTAGAAAAGATTATATGCGTGAATAGGTAGGCTCGAACCTCTAGGAAAATAGGAGAGGTAGACAAATGAGATTGGAAATCCCAGCTAAGTTTAGCTAAAGGAATTAAGGTTTGTACAAACTAGCAACAACAAATCGAGGTAATATACAAATTGTTATCATAATGAATGGAAATTCACAACCAGAAGGGAAAAAAACGGCAAGTCAAAATTACAGCTATTCATTTAGAAAACTTTTAAGAAAGACATGCCCATGACTAATCTGCTAATTTACAAAACATGGAATCAAAATAACTTTTTAATATTCAATCAAAGAACAACACTCTAAAGACAAATATTCAAGAAGCAAACAGCTTAAAAATAACTTTTTAATAAAAAAGGTGGCACAAGAACCATACTTAGACTAAGAAATTTCAAGAATTGTAAACCTCTCAGTAAATTTCTATGTTTGGTTATACAGTACATGGGTCAAGCTGCTTTTCTGTCCAAAAAATATATATTCCATTAACACTGAGGACTTACATATTGTCCTTTCACAGAAAGATAACTTCACGTCAAACAAAGTTTACTTCAGTTCAATTCTTCATGTGTCCAAATACCTAACTCAATAACATTAGCAAGCACTTCTACACTGTTAAATTCTACCGTGCTTATGCACCAAACATTACAGAATCAGTCAACTCTGAATCAAGGTACTCACGCACTCACACATCCAATAATCTGAAGAATTTATCCGGATCATATACACAACAATCTGGAACCCAAAGAACTATAGAAATGGCTAGCAACCAATGTCATATTAAAGTCAAAACAACAACACGTAAACGGGGGAAAATCACACAGCAATAGAGCTGTAAATTTTCTTTCTTGGTACAAGTAATCACGAAAGATATAATATCTAGAACAACACACAAAGACCTATACAACAACAAAGAGTTGTCAAGGCAACCACATAATTTCGCACGACAAAGGGCTGGAGGCGAAGTTAAAAAATGACTAGACTAATTAGAACAAGGTATGCAATTCCCTATTTATTATGTCAGTCGGACCTTAGGCGAGGCCGAAACTAGATATCCACACTTAGAAAAATTAGCGCTTGCTTTAATACGCGCCTCTAGGAAACTAAAATCATATTTCCAATGTCATCCGATATATGTTGTAACAACTTATCCTTTTCGAAATATTTTACACAAACCCGAGCTTTCTGGTCGATTGGCCAAATGGACCATAGAAATCAGTGGGTACGATATTGAGTATCGACCCTGAACCGCCATCAAATCTTGGCGGACTTCGTGGCTGACTTTATGCCGGCCTTCGTACCCGAGATTAAAAAAGAACTACTGATAAAATCGGGTACATCTTCGGAAGTCTAGACCCTCTTTACGGACGGTGCTTCGAATGCGAAGGGGTCCGGACTAGGCATCGTACTAAAATCACCCACAGGTAATGTAGTTAGATAGTCTATCAGAACTACAAAATTGACTAACAATGAGGCTGAGTATGAGGCCATGATTGTAGGTCTCGAACTAGCTAGAAGCTTGGGAGTGGAAGTCGTAGAGGCTAAGTATGATTCCCTCCTCGTGATAAACCAAGTTAACGGGACTTTTGAAGTCCGAGAAGATCGAATGCAGAGGTACTTGGATAAACTATAGGTGACTCTACATCGATTTAAGGAATGGACCTTGCAACATGTACCCCGAGAACATAACAACGAGGCCGACACTCTTGCAAACTTAGGTTCATCGGTCAAAGATGACAAACTCAACTCGGAGATTGTCGTACAACTCATGAGATCGGTAATCGAAGATGGTCATGCCGAGATAAACTCCACAAGTTTAACCTGGGATTGGAGAAACAAATACATAGAGTACTTAAAGAACGGGAAGCTTCCATCAGATGCAAAGGAATCGAGAGCTCTACGCACAAAGGCAGCACGGTTCACCTTGTCCAAAGACGAAACACTGTTCAGAAGGTCGTTCGATGGACCATTGGCAATATGTTTGGGACCGGGAGATACCGACTACATCCTACGGGAAATTCACGAGGGCACTTGTGGAAATTATTTTGGTGCCGATTCGCTGATCCACAAAGTAATCAGAGCAGGATATTATTGGACTGATATGGGCAAGGATGCAAGGGAGTTCGTTCGAAAATGCGACAAATACCAAAGGTATGTGCCCATGATTCATCAACCCGGGTAACTACTCCACTCGGTCTTATCCCCATGGCCCTTCATGAAATGGGGAATGGACATCGTTGGCCCGGCCCCCTCCCATCGGCCTCAGATAAGGCTCAGTTTATTTTATTTATGACTGATTATTTCTCTAAATGGGTTGAAGCACATGCTTTCGAGAAATTCATAGAAAAGGAAGTCATAGACTTCATTTGGGATCACATCATATGTTGATTCTGGATGCCATCCGAGATTGTATGTGATAATGGAAAATAATTTATCGGCAGCAAAGTAACTAAATTTCTCGAGGATCATAAGATCAAAAGGATCCTATCAATACCTTATCATCCCAGCGGGAACGGACAAGCCGAGTCGACCAACAAAACCATCATCCAAAATCTTAAGAAAAGATTGACCGACGCCAAAGGAAAATTGAGAGAAATACTACCCGAGGTCCTATGGGTATACCGCACAACATCGAAATCCAGTACCAAAGTAACACCGTTCTCTTTGGTTTATGGCGCCGAAGCTTTGATCTCGGTTGAGGTCGGTGAACCTAGCATCAGGTTTCGATATGCAATAGAGGTGTCGAATAACGAGACCATGAATACGAGCCTAGAATTGTTGGAGAAAGATGAGAAGCCGCTCTCGTCCGATTGGCCGTCCAAAAATAGCGGATCGAAAGGTACTATAATCGAAGAACCAATCTTTGACATTTTAACATCGGGGACTTGGTGCTAAGAAATGTCACCCTCAACACCCAAAATCCGAATGAAGGAAAACTGGGTCCGAACTGGGAAGGACCGTATCAGGTTCTCGAAATCATTGGAAAAGGATCCTACAAGCTCGACATGATAAACGATAAACAACTACCGAGCAATTAGAACGTATCGCACCTAAAACGATACTACTGCTAAGGTACGACCCCTCCCATTTTCATTTATATTTCAAAACTAACCCTTGCAGGTGTTCGACCAGAAGCAATGACAGATTCTTCAACACGAAGCCTTTAGGTCTGAAAGAACGCGCTGCACTCTTTTTCCCTTAGACCAGTTTTGTCCCAAATGGGTTTTCCGGGCGAGGTTTTTAATGAGGCAACTATTGATCGTGCTAACTTAGAACAATTCAATAGTATCCGAGGCCTCTTTACAATCAACCTCGAATACTGAAGGGAATTACCCTCGAATATCAAGTTCGAATATCAAGTTTGATGCGAGGAAGTTACTTCATGGCAACAGGTTCTCGATAGGAAAAATTTGTAAGGGCCAAACGGTCAACCGAACCATGCTCGCGTAGTTTGATCGAGCCCTGGCACAAAACATGTACGCATGTATAATGATTTATAAAGAGAAGTATTCTTCTTCACCAATATCTCGTACATTAGAAAAGCTTTTCTACTTCATATTCTCGATATATTATGTAAACGGGCCTAATGGCCAACAATGACCGGAGTTCGGATGATTACCCCCACAAATCGGGGACTGCCGTCCGAAAAATCAACGAGATCGAATTATATAAACTCCGAAGATCATAAAACCTCTTAGGAAACCCTCGATTTTATAGGCTACGGCCACCCCACTCGGGGATTGACACTTCGGGCAAGCTCAAAGTAAAACGAAAAAAATAAGCCCAAGAGGCAAATCCCGAACTAAAGAGGGATTTTTATAGGCCACCCCACTCGGGGACTGACACTTCGGGCAAGCTCGAAGTAAAACGGGAGAATAAGCCCAAGAGGCAAATCCTGAACTAAAGAGGCTATGGCCAAATTAACACGAATCGGAGACGTCCGAATTCCGTAACAAAACAGGTCTTCGAAATCTTTCATAAACGGGTTAAAAAGGCTACCCCCGGCAAAATCATAAAAGGCTTCGATAATATCAAGCCTCAAAAACTCTAATGAGTACAAAATTGTTCGAACTCTCGAACAATTCCTTATTTCATGCCAAGGCATTACAAGTTTCGCAAATACAAATGATAAGAAACTCTTTCGAGCCGAAAAGGGGACAAAGCCATAAACAATCTTTTTACAAAAGCCTAAGGGCTAATTTTTATCTTGAGTTCGAGAGACCATCCTCGCTCGAATGAAAAATCTAAGGGTTACCTTACTTCTAGTTCGAGCAAGTACTCACTCGACCATAAAGTCTAAGGGCTATACTAATTCAGTTCCAATCAAATTGTTTAAACCTCGGATCTTAGAATACAACTTCATAATTTTATAAGGCGGAAAGGAAGAAAGTTTTTCACAAAGTTATAAAATGGAAAGGAAGAAAGTTTTTATATATATGTCAAAAATCATTTACAAGGGCAGCATGGCCCGATCAAGTTTCTCTACAAAAGACCAAAACGGTCTTAAAAGAAACACAAAAAATACTAAAGGACTTAGTCCTCTCAGGGGGGAACATCTTCGCCCTCAAGGCCTCCTTCGCTTTTAGATCCGCTCATACTCCCGGTATCATCATCATTAGGAAAGGCCAACACTCTGGCTTCGGCTTCAAGCTCCTTAGCATTCTCGATCTTGGTTGTAAGATCGAAGCCACGAGTATGGATATCCTCGAGAGTCTCCCTTCGAGACTGGCATTTAGCATGCTCGGTAACCCAGTTTGCTCGAGCCTGAGCAGCCTCGGCAACCTCCTTTGCTTGAACCTGAGCAGCTTCAGCATCAGACCGGTAGACGGCCACCATTGCATCAGCATCAGCCGTGGCTGTTTCGACCCGATTTGGCAGCTGCAAGTTCTGTGGCCAGTCTCTATCGATCAGAAGTTGTTGAGCCCAGCCGAGACTTTAACTCCTCGATTTCCTTGGCTTGCACCAAGGCCTTCTCTTTCAAGCCTCGGAGTTGGGTCTCAGCCGAGGCCAGTTGATCTCGGGCAACCTCCTTTTCTGAGGCAAGGCGGTCCATGTTTTTTTTCCACTCCTCGGCCTCCGTTTTCACTACGTCCACTTCAACACGAAGTTGCCTGATCACATTGAACTTTTGCTGGACCTGTGGGACCGAACTGTTAGCCATCACGCCTGAGTCAGTGTCATTAACTTCAAAGATTCTTTTTACCTGCTCAGATAAATCAGCTTGCTCTTTCCTAGCTGCTTCTAGCTCAGCCCGAAGTCCTTTTGCTTATCCTTCTCTCTGCTCACAGAGAAGCTTAAAGGCATCTCTCTCCTCAGTAAGCCCTTAGATTTCAGCTTCGTACCGGCTCAGCTCCCTTCGGGATCGGAGAAACACCTCGTGATAAAGCACAGAGGCCTACAAAAATAGAAAGAAGAAATTATGCAAGGAAAGAAAAATACAAGTATGAAAATTGACAAAGAGAAAATGAACTTACCCGATTCAGGGCCTGTTGAGCTTCGTTGAAGAGACAAGAAACTCCCGCTTCGCCCGAGCTCTTCTTCAGAGCCTCCAAATCACTCAAACTGGTGGCATCTTCTACCCCAATAAAATAACCACGGAAAGGATCTTCCTCTCCATGGGCTCCCTCCCCGTGACAAGTCTCCACAGCCTGAGCATCACATATCATCGACTGGAAAAATGAAGGAAACGAGGGGGAATCCCCGATCTCTATTGCCCCAAGTAGGTTTTTTGGGGCGCCGCCTCCGTCTTGACGAGCCTCAAGCCCAATTTCTGCATCGGCATCCACCGCATCTTCAACGGCCCTTTCGTCCCGAGGTAAAGCATCTTCAATTCTCCTCCGGCCCGGGAACTCTCCTCCTCGAGTCTCCTCCTCGATCTCATCGAGCATAGACGGAGCATTATCAACTCCCATCAGTTCCGAAGTTTTCTAAATATCGGTGCTAGCTCGTGCACGCGCCACCAACCCAGAATCTCCTTCTTCTTCTTCTTCTTCTTCTTCTTCTTCTTCTTCTTCTTCTTCTTCTTCTTCTTCTTCTTCTTCTTCATCCCTTAGTCTTTGGACTGACTCCATAGTTAGTGGGATTGTATTCCCCTTGGGTTTACGGGCCGCTCTCTTTTTGGATTTTTGACCCTCGGAGTTCGAGGCCCTTTTTCTTTTAATCACCTATGCTGGTTTCGAGATAGGCGGTAAAGCTTCTTCATCACCGGACGGGGGTCTCATAGTCGCATCCTTTCCGAGACCTGCAAAAGGAGAAAATAAGTAAACTCATGCTTGGTAAAAAATGCTTGAACGATAGGCAAATCGGTAAGCCAAGAAGAAGGCTTACCACGAGTACGAGCCACCCATCGGCCCTTTGACAAATCGCGCCACGCGCGCTCGGCGTATGTTGACGTCGAAACCAGGATCCAGACCTAGTTTTCGAGGTAGGGAACCGCACCCGGCATCCAAGCAACAGCTGCATCGAGAAAAACACTGATAATAAAGGGTAAAGAAGTAAAACAACAAATAGAAATTTAAAATGGGATCATACTTACGTTTCATATTCCATTTCCCAGGAAATGGCTTGCTCTAAGCCGGGATCAGGTCCGAGGTCTTACCTAAATGAACCAGCGCATCCAACCCCGATCATTGTCTTCATCTATACTCGAGATGAATGCCTTGGTGGCCGACGTTGAAGATTTATCAGCCCACCTCGGTAGAGTCGAGGGCTATATAATCTTACGAGGTGGTCGACGGTAAAGGGAAGCCCGTCGATTTTGCTCACAAAGAAATGTAGCAGTATCATGATCCTCTAGAAAGAAGGGTGAATTTAGCCGAGGGTCACCTGGTATTTCTTGCAAAAATCGACGATGACCGGATCGAGGGGACCCAGCGTGAAAAGATAAGTTTAAACACTCAGGTACCCTTCCACATGGGTAGTGATCGCTTTCTCCGGTGCTAGTATCACAACCTCTTTGTTTTCCCAGTTGCAATCTTTCTTCACCAAATCAAGAAGGTTTTTGGATATCGAGCATATATATCTCGATACAGGCTCGCATCGACCAGCAACGATGAGGGTTTCTCGACCTTAAAGTCGGAATCAATAACACACCCCCCGGGAACAAGTTCTTTAAGGCGTGGCTCCATCATTGTTTTCTCGCCGGCCGACCAAGATGAGGAAGCAACCTCTTTCTACAGAACGGTTTTAGTTGTTTTGGCCATTTAGTTTTTATGAACAAAGAAGAATGTAGATAGAAGTATTTGGTGTTTTAGGAAAAACATGCAAAGAAATCTGAAAACTTGGAAATAGGGAGCTTTGGAGAAGGCAAAGAACTATGAAGATTAGAAAGAAAAAGATTTGAAAGTAAAAGTTTGGAATGATAAAGAAGGGGGCTATTTATTGGTTTCACAACGACGGTTCAAAACTGATAGTGGACGACCATTGACTGACGCGCATTTAATGCCTTGGTAACTGGACCGACGGGACATTTGTCGCATACGTCACAATCAGGCTCGTTGCTGACATCATCATCCACCAAGTCGAAGTTCGAAAATTCATATCGTTTCTCGTCATCTTCTTTTCGAGAAACGAGGGGACTATCTGTATACGGTCAAAACTGAGTATGCTCTTCGTATGACTAATCGAGATTGGAACATGATGGTCCAAAATTCATCATTGTAATATCGAGCCATGATACGAAGTTAGGTTATCGCGCTCGAGTCCCAGAGACCGATCAATATCGAGACCGAGTCAATATCGAGCTCGAGACCTAGAGACCGATCAATACCGAGACCGGCCAAGATCGAGGCCGAGTCAAGATCGAGCTCGAGACCCAGAGACCGATCAATACCGAGATTGACCAAGATCGAGACCGAGTCAAGATCGAGCTCGAGACCTATAGACCGGCCAGGATTGAGATCGGCCAAGATCGAGATCGAGCCAAGAAACAAAAAAGTCGTTATAGACGCATTTGGAGAGAGAATCTCGGCGGAAATCACGGCTTGAATCAAGGAAAAATTAATTAATTAATCTATCATGGGATCGCCACTATGTATTTTTTAATTATATCCAAAGTAGGGTTCTCCCACTATTTTAAGAGTGGTTATCATCTGTACAAGGGAGATTTTTTCATTCACATATTCTTTTTGAGAGATATAGCAAAGAGAGCAAATATTATTCTTTTTGGCTTTTGATATATAGTCATATTGTTTTTTCTACCAAAGGTTCTTCACTCAATTTGGAGGTAATAAAACTTGAAGGCTTAGGCCAACTAGTTCATTCGGTTTGTATTCATTCCTTTTATAACTAATTTCGAAATCAATTTATATTTTTTTCCTGATTTATATCAATTTATATCACGTATCCTTAGAACCACGTATAAATTCAACTCTATCCGTTTTTCGGGTAAACAAAAGTATAATTTGAATTGATCAAATTACAATTTCAAAATTGTATATAATTTCCGGAAATCATAAGAATATAGTGAGATGGATGAGATCACTTGATTCATAATCAGAAATTTTGAATTTGAGCCGGAACGAAGAAACTCGTGTGAGCGTTGATCCCTTCTAATGGGGCCTAGGCGATAAGAATTTGAAATAATTGAGCTAGTGTTTTAATTTCATACACCAGATGGCTATACCAAAAAATTAAAAAGAGAAAAAAGAAAAAAGGAGTTCGTATCTAGGACAGGGAGCAACAGTAACAGCTAATTATGAGGTGAGTCGAACTTTCTTTTCTTCATTTCATACAATTTTTCTCTTTTAATAAGAATTTTATTAGACGTGTTTGTGATGATTTTAATGGAAAATCTACGTAGTATAGCCGATCCAAAAAATATGACCGATAAAATATAAAAATTTTATATATTAATAAACAATATACATATTTTTTATATATTTGATTGATGAATATAATTATTTTTGGTCAACCGGCCAAATATGTCATTTGCCCGATTTTAATTATAACAATTACTCCTTTTAATTTACAATGCTTCTATATAATCTCTAAATAGTAGAATATATTTCAAAAATTGAGAAAAGAAATGTTTAAAAACATGAAAAAGCTTAAGTATTCAGTTTTTATCCTCATGGTTCAATCCGCCAGAAAAGGATTGGTAGTATTGTTATTAACTACCGAAAATTCCTCCTCTCTCTTTCCCTTTCTCAATTGCCCTTAGAGAGAAGAGAAGAAGAAGAAGAAATCTTCTAGAATCTCTAAATACAGAAATAATTACAGCCTATTTCATTGTTATTATAGAAATTTTACATTTTGTAAAGACATAAATAATAATGGATTCGATAATTAACAAAGCAGGTTCTTATTATTTTGGTCAAAAAGCCAACAAGGAGCTCAGTTCCGTCAGCAATGATCTTAATGTAAGCATTTTTTCCATGTCATTCCCATATCTAATTCCTGGGATTTTCTGTTTGTAACAAATGTAATTATCTTAGTTTTGGAGGATCTGATACTGGAATTCTTTTGTTATGTTTGTGGCATCATTAAAAGGTTCTATAAATCTGGAATTATATTTATCCTTAATAGCGTATGTTTTCTAGGAGTTGTTTGTGATCTGGTTCATTAATATTAGACTGTTCTTTCTTGTGATCTTATTTTGGAGAATTCTTCCAAATTTAGATATTTTTATCAAATCATAATGTTAATGTAAATTTGGGGCTACATGAAATTCTTCTATATTTATTTGTATTTTCTTCTTCATACTGACCTTTTCCCTCAAATTAGAACTTGCAAAACAGTATTGCAGGAGGAACCAAAAAGCTGGTGAACAAGATTAAAGGTTAGTCGTTTGCCTGCATGACTCAAATTGGCTCCTCCCTTTTTGCTTTTATCAAAAGTTTCACATATGAATTTCTCTTACATTCTATATCCCAACAATTAAAGGTGCTCGAGAGTCATACCCTTGGGCTTTTTTCCCTCGAGTTTTTAATTCACAGCAGAGATTCCGAGAGTGCTGATTAGTAGACAATGATGGAGCTACATTGGCTCAATGAGGTTTAATTGAATCTTTTTCGCCAAAAAATTACAATAGTGGATTGGTCAAAAAATACGGGCGCAGATCTATGACTAGGAGACATTGTACTAGCATTTACAGGCCCTAAATTATCAATAGGCCCTCCGAGCACGTTAAAAATTCGTCGCAGAACCGCTCCCCCCATAGGAACATTTATAGGAGCTCCTGTGTCAATCACTTCCATTCCTCATGTATGATTGAATCTTGTCCCGAGGGTAAAACAAATTCCTAATATTAAAAACAATTAGGATAGCCGCTCAAGATAAGAAGTTGAAATTTAATACTCGTACAAAGGGTTCTATAAATGCTTAATGCTGGTCAACTCTCAGTCACAACCCTTTAGCATTTCCTTAATCCCCTTAAAATCCTGTCTCCACGTTAGTAGATATATATATTGTGCCTACTTAATGTTGGGTTTTCCAGGAAAAGTGCAAAAGCCATTGCCCGAGCTGCTAAAGGAGTATGACATTCCAGTAGGTATTTTCCCTCGTGACGCAACCAACTACGAGTTTAATGAAGAGACGAAGAAGCTTACTGTCCATATACCCGAGATATGTGAAGTTGGTTACAAAGATTCATCTGTAGTACGGTTTAACACAACTGTTACTGGACATTTGGAGAAGGGAAAGTTTGCTGACATAGAGGGAATGAAAACAAAAGTGATGTTCCTTTGGGTAACAGTTAGTGTTGTTTTATGTGAAAAAACAGAGCTTCATTTCACTGCTGGGCTGAGGCGAACGCGTAATAGAGCTGCATATGAGGTCTTCAGAGATGGAATCGGCGTAGATAAATTCTAGTATGATCAACTAACTCTGAAAACTGAGTTTGTCATATAATTTGATGTTTTTTTGAGTGATTTTAACACTTCTTGATGTCCATGTAGCGGTTGTCGTAGTTATGACTTTTCTATGAAAATAATTCTGTTGATAGTAGTAACCTCTGAGCCTAGATTTGAAGTTACGTCTTTGGTGTAATAATCTAAAAACCAAATAATGCATGCACCAGCGGGAAACAAAACCCAGGGCACTGTGGCAGGGTACTGTTCTACCACTAGACCACTGGTGCTTGTTGACGAAGGTAACTGCTAAAATTCCAGTTGACATTAGTAGCATGCATCAACAAAGCCTCACTAGTCACCATCACGACAAAACATTCTTTAAACCTCTCTTAGTTGCCTGATAGACCACAAAATAAACTGGTTTAATGGTGCATTCACTATTCATGATCCATTTTGACCAAACTCATTTTGATTAAAGCAAGTTTTGGGCGAGTTGGATGGTAAATTATTATAAATTATTATTATCCTTTTAACCTGCCCAAGTTTAATTAACTTAACTCGCTTACTTGGACTACCTTTAGTTATAAATTGTTATCCTTCGTTTCTTTAATTAGAGGGTTGACCCAGGACAATGTATTTTTCAGATTATGGGTGTGCATGGGCCATTACCAATTTACTATCGATTGAGTAGTTGGGCTATTTTTAGATACATATACTTTTTTGTACCAAGTTTGCGCATAGTTATGGACGTAATAGTATTCTGCACTCAATGATTTAGAAACCTAAATCGATCTCTGCCTAGCCCCGCTTTTAATTATGGGCCGTCAGCAATGTAGCCAATAATGCTGGTAAATTAATGAAGTTTTAGGCTTTGGAGTCTATTTGGCCAAGTTTCGGAGAGGCTGAATTTTTTTAATTTTTTTTTTTGTTTAGAAAAGTACTTTTTTAAAAATTTAAGGTATTTAGCCAAGACGAATAAGTACTTTTGAGTAGAAGCAAAAACAGTTTTTCTGCTTTTAGAAAGAAGCTATAAATTTTAGCTTCTTCCAAAAGCAGAAGAAAAATTAGAAAATTAATTTTTTTCAAGGCAAAATTATCCTTACCCTAAATTTATATTTCTCAAATTAACACTCATTAATTTAACCTTTTTTTTCCTCTTTTGTTTCTACCATTCCTTTCTTCTCATCTTTATTTTTACCGTATTTTTATTCTCCTTCTAGTTTATGAAATAATTTTTAATTTACAATGAATGTTGTATTTTGATATATTTAAATTATCATATAAATAATAAGTAATTATACCAAATACTCAATATTATTATTTTGATATAACTATATTTTACGTTAGTGTGAGCCTGCTCACATTGCTGATCACAAGCCTAGTTAAAGGACGAGGGTTGCGGTAGCCGACAACCAGTATAAAACTTATCAATTCATGATGAATCCTCATAATACAAATATCGTTGGGACATGCCCATCTTGGCACGTGTTATGTTGGCACCCAGATATGATGAAAATTGAGCAAAGAGTTCCACTATATTGTAACATGGGTGTGAGAGAGTATGAATCATGGACGGGTTCAGATAAAGAAGTTAGTTCTGTCACATCAGTGCCCAGATATTATAAAATATGAAAGGGTTCTGTCAGATCAGCGGACAGATATTATAAATTTCGCCACATCAGTATCCGGATGTAGTGTAAAACAAGAAAAGATACTCCCACGATGAATGGATGAGGGTGAAAAAGCAAGTCCAAGAGAGGCATGTTCGGGTAGGTAGCTGGAACATAGGCACTTTGACAAGAAAATTAATGAAATTAGTGAATACCCTAAAAAGGAGGAGAGTAGATATTGCATGCCTTTGAAAACTAAATGGACAGGTTGTCACGACCCCAAAATTCCACCTTAGAAATGGTGATGACACTTAATCTCTAAGACTAGGTAAACCTAACACATGAGCAGATGTAACAAGTTTAACCAACTTAACTGTATAAGCATTAGACAAATGAATGAAATAATGTAGCTAAAATCAAACAATTGTTATACAACCCCAAAATCGGTGGTACATAGTCATAAGCTCTACTAAGAGTAAATACGATTATCAAATACATCCCTGTTTGGAATGAAAGTAAACAGTAATAAAGTAAAGTTCCAGAAGGTGACTCCGAGGCCTGCGAGCGTAATGGCAGGTATACCTTGAATTCCCCGTAGAAAATCTCCAATAGCTAGCTAACGATCAACACCTGGATCTCCACAAAAATGTGCAGAAGCGTAGCATGAGTACCCAGTAAGTATCTAGACTAACCTCGGTGGAGTAGTGATAAGGTAAGTCAAGACACCCACTAGACAATAACATGTGAAAGCATATAAATATAATGCTAACAGTGGAAAGAACATCAATATTAGGCTAACCATGAAAGGAATATTAATATAAGACTAACAACAGAATAATAGAAAACAACAAATGGCAACAAGAAGCATACATGTGGTAAAACGGCAAAGTAATCAGAACACAATTAAAATGTGAATGAAATCAATTAGGGAAAACAAATGACAATCCAAGTAATCAAGTTGTTCCAACACATGATTTACAATGAGAATTAGTCCGAGGCACCACACCCCATAGTCACAAATCATAAACCACAATCATGAATCTAACACACATGTCACCACGTGCCCACATTATCAATCACCTTCGCACGGCAAAGTCCACATGCCACCACGTACATTGTTTCAATGTAAATTTCCAATTAAAATGTTAAAAGATTTATTAAAATAAATAAGGCATGATATAAATTTTGAATAAAGTACAACATCAAATTAGATGAAGAGCTTATTTTAGGATTAAAATAAAATAAAATAAAAATATAATTTATACAAAGCAGAACATCAAAGAAAATAATAAGTTTAGTTTAGAAATCAAATAAGGTAAAGTAATATAATATTTTTAAATAAAGTAAAGCATAGATAGGTTAACGAACCAAATATAAGAATCAGTTAAAGTAAAGCGTGATAACAATTTAAGTAAAGTAAAGCATCAAATAGGGTAATGAGCTTAATTTGAGAATCAATTAAAGTAAAGTATGATAACAATTTAAATATAGTAAAATATCGAGTGAGATAACGAGTTTTGTTTTAAGAGTCACATAAAATAAAGTATGTTAACAATTTCTTTATTTAAAACCATTATGTTACCAACAACTCAACATAATATGAGATAATGACTCCATCCAAGTAAATTCATCTTGACAATCAATTCACCAAGTAACAACGGAGGCACAGATTAACACATTAAAGCAATAAAATAAATCACGTAAAATGCTTGACTCACGCGAGAAATAACAATCATTCCAACCCAAAAATAACAACAAGAGTCACCCCGAGTTACTATACCTAATAATTACAATACACAAATCACAAATCTTCCTTATATCTCCTCGTGAGCCTTGCATTTATTTTAAAAATATTTTTTCCGAAATAGCTTCACGCGTTTTAGCCCCCTTATTTCGCCGCGTGGCTTCAAGTAATTCTCTTACTAGTAACACACACATAAATCTCACCTTATCTCGCCGTATGCATATCAATTCACCACCTTTATATCGCCGCATGCACATCAATATCACAACACATTAATTCACTCGCACCACACGTGCCCATATGCCACAACATTTTCAAAATCAACAATACCAATATCACCACAACACATAGCCCATGACTCAACCACAAAGTGCACAAGAAGCTCGATAACAACAATATGAATCGGGAAATAATTCAAAAAATGAAGGATATCCCATAAAACAACAACTTCAACTAGAACATGTCAATAACTCTCAATGACTACAACTTCAATTCAATGTACAATAATAAACTCAACAATGAAAGATATGATATGTAACAACAACCCCAATTAAATGCATATAAGAGCAAACTCAAAAATGAAGGGTAGAACATGTGTTAAAAACCTCAATTAAAATGTATAAGAGTAAACACGACAAGGGAAGACAGAACATGTAATAACAATTACAATTAAAGCATATAAGAATGAATTCAATAACGAAAGATGTAACAAGTAATAACAATCAATTAAATGCATATAAGTAACCTAAGAGTCAAAACCGATCAATTTCTAAATATAAGGCCGTGTACACACTCGCCACCTCGTGTACATATCTTTCACGTTATTCAAATAATGCAATTAAACAAACTCCTCTCCCCAAAGTTAGACAAGATATTTACCTCGATTAGGCCAATTCAACACTTAAAAATAGCTTTTCCTTTAAAATGTATCTTCGCATGGCTCAAATCTTACCAAAAATAATTTAATATCATCAAAAATACAAGAGAAACCACTTTCAATTAATAAAGTTAAGATCTTTATACAATTTGCCAAAAGTCAACAAAAGTCAACCCCGTGCCCGCCCGATTAAAATCCGAGTCCAAGGGTATATCTCGACTACCCATAACCCCACGAGTTCATATATGTGTTTTGTTTTCTAATATGACTCCAATTCGACTTTCAAATTCCAAATTTATATTTTTCAAAACATAGACAAAAAATTTCAAAATTTCTCTTCAAATTTTATGAATTAGAGGTTAAATCTCACATATAATCATGCAATATAATTGAAAATTGATCAAAATCACTTACCTAATAGTTTATTATAACAATATCTCTACAAAATTGCCTTCCACCGAGTCTAGGGCTCAAGATATGATAAAATGAGGTTATTCTCTCCGGTAACAGACGAGATCGTTGCCTTTGGTTTCAGTTATCTTCTGTCTTCGACTCCACGTGTCACTTCCTCATGCGATCATTTAATATAACATATTTTACTATATACAACACTTACCTCCTTTCTCTATCATATTTACGTGCTTAAATAGTACATTATCAAATGAGAACCTTGTGTTAGAATTAAGAACATTAGTGTTTATCATCGTAAGATGTAGTGAAATAGTTGATGGATTATTATTTGTAGCGGAAGCAATCACAACATCAAAATCACATGTAATCTAGACAACTAGTATATTGAAATTTTTCGGGTTACCTCTTGAAGCGTGAGAATCACTTTTTAGTCGCGTGAACCTTCAGTTCCACAACGTCTCAAGGGAATATCCATCACCCGCATGATCACGATCTCCAAACGTTCCACGGTCTTCGACTGTGCTACCCAAATAATATCTGAAAATAGTAAATTCTTGTCGGCAAAATTTCTAGGAAAACTTGGCTAAAATTTTCGGCCACAATGTTCTTATTCCTCTAGGTGAAAAACCTTATTTTAAGGATTAAACCCCTTTTCCAAAATCTATTGGGTTTTCTTTTCCACCAGGAAAATGATTCATTTATTTCCTATTATTTAAGCACAGCAGGGACCACAAAATATAATTAACAAGGCTTCCAATTATGGAATTAATTTTTAACTTTTAAAATTAATATCTACCATAATTAATTACGAATTATTCCACTAAATATTCATAATTGCACTCCTTATTCAATTTCGAAATTCATCCATTAAATCTTATTTAACTCCACATGTTAAGATTCAGATACTAACCAATTACATTAAATTACTGACAATTTAATTTACTGATTATTTTATTTAGACTTTCGCTTAACTTATTTTATGTGTCGGATACAAAATCTACCGGTCGGGTTTACACATGAAAACTTATAAGCTTTCATAAAGGTGTATCATGAATCTCTAAACCGAGACATGGATTTCATCAACTAACTATTATTTCGCCAATATACATTATTATTATTATCCAAATTATCAAGCATATTGACCCACGGAAGAATCTCGTCTTTTAATAAATTAAAACAATAATAATATATACAGCTAATAATAATTATATCAAGATTAAGAATATAAGTACATTTAATGGCTAGAGAATTTATTTTATTAAGTCAGTATAAAATACTTATCTCTACTTGGTCTATTCAATACATACAAAATGTACTAGCAGAAGAAGTTGGAATTAGACTATTCTCATAATCAAGATAACTTATATTTAATCTTGTGCTACAATCATTCCTGATAGTTTGTCAAATTCCATCATTGGATTGTGAACTCAAACTTTACACTTATAAGAAACCGATGATTTAATTTTTCGTGTATAAGCTAAACTCTATACACTAAATCATTTACTATATAAGCAAAGGACGCGGATTAATATATGATCTATTTAAAATTTTATTAAACTTGAATAAATAATTATTTCATAATAAATATTTTATTCAAACCAAACTCATAGTTAATAGTATATATCCCAACAATAATCAAGATCTCTAATTCGCTAACCAGACATCTCTAATTTAAGGTTTGAAAATAAGTAACTTCTTGATAGGAAATATTTTGCTTTCCTTAGTGCCTAGATTATATTGTTTTTTCTAGGAAGATTTTAGTCTTTTTTTCTTTTGTTTTCCATAATTCCCTCAAAATTTTAGAAATTGATTTCTTATTCAACCGGAGGGAATACCAAGAACATAAAACAATAGTAGTATTTGACAGAAATCTAAATTCGTTAATCAATAACAACTAATATTTATTGTATATGCAGTATTATTTTTCGGCGAAAAGTGTTCAGTTGACCGCCCTCGGCCACACAGCTTCGTGGACAAGGGTAGAGCATCAACCTGTTGTTTCTTCTTCTTTTATCTTTTCTTCTATCTATTTCATTTACTCCTCAATTCATTACCTTTTTCGCGTTTTTTTCCTGAAGTAATAGTCTAAGCCAATGAAGATACTCTTGGTCTTCAAGGGTTAACAGGAAAAAAAAATTGTTGCAGTAACTTTCCAAAACATTTTGGTGTAAGGGAAGTGATGGTGCAGTTTACGTATGTTTTGTCTATTTAATGATTTTGTGTATGTTTGGTGTGACGTTAAAAAGGTAAAATCTTGAACTAAGGATAATATTTTTCCTTCTGAAGAATACTATGTTTGAGATAAATATTTTTAAAAAAATGAATACTTGATTGACTATACAGTTTTGCAAGGATTAAAGGTTAGTGCATTCAGAAAACCTGTTGTACTTGTTACTACATCATGTAGCACAGGTTTTGATTATCTTTTTTGTAGTTTCAGCTTTAATCCTTCATCATTTTTCCTACCCAGGCCAGTGGAGTATCTTTTATATATTTATCATTTTTTAGTTATTTATTTACTTTAACTTTTGATTTATTACTTCTCTATCTCATTGTTGGATCTTTTCCTCTACCCCCTATAAATGTTTAATATCAATTACCTTTATGTTGAGAATATTATTAGGCATTTATTAATTTATAGTTTTTTCTTTATTCTGTTCATGTACTCATCAATTTGTTTTTACTCTGTAATAAAATCGGATAATTACTGTGCATTAATGTCGTTAGTTCTTCATTTTCTTTAATGTATTTTTATACAGTATAGAGTTTGAAGAGCTTCCTTTGACTTTCTTCATGTTGGAACAATATATCAAACAACTCAAATTTTGAGAAAGCACGAGAGCAAATTTATGTATGATATCTGAGATTACTAAATTTGTTTCTGAATAATGAATAGAGTGTAATTTTAAATAGGTTTTGAGAAAGCACGAGAGCAAATTTATGTATGATATCTGAGATTACTAAATTTGTTTCTGAATAATGAATAGAGTGTAATTTTAAATAGGTTATTGGTGGGTCAAATATACCATGCATGCCACGTTAACTTAATTTCATACAAGAGCTGTATGATACAAAGAGCAAACAACTCATGAAAATTGAATTAAGTAGTCCAACACACCATCTTGCATGCAGTTTGTTTGCCCGAAAAAACGGATGAAGTTGAATTTGTATGAAGTTTTAAGGATATGTGATATAAATTAATACAAATCGTAAGGATAAATAGAAATATCAAATATGGATTGCAAAGAATGTAAAGTAAACAAGATTGTAAAGAAGATGATTTTTAGGACTAAGCAAGGCTTCAATATAGGAGAATATGGTGCTTGAATTACAATGTAAGCCAAAAAACTGTCTTCTACAGAAATATAGTCATCCTCTTTATAGTGGAGGATCCTACTTTTTATAATTAAAAATACATAGTGGAGAACCCATGATAAATCAGTTTTCCCTAATTTCCGCCGAGATTCTCTCCCTTAGTGTGTTTGCAACGGCTCTTGTCTGTGAGCTCAAGCTCGATCGGCCTTGGTGCTGGTCGGTATTGCTTCTAGAACTCGATATGGACTTGGGATCAGGTGATGATTCGGACTCGATCTCGGTTGGTCTCTGCCCCTTAAGCTCGAAATCATCTCATCATAGTTCGATTCGGACCCAAGCTCGATAATGAGTTCGAACTCAGTGTTCGATCTATACCCGAAATCTGAAGCTTTGTTTGTATCATCTTCGGAACCCATCTCGATATTACGAATTCTTTCTCTGATCCATTATGTTTCGACCCCGATCAATCGTACGAAGGCCGAAATCTATATCGACCGTATACAGATAGTCCCCTCGTTTCTTGGGAAGGATGTGGTAAGAAACGATATGATTTCTTAATGGCTCGATTGGATTATAAGCTGACATTCACATTGGACTCGATCATGACGCACGTGATAGCTGACCCATCGATAAAGTTTTTCAAGGCATTTAATGCATGTCAGACGGTGGTTGGCCACCGCTAATATTGAACCGTCATTGTTTCAATCTATAAATAGCCTTTCCGTCCACCGTTCATCACTTTTACTTCTTCAATCTTCAAAAATATTTTCAAGTTCTTTTTCGTCTCTTCTGAGTTTATTCGCTGATCTTTGACTCTTTTCAGCAAAATTCTTCTTCTAAACCACCAAATCTTTGTCACCTTCTTTAAATCCAAAATGGTGAAGACATCAAAAATCATTCCCCCCAAAAAAAAAGTTTCTTCTTCCCAATCTGCCGCCGACAAAACGCCGGTGGATCCACGGCCTGAGGAGTGCGTTCCGGCGGCGTGTGTTCTTACCTCTGATTTCAAACTCGATAAAGGTTCGCCGGTTCCTGACCGATGTGAGCCCGTATCGAGATATATTTATTCGATAACCCGGGGGCATATCGAGCAGATAAAAAAAAGATTGTAACTGGGAGAACAAAGAAGTAGTAGTGCCGTCTCCCGAAGAGGATATTACTACTCACGTGAGAGGGTTTATAAGCGTGTATAGTTACCCTTTCACATTAGGTCCCCTCGACCCTGTTATCATAGATTTTTGCTGTAAATACCTAATAACCCTAGGCCAGATACATCATTCCTTTTGGCGGATCGTTATTTTGATCCGATATTTTGTGAATAAAATCGAGGGGATACCTTTCACCCTCGATCATCTTGTCCGATTATACCGTCCTCGCCTTTTTCAAGGAGGGTTAATAAAAATCCAATGTTAAGCTATCAAGGCTCTATTCTCGAGTATAGACGAGGATAAGGATCGAGGCTGGATGGACAGGTTCATTCAAGTAAGGACTTCGGACCTGATTCCGACTGAAAAGGTGCCTTTTCCCGAGGAGTGGAACATGAAGCGTAAGTATAATTCTATTGTTATCTCTTACTATTTTGTCCTTTCATTTCCTTTCTCACCAATATTCCCCTTTTGTGATGCAGCAGTTCCCTGGATTCCCGGCGCAATGCCCGATCACAAGGACTGGGTACGTGATCTGGTTTCGACCTCCTCATATGCCGAGCGCTCATGGCGTGACTTGTCAAACGGCCGATGGGAGGCCACAAATCATGGTAAGCACCTTTCTCGTATCTTTTGGTAGTTCGAACAAGTTGCTTTTCACACACTTTAATAAAATTTCCCGTATATAGGTGTGGGCAAAGATGCGATTTTGAGGCCCTCGTCCGTCGAGGAAGAGGCTTCGGCCTCTATCCCAAAGCCGGTGAAAGATAATAAGAGGAAAAGGGCCCCCATCCTCGAAGATCAGAGACCGAAGAAGAGGACGGCTCCTAAGCCGAACAAGAATATCATTCCTTTGACCGTAGAATCAATTCTGCGCCTGAGGGATGAAGAAGAAGAAGAAGAAGAAGAAGAAGAAGAAGAAGAAGAAGAAGAAGAAGAAGAAGAAGAAGAAGAAGAAGAAGAAGAAGAAGAAGAAGAAGAGAACGTCAGGTCCACGCTGGCGGCCCGAACAAAGAAGACCACTGGCGTTCCACAGGCAGCTGGATCGACAGTGGTTCATAAGGCTCCGCCTCGAACTGAGGATATATCGTAGAAAGATTCGGGCAGAGTCCCCGAGTTGTTGAAGATCGAAGATGCTTCCCATCGAAGCCAACAGATAAGGGATATGTTTGAAGGGGCGCTTCCCGAATCCCTTCGAACCGAAGAGAATGCCCCAGGTGATTCACTTGGGGAAGTAGCAATCGAAGACTCGCCCACCTTTCCTGCTTTTTCCGCAGGGGCAATTCGGGAAGCCCAAGCTTTGGGGACCCTATAATTAGACAGGCCTCAAGATGGAGAGGATCATTTTCGTGACCAGTTTATCGGTGTCGAGGACGCTACCGGTACAAGTGACGCATCGGATCTTTTTCACGGAGTGTAGCGGGCTTTGAATCAGGTAAGCCTTAAATTATATGGCGTTACATTTAAGTTTGCTTTTCTTTTCTAACTTCGTTTCTTCTTTCTTTGCAGGCCGCGATAGTTCATCGAGAATCATGTTGTCACGACCCAACTGGAGGGTCATAACTAGCACCCGGGCCATACTTGCCGAGCACCAACGTACATTTTATCTAACCTTCCTTATTATCTTTAAGGGCCGACAAGATCAATATAAAAGGTAGACATAGATCATAAACATCCAACAATGAAAGATAATGTCATGAACATACATAACATGGGACGACAAGACTGTCAAGAAACTATATATAAGGTACGAGCTATCATGATGCCATGAAAGACTATACAACAAAAATCAGCCGACAAGGCATTCTAAACCATACATAAGTCGACACCTGTCTATGAGCCTCTAAAGGAACATAAGTGCTACAACATTGCCGGAACAGGGCCCCGACATACCCATAATATCTATAACAAAAATGCATACCAAGACCACGGCAAGTCCGGAGAAGGGATCTCGCCAATAACCGCTGAAGTGGACAGCCTACTGTGGTGGGGGAGCTACGTCTACCCGTCTATCAGGACCTGCAGCATGACATGCAGCGTCCACAAATAAAAGGGACGTCAGTACGAATAAAGTACTGAGTATGTAAGGCAGGAAAGCATAAGTAAGAACAGTAATGTAAACAGGGATAGGGAATATACAACCTGTGACATCTGGGTACCTCTGAGGGCTACTGACATGAAACACATGATACATACATATATATACATAAACTTTTAAAACATACGCCTTTGTGGGCATCACCATCATCATATCGTACCCGGCCGTAATAGGCTCGGTAGAATCATACCCGTCCACATGGAGCTCGGTAAAACCCAACTGATCAGTGGTTGCACAATAGGTGCCGTACCCGGCCAACTATAGCGCGGCTCGGTAGAGTAAAATAGATACATATATATGATGCATGCTGGACTCGTTGGAATCACATTTTGAACCTTTCGGAGTGACGTAAGGTCGGTATCCTTCGTACACGTTATTAGGATTAAATCTTCATTAAGAATCTTATAAGAATCAGGAACTACCAACAACATTGATAAGATAGGAATAAGAGAAGTAACATCAATATCAATCGTTTCATAAGAAGGGCAGCAATGTAAGTACTGCTAGCTTCTAAGAGTAGAGTATCTTTGGGAGCTCGTTCATTACATTATGTACAATCGGAGTCGTGCAAAAGAATGAAGGGGATAGCCTCACATACCTTGTATATACTGCCCAACCTCAAGCTATGCAAATGTCACGACTCCTTAGTCTACAATAAGAGAAATGGCACTATCATTATCGTTTAAGCGTCGTAACTATTATGTATCGACCACAACCTATTTTACGATGAAACGGACAGCACCTCCCCTATTTATATGACTTCCCACAAGTCAATACAATCACCAAACAGCCCAAACAACATCATTAATAATCATATCGAGCCTCCAAAACAGTCCACCAACCAACAACATTACTACCAAGCCTTTCGATATATATTTCACAAGTTCTAGCTTCAACGACTTAGCTGCAACTTGGATAATCTTAAATATATATAGAGTAAGAGGTTCCTTACCTTTAAACCGAAATAACAACTCCAATTTGACCTTAATTTTCCATGAAATATCCCTTCAATTCTGCTACAAGAACAAGGAAGCGAAACTAGCAATTAATTCGGGTTTTTCGGCACTAGAATTACTTTAGAAGACTTGAAATCACCTAGGGTTGATATTAAAAACTTGAAGGTGTATTTACAGGACATAAAACACTTAAAACAACCTCCCACACGAGCTGGAACAACACAAAAATCAGCAACAACAAGAAGAACAAGAAACTTACTAGCGCCACGGGATTCCCGACATTTGATTTGTGTTGTTTGCCCTTTGTTTGGGTCTTGGATCATGAGAGAACCTTGAGAGAGTGTTTTTAGGGTTCTAAGGTCTGAATATACTGAAAAATAATGACTTAAAACGGGGTTGAGGTATCTTATATATATCCATATTTCTTAAACCGCCTATGTGGGCCCCATAGAGAGCTACTTGGCACACTCTCACGAAAATGCGAATATCTCTCTATTCCGAGATCGTATCGACAAACGGTTTAATGCGTTGGAAACTAGAATCATAGATCTTCAATTTGATAGGTAGATCACTCCATAATTCCAAGCACATTGGGAGAAAAATGCAGTAACATTTGACCTAAAATTTAAGTAAAATTATAAACGTAAGTTGCGACAACTTTTATCGACTTTGTTTCATAACTCGCTTGACTTCAAGACTTATGATACGGATATTATATGATTCAAATACATTAAAACATGACCTCTTGGGACAATTAATCACCTCTAGTGTTACCCGAAAATACGGGTTACAACATCCTTGATTCGTTTAACTTCTAATACTTGTTAACCACTCTTATACACCCTTGTATCGTTTAAGACCAATAGGATTAACTTCTTATCATCTCAAAGATAATCTCTTCTTGGATTTACGTCGACTAACTTACGGCGTGATCTAAGGTACGCGAATTTGGGTTGTAACACATGTTCTCAGTCCTGAACTGAGCTGCGTCGATATGAGGCCGACCTTCAATGGGTTACGGAGGAGAGGAACTCCCTTAAGCTCCTCTTAGGGCAAAGGGGAGAGGAAATAAAAGACCACCGAGCTGAGTTGGCCAAGGCTTACCAAGATCAGACCGATCTGTCCGAGCAGGTAATGATACTTTTAAAAGCCTATGGGCTCGATACCGAAATGATGGCTAATATTTTGGTCTCACAACTGCAGCAAAAAATTGAGATAATCGGGAAACTCCGTGAGGAGGTCGATGAGATAAAAGCGGAGTCTTTGAAGTGGAAAGAAGCTATGGATAGCTTTGCTACAGAGAAAGAAGCAGCTCGAGCCCAATTATCATCGTTCGAAAACTAACTTCACAGTATGAAGGAGAAAAGCTCGGTTCAAGCAAGAAGAATAGAGGAGCTCGAGGCTCAGTAGGCCTCTGAACTTGCCAAGGCCAAATCTAACGCCGAAAAGGCAAAGGCTGATGCGGATGCGCTCGTTGCCGTCTATCGGGCCGACGCTAAAGCTGCCCAGGTCCAAGAAATAGAGGCAGTCGAGACTGCCGATACTCGAGCACATTGGGTAGCTGATCTTGCTAAGTACTGATCTCGGAGGGAGACTCTCGAGGAGATCCATGCTCGAGGTTTCGATCTCGCTGAAGAGATAAAAAGAGCTAAAGAACTCGAAGCCGATGCTGAAACCTTAGTTTTCGATGATGACGATGATGATAATGATGACGATGATGGGAGTAAGAGCGGGTTCGAGAATGGGGGGAGCCCGATAGAGAAGAGACCGCTCCCGGGGATAACCAAGAAGCTTAGCCCTTAGTTTCTATGTTGTAATCAATCTTGTATATATAAAAATATCCTTTTCTTTTGCCGAATTGCTTCTGTTTTGTTTCCTATCTTGTGAAGATTTTATTCATGCCTTATGAATATTTTCACAAGGATTTAGGCAATTTGATCAAATTTGGACTTCATAACCTTTATAACCGAGTGAGCGCTTATTCAAACTTGAAATAAGGTAGCTTATAGGCTTAGCAGTCGAGTTGAGTGATTGTTTGAATTTGAAGTGATGTAGCCCTTAGGTTTATTAGTTAAGTGAGTGATTTGATCTCGAAGTAATATAGCCCGTAGGCGTAATGATCGAGTGAGTGCTTGCTTGAACTCGAAATAAAAATAGCCCGTAGGCTTAGTAGTCGAGTGAATGATTCGAACTCGATGTAATGTAGCCCGTAGGCATAATGGTCGAGTGAGTGTTTGCTCGAACTTGAAATAAAAGTAGCCCGAAGGCTTAATAGTTGAGTGAATGATTCGAACTCGAAGTAATGTAGCCCGTAAGTGTAATGGTCAAGTGAGTCTTTGCTCGAAATCGAAATAAAAGTAGCCCGCAGGCTTAGTAGTCGAGTGAATGATTCAAACTCGAAGTAATATAGCCCGTAGGCGTAATGGTCGAGTGAGTGCTTGCTCGAACTCGAAATAAAAGTAGCCCATAGTCTTAGTAGTCAAGTGAATGATTCGAATTCGAAGTAATGTAGCCCGTATGCATAATGGTCGAGTGAGTCTTTGCTCGAACTCAAAATAAAAGTAGCCCGTAGGCTTAGTAGTCGAGTGAATGATTCGAACTCGAAGTAATATAGCCCGTAGGCGTAATTATCGAGTGAGTGCTTACTTGAACTCGAAATAAAAATTGCCTGTAGGCTTAGTAGTTGAGTGAATGATTCGAACTCGATGTAATGTAGCCCGTAGGCGTAATGGTCAAGTGAGTGCTTGCTCGAACTCGAAATAAAAGTAGCCCGTAGGCTTAGTAGTCGAGTGAATGATTCGAACTCGAAGTAATATAGCCCGTAGGTGTAATGGTCGAGTATGTTCTTGCTCGAACTCGAAATAGAAATAGCCTATAGACCTAGTAGTCGAGTGAATGATTCGAACTCGAAGTAATGTAGCCCAAAGGTGTAATGGTCGAGTGAGTGCTTGCTCGAACTCGAAATAAA
Organism: Nicotiana tabacum; assembly: GCF_000715075.1. NCBI lineage: Eukaryota > Viridiplantae > Streptophyta > Magnoliopsida > Solanales > Solanaceae > Nicotiana > Nicotiana tabacum. Next base: position 57,803,239 of record NC_134081.1, on the reverse strand, counting down.
AGTAGCTCGTAGGCTTAGTAGTCGAGTGAATGATTCGAACTCGAAGTAATGTAGCCCGTAGGTGTAATGGTTGAGTGAGTATTTGCTCGAACTCGAAATAAAAGTAGCCCGTAGGCTTAGTAGTCGAGTGAATGATTCAAACTTGAAGTAATGTAGCCCGTAGGTGTAATGGTCGAGTGAGTCTTTGCTTGAACTTGAAATAAAAGTATCCTGTAGGCTTAGTAGTCGAGTGAATGATTCGAACTCGAAGTAATGTAGCCCGTAGGCGTAATAGTCGAGTGAACGCTTGCTCGAACTCTATCCTGTTTGCATAATAAATCTCAAAATAGAGGAATATTTCTTGGATATAAGATATCGGTAAAGAAGAGAACTTTCTTTGCAAGTCATTATACATGTGTTCATGTTTTGCGTCAGGGCTCGGGCCAACTATATGAGCATAGTTCGTTTTGACCATTTGGCTCTTACAACTTTTCCTATTGGAACCCTGTTGTTAAGAAATAACTTTCTTGCATCAGAATCTTGATATATTTGAGGGCTAATGCCCCCCAGTATTCGAGGTCGATCGTAAAGAGGCCTCGGATACTGTCGAATTATTTCTAAGTATAGCACGATCATTGGTTGCCTCATTAAAAACCTTGCCGAAAAACCCACTTGGGATAAAACCGGTCTAAGGGAAAAAGAGTGCAACGCGTGCTTTCAGACCTAGGGCTTCGTATTGAAGGATCCATCCTAGCTCCTGATCGGACTCCTGCAGGGATTAGTTTCGAAATGTAAACGAATATGGGGGGGGTCGTATCTTAGCAATAGTATCGTTTTAGGTGCGATACATTCCAATTGCTTGATAGTTGTTTGCCGTTTATAATACCAAACTTGTATGATCCTTTTCTGACGTTCTCGAGAACCTGATACGGTCCTTCCCAATTCGGTCCTAGTTTTCCTTCATTTGGATTTCGGGTACTGAGGGTGACTTTTCTTAGCACTAAGTCCCCGAGTTTAAAATGGCGAAGCTTGGTTCTTCGATTATAGTATCTTTCGATTCGCTGCTTTTGGGCGGCCAATTGGACGAGAGCAGCTTCTCGTTTTTCATCTGATAACTCGAGGCTAGTGTTCATAGCCTCGTTATTCGACTCTTCTGTTGTATATTGAAACCTGGCACTGGGTTCCCCGACTTCGACTAGAATCAAGGCTTCGGAGCCATATACTAAGGAGAATGGGGTTGCCCCCATACTAGATTTTGATGTTATTCGATATGCCCAAAGGACTTCGGGTAGGATTTCTCTCCATTTTCCTTTAGCGTCGTTCAGCCTCTTCTTTAGATTTTGAATGATAGTTTTGTTCGTTGATTCGGCATGTCCATTCCCACTGTGTGATACGGTGTTGATAATATCCTTTTTATTTTGTGGTCTTCGAAGAATTTTGTCACTTTGCTACCGACAAACTGTTTCTCATTGTCAGACACTATTTTTGTGAGTATCCCGAATCGACATACGATATGATCCCAGATAAAGTCTATAACCTCTTTCTCTCTTACTTTCACGAACGCATGTGCTTCAACCCATTTAGAGAAATAGTCAGTCATAAATAAAATGAACTTAGCTTTACCTGGGGCCGATGGCAGAAGGCCGACGATATCTATTCCCCATTTCATGAATGGCCATGGGGATAGGATTGATTGAAGTTGCTCTCCGGGCTGATGGATCATTGGCGCAAACCTTTGACATTTGTCACATTTTCGAACAAACTCCCTTGCATCTTTGCCCCTTTGCCCTGATTATTTTTCAGACTAATGAATCGACATCGGAATGATTTCCACAAGTGCCCTCTTGCACCTCACGTAGGATGTAATCGGTGTCTCCTCGACCTAAGCATACTGCTAATGGTCCATCGAATGTCCTTTGGTATAGCGTTCCATCTGCAGTTAATGTGAATCGAGCAGCTTTGGTTTGTAGGGCCCTCAATTCTTTAGGGTCCGATGGGAGCTTTCCATTCTTTAAGTATTCAGTATACTTATTTCTCCAATCCCAGGTTAAGCTCGTAGAATTTATCTCGGCATGACCTTCTTAGATCATGGATCTCGAGAGTTGAACGATAGTCCCCGAGCTTAATTCACCTTCCTCGACTGATGATCCCAAATTTGCAAGTGCATCAGCCTCACTATTTTGCTCTCGTGGAACATGCTGTAAAGTCCATTCTTTAAAATGGTGCAAAGTGACCTGCAATTTGTCCAAATACCTTTGCATTCTATCTTCTCGAACTTCGAAGGTTTTGTTTACTTGATTTACCACCAGCAAAGAGTCACACTTGGCTTTAATGACTTCTGCTCCCAAGCTTTAAGCTAGCTCAAGACCTACAATCATGGCCTCATATTCGGCCTCGTTGTTAGTCAACCTAGTAGTTTTGATAGATTGCCTAATAGTGTTACCCGTGGATGGCTTTAAAATGATGCCTAGCCCGGACCCCTTTACGTTCGAAGCCCCGTCCGTAAAAAGGGTCCATATCTCCGATGACGTACCCGATTTCAATAAGAGTTCTTTTTCGACTTCGGGTACAAGGGTCGGCGTGAAATCGGCCATGAAGTCCGCTAATATTTGAGACTTGATAGTCGTACGGGGTTGATATTCGATATCGTACCCACTGAGTTCGACGGCCCATTTGGCCAGTCGGCCTGATAGTTTGGGCTTGTGCAAAATATTACGAAACTGGTAAGTGGTTAATACGCATATGGGATGACATTGAAAGTACGGTCTTAACTTTCTAGAGGCGTTTATCAGTGCAAGTACCAATTTTCTAGGTGCAGATATCTAGTTTCTGCTTCTCCTAAGGTTCGACTTATATAATAAACGAAAAATTGCGTACCTTGCTCTTCTCGAACTAGGACATCGCTTACCGCGATTTTCGTTACTGCCAAGTACAAGTAAAGTTTTTCATCTATTTTTGGAGAATAAAGCAGTGGTGGGCTTGATAGATATCGTTTTAATTCCTTTAATGCCTGTTGGCATTCCGGGGTCCAAGCGAAATCATTATTCTTTTTGAGTAGAGAGAAAAATTTGTGACTTCGATCTGACGACCTCAAAATGAATCAGCCTAAGGCTGTAATCCGTCCTGTTAGCCTCTGTACGGCTTTCACGCTGTCCACGATGGTGATGTCTTCGATGGCCTTGATTTTATCGGGGTTAATATCGATCCCCCGATTTGACACCATAAAGCCAAGGAATTTGCCCGAACCGACCCCGAAAGCATATTTCTCGAGGTTGAGCTTCATGTTGTATTTCCTTAAAATCTCGAACGTTTCCTGCAAATGGGTCAAATGGTCCTCTGCGCGTAGGGACTTAACCGGCATGTCATCAATATAAACTTTTATTGATTTACCTATTTGTTCCTCGAATATTTTATTTACTAGGCGTTGGTAAGTAGCTCCTGCATTTTTTAGCCCGAAGGACATCACATTATAACAATATATTCCATATTTGGTGACAAATAAAGTCTTTTCCTGGTCTTCCAGTTTCATTTGGATTTGATTATACCCGGAATAGGCATCGAGAAAAGTAAGGATCTCGTGGCCGGCCGTGGCATCGATCATGCGATCGATGTTGGGCAACGAAAAAGAATCTTTGGGGAATTCTTTGTTCAAATCCTTATAATCTACACACATTCTAAGTTTGTTCTCTTTTTTAGGCACTACAACTGCATTGGCTAACCATTCAGGATATTTCACCTCCCGAATATACCCTATTTTGAGAAGTTTGGTTACCTCGTCCTTTATGAATGCGTGCTTTACCTCGGACTAGGTCTTCTCTTTTGCTTTACCGGTCTGAACCTAGGGTCCAAGCTCAGCCGATGTGTCATTATATCCGGTGGGATTTCTATTATATCTAAATGGGACCAAGCAAAATAATCCATATTATCGATAAGAAATTGAATAAGTCTGTTCCTGAATTCGGGGGTTAATCCCGTTCCCAGGTATACCTTTCATTCGGGAAAATGCTTGATTAATATGACTTGCTCCAATTCTTCGATTGTTGATTGGGTAGCGTCATAATCATCAGGAAGCACGAAGGATCGAGGAATCCTATGATTATCATCTTTATTGATCTTCTGATTTTCTGGTTGGGTTAAAGCCGGTGTCTGTGATTGCTATTTGGCATCTTGTTCCCCTTTTTGAGCTCGATCCCTTTATTGGCGAAGGCGAGGATATCGGATTCACTTTCTCGACAGTAAATATTTCTCTTGCGGCTGGTTGCTCTCCGTACACTGTTATGACCCCCTCGATGTTGGAAATTTAAGAACCTGGTGTAAGGTCTAGGGTACATCTCTCATGTTGTGGATCCATGGCCTTCCGAAAAGGGCATTGTACCTCATGTAGCCTTTGATTACATGGAACTTCGTTTCCTGGAAGGTCCCGGCCATGTTTATCGGCAGAATTATCTCACCTTTGGTGGTTTCACATGCCATATTGAATCCGTTTAGGACCAGGGTTGCGGGTACGATCTGGTCCTGTAGACCGAGTTGTTGTATGACCTTCAATCTAATGATGTTGGCCGAGCTCCCTGGATCAATTAACACATGCTTAACTTTAGTTTTATTCATAAGTACGGATATTACCAGTGCATTGTTATGAGGTTATATGACTCCTTCTGCATTTTCATCATTGAAAGACAAAGTTCCTATGGGTGCGTAATCCTGAGTTCGAGATCGCTTTTCTCTCACAATCGATGTCTTAGTACGTTTAAGCACCGGCCCTTGAGGGGGGACACCGCAGATGATCATGTGAATGATGCGTTGTGGTTCTTCTTGTTCGTTCTACTTGCCGAAATCCCTGTTTTTGAAATGGTTCTTCGCCCTGTCGCTTAAAAATTCTCGAAGGTGCCCTTTATTAAATAATCGGGCTACCTCATCTCATAGTTGCCTACAATCTTTCGTTCTGTAGCCATGGGTGCCATGATATTCGCATATTTGATTGAGATTTCTCTGGGCAGGATCGGTCTGCATGGGTCGAGGCCATTTAGTGTCTTTGATGCGTCTGATAGATAACACAATGGCGGATGCATCAATGCTTAAGTTATACTCCGATAACTGAGGCGCTTCCTTAGATCCGGTAGGCCTGTCGAACCCACTTCTGTTCATCAGTCCCCAATACCTTTGACCTCGATCACTTCTTTTGTTAATTTTTCCGGGGTTACGTCTCGATTCATTGATTCTGTGGTTTCCATTATACGGCCGATATCGATCCTTGATCGGACCTTATTCTCGATTGATATCCCTTCGAGCAGCGGGTTCAGCCCCCAACTGATCATCTTTGACTCTAATTTTTGATTGGTACCGATTGTGCACGTCGGTCCAAGTGATAGCTGGGTATTCAATCAGGTATGCTTCAGTCGCCGTGATGCCGTCGAATTTCGTTCGTTTAAACCTTGAGTGAAAGCTTGAACAACCCAATCATCTGTGACTGGTGGCAGATCCATTCGTTCTATTTAAAAATGAGATACGAACTCCCTTAGCATCTTGTTATCCTTTTGTCTTACCTTGAAAAGGTCTGATTTCCTCGTTGCGACTTTTATAGCCCCGGCGTGTGCCTTTACGAAAGAATCTGCTAACATGGCAAATGAATCGGTCGAATTCGGTGGTAGGTTGTGATACCAAATCATTGCTCCCTTCGAGAGGGTCTCTCCAAACTTTTTCAACAACATAGATTCGATTTCATCGTCCTCCAAATCATTACCCTTGATGGCGCACGTGTAAGAGGTGACGTGTTCGTTGGGATCGGTCGTTCCGTTATATTTGAGAATTTCGAGCATACGGAATTGTTTGGGGATTGGTTTTGGGGCCGTGCTCGAGGGAAAAGCTTTTGCACGAATTTTTTGGAATCCAACCCTTTTATCATCGGCAGAGCCCCCGGTATCTGGTCGACTCTGGAATTATATGTTTCTACTTTTTTATCGTTGGCTTCGACTCTCTTTGTGAGCTCCTCGAGTATTTTAGCGATTTCGAGAATAGTCCCCGATTCTTGCTCATTTGACCTCACTATGGCTGGCTCCGTTCCGTGAGCAATTTCTCGGGGTGGACTGGGCTCCGGCCTGCTCGGTAGCTGGGTTTGGCTCTGCAACTGAGCTATCGCTACCTGCTGGGCTTGTAACATTTCAAAAATCATATGCAAGCTGACGCCATTTACCTCAATGTTATGGGTGTTTCGAGTTGCAGACCGAGTGCCACCATGAATACTATTTTCAGGTTCAGAATGTATGTTCGCCTTAATGGCCACATGCGAATTAATATCTATCGGTACTCCGATCCGAGCTCCAAAGACGTTAACAAGTGATCTTTCGGTACTGGGTGTCAAGTTGTTGTTCTCATCTTGAAGACCAGCTTCGTTATCGATAGGTAAGGCCATTTGATTGGTAATTAGTCATTGCTAATCCGAAATCCGAGATACTTTCGGAAACAAGCGCAAAACGGTATGTTTTTGCAGATTCGTATCAAATAACCACTGTTATCCTTAGCCCCACGGTGGGCGCCAAACTGTTTATCCGAAAAAACGGATGGAGTTGAATTTGTATGTAGTTCTAAGGATATATGATATAAATTAATACAAATCGTAAGGATAAATAGAAATATCAAATATGGATTGCAAAGAATGCAAAGTAAACAAGGTTGTAAAAAAGATGATTTTTAGGACTAAGAAAGTTGAATCAATTTAAGAAGCTTAAAAGAATAACTCTTCAATATAAGAGAATATGGTGCTTGAATAACAATGTAAGCCAAAAAACTGCCTTCTACAGAAATATAGACATCCTCTTTATAGTGGAGGATCCTACTTTTTATAATTAAAAATACATAGTGGAGAACCCATGATAAATTAGTTTTTCCCTAATTTCCGTCGAGATTCTCTCCCTTAGTATGTTCGCAATGGCTTTTGTCTGTGAGCTCGAGCTCGATCGGCCTTGGTGTTGGTCGGTATTGCTTCTAGAACTCGATATGGACTCGGGATCAGGTGATGATTTGGACTCGATCTTGGTTGCCCTCTGCCCCTTAAGCTCGAAATCATCTCATCATAGTTCGATTCGGACCCGAGCTCGATAATGAGTTCTAACTCGGTGTTCGATCTATACCCGAAATCTGAAGCTTTGTTTGTACCATCTTCGGAACCCATCTCGATATTACAAAGTCTTTCTCTGATCCATTATGTTTCGACCCCGATCAATCGTACAAAGACCGAAATCTATATCAACCATATACGCAATTATGTCACTCAACTCGTGTAGTTCACTATTGATTCATGTAACTTTGTGACTACCTAAAAGATGATTGGAAAGTATATAAGGATGATTGCAGGGGTATTATTATTTTTAGCTCGCGCCAAAAACTATTTATATTCAGTAACAGAGAAATATATAAAATTTGTATAATCTTTTTATATAACAAACATAATGTGTGTATATATATATATACAAAAAATATATATTTTTTCGACTAATATTTTGATAGCGGCTATATATTATCATTATCCCTATAATAATAAAGACCACAAAACTATCTTTTTATAATTTAAATGTTATTCTTTATATCCGTCATTATCCGTCAAATTATTAACTAGTATAAGTATGTATATATATATTTAATTGCAAATCTAGCGTATGCTAAAACAATCTACTCCCTCCGTTCACTTTTACTTGACACATTTTGACTTTTCACGCCTCTTAAGAAATAATAAATGAAACGCATAATTTACTATGATACTCATACTAATTGATGCATATTTTATTGAATTTGAGAAAATAATTTAAAATGAGTAATAAATATTGTGGGTATAATAGAAAAAAAAATTATCTTCTCTTCTCTTAACATGCGTAAAGTAACAAGTAAAAATAAAATTTTATTTTTAATAATAAATTTGATAACAATGTGAGAATTCTTAGACCGTAAATTCTGACTTTTCAATCCGGACTTACTAACTCTTAGAAGTATTCTTGAATTCAATAATGGCATGGTGAGTGGGGGTCCATAAATGATGGGGGAAGGGTGGTCTTCGCCGAGGATTGTCCTATTTTAAGTTATGGCAGAGGGGTGCCTGATCCGCTTCTCCCGTTACCTGCTTTCTTTAATTTACTCCAATCACGACAAAGTCAAACTCACAGATTTTAAATCTATTACAAAACTCATCATTTCTCTGCACCCATATTTGGACCTACCATCAATATTGTCATCAATCTATTTATCATCCTCCCGCACCCTGTAACCTGCAATTTCCCACCTAGACTTTCATTTCTTTCTTTCCATTTTTTTTAACATAGTTAAGATTCTTAAAATTGCAAATACGAATTTAAGATTTGAAGTTCTGTTTTGCTACAACAATCTTAAGTTAATATAGAATAATAATTAGATTCATAAAATTTAGTAACATTTTTAATATATATATATTCACAAGAACTACAGGTTCACGTAAACCTATAAATAATACCAAGATTAGATGAATAAATAAGGAGTTAACTTCTGACTACTGACCGTGTAAAATTTTCTTACACTTCAAGTTAAAGTTACCACAACAGAAGGTGATTTTCTTTGTTTATAGTAAGTCTAATTTAGTAATTGAAAAACGGCCAAAAATGCATATTTGTCAGTGTACTTTCATCTCATAACTTGTGTGGGTATGGTAGGTTACATGAGTTTTTGTAGTAAAATATGCTCATTACGTGTATTCTTATGTGTAGGAGCAAGTTGGACGGAAAGTGGACAAAAGAAGTTGATTCCGGACCAAAACACAAAAGAAGGATTTTGCTACGAGCTAGTTGAGAAAAAGTTTGAGAAAAAATAGCGGATTATGGCAAAAAGGCATGGAAGTGCATGAGAGATCTAGAAGGAAAAGAAGAAGAGAAGCACTTCGCTCGTTCAATCCCGCATGCGCACGAGAGAGTAAACGAGCTAACCTAAAAAGATTGTTCTAAAGTGGGCTTGTATTATTTTCGCCCCATGTTAATCCTATCCCATATAAATAGTCTCTAAACTCACTTTTTGAGGGGATCGAACGGGAGGAGGCAAGAACACAAAAAAAAGAGCAAGGCGAAAAATTCTTCTACGAGTTTTCACTTTCATCTTCATATTTTCATTGTTGGTTATGACCTTTTATATTGTAATCTTACATAATATTATGAGTAGCTAAACCCGTCATCTAGGGTTTGATGGAACCTATTGCAGGATGATTTTCTATTACGTCTAATATAGATTTGCCTTTGATTTTTCTCTACTTGTTCAACTATATTTTTATTATTGTTGATTAAATAGCTCGCAATAAATTGTGCTTATTTAGTGTGTATACTGCTCGAGAGAGAGTACACATTTAGGTAGTAGTTGAACAACACCACTCCTAACATATTTGAGAGATCAATACGGAGGGTTTAAAGGCGGGATTAGAGATAACGAAACCTTGGTGCGATCGTAGTGAGCGGTAAATCAGTGCCAGCTAGTGTAGTTCGAGAGAATACGTCTAGTAAATTGTGGTAGTTACTCGAGAGAGAGCTATGGCACCCAAAGTACTCACGATCGATAGAGAATACTTAGGCGAATTTATAGAAAATGTGGTGGGGGAGATTCCGACAATAGGGGAAATCATAACCCTAGATTTTTCCCAATCTTGTCTATAATATTTGCTCCGTTAGTTATAAATTGCTGCATCTTAATTACTTTGCTCTTAGTTAGTAAACATTCAAATCGTTATTTAATATTTCTGAAGGTTGAATACTTGAATTCGTGCGAAACTAGTGATTGTAATTAGTAGGTTAATTTCCTGTGGGATTTGACTCCGGACTTGTAAACCGAATTATATTTGCAACGACCGCTAGACCTCTTAGGAGGCATAGTTGGGCGTGATCAAATTTTGGCGCCGTTGCCGGGGAGTTAACGGTGTTATTAATTACAACTAGAAGAATAACTAGAATTCGTAGTTTAGTGAGCTTTCTAGACTTGAAATTCATTATATTGAAATTCTAACGTTTGTAGTCTTGGGTGTTATAAGTGCATGCCTAGAAACTTCTCAAGAATTGGTAAATTATTCGAAGTACTATCGGATACTGAAAAAGCTTTTAAGGCATTAAATCGTGCAAAGAAGAAGGACAAATGGCAACAGAACTCAACAGAACGAATTGAACTAGACATGGGTGACGTAATAGACAACCCAAACAACATAAACAATGGGAATGAACCGAACAATCTGGGTGTGGCACAGCTTGTGCTAGAAGCAGCCTTGTATTATTGGGCACAACCCACCGCCGAAAATCTGGCAACCGCAATTGTAGTCCCTCAGATACAAGCGGAATCGTTTCAAATCACAAACAACATGTTACATTTGTTGCAGAACAAGGGACTGTTCTCAGGGTCTTACATTGAAGATCCTCAGCAACATCTTAAAAATTTCCTATCGATATGTATCACGCAAAGGCAACCAAATGTGACACCGGAAGTAATAAGGCTGTTGTTGTTTTCATTCTCAGTGACCGGAGAGGCTCAGACTTGGCTCAATTCGCTCCCCATAAACTCCATCACCACTTGGGAGGAATTAGTTAAGCAATTTTTGAACAAGTTCTACCCATCCAATAAGACTGCCAAGCGTTGATGAGATATTGAGCTTCAGGCAAAAACCAACTGAAACACTGCAAGAAATGTGGGAGAGGCTCAAAGGTATGCTGGTTAAGTGTTCACATCATGGCATTCCAGATCAGATGTTGGGGCAAAGGTTCTACATGGGATTGGCAGACAGCTTGAAGGCCAATGTTGATGCTTCAACAGGTGGAGCATATTTGAGCAAATCATTCAGGGAATGCAAGGTCTTACTTGATAAAATGGCTCAAAACTCAAGATGGATGACAAGAGACTCTACAATCACTCCTGTAGTTTAGTTAGTAGCTTTGGACCCAAACAACTCCATAGCCAAGAATATGGCCACTCTAGTGACGCAAATGAGCATACTCACCAAGAAGATTGACGAATCAGGCCAAAAATAGGTACACAGAGTTGACATGACTAAATGAGGCTTATGTACACCATGTATTAACCAACCATATGTGTGCTCGTGGAGTGGTGAAAGTGACAACCAAAACTATCAGAAAAATATGAACTCTGTGGGCAACTTTGGAGGACAGAGGCAAGGTGGTCAGAATTGGGGGCAGCAGAACCACCAGTATAGACCAGCACAATAGCAGTACAATAATAGTAACAATCCTGGGGCTATGCGACCACAGGGTCAAGTTGTGCCTTACCAAAGGCAACAAGGATACAATCAGCAAAATCAGTAGCTAGCTTATCAACAGCCTCAACAACAGCAGATAGTGAGACAAGATGATGGGTTGTCTAAAATTAAAGGAATGTTGCAACAACTGATTGGGTCCAATGGAAAAATGCAAGATAAGGTGGAAGCACATGACTCAGCAATAAAAGGCATTGAGATTCAATTAGGGCAAATATCTATGGCTCTGAATAATCGTCCCCAAGGGACGTTACTTGCAGACACACATGTCAATCCAAAAGAGCAGGGCCCGAAGCAGCTTATGGCGGTGAGTCTAAGAAATAGTAGAGACCTTAACATAGAGCAAGAAATTGCTCACGAAAGCCAACCAAACGAGATACTTGTGCCAGTACTGATTAAGGTAGATGAGTCCACTAAACTAACCGAAGTAAGAATCCAGCCAGCCCAGGAGGAAATAAATAAGGAAACAGAGGTTGAAAAGGAGGCTGAGGGAGTGCAAGAGAAGGTAGTAGAAAACGTGCCCGAGCAGTATATAACTCAAGTCATAGGAAAGAAGCGACCGCCAGCACCCTTCCCATAAAGGTTGGCCAAATATCAGAAGGATGAGCAGTATAAGAAATTCATGGAGATGTTGAAGCAAATCCAGGTGAACGTTCCACTGATTGACGCCTTGAGGGAGATGCCTGGGTATGCAAAAATGATGAAGGACTTGATGTCTCGTAAGTTCGACTTTTAACACTTGGCCACTATTATACTAACTCAGACATGCAGTGTTGTCGTGACGAGACCCATTGAGAAGTTGTCCGACCCAGGGAGTTTCACAATCCCATGCACAATAGGCAGCTATGCTTTTGCTAATGCATTATGTGATTTGGGGCGAGCATAAACTTGATGCCCTTGCCTATCTATAAAAGGTTAGGCATTGAAAGAGCAAGACCCACATCCATGTTACTACAGCTAGCCGACCGAACGGTAAAGAGGCCATCAGGTATACTTGATGATGTACTGGTGCAGGTTGGAAAGTTTGTGTTTTCGACAGATTTTGTCATTCTAGACTGCCGAGTTGACGAGGAGATTCCCATAATTTTGGGAAGTCCATTCTTGGCCACTGGGAGAGCTCTAATTGATTGTGAAACCGGAGAGCTAAAGATGAGACTGAACGACGAGGAGATAACGTTCAATGTACAGAAGTCTATGCGGAGACCAAGTGAATTTGCTAACTGCTCTCTGATAGAAGGTGTGGATGTGATTTTGGAGGAGGAAGATGAGGCTCTGAACGCTAAAGACCCTCCAGTCGCCTGCTTTATGAACTTAGAAGAGGTAGATGGTGAGGACTTGGCCGAGTGGGTTTTTACTCTTGAAGGCCAAGGATACTGGAAAAGAGAGATCGAATTCGAGCCTTTACACTTAGAAGAAAGAAAGACTCCTCCAGCTAAGCCATCAATTTTGAGCAACCATAGTTACAGCTAAAATCGTTACCGTCTCACCTCAGGTATGCTTTCTTAGGACCTAGTTCGACATTGCATGTTATTATCTCGTCCGGTTTTTTAGATATGCAGGTAGAACAACCTTTGCAGGTTCTAAAGGAGTGCAAGACTACAATTGGTGGACCATTGCAGACATAAAAGGTATCAGCCTAACATTTTGTATGCATAAGATTCTAGTGGAAGATGGGTACAAACCTTCCAGAGAACATCAAAGAAGGTTGAACCCCAACATGAAAGAAGTGGTGAAGAAAGAAGTGATCAAATCGTTAGATACGGGAATCATCTTCCCCATCTCTAATAGCAACTGGTCAGCCCAGTTCAGTGTGTGCCAAATAAGGGTGGAATGGCTGTAGTGCAAAATGAGAACAACGAGTTGATCTCAACAAGAACAGTCACAAAATGGCGAATCTATATGGATTAAAGAAGATTGAACAACGCCACCTGAAAAGACCATTTTCCATTTCCATTCATTGATCATATGCTAGATAGATTAGCGGGAAGGTCCCATTTTTGCTTCTTAGATGGATACTCGGGGTATAATCAGATATCTATTGCCCTGGATGATAGAGAAAAAACGTCATTCACCTGTCCATATGGCATTTACGCTTTTCGGAGAATGTCGTTTGGCCTATGCAATGCACTCGCCACATTCTAAAGGTGCATGATGGCCATCTTCATAGATATGGTAGAGGACATAATGGAGGTTTTCATGGATGATTTCTCAGTGATGGGAAATTCGTTTGATGATTGCCTTAAAAAATTGAAAAAAACGTTGTGGAGATGTATGGAGACTAATCTGGTGCTAAACTGGGAAATGTGCCATTTTATAGTACATGAAGGTATAGTCTTGGGACATCTAGTGTCAAGTAAGGGCATTGAAGTGGACCGTGCTAAGGTTGATATAATTGAGAAGTTACCGCCACCCACTTCTGTCAAGGCCATAAGAAGTTTCCTTGGTCAGGCCGGCTTCTACAGGCGGTTTATAAAAGATTTCTCCAAAATGGCTAACTCTTTGTGTAAATTGCTTGAAAATGATCACCCCTTTGTGTTTTCTGATGGCTGCAGGGTAGATTTTGAGGAGTTGAAGAAGAGGTTGGTGACTGCACCAATTATAGTGGTACCTGACTGGGAGCAACCTTTTGAGCTGATGTGTGATGCAAGCGACTATGCTGTAGGAGCAGGTCTTGGGCAGCGAAAAGATAAAGTTATGCATCCAATATACTATGCAAGTAGAACCTTGAGTGGTGCCCAACTAAATTACACAGTGACCGAGAAGGAGATGCTAGCAGTGGTGTTTGCATTTGACAAATTCAGGCCATACCTGGTAGGCTCGAAGGTAATTGTTTATACTGACCATGCTGCTCTCAGGTACCTAATTGAGAAGAAGGAGTCAAAGTCGTGCCTAATTCGATGGGTGCTACTGCTACAAGAATTTGACTTGGAAATCCGTGACCGAAAGGGAACGGAGAACTAAGTGGCTGATCACTTGTCAAGACTGGAAGGAGCAGAGAAGAAGGTTGAGTTGGAAGAGATTGTGGAGACTTTCCCAGATGAACAACTATTAGCCACGAGCCTTGAGGTAACGCCATGGTATACAGACATTGCAAACTACCTGGCAAGCGGTATTATCCGATATGACCTTTCCAATGTCCAAAAGAAAAAGTTCTTTCGTGACTGTCGCATGTATTATTGGGATGAGCCTTATCTGTTCAGGATTTATGTTGATAACATGATCCGAAGATGTATCCCCGAGATAGACCAATCTTCTATTTGCAGGCTTGTCACGCATCCCCATATGGTGTCTATTTCGAAGGAGTAAGGACAGCCGTGAAAGTGTTGGAGTCGGGCTTCTACTGGCCGACATTGTTCAAAGATTCACACTTCTGGGTGAAAAGTTGTGATGAGTGCCAACGGACGGGGAATATTTTCCGTCGACATGAAATGTCCATGAACCCAATTCAAGAGGTGGAAGTCTTTGATGTTTGGGGAATCGATTTTATGGGACCATTTGCCAGCTCATATAACATCAAGTACATACTAGTAGTTGTGGACTATGTATCGAAGTGGGTAGAAGCCATGGCACTCCCAACAAATGACGCAAAGGGAGTTATTAGTTTTCTAAGAAAGAATATCTTCACCCGGTTTGGTACTCCAAGAGTGATCATCAGTGATGGAGGCACCCACTTCTGCAACCGGGCCTTTGCAAAGTTGTTGGAGAAATATGGAGTTCTCTATAAGGTCGCCACTCAGTATCACCCACAAATAAGTGGGCAAGTGGAGGTGTCAAACAGAGAAATCAAAAGTGTTTTGACCAAAACTGTAAACGCCACTCGAACAAATTGGGCGAAAAATTGGATGATGCACTATGGGCCTACCACACTGCATTCAAAACTCCGATTGGTATGTCATCATATAAATTAGTATTTGGAAAGGCGTATCACTTACCGGTGGAGCTAGAGCATAGAGTTATTTGGGAATTAAGGCAATTAAACCTTGACATGGAGGTAGCCGGTACGAGTAAAGTCACAGAGCTTCATGAACTTGATGAGTTCTGTTATCATGCTTTTGAGAGCACCAGGCTGTACAAGGAAAGGATGAAGATCATGCACGATAAGCATATTCAAGAGAGGATTTTCAAACCCAGAGATGTCGTGTTGTTGTATAATTCAAGATTGAAATTATTTCCGGGTAAGTTGAAATCTAGATGGTCGGGACCATTTAGAGTTGTGTAAGAATTATCAAGTGGAGTTGTGGAAATTGAATCCGAGAATCGAACGAACAGGTTTAGAGTCAATGGGCAAAGGTTGAAATATTACCTTGACATGGATGAGGAAAAGGTTGTATCGGTTACTCAATTGCAGGAGCCTCAAATGTTGCGTGAACCTTAAGTGCGATAGCCTGCATCTTATCGCGATGTTAAATCAAGCACTTCACGGGAGGCAACACATTGTAATGTTGTATTCGTCATGTCACGATATTAAATCAGGCGCTTGTTGGGAGGCAGCCCAATTTTATTACTTTTTGCTATTTTCTTTAATTGTTTTTTTTATTTTTGTATAATTTAATATGTGTGTGATTAGATGCAGGGTCAATAGAATACATACGATCAAGGTTCGAGGTAATGAACTCGAGATAGAGTGTGGACGAAGAACAAGTGAAATTCGGCCAGGCATGTGCTCGTTTTAGTCCTCGCTACGCGCGAAATTGCACGAGCCAAAACTCCGGCCAAACTTTCCAGAAATAGCGAAGTATGGCCAAAATGCGCGGCCACTGCGCGAGTCCTTTTTCTGTGTTCATAATAGCTTGTTCACCCTCTCGTGCACACGCGAGAGTGCACAAGCGCATGTGAGTTTAAATTTTTCAGTGACAGTGAAGCCTGCCCAAAATGCGCGACCACTGCCCAATTCATTTTTAAAAAAAACTGCCCCATGTTTATTTCAACCTCAAAACAAAACAAAATTGTTCCTTTGCCTCTCGTCTCTCGCGGCGCACACACACACATCAGGTAAGCTTTTTATTTTCTCTCTTTTCTTTCTTTCTTTTTCCTATCTTCTCTATCTCCTGTTTCACCCCATCCCCATCATGAGCAACCTCATCCCAGCCCCTATTCTTGTTTTCTTTTTTCTGTTTTTTTTTCTTTCTTTTTTTTGTTTCGTTTCTTCTATTTTTTTTTTTATTTTTTTTTTTAGAATAGTTGATTACAAATATATCTTGTTGGCAATTGGTTATTGTTTAAACACGGTGAGGTGGGAAACTAGAATTCCCACCACCTCACTCAAATTGGGAGGGCAAACCATATACTAATGGCCTTAATGAAATTTTTAATAGGCTTTGTGAAGTCTAAGTAGCTGGCCTAAGTCCAATGGTATTATGAACATCTCTTGAGGGTGGGGTGGCCATTTTGGTCTGTTGCGCGTCACTTGCATTCGTTTTGGATAAAAGTAAAATCGCGGCCGACTTAGGCACAAAAGTGTGATGCCTTCGTCCAGTGATTTTGTATGAGTTATGTGTGCTACCCGTAGATTATATACACATAGGATTCCTATCTATAGTTGAGGGTAATTGTAATCTCTATGCATATTGGTGAACTCATTGGTAAATTACTTTTTATTTTTTTAAAAAAAAAACAAAAAATAATGGAGACAATTTGAGTTATCGTACTTGAATGATATGTAGTCGGGTTATAGCAGCTCCCTCTGGTTGTCAAGGGACTTCTCAGTAGCGCGATACAAGTTGTGCTTTTGTTGTTAACTGTAGAAAAATCATGAACAAATTGTTAGTATGCTAATTGTTATCACTTGTCGAACAAGGCTATATGTTGACTCAACTGCTATGGTGTAATGGCTATTCTCTGAAGTTTCAGTCATTCTGTAATACTTGTATGTTGTAATATCAGTCATCGGAGTAAAAATCTGAAAGTTACATGAATAGACTGATTTTGATAAAGATGCTAATGGCACAGTTGGGGCATTCTGAGTACCCTTTGAATTAATCTTAATGACTTGATGTTGCATGCTTACTCTGAGAATGCTAATTGTTTCTTCTGCAGGTACTATGGCTATCTCCAAAACACCCACTCGTAGTTATGGAGCAGGAGGTGCTGGCAAGCCTCCCCCGAAAAAGACATCGACTGACAAGAACGTATCGGAGACAACAACTACAGAGAAGAGGACAAAGAGCAAGAATGATCCTATGGCACCTAGGAGTTCTGAGGTAGATAATGGGGCCACTGCTATGATTATTGAGCTGCCCATGCAGAAACTCCCACAGCCGTCTAGGCAAAGAGAAGTCCCACTCCAAATCCGAGAAAGAGCTTCTAAGTCGCCTCTGGCTAAGAAGCGAAAAGCAGCTGAGGTGAAGGGGAAAGGTAAAGCAAAGAATATTGTGGAGTCTGAGTCCAAGTCTGAGTCTGAATCTGACGACTCTGAGGATGAGATGATAATTCCATTACCTGAATGCGAAGGCGAACCTAGTGCTCCAGTTGACAACGCAAGGTGGCAAGATAAGCACGTGAGTGAGGATGCTTGGAAATTGTGGGGTGACATTAAATGGAAACAGGTAAATCCCAAGATGTATGAAAGACCACTGAACATGACGGCCGCCGGTAAGGCTTTTCCGAAGTTAATAGCACAGATTGAGTGGAGAGGGTGGACGCACATTGCACAGGGACCAAAATGAAAGGCCAACTTAACACTCGTGCGAGAACAATATTCCAACTGAGATCCTAACAAAGGTGATGCCATTATTTGGGTTAGAGGTCATGAGGTGGACATCTTCGCAGAGGCAATCAATAGGTTCTACAATGTTCCTGAACAATCCATGGCATAATATTGGAGGAGAGAACGACGGCCTGATCGTACACCTATGCTAGAAGTTCTATGTGATCCATCGCCTGGTGCTTGGTGGAGTAAGAACCAAGGCCTAGCGAAGAAGTACTTGAACAAAGAATCCAGGGCATGGTTAAATTGGGTCTGCAATAGATTGATGCCTGCAACACACAAGACTATTGTCATATGGGTGCGTGTTTTTCTCATTTTTGCTTTGATGACAGGTATTGATGTGAATATTGGGGAAGTGATATGGAGCCAGATGTACAGGACCTAAGATAACATGCAGTGGGGACTTTATTTCGTCCACACACTAACTGCAATTTTGCAGGAGTTTGAGCTAAAAAAAAAGGTGAGCTAAGAGGGGCCATGTGAAGTTGGCTACGTCCATTGATGTGAAGCTACAAGCAATGGACAAAGCATTACATAACATTTGCAGTGTGCAATATCCATCTGGGGACAAAGCTAAGAAGAAAATCTCTGATGAGCGCTTGAGTGCTATGGAGAACGAGATCCGTTTGTTGAGGGAAGAATTGAAGGGGGGTCATGCCTTGCTAGATGCTCAGGAGACAAGAGATCAGTAGATGAGAGAGCAGTTTGCTAAGATACTTGAGGAAGTTCGTAGACCGAGGCCACCACACATTGGGATACAGATGGATATGAGTGCCATTGAGGGCACAAGAACTGAGGACCTATCTGGGGCTGGTGAGCAGGCTATGGGCGCTGCTAGTACTGGACCTATCCGGGCTAGAGAGGGTGAGCTGATAGAGGCAGTCGACACATCTGGTGTCACTTTGGAGGACCCATCAGCATTGAGGACCGATGGTCACGGCCGGTCCTCATCGCCGCCAGAGTGATTTTCAGGGAGCTTCTGACACCCACTCTACTTTTGAGCTTTATTTTGTTATTTGTTTTTTTTTTTATGATCGTTTGCAACTGCGGACAGTGCATATCCTTAAGTGTGGGGTGGGGATGTCAGAATTGTAATTGTACAATTGTATTTTTTTTTATTGGCGTAATTCTGGGTTTTCTTTAAACTACGGTTCTTTCCCGAGGATGCCAATTTTCTTTGAACCGGGTAGTAATTTTTTTTTTAGGTAGAATTTTCAAAAATTTTGGATTTTTCCGACGATGGACTTCTTTGACAGTTTTCTTGAAGGATTAAAGTCTAAAGAAAAATGCAAAAAGATTTTGCTTTTTCTTTCTTCTGTAGAATTGATAATGGAATGGAAAAACTTGAGCATCAATAATTTTTGACATGTTTTATGCCGGGACTTAGAGCTGTAATAATTGAATTGATTATCTTCTTCGTATTCTATGTGTCCACATGCCTTGAGAATATATGTGACTTTCTTCTGATGCTTAAGTTCATTTGTTGACTCCTATGATTACTTTTCATGTGTTAAATTAATAGGATGGTTGTGCTTAGTTATTTAACTAGAGTGTTGGGTGTGAGTCGTCTGGAGTGAATCATGTGCATTGTGTGATGTGAGGCTTGATTACATTCTGTGCTATCGTGTGTTAGTCTAGAACTTGCCCCGTGTATTAGTCAAAACGAAATAAGTAAGCTTTGTGAGTCTAGGAGATGATGTAGGCGTCTCTTTGATTGTCCATTGAGCTTGTATGGCACCATAAATAAAATTGATCCTTAGATAGCCCATTTGAGCCTATAAACCTTTTCTTTGGCACCCACATTACAAGCCGATTCCCTTTTTGTTCTTAATTAGATCTTTTTGAACCTTTACCTCTGAAAGCACTTAAGTATCTAGAAGAGTAAGGTGAGAGTTGGGTAGCTTTTTGAGTGGAACCACAGAAAGGCCAAAAGGTGCACGTATGTTTTGAAAGATCATTAGCCGGGCAACCCAAGTTTGGAGAGTGTTGAAAAAAAGGAAAAGAAAAGGAGAAAAAAACATCAAAGAAAATACAAAAAGAAAAGAAAAATATAAAATACACCTCCTATTCCTCTTAATACGGGCTACTGAATGCATAATTGTGCTTAAATAAGAACGGTTAAATTTTATATGATTTTGTAGCATTGCTTGAATTGGTAATGAAAGTATATATTTGAAAGTTAAGTGTTGTGTATTAAAATGCTTAGGAGGGTTAGTCACTATATTCAAATATATCCTACCCATCCCTTAACCTACATTACAACCTGGAAAGACCTAATTTATCCGAGACTTCGCAAGCTTAAATTAGTAGAGACATATACTACAGGCAAACCTATAGAACGACATCGGGATGCACATGGATTTCTTTGAGAGAGTGAGCGAATTCTTTTGATTTGTAAGTCCATAAATTATACTTGACTGCATATTTGAGTGTGTCGACTAATTTCAATCTTTGGTTTGTAGTGAGGGCGCATGATTTACAAAAGATTAGTTAAGTCTGAGCATTTTGAGTTGACACAAGAAGTGAGTCATAGTAGGGAATGTATTGGAGTCATCTTTTGAGGTTAGGATGTTAGAAGAAGTCGCACAAATATTTTAAATAGTCTTGGCATGGGTCTACTTTTGAAGAAAGATGTCAATAGTTCTCAGGTTGAATTCTAAGTGTTGGTATAAGCTATTTTCATTGGTATGATGCTTGAGTATATTTTAAAAATGTGTTTCTTGCCATTGTGCGTAATTTTGAAAGTTGCTCGAGGACGAGCAAGAGTTTAAGTGTGGGGTATTGATAAACGGCCAAAAATGCATATTTATCGGTGTACTTTCATCTCATAACTTGTATGGTTACGATAGGTTACATGGGTTTTTGTAGTAAAATATGCTCATTACGTGCATTCTTATGTGTAGGCACAAGTTGGATGGAAAGTGAGCAAAAGAAGTTGATTCGGGACCAAAAGACAAAAGAAGGACTTTGCTCGTTCACTCTCGCGTGCACATGAACGAGTGAATGAGCTAGCTGAGGAAAAGCTTGAGAAAAAATAACGAATTATGGCAAAAAGGCATGGAAGTGCACGAGAGATCTAGAAGGAAAAGAAGAAGAGAAGCACTTCGCTCGTTCACTCCCGCGTGTGCACGAGAGAGTGAACGAGCTAATCTAAAAAGGTTGTTCTAAAGTGGGCTTGTATTATTTTTGCCTCAAGCTAATCCTATCCCATATAAATAGTCTCTAAACTCACTTTTTGAGGGGATCAAACGGGAGGAGGCAAGAACACAAAGAAAAGAGCAAGGCGGAGAATTCTTCTACGAGTTTTTTACTTTCTTCTTCATATTTCCATTGTTGGTTATGACTTTTTATATTGTAATCTTACATAATATTATGAGTAGCTAAACCTGTCATCTAGGGTTTGATAGAACCTATTGGAGGATGATTTTCTAATACGTCTAATATAGATTTGCCTTTGATTTTTCTCTACTTGTTCAACTATATTTTCATTGTTGTTGATTGAAGAGCTCGCAATTAACTGTGCCTATTTTGTGTGTATACTGCTCGAGAGAGAGTACACATTTAGGTAGTTGTTGAACAACATAACTCCGAACATATTTGAGAGATCAATACGGAGGGTTTAAAGGCGGGATTAGAGATAAGGAAACCTTGGTGCGATCGTAGTGAGCGGTGAATTAGTGTCAGCTAACGTAGTTCGAGAGAATACGTCTAGTAAATTGTGGTAGTTACTCGAGAGAGAGCTACGACACCCAAAGTACTCACGATCGGTAGAGAATACTTAGGCGGATTTATAGGAAACGTGGTGGGGGAGATTCAGACAATAGGGAAAATCATAACCCTAGACTTTTTCCAATCTTATCTACAATATTTGCTCCGTTAGTTATAAATTATTGCATCTTAATTACTTTGCTCTTAGTTAGTAAACATTCAAATCGTTATTTAATATTTCTGAAGGTTGAACACTTGAATTCGTGCGAAACTAGTGATTGTAATTAGTAGGTTAATTCCCTGTGGAATTCGACTCCGGACTTGTAAATCGGATTATATTTGCAACGAGCGCTAGACCTCTTAGGAGACATAGTTAGGCATGATCAATAACCTAAAAAATAAAATAAGTACCTTATTATAATAGGTAACATACACTAATAATTAGAAATATTATACTGCCACCTACATAAGTGAAACTAAATGATCGATATTCTGGTAATGGATATTCGAATTAAGTTGTACTAATCTGCTACCTATTATAAGTATATGCATGCCGGGAAACTTGCCTATTAAAGCTAAAATAGAGGGGATCATATTGACCGTAATTATAGATTTTGGAACTTTTCTTTTCTCTTTCCAGTACCTTCTTTTTAGAAGAACTGGTCTTGGGGTGCATGTTTCGTGAGTGTATCCTATTAATTGAATAGAAAATTATTTAAAATTAGGTTTAAATTATAAAATGAAGCTATAAGTTCCTGGAGATTGTATAACAAACTCTATAAAAAAAAAAAAAAAGAGATTCCCCACATAAATCCTTAATCATTAGTCAATAATACAACTTAAAATTTATTTCAAAGAATGACTTGAATTAAAATTGGAAGTGGTGTTTTGGTTTTGAAGTGTCAGGGTTCAAGTGAGAATAGTATTTAAATAATTCTAGTATCAGTTAAATCCATAATTATATATAAAAAATAATTAATTTTCTTTGATGTCAAATCTATTTCTAAGAGTAAAGTGGTCGATTAGTATTTTGTCTTGGAGCACATGTATTTCTCTTAATTGGAGGGGCATATCATTTGAAAACTTTAGTTATTTTTGTGAAGTAATACTAAATCTAAAGAATAACACAAATTAAAATACTATTAAAGTTTTTGTTCTTTTAGAAATTTGAAATAAATAGGTTGGTCATACGGTGTGTAAAAAATATTAACTCCTAAGTACTAAACTTGTCATAATATTTCGTATTTAAATTATGTAAAAACTTCAAATATGTATAAATAATTATAAATGTAGAAGATTAAAAATCCATGCTGGACTGAACTTGTAACATTTAAAACTTCTTTTTATGAATTATCAAGGAATTCGAACACAAATCAAGTGTCCTAGCGAAGTTCTAAAGTTACACTAACAAAAACATGTCAAGCGTCGTTTACCACTTCATATAAGGTAACGGAAACCCAAATTTTAGTTGATTTTAAATTACTAAATATTAGGGGGAAAAACTTAAATTATAATTTTATCTAATATAAAAAAATATTATAAGGGCTAAGAAAAACAAATAATATTTCATTGAGAAATTTCCGTGCTTTTAATAAGTAAATTAATGTATATAGGTATATAATTTAGGTTCAGGATTTGCCACCAGCAGTGAAAACAAATTGTTACGGTTTTGAATAGATGAAGATATAAGTGGATGTGACATGCATGATATTTTAGCTTAGGAGTTATTGCAAGAGTTTATAACTTTTTTTTCATTGAGGGTGTGAAGCAACAGTAAATATTCTCTTCATACCAATTTATGTACTCCTTTTGGTCCAATTTAATTGATATTTTTGTTGTTTTCACACATATTAAGGAATTTACCTTTCAGCATTAATTATCAATAAAATTGATCATATTAACTTTAATTTGTTCATTGAAATTATAACAAATACTTCTACACTCTTTACTCCAAAATCAACTTTGAAAAAAAAAAATTAATTCCTTCTTGATATTTGAAAAAATCAAAAACTATAGACCACAAAAAAGAGGCCAAAAAATCAAATAAAGTGGACCGGAAGGAGTAACACTATTTGCTTCTGTGACGACCCGATAGGTCATTTACAGTTTTAACCTTAAATTCTGTGTTTCAAACCTCGATTAGCTTCATTTAGCCTTTTTCGATTTGCGTGCACAGTCCGTGTCTTTTTTCGAAAGGATTTTATGTGAAAAATTGATGAAAATATGAAACTGTGCCTTAAAACTCATTTGAGTTGATTTCGATCAATATTTTGAGCAAACGGACCCGGATTAGTATTTTGACGGTCCCGGTGGGTCCGTATCGTAATTGAAGACTTGAAAATATATCCGGAATCGAATTCGAAAGTCCCTAGCTCGAATTATTATAATTTATTAAAAACTAGAAGCTTAAAGGTTTAAAGAATTAATAAGTTTGACTTTATTGCTACTGTATTTATGACTTGTCTGCAAAATTTGGTGCAAAACGGAGTCGATTTGATATGATTCGGACATCCGGTTGTTAAAATAAAAGTTCTTAAGTTCTTTGAAAAATTCATTCGTTTTGGTATCCGATTCGTACTTCTAGGTGTTATTTTGGTATTTTGATCGCGCGAAGGAGTTCGTATGATATTTTTGGACTTGTGTGCATGTTTGGTTTGGAGCTCCGAGGGCTCGGGTGAGTTTCGGATTGGCTTCGCCGTGTTTTGGACTTAGGAAAAATAGCTGGTGAAAATCTAGTTCTGGTGCAGCCTCTGATCTCGCAATTGCGAGGTCAATGTTCTCATTTGCGAACTTTCAAATTCCTATCATGTTTGCAATTTCGAACCACTTCTTCGCAAATTCCCGAGGGCTCGGGTGAGTTTCAGATTGGCTTCGCAGTGTTTTGGACTTAGGAAAAATAGTTGGTGAAAATCTAGTTCTGGTGCAGCCTCTGATCTCGCAATTGCGAGGTCAATGTTCGCATTTGTGAACTTTCAAATCCCTGTCAGGTTCGCGATTTCGAACCACTTCCTCACATTTGCGAAGAATGACTGGGTCAGCAAGGGATCACATTTGCGATCTAAAGGCCGCATTTACGGAGGGCCAAAGTTCGCATTTGCGACCAATCATCGCAAATGCGATGATAGCAGAGATGGGGCATCTTCGCATTTGCGAAGTATGTCTCACAATTGTGACATTTGCACCTGGTCAAAAGCTGAGATAGACGGGATTTTAGCTTATTCTCTCAAATTTTCAATCCTAAATACCCTATAGGCAATTTTTCCAAGAGCTTTTCTTCCTCAATTCATTGGTAAGTGACTCTAACCTACTTTCTTTTAATTACCCACTACATTTTATAAGATTTCAACCTTAAATCTAGAATTTTCATGGTAGAAATTGGGGATTTGGGTAGAATTAGGGATTTTTGTAAAATTAAAATTTAGACCTCGAATTGAGGTCAGATTTTGAAACAAATTGCATAACCGGGCTCGAGGGTGAATGGGTGATCGAATTTTGGTTTGAACCTCGGGTTTTGACCAAGCGAAGCCCGGGGTTGACTTTTGTTGACTTTTTCAATAGTGATCTAAATTGAACCTCTTTCATTCGTGAGTAGTTTCTAAAGCTTAATTTGAATCATTTGGTTAATAATTTGCTAGATTTGGTTGGTTTGGAGGCTTGTTCAAAAGGCAAGGCCGTGATTGAATTTTGAGGGGATTGCGGAGTAAGGTAAGTGTTGGGCTTAACCTTGATTTGAGGGAATTAAGAGCCCTTGAGCTATGTGCTATGTGAAATTCATGTGTAGCGGCGTATATGCGAGGTGACGAGTATATATACGCCGCCAAAGTACTTGTTTCCTTGATTTCTGTATTTCATTAATTAATTTATTCCATGTCTTAACTATTACCTGCTTTAAATGCTTCCCATACCTTTACTTGCTACTTGCCATTTGTTATTCTAGTGTTAAAAATGTTAGATTCTTCCATGCTTCTATGATTGACTGCTACTTGCCTTAATTGACTTACTTACACCCTTTAATTATCATTTACTATACTTGTCTTACTGCTTAATACCAATTATAGTGGATTCTCAATTTGGCACTAGATTTCCTTTCTGGTTCTGCTTCATATTCGTTAATCGTAGAGATTCTTGTAATTCGAGTGGTTAATTTGATTGCATTCATTAATTTATTTATATTGATATGGTGGGATCGGGTTGCGCGCCACAACAGGTGAAATAAGGGTGGATTGATATTGTAAAATAAGAGTGAATTTATATTGATATGGTGGGATCGGGTTGCGCGCCGCAACATGTGAAATAAGAGTGAATTGATATGGTGAAATAAGGGTGAATTACGATAATGATTCTGAGTATTTGGTGGGATTGGGTTGCACGCCGCAACATATATTTATTTGTTATTATTGATACTTATATGGTGAAATTAGGGAGGATAGTGTTGTACGATGGGATCAGGTTGCGCGCCGCAACAGTTTATGTATTTCAGTTCTTTATTTTGTTGTGTTGGCTTCGGTACTTTCATATGAGACTCTAAGGATTGGTATTCTGGCATTTACTAGTTTTCTTCGAGGATTGAGTCATTTCTTAAGTTAACTGCCTTATTTCGTTTCCGTATTTCCTTTCTTGTCATTATTTTAGATTGCTTACAGGTTATATTGTAAGTGATCCGCCTTAGCCTCGTCACTACTTCGTCGAGGTTAGGCTCGGCACTTACAGAGTACATGGGGTCGGTTGTACTCATACTACACTCTGCACTTCTTGTGCAGATCTTGGAGTCGGTCCCAGCGGTGGGCAGTAGATTGTTCGGGTTAACTGTCAGTGTGGAGACTTGAGGTACAGATGTTCGGCGTCCGCAGCCCTGAAGTCCCCTCCTCCTTTATTTTAGCTGTGTATTTTTCTTTCAGACAGCTTTACTTTTATTCAAATCTTTATTTGTAGTATTCTAGTAGCTTGTGCACTTGTGACACCAAATTCGAGGTTGTATTAGATATTTTAGTTGTTATTTTTTTCCGTACTTTATTTCAGAATTTATTTCAGTTATTTCAGTTTCTTTATTATTATTTAATTTGAACTATTAAAAATGGATAAACTGTTCTAACGTTGGCTTACCTAGCAAGTGAAATGTTAGGCGCCATCATAGTCTTAAGGGTAGAATTTTCGGGTCGTGACAAGTTGGTATCACAGCACTAGGTTGCCTAGGTCTCATGAGTTACAAGCAAGCTTAGTAGAGTCTGGAGCATTGGTACGGAGACGTCTGTACTTATCTTTCAGAGGCTATGGAGTTTAGGAAAAATGTCACTTCCTTCCTACTCTGTCGTGCGATTTTATTCTATCATTGATGATTCAACATTTCTATTCTTGTTCTCTCGCAGATGGCGAGAACACGCACTGCATCTACTGCCGGACGGGAGCCGGAGCCCCCTGTGGCAACTACGACTAGGGGCAGAGGTCGAGGCCGAGGCAGAGGTAGTGGAGCCTCAAGTAGATTTTGATGAGGAGGTTCCAGCTTAGACTGTACATGTTGGACCAGCTCAGGTCCCGGAGGGATTCATAGCCACTCCAGTACTTCAGGACGCGCTAGTCCGTTTGGTGGGACCAAATAGGCAACTCCGGAGCAAGTGGAGTGCACCAACACCTTCCGCTGAGCTGATAGCCTACTAGGTGGATTGTCAACTTATCTATCGGGTCCTGCGGGCATGAAACGCAGTGTCCCCGGGCAAAAAGGACATTAGTACTAATAAAGTACCGAGTATGTAAGGCATGAAAGAAACATGGTGTAAAGAACTCAACATGTAAGTCTGAATATCTCTGTGAATCATGAAATATTTATAATGTCATGCATATGCGTGTAAATGTCATACCATGCATAGGTATATGAGTACATAACATCATCAAGCCTCTGAGGGCATCCCATCATTTCGTCTCGGCCTCTGTGAGCGAAATCATCAATGTATACGAACTGATTAGGTGGTGGTGCATATATAACACTATAACCTTTCCCCGTATCCCATATACATATAATATACGCGTATATAACGCCATCTGGTCATGGGCTAATGTACATGTATAAATAAATGCAATGCATAATGAAGTAAGTTAATAAGATCTCTCGGATAAACTTTATCAACTTACGTATTTTTCTAAGACCCATGAACAGATGATATAATAATAGGACACATGTGGAATCAAGAATATAGGCACTCCTAGTAATTCTATGAATAGAGCCATTTATGAAAGTTGTGCATTTGCTCGTTTTGTTTGTATCATATGGATCATGCCAAAAGTAAAGAAGGGATAGCCTTAATATACCTTTGTCATTTACCTAACCACACAACGTCGGTTCAGCCCGTTAGTACTTCAATCTACAACAAACAATAAGGGACCATTATTAAGCTTATGGAAGCTAGAACTTAACACAAATGAGCGACTAGCTCATCTACGAAATTTTGGACAGCACCTCCTCTTATTCTTTACACTTTCCTCAAATCCACAAACAAGACCAACATGTCCAGAATGTCAACAATGTCAATATCTAACTTCATATTCATTATAATACATCACCAAAATAGTCACACCATCTCACCCAACAACCAAGTTCTAACTTGCACTTTCCAAGCGTTCTCTTCTTCCAAACACATCAACCACAATAGCAATAGTATTCTTAAGTTATTTCTACTGATTTCCAGCCATAAACACATCAAGAATTCAACTCCAAAATAGTCCAGCAACTACAACACTTCAACATGAAGTTCAACTTACTTCACAAATTTTCTTTATCAAATCAACTAGATATAAATAGATAATCTTAAATACATATAGGAGAAGTTAAACCTTACCTTGGCAGCAATAATACTCATCCAACTAAGCTTTACTTCAAGTTCAAATAAGATTTTCACCCCAAACAACAAAGTAGAGAGATAACTAGGTGATCTTGATCTTCCAAGAGAGAAATTACCTTATCAACTTGTGGATTTGGTCTTGAACCCTAGGATAACTTTGAGAGAAATCTTGGGCTGATATTTTGGAGCTCCTTCATGTTGCAATAGAGAGAGGGGGATTATGAATTGTTTTCTAAGTGAAATTGAGATTTATCAATGTTTATATGGCCCCACTAATGGGCTTGGGAAGATGGGTCTTGGGCTGCCCCAAAACTTGCCCATCTCTATCCTTTTCCATTCCCTTTTAACTTGATCCACAAGCTCTAAGTAGGTGATGCACCTACTTGTCACCTACTTAATCAAGTAGGTGATTCATGTTGGTTTTTTTTCATTTTGAAACATGTGTCTCATCCTCATTAAATAATTTAGACATGAATCAAGTAGCTCAATCAAGTAGGACAGAAAGTAAGTTGGTGAAGCAGGCACGCCGGGTAAGCAAGCAGCTCATTTTTATTTGTCCAAAATCTCCTTTCTCATGTTTAAGTGCATTCGTCCTCAACCTAGTCATTTGTATGTTGAACGGAAATGCGGGATGTAATATCATTAGATCACTTTATATACTTTCAAAGAGAATCTCATTTTCGAGCTTACATCAGTTGACTTAGACGTACTTTCACATACGAAAACATAGGGCGTAACACACAGTTCCCATTATTTTATTTATCCGGGTGCTGCCAAGATGAATCAGGACTTACGACCGCATTATTGGTGGAGAAGGATGAAGAAGGATATAGTTACATGTGTAGCTCGGTGTCTAAATTGTCAGCAAGTTAAGTACGAGAATCAAAGCTCTGGTGGTTTACTTCAGAAGTTAGAGATTCCTTAATGGAAGTGGGAGCGTATCACTATGGATTTTGTTCTTGGACTCCCACGGACTCGGAGGAAGTTCGAGGCGGTATGGTTTATTGTGGACAGGTTGACCAAATCAGCACATTTTATTCCAGTGGTAGTTACCTATTCTTTAGAGCGGTTAGCTGAGATCTACATCCGCGAGATCGTCCGTCTTCACGGTGTGCCCGTGTCTATCATTTATGATCAAGGTACACAGTTCACCTCTCACTTATGGAAGGCAGTACAATGTGAGTTGGGCACGCAAGTTGAGTTGAGCATAGCATTTCATCCCCAGACGGACGGACAATCCGAGTGCACTATTCAGATATTAGAGGACATGCTTCGCGCTTGTGTTATGGATTTCGGGGGTTCTTGGGACCAGTTTTTGCCACTTACAGAGTTTGCCTACAATAACAGCTACCAGTCGAGCATTCAGATGGCTCCCTATGAGGAATTATACGGTGATGGTAGGCTATAATCTCGTGTTTTAGTCGCTTATTTCCCTCTAATTCATTGTGCTTTACTTGTGTTAAGATTTAATTGGTAGTGTTTTTGCACTTATTGTGTGTTTTATACCTTGTAGGAGTAATTTCGAGTTATGTAGATGTTTTGGAGATAATTTAAGCTATTTAGGGCTTTGAAGTCTAAGTAGAGGCCCAAGCAATTAAGCCGCAATCACGTTCGGGGGTCGAAAACCAAGTTTGGATGTCAAAAAATGAGAAAACGAATTCACTCTGAGAAAATTGCACTACCGCCCCGCTCCATGCCCCGCGGGGCATAGGGCGCTAGTTCAAAAAGTGGCCAGAAATGATTTTGTGGCATGTTCTGGAATTTCCTACATGCGCTCCGCATGGGGCAGCACGGTAGCACAAATATATTAGAGTGACTTTCTATTTCAGCTAAGAAAGGATAGTTTCGTCCGGGATTATTTTGGGGAAGGCTTAAATACACCAAAAAATACCATTTTCCGGACTTTTGACACACTTTCGACCTAAGGAGGCTAAGTAGGCTAAGGAGGCTAAGGGGGATTGGGAAGAACACAAGCACAAGGATTTAATCATTCCTTCCTCACTCAAGATCTGGGTTTGGATTGAATTTATGTTTTCCTATACTTTAGTTATATTTGTGAAGAACTTCTCCATGTCTATGGAGTAGTTCCTTTTGGGTTTTGATGGATTTGGTGTATTGATGATTGTTTGTGGATTATAACTCTATTTTTATGAATTTGAATCGTTTTGGAAGATTTAATTGTTGTATCTATATTTACTAGTTTATATAATCGAGAGAGGCATAACTTGTGATATCTTTGCATTATAATGTTGGTTGAGTTCATAGATTCTTCAAAGTAATCGAAAGAGGCTAATTGAATTATTGATTAAACCTAGTTAGCAAAATAATCGAAAGAGGTTTTCCTAAAGACAATCCACTATGAATTCTTGCATATCTTCATAGTGCTTAAGTTGGTTCATCTCGTGAGCTTAAGACTTAATCGAGAGAGGAGTTTCTGCTGAATGTTTGAACTAATAATAGAGTGAATTCGAGAGACTCACTTGAACATTGGAAGTGAATTACCTAGAGTTAGATCCCGAACAATTATCTTGTACCTATCCTATCAAGACTCTATCTTCTCCCACTGATAACCTTAATTGCTCACTCCTTGTCTCGATAGTCATTAGTCAATAGCCTTAGATTCTTGTTAAATTTTATTATTAATCATATAAATCTCAACTGTTGATCCTCCTGGATAGAAATCAAGCTAGAAACTACGAGAATATTATTTAAATCCACTCCTCGTGGATACGATATTATACTATACTATCTTTGATTAGCGGGCATAATTTAAGTGTGTATTTTGTGCTCGTCAAATTTGAGCGTCGTTGCCGGGGATTGGCAATCAATAGTGTTTGAAATAGTTTTTAGTGCTAATTCAGAAATTAACTTTTATTTTCTTCTTTTATTTTTAGTTTTGTTTAGTTAACTTCTCTTCAATATTTCTTTTATTGCAGAAGTCTTGAAGAGAATATTCTTGATATTGAACTCTAAACGATTTGAAGATGGAGCATAACCAGCGTAAGAAAATGGTTGCAGAGTTAGCAGCTGAATATTATCACAAGTCTACTATTTGTTTTAAAAGTGGTGAAAATCATCTATGGGTCGACTGTCAATCAGGTAAGTATTCCTCCTATGGTTCATCTTTTGAAAACTCTCACTTTATTTCTAGTCCGGGTACAATCCCAACTCTAGTTGGGATGAATACCCTTATTATGATTGGAATGTAAGCGAAGTGAGACAACCACCTCAAAAGGAGAATGGTAGTTTAGAAGAGCTTATGTATAAGTTCATGAATAGGGTGGAAGAGAGACTTGCACAAGATAATGAAGCCATTAACAACCTAACAATGCAAGTGAGTCAAATAGTAAGTATACTTTAAGAAAGATCATTGCATTGTGATGGTGAATATATGAAGGAGATACCCTGTAAGAATGAGCCTACCCGAGAGGATGAACGTCTACAAAGAGAGTTTTCTACTCTGCAAGAGGACTCTGATTCAAATGAGATGATTGAAAATGAGGTTGTGGCTGACTATGAAATAAAAAAAGAGTTCAAACCCCCATCCACCTATCCACATTTACAATTTTTAGTAGAATAAAATGAGGAACAAATGGTCTTGGACATACCAGAGGAATACTCACATGACCTTCCTTATTCATTTTCTTATTATACCCTTGATCATGTGGATTTTATTTTTGGAGATTTACAAGAATATGCATGGATTGATCTTGTGAATGAATGCAAAAACAAGTTGAGGATGATCCTACAAGAACAGTCCAACGCTCAAAATGAGGCCAAGAAAGAAAGAAAAGAGCGGGTCTTACAAATATCCTCAGATGAATTTGGCCTAATGAGCTCTATGAAGAATTCTGAGGAGCTAAAACATAGAATGAATTCAGAATTAGGGGTGGAGTTCACAAGTTCTCGAAAACGAAAAAAGTTCAGGGGAGTTTTCTTTACCTCTTGCTTTTTATTTGTGTGCCATAGGGACATGCCATAATTTAAAGTGTGGGGTGGGGATGTAAATATGTAAATGTGTTTTTGTTTTCGTTTCTTGTGTGTGTTTTCGTTTCTATTGATTGAAATTTTTAAAGTCAAAGAAAAAATATATATATTGTTTTCCTTAGGTAGTGTAATAATTCCCTCTTAGTTTTTCTTTATGCCGCGATTCTTTTTAAGGGTTTTGTTTGGACCGGGTGTAGTTAGTTTTTATTTTTTTAGGAGTAAGAAACCTTGTGCTATGATTTGAATTGAAAGCAATATATCTTGACTTTATTATGCCTAGAGAATAATAAGTGCTTTAGCTGTGACGCTTAGGCTCAGTTTTTGACTCTTGTATAAGTATCTTATAATGTATGATCTTAACTTTGCTTAACTGCTTTGACTAAAGTGTCTTGATGAGTTCTATCATGAGTGAGTTATGTGTCATGTGTGTGAGAGGTTTTGTGTATTCTGTGCATTGCATTTGATGTCTAGAACTTGCCTCGTGTGTTTGCAAAGCAAAATAGTAGTTTTATTCAGTCTTGGAAGTGATATAGGTGTTTCTTTGTTGAGCCAATTACATGTTAACCCACCTAATTGTTATGTATCTTAGTTAACCCGTTTAAGCCTGTAATCCTGTTCTTTGGCAACCACATTACAAGCCTTACCCATTTATTTGAATTTATCATTTATTTGAACCTTTTTTACCTCTCGCGAGCACTTGAAGTCATTATGAACTTTGTAAAAATTAAAGTGTGGGGTATTGGTTTGGCTTTTGAGTGAAACTATTGAAATAAGGAGAAAGGTGCATTGTTTTGAAAAAGTAAGAGCCACTTAAATTGAAAAAGAATTGAAAAAAATAGTTGGATGGTTGCGAAAAAGATTCCTTGATAGTGGTAACTCTTGATGTAATTATGCGTAAAGAAGTAGGGAGTTGATGTATATTGATGTGAAGGTGGAGTTATGGTTTGACATAAGTGTGGGCTTTTGAACGGTCAATTGTATGTATTAAAGTGTTTAGGGAGGTGTAGCCATTATATCCAAATGTATCCTACCCGTCTCGCAGCCTACATTACAACCAAATAAAGTCCTACTTGATCCTTGATTGAATAAGCTCAATTAGTAGAGTAGTACACTATGGGCAAGCTTATGGAAACTCTTTTGTGGCACATGAATGTTACTTCTGAGAGTGAGTGAATTCTTTCTATCTTCAGTTCCTAATTGTGGAACTACTCGATTGAGGGCACGTGATTCACTAAAGAAAAGTAATGTCATTGGCCTCTGTGTTAGAGAAAGTGAGCGGGTTGTGAAAAATATGTGGTGCTTTTGAGTTAAATCTTGAGACAAGGACGTTACAGTATTGTGCTTAATTTGTTTTAATTATTCTTGGTGTGATGTGAAGTGTAGTTTGATTGCTCGAGAACGAGCAATTGTTTAAGTGTGGGGTATTGATGGTAGGCTATATTCCCGTATTTTAGTCTCTTATTGCACTCTAATTCACTGCACTTTACTTGTGTTGAGCTTTAATTGGTAGTGTTTTTGCACTTATTGTCTGTTTTATGCCTTGTAGGGGTGATTCCAAGTTATGTAGATCTTGTGGAGATAATTCGAGCTATTTGGAGATTTGAAGTCTGAGTAGAAGCCCAAGCAATTAAAGTCGGAATCACGTTCGGGGGTCAAAAACCAAGTCTAGATGTCAAAAAGTGAGAAAACAAATTCACTTTGAGAAAATTGCACTACCGCCCCGCGCCATGCCCCGCGGGGAGCGGGGGCGCGGGGCACTAGTGCAAAAAGTGGCCAGAAATAAGTTTTTGGAACATTCTGGAATTTCCTACATACGCGCCGCATGGGGCGGCGCGGGGTGCGATGCGGTAGCAAAAATATGTTAGAGTGACTTTCTATTTCAGCTAAGAAAGGGTAGTTTCGTCCGGGATTATTTTGGGGACTGCTTAAATATACCAAAAAATATCATTTTCGGGACTTTTGACACATTTTCGACCTAAGGAGGTTAAGGAGGCTTGGGAAGAACACAAGCACAAGGATTTAATCATTCCTTCCTCATTCAAGATCCGGGTTTGGATTGAATTTATCTTTTCCTATACTTTAGTTATATTTATGAAGAACTTCTTCATGTCTATGGAGTAGT
The DNA here is from genome assembly GCF_000715075.1 of Nicotiana tabacum. NCBI lineage: Eukaryota > Viridiplantae > Streptophyta > Magnoliopsida > Solanales > Solanaceae > Nicotiana > Nicotiana tabacum. The sequence goes on along the minus strand of NC_134081.1, from coordinate 57,768,650 downwards.
TCCTTTTGGGTTTTGATGGATTTGGTGTATTGATGATTGTTTGTGGATTATAACTCTATTTTTATGAATTTGAATCACTTTGGAAGATTTAATTGTTGTATCTATATTTACTAGTTCATGTAATCGAGAGAGGCATAACTTGTGATATCTTTGCATTATAATGTTGGTTGAGTTCATAGATTCTTCAAAGTAATCGAAAGAGGCTACTTGAATCATTGATTAAACCTAGTTAGGAGAATAATCGAAAGAGGTTTTCCTAAAGACAATCCACTATGCATTCTTGCATATCTTCACAGTGCTTAAGTTGGTTCATCTCGTGAGGTTAAGACTTAATCGAGAGAGGAGTTTCTGTTGAACGTTTGAACTAATAATAGAGTGAATTCAAGAGACTCACTTGAATATTGGAAGTGAATTACCTAGAGTTAGATCCCGAACAATTATCTTGCATCTATCCTGTCAAGACCCTATCTTCTCCCACTGATAACCTTAATTGCTTTCTCCTTGTCTCGATAGTCATTAGTCAATAGCCTTAGATTCTTGTTAAATTTTATTGTTAATCATATAAATCTCAACTGTTGATCCTCCTGGATAGCAATCAAGCTAGAAACTATGAGAATACTGTTTAAATCCAATCCCTGTGAACACGATATTATACTATATTATCTATGATTAGCAAGCACAATTTAAGTGTGTGTTTTGCGCTCGTCAACGGGAGGCGGTATCGGCTGCCAGTTGGATGGTTCGAGCTGTGGGAGAATCGGTTGTTGGGTACAGATTTGGTACAGGATACCTTGGATAAGGTCAAGATTATTCAGGATCGACTTCGCACCGCTCAGTCTAGGCAGAAGAGTTATGCCAATCGTAGAGTTCGTGATGTTACATTCATGGTCGGAGAGAGAGCGTTGCTCCGGGTTTCACCCATGAAGGGTGTGATGAGGTTCGTAAAGAAGGGTAAGTTCATCCCTAGGTATATCGAACCCTTTGAGATTCTTGAGAGAGTGGGTGAGGTGGCCTACAAGCTCGCATTGCCATCTAGTTTATCGGCAGTCCATCCAGTGTTCCATGTGTCTATGCTCCGGAAGTATCACGGTGATCCGTCCCATGTGTTATATTTCATCTCAGTCCAATTAGACAAGGATTTGATTTATGAGGAGGAGTTGGGGGCTATTCTAGCCCGACAGGTCCGACAGTTGAGGCCTAAGAGTTATCCTTCAGTTCGAGTGCAGTGGAAAGGTCAGTCGATCGAGGCAGCCACCTGGGATTCCGAGTCGGACATGCGGAGTAGATATCCACACCTTTTCACCAGTCCAGGTACTTTTCTATGTCCGTTCGAGGACGAACATTTATTTTAGAGGTAGAAAATATGACGACCCGATAGTTTATTTACAGTTTTAACCTTACATTTTGTGTTTTGAAACCTTCCTTGGTTTGCATGAGCAGTCCGTGTCTTTTTTCGGGAAGGTTTTTATGTGAAATATTGACGAAAATATGAAACCGTGTCTTAAAACTCATTTGAGTTGACTTCGTTCAATATTTTGAGTAAACAGACCCGGATCAGTATTTTAACGGTGCTGGTGGGTCCGTATCATAATTTGGGACTTGGGCATATGCCCATAATCAAATTCGGAAGTCCCTAGCTCGAATTATCGCAATTTATTGAAAACTAGAAGCTTAAAGGTTTAAAGAATTAATAAGTTTGACCGTAGTTTGACTTTGTTGCTACCAGGTCTGAATTTTGGTTTCGGAACTTGGTATTGGTTCATTACATTATTTATAATTTGTCTACAAAATTTGGTACAAACGGAGTCAATTTGACGTGATTCAGACATGCGGTTGTTAAAATAAAAATTCTTAAGTTCTTTGGAAAATTCATTCATTTTGATGTCCGATTCGTACTTCTATGTGTTATTTTGTTATTTTGATCGCGCGAGCGAGTTCGTATGATATTTTTGGACTTGTGTGCAAGTTTGGTTTGGAGCTCCGAAGGCTCGGGTGAGTTTTGGATTGGCTTCGCAGTGGTTTGGACTTAGGAAAAATAGCTGGTGAAAATCTAGTTCTGGTGCAGCCTCTGATCTCACAATTGCGAGGTCAATATTCGCATTTGCGAACTTTCAAATCCCTGTCAGGTTGCAAATTCGAACCACTTTCTCGCATTTGCGAAGAATGACTAGGTCAGCAAGGGATCACATTTGCAATCTAAAGGTCGCTTTTGCGAAGGGCCAAAGTTCACATTTGCGACCAATCATCGCAAATGCGATGATAGCAGAGATAGGGCTTCTTCTCATTTGCGAAGTATGTCTCGCAATTGCGACATCTACGCCTGGTCAAAAGCTGAGATAGACGGGATTTTAGCTCATTCTCTCAAATTTTCAACCCTAAACACCCTATAGGTGATTTTTCCAAGAGCTTTTCTTCCTTAATTCATTGGTAAGAGCTTTCCGTATTTCATTAATTAATTTATTCCATGTCTTAACTTTTACCTGCTTTAAATGCTTCTCATGCCTTTACTTGCTACTTGCTATTTGTTATTCTAGTGTTAAAAATGTTAGATTCTCTCATGCTTCCATGATTGACTGTTACTTGCCTTAATTGACTTAATTGTACCCTTTAATTGTCATTTACTAAACTTGCCTTATTGTTTAATACCAATTATAGTGGATTCTCAATTTGGCACGAGATTCTCTTTCTGGTTCTGCTTCATATTCGTTAATCATAGAGATTCTTGTGATTCGAGTTGTTAATTTGATTGCACTCATTAATTTATTTATATTGATATGGTGGGATCGGGTTGCGCACCGCAACAGGTGAAATAAGAGTGGATTGATATAGTAAAATAAGGGTAAATTTATATTGATATGGTGGGATTGGGTTACGCGCTGCAACAGGTGAAATAAGGGTGGGTTGATATGGTGAAGTAAGGGTGAATTACGATAATGATTCTGAGTATTTGGTGGGATCGGGTTACGCGCCGTAACATATATTTATTTGTTATTATTGATATTTATATGGTGGAATAAGGATGATAGTATTGTACAGTAGTATCGGGTTGCGTCTCGCAATAGTTTATGTGTTTCTATTCCTTATTCTAATGTGTTGGCTTCAGTACTTTCATATGAGACTCTAAGGATTGGTATTCTAGCATTTATTGGTTTTCTTCGAGGATTGAGTCATTTCTTAAGTTAACTGCCTTATTTCGTTTTCATATTTCCTTTCCTGTCATTATTTTATATTGCGTACAGGTTATATTATAAGTGACCCGCCTTAGTCTCGTCACTACTTCGTCAAGGTTAGGCTCGGCACTTACAGAGTACATGGGGTCGGTTGTTCTCATACTACACTTTACTCTTCTTGTGCAGAGTTTGGAGTCGGTCCCAGTGGCGGACAATAGATTACTCGGGTTGACTGTCAGTGTGAAAACTTGAGGTACAACTGCTCATCGTTCACAGCCCTGATGTCCCCTCCTCCTTTATCTTAGCTGTGTATTTTTTTTTAGACAACTTTACTTTTATTCAGACCTTTATTTGTAATATTCTAGTAGCTCGTGTACTTGTGTATACCAGATTCGGGGCTTTATTAGATATTTCAATTGTTATTTTTTTCTGTACTTTATTTCAGTTATTTTGGTTTCTTTATTATTATTTAATTTGAACTGTTTAAAATGGTTAAATTGTTCAAACGTTGGCTTGCCTAGCAATTGAAATGTTAGGCGCCATCACGGTTCCGAGGGTCAGATTTTCGGGTCGTGACAGTTTCGAGATTCAAACTTTTTAAGTTTGACCATGCATTTAGATATAGAATTTTTTCGATTTTTGAAATAATTTTTTTATTTTATAAAACTAGGTAAAAAATATTATTAGTCACAATAATTAATGATTTAAAATATTTAAAAAAATATAAAAAATCACGGTAAAAAAATTAATTGTTTACTCTTAAAATCCAAACAAGTTCACATAAATTGAAACTAAACATGAATGGCTATAAAGGCATGTTCCCTTTGAATTAGATGTAGCAATTTCACGTGGCACGTTAATGATGAATGAGAAAGAGAGTGTATTTTGGTTTTTGCGACTAACCCATAAATCATCATATTCATTATCATGCAGAGACGGATTTAGAATTTGATGACTACGGGTACTAAAGGCAGAGTCGAAATTTCAAGCTTATGGGTTCGAGATTTTAATCGCCTTAAGTTACTAGGTTCTAAATTAATAAATTATACATATTCAATGAAGTTTTTAAAATAAATATAGGGTTCGAATCAAAGCTACTAGGTTCGACTAAACCCGCTCTCCGCACTCTAGCTCCACCCCTAACGATTGTCACTATTTTTAATGCAAACCTACCAGTAGCGAAGAATATTGAATTAGGGTGTATATTTTAGTCGGTTAAACCCATTTTGATTTAGTTCGGTTCGATCCGATCCATTTTAAAATAATTCAATTCATTTTATCATATTTTTGGTGCATAAATAAATTCGTAATCACCAAACAGAATACGTTTTGCCCAATTCGATCTAATTTCTCAATTCAAATTCTATTAAATATGAATCAAAACATAAAATAAAAATAAAATTTAAGTTAGCAAACACCTATTCAACCTACGTGTAACTAGATTAATATTACGGCAAAGGGCCAAATATAGCCATATACTTTCGAAAATGGTCTAAGAATACCCCTTGTTATACTATTGGCTTATCTATACCCCTGCAATCATACTTTGGGTTCAAATATACCCCTCATTTAAACGGAGGGACACGTGTCATCGTCCTGTTGGCCAATTCTAAATATCTTCTAATTAATTAAAAAGACTCATTACCCATACCCTAAAAGTAATTTTCTAAAGCAATTTTTTTTTTGTAAAATCTGGAAAAAAAACTGAATTGTTTTTTACTAAAAACTGAAAAAAAAAAACGAAAATATTTTTTTTCCTAGTTTTTAAAAAACAATTGCTTTAAAAAGAACTGAAAACCAATTATCTAAAATAATATATTTGTAAAAACTGGAAAAAAGCTAAATGTTTTTTACTAAAAACTGAAAAAATCGAAAATAGTTTTTTCCAGTTTTTAGAAAACTATTGCTTTTAAAAAAACTAAAAAATAATTTCTAAAGCAAATTATTTTGTAAAAACTAAAAAATAAAACTAAAAAGTAATTTTCTAAAGCAATATTTTTGTAAAAACTAAAAAAACAAATATTTTCTTTTTTTCAGTTTTTAGTTTAAAAAATTCAGTTTTTTCCAGTTTTTAATTAAAATAAAAAATTACTTTTCAGTTGTTTTTTTTCACTTTTTACAAAAATATTATTTTAGAAAATATTTTTCAGTTTTTTTTAAAGCAGTCTTTTTGTAAAAACTGAAGAAAAAAATATTTTCTTTTTTTTTCAGTTTTTAGTAAAAAACATATTTTAGTTTTTTTCGTTTTTTTCATTTTTTTCATTTTACAAAAAACCATTGCTTTAGAAAATTACTTTTCGGGTATGGGTATGGGTAATGGGTCTTTTTAATTAATTAGGAGATATTTAGAATTGGCCAACGAGACGATGACACGTGTCCCTCCGTTTAAATGAGGGATATATTTGAACCCAAAGTATGACTGCAGGGGTATAAATAATCCAGTAGTATAATGAGGGGTATTCTTAGACCATTTTTAAAAGTATAAGGGTATATTTGGACCTTTGCCGTTAATATTATGTTTATTGATGCCATCACTTTAAAAAAATTGTATATCAAGGAAAATATAACGTTGAATGAATACAACAACAACAACAACAACAACAGCAACAACAATAACAAAATTAGTATAATCCCATAAGTAGACTCTGGGAGGATTAATATGTTGCGCCTTACCCCTACCTTGGTGTTTCTAATTCTAATAGTCCTTCGGCTCAATAACTTTCATTCAATATTTCAAAGTAATATTTGGCTCTAAAAAATAAATGTAAAGTAACAAGAATACATACACAAAACTAATAAAAAAAATAGATTTTAGAAGAGAACAAATATAAAAAAAGAGTAGATAAAATATTTTATTGAAGATCAAAAAAGAAAATGATTAAAATCACATAAACATAAAATTTGAAGATCTAGAATGAGAAAAGGAAGTAAATATATAATTCTAAATAAATAATAAAAATGAGGTTCTATAAAGAGAGGAAATACCAAAAAAAAAAAAGGAACTAAGAAGAGAACAAAGACCACCAGCGTGGGAGTGGACTGACTTTAGATCCTGAGCCACGCGTGGCAATTTGGCAGCTCAGCAGTGGCACCCACTGTCACTTTGTGACTCTCATTTCCTATATACAATATTCGAGTAAAATATCAGCACATAAATAAAATTTTATCCGAGCGTCGGGGTGCCATACCACCCCTAATCCCCTACATAGATTCGCCCTTGTTACCATGATTGTTCTTCCCTTCCCAATAGAATTTTGAGAGTCCAATTCTTTGAGCATAATTTTTATATTCCTTTTAAATATTTTAAATTATTACTTATTTAATTTATATTATTTTTTATATAATTTCCAAATTATTTACCCGTAAAATAGTACAGTTAAATTTATAGTATGATTTATAGACAAGCAAATCGATTTTATCCCAAAATAATAAATAAATTAAATAAAATACAAGACTTAGCGTTGGAATCGAGATAAAGTAGCAGACAACTGGGTTCCGGGAGCAAGGCTCCCGAAGGTGTTTGTCAGAATTTTCGTGTGTTACAATGGTTATTGAAGTCACTATTCATAGTTATATCTAGGGAACAAGGTCCTAGGATTAAGCCCCTCTTAAATGACAATAATGGGGGCCATCAATGAATATGTAACGGCAAGTCATGAATACCAAAATTCTCTATAACGGATGTGTATTTAATACTGAGGAATATTCTTCATTGAATGTCATCTGGTGACAAGTATTTGTTTGCTCTCGTTGATAATGTTCCCTTCGGGGTTTACCCGATGTCAACTGAAGTTGTTGACCTCGGTCTTAGTTTTCACTCGCTTCATCTTTCATCTGTCCCCGGTTCCATGTTGTCACGACCGAAAATTTTCCACCGATGGGACCGTGATGGCGCCTAACATTTCACTTTCTAGGCAAGCCAACGTTAGAGAATCATTAACCAATTCCTCATTTCCATTCATTAATTAACAATAATTAACTCAGATGAAATAAAATAAGTGCGAAATATCATAAAATTGTATTAATTACTACTGCCCGGATCTGAAGTCACAATTCACGAGCATTCTAGAATTTACTACAAGTAATAATCTGAAAGAAATACAACTGTCTGAATGAAAGAAACAGTAAAACAAAAAAGATAGGCGAGGACTTCAAGATCTGTGAACGCCGACAAATCTACTCTGAGTCTCCGGACAGCAGACCAATAGCAAAATCTCAATCAACCCAAACCGGTATCAAAGTCTGCATAGAAAGTGCAGAGTGCAGCATCAGTACAACCGACCCCATATACAGATAAGTGTCAAGCCTAACCTCGGCGAAGTTGTGACGAGGCTAGGACAATCATGCTAGTGGCAAAAACAGCAAATAAAGAAATAATGCAAAAATAATGGGAAGGGAACATATAGTGGGGGAATACAACATAAAGAGTGAGAATAATAAAAATACATAATTAAACCGAAAATCCTTAAACGAAATGAGCAATTAAAACAGCAAGAAAAACTGCACGGCATCACCCTTCGTACTTTTACTCTCAACCTCACCAAATAAATAAGTAGAACATCACCCTTCGTGCATTAAACCTCTCATAATATACACGGCATCACCCTTCGTGCTTTAAACCTCTCATAATATACACGGCATCACCCTTCGTGCTTTAAACCTCTCATAATATACACGGCATCACCCTTCGTGCTTTACACTCTTCCTCACAATATAAATAATGCATGCACGGCATCACCCTTCGTGCTTTACACTCTTCCTCACCATATAAATAAATCACGCACGGCATCACCCTTCGTGCTTTACACTCTTTCTCACAATTCACAGAATTAATAACAACGGATAGAGAGAAGTTTTACAAAGAAATTAATATTTCATCAATGATTACTTTCACAATTTAACATCTCAACCTCGAATCAATATTCACAATTTTATCAACCTTGGTGGAACCGGATACGAGTCTTCCAACATTTCAATAACAATAATAAGCATGAATCACCAGATTTAAGATTACAAATTTGCAAAAATGGAATTTCACTCGCATGCTATGACTCGACCACAACGCATAGATACTCGTGACCTCAACTATACATCGTATTCAACAACAAAATATGTAGCAATTACACACATAATACATATTCCCTCAATTCAAAGTTAGACATAACACTTACCTCACTCTGAAGGCCACTTAATTCTCAATCACAGCTTTTTCTTTGGAATTCACCTCCAAACCACTCTTATCTATTCAAAAATGACTCAATAATATCAAATATTGCTTAAGAAATCAATTATATCGCATAAATTAAATTCTCCAAATTTTCCTCCAAAAAATTGAAAAATTGACCCCGGGCCCGCTTGGTCAAAACCCGAGGTTCGGACCAAAATTCTTTTACCCATTCACCCCCGAGCCCGAATATGTAATTAATTTTGGAATCTGGCCTCAAATTGAGGTCTAAATGCCTAAATTTCGAAATTCCTAAGTTCTACCCAAAAATCCTAATTTCACCATAAAAATTCTAGATTCTAGGTTAAAATCTTGGTATAAGATGTAAAAGATTGAAAGAAAAGAGTTAGGAATCACTTACCTATGATTTGGGAAAGATTTGGTCTTTGGAAAATCGCCTCTTAAGGTTTAGGGTTTTGAAAATATGAAGAATGAATAAAAAATCCCGTCTAAGTCCAAAGTTATCAGTTGCGGATATCGCATTTGCGACTTTAGCTTCGCAATGCAAATGCGAAGGAGTCATCGCAAATGCGAGAACCTTCACATTTTTGCTGCCTTCGCAAATGCGAAGAGTATGTCGCATTTGCTACAATTGGCCCATCGCAATTGTGAGTAGAAGTTCGCATTTGCGAACATGCCCTTCCCCAGACCCCCTTCGCAATTGCGAAGATAAATTCGCAATTGCGAGAAATGCTGGCCTAGGCTTTCTTCGCAATTGCGATAAAAACCTCGCAATTGCCATACCTGCTTGGTTCGCATTTGCGAAGCCTGATCTCACAATTGAGAGATCAGAGCCCTGCTACAGACACCAGTTACACCAGCAAATTTTTAAGTTTCAAAATCAGTCTGTAGCCTACCCGAAACTCACTCGAGCCCTAGGGCTCCAAATCAAATATGCACACAAGTCTAAAAATATCATACGAACTTGCTCGCGCGATCAAATCGCCAAAATAACACTTAGAACTATGAATTTAGCACCAAATCAAATGAAATTCTCAAGAACACTTTAAAATTCATAGCTTCTTAACTGGACGTCCGAATCACGTCAAATCAACTCCGCTTCTCACCAAATTTCACAGACAAGTCTTAAATATCATAATGAACCTGTACCTGGCTCCGGAACCAGAATACGGACCCGATACTAACAATGCCAAATATCAATCAATTCTTAAAAATAAATAATTTTCAAACTTTTAATTTTCATCAAAAATTCATAACTCAAGTTAGGGACCTCCGAATTTGATTCCGGGCATACGCCCAGGTCCCATAATTTGATACGGACCTACCGGGACCGTCAAAGTACGGATCTGGGCCCGTTTACCAAAAATGTTGACCGAAGTCAACAAAAATCAACTTTTAAGGCAAAAATTCTTATTTTTATTAGGTTTCAATGTAAAAGCTTTCCGGAAACCTGTCCGGACTGTGCACGCAAATCAAGGAGGGTAAAAATGAGATTTTTAAGGCTTAAGAGAGCAGATTTGAGTTCTAAAACATAAAATGACCTTTTGGGTCATCACATTCTCCATCTCTAAAACAACCGTTCGTCCTCGAACGGACATAGAAAAGTACCTGGGCTGGTGAAAAGATGGGGACATCTATTCTGCATATCGGATTTGGACTCCCAAGTAGCTGCCTCAATAGGCTGACCTCTCCACTGCACTCGAACTGAAGGGTAACTCTTTGATCTCAACTGGCGAACTTGCCGGGCTAGAATTGCCACCGGCTCCTCCTCGTAAGTCAAATCGTTGTCCAACTGGACAGAGCTGAAATCTAACACATGGGATGGATCACTATGATATTTTTGGAACATAGACACATGGAACACCGGATGAACCGCTGATAAACTAGGTGGTAATGCAAGCTTGTAGGCTACTTCACCCACCCTTTCAAGAATTTCAAAGGGTCCGATATACCTAGGGCTCAACTTGCCCTTCTTTCCGAACCTCATTACACCTTTCCTAGGTGAAACCCGGAGCAATATTCTTTCTCCAACTATGAATGCAATATCATGAACTTTACGGTCAGCATAACTCTTTTGTCTAGACTGAGCTGTGCGAAGTCGATCCTGAATAATCTTGACCTTATCCAAGGCATCCTGTACCAAATCGCTACCCAACAACCGAGCCTCTCCTGGTTTAAACAAACCAACTGGCGATCGGCATCGCCTTCCGTATAATGCCTCATATAGAGCCATCTGAATGCTCGACTGGTAGCTATTATTTTAAGCAAACTCTGCAAGTGGCAAGAAATGATTCCAAGAACCTCCAAAGTCTATAACACAAGTGTGGAGCATATCTTTCAATATCTGAATAGTGCGCTCTATCTGTCCGTCTGTCTGTGGATGAAATGTTGTACTCAACTCCACCCGCGTGCCTAACTCACGTTGTACAGCCCTCCAGAAATGTGAGATAGACTGCGTACCTCGATCTGAAATAATAGACATGGGCATCCCGTGAAGGCGGACAATCTCACGAATGTAAATTTTAACTAACCTCTCTGAAGAATAGGTATCTGCCACTGGAATAAAATGTGCTGACTTGGTCAACCTATCCACAATGACCCAAACTGCGTCAAATTTTCTCTGAGTCCATGGGAGACCAACAACAAAATCCATAGAGATACGCTCCCACTTCCACTCAGTAATTTCTAACTTTTGAAGCAAACCACCAGGTCTCTGATGCTCGTACTTAACTTGCTGACAATTCATACACCGAGCTACATATGCAACTATATCCTTTTTCATTCTCCTCCACCAATAATGTTTCCGCAAATCTTGATATATTTTGGCGGTACCTGGATGAATAGAATACCTGGAACTGTATGCTTCTTCAAGAATTAATTCATGAAGCCCATCCACATTAGGCACACAAATACGACCTTGCATTCGCAGAACCCCATCTTCACCCATAGCAACCTATTTGGCATCACCGTGCTGCACTGTGTCCTTAAGGACAAGTAAATAAAGATTATCGTACTGCCGCTCTCTGATGCGCTCATATAAGGAAGACCGAGCATCTGTGCAAGCTAGAACCCGACTGGGTTCCGAAACATCTAACCTCACGAACTGATTAGCCAAAGTCTGAACATCTACAGCTAATGGCCTCTCACCAACCAGAATATACACAAGACTGCCCATACTCACAGCCTTTCTACTCAAAGCATCGGCCATCACATTGGCATTTCCGAGGTGATACAAAAGGGTGATATCATAGTCTTTCAACAACTCCAACCATCTTCTCTGCCTCAAATTAAGATCCTTTTGTTTGAACAGATACTGAAGGCTACGATGATAAGTAAATACCTCACACGAGACACCGTAGAGGTAATGCCTCCAAATCTTCAGTGCATGAACAATGGCTGCCAATTCTAAGTAATGATCGGGATAATTCTTCTCGTGAACTTTCAATTGCCGTGACGCATATGCAATTACCTTGCCATCTTGCATTAATATTGCACCAAGCCCAATGTGAGAGGCGACACAATATACCGTATATGATCCTGAACCTGTGGGTAATACCAGCACTAGCGTTGTAGTCAAAGCAGTCTTGAGCTTCTGAAAGCTCAACTTACACTCGTCTGACCATCTAAATAAGGCACCCTTCTAGGTCAATCTGGTCTTAATAGTTATTCATAATCAATTACAGAATCGTCAATTAACTTCATGTTAACAAAAATCTCGTTTCAAACCTTCACAATACTAATAACGAGATACGAGGCATGAAGACCTCATAATTATTTACCCGAATTAACGAGTAACATTTAACGCCATCTGGGCGGGCACCTACCTTGTAGGTTACAACTCAATATTACAACACGAATTTGGCAAGTATGCACAGAGAATTTCATACAAAAATATTTCAAATAAGCCTAGCAGACATGACTCCCTATTAGTACTATAGTACAAATTTTAATTTTCACAAGGGAGAATTTAAACACAAGAATGTTTTTTTTATCACAAGGATCTCGTCCTTATATAACTTCCACCGCAACTCATAACCCAGTTTAAACATATCAATTTATTTTAAAATACGAGGACCTGAGCCTCAGTTCTGAATCACAAGTTCTATACACATCTTGCCAATCGAAACTTTTCATTTTCTCCTTTTAAATAACTTTCGTTAAACAAAATCACAACACATAATGAACCCCACACCGGTAGGGCATATAATTCATAATTTATAATTAATTATCCGGAAATACATCAAAACATACCGAAATAAGTACCATAAAGGCACATTTAGCCTCACAGATCTTATTAGAGTCCATCATGGAATGATAGGTGTAGTTATCTCCATAAAACCTCCCAACAGAAGTAAACACATAAGTAGATTATAGAATTAGGAAGCTCACTCATAAGTGGAGCACAATAGGAGGACTCGTCTTGATACTCAGAACTGAATCAAGTTAAGGAAATTATTCCTTTATTTTAAATCGAGGTCGTACCTATAACGACACCATCTGATGTAACGACCTCCATCATACCATAAAACAAATATAACAATGGCTGGGTTTCCACCTCTAGGACGCCTTCTACCCGCATGTCCTCCACCCTTAACTGATCATGTGGGTGGTGTAGTAACTGCAATGGGGCACGTAGACTGAGTGCTTTAATGAAATATGCCTCTCCCAAGTTTGGGACAATTTTCTCATGATGTGCCTCGTTTCGCCGTATTCATAACAACCCATTTGCGGGTTTGGCTGCTCATATTGAGTTTGTGCCAGATAACTGGGATAACCATTATAGGAAACACATGTCAGTGGTGTATTAAAAGAACTTACTGGAGCACCTCGACTAATCCGATGTGCGAACTGGGCTGGCCGACTACCCGAGCCCCCGGCATAATGATTTATACTCGCAGAGTAGAATCCACTGAATCCCCCAGAATCTTGAGACGTCTTGGTCTCCTTAGTTTCCTTTTTTCCTCACCCCGAACACGTTCTAATATCTTGGCAATTTCTACCACTAGTGAAAATGAAGTATCAGTTTGTAGCTCCCGAGTCATACAAAATTTTATGATCATAATTAAGTCCTTTAATAAGTCTGTGGACTCGCTCTCTGGCTGTAGGAAGCAAAGTAGGAATATGACGGGCTAACTTATTGAACCTGATGGCATATTATGACACCGTCACGGTTACCTGACGCAATCATTCAAACCCTATGCGCAATGCATTACGGAGAGTCCGGGAAACAAACTCTTTTAAAAGTATTTTTGAGAACCGAGCCAAGTGGGCGGTGTTCTATTGGCTGGTCTGCCCTCCTCATATGCTTGTCACAGACACCTGTGGAGAATTATCTCTCCCAAGGCCAATTTCTTCTTTTGTTATGCTGACTCAACACTGTTGAGCTGACCCATTTCTTAACATACTCTTCGATTCTTCTTTGGGGTAAACTTTACCCCTATTTATATACAATGATCACAAAAGTAGAGCTCCATACAAACAATTCTTAGTCCAGAATCTCATCAACCACTGTGCTTCCTCCGAAGCACCCCAAAATCCGCAACTATGACGTCCACACTGAGTAGACCTTCTGTAAATTTAATGTTAGTTTCTCTAACTCCTTTGTTACTGAAGTATAAGATTATTACGGAGGCGGACATACCGCAAGTCCCAGCCTTATTCTCTACAAGATCTCAGGCCTTAAACACATGTAAATTTTGGGAGAACCTTTCAGTACCACAAATATACATTTCAGGCCAAAACTGACTCGTATTAACCTTTACAACTCGTATAAATCAACCGGATGTCAAGGTACGTCGCCCCCCCCCCTCCCCCCCACATTATTCACTGGGTGATCTCTTTATACGTCCGCATCTTCAGTCGGAATCACACGTTGAGGCAATGTTTGAGTATCTCTGGCTCCCTCGTAGTTCATCTGCGGCATCACGAATCGTTGACGCACAACTGATACCGAGTGCGCAATGTCATACACGAGTAGATACAAAGGAATGTGAGATATAGGTTTCAAGCAAAATCAATGCCGCACGATAAGGAATAAATGAGGTGATATTGTTCCTAAACTTCATAGCCTCTGAGAGAAAAGTATAGACGTCTCCGTATCGATCCTTCAGACTCTACTAAGCTTGCTCGTGACTCGTGAGACCTATGTAACCTAGGGCTCTGAAACCAACTGTCACGACCCAAAATTTCCCACCGACGGGACCGTGATGGCGCCTAACATTTCACTTGCTAGGCAAGCTAACGTTAAAGAATCATTAACCAATTCCTTATTTGCATTCATTAATTAACAATAATTAACTCAGATGAAATATAATAAGTGCGAAATATTAGAAAACTGTATTAATTACTATCACCCGGATCTGGAGTCGTAATTCATGAGCATTCTAGAATTTACTACAAGTAATAATCTGAAAGAAATACAACTGTCTGAATAAAAGAAACATTCGAACAGAAAATATAGGCGAGGACTTCAAGGTAGGCAAACGCCGAAAAATCTACTTTGTCTCCGGACAGCGGACCAATAGCAAAATCTCGATCAACCCGAACCGGTATCAAAAATTTGCACAGAAAGTGCAGAGTGCAGCATCAGTATAACCGACCCCATGTACTGGTAAGTGTGAGCCTAACCTCGACGAAGTTGTGACGAGGCTAGGACAATCATGCTAGTGGCAACAACAGTAAATAAAGAAATAACGCAGAAACAATGGGAAGGGAACATACAGTTGGGGAATACAACATAAATAATGATAATAATGAAAAGACAAAATTAAACCGAAAATACTTAAACGAATTGAGCAATTAAAACAGCAAGAAAAACTACACGGCATCACCCTTCGTGCTTTTACTCTCAACCTCACCAAATAAATAAATAGAACGGCACGACATTACTCTTCGTGCATTAAACCTCTCATAATATACACGGCATCACCCTTCATATTTTAAACCTCTCATAATATACACGACATCACCCTTCACACTTTACACTCTTCCTCACAATATAAATAATGCATGCACGGCATCACCCTTCGGGCTTTAAACCTCTCATAATATACACGACATCACCCTTCGTGCTTTACACTCTTCCTCACAATATAAATAATGCATGCACGGCATCACCCTTCGTGCTTTACACTCTTCCTCACCATATAAATAAATCACGCATGGCATCACCCTTCGTGCTTTACACTCTTCCTCACAATTCACAGAATCAATAACAATGGATAGAGAGAAGTTTTACAAAGAAATCAATATTTCATCAATGATTACTTTCACAATTTAACATCTCAACCTCGAATCAATATTCACAATTTTATCAACCTTGGTGGAACCGGATACGAGTCTCCCAACATTTCAACAATAACAATAAGCATGAATCACCAGATTTAAGACTACAAATTTGCAAAAATGGAATTTCACTCCCATGCTATGACTCGACCACAACGCATAGATGTTCGTCACCTCAACTATACATCGTATTCAGCAACAAAACACGTAGCAATTACTCACACAATACCTATTCCCTCAAGCCAAAGTTAGACACAATACTTACTTCACTCTGAAGGCCACTTAATTCTCAATCACAGCTTTCTCTTTGGAATTCACCTCCAAACCACTCTTATCTATTCAAAAATGACTCAATAATATCAAATATTGCTTAAGAAATCAATTATATTGCATAAATTAAATTCCCCAAATTTTTCTCCAAAAAGTTAAAAAATCGACCCCGGGCCTGCTTGGTCAAAAACCCGAGGTTCAGACCAAAATCCTTTTACCATTCACCCTTGATCCCGAATATGTAATTAGTTTTGGAATCCGACTTCAAATTGAGGTCTAAATCCTCAGATTTCGAAATTCCTAAGTTCTACCCAAAAATTCTAATTTCACCATAAAAATTCTAGATTCTAGGTTGAAATCTTATTATAAGATGTAAAAGATTGAAAGAAAAGAGTTAGGAATCACTTACCTATGATTTGGGGAAGATTTGGTCTTTGAAAAATCGCCTCTTAAGGTTTAGGGTTTTGAAAATATGAAGAATGAATGAAAAATTCCGTCTATGTCCAAAGTTATCAGCTGCGGATGTCGCATTTGTGACCTGAGCTTCGCAATTGCGAAGCTCGCAAATGCGAAGGAGTCATCGCAAATGCGAGAACCTTCATATTTTCGATGCCTTCGCAAATGCGAAGAGTATGTCGTATTTGCGACAATTGGCCCATCGCAATTACGGGTAGAATTTCGCATATGCGAACATGCCCTTCCCCAGACCCCCTTTCGCAATTGCGAAGATAAATTCGCAATTGCGAGAACTGCTGGCCTACGCTTTCTTCGCAATTGCGATAAAAACCTCGCAATTGCCATACCTGCTTGGTTCGCATTTGCGAAACCTGATCTCGCAATTGCAAGATCAGAGGCCTGCTACAGACACCAGTTACACCAGCAAATTTCTAAGTTCCAAAATCACTCTGTAGCCTACCCGAAACTCACCCGAGCCCTCGGGGCTCCAAACCAAACATGCACACAAGTCTAAAAATATCATACAAGTACGAACTTGCTCGTGCGATCAAATCGTCAAAATAATACATAGAACTACGAATTTAGCACCAAATCAAATGAAATTCTCAAGAACACTTTAAAATTCATATCTTCTCAACTGGACGTCCGAATCACGTCAAATCAACTCCGTTTCTCACCAAATTTCACAGACAAGTCTTAAATATCATAATGAACCTGTACCAAGCTCCGAAACCAGAATACGGACCTGATACTAACAATGCCAAATATCAATCAATTCTTAAAAATAAATAATTTTCAAACTTTTAATTTTCATCAAAAATTCATAACTCAAGTTAGGGACCTCCGAATTCGATTTCGGGCATACGCCCAGGTCCCATAATTTGATACGGACCTACCGGAACCGTCAAAGTACGGATCCGGCCAGTTTACCAAAAATATTGACCGAAGTTCATAAAAATTAACTTTTAAGGTAAAAATTCTTATTTTCATTAGTTTTCAACGTAAAAGCTTTCCGAAAACCTGCCCGGATTGTGCACGCAAATCGAGTAGGGTAAAAATGAGATTTTTAAGGTTTAAGAGCGCAGATTCGAGTTCTAAAACATAAGATGATATTTTTGTCATGACACACGTGTCACTTTATCATTCGAGTATTTAATGTGAACCGATTTTACCCTATACACAAATTTATTTCAAAATACTAAAACATTTTATGTCCAAATTAAATGCATAGCTAAAATTAAGATGTTTGAATCTAGAAAAGCTAAAGGTGTCAGTATGAATTTGGAGAGGGGGAGTAGTATTATTTATTTAGTAGTCCATATTGTAGTGAACAAGCTATACGTACTATCCCAGTATTTTTTTAATATACGAGTGTAAGTTCTTGAAAGTTACTTTGGCATTAGATTTCTAGCTATCACATCCTAATTCCTATATATAGTGAAGTTTACATCTAGTTGGCAATTCTTTATTCATTTTACTCACTAGCTAACAATATGCATACGTTGGAGGCACGTGTTAGTCATGTAGTGTAGTTCAATATATTTTGTAATGGACGTAAATATCAGTATTACAATATCAATGCTTGAAATACCCCATTAGTAATATATGCTAAAAACTACGACTATGGTCTAAGGGAGTTGGGGTCTAGTCTTTCTGATTTCTGTGTTTCTGCAAATCTGCATGCATCATATAACATCCATAAATATTTACTTACTCTGCTTACAAAGTCTAGGGAATAATGAGAGTCGGTAAAACGAAGAAGGGTTCAATTTCCAATAACGTCTCTCTCTTTCTCTCCACCTCACTCCATTAATATATGAGTGATGAGTACTAATGACAGAATTTTGGATTTCCCATATATGTGATGGTGCACTGTATGCCCCACTAACCTGCTCTTTTGACCCTCATCAAGCCAAAGGGTCCTCCTTTGTTATAATCCAAAAATTTCTTATGCCAAACATATATAGAAGTTCGATCAAACGCACCATAAAATAAATTTTATATTTTATTTGAAAATTATTATCCCTTATTCTTGTAACCAAACAACCTCTAAGCGTTTATACTTGTTCAGCCAAAGAAAATAGTAGAGTTAGTAACCTTAGTTGTCTTGGTGATATCATTTATGTTCGTACCGCTTCTCATGAAACAGATTCAACATCCAATAAGTCTTTGACTAGGGAAGGGGAGAATTCCCCCTATTGCTGGCAGGCTATCCCAACCCGTGGGCGTTGTGGGAACGAGCTTCCAAGTCAGATTTGTGTCACGCCCCGAAATTAGGGTGGGACTTGATGGTGCTCTACCTTATACGTCGAGCAAGTCATGTTATTTAACCATACATGCTAATAAGGTTATTTAAACATACCAAGTACGAATAAACTCTTATATTAAAACTGTCTGAAAAATAACTAATGAACATTTAGCAAACTAATGTCTGAAAATCTAACTCATCAATGACAGTTATGAGCCTCTAAAGACTAAGACTAAAGCAATGTCTTCGAAGCATTCCTCTCAATTAATAAAGTATCTAAATAACTAAAAGTTTGAAGATAATCGAGTACTGCTAGCGGGAATCAACAAAGTCTATCTACCGGATCCATGGAAAGTCTGAAATCTAGCCATGAGCTTCATCACCTACAGGCTCAACACCTTCCATACGATGTAGTACGCCCCAACAGGCTAAGTATCTCCAAAAGTACCTAACAAGTATTTTTTATCACACCCTAAATGGAAGATAAGACTTTGAACTAAACAGTTACAATAAGATTGCAATAAGCATAACTTGCAATTAAATAAATTAACACTGTAATTTAAAAATTGAACTGAAACATGAAATTTGAGTCAAGTTCTGATAATTTGATATAGTTGAATTTTTTTATTCTGAAAATTTTATCTAACATGCAATAGTACGTGCTAGCGAGTGTGAGAAGGACTGGCCAAATCTTTGCCCCTGGCGACTTTTTAACTCAAAAAAGTTGATCACTTCTTCCAAATATATAAATCTGAACAAACAATGGAACTTGCATGTGTGAGGATGGCTGGCCCATTCCCTGACCCTTGGCGGCTTTTACGCTTGGGGGGATCGGCCACTTCTCCCAAACAAATAAATCTGAAGACATGGAGTACCTACAAGTATAGGGTACCTAATCGCGGCCACTATAGGTCTGACACTTAGGGAGGTTGGCTATTTCTCCCAAAACGTATGTGATCGTATAACCTGAGCTGAATCAGAATTAAATACAGCAAGCAATGTCATAACATCAATCAAATCAAACAAGAAATTCAATTACTTTTGATATTCCGAGCTAACTGAGTCATCAAACAAGACAATTCAATTTCTATAAAATAATCTGTATCATGAAGTAATAATAGAGTCTAACATTTAAGCAATCAAGAGTTGTTCAAACAACTGTCTAATATTTATAGTTAAGGACGTTTAAGCGCTTCCTTAATTATCAAATAATTTTCTTAGTACGCATTTTCTTTTCTGACCTTGGACTTAGGGAATCATAAACGCAGTTT
Organism: Nicotiana tabacum; assembly: GCF_000715075.1. NCBI lineage: Eukaryota > Viridiplantae > Streptophyta > Magnoliopsida > Solanales > Solanaceae > Nicotiana > Nicotiana tabacum. Next base: position 57,748,766 of record NC_134081.1, on the reverse strand, counting down.
ACCTTATCAACTAGCAAGAATCTCCTCTCAACGTACATGTGTATTCAATCTTCTCGAAAGTCTACGATAAGTAGTTAAAACCGTTAACGCAATTATAATTTCAATCTATTCTCCTAAATTTAGGTATTTCTCCGCCATAAGTGGTTTAGATCGATTCTAACCATGAACTTTGTTATTCTTATGAACTAAAGATCGTTATACACTATAAATTTTCTAACTTTAATAGCAGAGAGCAAAAGAATTACCTTGAATGATATCTCCACAAATCCTAAATTTCGGATCTTGAAGAACTCTTTGATTCTTGGGTGGAAACCTAGGTTTTAGAATTTAAAAGGTATTAAACAACGTTAATCTCTTATTTTTAACTTGAATTTATGGTAGGGATCTTACCTTAGGTGGATTGAGGAAGCCCTAGGTAGTTCTTGCTATCAAAAATCATCTTTAAAATGCTGTAGAAATAACTAGGTTTTTTTCTCGCCTAGAAGTGCCCTTTTATTTTATGCGTTTCAAAGTCATACATGTCGAAATTTAGCCTACCGCATCGCCCGGGGGCGCCGTGACAAGGGAGATGTTTAGAGACTCGATTGTTATCATATTTGTCCCAAAGTTAGCTAGTCGTTTTCCCCAGGGCGTCCCATCTGGGCAATTCTCTCTGGAATCAGATTTCTGCTCTACTACCTTTCAGTAAAAAGGTCATAATTTCGTGTAGGAATGTCGAAATAACGAACAATTTGAAGTTTTGAAAACTAGACTCATAGAATTTTTATTTAATATATAGGTCATACCTCAATCTATTACACATTCAAAGATATGTTTGTTTGAAATTAGAACATATGCGACTAAGATCCTTTCTTCTCTTAAATATTTCCAATTTATCCCAAACTATTTCTCCTCCCTTATGGACATCCATATAACTTCCGCATCATAATATTTAGATATTACAAACCCTCAAATCTTTCCAAACACCCGTATGTCCAAGTAAGAGCTTGAACAAGGACGTAATAGATAGTGAATTACACTCTGGCCGGAATCGGCATAGAATAAAGGGATGGCCCTAATAACTTGTTTTGGTTGATTTTATTAGTACAAGTTCGTTATGCCACTACTAGAAATTCGGCAAAAATCGATCAAGGTCGGTTTCTTGATAACAAATTTACAATACAAAAGGAGGAAATTGTAAATGATCATATCTTGAAAATCACAGGCCTTTTGATTGAGAAGTCACAGATTAATATAGGAACATCTCAAATCACTGTGTCAATTAAGCACACCCAAAATGGTAAACCGAACATTTTAGCATTGATAAAAGGAGCATCAGCCCCATTATGCAAAAGTCCTTGGTTCCTTCATTAAAATGGACAAAAATCTAATTGTACTCCTATAAATTATGCCTTTACTAGTTTTCTGCTGATTTTCTTTTTTAATTCTGTCGTTATGGCTTTAAATTTTATTTTCCTTATCCGACCATAGAAGTTGGCCTTAACCAGATAGTTGGTATTGGTCAATAGGAAGTACAAGAACCTTAGCCTAACTTGTCAATTTTAGTTTTCTTCTTTCAGATAATTTTTTCAGACCCACCCGATAAGAATTGCATAACAAACATTTTAAGTTATTCTTAGCACTTTTTTTTTAATTCGGAGTTGGGTGTCCTCTTTAGGCCTCGACTAATTCGTATTTGTGGCGTGCAAGGCATATAAACAGGGGCGTATGCACTCTTAGCGAAGCGGTGTCTCGTCGAATTTTTTTACTAAATATATGTATTAATGTTGTGAGGAAACAGATAAGTAGGAAAAAATACAACTTGACATAAATTGTCTCTTGGTGCATTATATGCTTGATTTTGCTCTAAAAGGTCAAAGTTTCGAACCTCAACTAGCATATTGTTTTGCAAATATTTGAAAGTGTTTGTATAGTTAAAAATTGTGATGAAGTAGAATTGAACTCAGGACCTTTTCTAATTTGAAACTCAACAAAATTGATAAACTAAGAATATTTCTTGTCTAGAAGTATGATAATTGAAGTTATTACTCTTGTACTTCTATAAATTTTGACACCGCTTACAAAATTCATGCGTATGCCCCTGCTTATAAATGTTTTCGATTTGTTCGAACTCAAGAGTTCTAGTTAAGGATAAAGATATTTTATACATCCTACTACATTTTTTGTGGTGATTTTTTATCACTAATTGTGATCAAGAATACTGTAATAGTCCCCAACTTGAACCACTGGGATTAGGTGAATGATACTGACGTTTTGACTTTTAAAAAGTTGCTTTATATATGTTGAAGATTCTAATGACCGTTTAGTCATAGATTTTGTTAGATTTTTCTCAATTTTGTTTTGGCAAATACATGTTTGTTCATAAATTTTATCCATATTTTTCTGATTTTGGCCCAAAATTTTATTATTACATTTTTTAAAAATTTTAAAAATTGTCCCAAAGTTTTGTATTTTTTAAAAGAGCCCACCACTTATTATTTTGTAACAATGTTACTTCGCCTTCTCGATAATCTGATAGTGTATTATGTAATTCATTATAAAAATAATAAGTTTATACTAATTTATTTATGTTCAGGACTATGGTTTGTGATAATGATAATGAATGTTATTGATGAAGGTATTGTTGGGTATTTGTGATAGTTTTTAGAACTTGTGGGTATAAGTCATATTTCATGTTATTTTCATTAAAAAGTGACACGTGTTTTGAAAAACTTATGTCCAAACACATTTTCAATTTCAAACCAAACTTCACCCAAAATATATTTTTCAAAATAAATTTGGGAATCTATGACCTAACGCTAGCTAAAAGGTTTGACAAAATATTATTAAAATAAGACCCATATCTTTATCCCTCCTTAGGAGATCAATTTGGAGTTGGAGGATGTTAATATTAAGGGTGTGTTTGGTATGAAGGAAAATACTTTTTGGAAAATATTTTTCAATTTTCTCACGTTTGGTTGGCTTAAATGTTTTGGAAAATATTTTTCTCATGAACTCATTTTCCTCCAATTGGAGAAAAATATTTTCCCTATCAAAAGAAGGGAAAATATTTTCCAAAACTCTTTTTCAACCTTCTCCACCTTATTCCTCATCCCCACCAACTCACCCCCACCCACCCCGCCCCTAAACCACCCCTGCCCACTCATCCCAACCCATACCCCCACCACACCACACCCACCCCCACCCTAACTAGAACTATTATTGAAAATATTTTCTTTTCATGATGTAGATAGAGTACTTTTTTTTATTTCAACAAAATGAGTATATTATTTTCATGATGTAGTAAAAGTATTTTCTTTCATTTTAACAAAATGCGTACTTTCTTTTCTAGATGTAGAAAAAATATTTTCTTTCATTTCAAACAACTAAGTATTTTCTTTCCCTGAAATAAAAGAAATATTTCTTTTCAACAAATGAGTACTTTCTTTCATGATGTAGAAAAAGTATTTTCTCATTTCAACAAACGAGTACTTTCATTTCATGATTTAGAAAAAATAATTTCTTTCATTTTAACAAACTAAGTATTTTCTTTTTCTGAAATAGAAAATGTATTTTTTTCCCAACAAAATGAGTACTTTCTTTTCGAGATATAGAAAAAGTATTTTCTTTCATTTTAACAAACTATCTTTTCCTGATGTAGAAAAAATATTTTCCTTCATTTTAACAAAACGAGTAATTTCTTTTCATGATATAGAAAAAGTATTTTCTTTCATTTCAACAAATTGAGTATTTTCTTTTCATTTTCATGATATAGAAAAAGTATTTTCTTTCATTCAACAAAATGAGTAATTTCTTTTCATATTGTAGAAATGATACTTTCTTTTTTAACAAACTAAAGTATTTTATTTTTAATTATCGAGCTCAAATTTCAACGTTGTTGTTCTGTGAAAAAGTAAAGTAGCACATTAGTTCCTTTGACTTTGTGTGAATCTTGCAAAGAATAATTAAATTTTTAAAGAAAATAGAGTCGGGGGAGGGGGGTGGAGGAGAACAGGAAACATGGGGATTTCGGAGAAGGTTGGTTGAGGAGAGTAGCATAAAAACTTATTATTCTAAAAATATTTTATACTCTCTAACCAAACACTAGAAAATATTTTCCGAAAAAAGTTACTCACCAACCAAACAAGGAAAAATAAATGATAAAATCACTCATTTTTCAGAAAAATATTTTCTAGAAAAATATTTTCATGAAAAATATTTTCCTTCGTACCAAACACACCCTAAATCAAACACAGAGTCATCACAGTAGAAATAGTAAATATTCCAGCAATCATTGTTCAAGTGGATGTAATGAAAATAGTCTTTGATAGACTCGATCGATTGAGTCACATGTGTTTATAAGAGGTGTTAACCGGGCGGGCTCGTCCGGGCTGGACACGAAAAAATAGCCCATTCTGTTATTATTCCGGGCTAGTTAGTGAACTCGATAAACGGGCTGGGAAATTTCGGTTTATTAGGGTCCGTCCGGGTTCGGGCTTAACGGATCCGGGCCGGGCCGGGTTACTTATATTGTATTATTTATTTTTTAGTATATTTTGTCTTTCTTATACAATGTTATTGATATTTAAGTGTTTGCAAATTTTTAAGGCATAGAATTAAACTTTGAAATTTGAATTTTAAAATAAGTGGTTACAAATAAATTATTTAATAAGACCAATAGGTAATATGTAAGGATCAAACTCTGAAGGCTTTCGTTTAATATTTTCATTGAATAATAAATATGTGATGACCCAAAAGGTCATCTTATATTTTAGAACTTCAATCTACGCTCTTAAGCCTTAAAAATCTTATTTTACCCTCTTCGATTTACGTGCGCAGTCCGGGCAGGTTTTCCGGAAAGCTTTTATGTTGAAAACTAATGAAAATAAGAATTTTTGCCTTAAAAGTTGATTTTAGTTGATTTCGGTCAACATATTTGGTAAACGAACCGGATCCGTATTTTTATGGTCTCGGTGGCTCCGTGTCGAATTATGGGACCTGGGCGTATGCTCGAAATCGAATTTGGAGGTCCCTAGCTCAAGTTATAAATTTTTGATGAAAATTAAAAGTCTGAAAATTATTTATTTTTAAGAATTGATTGATATTTGGCATTGTTAGTATCAGGTCCGTATTTTGGTTCTGGATTCCGGTACAGGTTCATTATGATATTTAAGACTTGTCTGTGAAATTCGGTGAGAAACGGAGTTGATTTGACGTGATTCGGACGTCCAGTTGAGAAAATAGAAATTTTAAAGTATTCTTAAAAATTTTATTTGATTTGGTACTAAATTCGTAGTTCTAGGTGTTATTTTGGCGATTTGATCGCATGAGCAAGTTTGTATGATGTTTTTAGACTTGCGTGCATGTTTGGTTTGGAGCCCCGAGGGCTCGGGTGAGTTTCGGATAGGCTACGGAGTGAGATTTGGCTTGAAAAACACTGCTGGTGCATCTGATATTGCAGGCCTCTGATCTCTCATTCGCGAGATCAGGCATCGCAATTGCGACCTCTAAGAGGTTCTCATTTGCGAGTTTCTCATCGCAAATGCGAAGAGAAACTGGGCCAATAATTTTCGCATTTGTGAGTCTTCTTTCGCATTTGCGAAGGGAGTCGGGGAAGGGCAGTGATCGCAAATGCGATCATTTAGTCGCATTTGCGAAGATTCAAGGTTCGCATTTGCGAACTTATCTTTGCATTTGCGAAGGCAGCAGAAGTGTGAAGGGCTTCGCATTTGCGATGACTCCTTCGCATTAGCGAGCTTCGCATTTGCGAAGCTCAGGTCGCAAATGCGACGTCTGCAGCTGAACAAAATGACTTTTGGACGGGAATTTTGATTCATTTTCCAAATTTTCAAGACCTAAAACACAAGAGGCGATTTTTCAAAGACCATTTCTTCCCCAAATCATAGGTAAGTGATTCTAAACTGGTTTCTTTCAATCTTTCACTACATTTTACAAGATTTCAACCTAAAATCTAAGGTTTTCATGGTAGAATTAGGGGTTTTGGGTAGAAAGTAGGAATTTCGAAAATTTGGGGATTTAGACCTCAATTTGAGGTCGGATTCCAAAACCAATTATATATTCGGGCTCGGGGTGAATGGATAAATGGAATTTGGTCCGAACCTCGGGTTTTGACCAAGCGGGCCCGGGGCCGATTTTTGACTTTTTGGAGAAAAATTTAGAAAATCTAAATTTATGCAATATAATTGATTCCTTTAGCAATATTTGATATTATTGAGTCATTTTTGAATAGATACGAGTAGTTTGGAGGTGAATTCCAAATGAAAAAGCTATGATTGAGAATTAAGTGGCCTTCGGAGCAAGGTAAGTGTTGTGTCTAACCCTGATTTGAGGGAATTAGGAATCTTAGATTACTTGCTAAGTAAAATTCATGTGAGCGGCGTATATGTGAGGTGACGAGTACTTATGCGTCGCCAATTTACCTGTTTTCCATGTTTCTCAGTTTTTCTTATATTGTCTCAATCCTATGCCTAATTGCGATGTGTTATACTAGTGTTGTTCAATTTATCGTTCTTATCATGTTACGGATTTTTCTGGTGATAATTGAGTTTTTATTTCAAAGTTGAGATTGATGTTATGGAACCAAATGTTGAGGTAAGATTTGTACTTGCTATTCTATCTCCCTGTTGATATTTATGCATTGCATTATGGTAAGGGAGAGTGTTAATGCACGAAGGGTGATGCCGTGCCATATTGTGAGTGTTAATGCACGAAGGGTGATGCCGTGCCATATTGTGAATGTTAATGCACGAAGGGTGATGCCGTGCCATATTGTGAGTGTTAATGCACGAAGGGTGATGCCGTACCATATTGTGAGTGTTAATGCATGAAGGGTGATGCCGTGCCATATTGTGAGTGTTAATGCACGAAGGATGATGCTGTGCCATGATATGAGAGTTAATGCACGAATGGTGATGCCGTGCCGTTTCTATTGATTTTTATGGTGAGATTGAGAGTAAAAGCACGAAGGGTGATCCCGTGCATGTTTTCCTTACTGTATTCACTATTCCTGTTTATTCATGGTATATTGACTGCTCTGGTGATCATTCTGTTGTAGTTCTTTATCTTGTATTCCCCTCAGTATGTTCCCCTCCCGACATTTTCTGTTTAGTTCTTCATTTCTATTTAGTTCTTCATTTCTATTATTTGCATATACACTGTTAAATTGTACAGGTTGATTTGTAGGTGCCTTGCCTTAGCCTCGTCACTACTTCGTCGAGGTTAGGCTCGACACTTACCAGTACAAAGGGTCGATTGTATTAATACTGCACTCTGCACTTTCTATGCAGATTTTGATACCGGCTCGTGTTGATCGAGATTTTGCTATTGGTTCGCTGTCCGGAGACTCAAGGTAGATCTGTCGGCGTTCACAGACCTTGAAGTCCCCGTCTATCTTTTCTGTTCTACTGTTTCTTTCATTCAGACAATTGTATTTCTTTCTGACTATTATTTGTAGCAAATTCTAGAATGCTCGTAAATTGTGACTCCAGATCCGGGTAGTAGTAATTAATACAGTTTTATGATATTTCGCGCTTATTATATTTCATCTTAGTTAATTATTATTATTTACTGAATGGAAATAAGGAATTGGTTTAATGATTCTCTAACGTTGGCTTGCCTGGCAAGTGAAATGTTAGGTACCATCACGGTCCCGTCGGTGGGAAATTTCGGGTCCGTGACATACTTCAAATTAATTTGCAAGTTCTATTTTAATTTTTTTATTTTTGAACTTGCAAATTAAAAGTTTACAACAATTATAAAAAATAAGAAAGAGTATATCACATGCTTTGCATCATTTTTGTAAGTTCATCCATGTCAACATGAGGTTCTTGATTTCTGGCATTGCTTGAATCGGAACCATAAACCATTATATCTCCAATTTCTTGGTCCTCCGCTTCATCTACCTCTTCACGCCCTTGATTTCGCCGTTCTAATCTTATCCAATCTCTAAAGCACACTAGAATTTTCAAAGCGTTGCTACCCAATGAATGACGAGTATCTCCTAGTTGCTGCCTTGCTTGGCTAAATGCACTCTCTGATGCGACTGTTGAAACCGGCACATTTTGCACGTCTCAAGCCATGGCCAAAAGAACAGAAAATTGATTTGAGTTGCTCCTCCACCAACCCAGCGGTAGAAATTCCTTTGTGCGGGGCTCTGGTGACTTTTGCAAGTAGAATTGGAGTTCATCAATGTTCCTACTACTGGTTTGTTGATGCTCTCCTAGTGTAGATCAAATCAAATAATCTTTAACACCATCATTATCCTCTAAAGCACCGGATGCAGATGTTGAAACTGAACTTGAAGGAATATTTGCATCTACAACAGCAGAAGCATCAACAGTGTTAACATAATAATTATATAAAGTTTGTAAATATTTGTGTAGCTCAGAAATACAAGTTTCAACATCAGGGGTTTCAATTGGTCTAATATCCTTATAAACATATAAAGTAGTGATTAGTTAGCGACAAGTGGCCATTTTGATAAAAGGGTTTAAAATAGCACCAATTAGGTAAATAGGGAGAATTGGGTAGAAATATTTCTTAAATTTATCTAGCATAGATTCAACAACAGAAGAATATCATTCTTTCTTCTTCAAATTATGGAGTAAAAGATAAATTTCTGCAACATGAACTAAACCATTTGCAATAGTAGGATAATAAGCTCCAGAAAACTCAAGTGTAGCCGCATAAAATTTTTGTAAAATTTTTACAACATCTTCAATGACATCCCAAGTTCTAGACGTTAACAAACGGTTAGGATTGGTACAATAAGAATTAGCAAGTTTAGTTATAGGCATCTTATATTTATGACAACATCTTAAGAATAAATAAGTATAATTTCACCTAATAACTATTTCTTCAGGCATGAGTCTTGGTTTTAGTCCATACTGTACATATTTTTCCTTAAATGTATTTAATCTAGCACTTCTATTATTTTCTTGAATTACACCAACAACTTTTCTAACTAAAGTGATGTCATCTCTAAATAATTCAAGGCCACTCTTCATAATTAAATTATAAATATGACATGCACACCTAACATGAAATATTTCAGGAAGTGGTGGGTGTAGATGCTATTTTAATATTGTAATAGCATAATTGTTGTTAGAAGCATTATCAAATGACATACACAAAACTTTTTCTGAAAGATTGTAAAATATAGCAACTTTATGGATAGTATTACTTACAAATGCACCGGTATGACTTTGATTTTTATCATATTTAAAAGCAATAATATATTTTTGCATACAAAAATTATCATCTATCCAGTGGCATGTAACAGTCAAATAATCATTTCCATTAACAGTACGACCAATATCAGAAGTAAGAGACACTCTACAAGAAAGACTGGCGAACAAATAATGAATATATATCTGATATTGTCCAAAAAGCCGAAAGATATTAACTCTACAAGTACTTCTAGAAATACCTTTAAACAAAGGGTTATAAATTCTTTGAATATAAGTAACAAGATATGGTGAAGCAGCAAAACTAAAAGGTAAACAACCTAAAACAATCATTTTAGCTAATTCTTCCCGATTTTTCGCTATATTAAATTTACTCATTAAATCGCCAGTACCCGAGTTAAGTTTTTGTTGCCCACCTTCCTCATCAGCACCCCATACAATAGGGTGGTTATCCACCATGTGCCTACGAAGTTGACCCGTTCCTCTGCCTTACCTCCAGTCTCATGTTTATAAACTTCCTTACAAATTTGACATCTTACGTAATTTTTGTCTTCTTCTAGTCTTTCAAAAAAATTCCAACACTTACTTCTTAATCTTCGATTCCTCTTAATAGGGATGGGAGGCCTACCTGTATTACAATGACCTTCACCCCTAGTATTTTGAATTTGACTAGCATTACCAGGTGTAGCTGGTGGTGTTTCAAGATTATCAGGTGATTGAATATCATCTATACCATAATTTTCTTGAAGTTGCTCATAATCTACATTTAAATTTTCAGGTGAACTTTCAGAAATATGTGTAAAGCTACTAGAAGAACTAGCACCACCTCTTGATTTTTTAGAAGTTTTACTCTTACTACTACCAACCCTACTAGTACGCGCTTTTTTAGCTGCTCTAAATATATCCATTATATAAATTAAATTAAAAAAATTAAATCAATAATTCTAAATAATAAAATAAAAATATCTACCAAAGAAGAGAAAGAGATGGAACGAGTGTACCGGAATTTCAGATGCCGCACTAAATTTGATATCAAACTTCAGTTGATATTTGATGATATTAAATAATGATACCATACTTCACTTGAATACTTGATATTTGATAATTATAATTTTGTAGTGGCTAAAGTAAATATTTGATGAAACTTGAAATAATAAGTAATTGAGAATTTAAGAGCAATAAGCAATACTATCAAGAGAGAATTGAGAGAGAATTAGAGTAGTAAGAGAGCAAATTGTGAGAAAAATATGAAGAACAAGGAGGGATATTTATAGTTTTTAAAAGGTTAAAATTGTAATTTATCAATTATTAGGGATGGGAGGGGGGCTATTTTCTTAAGGGGTAGGCCGAAATGGCCATTTTTATAAAAAAAAATGGTCATTGCCAACGGTCATTTTTGAATTTGACCATTGGCAACGGTCAAAAAATTTACAACGGTAACTGGGCTGGACCGGGTTGTAGCCCGGTAAAAAACCGATAAAGGGGAACCGGGCTAACAGGGTTCCAGGGCACCGGTTACCAAATATTATTCGTTCCCGCCCGGCTCCCCAACCCTCCCCAACCTGTCCCACCCCCTACTGTACTCGTGCTGAACCGGGTCGAACCGGGTTGTTATTGTGTTGTCCTGACCCGATTAACAGGTATACAGTTTATATAGATAAAATGAAGATTTCTTGTAAAAACCGAACCTGAAGGGGTCGTTTGGTTGATGGGATAATCTCTAGATATATGTGGGATTATTTTATTCCGCATTTGGTTAAATTTCTGAATCCAGAATTAACAATTCTGAAATTAATTTATATTATACCCTTAGTATTATTCTATTTTCGGATATTATTTGGGTAACATAGTAGAAGACCGTGGAGCGTTTGGAGATCGTGATCGTGCAGGTGATAGAGATTTCAATGAGACGGTGTGAAACTGAAGGCTTACGTGACTGAAGGGTCGTGTTCACGCTTCAAGAGGTAACCCGAAAAATTCTGTATATGCTAGTTGTCTAGATAACATGTGAATTGAATATTGGGATTGCTTCTGCCGTTTATTATAATCCATCAATTACCCCTTCAACTATTCTTTTTGTTTGATTTCAGTTTGTGTTGTCCTCTAAACATGTGTGGAAGCATCGACCATGGAATTTTATGTATGAACAAATTTGGAAGCCTTCAACTGATATTGATGTGTAAATAGATAATCTCTATGCTTCTAAGAGCCCGTTTGGTCAAACTGCCAAAATCTGCTTATTTTGAAAAGTACGTTTTTTAGAAATACTTTTGAAAAAAATAATTATTTGTGTTTGACTAATTCATTTAATAAGTACTTTTTGCAACATTTGGTACTCAAATTTTATTTGGCCAATCTTTCTAAAAAGTGCTTTTGAGTGTTAAATTACCAAAAAAGATAGTACCAAGGTCTTATAATTCTTTTAAAGAGAAAAATGAACTTAAATAATTATCGTAAAAGACTTTTATTATTTTTTATTTAATTTAATTAAAATATAAAATATAAAGCAAACAAACATATTAAAGATTTAAATTAATTTTACATATATAGTTATACCAAACACTACTAGAAATTCGGCTAAAATCGACCACGATCGACTAACCGACTTCGGTGGTAAAAACACCGGCCAGAAAACCGACTGAAGTCGGTCGGTTTTTTAAAATATTTTTTTTATAGTTTTTTTTAACGAAACCGACCAATTTGTTTTTGTGCAAAAATGTAGGAAACTACTTTTGCTTCCCGAGAAATTTATTTTTCAAGAAATCGAACAACGTTGGTCGGTTTTTTATTTAAAATAAAAAAATTAATATTCAAAAAACCGACCAAAATCGGTCGGTTATGTCGGCCGGTCATTTTTAAAAACCGACCGATTTCGATCGGTAATTTTATTTTTTAATAAAACCGACCGACATTGGTCGGTTATTTTCGCGCAAAAATACAATTAAAGAATATAAATGAAATAAAAGACAGTCTTAAAACAAAAAACATTAATGGTCTAGTGGTAGAATAGTATCTTGACACAGTATAAACCCCGGTTCGATTCGCAGATGGTATATTTTTTTAATTACATGATTAAAAATACCGACCAAATTCAGGAATTTTTTATTTTTTGAAATTAATTGACCGACCGAAATCGGTCGAAAAATACCGACCGAAGTCGGGCGGTTGGCTCTACCGACCATACGATTACCGACCGCCACGAATCGGTCGGTTTTTGGTCGATTTTTGTCAATTACCGATCAACATCAGTCGATTTTGGCAGTCGATTTTCCCCTCTTTTTTAGTAGTGTAAGCATATAAGATTATCTAGTATAATTATTTATTGTTACATGATAATTTGAATAATCAAAATACATCATTCAGTATAAATTAGAAGTCTATTCCACAAATTGCTATATATTGATAATCCACCATGAAATAATAAGTAAAGTCACTCACACATGATAATATTTCTCAACAATTTCATCTCTACTTCTATCACATAACGCCTCCATATTAGTAAAAGACTTGTCTTGTATTTTTAAAAGAATATCAGAATGCCCATCTCATTCCTCAATCTCTGCAGTAATGTCTTCATTAGCATAATAGTTGAATTCCTTATTGGTAGAAGAATGTCGTCGGATGAAATTATGTATAGCTATGGTAGTTATAACTGGATGATTTTGAGTGTCAAACTTGAGAGATGACATTGAGCATAAAATAGAAATATTTTAAATATATATAAAAAAATTGTAAACAACCTTCCTATCCTCACAAGGTAGGGGTAAGGTCTGCATACACACTAAACTTGAAAGATGACATTGAACGTAAAATAGAAATAATTTTAAAGATATAAAAATAATTGTAAAAAAATAGTTAAGTATGTTTAAATTCAAATTCAAAAAGAGTAACTAATTATTAACAACACATAATGTATAATTTAATTTTTTTAAAATTTAAATTCAAAAAGAAACTAATTGTTACCTAACTTTACTAACTTTGTTCTAAATTGCCAAGTGGCCTATTGTGAGGCTGCCACTTGGCTTAATGTGGATGCTTTTTCTTCTTCTTTTAATAATATATAGATAGATTATGCGACGCAATTGTAAATTTATTACCTATTTGTAAGTAATTTTCAGAAATTAGATTTGATAACTATTTTAAAGATTGAACTAATTGCATATAACAGAAGAAATTATAAATGATTATTAGTAGGAAGAGAATTGATAATCCAAAGAAGGATGTAGATAATTTGCTTTAATGTGAAAAAAGAAGAAGATAATTTGGAAAGTTACAAGACATTACACAAAAAAAAAATCAAAAAAAAAAGTCAATAAAGAATTTGGAAAGCTACAATATGATTCATGTATATGATATCTTTAATTTTAAAAGAATGGTAAAAACTAGAAAAAAAAAACTTAAATTAGTAAGGGATAATTTAGAAAATATAAATTTATGGTGAGGATAGTTTTGTCTTGAATAAATTAATTTTCTATTTCTGCTTCTGCTTCTACTTCTTGGAAGAAGCTGGAATTTTTTGTTTCTTTCTAAAAGCAGAAAAACTGCTTATGTTGCTGGCCAAAAGTACATCTCTGTATTGGCCAAACAATTTAATTTTTTTTAAAAAGTACTTTTTTGGGAGGAAAAAATACTTTTGGCCTCCCAGAAATTTGGCCAAACAGGCTCTAAGTCCGGAGATTATTGTTTTTTTCTGCTTACGGAAAATAAGCCGATTAACTACAACAAGAATTACAAAGCCATTGTCATTCAGAACATGCTTACATGAAAATTTCTAATTGCATAAAAAGATAAAAATGTCTCTGTGGAAGACTCCAGAAGCAGAAGATCTTAGCAACAATTTTTCCTTATTTCTTCCCTGTTCCTTTACACATTTATCTTTGGCCTGTTAAAAAAGTCATAATTAAGCCAATTTGTTCAACTAATTTGAATTAGTATGGGCCTATGGGGTTGCAGAACTCTCCTAAAAAAATATCCTATACGTATTTATCACTTTCAGAAACAAAATACAAGTAAATATCACACTAAAATAACTAAGACAACAACAACAACAACCCAGTAAAATTTCATTAATGGGGTCTGGGGAGGGTAGTGTATACGCAGACCTTACCCCTACCCCGAAGGAGTAGAGAGGCTATTTCCGAAAGACCCTCGGCTCAAAAAAAAAAAGGGCAAAAAGGGAGAAAATATTAGTATCACAACAACAATAAAATAACTAAAGTTAATTGAAAACATAAATACAATCAATCATATCTATAACAGCCTCGTATGTTTCAATATATTTTGGCTTTTATAGTGAATGGTTGTTATACACCTATAGCAGTATTTGATGTTTAAATTTTTTGGCTGTTATAGATAAAAATTATCCAGAAATCGATTTTTTTCCTTTTTTAATGTTACATATAAAAGATAAAAAAATTATTCAAATTTAAAATCTCAAAAGATATGCATATTTTACTAGTTAAAAATTGATGAGCTAATACATTATTAATAAATTTATAACAAAACGTATAAAGATTTAAACTCTAAGACAGACATTTTAAAGCTACCTAGAAAAGTAACTTCTTTCAAGATTGATGAAAGAACTTTAAATTATAACTTGTTTCTTAGATTTCATTCTCTCACTATAGATATAACGCTTGAATTGGCGAAGGTTCGTGTCCAAACTTTTAGCAAAATGTATCCAATAGTTTTCCTTCGTGACAATCTATGAACTTAACAGTTAGATTTTCTATCTAAATATTTTTTGAAATTTGTCCAATGGAAAAGATATCATGTGCAAATCTTCAAATCTTATATTTTATGAAAGATAGAATCTTTGTTGAATGGAAAAGATTATGTACATATTTTTAGAATTATTATTAGTAATCTTAAATATTCTGTATGCTGTTACAGAGATGTAATTTTACAAAGACCGTTCTGCTATAAATATGGTTGTTGTAATTATAGGTAAAAAGATGTTATAAAGAGGTAAAATATAACTTAAAGAATCGATTTTGAGGAAAACTTGACTTTTATAGTGAATGACTGTTATATAATGATGCTATTATAGAGAAGTCTGACTGTATATTTAAGTTTATCCAGTTTTAAACCAAATATATATTTTAGATTATACACCGTATATCCTTTTTTTAATCCAATAAACCAAACGAAGTACTAGCACTAAATAATCCAGGGATTATTAATCTCAGGATTACAATTCCAAGATTATAATTCCGGGATAACTCTATCCATGAAACAAACGACTCTGATTTAGGTGAAATACAATTAGCCTAACGTACTACTAATAAAATGTTTCACGACATCAAAGAAATCACTGGATATTTGCATAATTACCTAATATTATTTGACATATGGGAGATCATTATAATTAATCATTTGACTTAATATGTGAGCCATCTTTTTCTAATTTTCCACTCTGGTAAATGTTTTAGAACTCCGAATAATTATTTGCGTCATGTAAGGCCTATTAAAGGAAAAAATATTTCTTATTATGAATTTTTTTATTACAGCCACTTTAACTTGAAATCACTAGTTAAAAATCGAAAAATTTTACCTATGCCACGATAATCTTCGATGATTGTGAGCCACATTAAATGTCGCATTTGTAACAGAGGCTACTGCCATCGAAATAACCTCTCTCGTCTGACCCATTATTTACAGCCAAAATATGTACAGGGTAAGGGTCTGCCAAAAGATCTTTGTCAAATGAAGCAACTCGTGTCTCTGTGACAGTCCCATGTGATTGAACGTTGTGATTATAGGGACATCATAAAATTGACTATATCTAAGGGTTGAATTCTTTTTCAATTGGTGCACAAATATCAAGCTGGCCATCACTAAGCTGAAGATTGTATTTGTGTGGGAGAAATTTCAAAAGAAAAAAAAAATGCACATACACGGACACAGTAGTTATACTATAGCCATTTGTAGAGCAGAAAAATAATTCTGAATACTATAGCCATTTATAAAGATGTAACCGTAGTACCTCCATTTGTATCTATTTTCAAGATTGGTGAGGTGAAGTAACGTAGTCGGCAGAGGCATTAAAAGTAGTAATTAAGTACTATTGGTTTGACAAATAATATAATAATGATATTAAGTTCTACCGATGGTGGCTAGACTTTTTAACACACGGGTTATAAGTTATTGGTGGATTTAGTATTTAAATTTTATAGGTGTAAGATTCAAAGACAGGACCTCAAATACTAATTATCCGATCGAAATTATATATTTGCTCATATATATGAATTTTTTCAACACATATAATTTTTGGGTAAAACTTATTGGATTCGGCCGTTCATATACATAGTACATTCATCGTGACATAGTCATGATACCCAATATAGAACAACTAATAAATAACCTAGATTAAATTGAATTCATAGTGTTAAAACTATTTAAGCTATCAATATCTATAACTTACTAATAATAACAAGAGGAAAAAATCAATAAATAGTCTTGACCAATATAGAGACAAATACCATACAAGTTGCAGAAAAACTTGGTCAAATGTTTTCCCCACGTTAGTTTGCTACTATAAATAGGCTTCTCCTTTCCTTCAAAACTCCCCCAACCATTCATTCCTCTTTGTATTGTCCTTTTTCTCTTCCTTTCTCCTTTTATTTTCTTTCATACACTATAGTGGAGAATTTTGGAGTTTTTTTTTTCCTTATGGAAATGTGTGGGAGAATCTGTAAAGCTCAGGAGGGATAGCGCCATGGATGAATATTAGTAACACTATTGCTTGTTTTAGCCATCTGTAGCGCTATCCATCCTGAGTTTCATAGCTTCTTCATGCTCTCTTTTTAATGCATACAAAGCTGGATCCAAAATTTTCAATCATATATAGAGATTCTTAATATTAAACTCATCGTATTTCATATATATGCACCTATTTGTGACAATTTAGTGGATTATTTCGCATCGAAAATATTGAGTTTAGATGAATCCGACGTTGCAACACCGCGTCTGCCTTTATTGCATGATGCTACATTATCTCCTTTACTACACTCATTGTGTACTTCAACTTTCAGCTTCTGAGAGTAAATGGTGATTCTGGTTGTCTTTGATATGCTTAACTTTTTCATGTCCGGCGTTTTGTTTTAGAGTTTAAGTTAAGGGTAGTGATCGGGTATACTTCTTTTCTTACACCTAACATATACTCCCTCATATCCACTTTAATTAATTTTTTGGTTTTTTTTTGTGATCCATAATATTTAATTTTTTTAGATATCAAGAAAGAATTAACTTCTTTTTTTCAAAGTTGCCCTTGGAGTATAAGGCCTATGAGTATTTGTTATATTTTTAGTGAACAAATTAAGGTTAATATGGTCAATTTGGTTGTTAATTAATGCTAAAGAGTAGATTTTTTAATATGTACGAAAACAATTAAAAAATTAATTAAAATGAACCGGAGGAAGTAACTATTTATAATTAGCTCATATAGTATCCTGAAAAACTGAGATAATAACTTGTTATAACCGGGGGCGAAGCTATGAAGGTTAAGAGTTTCAATTAAAGCCCTTTTATCGAATAAAAATAAATTTGTATGGGTAGATATAAATTGTTGAATTTTCTTAACATAAGGGAAGTTTTTGGTGTACTAGCAAATTAAATGTGATTCAAAAATTGTTTCAAGTCGTAAGCTCAAATTTGCGGCATTCTTGCATTTTTTGAAATCCGTTATTAGAATTTTTAATTTTGAGACATAGCCTAAAACTTACAAATTACATTGACAGTGTCAAATTTGCATATTCAACAATATATATAACTTAAGAGTTAAGTCTTTGGTTTTAACTTCATAGAGTATATGGTATACTGTATATGATACTTATCCAGGGCGTGTGCATATGTGAAAACCTTGTGTGGAACAGATGTTTGTGCATTCAATTAATTCAACTAACACATAGGGGACTCCTATTCTTAGAAAAAACAAATTTCAAGCCATTTTTATGGTTAAAATGTTATTACGGTCAGAATTTAAATTTAGATTAAAAATGTAAAAGAATTTATATTATCAAATATCGATTTGATGGTAAACTTTTTAAAACCGTCAATATATAAGCTTCTCTTTCAGGATCTCACTTTAGAAATCCTAGCTAGAAATCTTATTTGATTTTACAAACAACATGCTTAAAATAAAAGGAAGCTAACAAAAAAAAACTCAAATTGTCAGAGAAACTCTTATTGCTGTTAATAATAATTTTTATTTTATATGCCTTTTTTTTTTTTTTTTTTTTTTGTGAAATGATATTTCATTTGCATGACAGCTAGCTATGAAATAATAGTTGTTGGGTTCTTTGATCATTTTTGTGGTGCTAAGATTCGGAACTGTGTATTCATTATTTCTGCTTTAATATTTGTTTCTTGTGCAGGTACAAGGAATCTTGTTTATTATCAGAGTCCTATAACTATAGCATAGTCCCTTGAAAAAAAACAAAAGAAAGCTAATATTGGGTGAGTTGTCAGCTCTGAATATAACTTGGACCTAATTCCATTTTTGGGTAACTCATATTCATAGGCTTGATAAGTCTTTTCCTTTCTTTTTCTTTTCTGCTGATGGACAATAGATTCTGGATCTAACGCATTTTCATTTTCAATTTTTATCATTAAGTAGTGTTTTATGTGTGTATAAGAATATAGACAGAACTCATCTACCTAAGTTTTAATGAGCGATATTTGTACTGGTAGAATAATTGAAATGCACAAACAAATTATTCTAGACTATCACTTCATTAAAAAAGAATAGATAAAATTTGCAATTTTCTGAGATTTATTCCCCTCATTCCAGGTAGCTGTGTTCCCACGTTTGCCTTTGAATGATATACACTAAGATACAAATAGCAAGTGGCTGAAAATATATTTTTCTTTTTTATAGGAAAACTCAAATTACTTGGTCTTGCAAACTTTTGTACCCTGCAAACATTGATGAGTGATATTGAGGTGGCAAATGGGGGAATTGGGCTAAATTTGGATGGATCTAATTATTTTCTCCCGTTCACAATAAGTAATTATTTTACATTTTTATTTTAGTCTAAAATAAGTGTCAATTTACATAATCAAAAAAAAATTAATTTTATTTTTCTAAAATTTATCCTTATTTACATATTCCAATGTGTAAAGATAACAATTAATTAAGGTTAATTTAGTGAATACATATTCTTCTTCTTTTTCTCGGGGAGTTCGTATTTCCTTAATGGGTGTGCCAAATGTAAAATAGTCACTTATTGTGAACTAGAGGGAGCAATAAACAAACACGATTCAGCTCGTCCAAATTTGTTCGAGTCAAGATGGATCGGGTCATAAGTAGCCTTGTCTAACATGACTCAATCTCTTTTCATTTTTTATTTTTTATTTTTTATTTTGCTATTTGAAAACAGATGAAAGCTAATGTATATTTTTAAAATTATTACTTTAAATTTACATAATTCTCAACCTTCAAATCTGATTTTGTATGTTTGGATATAGATTGCATTTTAACCAACTAGGTTATACTAGCTTTACCCAATAATTTGATAAGTTATTTTGAGTTCAATCTATTGAGTCAAAGTCTGACAAATAAGATATGAAACAACTCATTTAAATTTGAGGAATTTTCAGAAACCACTATTGTTTAGTGGCTATTAACTTCCTATATCTATCATATACATAATTACTTCTTATAGCTACTATTTAGTTGTTACGATAGTGTATTCACTTGTATTCGCGCTGCTGTATTCATGAATACAACAGCAAAAAGCGCCTAAAATCAGGGCAGTCCAGCTGTACGCGCATGTATTCACATGTATTCGCGTCATGTATTCATGAATACAGTAACGATAATTACCTTAAAAATAGGTCTGTCCAGCTGTCTAATAACGGAAATAATATCAATTAGCGTGATACACTCCTAATATAACTTAACAAAATTAATTCTAACATGCCTCATTATCAACCCAATTAATTAGAATAATTTTTCAGTTGTATATATCTGTTGTATTTAACTTTTGTATTTAGTGTGTTTCAATATTTTTTTTATTGTTGCATTCATTATATTCAATATTTGTATTTACTGTATTCGTTATTTTATATTAAGTGTATTCAAATGTATTTGTATTATCAGTATTTTAGTTATTCTTAATACATGTTATTACTGTTGTATTCAGTATATTTCATTGGTTGTATTCACTGTATTTTTATTTGTATTTAGTATATTTTACTGTATTTTACTGTATTTTAAAATTAAATATATTCACTATTTATATTCTATTCTATTTTAATGTTTGTATTCACTGTATTTCAAAGTTTATATCATGTATTCATGTATACTGTATGTACAGTATGCATGAATACATGTGTATTCAGATGTATTAAAAAAATACAGACCTTCGAAATACATAAATACATACAAAAAATAAATGTATTTATACAAAAATATAATGTGTTTGAGTGAATTTGTAAAGAATAAAGTGTATTTGTATCATTGTATGTGGCTAAATTGCAAAGAAGAGAAGAAAGTTCGTCGGAGATGGCATTTTTCGGCCAAGCAAAATACTGTATACATTATATTAAAACTAAAAATGGAGACGAACAAAAATCCTGGGCCTCAAATCTTTTTTGGCATAGAAAATATTACAGTATCCGTCATTCATGTTACCGTACCCATGCTTTACTCGGATTATTCCGACATCGTTTTTGCTCCCCGCAGAGTGGCCCTATCCTCAGAACGACAAGAGAGAAGAGAGAGACCACATTGATTAGAAAGAAATATGTAAGTGGCCATTTGCAATAATCAAACAACAAAAAAACTCTCTGTTTCAAATTATCTCATCCGAAGGAAGTTTCGAGGCATAAGATAGCTAGAGAAGGTAGGAAAAGGGAGAAACTCCAATATGTAACTTCCATAAGAATGTCTTTCATGTAGTTGCACATTAGATAACATGAGATTTGAAGAGAGTTAAACACAACATATTATCTCATAAGAGAGAGAGAAGGAAGAAAAATTCTGAAAGAGAATCGTGTGTTAATTGAAAGAAAGAGAGAGAAAAATCATAAATAGCGCATTTTATGCTTCAATTGTAGTATATACCATAAATATCTATTTTGGTATAAAATATAAAAGATAACTATAAAAAATAATATTTTAAAATAATTTTGCTTTCAATAAATAAGGTGTATACAAGGCAAGATAAAATTTCCTTTAAATTTGGGCCGATCGGGTTATTATGGGAGAAGTGGGTTGATTTTTGCCACCTGAAATATTTGCTATTCAACTCGTACGAATGTTCCTTGTTTATATTAGGATAAAGAAAGTATATTTTCTTTTCCTTGGGAAGTAGATGTGAATATAAAACTGAAAATTTGTATTCCATTGAATTCAAACTCCACGTGAACTATTAATTGTAAAATACTGACGTAATAGTTCCCTAGATATGCAAATCAGCATGAAATGTATGAGTATCAACTCAAAATTGTTACATTATCGAAACATTTGTACAGTTTCAAGATAAATCTCATCATAACTGACTCCTTCCTTTCATTAAATTTTCGTGAATTCTATTAAATACTAATTCCTGGCCTGGGAACAATCATTATACCCACTCCTCCCTCTCCTAAACCAGAGGCCAGATTTAGGCAAGTCTAGTGACAGAGTCGCCGACTTAGTCGTTGTTCATGTGTTAAAAATTCTTTACTTGAATTAAATAAGACGGGTATAATAAAATTTCGATCTGAACTCATAAAGTTCAAGTCATGAATTCGTGTCTGGATTAATTGTTCAAGCTGGTGTAGGTGATTGTGCAATGTTAGTAGATATACTTGGTGTTCAAGTTTGATAGACATTATCCATGTAACACTCTCAATATACTTAGGTATTTCCAATAATATTCATGATTATGCTAATGTTTTTAGCTGATGCAGAGAATTCTAATCATCCTAAAGCAAGGAAATAATGTGATACAAAAGAGATAATATTTCAATAGTGCAACCCAAATGAAATGTAAGAAGAGTAAATTCTTTTGTTTTTTCACCATAACTATGTATTTTCTTTTTGTAATAGGAAGCTGAAATCACACTGTAGCATGACTTTGCTTAACATATATCTATTTATCTTTCTATGGACTAAATGCATATTCAAAGAGATATGAACTCTAACCTATAAACTTCCTATCTCTAGTTTGGACAGACTCACAATGCCTAAAAGGATCGGTAACTTTTTCGACGTCAAAAAATATCACCTAAAATGCTGGAGATATCAAAATCAGAATTCGGAATGTACGAATCTTCCATATTAACCTCTGTTCCATGGTCCTCAAGTCCAGGAATATTGATGCACCGCTCATTGGATTCACCTCCTTTACTTAGTACTCCATTTGAATGATTCAAATTGCTTACACCGAATGATTCGTCTAAGAAAGACTGAAGGCTATAACTTTCACCAATATTCTCATTTAACCAAAATATATCTGATACAGTTGTTGTTTCGGTTGTGTTATTGTCTTCCATTAATAAGTACTCCGCGTATTCTAGATGACTACGAATATCTGCACTCGTATTATCGAATGACCTGAAATCCAATGGTTGTTCTTGCAATGCATACACCGAACAATCATAGTCTGGTAGAGCAATGGGATCACAAGGAAACAATACTTGGTCACCAGATTCATAATTCTCATTTGGTCTCAAAACATCATGTTGAAATATGCTGTCATTTGGCTTCATATCAGTGATTTTCTGGTGTAATATGTGCAAACTATTTGACACCTTGTTAGGATCATCTACGCATTCCAAACGTCTATCTTGCACGAAGTCATTGTCCGAGGGTGTCTCAACTTTAACACAAGAACTTGTAGGCTCGAGAATTGGCTCTGAATCAATTCCTGTGCTGCAATTCAAACCTTTTATATCGTCTAAAGAATCGTCCATTTCCATTACTACTGATTCCATATTCAAGCAACAAACAGAAGAATCCTGCTGTGCCCCATCAGCTCTACCATCGGAACATAAATTCGTTGGATCATCCAAAATAGTTTTTTCATCTGTAATTGCAACCATACCATCATCTGATGTTTGTAAGTCAGGTTCAATTCTTGATGAAGTTGTTTGCGCAATAGAAACACTCGTGGAGTAATTAGCTAATTCGGAATTCTGTACACAGTAATCAGGGAAGTTAAGTGTAGCATTGTGGCCATACATAGCCTTAGCAGCCTCATCATAAGCAATAGCAGCTTCAATAGCTGTAGAAAAAGTACCAAGCCAAAGTCTCTTTCCATTACTATGATACTCATAGTCATTGCTATTATAAACAGGTTCTCTAATTTCAGCAACCCACTTTCCCCAAGTCCTTTGCCTAACACCTCTGTATTTACACCCTAAATTCTCTGGTCCACCTTTACCTCTCATACAACCTTTTTTAGAACCTTGAGCAGGAAATTTTCTTGTTTTTTTCTTTATCCCGCCATCTAAAGTAGCATTAAGCTCTTGCTTTTGATTCTTCCACATTGACAAAGTCTCCTCTATAGAAGCTGATCCGTTACGCCTTCTTCTCATTCTACAGTTTCCACAAAAATCCATTAATTTATAAAACAAGTAAAGATTACAAAAGGGTTCTTCCCTTTTTGCAAAATAAACCACTAGTATTACCCAAGATTCTTGTTAAAGTAGGCAAAAAACTATACAAGAACCCCTTATTGCATATAACTTTTATAAGATTTGAACTTCTTGAAGACCAAATTGGACAAGGAACTCAATTCCTACTATAGCAAAGAATTACCAAAAGCCTTTCTTGCATGGCAATTTATAAGTTATCATGACGCAATAACCAATTCCTAATTAAACTTTCAAGATATGTCTGTCAATTGAAAACCAATAAGCTTAAGGACTTGGACAACATTTATAATACAAAGACATAAATTAGAATTCATATAAAGTTTCCATTAGTACATAGGAAAAGGATAAAGGAGAAGAAAATCACCTTTGGAAATTGTGAGAAGACATTCAGTGTCAAAAGCAAATTGATAAAAGTCTTGGTTTTGCTATGGGAGATTGTCGTTTTCGCAGTCTCTGCTCTCTGATTATTTTATCTTTTAGTTATTATTATATATACTAAATAAAATAAATATTTCAGTTATTTTTTCTCTCGTAGCCCAAATCCTTTTCCTTATCAAACTAGGATTACAACTCTTTCTTTAAGAATTTGAGAAAAAGACAAATATAAATAAAGGCGTCAGGCGTGCGTTTGGTTTTTCTTTTTTTCTTGGGGATTAAGTAAGTCTGTTAATACCCTATGGTTGAGGAAACAGATAATTACGTGGCGCGTTTACGACTATGTAGGTTGATGTTGAAACTTAACACACTAGCTATCTGATTAGGTACGTTTTTAATTTACCTTAAGTGTCATTTTCTTGGGACCCAAGCATTTGTCTTCTTCGTGTTCTTTGCAAAAGAAGTTGCGGCTTTGTTTCTTGCGGGCAAAGAAATTAGCAAAAATATCCATATGACTGTTATAAGAAAAATTAAATTATGGTGGATGTCTACTCTTTTTTCATGATCTTCTCAAATGCTTAATGACATATTCAATGACATATTTCTATGCTTAATGATATATTTAATGACATATTTTTTTTATTTTTCATACATATATAAAGGCCTTGTAATAAGTAGAAAAATACACACAATTGAAGAAGAAAATCTCTTCCTTCTCTCTATCTCCATTTCTGGTTCATGTTTTACTAAATTGCTTTTATTTCATAACAACATGTCTTGTTCATGTTTTACTAAGTTGCTTTTATTTTATAACACGTTATCAACACGAATTGCTCATTTCATGATCTTCTACGTCAAGACTATGTAAATTATAAGCAAATAATGAGATCAAGTACAATGAAAAATATCTTGGATGATAATACAGAGATAAGTTTTACATCCATCTAAACCCATTCATACTTTCATATCTTTGCATTAACTTTATATGCAGTGTTTAGTAAAAATATATTTTTCAATTGTATCCAGTGAAATAAAGAACTGGAAAGGTATGTCTTTATTTGCTACATCTCTTATAGGACAAAGATAATATTCCAACGTATATATATGTTCTGACCTTTTACATACTATGATAAAATATTATTAAGGTAATTTAGTAATAATATTTTTATCATAACATGATGTATTTCATTGAAAGCAAAATTGGCATATATCCTAACTAGCATTTTTGTTGCAGAGGAACTGTTTCAAGATTGAAATAGTTATATATGTCTTCTTGAAAGTTAATTTACTTATACATATAATTATGAAGTAATAATATTTTAAAGGCTCGAGTGCGAGTCCTAGTGAATTTTGGCCTATTATGCCAAAGATTGAGGGTAAAACGATGGGTTCAAGTCCTAACGCACTATGTTGATGAAAAGACGTTGGATTCATGTTCCAACGCATTATGGCCTAGCATGCCTTTATATGGGTAAGGCATTGGGTTTGAGTCCTAATGCAAGTTCCAACGCATTATGGCCTAGCATGCCTTTATATGGGTAAGGCATTGGGTTTGAGTCCTAATGCACCATATTGATAATAATAATAACTAAAGAAAAAATAATGTAATTTTCATGAAAAAGTATGAAGCTTGTCCCACTTGATTTGCTCCATTCTTGAAGTGAATGTGATAGCAGTGCATGATAAGTCTAAATAAAGACAAGTGGTTGACCAATGAATGTGGGCGTGCGAAAGGCCAAAATAATAATAGTTATCACTATAGTAATTATAAAAAAGGAGAAATTCTTTGAAGAGAATGTGACTTGTGATAAACATTGAGATTGCATACTCATTCCTGAAAGTGAATATAAAAATATAGATTATGCATAATAATGTACTTGTGCATAGTTGGATAAATACTACAACTCACCTCTAAGGGAGGTTTGAGACAAAGAAAGATAATGAATATTATTGTGTAGTTACATGAATATATCATTGGTCGCATGCATATGATACACCAAAAATATTTTGTCATGCCTTATGAAAGTTATTAAAAGCAAAATTAAAGCAAGAAATTATTTTACTTGTGATGATTTTGAACATGACAATTATTATGATATGATTCTCTTTGTGAAGGAGACATTCATTATATGGATGGTGTGACAAAAGATCTTGTAGTACAAAAGCAGTTAAGAGCTCTGAAAGAACTAATTTGTTACTACCCGGATAAATGAAATTGTTCATGACATTAATATTGTAGTAAATCTCAAAAGAAATATTTTGATTTACAAATATATTAGCCAAAGTGGTTGGCATATTGAGACTATAAATGAAAAGAATATTGAATATCTTTATATTACTATAATCATACCGGGTAAATATAAAAGGTTACCTGACTTTTCTTCTATTTGTACTACACAAGTATAAGCATTATGATGCAATCATAAGCCACAAGTAAACTAGAGGTTTACTGAAATAAATATTAGTTGACATGACCGGTTGACCATCTCGGTTCAATTATGATACGAAAAAATTAATTGAGAATTATATTGGCATATATTGAAGAAATATAAGATTCTTCAAGAATTATCTTGTGCTGCTTATTCTCATGATATACCAGTTAAGGTTGAGATTGAATCCCTTGATTTCTGGAACGAATAAAAGGTGATAAATATATGGGCTCAGTCACCTTCCATGTGGACCGTTTACTATTATATGATTTTAATAGAAGCATCTATTCTATGGTCACATGTGCATTTGTTATCAACTTGTAGTTTGGTTTTTGCAATATTGATTGCTCAAATTACTAGAGCACAGTTCTAGAATATAAATTATGATGATTTATCTTGATAATACTGGTTTAAATCCAAGTTGGTTTAGCAGAAATTGTATGCCTCAAATTATATCTAAATCATTTGTTATGAGAACAAAATTGCCAAAATAAAATTTGGTATGTGATGTATTATTTAATATACAACAGCACTTGTACGTATCTAGCCAAGTTATGATAAGTTCTCCCTATCACAATCGGTTCAGGGTCAGGAACCAAATAATTTCCATCTAGAAATATGAATGTACTATATGATTTAATTATTCCACCACAATGCACAAAGATGGATCCCCAAATAAGGCTAGGGATATGTGTTGGTGATCTCAACAATAGGGGGAGAAAATGGGCAGCTGAAAAAGTAATGCATGTAATGAATTATTATGAGTACATCGAAATCCTCGTACGAGAAAATGTGCACTTGAAGTTCAAGTGATAATTCATTTGAAAATATTGCTAGGCGTATTTGCTGACCCAAAGCTAAATGTCATATTCAGCTGCTAATGTTCCAAATAAAATAAAGTTCATAATGAATAGAGTCCATGGCATGCATAAAGCATAATAGACTAATCGATTCCAAAGATAAAACTCCTTGAAGAAGGAGATGAGCAAATGTTCAAGATGGTCATAATAAGGAGGCAAGTGCTCTAGAAGAGCACCACGACATAACACTTCATAAGACCTCATGGGAGAGGCTCAGGTACCTAAAAATAATAAGATAAAGAGATCTCAATAAGTTATGTCTTTATTGGGTAATAGTAGAACCGATATAAAATAATCGTCAACGATATTGTTAATATAATGTAGCGCTCAATATTATTAATATTGACGAGGATCTTGAGCTCAAATCTGTCATGAAATTTGGACAGATAAATGATTGGCCAAATGAAAAATACGCAATGAAAATTGATTTCACATGAAAAATATGAAGTTGGACGGATAGTCCCAACACCTGAAAGTATAAAGCCAGTGGAGGTATAAATGTGTTCTTGTGCGGAAAAAAAAAGGTCAAGTCGATAGACATAAAGACGACAAAGATGACTTGTGTCACAAGAAGATTTGTAAATATCCTGGCATTGATTATATAGAGACATGTTCTCCTGTGGTGGATGTCGTCATTTCAGATTTTAATCTGGCAATACAAGAAAAATGTAATATGCGTATTATGGAAATCATTGAAGGATTTAAATTGTTCTAAAGCATATTAAGGTTTCCAAAAAATTTATTAAATAAAGCTTCAAAAATTCTTATACGGATTGAAACAATCAGGGCGCATGTGGTATAATCGCCTGAGTGAGTACCTGTTGAAAGAAGGGTACAAGAATAATTCAATTTGTCCTTGTGTCTTTATAAAAAGATCTAGATCTAAATTTGTTATAATCACCGTGTATGTTGATGATTTAAATATCATTGGAACTCATAGGAAGCTTCCTAAAGCAGTAGAGCTTCCTAAAGTAGTAGACTATTTAAAGAAAGAATTTGAAATGAAAGATCTTGGAAAGACAAAATTTTGTCTTGGTCTACAAATTGAGTATATAAAAGATGAAATTTTTGTCCATCAATCAACATACACTAAAATGATTTTAAAGCGATTTTATATGGATAAAGCACATCCATTCCGACCTCATAAAAATAATAAAGAGTTTCTTGGTCCCGGCATACCATATCTTAGTGCAATTGGTGCACTAATGTATCTTTCTAATATTACAAGGTCTGACATAACTTTTTCAGTTAATGTCTTAACAAGATATAGCTCTACTCCTACAAAGAGACATTGGAATGAAATCAAACACTTACTGCGGTATCTAAAAGGGACTACCGGTATGGGATTATTTTATGGCAATGATTGCAGTCCTGATCTTGTTGGTTATGCCGATACTGGGTATTTATATGACCCACAAAAAGTTCGATCTCAAACAGGCTATGTATTTACATATGGACTTATGGAGGCACTACCATATATTGGCGATCGACTAAGCAATCAATCGTGGCTACTTCATCTAATCATGCTGAGATAACTGTTATTCATGAAGTAAGTCGAGAATGTGTATGGTTGAGATCTATAATACACCTTATTCGAGACAAATGTGGTTTGAAGTGTGACAAACTACCCACAATTTTGTATGAAGATAATACAGCATGCATAGCCTAGTTGAAGAGAGGATTCATAAAAGGGGATAGGACAAAGCACATTTCACCAAAGTTATTTTTCATAAATGATCTTCAAAAGAATGGTGATATCAATGTGCAACAGATCCGTTCAAGTGATAATATGGCTGATTTGTTCACCAAATCTCTACCGACGTCAACCTACAAGAAACTAGTGTACAAGATTGGGATGCGAAGGCTCAAGGATGTGAATTGATGCTCTCATCAGGGGGAGTTAATACGCGTTGTACTCTTTTTTTCTTACAAGGTTTTGTCCCACTGGGTTTTCCTTGCAAGGTTTTTAACGAGGCAACCAAAAAGGCATATTTCTAAACATGTGTACTCTTTTTCCTTCACTAGGATTTTTTTCCCATTGGGTTTTTTCCTAATAAGGTTTTAACGAGGCACATTATCTATGGACATCCAAGGGGGAGTGTTATAAGAAAAATCAAATTATGGTGGATATCTACTCTTCCTCCATGATCTTCTCAAATGCTTAATGACATATTCAATAACATATTTCTATACTTAATGATATATTTTTTTCACTTTTCATGCCTATATAAAGGCCTTGTAATAAGTAGAAAAATACACACAATTGAAGAAGAAAATCTCTTCCTTCTCTCTATTTCCATTTCTTGTTCATGTTTTACTAAATTGCTTTTATTTCATAACAACAGGTCTTGTTCATGTTTTACTAAGTTACTTTTATTTTATAACAATGACCAGCATTTAATTCTAATTTTTGTTTTCTTATTTAAACCTTTACCTCCGTTAGAGGATATTGCGAGGGTTCCTTAACTTTTGACCTACCCCATCTACCTGTTAATGCTGGAGTTT
This sequence comes from Nicotiana tabacum, assembly GCF_000715075.1. NCBI lineage: Eukaryota > Viridiplantae > Streptophyta > Magnoliopsida > Solanales > Solanaceae > Nicotiana > Nicotiana tabacum. Next base: position 57,718,826 of record NC_134081.1, on the reverse strand, counting down.
CTTATACTGAGCCAATTCTATATATATATATATATAAAGCCAATTCTCCCGTAATTTCCATTTTTCTTTTGCTATTTTTGGTTTTTCTTTCTTGTTTTTTTTATATGACCAAGAAATCGTTTCCCCACTTAAATATCATGCTTAGTTCGCGCACGTTAGATCTAAATCACCAATCTCTCAACCTCTGCCATCCTTTGTCACTTGACTAAAGTCCTGACTCCTGACCGTTTCTTCTTCTTTACTTGTTATCTATTTTTTTCCTTTAAACTGCTTGTCCAATAAAATAATAGTTTCTAAGCAATGGTGCGCAAAAGTAGATTCTAAGCAGATTCAATGGATTCAACTGAATTCATCTCTGGACTCTGATGGTGTGATGCTAAAAGGTCAATAAAACAACGATACTTAAAACAAAGAATGTAATAGAAAGTGGAAGACCGTGAAAGTGTAATGAACTCATGAGTGGATTTCCATGTCTCATTCTTTTCCAATGTAGAGTAAAATCACGCAATTCTTAGTGAAGAAGCTAACAATTTCAATATTTGTTATCACTATGTTCAAATAAAAATAATCGGATGAAAACTAATGCCGCAATTTTTTTTAAAATTTTTTGAAAAGTAATCAAAGATAATATATATGTATGCACTAAGCCCGTGCATCAGGCATAATTACAGGTTGTGCAAACCCTCTATTGTGTCTAGCATTCCATCTATATCATGTTCAATTACCAGATTGCACCAAAAAGCTAACAAAATAATATATCTCAGCACCAAAAAACTAATGCCGCAAAAATTATAGTCCTTCAACTCTTCTAAGAATTTGCCAAGTCGAATGTTAGGAATTGCAATGGATCAGGATGCGCGGAGGTGGGACTGTGCAGGAAATTACTCAATTTTGAAGTCCTCCCTCAGTGCCATCCCAATTCTGGATAAAAACTTACCCGCATCAAATATTTACCCTAATGCCGATTGCTATTTGCGCCAAAAAGGACAAAAGCAAAGTTCTTCACAATACAAGTGTATATAGAAAGAAGAAAAAGTCCAAACCACACGTCTCGGAGATTCAATCCAAAACAAAGCGAAATTTTTAACCAGCTAGGAAATATGAACAAGAAAGCAGTCTTTTTTTGGGTAAAAAACAAGGTTAGACATTCGGGAATGGCAGAACAAGAAGAGGATATCTTCAAATCTGTTCAACGAAAATGCACACCCGCAGTAAGCAAGCAATTCTATCATTTAATCTTACACATCAAGCTGCAAAGCTTCATCAGCAGTTATCCTCGCCACCCAGTGATCTACGAGCAAGACAAAAATTGAGTATCTCAGATAAAAGATAAACACTGCTCTCCTACTTCTTTCCAAGCAGCTATCAAAGCAAGAAAAATTTTGTGCTTTCATCATTCGGTTGACCTAAATATATGTAGGTTAATGCAAAGTGCATAGCTAATAGGGTATAAGAAAATAAAGACTTCACAAGTGGCAACTACAGAAATGTTTCAACGTTCATTCTCCTGCAAGAAGAAATGGCAAACCTTTGAATTTTAAAGAAGGGAAAATACATAATTACCCCATTGGAGTTATCCCATTTTACCGATTGCACCCTCACACTTTGCGGGAGTCCTATGACCCCCTTGCATTTGTTAGAAGTGTAATAAGTGTACCATCCTTTGAGCTGATGTGGCACTTGCTTTGATTTGCACGTAATGTCCGAGCGTTAAAAGTTCTAAAATTTCATTTTTTTTTATTTTTTATTTTCTTTTATTCACTTTTTTTGTTTCTCCCTTATTACTCCATCCGCCATTTTTACATCCCTGGCTAGCTTCTGCCCTTTCCTTTTCTTTTTTCTTTTCTTCTGCCTTTTTTTTCTTCTTTTCTATCCTTCTCTATTAATGCCTTTTCTTTTTTCTTTCTTTTTTCTTTTTCATCTTAGGTTTGTCTTCATTGCTATATTACTCGCCGGAAAAGTTGGTGATTCCGGCGAGAAGCAAATCTTGTTTTTGTGTGTAATGACCCGATTTATTATTTTGAACATTTACTCTCCTTCCAACTATTTGAAGTCTTGAATAGCTTCATATGATGTATTATGACGTGTGTGAATCGTCGGTTTTGATTTTCAAGTGTTTCGGGATTAGTTCGAAAGAATAAATTCCACGTTAGAAGCCTTAAGTTGAAAAGAGTTGATCGGAGTTTGACTTTTGAGCAGAACGACTCCGGAATGGGATTTTTATAGTGTCAATAGCTTCGTATGGAGATTTCAGACTTAGGCGTATGTCCGGATTTGGATTTGGAAGTCCGTAGGAGAATTCAACGCATTTTGGCGAAAGTTGGAAAATGGAAGATTTTAAGAAAAATGTCGACTGAGAGTTGACCTTGATGTATCGGGCTTGGACTTCAATTCCGAAAATTTGAATAGCTTTGTTATGTCATTTACGACTTGTGTGCAAAATTTGTGGTCATTCCGGATCGATTTGTTATGTTTCGGCATAAGACCTAACTTAGAACGAGATTATCTACATATATATAAGGTGTTATGTGATGCACAACCTATCAAATAAAAGATCTTCGAGTCTAGTTTCTAGCGCTTCAAACCGTTCGTCATTTGGACATTTCTACAAGAAGTTATGACCAAATTACCAAAAAGGGGCTGGCAGTGAAGTGCTGCCATAGCATCCGGGGCAGCATCCGAAACCCAGAAATCTGGGCCTATAGATACAATTTCGGGGTTCATTTTCCCCACTTCATTTGGACGAATTTTGGAGCTCTTCTCCGCTCTCTCAAGACCACCAACTCCTCTCTTCTTCAAGGTAGCAATCCCCCATTATCTTGATGTGAAATTCCATTATTTCTACACTAGTATTGATGAAATCTACATATAAAATACTTAGATCTTCAAGAAATTTCTTCAAGAATTCAAAGGAAGGTTTTGCAAGATTTCTTCCAAAAAGGTAATCCTACACCCTTAGACTTACATGTATGGATATATTATGGGAATATGAGTATCAATTAAGTATTAGAACTTATGGTATGGCGATTGGAAGCCATATGTTCTCAATTTAAATACATGACCATTGTAGAGATTGAAAGTTGATTATATTTGATGAAATTTTGTTGGTTGGGTGTGGATGGATGGTCATGTATGTAATGTTGGAAGTTATGAATTGTTTAAGAATGATGGTGGGATAAATTATTGGTAAATGGTAGTAGTTGGATGAACTAATTCTATGGTTAAGATATGTAGAGATTCATGCCTACTAGGTGTTTGATAAAATGCCTAAATGACCAAAAATCTAGAAACTTGTTTACTAATATTGGTGCAATTGTTTTGCATTGTTATAGATTGAAATTTGTTTAGTGTGGTGGACCATCGTAGTATTATTAAGGGGTGAATTTCAGATTTGAGCCGTCCGAAGGTAGCTTCACTCACGAAGATCATTTAAAACATTGACTTAGTTTCGTCGAGGTAAGTGTCTTGCTTAACCTCGAGTGGGGGAATTACCCCTCAGGTATTGAGTATTATGTGCAAATTGTGTAATTGAAATCCATGTACGCGAGGTGACGAGTACGTACTTGGTTTATATGTGCAAATTTCATGGATTAAAAATCCTTAGACGCCCTTATGTATTAAATTGGAAAGTATAAGACAAATTAATGTAATGACCCGACTTATTATTTTGAACATTTACTCTCCTTCCAACTATTTGAAGTCTTGAATAGCTTCATATGATGTATTATGACGTGTGTGAATCGTCGATTTTGATTTTCAAGTGTTTCGGGATTAGTTCGAAAGAATAAATTCCACGTTAGAAGCCTTAAGTTGAAAAGAGTTGACCGGAGTTTGACTTTTGAGCAGAACGACTCCGGAATGGGATTTTTATAGTGTCAATAGCTTCGTATGGAGATTTCAGACTTAGGCGTATGTCCGGATTTGGATTTGGAAGTCCGTAGGAGAATTCGACGCATTTTGGCGAAAGTTGGAAAATGGAAGATTTTAAGAAAAATGTCGACTGAGAGTTGACCTTGATGTATCGGGCTTGGACTTCAATTCCGAAAATTTGAATAGTTTCGTTATGTCATTTACGACTTGTGTGCAAAATTTGAGGTCATTCCGGATCGATTTGTTATGTTTCGGCATAAGACCTAACTTAGAACGAGATTATCTACATATATATAAGGTGTTATGTGATGCACAACCTATCAAATAAAAGATCTTCGAGTCTAGTTTCTAACGCTTCAAACCGTTCGTCATTTGGACATTTCTACAAGAAGTTATGACCAAATTACCAAAAAGGGGCTGGCAGTGAAGTGCTGCCATAGCATCCGGGGCAGCATCCGAAACCCAGAAATCTGGGCCTATAGATACAATTTCGGGGTTCATTTTTCCCACTTCATTTGGACGAATTTTGGAGCTCTTCTCCGCTCTCTCAAGACCACCAACTCCTCTCTTCTTCAAGGTAGCAATCCCCCATTATCTTGATGTGAAATTCCATTATTTCTACACTAGTATTGATGAAATCTACACATAAAATACTTACATCTTCAAGAAATTTCTTCAAGAACTCAAAGGAAGGTTTTGTAAGATTTCTTCCAAAAAGGTAATCCTACACCCTTAGACTTACATGTATGGATATATTATGGGAATATGAGTATCAATTAAGTATTAGAACTTATGGTATGGCGATTGGAAGCCATATGTTCCCAATTTAAATACATGACCATTGTAGAGATTGAAAGGTGATTATATTTGATGAAATTTTGTTGGTTGGGTGTGGATGGATGATCATGTATGTGATGTTGGAAGTTATGAATTGTTTAAGAATGATGGTGGGATAAATTGTTGGTAAATGGTAGTAGTTGGAGGAACTAATTCTATGGTTAAGATATGTAGAGATTCATGCCTACTAGGTGTTTGATAAAATGCCTAAATGACCAAATATCTGGAAACTTGTTTACTAATATTGGTGCAATTGTTTTGCATTGTTGTAGATTGAAATTTGTTTAGTGTGGTGGACCATCGTAGTATTATTAAGGGGTGAATTTCAAATTTGAGCCGTCCGAAGGTGGCTTCACTCACGAAGATCATTTAAAATATTGACTTAGTTTCGTCGAGGTAAGTGTCTTGCTTAACCTCGAGTGGGAGAATTACCCCTCAGGTATTGAGTATTATGTGCAAATTGTGTAATTGAAATCCATGTACGCGAGGTGACGAGTACGTACTTGGTTTATATGTGCAAATTTCATGGATTAAAAATCCTTAGACGCCCTTATGTGTTAAATTGGAAAGTATTGGCAATTATTAAATCCTCTATTTGTCATGCCTAGATCCTTGTTTGTTGAAATTGTTTTTACATGATGATTTGGTGTGATTGCCACCTTGATTTTTATGTGAAATATTATTTTGTTGAGTTGTTCACTTCCGGATATTTTGTTAAGATTTTAGTACACATTATGGTTGAGCCATGTACTCTTTATTGTAGAAAATAATGTATTGTTGATTTATGTGGCAAGTTGTAATATTTGGGCACTTGATGTGCAATTTGTGATATGTTGAAAGATTTGAGCACCTGATGTGCAATCTGTGATATGTTGTAAGATTTGAGCACTTGATGTGCAATTTGTGATAAGTTGTAAGATTTGAGCACCTGATGTGCAATTTGTGATATGTCGAAAGATTTGAGCACCTGATGTGCAATCTGTGATATGTTGTAAGATTTGAGCACTTGATGTGCAATTTGTGAAATGTTGTGATATTTGGGCACTTGAGGTGCGACTTGTGAAATATTGTGATATTGATACGCATGCGGTGAGATAAGGGTGGCTTGAAACGCGTGGCTAGTAGGGGAACTACTAGAAGCCATGCGGTGATATAAGGTCAGGGTGTTGAAAATGCATGCGGTGAGATAAGGGTGGCTTGAAACGCGTGGCTAGTAGGGGAACTACTAGAAGTCATGCGGTGAGATAAGGGTGGCTTGAAACGCGTGGCTAGTAGAGGAACTACTAGAAGTCATGCGGTGTGATAAGGGTGGCTAAAACGCGGGATGCTATTTCGGAAAAATGATTTCTTTAAAAATTTAATGTGAAGGCTCCCGCGGTGATATAAGTAAATGAGATATTGTGAATTTATTTATGATTTGGGACTACGAGGCGGTACCTCGGGAGTGCCCTGTTGATATTTCTTTATTCATGTTCTTGCCTTGGGTGATTTGGTTTTATTTAATATGTAAATTCTTGTCTTCTTCCGTGGTGTACTAGTTGACTTTATTATTATGTGTTTTGTGCTCCTAGTTGTATTGTGTAGACTTTGGCTTTTTAGCACGAGACTCTGAAGAAGTATATTTCTAGTTTTTCTTACTGATTTTCGATGATTGAGTTGATTTAAATAAAAAAGTTATTATTATGTTTTAAATTAAATAGTTTTACAACCAAACCGGTAGTTTATCTGATGCTTTGATATAAGTGCAAGGATATTTTTTTCACCCAAATGATTTCAAAAAAATAAAATAAAATAAAATTCAATTCTTTGTTGATTTCTTACTTGATTTAAAAACTTTTAAATTCACTTTAGTGGAAATAAATTGATCATGTGGATCTTATATACATTGAGGATATTGGCATGTGAATTGTTCGTGTGATTGTGATATGAAATGTGAGCACGAGGTGCTGTGACTAAATGATAATGATATTTGACATGTGAGTTGTCTGTGCAGTTGAGATATGAAATGAGGGCACGATGTGCCGGAGAAATATAATGATTTAATAATGGGCTGAGACCCATATTTATGAAAAATATGAAATTGGGTTGAGACCCGTATTTTTATTATTATGAAATGAGGTGTCACATGGTGACTTTTTAATTAAAGAATTATATTCAAAATATTTATTTGGAAGGATTTCTTTTTATTTAGAAAGTATTATATGAAAGAATTGTATTTGAAAGATAATTATTTGAGGAAAATTATATTTGAAAGAGAGTTAATTGGTAGAATTATATGTGAAAGATATTTAATTGAAGAACTTGATTTAACTGGGTGTAATTGTATTTATTAATTGTTGAGCGATATTAAATGGTGATCTTATAGTCTTACTGTGCATATCATTGGTTGTTTTATGTTGCCTTGTTGTGATATCACTGATTGAGTTGTTGTTATCATTGTTAGTTATTTTCCAGTACCATTGTATACTGCTATATTGCACAGGGTATTAGACTAGTGAGTGTCTTGACTGTACCTCGTCTCTACTCCATTGAGGTTAGTCTTGATACTTACTGGGCACCGCTGTGGTGTGCTCAATCTACACTTTTGCACATTTTTGTGCAGAGCCAGGTATTGTTATCGATAACAGACTTGAGCAGAGTTAAAGTGGGGTCTTAAGGATTCAAGGTAGAGCTGCTTGGTCGTCGCAGTTCCTTGGAGTCCTTTCATTTCATTGTACTGTTAACTTGTAATCAAACAGTATTGTATATTCGGTTCTCGTGATCATTCTATGTATTCAGTTAGAGTTCGTGACTAAGTACTACCAGTCTTGGGAGGTTGTATATTGTAATTATTTCCACTGTTAGTTTTGGTTACTTATTTAATTAAAAAAAAATGGCTTCAAAAATGAAATGGAAATCGGCTTACCTAGTCTTAGAGACTAGGTGCCATCACGACGCCTGTGGTGGGATTTTGGGTCGTGACATTGTGTTTTCTCCTTTTCTTTTACTTTTTTCTTTCTTCTTTCCTTTTTTTTTTTGTTCTTTCTTTTTTTTCTTCTTTTTGTTTTCCTTTTTTTTCTTACAATGTTTCTCACCGGAAAAAAGGTGATTCCGATGGTGCCATCTTTCTGATAAGTCATCTCCACCATTTATTGCCCCGTTCCCACAGATTTAGAAGATCATTTTCACGCTAGTCAAAAGATGCTCATAAAATTTTATCTTTTCTATTATTTTCAGGCAACCTTTTGATTTAAGATAAGAGTTTCTTGATGGGTGATGGGTATCGACGACGAGGAGCAGGGGGCGGGGGATGTTACGGGTATAAGGGGGAGAAAATGGTGAAGCAAAAGAAAGAGATAAAGAGAAAGAAAATGCAAAAGAAAAAATAAAATAAGACAAAAAAGACAAATAAAAAGGTAAATTGAAAAAAAAAATGAATTTGACAAGTGGCAAGCAAGGATTGGTGTGTAATTTGAACTTCTTTTTTTATTCAAACTGGGATTGGCTTGAAAAGTTGGTACTTATTACACTTCTAACAAATACAGGGGAGTCATAAGAGAAGTATGAGGGTGCAACTGATAAAGTGCGACAACCCTAAAGGGGTAATTATGTATTATCCCTTTAAAGAATGCAAGATCAATGCCCAGATATTCCACTATGCATGTTCGTTTCCGCCTCATGTGATGCGATTCTGTTGTTGCCCACTCAGGCCCGACATTCCACCTCTACCTCTACCCCTTCCCATCGGCGGTTGCATACCTTGTTCACGAGGGTGTGCCGTCGATAAAGAAGCTGTTGTTGATCCCACTGGCGGCATCACGCCACCCATACTTCTCACTGGGCAAAAGCGCATGATATGATCAGGCTGCCCACAAGAATAACACAAATCTGAGCCCTGGCGGCAACGCCCAAAATAATTCCTTCCACATCCGCCACAACGTGGCATCGGGGATCTCATCCTGCTAGTGTCTCCACTATTCTGCGAACTCTGCCCTCGAAAATCCCGACCCTGACCGGAATAAGTGGCCCGTTTTCGATACTGGCCCTGGGACTGTGACGGCACATTGGCCACCGAGCTTGGTGACTGCCGAGGAAATGGGGATCTAAACCCGCCTCGAAGCTCTCCCGTATCTCCCGTGGACCGGGCCCTCTTAGAGACCCTGGTCGTGCTCTCGAGCAGCTTGCTGTAGCCTTTTGCGATCCTCTATGTTCTGTGCGTAGGCCTGAATACGAGTAATATCCATAATCGAGTTCAGAGAAGTTGTGGTGCATTCATTTATCAGATGCGACCCCAAACCGGCCATGAAGCAATGCACCCGGTCACTCATCTCGGCCACCACCGATGGAGCATACCCAGCCAAGGAGTTAAACTGCATGATGTACTCCCGGACGCTCATATTACTTTGCTCCATCCGCAAGAATTTGTCTTGTCTAGCCCGGTGGAGTTCAACAGGCATATACTGTTGCAAGAATGCCTCAGAAAATTTCCTCCATCCCGCAACTGGGGCTAGAGGTCCCCTAGACTGTTCCCAAGTCTCATACCACACAACCACTATATCCCTCAACCAGTAAGAGGCAAGTTCTACGGACTCAGTATCAGTGGCATGCATCACTCGTAAGGTCCGCTGCACTTGATCTAGAAAGTTATGAGGATCTTCGTTTGGATATGTTCCTGTGAATACCGGGGGGTCTACATTTATGAAATCTCGAACTCTTGTACTGATTGCTTTATCTGAAGTGGCAGGGGCTTGACGTTGGGCATGAGAGGCCACTAACCGAGTTAACAACTGCGCTGCACTTCTCATATCTAGATCCTGTTCAGGCTCATCCGGGGGAGAAATATGAGGGACATTAACTTCTCTATGTTGTTCCGGGGGTGGTGGTGCTGTCACCAAAACCTGTGTCCCAACCTTATCGTGGGGTCCATGCTGACCCATCAGGGAAGGCGACACCTGACTGGTACCTTCTCCCGCTTCTTCATTTAATCCTTTAGCAAGTGCTTGACGTCTCGCGTTAGGCGTTACTATAAACAAAAACAAGATAGGGATCATAATTGAATACTTACGACTCAGCTTTATTGCACGATCTAGATAAGAAGGAAGGGTGTTCATTCATCCAGGATATCTTGTAGCCTCCTGTTTATAAGATTGGTGCACAACATACTCATAAACAAGACTCTACTGGATACAGCTTGCAGACATCCTAGGATACGACTGGCTCTGATACCAAATTTGTCACACCCCAATCTTGGAAGGTGTGACCGACACACGATGCCCGGAGGCCCGTGCGAACCGACATCCGTGCTTACATCCTTCTTATTCATAAAATTTGGGCCGTCGAGGCCTCCAAATAATAGTCACCAAAATTAAGATGTGTGCAATTGATTAACAAAAGAAACATTGACATTTTATCATGATTATCACTGTCACCAACATCGTCATACTCGACCATTAACACTAGTCTGCAAGCCTCTAAGAGTACTAAAAGAGATATACATATTACATCACCTGGTCGGGACAGGGCCCCACCGTACCCAAAACGTTTATGATATCTGCTTCAGTACCTATTGACTTCTGAACGGATACTCTGAAGGAGTGAAGAGCAACAACCAATCAGCTGGAACAGCACCCTACGGGGGAGGGACGCCACCGGGTCTATCTGCACCTATGGGCATGAACACAGTGACCAAAAGAGGAGGGCATCAGTACGGAAAATGTACCGAGTATGTAAGGCTAAATATAAAAATCAGAGATATAACATAAGAGATATGAGGGCATGGTTTCAACCTGGTACCGGGGACGAGCTACCGAGGGCATAAACTATAAGAACTATGAACTTAACAACATGCAAGCCTTAAAAGGGTTAAGCCACTCTGGGGGTTATACACTGAAGTTAATATAACATTACTTAGCCCTATTTTGGAGCATATCACTTCATATCGTACCCGGCCTCGTAGAGGACTTGGTAAGTTTCTTTCTTTTATCATATCGTATCCAGCCTCATGAGGTTTCGGTCGTACCCGGCCACATGAGGGCTTGGTAGTGTCTTATCTTACATTATCTCGTACCCGGCCTCATAGAGAGCTCGGTCGTACCCGGCCACACAAGGGCTCGGTAGCATTTCACATCGTACCCAACTGATCAGTGGTTGCACAATAGGTGTCGTTCCCGGCCGTCTATAGCGCGGCTCGGTAAAGTGTAATGGATACATACACATACAAGTAAAACGTAGAATCAACTTCAAGAAATATTAAGTTAGACTCATAACTAATTATACTTCCCGACCTCAGGATACCAACTGGGAACATTTTAGACTTGAAATAAATGCTACCAACAAGAATGTACAAGAACATAGCAACATCGTTGAGAGGGGTTAGAACTACCAAACCTTACAATGCAGGAGTCATTTAGGAGGAAGGAGGGACTTACACTAACTCGTGCCAAGAAAGAAAGTTGCCCTACATACCTTTGTTGAAGAACTAACTACGCTTCTATGGTGATTAATTTTGCCACTAACGAATCTTCAGAATCAATACCACCAGATGATAGATGTTACGACAACGATTCTCAGTTTCTTCAAGCTAAATCTTAACATAACCGTCTTCTAATTCAATTTAGGCTATTTTGGAACTTCAAAGGAGATGTGAGAACGTTTTTGGTGAATTATAGGGAGTGATACTCCTGGAAAAAATAAAGAGAATGAGCCTTACTGCATTTATATATGTACACCAAGCATTGGAAATTCCGCCGCTCCACATGCAAAATGGGTCGCCCCGCTTTGGCTGTCGTGCCGGGGGGAGACAGCTAGCGAAATCTGGTCGCATGCAGTTGCCTCCTCTGCTCGGTAACGCGTCACCATCTGATTGGTTGCGCTTAAACCTCATAGATCCTCCAACTTCATATGTGGGGTGTAACATCTTTACGTGCCAACGCTTCAGCAGATGCGAAGAAATTTATGTGCACGTCTTCCTTATTGGTGCCATGATTAGCAAATTTACAGTTTCTTGGAATCTATTGTAATGTTATCATCTGTTCGTTGAGCTACTAGCTCAAAGACGCACATATTTAACATCTGCCTGCAACACCTCCTAACCTAAAAGAGTATAAGGAACTATGCTCCAGAGTTTCTCTTAGGCATAACAAAGCTAATGCCTTAATGGGGGCATCAAATAGGCAACTTAGGCAATGAGCAGAGGCAAGAAGGAAAATGAGGAAATGCCTATAGGAATAATAAGACAGCAATCACTGCATAGCATGCAATTATGGAAGTACCACTACCACAAAAAAAATTTGGAAAACATAGTTAGAGATGTGTCCATTTCCTTAGAGAGGAGAGAATGTAGTTAGTTATGTGCAAAGCATCCGACTCTCTAGTCGGGTTTACTTATATAGTCCGCCAGCTGTTACATGCTAAGATGATTGGGCGAGTTGTATTCATTAAAAAAAAAGATGATTGGACGAGTTTTGGGTAGGGTTCTTATACAGTGCTCAATGTGCATGCATCAAGCAAATTGCCCTTCTTTCACTGGCATATGTAATGTGACTAATCAGATATATATACATCCACTGTGATGAGTCCATAAGAAACCTTTTTCTTCTACAGGTTATAAGGGAGTCTTTCAGAAGTCTTGGAAGAAATGAAGTTCAAGAATGCAGTGATTAGAGAAGGAACGGGACAGCTGATGTCTACTCTCTAGCAATTACAACCGCAGAAACAGTTCAACTTAGATGAAAAATAGACATAGTACGAAGATGAAATCAGTTGTCTGAGCCTCTCATTTCCTTTATCAACTCCACTGAGCTAGGAACACAGCACTCTACCTTCATCCTAGCTCAATGGAGTATATAAAGAAAATGAGAGGCTCATACAACTGATTTCCTCCTCGTACTAAGTCTAACATGTACAAGATATTATGAATTGAGAACCTAAAGAAACAAAAAGTTCAGAGACATAATTACAGTACATATACATTCTTAGTTGCTCTTTTGAAATATCTTAGTCCATAACAATGACCTAATCTGATTACAATGACCACTTTTAAGGATATCACATTCAATTGTTGTCTCAATCTGCTAAAGTTTTCTTCTTCACATCCAATGGCTCTCTATGAAGAAATAATCCAAGGTGACATTCATTTTAGCTACAATCAATTTAGTTACTACAAACATATTAAAAATATATCACATGCAATCAGAATAAACCACTTTTAAATTTCACACCCGAATGTTGTCTCTGTTGGTTAGAATGATTTCTTAATCAGAGACGTATGCCGTGTAGAAGCTATGGGTTCAATCGAACTCGTAACTTTCATTCATACCCTGTGTTTTTGCCCAAAAAATCATTAAATATGTACAAATAATAAATTTTGAACACATTAAAATAGATGAGATGTGGCAGAATTGCGAATATGAACCCATAAAGTTTAAATCCTGGATCCGCCTCTGTTCTTAATCACATAAAATGGTTGTCTATATCGCGCATGCAGTTAGATGAGTTCGGATAAATATTTTCTATCCACTACGGTCTTCGCAAATTGATCGGTTGCTTAAGAAGGAAACACAATGATAACAAAATATCATAATTGTCCAGCATCTGTGTGGGATAACCGAAATTTTAGTAAACAACATTACTGCACAATTTACTAACACGGCAAACAGTTATTACCTGGAAAAATCATATATCTGCAGAAAAGGACGAATTTTTACCTTACAAAAGGAGAAATGCCACCTGAAACATCAGAATTCATTTCAAGCCAGCAACTTTGTACCTCAACTTCATATTGTGGTTTTCCTGCCAGCGTTATTGTGAATACAAAGCTCAATCCACCAATATCCTCACCAAAAAAAAAAAAAAAAGAAGCAAAGACAACTATGCCTCAATTCAAAGCTAGTTCGGTTCTACAAAATTCATACAGAAGATGAAATCCAAATGTTACAAATGTTATTTCTTCCTTTCTAATTTATCAGATGTGTTTGACTGAGCGGAATTTAGGGAAGGAAGACAAACTTTTATAATTTGTGATCTCATTAAGCCATAAATATTTATGTGACTAGAAATCATCTCATTGAGTTAAAATATGAAGTTTAAAGGTAAATTATTTCTAAATATTGAAATGTGCCATTTTTCTCGAGATCGACTAAAAAGGAAATACTATCACATGAGTATACTACAACTCAACTAGATCCCAAACTAGTTGGGTCCACAATCCATACAGAACCCAAAATCCAACTACTACTCAATCCCAAACTTTATTCATGCATACAGCATACCTGCTCAAGAACCTTAGCAGAACTCGTTTCCACCAATCTAGCCAAACTATCAAGCTTAACAAGCATTTTATCATACAAATGCTCCAATTCAACAGTATAATTTGAAGCATCTGAGCCCATCAACTTGTTCAATCTCCCAATCTCAAATCCTTCAGCACATAAATCCAACTCCTTCTGATCCTTCAAACCCCTTTTAATACTCAACAAAGATTCCACCTTTTCATCTTCAGCCATTGCATTTGGACCCCTTAAGTCACATGAAATTAAAGGAAATGGTGAATTAGGACTAAAAGAACCATAATGGGATCGAAAAGATGGACCAATGTTGATAATATCTAAACTTTTTGGGTCGAATGAATCAGTGGAAATACGGTACTGAAAAGCTTTGTACTCGTGGGTATGTATCAGCTGTTCATGAAACGGCGTCGTTAACAGAAGGAACAAAGAGGGGGGCAGAGAAAGTAAATACGGAGCATTTTGAGGGGTAAAAGAGTGAGAAGCAGAGGAAGTTAAAGAAAGGGTAGTTGTAGAATCCTTTAAAGAGGGTCTTAAAGGGGTTTTTCGGCGACCGGAAAACCAACCAAGAACGGCGGCGGAAGGATCATCAAGCTGGTGTAAAGGGAGGGGAAAGTGGGAAGGGATAGAGAGAAAATCGGTGATAGTGGCGGTACGAATTGGGCCGTCGTCGGAGGCGATGGTTACGGCGGTGGAGGTAGTGGCGGGGTCGTCGGAAAGAGGGATGGTGGTGGAGAATGACACGTGGCCGAATAATAGGCCGTGGATGTCGCCGGAGGATGAGAAAAGACGGTGGAGGATAGAGGCTAAAGTAGTGCCGGAGATTTGAATCTTGTGTATAGAGAGATCATCCATGATTTGCTGAAAAAATTTGGGTGAAGCTAGAAAGTAATAAATTGGTGGTGACCAAATTGGATACAGAAAACGGTTTTTGTATTTTCAAAAGAAACAATGCGACCTGTAATCTGTATATGCAATACGATTTGTTTTTTTTTTTTGGTATCGCTCCAATTTTATTGGATATTGAGTCAGTCACTTCAATCTAATCTGTGTTAATTTGTATTTGTGTTGAGTTTCTTTTTTAGAATGTTCCTAAAAGAATAATATATTTTTAATAAATTTTTTGTATTTCAAACTTTTTAATATATTTTTAATAACTAATCTTAGGGTAGTGTAATTATATTAATAAGAATAAACGTTTTGATAACAACATAAATAATATTCAAAAAATATTTTTGAATTGTAAAATAAAAAATTAACAAAAAAAAGTTTCTTAAAGATAATTATTGTTCGTATTTATATTTAGGGCTTTGCATCAACTACAAACTTCGGGTTTAAATAAATTTTTTTTTTAAAAAGAGAATAATCACTCTATTAAAAGAAATTCTTATTATATCCTTTCAAATAAAGCCTTACGATGTATCTTAGTAGCTCGATTGGTTGGCTAATTAAAAGAAATTCTTATTGGTGAGGATTTGATTTCTACTTTATAATCGGCTTCCCATTTCCCTTCTTCTACCTCCAATGTAATAAATAAATAAAAAATGAAGCATTGCATGTTTCAAAATTTTTGGTTATCTCAAAGAAAATGAAACAGTAAAGAAAATAAACAGGTAATAGGCCTATCTCACACTACAACTATTTAGATGAGAACTTTTTAATCAATAGGCATACTGTTTGATTCTTAGCATAATGTATTCATTTTTGTTGTGATTTAGCCAATGTAATATAGGTAGAAAATATTAATAAAATTTTTTAAATATTTTTATTTTCGAAATACAAAGGGAAAAAGGACGAAAAGTCACAAAAAAATCAATTTATAGGCATGTGGTACATATGTTACATCCTCTCTTCCGCAATTTCATGTATAAAATTTCTACCATATCTTTCTTTAAGTCTCCTAGCAAACTCATTAATACTTCGTTGGTCTTCCATAATTTATGAACAAATAATATAAAGTTGCTAGAAAATAAAATTTTCTTTTGCTGTCAGAGTTAAATTCGGTATCATTAATAAAAATCATCTTCGCCCTCTTCCCCGTCCCTTCCTCATCATTGTCAACATCTGATTTGCTTTTGAGTCGGAGAACTGTTAAATATATTTGTATAAAACATGCAATTCACTTCTCAAATTTATTTAGTAAAGAGATTCCTTTGCAAACATGATTATTCAGTGATATTCTATTACAAAACTGTCTATAAAATTTTAGTTAATTTTAAAGTCCTAAATCTTGGGCAAGAGATTTTTTTTTATAAAATCTTGATTTAAAATCCAAAAATATTAAAACTTTCCAATATCCTTAATATTACAGCATAGGGTTCATGCCTTTGTCACTGAAAGTTAGAAACCAATTCCAACTAACTAAGCTAGAGGCAAATAACTATGCTCCAAAAGAATGAACCCAATAACTAAAGTTTTAGGAAATTTAACCTTGCAAGTAGAGGTTGGACTCCTCAATGATAAAAGTGCATATCAGTGTAGATAAGTGTTTAAAACTAATAAGATCGTGAGACAGATAATTAGAAATTTACAACAAACTTTATGTCTTCGTAATTTGTGTAGTCAACCAAACCAAAGTTTCTGATATGAATAATAAGATTTAGAATTATACACATAAGCACAGTCAAAGACAAGTGATTGCGTTCCTTGCATATTAATTTTTATGGGAATAATAGGGTGGAGTTATTTGTGTTGCTAGAATTAATCGGTTAGAACAAAGACTCCTAAACTAAAAAGAATTCTAAGTTCGAACTTTTCCTACTTTGATTTTTATTTATTGCTACTTTTCTTTACAAATATGGTATATCACATAGTGCAAATTAGAGAAAATTTAACATATTAAATCTAATTAATTTCAAATGCTTAAATATTAGGAAAATAATTAAAAGGCTATTTCTAAATATTAAAAAAATAATCAAATAACTATTTTATCCAATGTGAACTCTTATTTAAAAGGATAAAAAGGGCGAATGATATTTCGATAAGGGCCTTCGTTCATACGCATAAAGATTTGGTGTTATTTAATCATACTTTAATTATTAAATTTATATAAAGTAAAACTTTAATGATTTTAAAGTCCTAATTATAAGGACTTCTTACTTAATTCAAATAAGCAAAATTTAATAAGTAATAAATCTGATTTAATTTAATACTCCTAAATATTAGTTAGGAGAATAATCAAATGACTATTTTGTCTAGTATGAACTCTATTTTAAAAGGGTAAAAAAGGCGAACGATATTTCGTTAAAGGTATTCGTGCTTTTACGCTACTGGTCATAGGGTGCATGCTTTACGTGTATCTCACATATCAATAAATATATTATTTAAAAAAATAATAAAAATATTATTAAATAATGTGTTTGAGTTATAAAATAAAAATTAAAAAATAATTTAAATCCTTAAAAATGATGAATCTCTTTTAACTAATTTAATTAAAAAAAAGGAAATCTTGTCTCGCAGAATTTTCCAAATGCGTTATTATGATTCCTTAAGACTTTCTTGGTAAATCAAACAACAACAACAACAACAACAACAACAACAACAACAACAACAACGGCCTAGTGAAATCTTACTAGTGGGGTTTGGGGAAAGTAGTGTGTACGCAGATCTTACCCCTACCCCGGGGGAGTAGAGAGGCTGTTTCCGAAAGACCCTCAACTCAAAAAGACGAAACATAAAAATACTTTACCTCGATTCATCAAAAGTTTAATTAAAGTGACAAGCATTCAACTTAGTTCATAATACGCTAGATTTGAATAATTTTTCTTTGGACTCAGTTTAACATATCTTACCAAGTTAATTTAAACTTCTAAAAGTTATTTTTATATTATGATTTAGCTGCTCATCTCATAGTGATTTTATTTGATTCTTGTTAATAATTAATATTCGTTTGTATAAACTTTATCTCAAATTGAGTTCTTTTTCAAGTACACTCAAGGGTGTCATTAATGACTTACTGTAATGACTCGACCAGTCATTTTGAATATTAGACACCCATTACCCTATTTGATATTTCCCATAGGTTCATTTGATGATATGTGACTTGTAGGGACGGGTGATTTGGTTTTTGTGGGGTTCGGGAGTGAATTGGAATATTTACACTCTGTTTGGATCATTGTTACCCATTTGTTTTAAAGTATCGTATTGTATCGTATCGTATTATTTTATGAATACAACATTTGGATAGATTGTATTGTTCGCTGTTGTTAAATAATATTTTTTATGTTTGGTTTGACTGTATCGTGCTATACTATAACTGATAAATTTACTAAAATACCCTCAATTATTTTAAATATTAAATTTTTAAGAATTACGCATAAAGATAAGTAAGGGACAAATTGGTAAAGGGAAGAACCCGGTGGTTGATAAAGAAACAAAGAAAGAAACGAAAAAATAAAGAAAACAGGGTAGAAAGGAACAAAGAAACAAAGAAAGGGCCGAACCTATTCTTGTTATCTTTGACCGTGGAGTTGGCAACGGCAGAACCAGTTATGAAAAAAAAAAAAAAAAAAACGAAGACAAAGTAAGTTATAGGTTAGAGGTTTGGAAGTTTAAAAAAAGGTAAAAGGTAAAATAGAATTATGGAGTAATAAATTAAGGCATAATTGAAAAAAAAATAGGAAACAATCCCACCACACCAAATCGGCTGTTTCAAAAAATAGGACTTTTCATTATTCCGAAATAATAAATTTAACAATATAATATAATTAATTTTAACTAAACAATCAAAACAGACATTGCTTTGCGATAACAATATAATACAATACAATGGGTAACAACCATCCTAACAAGCTGTTAATTTCTATTTGAAAACTTTAAGTTGTAAGAGTTGACCAATCTCGCCACTACTTCGCCGAGGTTAGTCTTGATAATTACTAGTATATTGGGTCGGTCGTACTCATACTATACTTGTGCATATTTTTATGCAAATCCAGGCGTCGGCTAGCAGAGTTGAGGAGTAGATCATTGCAGTTCTAGGAGACTCGAGGTAGTGCGACATGTTCATCCGCAAACCTCGAAGTCACCTTTTTCATGTTTTAAGATTGTTGTTTACGTAAGATAATATTGTATTTATTTCAGACTGTTGAATTTTGATATTTTTAGAGCTCATGTACTCGTTGATATAAGTTTCTGGGGCATTGTATTACTGTGACGCATATTAGTGCTGGTTTTAGACTTATTTATGATAGAAATATTTATTAGACTTGTTATATTTCTTCATTTCTATTGTTCATTCGATTGTCGTGTGATTGGTTCGCCTAGCTGGCATGTTAGGTGTCATCATAAGCATTGGTGGGATTTTGTATCGACAACTTGATATCAGAGCCTAGATTGCATAGGTCCTACGAGTCATGAGCATCTCTAGTAGAGTTTTGCGGATCGGATGGAGACGTCTATATTTATTTTCGAGAGGCTATGAGACATTTAAGAAACTTCACATTCTTTCATTCTCTACCATGTGATTTTGATTTATCCCGAAATTTAAATTTTTACCCTTTTATTCTCTCACAAATGGTGAGGACATGTGCGTCAGCCGTAGCTGAGCAAGAATTGGATTGTCGGGTTGTGGTGGCCACTAAAGGTAGAGACTGAGGCAGGGGCAAAGCTAGAGCCCAGACTAGAGCACGTGCAACACCACCTACAGCTACTCACGCTCGTGCAAGAGCGGCATTAGTTGAGCCACAAATAGCTCCGGATAGTGAGTAGATTCCAATTCAGGATGAGTTGGTAGGACCAGCTCAGGCCTTAGAGGAGTTCATTGCTATCCCAATGTATTAGTAGAAAATAAACCCACCACGTGGACTAATATTACAATGACATGTGTCATGAAAGTTAAAACAATAAAGATGGATGATGTGCAAAGAATATATGAACAATACCCAAGGGATCACTTATGAAGATACTATGCATGCTAGTCTTAAAGTTGAATAGAAGAAAATAGGTCAATGTTGATAATCAAGACCATTGAAAGTCACATATGAGGAAAGGTCAATAAGGATTGCGAATATGGAAGGAATCAATAAAATCCCTGATTATATGCGATTTACCCTAATTGCTTCAACGGTTACAAATCACTTATGTAACAGAATTAATACAATAAATGTTGGTAACATGCAAGATCCAAATAAGACAGATCGTTACAAATTGTAATATTATTTAAACCCCCTTTTCATAACTTGTATCTCCATCGAAAGAACTGCTAAATTATATTATTAATTACCAATATTCTTACTGATTTCTATTATTGAAAGATTTGTTCTTTCCTACTGGAAGAAAGTAGCAATCATCAATAAGATTTCTATTCCCTTATTCTCTTAGTTTTATTCTTTATTATTATTATTATTCCTTTTTCATGTCAATCATATTTGGAAAAGTGAAGTAAATTGGTTGTTAGAAACCTGAATTATTTTATTTATTTATTTTAACTACCAAAACTATTTTTTTGTTAAATAAATTAGTTTCATTATCGAGAATTTAACAATCATTCCACTTTCCATTTACACACTTTGTCTTTAGCAATAAATTATGTCTGAAACTGATCAAATTACTTAGCAGGGGAATAGGCAAAGGGATCGCTCCTACACCATTCACTCATATATTCTCCACAATATTCACGAGACAACTCACCAGTCAGATATACTAATCATAACACTGAGCAGCGAAATGAAGAGCAATCAAGTTCACAAGATGACTTGAAGCAATTTATTGCTTAGCAGATCGGTGAAACTTTACGTGCCTTGACAGGTGGTATGCCAAGTATAGTTTAGGCTCCACCACCAATTAATACAATTGTGGAAAATCCTAGTTCAGGTCTTGAAAACTCTAAAAGCGGAGAAATTCTAAATAGTTCTTGACCTGGAGGTTCAGGTACGCCAAATAATTTTGATTTACCAAATCTAGTGCTAACCTTGCAGAAATAACTTAAGGAACAAAATAAACGGATAGAACAGATATCGGGAGTACCACCGGTAATTAAAGGTGTGGATATGGACATATTCACAACACTTGTGGAAACCAAGCGCAAACCATTACCGATACCAAAGAAGTTTAAAATGCCACATATTCCTAAGAATGATGGAACTTTTAATCCACGATATCATGTGACTACGTTTACCACTGGAGTTAAAGGCAATGATTTGATTAAGCAGAAAATTGAATCAGTGTTGGTAAAGAAATTTGGTAAAAATCTTACAAAGGGTGCACTAACCTGGTATTCTCTTTTACCTGAGAATTCAATTGAATCGTTTGTTGAACTTGCAAACTCATTTATTTGCACATCCGGGGAGCTCAAAAGGTAGAAAATAGAATGGAAGATATCTTCAAAGTAAAACAAGGAAGTGCAGAATTGCTCAGAGAATTTGTGGATCACTTCCAATAAGAAAGGATGTTGTTGCCTTACGTACCTGACAATTGGGCAGCGATGGCATTTGCAAGCAACTTGAACGAGAGAAGCTCAGAAGCCACGAGAAAATTGAAGGAAAGTTTGCGAGAATTTTCGGCAAACACTTGGAATGATGTTTATAATAGGTATAGCATGAATCTTTGAATAGAAGAAGATATGGTATCTCAATCAAAGGTGGAGGACAGGTTCAGATCTAGAAGATCAGAACCAGAACAAAGAAATAGAAGAAATAGGTACGAGCCTTACATGGGACCAGAAAAGCAAGATCACATGTCAAAATCGAAACAGGCACGATCTGATCAAAGGTCGAGGCTGAAGGAGGTAGGTTCCTCTTCTCGATTCGGAAAGGAACAAAATGTGGCGAAAAACAACGACCAAAATTCTCGATCAAAAATATCAGATTTTAATTTCAATGTGAGTACTTCTGAGTTAGTAGCAGTGATGTTGGATATATTTTTATATATTTTAATATTACTTTACCCATGTCTTAATCACTTTTTAGTGCTATTTGATCTTTAAAATGCCCAACATGTATTAGTTATTGGTTATATAACTAATTGAGTTGTGTGTGATGATTTAGGGTGTTTGGAGTGCAAAAATATGAAGAAAAAGGTGTTCCAACTATAGGAGAAGAGGTTAGATGCGTCGCATACAACCTAGGAAAAATCATATTTGGTGCACCCCTAGTAGTGAAGTTGGGCCAAGGCATCCGCCTTAGCATCCTCACCTGGGCACAACAGAGATGAAGGAACAAAGGGTGGATGCGAAACATCCACCCTAGCATGCGAAGATGAAGAAGTGGAAGCTGAGGCGGATGCGAAGCATCCACCCCAGCATCAATCCCTGAAGCTGAATCGGGTTAGAAAAAGGAAAACTTAAACCCATGACCCATGTACGCATTATATAAGCCAAAAATATCTCTTTTAGGTCATCTAATATACTTGGAAGGAGGAAAAAACCATCACAGAGTTTGGAGATCTTGGAATTCATCTTGAGTTCTTCTTTATCCCTTCTTTTATTGATTTTTATGTATTCTTGAAAATTATTTGAGATTTTTACCATGACTATGTGTGGCTAAACACTTTTATTCTGGGGTTATGGTTTTACATGAATGTTGATATTCGAATATTGATTTGATGAGTTAATTTATCATATTGGGTTGTTTATTCATATCCTGAGTTTAATTATTTTACTGCCTAGCTAACAGTGAAATACTATGTACGAATCTTGAGTTGAACGTGAAAGAGGTAATTCTTGATTGCAATAGGAATGAATAGAGCGCGATCTTAAACCTAGTCATTGGGGAATTGATTTGCGAATACAGATAGAAATATATCTGTCGTGCTTAGCCAATTGTGCAAGAGATTGTTAATGCGTTCCTTTTATCTCTAATCTCATAGGAATATAGGGTTTAGAATAAATTGAATAGGCTAGTAGAAGTTGTCAAATTTATACTAGTATTATTGTCCTTGCAAGTTAATAATCCAGATAAATTAATAAGTCGAGTTGATTGAAGAATTCAACAGGATTGTTACATAACCATGACCCTGGAATATTATTTCTCATTGAATTACAATCCTTCATATTAAGTGTGATAGTTCATTAGTTTTTTCGTTTACTTGCAATTATAATTAGTAGAATTAATTAACAACAACCACCGTGAAATTGTTCTTGACTCGATAAATTAGGATTCGCTTGATTTGGTTGATAATTAATCACAAGTCCTCGTGGGAACGATACTCTACTCACTCTTTATTACTTGATTGACCATGTATACTTGCGTGTGCGATTTTGTGCAACAAGCAGCGTTAAGAGGCATGGGTGACAAAGTACGATGGCCCAAATAAATGAGGTCAGATCCTAGCAAAAGAAGCCAGGAATTTTGGTGTGAATTTCATAATGATCATAGGCACAGAACATTGAATAGTAGGCTCCTACAAGTAGAAGTTGACGATCTGTTGAAGAAAGGTTATCTCATTGATCTGTTTAGTAAGAAAGTTAAGCAATATTATATGAAAACCCCATCATCAAAAAGGACAGTTAATGTAATAACCGGGGTGGGGTGGGGGGGGGTGAGGGAGTTAATGGAGTAACATATATATCGGCAAAGAGAATAGTTAAAATATCGGTGACTCACGGGAAATGAATTCGGCAAGTCCTAGAGGGAGAAAGCATAAAGTTCGATGATGAGTATGCATATGAATTGTTCATACCTCATAATAATGCGTTGGTAATTTCTTTACTTGTTCATGATACTAATGTAAAGCGAATTTTGATTGATCCAGGTATCTTAGTGATCATTATATTACTACGAGTGGTCAACAAAATGCAAGAAATCGATCAATTAATACCCAAGGCTCGATCTTTGTCTGGGTTCAATAATTCAAGTGTCATAACAAAGGGAGAGATTACATTGTCCATATTCGTAGAAGGAGTGGTAAAAGATACCAAATTCTAAGTGGTGGAGGAACATGTGGCTTATAACATGATTTTAGGAAGGGCATGTGATTCAGGAGAGTATGCCTTCTATCTCAGCATCAGATACGGGGAGCAAAGCTGACATAGACGCAAGACCTAATGTGATTCAGGAACCAGAGGAGAATGATACTATCAAAATAACAACGGAGGAACTTGAAGCTGTAGCTTTATTTACTCATTGGCCTGATAAAAGAGTCTATATTGGGACAAACTTAAGCACATGGTTAAAGAGTAAGTTAATTGAACTTTTATGCACTAATGCTGATTATTTTACTTAGTCGCACACTCAGATATGAGAGGAATTCTACCGAAGGTAGTGACTCATAAGCTAAATGAAGATCCATTACATCCAACGATGAAACAAAAAATAAGAAAACAAGGTGCTTTAAAAAATCAGGTAATACAGGAAGAGGTAAGCAAACTCTTAAAAATTGATTCGATTCGTGAGGTAAAGTACCCTGACTGATTAGCAAATACTGTTGTAGTTCCTAAAATGAATAGAAAATGGCGAGTATGTGTAGATTATACTGACTTGAATAAGACTCATTTTCTTTACCACATATAGATCAACTAATTGACTGTACTGCTGGTCATGAGCTTTTATATTTTTTAGATGCTTATTCTAGGTATAACCAAATTAACATGGATCCCAAGGACGAATAAAAAACTTCTTCTATTACAGACAAGGGGGACTTATTGTTACAAAGTCATGCCTTTTGGTCTAAAGAATGTTGGAGCCAGGTATAAAAGGTTGGTGACGAAATATTCCAAGAACATCTGGGGAAGACTATGGAAGTCAACATTGATGATATGCTAGTGAAATTAACACAAGCGAAAGATTATCTCAAGCATTTGAATGAAACGTTTATCATTCTTCGGAAGTATAATATGAAGTTGAACCCAGAGAATTGTGTGTTTAGTGTGGCGTCAGGTAAGTTTTTGGGTTTCTTATTTCTAACAAGGGGATTGAAGTGAATCCGGCTCAAATTAAAGCAATCAAAGAAATACCGGATGTGCTTACAAGTAAAAAAGAAGTACAAAGGCTAACTGGGAGAATAGTAAGTTTGGGAAGGTTCATATCTAAATTTTTGGAGAAATGTTTCAAAATTTTCTCACTGCTAAACACGCAAAATAAGTTCGAGTGAACAAATGACTGTCAACAAGCAGAGAAAGGTTTGAAATCATACCTTTCAAAGCCGCCTTTGCTGTCAAAGCCAAGGGAGGGAGAAATATTGCTCGTTTATTTAGCTATATCTGAAATTGCAGTAAGCACAATATTGGCACGGGAAGAAAAAGGTAAGCAATCTCTATCTATTATGTTAGTAAAACATTATTAGAGGATGAAATAAGATATCCGCATTTAGAAAAATTAGTATTAGAATTTATAATGGCATCAAGGTAATTATGACCTTATTTTCAATGTCATCCCATATATGTTGTAACTACTTTTCCATTATGGAATATTTTGCATAAGCATGAATTATCAAGAAGGTTATTGTAACGACCCGACCGGTTTGTGTATTTGCATCCCGTTTCTCCTTTTGATGATTCACACATGTGTAATTTAGGTTTTATGACTTGGGGGGGTTGATTGGTTTCATTTCGTGAAGATTCCAGGTTGATTTAGACCCTTTGGTTCTAGACTTAGAAGCTTAAGTTAGAAATATTGACTAAACTTTGACTTTTGTGAAAATGACCCTGGAACGATGTTTTGATAACTCTGATAGCTTCATATCATGATTTTGGACTTGGGCGTACGCCCGAAATCGAATTCGGAAGTCCGTAGGTTTATTTGTGTTGTTTTGCCAAAATTTGGCAATTTGAAATTAGAAGTTTGTAGGTTGACTTTTGGCCATCGGGTTAGGAATTCTGTTTTGGGACTTCAAATAGATCCGTTATGTTATTTAGAACTTGTATGCAAAATTTGGTATCGTTTGAAGTTGATTTGATAGGATTCAGACGCTTAGTTGCAATTCTAGAAGTTCTTGAATTTTACTTTGAAATTCATACGTTTTGGTATCCGATTCATAGTTCTAGATGTCATTTTTGTGTTTGATCGCGTGAGTGAGTTCGTATGATGCTTTTAAACTTGTGTATATGTTTGGTTTGGTGCCTCGAGGGCTCGGATGAGTTTCGGACGTGCTTAGGAATATTTGGGACTGAAAACAGAAAATCTGGTGTGCTGATGCCTCTCGTGTCGCATTTGAGAACACCATGGTCGCAATTGCGACCTTAGCAGGGGGATCACAGTTATCGCAATTGCAATGCCTGGGTCGCAATTACGAGGGTGACTTGGGTTGGGCTAGATTCGCATTTGCGATATATGTGTTGCTTTTGCGAAGGGAACAAGGTTCGCATTTGTGAACCCATTTTCGCATTTGCGAGATTTTTCCTACTACTGTCAGAGCCGCAATTGCGACAACTACAACTGGACATAAGGTTAGAAAAGTGTGGATTTCATCTCATATCTCTCATTTTAGAACCCTAGACTCGGTAGGAGACGATTTGGAGATGGGATTTTCATCTACAAACATTGGGTAAGTAATTTTAATTAATTTTCAACTATATTTCATGATTATATCTTAGATTTAACATCAAATTCATGTGAATCAAAGAGGAAAAATTGGAAAATTTTGTCAAGTTTTTAAAAAATGAGATTTTGAGTTTTGAGAGTCCATTTGGACTCGAATTTGCAAACTAACCACATATATGGACTCGTGGGGTTATGGGTTGTCAGAATCTACCCTTGGACTCGATTTTTGATCGGGCGATCCTGGGGTTGACTTTTATTGACTTTTTGAGAATTTTGTAAAGATCAAAGTTTTATCTATTGTAATTATTTTCCCTTTCATTGGTTAATGATATTAAGTCATTTTTGGTTAGATTTGAGCCATGTGAGGGTGAATTTTAGGGGAAAAGCTATTTCTGAGGGTTGGGTTGGCCTAGTTGAGGTAAGTATCTTTCCTAACTTTGTGTGGGTGAACTGCCCCTTAGGATTTGGGATTGATTCTGCTATTTGTATTATGTGAAAGCCGTGTACGCAAGGTAACGAGTGGGTATACAGGTTATATGTGGTAGTTGACCGATTTAAGTTATTTAGACTCTTTTCATGCATTTAATTGAATTGTCTTACCATGTTATAATTCTCATTGGTAGTCTACTCCTACAAGTGTTAGTCTATCCTTACATGCTTTATTTTACCTTGTTAACACTTGTTCTACCTCTTACTTGATACTTTGCTCTTAAATGTCTTAGTTGAAGTTATTGCCTTCCTTATTGCTTTGTTACATCTTTACTTGTTGGATTGCCCTTACTCGAAGTTGTTATTTCGTGAAATATCCTCTTGTTGAGTTATTAGTGTTGAATTTGTAAAAGTCGTTATCACGTTGAGGTGAAGTTGTTAATTTTGAAATATCATTTTTCTTGTGCAATTCACATTCATTTTATTATTATTGAGATTCTTGTACACATTGTGGTTGAGCCATGGGCTAATTGTGGTGGAAATATTGATATTGTTGATTTCTTTTGGCAAGTTATGACATATGGACATTTGTGGTACGAGTTGTTATTGTGTTGTGATATTGATGCGCATGCGGCAATATAAGGATAGGGGCTAATGTGCATGCGGCAGCATAATGTGAGATTTATGTGCGTGTTTCTAGTAAAAGAATTACTTGAAGCCACGTGACGACATAAGGTAGGCTAAAGTGCGTGTAGCTATTTCGGAAAAAATATTTTCAAAACTATCTAAATGTAAGGCTCACGCTGCGGTATAAGGAAAGATTGTGATTGCAATTGAGAAATGTGAATACGAGGCGGTATCTCGGTTGTGATTCTTGTTGTGAACTTCATGTTGAAACGAGTTATTGGTTGAACAAATTCTTGTTGCTTTTGCTCTTCCTTGTCTTACCAGCTTTGTCCGTAGTTGACTATTTGTGCTTCTCATTAATTGCTTCCTTCTTGTTATCATTCATTTCTCTATTTCTATTACTTCTTATTATTATTTTTTGTTCTGTTTATCATGTCCTAGTAAGTGTCTTGACATGGCCTCATCACTACTCTACCGAGGTTAGGCTTTATACTTACTGGGTACCATTGTGGTGTACTTATGCTATACTTCTGCACATCTTTTGTGCAGATCCAGGTACGTCTGCCCGTGCCGGACGCTAGAGGTTGACTGAGTAGTTACTTTTGGAGATTTCAAGGTATACCTGATCGATGTCTGCAGGCCTCAGAGTCAGCTTCTAATCTAGGCATTCGACTATTTATTTCATATTTCAAAATAGTATTGTATTACAAGACTATTAGTACTTTCTTATAGAGCTTATGACTCTGTTCCACCAGGTTTTGGGGAAGTGTTGGCTATTCTACTGTTGAGTTTTATTATATGAGGTTTTTAGTATTATATCCGCTATTTCTATATGCATGTTAGGCTTACCTAGTCTTAGAGACTAGGTGCCATCATGACATCCTACAGCGAGAAATTGGGGTCGTGACAGTTATCCAAGTGGGCAATTGAACTTAATGAATATGATATTGTTTATAAGACACGAACTGCCGTAAAGTCATAGGTACTAGCAGATTTCGTAGAAGATTTTAGTTCAAGGCTACTTCCTGAAGCTGAATATGAGGTACAAACATCTACTAGATCTAATATGGGAACTGAAACTTTATACACCGAGGGATCCTCGAATCTAAATGGTGCATGTTTGGATATTATCTTAATAGCACCTTTAGGGGAGATTATTAGATAAATAATAAAATATTATCCTATTACTAATAATGAAGCAGAGTATGAGGCAATGATTGTAGGTTTGGAACTTGCAAACCAAATGGGAATTGATCAAATTGAAATTAAAAGCAATTCTCAGCTGGTGGTTAATCAAATGCAAGGGAATTATGTGAACAACGAGACACGGATACAACAATACTTGGAAAAAGTACGAGACTTATTACACCAATTTTGAGTGTGGAAGGCTATTCAAATTCCAAGGGAAGAGAATGCGGAAGCAGATGCATTGACAAACTTGGGATCAATGGATGATGTAACATATTCTAAAAATGCAATCGTGGTGCATCTATTTTATTCAACACTCGACCAAACCAAAAGCGAGGTAAATTTTAATAGTTTAACATGGGATTGGCAACATGAATTTGTAAATTATTTGCAATATGGAATATTGCCCGAAGATAAAAAGCAATGTCAATGGCTATAAGTACAAGCTGCTCCATACTACTTGATAGAAGGAAATTTATATAGAAAAATGTTCGGCGGGCCTCTAGCTAAGTGCCGTGGGCCGGGACAGACTGAATATGTAATGCGAGAAGTCTATGAAGATCACTACGGAAATCACGCAGGTGGTAGATCATTGGTAAAAACATTGGTAAGGGCTGGATATTATTGTCCACGAATGGAAGAAAACGCGAAAAACTTTGTAAAAAGGTGCGACAAATGTCATCGGTATGCAATAACTTGCATCAACTGGCGGAGTTGCTTCATTTAGTAATTGCATCATGGCCATTTATGAAATAGGGAATGGATATCGTAGGTCTATTACGGACCAATGAGAGATGGTGATGAAGTCAAAAGTCAAGTGTTTAAGTTTTTATATCTCAAACTCAAACACGTGGGGACTATATGAGGAGCATTTTGAGAAAATTTCAAGAACTTGAAGAAATTTGAATTTGAAGAATTTTTAGCTTGAAGATCAAATGGGAAGTGAGGAATCGAAGAAGAAAACTCCCAAGAGCTATTAAATTTTAATTCAAGTTGAGACTACAAAAATAGTCACGGGACAAAATATTCACAAAGTCTACTTGTAATGGCATTTTGCTGCAAGAAAGTAATTGTAAAGATGATATATATTGTAGCGATCCAACCAGTTGTTTTGAGGTTTGGAATTTTGTTCATGGTTTGAGGTCTTGAATAGCGTCATATGAGGTATTAAGACTTGCGTGCATGGTTGGTTTGGTTTCGGGAAGATTTCAGAGTTATTTGAACACTTAGTTCCTAACTTGGAAGCTTAAGTTGGATGTATTGACCAAGTTTGGCTTTTATATATTTGACCTCGTAACGGAGTTTTGATGGTTTTGTTAGGTCTAGATAGTGATTTTGGACTTAGGCATATGTCTGAATTTGGATTTGGAGGTTCCTAGGTTGATTTAACTCTAATTGGTCAAAGTTGGAAGGTTGATGGCTTGGAGAGTTGGTAGGTATGACCCATAGTTGACCTTGTGGTTATCGATGTCCGTTTGGGGTTTCAAGCCTTGGAATAGGTTCGTAAGTGATTTATGACTTGTATGTAAAAATTGAGGTTATTCCGAGTTGTTTAGGCATATTCGACGTTAGTTTGGAATTCGAAAATTTGGATTTGTTCATTAAGCTTGAATTAGTATGAAATTTGTGGTTTTGATATTAGATTATGTGATTTGAGGCCTCTAGTAGGCTCGTGTTATGTTTTGGGATTGGTTGGTGTGATTGGACGGGGTCCCGGGGGCCCCAGGTGTGTTTCGGATGGGGTTCAAACCATTTCACTCATGTTAGAGTTGTTGTTGTTCTGGTGTGCTGGTGTTCATAGCGATCACAAATGTGGTGTCGCGATCGTGGAGTGTGTTGGGTGGCTGGCAGTGATAAGTGTAGATTTTAACCACTTATGAGTACCTTCTTGCTTTAATTTTTATCTGAAAGTATTGATTTCTGTTCCCAAAACTAATGAAATTGCACAAATTGCAGGAATGTAGGAGAATTGGACTTTAACGAACAAATCTAACTCAAAAAGGAGTGTTCCAGCTCATAAGGCAAGAAGGAGTGTAGCAGACCAAAAGTGCGATCCGCAAAAGTAATTCTGCGGCTGCATAAGAAAGCGCGGATCGCAGATCTAGTGTTGAAGCTCAGATGATGGTTAAAGCAAAGTGCGGACCGCATAGAAATTTGCTGCCACAAAACATGGTCGCACTCACAAGAATTTAAAAGGTTCAGAGAGCGTGCAAAACGACCAAGAGTGAAGCCTCGCCAGAAGTGCAGCCGCATAAGGAAAAGTACGGCCGCAGAAGCTGAAATGCAGCCGCAGACCAAATTGTGCAGATGCCGAATCCCCCAACCTGCAAAACCAAGTAAACTGCAGACCGCACATGGAATTGTGCGGCCGCCGAACCTCCCGAAGGGCATTTTTGTCAGCGAATTTTGGGCCACTATAAATAGACGGAAAACACTTTCTAGGGCAAGTTTTATAGTTTTTTGAGTTGTAGCCATTGTAGTTTACTACTTTTGGTAATTTGTGACCAATTTGGCTTAAAAATACTTTAGTTTATCATTTTAATTTTGTATTATGTATGGCTGTAATTAGTGTTTCTTCTTTATTTTCTTCCATTTCTATTATGAGTAGCGAGATATTTTATAGGGTTGTGACCCAACCCTAGTGTGTAAACCTTATGGGTAATTAATCTAATGCTTGTTTATGATTGGGTGTTTGTTATTTTGCCTTTTTCATGCATTATTTATAGAATTAGTGGTTGTAAATATTGATTCATGCCTTTTTGACTTGGTTCTTCTTTTACAAAGAGGGACCTAGTCTAGAAAATCTTGCCTAACAAGAAATTGGCTAGTTAAGGTTTTGGCTAGCCTAATTAAAGGGTTTGAACTAGAGATAGGGAAAACCCTACTTGAGCTCATATCAACTATTTGACTTGATGCCCAAATTGGGCGTGAGAAAGATAAATTGGGCAAAATCACTCCGAGAGGTATTGAGTGGGTAAATTAGAGTTGAGAGCTGTAATACACCCCGATCACTTAAATAAGCGTTAACGTAATTAACCCATTAGGCTAACACCTAGGTGAAGCTTACATCCCTAGGCCTTTTACCCATTTGAAAAACAATAAAAACAATTACTCAATCTCTAGTTTCTTTTCTCTAGTTAATCATTGCTAGTATAGATTGTAGAAGTAAATTACAAAACACTCTTGTTTGGAAGTGTAATGAGCTATTTCATCGACGCTCATCAAGTGTACATCATAACACCCATATTTAACTCCCTGCGAAAATCGACCCCGACTCATTGTTAGGTACTATTCTTCCAACGACCGTTTCCACTCATTGATTGAGTGTGGATTGGGCGTGGATCAATTTTTGGTGCCATTTCCGAGGAGTTATAACGGTGTTAGCTATATATTTGAATTTTTTTTGGAATATCTTCTTTCTCTTTCGTGTTACTAACTTGTTGAAGAAATCATAGGTACAAACATGGTGAACAATGAGCTCGAAAATATGCCTTTGGGGGAGTTGGACGGTGAAAAGGAATAACTCGATGAGGTACCTCAAGTGCCACAACCTAATCGGCGAGGCCGGGTGCCACAAGACAAAGTACCCGTACTACCCCCACATCCACCACCTCAACCATAAGTGGTTCAACACCGGATATTGCCCAATGAAAGTTATGCTAGTGCAATAGTTCCTCCCCTTATTAGGGCGAATAACTTTCAAATCACCAATGAGATGCTCACTTTGCTTGAGCAACGGGGCTTCTTCACTGGTGCACCAACTCAAAATGCTTACAAAAATTTGAATGGCTTTGTGGATACATGTTGGGGGATCAAGCAAACTAATATTTCTGAGGATGCCTTGAGGCTAAGGCATTTTTCCTTGTCTCTACAGGGTAAAACTTTATATTGGTTGGAACGTTTGCCGAACTATTAAATACACACTTGGGATGAGTTGGCGGCTAAGTTCATTGCTAAGTTTTTCTCTCCCGGGCACATGGCTACCCTTCGGGATGAAATCTTGGCATTCAAGCAAGAGCCGAATGAACCACTACATGAAATTTAGGCATGCTATAGAACAATGGTTAAGGAATATCCTAACAACGATATGACGGAGAACATGTTGCAACAAACCTTCAATCGTGGGATTAACATAACCAACCAATGTGTAGTGAATCAACTAGCCGGTGTAAACTTCATGACAATGCCTTTTGCGGAGGCGTGTGACATTCTAGATGAGATGGCGGAAACATCATCGGCTTGGCAATCCCAAGCTAATGTTCTACAAGGTGATCCGAATATGATACATCTCCACAAAAAAATGCAAGACCATGGGTAAGCCATTGCCGAATTGACAACAACCATGATTCAACTAGTAAAGGTTCAACTCAATCAAGTGCAAGATCCTAAGCAAGTTCATGCTATGGAGGGAGTTAATGTTTTGGTCAACAAGAAAAGGACCAAGGGTCCACAAATGCAAACCCGAGTGGAGAACTATATGCAAGATGATGGCGGTTTTGATCAAGATGATTCTTATAATGAGCAAGAGGAGGAAGTTCAATATGTGAACAATTTTCAAGGGCAAAGAAATAACTTCCAAGGCTCAAATCAACAACAATGGCGATCACAAAATAACCATGGCAATTGGAATTCTAACAATCAAGGGAATTGGCATAATAACAACAACCAAGGAAATTGGAGTGGAAACAACCAAGGAAATTGGGGAGGCAACAATCAAGGTGGTTAGGAAAATAATCAAGGGAGCCGGGGGTCAGGTTTTCAAAGGCCCCAAATATATCAACAACCAAGCAAACCTCATCCTTATCATTCCCATGGTTCAAGTTCTTCAAACAATAAGATGGAACGTATTGAGAATATGTTCAAGTAAATAATGGAAAAAATGCCGATTCGGATGCCCAACTTGCCTCACACAACACATCAATCCGTAATCTAGAAGTTCAAATGGGGTAAATCTCTCAAGCTCTAAATTCTCATCCTAAGGGTACACTACCAAGTGACATGGTGGTGAACCCAAAGGGTGGTAACAATACAGGGCATGCTATGGCAGTTATCAGAAGAAGTGGAAGAGGCGGGAATGCACCCACCTCAAGTGAAAGGCAACTTGTCGATGATGACCAAGTGATGCAAGAAGAAGAGATCCCAAACAATGTTGTTCAAGAAAATGAAAAAGTTTGTATTGATATTAATGATAGTTTTGAAGAGACTCAAGAGGAGGTGAACCCGTCTAGGGAATACATCACTGACATACCAAAACTGGTAGTGAAAAAGGCGAAGGCACTATTTTCTAAGCCTCCACCTCCATACTCTCAAAGACTTGTCAAGTAAAATGGTGAGAATTAATTCAAGAAGTTCATTCAAATGAAGAAGAGTCTTTAAATCAATGTGCCATTGGTAGAAGCTTTGGAACAAATTTTCGGTTATGCAAAGTTTATGAAAGATCTTGTGACCAAGAAGCAGTCGATGAATTTTGAAACTATTAAGTTCACTCATCAAGTGAGTGCAATAGTTTATTGGGCAACCAAGACCCACTTCTATGAGATTGCAAATGGCCGATCATACCATGAAGAGGTCGTTGTGTGTGATTGAAGATGTTTTGATCCGGATTGATAAATTTATACTTCCGGTGAACTTTGTTATTCTAGATTGTGAAGTTGATTATGAAGTGCTTATCATTCTTGGGAGACCTTTCTTTGATACGGGTAAGGCTCTTTGTGATGTAGAAGCCAGAGAACTCACTTTCTGGGTTGGTGATGAAAAAGTAGTATTCCATGTGTGTAAGTCCATGCGGCAACCAAATAGCAATGAGGTATGTTCTTTTGTGGACTTAGTGACCGATGTTATTGTTGATTATACAAGTACTACAATGAATGTTGGTGATATGTTGGAGGCCGTTTTTCTCAATTTTGATGGTGATGAGATGGATGGTTTCATGGAATGCATGAACTCTTTGCAAGGAATGGGGTTGTACAACTATGCACCCCCAAAATTATCTTTGGATCTTGAGAATAAGAAGACTCCTCCTACAAAGCCTTCTATTGAAGAGCCACCTACTTTGGAGTTGAAGCCATTGCCTCCACACCTTCGGTATAAATTTCTTGTCCCTTGTTCTACTTTACCGGTTATTCTTTCCTCTTGTTTGACTAATGTGCAGATTGATTCCATATTAGCGGTGTTACAAAAGCGGAAGAAGGATATTGGGTGGACTTTGACTGATATTCGAGGTATAAGCCCCTCCTTTTACATATATAAGATCAAGTTGGAGGATGGTGCTAATCCGTCCATTGAACATCAAAGAAGACTCAATGAGGCTATACAAGAAGTTGTCAAGAAGGAAATTATCAAGTGGTTGGATGTCGGGGTTATCTATCCCATCTTCGATAGTTCATGGACCTCTCTGGTTCAATGTGTCCCGAAGAAGGGGGGCATGACAGTGGTTACCAATGATAAGGGATGAGATGATTCCTACAAGAACAGTGACTGGTTGGAGGGTTTGTATGGATTATCGCAAGCTCAACAAAGTTACAAGGAAGGATCACTTTCCACTTCCTTTCTTAGATCAAATGCTTGATAGATTGGCCGGCCGTGCTTTCTATTATTTTCTTGATAGGTACTCGGGATACAACCAAATTCTCATTGCTCCAGAAGATCAAGAGAAAACAACCTTTACATGTCCCTATGGTACTTTTGCTTTCAAGCGGATGCCATTTGGTTTGTGCAATGAACCGATGAATTTTTAACGGTGTATGATAGATATTTTCACGAACATGGTGGAGGACTACCTTGAAGTTTTCATGGATGACTTTTCGGTGGTTGGAGATTATTTTGATGATTGTCTTGCAAATTTGGACAAAGTGTTGGCTAGATGTAATGAGACCGACTTAGTGATCAATTGGGAGAAATGCCATTTCATGGTTGAGGAAGGTATTTTCCTTGGCCATATAATCTCAATGAATGGAATTGAAGTTGACAAGGAGAAGATTGAGGTGATTTCTAAGCTTCCACCCTGACTTCGGTGAAGGGTGTGCAAAGTTTCCTAGGCCATGCGGGTTTCTACCGGTGCTTTATCAAAGATTTCTCTAAAGTGGTGAACCCATTGTGTAAGCTCCTTGAGAAGGATGCCAAGTTTCATTTCAATGATGATTGCATGAGGGCTTTTGAACTATTGAATCTCAAGTTGACCACTACTCCTATCATTACCGCTCCAAATTGGAGTTTGCCTTTTGAACTCATGTGTGATGCAAGTGACATAGCGGTTGGGGCTGTTTTGGGGCAACGTATCAATAAAAAATTTCATCCGGTTTACTATGCTAGTAAGACCATGAATAGTGCCCAAGTAAATTATACCGTTATAGAGAAAGAACTCCTTGCTATTGTATTTGCAATTGAGAAGTTCCACCTGTACTTGATGGGTGCCAAAATTATTATCCACACGGATCTTGCGGCGCTTCGATATCTTATGAGCAAAAAGGATTCTAAATCCCGGTTGATAAGATGTGTACTCTTGTTGCAATAATTTGATATTGATATCCAAGATAGGAAAGATAGTGAAAACCAAGTGTTGGACCACTTGTCTCGTTTGGAGGAGGAGGGGAGGCCGCATGATGGCCTTGAAATCAATGACTCCTTTCCTAATGAGAAACTTTTGATAATTTCAATGAAAAATGTGCCATGATTTGCGGACTTGGCAAATTTTCTTGTGAGTGGAATCATTCCGGATGAGTTCTTTTCAAACCAAAGGAAGAAGCTCAAGAGAGAATGTCAAGATTATTATTGGGATGAACCATACCTTTTTCGGATTTGTATGGATGGGGTGATTAGAAGGTGTGTACAGGAAGAAGAGCAAGGCGATATTCTTGGGGATTGTCATTCTTCACCATATGGTGGTCATCATGGTGGAGCAAGAACGGTGTCCAAAGTTCTTAGTTGTGGTTTCTATTGGCCCACTCCTTACAAGGATGCAAGTGATTTAGTGAAAATATGTGATGGATGTCAACGGGGCGGTGGAATCTCAAAGGAAAATGAAATGCCT
Source organism: Nicotiana tabacum (assembly GCF_000715075.1). Lineage (NCBI taxonomy): Eukaryota > Viridiplantae > Streptophyta > Magnoliopsida > Solanales > Solanaceae > Nicotiana > Nicotiana tabacum. The sequence continues at coordinate 57,682,170 of NC_134081.1, read as the reverse complement.
CTCACAACCATCTTGGAGATTGATATTTTTGATGTTTGGGGCATTGACTTTATGGGCCCTTTTGTGAGTTCTTGTGGGAACACTTACATCTTGGTCGCGGTGGATTATGTGTCCCAATAGGTTGAGACCGTCTCCTTACCTAAAAATGAGGCGAGAAGTGTAGTGGCTTTCTTAAAGAAGAATATTTTTACAAAATTTGGTACTCCACGTGCAATCACAAGCGACGGGGGTCACACTTTTACAACAAAGCTTTTGACACTTTACTTAGCAAGTATAGTATTACTCACAAGGTCACGACTCCCTATCACCCACAAGCTAGTGGGCAAGTGGAAGTCTCCAACCGGGAGATAAAAAGTATCTTTTCTAAAACGGTGAGTGCTAATCGAATGGATTGGTCCAAGAAGCTTGATGGTGCGTTATGGGTTCGGACGCCTTACAAAACACCTATCGAAATGTCTCCATACCGGTTAGTGTTCGGGAAAGCTTGTCATCTTTCGGTGGAACTAGAGCACAAAGCAATGTGGGCATTAAAGAAATTGAATCTTGATTGGGATATAGCCGCTAACATGCGGGTTGCACACTTGAATGAATTGGATGAGTTCCGGTACCATGCATATGCGAGTTCGTCCTTATACAAAGAAAATATAAAATATCTTCATGAAAAATACATTTGGAACAAAGATTTCAAGGTGGGCGATCTTGTATTGTTGTTTAATCAAGGTTGAGGATGTTTCCGAGGAAGCTAAAATCCAAGTGGGGTGGTCCGTTTGAAATTATCGGTGTGACACCTTTCGGTGCATTATACTTGAAAAACAAGAACAATGAAGTATTTCGAGTCAATGGTCACCAGGTGAAGCACTACTTGGGCAAGGTTGGGGATAGCCATGTGGTGGCAGTCATTTACTTCGCTTGAGGATTCTTTGACATCGCATCGTACCGTGACGTTAATTAGGCGCTTCTTGGGAGGCAACCCATGTTATTTTCATTTTTCTTTTGAAGTTAGATGTTATTTGTTGTTCTAACTTGATTTGAAGTGTGCTACAGGGTTGAGTGTTACATGCAAGAAGGGTGGACCTAAAATGGCTAAGTGTTGAAGGAACTACGGACCACACTTTAATTGTGCGGACCGCAAAATTTTGTCTGCCATAACAGAGATGCTTGTGCGGCCGTACATTTCATAAACGGACCGCACAATTGGAAGCTTGAAAAAATGTCAAAATGCAAACTCTCTAAAATTTGAGGCTATCAGTGTGGGTGTAATCTGCGACCGCAAGAAGAATTGTGCGGAGGCACTCAAAAAATGTGCGGACCGCACATGAGGAACAGAGAACTTAGGCCTAGGTGAAAGAGTGCGGACCGCACTTGGATTTGTGCGGCCGCACTCGGTCTTTTTCCACCTCAATAACTCTAAGTATATAGGAGTTTTGATTTCATTTTACAGTTTTCACCCTCCTTACAATCACTGTTGCTCTGCAAGTTTTACTAAGAGATTTTCACTGTCCACCACGCACACCTACATGTGCTTACACACCTAGTGCACTCACTTTATCTGGTATGCTTCACTTCATGTTAATCTTTGTGTTAGTTTAATTTTTGAAATTTTAGTTTTTTTAGGCCATCTGTTATTAGCGTTCATCCATGTGTCCATGTGGGGTAGATCTGTAATGGGTAGTTATTAATACATGCTCAAATGAGTTGGGTTAGTTAGATTTGCTGTGTATACCATGTTGCCATACTGATTTATACAAGTAATTGCAAAATCTAAGTGAAAAAAGACTACTGCTCGTAAAATTTTGAAATTCTCGGCCGCACTTGAATTTGTGTGATTAGCAGTTTATTTATTTTAGGCAACTGGTGAAGGCAACTGCTTCTTCGGTTGCACTTTAATTGTGCGGACCGTTGAATTCTGAGAATGTCCGCACTTAGGTCCGCATTGTCTATCAGAGATCTGTCCCTTGATAAAACAAAAATCCAGACCGCACTTTAAATTCTACGGACAACAGATGAATTTTGCGGCCGCCGTTTAGCTATCGCACTGTCTTTAGAGAAGAGGAACTTGAGCCTCTGGACTTTTTTGTCAGAAGCGTGGCCACACTTGAAATTGTGTGGTCCGCACTCCTTTTTTGCGACTGTATATCAGAAATGTGCGGACTGCAGTTCCCATTTTCTTGCAGCATGTTAATCTATAGTACCCAAACTGTGTCCACAATGTTCTCCCTTGCCTACATGAGTCTTGACTATGTTGAATGATGACTTGCAACTAGCAATCCTCCTTGTTTTGATACAGACAATGGTTCGATCACGAGCCTGTGGTGAAACTGAAAAAGGTAGAGGTGAATCTTCTAGGGGTTGAGGCAGAGGTACCTTGCCCCTCAGTGTGCCCAAAACCATCAGGAAGAATGCCACAACAGGCAGAGGGAGGGTGCCGACCTCTCTGAGTCTAGCTCTTATGTATCGTCTAGGGAAGCTTTCGAGGGCAACTCCGTGTCTATTCCGAAAGAGCGGGCAGTTGTATAGTCCAGGCCATATGGGCAATCTGATCCCATGGATGTGGCTTCATCATCTCACAGCACTTCCGAGGGTTCAAAAAGTGCTAGCCAGGCTTTCGAGCCAGCAGCTCTTCTAGATTCAGATGCACAGCATGTTCAGGATATCCCTGATGATGGTAGAGGGGAGAGGGTACATCCACTAGTGTTGAGAGGTCAAAGAAGAAGGAAATATGGGAAGACAGATTTGTTAGTTTGGCTGCTTTCACTGATTTCCAGATATGGTGGTTGACAAGATTATTGACGCATGAGAGGTAGTTTCTGTTAAAGGATCTAGATAGATATAACCCTGCAGTGTTGAGGCAATTCAGATCGAGGAAGGGTTGGATGTTGTTCACTGAGAGACTTGTAGATTCCAAGAAGAACCTTGTCCGCGAGTTCTACGCCAACACTTCACACATCCGCAAGGGGACAAAGGTGACCAGAAGTACGCAACCTCATGGTGAGGTTTGATCAGCACACGCTGAACACGTACTTGGGGTTTGAGGACTTAGAGCAAAAAGAGTACCTCGAGAAGTTGGATTTTAAAGAAGAAGCCCGGCCATGGCTTGCTAAGATCTTGGCACCATCAGGACCACCACCACCATGGATCACTGTTGGGGTTCCCATTCAGCAGAACACACTAAGCTTTGAGGCAAAAGGTTGGCAGACATTTGTGTGTAGCAGGCTTGACCCGAGCTAGAATGAGAACATCTTGCCTATTCCTCGTGTAGTTCCAGTGGCTTCTATCATGGCTGAGTACCTGATCAATGTGGGTGTCGTGATGTCGGTCAACATCTCATTGGTAGCATAGCAGACCAACACGATTTACCCTTATCCCAGAACTATCACAGAGTACTTTACTGATGCAAAAGTAGAGCCAAGAATATTTGATATAAAGGTGAAGCCGAAGAAGCCATTTCAGTGGTACTCGTTGATGGATTCGACTAACCCGAAGAAGAGCGCTCAACCTTATACCACTACAGGCCTGTCTGATGAACCGATAGTAGTAGTTTTTGACACACCTAATATTCCATCTACATCAACCGAGCCCTCTTCTAGTGCAGCTCCTATGCCTCCTCCACCATCATTAGCTCCATCCTCATCTCCTACCACAGCCACCAAGGTAGCCCCTACTCCAGTTCTAAGGTTGGTGCCCATGCCTACAGCCCCACTATCTGCTCTGTGAGTCTCCTAGACATTGGCAAGTCTCAACAACTAGATGCAAGTAGCTACTTAAAAGTTGTCTGACATATCTAGGATTGTTGCAGGGCAGTCATCCACACAGGCACCGCAAGTTTCTACTGACCTTGATGAGAAGTTGCGCAAGATTATGGAAAACCAAAAGTTGATCAAGGACACTCTGGTACAGCATGAGTCAGTTATTGAGGACTTGACCAAAGAAGTGAAGAAGCTAAAAAAGTCCCAAGCCAGCAAGAAGTCAGTTGATAAGCATAGGAAGGAGGTGACATGACTTGCAACAGCTGGGGATTTACCATTTGACATGCTGCTTGACGTAGACCAGTCCACCCCAAATCCATCTGTACTAGCTGGCCAGTCTGATGAGCCATGCCTTGTTGCCGACACTGCTGACATAGTGCATGCGATGTTTGCTACTCCCTACACTCCCAGATATGATAATGATGAGATATGGTTGGCTGAGCCAACGGGAGTTGATGTTGCTGGGGACACTGAGATGTCCAAGGATGCTTAGGAAGTTTCTTCGCCCTCTCTCTTTTCACTCTTATTTTGTTAAGCATTAGGGACAATGCTTACTTTTATTCGGGGGGAGGGTGGAGTTTATTTGATCGGCACATTTGGATACATTTGGACTGTAATAATTAGATAATTTTGTTTCTTTTCTTATTTTTAGTTTATCTATCTTTAGTTAATTATTGCTTTCATTAGCTTCTTTAATTGTTTACTTTGATTCTTTTTATGTTAGTAGCTTTCATGTTTTTCGTAGTAGTATGGATAATAAGCCTTTGGTTTTTTTAATACCACGATTTTTTCCAAAGGTAGTTTTGTGTGAACAGAGTGACTCTTCCCGAGGATGGATGTTGTGATAACCTTATTAATGGAATGAGTTCGTTTTTGGGTTTAGGTAATAATAATAGTAATAGTAATGAATAAAATCTCTAATAAAGTCTTTCTCGAAAAAGAGTTATTCATACTTCATTTGGCACCAACACACTTAACTACGTGCTTATGGTTTGAAACAAGGTTTTTGAAAGAAAATAGCTCTAGTTAGTGACTTTGAGACACTTGCATTGACTTTGATAATTATTGAGTGGTTTATTGGACCATAGTGATCTTTAACTTGAGTGTGGTTGTTGTAGGCTCTCGACTCTATCCTCTTTTACGGTCTAGTTACATGAGGGGTTAGGTAATTTTTCGTTGCTAGTCCAAGTATATATGCGAATGGTCTAGAACTTTCCCCGAATGTGCTTCAAGGCGAAATCCTAAGTTTGCTTGGTTTGGGAGATGATTGTAGGCTTTCCTTGGTCCGTTTGAGCTTTCTATTGCCAATTAATGTTGTTATCCCTAGTCAACCTCCTTTGAGCCTTTAGCCTTTCTTACTTGGTAACCATGCTATAAGCCTTTACCCATTTTGTCGTAATCCTCTCTTGGCACCCGGACCTTCCTTAACACTCTTATGAAATAAGTGGCTTAAGGCATAAGTTTGGGGGGGGGGGAGTTGAGGAATTTTGAAAAAGGTATCAAGGCACCGAAAAGAGGAAAGAAATGATCTTTATAGAAAGAGAAGGCAAGAAAAGAAAAGGAACAAAAAGAAAATGCCAAAAAGAGAATAAAAAGGAGGGTTGATGAAATCAAAAAGAGGCAACTATCTCTAGTATGAGCATCAAGGGAGAAAAATAATGAAATGAACAAGAAAGAGTGATGTCAAGTCTCTCTAGCCCCCAAGAGAAAGAAAATGCTTCTAAAAGTTAGTCGCCAAGAAATGAAAATGTGAGTGCTTAAGGAAGGGTGTAACCACTTACCCATATGGTATCCTATCCCAATTCAAAACCCTTCATTACAACCCGAAAGAAGTCCTACTTGATTTTGAACCGAGTAAGTTTACATTAGTGGTGATCTACATGGGGGGCAAGCCTATGGTACTTGAAGCCTTACTTGTGACATTCTTTTGTGAGAGAAGAGTGAACCTTTCATTTATCTAAAAATTGAGTGCTAACTCTTGAAGTGAGCTTAGGAAATGGAAGGTAGAGGAGGAAAAGTTTGGAGTCCACCGTGATCTACAAGATAGAACAATAGTCCTTGATGAGTAAAATCAATTCTTGAAGCTCAAATGTCACATTAGAACTATATGTGCATAATATGTGATTTGTCACCTTGTTAAAAATGCATGAGTATTGTGGGTAATTGTTGGTTCCAACTGAGTACGAATAGCTTATCATTGACTCTCTGAAATGACCTTTCACTCTGAGGAGGTGGGAACTAATCGATTTGCTTGAGGACAAACAAAGACTTAAGTTTGGGGGAGTTGATAAGTGTGGATTTTAACCACTTATTAGTCCCTTCTTGCTTTAGTTTTAGTTCGAAAGTGTTGATTTATGTTCTCAAAACTAATAAAATTGTACAAATTGCAGGAATATTGGAGAATTGGACTTTGATGAAGAAATCTAACTCAAAAAGAAGTGTTCCGGCTCATAAGGCAAGAAGGAATGCAGCTGCCCAAAAGTGCGGTCCACAGTAGAAATTCTGCAGCCGCAGAAGAAAGCGCAGACCGCAGAATTCTCTCTGCGGCCGCATATCTGGTGTTGAAGCTCAGATGATGGTTGAAGCAAAGTGCGGACCACACAAAAATTGTGCGGCCAAAAAACATGGTTACACTGACAAGAATTCAAAAAGTTTAGAGAGTGTGCAAAATGACCAAGAGTGTAGCCTTGCTAGAAGTACAGCCGCAGAAGAAAAAACGCAGCCGAAGAAGCTGAAGTGCAGCCGCAGACCAAATTGTGCGGCTGCCGAATCCCTCAACCTGCAGAACCAAGTAAAGTGAGGACCGCACTTGGAATTGTGCGGCCGCCGAACCTCCCGAAAGGCATTTATTTTAGCGAATTTTGAGCCACTATAAATAGACGGAAAACACTCTTTAGAGTAAGTTTTATAGCTTTTTGAGTTGTAGCCGTTGTAGTTTACTACTTTTTGTAATTTTTGACGAATTTGGGTTAAAAAACTAAAGTTTATCATTTTAATTTTATATTATGACTTTAATTAGTGTTTCTTCTTTATTTTCTTCTATTTCTATTATGAGTAGCTAGATATTTTTTAGGGTTGTGACCCAACCCTAGTGTATAAATCTTATCGGTAATTAATCTAATGCTCGTTTATAATTGGGTGTTTATTATTTAGCCTTGTTCATGTATTATTTCTAGAATTAATGGTTGCAAACATTGATTCATGCATTTTTGACTTGGTTCTTACTTTAGAAAGAGGGACCTAGTCTAGGAAAACTTGGCTAACAATAAATTGGGCTAGTTAAGGTTTTGGCTAGCCTAATTAAAGGGTTTGAACTAGAGATAGGAAAAACCCGACTTGAGCTCATATCAACTATTTGACTTGATACCCAAATTGGGCTTGAGAAAGTCAAATTGGGCAAAATCACTCTATGACCGAGAGGTATTTAGTGGGTCAATTAGAGTTGAGAGACATAATACACCCTGATCACTAAAATAAGCGTTAACGTAATTAACCCATTAGGCTAACACCTAGGTGAAGGTTACATCCTTTGGCCTTTTACCCATTTGAAAAACAACAAAAATAATTACTCAATCTCTAAGTAAATAATAAAATCCTCTTGTTTGGAAGTGTAATTGAGCTATTTCATCGACGCTCATCAAGTGTACATCCTAACACCTATATTTAACTCCCTGAGTAAATCGATATCGACTCATTGTTGGGTACTACTTTTCCAAAGATGGTTTCCACTCATTGATTGAGTGTGGATTGGGCGTGGATCAGGCAGCCTTTTCTTCTTCATGTTCACGGTATGTAGGTCGCGATCATGGACCTTGAGGAGCTGACGCTCCACGCTCGTATTGGACGGTCGCGATTGCGTAGTGTTTTTGCTAGGCTGGGAGGCCAGGTGTTTTGACCTTCGTGTTCGCGAGAAGGCCTCGCGTCTGCATAGGCTTAGGTGGTTGCACCACGATTGCATCCCAGTGGTCGCATTCGCATAGAGGCTTCTGGAGGCAGTTGATGACTTGTGGTTCGCGACCGTGAAGTAGGTCCTGTGGTGGCGAAGGGTACCCCTGGCAGACTTAATAACTCTATTTCGAGGGTTTGAGTTATTTCATCATATTTTAAGATTGGGAACTCGATGTTGGGCGATATTTTAGGGAAATTTCACGATTTAATTTGGGAAAAGTATTCTTGACTCGGTTTTGGTTACTATTCATGATTCCATTCTTGTTTTTAGCATTTAATTGATGAATCTAAGTGAGAAAAAATGGAGATTTTGGCAAAACTTTTCTAAAATAAAAAATGGGGATTTGAATCCCAATTCGGAGTTGGATTTTGATGAAACTTGTGTGGGTAGACTTGTATTTGATTGGGTGTTCAGAATTTGTTACTTTTGTCAGGTTCTGGGAGGCATGCCCTAGGTTGACCTTTTAATTTTTGTTAAAGATCAGAGCTTTATTGATTGGAATCGATTTCTATAGCCGTGTTTGATATTATTAAGTTGTCTTTGGCTAGATTTGTTCCTTTAGTCGGTGGTATATTGGAAACAGCCTCTCTACTCTCAAGGTAAGGGTAAGGTCTGCGTACACACTACCCTCCCCAAACCCCACTCATGGGATTATACTGGGTTTGTTGTTGTTGTTATTGTTGTTGTTGTCTTTGGCTAGATTTGATCTATTTGGAGGTCGATTCGGGAGGTAAGGGCTTTTTATAGTATTGATTAGGCTTATTTGAGGTAAGTATCTTGCCTAACCTTGTGGGGGAGGGGGAATAACCCTTAGGATTTGGTCTTAATTATTATTCGTGTTATGTGGAAAGCAATGTGTACACGAGGTGATGAGCGTGTACACGGGTGCTATGTGTGGTTTATGATCAGATTAGACCGTAGGCTATTAATATGCCTTAATTTGATAATGTACTTGATGTAAAACATGCTTAAGCCACTTTGTGATTATCATGATCATGATTGCTAAATTTCACTTAGCCATAGTCATGCTTTAATTGTTGAACACCTCTCCGTACTTTTATGTTATTGTCATGTACTTGTGCAATTTATTGATAAGTTGTGAGCTTATATCTTAATGAAACTTGGTATTATTATTTTTGTGATATTATGGCACATATGGACATATTGAGCGGATTGATTGGGGGTGTTGGCAGAGGTTTCTGCCGTGCGATTGTGATTGATGTTATTGTTATTGTGATGGGAATATTATTGTTAAACAAGAGCGACAAGGCGAGATATTGTTATATTGTCAAGTGGGAGCGACAAGGCTGGATATTGTTAAACATGAGCGACTAGGCGGGATATTGTTATTTGTCAGGCGGAAGTGATAAGGCTGGATATTGTTAAACATGAGAGACAAGGCGGGATATGTTATTTTTCAGGCGGGAGCAACAAGGTAGGATATTGTTATTGTAAGGGCAGAGCAATATGAGTGGCTACTGTTATTGTTATTGAATTTGTGGACACGAGGTGCAATATTTTGTGTTTCTATTTGATGACTTATTGTCAAAGCTGAGCTTTTACTTGTTTGAGTTGTTATCACATGTTCGGGAAAGGTAACTGATACGTCATCACATGACTTGAACCTCGTCACTACTTCATCTAGGTTAGTCTTGATACTTACTGGGTACTGACTGTGGTGTACTCATACTACGCTTTTGCATATTTTTGTGCAGATTCGAGTACTTTGAATCGGGCGGATCGATAGGGAGGCATTGTGCTTATTAGAGACTGCAAGGTATCCCTGGGTTCCCCATTCCAGGCCTCAGAGTCACCCTCAATACCTTATATATATTGTTTATGTATTTTAAACAATACTGTATTTCGAGATATTCTCATATATTCAGTTAGATCTCGTAACTCTGTACTACCTAGTTCTGGGGATACGCTGTGATTATCGTCGTGTTGGCTTGTATCACCTTTATTTTTGCATTTATGTTAAACTCTGCTTTACTCTATCATATTTTACTGATTTAAATATTGATAAGTGATCGCCTTACCTAGTTTTAAAGACTGGGTGCCATCATAACCCCTATGGTGGGATTCGGGTCGTGACAAGTTAGTATCAGAGCTCTAGGATCATAGGTTCTATGAGTCATGAGCAAGTTTAGTAGAGTTTTACTGATTGGTACGAAGACATTTGTACTTATCTTTGATAGGCTACAGAACTATTAGAAAATCCCATTTCTCTTGTTTTTTATCGTGCGAATTCATTGATATCGGAGTTTATTTGTCTTTCTATTCTATCACAGATGGTGAGGACGCGAGCTTCAATTACAGATGATGATGCACCCAGAGCCGGTGTTTCTAGAGGCCAGGGGAAGAAGTAGAGGCAGAGCACGCGCCGCAACTAGGGGTCGTGCTAGGGTCACAAGTGAGGAGCCACCAGTAGCTCTAGTTGGGGAGTAGGGTCTTGTTGTTACCCGTGGACTTCAGGAGACCTTGGCACACTTTCTGAGCATGTTTGGGACATTGGCTCAGGCGGGGTTGATTCCGGGTGAAACAGCTACTTCACAAGCTAGGGGAAGGGTCCAGATCCCTACTATATATACTCTAGAGCAGCGGGCTTATGTCGATCAGACTCCGAGTGATATTTCAGTGCAACTCGTAATTGTAGTTTAGCCCGAGGTCAGGCTACTTGCATCGTTTGAGGAGCAGAAGAGGTTAGAGATGTTCCAGAAGTATCATCCTCCTTATTGGTGGGTCTTCTGAGGATGTGCAGGGTTTCTTGGATTAGTGTTACCTCATTCTGCATAGTATGGGTTTGGTAGAGTCGAGTGAGGTTGACTTTACTACCTTTCAGCAAACAGGACTGGCATATAGATGGTGGAAGACTTATGAGGCAAGTAGGCCAGCTAGCCCAGCACCACTTACTTGTTCCGAGTTCTATGATCTTTTCTTGAGGGAGTTTATTCCATAGACCCACAGAGACGAGTTGCGCACCGAGTTCCAGTAGTTACGCCAGGGGAGTATGACTGTGTCCAAGTATGTTATGAGGTTTACAGAGTTATCTTGTCATGCACCTGCTTTGGTTTCCACTATTAGAGAGAGAGTCCGTAGATTTATTGAAGGACTCCCATACAACCTCAGATTTAGAGTGGCAGGGGAGTTGGAAACTGAGACTCCATTCCATTAGGTTATGGAGATTGCTCAGAGGTCGGAGCGTATCCACGGGTAGGAAAGGGAGGATAGGGAGGCTAAGAAGCCTTGTGGTTCTGGAGAATTTACTGTTTTCTATTCTGCGGCCAAGACCCGTCATAGTAGAGGTTTTGCCAGTCGACCAGTTCAGTCTGCACTTCAGGTCTCATATGATACTTCGGCTAGCCATGGATTCTAGAGCACTCGTACCGGCAACCATCCTTCACTTCACCTTCTGCACGATGTTCTTAAAGTTATTACTTCAGTCATCCTGGGCAGACTCAGCTCCATCAGCCACGTCGGTAGATAGGTTGTTTTGAGTGTGGGAATACTAGGCACCCGGTGAGAGATTATCCTAGACTACGGATGGATGTACCTCAGTAGAGTACTCAGACTATGGTTTTCGCTCCAGTTGCTACTCCATCTACACAGCCAGCTAGAGGTGAAGGACATGCAGGTAGAGGACGTCCTAGAGGGGACGGCCAGGCTCGTTGTTATGCTTTCCCTGGTAGCACAGAGGCAGTTGCATCAGATGTTGTCATTACCGGTATTGTGTCGGCCTATCATAGAGATGTATCAATTTTATATAATCCAGATTCTACTTATTCGTATATGTCATCCTATTTTGCTTCATATTTAGATATGTCTTGTGATTCTCTAGATACTCATGTTTATGTGTCTATTGCCCGTTGGGAATTCTATTGTGGTGGATTGTCTCCATCGTTCTTGTTTGGACATTATTAGGGGCTTTGAGACTATGGTTGCTCTCCTGTAACTTAATATGGTGGATCTTGATGTGATCTTGGACAAGAATTTTTTATCTCTATATCACGCTATTCTTGATTGTCATACTAAGATCGTGACGTTGGCTATGCCGGGGTTTCCAAGATTAGAGTAGATGACTATTGAGAAGGTTCTAATGGGTTCAAGATTTATAGATAGTATTTGAGAATTTTTGGATTTGTGTATGGATAGGATTGAGATCTATTCAAGATGGTGTCTAGACTTGCGGTACTTCTATATCATTGTTGACTCTACATGGTAGTGTAAGAGAGACGTAAGAAATGGCTTCAGATTCACAGAAGGTCCCTTTAGAGCGAGCATTTCGGAATGAGTTACCTTCGAGTTTGGCAGTTTGCGTGACTTGGTTAAGTTAGAGAGAAATTAGTTCTGAGGATTTGATTATGTGCAAATGGGTTCTGAAGAGTTTGGGATGATTTGGCCACGAATTGTAGTTGATGTACTCTACAGGCATGTGGAGTTCGTTACGTGTTGTGATTTTATTCTATGGGATTGAGTTAGTGAAATGTTTATGGTTGATGGGATGACAATCCTACTTGTGATTCAGAGTTGAGAATCAAATCCTCGTATTTTCATATGATAGCATGATAGAGGTGGTGCACCATGTGGGATTGAGATTTCATGGGCAAGGTTGTGGTTTGGTTTTAAAAGGAAGATCATGAGTTCTAGACGGTATGGGAGATTTCAGATGTTTAGAGGATTATGTGAGTATGTTTTGTGAGATGATTGTGTTGAGTGAGGTGTCAATTATTAAGTGGTGGAGTTGGGATCAGAAATAGAGATTCATGTAGTCTTGAGGTTTAGAGGCTGGATGTTCTCAGAGGTAGACTATTCCTTAGTTGTGAATTATGAAGATATGTTAAGGGTTATCCGACTAATTGTATGTGATATGGATAGGTTACTATGAACTTTTGGAAGGTTATCTACCTATTTTAGGATGGTCTGGATTGATTTGGGGGCCCATTGGTTGGCCTAACAAAAATGTGTAACCGACATTGGATCAGGTTTGCTCACTCTTGCGCATCACTTACTGTGGGTGTATCACCGGGCGAAAAGGATGTTATCTATATCCTGATTTGTTTCATATGTTGCTAACTTATGCTACGACGGGTTGTGAGACTGTTTGGCTATTCACATGTTTAGTGCGGTTCTGTTCAGTCCTGTTAGCGAGATTTAGAGCGAGGTGGCTCTTGAGATGTTGAGTTGCTTATTGCACCTTAGTCATGTTTTTCTTATTGGTGGTATGTTGTGCTATCCGTTTCTCTATGGTTATGGTTGTGGTCATGCGGTTTGCGTGTTTGCTTTTGATACACATGTGGTTGTTTATTGTGAGCATTATGGCTCGATGGGTATTTCGTGTGAATCGGTATGTTTAGACCGGGCTATATGCTATAGTAGGGTTATGTTAGGATAAGATTCTTTGTGGTTATGTCATGTGTTTTGCTTCTCCCTGGTGGGATGGATTCATAGTATGGTGTTGTTGGGGCTTGTACCTGTTGGACTTGCCGGAGAGTCCTCTCATTTGGTTCTCTTTTCATCTTTAGTTATATTGGAGTTGTTGCTTGTTGGGTACAGATTGCGTCGTATGTGACTAGGTGGCATTTAGTGTTGCTTGACGGTTAAATATCTTATACTAGATGAGATGAGACTATTGGACCTGGAATTAGTGCAATCGGACTTGGATAAGGTGTCTTTGGAAAAGAATGTCGTTAATCAGCTTAGAGTTTGGCATGGTTCTTATGGGGCGAGAGAATTCCATGACTTGTTGACTGGGTGGATGGTTATGAGTTTCTACATGTTCCTTACATCAGTAGCAGTGTTGTGAAGGTTTAGAATAAGATTTTATCTGATATGAGGTTTTTTACCAGTACCAGGTTTAGTAATACGTAGCTATTATGGTCGAAAGTTATTACTATGAGTACATGAGTTGTGTGGTATATTGTGTAATTAAATCTTAGAATATGGTTATGGCTTGATATGAGGAATTATGGCTTGCGTGCATGGTTGGTTTGGTTTCGGGAAGATTTCAGAGTGATTTGGAATACTTAGTTTCTAACTTGGTAGCTTAAGTTGAAAATGTTGACCAAGTTTGTCTTTTATATATTTGACCTCAGATCGGAGTTTTGATGGTTCTGTTAGGTCAGGATTGTGATTTTGGACATAGGTGTATGTCCGGATTTGGATTTGCAGGTTCCTAGGTTAATTTGATTCTAATTGGTGAAAGTTGAAAGTTTGATGGCTTGGAGAGTTGATAGGTTTAACTCATAGTTGACCTTGTGTTATCGATGTTCGTTTGGGATTTTGAGCCTTGGAATAGGTTTGCATAGTGATTTATGACTTATATGTAAAATTTGAGGTCATTCTGAGTTGTTTAGGCATATTCGGCTTAAGTTTGGAATTCAAAATTTTGGATTTGTTCAGTAAGCTTGAATTGGCTTGCAATTTTTGGTTTTTATGTTATATTGTGTGATTTGAGGCCTCGAGTAGGCTCGTGTTATGTTTTTGGGATTAGTTGGTGTGATTGGACGGGGTCTCGAGGGCTTTGGGTGTGTTTCAGATGGGTTTCAGACAATTTCACTCATGTTAGAGTTGTTGATGTTCTGGTCTGATAGTGTTCATCGCGATCGCGGATGTGGTGTCGCAATCGCGGAGTGTGTTGGTGGCTGGCAGCCTTTTCTTCTACGTGTTCGCGGTGTGTAGGTCGCGATCGCAGACCTTGAGGAGATGGCACTCTGCGTTTGCTTTGGAGGGTCGCGATCGCGTAGTGTTTTTGCCAGGCTGGGAGGCCAGGTATTTTTGCCTTCACGTTTGTAGGAAGGCCTTGCATCCACATAGGCTTAGGTGGTTGCACCGCGATCACGTCCCAATGGTCGCATTCGCATAGAGGCTTCTGGAGGCAACTTGTGACTTGTGCTTCGCGATTGCGAAGTAGGTCCCGCGATCGCGAAAGGTACCCCTGGCAGACTTAAATAACTCTATTTTGAGGGTTTGAGCTATTTCATCATATTTTGAGATTGGGAGCTCGATTTTGGGCAACGTTTTAGGAAAATTTCACGATTTGGATTGGAGTAAGTATTCTTGACTCGGTTTTGGTAACTATTCGTGATTCCATCCTTGTTTTTTAGCATTTAATTAATGAATCTAAGTGAGGGAAATTGGGATTTTTGGCAAAAATTTTCTAAAATAAAAAATAGGGATTTTATCCCCGATTCGGAGTCAGATTTGGATGAAACTTGTATGGTTGGGCTCATATTTGATTGGGTGTTCGGAATTTGAGACTGTTGTTGGGTTCTGGGAGGTAGGTCCAAATTGAGTTTTTGGTTGACTTTTTATTTTTTGTTAAAGATTAGAGCTTTATTGATTGAAATCAATTTTTATAGTTGTGTTTGATATTATTGAGTTGTGTTTGGCTAGACTTGACCCGTTTGGAGGCCGAAGTTAAGGGCTTTTTAGAGTATTGATTTGGCTTTTATGAGGTAAGAATCTTGCTTAACCTTGTGTGAGAAAATACCCCTTAGGATTTGGTCTTAATTATTTGTTCGTATTATTGTGGAAAGCAACGTGTATACGAGGTGAAGAGCGTGTACACGGGTACTATATGTGGTTTATGATCGGATTAGATCATAGGCTATTAATACGCCTTAATTTGATAATGAACTTGATGTGAAACATGCTTAGGCCACTTTGTGATTAACATGATCATGATTGCTACATTTGACTTAGCTATATTCATGCTTTAATTGATGAACACCCCTCTGTACTTTTATGTTATTGCCATGTTCTTGTGCACTTTGTTGATAAGTTGTGAGCTAATATCTTGATAAAACTTGGTATTATTATTTTCGTAATATTATGGCACATTTGGGCAAGTTGAGCGGATTGATTGGGGGTGTTGGCACGTGATTTTTGCCTCGCGATTGTGTTTGATGTTGTTGTTATTACGATGGGAATATTATTGTTAAACAAAAGCGACAAGGCGGATACTATTATTTGGTCAGGCGAGAGCAACAAGGCGGGATATTGCTAAACAGGAACAAGGCAGGATATTATTATTTGTCTTGCGGGAGCGACAAGGCAGGATATTTTTAAATAGGAGCAACAAGGCGGGATATTGTTATTTGTTAGGCAGGAACGACAAGGCGGGATATTATTATTATCAGGACGGAGCGATACGAGTGGCTATTGTTATTGTTACTTAATTTGTGGGCACGAGGTGCCATATGTTGTATTTCTATTTGATGACTTGTTGTAAAAGCTGAATTATTACTTGTTTGAGTTGTTATCACATGTTCGGGAGAGGTTACTGATATTGTTTCCATTATATATTCGGTTATCAGTTTCTCTTGTTATATTGCATATGTTATTTTGACTAGTGAGTATCACATGACTTGAACCTTGTCACTACTTCATCGAGGTTAGTCTTGATACTTATTGGGTACCGCTTGTAGTTTACGTATACTACGCTTCTACATATTTTTGTGCAGATCCAGGTACTTCAGATCGGGCAAATCATTAGGGAAGCATAGTGCTTATTGGAGACTTCAAGGTATCCTAGCATGTCCCGTTCGTAGGCCTCAGAGTCACCCCCATTACCTTATATCTATTGTTTATGTATTTCAAGTAGTACTGTATTTCAAGATATTCTCATCTATTCAGTTAAAGCTCGTGACTCTGTACTACCTAGTTCTGGGGATATGTTGTGATTATCACTGTGTTGGCTTGTATCACATTTATTTCCGTATTTATGTTAAAATTTGCTTTATTCTATCATGGATTACTTATTTGAATGTTGATAAGTGATCGGCTTACCTAGCTTTATAGACTAGGTGCCATCACAACCTTTATGGTGGGATTCAAGTGACATTTATGAATATTTATTTTGAAAGTTCAAATAAAACTTCTCACATTTCTCATATTTGTACACCAACATGAAAATCATACGTCATTTTCATTAGTGTCGATTGCATAAAAGGACCCTCTTTTATGATTAAGACTATATGTATCTAGTCACGACATATTAAAGCATTCATTCAACTCAGATAATGTAATAAAAGACTCGAGAAATTAAACGAGCAAAAATAAAGCATATATAAAAAGTGCGAAAAGTTGATATCTTGTAAAAAATTTTCAAAAGACAAAAACAACTAGAACTACAATAAAAAGCCTATATTGGGGAGGAAGGTTATCATCAGAAGAAGGATCAACTGGTGGACTTGAAGTTGAAGGCTGAAGATTTGCCTCCGCATATTCCTTGCCTAAACTACCCCTAGAACTTTCATCCTCGGGGTGTGGAGAACTTTTGACTTTGCTGAGTTGTTTCAATGGCTTCTTTAGAGTTAGCAAGTTCAGCTTCGAGGTCAAACCTTCTTGGCTAACTTCAGTCAAAGTTTCGAAGCGGGTGCAGAGATAATCCCAACTTATATCCAAAGTCAGTTTATCTTCTAGAGACTCATACTCCCTCTCTAACTGATCAACTTTAGCCCTCAAGCTTTCTTTATCTACCTCGGTAGTATCACATGAAACCTTCAAAGGCTCCAGAGCAGACTCAAGGAATTTAACTTTACAGAGGAGGTATGAAGATCTTCCTGAGCTTGGGCAAACTCTTGAACCATTTTTCCCGCATATATTTCTTTTTGATTAAGAAGTTCTTTCAACTTCGAATCTCTTCAGTAGCCTCAAAATGCTACTCAGCGAAGGTAGCTTTTATTCCAGCATTTATCCTTCTCCGCATGATCTGCTAAATCTTTCATCACTGCCAATTCAGCGGTAGTTAGCTTGAGTTGTTGCTCCAAAGCCTCTTTATCATAAGCCAAAACATCTTTCTCTAACTGAAGGCTCTCAAATTGTGCCTTCCAATTGTCAGCTTTCGTACCTAACTCAATAACTTATAGCTCAGTCCAAGCTAACCTCTTCATCAGCTTCGTACCTATTAAAATTGATTTAAAAAAACAGAAGAAAAAAAAATGTTATATGCATATAAAAGGGAAGAGATGAAAGGAGTAAAAGAAAGAAAGTATACCCTAAGTACTGAGTGAATCTCATCGTTCATTAGGGTGATAGAAGAATACGAGTCTAGTTTTTCTCTTTCAAGAGGACCAATTAAAAGTTTGAGCCAAACAACAGCTCAATCAAGCTTTTTTCAGCAAATTAACACCCTCTGGGACTTTAATTATTACTTGCTTCAATTTAACCTTATTGGAAGGGCCAACTTCATCTTCAGAAGTAACAACGGGAGTAACAGAAGTCAGGGGTAGAGCAACATGAGGTTGTTCTTCAATAGCAAAAATCAAAATCTTCATCACCTTCAAACCCTTGAACAAATAGTTTTTCAACTTGTACCAAGGGAGGAGCCAAAATTGGGTCAGCAATCTCCTATTCAGAAGTGACCAGTAAAGTATAATCGGGCTCATCAACCAAACGCAAAGGTACGTTTTCCAAAGGCTGGACTTGAGGAGTGTCTTGTTCATCCTCTAAAACTAATTTGCCTTCTAGTTCAAGGCCTCTTCACAAGTGAGCCTTCTTCTTCTTCTTCCTCATCAGAAACGGGAGTTTCTTTATTTTTTCTCTTCGAAGAGGATAAGTTCAAAATACGCTCCTGAGCAGTGTCGGCATCAAGTTTAGCCGGAGGAGAAGAAAAGGGGTGAACACCACGAATCCTAAATCTTAATATTCAAAAGAGAGGAATGTCAAAAGAAATAATGATAAAAAATATGCACGGTGAAAAGCAACATACAGTGGGTCTTCACTTTCCATCCAAACTTCTTGGAAAGAAATTTTCAAGTTCTCTATTCCATTGGAGCAGAGGGTAACATCAATTTTACCAATCCACAGAAATTTAGAAGTTCACCGAAAACCTCCATGGTTGCTGTGAAAAGATATATGAAGGAATTAGTATTTCAAGGAAGAAGGAGAGAAATAAGCAGTCAATGTAAGTAAGAAAAATTTACGAGAAAATTTTTATTTTTCGGGAAAAGGCATATTCTCTTCTCCCACCGACCTACGAGTTGGAACAGCCATGAAACTGCTATACCAACCCTATCGTGATCATCCTCGGGATTGACCGCAATTCACTTACTCCTTGCCACAAGCGTGAATACACCAGCACGGAAAAGTTTCAGGGAGTATAGATGAAGAAGGTAGTGAAAGATAAAAGGAGTGAAAACTAAACCTGATAAGTAGCGAATACATGCTACTTCCTCCACATTATCGGTCCTATTTGTCCAAGACATACGTTGAAATAATGGCAAGACTCGAGAATTACTGGATCTATCGGGGTATGAATCCAAGAGCGAAAGGGTAAGTGTAGAAAAATAAATAACCTTCACAATAAGTGGTTATCCAGTCATCTTCACCAGGAGCCACGATTGGAAAGTTAGGTTTCCAATAACATTCTTTACGAATAAGGGGAAGAAGACCAGGTTTGATAAGAGACGAATAAAGGTCAACATGTTCATTATGACCTTCTATTAAAGTTACTTATTTATTCCACACAGCACAATCAGAGACAAAAGAGAATTCTTGGAGAACAATTTTAGAGACTAGAGGTTCGGGCAACAGTTCGTTGGAATCCTTAATTTTACTATGGGAAGAAGATTTAGGAGTAGCAGAAGATATGATTTTAGAAGAAGAGGCAGACTTTGTAGAACTTCCTTTAGAAGAGGAAGTATTTCTATTCACCATCAAACCTAAGCTACGAAGCCTACCACCCCTTCTTCTACTCCTAACCGGAGCTATTGTAGAAGGAAGGTCGTCAACTATTATAGTACAACGAGGGGGAGCAGAAGATGCAGAACGGGTTGAAGATTTAGAAGCAGTTAATAAGAAGAAAGGGAGTTATATGAAGAAGAAGAGGAGGATTGCTAAGATGGTTTGAGGAAGGAGGTAAAGACAAAAGAAAGTAGAAGAGGTTTTTTTAGAGGGCTAATGATTCCATATTTATAAGAAAAAAATGTCATCATGAACCGTCATCATGAAACTATCATATCAAACTGACAGAGCCGTCTATGCCTAGAAAATCGCTGCAAATCGTAGAGTCAATTATAGTAAGACACGTGTCTCGATCATTAAATGGAAGATATATAGGTCTCTTCGCTTCTGCTGCGCATCATAATGATCTCGGTAGGAGGCGGTAAAATATTCACGCCATAAATAAACTTTTTACTTCCCGAATATCCAATTGAGTATATTCAGAAAGTAGGGAGACTATCTGTATTGGTAAAAAATAGACCCACCACGTGGACCAATATTACAATGACATGTGTCATGAGAGTTGAAACAATAAAAAAATAATGTGCAAAGAAGATATGAACAATACCCATGGGATCACTTATGAAGATACCGTGCATGTTAGCCTTACAGTTGAATAGAAGAAAATAGGTACGACGTTGATAATCAAGACCATTGAAAGTCACAGATAAGGAAAAGCCATTAAGGATTGCGAATATGGAAGAAATCAATCAAATCCCTGATTATATGCGATTTTCCATTATTGCCTCAACTGTTACAAATCACTCACGTAACGGACGATTAATACAATAACATGCAGGAGCTAAACAAAGCAGACCATTATAAATTATAATACTATTTAAACACCCTTTCCATAACTTGTTACTCCATCGAGAGAACTGCTAAATTATACTACCAATTTTCAATATTCTTATTGTTTTCTATTATTGGAAGATTTGCTCTTTCCTACTGAAAAAAGCAGCAATCATCAATAAGATTTTTATTTCCTTATTCTCTTAGTTTCATTCTCTATTGTTGTTATTCCTTTTTCATATCAATCATATTTGAAAAAGTGAAATAAATTAGTTGTTAGAAACTCAAATTATTCTATTTGTTTGTTCTGAATACAAAAACTATTTTTTGGTTAAATACCCAGTACTTCAGGACGCTTTGGTCCGTAGGGTTGAGAGCATAACTCAAGGGAGTGTACTTTCTATGGCACCATCTACTTTCTAGACTGGGGGAGGAGCTCAGACCCCCGCTACCCACACTCCAGCATAGATGGTTCTTGGATTTCAAACTCCAGGAGTTCTACTAGCTAGTATAGCTCAGCCTATTATTGCAGCATGGCCCGAGGTTAGGCCCGTTATGTCTTATCTATAGAGCTCATGCACTCGATGACACCAGATTTTGGGATGGTTTTTCGTTGTATCGCTATTTTGACTTCAGTTATTTATTCTATTCTGCTATTGAGAATATTTAATACTACTCTTGGAGTTTATTTCTGCATATTGGTTGTTGGGTTGCATAGCAAGCACTGTTAGGCGCCAACACGGCTCTGGTGAGATTTTGGGTTGTGACACGATATTTGCTTGACCACCCTTACGGCAAGATAGCTACGCCACTGGGTATAAGTATGTACAAGGGCAAAAATCCAAGGTAGCTACGTGTCGCGGGGTCAATTTGGGCCAATTTTTCGCGCCTAATTGACACTGCACGGCAGCAACCTGACACTCAAGTTTCTCAGCCTTTTCCAACACTTAGCCAACTTTTCAGCAAGTTCGGCCTTAAGCAAAATTTAGCAGCAACATAAAGAGAACACAATCAAGTACGGAAAAATCCCAACCTTTGTATTAATATGAAAATATACAAAGGACCCCTCACTTTGCTATGAACACAAGTCGTTCATAGCCCACTTCGACCAGCCAAGATCACAAGTCGATCTTGTCACACTAAGACCTGCCCAAATGCCCAGCCTTAGCCCACTTCTGAAACACTCAGAAACCCTCATGTTTCTTTCTTGTTTCCCACTTTACTATTAACACAATTTGTTCACAGTCCACTTCGTCTAGCAAAGATCACAAGTCAATCTTGCACACTAAGACCTGCCCAATGCCCAGCCTTAGCCCCCATTTGAAACACTTAGAAACCCTCACGTTTCTCTCTTGTTTCCCACTTGGAAGTCTCACAACAGAACTTTCTTTCGAAGACACTCTTCTTCTTTTGAAGACCCTCTTCTACTTCTTCTCTCTTGAATTCCACACGAAATTCCCACCTATTTATAAGTATAGGTGTTGCCACTGGCAGATCTGAAGGGACAATATTACAAAGGGGCAATCTATTCTAGTGTTTGTTCCACTTCAAGCACTAAATCAGCACTTTGACCACTTAATGGGGCATTATCCACGAAATGGCCTTCATCAGCATGCATTGTGGAGCACTTGGCCCTGTTTTGTAGAGCACTCACTTCTTTGGTGGAATACTGGTCCCACCTTCCACTGAAACCTGCCTTGTACACAGCTTTGCTAAATTTACCCTAACTTGTAGTTGACATTCCCAACTACTTAGGCTATTTTTTCACATGAAATGATATTACATACAAGCATTAAACAGACCATAGATACAAGTCATTACAAAAATACAACGGCCCACTACTTTGGCAAGTGCACTGCATGTGCCCCTTTTGTTGGTCAGCTATTACACGCCCAAGGCTGGCATTGCGCCCAGCCTTGGCTGATTTTGACATTGCTCCGCGCCAATGTCTTTGTCCGCAACCTGCTGCCCATGATTTTGCCGCACACGCCCGACACTCTTTGTCGCCCGCACATTGCCTTAGCCGCATTTCTGCCTTGTATTTGTCAACACTTGTTTCACCCATGCCATTGCTTGTATTTTGTCTCACATAGCTTTGCCTTGGCTATTGAAATCCTTTGCCATCATTCCGTGCTTCCGCAATTTAGCTTAGCTTGTACTTGGCGCTCCCACAATCCGAACTGCCCGTACCTTTGTCTTTGGCGCGCATGCCGCTTCATGCCGCCCAAACTTGTCCGCACTGCCTCATCAAGCCTTTGCCAAACTTATCTTGCCTGTCCCAAGACCTTGACCAATACTTGTTCTCATGACAATGTTTCTCGTCCATTGTCCCGCATGATCGTTTTGCTCCCGCATAGGCTAACAGCAAGGCCATCACGCCCCAATCCTTGCCACAGCCGTGCCACATCCGATTGACAAAGAATCGGGTCCTAACACTACGCCACTGGGTGTAAGTATGTACAAGGCCAAAAATCAGACATTACTCTTTCAAACATTTAGAGAGTTGAGGAACTATGTAGAGAGAAGTGGAGAAAATTTTGGACAACCCAAATTAAGTGGGGAGAGATGAAGTATTATTAATTTTTTTTAGATTATTACTATTAACAAGAGCTGCATCTTTTATTGGAGTGCATATATTTGTGATAGATGATACTCCTTCATATCAAATTATACGTGTGTATTTTTTTGTCATCTACTCATCTTTTGTTTTTTAGCGAATTGTTAAATTGGTAGTCCATCGATATTTCAAAATGGAAAACCTTCCAAAATATGAGATCATATAATTTTTACTATATTTTATGTTCTTTGAAAAATATCTCTATCACATTGATGATGGTAACTCTGAAACTGTACTTATTAGAGTATCAATGCTATAATTTGGTATGATGTATGTTTTATTCTTTGTGACTTTTGTTTTTAAGAGCTTAATCTCCCAATATTTTTGTACTATTAGGTTCAGAACCTTTACTTACAATCTCCACAGTGATAGCTTACCTCAATTTGGCCAGGTAATTTTGTTTTCCTTGATCAATTTGTTTCTCCAAATGTAGGTCAAATTGGTGATTTCATAATCATATATGTGGTTGTATTCTATGTTATATGCTTAACATGATAATTCAATGTTTTTGCGGACCATTTGTGCGCTTATTTACGGAGGTAAAGTTTGAACAAGACTAGACTGATCTTTGGTTATAAGAGACTAAATCAAATGGTTTAGATTCTAATCAATAGAACTCTTCTGCTAATACAATTTTTTTTTTTTTGCTATTATAATTTTAATTTGACTGTTCTTTCATCACTTGTAATTTTTTTGGGGGGTCTTGCATCATATTGTGATGTTGTCCTCTATCCATGTGATATAAAATAATATCAAGTTAATTCGGTAATGGTTTGTGAATGATAACCAGGGGTGTACATGGACCGTGTTGGTTTGGTTTTGATAAAAACCAAACCAAACCAACTATATCGAATTGGATTGGTTCGTTTTGTCGAGTTTTTCGGATTTTTTTGTTATATGAATATTATTTCAATCTTACTTTGTTAAATTTTTTATAAGTAAATATATGTTTAGTAAAAATTAAAAAAAATAACAAAATATATGATCTATTAAAATATTATTATGGAAGAATTTTCTTAGTAACACATGATAGGTATTTTTTACTCATCTGACAATAATTTTACGTTGATGTACACTTTCAAGGTTAACCGAATTTAATAATTAAAAATAAATATGAACCTATATAATGATATGTTTTATTTAATTTTAAGTTATCAAAATACCATTTCAAATTCAAAAAAGATATAAGAATTTAATAGATTTTGACATATGAATATGGAAGAACAAAGAGATTAACACATTTCACTAACACTTGATAAGAAAGTGATCATATAACCCATTATTTAAAGTTAATAAATATGGAGCAGTTCATATTTAATTGAATATTACATCTCATAAGAGAATCACAAATATTTCTTGATATTTTTTAAAGAAAATTCTATAAAAAGTCTTAAAAGTATATATAAAAATTATATATTTATATGTCGGTTTGGTTCGGATTTTTTTTTACTTAATACCAATCCAAACCAAACTAAACCTAATCGGGTTTTTTAATCGGTTTGATTTGACTTTTTGGTTTGGTACGATTTTTGGGTTCAGTTTGTACACCCCTAATTATAACAATTACATGATAACCAACCCTTAGTGTGAACTCATATTTCTAATAATATTTTTTCTGTGATTTAATCTACTTAAAAATTAAACTTTGGGTGCATTTACATGAAAAATAAAACAAAATTCACTTATTAAATTTACATAATATGACATCTTTAATAACTGTGCGAAGTGCGAATGAATTCACTAGTGTTAACTAATAATGACAGGTTGTGTTTGGTATAACAAACAAAAAATAAGTTGTACTTCTTTTATCAACAAAACATTAAAAATATTTTCTTGGAAAATCTTTTCATTAAAAGAGATTATTTTTTGATAGTTCATTTAAAATAGTTTTAAAATTTAAAACATCCCCTTAGTTTATCTTTACTTTCTGAACTCGCGTAATCAATCAAATAATGTCATCCAATGAAAGAAGTATGTTTGGTACAAAAGATATTTTTCTTTGTATGAAAGGACTCAGCCTTTCACTTGGCTCAAGTAGCAAAGCATTTCGATGTTGTAAATACCGGCCGAAACCACTAAGCTTAATTAGTGTATCCTAAAAGAGATAATTGTCTAATCGCTATGGTCAAAACATTGAAGATCATCTTCTTCTTTTTTTTTAATAAGGTAAAACATTTCAGATCATCTTTTAGAGCTAAATAAACATGATTTTCGAGAAGCCAACAAAATATGCAAATTCCTTGGCCAATGAAGCACTTAAAATGAAAGCTGGGTTTACTTGGAATTAGCCAGTTTGAAATGGAGATGTTTCTCTGTTCTGACTAATGGAATATGTAATAGTCTTTTCTCAGCAATTATGTAATTGTCCTAAAAGACATATGTTTTTCTCTGTTCTGACTAATGGAATAATACTTTGTAGAGATGTGTTAGTTCTCTCTTCTTCTTTTTTTCTTTCCCATTTACTGTCATTTTGTACAGTTCCTTTCATTAATTTCACGTATTAGAAAAACAAGAAGTTGGTTCTAATTGATCCTATGATTAAGACGATCATATGTTTTTTATTAAGGGATATGCAAAAACCTTAAAAGACATAATATGGGCCTTAAAAGATAGTAGTACCTAAAAAAGATATGGAAGGGTAAGTAAATGTCGCAAAATATGTAATAGTCTTTTCTCAGTAAATTATGTAATTATCTAAACCATCTTGACATTAATTTCAACCATATTATTATAACTGGGTTCTGGCTTTGGATGAAAGAATTTCTGAAATGAATAGTCACATCACAACAACAGCTATCATTTATTTCATCAAAAAGATAGATACTATTATTTCATTACATTACAAAGAATAAAGTGAATTGAACAAAATGTGTTTTTCATCTATGCAGCAATCAGAAACTCGTATATACAGTTTACTAATAGAACTAATAGGAAACAACAACTCACTCCACTAGATCAAAAAAAAAAATGAAAGAATAAATAAATAGGTATCAATCAAGTAAAAAAGCTCAAACTCCTAAACCTTTTTCAATACACTTCTAGCAATCAAACCTTACTGAGTTTATTCACTCTTTTCTTGAACTGCAGCGCCATCATCTCCAGAACTGGTGGCTGCTAACATCAGCTCTGGTTTAATCTCCTCCAATTTCTGAAGTACTTGCTCAGCTTCAGGCCGAGCAGTTGGTGTTGGATCAACACAATGCAAAGCTAGTTTCAAAGTATTAAGCAATTCATCACCAATATTAGGTGCATCCCTCATAAGTTCCACATCAAACACTTCATTAGTCCACTCCTCTTTTACAATGGAAGCTACCCACTGTGGCAAATCGAGTCCATCTGTTGCCTCGCTAGGTGACTTTCCAGTTAAGAGCTCCAAAATGATAACTCCAACACTATAGACATCGGTCTTAGTACTTGCATTCTTGATCTTTGAAAGCTCTGGTGCACGATAACCTAGTGTGCCTGCAGTGGCAATCACATTGGTGTTTCCAGCACTTGTCATAAGCCTAGAAAGGCCTACATCTGCAATCTTTGGGTTGTTTAGCTCATCAAGTAGTATGTTGCTTGATGTAAGATTCCCATGTATTATGTTTTCTTTGGTATGCAAAAAGCAGATGCCTTTTGTTATGCCAATAGCAATCCTCATCCTTGTAGGCCAGTCTATTGTTGTCTCAGGACCTCGAGCTGCATATAGAACACAAATATGATACTTCACTTTACTGTTATACGTGAACTTTAATAATAAATAAATATAATAAACAGCTAGTGTAGAAACTTTACCATGGAGGAAGGATGAGAGACTTCCATTAGGCATGTAGTCATAGACAAGAAGCTTCTCTCCTTTAGGTCCCAAGTAATAGGCTCTAAGAGCCAAAATATTTGGGTGTCGAATCTTGCCTAATTCAGCAACTTCAGCTTCAAACTCTTTTTGCCCTTTTGTGATCTTCTCGCGCAGCCTCTTCACAGCAACTTGATTACCATCCTCTAATGTAGCCTTATATGCTGTTCCATAAGTGTTCTTTCCCATTATCTCTGCAGTGGCACATAACAAGTCGTCCGCTGTGAACACGAATGGTCCATCGAAATGGACTAGCTTTCCACCTGTTGATTCAACTTCAGCACCTGCTGCTGCTGCTGGAACCGGCTTTGCACCTCTCCCTGTGGTAGCTAAGCCACTGGCTTTACTACCATTTTTTGCTTTCGAATTTGCCTTTTTCCTAATCAAGCAGCAAAGTAGCATGCAACACAAAAGAAGTAGAACAACTAGAAGTGCTCCAGATGCTATGAGAATGATATCCTTAGTACTAAGTTTGCGATGGCGAGGCTTGGCAACCCCACCAATAGGAGAAGGAGGAAGAGTTTGAGGAGGTGGTGAAGCACATAGAGTTGAGGGACTATATCCACATAGCTCTAGATTTCCAACAAAAGCACTTGAATTGAACTTCTTAGAAAGAAGAGATGGGACAACCCCAGAAAGATTGTTATAAGAGACATCCAAAGAAGTCAAATTTGCCAAAGAAACAAGAGAGTTTGGGATTTCACCAGTGAAATTGTTTTCAGATAAATCAAGTGAGTTGAGCCTAGAAATATTCCCAATGGTGGCAGGAATATGGCCAGTGAGCTTATTCTTACTCAAATCCAACACTGAAAGATTTTGCAATCTATATATGACATCTGGGATTTGGTTATCCAAAAGATTGCTCTTTAAATTCAAAGTAACAAGAGCTGAAAGATTGGAGAAACTAACAGGAATAGTTCCATTTATGGAATTATTAGATAAATCAAGAAGAGCAAGCCTTGTAAGTGCACCTAATTCATCAGGAATAGTCCCATTAATTTGGTTATGACTAAGATTAATCTCCTCAAGCATACTTAACTTGCTAATTGAAGCTGGAATTTTCCCATATAAAAGATTGTGATCAAGGGTAAGATACTGAAGTTGATAAGACTTATCGTTCACAACAACATTACCCCAAGTATCAGGAATAGAGCCAGAAAGATTGTTATGTTCAAGTGCAAGAAAAGTAAGAGAAGGGGATTGAGTAAAACTTACTGGGATTGAACCTGAAAGTGCATTGTAGCTCAAGTTGAGTCTGTATAACCTTGTGGAATTTGCAAGACTAGGAGGGATAGTACCAGTGAGCTGATTGTTGCTAAGATCAAGAGTCTGAAGAAGTGGAGATCTGCCAATGGTTGGTGGGATTGAACCCGAAAGCCGGTTATTGAAAAGATAAACACCTCTAAGATTTGGAAGGAAACTCAACGAAGTTGGAACAAGACCAGCAATAACATTGTCATGAATACTAAGCTTTCTAAGAGCTTGTAATTGACCAATTTTTTCAGAGATTCTGCCACCTAATCCCTTCCAAGGCAACTGTATAGCTATAACTTCCCCATTAACACACTTTATACCTATCCATCCACCAGCACAAGCTCCTAAACCACTATCATTCCAACTTGTCAAGATTCCTCTAAAATCAATCAGTTCATGTTTAATGGCCTTAAGTGCTTGAAAATCAGCTTGAGTTACAATAACCCCATCTGACCTCCTCCCAGCTGATATAATAGGGAAAATGGAAGAAAACACAATCACAACAAAAATGGAATAAAAATGCAAGAATCGAAAAGGGTAGTTGTAATATCCACTCAGTGAAGTATTCCACCTATCCATAAACTTAGAACAGGTTCAGAATCTTCAATCAGAAGAAGAAGCAGAAGGAGAAAAAAGAATGGAACTTTTTCAAGATATGTTTTGAGAGAAGAGAAAGAAAATTAAATGAAGAGAAGGGGGAAAGAAAGGGATAAATACTAGGAGAAGAAAGAGAAAGAGAGATGAGAGACTGAAACAAAGCATGTGAAGATGTAAGTGAAGATAGAGAAAATGGAGGGAATCTTAAGGAGCAACGGTTAAGGTTGAAGACAAAATGAGCAGAGAGAATAAGGAGTCTAGAGAAAAATTATTATAAGGTTCCTCAACGGCTAGTTTTCTTACTATTTTACATGTTTGCTTTGTTTCTTTGTTAACATTAGTAGTAGTAGAGAGAGGTGAGAGCAGAGTTAAATTGGTCCACATTAGGAAACAAGAGGACCCCCGTGTTTGACGCGGATGACTTCCAACGGCTACTTTGATAGGGAAGGCAAAGGGTGAATAGTCAACAAGTTAGTGATACTGTGGCTCAATAATAAATAAACTATAGCTTATATCACCTTCCTAATTGGAACGTTATAATTACTTTGACTTCGTCTTGCCCCTGCCCCCTTTCCTCTTTTTTTTAGTACCTATATTGTAATCTTACGTCCTATAGAGTAGTGTTTTAAAAGCCCCGAGGCACGGGCGGGTATTTAGTTTTTAATATTTTATAAAATAATATAATTACAGTAAATATTTATAAACAGGTAAAATTAAATAAAAATTGAAGAAAACTATAAATGTGTGAAAAATATATATATAGATATGCTCCATCCCCACAAAAAAACTAGTCAAAACAACCTATTATACGCTACTTAGAAGCACAACTAACTTGAGTCGAAAAGAATAAAGTTTTCTACATGGGGGACAAAAATGATGACTAACCTTCAATTTGAACTTTGAACTTGTTGCTGCGAAGGAGAATGGAGTTCTATTTGTATTTGTAAAAAAAATTGAATATTCGTTGCTTTTGGAAGATATTAGCAGACTAGCGGACAAGATAAAGAATTGGGAAAGACTATGAATTAGGGGCTTCAATTAATAAAAAAGGTTTTGACTTTTCAATTTAATACATTTCAGTTCCTTTTTAAAACTTTTGATTAATTACCAAGCTGACTTTTGAGGATTTGGGTATTATATGAAGGACTTATTCAACAAATTTTGTTTTAATTTGAAAAAGTCTCCGGGGCTTACGTATCACTAAAAAAATGTGCCTCAAACACCGGGGCGTACGCCCCGAACGCCCGGGCGTATGCTCCGAATTGCTAGGCGTACGCCCCGAATTGCTAGGCGTACGCCCCGAATTGCTAGGCGTACTCCTCTTGAGACTTTCGCCTCACACCATCGCCTCAGGGCGTTTTTGGTATGCCCGCCCCGGGACTCGCCCGAAAACGCCTTTTAAAACACTGCTATGGAGAAAGATTTTTAAAAACTGATAAAATAAAAAATTGTACACTTAAATATAATTTAACTTGCTGTAACTAATTACTTGCCTTTATTTATCGACTATTTTTTTGGGCGACAGACATCTGTTTAAGTTAATTTTTCTATTTTTTTAAGTTACTAATTTTATTTAAATGAACAATTACTTGTAGCTAAAATATCTTTTAATTGATTTGACAATGCAAAACAGTATTATACACTAGTATATAAACGTTAAAACCCTTGAATAATAATTGCCAAATAAATAAATAATGCATAGGATGGTATGAATCTAAATACGGATGTGTTCGGACTAACTTCTCCGCATTAAAGTAAAACTTCGCTCACAACAAATATAAACTATAAATTTTATTTTTACTATCCCAAGTGTTCACTATCCAAATTCACATCGAAAATCAAAAGCTAACCTTGGTTCATCCCAAACAAAAAAAACCACAACCCACATGAAATGTTTAACTGTTTTGAATTTCAAATAAGATACAAGTGTTCTAATTCGGGTATGTACATATAAGCAGCATTTTTATTAACCTTTTCTTTTCCACCTCACTTCTATTAACCTTGACTCATGGTTAAAGTGGTATTCGTCGCTCAACGTATCTTTTGCTGTTAATACTTAACAGTATGCACGAACATAACTCCTTACTAGCTTAAACCACGATAATGGCCATCTGAATTAGTACACCTAATTTCAGTGTGATTCTCCAGATTTATCAGAAAAATATAAACAGAACGGGCCATCCAAGTTCAGACCTAAAATCTAAGACACCGAAGCCTGAAGATTAAATATTTCTAAAGATAATCTGCTTTAGAATTTTTACTTATACAAACATATCATTGTCACATTAAATCTATATCAGCTAACGAAGAATAAAATCAAGAACGTGTATGCTGAAGTACAGAAGGCATTGAAAAAAATAATTCAACAAAAATTATGTTGCGAGCAGTGGCGAACCTAGAGCATTGAATATGCATTCCCGGGAAACCAGTAACGTTTAAGTTGACTATATTTATATGAAGAAATCAACTAAATATTCGTAACGGCTAGAATTCTCTCTCCTCTCTCCTCTCAATCGTCCAAATAATAACCAACGAACTCACGCGTCGTCTGGTTTCCATACCGGCCGGTGTCCGACCAGCACGTATGGAGCACAAAAATGATCCCCGAACTGGGACGACCATATACATACCAACAATTCGTTCATCAACATCTCTCAGCCCCATCCCCAAAACCCAGAACAACCCCAAAATTCACATGCAATCTCTAACTCTAAGCCATCCTTCATGGAAAAACTCAAAGGGGTAAATCATCTCGAAAATCCGAAGCCTGCAATTGAAGTAAAGCATGGGACTCGTATGGGAAAACATGTTGTATTCTTCACTGTCGAAGACTATTTCGTCAATTTAGCAGAGGATTGCAAACTTACACTGGTTGGGAGGTTCTTGAATGGTAAACCTGCAATGGAAGATATTAGAAGAAGTTTTATCAGCCAATTCCCCATGAAAGGTACCATCAAAATTGCATATTTTGATCCTAAACATGTGTACCTAGATTTCACTACCCTCACAGACTATAATTTCATATATTTCAAAAGATTCATCAATTTAGCTGGATGCACAATGAAATTAGGTCCTTGGACACCAGACTTTGTCCCAGAAATTGAAACCCCATTAGCCCCAGTTTGGATATTACTCCATCAGTTACCATGGCACCTATACAAATGAGACATTTTGAAAAAAATGCTTTCATCTGTTGGTCAAGCTCTAGCACCGGACCAAGCTACTTACTCTAAATCTAGGGGGTAATGTAGCCAAGAAAAAAATTGAGATTGATATATCTAAGCAGAAAGATGATGAAATATGGGTGCGCTACATCAAATTGGAAGACATTAGTGAAGATGGATTTTGGTTGAAAGTGGAATATGAACAGGTTCCAAAATAATGCCAGTATAGCTGCCTTCAAGGACACTCTGAGAATGAGTGCTATTCAAAAAAGAATGATCAGGAAAGGAAAAGGAAAGCAAACTTGGAAAAAGGCAAAGAGAGAAATTATCAAAGATGTGGAACAACCAAAAGAACAAAATAACAATGAGGAGGCTCCATTTCAACAAGTCAGGAGAAGAAACAAAAGACGAACTAACCAAAGATACGAGAGGGTTAATAAATAACCTCAGAAGGAGCACAATCAAGGCCAACCTAAAAACCAACAACAGACTCAACAGGTGTTGAAGCAAAATACTCAACAGGCTACTACCGATCACAGGGACAACATTAAATCCAATATACAGGACCATCAATCAAATTTGAAGACATCTCAAAAGAACAATGCCAACACTGATAACACTAGCTCACAAGCAGAACAAGATGCTCACAAGCACAACCAGAGTAATATCCAACTAGAGCTTATACTAACCAATACATACATACCTCCACCACAATCCAACAAGCACCAGGAAGAGACTACCAACACTGATAAGAATATTATCTCCCATTTAGCTATATCTCAGACAAAACAAACAGCCCAGAAGCATACCCACATTAAACCCCAAATGAAGAACACCCCTGCAACTCAATCCAATAATCACCAAAAGGAGGCTGTCAATATTGAAAGGAATACTATATCTCCACAACAAACTCCCGTGCAAACACAAAATGAATAAGACACCAATTCAAACACTCCTAATACAAAGAATAATACCAATTTAGATTCACCATCCTATGCCCAGAATCACCAGAGGATGATAATATTCAGGAGATTTCCTCAAAGAACAAACTCACTCCTCCCCTTGCAAACGATCAGCTTCAGATGGTACAACCTAACCTGCAAGTTTTGCCTACTCAAATTGATATACCTCCCTAAGAAAATGATCCTCCTGATCATATTAATGATATCACATCGTATGGGGAAGATGAATATGAGAGCATCAATGGAAACACATCAAGTGAAGAAGAAGAACCTGAAATAGAAAGTGCAGAGGAAGACAATGTTGAAGACCAAACTATTGACAGATTCAGTCCTCAAGCTCTCTCTGGCCCTGATGTTAGTAGAGAATTTGAAGAGATTACAGGTACCCTTAACTTGTCTCCTAGAGGACAAGGATCATACAAAAGAGGTAAAAACAGAGGGGGTGGTAATAACCCTCTCACAAGGTCCAAAGCTAAAGCTCACAGCCCCTACCCAAAATTTTCATGATTAATACAATCATATGGATATTAGAGGCGTTAAGAATGCCTTTGAAAGACTCAAATTTCTCAAACTTAGCAACAATCTCACTTTCATAGCTATCCTTGAACCCTGAGGTAGTATTGATAAGATTCAAAGATACAAGAGAGCACTGAGTTTCTCTCAAGCTTTCTCCAACATCAATAGTAAAATTTGGATTTTTGCTCAAGATGATCTGAATTGCTCCATTGTAGATGACCAAGAACAGGTTCTTACATGTACATTGCATATGAACAATGGTGAAGATGTTATGTTCTCTATTGTGTATACCAAGACTAAATCTAATTTAAGAACTCCCCTTTGGGATGACTTAAACAGATTATCTGGCACTTCTTTACATTGGTGTGTTGCATGAGACTTTAACTGCATTACTGAAGCACAAGAAAAAGAAGGGGGTACTCCTCATAAGCATCAAAAAGCCCTCCCTTTCATCAATTGCATTCTGGATTGTGACTTATTTGATTTAGGATTTTTGGGGCACAAATTCACGTGGTGTAATGACTAGGCACCAAATAGACGGATATGGAAAAGACTGGATAAAGCTATGGTGAATCACATTTGGGATAACAACTCTCCAAATCATCAATCATTCACTTACCGAGGATTAACTCTGACCATGCTCCTTTACTTCTTAAAGTTGCAGCCCATAATTCACCCCACTAAAGTACTTTAAGTTTCTGAACATATGGACTAAGCAGGATGGTTTCAGAGAACTTATAAAAGAGGCTTTGGATACTCATATTGAGGGTAATCCCTACTGGAAATTCCATCAGAAAACTAAGATTTCAAGTTCTAAAGTATCTGCTTGTTCTAGGAAAGTGCTAGGGGATATATTTGCATATACTAAGGATATTGAGAAAGAAATTGATAACTTAGAAGAACAGTCCATAGTGAACAACATTGAGCAACACAGATCTATTCTTAATCAGAAAAAGGCAGAACTTACAAGACATTTGGAAATTCAGCAGGCCTATTGGAAACAAAAAGCCAACATTCAAAGGGCTAAAGAATGAGATATGAATACTAGTTTCTTCCATGCTTCTGTCACCAGGAAAATAAAATGAATGACTATACAAAGGATCAAGAATGAAGATGACCAATGAATGGATGATGAAGATCAAATAGCTAATGAAACTGTTAGATTTGAGTTGCTTGGATTGCATACCCAACCTGATCAACAAGACAATGAAAACCTCATCAAAGTTCCCACAGAGGAAGAAATTAGGAAAATTGTCTTCTCAATGAATCCAGACTCAGCATCCGGACCAGATGGACTCACAGCTGCTTTCTTCCAAGAAGCATGGAAGATCATTGCACGAGATTTAACTAATTTAGTTTCTTTCTTTTTTGCAGGAAATGAGCTACCCAGATTCATTACACATACTTGTTTGGTCCTCATTCCAAAGATAGACCAACTTGAAGCTATGACAGATCTCAGACCAATAAGCTTGGCAAATGTGACTTCTAAAATTATCTCCAAGCTCATGAATAACAAATTAGCAGAGATACTACCAAAAATTATATCTCCTAATCAATCTGGTTTTGTTAAAGGCAGTGCTATCACTGAAAATATAATGCTTACTCAGGAGCTTGCACATAATATAAGCAGAGACAAAAATGGAGACAATATCATAATCAAAATAGATATGTCAAAAGCATATGATAGAGTCTCATGGTCTTTCCTATGCCTATGCTAAGGAATTTAGGATTCACTGAAACTTGGATAGACCTGGTATTCAGATTAATCTCCAACATTTGGTACTCTATTGCCATGAATGGCTCGAGGAAAGGTTTTCTCAAATCGTCAAGGGCCTCAGACAAGGAGATCCGATTTGCCCTTCCATTTTTGTGATATCATCTGAGCTTCCTTCTATAATATTGAATGGAATTACAGCATGCCAAGATTTCATTCCATATAAAATGAGGAAGCATCCATGCATTACCCACCTAACTTATGCAGATGACACCATTTTATTCAGTTCAACTGATAATACATCCATCCAGATTATCAACCAGTGTCTTCAAGATTATACTAATATTTCTAGGCAAGTTATCAACTATAACAAGTCCTATTTCTACGTGCATCCGAATGTTGGGGACACACAAATTGACTCCATCAATCAACTGACTAGTTTCTCCAAGAAACAATTTCCTTTCACCTATTTGGGTGCTCCTATTAACATAGGGAGAAAAAAAGTAGAATACTTTAATGAGCTTATAGGCAAAGTTGGGAAAAGAGTTCAAGGATGGAATGGAAAACTCATGTACTTTGGAGGCAAAGCAGTTCTAATTAAAGCAGTACTTTGCTCTAGTCCTATACATATCCTTGCTGCTACCAATCCACCTAAGACCACTCTGAAGATAATTGAGAAACAATACTCTAACTTCTTCTGGGGAAACTCTGAGGGAGGTAACAAACACCATTGGTTCTCATGGGCTTCATTATGCTGGGACAAGAATGAGGGTGGTGCAGGTTTTAGATCAATTCATGACATCAACAAATCTCTTGCTTCAAAAGCTTGGTGGAATTTAAGGACCAGAGACTCGCTATGGAGAGAATTTATGGAAGCCAAGTACTGTAACAAACTCCACCCTGTTGTAGTTACATGGAAATCTGGTCACTCATAAATCTGGAGGAGGTTGATAGACATAAAAGAGGATACATAAAAATATATCATGTGGAGATTGAGAAATGGAGATGCTTCATTTTGGTGGGCTAAATGGTTGGATCAAGGCCCATTGGCCAATTTGATTATTGACCATAGCAAAGGAAAAGAGAAAGTATCATCCTTTACCCGGGAGGAATCTTGGAATATGATTAAATTAAGAGAAGTTTTCCCTGAAGATATGATTAGAAATATTATATCTTTACCTCCTACACAAACTAAAAAAGACCAACCTATTTGGACCATTATTAATACTAGAGCTTTTTCTTGCAGGTCGGCATGGCAGGAGCTAAAACAGACCAGGAACCACACTTTTACAGCTAGCAAAATTTGGCACAAGAAGCTTCCTTTTAAAATCTCATTCTTCATGATGAGACTTTTAAATAGAAGATTGCCTACCCATGATATCACCATCAAAATTTGGTTTTATTGGAACTTTTAGTTGTTCATGTTGCAGAATCCCAAAAGCTGAAACCATTAATCATATCTTTGTGGAAAGTGATGGTGCTCTAGCTGCCTGGAATGTATTTGGAAATTCGTTTGGAGTTCCCTTCGTTGGTGATTTAAGGCAAAATCTTATTAAGTGGTGGCTCACTAAGAGTAATAATAAAATTCTAGAATTTATCATGCAATGCTTACTGAGCATTATCTGTTGGGAGATCTGGAAAAAGAGGTGTGCAGGTAGATATGGTGAAGGAAGTAGCTCCATTCAAAGGCTAATCTACCAGATTCAATCCTATATGAGTACTCTTATCACCAGCAATTTTGCTAATTTTCCTAAGTTTAATAACTGGAAGCATCTATGCTTTATTCTAGAAAAGATTAAACCAGCTCTCAATGTTATCCCTGTCAAATGGCGAAAACCACCTGATGGATACCTCAAACTCAACACAGATGGATGCAGTAAAGGAAATTCAAGCCTAGTAGGAGGAGGTGGTATTTTGAGAGAACAATGAGGAAACTTGGTGATAGCTTTCTCTAGCTTTTTTGGTGTTTGCACAAATAATATGGCTGAAGCGAAAGCCATTCTCATGGAAATTAAATGTTGTCTGGACAAGGGTTACAAGGAGATTTTTGTTGAATTTGATTCACAGATTTTAAACAATGCTATCAACAACCTTTCTTCCATCCCATGGCAAATTTCTCACATTCTGGAGCAAATTTTGGAGTTGATACAGGAAGGCAACTTCTATTTTTCTCATTGCTTTAGAGAAGCCAATTGTATAGCTGATTATCTTGCTAACTGGAGATCACAAAGAAGATCATCTACTTTCTTCATGGAGGCTGACATCCTACCTGGGAAGGTGAGAGCTACCTTGAAGACAGATAAGGACCAACTGATTAATTTTAGAATCAAGCCTAGAAAGAACCATTTTGTTGTATAGCTTTTGTTAGAAAGGACCAACTGGAGATGGTTCGGACATGTTAAGAGAAGAAGCATTGATGCTCCTGTTAGAAGGTGTGAGAGGTTGGTCTTGGAGAATTTGAGAAGAGGTCGAGGTAGGCCTAAGAAATACTGGGGAGAGGTGATTAGACAGGACATGGCGTTGCTTCAGCTCACTGAGGACATGACCCTTGATAGGAGGGTGTGGAGGTCGAGGATTAAGGTAGAAGGTTAGTGGGTAGTTTTTAGTTGTTCACCGATAGTCTTAGTAGCACTTATGTCCCTTCATATTCTTAGATTTTTGTTACGTTATGTGGTTTTGTTCACCTCATGTATTGTATTCCCTGTTGCTATTATTTGGTACTACTTATCTTTTATCTCTCCCTTTTTCTTTTCTCTTCCTTCTTTCTTCCTTCCTTGCTTTCCTCTTCTTCTTCTTACCCTTCCTGAGCCGAGGGTCTATTGAAAAACAGCCTCTCTACCTGCATTAGGTAGGGGTAAGGTCTGCGTACAGACTACCCTCCCCAGACCCCACCTGGTGGGAACATCCTGGGTTTGTTGTTGTTGTAATTGTATAGCTGATTATCTTGCTAACTGGAGATCACAAAGAAGATCATCTACTTTCTTCATGGAGGCTGACATCCTACCTGGGAAGGTGAGAGCTACCTAGAAGACAGATAAGGACCAACTGATTAATTTTAGAATCAAGCCTAGAAAGAACCATTTTGTTGTATAGCTTTTGTAAATGGTTCCTAATCCTAACCTAAAGGGTGTTTTACATCCTCTTGTATATATAAGGCATGCTAACTATAGCAAATGATAAGCCTCATATTTTGTATTGTGGGATGGGATGAGGTTATAAGTCCCCATCCCGCACTCTGCTACTTCTTTTTGTTAATATACAGGTTGGGGTCAAAAAAAAACATTGCAATGAACACGTGAAACAGTGCAGTTTTACAAGAACTCTCTTTTGCATCCAAAGTTGCACCAAAGGTATGGCCTAGCTATCAATGAAGTCGGTGAAAATTATGAAAACCACAAACAAAAATCCAAAAGAAACAAAAAACTTTCGGTAATTACTTCCCCTCAGCCTAATTCCTTAGTAGACAAATTTACCGACTTTGCTCCCCGTTTCTATGCTACAACTGTTCTAGAAGAAGTGCTTTCTCCTAAGCTTTTTCCTTATGCTACAACCCCCTTCTACATAAACGTGACTTTGCTCCCGGTTTCATGGCCCTTTCCGGTTTCTCCGAGCCCAACAACAGGAAAAACTTCATATTCTTCCTAATACAGAAAGCCCCATCTCCCGTAACAGTGTAGAGACCGGGATCTGTTTTTTATAGTGTAGTTTCTCAATATAAAACTAAATAACACACCATACTGTCAGCTCTAGCACAAATATGCTATCAATACAAAACGTAAATTGGAGTGAAAATTCACTTACCTAATATAAATAAATAGGAGACCAACTTGAAACTCATACAACATTTAAGAATAAAGTTATAAAACAAGTAGCCAATAAATAAGATACATTAGCTTCAAACACGCAAAAATCAGCAAAAAGATCGATTTCGAACTTCAAATATATGAATTTATTGGTCATTACATGCACAAGTACTAGTAGACAACCGTTGACATGAACCAACTGCCACAATTTTATTCATATGAACAATGTTGAAGGCTCCAGACAACACGAGTTCAGATGTAAGAAGAATTTACATCAAAAAGGTTTCCCTGCATTCACTTATCATCCCTTGATTAAAGGCACAGTTGGCCAGTGTGGCCTCCATCAATAAAAAAGAAGCAAATTTAAGAGGCAAACAATGCATTTCGCCCACAATCTTCATGCAATTAGTTACTTTGAACCAACATACGATCTCACCTTTCCGGTATCAACTTCTTCCAGCAACACCAGATAATTAACCACAACAGACCACCAACAACAAACAGAAAAAGCCTTCAGCCTTTGTGTGGTCATCAGCAATTCAAAGATGCCATGAACAAGCCTGAATGATTCTAATCAAAGTACAACCACTTGCCAAAAAACAGTAGTCTCTGAAGCAAGGAATCAGCATACACATTGCAAATTGATGTATACAACAAGATATCTCAATGTAAATGATAACTAAAAGAATTCTATAGGTCGACATATTTAGGCCGACATTCTATAGGTCGACTATAGGCTAAACAACTTCTTTAGGCCGACATATTTGCCGCCATGTGCTAAGGAGAATCCATCACTACCCAAAATACGAATACATCATGCAGCACCCACAAGTATAGCAAAAAGATTATCTGTGATATGGAAAAAGCACATGAACAAAAGCACATCATAATCTTGGTCAACAACACCATCCAATATCAAGTCCATCAATATAAAAAAGGCATGTCCAAACAATTATAAATGATATATTAACATAAGTTAAGTGGACATATCTGATACAGGTGACTAGTTGCTAGATTTGTAGTTTACCTTGAAGAAGCTGCCACAATCTGTCAGACCTATTTGAAATGGCTCCATCAAGGCCAATGAAAGGTCCATGTAACATGGAAATTACGGTAAGTATGCACATACAAAAGTCATCATCAGACTCGAACAATACTGCCCAAATCCAATTCTAAAAATAACATGATCAACTGATCCAAAGAGATAAGCAGATATGTGAATCAGCATATATGATTGACATCATTCAGCATAACAAATAACGTTAACTAGACTCCCAAGTTGGTAATCCGAATTATAAGAAAACCAAAATTAAGTGCTACATCTAACATTTTGTACGTAAGCCATTTGTGATCATCTCATCTTCATTGTTCTTTCACCAACTGAAATAACAAGAGACTTCATAACATTAAGAAATCAACTGCCTGGTTACCCCAACAGAACCCCATCAATCAATCTTTGTTATACCGCCAAATCGTGTCTCTGTTCATACCAAAACATCCAGATCTGATCAATACCAACCAAATCCAATTATAAAAATAACACGCAATATCAACCCAATGAGGCTAGCAGAAATGAATCAATCACAACCATTAACATCATTCTCTATAACGAATGACAGTAAATAAACCTCCGAGTTGGTAGATCCAAATTACAAATTCCCAGTTTTGCGTCTAAAAAATATTAAGTACATCTTACATAGAGCATTATTTTCATCCCATTTCTCTCATTCTTTTATCTACTTAACATAGTAAATCATTCACAAAATTATATAAAAAGAAACTACCGCAAAATATTTGATCAAACCCTAGAGGCAACAGCAGGGGCGACAGCTACGGCGGCAGCATTGGCGGCACCGCCGCTCAAGAAAGAGAGAAACCCAGTAGCGGGAGAGTCCTGTGGATCGTCAAGGAAAAGATCCTCAGGGACCCTAAAAGCAGCATGCGTACACACAATCGCAAGACCAATCATTAGAGCTGAAACAAGCACACTTCCAACAGACGTCAAGAATATCACAACCACAGTTGAAAGAATAAGCAAACCCAGCGTCTCCCTCTCAGAAAACTGCCGTCCAAATATAACCAAAGGCGGATCCGAAGGGCGGAAAAGGTAAAGGAAAAGCCAAGCAGCGAGTAGGCCGGAGAGGACAAGAAGGGAAAAAGGGTTTGTAATGAGTGAAAATGCAAGAACAACGGCAAGGGCAGAGAGGTAATTGATACGGAAGTAGGTGTAGTTTTTGCGGATACGGAGAGTGGCGTCGGACAATGATTCCGGCTTGGAGAAAGCGGACCGGTCGAGGAGCTCGGACCAGGGACGGCGGTTGGCGAAACCGGTTTGGACTGTAGTGGAGATGTGGTTGATGAATGAACGGAACGCTGGTGTCGGGCCGATTTGTTGCGCCGTATCGATGGCGGGTGGTGCGTTGATTGTTGGGAGGACTGCTGGTGAAGATGTGGCTGCCATTTTTTTGGTTTTGTTTGTGAGAGAGGGAAAGAGAGAGAAAATAGGTAATAAAGAGTAAATAAGGGGCGATTTATACAAAGTTGGGAGTTTTTCTTAATTGTTACGATTCTGACAGAGAGAGAAATGAGAATCGATATTCGTCGGTGGATTCACTCCCTATATTTTTTCTTTCTTCTTTGGAAAAAGGTCAAATATACGGTTTTATTGTGGTATATTATTCATATTTACACCTCCGTTATATTATTATTATGCCACATATACCCTTATCGTTAGTGAATCTTTTTAAAAATACCCTTCACCTAACGAAAAATCATCAAATTAAAAAAATCATTTAAAAAAAATACATTAATCCACAACCCGTAAAACCTATCATATAAAAATACGGAACCTAAATTTCTGAGACGTCTTAACACATTTTATTCATTTTGAGAGAGAGTGAGAATGATGGCGGCTGTAAGATTAGTAAAAACTTATATTTTGGTTCTTAGATGTTAATGGTGGCATTAGAATGTCATGTTATCACTTTCGGTTGTATTTTTGTGTGGTTATAATATGGTATCACTTTGTCTAATGTAATGCACACTTGATAATTGGTTTGTATGTTGGTAACAACTGATATATATTTTAACAATACTTGTGTTTGGTTAATACATGAAGTGTCACGACCCAATTTTCCCTTCGTTGGGTATCGTTATGGCACCTAATCTTAGGGACTAGGTAAACCTAACATTTACTGAAATAATAACAATATTTATTTAACGTCTAACAAATGCGAAGTAAAAATCTTTACAATACTTACAAATCTCAAAACCGGTAGTACAAGTCATAAGCTCTACTTAATTACTAGAAAGCCTATAAATACAACTGTTTTGAAATAGAGATAAATAATGCAAGTACAATTTTAGAAGTTAACTCCAAAGCCTGCGAACGCAGCAACAGGTCTACCTTGAGTCTCCACAGCCAAATCCGTACTGTTAGCAAACTGTCAACCGACTCCACATTACATGGCTCTGCACAAAAATGTGCAGAAGTGTAGTATGAGTACACCACAGTCGGTACCCAATAAGTATCAAGATTAACCTCGGTAGAGTAGTGACGAGGTACAGTCAAGACACTCACTAGTCAAATAACATGTGTAATATGTAACGACCCAAAATCCCACCACAGGCGTCGTGATGGCTCCTAGTCTCT
This sequence comes from Nicotiana tabacum, assembly GCF_000715075.1. Classification (NCBI taxonomy): domain Eukaryota; kingdom Viridiplantae; phylum Streptophyta; class Magnoliopsida; order Solanales; family Solanaceae; genus Nicotiana; species Nicotiana tabacum. The sequence continues at coordinate 57,639,842 of NC_134081.1, read as the reverse complement.
AAGACTAAGTAAGCCGATTTCAATTACATTTTGAAGCCATTTTTTTTAAGTAATCAAAACTAACAGCGGAAATAATTACGATATACAACCTCCCAAGACTGGTAGTACTGAGTCACGAACTAGAAATTAATACATGGAATGATCACGGGGACCGAATATACAATATTGTTTGATTACAAATTAACAGTACAATGAAATGAAAAGACTCCAAGGGACTGCGACGACCAAGCAGCTCTACCTTGAATCTTTATGATCCCGCTTTAACTCTGCTCCAGTCCGATATCTCCAATACCTAGCTCTGCACAAAAATGTGCAGAAGTATAGTATGAGTACACCACGGTCGGTACCCAATAAGTATCAAGACTAATCTCAATGGAGTAGAGACAAGGTATAGTCAAGACACTCACTAGTCTAATAACCTGTGCAATATAATATACAAAAATAATAGGAAACAAATAATAATAAGGGCAGGATAAAATACCAGTTATATGCACAACAGACAACAAGTACCATTAATATCACTCAACAATTAATAAACACAATTACACCCAATTAAATCAAGTCCTTCAAATAAACGTCTTTCACATATAATTCTTCCAGATAACTCTCTTTTAAATATAATTTTCTCAAATAATTATTTTTCAAATATAATTCTTTCAATAAATCTTTTCAAATATAATTTCCTCAAATAAATATCTTTCAAGCACAATTCTTTCATATAATACTTTCTAAGTAAAAATCCTTCCAAATAAATATTTTGAATATAATTCTTCAATTAAAAAGTCACCATGTGACACCTCATTTCATAATCATAAAAATACGGGTCTCAGCCCATTTTTCATATTTTTCTTAAACACGGGTCTCAGCCCATTTTCATATTTCCACGACACCTTGTCCCCATAATTAAATCATCATATTTTTCCGGCACCTCGTGCCCTCATTTCATATCACAGCTGCACGGACAATTCACGTGCCAATTATCATTATTATTTCATCACAGCGCCTAGTGCCCACATTTCATATTACAACTGCACGGATAATTCACGTGTCAAATATCCTCATTATTTACTCACGGCACCTCGTGCCCACATTTCATTTTATAATCTGCCTGGCAATAGCCACATGCTCTCAATTTCAACATAAAATAGATTGTTATCAATTTACTATCAATAAGACCAATTGCACAAGGCATAAAAATAAACACAAGAAAAATCACAACATCACATAAAAATCATCAACACCGCAACCCCACATTATCGCTCTTATTGCCACCCGTATCACTCGTATAGCCACTCTTATCGCTCCGCCTAGACAATATCAATAGCCACCCTTATCGCTCCTATTGCCACCCTTATCGCTCATATAGCCACCCTTATCGCTCCGCCCAGACAATATTCCAACAAACACAACAACAGTGAAATGCCACCCTTATACCCACATAATATCAATGGTGAAATGCCACTTTTATCTCCCCAAAACAATAACTCACATAACACAATAATTTACACGGAAAATTAACACGGTAACATAATAAAATCAATTCATATCACAATTTGCCCAATGGCCACAACCAAATTTTAAAGATATAACAAAATCAATTAATTTCACAACAAATAGCCCAAGGCTCCACACAATATATATAACACCCAAAAACAATCAATAGAGATAAAAATTACTCAGCATAAAGCAAAGCCTTCATTAATGTAAATTTAGATAATTATATTAACACTTATTCTTAAGCTCACTTAAATTAATTATTTGCATAAGAAAATTCATATTGGAATTAATTTCCAAGAAATATTAAACCAACAATACTCACGAAATTTCATAAATATTTCAAGTGAAAATCGCATTAAATTATCATATAAAAACAAATTCAACAATAAGGATTTAGGCATGGCAAACAAATGATTTAATAATTTTTCACAATTTCCCAATTTACTACACAATAATTTCTAAGACTTTAATTCAATAAATTTTTGCACGTATAATTCCGAGTACGTACTCGTCACCTCGCGTACACGGCTTTTTACATTTCACAAATGGCACATAAGACTCAATGCCTAAGGGGTAATTCCCCCACTCGAGATTAAGCAAGACACTTACCTTTTTGAAATTAGGCCGATATTCCAAAATAGCCTTCTTGCTTGAATTGACCTCCGGACAGTTCAAATCTATCCAAATTCATTGTATAACTCCATTAAAATTCGTCGGAAATAATTTCGGATAATAATACGTCGACTTAAAAATTTATTCTAAAAAGTCAATAAAAGTCAACGTGGGACCCGCCCCTCGAAACCCGATAAAATTTTCATAAAATCCGAACACCCATTCTGATACGAGTTCAACCATATCAATTTTATCAAATTTCGATACCATTTCGCCCCTCAAATCGTGATTTTTCATTTTGAAAATTTTCTTCAAAACCCACCATTTTCCTCAACTCAAAACACAATTTAAATGATAAACATAAAGATATAATCATGGAAATAAATAGATTCTAGGTAAAGAACACTTACCCAATCGATTTGCTTGAAGACCCCACAAGGAATCGCTCAAAACCGAGCTCTACAAGTCAAAATGTGATAAGAATGGCCTAACCCTCGATTTAGAAAACTTATAATCTGCCCAGGTCTGAAAGCATCGCGAACGCGGAGAAAGGCTCGCGTTCGCGAAGAAGGAAGGTAAGGCTATCCAGAAAAACCCTACGCGAACGTGAGGTAAGGAGTGCGAACGCGAACAACAAGGGACGGAACCTACGCGAACGTGAGACATTGAACGCGAACGCGAAGAAGAAATATGAGGCTGCCATGAAGAGCTTTGCGAACGCGAGTGGCTAATCGCGAACGCGATAGAGGAAAAAGGCAAACCTTCGCGAACGCGAGAGGTTGAACGCGAACGCGAAGAAGAAATATAGGGTGGTTAGCAGTAACACTTCGCGAACGCGAGATACTCTTCGCGTTTGCGAAGAATAACACCAAAAGACAGAACAGGAGTTCAAAATAGGAGGGAAATGACCCGTAGCCCATCCGAAACTCACCCGAGGCCCCCGAGATCCCGTCCAAACATACCAACAAGTTCCATAACCTAACACAGACTCGCTCGAGGTCTCAAATCACATCAAACAATGTCGAAACTACGAACCGCACCATGAATCGAACTCATGAACTTCCAAAACTTCCAACTTCGAAAACTCGTGTTGAAACCTATCAAACCAACCTGGAATGATGTCAAATTTTGCAGGCAAGTCCCAAATAAATATAACAGAGTTGTTTTAACTCTCGGAATTGCATTCCGACCCCGATATCAAAAAGTTCACGTCCGGTCCAAAACTCCAAAAATTCGACTTTCGCCATTTCAAGCTTAAATCAGCTACAGACCTCAAATTCACAGTCCGGATATGCTCCCAAGCCCAAAATCACCCAACGGAGCTAACGGAGCTGACGGAACTCCATTCCGGAGTCGTCTTCACACAGTTCCGACTACGGTCAAAATTCTAAGACTTAAGCTTCCGTTTTAGGGATTAAGTGTCCCAAATCACTCTGAATCATCTGGTAACTGAATTCAACCACGCACGCAAGTCAATACACATAATAAGAAGCTGCTCAGGGCCTTATGCCGCCAACTGAGGCTTAAATTCTTAAAACAACAAGTCAGGTCGTTACATATACAAAAATAATAGAATAACAAATAGCAATGATGGCAACAATAATCAACTTGTGACATAAACAGCAAGGTAACAGGAACACCATGAATATTTCTCAAACGGATAATAAACACAAGTACATCCAATTAATCAAGTCCTTCGAATATAAATCTCTTTCACATAAATATCTTATATCATAATCATAAGTACGGATCTCAGCCCCCTTTTCATATTCTCATGGCACCTCGTGCCCATATCTATATCACATCTGCACGGATAACTCACGTGCCCAAAATATCGATATATAAAAATCATAGGATCAATTTATTATCAATTAAGTAAGGTTAAAATCTTTAAATCAAGTAAGAAATCAACAAAGAAATAAGTTTATTTTAAAAATCGTTTGAGTGAAGAAAAATGACATTTCAATAAAAGTAAAGCATCAGATAAGCTACTGATTTGGATGTAAAACTTATTAAATTAAAATATAATAGTAATTTTTTTTTATTTAAAATCACTCAATCATTGAAAACAAGTTTAACCCAGAAATACAAAACATTTAATATTAAGTCAAATAATGCATCACGGAGAACATAAAAATTTATAAATTATGGAAAAATAAAATAACAAAAGGCAAATGCAACCATAGAGAAATATCAACAAAGGACACTCATGAGGTACCGCCTCGTAATCCCAAATCATAAATAAATTCACAATATTTCCTTATATCACCGCGGGGGGCTTCACATTTAGTTTTTTAAAAAATTATTTTTTCTGAAATAGCATCCTGCATTTTAGCCACCCTTATCACACCGCATGACTTCTAGTAGTTCTCCTACTAGCCACGCGTATCAAGCCCCCTTATCTCACCGCATGAGTTTCAACACCCAGACCTTATACCACTGTATGCGTATCAATATCACAATATATCATAATTTGCACCTCAAGAGTCCGATTATCACAGCATACCACAACTTGCACCTCAAGTGCTCAAATATCACATCATATTATAAATTGCACATCAAGTGCTCAAATATCAAAATATATCACAAATTGCACCTCAAGTGCTCAAATATTATAACATATCACAAATTGTACGTTAAGTGCTTGATAAGATAAAAATACTATGCATAATATGAGTTGTTATTGAATTCTTAATACTGATATTATTATTCTCTTGTTGGTAATATTAAAATATAAATAAAGAAGTAAATAAGAATGAAGGAGAAAGTTGAAAATGAAAAAGAAAGAAGCTAGCATCACCAAAAGTCACGTGTACACTTGATGTGCACCATTCTGTCATCAAAATTCATTTCAATGTTGGCAAGTTGGCAAGATGAAAGACAGTTTACTGAAACTTTGTTGTACACGGCAAAAGCAATGGAAATATCTATAAATACCGTCATTTTACAAAGCTGGAAGAACGGACTTCGAGGGAGGAAAAAAGCAAATAAAGTGTTTCTATGTTTAGAAGTCTGCAGATAATAGTTTCTTCAGTTATCAATATTGGAAATTATTTGGTTCCTCCTTTTAATTAAATAGCGGAAATTATTCTTCTTGAATATTTTTTTCTATTTTCTTATTTAATGGACAAGAATATTTTTATTAATAGTACTAACTCCAGTATGGAGTAACTTTCTTTTGTGTCAGGAGAATGACAGATCTTAATATTTCTATATAATTAGTAGATATTATTTCTCAATTTCACATGCTTGAGCTAAAGCTTTTTATTTAAATTTTATCTGCTTTATAGTTGGGTGTTATTTAATTTGTTAACATCTATCTATTTCGTACTACATATTAACTTCTTACTAATTCTGTAATCGAAAGAGGCGGAAGAAATAATAGTTAATTTCGGTATTAATAGATGTTAACTTATATTTAGTGACATCTAGCTCTTATATGTTAAAATTGATTCTACACTTATTTGTAATCGAAAGAGGTAAATATTGTAGTAATCAATTATAACAAGTAAGGTAACCGAAAGGGACTTACTAAAAAAAGCATGTTTTAGTTCAAGTATATATTTCTGGTTCTTTAATATTACCATTTAAACGATTAATTTGTATGACCGAGAGGAGTGCATTTAATTGTTCAACTATAGTAATAATATATAAATGTAATCGTGAGAGGCATTTATAATATTTCTGAGAAATAGAAATTGAAGAATAAATATATCTACTATATAATAAAATTATTAAGTGAAGTCAGGATCCCAACACCTTTTTATTATATTTGCGAAAGCCAAAATATTTTCTATTTGCTCTATTCATGCATTCTTAGTTAGTTATTTTACAACACAACTCTTTCTGATTTTTTCAAATAGTAATTAAAACAAGAAACGTCTATAGAATAGATATACTAATCTCTGTGGGTTCGACATCTTTCTATACTATTATTTGACAGAGTACGAGTTTAAATTATATACACGCTAGAAACTCGTCAAATATTTGGCACCGTTGCCGGAGATTGGCTAAAATCTACTGCAGATTAATTGTTTTACTACTAATTTGATATTCTTTTTATTTGTCTAAGTATTTTGACTTTTGTGCAAAACTTTCAGGAAGCTTATGACCCGTTCCTCCTTAAGAGAACTAGTTGAATACGATCCTGAAATTGAAAAATTCTTATGATTGTTGCTAAAAGAACAGGTTTCACGATTTAAAATTTCTTCACAAGAAGAAATAGAGAACGAAGAACTTAACAACAACCAACCAACTCCCGCCACATCAAGTAGAAGAACAATTTGATGAGGTGGTACTACGACGTGATAGAATACTCCGTGATTATGCAAGATCAGATCATTTTGAAGGAGAATCAAGTGTAAGGAGACCACCAATAGCAGCAAATAACTTTGAAATCCACACATGCTTGATTAAGACTGTCCAACAGTTAAATCAGTTTATTGGTGATGCAAGTGAAGATCCCCATGCCCATTTAATTGATGTTTTTGAATTAGTTGAAACTTGCAGGTACAATGGTGTTACAATAGACGCTATTAGGTTACGAATTTTTCCTTTTTCTTTAAAAAGTGAAGTCAAAACATGGTTGCGAAGCCTACCAAGAGGTTCTATTACAACATGGGACCAAATGACCCAAAAATTTCTTAGTAAATATTTTTTACCTGCAAAGACTATTAAAATGAAACAAGAAATCAATAATTTTATGCAGACAGATACTGAATCTATATATCAGGCATGGGAAAGATTAGCAGCAATGTTAAAAAAATGCCCACATCATGGTATCCAAAACCCTGACATTTTATACATTTTTTATCACGGTCTTAAGCCATCTGCTAGAAATGTAATTGATGCAGCATCAGTAGGATCAATAATGGAAAAAACCACTGCAGAAGCAATGCAACTACTTAATGAAATTTCGAAAAATGCTGTTCAATGGCACTCTGACAGAATGATTATCAAGAAAATGACAGGAGTAAATCAAATTGAAGCTTTGAATTCATTAGCACAACAAATTGCGACCTTAACACAAAAAGTCAAAGCTTTTCAAGTAGGTGCTCTATCATCATCCCAACTTGAGAATTGTGATTTTTGTAAAGGTAATCATCTGAATCATGAATGTCAAGCTTCAACGCAAAATAAGGATCAAGTAAATGTGATTGGTTATAGAAATAATTACTCATTCGGTAGTCCCATGGCACAAAAAATCCAGGATTTCAATGGAGTAATTCTAATGGTTCTGAAATCCTCAAAGATTTTTTAATCAAAAGCAGCAGGTATAAGAACCACCTGGTTTTCAAAATCAAAATAGAGGGCAACAAAATTTTCAATAATATCAGCAACAACCTCAAAGAGCTCATCAACAAAGCCTTGAAGACTTGATGTATAAATTCATTAAGGCTACTGGCGAGAAGGTTGAAAGTCAACATTCAGCTATCAAGAATTTGGAAATTCAGGTAAGCCAATTAGCAACCCTCATGTCTGGACAAATTTAAGGTGCTCTATCAAGAAACACAGAGAAAAAATCAAAAGAACATCTTAAAGCCATCTCTCTACGATTAGGTAAATCTCTTGATGACCCATATGCAATTAGAGAAGGAACGCCACAAGAAGTGAAAAAGGTAAATGAAGGTGAGAATAAAATGGAATCTAAGTTTTCAAAAGAACAAAAGAATAAAGGAAAAAATATAGTAGAAAATGAATTGATAACAAATCCTCACTCTGTACCTCTCCCTTTTCCACAAAAGATAAAAAGAGAAAAGCTTGACAAACAATTTTCAAAGTTTCTAGATATTTTGAAGCAACTTTACATTAACATACCATACCTTTCACAAATGTTTTGATGCAAATGCCTTCATATGCTAAATTTCTCAAAGAAATTTTGTCAAGTAAAAGAAAATTGGAAGATGTTTCAGTGGTTAAGCTTACATAAAAATGTAGTGCTATACTTCAAAATAAGCTCCCATAGAAATTGGGTGATCTGGAAAGTTTTACAATTCCTTGTACCGTGGAAGGTGCTCATTTTGAAAAAACGTTATGTGATTCAGGTGCTTCAATAAATCTAATGCCTTTTTTAATTTTTAGGAAATTAGAACTTGGTAAAATGAAAGATACTGGTGTGTCTATTCAATTAGCTGATCAAAGTACTAAGAGACCAAAAGGAATTATTGAAAATATCCTTGTTAGAGTTGACAAATTTGTATTCCCAGTAGATTTTATAGTGCTTGAAATGGAAGAAAATACTGAGGTACCATTAATTTTAGGTAGACCATTTCTCGCAACAGAGAGAGCAATTATTGATGTTCATCAAGGACAATTAATATTGCGAGTTGATGAGGAAAGAGTGATTTTTGACATGCAGAAAATGATAAAATTCCTTGGGGATGAGTCATCATCATCTTGTTTTTAAATTGATGTACTAGATGACCTTGTAGACGAATACAAAGATAATCAGTTAATTACTGATTCACTGGAAAGATGTTTGGCTAGGTCAGGTACCATAAGTGATGATAACTCCATAATTAGAGAAGAAGCTGAAATACTGGAAAAAGAGTCAAAAAATGAGAAAGTCTCACAAGAAGGAGTTCAATTAAAAATTGAACTCAAAGATCTTCCTTCTCATTTAAAATATGTGTTTCTTGAGCCTGAATTATTTTCAGTAATCATTTCATCTTCTTTGACTATAGAACAGGAAGGCAAACTGATTGAAGTCCTGAGAAAACACAAAAGAGCCTTAGGGTGGACTATAGCTGACATCAAAGGAATCATTCCAGCTATTTGTATGCACAAGATTCTTATGGAGAATGAGTATGAGCCTATAGTCCAACCCCAAAGGAGACTGAACCCAGCAATGCAGGAAGTCGTAAAGAAAGAAGTGGTGAAACTTCTAGCAGCAGGTATCATTTATCCAATATCTGACAGTCCTTGGGTAAGTCCTGTACAAGTAGTACCAAAGAAATGAGGTATGACAGTAAAAAAAAATGAAAATAATGAACTCATACCTACTAGAACAGTTACAGGATGGAGAGTTTGTATTGATTATAGACGACTTAATGAGGCCACAAGAAAAGACCATTTTCCTTTGCCTTTTATTGACCAAATGATTGAAAGAGTTGCAGATCATGGTTTTTACTGTTTTCTTGATGGATATTCTGGGTATAATCAGATACCAATTGCTCCAGAAGATCAGGAGAAAACCACATTCACATGCCCCCAAGGTACGTATGCTTACCGTAGAATGCTATTTGGACTATGTAACGCTCCTGCTACATTTCAGCGTTGCATGTCGGTAATTTTCTCAGACATGACTGAAAAGTTTCTTGAAATCTTCATGGATGATTTTATACTTTTTGGAAAGACATTTGAAGATTGTCTCTATCATTTAATTTTGGTGCTTAAAAGATGTGAAGAAAAAATTTTAGTTCTTAACTAGGAAAAATGCCACTTTATGGTAACAAAGGAAATTGTCTTAGGACATAAAATCACTGCTAAAGGAATAGAAGTTGATAAAGTTAAGATTGATCTTATAGCAGGATTACTCCCTCATACCAATGTTAAAGGTATTAGAAGTTTCTTAGGGCATGCAGGTTTTTATAAAAGGTTCATAAAAGATTTTTCAAAGATTTCGAAACCTATGACTAACCTACTGATGAAAGATGTGAAGTTTGAATTTTCAGATGATTGCATGAAAGCATTTGAAATTCTCAAGGAACAATTGACTAATGCTCAAATTGTTGTTTCTTCTGATTGGAGCCAGTCATTTGAAATAATGTGTGATGCAAGTGATACAGCAGTTGAAGCTATATTGGGACAAAAGAGAGACAAGATTTTTAGACCTATTTACTATGCCAGTAGAACCCTCAATGAAGTTCAAAAGAATTATGCCACAACTGAGAAGGAGCTACTGGCAGTTGTATTTGCATTTGACAAATTTCGTTCCTATTTGATAGGAACGAAGGTTAGAGTATTTACTGACCATGCTGCTTTAAAGTACCTCTTAGCAAAGAAAGATGCCAGACCCAGATTGCTAAGATGGATACTTCTTTTGCAAGAGTTTGATCTTGAAATAAAAGATAGGAAGGGTTCATAAAATCAAGTAGCTCATCATTTGTCACGATTAGAAAATTCTCCAACTGAGGCAACAAATATCAAGGAGGAATTTCCTAATTAGCATATTTATACAATTACCACAGTTACAAATCAGCCACCTTAGTTTGCTGACATTGCCAACTACTTAGTTGGAGGATGGATACCAAAAGATTTATCTTATGAACAAAGAAAAAAACTCCAAAAAAAAAAAATTAGATGTTATTTTTGGGACGATCCTTACTTATTTAAATTTTGTGCAGATGGCATGATCCGGAGATGTATACCAGAAATAGAAATAAACAACATCCTAAGCCACTGTCATGATGGAGCTGTAGCTGAACACTATGGAGGAAGAAAAACAGCCGCAAAAGTGCTTGAAGCGGGTTTTTTCTGGCCAACTCTGTTCAAAGATGCAAGAATTACGTCACCACTTGTGACAAATGCCAGAGAAGCGGTAACATTTCAAAAAGGGATGAGATGCCTCTTAACTCTATTCTTGTGTGTGAAATATTTGATGTTTGGGGCATTGATTTCATGGGTCCTTTTCCTCCATCAAATGGTTGTGAATATATTTTAATAGCTATTGATTATGTTTCAAAATGGGTAGAAGCAATAGCTACTAGAAAAAAATGATGTTCATGTTGTTTGTGCTTTTCTCAAGAAAATATTTTTTCTCGATTTGGAACTCCACGTGTGTAACGACTGGACTTATCGTTTTAAGAACTTATGCCCCGTCCAGTGACTTAAGGTCTCAAGAAGCTTCACAATATATATTATGACCCACGTGTGTGGTCGAGTTTGATTTTCGGAAGATTTGAAATTTAATTTAAAGAAAAATAAAATTCTTATTTAGAAGCTTAAATGGAAAGAGTCGACCGCAGAGTTGACTTTTGAACAAATGACCCCAGAATAGAATTTCGATTATGGCAATAGCTTCGTATGATAATTTCGGACTTAGGCGTATATTCGGATTTGGATTTAGAAGTCCGTAGGACAATTCGACACATTTTGGCGAAAGTCCAACCGAAGGGTGAATTTTTGATAACGAAGTCGGATTTCGATTCCGGAAATGGGAATATCTCCCTTACGTCAATTATGACTTGTGTGCAAAATTTGAAGTTATTCCGGATTGATTTGATACGTTTCGGCGCAAAATATAGAAGTTGAAAGATTTGAAAACTTATAATTCGATTCGATGCACGATTCATAATTTTGGTGTTGTTCGATGTGATTTGAGGCCTCGAGCAAGTTCGTAATGTGTTATGGGACTAGTTGGTATAATTGGTTGAGGTCCCGGGGGCCTCGAGTGTGTTTCGGGGTGGTTTCAGATCATTTGGAACTGTTTTGGAAATGCTGATTCTGGTGTCTGGTTTCCTTCTTCGCGAACGCGAAGAAAGTCCCGCGTTCGCGAAAAAGAAATTTTGGGGGTGCTGGATTTGACCTTCGTGAACGCGAACACGAGGCAAGGTCTGGTCAAGCTTACGCGAACGCGACACAGTGGTCGCGAACGCGAAGAAGGAAGGGGAGCCGGGACCTTGAGCCATTAAACCTTCGCGAACGCGAAGCATGGACTGCGAACGCGAAGAATGAGGGCAGTTGGCTACCGCGAATGTGAGAGCTTGAACGCGAACGCGATGATGTGCATGGTCAGGCCTTCGCGAATGCGACACTGGTCACGCGAACGCGAAAAAGAAAAGCCTGGGCAGTGAGTTTAAGTTCAGATTTTTGACGGATTGGAGCTCGGGATGAGGTAATTTTTGGGAGATTTTCAGAGAAAACAACGGGGTAAGTGTTCTTGATTCAATATTGGTTAAATTACCCGAATCCATGGTTATTTTTAATATTTAATCGGTGAATTAAGTTGGAAAAATTATGAACTCGTATCGGAATGGGCGTTCATATTTTGTAACTTTTGTCGGGTTCCGAGACGTGGGCCCCACGGGTAATTTTTGGGTTAAATTTCGGATTTTTGTAGAAGATTTATATTTTTATATGGAATTTATTCCTACAATTTGTATTGATTGAATCTAATTAATTATGACTAGATTCGAGCCGATCGGAGTCGGAAAATCGAGGAAAGGACATACTACTTGACTGATTGAGCGCAGTTTGAGGTAAGTATCTTACCTAACCTTGTGTGGGGGAACTACCCCTTAGGATTTGAGTCATATATGTTGATTGTAGTCTGTGTACGCGAGGTGACGAGTGCGTGCTCGAACTTATTTGTGGAAAGTTGGCCTTTTAGGGTTCTTATGTCCTTATATTCACCGGGTATGATGTTGTTTTTGATACGTTTGAATTCCTATTTGCTAGTTTCACCTCTACATGCTTTGATTAGAGATAATTGCTTTAGGATTCACTCTTACTGTCTATTTGACCCTTATTCGGCTTAACCAAAGATTTTACCTTTTCTATCGTCGTGCTATATTTTTCATAACTGCTTATCTTAAATTGAAATCATTATTTTTCTCATCCTACAATTGTTTAGTCTTAATTGGAGTTATGATTATCTTCCGCTGCTTATCCTTACTTGAATTGTTGAATATTACTCGTAATTGCTCAACCTCAAAAGGAGTCTAGATAACCTATATCTTAGTTGACTTGCCATTTTTTTTTTGAACTATTTGACTCGTGTTGGCTTCTTATTATTGACTTGAATATTGTGGAATCATTGCTACATTTTTGTTTTGTTTTCCCTTGTTAAGTTGTTCTCCTTGTGCCTAGCATTCTTTACTATGGTTATTCCTTGTGAATGAGTTCTACCGTTCTTGTGATTTAAATTCTTGAGTTGATTTGCTCATCGTACTTTGCATTTTTGCTCATTATTGCTTTTGTACTCGTTGTGGTGATGTACGAGGTTTCTGTCATGTTATAGTTATTATCTCTGTTATTTGCGCTGCATATTTAAATTGGGACTACAGACGTATTCCAGGAGATCCCCCAGCACTGCATATTTATTTTGGGACTACAGACGTATTCCGGGAGATCCCCCAACACTACATATTTAAATTGGGACTACGGACGTATTCCGGGAGATCCCCCAGCACTGCATATTTATTTTGGGACTACGGACGTATTCCGGAAGATCCCCAGTACTGCATATTTATTTTGGGACTACAGACGTATTTCGAGAGATCCCCCAGCACTGCATATTTATTTTGGGACTACGGACGTATTTCGGGAGATTCCCCAGTACTACATATTTATTTTGGGACTACGGACGTATTCCGTGAGATCCCTTCCGTACTGCATGATTAATTCGGGACTACGGGACGGTATCCCGGTAGATTTCTCCTGTGGTTATATCTGTGTTCGGAGCTGCTAATCTTCCATGCTTAGGTGTCACAGGGTGACTTATACTCGAAGGACATTACTTGAAAAGTTTATATTTGAAAAGTATTTATCTTGAAGGAACTATGTTTGAAGATATTTATTTGAAAGATTTTATCTTGAAAGAACTATGTTTGAAAGATATTTAATTGAAGGAAGTATATTTCAAAAATAATTTCTTATTGGAAAGGATTATATTCTAAAGACCTCAATTTAAAAACTTACGGGTGAAAGTTTATACTTGAAGGATTTGACTAATTTATTGGGGTTGTTGGCTGAGACCTGATGTGAAAACTATTGCAGGCTATGTCGTTATCCATATCGCGGGGTTCTTAGATAGATGTCATGTTCTGTCATCCCTATACTTATGCTTGCTTTCAGTTTATTAGACCAGTGGGTGTTTTGACTAGTCCTCGTCACCACTTCATCGAGGTTAGTCTTGATACTTACTGGGCACCGCTGTGGTGTGCTCATGCTACTCTTCTGCACAATTTCTTTTTTTTTTTTTACAGACCCAGGTATTTGTTCATTAGCTAGCTGTGTGGACAGTCGCTGCGGAGATTCAAGGTAAACCTGCCGCTGTATTCGCAGGTTTCAGAGTCACCTTCAAGTTTTCGTTTTGCACTGTTTATTCTTATTTATGGACAGTTATATTTAGAAATTTTCTAGCAAACACTCTGTAGAGCTTATGACTTGTGCTACCGGGTTTTATGAATTGTAAAGTTTAAGATATTTCTAATTCAAATTGTTAGATATTATTTAAATAATGTTATTTCAATTAATGTTAGGCTTACCTAGTCCCTAAGACTAGGTGCCATCACGTTACCCAAACAGAGGGGAAATTGGGCCGTGACAACGTGTTAACATAAGTGATCATGGAACTCATTTTATAAACAGACAATTTGTAAATTTGTTATCAAAATATGAAGTAACTCATAAAACAGGAACTCTATATCATGCTCAAACGAGCGGACAAGTAGAAGTTTTCAACAGAGAATTGAAAAGAATTTTAGAAAAATATGTTGGATCTTCTCAAAAAGATTGGTCTTTAAAGTTAGATGATACTTTATGGGCATACCGAACTGCTTTCAAAACTCCAATAGGCACATCTTAGTTTTTGGAAAAGCTTGTCATTTACCTGTAGAATTAGAACATAAAGCATATTGGGCTATGGAATTGTTGAATCTAAATTTGTCAGAAGCAGGTAAAAATCGTCTACTTCAGCTAAATGAATTAGAGGAATTCAGACTTGAAGCATATGAAAATGCTAAATTATACAAAGAAAAGACGAAAAGATGGCATGATAACCTCATTCGCCATAAGGATTTTGAAGTTGGAGACAAAGTTCTTTTGTACAATAGCCGATTGAGATTATTCCCAGGAAAATTCAAATTATGTTGGTCAGGACCGTACATCATAACAAATGTAACCCCCTATGGTGCCTTTGAAATACAACATATGGATGGGGGAGAAAAATTTAAAGTGAATAGTCATCGTTTGAAGCCTTATGTCACCAGAAACTTTGACAAACAGGCTTTAACAATTCTTTTTGCTTAACAGATATATTTACTAATAAGTCGAGCTGACGATATTAAACTCAGAATTATTTCTTCTTCTTCTAATTTTTTTTTTTACATTGTGAATTTGTGTGTTCTAACATGGAGGCCTAAGAGCCTTTACTTCTTAAAAATAAAGTTATAGTTCTGTATTGTATTATATTTAATAAAATGTATAATATGATGTGATATGGTAAGTTTAAATGATAAATTTATAGTTACCATTAATAATATATTTTTATTAAAATGATAAGTTGCATATATGGATATGTTTTAGACCTTTGGAGGATGAACCTGCAAATATATTTTTTTACCAAGGCATTAACTATACCTTACGTCCATTTACAGCATATGCACTACATCTTCTCTATTTTATATACTTTTATATTATAATCTTACTATATATATATATAAGGAAAACTTTAAAACTTTTGCTAGTAACTAAAAATAAAAATCTCTTACCTTTATTGCTGAAGTCCTAATCATTATGTTTCTGATCTTTAGGAATGAAAAAGAGGCTACACTTCAGAGACGATGCTATAGCTTTGGAAGAAATTACCATCCCAAAACCTGTGTGCACGCTAGTTACACCATTTACATTATTCAAGGAAAACCAAAACCCCCTACAACTAATACTATGTAACAGGTCATGGTAAAATCTTTTCACAGCCAATTTGCTCGTCATTTTCTCCTATATAACATTCTTCGCCCTCAATTAAAAAGAAAACAGAGTCAGAACAGTTCATCTCTATCACTCTATTCACCTCACATTATCTTTTCTCCTCTGTTTCACTTCTGAAAAATGGCACAACAAAATAGAAGGTATGACAGAACACGATTTATCTCTTTTGAAGCTGATGCATGGGAGAAAGAAGAAGCAAACCGTCATCTCATTGAGGAACGCTGAACTTACAAAACTCGTTCCGAAACCTATCAAACCAACCAGGAATGACGTCAAATTTTGCAGGCAAGTCCCCAATAACATAACGGAGTTGTTCCAACTCTAGGCAAGCCAACGTTAGAATAATATTAACCAAATTTTAAATTATTAATAATCAAGGAAATAAATGCGGAAGCAAAGTTTGAAATATAGTGAAATAATCCATAAAAATAACGGTGTCTAAATACCATCACAGAATTGGTATCACAAGTGCACGAGCTTCTAGAATAAATACAAATAAAGGTCTGAATAAAATAAAGCAGTCTGAAAATAAACACACAACTAAAGTAAAAATAGACGGGGACTTCAGAACTGCGGACGTCATGCAGTTATATCTCAAGTCTCCTTTGGTAGCTGAAATCCGAGCAAGTCTATGGTACGCCGCTGGGACCAACTCCAAAATCTGCACAAAAAGTGCAGAGTGTAGTATTAATACAACCGACCCCATGTACTGGTAAGTACTGAGCCTAACCTCGACGAAGTAGTGACGAGGCTAAGGCGGGTCACTTACATTACCTGTACGCAATATTAGTAACAACAACAATAATAGAAATAAAGCAGGTAACTCATTTATAATAATTGAAGCTAACTCACCAGTTATAACCAATTATCATTTTCATCAATTCTGTTGCAGCGTGCAACCCCCTCTCACAATATATTCACATTTAATTCTGTTGCAGCGTGCAACCCGCTCTCACAATATTTTCACATTCAGTTCTGTTGCGGCGTGCAACCCGATCCCCCAATATTGACTTTTAATAAGTCTGTTATATATTTATTTCAATCAAGTATATATAGACTTTTTAATAAGTATGTTGCGGCGTGCAATCCGATCCCCCAATATTGACTTTTGATAAGTCTATTATTATTTATTTCAATCAAGTATATATAGACTTTTTAATAAGTCTACTGCGGCGTGCAATCCGATCCCCCAATATTGACTTTTAATAAGTCTATTGCGGCGTGCAACCCGATCCTCCAATATAGACTTTTTAATAAGTCTGTTGCGGCGTGCAACCCGATCCTCCAATATATCCATTTCTATCAATTCTTATAGAAGAAATTTCCTCAATAAATATAACAATTAATATAAAATTATAAGACAACAAGCATACAATAATTATGATTTAATTATGAAACAAACAACGACAAATAGCAAATTATTATGGAAATCAGGGAGAAAACAGACAGTTTAATATTTAGTATGCTAAATGACAAATAACAATTAAAACACATCATTCAAATAACATGAAACAATTAATGCAGGAATTCAAGAATTAATATTTGGCAAAGAATAAGAGAGAAACAATTATTATAATAATTAATTCATGATTTAAAACAATTTATAATTTTTCAAGTAAGCAGGCAAACGATTAATTTGACGACGTATAGACACTCGTCACCTTGCCTATACGTCGTTCACATGCATTTCACATAATAAATAATTAAAGGGTTCTATTTCCTCAAGTCAACGTTAACCACGACACTTACCTCGCTTTGCAAATTCCAATCAATTACTCAACCACAACTTTTCCTTTTAAATTTATCTCCAAAAGCTTCAAATCTATTCGCAAATAATTCAATATACTCAATACGAATCATAGGAATTAATTCCATATGAATTTACTAATTTTTCGGATAAAATTCAAAATTTATTAAAATATTCGGCAGTGGGACCCACATCTCAAATCTCGAAAAAACTTATGAAATTCGAACACCCATTCCGAGGTGAGTCGAACCATACAAAAATTATCCAATTCCGATATCAAATGCACCTTCAAATCTTAAATTTTCGTTTTTGGAAGAATTTATAAAAATCTGATTTTTCTTCCATAAATTCACGGATTCATGATATAAATGAGTATGAAATTATGAAATATAATCAATATAGGATAAGGAACACTTACCCCAATGTTTTTCCGTGAAAATCGCCTCTTGAGGTTTAGGGTTCGAAAAATTGAAGAATGAATGAAAAATCCCGTCTAAGTCCCTTTTACTCAGCTGCAGGTGTCGCAATTGCGACCTGAGCTTCACAAATGCGAAGGAACACTCGCAATTGCGATGCCCTTCACAATCCCGTTGCCTTTGCAAATGCGAGAAAAGTGTCGCATTTGCGACCATTGAACCTCGTAAATGCGAGTAGATGTTCGCATTTGCGAACCTGCCCTTCCTAGACTCCCATCGCAATTGCGAAGAAAATCTCGCAACTTCTAAGAAAATCTCGCAATTGCGAGAACATGCTGGCCCAGGCCTTCTTCACAATTGCGATAAATACCTCGCAATTGCCAGGCCTGCTTATTTCGCATTTGCGAAGCCTGATCTCGCAAGAGGCCTGCAACAGGTTCAGTTATACGAGCAAAATTTTCCAAGTTCAAAATATCCCGTGGCCTATCCGAAACTCACCCGAGCTCTCGGGGCTCCAAACTGAACATGCCCACAAGTCTAAAAACATCATACAAACTTGCCCACACGATCAAATCGCCAAAATAACACCAAGAACTACGAATCGGACACCAAATCAAAGGAAATTTCAAAGAAAACTTTAAAACTTATATTTTTACAACCAGATGTCCGAATCACGTCAAATCAACTCCGATTCTCACCAAATTCAGCCGACAAGTCATAAATAATACAACGGAGCTGTTCAAATTCCCAGAATCAGATTCCGGCTCCGATATCAAAAAGTCAACCCCGTGGTCAAACTTGAAAATCTTTAGCCTTTAAATTGCTAGTTCCGTTAAATGGTCATAACTTGAGCTAGGAACCTCCAAATTAAATTTCGGGCATACGCCCAAGTCCCAAATCATGTTACGGAGCTACCAGAACTGTCAAAACACTGATCCGGGTCTGTTTGCTAAAAATGTTGACCAAAGTCAACTCAGTTGAGTTTTAAAGCTCTATTTCACATTTTAATCCATTTTTCACATGAAAACTTTTCGAAAAATTTTACGGACTGCACACGCAAGTCGAAGAATTATAAATGGTGCTTTTCGAGGTCTTAGAACACAGAATTACTTAATAATTTAAAGATGACATTTTGGGTCATCACACTCTCCACCTCTAAAACAAACGTTCGTCCTCGAATGGAGTTAGAAAAAAAATACCTGAGCTGGAGAAAAGGTGTGGATATTTACTCCGCATGTCCGACTCGGACTCCGAGGTAGATGCCTCTACTAGCTGACCTCTCCATTACACCTGAACTGAAGGATAACTCTTAGACCTCAACTGTCGGACCTGCCGGGCTAGAATAGCCATCGGCTCTTCCTCGTAAGTCAAATCTTTGTCCAATTGGACTGAGCTGAAATCTAACACATGGGATGGATTACCATGATATTTTCGGAGCATAGACACATGAAACACCGGATGAACCGCTGATAAACTAGGTGGTAATGCAAGCCTGTGGGCTACTTCACCCACCCTTTCAAGAATTTCAAAGGGTCCGATAACCTATGGCTCAACTTGTACTTCTTTCCGAACCTCATTACACCTTTCATAGGTGAAACCCGGAGCAATATTCTTTCTCCAACCATGAATACAATATCACGAACTTTACAGTCAGCATAACTCTTTTGCCTAGACTGAGCTGTGCGAAGTCGATCCTGAATAATCTTGACCTTATCCAAGGCATCCTGTATCAAATCGGTACCCAACAACCGAGCCTCTCCCGGTTCAAACCAACCAACTGGCGATCGGCATCGCCTTCTGTATAATGCCTCATATGGAGCCATCTGAATACTCGACTGGTAGCTATTATTATACGCAAACTCCGCAAGTGGCAAGAAATGATCCCAAGAACCTTCAAAGTCTATAACACAAGCACGGAGCATATCTTCCAATATCTGAATAGTGTGCTCTGACTGTCCATCTGTCTGTGGATGAAATGCTGTACTCAACTCCACCCGCGTGCCTAACTCATCATGTACATCCCTCCAGAAATGTGAGGTAAACTGAGTACCTCGATCTGAAATAATAGACACGGGCACCCTGTGAAGGCGGACAATCTCACGAATGTAAATTTCAGCTAACCTCTCTGAAGAATAGGAAACTGTCACTGGAATGAAATGTACTGACTTGGTCAACCTGTCCACAATGATCCAAACTGCGTCAAATTTTCTCTGAGTCCGTGGGAGCCCAACCACAAAATCCATAGTGATACACTCCCACTTCCACTCAGGAATTTCTAACTTCTGAAGCAAACCACCAGGTCTCTGATGCTCGTACTTAACTTGCTGACAATTCAGACACCGAGCTACATATGAAACTATATCCTTTTTCATTCTCCTCCACCAATAATATTGCCGCAAATCTTGATACATTTTGGCGGTACCTGGATGAATAGAATACCTGGAACTGTGTGCTTCTTCAAGAATTAATTCACGAAGCCCATCCACATTAGGCACGCAAATACGACCCTGCATTCGCAGAACCCCATCTTCCCCCACAACAACCTGTTTGGCATCACCATGGCGCACCGTGTCCTTAAGGACAAGTAAATGAGGATCATCATATTGCCTCTCTCTGATGCGCTCATATAAAGAAGACCGAGCAACTGTGCAAGCTAGAACCCGACTGGGTTCTGAAACATCTAACCTCACGAACTGATTAGCCAAAGTCTGAACATCTACAGCTAATGGCCTCTTACCAACTGGAATATACGCAAGACTGCCCATACTCACAGCCTTTATACTCAAAGCATCGGCCACCACATTGGCCTTTTCGGGGTGATACCTAATGGTGATATTATAGTCTTTCAACAACTCCAACCATCTTCTCTGCCTCGAATTAAGATTCTTTTGTTTGAACAGATACTGAAGGCTACGATGATCAGTAAATACCTCGCACGAGACACCATACATGTAATGCCTCCAAATCTTCAGCGCATGAACAATGGCTGCCAATTCTAAGTCATGAACAAGATAATTTTTCTCGTGAACTTTCAACTGCCGCGACGCAGATGCAATTAACTTGCCATCTTGCATTAATACTTCACCAAGCCCAATGTGAGATGCATCACAATATACCATATACGATCCTGAACCTGTGGGTAATACCAACACTGGCGCCGTAGTCAAAGCGGTCTTGAGCTTATGAAAGCTCAACTCACACTCGTCTGACCATCTGAATGGGACACCTTTCTGGGTCAATCTGGTCAATGGGCTTGCTATAGATGAAAACCCTTCCACAAACCGACGATAATAACCTGCTAAACCCAAGAAACTCCGGATCTCTGTAAATGAAGTAGGTCTAGGCCAATTCTGAACAGCCTCAATCTTCTTAGGATCCACCTTTATGCCTTCTGCCAATACAACATACCCCAAAAAGGCAACTGAGTCTAACCAAAACTCACATTTTAAAAACATGGCATATAACTGATTATTCTTCAAGGTGTGAAGCAACACTTCGAAGATGCTGCTCATGTTCCTCTCGACTGCTGGAGTAAATCAAGATATCATCAATGAATACAACCACAAAAGAATCCAAATAAGGCTTGAACACCCGATTCATCAAATCCATAAATGCTGCTGGGGCATTTGTCAACCCAAATGATATCACTAGGAATTCGTAATGCCTATACTTAGTTCGAAAAGATGTTTTAGGGACATCAGATGCCCTAATCTTCAACTGATGGTAACCAGACCTCAAATCGATCTTCGAAAATACCTTGGCACCCTGAAGCTGATCAAATAAGTCATCAATTCTTGGCAGCGGATATTTGTTTTTGATAGTGGCCTTGTTCAACTGCCGATAATCTATACACATCCGCATAGGGCCATCTTTCTTCTTTACAAAGAATACTGGTGTATCCCAGGGCGAGACACTGGGTCTAATGAATCCCTGATCAAGCAAGTCTTGTAACTGCACTTTCAATTCTTTCAACTCTGGCGGGGCCATACGGTATGGTGGAATAGAAATGGGCTGAGTGCCCGGAGCCAAATCAATACAAAAGTCAATATCTCTGTCGGGTGGCATCCCCGGCAAATCTGCAGGAAATACTTCTGGGAAATTCATGAATAACTGGTACTGAGTCCATAGAAGGGACATCCGCACTAGGATCGCGAATGTAAGCCAAATAGGCTAGACACCCTTTCTCTACCATACGCCGAGCTTTCATATAAGAAATAACCCTGCTGGCAGAATGGCCAGGAGTTCCTTTCCACTCTAACCGAGGTAACCCCGGCATAGCTAGGGTCACTGTCTTGGCATGACAATCCAATATAGCATGATAAGGGGACAGCCAATCCATACCCAAGATGACATCAAAATCTACCATATCAAGAAGTAGAAGATCCACACTAGTCTCAAGATTACCAATAGTAACCACACACGAACGATAGACATGATCTACTACAACAGAGTCTCCCACCGGTGTAGATACACACACAGAAGCACTCAAAGAATCACAAGGAACAACCAAATATGAAGCAAAATAGGAGGACACATAGGAATAAGTAGATCCTGGATCAAATAGAACTGAAGCATATCTATGGCAAATTGGAATTATACCTGTGATCACAGCACAGATGACTCGGCCTCAGGCCTAGCTGGAAGAGTATAAAATCGGGGCTGGGCCCCACCACTCTGAACTGCGTCTCTGGGACGGCCTTTAACTGGCTAGCCTCCACCTCTAACGGTCTGACCTCCATCTCTAATGGCTTGACCTCCCCCTCTAGATGTCTGACCCCTACCTCTAGCTGGCTGAGCAGGCGGTGAAGTAACCGGTGCCGGTATGATGGCACGAGAATCTTGCCGAGATCTATTACTCGCCAATCTAGGGCAATACCTCCTGATGTGACCAATGTTTCCACACTCATAACACCCATCCTGATACCGTGGCTGCTGAAGCTGAAGCTGACCCAAATGGGCCGGATAACCACTATAGTAACTCTGGAGTGGTGGTACACTGATAGGAGCTGAATGTGCACTAAATGCTAACTGCCCAGAGTAATGCATAATAGGACCGTGACTCCCTGAAGCACCGGGAGATACATGAAGTGCTGAATGAAATGGTTTGGGAGGATGACCCCTACCAAAATTACCTCTGCCTCCAGACGAGGCACCACTGAAACCACCGAACTGACGAGGCCTTTTATCGGACCTCTGCCCTCCCTCCTGTGCAAGAACCATCTCGATCCTCCTTGTGACATTAGCAGCCGCCTGAATATAAATCTCACTTCCGGTTTCCTTGGCCATCTGAAGTCTGATAGGGTGAGTGAGTCCCTCAATAAACCTCCTCACTCTCTCTCCCCCCGTAGGTAGTAAAAGGAGAGCATGACATGCCAAATTCACAAAACGAGACTTCTGAGTAACAGTCATACTGCCCTACTGTAGACGCTCAAATTTCTTGCGGAATTCCTCTCTTAGTGTGATAGGGAGGAACTTTTACAGAAATAGCTGAGAGAACTGCTCCCATGTAAGTGCAGGCGATCCAACTGGTCGGGTCAATGTATAATCTCTCCACCACCTCTTGGCGGAACCCGTTATCTGAAATACAGCAAAATCAACCCCATTGGTCTCAACTATACCCATGTTTCGTAGCACCTCATGGCATCGTTTAAGATAATCTTGTGGGTCCTCGGAAGGTGTACCACTGAAGTGAACTGGAAAGAGCTTGGTAAACTTATCCAGTCTCAATAAGGCCTCAAAAGACATGGCGGGCCTATCACCGGTCTGTGCTGCAATAACTAGCTGAACTACTCCAACTGACGGGGCTGCTGGAGCCTGATTCTGGGGAGCCATCTGCTCTGGAGCGGGAGTAGTGGGAGTTTGTGCTCCTCCCCCAGCCCGTGAGACGGCTGGTGCCACTGAAAATGTACCATTCTAGGCCACGCCCTCCATAAGACTTACCAAACGAACTAGAGCGTCCTGAAGTACTGGAGTGGCTATGAATCCTTCCGGGACCTGAATTGGTCCAACTGGTACATTCTGAACTGGAACCTCCTCCTGAAGGTCCACCTGAGGTTCTTCAACAGGTGCAGCTGCTCGAGCTCTGGACTGAGCTCTACCTCGGCCTCTGCCTCGGCCTCTAGCACGACCTCGGCCTCGACCTCTACCCCTGGCCATAGTTGCCACCGAGGGTTCTGGTCCGTGACCATCAGTAGAGGTATTACGTGTTCTCACCATTTGCGAGAGAATAAGAGTAGAATGGTTCAATCATCGATGATAGAATAAAATCGCACGACAGAATAAGAAAGAAGTGATATTGTTCCTAAACTTCATAGCCTCCGAGAGATAAGTACAGACATCTCCGTACCGATCCTTCAGACTCTACTAAGCTTGCTCGTGACTCATGAGACCTATGTAACCTAGTGCTCTCATAACAGCTGTCACGACCCGAAATTCCCTTCTTCGGACCGTGATGGAGCCTAATATTTCACTTGCTAGGCAAACCAACGTTAGAATAATATTAACTAATTTTTAAATTATTAATAATCAAGGAAATAAATGCGGAAGCAAAGTTTGAAATATAGTGAAATAATCCATAAAAATAACGGTGTCTAAATACCATCCCAGAATTGGTGTCACAAGTGCACGAGGTTCTAGAATAAATAAAAATAAAGGTCTGAATAAGATAAAACTGTCTGAAAATAAATACAAAGTTAAAGTAAAATAGACGGGGACTTCAGAACTGCGGATGCTATGCAGTTATACATTAAGTCTCCTCTGGTAGCTGAAATCCGAGCAAGTCTATGGTACGCCGCTGGGACCAACTCCAAAATATGCACAAGAAGTGCAGAGTGTAGTATCAGTACAACCGACCCCATGTACTGGTAAGTGCTGAGCCTAACCTCGACGAAGTAGTGACGAGACTAAGGCAGGTCACTTACATTACCTGTACGCAATATTAGTAACAACAACAATAATAGAAATAAATCAGGTAACTCATTTATAATAATTGAAGCCAACTCAGCAGTTATAACCAATTATCATTTCCATCAATTCTATTGCAGCGTGCAACCCGCTCTCACAATATATTCACATTCAATTCTGTTTCAGCGTGCAACCCGCTCTCACAATATTTTCACATTCAGTTCTGTTGCGGCGTGCAACCCGATCCCCCAATATTGACTTTTAATAAGTCTGTTATATATTTATTTATTTCAATCAAGTATATATAGACTTTTTAATAAGTCTGTTGCGGCGTGCAATCCGATCCCCCAATATTGACTTTTGATAAGTCTGTTATATATTTATTTCAATCAAGTATATATAGACTTTTTAATAAGTCTGTTGCGGCGTGTAATCCGATTCCCCAATATTGACTTTTAATAAGTCTGTTGCGGCGTGCAACCCGATCCTCCAATATGGATTTTTTAATAAATCTATTATGGCGTGCAACCCGATCCTCCAATATGGACTTTTTAAATAAGTCTGTTGCGGCGTACAACCCGATCCTCCAATATAACCATTTCAATCAATTCTTATAGAAGAAATTTCCACAATAAATGCAACAATTAATATAAAATTATAAGACAATAAGCATACAATAATTTTGATTTAATTATGAAACAAACAATGACAAATAACAAATTATTATGAAAATCAGGGAGAAAATAGGCATTTTAATATTTAATATGCTAAATGACAAATAACAATTAAAATACATAATTCAAATAACATGCAACAATTAATGCAAAAATTCAAGAATTAATATTTGGCAAAGAATAGGAGAGGAATAATTATTATAATAATTAATTCATGATTTAAAATAATTTATGATTTTTCAAGTAAGCAGGCAAACAATTAATTTAACGACGTATAGACACTCGTCACCTCACCTATACGTCGTTCACATGCATTTCACATAACAAATAATTTAAGGGTTCTATTCCTTCAAGTCAAGGTTAACCACGACACTTGCCTCGCTTTGTAAATTCCAATCAATTACTCAACCACAGCTTTTCCTTTTAAATTTTTCTCCGAAAGCTTCAAATCTATTCACAAACAATTCAATACACTCAATACAAATCATAAGAATTAATTCCATATGAATTTACTAATTTTTTGGATAAAATCCGAAATTCATTAAAATATTCGGCAGTGGGACCCACGTCTCAAATCTCGGAAACACTTACGAAATTCAAACACCTATTCCGAGACGAGTCCAACCATACAAAAATTATCCAATTCCGATATCAAATGGACCTTCAAATCTTAAATTTTTGTTTTTGGAAGAATTTATAAAAATCTATTTTTTCCCATAAATTCATGGATTCATGATATAAATGAGTATGAAATCATAAAATATAATCAATATAGGATAAGGAACACTTACCCCAATATTTTTCCGTAAAAATCTCCCGAAAATTGCCTCCTGAGGTTTAGGGTTCGAAAAATTGAAGAATGAATGAAAAATCCCTTCTAAGTCCCTTTTTACTCAGCTGCAGGTGTCGCAATTGCGACCTGAGCTTCGCAAATGCGATGCCCTTCACAATCCCGCTGCCTTCGCAAATGCGAGGAAAATATCGCATTTGCAACCACTGAACCTCGCAAATGCGAGTAGATGTTCGCATTTGCGAACCTGCCCTTCCCAGACTCCCATCGCAATTGCGAAGAAAATCTCGCAATTGCGAGAACATACTGGCCTAGGCCTTCTTCGCAATTGCGATAGATACCTCACAATTGCCAGGCATGTTTATTTCGTATTTGCGAAGCCTGATCTCGCAATTGCGAGATCAGAGACGTGCAACAGGTTTAGTTATACCAGCAAAATTTTCCAAGTTCAAAACATCCCGTGGCCTATCCGAAACTTACCAGAGCCCTCAGGGATCCAAACCGAACATGCCCACAAGTCTAAAAATATCATACTGACTTGCTCGCGCGATCAAATCGCCAAAATAATACCAAGAACTACGAATCAGACACCAAATCAAAGGAAATTTCCAAGAAAACTTTAAAACTTATATTTTTACAACCGGACGTCCGAATCAAGTCAAATCAACTCCGATTCTCACCAAATTCTGCAGACAAGTCATAAATAACACAATGGAGCTGTTCAAATTTTCAGAATCGGATTTCGGCTCCGATATCAAAAAGTCAACCCTGTGGTCAAACTTGGAAATCTTTAGCCTTTAAATTGCTAGTTCCATTAAATGGTCATAACTTGTGCTAGGAACCTCCAAATTAAATTCTGGGCATACGTCCAAGTCCCAAATCACGATACGGATCTATCGGAACTTTCAAAATACTGATCCGGGTCCGTTTGCTAAAAATATTAATCAAAGTCAACTCAGTTGAGTTTTAAAGCTCTATTTCACATTTTAATCATTTTTTCACATGAAAACTTTCCGGAAAATTTTACGGACTGCGCACGCAAGTCGAGGAATGATAAATGGTGCTTTTCGAGGTCTTAGAACACAAAATTATTTATTAAATTTAAAGATGATATTTTGGGTCATCACAGGCCCAATAGTATAACGAAGGGGTAAATGTGAACAATATACCAAAATAGAGAGGTATATTTGACCCTTTTCCCCTTTTCTTTTGTGCATACGATTTTGCTTTTTTCCCTCGAAGTTTATGTATACGAAATTTCTATTTAACTTTACAATTAAGCTAATGTAGTTCTTTTGGTAAGGAGTAAGGACTATTATTAAGCTAATATAATAATTCACGCAACAACAATAACCCAGTAGAATTTTACTAGTGGGGTCTGGGGAGGGTAGAGTGTACGCAGACTTTATTCCTACCCCAAAGGGAAAGAGAGGTTATTTCCGGGAGACCCTCGGCTCAGAGACAATCGATCCGTAACAACAACAGAAACCAGAAAAGTAGTATCAGCATCGTAAAATACATCAAATAAATGGAAAGGCCAAAATGTGGAAGACAGAAAAATGTGAAACACAATAAAAACTGCTAGCAGTCCTAGACAAAATACTATTAGACTAGCCAGCACAGCGAGGAAAAATGCTCGACTACCCCCTAACCTCCAACCCTAATGCTCAACCTTCACACCTTTCTATCAAGGGCTATGTCCTCGGAAATTTAAAATCGCGCCATGTCGTGCCTGATCACCTCACCCCAATACTTCTTAGGCCGCCCTCTACCTCTTCTCGTACCTGCGAGAGCCAACCGCTCATACCTCCTAATCGGAGAATCTAGGCTCCTCCTCCGCACGTGCCCGAACCATCTAAGTCTCGCTTCCCGTATCTTGTCATTTACAGGAGTCATGCCCACCCTCTCCCGAATATCCTCATTCCTAATCTTATCTATCCTAGTATGCCCGCACATCCATCTCGACATCCTCATTTCTGCTACTTTCATCTTCTGGGTATGTAAAATCTTGATTGACCAACACTCACCCCATACAATATGACCGGTCTAACCACCGCCTAGTAAAACTTACCTTTGGAAATTAAAGTGACCTTGGCATAATATTTTTAAAACACAAAATCAGATTCATCCGAAGAATGCTTCGTAACAGATAAGTTAACAAATTGTTTGGGCATAAATAGTATTTCATTATTTGCAAATATGACACATCTCGAAAACATTTTATTAACACTTACATCTTGAATTATGTACGCCTGGAAATGGTTCTTTTTCTTCTAGTTTCCTTCCCAAATATATTCCTATACTATAAATGGGGAGGCAGCTCATGGTCAACATGTGGCCCATTATTAGCTTACGGCTTCTATTTGCAGCCCAACACGTGTAGCCCAATTTTGACAACTGTTAAGTCACCGTTTGATTTCTCTCAACACTTCGTGAAAAGCTCAACGTGCAAACACCTCTTCTGCAAACACCTCTTCTCTTGATATGCTTCTGCTTTCTCACTCCGCTCTGTGTATTATCATTTTCTACTAGGTATTCTTGTATTGATTTAGTTTGGTCCTCGGCGATATGCTAGGTGTTTGTGTTTTCCCCTGAGTAGAGAGTGAGAGTGAATTCCCCAGAGAAAGTGTAATATGAATCGATTTTGTTCTCTAGGTGTTTGATAAAATTATTCAATCAGTTTTTCTATTAGATTTCTCATGTATGTTGTATTCTCAGGTCTCATTCTTTGGTTGCAATTTGAGTAAGATCTTTTTGGTTTCTTCTGCATACCCTTAGTTAGACTGTTGATTTGTGCCTCTATGTTTTCCTCTTTCTCGCTGCATAATTTTAATTTCTGACATATCACCCATTAGACACGGTTAGAAGGATATTTATTTAAAATGTTCTGTTGCGGAAACAAACTTCATACTAATGTGAAGAACCAGAAAATTCAGTGTTCAATAATTTTTCTTTCTTGAATGAATACATTGACATATGAACTTTGTGTTACCAAATTGTTAGCCAGTTGCTCTTACATTTAGCACGCTAATCTTCACCAAAATCATATATTACTCAAATGGTGTATTGATTTCTCACATCAATTGTCAAAAAGATGAGTTGTGCCATCAAAGAATATAACATCTGACTGAAACTTCATATTTTGGATTAGGCTTTAAAAAAGAAATACTTGCACTTCCATAGTAACTTAACCGTTAATCCAAATAATTAGTTCCCTTATTCCTGTGAAAAAGCACCATTAATATCAAATCTTTTATGCAGTTGTTTCTTTCATGCCTTGGACGTTGGACATGGTGATGATTTTGCGGCTGATATATTTTAATTCTTGTTTCTGTCTACTCAGAGTTCATTTTGTAATGAACTAATTTGCTGGTTTACAGGGTTGCTACAATTCCAAGAGAGAAGGGAGAGGCATGTCTTCAAATGAAATTGCCATACAATGAATTAGCTCATGTGCTTCTGTGTTTACTCTGTTGGATAGATTGTTCTTGCACATGCTTGCTTCCAGTTTTCTAAATCTCTTTCATGTCCTCATTTATAAGGTTTGGCGCCTATCTCTCTTGTTCATTCTGAATTCGATTTTTTTACCCTTTTCATTTCCTTCTTTTTGCAACTAATCGTAATTTCATTTATATGTGGATTATGCATTAGAAGAGTCAATATGTGTGTACCCTATGTGTAAGTCAAACATCACATGCCAAAGAATAATCATGAATCTAGCAATGATCTAACTAAAAGTATACCATATATGTAAGTTTCTACAATTAGGAATTCAACAAACACGTTCTACAGAGAAAAAATACCACAAGAGTTGCTTGAGCCATGGAGTTGTGTTACGTAGTATCGTGGTGCTTAAGTTTGTCCGAAATTCCATAGCTCCTCTTGGCTATCGAATTTCATTTTAGAGAGATTATCTTCTTTTTATAAAACTGATATTGGTAGATGTTAGCACAAAAAAAAATGACTCCCAAAGTTTGGGTTGATTATGATCCTTTCTTCTTCTCCCCCTACCTTCTAATTAAGCTACTTCTTTCTTCTTTTATATTTGTAATCGAAAGAACCATGATAATGATCCACTAAACAAAACACAATTAGTCCTAGGAATTCTTCCCTTGGCTACGAAAGGAGAAAAATTCAGAAAGAACTGTGATCTCTTTCTGCTGTTACTTCAGAAGCAAATTTTTATCCCAAACGTGTCGTGAAATGGTTCTAACTAATGCCTCTTCCGCATCAAAGATATATCATTTAATGGTATCTTAAAATTTATTTAGTCTATTTCTTACATTCGATTCACTTAATACTTGAGAGTCTATTTTATATGACTTCATTCGCTTTATACTTGATAGTGTATTTTATACGATCATAACAGAAAAGAATATAGAGTATATGCATTTCCACAACAGTTTGGCCGTCTGTATGCTAACAAGCAATATTTATTCAGAGTGTTGGGCTCGTGCTATTCACTGTGTTCTCGCTTTTTTGGTGCTACTTTGATTTATCATTCTACTCCATTTTCTAAGCTACTTAGTTTATCAGGTGAGCGTTGATTTGTATTCACTCTTCTCTGTCAACCAGGAAGAACCAATAGAGAAACAGAGGATACAAATTATTTCAGAAGCTTCTGAACATAGTTGTACGTCATTCATTGATATTTTTTAATCCTTCTTCATTCTATGTCATTTATGTACTTATTAATATTATGAATTAAAGTGTTTAACGCTTTAATTTTCAGGTATTTAAGAAGTACATCAATATCAATTTCGACGATAGGTAGTTTTCATGTCTATTGCGAAAAGTTTCTTTGTTTCTACTATTGATATAAAATGGTCTGGTTAATATCATACGTGGATTAATTTACAACTTGTATTATGAAAATTTATTATATATTTTGGTTAGTTAAAATAATAGATTCATACTGTGTGTATTTTTTTTTTGCATGTAGAAGTCGCCGTTGTTAGAGATTTCACGTGAAGGTTCTATAAATTGCTAAAATTTCAGATATCCACAGATTAAAACAAATTGATGTCGTAACTTTTTAATTAGTTACTATAATTTATCTGGTAGATAGTTCAAATTGTGAAGGAATTTGAAGATTTTTCGTGAATGTAACTTGGCCTTGATTAGCTTTTGAAAAATGGAGTTCGCCAATTGATGCCGTGGATTTATTTAGTTACAAATACATAGTGTATTTGTTTTTACTGTAGAACCTCATCGAATTGAGTGTGACCGAGATATACATAGGTTTTGTAAAGAAAGCATGAAATACATCAAATTTGACATTTCCTCTCATGTTGCTTGTGATTCTACTAGAAATTCGCAACTCTTTTGTTCTTCATTGTATGTTTCTCCTTCACTTGATTTGTCTTCTCTAGATTCAGTTACTCTGTATTTTGTTCTTCAAATTGGTTGGCAGATTCCAAGTTTGAGTTTTATGTAATAGTTTGCATGTCAACTATTACTTCAGTGTGTAATTATTCTTTAACCTTCTTTCCAGGCAAGTGCATTAGCAACACTGGATTTGAAGAATATTCAATATTTTTCTTTTCCGCACTTTATTAGTGACACAACAATAGTAGTACAGTCTTATCATGTAGTGGAAGCAGTCTTATATAACTTTTACCTGCTTTTATCATTTTCGTAACATTCCCTCTCCTTTAGCAGGTACATACAGATGAGAGACCAACCAAATATATTCTGACACGGAAGCAGAGCAACTATTAGAGGCTTTTATGGTTCGTTGCTCATTCTCCTATAATCCACTTAGTTTCTTACGTACTCATTTTACGAACAGATTCCTTACCTTAATTGTGCTTGAACCTTTGCCCTTGATAACGACAAAATTGCAGGTGTTATACTTCCATCATTACACCAGCTACATTCTAACTTATAGAGCTGGGAAATAGTAAAGTTGTAAATCACGACTTTGAAATTTCTCAGAAGAAAAAGAAAGGAGACTCTAAATTTGCCATCTTCAAAGCTGAGAGAAGATGAATGCGAAAAATGCTTAGAGCCTTGTAACAAAATGGTCTTACCGAATTGCTATCATTCAATATGCATTAATTGTTACCGTGATTGGTAATGTACCTATATTTTCTCGAGAATAAAGAATCATACCTCCATTCTCTATATTCATCTCTTTCACTATTTTGGGAACATGACTGTCACGACCCAATTTCACCTATAGGTCATGATGGCGCCCAACACTACAGCTAGGCAAGCCATATGATAAATCAAACATATATTGATTAAACTTTTAATCCAAAAAAATCATAAAATACCAAATTCTATCAATGTGTGTGCCAAGACCCGGTGTCACAAGTGCATGAGCATCTAGTAGATTATACAAAACTCCAAATACTGTATGAAATGAAATAGACAGAATATAAATATAAGAAGAGACATTGGTAGCTGCAGAACGACTCAGAAAGGCAGCTCACCACTATGCCTCGGGATGGCGTGGATATGTGATGATAGATCCTCCACTAGTACCTATCTCAAATCCTGCACAAAAAGTGCAGCAAGTATAGTATGAGTACGTAAACGTGTACCCAGTAAGTATCAAGCCTAATCTCGAAGTGGTAGAGACGAGATGGCCGACTTTGACACTTACTATGTATCAATAATAATAATTGAAATAAACTAGAATATTTAAATCAGCATGATTCACAGAATATAACAATAATTTATTTAACCAACAGAACTAATTAAATTCTTTCAAAATGCAACAATTCTCAATATATATATTAAATCCTTCAATTTCAATAAAAATTCCAATTTATTAAATAGCAATAAAAATTCTAATTTATCAAATAGCTTTACAAGCTGCAATTCAATTTCAATGAATTTCCAAATTATCAAATAGCTTTACAAGCTGCAATAAACCGTCAAAGTATCGTGTAATTGTTATTATTATTAAGCACGATTTCTGCCGAGGACGTACGACCCGATCCAGAGTGTCGTATACACTACCGCGGGACGTGCGGCGCGATCCATAGATGCATCTATCCTGCCGAGGCGTTCGGCCCGCTCCACAAGAAATGAGGACATTTTCTTATGTACCTCCGGAAGGAGAGTATATTTATTATGAGATAAATTCGGGAGGAAGAATAATTTCTTTTAATAATTAATTAATTTAAACAGAAAATCAAGCATATAAGGTTTCTATCCTTTAATATCTTTATCTGAAAATTCACAATGTATTCATATATAGATATATCAATTAATATTAATTAAACAAAGAATACAATTTACACAAGTAATTCATGCTTTGAGTCCTAAACTATCCGGACTTTAGCATTAATAGTAGCTACGCACGGACTCTCGTCACCTCGTGCGTACGTAGCCCCCCCGCAATTATCAATAATTATTCAATTTAATCCCTATGAGGTAATTTTCCCCTCACAAGATTAGACAAGAGACTTACCTCGTCTTGCTCCAATTTAATCCACTATAAGGCCTTTTTCACGATAATCCAACTCTGTCTGGCTCGAATCTAGCCAAAATAATTTGATACAATCACTAAAAATTATAGGAATCAATTCTATAAGAAAACACTATATTTTTAATAAAAATTCCGAAATTAATTAAAACTTCGTCCGTGGGGCCCACATCGTCCGGTGAAAGTTATGAAATCCGACAACCCATTCAATTACGAGTCCAACCATACAAATTTTACCAAATTTCGACATCAACTCAACCCTCAAATCTTCAATTAAAGTATTTGAAGATTTCTACCATTTTCAACCCAATCTATACCCATTTGAACTCAACAATCTTTCCATAAACCTTATTGATATGTATAAATGATACTATTACACCCAAGAATCATACTCTTAATCACCCATCTTTACCCAAACTCGAAATTGAAGACTAGGGGTTAGAACCTTACCTCTTGGGTGAAGATCTTGTGATATTTCCTTGTTGGATTTCAAAGCTTGAACAAGATCTTGATGAACAAAGTACTTGAGCTTCTTCCTCTCTCTAGAACACTCTCCCTTCTCTCTAAAAAAATCAGATTTTTGCTCCAAAATGAGCTTTAAGGCTTATTTATCGAAGTTGGGTCGGGTTATAACAATAGAAAAATGGATACTCCAAAAATTCCGGACCAGGCGACAGGCCTGGCCTCGCCAGGCTAAAGCATGGTATTACACCTGGCCTCGCCTGGCTAAAGCCTGGTATTACACCTGGCCTCGCGAGCTCTGCAGTGAGCTACAGGACAGCCTTTGGGTATTTGATCATAACTTCTTGTAGGAATGTCCGAATGACGAACGGTTTGAAGCGTTAGAAACTAGACTCGAAGATCTTTCATTTGATAGGTAGAACATCACATAATTCCATATATATATATATATATATATATATATATATATATATATATATATATATGATATTCTCGTTCAAAGTTGGGTCTTGTGCGAACTCACTTGAAACTTTGGTCTTATGAAATTTTCAACTTTTACATTCGATGTCGAAACCTATCGAATCAAGTCCGATTGACCTCAAATTTTACATACAAGTCATAAATGACATAACGGAGCTAAGAAAATTTTCAGAACTGGATTCCGACTCCGGTATCAAAAAGTCAACTCCTCGGTCAAACTTCCAAACTTAAATTCTTATTTTTAGCCATTTCAAGCCTAATTTAACTATGGACTTCCAAATAAAATTCCGAACACGCTCCTAAGTCCAAAATCACCATACGGAGCTGTTGGAATCATCAAAATTCTGTTCCGGGGTCGTTCTCACATAATTAGACATCCGGTCACTATTTGAACTTAAATATTTTAATATTTTATCAAAATTTCATATCTCGGTTTAGGGACCTCGGAATTTGATTTCGGGTATACGCCCAAGTCCCAAATCACGATACGGACCTACCGAAACTGCCAAAACACTGATCCGAATCTGTTTGCTCAAAATATTGACCAAAGTCAAACTTGCCTTTTTAAAGCCAACTTAAGGAACCAAGTGTTCCGATTTCAACCTAAACACTTCCAAATCCCGAACCAACCATCCCCACAAGTCATAAATCATTTACAGAACATACTGGAAGTTTTATTTAGAGGAAGGAGGTTCTAAAAGTCAAAACGACCGGTTGGGTCGTTACATTCTCTCCCACTTAAATATACGTTCGTCCTCGAACGTGCTAAGGAGTGATCTAGAGTTATCCAAAATTACTGCTTAACACCTCATGCACCTACCCGTGCTACCACACCCAGTTGAGCACATTAACTCGAGCCAATCTTAAAATTCTCCCTTTTATTTAAGCAAATAAGCCTTAGAGCACAATTCTAAGATCCAGAATTCTCCACCATGCCTGTCTCTAACCTATGAATGTCGTATCAATCACTACACGATGCACTAATACAGGATTGCATACCTTTGTTGAATTTAGACCATGCACCGCATCATTCACATGACTATAATAACATCCTCTGATAACAATAGCCAAAATTTCACGAATCTGATGTTTACAACACACCTCATGATACATATAAGTCATGTTCCAACTCTTGAAATGCTTCCACGATGGAAGAAATGTGTAGAAATTCATAATCAACTGCCGAGTCAACAATTATTGAGTTTCTCCTTATGACAAGAACCATTGCCTCATTATAACCAAATAATGGTATTTGCTCTTTTTTACACTCCATATAATCTGATCGCACAGATCCAAAATCCAATAATCTCGTCTCACCAAGTATAAGCTGCTCAGGAAATAAACCACCTCAGACATGATCAAAAAGCCACATATGACGCCACAATGAGCTAATAAGCTACAGACTCGATTGCGATACATAAAAAAAATGAACTCTGGAAAGGATTTCTCAACCCACGTGACTAATTAGACAATTAAAAAGATGTCATCAACCTTCCTCAGAAAATGGGACACAAACACACAAAATAAAATATAGGGGACTGTACTCAACATCACACTGTTGCGACGTGCAACCCGATCCAAACAACATACCCGTGGCGGCGTGCCACCCGATCCGCACATAAAGAATCTATAAGGAAATACTTACCGAGCTAGAATGCTCATTACTACAAAATATCTGAATATCAGACACAAGTACGCTAAGTGCATAATACCATCCCTGGAAGGACCGACATCGCCATACGCTACAAAACTCAAGCACAACTATGGTGCGACGTATAATCTGAATTCCGAGAGCCATCCTGCTCACATAACACCATCGCTCTGCGGAACCTCAACATATAAGAAATTTATCAAGCTGTTTCATAACTCACACGGCACAATATAGTATTACATGAAATAACCGACGACGAAACGACATCCAACGTCCGAATACTCCTCCATAGGGAGCTTTTATGCTGAAATGAACACATACGGACTGATATAGAGCCCGTATTCATATTTAAATCCATCCACAGACCTCAAGCCGATTCTGAGGTCTAGGCTAATAACCTTTCAAGGATCCATAATAAACCCTTTTCCCATAACACACAAGAATAGCCGTCATAATCGGAACAAACTTTCACAGTCCACAACCAAATGAACCAAGCGCCCTCCAGGCATAAATTCTCGAATCAGCGATATTACCACAATCTTCAAACTTGGTTTCAATATTCACTCAATCAAGTGACTACACGTCACTTTTACATAATATTTCCGTGAGACATGCTCCCACGACCTTCCACACCAGGTAACAAGTCTGCACATTCATGCTACTGGTTACACAAAATGCTGTAAAGTATATCAAGAATCCACAAATCAATACACAAGGTCTCTTACACCTGACATCGACCTTAGATGATGCCAAAAACAATACCATCTTACTTTAAACATCTAAAACCCCGTTCCTGCTCATCCGAGCTCATAACATCCTTGTCAACCCCGAACCGAGATCTTAAACCCTCAACTTTCGAATCCCATGCTACTTAGTGCACTTAACCATGCTAATGCGCAAGAGTACAAGAATTCCATCATAACTCCCAAACCACTAATAGGGTAAACACTTCATCATATAGAAACCTTCTTCTTAACTCATTTCAAGAGAACCATTGCAACACGTGACTGAATTCCCATATCCGTAGAAAATACCGGCCTCAGGTAGTGGTCTAAACCACCATAACTCTTCTGGGATCCCTCTACACATAACATGTCATAATACTTGATTTTTTTTCCCCAAAATAAAATCAATTACGGCGGTCGTCAAGCCTCGCACGTACTGCCACAAATCACATGCATAATTCAATGCAATGAAGGAATTGATCATTAACACCATCGTTCCGATTCAACCATTGTTAGCCAATTTTTTATTTTATTTTTCTCAATTTACTCTCAACTTGCCTTAGAAATAATAATAGCTCCATTCATTACATCACGAACTCAAATCCGCACTCATCCCAAGTGACCTTATTTCACGAGACCACGCTATTTCAAAACCCACTAATTATCTCATATCCCTTCTTGTGCACACTTTTTACATCTTCAACTGATACACCTATTCTGATACTTCTTTTTATGAATCCGAAGTTATTTTCTTCGGTTTTTCCAATGCTACACCACAACCTAAAGATAACGTAGAGTACTCCAAGCCCCGTGTAATAATCTGTTGCAAAAGCTCGATACTCAACCATACTATAAACTCGAGATCCTTAGACACCACACTTTAATTTTTTTTTTTGAATCCACTAGGACCGTTATTGAGAGTCACTTGCTCTGACTTGTTCCCATACATGATCAACTCCAAGGCCCTACTAGCACATGGACACTTTCTCAAGGAAACACCCGACTGTCTCACTCTTCCTGTGCATTACATTTACACGAAGCATAAACTCTGAGTCTTCCCACAAACCTGAATATGAATTGATAAGGCCAAATATGGCACACATTCCCCAAATCCTTTGCTCAAATTACCACCGATGTTTTCTTTCCTTAGTTGTAATGACCCACCAATACACCGATAACCAGAAACCGCACAAGGTGACACTACACAATCCAATCATAGACAGTGGGGCTCGCCATCTTAGCTTGAAGCTACAAATTACAAAATTCTGGAGTCCACCGAGATTCTTTCTTCATCGTCGGCATGATCCTGCACATGCAACTTGCCAAATTTCTCGAAATTCTTCTATTAACCTTTAATAAACACTCCAAACCACTAGCCATATTTACATATTAAATCTCTTACCGGGTACCCAGTAAAATTCTTCGCAAAAGATTCGTGAACACCACACGACCGCTAACCTGCTCACATGTGATAACCCACATGTGGAAATTACATGCCGACATATTCCAATGTCGCTGTATTGGGTGCAATTATTACGAAATCAGTAAATCATCCTGAGTCCAGGCTCATTCACCAGCTGCACCAGTCCGTTCACGCCTCACGGACGTCAACTAGAGGTGCGACAATACCTTCCAATGCAAAGTCATGTTGTATCCTTCTTCATATCAAGCAACTCCCTAATGTTGTATCCAATCTTCCTCAATATAGCAGCTAATATTGCAACTTAAGTCCGTAGACCTAGTCATTGTCCATTCTACATCCCAAATCACTCCAAACGTTCCTCAAGACGTGTAATCATCCTACCAAGTAACCCATGTGCTACCTTAGCACTCTCCCACTTTGGTCAACCATCTCCTTTAAGCAACTACTCTACTTCTGTTTTCTTACACTTGGCCTTTTCGGAGCCTAACCACCGCAAGGCACCTACCACATGTCCTTCCTCATCCTTCGCTGCCCAGTTGTTGTTTTAACTCAATATCCATCTCTATAGCACTTGAACCAATAGCTCGTTACTAGCTTTAAACCTTTCTGACAATCATCTTTCTTGAGACATCAACACTAAAACGATGCTTCGATCCTGAATCACTGCACACCGCGATCTCTAACGACTGCTTCCCCTATACCAATTCCTAACACCCCGTCATGAAGGCGAGTTGAAGAAAACCATAACACCGGTGAACGCATTTTACAAGGCGATGACACCACATCAAAATTGAGAACTCTACCACATTCGAAAATATCAAACTTCGTTACTCCATCAACCCCAAACCTGAACATTCATAGTCCGATTTCCTTTTCTCCGCTAGAATTAAAACATGGAACCTTTGAATCATGTACTGAGAAAACCTTATTTCAAGTCGTTTACTGCCCCGACACATAGACGAGCATTTTACCATTTCATAAACACTGTGCGATAACAATGCACGAATCGTCATAACAATCAATGCCAAATTTCAAAACCTTAGGTAGTACTGATACTTAATTTGAAATGACAGATCGGCCTTTCGCAAGGCGACGACAATAGCCCAATTAATTACACAGGGAGAAGCAACTTGTACTACATCTGTAGTACCATTAAATATTTCCTCAATCCCCAATTTATAACAAGCGCTTCACGTCGCATAAGATTGAATATGAAGGAAATGTAGGCATAAGCCTCAAAGGAATCGAATCAGACGATGAGGAATCAAAAAGAGAAGTATTCCTAACAGTCCTGTAGCCTCTCGAGGATAAGCACAGAAGTCTCTGTACCGATCCGCAAGACTCTACTAGACTTGCTCATGACTCGTGAGACCTACGTGAACCTAGTGCTTTGATACCATGTTGTCACGACCCAATTTCATCTATAGGTCGTGATGGCGCCCAACACTACAGCTAGGCAAGCAAACTGATAAATCAAACATATATTGATTAAACTTTTAATCCAAGAAAATCATAAAATACCAAATTCTATCAATGTGTGTGCCAAGACCCGGTGTCACAAGTGCATGAGCATCTAGTAGATTATACAAAACTCCGAATACTGTCTGAAATGAAATAGACAGAATATAAATATAAGAAGAGATACTGGTAGCTGCAGAATGGCTCAGAAAGGCAGCTCACCACTATGCCTCAGGATGACGTGGATATGTGATGATAGGTCCTCCACTAGTACCTATCTCAGATCCTGCACAAAAAGTGCAGCAAGTGTAGTATGAGTACGTAAACAACGTGTACCCAGTAAGTATCAAGCCTAATCTCGAAGTGGTAGAGACGAGATGGCCGACTTTGACACTCACTATGGGTCAATAATAATAATTGAAATAAAACTAGAATATTTAAAGCTATTTAATAAATTGGAATTTTTATTGAAATTGAAGGATTTAATATATATATTGAGAATTGTTGCATTTTGAAAGAATTTAATTAGTTCTGTTGGTTAAATAAATTATTGTTATATTCTGTGAATCATGTTGATTTAAATATTCTAGTTTATTTCAATTATTATTATTGACCCATAAATTCAATTTCAATGAATTTCCAATTTATCAAATAGCTTTACAAGCTGCAATAAACCGTCAAAGTATCGTGTAATTATTATTATTATTAAGCACGATTTCTGCCGAGGACGTACGGCCCGATCCAGAGTGTCGTGTACACTGCCGAGGGACGTGCGGCGCGATCCATAGATACATCTATCCTGCCGAGGCGTTCGGCCCGCTCCACAAGAAAGGAGGACATTTTCTTATGTACCTCCGGAAGGAGAGTATATTTATTAAGAGATAAATTCGGGAGGAAGAATAATTTCTTTTAATAATTAATTAATTTAAACAGAAAATCAAGCATATAAGG
Source organism: Nicotiana tabacum (assembly GCF_000715075.1). Taxonomy (NCBI): domain Eukaryota; kingdom Viridiplantae; phylum Streptophyta; class Magnoliopsida; order Solanales; family Solanaceae; genus Nicotiana; species Nicotiana tabacum. The sequence continues at coordinate 57,598,962 of NC_134081.1, read as the reverse complement.
TTTCTATCCTTTAATATCTTTATCTGAAAATTCACAATGTATTCATATATAGATATATCAATTATTATTAATTAAACAAAGAATACAATTTACACAAGTAATTCATGCTTTGAGTCCTAAACTACCCGAATTTTAGCATTAATAGTAGCTACGCACGGACTCTCGTCACCTCGTGCGTACGTAGCCCCCCCGCAATTATCAATAATTATTCAATTTAATCCCTATGAGGTAATTTTCCCCTAACAAGATTAGACAAGAGACTTACCTCGTCTTGCTCCAATTTAATCCACTATAAGACCTTTTTCATGATAATCCAACTCTGTCTGGCTCGAATCTAGCCAAAATAATTTGATACAATCACTAAAAATTATAGGAATCAATTCTATAAGAAAACACTACATTTTTAATAAAAAATCCGAAATTAATTAAAAATTCGTTCGTGGGGCCCACATCTCGAAATCCGGTGAAAGTTATGAAATCCGACAACCCATTCAATTACGAGTCCAACCATACAAATTTCATCAAATTCCGACATCAACTAGACCCTCAAATCTTCAATTAAAGTATTTGAAGATTTCTACCATTTTCAACCCAATCTATACCCATTTGAACTCAACAATCTTTCCATAAACCTTATTGATATGTATAAATGATACTATTACACCCAAGAATCATACTCTTAATCACCCATCTTTACCCAAACTCGAAATTGAAGACTAGGGGTTAGAACCTTACCTCTTGGGTGAAGATCTTATGATATTTCCTTGTTGGATTTCAAAGCTTGAACAACATCTTGATGAACAAAGTACTTGAGCTTCTTCCTCTCTCTAGAACACTCTCCCTTCTCTCTAAAAAAATCAGATTTTTGCTCCAAAATGAGCTTCAAGGCTTATTTATCGAAGTTGGGTCGGGTTATAACAATAGAAAAATGGATACTCTAAAAATTCCGGACCAGGCGACAGGCCTGGCCTCGCCAGGCTAAAGCCGGGTTAAACCTGGCTTTTGGCTGGCCTCACCAGGCTAAAGCCTGGTATAACACCTGGCCTCGCCAGGCTAAAGCCTGGTCTTACACCCGGTCTCGCGAGCTCTGTAGCGAGCTACACGACAGCCTTTGGGTATTTGATCATAATTTCTTGTAGAAATGTCCGAATGACGAACGGTTTAAAGCGTTAGAAACTAGACTCGAAGATCTTTCATTTGATAGGTAGAACATCACATAATTCCATATATATATGTAGATATTCTCGTTCAAAGTTGGGTCTTGTGCGAACTCACTTGAAACTTTAGTCTTATGAAATTTCCAACTTCTACATTCGATGCCGAAACCTATCGAATCAAGTCCGATTGACCTCAAATTTTACACACAAGTCATAAATGACTTAACGGAGCTATGAAAATTTTTAAAACTGGATTCCGACTCCGGTATCAAAAAGTCAACTCCTCGGTCAAACTTCCAAACTTAAATTCTTATTTTTAGCCATTTCAAGCCTAATTTAACTACGGACTTCCAAATAAAATTTCGAACATGCTCCTAAGTCCAAAATCACCATACGGAGCTGTTGGAATAATCAAAATTCTATTCCGGGGTCGTTTTTACATAATTAGATATCCGATCACTATTTGAACTTAAACATTTTAATATTTCATCAAAATTCCATATCTCGGTTTAGGGACCTCCGAATTTGATTTCGGATATGCGCCCAAGTCCTAAATCACGATACGGACTTACCGAAACTGCCAAAATACTGATCCGAATCTGTTTGCTCAAAATATTGACCAAAGTCAAACTTGCCCTTTAAAGCCAACTTAAGGAACCAAGTGTTCCGATTTCAACCCAAACACTTCCAAATCCCGAACCAACCATCCCCACAATTCATAAATTATTTAAAGAATATATTGGAAATTTTATTTAGGGGAAGGGGGTTCTAAAAGTCAAAACGACCGGTTGAGTCGTTACATTGACCGAGAACAGTCTTGCTTTCTCAACCTTGCAGGAATAAAAGATCAGAGTCCTGCCTTTTTGCCGTGATAATTTGAAGAGCACCTTACTTAGAATTTTGCATCAAGTACATCAATTATATCACCTTCTATCAAGTACATCAATTTACTTTTGATTGATGACAAATTATACGTTCTTTTATGTACACCTTCTGTTAAATCTATGGGAGGATGTGCTATGTAAAATTTACATGCTTCCTACAATTTTATGTTTTAGCAGTGCAGGTAAACAACCTGATACATCAGTATCATGTTGAAGATGGGGATGAAAAAGAAGACAAAATTTTGGACAAATAGTTGTATTGAAACATGGATATTGAAGGATGAGTTCCCTACTCTTTGTAGTTTAACCCAGAACAAAAATGCTTATATTTGGTGAATGTTTTGTCAACTCTAAATGACATCTATAGTTAAAGAAAAACTTTAATGATATGCAAATCCAAGATATCAGTCACCTTTCACACTTTTGCAGCCAATCTCTCTTTGATGACAGCAGGATGGACTCTCAAACTGGGCTTACTAGCAATAATGGCTTCTTCTCTATTAAAAGTTGCTACAATCTTCTCCAAAAGCTTGATAGTAACTGGGACAACAAGTGGCCTTAGAAGATGACATGGAGGACAGAAACAACACACCAAAATGCCCTACTTTGTGTGGAATGCTGTCGAGGCAGCATGTCTTAGCCAAGATAATTGGCAAAGAAGAGGACTCTCAGTTATGTGTGTAAAAACTGACAAAGAATCCATCAACCATTTAAACTTTTTGCTGTTGATTGGGTGATGCCACAGAATATCACATGCTTACTATCAGATTGGCAAGGACAAAGAATTAATAAAGTTACGTATGTGATGTAAGAGTATTTTTTTGTAGTGTAGCATATTTACGAACAAAACGGCAAAAAGCTATTGGAACGCTCAGCAAAAGAAGAGTATATTTCCAATCCTTCATTAAATTATCATATATATCAACTGGTATTACACGTGCATTTACAATGTCAGCTTGGTTGAAAATATTTATTGTACTCCACAAATGTTGCCTATCTAGGTTTCTCGTTCTTGCAACGGAAGAAACATCTCTAAGAATAAGTCCTATTTTTATCTCACTTTCTCGATTGATATAAGATACCAAATCAGACGAAGGAACATGGCATTTTTCTTGGACAATTTAGGCTTCTATAGAATTGATGAAGTAGGAGAAAAAATAATTTGCAGAACCATTTATTGAATACTATTTGAAATAATTGCATTATTGGCCCGGACAACACCTCACTAGTTTGACTATAAATGATATAATACACTATATTTATAAAAACAGATTGCTTATGACTACAAAAGGTTGCGATCAAATTGCAAGTTACTGTACTACTTTTCCAGTTAGTTTTATTTTAAAAATTTCTTCTAATATTTACAACACTAGATCCGACACACTTGCTTATGTCATGCTTATGATGCACGAGTGTCTCGCTACTTACATTTCCGGTATATGTTCAACCTTCATGATTCCGTAAAGCAAACAGAACATTTACTATCCGCAAAGGCAAAATAATCTGCAAGATGCGGCATAACTCCTTGAACGATTGCATTTGGGTGTTCGTAAGACGCAACGGAAGATAATAACAATCATAGGAAGATCTTTTCGTATTTAAAATTTATTTACATGTCAATAGATCGGATCTAAGACGTACCTGGTGAATAGAGTCTCGTTTCAAAATTTCTTCGAGACTCTATGCATATCCACACCGAGACCGATCCTTGTTATCGACTCTTTGATAAATGAAACCCGCGAACAAATTAAATGAACATATTGTGTTGAAATTTTTCTCAAAACCTCAACTCAAAAGTAGAAGAACAAGAAATATTTTTCTTGTAATTATATTTTCTCTCTTACTTTGTATTGCACTCTCACTTTCACAAAGTGATTTTTTCGCAAATTTTCTCCATCACCCTTTATATAGCATCACATATAAACCTTTTTCCTATTTGGTTGAGGTAATGATTTACTTAGGGTAAAAGTTTATTCCAAAAATAAACTTTGTACAATTTTTTCATAAAAAATTCGAATCCATCCAGAGCTTATTTATCTAATCTGATTTATTCCTTTCCAATTATGTTTTGGGTTTTCTCAATTGTGCTGATCTTGCAAAGATACTTTTTATTTAATCTCTCTCTCTCTCTCTCTCTCTCTCTCTCTCTCTCTCTCACACACACACACACACACACACACACACACACACACACACACATATATATATATATATATATATATATATATATATATATATATATATATATATATATATATATATATATATATAATCAAAAGATATATTTTAATTTTCTATTCCAAATAGAAAATTTTAATTTGTTTACAATATTAATTATATCCTCTTTGCTAGCAAAGAATATAATAATATTTCATTTGGACTAATAACTAAATTTATTTGACTAATTAAATTCTTTAATTTAATTATCAAATAATAAAGTAATTAATCCTTTAGCAAAGATCAGAACACTCGTTAGTGTGCGACCCCATAGGTTCAATACTAAGCCGGTAGTAAATTGATCACATCAATATACTAATCAAGGGTGGCGTCTAGCAACACTCCTTAACGACCGGATAGAATGAAGTATACAATTTACTCTCAAGAACCCGTAGAAGAATAATGTAGTAATTCCTTCTGTCCTTATAGCTCTGAGTCACCCTAGGATATGGTTTAACTGTCAAATCCTAATAGGCGACCAACTATGTGTTCATGTTAAATATAATCGACCATTGAATGACCTAAGAAACTCTTTTCTTCTTTCATTCAATTGCCCTGACCAAGGTCTTAATTTGATCGTTTATAATTCATGACAACATGGAGCTTAAATTCATTACCAAGAGTTGACAGATTCCTTCTTGATCAATCAATAATTCTATAAATATTTAATCGTACCCAATATTCTTTCAACTATCGCCCTAGGGCCATAGGTTTCTAGTATCAAAGCACAATAAATAACTTGTCAATTACTATGACGGTCTCAGGTCAAAGAAAACTCTTACATCACATTCTTCAAGAGAATATCCTATTGACAGTTTATGGTAATTCTAACCATTAGGAATTATCCAATGAGTCGGTTCAATGATCATATCTCTATATACATCATCTATCTATGTGATTTAGTTAATGAGATCAACTAATATTTATTCAAAAAAGACGATCACATAAATATTGATCTAACCGGATTACTAATGTCTAAATTAATAATCCTATTATCAAGAACAAATTTAGATTAAATTATAAGAAACTTCACTCTCATTATCATGATCTCCATCACAATGTCAAGTCTCAAAATTTAATCAAGGACCTTATCAAGTTAATCAAATAATTAATAATAACTATGATAAAAGAATATCAGATGCCATATATTTTTATATCAAATTACGTTCACAAAAATATATTTAAATCATCGAATATGAGATTGGATCTAGGGCATATCTACTGTATCCCTAACACTCCTCTCATGGCAGTAAAGCTAGCATAACTTTCAAATACAAAAAGTAGATTGTACAAATTTTGTAGATATTGCGCAACTTAAATCATGTACCATCAAGGTCATATAAAGTGGTCATGTGCAACTCTAGTCCTAAAAAGGATAAGCGGTCACTGCAAATATAATCTGATCTAAAAGTCCGGAGTCGAATCCCACACAGAACTAAGGTTTAGCTACAACTATTTACTATCACTAAGAAGACAAGCTCGAACAATTCCTAAGTTATAAATATTAAGATTCTTATGTCTAACTAATTAACTAATAAATTAAATTAGTAATTAATAAATAGGGATATTAAGGGTTGTAGACAAGATTAAGTAGATCTAGAGTTATGATTTCCCCAATTGTCGGAATCCTTCCCGCTATGTCTTCTATAATTTCGCCGAATTATTCTCTACCGATCGTGAGTACTTCGGGTGTCATAGTTCTATCTCGAGCAACTACCATAATTTACTAGACATATTCTCTCGAACTACGCTAACTGACACTAATTCACCGCTCACTACGATCGCATCAAGATTTCGTTGTCTCTAATCCCGCATTTAAACCCTTCGTATTGATCTCTCACATATGTTAGGAGTGATGTTGTTTAAGAACTACCTAAATGCGTACCCTCTCTCAAGCAATACACACTAAGCACAATTGATGGTCATTCAATCAACAACAACAAACACGTAGTTGAACAAGTAGCGAAATCTAACGACTCAATTATATAAAAACATAACAAGAATTTATCCTACAAGAGGTTCCATCAAAACCCTAGTTAACAAGTTAGTTATTCATAGTCATGCTAACAATCATGATAATAATTGAAAGCATTAAAATATATATTAAGGAAGAACGAAAGAGAAAACTCTTGTGATTCGTTGCTCCCAAGTGTTCTCGTAGCCTTTTGCCTCTCCAATATTGTCTCACCCTCTAAAAACTAAGTTTAGGAGGTATTTATAGGGTTGGGGCTGAAGTCTACATGTCCAAAAATAGTGAGAAAATAAAATTGGCTCGGATAGCATCGTCGGCACGGGGCATTGTCAGAGGCGCCAACATTACCCCGCGAGGCACTATCAGAGGCGCCAACATTTCCCCCCGAGGCAATGTCAGAGGCGCCAATGACAGTGCCATGGACAAAGCCTTGCACTGTCTATGGCCATGAATTTTCATTGTCTTGCACGTCTTCTTTTATTATTCCATTTTGTAGCTTTGATGTACCATTTCGTGCAACTTTTCTCCACTTCATGTCCAAGCATTCCTATACATAAAATAAACTCTATTAAGCTCAATTGTCGCACAAATTAGCATCCAAACAACAAGCAAGTGAGATAAATAACGTCAAAATATATGGAATTATAACATGACATCGTAAAGCTTCTTCCCTTTAGGGTAACTTGCATAAGTGTTAATATCTAAGACAAGCAATCCAAAGTCAAAACATTAGAATGCTGAATCAACTCTTTCTAAAAATGATATTAAGGAATTCACATAAGCAATCATAAGTAGTTAATATGACCACCAAAGCTAGTAAACCATCAACCCGTAATTGATTGGACAAGTCATCCCCCTTAATGAGGAAGAGAAGACATGAGATTATCAGAGATGAGGAAAATAGGAGAACAGAGAGAAATAATACCAGAGATAGTCCAGCCCTAACTTTGTTCCAAGGTGAGTGGAATATGTTGTGCCGAGATGAGCAAATCATTGTTCTACTAATATGGGCAATCACAAAATCGAAGATGCCTATTTCAAACAAGCATGCAACAAGGGCATGAAGAACATAAAATGTACATTGCTATGAACACATTTTTAAACCTTCAACAACATGATTTTTGTAAGGCATTTGAGTGTGCGGTTGAGATAAACTTGGCAAGAAGAATTTTTTTAAAATAGGTCAAGTGCAAGGTGAACATCATTACTTTGATGCCTCTACGCCTAATGGTATAATAAGCGAAAGAGATCCGGAAATTCGTAATTTCAAGTATCACTAGTAAAGATAATAGTTGTGGACTACCCTTTTCATGATAAACAATGGTTGCGAACAGAGGCGGATCCAAAATTTTAAGCTTATGGGTTCCTATAACAATCTCAAGTTAATTCACATGATAATTGGACCAACGAACTGGATTCCAAGCTAAATATTCTTATACTTTTAATGAATTTTTTAGTACATACATGGTCTATGCAAAAGTTACTGGGTTCACGGAAACTCGTAATGTTTGCTCTAGATCCGCCCCGGTTGCAAAGCTACATAGCATAACCTAAAAGATAGTTCATAACAATGAAGATCACATGCCAGTTGTAACATATAATAAGACACCTAGAAAGTCGATCCGTTCCATCCAAAGAAGGAACCCTGCAAAATAGAGGACCGCAGTTATCATATTATTAAACTACAAAAGAACTACATGAAGGAAAATCCTTAAGTAACCAAACAAATTGTTTAAAAATCTGAGTGATAAGTACTTAAGGAATTAGAAAAGAATAAGACTTGTCCTTGTGATTCCAAATAGCAAAGTTTATTTACATAATCTAGTAGTGGTGTAAAGCATGCAGACATTGTGCATATTCTTGACTTTGATGGGCCTAAACAAAAACGAAGAATGCAATGAGAAAAATGCATGGGAATGGGATGTATACATCCTTAAACTATCCAGAAAGAGCCCCTACCTTAGTGTCATAGAATATTAGAAAAATTGCGACTTGGGGATCGATAATTTGGTCTCAAGTATGCCGGCAATTGCAGCACTCAGATTCTTGTTAACTTCAGCGTTTAGGCCCCCAATGGAGACTAACTCACCATAGGCAGTTGGCTGTTACATGGGCACCGATTCCTTCAACACAATCATAACATACTGCAGTTTCAAGAATTTAGAGCACTATTAATTTACTTCTCAAAATGAATCAAAGGTAAATGGGGCATTAGAAATTTCAACTTAGCTTCTCAATGGAGACTACAAGATTAAAAATAAAGTCCTTGCTTAAAGACTTAAGTTCACTAACAAATGAACTCTCACCAGATCTGGCTTACATTTTCCAGTGCTACTCAGGAATCCTCTAAGCCATAGATGAACTCAATTAACATCCTCAAATATAGAGCACACCTATATGTGGAACTTCTAAACTGATCACTCAACACTAGTCTTAATCTACCACTTCATCTTCTCTATTTTTGCCCACTCTTGTGACATTCCATCTCACACCTAAGCAAATCTTTAACTCAGCACTAGGTCTACTCATCTTGCAGAACTTTGTTAGTTCCAAGCAAGAGCAGCAAAACACTAGTTTGATTTCCCCTAATTGCTCAATTCCTCATCTCCTAATTCCCTAGACTTCCTTTTTTTCAATGCATTGTCATTGCCCGACCTCCATACCACAACTTCTACAGTTGCTTCGCTTACTTCAGTGTCATAAGGGAGATTAGCAGCAGCAACAACAACAACCACCCACTAAAATCCTACAAGTGGGATCTGGGGAGGGTAGTGCGTACACAAACCTTATCCCTATCCCAGAAGAGTAGAGAGGATGTTTCCGATAGACACTCGGCTCAAGAAGACGAAAAGAAACAATAGATCAGTAACAACAACATAAGCCAGAAAGATAATACCGACATTGTAAGAACCAGAAAATAGAAGGAAAAACAATAACAATAACCAGTAACAATGGCACGGCACTATGAAAATAGAAAAATAGTATGGACACAACATGAATCACTAGCCGTCTAAGACAAAGCACTATCAGACTAATTCTTACGATGGAGATATGAAGAGCAAGAATTCAAAAATTGTACATTGTCCGCGATAATGAACACTTAATAGGAGATAGACATTCCTTTTGGTCATAACAAGATGAGCAAATATTTGGCCAGTGAACTTGATAGTAATTTTAAAATTAAATAAGTTTTACTCTTAAATCATGTATGGAGATTAAATCATAACAAGCCAAAAGAACAAACAGCTCTAATAATCAATCACAACCAATTTCGAGCACCCATATAATGCATGAGGGGAAAATGCCCTCAGCTCCTAAATTCCAAGTACCCGGGGGGGGGGTGGGGGGAGCGGGGGGGGGGGGGGGGACCCACCTCGCACTTAGTTTGTTGACAAGCTAGATCAACGTCCCTTCTAACAATATCATTACTGCAAAGACATACTCCATTTATATGACACTCCGATCATCTAGAAAAGTTTCCATATTATTTGACAACATTCTACTAATATTGTTATTTTTAGCATTTTCACATCCTTTATATTTATGACTGTGAGTATACACACGAATCAACTATTCCACCAGATTCCTGCTTGCTACCTTCCACCAGCGTAAGTATCAGGTAACTCTATCCACTAAGGTTTTGGCAAATGAAAAGAAATCACCTAGTATTTTTTTGACATTGAGATTTGAACATGAGACCCCATTGTTCTTCTCCCACTTCATTGATCTCTAAATTATACATGGGTTTGCATTTTCACATCTTTTAAGAATTTAATTATCTAACTATTCAAAATTTCCATATATGCTAGTGACATTTTCTCTACCAAATTTACTTTTCTATCACTACTTCAACATCATGGATCATCTTGCGATGACTTGAATTATTTCATCGGGTACCTGTATCCTTCCACCAACACTACTACCAAATAAATATGTCAAATAAGGCTTAGGCATATCGTTATCTAATTGTTTTGCCTTTACCAGTACCACTGCTATAATACATAAAAACCCAAGTCTAATGAAACACTGTCATATAAAATATATTCTGATTCAGTGGTAAAATAAGAAAAAATATTTAAAACATTTGAATCAAAATACAAAATATAGGAGCGACGATGAAAACTTAAATATGTAAACGTACGGCTTCGGGGTTGCCAATGAGCTTAGCAACAACGGAAGTGGCTTCAGAGAGAATGGAGGAAGTATCCAAATTCATGTTTGTTGACACGTTAAGGCACGGCATTTTCGTTCTTCCCTCAAATATACACATAGTACGCTGTACGTACAAACCCTAGTTCTTCTTCATTTTCTTCTGGAATTCTACACCAAACACATTCTTTTTCACCGAACAAAAAAGATGATCTTTTTCTAATCTAAAGTACATAAATTGCCCTTGTATTCCTATTAGCCTAAATTGTCAATTCTCCAGACTTCTTATTTTTTCCAGTAAAAACTAAAAAGATGGGGCTGACCAATTTTGATTCCCTTATTATGTTCGAGTTATCTGTTGAAAAGTAGTTTAGAAATAGTCACTTTTCAACACAGAACAAAAAATAGATAAAAATACTTGTTTTTTTTTAGAATCTTGAAATTTAATTAGAACATGCTAAAGTGCTTCCAAACTATTACACAAAATACTCCCCAAAGGGCATTACAGTTGCCAATTTTGGCCAACATCCTACAAACATCGTCTACTACATGCTTAACAAAAATAGCGTCATCTTTGTCTGTCAGCATCCTGGTTATAATAAGAGGAGGTGGTACTGCTAAATAAATAGGTTTATTGTTGTTGGTCTCGTCGGCGACTTCCCTAGCTAATAAGTGAGCAACTTCATTTCTTTCTCTGAAGTTATGCATGACCAGCTTCCCTATTCTAGACATTAGCCGCATGTAATCATAAAGTAAAGTGTTGTAAGTGGGGTATCCTTGATCCATGTATTTTGTTACCTTAGTTGAGTCAATTTCCACTCCTACTTGTAGCTAAACACCAAAAATACTCCATTTCAATTGGGAGTATTTTTATCCAAATTTTATTATTGTATTTGAAAGTGGTTAAAGTGAAAGTGACTGAGTTTCAATTAGCAATCGAAAAAATAGTTATTTGTCGATTTCTTCCCTTATTCCAAATTAGTAGTTCGTTGGCCGGATCGGATTCGACAGGTATTTTGGGCGCCGTCTATTGTAGCCTGGGTTGGACTAACTAAGCATGCCACATGGGAATCTATGCAAAATACTTATGTGGACCAATTTAATTACTCGTCATCGTCCATAGTAAATTCTCTTTTATTTTAGAGGAATTTCATATATTACTACAATTTAGAGCCTAATTATCATATATAACTATAGTTTGTTACCATTCATAATTATTGTTCAATTGTTACTAATTTATATCATTTGTATTTAGATGCGCCACGAATACAACCTCTATCAACTTGTCACGACCCCAATTTCTTTCCGTAGGATATCGTGATGACACCTAATCTCTACGACTAGGTAAGCCTAACAGTTAATAATAACTTGGCAGAAATAATTAACAAAATACTAAAACAAGGCTGAATTACTGATATAAACTTCCGAAAATAGGATCAACAACTGTACATTCCCCAAGACCGGTGGAACTGAGTCATAAGCTCTGTAGAATAAAAACTCTAATATCTACTATACCACTATCTAAAAGAAAATACAACAAGAAGTAAAGATAGGGAAGGTGACTCCGAGGCCTGCGGACGTAGAGCAGGTATACCTTGAAATCTCCAAAGGCACCTACTCAAATCAACTCTACCGTCCGACTCTGACAGACGTACATGGATCTGCACAAAAAAGATGTGCAGACCGTAGTTTGAGTACACCACAACGGTGCCCAGTAAGTATCAAATATATTCTTGGTAGAATAGTCACGAGGCCATATCAAGACACCTACTAGGATATAAATAAACATTATGAAAAACGTAATAAGGATAAATAATGGGAAGCGGAGAAATAACAAATACGAAACAGTTAACAACACGAACTAATATCGAAATTGTAAGCACGGAAATAACATAAATAAATCAGTTAAAGTGAATCACAGTGATCATATATGGATAATAACTGACAAAAACAAAGAAGAAAAAAAACAAAAATCACAACGAGGTACCACCTCGTGTATAATAAGAATCACCACCGAGGTACGAGACCGCCTTGTATTCACAATTCATAATCTTTCTTTATGCAGCCACGTATTGACAAGAGTGGGTTGCTCTAGTGGTAAGCACCCTCCACTTCCAACCAAGAGGTTGTGAGTTCGAGTCACCCCAAGAGCAAGGTGTGGAGTTCTTGAAGGGAGGAAGCCGAGGGTCTATCGGAAACAGCCTCTCTACCTCAGGGTAGGGGTAAGGTCTGCGTACACGTTACCCTCCCCAGACCCCACAAGTGGGATTATACTGGGTTGTTGTTATCTTTATGCCGCCACATGAGCCTTACATTTGAAATATGTTTTGAAAAAAAAATTAGTTGTTCCGAAATAGCTACACGCACTTTAGCCCACCTTATGGCGTTGTGTGGCTTCATGTAGTTCCCCTACAAGCAACATGCACATAAATCCCAACTTATACCGCCGCATGCGCGTCAATAATACATCACAATAACAACTCGCATCACAAGTGACCATATATCACAACCTGTCAATAATCAACAATATCAATGTTTCCACAACAATAGCTCATGTCTCCATCACAACGTGTACAAGAATTCAACAATAACAATGAATGTAAATTCTCAACAAGAAAGGTATCTCAACAATTATCAACTTTGCTTCAAAATGATACGGCTTCCACAACTTCAACAACAATAACTCAACAATGAGAAGGATAACGTGTAACTACGAACTAAATACCAATAAATCACAATAAGGAATAACATGACTTCGAATGAGAATAATGGCAACGAACGAGATAACTAGTAACAATGATTTCAATTAATTATAATTAACAATGAAATAAATAATATATACAATGACTTCAAGTAATGCAAGTTCAACTAAAGCATGAGAGCAATTTATCAAGTAGGATGTAGCACAAGTGTTAAACAAGTCAATTAAGGCATGTAAGGATAGACTAACATAAATAAGAATAGATTGACTATGAGAATTTAGAACATGATATGTCATTTCAATTAAAGCATGAAATTAGTCTAAGTAGCCTAAACCGGTCAAATACCACGTACCACCCGTGTACCCACTCGCCACCTTACATACACGGCTTTCATATAGCACAAATGAATCAATCAATACCAAACCTAAGGGGTAGTTTTCCCACACAAAGTTAGGCAAGATACTTAGCTCAACTATGCCAATTCAACCCTCGAAAATAGATTTTTCCCTAAAATTCGCCTCAACACGGCTCAGATCTAACCAAAATCGACTTAATATCATCAAACAATGCTAGAAAAATCAATTACAATAGATAAAACTAAGATCTTTACACTTTTTCTAAAAAGTCAACAAAAGTCAAGTCGGGGCCCGCCCGGTCAAAATCTGGGTCCAATGGTAGATTCTGACTACCCATGACCCCACGAGTTCATATATGTGATTAGTTTTAAAATTCGAGTCCAAATCGACTCTAAAAACTCAAATTCTTATTTTTCAAAAACTTGACAAGGTTTCACAATTTTTCACTTTGATTCACGTGATTTTGATGCTAAAATCTAAGATATATTGATGGAATATGATTAGAAATAGATTAGAATTACTTACCCAAAGTTTATAGGCGAAAATCTCCTCTCCAAATCGCCTCCTACCGAGTCTAGGGTTCAAAAATAAGAGAATATTTTTAAAATCCCGTCTCCCAGCCCTTTGTATCAGCTGCAGATGTCGCATTTGCGACACATGGCTCGCATTTACGAACCCTCGCAAATGCGGACTAGGGCTCGTATTTGCGAACCCTGACAGCCTCATGCATCATCACAATTGCGAACTGGACAGCATCGCAAAAGCGAACAAATGTTCGCAAATGCGGACTAAGTCAAAATCATGCTGCCTTCGCAATTGCGACATCTGCCCCTTACTGTCACCTTCGCAATTGCGAGGCTACTGCTCGCAATTGCGATAACTGAGCACCAGCACACCATCAGTTCATTTTAAGTTCAAAACCATTCTGATACATGTCTGGAACTCATCCGAACCCTCGGGGCTCCAAACCAAATATCCACACAAGTCTAAAAATATAATAGGAACTTGCTCGCGCGATCAAACTACAAAAATAACATCTAAACTACTAATTGAACTCTAAAACGCATGAATTTCAAAGTAAAGTTCAAAATTTCTTGAATTACAACTAAACGTCTGAATCTTATCAAACTCCCAATAGTATCAAATTTTGCAGACAAGTTCTAAATGGCATAACGGACCTATTCCAAGTCCGAAAATCAAATTCCAAGCTCGATAGCTCAATGTCAACCTATGGTTTCAACTTCAAATTGCCAAATTTTGACAAATCGATACAAATCAACCTACGGACTTCCAAAATCACTTCCGGACATACGTCCAAGTCTGAAATCACGATACGAAGCTATCAGAGCCATCAAAATACAATTCCGGGGTCGTTTTCACAAAAGTCAAAGTTTGGTCAATATTTTTTAATTTAAACTTCTAAGCCAAGAATCAAGGGGTTCGAATCAACCCGAAAGCTTCCCGGAACAAAACTAACCAACCCCGCAAGTCATAAAATTATTAACACACATATGTGAAGCATAAAAGGGGTAACGGGGCGCAATTACACAAAATGACTGATCGGGTCGTTACATTCTCCCCATCTTAAAACAAACGTTCATCTTCGAACGTGCATAAGGACATACCTGAAGTGGCGAATAGATGAGGATAACGACTCTACATGTCATGCTCGGTCTCCCAGGTCGCCTCATCAACCAGATGACCTCTCCACTGAACCTTTACTGAAGCAATGCTCTTTGATCTCAACTTCCGGACCTATCGATCCAAGCCAGCCACCGGCTCCTCAATATAAGTCAAATCATTGTCCAATTGATTGTGCTGAAGTCTAGAATAATAAATGGATCACCGTAATACTTCCGGAGCAAGAAACATGGAACACCAGATGAACCACATATAAACTAGGTGGAAAAGCAAGCTTGTAGGCCACCTCACCAATCCTCTCAAGGATCTCAAAAGGTTTGATATACCTAGGGCTCAACTTGCCCTTCTTCCCGAAACTCATCACACCCTTCATGGGTAAAACCCGGAGCAAGACTCGCTCTCCAACCATGAATGCAACATCGCAAACCTTCCGATCCGCATAACTCTTATGTCTAGATTGGGCTGTAAGAAGCTGATCTTGGATCATTTTGACCTTCTCTAAGGCATCTCGAACCAAATCTATGCCTAATAACTTAGCCTCTCCCGGCTCAAACCACCCAATTAGATAACGACACCGTCTCCCATATAGGACCTCATAAGGAGCCATCTGAATACTCGATTGGTAGCTGTTGTTGTAGGCACACTCCGCATGCGGCAAGAACTGATCCCAAGAACTCCCGAAATCCATAACACAGGCACAAAGCATATCCTCCAATATCTGAATGGTGCACTCAGACCGTCCGTCCGTCTGGAGGTAAAATGATGTACTCAACTCAACCTGTGTTCCTAGATCACACTGTACACCTTTCCAGAAATGCGATGTGAACTACGTACCCTGGTCAGAGATGATGGATACCGGTACACCATGAAGTCGGACAATCTCGCAGATTTAGATTTGAGCCAGCTGCTCTGAAGAATAGGTAGTCACTACGGGGATAAAATGAGCCGACTTGGTCAACCTGTCCACAATCACCCATACCGCATCAAATTTCTTCTGCGTCTATGGGAGCCCAGCAACAAAGTCCATGGTGACACACTCCCATTTCCACTCGGGAATCTCAAGTCACTGAAACAAACCACTCGGCCGTTGATGCTCATACTTCACCTGCTGACAATTTTGGCACCGAGCTACATACTCCACTATGTCTTTCTTCATTCTCTTGCACCTATAGTGCTACCTCAAATCCTGATACATCTTAGCGGCACCCGGATGAATGGAGTACTGCGAACTGTGGGCTTCCTGAAGAATCAACTCACGTAACCCATCCACATTGGGCACACATAACCGGGCCTGCATCTGTAACACGCTGTCATCTCCAATAGTAATCTCCTTGGCATCGCCGTGCTGGACCGTGTCCTTAAGGACAAACAAATGGGGGTCATCATACTGATGCTCTCTGATGCGATCATATAAGGAAGATCGAGAAACCACGCAAACAAGAACTCGACTGGCTCCAAAACATCCAATCTAACTAACTAGTTGGCTAAGGCCTGAACATCCAATGCTAATGGCCACTCCGCTGCCGGTAGATATGCTAAACTGCCCAAGCTCTCCGCCTTTCGACTCAAGGCATCGGCCACTACATTGGCCTTCCCGTGATGACACAGGATGGTGATATCATAATTCTTAAGCAATTCTAACTATCTCTGTTGCCACAAGTTAAGATCTTTCTATTTGAATAGATGTTGTAGACTCCGGTGGTCGGTAAAGACCTCACAAGGGACACCGTACAAATAATGTCGCTAAATCTTCAATGCATGAACAATGGCTGCCAACTCCAAGTCGTGGATTGAATAATTCTTCTCATGGGTCTTTAACTACCGAGACGCGTTGGCAATCACCCTACCGTCTTGCATCAACAACGCGGCAAGGCCAACATGTGACCCATCACAATACACAGTATAAAACCCCGAACCCATAGGAAACACCAACACTGGGGTTGTAGTCAAAGCAGTCTTGAGCTTTTGAAAGCTCGCCTCACACTCCTCGGACCATTTGAAAGGAGCACCCTTTTGAGTCAATCTGGTCATTGGTGCAACTATATATGAGAAACCCTCTACGAAATGACAATAATACCCGGTCAAACCAAGAAAACTCTGAATCTCAGCCGCTGAAGATGGTCTGGGCCAACTCTGCATTGTTTCAATCTTCTTCGGATCTATCTTGATCCCCTCACTCGACACCACATGAGCCACAAACACCACCGAATCAAGCCAGAATTCACACTTTGAGAATTTTTCATACAACTTCTTGTCTCTCAAGGTCTGAAGCACGATCCTCAGGTACTGCTCATGATTTTCCCGGCTGCGGGAGTACACCAAGATGTTTTCAATAAGCACAATGATGAATGAATCAAGATAAGGCAGAAATACATTATTCATCAGGTGCATAAATGTTGTTGGGGCGTTGGTCATCCCAAATGACATCAAAAGGAACTCGTAGTGACCATACAGAGTCCTAAAGGCAATCTTCGGAATATTCGGATCCCGAATCTTTAGTTAATGATAACCTGATCGCAAATCAATTTTTCAGAACACTCTGGAACCATGTAGCTGATCAAACAAGTAATCAATATATGGCAATGGATACATGTTCTTCACTGTAACCTTGTTCAACTGTCGATAATCAATACACAAGCGCATAGAACCATCATTCTTCTTCACAAACAAGACCGGAGCACCCTACGATGACACACTAGGCCGAATGAAACCATTATCGAGCAACTCTTACAACTGCTCTTTTAACTCCTTCAACTCTGCTGGGGCCATACGATATGGTGGAATAGAAATGGGTTGAGTGCCCGGCAATAAGTCAATACCAAAATTGATGTCCCTATCGGGCGGCATGCCCGGAAGATCCACTGGAAATAGATCTGGGAATTCTCTCACTACTAAAACTTACTCAACGGTAGGAGTATCAATACTGACATCTCTCACAAAGGCTAGATAAGCATCACACCCCTTCTCAACCATCCTTTGAGCCTTTAGAAATGATACAACCCTGCTAGGAACATAATCCAATGTACCCATCCACTATAACCGTGGTAAACCTGGCATAGCCAGCGTATCAGTCTTGGCATGACAATGTAGAATAGCATGATAGGGCGAAAACCAGTCCATGCCCAAGATAACATCAAAGTCTACCATACTAAGTAACAATAAATCAACTTTGGTCTCAAAACCACCAATAACAACTAAACACGACCGACACATACGGTCCACAACAATAGAATCTCCCACAGGCATGGATATATAAATAGGAGAACTCAAAAAAATACGAGATATATCTAAATACGGAGCAAAGTAAGATGACACATATGAATAAGTGGATCCCGGATCAAATAAGGCTGATGCATCTCTATGGCAAACCGGAACCAAACCTAGAATGACTAAGACTGAAGCAACTGCCTCCGCCCTACCCGAAAAAGCATAAAATCTGGCCTGGCCTCCCTCTCTAGGACGACCTCTACCCGCCCGTCCCCCACCCCTAACTGGTTGTGTGGGTAGAGCAGCAACTAGGGCAACAATCATGGACTGAGAAGTCTGTGGACCTAACTGAATCCGTGGAGCCTGAGTAGTCTGTAGAGGTGAACCCCTCCTGAGTCTGGGGCAATCTCTAACCATATGGCGGGTATAACCACACTCAAAGCAAGCTCTTAGTGGGCGGGGCTGCTGGGATTAGCTCGGGCCTAGTCGGCTGGACTGACTGCTGAAGGCACGCCATGTAGGAGGTGCACTAGAAAGTGGCTGAGCAAAGCGTGCAACCTGAGACCTCGGAACAACTGGAGCATCACTATAAGCGGGAAGTGCTGAATGAACTGGACGACTTACATAGCCCCCACCATGATGGGATGTAGCTGCAGTGTGGCCACCATTAAATCCTCCAGTGCCTCAAGGCCTCTTGGCCTCCCTGTCCTCTCTCTCACGGTCGCGCATACCCTCCAACCTCCGTGCAATCTCAACCACCTGCTGATATGGGGTATCTGTCTCCAACTCTCAGGTCATGCTGAATCTAATACCATAGTTGAGCCCTTCGATAAATTGACGGACTTGCTCTCTGACTGTAGAAACCAAGGCAGGTGCATGGCTGGATAAGTCACTGAATCGGACAACATACTCTGACACAGTCATAGTACCCTGGCGCAGCTGCTCAAACTCTGCACGCCATACATCCCTAAGAGTCTGAGGAACAAACTCTCTTAAGAATAACTCTGAAAACTGAGTCCATGTAAGTGAAGCTGCATCGGCTGGCTACCATCCTCGTACAGTCATGACCACTGATACGCTGCTTCCGACAGTTGGAATGTAGTAAAAGCAACCCCGCTCGTCTCCACAATACCCATGGTGCGGAGAATATAATGGCACTCCTCTAAAAAATCATGTGCATCCTCTGAAGCCAAACCACTGAAAGTAGGAGGGTGATACTTCTTGAACCTCTCAAGTCTAAGATGCTCCTCCTCAGATGTTGCCCTAACCGCGGGCTGAACTGGAACAACAGGTTGTACCGGTATAACCTCTAAGACTTGATCAACCTGGACCTGCTGCTCTGGGGTACGGGCCGCAAGAGTCTGAGCTCCTCCCCCAGCCTGAGATATGACTGGTGCAAGTAGAATCAACCCCGCCTGAGCTAAGGTATCAAATATGCTCAAGAACTGTGCGAGGGTCTCCTGAAGTACTAGGGTGGAAACAGGTGCCTCAGATTCCTGCCCCCCAACTGGAGCTACTGGTGACTTCTCTGTCACAGCTCGAGCAGGTGCTCTGATTGCACCACATGCCCCTCTTCGACCTCTACCCCGGCCCCGGCCTCTCGCGGTTCTAGCAGGAGGCGCGGGTGTCTGATCGTCAGATCCAGCAATGCGTGTCCTCACTATCTGTGAGAAAATATAAAGTCAAAGATTCAGTTTTTGAAGCCAACCAATTCACACAATAAGGAATCAAAGAAGTGAAGTTTTTTCTAATAGTTCTGTAACCTCTCGAAGATAAGTACAGACGTCTTTGTACCGATCCGCAAGACTCTAGTAAACCTACTTATGACTCGTAACACCTATGAACCTAGAGCTCTGATACCAACTTGTCATGACTCCAATTTCCTTTCGTATGATGTCGTGATGGCACCTAGTCTTTACGACTAGGTAAGCCTAACAGTTAAAAATAACTTGACAAAAATAATTAACAAAATACTAAAACATGACTGAATAAGTGATATAAACTTCCAAAAACAGGATCAACAACAGTACACTCCCCAAGACCGGCGAAACTGAGTCATAAGTTCTATAGAATAAAAACTAGAATATCTACTACATCACTGTCTGAAAGAAAATACAACAGGAAGTAAAGATAGGGAAGGTGACTCTGAGGCCTGCGGGCATGGAGCAGGTATACCTTGAAGTCTCCAAAGGCATCTACTCAAATCAACTCTAGCATCCGGCACGGGCAGACATACCTGGATCTGCCCAAAAAGATGTGTAGAGCATAGTATGAGTACACCACAATGGTACTCAGTAAGTATCAAGTCTAATCTCGGTAGTGTAGTGCCGAGGCCAGATCAAGATACCTACTAGGATATAAATAAACAGTATGAAAAACGTAATAAGGATAAATAATAAGAAGCAGAGAATTAACTGATACGAAACAGTTAACAACATAAACTAATACCGGAATTGTAAGCACAGAAATAACATAAATAAATTAGTTAAAGGCAACCACAATGATCATATACGGACAATAACTGACAAAAACCAGAAAGAACAAAATAATAAGAATCACAATGAGGTACTGCCTCGTGTATAATAAGAATCACCACCGAGGTACCGCCTCGTGTATATATATCAAGAATCACAACTGAGGTACCGCCTCGTATTCACAATTCACAATCTCAATCACAATCTTTTCTTATGCCGCCGCGTGAGCCTTACATTTGAAATAGGTTTTGAAAAAAACCAGTTTTGCCGAAATAGATACACGCACTTTAGCCCACCATATGGTGCTGCGTGGCTTCACGTAGTTCCCCTACCAGTAACACCCACATAACTCCCACCTAATACTGCCGTATATATATTAGCCATAAGCCTTATACCTCTGCATGTGCGTCAATAACACATCACAATAACAACTCGCACCACAAGGGTCCATATATCACAACTTGCCAACAATCAACAATATCAATATTTTTACAGCAATAGCCCATGGCTCCACCACAACGTATACAAGAATATAAACAATAATAATAAATGTAAATTCTCAACAAGAAAGGTAGCTCAACAATTATCAGTATTGCTTCAAAATGATACGCCTTCCACAACTTCAACATCAAAAACTCAACAATGAGAAGGATAATGTATAACTACAAACTAAATACCAATAACTCACAATGGAAGGAATAACATGACTTCGAATGAGAATAATGGCAACGAACGAGATAACTAGTAACAATGACTTCAAATAATAATAATTAACAATGAAAGAGATAACACGTACAATGACTTTAAGTAATGATAATCAACAATGAAAGGGATGACATGTATCAAACAAGGGGCCAACAAGTTCAACTAAAGCATGAGAGCAATTTATCAAGTAGGATGTAGCACAAGTGTTAAACAAGTCAATTAAGGCATGTAAGGATAGACTAACACAAATAAGAATAGATTGACTATGAAGATTTAGAACATGATACAACATTTTAATTAAAGCATGGAAATAGTCTAAGTAGCCTAAACCAGTCAAATACCATGCACCACCCGTGTACTCACTCGTCACCTTGCGTACATGACTTTCACATAGCACAAATGAATCAATCAATATCAAACCTAAGGGGTAATTTTCTCATACAAAGTTAGGCAAGATACTTACCTCAATTAGGTCAATTCAACCCTCAGAAATAGCTTTTCCCCTAAAATTCGTCTCCTCACGGCAAAAATCTAACCAAAATCGACTTAATATCATCAAACAATGCTAGAAAAATTAATTACAATAGATAAAGCTAAGATCTTTACACTTTTTCCAAAAAGTCAACCCGGGGTTCGCTCGGTCAAAATCTGGGTTCAAGGTAGATTCCGATTACCCATGACCCCACGAGTTCATATATGTGATTAGTTTCAAAATCCGAGTCCAAATCAACTCTAATAACTCAAATTCTTATTTTTCAAATACTTGACAAGGTTTCACAATTTTTCACTTTGATTCACATGATTTTGATGTTAAAATCTATGATATATTGATGGAATATGATTAGAAATAGATTAGAATTACTTATCCAAAGTTTGTAGGTGAAAAGTCCCTCTCCAAATCGCCTCTTACTGAGTCTATAGTTCAAAAATGAGAAAATATTTTCAAAATCACGTCTCCCGGCCCTTTGTACCAGCTGCAGATGTTGCATTTGTAGCACAAGGTTCACATTAGCGAACCCTCGCAATTGCAGACCAGGGCTCGCATTTGCGAACCCTGACAGTCTCATGCATCATCACAATTGTGAGAAAAGGCTTCGCAATTGCGAACTGGACAACATCGCAAAAGCGAACAAATATTCGCAAATGCAGACTAAGTCAAAATCATGTTGCCTTCGCAAGGGAAGTCGCAATTGCGACATCTGCCCCATATTGTCACCTTCGCAATTGCGAAAACTGAGCACCAGCACACCAACAACTCATTTTAAGTTCAAAACTATTTTGATATATGTCCGAAACTCATCCGAGCCCTCGGGGCTCCAAACCAAACATTCACACAAGTCTAAAAATATCATGTAAACTTGCTCGCTCGATTAAAACGCAAAAATAACATCTAAACTACGAATTGAACTCTAAAACGCATAAATTTCAAAGTAAAGTTCAAAATTTCTAGAATTACAACTAAACGTCTTAATCTTATCAAATCAACTCCAAATGGAATCAAATTTTGCAGACAAGTTCTAAGTAAAACGGACCTATTCCAAGTCCCAAAATCAAATTCCGAGCTCGATAGCTAAAAGTCAACCTACGGTCAAACTTTTCAACTTCAAATTGCCAAATTTCGTCAAATTGATACAAATTAACCTACGGACTTCCAAAATCACTTCCGGACATACGCCCAAGTCCGAAAGCACGATACAAAGCTAACGGAACCATCAACACACAGTTCCGGGGTCGTTTTCACAAAAGTTAAAATTTGTTCAATATTTTCTAATTTAAACTTCTAAGTCAAGAATGGAGTGTGAATCAACCTGAAAGCTTTCCGGAACACACATGTGTGAAGCATAAAAGGGGTAACGGAGCACAATTACACAAAATAACCGATCGGGTTGTTACACAACTGTATTCTTTCGCATAACGAATACAACTTGTCTCAACTGTATTCATTCGTGCAACGAATACAACCAAGGTAAAATACAAAAATACAAAAGATAAAATGCTCTCAGTGAGAGTCAAACTTAAGACCTCCACTTATTAAGCGGGTGGTCTAACCAACTGTTACGAGAGCTGGTTGCTCTCTTGTTTCAGTCCAAAACAATTGATATCTTATTTTAATATTAAGAGTGGATTTGCTATAAAATTTAAATATAGCTATAAATGATAACTTTCTGAAATTATTGCTACGAATGGTAAATTTATTTTGAACCTATGGGGCTCAATTTATTTACTTGACTACTCATTCTTTTTATTCATTTTTTGATTTCTCTACTAGTTTTTACCCTGTACCTACTCTCTCTCTCCATTTTCAGATCTCTCAAAAAATAAAAAATGGCAGCGTCTTCACCAATAGGCTCCACTCTCTAAAGATCCATTTTTCATTCTAGAGGAAAATGACAGCCACATCTTCACTCGTTCTCCCAATATCTAAAAGCTTATTTTTCATTCTTCTTCTTTCTGGAATTCTCGTTGCTTGGTTATTTCTTTACCTTTTTATTTTTTGTGTATTGTTTTATTCTTTTGTTGGAGCTATAATTTTACAGTTCTGAAATTCTCTCTTCGATAGTTTTGCTTTTAGTAAGAAAATTGAGTGGGAAAAAAGTTCTTAGTGAGTCTTTATTCAATAGAGAAGCACTTTAAAGTAGTAGATATAATTATAGATCTAAAGAAAAAAATAGATCTCGAGTTCAAAATTGAAGATCTAAATTTCCGTGTGTGTTTGAAGTATTTTGCTTTGAAATTCACCGATTGCTGTTCTTTGATGTGTAGATTGTGGTATTAACAATGATTTTTGAAGATTTCTTATAAAGAATTTAAATCTACCATTGAAATACCTCAAAGCTTAAAAATCATAATTGGGTTTGTTAAGCTTGTAGTTATTTCGATCTTATTCTAACGGGAGCATGTTTGAAATATTGATTGGATGTTGTGGCGAAGTTTTGAGCCAAATTGATGGAGAACCATAGATTGTTTTTTGAGTTGAAATTGATTTAAACTAGTGAATAAGATGAATTTATACTGTATATCAAAATATTATATTGTATCCCATATTGATATACAATAATTAATCCAACAGTATACTATTATGGTATACAATATAATATAATATTATACTATTGAACGAAGACTATAAGATACCATTTTGATATATTGTGTCTATTTGGTATACAATATATAATTTAACAGTACATAGTTTACTTCGAGATTATATTGTTATAGTATATAATATAGTGTAACGGTATAGTATTATAATTATATCATTTTTTAGTTTTTTAAAATTTTCAGGTCGTTTTTAAATTTTTAAACGAAGTTCTCATACATTTTTCAAATATTTTATAAAATGACATATTCGATGGAGTTCCATGGAGGTACTATTCACTATATAAAAAGTAGGTATAGTAATAGACATTTAGTAATATACCTATTTGGTATATTAATATACCATTTTAGTATACTATTGTGTAAAATATGAAATAATACTAAATATTACCAGCTCATTTTATTTTGCTGATATATCATTTTTGTTACACTAATACGCTATTATGATATACTATATGCCAGAAATATTAACAACAATACCATATTTAAAAAAAGAACAAATAAAAGAAAAGTAGTATAAGACAAAAAAAGTGTACAGTATATGTTATTTTCTAATAATTAATATATAAAAAATAAAACAAACAAAATAAGGTATACTCTGCCAGTTATAGTAAAAAAAGAGTAAATAAAAATTTACTATATCAGTTATCTTTTTATTATTAAAAAAATAAAAAATAAAAAAAGAAGCAAAAAAGTGAATAAAATCATATTATGGAGAAAAGGGAAATAAATAAAAAAGAATTGAATGAAATTAGAAAGGGAGTAAAAAAGAAAGGAAAGAGAATAGGAGAAAAATGATAGAAAGGAGAGAAATAAAACGTAAAAGGAGAAAAAGAGGTGAAAAAAGAAAAAAGAAAAGAAAAAAAGGATTAAGTGGCATAATATGGGAATGTGAATGATGGAGATTAAAATATGTATAAATTGTAATTATTTTAATGACCACCATTGTAAATGAAAGGAAATGGGTATTGGTGAATATATAGTTTAGATTGTATAGGTTGTTGGATATTAGGTTTGGATCGCGGGTCGTTTATGTGGACCGACCCGACACGTTTAGAAGAGATTAAACTTAAGGGGGTTACCAATGGAGGTTTTATAACTCCTAAAAACTACCGCATGTTATTAAGAGATATGGGAACGTGCAAATAGAAGTTCCCAATTAGTAATTCTTTCTCTATTCCTCATTTGTATATTTCTCCGGCAAAAAGGAAAAATCAAGAGCATACGCAATTCTCTCTCTAAGAAAGTAAATATACTGTTAGAGCAAGGCATCTAGTTTGTGAACAAAAATTTTGTTTCCAAGAGAGACGAGGCCGACTTGGAGCAATTCATCGATACAAAACTTTCGTTATTGTTAACAGGTACATAATCGATGTTCCTATTACTGATTAATCTATATTGGTATCAAAGCAAGGTCAATTTGTTGTCAATATATTTAACGATCCGACTGGTCATTTTGAGCTTTAGTATTCCGTTCGGTGGTTTGAGGTCTTGAGTAGATTCATATGATGTATCACGACTTGTGTGTATGGTTGTTTTTGATGTTCGAGAGGTTTGGGATTTGATTTGGAAGAGAAATTTTCATATTTGGAAGCTTTAAGTTGAGTGACCAGGATTTGACTTTTGTATAAACAGTCTCAGATTCGTATTTTAATGATTCCAATAGGTTCGTATGATGATTTAGGACTTAGGCGTATGTTTAGATTTCGATTTGGAGGTTCCTAGTTTGATTTTTTTTTTTTTTGGTGAAAGTTGGCAATTTAAAGGTTAAGAAATTTCATAAGTTTGACCGTGAGTTGACTTTGTGGCTATAGGGTTCAGATTTTTATTTCGGGACTTGGAAGAGCTCCGTTTTGTCATTTGAAACTTGTGTGCAAAGTTTGGTTTCATTCCGAGTTGATTTGGTAGGATTCAGACGCGTTCAACGAAGTTTGAAGGTTTGAAAGTTATGAGAATGATCGATCTTCAATTCTTGGTTATGATATTTTTATGATGTTTTGAGCTTTCGGATAAGTTTGCGTAATGTATTTGGACTTGTTGGCATGTTTGTACGAGGTCCTGAGGGACTCGGGTAAGTTTCGGGGTGGTTTCGGATCATTTCTAGGCCATTTTCAGTTGCTGGTTTTTGGTTACAGAGGTGTGAATCGTGATCACGGACGGACCACTGAGCCGCGTACGCAAAGAGTAAATTGTTGTTGGGATATTGTGAATCGCGAACGCGATGGCCTTTTTCGCGATCGTGCAAAAGAAATTTCTACTGTTGCTGAGCTAATTTTTGGAGCTTATATCTTACAATCCATAAGAAATTTGGAGATGATCTAAAAATAAAAATTCTAGCCCTTTGCGTCTAGGTTTTAGAAAATCAAACCGCTTGTCATTTGGAATTTTGTGCAGAAGTTTATGGCCATATACTAGAGGATGTCTGGAAGAGTTGAGCAAGTTTGTTCGGATTTGTTCGTCGCTATCGCGGAGATTCTTGGCCGCGATCGCGAAGGGTAAAAAAGTGTTGGGCATTTTGTGAACCGCGATCGCGGGGTTGGTGACCGCGATCGTGAAGAAGGAGGCCCGACAGTGGTATTTAATATCCAATTTTAGGATTTTGAGTTTATTTTCTTCACTTTTTAAGTTCTTGGAACATAAGTAAGGCAATTTTGGAGGGGTTAAACACCTAAATCTTGAGGGTAAGTAATTTTATCTTTGTTTTGATTATATATTTTATTTTTTCATGGATTATTACACCTAAATCAAAGATTTGAAGAGAAGAAATTGGGGGGTTTTTTTACTTGAACTTAAGAGAATGAATTTTGGGATTTTGAACATGAAATTGAGGTTGGATTTGAAAACCAATTATATATTCGGACTCGTATTCGAATGGGTTGTCAGAATTTGTGAGTTTTATCGGGTCTGGGGTGCGACCCCGGGGTTTACTTTTTAGTTAACTTTGAGTATTTGATTAAAGATTTGACCTTTATCGTTTGGGCTTGATTCCTATGGCATTATTTGATATTTTTGAGTTGCTTTTGGCTAGTTTCGAGCTGTTCGGAGGTCGATTCATGCAGGATGGCACTTTTAGAGTATCGATTTGGCTTGCTTGAGGTAAGTATCTTACCTAAACTTGGTTGAGGCACTAGTTGCTTAAGTTATTTGTGATAGCTACGTGATATGTGTGGCGTACATGTGTGGGGCTAAGTCCATGTGCGTGCAGGGGGTATTTTATCCATGCTCGGAGTAGTGCTTAGGCTATGATATGACTTAAATTGATTGCTAAGCTTCATACTATGATGTTTCTCTTATCTGTACCTTGTTGTGAGCTATTTGAGCCATGTTTGAGGCTGTATAGAGGTTAATCTCTTGATTAAGCCTAATAGCTGCTATTTTGTGACCTATTCACTTGATTTGAGCTATGATATCACACTTTCACATGCCTACACCTTAGCATGTCACTTATACCAGTCCAGGATTGTGAAACTTGATTGTTCTTTGATCATGTAAATGCATTCTTGTATATCTTCTTTATATGTGATATAATTTGGACTGGTAGTCTGTGACCACACTGAACGGATTGTGATATTGTACCTGTGACCACGCCGGACGGACTATAATATTATGCATGTGACCACACCAAGTGAATTGTGATATTGTGCCTAGGACCACGCCGGGAGGACAGTGATATTGTGCATGTGATCACCGGGCAGATCGTGATATTGTGCCTATGACCACGCCAGCCGGATTGTGATATACCATGTGACCATGCCAGGCGGATTGTGATATAGCATGTGATCACGTCGAGCATATCCATGATATTGAGCATGTGACAACGCCAGACGGATTATGATATTAATCCTGTGACCACGCCGAGCTGATAATACGTGAGTTGTCTGTGCTGCGTATGGATATGGATCCATCCCCCTAGGGTCACCCTCTCATGTTTCTCTCTTGATGGTGTACATGCAGATTGCGAGAAATCGACGGGTTTCTGGTTGATGTGGGCTCTGGGAGAGCTGGTTATTGGTTTGGTTCAGTTACTAAAATTCTGGTATGGGCCTTAGAGCCGTAATGTGATTTCTTTTGGATGGGGTTGCACGCCGCAATGGATTGTTTGGTTTTGGTTATTGCATTTCATCTTTACTTGTAATTTCCTTGGTTGTTTACCTGCTTTATTTGCATATCCTCTTTATATGCTGGATTGTTGACTGAGCAGAGTACGTTAAGTTATTGTGTGCACCAAAGTGATTTTAATCTGTAATCCATGAATTGATCATATTATTATTTTATACTTATTAGAGTTATGAATTGTAGAGGTGATTAGCGGGCATCATTTATAATTATTATTTTTTATTACCTCACCGAGGTTAGTTATGATACTTGCTGAGTAGATAGGGTTGGTTGTACTCATACTGCACCTCCTACACCTTGTGTGCAAATCTTGGAGCTGAGACGCTGTGGATGACGGGAGCTGGCACTGAAGATGTACCTGCCTTTCGGATATAGCTATCACTTATTCTTGGTAGTTTTAGATTCAAATTTTGTTTATGTATTCATTTCATACCAGCTTTGTAATCTATGTTTTAATGGCTCATGACTTGTACTACCAGTCCTTAGGTTATTTTATAAAATTTTCAGTTAATTCATTATTAATTTCTTAATATTCTTATTTGAATTGTGTTGACTGTTAGTTGGCTTACCTATCGGATTGGGTTAGGTGCCATCACGACTAGATTGATTTTGGATCGTGACAAGTTGGTATCAGAGCTCTAGGTTTATAGGTTCTACGAGTCATGAGCAAGTGTCTAGTAAAGTCTTGCGGATTGGTATGGTGACATCCATACCTATCTTCGAGAGGCTACAGGGCATTTAGGAAAACTTCCCATCTTTTCTTTCTTATCGTGCGACTTTGATTCAACTTGAAGCGTATATCCTTGACTTATTTCCATCCACTCGTATGTTATGTTGAGCACGTGGAATCAATTGTGCATCGACGGCTCATGATGTCATGGATGAGGTGCGAGATGTGTTCTTGGTATTGTGGTTATAGGTCAGTCTAGAGGACTTGAGGCCAGGTTTAGACCGCAGCTTGGGCTTAGTGGTTTCTATAGTGTGAGTATGTGCTTATGGACTCATATACCCGGTAGTGTCCCTAAGAGTGGGATTGATGGCTCGATGAGTGGTTGCATAGCTATATGATGAGTATGATGTGACTGCATGATGTGTTTAAATGGGTTGGATATGACGAGAAGAATTTTGCTCCGGATGCAAAAGGATTATGGATGATTGATTTTTGCTTTGATGTGCTGTATAGTCTCGAGTTATGAGCGTGTTGAGAGATCTTCCATGTTGTTCGTTTGTGGAATAAAGTAGATTCTTATGTATTAATGACGAGTTCAGAATCGGGGGAGGGGGATTTAGCGATTGCATAGTGGTTGCGACTATGATGGGGTCATAGAGAGATGCCAGTTTGAGGCTGAGCAGGTGGATTATCTCCTGCGGGGGTGGTCTACGTATGTATGATCTTAATGATGTTTTTGGTGAGAGTTTTTCTTCTAATAGTGGGTTATATGTGTTGCAATTTGAGTTCATATCGCTTGAAAAAGTTTGCACGACTGCCGCGAGGATGGATATGCGCTTAGCAGAGGATTTGAGGTATTTTATGATCGGAGCTATAGGAGCCTATGAGGGATTTAGTTGAATTACAGTACGATATTATGGCAGTTATAGAGTAAGGGTATTATGGGATTATCAGACATTGTGTTCTATGGCTTCGAGCCAAGTGGGGGAGTCTGCTATCGACGATTAGATTGCATGGTCATGTGTTATGTCAGTTTTGGGTCTGAGGCATACTTGTGGAACAATTATGACTTGAAGAGATTGCTTTTGAGGATGACTCGAGTAATAAAATTTCTGGATACATGATATATTACACTTTATGGATATACGAAAATCTTGGGATGATTCGGGTTTGTTATTCGTGGATGATATAATGTGCATGGAGTAGGGATTCACTCGATTGCTTAAAGTGGGGATTACTTCTTGAGATGTCTATGTGTGAATGAAGTATAAGTCGTTTGGCTCGTCTTTGGCGGTCATTGGAGATTTGAGCAGAGTGGATGATTTTCAAGAAGGTTTTAATTGGTTCAAGATTCATAGTGGTATTTGAGGATTTTCCGAATTTGCATATGGATAAGATCTGAGATTTGTGTTGGATCGTGTTGAGACTTGAGGTAGTTCTATATCATTAGTCACTCTACATTTTAGTGTCAGAAAGGTTAAAGAAACAACTTCAGATTCACAGAAGGTTTCTTCAAAGTGGGTATCTCGGCTGAGGGTATTTACTTCAAAAATTGCTTTTAAGCTAAGTCTACTTCAAGTTCACGTCAAAGCAGCAGGCCCACCTAAAGAATGAGGGATCGCAAGTTCAAGTTTATTTCAAGTTCGAGTAGCAGGAGCCCGCCTGAAGAACATGGTCAATTTTTAATTTTATTTCAAGTCAGAAGCACCAGGAGCCCGCCTGAAGAATATGACCAATTTTTCAATTTTCAATTCAAGTTAGAAGAAGCAGAAGCTCGTCTTAGGAATGTGAGTCCACAAATGGAGATACACAACAAGACTGAGGAAGATTCATGACAGAAGAGTAGATAGGATTTTGTAGTTTTCCTTATAATTTTAATTTCATTTTTATTTTTTATGTAATGATAGGAACCGCGGATCGGAACCTCGACGACACTTCAATCGGCTCGCTACCTCAACATACTCCATCACTCTTTTAATTCCGAACTACACGTGACCTGATTCCTTTATAACCAAGGATATGTAGGCAGCTAAGATACCAGGGCTCGGTCACACTCTTTTTACCTATCTTTATTTTCTCTGAATAAGTGTCAGGTCAGAAATTAATTATGTTGCTTACTTGATTTTTTTCTCAAAAACACTCTGTGTTCCAAAGCAAAGAGGGGCAACTGTAAGCACGTAATTTTTGACCCGCACAAGTTTTAAAATTATTCTTAGTGTTTTAAAATATTTACTTAAATTATTTTAATAGGGTTTTAGTTTGTTTTTACTTTTAATTTTAGAACATAAATTTGAAAACACAAAAATAGTTTCATTCTTATAATTTTTCTCATCTTATTGCATATTTCTATTTAATTCAGGTTAATTAGTATTTTATAGTAATGTTATTTTAATTTTGCTATGATTTTAACCTATCTTTATTTATTTTTATCTTAATATAATCTTTGAAAAAATACAAAAATAATTTGTTTTAATATAAATTCTGTTTCAATTAAAGTCCATTATTAATCATATTTTTGTTATTTATTTACTTTTATTTTCATCCTTAGAAAAGAAGAATGAATTCTGGCTAATTTTTGTCTTAAAAGGTACGATTTTCGGATTTCCCAATCAACCGGGGATTTGCAGCCGTACCCTGTATTCGTGCCACCTTTTAACTTGTACCCTATTTTTTAAAAATATTGATTTGGTAGCCATCTCACAAAAAATCCGTAATAATATGATAATTACACCCCTGGCAAAAGATATAAAACGATCTCCTCCTCTCCTCTCAGCAACTTTATAAAAAAAATCAGAAACTTGTCGAGATTCATCTTCAGAATCACACTTGCATGAAGTTGTTTCACCTTGAAACTAAAACTTCATGCTAATGTAGCATGAAGTTGTTTCATGTTGAAGCTAAAACTTCATGCTATGAAGTTGTTTCACATTGAAGCTAAAATTTCATGTTAATGCATGGTGAAGTTATTTATCCCGCAGTCTACAGTTTTGTCATGAATTTTATCTGAAACTTTAGTCTAAACATGCTGAAGTTATTTAGTTCATTTGCTAAAAGTTCAGACTAAACATGCTGAAGTTATTTAGTTCATTTGCTAAAACTTCAGACTAATCATGCTTAAGTTATTTAGTTCATTTGCTAAAATTTCAAACTAAACATGGTTAAGTTATTTAGTTCATTTGCTAAAACTTCAAACTAAATATCCTTAAGTTTTTGTCTTGTAGTATGTAATTTTCTAATGAGTTTTTGCTAACGCATGCTGAAGTTATTTAGTTCATTTGCTAACACTTCAGACAAACACATGCTGAAATTATTTAGTTCATTTGCTAAAACTTCAGACTAAACATGCTGAAGTTTCTTAGTTCATTTGCTAAAAGTTCAGACTAAACATGCTGAAGTAATTGTCTTGCAATATGTAATTTTCTAAAGAGTTTTTGCTAATGCATGCTGAAGTTATTTAGTTCATTTGCTAAAATTTCATACCAAAATATGCTGAAGTTTTGTAATGCAGTCTACAGTTTTGTCCTGAGTTTTATCCAAAATTTCAGTTTAAACAAGCTGAAGTTTTTTAGTTTATTTGCTAAAACTTCAGCCTAAACATGCTTAAGTCTTTGTCCTGCAGTTTGTCAATAGTCTTTTATTAAAGAAGGGCAAAATCGACTTTTTAAAATGCTTTTAACAAAAAAATGGGTATAGATGCAAACGGAAAAACAAAACGGGTATAAGTTAAAAATGAGCGACAAAATAGGGCGCCCAATGTAATTTTTACCAATCAACCTGAGCCCAATAAGACATTAGCCCACCAGATTTGACCCAACCCGCTTGACCCACAACCCTGTCAGCCCTTTAAAAATGAAATGTAATCGTAGCCATTCAAATGCTTCCAATCTAAGGGCTGACATTTATTTTTCATACCAAATAAATACCCCTTTATAACATTTCACACCCAAAACCTAAATTTTCTAACCTAGCCGCACACCTCCACCCTCCTGCCCTCTGCCGCTGCATCAACTACTTTTCCGGCACACGGTTTGGGTCCCCCCCTTCCCTTTGTACCCTTTGTTCTCTTTTGAGCGATTATTGGATTGATGGGAGTCGTGGATTGATTCACAATCGATCCAGGCCTTCCATTTTTCCCTAAATTGTTCACAAAAAGGAAAATCCGAAGGTTTTTCGAATTTTTTGAGAATTTTCGGATTGGGTTTTGTGGAGAAAAAAAGAGAGAAGGTTCTAGTATCTCTCTCTATATATGAGACGTTTTCACGTTTTGGAGGGGGATTTTTGGGATAGAAAATTGAGAGAATTATTTTAGTGTTTCAAAAAAAGGTTCTTCAATTTCTCATTCGAGTCTTTGCTTCTTCTTAAAATTCCAGAAAATCAAACAAAAAAGAATATTTCAATCATCTTCTTTCTGATTTCGATTTTCACTTTATTACGGAGCTCGTTTGAATTTCGTTTTTGTTCGAGGTTGGTGTTGCGTGGAATTGTGTTACAGTCGAAGTGAGGTTTGTTCGTGGTTTTCCGAGTTCGCGGTTCTTGTCGAGTTTCCGCTGGTGTTTTTTCGGAGCGAAGTGTTGAAGTCGAAATTTTGCTTGTAATCGCACTCTTCATCAAATAAATTTTGAACACATTTCCAGGTCCTTTTCGCTACTCTCCTCTATGATCCATCTACTTTCTGTGAAGCTAAAATATAATAGAGTCGTTTAAGAATGGTTTATCGTGCGTATGCTTAACTTTATATTAATTAGAGAGCTATAAGCTTGGGGATCAGATTTATAAAATTTGATTAACATTTGAGTTGGTTGAGTCTTCTGATTTTGCATTCATTGGACTATTTTGGTGTAATCTTTGAAGTTTTGATCTTCTGCGTTTGCCGATTTTGTGTTAAATGTTGTGTCTCGTTCATGCATTTCAAACTCTATTAAGGATTGGTGTTTCTCCAGAAGTGCTTTACTATTGGTTCTTAGGACATGCTTTGTTATACGGTTAATCAAAGCCATCTTCCTTAATTTGTGATAAGTTTCTTTTTAACCATCTTTCTTTTCCTTTCGAGCAGTTGGTTTTAAAAAAATTAATTATTGTTTCAATATTTTGAAGATGTCCATGCTGGTCTTTGTCAAGTTATTAGTTATCATGAGTCAGTTCAAGCAATTTGTCAAGCACTTAGTTAATTTGATTTTGTTCTAGTCTCTGCTAATTGAGGGTTATTAACTTGGATCTTACTATATGTGAAGCTAGAGGTTTAATTAATCCCTTCATGAAGTAGCCGTTCTCACCTGTCACCTAGTTTTACGTGAAGGGTGTGTATTTGGAATTGTTAATTCACATACGACTGTTTGAGTTTTGCAGAGCATGTGATTTGAATATTGCTGAAATTTGATTCTAATTGCATTTCTTAGCGTGATAAGTTTCTCTCGTTTGGGTTATTAGGTTGCCACTTCATTGGAAAATTAGTATTGTTATATGCTGAGTGAATATAATTAGTTGTGTCATAGGCACTTAGCATTATCCATTTCACGAGTACATGTGATTATTTAGGCTGCATTTTTAGATTTGTACTTGTTCTTTAGAATGACTTGCATCTTTGAGAATTTTATCTCCGTGCATCGTAATTTTCTTTGGATTATTCTTGGAAGTATTTGACTTGGTTTACGTGAATTTTATAAGTTCCTGTCAAGGCAGTGCATCGTAGAATTGCTCTCGTCTTAAACGGCTCTTATTATATTTTAATTCCCCTACTTTTACTTCATCTATTATTAATAATTAATATTCTTATTACCATTATGGTTATTGTTATTATTTTGTCTTGTTCCTTTCTCTGCTTACGTGTGTTGGATGCCATATGTGCAAGAAATTGCGTGGTATAGCCACTTTTTTAAGTGGTATTTACTTTTTAGCCAATATATTTAATGTTGAGCAAAAATAGCCATTACTCTATTAAAATTAAATCAAAGTCATTTTTACCCTTTCTTCATGAGTGATGTGTAAATATTAAGGACATGATGTCCTTAATTTCACGAGTGTTGTGTAAATATTAAGGACAAACCATGTCTTAATATTTTACACATCACTCATGAAGTTAAGAACACCATGTCATTAATATTTTACACATCACTCATGAAGTTAAGGACACCATGTCCTTAATATTTACACAATACTCATAAAGTTAAGGACACTATGTCCTTAACATTTACAATGCACACATGAAGTTAAGGACACCATGTCCTTAACATTTATACTGCACATATGAAGTAAAGACATGATGTCCTAAAGTTTAACAACAGAAGGTGCAAATACAAGTTAAGGACATTATGTCCTTAACATTTACATTACACACATGAAGTTAATGACACTATGTACTTAACATTTACACTGTACATATGAAGTTAAGGACATGATGTCCTAAAGTTTAACAACAGAAGTTGCAAATTCAAGTTAAAGACATTATGCCCTTAACATTTACATTGCATACATGAAGTTAAGGACACCATGTCCTTAACATTTATACTGCACATATGAAGTTAAGGACATGATGTCCTAAAGTTTAACAGCAGAAGGTGCAAATACAAGACACTTTGTCCTTAATATTTACAACACTCATGGAGTTAAGGACACTATGTCCTTAATATTTACACAGCACCCATGGACACCACGTCCTTAACATTTATACTGCACATATGAAGTTAATGACATGATGGCCTAAAGTTTAACAGCAGAAGGTGCAAATACAGGACACTTTGTCCTTAATATTTACACAACACTCGTGAAGTTAAGGACACTATGTCCTTAATATTTATACATCACCCATGTCTAGCACACGGGTATTTTTGTCCGGGCGAGTAAAATTTTATTAAGTACTGGCTAAAGAGTAAATACATTTAAAATAATGGCTAAAAATTAAAGACATCTCAAATTAGTGGTTATTTGTGCACTTACTGATTTGCTTGAAACTAGGTCGTGGGAAATTGACGAGGACCAGCCCATTAGTGATTACGTTTGTTTACATGCTTTAGGACTAGGCTTGGTAATAAAAATATTTTTTACGCACTTGATCCCTTTTTAACTATTATTTAAAAAAATAGCATCATTTATTGTTTATTCCATAAAGAACACTTTTTTTCATTATTAGCATATTACAAAAATTAAGCCCAACATTCATCTTTTTCACTCTATTTTTGAAAATTCGATACATATGTGAATGCCACCTAAATTCAAGATGTATTGATTTATACGTCTTTTATACTTTGTATATCAAGTATCACTTTAATTCAAAATGTATTTTTATGTATATAATTTTTGTATATTTATTTGTGAAGTGCCATCTTATTTTAAGATGTATTTTTAATGTATAATTCAAATATATTTTATATGTCAAGTGCCGTTTTAATTCAGGATGTATTTTTTATATATATGTTTTTTGTATATTTATATGCCATCTTAATTAAATTTAAGATATATTTTTTTATGTATATTTCACATGTCTAAGTGTCATCTTAATTGAAAATGTATTTTTTATGTATGTTTTTTGTATATTTTATATGTGTTAATTCAATATATATATTTTTAATATACATTTTGTATATATTAAAGTATATTATTATCGAAGTAAGATCTTTATGTTAAGGAAGAAAGAAGGAAGAGAAAAACTTAAGAAAGATAATAAAAAAGAAAACGAATGGAACAAATTTAGAAAATATATTGGTTTCGGCAGAAAATAAAATTAAGAAAATGAAGAAAAAGAAGAAAAACTATTAGATAAAGAGAAAAAAAAGCATGATTTATGTACACAGAATTATTTACTTTCCATTCAAACTGCTTATGTTTAGAGATTAATAATTAATATTCCTATTTTAATGGAATTGTGTGCTACAAATATAAATATTTTCCTGCCACAACTGTAATATTGGATTTTATGCTACAGATTTGTTATATTTCTTTTAAATTGTGACAGTTATGTAAAGTTCCCAAAATGAAATTAATAGTTGAGAAGAAAATGAGCATGCCATGATTTTCTACCTAGCTTTCATTTATTTTTACTTTTCTTACTTACTCGCTAGTAGTATGTTTAGGCCAATCACACTTAAGTAGGGAAATATTAGGACTTTTCGTTTTATTTGAGGTGAGAGGTCGTCCCCTTAGTTATTATGGTTTCGTCAGGGGAACGCCCCGAAGTTCTTGTATATATTTATCAGGGGAGCGCCCCGAAGTGCATGTAAATGGAGGCCGTGGAGGCCATTACAGACCTCGTGGAGGAATCATAGTATATGATAGTTTAGGACTTTTATTTCTTTTCTTTTCTTTTCGTTTCATTTAGGTGGGGACGACCTTGAACTTCTTTTGGTATTTTTTTTTTGGTGTGTTTTTACCTCAACCAGATCACGTATGCAACTGTCTTTCACGGGACATGGGGAATGCCTAATACCTTCTTCCCGAGTCAAATGAACCCTCTAACTCAGGATCTTTGTGTAAACCGGTTTTAGAGTCAAATGTGTTTTGAAGGAAAATTATCTTTTAAAATGGTGACTTGACACACTAAAATATTATGTCAAGTGGCGATTTTGAGAAAATCCTTTTGAACATAATCTTTTTGTCACTTTCGAATTTGAAAACTCTTTCCCTCTTAAAAATACTTCATCTTTTAAAGGACTGGTAAAAAAAAGGTGTGACAGCTTTGGCGACTCTGCTGGGGAGTTGTAGGTTCGAGCTGATACTTGATCTAGTTGGCTTTTTAGAATATTATGTTGACTATCTGGTTTATCGCTTTCCTTATGTGTTTGCTGCTTTATAAACTGTCATCATATGCATACCCGATTTTCTTTCTACAACAAGTCTTCCGGAATACGTTTGAGCGTACACGACCTTTTTGTGAGTCGCTCATATCTTTGGGGGGTGGGGGTGGCGTGGGAGCGTGGAGTGGGCGGAGAATTAGAGAAGTTGCCATCGATCACGTGCTGCCCCGAATCCCAATCTAGTTAAACCCTTAACCTAGGTCAACCTTTAGGTCATTCTTATTTGTACTATGTCCCCTAGACCTAGCAGGGTTCGGTCAGGCCCTGTGTCTTCTTGTAGGAGGCCTATCCAAATCATGCCAAAATGGGCTCGCGGCCCAAAAAGGTATTAAATCATCCTTATATGTTGTTTGTTACCTTCTTTAAGGGTCAAAGGGTCATTTGGTGGACCGATGCTTGTTTGGGATGGATGAGAAAGAAAAGAGGGTAAAATATAAAAAAATGAAGCAAGTAGTGCCCATTTTTTAAAGCAAATATACTACTAGGGTGATTGCCTAGTAGTTAATATATATATAAAATTCCAAGTCTGGGTCCAAGTCTTACAAGGTGTCCAAATAACCCTAAAAAACGTAAACTATCACTAACTAGAATAGAAGAAACTAAGATCGAAGCTAACAAGCTAGTTATTACATAAAGGCAGGATATAAGCTTCCTTAAGCAAGTAGTGCAAGTTAGTCCAAAGACCAAGGGCAATAACCACATAGTAGCACCTCCAAAGCTCTCAGCAGGCGCTCGATTATGCATTCCACAGGACAATACTCCCATGAACAAGACAAATGAGGACTCCAAACAATTACACCACTGCATAATAGCCATCCAGAACTGCCATAAGCAAGTGTTGATATAGCTTGTAATCTGCAAGCTTGACCTCCATCTACGTGCATAGCAACCCACTCTATAGCCAGCTATGTACCCAATAGAACAGTATCTAAAACAAGTTCCTTCTAATCCATAGATCAACAACTGCCTGCATAGTAGATGTGAGCTATATAATGCCTTCTCATCTCCAAAATGAACATGTAACCACACTAATACTACTAGAAAATGTTCAAACACTATACATCAACTAAAATTGAGCAGTAGTTGCTCTTGAAATTCAGCTAATGCAGTAATACTATCCAGTATGCTAGGAAAGAAACAAAAGTTGTACCAAACCCTACTAGCAATCAGCATAACACCTTGTAATCCTGTAGTTGAGAACATATCTTGCCTGTTTGCCCTAACGGTTCCATACATCGTGTCACTACCTCCAGAATCAGCATGTTGCCATGCTAATACCACTGGGCAGTAGTTACACTCTGTACAGATATGAGAGGAAGAATAAGCAAAAGCAACAACAGGCTGTGACTTCAAAAGAACTCTCATCAATCTGGAACCCTTTTCTTAGCAACTCTAACCCTAAGGCCAGGAATTTGAGCTTTGTCCATGTTGATCAAAGTCTTTCCTTCACTAGGTAATTCGTGGATTGAGCTAAAAATGAGTGTACCTGCAAAAGAGAAAACAATGTTAGCTAAAAAATCTACCACAACATTGCTCTCCCTTAGCACATGCTGAAAGAGCACATTGAAGGTGCTCTTCATCTCCTTAATCTTCCTCACTTCAATCCCTATACACTAAGGAGACTCCCATTCACCTTCAATAATCTTCTTTATCGCCAAAGAGTCAATCTCAAGGATTAGAGGATGGAGCTGCTTTTCTACAAAATAAGATAACCCTTCAACAATAGCCTTAGCCTCAGCCACAATGTTGGTAGTATCTCCTATCTTCACTACCTTGGCATATACTAGATCCCCAGAATAATCCCTCACACAAAAACCAAATGAACTAGGACCTGGACTACCCTTTGAAGCCCCATCAGTGTTGCATTTATACCATACTTCATAAGGGTACTGCCAAGTTACTCTTCTTGTTACCACAACAGGCTTATAGTTTTCAAAGTATGTGATCATATCCGGCCAAAGGAATGGAATGTTCGAAAGCCAAGGATACCTCACCTTTGCTAGAAAGTATAGTGTTTTGTTAACTTCATGCACCACCCTATGACATGAAACTGTACCTCCATTCTTCATAGTATTTCTCCTCTTCCAAAGCTCTCAAGTAATAATTGTTGGAACTGCCTGAAATAATGGCCTAAGCTTTGCACAACATCTAGCACTCCACAATGCTTTGATCACTTGATGCACCTGTACCAGATTGATATTTAAACTTGCAGCTTGAAGGAAGGTCTTCCAAACTCTATTAGCAGTAATGCTTGTTAGGAAGATATGCTGAAGTGTCTCTTCTAATGGATCCTGGCAGAACCAACATCTAGACACTATTATGTAACCATTTCTCCTCCATAAATCATTAGTAGGCAGTTTTCTTTGCCATAATCTCCGTATGAAAAAAACTAATCTTAAAAGGTAGTCATTTAGTTCACATTAGTTTGAAATTTGACTTTATAGTATCTCTATGCCTCAATATATTCCATGCACTGCTCACAGAGAATTTACCTGATGGGGTTGGCATCCACCTAGGTGAATCCCAGAAGTCATCAGTGTGATCAAAGTGCACTTCCTGCCTTATATGCTCAGCAATATCCTTTGGGAAAGTTTGATCCAGAAGCTGATCATTCCATTCTTCTACATCCCTCAATTCTGCTACTTCTTGTAGCTCTTCATTAATATGGAAGTCTGGAGGCAGTACATGATACAAAGCCCCAACTCCAGTCCAGTTTTCATACCATACGTTTGTAGATCCTCTATTCATCTCCCATAGGATTTCATGCTCCACTTCCCCTCTTGCTTCTAACAGTTTCCTTCATACATGAGAGCTATTTCTAAATTGCACCATTGTAGGTATTTCCTTCTGGCAGTACTTATTCCACATGAAGTTGGACCATAAAGATTTTGATGTCCTAAACTTCCACCATAATTTGGCAAATAAAGATTTTGACACATCAAACAAAGATCTAAAACCTAATCCTCCTTCTTCTTGGGTAGATATAGGTTCTACCATTTAGCCCAATGTCTATTTCTTCCTTCTTCGTTTGTACTCCAAAAGAATCTAGCAAATGTCTTGTGTAAGTGCTCCAATACATTGTCAGAAGGGTCCAACATTGAGAGTATGTGAGTAGGCATGCTTTGGAGCACACTTGAAATCAATGTAGCCTTGCCACCAAAGACAGTAACTTCCCTTTCCATGAGTGCAACTTTGTTTTGACCTTTTTGATGAGATCATTATAGTAATCTTTCCTCTATCTTGTGTAAAAAATTGGGCATCCAAGGTATGTAAATGTAAACTCACCTCTTGCAAATTCAGTGATTGTTCCAACTGAATTGAAGAATGCTCCAACAATATTTGAATGCATATAAAAGGAGCTCTTAGCCTTATTAATTAATTGTCCAGATGTGCACTCATATTTGCTCAAAACTACAACTATCTTCTTCAATGAATAACGATCAGCAGAAGCAAATATGATGGTATCATCAACATATGCTAGATGGTTCAAAGGATCAGTCCACTTTGGCATACCATACCCCCTAAATCTCCTATCTTCAAACAACTTGTTCAAATATCTAGAGAGTACCTCAGCTGGCAGAATAAACAAAGCTGGAGATAAAGGATCTCATTGCTTGACCCCTCTTGTAGAGTTAAAGAATCTTGGCCATTAATCAACACTGAATACCAATTATTGGAGAGCAAATTCCATACCATGTTGATAAATTGTTCAGCAAACCCCATTCTCCTCAAAACATGCATTAAATACTTCCAAGACACCTTATCATAAGCCTTTGCCATGTCAAGCTTGATCACTACATTTGCAGGTTTGCCCCTTAGCCTTATGTTAGTGACTATCTCCTGTGTGAGTAGAATGTTCTCAAATATACTTCTCCCTTTAACAATACCTGACTGATTGGAGGATATCAATGATGGTAATATCCTTTCCAATCTATCATGTACCACCCTAGATATTACATTGTTTATGAAATTACTTAAGCTTATTGGCCTTAAGTCTGAAAATGTTTGCACCAATGTCTTCTTGGGCAGTAATACTAGGTTGGTGTGAGTTATGAATTTTGGCAGTGAAGCACCACTATAAAATAACTGCATCATGTTGAAAATATCCTCACTTACAATATCCCAACATTCCTGAAAGAACATGCCAGTGAAACCATCAGGTCCACTAGCACTGTCACCACTCAAAGAAAATACTGCCTCCTTAACCTCTTCTATAGTTGGGATTTTGCATAACTACAAGTTCTGATCTACACTCACTATAGCAGGAACATTATTCAGCAGCTCAAAATCAGTAGGATCAGCATCTTGTGAGAATTGTTTCTGGAAAAAAGTCTACATCAGTAGTGGCCATGAGATCTTGTGTTTCAATCCAATCTCCATCTCCATTTTGTATTCTTTTGAGCTGTAACTTCTACCTCTTACCATTAACATGGTTGTGGAAGAACCTTTTATTTCTATCCCCTTCAGAGAACCAAGTCATACCTGCTTTTTGCTTCCAATATTGTTCTTCAATTCAACTTGAGCCTTTTGAAGAATAATTCTGTTGTCAATTGTAGGCTCCTCTTCAAATAATATCTCCTTGATTCTGAAAATATCCTCCCTTATAGCTAGTTGCTTAAATATATCTCCATATGACCCTTACTCCACTGGGATAGGGCAGTCTTCACTCTCTCCAATAACTGCTTGAACATAAGAAAACGATTACCTATGAAGTCAGCTACCCAGTTCTGTTTTACAACATCCTTGAATGTCTCATGCTTGGTCTAGAAATTGAGGAATTTGAATGGCTTGACAAACTGCATTACTTCTTCTCCACAACTCATCAATAAAGGAGCATGGTCAGAATTAGTCCTTATAAGATGTTCAACTTCAATGTTTGGAAAGAGATTTTGGAAAGGCATGTTAACAAGGATTCTGTCCAACCTCTTGAAGATACATTCTGCATTTGGTCGACCATTCCACCAAGTAAAAGGACTCCCTTTATAGCCAAGATCAAACAAACCACTAGAATTCACACAAAAAGTAAAATCCTTATACTCAGATGGATATACTGGTAAACCACCGATTTTCTTATCTTCATGAAGTGTCACATTGAAATCACCTCTAACTAGCCAAGGCAATTCCATGTCACTAGCAAGATAGTATAAATCGTCCCACAATTCCAATCTTTCAAGAGCAGAACATTTAGCATACACAATTGTCATCATGATGTGTTTTCCAATGCCCTGATGATACACCTTAATAGTCACATGCTGCTCAGTATCCATCAATAACTCCTATTCAACTACAACATCAAAGAATAGCCATATCTTACCATTAATATTAGATATTGCAGCATCCATACCTAGTCTCCTCCTGTACCTTTGAATGTGTCTAGCATTTTGAAATGGTTCCATAAGTGCCACAATGAATAAACCATGTTCCCTTTGCATGTTGATCACCCTCTGAAAGGCCTGTTGAGTCTTAACAAACCTTATATTCCAAATCATTGTCTGAATCATCATTTAGTCATTGAGGCTGCCCTCTTGGGCAAAATTCTTGTAGGTTGCAGTGTTTCTTTATTCTGTGCTTGCTTCTTCCCTTTCTTCCCACTCCTTGCAGAAGCTCTAGGTGACAAGTCTGCTTCCCTAGCCACAACTTTAAGATTCCCAGCAATAGACTCATCATCCCCCTCTTCTTCCAATTGCTGTTCCTCTATTATTGCATTGTGACCATTCATAAGCAGAACATTATGTGTAATAATATCATGTAACACTTGATTGGGAGATTTCAAAGGAGCTTTTATCTGGATTTGCATTGGAAATCCAGTCCCTGAGGCACATGCCATTGGTACTGTCTCAATCATACCTGTACTCCTAGGGACAATAGCTTGCTCCATGTGATCTTGCACCACGTTTGTATCCTTCAAGACCTCAGAACCATGCACTTGAACAGCCAATGACACCTGGATAGCTCTGAATTACAGTTCATACACGGAACCCAAGCTAGGGTTTACTGTAGCAGAATTCACAGGAATTACTGTTCCATTGGGATCACCATCTTTGCCACCAACTGTTTGGTGTTCTGACCCCACTATAGCCTCTAATACCTCCACATTAACATCCCCAACATGATCACCACCTGAGATGTCCATCGGAACGCCTTCAACATTGGCCAAAACCTCAAGAGTTCCACTAAGGTTTACTGTTACATTGGTCTGTTTCTTAGCTGAAGCTAAGGGTGTCAAGTGGGCTGGTCAGGGAGCGTGGGCCAAACGGGCCAGGACCGGTATTAGTTGGTCTGAGCCGGTCTCGTGCGCCGGTCCTATGCTTTGGGACCGTCAGGGACCGAGACCGTTTGGACCGCCAGGGACCGGGACCGGACCGGACCGGTCCCTTGGCGGGCCAAACGGTCCCAACGGTAATATTCAAAAAAATATTTTTTTTATTTTTTTTTTAAAAAACAACCGCTGGGCTGTCAAAAATAGCCGTTGGCTATTTATAAAATAGCCATTTAACCCCCCAAC
Organism: Nicotiana tabacum; assembly: GCF_000715075.1. Taxonomy (NCBI): domain Eukaryota; kingdom Viridiplantae; phylum Streptophyta; class Magnoliopsida; order Solanales; family Solanaceae; genus Nicotiana; species Nicotiana tabacum. The sequence goes on along the minus strand of NC_134081.1, from coordinate 57,554,328 downwards.
TTTGTTTTAACCCCAAACTTTTTATAATTGCACTTTTTTCCTATTTTCAACTATAAATACCCCCTCATTCTTTCATTTTTCTTACAAAATCAATATCAATCTATCAAAATCTCTTTCTAATTTTCTTCTATACTTGCTACTATTGCTTACTTTATTGTTACAATGTATGAAACAATTGTGAAGTTGGTGAATTGAAGTCTTCAAGTCTTCCACGATAATCAATTTTCAACAAGTAGTTCGTCAATTCGGTAAACTCATTCCAACTCTTAAGTTTTAATATTATAGTTTTGTTTGTTTTATTTATTTTCTATTACTTGATTAATTAAGATGGCTTCCTTAAAAAGATTTTTTGGTAAAAATAAGGAAAAATCTAAGAGTGGCGAATCTAGTGGTCATGCTGTTCCTTCTCCCCAGCCCCCGGCTCCCCAAACCAAACCCTATATCCGTCCTACACCTGCTATTCTTGATAGCGATAATAGTTTATTACAATTTACCGAGAGTCAATTTTGCCATAATATTGCACCCGGTGAACAATTAGACCATAAATTAATGAATGCTCTTTATTCTAAGAAAACACACTCAAGATAGAATCAGATATGAACGTCTGAAAGCTTTGGCCGAGGGAAAAAGTGTACCTAGTCCTACTCAGGCTGACCCTAGTACCGGTTCAAATCAATTTCAACTGGGAATTAACACTGTTACCAGTGGTATTTTATATTATGATCCAAAAAAAGATCGGGAAGAATTGGCAAAAATGTTAATTGTTATGTGCTTACCCTATAGTTTTTCTTCTGACCCTAACTTTGTGCATTATATAATTTTTTTTAATCCTACTTATAAAGGTTTTCTCGCAAAACTGTAAAGAGCGATATTTATAAATATAAGCATGAATATGAACAATATTTGAGCTATTTATTTACTCATATAAATTGTCGTGTTGCTATTACAACTGATATTGGTAGAAGTGGCAATGACTGTGATTACCTTACTGTTACCAGTCATTGGATTGATGAGGATTGGATAATGCAGAAGCGCATAATTGCTTATAGAATAATTAATTCACGTTACACAGGGCAGTTTATTGCTAGCACAGTTACGGATATTTGTAGATATTTTTGCAATTGTGATAAAATAATGTCAGTTTCAATGGATAATGCTACTAGTAACACAAATGCTATAGCCTTACTTACCACTACGCTAAATCCTGCATTTAGTAATATTTTTCATGTTAGATGTATTTGTCATATTTACCATTTAATTGTGGGTGATGGTATGAGAATTTTAAATATTAAAATTGAAAAGGTTAAAATAGCTCTTAACTGGCTTTTTTATTCAAACCGTAGAAGTAGACTTAGAAAATATTTTAAAAGATGCGATGAATTTGGCCTAAGAGAAAGAAAGGTTCCTAAACTTTGTCCAACTAGATGGAATTACATGTATGAAAGTTTGGTTGTTGCATATGAATATAGAAACTCCATAAACTCAACGTTTAATGCACATGTAAGTGATGATGATGAGCACCTTACGAATGGGGATTGAGCTAATGTTAAAATGCTTGTTGATTTTTTTAGAAAAAATTTATATTGCTACAAATGAATTTTCTAGACAATATTATCCTACCATTTCTAAATGTTTAGTTTATATTACAGAACTTGCAAATTTGTTTGCTAAGTTTTCAAAGGGTGGGGAAATTTATTAACTTGCTATTGATTCTATGAGAAAAAAGTTTTGAAAATAGTTTTTCCCTATTCCCCTCATTTATGGTGTTGCTGCTTTGTTAAATCCTTATATGAAATAACGAGGTACTCAATTTTAGTACGAAACTATTTATAATGATTTTGCACTTGAAGATGATGAGTTGTCTCAACTTCCGGAAGCAATAGCCTCAATTAGAAAAAATGCTCAAACTATTTATAATGCTTATCAAGTTGCATTAAATCATGCCAGACCAAATGTTCCAACTCCTTCTTCTTCTGATTGTCAATCATCTAAAAGAACTGCGGGAGTAAGAGCACTTAGTGCTTGGGTGGGGTTTAGGGGTTCTCAAGGTTCTAGTAGTAGTGATTTTTCACAACTAAATGAGTTTGAAGTTTATTTGTCGCAGGGAATTGAGGAAGTGAATTTCGATGACTCCTTTAATCTTTTGCCATGGTGGAAGGACAAAGAAAAATACTTTCCGGTTCTTTCAAGGATGGCCCGAGATATTTTAATTATTCAAGCTTCAATAGTGACGTCGGGGAACGCTTTCAGTCAAGCAAAGACTTCAACTCGGTGATTATAGAGCGTCTATGAGGGATAACTTGGAAAAATCAGTACTTTTCAGAGATTGGATCTGTTCAGAAAGAATAAATTTTGGACTTGCTGAATCATAACCAGAGGAAGACGAAGCTTACGAAGAACTGCTAATTGAACTTGCGGAGGATGCTGCTTCGCCCGACAATGGAAGCGGCGATGACCAAGCTACTATTCCGCCACCACTAACGGAAATTCCTTCGAACCTTGAAGGATTTATGAAGTTTGTAAGAGATACCATGTAACTTGTATGAACAAAACTTAGTATGTATTATGTAACTTGTATTTTGGCACATCTTGATTAGTTTCTTTTTCTTCTCAATGATGGTATTAGCACCTTGTTGTGCTCATTCCATAGGGGGAGGAAGACTAAGAAAGATATTGTCAATATTTTATTTAATGCTATAATAAAATTATAAGGCATTACTTTGAATATCTCTTTACAACATTTCTGTCTTTAAATTTTGAATTAAAAAGTTTAGGTCACAATTCTATAATAAAATTTACAAGGCATTGCCTTAGATATTTTTTTATATCTTTTTGTCTCTAATTTCAATTCTAATTTTTTTTTAAAAATTAATATTTTAGCTGTTGGGCCCACTTAGCCCGTTTAGCCCGGGCCCACTTAGTCCGTTTAGCCCGGGACCATGAGTTCGTGGTCCCGGTCCTGGGCCGGTTCCTAGAAAAGGACTGTTTAGCCGGGCCCGTTTAGTTAGGGACCAGACCGGGACCAGGACCATTTGGACCGGCCTACTTGGCCCGTTTAGGGCCCGGCCCGACCCATATGCCACCCCTAGCTGAAGCTGCAGTAGCTGATCCTCCAGTTATTCTAGTATCTTTTGGTGATCCTTTATCATCTCCAGCTGGTTGTATTGACTGCTGCTCTCTAGAACTTAAGCTACCCTCAACCCTAGTTTTTAGAACCCTAGGGTTTATTGTAGCACCAGAATAAATTGTGCCTGGTAGTTGATCCTGCGTGTTGCTTCTCTCCTGCTTGGTTGTTGGACTAATATTTGCACCAATTTGAGCCTCTGTATTGTCGACCTCATCACTCCACAATGATCTCCCAACGTTGCCTTCTTGATTTTCCTCATTCCTTGCAGACTCTTCATATGTTTGAGAGGGTATTTCATGGCATGAATGATTGACAGGTACATTGAGCTATATTAAGTCTTCCTTCTTTGCACCAAATCTCCTTTGTACCTATTCTATAGTAGATTCTTTTCTAGTACCCTCCTCAATCCTTGTGTCATTAGTATTAGGGAATTTTTCCTTAGTCACATTTTGATTCCCTTTCTCTGTTGGACTAGCTCTCCCAATAGATTTAGGATTCAAGTTCTCTTCTTTATTCTCTCTGTTAACTACTTATAATACAACTTCTTTTTTAATACGCCTTGCTTTTTCTTCCCCTTGCTTCAATACTGTCACATTGTCACTCATATTCTCCTTAGGATATGAACTGAAAATTTGAGCATTCTCCAGCTGCTTTTTCTCCTTGACCTTCTAGGATTCCTTATCCTACTTCATCTTCTCCTTTACCTTGTCATTTCTATTTCCTTTTCCATCAGTAATCCTCAACATTGGTTGCTCAATTTCTTCAACTTCAAGAGCATCAAATTTATTTTTTGTGACCACTTCTTTTTCTTTGTTCTTACCTTTTAATTTGTCCACTTCTTGATCCTTTGGAGCTTCAATAATATGACCCTTCTTGTCTTTTTGATATTTGTTTGGCCTCAATTGCATGCACTCTTGTTTAGCTGGGTTAGGTATTGGTTACCCAAGCATCTTACCACTGGAAAGTACTTTAGTAGCATTAGCTGCAGTACCTACTAATTCCTTTCCTCTACTTTGATCCTCCACAACTTCATGAACATTTTTACGTAACTCAGGATGTATCACCCAACAATCTACTTCACTATGCCCTTGCTTCTTACATGTTTTACAATACTTTGGAATGTAATCATACTTGATCTTTATCCACTTAGATTCCTCAGGTCCAGTATCATCCTCTTCCTCCACAATTTTAATTCTTTGAAGAAATTTAGCTAACAAATTCACCTCCACCTTAACATTTGCACAACTAGGTCTAGTACCATTTTGAGTGGCTACATCAACAAGTAATGATTTTTCTACTGCACTAGCCAACGAAAACACAAATTCCTTACCAAAGAAATTAGGAGGCAACTCAGGAAAACTAATTCACGCTATTGCAATAGAAGTTTCCTCCTCAGGAGTCCACCAAGGGTTCCACTTTGTACACCTCATCTGCCACATCTCCCCTTGTGATTTCAAATAAAAAGAAGGCTTTGACAACAAGTGAACATAATCTTCTAAGAAAGACAGCCTGATCAATACATGGTTGTCTTCAATAAGACCAACTGAACATGCACCTTTTAATTCACATTGTATTGGGATTGCCTTACGTAGTTCATTGATCACTGGTTTACCATACGAGAATTTGGCCAGAACTGCGGTGTCAATCTTTGTTGTATTATAGACTGCTTTACTTCTGCCTTCTTCCATCTAATCACAGGTTCACCATGGAGATATTCCATTATTTTGATGGGAACGACGAGTGGGGTTTTTAGGGGTAGGGTTTTCATGGGGGCGTTTAATGAACTTGGTTGTAATAATTGTGCATAGTTTGTGGGTGGATTAAGGTTTGTAGTGATTGTTTGGGGCTGTAGGGATGGTAGGGATGACTGACCAGCCTCAATAGGAGGCTGGCCAGTGGTCGGAGAATCCATTGTTCGCCTGCTCAAGCTTCAACAATCGTCGCCAGTCGCTAGCGTTCAATCGCTAGCTATTCCTCAGCTTTTTATTTAGAGCGAAAGTATGGCCCATTTATGTTTTTCTTTAACAGTTTTTTCATAAAAGGAAAAAAAAGAAAAATAAATAAAAAATCCAAAAAGATTTTACACCATTTTACAAAAGTCAAAACAACTCATTCTCAAGCCCAATTGACCTTTTTTGCAAGCTTTTGGCCAATCCTCGCGATCTACGCGTACCTGATTCTCGTCTTACAGGGTGGGATACGTAGGTAACTCACATTGGGTCCGGTTCTTCCTCATCTTCCAACTGAGTCTCAAGGTCTTGCTTTAGGAGGTTATAGCCTAGTTTTGCGTGTCTAGCCACTTTTGGTCATATCGGTCGTTTTTGCAGAATGGGGTCATTTATACAAAAGTTACTTGTTGACCCATGTCTTAGAGTCATAAGTCCACAACAAGGTGAACTCTTGTTTTAAGGTCCATTTCTGTTGAATTTGCATGCTTAGCCATTTTTGATTGCATAGGTCATTTATGCAAAGTAAGGTTATTTTTGTAAAGTAATTTTAGAGACCGTGATTCTTGGGAGTTTGGGGGGCCATATAGGCCTTCGTGAGGTATTTCCATGTCTTAGAGTTCGCCCTTATTGAGTTTGCACTAATAGCCACTCTAGGTCATGTAGGTCATTTTGGAAAAATAGCTTTAATCATGTCTCACATGTGTCCAAATGGAAGTGGTATGGTCTTACCTCGTGTCATGAATCACTATCTCAATTTTAACTTATTCTTCTCATCCAGGTATGGATCAACTTACCAGGGCTAGGGTGTCAATGGTGGTCAAAGTCCCTAGGAGGCTAGTGAAGTGGTGGAACATGTTCACATTACTCGAGCAACATGAGCTGGTGAATAAACTAGGGTCTCTTATTTCTTTGATGGACATTACCCCCGCGTCCTGACTTGGTAGAGGCAATGTTGATATTTTAGGACCCACATGGTATGGTATTTAAGTTTGGGGATCATGAGATGACACCTACTTTAGCTGAGATAGGCGGATTGACTTGCCCACCATATTTAGATAAGGAGTTGATTTACACAAGTGCTCATTCAAGTACAAGGTTCCTTAAGATCATAGGGATGGATTTAGATAGCCCAATAGGATGTTTGGATCATTCTTGGGTGCCTTTGGATTTTTTGTTTGCGAGGTTTTCTCATCCTACTGTGTGTGAGACTTTCATAGATGAGTTTTCCATATCATATGATTCTTGGAAGAAGAGGTGTCCTATGGTCTTTGCTATTGCTTCGTTGGGTCTTTTAGTATTCCCTTTGGAGGATATACATATTAGCACACGTCTGGGGTTGGTAGCCTTTGCACTTTTTCATGAATAACACGGTAGTTAGGTCACTATGGTGCCAAAATTTTTGGATGAAATGTACAATGCTTTGACCGGGATTCGAGAAGGTAAGAGGTTCTTTGAGGGTAGCATTGTTTTGTTGCAACTATGGTTGATAGAGCATCTGCATCTTGCCACATTGTTTTAGAAAGATGTGATTGATCGTTGATTAAGGGATCCAATGAAGTGCATCGAGCATGTGATGAAGTTCGATAAGTTTGCATTACCACTAGGAGTTCAGGCTTGGATTGAGTACGTGGGATCTTTGACTGAGGAGCAGATATTGTGGTCATACCTTTTGCTTGAGTTGGATGTGATCTTAGCAGGGTCCCGCGTATAAGATTTCTTGGTATTGATTGGACTTCGGTGTACTAGACCATATACTATTACTAGAGTGATGTGTCAGCTAGGAAGGCGGCAAGAGGTTCCCTACATTCCTGATGCTCTAGACTTCATTAGGGAGATTGACACAATGTCTCATAGGGAGGTCGACATTCAGACCTATTGGCGCCATTCAATGAAGATGGATAGGGACACTTTAGCAGATGACCCTTATTCACCTGGGTATACCCATGAGTATTTCATATGGCTACAATCTACTTAGCGGGGAGTTAGTAGACCCTTGCCTCAGCGTGTTATAGGAGTATTTGATGAGGAGGTCACTTTATGGATATTGCTTAGACAACTTATGGACAGATTTTGCTAGTAGAGGAGGCCCATACAGTGGAGAGGACCGGGGTTCGAGCTGCATTTTAGTCTTTGATATCACAGTTGGCAGGTTTGACCGAGAACACGGGACAACACCGTGAGTACCTCACCAGGGTTAGTTTTCCAGATACAGGCGCACATTCCTTGGTTCTCATTCCCAGCTTTGAGGCATCCTTGCAGGGTATAATACAGAGTTTGGATTCGAAAGGATTGACAGGGCCCTTTGGATCTTAACCAGACCCATCCTAGCTAGGGCCATCACATTTAGGAACTGCTTGAGGAGACTTTTTATTTATATCTTTTGAGTCCATTTTTATGTTGTCTTTTACTTTCTAGTCTAGTCCAGTAGTATTGAGTTTTTTAGGTGGTGTTAGAGTATGTCGTAGTTTAGTTGAGTCTATCGAGTCTTTTGTCATTGTACTTCCTATTTTGTATTTGAAACATCCAAACAAAAATTATAAATGAAAAATCCTAGAAGATTTTTTTAAGTTTATTTATCATCACTTTTTTAGGACCACGCTTGGTCTGATTCATGATTAACATGATATGTAGGCAACTTACATCGGGTTCGATCTAATCATTTTCAAAATAAAAAAAAAGAGGGTTATGGTATTTGGAAATGAGAGGAAGGAAAAGAGTGATAATCAGAAATAAAGGAGAGGAAAGAAAATGAGTAAACTAAAGAGTGTTAAAGAGGAAAGGAATGAGGAAGGCCGGAGCGAGCATAAATTGGGATGATGCCAACTGACCTTGTGACCCTCAAAATTATTCTAGAACCGTTAATTGTTGCTAGGTGCATTGCATGTAATGTGATATTTTTATTTGATAAATGCCCTAACACTAACATGTTGGCTTTGTTTTGCTCTTCCTTGTTATTCTCATTATATTCCAGGAAGGTGGTTGTTTGTGGCATTCTGGCGAGTCATCCATACAATACTAGGTCAAAGAGCAAGGCAGCCATGGCTAGCAAAGAATTGGACACAAGTGTTGTCGATCCGTCTAAAGAGATTGTTGAATCAGAATCTGAGTTGAAAGAAGAGGTTCTAAGGTTGAAACAACAGATGGCCAAAATGTACCAAGCTTGGATTAGTGGGCATCCTCCACCATCATTTCCCGCTAACTACACATAAAACCCTGTCACTATCCCACCACTATCACAAGCCCAAATTCCTGCTGCTTCTAATCTCTCCCCACAACATGCTCCAGGATTTACATTTTATCGCAATTACCCTGGCACCTCATCCCAACCTTTTCATGATCCACCAGCCAAAACTACCTCATATCCCGCTCCGTTAACCACTACTATTTTTGTAGCTCCACCACAATTTACTCTTCCTCGATCCTCTAGTGAGGCCACGTTCAAAGTGCTCGATGCCCAATACTATCCTCCAAAGCCAACTTTCAATGTTCTGGATCCATACTGTTGCACTCCTCATTTTGAGCCTCTCGTTGAAACTGAAAAGCCTACTAAGAGCGTGGAACAAGATGAGATATCCAGGAAGGTGAAAAGTCTAAAGCATTCTCTAAGGAACATGCAAGGAATAGGGAGCCAAGTAAGGGTGTCCTACAAAGACTTGTGCTTATTCCCCGACGTCCAATTGCCAACTGGGTTTAAAATGCCAAAGTTTGATTTGTATGAAGGACACGGGGATCCGGTGGCTCATTTGAGAGATTATTATAGCAAGATGAAAGGTGCCGGGAGGAAAGACGAGTTGTTAATGGCCTATTTCAGTCAGAGCTTGAGTGGGGCATCCTTGGAATGGTACACCCTGCAAGATGCTAGTAGGTGGTATACATGGGACGATATGGCTCAGGCCTTTGTCCGACACTTTCAGTACAATGTAGACATTTTCCAGATTGTCTGTCCCTAACCAATATAGAAAAGAAGCCTAATGAAAGCTTTAGGGAGTATCGGCTCATATGGAGAGAACAAGCTTCCCGAGTTAATCCTCTGATGGAAGAAGATGAGATGGTGAAGTATTTCCTTCAAGCCCAAGAGCCAATTTACTTTGGACACTTGATCTCGGCCATGGGTAAGCCTTTTAATAATGTGGTAAAGATGGGAGAAATGGTAGAAGAAGGACTTAAGTCAAGCAAGATCATGAGCTACTCTGCCTTAAAAGCAACTACGCATATAAGTGTAAAGCAGAAACTTTCAAAAATAATTATGCAATAAAATATCAACCCCGTCTCAACACAATCACATCAACAAGAAGGACACCTCAAAATATCACATAACATCATCAACAATGGCACTCTTATTCTGCCGCATGTGCACATAACAATGATATTCCTCCCTTATTTCGCCACATGCGCATATAGCCACCCTTATTTCTCCACGTGGGCAACCCGAGATAACACCACCCTTATTTCGCCCCACGCGCACAACAATAGAGATAACCACACGACAAAGACCTCGTGCTAACACCCCCAATCAATCCGCTCAACATGTGCACAAGTTCCACAATACCACAAAACAATGATACCAAGTGCCACAATATCACAAACAATGATACCAAAGTTTCACCAAGTTTTAAGCTCACAACTTTCAATAGTAGTGCACAAAGACATAACAAATAATCATAAAAGCGGAGGGGTGTTCAACAAATAAAGCATGATTATGGCTAAGTCCATGTAATGATCAAGATCAAATAGTCATAAAGTGGTCTCAACATATTTCATATAAAGTTCATTATCACATTAAAGAATATTAATAGCCTACGGTCTATTTCAGTCAAACCCACACATAGTACCCCGCATACACGCTTGTCACCTCATGTACACATCACTTTTTACATCATAGAAATCCATAAATTAGGGCTATAACCTAAGTGGTTTTTCTCTACACAAGGTTAGACAAGATACTTACCTCAAACAAGACAAATTGGCACTCTAAAAATCCCTTACCATTTGAATCAACCTCTGGATGGCTCGCATTTAGCCAACTTAACTCAATAATATCAATAGAAGCTATAGAAAATAACGACCCCAAACAATAAAGCTTCAATCTTGAACAAATATCAAAAGTTCAACTCAAAATGTCAACCCACTCCCACCTTACGGAATCCGACAAAAAGCACAAATTCCGAACACCCATTCGAATACGAGTCCAATTATACTAATTTCATCCAAATCCGACACCGAATCAGGATTCAAATCCCTATTTTTTATTTAGAAATGTTTTTAATAAAATTCTCAATTTCTTCACTTAGATTCATCAACCAATCACTAAAATCAAGGTTGGAATCATGAATATTAAATAAATCAGAGTAAAAAACACTTACCCCAATTCAAATCGTGAAAATTCTCTCCAAAATTGCCTATATTCGAGCTCCCAATCTCAAAATGTGATAAATGATCCGAAGCCCATCCGAAACTCACCTGAGACCCCCGGGACCCCATCCAAACACACCAACCAATCTCAAAACATAATACAGACCTACTCAAGTTCTCAAATCACACAAAACAACATCAACATCACGAATCACACCTCAATTCAAGCCTATGGAACTAATCCTAATTTTCAAGTTCAAAACTTATACCGAACGTGTATAAACACCTCGTAATGACCTCAAATTTTGCATGCGAGTCCCAAATGACACAATGGACCTATCCCAACTCCCAGAACCAAAGTTCAAACCCGATATCAACCAAGTCAACTCTCGGTCAGACCTATCAACCTTCCAAACCTTCAACTTTTTAACTTTCGCTAATTCAAGCCAAAACAATCTAGGAACCTCCAAATCCAAATCCGGACATACGCCTAAGTCCAAAATCACCATATGAAGATACTAGAACCATCAAAATACCATTCTGGAGTCATCTATATAAAAGTCAAACTCCGATCAACTCTTACAACTTAAGCCTCCAACCAAGGGACTAAGTATCCCAAATCAATCCAAAACCTCCCCGAGACCAAACCAAATATCCTCGCAAGTCACGTAACAAAATATACACACGTGTAAGCATCAAATAGGGAAAATAAGGCTAAAACACTCAAAATTACCGGTCAGGTCATTACACCTTTACCTTGTATTGATGATTTACTTGGTCAACTTAAAGTGCTAAGGTGTTCTCTAAGATTGAATTAATGTCAGGTTAACATCAACTAAAAATTAGGACTTTGGATATTTCCAAGACTACTTTTAGGACTCGTTATGGTCATTATGAGTTCTTGGTGATGTCATTTGGTTTGAATAATGCTTTAGCGACATTCATGAATTTGATGAACATGGTGTTCAAGCCTTATTGGACTCTTTCATGATTATGTTCATTGATGACATCCTGATTTACTCTCGCAGTAGAGAGGAGCATGAGCAACATTTGAGGATTGTGCTTCATACATTGAAGGAGAAGGAGTTGTATGTCAAGTTCTCTAAGTCTGATTTTTGGTTGGACTCAGTTGCATTCTTAGGTCACGTGGTGTCTGGTGATGGTATCAAGGTTGATCCACAGAATATTGAGGTGGTCCAAAATTGTCCTAGACATACTTCAGCTATAGAGATTAGGAGTTTCTTGGGTTTGGCAGGCTACTGTTTTTGCTTTGTGGAGGGGTTTTCACCTATTGCAGCCTCATTGACTAAGTTGACTCAGAAGGGTGTTACTTTTAGATAGTCTGATGAGTGTGAAGAGATCTATCAGAAGCTCAACAATACTTTGACTACAACCCCAGTGTTGTATTGCCCACGGATTCACGATAATACAGGTGTATTATAATGAGTGTTGATGGAGGAAGATTGAGTGATTGCTTATCTATTATGGCAATTGCAGCCTCATGAGAAATATAATTCAGTTCATGATTTGTAGTTGGCGGCTATTGTGCATGCGCTTAAGATTTGGAGGTATTACTTGTACAATGTATCATGTGAGGTTTATACTGATCATCGGAGTCTTAAGCACTTGTTCAAGCAAAAGAATTTGAATTTGAGGTAGTAAAGGTGGCTCGAGTTGCATATGAATTATGATATTACTATCTTGTATTATCGGCAAATGTGATAGCAGATTCCTTGAGTAGAAAGGCAGAGAGTATAGGGAGTTTGGCATTTATTTTAGCTGAGGAGAGGCCTTTGGCTATGGATGTGTAGGCCCTAGGTAACAAATTTGTGAGATTGAATATTGTTTTCGCCTAGTAGTTCTTGCTTGTGTTTTTGAGTAGTTGTCCTTGTTTGAGCGCATTAAGTCTCACCAGTATGATGATCCACATTTGTTGGTGCTTAAGGACACAATGCATCAAGGTGGTTCCAAGAAGATGGTTATAAGAAATGATGGTGTATTGCGACTCCAGGGTTGGATTTGTGTTCCTAACATTGATGGTTTGAGGGAGTTGATTCTTGAGGAGGCTCACAGTTCGAGGTATTCTATTCATCTAGGTGCTATAAAGATGTATCATGACTTCAAGCAATATTATTGGTAGTAGAGGATATTGTTGGACATGTTTTAAGGTATTTGAATTGCTAGCAAGTAAACTATGAACACCATAAACCAGATGATTTGACTTAGAGGTTCGTTGTATCGGAGTGAAAGTTGGAGTGTATTTGCTATGGCCTTTGAAGAAATTTGATTCCATTTGGGTCATTATTGATAGATTGACCAAGTTCGCGCATGTCATACTAGTGTTGACGGCTTATACTTCAGAGAAGCTGGCACAGATATACATCAGGGAGATTGTTCGTTTGCATGGTGTGCCTGTTTCTATTATTTCAAACCGAGGTACTCAGTTCATATCTCACTTTTGGATAGCTGTTCAGCATGAGTTGGGTACACAGGTGGAGCTTAGCACAACTTTCCCCCCATACATACATGGTTAGTCCGAGCGAACTATTCAGATTCTTGAGGATATTTTGAGAGCCTATGTGATTGACTTTGGAGGTCATTGGCATTATTTCATACCTTTGGCGGAGTTTGCTTACAATAATAGTTACCAGTCCAATATTCAAATAGCTCCGTATGAGGCTTTGTATAGTATACAAAGTCATTCTCCTATTGGTTAGTTTGAGACTGGTGAGGCTAGCTTTTGGGTACTGATTTGGTTCGTGATGCTTTGAAAAATGTGAAGTGGATTCAAGAACGACTTCAGACAGCCCAGAGCTAATAAAAGAGTTATGCGACAAAAAGGTTCGAGATATGGCATTTTATAGAGGGTGAGAAGGTACTTTTGAAAGTTCCACCCATAACTATGTGATGAGGTTTGGGAAGAAAGGCAAATTGAGTCTGAGGTTTATTGGTCCATTTGAGGTGTTGAAAAGAGTTGGTGAGTTTTCTTATATGCTTGCTTTGCCTCCTAATCTTTTGGAAGTTTACCCTATATTTCGCGTTTCTATATTTCAGAGGTATAAATAAGATAAGTCACACATTTTGGACTTTAGCACAGTGGAGTTGGATGAGAATTTGGCCTATAAAGAAGAGTCGGTAGCAGTTTTGGACAGGCAGGTCTGGAAGTTGAGGTCTCAGGAGATCGCTGAGGTGAAGTTCCCTTGAAAAGGGCAGCGAGAGAGGAGTCTACTTTGGAGATTGATTCATTTATGAGGAGCATATCTCCACACCTTTTTGGCAGTCCAGGTACATTTCTAAACCCGTTTGAGGATAAACATTTGTTTAAAAGGTGGAGTATGTAACTACCTGATCGATTGTTTTGAGTTCTAGAACTCTGTTACCCTATTTGATACTTCCCGTAAATTTATTTGATGTTTTATGACTTTTAGGGATGGGTGGTTTGGTTCCCGAGAGGTTCAGGAGTGAGTTGGAACACTTAGTTCTATTTTGGAAGCCTTATGTTGTAAGACTTGACTAAGGTATGATTTTTGGGTAAACGACCTTAGAATCGGTATTTGAAGGTTGCTATAAGTTCATATGATGATTTTGGACTTGGGCGTATGTTTATATTTGGTTTTGGAGTTTCCTAGAAGGATTCAACACCATTTGTTGAAAGTTGGTTTTTTGAAGGATTTTAGTGTTCATAAGTTTTACCCAAGTTTTCTTTGATGTTATCGGATTTCGATTGATATTCCGAGACTATGGATATGTTATGTAGCTGAATTGAACTTGTGTGCAAAGTCTGGCTGAGATCCGAGGTGTCTAGGTATCAATTGAACGCTTGATTGGAAATTTAGGAGCTTGAGAACTTAAGAGAGTTCTATGTGTGGTTTGGTCTTTGATTCTTAGATGTGATAATATCATATGAATTTTGGGAGCTTGGATAGGTTCGGTTAATGTTTATGGACTTGATGGAATATTTTCTAGAGTCGGGTGAGTTTTGGATTACCCGTTGTATGTTTTGAAATTGCTAATTTCTAGTGCAAGAGCAGTGCTTTGCGATCGCAGAGCTGGAGCCTCGCGATCGCGTTGTGTAGTTAGACCGAGGGGGACTTTGAATCACGATCGCGTAAGACAGATTGGCAGAGGGTCGCGGCCGCGTGAAGAGGGGCGTGATCAAATAGAGGAATGACTGGCTCGGGAAATCTTATGCATTGCGATTGCGTGGTGTTGGACCGCGATCGCGAAGGCTTGGCCAGCAACGAATCGCACTCGCGTGGGTGATGATCGCAATCGCAATGAAGAAATCATTGGCAGCGGTATTTTTGATCAGATATTCGGGATTTTCTATTTTTCACATTCTAAGCTTTAGGAGCTCGAGAGGAGGAGATTTTGATGAGGTATTTCATTACACTCTTGAGGGTAAGTAATTTCTACTTGATTTTGATCATATATCTTGATTCCCCGTGGATTTCTACACCTAATACATTGAATTTTAAAGAGAAATTTTGGATTTTTGTCTCCAACTTAAGAAAGTATATTTTGAGGTTTTGAGTACCGATTTGGACTCAAATTTAGAATATTATCACATATTTTGACTCGTGGGGTTGTAGGTCAATGAGATCTACCCCTAGAGTCAGGGTTTGACCATGTGGGCTTGGGTTAACGTTTGTTGACTTTTTAAAATTTAATTAAAGATCGAATCTTTGTTATTTGGGGTTGATTTTTATCACTTTATTTGAGCTTATTGAGTATTATTTGGCTAGACTTGCACTAGTTAGAGGAAATTTTCAAAGAAAAAGCAGTTTTTGAATGTTAAAGCTAGCCCTAAAAGAGGTAAGTCTCTTTGCTAACCTTTTTGAAGAGGGAATTTGTTACGACCCAAAATCCATTATAGGTCATGATGGCGCCTAACGCCGCCGTCAGACAAGCCAACGGCGATTTATCAATTTAATTATTTTCGAAATCATAGATTTTAATAAGGAAGGAGATTTACACTTCTAAATCCATGGGAACGTACAACATTTGTAGCTTATAAAAGAAATGAAAGGCGATAATAATATACGAAATCATAAGCATTAACTAGTATAACCCTAAAACCCGGTGTGACAAGTGCATGAGCATTTTTCTAAGGAGTACAGTAATAATACAACATTTGTCCAGAATGTAGATAAGACAGGATAAAATAAATAGTACGATGGAGACTCGGTGGACTGCGATGTGTAACCTGGAATGCAGCTCACATAAAGTCCCCTCAACTGGTGTGCCTACGCGCCAAGATGATCGCCAAATGAACCTGTCAGATCAGGCTCATTTAGTGCAGAAGTGCAGCATGAGTACGTAAATCAACGCGTACCTTGTAAGTATCTAGCCTAACCTCTGAGAAGTAGTGACGAGGGGTCGACATCGACACTTACTAGAGGTCCAATAAAGCAATATAATAAATTATAAGCACATATGAAGCACACAACAATAATGTGGTTAATCTGTAAGTTACATAATTTTCCAAATATTTCTTTTAAAGTATGAATTTCTCAATCTTGTATTCTACCTTAACAGCTCAGAAAATGTCAAGTGCCAATATCAAATAAATAAGGAACCATATAAAATTCCGGGCATCAGTGGAAAGATAATCTCGTGAATGTTCGAACTACTAGCGATATAAAGCAAGATTATGAAGAGGTCGTTCGGCCCGATCAAGTATAATGTGTACACTGCCGAGGGTCGAGCGGCATGAACCATAGATGCATCTATTATAGAGCCGATGCATTCGGCTCGCTCCACAAGAAAGGAAGGAAATTATCGAATTACGAGGCATATGCTTACAGTACAGTACAAGGGCATAATAATAAATATACACCTTTACATTTATCAAATATCTTGGAAACAACTCAAGGTGATAAAGCTCGGCCTAACATGTTTATATGTTTCTATATCCATCTCACTTATTTCAATTTATTTAAACTAGCAAGATTAGTCCAAACAATTTAAATATTATATGGTAAAATCCTAAGTCTACCCGGACATAATCATGCTTTTGCTACGTACGGACTCTCGTCACCTCGTGCGTACGTAGCACCCACAACTAGTTGCACATAACAATAAATATCACCTAGGGGTAGTTTCCCCCTCGTAAGGTTAGACAGGAGACTTACCTCGCTTCGAAGTTCCATAACCGGCTCCCGCGCCTCTCTAACACCTCAAACCAAAGCCCATCGATCCGAAACTAGTCAAACAATGTGTAAATCAATCAAAATATACTCCAATGCTTACAATTTAACATTTTATAACAATTTCCAACTCCGTTCGAAAAGTCAATAAAGTCAACCCTCGGGCCCACGTGCCCGGATTCCAAAAATATTTAAAGATAAACTTTACCCATAACACCACGAACTCAAATATATAATTTATTCCAAATTCCATGTCCAATTTCGTGGTCAAAATCCCAAAATACCAATTTCTAGGTTTTCTACCAAAATCCAATATTTCTACTAATTTCCATGTTCAAATCCACATATAAACCTTGTATTTAACTCACAATAGGCGGGAATCACTTACCTTGACATAGATGATGAAAATCTTCCTTCCAACAACTCCAAAAATAGCCCAACCAAATGCAAATGTGAGAGAAATGGGCTAAGTCTCGGATTAAAACATCCCTACTGCCCAGCGACTTTCGCATCTGCGGTCAAATAGCCGCTTCTGCGGCTCCGCACCTGCGAAAAAACTATCGCAGGTGCGGCTCCAGCTCAAGCCAGCAGCCTCCGCTTTTGCGGCCCAAATAGTGCATTTGCGCTTCCGCTTCTGCGGACAACAAGCGCTTCTGCGCTCACGCACCTGCTTGACAAAGTCTGCTCCTGCGGCCCTAGGCCTTCTTGGACAATTAAGCTTCCGCGATTTCCTCTCTGCATCTGCGACCTCGCAGGTGCGGAATTTTCCTCGCACCTGCGCTCCCCATTCCTCTCCACAAATTTCGCACGTGCGACGACCCTTTCTGCTCCCGCGTGACCGCACCCGCGACCACTTCCTCCGCAGGTGCGAAGGTACCAGTCTTCAACAACACCAACACTTTTTCAATCCCAATTTCAATCCGTTTCAACCCCGAGGCCCCCGAGACCCCATCCAAACATACCAACGCATCCCAAAACACATTACGAACATAGTCGAGGCCTCAAATCACGCCAAACAATATCGAAACTACGAATCGATGACCGAAATCCTTCTTTAAACTTTCAAACTTCCAAACTTCGACGAATGCGTCCGAACTATATCAAAACATTCAGGAATGATGCCAAACTCTGCGTGCAAGTCACAAATCACGATACAAACCTATTATAAGGCTCGGAAACCTAATGGATATCGATAACATCAAAATCCACTTCAAACCAAACTTATGAAATTCTAAAACTTTCCAAAATGCAAACTTTCTACAATAAGCGCCGAAATGCTCCCGGACGACTCGATACTTAAGCCGAACGTACGCCCAAGTCTGAAATCATCATACGAACCTATTGGAACCTTCAATTCTCGATTTCGAGGTCATTTACTTAAAAGGTAAAACTTAGTCAATTCTTCCAACTTAAAGCTTCCGAAATCAGAATTTTCTTTCCAAATCAACTCCGAACTTCCCGAAATTCAATTTCGACCACACGTACAAGTCATAAAACATGAAGTCAAGCTACTCAAGGCCTCAAACTGTCGAACGACGCGCTAGAGCTCAAAACGACCGGTCGGGTTGTTACATTCTCCCCCACTTAAACATACGTTCGTCCTCGAACGTGCTAAGAACTGCTCCGGAGTTGCCCCAAAATCACTGTTCAACACCTTGTGCACCTACCCGTGCCACTACAACCTAGTATAACATATTACCTCGAGCCAGATTAAAGATTCTCCCTTTTTACTAAGTCAATAGGCCTTAGAACCAAATTCCAACATCCGAATTCCTCTACCAGACATGATTCTAACATATGAACACCGTTCCAATCTGCACACGCTGAACCCACACAGGATCATGCACCCATACTGACATCACACAACGCACCGCATCTTTCATTTTCCTAAGGCAACCTCTCCCAAGCACAACAACTGCAAATTCACTGACCCGACGCCTATAGTATATCTTATAACACATATAAGCCCGGTTTTAAGTCCTCACAATACTGCCACGACGGAAGAGATGTGTAGAAACTCATAACCACCTTTCGAATCAACAAATCATGGAGTCTCTCCTCCTGACAGGAACCATTATCTCATTCTGAACTGAATAACGATATTTTCTATTTAATATACCTTATATAAATCTGATTGCACTAATTTCAGGTCCAATAATCTTGTCTCACCCAGTGCAGGCTGCTCAAGCAATAAGCCATCTCAAACACCGCCCAAGATTTCATATGACGCCATCAATGCACCAACAAGTTACAACTTGAATATGATACATAAAGAAGAACACAGTCTGGGAAAGAACTAACCAGCCCGCGTAATGAATAAAACGGCCAAATCGATGCTATGAACCTACCTCAAGGATGAAAAACCAGGCACACAAAATAAATGTAAGGAACTATGCTCAACACCTCACTGTTACGGCGTGCAACCCGATCCACACAACATGCTCGTGGTGGCGTGCCACCCGATCCAAACAATATACCCGTGGCGGCATGCCACCCAATCCGCACATAACAATCAAGAAGAAAACACACACATCAAGCCGTAACGCTTATACTTACGAAATGCCCTAATATCGACCACAAGTACGCCAAGTGAATAATACAAATCCTGGGGAGACGGATAGTGCCATACGCTATGAAACCCAAGCACAACTAAGGTGCGATAAATGACCTGCATCTTAGCCATCCTGCTCATATAACACCGCAAACTACACTGGATCACAACACATGTGCGAATAATATAACCGTCACATAACCCACATGGCACAATAGAGTAATACATGGAAAAGCTGACGACTGGAATAACATCCAATGTCCGAAGACTCCTCCGCAAGCAATGCTATGCCGAACGAACACATCCGACCTGATGTAGAGCACACATTCATATTAGATCCACCAATGGACCCCAAGCCAATTCCGATAATCCCATACTAGGCCAACAACCTTCCGAGGATCCACAATGGCCCTATTCCTGACACACACGAGCAACCATCCAATCCGGAACAAACTCCCATAGTCCAAAACCAAATGACTAGAGCGCCTTTTAGGCATAAACTCTCACATTCGCGATTGTACCAGAATCTCCATACTTGGGTTCAATCCTTAACAATTAAGTGACTAACATGTAACACTATACAAATCTCCCCGTGAGATACGCTCCTACAACCTTCCGCATCAGGTAGCCAAGTCTGCACATCCATACCACCAACCATACTAATTCTGTAAAGCATACCGGGAATCCGCAAATCAATACACAAAACCTCTTACACAGGATACCTTTCTCAGGTAACACTAAAGAAAATGCTAGCTTACTCTGAACATCTGAGTTCTTCCCTGCTCATCCGAGCTCGCGACATTCTTGTTAACATTGAACCGTAACCTTGATCCTCAACTTTCAAATCCCATGCCGCTCACTGCACCTATCCCGCCGCTATGCGAGAGTACAAGAATTCATCATAACCCCTGAACTACAAGTAGAATAAACACTTCATTGGCTAGAAATCTTTCACTTAACTCATTTCAGAAGACCATAGCGACACGCAGCGGAATCCCCAAACCGCAGAAAATACAAATCTCAAGTTGTGGTCTACACCACCATAAACCTTTCGAGATTCCTTTTTCACCACAAGGCCATTTGAATCAAATACCTCTTGAATTCATCAAGTTATGGTGGATGTAAAGCCCGCACATACCACCACCAACAACATGTATAACCTTAACACGCCGAAGAAACTGATCATTGCCTCAATCACGCTGATTCAAACCATTACCAACTGACCCCACTTCCCTCAATTCACTCTTGACTTGCCCTAGAAATAATAGTAGCTCCATTCAAGAATCATAACAAAACTCAACAACAATCCTCCCGAGTGACCCACTTCACGAGACCACATCGTCTCAATACCCATGAACCATCTCATACCTTCCGCATGCGCACAATAACATCTCCAACTGGTGCACCTATTTTGAAAGACCTTCTACGAATCCGAAACTGTTTCTCCTATTTTTCCAATACTGCCCCGTAGACCCGATGATAACATAGAAAATTCCCCAAGTATTCTTCACACTCTGCTGCACAAATCCCGATCTTCAGCCACATAACGAACCCATTAGAAGCACTGTTGAGAGTCACCATGATCTCGTACCGTTAACTTGCCAAATTCTCGAAACCTCATGTTAAACTTTTCATAAAACATCCCGAATTATAAGCCACAATCACATATTCGACCTTCCGTCGGGTAGTAAGTAGAATTCTCCGTAGAAAGTTCATCAAAATCACGCAACTGTTAACCTGCTCACAGGAGATAACCCACCTGTGGAGATTCCATTCCGACATCTTCCAACGACGCTACACTGGGTACCACCACCGCAAACTCAGTAAACCCTCATGAGCCCATGCTCGTCCACCAGCTGTACAAGTCTGTTCATTCCCTATTGACATCAACTGAAAGTCTGACAATACATTCCAAACTCGAAGTCATGTCATATCCCATAACGATAATCAAGCTCTTACACCCCTAAACACTCCAAGAAAACTTCTTTTCGTCATATTCAACCTTACTTGGCATAGTAGCCTCCATTCCAAATAAAATTCGTAGACCTAGTCACTATCCACTATGACCCCCAAATCGCTCTAAACTTTTCTCAAGGCATGTGGCTATCCTACCGCAGAATCCATATGCTACTCCTCCACTCCCACTTCGGTTAAACCATCTCCTTTAAGTAACTTCTCGACCTCTGTTTTTCATACTTGACTTGCTAGCAATTCCACCACCGCGAGACACCTCCCACCATGTCCTTCCCCATCCTTCTCTGCCCAAATGTTGCCTCAAATCAAATCCATACTTGTAGCACCTGAACTAATAAATTGATACTAACTCTAAATCTCCTGGAAGATCATCTTTCTCGAGCCATAAACATTAAAAACACCAATTCGATCCCGAAACTGCTACACACCGCTATCTCTGACAACCGCTTCTCTGGCATCATTTCACAACACCCTGCCCCTAAGGCATATCGAAGAAGACCATAACACTGGCGAACCTTAATGCGTTCAAACAAGGACGACGACACCACATCACAAATGAGAATTCCACCATGCTTGAAAATATCAAGTCTCGTTACTTCATCAACCAAGGCCTGAACATCCATAGTCCGATTGCCTTTCCTCTACTGTAATTAAATGCCGAACTTCTAAACCATGAACTGAGAAATCCTCCTTTCGATTCATTCACTGCCGCGATCCATAAATAAGCACCCTACGATCTCCCCAACACTGTGCGATAACAATGCATGAACATCATAATAAGCTGTGCATAGCCTCAAAACCATAGGAAATACAGATACAGAGCTAAAATAATAGAACATCCTTCCGTAAGGCGACGAGAATAGCCTTCCCTAATACGCAAGGAAAAATACCCCGCATCACGTCTACGGTACCATTACAACTACTCAATGCCCAATCGATAACAAGCTCTTCACGTTGCATAAGATTGGGTAGGAAGGAAATAAAGGCATAAGCCTCAAAGGAATCCAACCGCACGATGAGGAATCAAGAAGGAAAGTGCTCCTAACAGCCCTGTAGCCTCTCGAAGATAAGTACAGATGTCTCTATACCGATCCCCAAGACTCTACTAGACTTGCTCATGACTCGTGATACCTAAGTGAACCTAATGCTCTGATACCAAGTTGTTACGACCCAAAATCTATTATATGTCATGATGGCGCCTAACGCCGCCGTCAGGCAAGACAACGGTAATTTATCAATTTCATTACTAATTTTATTACTTTCGAAATCATAGCTTTTAATAAGGAAGGAGATTTACACTTTTAAATCCACATGAACGTACAACATTTGTTGTTTATAAAAGAAATGAAAGGCGATAATAATATACAAAACCGCAAGCATCAACTAGTATAACCCCAAAATCAAGTGTCACAAGTGCATGGGCATTTTTCTAAGGAGTACAATAATAATACAACATCTGTCCAGAATATAAATAAGACAAGATAAATAAATAGTACGATGGAGACTCGGTGGACTGCGATGCGTAGCCTGGAATGCAGCTCACATAAAGTCCCCTCAACAAGTGCGCCTACGCGCCAAGATGATCGCCAAATGAACCTTTCAGATCCTGCACATTTAGTGCAGAAGTGCAACATGAGTACGTAAATCAACGCGTACCCAGTAAGTATTTAGCCTAACCCCGGAGAAGTAGTGACAAGAGGTCAACATCGATACTTACTAGTGGTCCAATGAAGCAATAAAATAAATCATAAGCAGATATGAAGCACACAACAATAATAGGGTAAATCTGTAAGTTACATAATCTTCCAAATATTTCTTTTAAAGTATGAATTTCTCAATATTATATTCTACCTTAACAACTCAGAAAATGTCAAGTGCCAATATCAAATAAATAAGGAATACAATATAAAATGCCGGACATTAGTGGAAAGATAATCTCGTGAATGTTCGGACTACCAACGATATAACGCACGATTATGCCGAGGTCATTTAGCCCGATCTAGAATAATATGTACACTGCCGAGGGTCGAGCGACACAAACCATATATGCATCTATTATACTGCCGAGACGTTTGACCCGCTCCACAAAAAATGAAGGAAATTATCGAATTACGAGGCCCAAGCTTACAGTACAGTACAAGGGCACAATAATAAATATACCCCTTTACATTTATCAAATATCTTGGAAACAACTCAAGGTGATAAAGCTCGGCCTAACATGTTTATATGTTTCTAAATCCATCTCAGTTAAAATTTCAATTTATTTAAACTAGCAAGATGAGTCCAAACAATTTAAATATTATATGATAAAATTCTAAGTCTACCCGGACGTAATCATGCTTTAGCTACATACGTACTCTCGTCATCTCGTGCATACGTAGCACCCACAACTAGTTGCATATGACAATAAATATCACCTAGGGGTAGTTTCCCCCTCGCAAGGTTAGACATGAGACTTACCTCGCTCCAAAGTTCCTTAACCGGCTCTCGCGCCTCTCTTACACCTCAAATCAAAGCCCATTGATCCGAAACTAGTCAAATAATGCGTAAATCAATCAAAATATACTCCAATGCTTACAATTTAACATTTTATAACAGTTTCCAACTCCGCTCGAAAAGTCAATAAAGTCAACCCTCGGGCCCACGTGGCCGGATTCTAAAAAATTTCAAAGATAAACTTTACCCATAATACCACGAACTCAAATATATAATTTATTTCAAATTTCATATCCAATTTCGGGGTTAAAATCCCAAAATACTAATTTCTAGATTTTTTACCAAAATCCAAAATTTCTACTAATTTCCATGTTCAAATCCACATATAAACCTTGTATTTAACTCACAATATGCGGGAATCACTTACCTTGACATAAATGATGAAAATCTTCATTCCAAGAACTCTACAAATCGCCCAACCAAATGCAAAAGTGAGAGAAACGGGCTAAGTCTTGGATTAAAATATCCCCACTGCCTAGTGACTTTCGCATCTGCGGAAAAACCATCGCAGGTGCGGCCCTAGCTCAAGCCAACAGCCTCCTCTTTTGCGGCCCAAATAGCGCATCTGCGCTTCCACTTCTGCGGATAACAAACACTTCTGCGCTCACGTACCTGCGTGACAAAGTCCGTTCTTGCGGCCCCAGGCCTTCTCGGCCAATTCCGCTTCCTCGATTTCCTCTCTGCATTTGCGACCTCGCAGGTGCAGAATTTTTCTCGCATCTGCGGTCCCCGCTCCCATCCATGAATTTTTCACGTGCGATGACCCTTTTTCGCTCCTGCGTGACCGCACCTACGACCACTTCCTCCGCAGGTGCGAAGGCACCAGTCTTCAGCAACACCAACACTTCTTCAAATCCCAATTTCAATCCGTTTCAACCCCGAGGCCCCCGGGACCCCATTCAAACATACCAATGCATCCCAAAACACATTACGAACTTACTCGAGGCCTCAAATCATGCTAAACAACATCGAAACTATGAATCAACGACCGAAATCCTTCTTTAAACTTTCAAACTTCCAAATTTCGACGAACGCGTCCGAACCATATCAAAACATTCCGGAATGATGCCAAACTCTGTGTGCAAGTCACAAATCATGATGCGAACCTATTACAAGGCTCGGAACCCCAACGAATATCGATAACATCAAAATCCACTTTAAACCAAACTTATGAAATTCTAAAACTTTCAAAAATGCCAACTTTCTACAATAAGCACCGAAATGCTCCAGGACCACCCAATACTCAACCTGAATATACGCCCAAGTCCGAAATCATCATACGAACCTATTGGAACCTTCAAATCTCGATTCTAAGGTCGTTTACTCAAAAGTTAAATCTTAGTCAATTCTTTCAACTTAAAACTTCCGAAATTAGAATTTTCTTTCTAAATCAACTCCGAACTTCTCGAAATTCAATTCCGACCACACGTACAAGTCATAAAACATGAAGTCAAACTACTCAAGGTCTCAAACCGCCGAACTACGTGCTAGAGCTCAAAATGACCGGTCGGGTCATTACAGAATTTACCCAAAAATGGACTTGTTTGATATATGTTACTTAATTTGGGGGTGGTGTATATGCTAGGTGACAAACGCATATACATGATCAGTTTCTTTGTTTGACTATGTTCTCTTACTGATTCATGACTTACTCCACTGTATGACTATGCGAGCTTTACTATTCATGCTAGAGATCATGTTAGGCTTGAGATTCCTTAATTGAATATGATGACTTATTCTTGATATGTTGAGCTATTTGATTTAGTCGTAGTCATACCTCACTTCTACGAACACCTACATTCACATATTTATTTCTATGTCATTATGGACCATTTATACATTATATCATACGTATATGTATATCTCTGTACATGGATATATTGATACAAGCTGGGTTATAGCACGATGGTTCCTACCGTGTCAGTGTCATGATTACTATGTTTTGAGATACTTTGGCACATTGGGCCTTGTGAGCGAATTGATATGTAGTATGACCAGTGATTTGTCCGTGCATATTAGTATGTTTAAGGCACATGAGTTGTGTGTGCGGTTGTTATTATTGTTACCACGTGAGTCATTAGTGTAACACATGAGTTATCCGTACTACACGTGAGTTGTCCGTGCATTTGATATTAATATTAGCACGTAAGTTATCCGTGCAAAACTTGGTTATGGATCTGTCCCTTCGGAGTCAGGTGATTATCCATCTTACATTGGGCCCAGTGAGCACAAATACTTTGACTGAGACAGGTTCATCGATCGTGATTGTGAAAGATGCACTGATTATGACTATGAGTGGTACATACATGATAAGCATAAAGATTTGTTTTGAGTATGTAGTTTGGTATTGGTTACGAGGAAAGGTTAAGTCTAAGCATGCATATACCTTGCACTCCCACGTATGAGCATTCCTTAGAAATGCTAGTTAATGCAAATCATCTATATATCAAGTATTGGAGCCCTGAATCATGTTATTATTATGCACATCATTTATCGTATGTATGTTGACGATCAATTTTGAACCTCGCTTTTTAAAATTAATTTTTTACTCTTATTGATCAACAATAATTTAATAAGGTATTCTAAAATTATTAGTATCATTTTTTCTCAAAAATATAAATAATATAATAAGTAATATAGCAATAATAATAGTTAACAATGTTAATCATATAATTATAATAATAATTTAGTCTTAAATAGTTATAATTATACCACCTCCATTACCTTAATTAATCAAATAATTGGCTTTCATAATTTAATATGTGAGTATTTAATTATTTGATTTTCTAACCATTTTGATAATATAAAATTAGCTTTTGCTAATTAATTAATAACACATATGTTAATTACACTTTATTATATTTTATTTGGATTAAAAGTTTAATGAATTTAATTATAAAAGGGGTTAAGATTTTGTAACGACCCAACCGGTCGTTTTGAGCTCTAGCATGTCGTTCGGCGGTTTGAGACCTTGAGTAGCTTCACTTCATGTATTACAACTTGCACGTGTAGGTGGATTTGATTTTCGAGAAGTTCGAAGTTGATTTGGAAGAATAATTTGCAATTCGGAAGCTTTAAGTTGGAAGAGTTAACCAAGGTTTGACTTTTGATTGAACAACTTCGGGATTTGAAGGTTTCTATAGGTTCATAAGGTGATTTCGGACTTGGGAGTATGTTCGAGTTGAGTATCGGATGCTCCGGGAGCGATTCGACAATTATAGTCGGATGTTTGCATTTTGAAGGTTTGAAATTTGCTAAGTTTGACTTAGAGTGTACTTTGGTGTTATCGGACTCTGGGTGGTATTTTGGGACTTTGGATAGGTTCACTTTATTGATTGGAACTTGTGGGTGAAGTTTGTTCATGATCCAGAATGTTTAAGAGTGATTCGGACATTTAAGTTGCATACTAGTTAAGTTTAAGAAAATGAGTTGATCACGGTCAAATAATGGACTTAACGAGTTCAGATTCATAATTTAAAAGTTTCAATAGGTTTGTATGATGATTGTGGACTTGTCCGCAAGTTTTGGTTAAATTCCGGTGAGTTTCGGATGGGTTTGGATTGTGTCGCGCTCTTATTTGATATTTTAGCGTCGTTTTATTTGGCATACAGGGTACCGTAGTGAGAAAATAATCTTTGATTTGTGATTGTATTGAACCATTAGATTCGTATCGTAATTACGAAGCCATAGAAATAAGAATCGTCCAATTCCGAGGTCGTATGAAAGAGTTATGCCTATTTCCGTATCAGAAAAGATTGTTGGTTTCTGGTGCGAACTTTAGTTCGCGAATGCGAGGATGTTCCCGCCAACGCGAAGAAGGAATTTTGGGTTGACTGGTCAATGCGATAAATTGATCTTCACGAACACGAAGGTGTCCCGCGAAGGCGATGAACAAAAATCACCTCGGCAGTGTTTAAACCGAGTATTTTAGTATTTTGAGCATATCTTGAGTTCTAGAGCTCCGGTTGAGGTGATATTCGCGGCGTTGTTCTCGTCTCAATAAGGGGGTAAATATATAACCTTTAGTTTGATATTTTCCCATGATTATTTTCGTTGGTTATTATTTTAATCCGTATTTGGATTGTAGAAATTGGGTTTTGAGCCCCAAAATTGTGAAATGGTAAATCCTTGATTTGAGGATCAATTCATGGACGAAATTGGATGATTTTATGGATTTACACTATATAAGTTATGGATAATATTTATTTTCGATAATCTTTGGAATCCGGGCGCATGGGCACGGGGGTTGACTTTGTTGACCTTTCGTGAAGAGTTGGAAATTTGTTTCTAATTGTTATATTATGGGTATTGGAGTATATTTTAATTGGTTTGCAGATTGTTTGAATAGTTTCGGATCATTTGGCATCGGTTTAAGGTGTTAGAGAGGCGTTGGAGCCGATCATCGATTTTCAGAGGAAAGTAATTCTCATGTCTAATCTTGTGAGGGGAAATTTACCCCGTAGGTGTTATATTTGCTATGTGCTACATTTTGTAGGGGCTACACATGTATGAGGTGACGAGTGTCCATGCGTATGTTAGAATTCCTGATTAGGTCTGGGTAGATTTAGACTCACGTCATACCTTAATTGTAATATTTGAGTTATTCTTGCCTGTTTAATTGCTTTAATTTATGTTCTTTCCTGAGACTAGACTTGTAACGACCCCAATCTCCCTCCGTAAGATGTCGTGATGGCACTTGGTTTCTAAGACTAGGTAAGCCTAACACACATGAAGAAATAACAGAAAAATAAAAGAACTTCAATCTAAACCAACCATCTATCATAAAATAACTCCACAACAGAGCTGACATTAACTCCCAAAATCTGGTGAGACCGAGTCATAAGCTCTACACGAGTATACTGAAACATCCCTAATACATCAATATATATAATAAGAGTATGCAATAGAAACTTAGACAGAGGGTGACTCCGAGGCCTGCGAACAATGACAGGTATACCTTGAAGTCTCCGATCGAAATCTCAACTCACTGGTGCCTAGCCTAGTATGAGGTACCTGGATCTGCACAAAAAGATGTGCAGAAGCGTAGTATGAGTACACTACAACGGTACCCAGTAAGTATCAAGCCTAACCTCGGTAGAGTAGTGACGAGGTCAGGTCAAGACACCTAGTGGAATGAATAAAGAAACTGAACAGGTGTGGTATAGTACAATAATGGAAACAAGGAAATGATACAATAAAGAAATATAACAAGATAAGCTACACTGAAATTAAGGCAATGAAGGCATCAAGAGAGGAACACAGAATAAGAACACCAAGGAAACGATGAAGACAAATACAAGTGGTGTATATGAAAGGTAACAACAAGAACCACGTCCGAGGTACCGCCTCGTATTCTCATTTCACAATTTCAATCAAAATATTTTCTTATATCACCGCGGGAGCCTTACATTTAGTTTTGAAAATTACTTTCCCGAAATAGCTACCCACATTTTAGCCCACCTTATCATACCGCGTGGCTTCAAATAGTTCCCCTACTAGCAACATGCGTATCAAGCTCACTTTATTTTACCGCATGCGTATTAACCCCTATCCTTATACCACCGCATGCGTATAAATATCATAACATGTCATAACTCACACCTTAAGTGCCCAAATACCACGACTTGCCAAAAGAATCAACAATAACAATGCTTTCCACAATAAATAGCCCATGGCTCAACCACAATGTGTACAAGAGTCTCAACAATCACAACTGAAAGTGAATATCTCAACAAGAATGGTATTTCAACAATTTACAACTTTGTCTCAATGTGATCACGACTTTTACAATTTCAACACCAAAACTCAACATTAAGATATTCCAGAAACAACAACTTCTAGTAAGGTAACTCAACAATCAAATAATCAACAAGGCAATAAGGAAATAGTAACTTCAACTAAGCATGCAAGGGCAAATAACAAGTAAGAGATGGGACAAGCATTTAACAATGTCAAATAAAGCATTTAGGGATAAATCAATGATGAAGGATATAACATGTTATGATAATACGATTAAAGGCATGAAAAGAAGCTAAATAGCTTAAACCGATCAATTACCACATATAGCCTATGTACCCTCTCGTCACCTTCCGTACACGACTTTCATGTACCACAATTAACAAAAAACAATACCAATCCTAAGGGGTAATTCTCCTACACAATTAACACTCATTCATTAACGAGTCCAACAATACTAAAAGTATTCAATTCCGAACTCAATTTGACATTCAAATCCCCAAAATATAGCTTATGATAAAAACAATGATGGATTCATGTATAATAGTCAAATCCGAGTTAGAATCATCTACCCCGATCAACACCTTGAAAATCTCTTCAAAAATCACCCAAAATCGAGGTCTCTAGCTAAAAAGATGAAAAATGGAACATAACCCTCGATTTGGAAATAATATACTGCTACCCAGTTATTTCCTTATGCGATCGTGGCCAAGCACTCGTGATCGCGGAGAACAAATCCTCCCAGCTCACAAAACCTCTTACGCGATCGCGTGATATCGGTCGCGAACGCGGTGACCAACCATCCCCAGCTTGCACGATCGTGTTCCAGGCCACGCGAACATGAAGAACAATGCGTACCTCAGCTCAGTCTCTCGTCCCTTGTACGCGGACATGGTCACATGCATGCGTTCGCGATGCACAAACTCCCCAAAAATTATGATTGCGTCCCTGGTTGCGCGAGCGCGAAGAGTAAAACTCCATCAGTCACTAAGGACTCTACGCGATCGCGGGAGAACATTCGTGAACACATTGAAGGAAACCAGAGCATAGAAAAACCAACAGTCTCAATTCAAGAACAATTGGTCCGAACTCAATCCGATACACACCCGGGCCCCCCGGGACCCGTCCGAACATACCAAAAAGTCCTAAAATACGATACGAACTCGCTCGAAGACTCAAATCACATCAAACAACATTAAAATCATGAATCACACATCGATTCAAGCCTAATGAACTTATGAAATTTTAACTTCTAAAACTAATGCCGAAACATACCCAACCAACTCCAATTGACCTCAAAATTTGCACACAAGTCATAATTGACACAACAGACCTATTCCAACTTTTTAAATCAAAATCCGGATCCGGTATCACCCTTGCTACCACGTTTTTGGCTTTATAAAGCTTATTCAATAACTTAATTAAGCTTATCCACAAATCCTTAATTAACTTGTTAATCTCCTACTAACCAATAATCCATATAATTAGGAATTATCTCAAATTACTTAAACTACTACTCACTTTTAACACACTTTATACAACTTACTATTATGGTCATGTGGTACATTGTATGGTAGTAGTCCATAAATACCGGGTATTATAGCTCGGACCGTATTTTATCCCAAAATGTCAAACTTCGACAAAATTCAATTACTTCGATTTGCTTACCCTCTCACCTTCACGAATTTACTCATCACTTATTTGAAATAGTATAATACTTATAATCTCCAAATATTCTTGTCCTTGAACTGATGTTAATTGTCTTACGATAAATTCAACGTACAATACTACATAGTGTAACATCGTCATAATAAAATACTGCAGAGCATAACATTATCGTAATATAATACTGTGAAGCATAACATTGTCGTAATATAATATTGCGGAGCGTAACAACGACGTAATACTGCGGAGCGTAACATGATTTCATTGTTGAAGCTTTAAATTCGAAAGAGTTGACCAAGTTTGACTTTTTAGCATTTGACCTCGGATTAGAATTTTGATGGTTCCGTTAGCTGGGTGATATTGGACTTAAGAGCGCGTCCGGATTGTGATTCGGAGGTCCGTATTGGAATTTGGCTTGAAATGACGAAAGTTGAAATTTTAGAAATTTTGACCGGGAGTGGACTTTTTAATATCGGGGTCGGATTTCGATTCCGGAAGTTGGAGCAGGTCCGTAATGTCAAATGTGACTTGTGTGAAAAATTTGAGGTCAATCAGACATGATTTGATAGGTTTTGGCTTCGTTTGTAGAATTTGGAAATTTTGAAGTTTCTTAGGCTTGAATCCGTGTGTAATTCATGTTTTCGATATTGTTGGAGGTGATTTGAAGATTCGATTAAGTTTGTATGATGTTATAAGACTTATTGGTATGATTGGTTGAGGTACCGGGGGGCTCAGATTGATTTTGGGTGGTTAATGGACTTGGAATGTGATTTGAGAATTTGCTGAAGGATGAGAGCTGCTGGTGTGACCCCACCTGCGGAGAAGAGACCGCAGATGCAACGCCGTAGGTGCGACAGGTTGAGCGCAGGTGCAGAAAGGGTGGAGACCAGTAGGGGTCGCATTTGCGATGGCTTCTCCGCACCTGGGATAACGCAGATGCGGACCATGGGTCGCAGGAGCAAAGGCAGCCAGAGTTAGTCATTTTCGCAGGTGCGCCCTGATTTTTTGCACCAGCGGGCGCGCAGGTGCAGAAATGCCTGGGCAGAACCTATATCAGCGGGGTCCGAGATTTTTGTCTTCATTTCATCATTTTGAGCTCGGATTTTAGAGATTTTGAGAGGGCTTTTCAAGTGGAATTCTTGAGGTAAGTTCCTTGTCTTCATTTTTCTTCAATAATTATGTTTCCCCACTGATTTCCCGCCTAGATGGTGTTTTTTTAAGGTGTAAATTGGGGATTTGAGGCTAGGGATTTGGAGAGTTGGTTTTGAGGATTTGAATGACCAATTGGTGTTGGATTTTGATAAATTTGGTATGGTTGGGCTCGTGAGTGAATGAGCTTTTGGATTTTCTGACTTTTGTCAGATTTTGAGACCTGGGCCCGGGGGTCGGGCTTGGTCCGATTTCGGATTTTGGCTATAATTTCGTATTTTTTTTGTGGAATTCGGATTTTGGCTATAATTTCGTATTTTTCTTGTGGAATTAATTCCTTTAGCCTATATTGATTGTATTGAACTGCTTGTGGCTAGATTCGGAACATTTGGAGACGGATTTGAGTTGTTTTTGGTTAGTTTTGAGCCGTTCGGAGGTTGGAACGTGCTGGATGGCATTTTTGGAGCATCGCTTGGCTTACTCGGTATTGGAATTGGCTTGTTCGAGGTAAGTAACTCTTGTAATCTTAGTGTTGTTCATACCCGAAATATGTGTTATGTGATTGGTAATGAGGTGACACACATGCTAGGTGACGGGCGTGTGGGCGGGCACCATTTGAATTGGGACTATGTTGTTTCCATGGCACTGAATAGTGGCCCTATTTTGTTGATATCCGTATTTTCACCACGTGATAAGTAATTGAGCTATCAATCATGATAGATATCATGTTTAGGCTTTATGCCGATACTGTTGGGACCCATAGTGGGCGTTTCTTGCTGTCATCTCACTGATTTCATTGATATTTCGTACTCAGTCATATTCATGCGTTCATATCATATCTCAGTCTCAGTTGTTATTTATTGATACATCATATCATTGTTTTCGGGCTAGTTTCATGACATTATGAGCCTGTGAGTGAGACTGGAGAGATTGATGACTGAGTGAGGCCGAGATCCTGATTATGAGTGACACTTATAGGATCGGGCTGCACGCCACATCATGCTATATTGATTTATGCCAGGATCTAGCTTATGATAGCGCTTGGGCTGTAGGAGCCCCTCCGGAGTCTGCACAACCCCAGTGAGCGCGGTTGATTATATTGGGGATGGATATTCCCTGGACATGGATCTTGTCTGAAGAATTATATACCTGGAGATGGATCTTCTCCATGGGGCAAATCAATATCCGGACATACGCCTAAGTCCAAAATCACCATACGAAGCTATCAGAACCATCAAAACTCCATTCTGGAGTCGTTTACACAAAAGTCAAACTCTAGTCAACTCTTTATACTTAAGCTTCCAACTTTGGGACTAAGTGTCCCATTTCACTTAGAAACTCAACCGAAACCAAACCAACCACCCCGACAAGTCACATAACCACAATA
This sequence comes from Nicotiana tabacum, assembly GCF_000715075.1. Classification (NCBI taxonomy): domain Eukaryota; kingdom Viridiplantae; phylum Streptophyta; class Magnoliopsida; order Solanales; family Solanaceae; genus Nicotiana; species Nicotiana tabacum. The sequence goes on along the minus strand of NC_134081.1, from coordinate 57,520,793 downwards.
TAACATACATGAGAAAATAAATAGGGGAACGAGGCTAAAATATTCAAAATGACCGGCCGAGTCGTTACATCCTCCCCCTCTTAAAACAAACGGTTGTCCTCAAACGAGTATAGAGACATAACTGAAGTGAGCAAAAGATAAGGATAATGGCTACGCATATCATGCTCGATCTCCCAAGTCACCTCCTCGAATGGTTGACCCCTCCACTGAACCTTTACTAAAGCAATGCTCTTTGACCTCAACTTTCAGACCTGCCTGTTCAAGATGGCCACCGACTCCTCAACATAAGATAAATCCTTGTCTAATTGAACTGAGCTGAAATCTAGAACATGGTACGGATCACCATGATACTTCCGGAGCATGGAAACATAAAACACCGGATGAACTGCATATAGACTAGGTGGCAATGCAAGCTTGTAGGCCACCTCACCAATCCTCTCGATGATCTCAAAAGGTCTGATATACCTAAGGCTCAACTTGTGCTTCTTCCCGAACCTCATTACACTCTTCATAGGTAAAACCCGTAGCAAAACTCGCTCTCCAACCATAAATGCAACATCGCGAACCTTCCGATCCACATAACTCTTCTACCTAGATTGGGTTGTACGAAGATGATCCTAGATCAACTTGACTTTATCCAAGGAATCTTGAACCAAATCCATGCCTAATAACACTGTCCCTCGTCTCAAGCCAACCAACTGGAGAACGACACCGTCTCCCATATAGGGCCTCATAGGGAGCCATCTGAATACTCGATTGATAGCTATTATTGTAGGAAAACTCCGCAAGCGGCAAGAACTGATCCCAAGAACCCCCGAACTCCATAACACATGAACGAAGCATATCCTCCAATATCTGAATGGTGCGCTCAAACTGTCCATCCATATGGGGTGGAATGTTGTGCTCAACTCCACCCGTGTGCCTAAATCACGTTGTATTGCTCTCCAGAAGCGTGATGTAAACTGCGTGCCTCGGTCGGAGATAAGGGATACCGGCACGCCATGAAGTCAGACAATCTCGCGGATATAGATCTGAGCCTGCTGCTCTGAAGAATAGGTAGTCACCACCGGAAGTAAATGAGTTGACTTGATCAACCTATCCATAATCACTCATACAATGTCAAATTTCTTTTGAGTCTGTGGTAGCCTAACAACGAAGTCCATGGTAACTTGCTCCTATTTCCACTCGGGAATCTCAAGTCTCTGAAGCAAACCTCCTGGCCTCTTGTGCTCATAGTTCACCTGCTGACAATAAGGCACCGAGCTACATACTCCACTATGTCCTTCTTCATTCTCCTCCACCAATAGTGCTGTCTCAAATCCTGATACATCTTAGCGGTACCCGGATGGATGGAGTACCGCAAACTATGGGCCTATTAAATAATCAACTCACATAACCCATCCACATTGGGCACACATAATCTGCTCTATATCCGCAACACACTGTCATCTACGATAGAAACCTCCTTGGCATCACTGTGTTGTACCGTGTCCTTAAGGACAAGCAAATGGGGGTCATCATACTGATGCTATCTGATACGATCAAATAAAGAAGACGGAAGGATGTAACGATTCGACCAGTCATTTTGAGAATTTAAGTCCCGTTCGGTGGTATAAGACCCTGAGTAGCTTCGTATTATATGTATTGACTTGCGTGCATGGTTGAATTCAGGTACTGGATGATTCAGAGTGATTTGGGACACTTAGTCCCTAAAACGGAAGCTTAAGTCTTAGGATTTTGACCGTAGTTGGAACTGTATGAAGACGACTTCGGAATGGAGTTCTGGTGGTTCCGTTAGCTCCGTTGGGTGATTTTGGACTTAGGAGCATGTCTGGACGGTGAATTTGAGGTCTGTAGCTGATTTGGGCTTGAAATGGCGAAAGTCGAATTTTCGGAGATTTTGACAAGAAGTGGACTTTTTGATATCGGGGTGGGAATACAATTTTGAGAGTTGGAACAGCTCCGTTATGTTATTTGGGACTTGCCTGCAAAATTTGACGTCATTCCGGGTTGATTTGATAGGTTTCAGCATGAGTTTTAGAAATTGGAAGATTTGAAAGTTCATAAGTTCGATTCTTGGTGCGATTCGTAGTTTCAACATTTTTTGATGTAATTTGAGACCTCAAACGAGTCCGTGTTACGTTATGGAACTTGTTTGTGTGTTTAGAAGGGGTTTCGGGGGCCTCGGGTGTGTTTCGGAGGGGTTGCAGGCCAATTCCTCCTATTTTTGGATTGCTGGTTTCTGCCATCTGGTTTCCTTAATATCGTTCGCGTCACGTCTTCCACGTTCGCATAGTGCAATTTGTGGAGAATGAATTATTGTTCTTCGCATACGTGTGATTCCATTCGCGATCGCGAAGGTCTTCTTTTCCCTTCTTCGCGTTCGCACCCGCTTCTTTGCGTTCGCATAGCTCAGTTCCTGGGCCATCAATTTCCTTATTCGCGATTGCATATGTTTGTTCGCAATCGCGTAGCACTAATTCCGGGCAGTAATTATTTCTTCTCCGCGTTCGCGAGCTTGTCTTCGCGTTCTTGAAGCACTTCTTGGCAGCCTCATTTTTCTTCTTCGCGATCGTATTATTTCTTCCGCGATCGCGATGTACAAATACCTGGGCAGAATATAAAGTTCTCTATTCCGAGGGTTAGCCATTGTTAACATTTTTGGAGTTCTAGCGCTCGATTTTGAGCGATTCTTTGTGGGTTTTTCAAGCAAATCGATTGGTTAAGTGTTCTTCACCTAGAATTTATTATATTCCATGATTCTATCTTTATTTATATCATTTAATTTGTGTTTTTATTTGAGGAAAATGGGGATTTTTGAAGAAAACTTTCAAAATGAAAAATCATGATTTGAGGGATGAAATGGTATCAAAATCTGATAAATTTAGTATGGTTGAACTCGTATCGGAATGGGTGTTCGGGTTTTGTAAAATTTGTTGGGTTCCGAGGTGCGAGCCCGGGAGTTGACTTTTGGGTCGATTTTTAGATTTTGATAAAGATTGAAGCTTTATGATCTGGAATAGTTTCTTATGAGTTTTATTTGTGCTTTGAAGTTATTTTGATTAGATTTGAGCCGTCCAGAGGCCATTTCACCGAGAAGTTCATTTTAGAGTATCAGTTTGTCTTCTTTGAGGTAAATATCTTGCCTAACTTTGTGTGGGGGAACTACCCCTTAGGATTCGAGTCTTTTATGCTGATTGTAGTCTGTGTACGCGAGGTGGTGTGTACGTGCTCGGACTTATTTGTGGAAAATTTGGCCTTTAAGGGTTCTTAGATTCTTGTATTTACTGAATATGCAGTTGTTTTGTTATGAATACGTTTCTTAATTACTAGTTTCACCTCTACCTGCTTTAATTAGAATTAATTGCTTCATGATCAACTCTTGTTGCTTATTTGATTCTTCAGTGCCTTAACTGAAATAATTATCTCTTATGTAATTGTTCACCCTTAATTGAGGCTAAGATTATCTTTCTGCTGCTTATCCTTATTGAATTTGTTGTATCTCTTTCCTAATTTTCCAACCTTAAAAGAAGTTAGATATCCTATAATTTAGTTGACTGTCCTTATTTGGACTTATTTGACTTGTGTTAGCTCCCTCGTTGTCGAACTGTATATTGTGGACCATTGTTACATATTATTTCCTTTCTTGTTGAGCTGTTCTTATTATGCCTAGCATTCTCTACTCCTTGTGAATTAGTTCCTCCGTTTCTTTGAGTTCTGGAATTTCTGAGTTGACTTATTTGTCGTACTCTTGTATTATTGTCATTATTGCTGTTATACTTGTTGTTGTGATGTACGAGGTTTTTGCCGTGCGGTTGTTGTTATTGTGATGCATGAGGTTTCTGCCGTGCGAGTGTTATTGGGTTGCACAAGGTTTCTGCCGTGCTATTGTTACTATTGATATTGCACATGCGACGTGACAAGGCAGGATATATATATGTGGGTTGTGTATGTGGCGAGACAAGGTGGGAACATTATCATGCACGTGTGGCGAGACAAGGCAAGCATTTACTTTACTATTGCACACGTGGCGAGACAAGGTGGGCTATGTCAGGGATTGATTTGTGATGACTTGTGATAGCTTGGGGGCATTCTTGTTGTTGATATTTGTGTAATGGTATACTTACCTGTGTGAGTTCTATCTTGTGGAAAATTGTGGGAAAAGCATTCTACGTGCTGTCCATTTCTTTTCCTATACTTACTATGTGGCATGAACTATGTTAGGATACTTGTACAAGCATACACGTAGTTAAGCACTCTTATCGGTTAAGAGATTTTCTTGATATTGTTGAGTATATATGCACACCCTTGTTTGCTTGCCTTCAATATGAGAATGGCTCTATTTGGAACGTGAGTCATCAGTGCGGTTATAAGTTGTAATGAGAGCACAGGATGCTAAGAGTTAGGGTTCAGAAATTGGGACCCCTGAGTTGTGAATATTTTGAGGTTCGGTACCTCGTGGAGGTTATTGGCTAAAACTCGGTGTGAAAACGGTCGTTTTGTTGAGTTGTTATTTGCCTTTCATTTATTTGTGATCATCGGATTTAGATCGTGTTTCCGTACATCTACTGTGTCATTATTATGATATTCCACTGATAGTTGTTGTTTACCTTACTTACTGAAATTACCGATTATTTGCCATTTTCGCGTAGTCCTTATGTAGATATCATACTCCGTTGTTCCTATACTTATACTTGTTCAGGTTATTTAGTACAGTAGGTGTCTTGACTGTACCTCATCACTACTCCATTGAGGTTAGTCTTGATACTTGCTGGGTACCGCCGTGGTGTACTCATACTGCACTTCTGCATATTTTTATGCAGATCCAGGTATTTTCGAAGTAAGATAATCATTAGCTAGCTGTGGGGATTGTTGCTATGGAGACTCAAGGTAAACCTACTGCTGCGTTCGCAGGCTTCAGAGTTACCTTTTGATTTGTATTCACACTGTTTACTTTATTTCAAACAGTTGTATTTAGTAAATTGTAGCAAACTCCATATAGCTTATGACTTATACTACCGGTTTTGGGAATTTTAATTTTTTATAGAGATTTCTATTTCAAAAATTGTTAGATGTTATTTAATTATTGTTGTTATTCAGTAAATGTTAGGCTTACCTAGTCCCTAAGACTAGGTGCCATCATGATACCCAAGGGAGGGAAAATTGGGTCGTGACAAGAAACTACGCAAGAAAGAACCCGACTGGGCTCCAAAATATCCAATCTAACAAAGGCCAACGCCTGAACATCCAATGCTAATGGCCTCTTCGCTGCTGGTGGATATGCTAAATTGCTCAAGCTCTCCGCCTTTTGACTCAAAGCATCGGCCACCACATTGGCCTTCCCGGTATGATATAAAATGGTGATATCATAGTCCTTAAGCAACTCTAACCATCTCTGCTGTCGCAAGTTAAGGTCCTTTTGTGTGAACAGATGTTGTAGACTCCGATGGTCGGTATAAACCTCATAAGGAATGAACAATAGCTGCCAATTCCAAGTCGTGGACAGGATAATTCTTCTCATAAACCTTCAGCTGCCTAGACACGTAGGAAATCACCCTACCGTCTTGCATCAACACCGTGCCAAGGCCAACACGCGATGCATCACAGTACACAGTGTAAGACCCCAAACCCATAGGCAACACCAACACTGGGGCTGTAGTCAAAGCAGTCTTGACATTTTGAAATCTCTCCTCACACTCCTCTGTCCATCTGAAAGAAGCAACCTTCTAGGTCAACCTGGTCATAGGTGCAACAATGGATGAGAAACCCTCTACAAAATGGCGATAATACACGGCTAAACCAAGAAAACTCCGGATCCCAATAGCTGAAGATGGTCTGGGCCAACTCTACACTACTTAAATCTTCTTCGGATCTACCTTGATCCCCTCGCTCGACACCACATGACCCAAAAACACCACCGAGTCAGGCCAGAATTCACACTTTGAAAATTTTGCATACAACTTCTTTTCTCTCAAGGTCTGGAGCACAATCCTCAAATACTACTCATGATCCTCCTGGCTGCGGGAGTACACCAAGATGTCGTCAATGAACACAATGATAAATGAATCAAGATAGGGTCAGAATACACTGTTCATCAGGTGCATGAATACTGCTGGGGCGTTGGTCAGACCAAATGACATCACAAGGAATTCGTAGTGACCATACCGAGTCCTAAAAGCAATCTTCAAGATATCCGGATCTCGAATCTTCAACTGATGATACCCTGACTGCAAATCAATCTTTGAGAACACTCTAGCACCCTGTAGCTGATCAAATAAGTCATCAATGCGTGACAATGGGTACCTGTTCTTCACTGTAACCTTGTTCAACTGTTGATAGTCAATACACATGCGCATAGAACCATTCTTCTTCTTCACAAACAAAATAGGAGCACCCCAAGGTGACACACTAGACTGAATGAAACCCTTATCAAGAAACTCTTGCAACTGCTCCTTCAAATCCGCTGGGGCCATACGATATGGTGGAATAGAAATGGGCTGAGTGTCTGCCAAGTCAATACCAAAATCGATATCCCGATCGGGTGGCAGGCCCGGAATGTTTGCCGAAAATACATGCGGATAGTCTCTCACTACCGGAACAAACTCAACAGTAGGAGTATCAACACTGACATCTCTCACAAAGGCTAAATATGCATCACACCCCTTCTCAACCATCCGTTATGCCTTAAGGAAGGACATAACCCAGCTAGGAACATAATCCAAAGTACCCCTCCACTCTAACCGTGGCAAACGTGGCATATCTAATGTCATGGTATTGGCGTGACAATGTAGAATAGCATGATAGGGCGACAATCAGTCCATGCCCAAGATAACATCAAAGTCTACCATACTGAGCAACAAAAGATCAACTATGGTCTCAAAACCACCAATAACAACTAAACACGATCGATACACATGGTCAACAACAATAGAATCTCCCACAGGTGTGGACACATGAACATGAGAACTCAAAGAATCACGAGTAAGATGATACATATGAGTAAATGGATCCTAGATCAAATAAGATTGATGTATCTCTACGACAAACTGGAAAAATACCTATGATAACTGTGTCTGATGCAACCGCCTCCGTCCTACCTGAAAAAGCATAACATCTAGCCTGACCTCCCTCTCTAGGGAGACCCCTACCCGCCTGAACTCTATCCCTAGCTGGCTATGTAGGTGGAGCGATAACTGGAGCAATAACCACGGCCTGAGAAGTCTTGGGACCCTGTGGAATATGTGGAGCCTAATTAGTCTGTAGAGGTGCACCCTTCCTGAGTCTGGGGTAGTCCCTCACCATGTGACGAGTATCACCACACTCAAAACAAGCTCTCGGAGGGACGTGGCTACTGGAATTGGCTCGGCCCTGGCCGGCTAGACTGACCGCTGAAAGCACCCCGTGTAGGAGGTGCACTAGACAGTGGCAGTGCATAATGGGCAACCTAAGACCTGGGAGTGGCCGGAATACCGCTGCAATTGCTGAATGAACAGGACGGCTCACATAGCCTCTACCATGACGGGATGCAACTGGGGCACGGACACCACAATATGTGCCAGAATCTCAAGGCCTTTTGGCCTCCGTGTCCTCTCTTTCCCGGCCCCACATTCCCTCCAATCTCCGTGAGATCTCCGCCACCTGCTGATATGGGGTATCTATTTCTAACTCCCGACTATGCTGAATCTAATACCATAGTTGAGCCCCTCGATAAATCGACGGACATGCTCTCTGACTGTGGAAACCAAGGAAGGTGCATGTCTGGACAATTCCGCGCGCCATGCATCCCGAAGGCTATAGGCAAAAAACTCTCTCAAGAACATCTTTGAAAACTGAGCCCATGTGAGTGAAGCTGCATCGGCTAGGCTACCCTTCTTGTAAGCCTGTCACCACTGATACGCTGGTCCTGACAGCTGGAATTTAGTAAAAGCAACCCCGCTCGTCTCCACAATGCCCATGGTGCGGATAATACTGTGGTACTTCTCTAGAAAACCTTGTGCATCTTCTGTAGCGAGACCGCTGAAGGTAGAAAGGTGGTACGTCTTGTACCTCTCAAGTCTAAGCTACTCCTCCTCAGATGCTGCTGCCCTAACCTCGGGCTGAACTGGAATAACCGTGCTACACCCTATATTTTCGTACATAAAAATGCATCGTAAGCAAACTAATGTAGGACCAAAAATGAGATAATATTTAAAAGTATATAAATTAATTTAATCATGTTACCTCTAAGGTTATAAATATTGAAGATCATGAACAACAAGTACAAAGAGGGTTGGATGGTTCAGAAGATAAAGCAATTGAAGAAAATAATGTTTCGTCGAAAGTCGACAAGTTGGGAATGTTATAACATATACCTTTGGGGTGAGACTAGGGTGCTTAACATGATAAGGAGATTATGTTATGATTTATATTAGTTGTATGACATCCGTGTGTTATGTTTTGAAGTCAAGAGAGTTGTGGAACAAAAGTCGATGAAAGTCATCACAAGTTACATTCATAAGTTTTACTGAAACTTTAGGTCAAATGGAACTGCGATTTTCTCCCAATATACTTAGGGTTATGGGGTGTTCCACCCATCAAATTAAATATCTATGAGTCTATTTTCCAACGCATTAAACCGTTTGTCAATACGACATTGGAGTAGAAAGATATGGGCATTTGTGCGATACTGCGCAAGCTGCTAGGTGACAAGTAGGTGTGTCACCTACTTGCTTAAATGAGAGCCCAAAAAATGGGCCATTTCGGGTCGTCCAAAGAGGCCTTTTAAGGGCCTATTTTCTTCATATATTAGACTTAAAATAGAGCATAATAACCGGACATAAGCTCTGCAAAGAATCCTCCCAAAAATTTCCCACAAACCCTAATTGATTTTCTCTCCCTTTCAAGTTCCAATTGGAGGTAAAACCTAGAGTTTGAAGAGCTAAGATAAGAGCTGAGTTATCCAACAAATAAGGTGAGTTTACTTCTCTCTTTCATCAAATTTTTCTTCTGTAAATTCATGGTAAGTCGTTCTATACTTGTAAGAACTCACGGGACGGTGATCGGAAGCAGTGAGTTCGAGTTATTCACTTGTAGCGGACTGTTTTGTGGACTGTTTTGTGTTGCTGTTGGGCTGCTGTTTTACTACTATTTTGTGGAGTTTTGGAGGAGGAAGGGGGTTTATAAACACCATATAAATGTAGGGTGGTTGGCTGGTCGTTCGTCATAACATTTTCGGGTCGTTTGACACTACTACGGTGGTCGTTTTGTGTACGAAGAGATTGGGGTATGTTGGGCTGTTTTGTAGTATTTGATGGTGTATATAGGGCTGGAAAATGATGTATATATGTTGTTATTGTTCTGTTCTTGTATTGTTGGTGTTATCTTAAATTTGGAGGAAGTAAGGATTATAGGGGAGATGCTGCCCGTTTTAATACAAAATAGGTTTGTCATTCGTTGTGCGATAGTTGTACCTTTCGTAACTTAACGATAGTATTATTATCATTCTTGTAGATTAAGGTGCGAAGAGGTGAGTTCAACTTGGTGATTGGAAAGATTGTGATAAGGTATGTTAAGGCTAAGCCTTCCTTCATTTTGGCATGATCTCGTAGCTACATGTGTTAGTAATGAGACAAAAAGAGAAGTTCATATTCATGAATTTATTCACACTATTCTAGTCTCATAAGTTACAATATTATTCCTTATCGAGACTCTATATTCAATTTTAGTATTGTCTTCTTCCAGTCAAGATAGCAGCAAGCCTATATATACAGTATTACAGTATTTTCATTACCATCGAGTTATAATCGATGGGCAGGCCCCTATTGGGCAACCTCTGATCAGATGGAAAGTTATATACCGAGCCTACTGTGGCCGAGCGCCTATGAGCGAGCCCAGCATGGTCGAGATACATAGCCTAGTATGGCCGAGCGCCTATGAGCGAGCCTACTACGGCAGAGCAGTTATATATACCGAGCCTTATAAGGCCGGACAATTATTTTACTTACTATATTGAAGGAGTTGAGTCAGTATCAACAGGTAAGTATATCTCCAGATCATCTTTGACTCCCAATTACTTTCAGTTATTATATTATCAGTTCAGTTTCAACTTTCAGTTATGTTATCGCCTTATATACTCGGTACATTATTTTGTACTGACGTCCCTTTTCTGGGGACGCTGCATTTCATGCATGCAGGTTCAGATAGACAGACGGGTATACCTCCTCAGTAGGTGTTTCCAGAGTTCAGCCTGATCGGTAAGCTCCACGTCTTTCGGAGTTGCCAGGTCTAGAGTTTTTGTGTACATCTTATGTATATCTGTATATATGTTATGGGTAGGTCGGGGCCCTGTTCCGATCATAGTACATCTATAAGTAGAGGCTTGTAGACATATCCTGTTGGTTAGTGCAGTATGTTGGGTTTGTAGGCCTGGTATGTATAATTTGGTGGTTTGTCAGCTGTAGTAGCTATGACGGCCTTTTCAGCCTAGCTTTATATTGATGTTTAGTTAGCGCTTGTTTCCATTCAGTTTTATATTTTGCTTCGCAAATTGTCTTGCAAGGTGGCCCCATGGCCAAAGTATGACATTATGTGTTCAGAGTCCCTTAGTCGCAATTTGGTACACTAGGTTAGTTGAGGCACCAGGTGCCAGTCTCGCTTCCAGGTCGGGGCGTGACAAACTTGGTATCAGAGCAGTTCTATCCTAGGGAGTCTACAAGCCGTGTCTAGTAGAGTCTTGTTTATAGATGTGTTGTGCACCACATTATATAAGCAGTGCACTACAGGGCATTTAGGAGTTGGTTACCCTTCTTTGAAATCTAAATCGTGCTACAGAACTGAGTTATAGGAAATTTGAATTAAACTTATGTGTTGGTGTTTGCATGCACAGATGACGGTGACTAGGAAGACTACGGCTAGCCAAAGGAGAGATACAACAGTAGGTGAGGGGACCAGCAGGGTACCCCCAGTAGATGGGGCCCAGTCTGAGGCTCAAGGTGAGACCCCTACTCAGCCATTACCGGCTCCTCCACCAACTACGGAGATTCCTAGGGAAACCGCACATCCAGTTCCCCCTCCACTTCCATCAGATCAGGACTTGAGGAGTGCGGTGCATTTGTTGACACAGTTGGTAGCTACCCAGCAACAGGCTAGGGCATCAGCTAGTGCAGGAACTTCTGAGGGGTCTGGGAGTTCAAGGGTCCGAGAGTTTATTGCTTTGAGTCCCCCAGAGTTCACGGGGACAGATCAGAGGGAGGACCCACAGGATTTCATAGATCAGCTTCACAGGATCTTTCATGTTATGCATGCCACGGAGAAAGAGGCAGTTGAGCTAGCAGCTTTTTGACTCCGAGATATAGCCATCCTTTGGTACGAGGGATGGGAGAGGTCCAGGGGACATGATGCACCTCCAGCTATTTGGGAGAATTTTTCAGATGCCTTCCTTGACCAGTACTTACCACGGGAGATCCGACAGGCTCGAGTCGATCAGTTTCTAGCCCTTAAGCAGGGTAATATGAGTGTTCGAGAGTATAGTCTCCATTTTGACTCATTGGCCAGATATGCACCATCCATAGTTGCTACTATGCGGGACAGGATTCACAGGTTTATAGCAGGGTTAGCCCCAGAGTTAACCGAGGCATGTGCCACCGCTGCATTGCAGGATAGTATGGATATCTCCCGGATTCAGGCATTCGCCCAGAATATAGAAAGGGGTAGGCGTCGACAGCAGGGTACAGAGAGGGCTGAGCAAGGGCAACGTAAGAGGATGAGATTTCCCAGGTCTCAGGAGAAATATCAGGGTAGTTATAGGACCCAGTACTTCGGACGGCCACCTAGGCCTCCGCCACCTCAGTTACAGGGTTACAGGTATGACCGCTATACTCAGTCAGGACCAGGTGAGAGCTCATGGGCATCGGGTTTGCAGCGACAGCGAGGATCTGCGCAGACATGGTCATTTCCTCCACGGTGTGACATCTGTGGTAGAGGACACTTGGGCCAATGCTGAGCAGGTTCTGATGCTTGTTATATATGTGGGCGTCCAGGGCATATGATGCGGGATTGCCCAAATAGAGATTCGGGGGGAATGGCACAACCAGCGAGTTCAGTAACAGGATCATCTATGTCCGTGCATCCTTCAGGGCGCGAGTCTCAGTCTTCGGCTGGTAGAGGTCGGGGCAGAGGTAGAGGTTTCAGTTCAAGTGGTAATCAAAACCGTATCTATGCTTTAGCGGGTCGACAGGACCAGGAGTCTTCACCAGACGTTGTGACAGGTATATTAACCATTTGCTCTCACGATGCTTATGCTTTGATAGACCCAGGATCTACTTTATCGTATATTACCCCATTTGTCGCGAGGAAGTTTGGTATAGTGCCTGAAATAATAAGTGATCCTTTTGCGGTATCTACACCGGTCGGAGAATCGATTATTGCTAGACGGGTTTACCGAGGTTGTACGGTGACAATTTGTAGTCGTCAGACCTCAGCTGACCTAGTTGAGCTAGAGATGATGGATTTTGATGCTATCATGGGCATGGACTGGTTGGCAGCTTGCTATGCCACAGTTGATTGCCGAGCAAAGGCAGCCAGATTTCATTTTCCGGGTGAGCCAGTCCTTGAATGGGTAGGTAATACACCAACACCCAGAGGTAGGTTTATTTCCTATCTGAAGGCGAGGAAAATGATCGCAAAAGGGTGCATTTATCATATTGTGCGAGTTAGAGATGCAGATGCTGAGATACCTATACTTCAGTCTATTCCCGTAGTCAAAGAGTATGCAGATGTGTTTCCAGATGAGCTTCTAGTATTCCTCCAGAGCGAGAGATTGATTTTAGCATCGATTTGCTTCCAGGAACTCAACCAATATCCGTCCCTCCGTATAGAATGGCACCTGGCGAATTGAAGGAGTTGAAGGAGCAGTTAAAAGATTTGTTGGAGAAAGGTTACATCAGGCCCAGTACCTCACCTTGGGGTGCACCAGTACTATTTGTGCGGAAGAAAGACGGCTCGCTGAGGATGTGTATCGATTATAGGCAGCTGAACAAGGTAACTATTAAGAATAAGTATCCACTTCCAAGGATCGATGACTTGTTTGATCAGTTGCAGGGGGCTAGATGCTTTTCAAAGATAGATTTGAGGTCGGGGTACCACCAAGTCAGAGTTCGGGAAAAATATATTCCGAAGACAGCCTTCAGGACCCGATATGGCCACTTCGAGTTCCTTGTCATGTCCTTCGGGTTGACTAATGCACCCGCTGTATTTATGGACTTGATGAATAGCCTATTCCGACCATTTTTAGATCTGTTCGTGATAGTATTTATTGATGATATTCTGGTTTATTCCCATTCAGAGGATGAGCATGCGGACCACCTGCGAGCGGTACTCCAAACCCTCCGTGATCGTAAGTTGTATGCTAAGTTTTCTAAATGTGAGTTCTGGTTGAAGTCTGTAGCATTCTTGGGGCATATTGTATCAGATGAAGGGATGAAGGTGGACACTCAAAAGATTGAGGCCGTGAAATCTTGGCCTAGACCTACCACTCCGATAGAGGTTCGTAGCTTTCTAGGCTTAGCAGGATACTATCGGAGGTTCGTAGAGGGTTTTTCTTCCCTTTCGGCACCATTGACGAAGTTGACACAGAAAGAAACTAAGTTTCAATGGACAGAGGCTTGTGAGCGGAGTTTCCAAGAGCTTAAGAACAAGTTGACCTCAGCTCCAATTCTAACACTTCCAGAGGGTCTAGAGGGTTATGCCGTGTATTGTGATGCATCAGGTGTCGGGTTAGGATGTGTCCTGATGCAACATGGGAAGGTAATTGCGTATGCTTCAAGGCAGTTGAGGAAGCACGAGAGGAATTATCTGACCCACGACCTCGAGTTAGCTGCGGTTGTCCATGCACTTAAGATATGGCGGCATTATTTATATGGTGTTCATGTTGATGTATTTACTGATCATAAAATCCTACAATATATCTTCAAGCAGAAAGAGTTGAATTTGCGACAGAGGCGATGGCTTGAGTTATTGAAAGATTACGATGTTAACATTCTCTACCATCCAGGGAAAGCTAATGTTGTAGCAGATGCCTTAAGTCGCCGATCTATGGGTAGCTTAGCACATGTAGAGCCCAAGAAAAGACAATTAGCTAGAGAGATTCATCAATTATCTTCGTTGGGGGTTCGGTTAGTAGATTCTGAGGATGGTGGAGTTGTACTCCAAAACATTACAAAATCATCCCTCATAGCGGAAGTCAAGGAAAGGCAGTACGAGGACCCAGAGTTGGTCGAGCTGAGAGAGCGAGTTCCACAGCAGAAGAAGGCACTGTTAGAGCTAAAGGGAGATGGGGTTCTCAGATATAGGGGTCGTTTGTGTGTTCCAGATGTAGCAGGGCTACGAGACAGGATTATGTCAGAGGCACATTATTCATGGTATTCCATCCATCCTGGGTCGACGAAGATGTATCATGACATTAAGAATGTGTACTGGTGGAATGATATGAAGAAGAACAGTGGAATGATATGAAGAAGAACATTGCTGAGTTTGTCGCCCAATGTACTAGTTGCCAGCAAGTGAAGATAGAGCACCAGAAGCCTGGAGGGCTAATGCAGACTATAGAGATCCCGACATGGAAATGGGAGGCGATAAACATGGACTTTATCACGGGTTTACCTCGTTCTAATCGTAAGTTCGATTCCATATGGGTGATAGTCGATAGGCTCACGAAATCAGCTCACTTCCTACCGGTCAGATCTACATATACAGCAGAAGATTATGCAAAGTTATATATTAAGGAGATAGTGCGGCTACACGGAGTACCAGTTTCTATTATATCTGACCGTGGGGCTCAGTTTACAGCACATTTTTGGAGGTCATTTCAGAGAGGTCTAGGGACTCAGGTGAATCTCAGCACAGCTTTTCATCCACAGACTGATGGACAAGCCGAGCGGACAATTCAGATGCTCGAGGATATGTTACGAGTATGTGTGTTGGATTTTAAAAGAAGTTGGGATGAACATCTACCTCTTGTCGAGTTTGCATATAATAACAGTTACCACTCCAGTATTCAGATGGCTCCGTACGAGGCTTTGTATGGGCGTAAGTGCAGATCTCCTATAGGGTGGTTTGATGTTGGGGAATCTAGGTTATATGGGCCAGACCTGGTTCAACAGGCCATAGAGAAAGTAAAGCTTATCCGGGAGCGACTGTTGACAGCTCAGAGTCGTCAGAAGTCATATTCTGACGTGCGGCGACGAGACTTAGAGTTCAGGATTAATGACTGGGTATTCTTAAAGGTATCACCTATGAAGGGTGTGATGAGGTTTGGCAAGAAAGGCAAGCTTAGCCCACGGTATATTGGGCCTTATAGGATCATTCGGAGAGTGGGCCAAGTAGCTTATGAGTTAGAGTTGCCCTCAGAATTGGAGTCTGTCCATCCGGTTTTTCACGTATCTATGCTACGGAAGTGCATTGGCGATCCTACCCGAGTGGTGCCCATGGATGATGTACAGATTACAGAGGACTTGTCATACGAGGAAATTCCAGTTGCCATCCTAGACCGACAAATCCGCAATCTACGAAATAAGGAGGTAGCTTCCGTAAAGGTTTTATGGAGGAGCAAGAATGTAGAAGAGATGACATGGGAATCGGAGGAAGAAATGAAGTCTAAATACCCCCACCTATTTCAAACTGAAGATATGGCTCGAGATGGGATGCTACAACACAGCTCTATTCAGGCTAGCAGGTCAGCAGGTAAGCTTTTATTTTTCACTTTTAGTATTTATGATTTACGGTTGGTGAGGCAAAGTGTTGTTATTTATAAACATTGGCCATGTGTGGCATGCATAGTATGTTTTTTGGCTACGTACAGGTTGGTTTTAACCTAGTGTACGAAGGATACTCTGGCAAAAGTTTCCAAAGTCTCTAAGAGTAAACATTCGAGGACGAATGTTTCCAAGGGGGAATGATGTTACACCCTATATTTTCGTACATAAAAATGCATCGTAAGCAAACTAATGTAGGACCAAAAATGAGATAATATTTAAAAGTATATAAATTAATTTAATCATGTTACCTCTGAGGTTACAAATATTGAAGATCATGAACAACAAGTACAAAGAGGGTTGGACGGTTCAGAAGATAAAGCAATTGAAGAAAATAATGTTTCGTCGAAAGTCGACAAGTTGGGAATGTTATAACATATACCTTTGGGGTGAGACTAGGGTGCTTAACATGATAAGGAGATTATGTTATGATTTATATTAGTCGTATGACATCCGTGTGTTATGTTTTGAAGTCAAGAGAGTTGTGGAACAAAAGTCGATGAAAGTCATCACAAGTTACATTCATAAGTTTTACTGAAACTTTGGGTCAAATGTAACTGCGATTTTCTCCCAA
Organism: Nicotiana tabacum; assembly: GCF_000715075.1. Classification (NCBI taxonomy): domain Eukaryota; kingdom Viridiplantae; phylum Streptophyta; class Magnoliopsida; order Solanales; family Solanaceae; genus Nicotiana; species Nicotiana tabacum. The sequence continues at coordinate 57,504,431 of NC_134081.1, read as the reverse complement.
TATACTTAGGGTTATGGGGTGTTCCACCCATCAAATTAAAGATCTATGAGTCTAGTTTCCAACGCATTAAACCGTTTGTCAATACGACATTGGAGTAGAAAGATATGGGCATTTGTGCGATACTGCGCAAGCTGCTAGGTGACAAGTAGGTGTGTCACCTACTTGCTTAAATGAGAGCCCAAAAAATGGGCCATTTCGGGTCGTCCAAAGAGGCCTTTTAAGGGCCTATTTTCTTCATATATTAGACTTAAAATAGAGCATAATAACCAGACATAAGCTCTGCAAAGAATCCTCCCAAAAATTTCCCACAAACCCTAATTGATTTTCTCTCCCTTTCAAGTTCCAATTGGAGGTAAAACCTAGAGTTTGAAGAGCTAAGATAAGAGCTGAGTTATCCAACAAATAAGGTGAGTTTACTTCTCTCTTTCATCCAATTTTTCTTCTGTAAATTCATGGTAAGTCATTCTATACTTGTAAGAACTCACGGGACGGTGATCGGAAGCAGTGAGTTCGAGTTATTCACTTGTAGCGGACTATTTTGTGGACTGTTTTGTGTTGCTGTTGGGCTGCGTGTTTTACTACTATTTTGTGGAGTTTTGGAGGAGGAAGGGGGTTTATAAACACCATATAAATGTAGGGTGGTTGGCTGGTCGTTCGTCATAACATTTTCGGGTCGTTTGACACTACTACGGTGGTCGTTTTGTGTACGAAGAGATTGGGGTGTGTTGGGCTATTTTGTAGTATTTGATGGTGTATATAGGGCTGGAAAATGATGTATATATGTTGTTATTGTTCTGTTCTTGTATTGTTGGTGTTATCTTGAATTTGGAGGAAGTAAGGATTATAGGGGAGATGCTGCCCGTTTTAATACAAAATAGGTTTGTCGTTCGTTGTGCGATAGTTGTACCTTTCGTAACTTAACGATAGTATTATTATCATTCTTGTAGATTAAGGTGCGAAGAGGTGAGTTCAACTTGGTGATTGGAAAGATTGTGATAAGGTATGTTAAGGCTAAGCCTTCCTTCATTTTGGCATGATCTCGTAGCTACATGTGTTAGTAATGAGACAAAAAGAGAAGTTCATATTCATGAATTTATTCACACTATTCTAGTCTCATAAGTTACAATATTATTCCTTATCGAGACTCTATATTCAATTTTAGTATTGTCTTCTTCCAGTCAAGATAGCAGCAAGCCTATATATACAGTATTACAGTATTTTCATTACCATCGAGTTATAATCGATGGGCAGGCCCCTATTGGGCAATCTCTGATCAGATGGAAAGTTATATACCGAGCCTACTGTGGCCGAGCGCCTATGAGCGAGCCCAGCATGGTCGAGATACATAGCCTAGTATGGCCGAGCGCCTATGAGCGAGCCTACTACGGCAGAGCAGTTATATATACCGAGCCTTATAAGGCCGGACAATTATTTTACTTACTATATTGAAGGAGTTGAGTCAGTATCAACAGGTAAGTATATCTCCAGATCATCTTTGACTCCCAATTACTTTCAGTTATTATATTATCAGTTCAGTTTCAACTTTCAGTTATGTTATCGCCTTATATACTCGGTACATTATTTTGTACTGACGTCCCTTTTCTGGGGACGCTGCATTTCATGCATGCAGGTTCAGCTAGACAGACGGGTATACCTCCTCAGTAGGTGTTTCCAGAGTTCAGCCTGATCGGTAAGCTCCACGTCTTTCGGAGTTGCCAGGTCTAGAGTTTTTGTGTACATCTTATGTATATCTGTATATATGTTATGGGTAGGTCGGGGCCCTGTTCCGATCATAGTACATCTATAAGTAGAGGCTTGTAGACATATCCTGTTGGTTAGTGCAGTATGTTGGGTTTGTAGGCCTGGTATGTATAATTTGGTGGTTTGTCAGCTGTAGTAGCTATGACGGCCTTTTCAGCCTAGCTTTATATTGATGTTTAGTTAGCGCTAGTTTCCATTCAGTTTTATATTTTGCTTCGCAAATTGTCTTGCAAGGTGGCCCCATGGCCAAAGTATGACATTATGTGTTCAGAGTCCCTTAGTCGCAATTTGGTACACTAGGTTAGTTGAGGCACCAGGTGCCAGTCTCGCTTCCAGGTCGGGGCGTGACAAACCGGCTGCACTGGTATAATCTCTGGGACCTGGTCAACATGGACTCACTACTCTAGGGTAGGGGCCGCGGGAGTCTGAGCTCCCCCCCCCCCAGCCTGAGATGTGGCTGGTGCAAGTGGAATCAACCTCGCCTGAGCTAGAGTACCAAACATGCTCAAGAACTGTGCGGGGGTCTCCTAAAGAGTAGGGGTGGCAACAGGCGCCTCAGGTGCCTGCCCCTCAACTAAAGCTACTGGTGGCTCCTCTGTTGTAGCTCGGGCAGGTGCTCTGGCTGCACCACGTGCCCCTCCTTGGCCTCTACCCCGGCCTCGGCCTTTCGCGGCTCTATCAGGGCGCGTGGGTGTTTGATCGTCGGATACAGCGGTGCGTGTCCTTACCATCTGTGAGAGAATAAAAAGATAAAGATTCAGAATTTCAAAGCCAACAAATTCGCACGATAAGGAATCAAAGAAGTGAAGTTTCCTAACAGTTCCATAGCCTCTCGAAGATAAGTACAGATGTCTTCGTATCGATCCGCAAGACTCTAATAAACCTGCTTATGACTCGTAAAACCTATGAACCTAGAGATCTGATACCAACTTTTCACGACCCCAATCTCCCTCCGTAAGATGTCATGATGGAACCTAATAACTAAGTCTAGGTAAGCCTAACACACATGAAGAAATATCAAAAATAATAAAAGAACTTCAATCTAAACCAACCATCTATCATAAAATAACTCCACAACAGAGCTGACATTAACTCCCAAAATCCGGTAAAGCTAAGTCATAAGCTCTACACGAGTATACTGAAACATCCCTAATACATCAATATCTATAATAAGAGTATGCAATAGAAACTTAGACAGAGGGTGACTCCGAGGCCTGCGAACAACGACATGTATACCTTGAAGTCTCCGATCCGAAAGCTCAACTCACTGGTGCCTAGCCTAGTATGAGGTACCTGGATCTGCACAAAAAGATGTGCATTAACGTAGTATGAGTACATCACAATGGTACCCAGTAAGTATCAAGCCTAACCTCAGTAGAGTAGTGATGAGGTCAGGTCAAGACACCTACTGGAATAAATAAAGAAATTGAACAAGTTTGGTACAGTACAATAATAGAAACAAGGAAATGATACAATAAAGAAATACAACAAGCTAAGCTACACTGAAATTACGGCAATTAAGGCATCAAGGGAGGAACATAAAATAAGAACACCAAGGAAATGATGCATACAAACACAAGTGGTGTATTTGAAAGGTAACAACAAGAATCACGCTCGAGGTACCGCCTCATATTCTCATTTCACAATTTCAATCACAATCTTTCTTTATATCACCGCGGGAGCCTTACATTTAGTTTTGAAAATCATTTTCCGAAATAGCTACCCGCGGTTTAGCCTACCTTATCACACCGCGTTGCTTTCAAGTAGTTCCCCTACTAGAAACACGCGTATCAAGCCCACCTTATCTCACCGCATGCGTATAAACCCCTATCCTTATACTACCGCATGCGTATCAATATCAAAACATATCTCAACTCACACCTCAAGTGTCCAAATACCACAACTTGCAAAAAGAATCAACAATAACAATGTTTTCCACAATAAGTAGCCCATGGCTCAACCACAATATTTACAAGAGTCTCAACAATAGCAACTGAAAGTGAATAGCTCAACAAGAATGGTATTTCAACAATTTACAACTTTGACTCAATGTGATCACGACTTTTACAACTTCAACACCAAGACTCAACATTAAGATATTCTAGAAATAACAACTTCTAGTAAGGTAACTCAACAGTCAAATAATCAACAAGGCAATAGGGAAACAGTAACTTCAACTAAGCATGTAAGAGAAAATAACAAGTAAGAGATGGGACAAGCATTTAACAATGTCAAATAAAGCATGTATGGTAAATCAATGATGAACTATATAGCATGTTATGACAATACGATTAAAGGCATGAAAATAAGCTAAATAGCCTAAACCAGTCAATTACCATATATAGCCCGTGTACCCATTTGTCACCTTGCGTAAACGGTTTTCACTTATCACAATTAACACAAAACAATACCAATTCTAGGGGATAATTCTCCCACACAAAATTAGGCAAGATACCTACCTCAAACACGCTAACTCAATCCACTAGTAAGCCTTTTCCGCAAATATCCAACTCCGAACGGCTCGAATCTAGCCAAAATAACTTTATACCTTAAATACAAACCATAGAAAACTATTCTAGATAATAAAGTTGCAAAATTTTGAGAAAATAAAAAAGTCAACTCAAAAAGTCAACCCCAGGCTCGCATCTCGGAACCTGACCAAACTTACAAAATCCGAACACCCATTCAATAACGAGTCCAACCATACTAAAATTATTCAATAAAATTATTCAATTCCGACCTTCAAATCCCCAAAATATAGCTTATGAAGTTTTCATAATTTTCCCAATTTTTCCAACTCAAAACACTAATTAAATGATAAAAATAATAATGGATTCATGTATATTAGTAAAATCCGAGTTAGAATCACTTACCCCGATCAACTCCTTGAAAATCTCTTCAAAAATCACCCAAAACTGAGGTGTCTCGCTCAAAAGATGAAAAATGGAACAAAACCCTCAATTTGGAAATAATATACTGCTGCCCAGTTATTGCCTTACGCGAAGAACAACACGTGCCTCAGCTCAGTCTCTCCTCCCTTATACGTGAACGCGGTCACACGCATGCGTTCGCGATGCACAAACTTCCCAAAAATTGCGACGCGTCCCTGACTTCGCGAACGCGAAGAGTAAAACTCCATCAGTCACTAAGGACACTACGCGATCGCGGGAGAACCTTGGAAAACGCATTGAAGGAAACCAGAACACAGAAAAACCAGCAGTCTCAATTCAAGAACAAATTATCCAAACTCAATCCGATACACACCTGGGACCCTAAGGACCCTGTCCGAACATACCAACAAGTCCTAAAATATGATACGAACTCGCTCGAAGCCTCAAATCACATCAAACAACACTAAAACCATGAATCGCACATCGATTCAAGCCTAATGAAGTTTTAACTTCTAAAACTAATGCCGAAACATACCAAACCAACTCCGATTGACCTCAAATTTTGCACACAAGTTATAATTGACACAAAGGACCTATTCCAACTTCCAAAACCAAAATCTGAACCTGATATCAATAAATTCAACTCTCGGTTAAACTTCTCAATCTTCCAGCCCTTCAACTTTCCAACTTTTGCCAATTCAAGTCAAAATGACCTACAAACCTCCAAATCAACATCTGGATATATGCATAAGTCCAAAATCACCATACGAAGCTATCAGAATCATCAAAACTTCATTCCGTAGTCGTCTACATAAAGGTCAATTTTCGGTCAACTCTTTCAACTTAAGCCTCCAACTTTGGGATTAAGTGTCCCATTTCACTCCAAAGTTCACCCGAAACTAAACCAACCACCCCGACAAGTCACATAACTACAATATAAAATATAGGAGACAATAAATAGGGTAACGAGTCTAAAATGCTCAAAACGGCCGGCCGGGTCGTTACAAGACTTGTGTAAAGTATCGAACTTATGATTTGTGATATATGGTGAGCTACTTAAGTAACAGTAGAGAATATACTTCCTTTTACGGATTTCTCCCGTGTTGTACGTATTTGTCCAAAATTTTCCTGAATTTCATAACTCACACATATATTCGTGAGTGGGGCTAGTGACCCGTCAATACTTCACTATTCCTATGGGATCGGGTTGAACGCCTCAGCAGTATCATTATGGGATCGGGTCGTTTGCCTCGACATTATTATGAGATGTATCTATGGTTCATACCGGTTGACCCTCGATAGTGTACACGATTATAGGATCGGGATGAAAGCCTCAGCTGGGATCGGGCCATACGCCACGACAAGAATTCGGGCCATTAATCTTATGGGATCGGGCCACTCGCTTCGGCAGAATCGTGAAAAATATGTGATAAGGAGTCAGCATATTTATGAGTTTTCCTGACTCGAGATGTGATCGTTGATTTGGTGTTGACCGTTACGTATTCCATTTTAGGAAGTATCCGGTATTTGAGGACCTTGTGTTTGTTGTTCCCCATATCTATTTTCACTATTTACTTATCATGCTTCTTGCCTGTATACTTTTTACTGTACTTGATTTATTGGACCACTAGTAAGTATCGATGTCGACCCGTCGTCACTACTTCTCTGGGGTTAGACTAGATACTTCCTGGATACGCGTTGATTTACGTACTCATGCTACACTTTTGCACTAAATGTGTAGGTACTAAGACAGGTATTGTTGGTGGTCATCTTGGCGCATAAGTGCAACTGCGGAGGGGAATTTATGGTGAGCTGCATTCCATGATTACGATCCGCAGCACACGGAGTCTCCATCATATTGAGTTATTTATTCTGTCTATTTTGTATTCCAAACAAAGATTGTATTAGTATTTTACTCCCTAGTAGATGCTCATGTACTTGTGACACTGGGTTTTAGGAATTTTTAGTAGATATTTATGGTATTTATCTTGTATTGTCACCTTTTTATTTTATGTTTTTATTAATGCTTGTATCTCCATGTTTTTATACGCCTAATTTACTATACTTAATAAAACCCATAATTCCAAGAATAATGAAAATGGTTAATTAAGTTGATAGTTCACTGTTGGCTTGCCTAACGATGACGTTGGGCGCCATCACAACCTATACTGGGAACTGAGTCGTAACAGTTTGGTATCAGAGCTCTAAGTTCACGTAGGTCTCACGAGTCATGAGCAAGTCTAGTAGAGTCCTGCGGACTAGTACATAGACGTCTGTACTTATCTTCGAGAGGCTATAAGACTGCTAGGAGAACTTTCTTTTATTGATTCCTTGTAGTGCGATTTGATTTTGTTGAAGCTTATGTCTTCAGTTCCTTCCTACTCATTCATGCGCAATGTCGGCCATTCGATATCAGTTGGCACCGATGAGTTTTGGAGATATAATGGATGTGGTGCAGGTTATTTTCCCTGCTTATGAGATCAAGTTGCTATTGTCGCCTCGTGGAGGGATGTACGGTTGATTTCAGCCAGTATTATTGTTTCCCATGGTTTCGAGGCTTTACACAAAGCATTGTGATATTTCTCACGTTGTTATCACGCAGTGCTGGTGAAAATGATAGGGTGCTTGCTTATGGGTTGCAGTAGTGGATGATTCGGGTGGGGGATTTTTGGTTCATGATTTGGAGATTCGGCATTTAATTCCAGTGGAGGAGAGGCAATTGGACTATGCATGTTCAGGCATTGGTTGACGGAGTTGTGAGATTGGGCATTTCTGAACTTGGTGGAATTCTTGTTTATGTTGCGCTGTTGTCGTCCTTATTTGCACGCATTAAGGATCATTGATGTAAGGGTATTCATTTGTTGCCCTTGGGGGCATAACGTGGAGAAGTGGTACTTAAGAAGCAGTTATTTGAGATGACAAAGTATTGCGATTTCAGGGTCGTATTGGTCTTTCCAGAATCGATGGTCCGAGGGAGATAATGCTCGAGGAGGCTTAGAGTAGGTGGCAATCTAATTATTACAAAGATGGATCTTGATTCGAGGCAACATTTTTAGTAGCGAATGATGAGAAAGAACATGGTGGGATGTGTCTTGCGGTGGTTGAATTGTTAGCACGTCGAGTGTGAGCAACATAGATCGAGTAGTTTGTTTCGGAGTTTGGCTAAATCGAAGTGGGAATGGGAGTGGATCGTATGGTTTTGTGGTAGGATAGCCACATGCTTTGAGAAAGTGTAGATCGATTTGGGTCATGATGGACAAAAGACATTTTGTGTATTTTGTTTGAGATAGTGGCTTCTATGCTGGGGAAGTTCGAATGTGACCTAAAGAGTTTGCTTGGAAATGTAAAGGAATGGGAACGTTTGATTGTCGTTTTGTGATGCAACATAGCTTCAAGTGTTGAACGCATTGTTGAACCTTTAGTTGATGTAAATGGAAATAAACAGACTTTTACAGCTGGTGGATGAGTATGGACTCAGGAGGATTGACCGATTTCATAGTAGGTGTAACTATGGCAAGGTTGTTGGGGAATGCCGATATGGGGTTACACAGGTTTCTGATGAAGTTCTTATGAAGAGTTTACTTTCTATCCAACGGGGAGCATGTACTATGATGTGAGCTTGTATTTCTTGGCAAGGTGCCACAACTGTTATGAAGTTGAGCGTGCATTTAGGACTGCTAATTTGGGATGTGGGATGATTAGTGCAACAAGATCTTGTGAAAAATTTGGCGGAGTAACAGTGTAAGATCATGGTAGCTAGAAGGAGAAGTCATTGTGGGTTCTTGATTTATTTGATTGTGGCTTAAAGATAAGTGAGGGAGCCTACCGTCAATGATTGGGTCACGTGGTGGTGTGCCTTTGTAGTTTTTGGTTAGCGGTAAATCGGAGGACTAGTTATGACCAAGGAAGAGAACGTCAGGGGAAATTCGAGAAAGGAAATTGATGGATGTGTGCAACATTTCACCTTATTTATGTGTGAAGGTTGTGAAATGACCCAGGTTTAATATTTCTTTGTGAAGGTGATGTGCAAGGGAAGAGATTTATTTGATTGCTTCTTCAAGAGTATTCATGTGCTTATGGAGCACTGGTTGTTAGCTATATATTCAGGACCAGATCAGAGTGGGCGACTCCCAATGATGGTTCTAGTGGGTTCAAGAATTTAAGTGCGGTGCCTAAGGATTTTCGGGTTCGTCGTGTGGCTAAGGAACTAGTTTGCAGCAGAGTGTGGAATAGACTTGGAGTATTTCTATGAATTTCACCGAGTCTGCGATGCGGTGTTAGAGAGATAGAAAGAGCTTCGGATTCACAGAAGATCTTTCAGAACTAGTGCATCAATAGGAAATACTATTGAGTGCATGAGAAGAGTATAAAAATGGCTTATGGATATTGTGATGACGTGGTCTCGTGATTTGGGGTCACTCGGGATAAGTGTCGATTATGGTCCATTGGGTGCTGGAAAGGAGAGGTATTAACTCTAAAGTTAAGTCAAGAGATGATTGAGAAGTTGAGTCAGTTTAGTAGTGTTTTGGGTCAGAATGGTTAAGGAAATGATCGGTCCCGTCGATCTGGTAAGGATGTTCAGGTGTTTCATGGCTATGATTGCGGGCGTGGCGGTCTCCATAACTTGATTGGTTTGGAGGCATTTAATTCTCTAAATGGGTCCCGAAAGAATTATGGCGGTCTAGACTACGACTTGAGGTCTGTGTCTTTTGCGGTTATGGGATGTTGGTTGTGTGTTGTGATTCTTCTTCTGAAATGAGTTAAGTGAAAGGCTTCTAGCCGATGAATTATTTATTCTACTAGTGGTTCAGGAGTTATGATAGAATACTTGCACTCTCACGTAACATCATGATAGGTGTAGTGAGCGGTATGGAATTGGGATTGAAGGGTCAAGGTTACGATTTAGTTTTGTCAAGGATGTCACAAGTTTGAAGAAGCAATGGATATTTCAGACGTTTAGAGTATGCTGGTGCTATTTTAGTGTCACATGAGAATGGTATTCTGTGGAAGAGGCATTGTGTATTGAATTGCAAATTCTTGATTTGCATTACATAAATAGTATGGTTGGCAACCATGGATGTGGAGATTTTGCTACCTGGTGTGGAAGGTTGTGGGAGTATCTCCGACGGGGTGATCGTATAAGTGTGACGTGTTAGTAATTTAAGTGTTAGAGATTAAAATCAGGTATAAAGATTCTGAACTGTCACTAATTGGAGAGTTTATGTCTGACTGACACTCTACTCCTTTGGTTGCGGATTGTGGAAGTTTGTTCTGGATTTGACGGTTGATCGTATGTGTCATGGACAGGGTTATCGTGGATCTCTAGAAGGTTGTTGACCTATTTTGGGATGGTCAGAATCGGCTTTGAGGCCCCTTGATAGGCCTAATGTGAATGTGTATTCTACACCAGATCAGACATGCTTATTCAATATAGCATTGCTTATGGATGAGTCTTCAGGCGTAGTGGATGTTATTCCTGTTGCCGTCTATTTCATGTGTTACTCTCTTATGCCATGTGAGTTGTGAGACGGCTTCATTATTCATACGTGTGTTGTGATCATGTGTAGCTTGTGGTATTATATGAGTGAGATGACTCTCGAGATGTTGGTTGTTTGATGCAAATTAGTCGTGCTTTACTTTTTTAGCGCTTGACGCTATCCGTCTCCACAGGATTATGTTTATGCACTTGGCGTGCTTATGCTTGGTATACATGTGTTTAGTGGGTATGAGAATTTTGGTTTGATGGGTATTTCCTTTTTGATTGTTATGTGTGGATAGGGTGGCACGCCGCCATGGGTATCATTTGTGGATCGGGTTACACACTACAACATGGAGCTATTGGGTACGGTTCATTTTACTTATTTTGTGTGCTTGTTCCTCATCTCTGAGATAGGTTCATAGTGTTTGTCTAGTTGTTTTATATGTTATGCGGGTTGGATAGTTCTTTACCTAAGTTCAATTTTCCTTATTGGTCATATTCGAGTTGTGTCTTGTTGGCATATTAATGGCGTTGTATGAGATTTTAGACGGTGTTTGAGGTGGCTCATTGCCCGATCAGCTTGTACTGGGTGAGACGAGGTTGAGGGACCTAGAATCAGTGCAATCAGATATATATAATGTGTATTGGAAGGAAAATGTCACTAATCAGTTCAGAATGAGGAAATGGTTCTTTTTGAACGGAGAGATTCCATGAGTTATTCTTTTGATGGGTGGTTATGAGATTCTGTACATCTCTTTCATCGTTGCAGTATTGTGTGGATTAGAGCAAGGCTTACATGTGCTATGAGGTATATTACGGGCATCTGAATTATGTGATGTGTTGTGTGGATTACAACTCGGGTGTATATGTATGTTTTGGTATAGCTTGTGAAGATTGATACACTGTATAGATGCAAAAAAATTGGATCTTCAAGGAATTCCGGATGTTGGAATTTGGTTCTAAGGCTTGTAGGTTGAGGCGGCAGGAAGAATCTTCAGTCGGGGTTGAACTAATATGCTTATATGAATTGTGGTGGCACGGGTAGGTGCACGAGGTGTTATGCAGTGATTTTGGCAACTTTGGAATTCTTGGCACGTTCGAGGATGAACGTATGTTTAAGTGGGGAGAATGTAACGATCTGACCGGTCGTTTTGAGCTCTAGCATGTCGTTCGGCAGTTTGAGACCTTGAGTAGCTTCACTTCATGTATTATGACTTACACGTGTAGTCGAATTTGATTTTTTAGAAATTCAGAATTGATTTGGAAGAATAACTCTCAATTCAAAAGCTTTAAGTTGGAAGAGTTGACCAATGTTTGACTTTTGATTAAACGACTTCGGAATCAGTATTTGAAGGTTCCTATAGGTTCATAAGGTGATTTCGGACTTGGGCGTATGTTCGGGTTGAGTATCGGATGGTCCGAGAGCGATTCAATGCTTATTATCGGAAGTTTGCATTTTGAAGGTTTGAAATTTTCTAAGTTTGACTTAGAGTGTACTTTGGTGTTATCGGACTCCGATTGGTGTTTTGGGACCTTAGATAGTTTCACTTTATTGATTGGAACTTGTGGGTGAAGGTTGTTCATGATCTGGAATGTTTAAGAGTGATTCAGACACTTAAGTTGCATACTAGTTAAGTTTAAGAAAATGAGTTGACCACGGTCAAATAGTGGACTAAACGAGTTTGGATTCATGATTTAAAAGTTTCAACAGGTTTGTATGATGATTTTGGACTTGTCCACAAGTTTTGGTTAAATTCCGGTGAGTTTCAGATAGGTTTGGATTGTGTCGTGCTCTTATTTGATATTTCAACATCCTTTCATTTGGCATAAAGGTTACCATATTGAGAAAACGATATTTTATTTGTGATTATATTGAACCAATAGATTCATATCGTAATTACGAAGCCATAACAATAAGAATCGTCGAATTCCGAGGTCGTATGAAAAAGTTATGCCTATTTCCGTATCGGAAAAGATTATTGGTTTCTGGTGCGAACTTTTGTTATTTGCGAATGCGAGGGAGGTCCCATGAACATGAAGAAGGAATTTTGTGTTGACTGGTCAATGCGAGAAATTGTTCTTCGCGAACGCAAAAGTATCCCGTGAAGGTGATGAGCAAAAATCACATGGGTAGTGTTTTAAACCGAGTATTTTAGTATTTTGAGCATATCATGGGTTCTAGAGTTCCGTTTGAGGTGATGTTCACGGCGTTGTTCTCGTCTCAACAAGAGGGTAAATATCTAACCTTTATTTTTATGTTTTTCCATGATTATTTTCATTGGTTATCATTTTTATCCGTGTTTGGATTGTTGAAATTGGGTTTTGAGCTCCAAAGTTGTGAAATGGTAAAACCTTGATTTGGATGATTATCTTGATATATACTATATAAGTTATGGGTAATATTTATTTTCGATAATTTTCGAAATACGAGCGCGTGAGCCCGGGGGTTGACTTTGTTGACTTTTCGTGAGGAGTTGGAAATTTCTTTCTAATTGTTAAATTATGGATGTTGGAGTATATTTTAATTGGTTTTCACATTGTTTGATTAGTTTCAAATCGTTTGGCATCGGTTTGAGGTGTTAGAGAGGCATTGGAGCCGATTATCGAATTTCGGAGTGAGGTAAGTCTCATGTCTAACCTTCTGAGGAGGAATTTATCCCGTATGTATTATATTTGCTATGTGCTACATGTTGTGGGGCTACTCACGTATGAGGTGACGAGTGTCCGTGCGTATGTAAGAATTCCTAATTAGGTCTGGGTAGATTTAGACTCACATCATACCTTAAATGCAATATTTTAGTGATTCTTGCCTGTTTAATTGCTTTAATTTATGTTCTTTCCTGAGACTAGACTTGTGTAAATAATCGGACTTATGATTTGTGATATATGGTGAGCTACTTGATATTAGTAGAGATTACACTTCCTTTTACGGATTTCTCCCGTGTTGTACGTATTTGTGTGAAAGTTTCCTGAATTTCACAACTCGCACATATATTCGGGAGTGGGGCCAATGACCCGTCAAATCTTCACTATTCCTATGGGATCGGGCTGAACGCCTTAGCAATATCATTATTGGATCGGGCCGTTCTCCTCGGAAGTAATATGAGATGCATCTACGGTTTGTGCCGGTCGACCCTCGGCAGTGTACACGATTATAGGATTGGGCGAAACGCCTCAGCTGGGATCGGGCCATACGCTACAACAAGAATTCGTGCCTTTCCTCTTATGGGATCGGGTCGCTTGCCTCGGCATAATCGGGCAAAGTATGTGATAAAGAGTTAGTGTATTATGAGTTTTCCTAACTTGAGACGTGATCGTTGATTTGGTATTGACCGTTACGTATTCCATTTTAGGAAGTATCTGGTATTTGAGGACCTTGTGTTTGCTGTTCAGTTGGGGATCGTATTATGTACCCATATCTGTTTTCACTATTTACATACCATTCTTCTTGCTTGTCTACTTTTTACTACACTTGATTTATGTGACCACTAGCAAGTATCGATGTCGACCCCTCGTCACTACTTCTTAGGGATTAAGCTAGATACTTACTGGGTTCGCGTTGATTTACGTACTCATGCTACACTTCTGCACCAAAGGTGCATGTACTAAGACATGTATTGTTGGTGGTCATCTAGGCGCATAGGCGCAACTACGGAGGGAACTTTATGGTGATATGCATTCCATGAATACGATCTGCATCACACAGAGTCTCCATCATATTCAGTTATTTTATCCTGTCTATTGTATATTCCAAACAGAGGTTGTATTAGTATTATACTCCCTAGTAGATGCTCATGTACTTGTGATACTGGGTTCTGGAAATTTTTAGTAGATGGTTATGATATTTATCTTTTATTGTCACCTTTTAATTTTATGTTTTTATTAATGCTTTATATCTCCATGTTTTTCTAAGCCTAATTTACTTTACTTAATAAAACCCATAATTCCAAAAATAATAAAAATGGATAATTAAGTTGATAGTTCACTGTTGGCTTGCCTAACAATGATGTTGGGCGCCATCACGATCTATAGTGAGAATTGGGTCGTGACATATTTAAAATAGGCTACAATTGCAATTTATGGGTTTTAATTAAAGTGTCCATGAAGTTAATTCCAATTTTACCTCAATACCCAACCAATTTGGCCCAAACACTTGCCCAAAATGCCCATGACCCGGCCAAGCCCACACTACCCATTCCCCTTTGGCAATCCGCGTCATCCCATCTCCATCAATCCCATTCCGCCACGTCACCCCTCCAAAATCCCTCATAAAACAAATATAATTAATCTGGACCGTTTATCAAATCCCTCAATGAACCAGATTGTTTACGTTTTTACTCTTTTTTAAAATTTCGTTGGTCCTTATCTCTACCGTTGGATCAAAATCCAACAGCTCTTAATTCGTCCCCATAACTATTTTTCCTTTTATTTTACAGACAAAAAAACCTGAGCTGTTGATCTAATTGATCCAATGGCCCAGGATCATTCTCCCATTTTAAACTAACCAAACCCCCCAAACCCTAGAGACACTCTTATTCACCAGCCGCCCCCTTTCCCCTTTCTTCTCTTATCCTCTTCAAACTCTCACTCCTGTAAATCTATGAAACCTTGCACAAATTAGTGCAATGTCACTAAGAGACAACTGCAACTTCATTATTCTCCCCAATAAGCCAAGAATCCAGCAGAATATTTCCCCTTTCCATCACCTATTTTCAAACCTCAAACCTGAAACCCTAACCCAAATGTGAAAAGCCTAAATCTCATCATTTCATCTCTCTTTTGTTTAAATTGCCATCAATATATGGCGTGCATTCCAGATTTCTATGGATTCGCCTACCTCATTATGACATACGACGATCCAGAAGTCAAACGAAGGGACATCTGGATATCAGCTTTGTCCAACGGCCCGTTGGCCTCAAACGGATAGTTCGATCATTATTTCTTAATAGGTAAAATCCTTACCCTAGTTTCCCCTTCTGATTTCTTATTTTATAATTTGATTTCGTCATACAATTTCATCAGTGCTCATCATCAATTTATGTCTTCTACTGATTTTTAAAATTCAAAGGCAAACCCTAATGCCCCAATCGTAGCTATAAATATCGGGATTTAATTCCCTCACCAACTCACACAACTACCAAAAAACCCCAGTAAATGCTCTACACTTTAAGTTTCTTTAAGTATTCAGTGAATTTTCCTAAACATCTTTTCTTTCTTTCGTTTCTGTTGGTGGTGAGTACTGGTTCTTAAACGACTAAGAGTAACTACTTTGTTTTCTGCCCCAAGGAAGGTCAGTAGACCTCTAATATTACTTCAACTAGTCAGGTTTATTTTTTATAGTTTTTCTCAGGTTGTTCTATTTGATTATATGATATTTCTCTCTTAATTGTCTGTCTACTCTCTCTCTCTCTCATGTTATTCATTTAGTCATCATGTTTCTCTCAATTATGTTTTGCCGCTCGTGTTGATTTCTACTTAACTAATTGATATTCCCTGTTAATACTTATGTTTGTCTCCTATGTTGTTTTGTTTAGCTAACAAATGCCTCTTGGTGACCACTGAATCCTGTTTCTTATGTTCATTTCTGCTTAGCCACTGGTTCTTTGTTGTTAGTCGTTCAGATTCTTACATTATCTTGTTAGCTAATTGGTGTCTTTCATTAGTAGTATGCATGCCCTCTCTTGTTAGTATACTTGACAGATTGAAGTCTTATTAGCAGTAGTCTTGTTTATCATGCTAACATGAATATAGAGCATGTAATGAAACTTGAATACATGTCCTAATATGTTTAGTAACTCTATTTTTAAGGAAAACCATACCTAGAATACCTTAATGACATAAGGAAACACTGTCTGGCCTATTGATTGTGTATTGTTGTTCTAGGCAGTGTTTTTAAGAGCGAGAAGCGCAAAAAAGCGACAAGGGCTCGCCTCGCTTCAAAAGCGAAGTGCACGCTTTATTAAAGTGAAGCGCAATTCTTAAAAAACATAATGTAAACCTTGCAAAGACATAATATAAAATTATAAATAATCAAAAAGTTCAAATTGTCAAAATCAAAGCTACTAAATTACTAGAATCAACCTCTTATTCTTCTACTCTTCTTGTTCTTCTTCAAGATTGTCAAAATCTTGAATTCCTCTATTATCTTCATATTGCTCGTCATCTTCCTCCTCCCCCTCCTCTTCCTCTTCATGATTACTTTCATCTTCATCAATTAGGGATAGGGATCGACTTGTAGTAGCCACACTTTTTCCCTTCCTAATCGAGCTTGAACTTGAAGTATTCCCCCTTAAACCATAAGGATTCTCCCCAACTCCACTAGCAACCGCAACATCACCCCAAGTGAAATTAGAATCGCCTTCAAATACTTCTTCATCTTCACAATTTTCGGGGACTCCGGTTAGCCACTCATTAGCCTTATCAATATTGTCCAAAAGAATTGGATCAATTAGGTTGCGGTGGTTGTAGCGACGCCTCAATGCTCTATTGTATTTTATGAACACTAGATTATGGAGGCGCTTCAAGGTTAGTCGATTCCTCTTCTTTGTATGAATCTGCAAACAAGATATGTCAACTAATTAGTAGGAGTTGGGACAATTGAGTTATAATTTACTTTATCTCAAAACACGAAATAATTCTTTTTATTTCTCACGTGTTCAAAAACGCTCCAGTTCCTTTCACATCCGGATGAGCTACAAGTTAAACTTAGAACTCTGATGGCGAAAGTCTGTAAATCCGGAGTCTCTACACCATATTGGTCCCACCACTCAACTATAGAAGTGAAAAAAAAATTCAAGAGTTAATAAGTATAAAAAATACATTAAAGTTAGAGCTATAAAATATAGAAGCACTTGGTCACCTGGCGATTTCGTCTTTCTTTGTTTAATAGCAAGTCGGAGCTTAAAAAGTCCCTCAGCTGCCTTGTAAATAGCAAGCTGATCTACTATCTTTTCTTGCATGTCTTCATCTGGGGTCAACTTGATAACAACCTCATGGAATCCTGTCCACACTTCTCTAGCCAATGAATTATTCTCATGCTGATCATAAAAGAGTGACGGGTTCAGAATAAGTCCAGCTGCATGCAAAGGTCTATGAAGTTGCTCACTCCATCTTGCATCAATGATCTGAAAGACCTTTGCATATTTCTGCTCATCAGTGAATGATGCTTGAATAACCTCCTTGGCCCTATCCATAGCTTCATAGAAGTAGCCCATTGGTGGTTTTTGCTCCCCATCCACCAAACGGAGTACTTTAACCAAAGGGCCACCAATTTTAAGAGCATGAAGGACATTATTCCAAAAAGAATAAGAAAGAATAATGCGTGCAACATCTTTCCCTGTACTTTCCTTTGCAAATTTACTCTTGCTTCATTCCTCTGAAGTGAACAACTTTCTCAAATTGGATTTTTGCAAGTGGATACTATGTAAAGTCAAGAAAGTAGTGGCGAACCTTGTCTTGCCCGGTTTCACCAAATTTTTTTGTCCGGTGAATCTTCTCATCATATTCAATAACAAGGGCCGCTGAGAAATATAAGAATGTACCCTAACGCCCTGGCCAAAAACTGTAGAGAAGGGTTTTTCCTTGAAAATGTCCCCGAAGATTAAGTTGATACAATAAGCCGCACATGGAGTCCAATAGACATTCTTGTACGCTCCTTCCACCATGCCACCCGCTTTCACATTTTCACTCGCATTATCAGTGACCACTTGAACAACTTTTCTTGGGCCAGTCTTTTCAATGGTGTTCTGAAACAAGGTGAACATTTTGATGTGGTCAGTGGATGAGTCGCTAGCATCAATGGACTCAAGAAACAAACTTCCCTTGGGAGAATTCACCAACACGTTAATAATCATTTTTCCAGTTCTTGCCGTCCACTTATCCATCATAATGGAGCAGCCATACTTGTTCCACGCAACTTTATGTTCCTTCACAATTTTATTAGTCTCCTCCACTTCTTTATTTAGATAAGGACCTCTGATTTCATGATAAGTAGGAGGCTTCATTCCAGGTCCGTATTGACCAACGGCCTCAATAAAGTCTCCAAAAGTGTCAGTATAGTTGACATAATTGAAGGGGAGCCCAGCATCATAGACCCATCGTGCAAAAGCTCTAACTGCACGATCCCTCAAAATGTCCTTAGCAATTTTTTGTACATCTTTTCTACCGCTCTTTCCTTCCGGCTTCTTTGGGAAATAGCAATCTATAGGACCTTTAGTCCTACTCGTACCCGTCGATCCATGGCTTGAAGAGATTGCATCTCTTCCCCGTTTTGTTGGAAGTGACAATTCTTCAATATCATCATCACCATCATCATCAAGATTGGTCACCAATGGTTGATGACTCATTTGATTTTTTTGCTCCTTCTTCTTCTCAACAAAATTCTTTATTTCATCCCTCACCTCCGGTGGACATTTCGGACAACTTGTGACGTTTCTATCGCCACCAATAAGATGGAATTTAAAGCGATAAATTTCACCCGTTGTAATCTTGTTACAAAACTTGCATACAATATTTGTATTCTTCTCATTAACTCTATCGCCATATCGCCAAGCCGGGTCTTTATCTTTCGATCTTTGAGACATTTTGAAATCCCTATTAAGATATAAGAAAATACATAATCAAATAAACTGAAAATACATATAATATATATAATAATTTATAAACCGAAATACATATTAAAAAAATCAAATAAACTAAAATATAACATATATAATTTTCTAAAATGAAATACATATAAAATTAATCAAATAAACTGAAAACATAACATATATATAATAATTAATTTTATATACTGAAAAATACATTAAGAAAATCAAATAAACTGAAAAATATAACATATATAAATAATAATTAATTTTATATACTGAAATATACATTAAAAAAATCAAATAAACTAAAATATAACATATATATATATATATAATAATTAATTTTCTAAAGTGAAATACATATAAAATTAATCAAATAAACTGAAAAATATAACATATATAAATAATAATTAACTTTATATACTGAAATATACATTAAAAAATCAAATAAACTAAAATATAACATATATATATAATAATTAATTTTCTAAAATGAAATACATATAAAATTAATCAAATAAACTGAAAATATAACATATATAAATAATAATTAATATTATATACTGAAATATACATTAAAAAATCAAATAAACTGAAAAATATAACATATATAAATAATAATTAATTTTATATGCTGAAATATACATTAAAAAAATCAAATAAACTGAAAAATATAACATATATAAATAATAATTAATTTTATAAACTAAAATACATATTAAAAGTAATAAATAAGAAGAATAAAAGGGGGAAAAAAATAAAATGGGTTAGAGATAAAAGGAAGAAGAAGACGCTGAAGTCTGAACAGTGCAAACTGGACTGTCAGAGTCTCAGAGATAAACGAAGAAGAAGAAGGAAGAAAGAAGGAAAAAGAAAGAAAAAAAAGCAGAATCTGACGGGAGCAAGAAGAAGAAAGAAAGAAGAAAGAAAAAAAAGAGAAGAAGAAAATTACCTGGATTGGTCAGCAATGTCGATGAAGTTGAACCCTAGGCTTTGGTCGACCTCGATCGAAGAAGAGAGAAGAAGAAATGGCCAATTTTTGTCAATTTAGGGTCTGTTTTGTATAATTAAAAAATAGACCCAAAGTTTTTTTTTTTAAAAAAGGGCCCTCTGCGCTTTTTTAACAGAAGCGATCGCTTCGTCGCTTTACTCGCTTCGTCGCTTCGTCGATTCCTCCGTTGAAGCGTGCGCTTCCCTCGGTCGAGTCGCCTCAGGCAGCTAGAAGCGACACTAAGTCGCGTCGCGTCGCTTCGCGCTTAAAGCGACGAAGCGATCGCTTTTCTAAACACTGGTTCTAGGTTATTTGATAGTTTGGTTAAAAATTCTATCTTTCTTGCTATGTACTATCATATTGTAGATATCATGCCAATAAGACCTTTGCTTTAAAACCAAATGATTTGATTACCTTGTTGATGGCTTCTGTTATTTACTATTAGCATGACTTCTTTATGGGATTACTTTCAAATCTGAATTTACTTAACCTAGATTACTTAACACTCAGTAAAAGAGTGATCTTGAACTAAGTGTCTGACTATTGTTAAATGACAATCCTGAGATTGTTTGGGCTTCCTGTAATTCCTGATTCATGATGGTTTAGACTTGCTAGGTGTGGAAGGCCATTCTTGTCATTGTTGTGTTCTTGTCTAATCTTAGTGAAGTGTTATATCTTCTAGGAACCTAATAAGTGAGTGCATGCTTTAAAAGGTTCGCTTATTGTAAAACTATAGTTAATACCTTAAACTAGAAATCATCTTTAACATGACAAACATGCTCATAGGAATATATGATTGCCAATCTTTACTGTGTGAATCTCTCTTATCCTATTGTTTGGGGCAGTGATCCCCAAAGAATTATGTAGATGAATTGCATGATCCTGAATTGATTTCTGAGCCATATTAAAGTTTTCTTTAAAATTTTGGGACGATATGATCAGTCTGTGATAATATAGCTCTACACCATGTACTTTAACCTACTAAAGATACTGTCAAAATTGAAGCATGTATTAGGACTTTGATTGTTCATGGCATTTGACCTAAGTCTGTGATTCAATTCTTAATAATTGTTTGAGGATATATCTGTGTTATTATGAAATTGTCTGTACTTACACTAATCTGAATTCTTAAAGTGTGTCATGTGGATATAAGTTAAGACATCACATTGGGCCTCCTCTATTGCTGAAAGTTTGTTTATCGTGCCATTGCATATACATTGTCATGTGAGGAAGAGTGTAAAGCATGAAGGGCGATGCCATGCCATTTCATATATATTATCATGTGAGGAAGAGAGTAAAATACGAAGGGTGATGCTGTGCCATTGTATTTACATTATCATGCGAGGATGAGAGCACGAAGGGTGATGTCGTGCCATTATTTTTATATTATCATGTGTTCATGGTACGAAGAGTATTTTTGTGCAGGCGAGGAAAAGAGACATGCATTATATTGTGATGTCTTTTTCTTGTGTATACATTTATGCCTTTATCTTGAGTTGTTACTATTGTACCTATGTTTGCTATGTGACTTATCGTTGCTGTTCTGTCTTTGTCCTCTACCTAAATTGTTGTTGTATTATCCATGCTTCTATCTGTTTAGCTTATAAAGATCATGCTTTTCTTCTTGTTTATTATATCTATATCTATGCCATTTCTCATGTGTTGAACTTTCGTATAAGCCTTCTACCATGTTAGTTATCCATGCCTTCTATTTTACTTAGCTTATAAAGATCATGCTTTTCTTCCTATTTGTTATATCTACATTTATGCCATTTCTCATTTGTTGCACTTTCATATAAGCTTTCTACCATGTTAGTTAGTGAAATTTATGTTCTCTTATCTTAATTGCTATCATTACTTCTATGCCTCTCACCTATTCTGTTACCGTTGTCCATATGCGCTGCCTTGTTCGTTAATGCTACATGTATACTTTCCACTTTGTCGTTACCATTATTGGTATTTTTTTCACCTGGTTGGTACTGTTATGCATATTCTTGATGAGGAATAAATAAATGCACGAAGGGTGTTGCCATGTCATTTGATTTGAAATACATTCATATATTTGGTGAGGATGTGATAAACGCACGAAGGGTGTTACCGTGTCATTTGATTTGATATCTTGAGTATATTTCTCACACTATGAAAGTTCTAGGTTTACTAACATAGTCTGGCGGTCATCGCAGGATTGGTTGTGATATTGATAATTATTGACTCTTTTGGTAATCATTTACTGCTTCGCATATTTGTTCTTGTACTCTTCTCTGCTACGTTCTAGTATTGTTTCTATTGCAAATTCTACTGCACAGGTTATATCAATGAGTATCTTTTAACCTAAAAGCCTCGTCACTACTTCACCGAGGTTAGTCAAGATACTTACTGGGTACATGAGGTCAGTTATACTCATACTACACTTCTGCATCTTGCGTGCAGATCTTGGAGCTGAGATGCGGTGGATGATGGGAGCTGACACTGGATATGTACCTGCCTTTCAGATTTAGCTTCCACTTGTCCCTGGGTAGTTTTAGAGTTGAGTTCCGTTTATGTACATTTCAAACAGAAGTTGTATTTAGTTCATATCAGCTTGTGCAAAAATCCAGTCTTAGTAGCTCATGAGTTGTACTATCAGTCCTTGGGATATTGTATGGAATTCGGTTATATCATTTGTTGTTCACTTTTATTTTATTAGAACTGTGTTGACTATTATTGGGCTTACCTAGCGAGTTGGGTTAGGTACCATCACGACTAGTTGAATTTTGGGTCGTTCAAATTTCTACTTAGTTTTATTCTGTAGACTATGTTTATATTTTCTTTTCATGATTCTGTATATTATATGTCTCATATGCAAATGCTAATGAAATTCTCCTCTTTCTTTGCATGAATCAATTGGCTTGTGGAGTTCATGGTGAACTCTGTCCCATGACTAAGCCACTGAGTTGGGCTGCCTCCTTGGTTTACGTCTGCTGTCCGTTGGAAGTTTTAGCTACTGCCTAAATTGGGCCTGACTAATTGTCAGCCCAATACCAGAGCTAATTCCCTCCCTTACTTTATATGTCATTGGCCTGTTTTTATATAGGTATTGTATTTGAAAGACTAACATTGATATTATATGTCCTTTCATTTTTTGTGATTATTTAGATGCGACTCTAAGATGATTAACCTTATAGGACAAGAGGTAACGTAATCTGACATCTCATAAGATTAGTAATCCTCGTAATCTAAACATATATTTCAATTGCTAAGCACATCACCAAATTGTAT
Organism: Nicotiana tabacum; assembly: GCF_000715075.1. Taxonomy (NCBI): domain Eukaryota; kingdom Viridiplantae; phylum Streptophyta; class Magnoliopsida; order Solanales; family Solanaceae; genus Nicotiana; species Nicotiana tabacum. The sequence continues at coordinate 57,481,463 of NC_134081.1, read as the reverse complement.
TTTCTAACGAATTTTACGTGCATAATTCAAACGAAAAGAATGATTTTTGGAAAAAGTCTTCAAGTGAACTACTTAGGCAAAACTCGACGGCCCAAACATTTTTGGAAAGGGTAGCAACTCTACAATACAAATCAAATCCGGATTTCATAAAGATAAATAATCATTTTGAAAAATTAAAATAATTATGCCAAACGATCTTCAAAAAGGCCAAGGCACAACTCATTTTCATATCCCATTTGATACACAAAAGGTTCGAGCATCAACACAAGCCTACATCCTCGAAATAAATCTTCATTTTTCAACTAAGTCATGCAACATTGTTTTAAACCAAACACATCTTTTGTAGATCCAGTTTTTTAGTAAATACTTCATCACTTATATAAGTTTTCGTATAAAACCCACTTAGTAACTTAAAAATTAATTAGGATATAAACAATTCCTTCCACATACTTAGCCTAAATTTTAAGAAACTACTTTATGTAAATTTTAAGGGATGCCTAACACCTTTCACTTAGAATTAACTAGAACTCTTACTCAAATTCTCATTGGTTTAGTGAAACATTAGGATAATGATCTTTATAGACTTATAGGTACCCTATTATATCTTTAAATATTAGGCAGCGACTTTTCTTTTATCAATCTCAGAGAAATCACAAATTGTATTTTATTTTGACCTGTGCAAAATAGGGTGCAACAATGTAGACTCGGTGTAAGGATTATGCTCTGATCATTAGTTTCTTAGAATCATAATTATTACTCTTGTTGTTATGATTCACATTACTGATATGTACTACTGGAGTTGTTCATCTTTTATTTATTCTTGCTGACTTATCTGATTGTAATGATCCGGCCGGTCATTTTATGTATTTGAGCCCCGTTCCCCTACTTGTTGCTTCCCGTATGCTTTTGTTATTTTGTCACTTGCGGGATGGTTGGTTAGGTTTTGGAAAATTTTTGAATAAACTGAAACATTTAGTTCCAAGGTTGGGAGCTTAAGTTATAAAAATTGGCCGAGGTTTGACTTTTATGTAAACGACCCCGGAATGGTATTTTGATGGTCCCAATAGGGTTGTATGGTAATTTTGGACCTAGACATATGTCTGGATTTGGATTTGGAGGTCCCTAGCTTGATTTGATTCTATTTGGCGAAAATTAAAAATTTGAAGGTTTGTAAGATTCATAGGTTTGACCGTGAGTTGACTTTGGTGTTATCGGGTTCAGATTATTTTTCTAGAAATAGGAATAGGTTCGTTATGTCAGTTAGAACTTGTATAAAAGATTTGAGGTGATTCCGAGTTGGATAGCCATGGTTCAGCATGAGTTTTGGAAGTTAAAAATTTGATTAGTTCATTAAGCTTGAATTGAAGTGCGATTTATAGTTTTGATGTTATTTTATGTGATTTGAGACCTCGAGTAGGTCCGTGTTAGATTGTGGGATTGTTTGGTGTGTTTAGATGGGGTCCCGAAGGCCTAGGGTGCGTTTCGGACGAATTTCAGATCAATTTGGAGCTAGTTGGCAACTCAGTTCTGGTGTCTTCGCACCTGTGAGAAATTATCCGCATCTGCGAATCCCAGAAGCATACATATGGATGCAGAAGCAAAGAATAACTAATCAGGTACGGATAGTTTTGCGCATCTGCGAAAGCATATATACGGTGTAAAGGGCACAGATGCGGAGTAGGAAGAAGCAAACTTTTTGGTCACACATACGATATCGCAGAAGCGGAGCATGGACCACATGAACGAGGGGTCAGGGTGTAAGTGAACCCTCAAAAGCAAGAATTTTGTCGCAAAAGCGGCAAATTTCACCGCAAGTGCGAAAGCACTAGGTAGTGCATATTTGTATCGAGGATTCATTTTATCATATTTTGAGATTGGGAGCTCTGATTTGGGAGATGCTTTAGGCAATTTTCACCGCCTGGATTGGGGTAAGCGTTCTTGATTTGGATTTGATTTTATTTCATGATTTTACCTTCGATTTTGGCATTTGAATGGTGAATCTAAGAGAGAGAAATTAGGGGTTTTGGCAAAACTTTTTTAAAATAAAAAATAGAGATTTGAACCCTGATTTGGAATCGGTTTTGGATAAAACTTATATCGTATTCGAATGAGTGCTCAGGATTTGTGAATTTTGTCGGGTTCCGGAAGATAAGCCTGGGTTGACCTTTTGGGTTGACTTTGTGCAATTGATCAAAGATTCGATCTTTATTATTTGGGTTTGATTTCTATGGCTTTGTTTGACGTTATTGAGTTGTATTTAGATAGATTCGGCTCGTTCGGAGGTTGATTTAAGAGGAAAGGAATTTTTGGGAGATTAATGTAATGACCCGACCGGTTATTTTGATCATGTGCATTTCCGTTTATGGTTTCGAGGCCGTGAGTAGCTTCATATCATGTATTATGACTTGCGTGTATGGTCGGTTTTGGTTTTCGAGCGGTTCGGAATTGATTTGGAAGAATGATTCTCATTTTAGAAGCTTTAAGTTAGAAGAGTTGACCAAGTTTGACTTTTGTATATTTGATCTCAGATCGGAGTTTTGACTGTTCCTTTAGGTTTGGATGGTGATTTTGGAATTAGGTGTATGTCTGGATTTAGATTTGGAGGTTCCTAGATTCTTTTGGCTTGAATTGGCGAAAGTTGGATAATTAAAGGTTTGGCAGGTTGATAGGTTTGGCCGAGAGTTGTCTTTATTGATATCGGGTTCAGATTTCAGTTATGGGAGTTGGTATAGGTCCTTTCTGTCATTTGAGACTGCATACAAAATTTGAGGTCATTCCGAGTTGATTTGACATGGTTCGGCATGAGTTTTAGAAGATGAAAGTTCATTAGTTCATTAGACTTGAATAGAAGTGCGATTCATAGTTTTGATGTTGTTTGGTGTGATTTGAGGCCTCGAGTAGGTTTGTGTTATATTTTGGGACTAGTTGATGTGATTGGATGGGGTCCCGGGAGCCTCGGGTGTGTTTCGGATAGGCTACAGGTAATGGTAGGCTATATTATCGTGTTTTACTCGCTTATTACACTCTAATTTACTGCACTTTAATTGAGTTTGAGCTTTAATCGCTAGTGTTTTTCACTAATTGTATGTTTAATACCTTGTAGGAGTGATTTCGAGCTATGTAGATGTTATAGAATGAATTCGAGTGATTTAGAGCTTTGAAGTTTGAGTAAAAGCCCAAGGGAATAAGTCGGGATCGCATTCGGGGGTCGAGAACCACGTCGGGATAGCTAAAAAGCAAGAAATATCCGTACTCAGAGAAAGTCCCACACCCACGGTGGGTGGCGCGTCGCGGCTGTCCAGTTTTCCTTAAGCCTGTTAGAACAAGCTCTCTGAACTTTCCTACAACCGCCCCGCATGGCACGTCGCCCCATGCGGCGTGTCTGTGCAATTTTTATAGAGTTATTATCCAGTTCGCACAGGAAAATGTGTTTTCATCTGGTCCCGACCCTACTTAGTATAAATACATGTAAAAACGTTATTTTATGGACTTTTGACATATCTAAGACCTAAGGAGGCTAGAGAGAAGGTGGAGAAGTGAAAGCACAAGGGATTCATCATTAAATCCTCATTCAAGACAAGAGTTTGGATCGTTTTATGTTTTTCTTTATATTTGTGATGAATTACTCCATATCTATGGAGTAGTTCTCTTTAGGGATTGATGGATTTGGTGTATTGATAATTCATGACTCTAGTTTTTATGCATTGAATCATTTTGGGTATTCTAATTGTTGCATCTATATTCACATATTTATGTAATCGAGAAGGCATAACTTGTGATGTCTTTGCATTATGTTGTGGGTTGAGATCATTAATTCTTCTTAGTAATCGAAAGAGGCTAGTTTAATCATTGATTAAACCTAGTTAGGAGGATAATCAGAAGAGGTTCTCCTAAAGACCAATCCACTACGAATTCTTGCATATCTTCACCGAGCTTAAAGGAGTTCTACTAAACGTTTGAACTAATAATTGAGTGAATTCGAGAGACTCACTTGAATATTAGAAGTGAATTTACTAGAGTTAAATCCCAGACATTTATCTTGCACCTATCCAATCAACCCCTATTTTCTCTCATTGATATCTTCCTTCCTTACTTTTGCTTCGACTGTCATTTGTCAATTAGCTTTAGATTCTTAGGTAATTTTAGTTTTAAATCACATAATTCTAAACTGTTGATTATTTTGGATAGCAATCTAGCTACAAACTACAATAATACTATTTAACTCCAATCCCTGAGGATACGATATTATATTATACTATATTCGACTAGCGAGCATATTTAAGTGTGTGTTTTGCGCTCGTCAAATTTTGGCATCGTTGCCGGAGATTGGCAATCAATAGTGTTTGAAATAGTTTGTAGTGCTAATTCAGGAATTTTTCTTTTCTTTTATTTTATTTTTTTCGTTTTACGTTGGTGCTTTTTAACTGTGCGTAGGCTACATGTTATATTGGTGCATGACTCGATCTTCTGGGAAAGAATTACTACTATACGAACCAGAAATCCTGAAACAACTGCGACAATTGAGGAAGGAAAGAAATCTCCCCGAGAATATAGAGAAGGTTGGGCAATCCTCAACCAAAAAAATTATGGTTGGAGATGATGATAATGTTGATTTGGCTGCAGGAGAGGCAGCCCAACAACGAGAAAAAGCTGTACGAGATGCGGAGGAAGATGCTTTTCGAAATGCACAACTTGTCTATGAAGAGGAGAGGGCTCGGAAATATACCTCCCGGGGCGGGGAGACCACTTGGTGATTATGCTAGACTGGTCTACAACCAAGGATTATCAAGTGTTAGACCACCTCCAGTGGCTGCAAACAATTTCAAATTGAAGCAAGGGTTTCTCCAAACTCTGCAAAACTATTATGTCTTCAGAGGGAAGCCAAATGAAGATCCAAATACACATCTAATGGACTTTGAGGAGATTATGATTAACTTCCAATACAATGGTGTTTCACAAGATGCAGTTTACTTAAGGGCATTCCCCTTCACTCTCAAAGATGATGCAAAACAGTGGCTTCGAAGCTTGCCCCAGGGATCAATTAGAACATGGGAGGAGATGACCAAAAAATTCCTTGATAACTATTTCTCCTCAGCTAAGATGGGCAAGTTTAGAAGAGAAATTCATAACTTCTGCCAGAAAGAGAATGAAACTGTGTTTGAAGCATGGGAGAGGTTCAAGGAATTAGTTCGAAAGTGTCAACATAGCGGAATTGAACTCTGGATGCAACTCAAGGATTTTTGGGATAGTTTGACACCGGCCTCACGTAGAACATTGAGTAATGCAGCTGGAGGTTCTTTGATGAAAAATGCACCAGAAGAGATAGTCACTATTCTCGATGAATTATCTGAAGATTCAAATCAACGGCCCTCTGAAAGTGCTAAAAGAAGACGGGCGAATGTTGTCACCAGGTTGATGCTAACACATCTGTGCAGGTACAACTTGATGCCATGGCAAAAGAGATAAGGAAGCTTGTGATATATGTGGAAGATGACACCCTACTCATGAGTATCAGGCCTCAACTGAGGAAGTAAATGTTGTGGAAAATTATAACTTCAATGCAATGGGTCAAAAGCATCCCGGTTTTTCATGGAGTTCACCTAGGGGTACTGCAAATGCATGGTAACAAAACAACTCCAGATTCCAGGGACAAGGAGCTGCAGGCTTCCAAAAGTAGCAAAGGAAACAGTTTCAACCTCAACAATCCAATCAACCTGGGCTAGAAGATCTGATGAAGTCTTTTATTATCAAGACAGATGAGAGGTTAGATGCTCATGGGGAAGCTATCAAGGAACTTGGCATAGGGCTGCGAAACTTGGAGAAACAAGTAGGACAATTTGGCACCATATTATCTGAAAGGATCCTGGGTACTTTGCCAGCTGATACTGAAAGAAACCCCAAGGAGACAGTAAATGTTGTAACTCTGAGAAGTGGAAAAGTAGTGAAAGAGGCACCCTTATCCAGAAAGAGGTGAGACCTAAAAAAGAAAGTGGGGAGCAGCATAAAAATGAAGTTGATAAGAAGAAGAAAGGCAAGAAAGGAACTGAGAAAAAGAAGAAGGAAGAGAATTCAAGAAGGGATAAATCTAATGAGAGCGAGCATATGCTTGCTTTATCTTTTCCCCAAAAGCTTTATAGAGAGAAGCTGGACAAGCAATTTGAGAGATTTCTGGATATGCTGAAACAAGTTAATGTAAATTTGCCATTCACAGAAATACTCTCTTAATTGCCAACTTATGCAAAAAATTTTGAAGGAAATCCTGACAAAGAAGAGAAAGATAGAAGAAGCACCAGTAGTCAAGCTCACAAAGCATTGCAGTGCAATCTTGCAAAACAAACTCTCACAAAAGTGTGGAGATCCAGGGAGTTTTACTATACCTTGATCGTTAGGCACTGTTAATTTTGATAAGTCTTTATGTGATTCTGGTGCCTCAATTAATTTAATGCCTTTGTCTATTTACAGAAAACTGGAGAATGAGCTCGGAGAGATAACGACTGCACTAATATATTTGCCGCTGGCAGATCAAACAACTATAATACCCGAGGGGATAGTGTAATATGACTTAGTTCAGGTAGATAAGTTTGTATTTCCAGTAGACTTTATAGTGGTGAAGATAGAGGAGAACAAGGAGATCCCCCTTATCTTAGGAAGACCATTCTTAGCAACAGGTAAAGTAATATTGGATATACATGATAGAAAACTCATGCTTAGAGTGGGTAAAGAGACTGTGACGTTCGAGATGAATGTAGAGACGGGGGTGATAAAGGAGAAGCCAGCTGCAAGTGTTGAGTGAAAGGTGAATTATTCAAAATAGAAGACTGCAGTGAAAGAAAAGTGTGGGGTGTACCCCAAGAAGGCTGAGAAGAAGCTGTCTGCATGGATGTGTACATTGGTTTGGGCACGTGGAATGGAGCCTGACTTCGACTTAGACTCCGACTAAAAATTCAGGGAAGTTTCCTTTACCTTATGCTTTTTAATTGTATATTATGGGGACATGACACAACTTAAAGTGTGGGGTGGGGAAAATTGTATGTTGTATGTATCTATGTTAGTAAGTTAGTTTTGTTGTTTTAGTAGTGAGAGATACAAAAATGAGAAAAATCATAAAAATTTAAAATTTTCGATTTTTCCCGACGATGGATATCATTCGACGGGTTTCTTGAGGGATTAAAGTCGAAATAAAAATACAAAAATATTTTACTTTGTTAGGTAGTGTATTAATTCCCCCTTGGTTTTTCTTCGTGTCGCGGTTCTTTTCTAAGGGTTTTGTTTGAGTCGGGTGTAGTTAGTTTTTATTTTTGTTAGGTGTAATAAACTTTGTGATATATTTTAAGTTGAAGGAAATATCTCTTGACTTGGTTATGCCTTGAGAATAGTGAGCACTTTAGTTGTGACGTTTAGGCTCAGTTTTTTACTCTTGTATAAGTACCTTAAATTGTATAATCTTAACTTTGCTTAACTGCTTTGACTAGAGTGTCTTGATAGTCCGATCCTGAGTGAGTTATGTGCCATGAGTGTATGAGGTTTGTGTTATTCTGTGCATTGCATATTATGTCTAGAACTTGCCAGTGTGTTTGCAAAGCAAAATAGTAGTTTTATTCAGTCTTGGAAGTGATATAGGTGTTTCTTTGTTGAGCGAATTACATGTTATTACTCACCTAATTGTTATGTATCTTAGTTAACCCCATTGAGCCTGTAATCCTGTTTCTTTGGCAACCACATTGCAAGCCCTACCCATTTGTTTGAATTGACCATCTATTTGAATCTTATACCTCTCTTGAGCACTTGAATTTGTTATGAACTTTGTAAAAGTTGAAGTGTGGGGTGGTTGGTTTGGCTTTTGAGTGAAACTAATGAAATAAGGATAAAGGTGCATTGTATTGAAAAAAAAAGTAAGAGTGACTTGAAGAGAGTAAGAAAGAGAAAAAAAATAGTAGTATTGTTGTGAAAAATATTCTTTGATAAGTGGTAACTCTTGCTGTAATAATGCTTAAAGAAGTGGGAGTTAATGTATAAGGATGTTAAGGTGGAGTATGGTTTGACATAAGTGTAGGGTTTTGAATGTTAAATTGTATGTATTAAAGTGCTTAGGGAGGTGTAGTCACTCTTATATCTAAATGTATCCTACCTATCCCGCAACCTACATTACAACCAGTTAAAGTCCTACTTGATCCTTGACTGAATGAACTCAATTAGTAGAGTAGTACACTACGGGCAAGCCTATGGTGCATCTTTCGTGGCATATGAGTGTTGTTTCTAAGAGTAAGTGAATTCTTTCTATCTTAAGTTCCTAATTGTTCTTAAATTTGATTGTGTGTGGAACTACTCTCTATTGTTATATGAGGGCACTAAATTCACTAAGGAAAAGTAATGCTTGACCTCTATGTTGAGTATGTGAATAATGCGTGGTACTTTTGAGTCAAATCTTGAGACGAGGATGTTACACTACTGTGCATAGTCTATTTTAAATATTTTTGGTGTAATGAGTTAGGGGAGTTGCTAAATAAGGTTGTGTCTATATAAAGTGTGGTTTGATTGCTCGAGTACGAACAATGGTTTAAGTGTGGAGTGTTGATGGTAGGCTATAATCTCGTATTTTAGTCGCTTATTACACTCCAATTTACTGTACTTTAATTGAGTTTGAGCTTTAATCGTTAGTGTTTTGCACTAATTGGGTGTTTTATGCCTTGTAGGAGTGATTCCGAGCTATGTAGATGTTATGGAATGAATTCGAGTGATTTGGAGCTTTGAAGTCTAAGTAAAATCCCAAGGGAATAAGTCGGGATCGCATTCGGGGGTCGAGAACCACGTCGGGATAGCTAAAAAACAAGAAAAATCTGTACTCAGAGAAAGTCCCACACCCGCGGCTGCCCAGTTTTCCTTAAGCCTATCAGAACAAGCTCTTTGAAGTTTCCCACAACCGCCCTGCATGGCGCGTCGCCCCATGCGGCGCGCCTGTGCAATATTTACAGAGTTATTATCCCAGTCGTGCAGGAAAGGTATTTTTGTTTGAGCACGGCCCTACTTAGTATAAATACATGTAAAAACGTTATTTTATGGACACATCTAAGACCTAAGGAGGCTAGAGAGAAGATGGAGAAGCGAAAGCACAAGAGATTCATCATTCAATCCTCACTCAAGACAAGAGTTTGGATCATTTTATATTTTTCTTTATATTTATGATGAATTACTCCATATCTATGGAGTAGTTCTCTTTAGGGATTGATGGATTTGGTGTATTGATAATTGTTTATGGATATTAACTCTAGTTTTTATGCATTGAATCGTTTTGGGTGTTTAATTGTTCCATCTATATTCACATGTCCATGTAATCGAGAGAGGTATAACTTGTGATATCTTTGCATTATCATGTGGGTTGAGTTCATTAATTCTTCTTAGTAATCGAAAGAGGCTAGTTGAATAATTGATTAAACCTAGTTAGAAGGATAATCGGAAGAGGTTCTCCTAAAGACCAATCCACTATGAATTCTTGCATATCTTCACCGAGCTTAAATTGGTTCATATTATGAGGTTGAGACTTAATCGAGAGAGGAGTTCTACTAAATGTTTGAACTAATAATTGAGTGAATTAGAGAGACTCGCTTGAACATTAGAAGTAAATTAACTAGAGTTAAATCCCAGACATTTATGCTGCACCTAGCCAATCAACCCCTATTTTGTCCCATTAATATCTTCCTTGCTTACTTTTGCTTCGACTATCATTCATCAATTAGCTTTAGATTCTTCGGTAATTTTAGTTTTAAACCACATAATTCTATACTGTTGATTATCTTGGATAGCAATCTAGCTACAAACTATAATAATACTATTTAAATCCAATCCCTGTGGATACGATATTATATTCTACTATATTCGACTAGCGAGCATATTTAAGTGTGTGTTTTGCGCTCGTCAACGGGCCATTTCTTCATGATTTGGATTGCTGATGGCCGGTGTCTGATATCTTTCTTTGCAATCGCGAAGAGGAAGTCACGTTCATGTAGTGTATTTGGGTGGCTGGAAGCTTCTCTTCTTCGTGTTCGCAGTGATTGGGTCGTGATCGTGGACCTGTGAAGAACTGACTCATCACATTTGGGTTGGTCAGTCGCGATCGCGTAGTGGTTAGTCATGATGGAGAGGCCGAGTGCTTTGGTCTTCACGTTAAGTATGCTTGGGTGGTTGGTGCATTGCATTCTTGCATCAGTGATCGCGTTCATGTAGAGCTTTTGGAGGAAGCTGTTATTTTGTTCTTCGTGATCGCGATGTAGGTCCCGCGATCATGAAGAGGAACCCCGGGTAGTCTTATATAGTAATTCTTTCCAGTGCTTTTGTTGTTTTATCACATTTTGATTTATAGAGCTCGTTGGGCAATTTTGGAGGGAATTTTTACGATTTAGATTGGGGTAAGTATTCTTGACTCGGATTTGGTTATATTTCATGATTCTATCCTTTCTTTTAGCATTTATTTGATGAATCTAAGTAAGAGAAATTGGAAATTTTAGTAAACACTTCTCTAAATGAAATTTGATGATTTGAAGGTTGATTTGAGGTCGAAATTGGATGAAATTGGTATGGTTGGTTGTATTTGAACGGATGTTCGGAATTTGTGTGTTTTGTCGGGTTCCGGGGTATGGTCCCGGGATTGTCCTTTTGGGTTGACTTTGCATAATTGAACCAAGATCGTAGCTTTACTAGTCGAAATCTTTTCTTATGGCTTTTATTTATGATATTAAGTTATTTTGGCTAGATTTGAGCCGTCCAGAGGTTGATTCGCACGGGAAGGGCTTATTAGTGGATTGATTTAGCTTATTTAAGGTAAATATCTTGCCTAACTTTGTGTGGGGAAACTCTCCCATAGGATTTGGTCTAATTGCATTATTTTTACTATGTGAACAATGTGTACATAAAGTGACGAGTGTGTACGCCGGTGTATGTGTTGGTTATGACCCAATTTGACCCGAGGTTGCTTTTATTGCTTTGTCTTTATTGAGAAGTCTTTGTTTTATGTGATTTCACTTTGGTTGTTTACTTAAGTTTATTTCTCATGAAAGAGATCATGATTTAGGATCTTTATTACTTATTTGGTGAAGTTGGGCATTTGTGAGATTCTTGCTAATTTGAGTTAGCTTTCTTGTTTTTATGTTGAACACCCCTCCGCACTTCTATATTATTAACATGTCCTTTTACACTTTGTTGATAAGTTGTGAGCTTATATCGTGATAAATCTCTGATACTACTGTCTTGTGACATTGTGGCATACGTGGACATATTGTGTGGATTGATTGTTGTTGTGCGGAGCATAAGGGTGGCATTCCGTTGTTGCTAATTGTGCGGAGTGATACGTGTGGCTAATGATATATTTTTTGGGCGGAGTGATACGAGTGGCTATTGTGTTATTGTCAGGGCAGAGTGATACGGGTGGCTATTGTGTTATTTTCATGGCAGAGCGATACGGGTGGCTATTGATATATATTATCTGGGCGAAGCGATACATGTGGCTATTATGATATTGTCAACGCAATGAGATAAGGGTGGATCTATGGGGATTTTATGTAATGGCATATGGGTGTGTTGTTAATGAAAAAGGAGTATTCTGGTTATTGCTTTTGACTTCCTTGTGTGTGTCATGCATATTACGTGATTTGTTGTGTTGTTCCCAATGTGCTACTCGATATCTCTGATATTACTTAATGATTTGAGCATGTGACCACACCGGGTGGATTGTGATATTGAGCCCGTGATGACATCGGGCGGATTGTGATATTGGCACGTGAGTTGTCTGTGCAGCACGTTAGTTGTCCGTGCGGTTGTGATTTATGTTGTGGCACGAGGTCTTTGCCGTACGAGGATGATTGATAATGTGGGGACGAGGTGCCGTGTGCATGTGATTCTATTTGATAGCTTATTGTCGGAACGGGACCTTTAATTGTTCTAAATGGATGTCACTTAATTGATGAGATTACCATTATTGCTTTCTATTATTAATTCTTTTTGCCGGTTCTCGGCATTATTGCATAGGTTATTTGACTAGTGAGCGTCTTAACTTGAACCTCATCACTACTCCACCGAGGTTAGTCTTGATACTTACTAGGTACCGACTGTGGTGTACTTGTACTATACTTATACACATTTATTTGCAGATCCAGGTGTTGGAGGCGGCGGACCCAGGCAGAGTTACCTTCTTAACCGCGAGGATTCAAGGTAGAGCTTCCTGATCATCGCAGTCCCTTGGAGCCCTTTCATTATGTTTATACTGTCAATTCTCTATCAGAACAATATTGTATTTTTTTGTTTTGAGATATTTCTATGTATTTAGCTAGAGTTCATGACTCTGTACTACCTAGTATTGGGGATTTGTAGTGATTATTGCCGTGTTGACATATATCACCTCTAAATTTCTCATTTATATTAAATTATGCTTCATAATATCATGATTAATTGGTTTAACTTTTGTAAGTGATCGGCTTACCTAGTTTTACAGACTAGGTGTCATCACGATACTTAAGGTGGAATTTTGGGTCGTGACAAGTTGGTATCAGAGCTCTAGGTTCACAGGTTCTACGAGTCACGAGCAAGTTTAGTATAGTCTTGCGGATTGGTGCGGAGACGTCTGTACTTATCTTCGAGGGGCTATGACACTATTCGAAAAATTCCACTTCTTTCATTACTATTGTGTGGATTTATTTATTTATTGAGCCTTTGTATTTCTATTCTCTCTTGAGAAGACACCCGCACCCCCTGCTAGAGTCGCGAGGGTTTGAGGCCGAGGTAGAGGCCGAGAAGGGGCATGTGCTACAACTAGAGCACCTGCCAGAGCAGCAGTCGGGGAGCCACCAGTAGCTTCGATTGGGGAACAAGCACTTGAGATGCATGTTGCTACCCCAGGACTTCAGGAGACCTTGGCACATTTTCTGAGTATGTTTGGAATATTAGCTCAGGCGGGATTGATACCAATCATACCAGCTACTTCTCAGTATGGGGGAGGATCTCAGACTCCCACCTCCCGTACTCTAGAGCAGCGGACTCATGTTGATCAGGCTCCGGGTGCTATGTCGGTACAACCAGTGGTTGCAGTTCAGCCTAAGGTTAGGCCAGCGACGTCCCTGTAGGAGCAGAAAAGGTTAATAAGGTTCAAGAAGTATGATCCTCCTACTTTCAGTGGCGCAACTTCTGAGGATGCGCAGGATTTTCTAGATCAGTGTCACCATATTCTACGCACTATGGGCATACTTGAGGTGAGCGGGGTTGATCTTACTACTTTCTAGCTAACAGGGTCGACGTACAAATGCTGACATGCTTATGAAGAGAGTAGGCCAACTGATGTAGCGCCACTCACTTGGGCTCAGTTTTCTGATCTATTTTTGAGGGAGTTCATTCCACAGACCCTCAGGGATGTGTGGTGCACCGAGTTTGAGCAGTTTCGGCAGGGACTATGATTGTTTTCGAGTATGCTATGAGGTTCAATGAGCTATCTCGTCATGCACCTGCTTTGGTTTCTACTGTTAGAGAGAGTCCGTAATTTATCGAGGGGCTCAGTTATGGTCTCAAACTTGGGATAGCAATGGAGTTGGAGACCGATACTCCATTTCAGTAGGTTGTGGAGATTGCCAGGAGGCTAGAGCGTATCCGGCGTTAGGAGAAGGAGGACAGGTATGCCAAGATGCCTCAAGGTCCTGGAGGATTTAATGGATTCTATTCTTCGGCTTTGACCCATCATGGCGGGGGCTCTATCAGTCGGCCAGTTATGTCCGCACTTTGGGTTACCCGTAGTGCTCCAGCTACCTAGGGACCCCAGGGTACCCGTATCAGACAACCATCTTTTTGTGTGCCTACTGCATGGGGTTCCTACAACGGTTATTCCTGTTATTCGGCATAGACTAAGTACCAGCAGCCACGCCCGTAGAGGGGTTGCTATGAGTGTGGTGATACTAGGCACATCCTGTGAGATTGTCCCAGACTTCGGAGAGATGGACTTTGTCTGAGTACTCATGCCATGGGTTCTGCTCCAGTTGATACTACACCTGCACAGCCAGCAAGAGATAGGGGACATGCGGGTAGAGGGCGTCCTAGAGGAGGAGGCCAGGCCCGTGGTTTCGATTTGTCATATAGATACATCGGTTTTATTTGATCCAAATTCGATTTATTGGTATGAGTCATCCTATCTTGCTTCATATATGGATATATTTTGTGATTCTTGTACTATGTTTATGTGTCTGCACCCATTAGGGGATTCTACTGTGGTAGACCATTTCTATCATTTTGATTTGTTCACTATTAAGGGTTATGAAACTAGGGTGTACTTTCTATTACTTAATACGGTAGGTTTTGATGTGATTTCTGGATAGTTTGGCTAGACTTGCGATTGCGGTGCTCTACAAGCATGGGGAGTTTGTTGTGTGCTGTGGTTTTATTCTACGGGATTGAGTTAGTAGAAGGTTTTCAGTTTTCGGGATGTTTATCTTACTTGTGGTTCCGAGTTGAGGATGGGAACCTCGTGTTCTTTGTGGATTAGTATGTTTGGACTGGGCTATGTGTCGTGGTGGATTTATGTTAGGATGAGATTTTTTGTGATTGTTGTGTATGATTTCTTCCTCCTTGTGGGATGGATTCATAGTATGGAACCGATGGGGAGTTGTACCTGTTGGACATGTTGTGTAGTTCTCTAATGTGTTTCCCCTTCCATCTTCAGTTATATTCGAGTGGTGTTTTATGGGTACGGATTGCGACATATGTGACTAGGTGGCGATTGGTGTGGCTTGTTGGTCGGGTGAGTGATTATGAGTTTTCACATGTTTCTTACATAATTATCAGTGTAATGAAAGTTGGGAACAAAGTTCTAGATATTATGAGGTTATTTACCGGTATCGCGTTCGGTTATGGGTAGCTATTATGGTCGAAGATGTTTCTATGGGCTTATGAGTAATGGGTTACGTCACATGGTTATATCTTGTGGATGTATGCATGAGTTATTGCAGCTGGTTGGAGACAACGCTGTGTGTATATGTGAGGATCGGGTCTTAGGGGGAAGGCCTGGGTGATGAGATTTGGTACTAAGGTTTATATGTTGAGGTTTAAGGAATATTCAGTCGAGATGGTATTGACGGGCCTACATGGATTGGGATGATATGAGATTACCCATGGGTATGTGTATGGTGAGGTTGTACAATAATTTGATGGTTCTGTAGTGACTCTTAGCACGTTTGAGGACGAACGTTTGTGTAAGAGGGGAAGAATGTAATGAGACAACCGGTCGTTTTGATCATTTGCATTTCCGTTCAGGGGTTCGATGTTGCGAGTAGCTTCATACAATGTATTATGACTTTTGTTTATGGTCGGTTTTGGTTATCGAGCGGTTCAGAATTGATTTGGAAGAATGATTCTCATTTTAGAAGCTTTAAGTTGGAACAGTTGACCAAGTTTGACTTTTGTGTATTTGATCTCAGATCAGATTTTTGACATTTCTGTTAGGTCTGGTGATTTTGGAATTAGGTGTGTGTCTGGATTTGGATTTGGAGTTCCTAGGTTGTTTTGGCTTGAATTGGCGAAACTTGGATAGTTAAAGGTTTGGAAGGTTAATAGGTTTGACCGAGAGTTGACTTTATTGATATTGAGTTTGGATTTTGGATTTTGGTTTCGGGAGTTGGTATAAGTCCATTGTGTTATTTGGGACTTACATACAAAATTTGAGGTCATTCCGGGTGAATTTGACATGGTTCGGCATGAGTTTTAGAAGTTAAAAGTTCATTAGGCTTGAATCGAGGTTCGATTCATAGTTTTGATGTTGTTTGGCGTGATTTGAGACCTTGAGTAGGGTCGTGTTATGTTATAGGACTGGTTGGTGTGATCGGACGGGGTACCGGGGTCCTCGAGTGTTTTCGGATGAGTTACGGGCCATTTCTTCATGTATTGGATTATTGATGGCTAATGTCTAATGTCCTTCTTCGCGATCGCGAAGAGGAAGTTGCATTCGCGTATTGTATTTTGGTGGCTGGCAGATTCTCTTCTTCGCGTTCGCATTGATTGGGTCGCAATCGCGGACCTATGGAGAGCTGACTCATCGTATTCGTGTTGGTCAGTCGCGATCGCATAGTGGTTGGTCATGTTGGAGAGGCCGGGTTCTTTGGTCTTTGCATTTACAGAAGGTGCCCACGTTCGCATAAGCTTGGGTGGTTGGTGCGTCGTGTTTTAGAGGCATCCGTTATTTTGTTCTTCGCGATGTAGGTCCCGCTATCGCGAAGAGGACCCCTGGTCAGACTTATATAGTACTCTATTTCGAGTGTTTTTGTTATTTTATCACATTTTGAGTTATAGAGCTCGGATTTGGGTGATTTTTGAGGGAATTTTCACGATTTGGATTGGGGTAAGTATTCTTGACTCGGATTTGGTTATATTTCATGATTCCATCCTTGTTTTTAGCACTTATTTGATGAATCTAAGTAAGTGAAATTGGGGATTGTAGTAAAAACCTCTCTGAATAAAATTTGATGATTTGAAGGTCGATTTCAGGTTAGAGTTGGATGAAATTGGTATAGTTGGACTTGTATTTGAATTGGTGTTCGAAATTTGTGAGTTTAGTTGGGTTCCGGGGTGTGATTCCAGGGTAGACTTTGCATAATTGAACGAAGATCATAGCTTTATTATTCGGAATCATTTCCTATGGCTTTTATTTATGATAATAAGTTATTTTGGCTAGATTTGAGCAGTCCAAAGGTTGATTCGCGCGGGAAAGGCTTATTAGTGGATTGATTTAGCTTATTTGAGGTAAGTATCTTGCCTAACTTTTTGTGGGAAAACTCCCCTGTAGGAATTGATCTAATTGCATTTTTTGTACTATGTGAACCAGGTGACGAGTGTGTACACGAGCTTATGTGTTAGTTATGACCGAATTTGGCCTGAGGTTGCTTTATCGCTTTATTTTTATTGAGAAGTCTTTGTTTTACGTGATTTCACTTTGGTTGTTTAATTGAGTATATATTCCATGATAGAGATCATGATTTAGGATTTATATTCCTTATTTGGTAAAGTTGGGCGTTTGTGAGATTCTTGCTAATTTGAGTTAGCTTTCATACTTTTATGTTGAACATCCCTCCACACTTCTATATATTGACATGTCCTTGTACACTTTGTTGATAAGTTGTGAGCTTATATCGTGATAAATCTCTGATATTACTGTCTTGTGATATTGTGGAATACGTGGACATGTTGTTTGGATTGATTGTTGTTGTGTGGAGCATAAGGGTGGTATTTCATTGCTGCTAATGATGCGTAGCGATACGGGTGGCTAATGAAATACTATTTGGGCGGAGTGATACGGTTGGCTATTGTGTTATTGTCAGCGCAGAGTGATACATGTGGCTATTGTGTTATTGTTAGGGCAGAGTGATACGGGTGGCTATTGATATATATTGTCTGGGCGAGCGATACAGGTGTCTATTATGATATTGTCAACGCGGTGAGATAAGGGTGGCTATTTGGGGATGTTATGTGATGTCCTAGTAGCGTGTTGTTAATGAAAAAAGAGTATTCTGGTTGTTGCTTTTGACTTCCTTGTGTGTGTCATATATATTGCGTGATTTGTTATGTTGTTCCGAATGTGCTACTCAGTGTCTCTGATATTACTTGAGGATTTGAGCATGTGACCACGCCAGACGGATTGTGATATTGACCCCATGTCCACACCGGGCGGATCATGATATTGAGCTTGTAACCACATGGTGAATTGTGATATTGGCACGTGAGTTGTCCGGTCAGCACATGAGTTGTCCATACGGTTGTGACTTATGTTGTGACACAAGTTCTTTCCCGTGCGAGGATTATTGATAATGTGGGCATAAGGTGCCGTGTGTGTGTGATTCTATTTGATTGCTTATGTCGGAACGGGACCTTTAATTGTTCTAAATAGGTGTCACTTAATTGATGAGATTATTGTTTTTGCTTTCTATTATTATTTCTTTTTTCCGGTTCTTGATATTATTGCACATGTTATTTGACTAGTGAGTGTCTTGAATTGAACCTCGTCACTACTCCATCGAGGTTAGTCTTGATACTTACTGGGTACCGACTGTGGTGTAGTCATACTATACTTCTGCATATTTTTGTGCAAATCCAGGTGTTGGAGGCAGCAAACCCAGGCAGAGATAGCTTCTTGACCACGAGGATTCAAGGTAGAGCTGCTTGATCGTCGCAATCCCTTGGAGCCCTTTTCTTATGTTTATACTGTCAATTCTCTATCAGAACATCATTGTATTTTTTGTTTTGAGATATTTCTATGTATTCAGCTAGAGTTCGTGACTCTGTACTAACTAATCTTGGGGATTTATAGTGATTATAGCCGTGCTGGCATGTATCACCTTTAAATTTCTCATTTATATTAAATTATGGTTCATAATATCATTATTAATTAGTTTAACTATTGTAAGTTATCTGCTTAACTAGTTTTAGAGAATAAGTTCCATCACGATCCATAAGGTAGGATTTTGGGTCGTGATAATTAGAGGCTACTAGGTGGAGGTAAGTCTCTTGGCTAACCTTGCTAAGAGGGAAACCCCTAGGATTTGACTTGTTTGCTATGTGTTTAAGGTGTTGGGGGTAGTGTATATAAGTGGTGGCGAGCATATATGCATTTACCATGCTTATATTATGACCGGGCGTAGAAATTGGGATATTGTATGCTTTCTTTGACTATGTGCTCGTTTGATTCATGATTTATTTGGCTTATGTGACTACGCTTTCTCTCTTATTCATGCTAGAAATCATGCCTGGGCTTGTGATTAATTGCGAAGGCATGAGAACTTATTCTTGATATGTTGAATTACTTAATTATCCGTATTCACATAAAGATTTCATGAGCACATGTCCGTATAATATTTATTAAGTCCTTGTGCACTTCTTATATATAATATTTGAGCACTTACATGTAGTTTCAAGAATGTATACGTGATTTGGACCGAGAAATTTTGGCACGAAGGATAAGCATGCGCATGAGACACAGATATGGCACATTGGACATTATGATCGAATATTGATTTATGAGGGATGCTATTATACCCCTCTTACGCTTGGATTTGGATTTGTCCATCCGGAGTCAGGTGATAACCCATGTTACTTTGGGCCCTATGAGCGTGGTCGGTACATGGATTTTGTACTGGGTCGATACGTGGATTTTTTATCGGGTTATATGATACATGGATTGTGTGTCGGGGTACGTGGATCTTGTATCGGTTAAGCATACATTCTTATTGTTGACTCATTTTTGGAGTATTTATTTCATCGTAAACTGTTATTTGACATCCTTATATGCTAAGTGGGAGTCCCAACTCCATTATTTAAGCATGTTGTCTTTATTATTATATCTGAGCAGTGATAGGTTTATTTATGTGCTAGAAAGCATGCTTAGTACCTTTCAACTGCTGATATCTGTGATTCTTGATATTCATGATATTATTCAATATTTTAGTTCTTATTCTATTATTACGTTTGTATGGTAAGTATTCAGAAGCATCTAGCCTTGCCACTACATTTTTGAGGTTGGACTTGATACTTACTGGGTACCGATTGTGGTGTACTAATACTACTGTGCACATCGTTTTGTGCAGATCCTCAGGTGGGTCCTAGCAGAGCTTCCTGATTTGAGATAGGAGACTATACAGAGACTTAGGGTGAGCTGCACTTCATTGTTTTCCTTTGCAGTTCCTGAGTCCCTCTTCTTTTCTTTGATTTTGTCTATTGTATTTCAGAAAGTTATTATGTATACGGACTTGTTCTCATTTTCATAGTTTGCTCGTGTACTTGTACCACCTTTTTTTGGGGTATGATATTTCGGAGCCTAGCAGGGTTCTTGCTTGTGTTGTGTCTAAGACGTCCTTGTTTGAGCGCTTTAAGATGTGCCGGTATGATTATCCCCACTACGCTTATCCTTAAGGATACGGTGAAGAGAGGTGGTGACAAGGAGGTGACTATTGGTGATGATGGGGTATTTAGTCCTTAGGGTGGGTCTGTGTTCCGAAGGTGGATGGTTTGAGGGAGTTGATTCTTGAGGAGGCTCACAGTTTGCGGTATTCTATTTACCTAGGTGCTACAAAGATGTATCGTGATTTCAAACATCATTGTTGGTGGAGAAGGATGAAGAAGGACATCATTGACCATGTTGCACGGTATTTGAATTGTTAGCATGTCAAGTATGAGCATCAGAGACATGTGGTTTGCTTCAGAGGTTAGATATACCGGAGTGAAAATGGGAGCGTATCACTATGAATTTTGTGGTTGGGTTGCCATGGACCTTGAGGAGATTTGATGCTCTGTGTGTTATTATGGACACACTGACAAAGTTTGCACATTTCATTCCGATCATGACTCCATACACTTCAAAGCAGTTGACTCGGATTTATCTTAGAGAGATTATTTGCCTGCATGGTGTGCCTATCTCTATCATCTCAGATCGAGGCACTCAGTTTACATTAATATTTTGGAGAGCAGCGTAGCGTGAGGTGGGCACGCAGGTTGAGTTGAGTATGGCATTTCATCCTCAGACAGACGGAAAATCCAAGCGGACCATTCAGATCTTGGAGGATATATTAAGAGTATGCGTTATTTATTTCAGGGGTCAGTGGGAACAATTTCTATTGTTAGCAGGGTTTGCCTACAATAACAGCTACTAAACGAGTATTCAGATGTCCCCATATGAGACCTTATATAGTAGGTGATGTTGTTCTTCAGTTGGATGGTTTGAGCTTGGGGAGGCTAGGTTGTTGGGCACTGATCTAGTTAATGATGCTTTGGAGAAGGTGAAATTGATTCAAGAGCGACTTCGTACAGTGCAGTCCAGGTAGAAGAGTTATGCTGACAGGTGTGAGCACCTAATATTTACCCCACATGGGAAATTACTACTAAAAATAGTCGAAAAATAATTTTAATGGTTTTGTAGAATTTTAGGAGTTTTTCTTTATTTTACTTAATTTGTTTCCTACGTATTTGTGTTTGGTGCATTTTTAGTAGCATTTTAATTCTTAAACAAAAACAAAAATATTTTAATTTTTAAATTTTTAGATTTTAATTGCATAATTAATTGTATTTGTAAAATATTAAAATACCAAAAAATACATTAGTCGCCCTACATGCATTGTTAGTTAAATGAATTAGTTAATTGATAGAAAATAATAAGTAGGTCAATTTTTTAAAAATAGGATTAATTTAGAATATTGAGTAAAGTGGCTACAATTTAAAATTGATTGCTTGTTGAAAGAAGGAAAAAAAAAAGCGGTTGTTTTGAATTTAAAATCGGATTGAGCCCAGAACTTCATTAGCCCAAACTCCCCAATCCGCCCCACAGCCTCGCCCAATATCCCCCTTTTCTATCTATTAAAACACTCATTTCCCTAAAAAGAGAAAGGAGAAACCCTCCCCTTTTGACAAAAAACCCTAAGCCGTCATCCCCATCCCCAATTCTCTCAAGAACAAACCCCTTCCTCTTTACAACCGGAAACCCTAGCCGCCCCAGTTCGAAAAAAGTGCTCTCAGATCTATCACACACGCCTTTTCTTCTCACCTCTCTCTGAATTCACAGACTCCACACACATTCAAAACACCGGCCAATATACGAAATTGATGCTGAAATTAAAAGACCATTTTTGAGATTTAGAACAAAGGTTTCGAAAAATAGAGGGAGATGAGAATCAAAAGCAATTTTCTAAAATTACTCTTCTATTGCTGTATTTTATTCCACACTTTTGGGTTTTAAAGAGAAGTCTGATTCCAATCGCAGTTCAATTTCCGCTGACTTTGCTGTTTTTGGAATTGCTGAGCTCCGTTCGATTTGGACGTCGTCTTCTTTATTGTAATACTGGTCAACACGTTAATCCATTGAAGTTGCCGTTCATTTAAAAGGACACACTTTAAACTTTATTCTTCTTCCGACCTCCAGCTTTTATGTCATGAATGTTTGTATTATTTGCTTGATTTCTCTTGTTGATACGCTTATGCTGTTTATTTCTGAACTAGCATATCAAAATGGGTAGTTTAAACTATATACTTGTTTGTCTCTGTGCTTTTCCATGGTTTACTGTGAGAAGTTGGTCCATTAATTTGATGAAAGTATTTGATCTTTGGTATTTTCATTATTAGCTTAATATATTGGAGTAGTGAAAGTGATTAATGGATTAATAGAAAGAGTGGTTTCGTTGATTTGGTTATCTTTATTTGGTTGGTGATTCTGTACATTAATGTATAGGAGATATTTGGGTCATAAGGTCTGTAGTAGGAACTAATTTGTCCTGTACCGTTTGGGGTTTCAGATAATTATTTTGGCCACTCAGTAATTGGCCTAATGATTAAGAAAGGTCCAAAATCCCTTCCTTTAAAAAATGAATTGGGCCGTGTAGGATTTGGATGTGAATTGATCAAAGTGACTCAACTCTTTGTTACTGCCAACGTTTTGTAGTTAAATTCATGAATTGTTCCATAAATCATACACTTTTCCTACAACAAATTTTCCATAATTAATGGCCTCACAACAAATCTCAAAGCAGCTTAGGAAAACAATTCAAATATCGTAGCTTGATTTAGGCACGATTAATAATAAATCATCGTGACTATGGGTACGGTTCCCGTGGCATAGTCATGATACGTAATCCCCAATTCGAGTGTGTGTTTCACGTGACTCGACCATAACTTCAAATAATAATTAAAATAAACATGTTGTGAATCACGGTTACGTTTCACGTGGCGTGATTTTTGATGTGTACAAAAATAACAAGTGCGCGATACCGCGACTTGTTTAAATAAACTCCATAATTGTTTAAAGTAATTAAAAGCGGCTAAAAGTTAAAAATGCACAATAGGTCCAAAACAGGTAATAAATCTGATAATTAGGCCAATTATTAATAGTCGAGCGACCATGCTAAAATTACGAAACTCGGGAGTGCCTCACACCTTCTTCCGGGCTAATAGAATTTCTTACCTGATCTTCTGATTTTCGCAGACTTTAAACGGAGTCAAACTTCCTTGATTTGGGATTTAAAATAAACCGGTGACTTGGGACACCATAATTATTCCAAGTGGGGACTCTGAAAAAATAAATAAACAATACCATTTCGAATAATGTCACTTTAATTGGAAAAACTCCTCTATCCCCCTTCGGAAAAAAGGAGGTGTGACAGCTCTGGCGACTTTGCTGGGGACGGAACACTGAACTTCTGGTTCAGGGTTCAAAATTCGAGCTTAGAATAACTGTTATGCTTGACTTTTTTGTGATTGTCTGATATTACATATTTGGGCCTAATGTACTAATTGCCGCTCTTTACCGCTTTGATATTGCCGTGAACTGTATATAAAACTGTTACGACACCCTTCTTCTCTCTGAGTCTTCTAAATCTTCTGGGAAGCATGCGCTTCGTATGGCTTCTTTTTTGTTAGAGTCATACCTTAATTTTAGAACGAGGATCGGACAAGTTGCAAAGCCGGTGAAGCTTCTAGAACAATACACTCTAGGGTTCAAACCTAGAATAACATAACCTCATGCCGGATCCTTAGTAGGTACGTTTGTTTGCATCACGTGTATTTTGACTTTAGGGACTCAACATAGGGGTTGGGTCCGTCTAGGACAGGTGTACCCAAATTAAAAAGACCATCCTGATGCATCTTACGTGCTACTTGTGCAGTTGTTTGTTTCGGCTTGCATGTTGACTCGCTTCTAGAATAGGTAAAGATTTTTAAAAAAAAACGAAAAAAAGAGTAAGAGGTAGGAAATAGAAATACGAAACTCTACCAAAATTTTGAAAAAAAAAGAGAAAAGAAAATAAGCCAATATTTTCAAAAAGTCATGTTTCCTTGTTCCGTCAAAACTGGACGAACTACGCGGGTCTGATTCTCATCGGATCTGAGATACGTAGGCAAACCTCATTGGTTCCGGCCCCCCAATTTTCAAAAAAGAAAATCCAAAAATATTTTCTTTTAATCTCTTCTAAAAATCCAAATATTTTTTCATTCTTCTTCAAAAAATTTTCTTTCAAAAATTGAAAAGACAATTCAAGATTCAAAAAAATATTTTCTTTTTTTGAAGTCTTTCTTTCATAAATTCAAAATAAAAGTCCAAAAATTAAAAAAATATTTATTTTTTCCTTCTTTCCGAAGTCTTTCTCCGAAAAAATAAAAAAATTGAAATTCAAAAAAAAAAAAATATTTCTTCTTTATAAGTTTTTCTTTCGGAAATAAAAAAAAAATCAAAATCCAAAAAAAAGAGTTAATTTATTTCCTTTATTTCTGATCTTCCCGAACTACGCAAAGATCTGATTCATGTTCCCACATGATACGTAGGCAATCCACATCAGGTTCGATCGAATGATTTAAAAAAATAGAAAAAAGAAGAAAAAAAAGAGTGTTGATTCTAACATGTTTGTTATAAAACCTGGTTAAAGGTGGTTGGTTTGTTGGTTTGTAATGGCGAGTCCGGGATTCCTCAGAATTAAAATCATCTTCTCAACCTAAGGAATAAGAATCACTATTGTTGATCTAACTAAGGTCACGAAAAGGCAAGTAGACAAGGTGGTGATAAAAATAGATGCAAATATTGGCTGACTTCTACCTGTTTTGAGCAACAGGACATGCTCTGCTTGGATAACCCTTCTTGTAAGTCCTTTGGTAAATCAGTTGCTTTGAAATTTTCCATGTAGTCAGTACTGAAATCCGACAGTCAATATTGGGAACGGTTCGGTCAAAAAGTCAAAATTTGAGTACTGAATCTAAAGCAATAAAAAAGATTGAATGTCGTAGTAGTGCTGCTGTGCAAATTTGGGGCTAAGATGTCGCTTAACAACTGGAAAGTCACTCCTCTTTTACATAGGGAGAAGTCTTGGTAGCTTTGTTTTATCATCTTTTCTGTTATCTAGGTTATCCAGGGTTGTAACCTAGATTTTAGTTTGCTTGTCTTATTGTCAAATCCTTTCATCCTTTATTTAATGAAATATAGTTTGTCCCTTTGTGTCATTCTATGCTTAATTCTTTCGTTGCTAGTTTTAGTGACATGACATGCATGTGAAATTTTTGGCCAGATCTTAGAAAATTGATTTAGTCTTGAATTGGGTAAGTGAGAAAGAGACACTTTTGAAGATGAATAAAGACATGAAACATTTAAAAAATAAGCATGAGCCAAGTTTACATGGAACCAAAGCAATCATGTTGGATCTCTACCTTTTGAATCATTGAGAAGATCGGGCTTAAGGATGATCGGATGGGTTAAAGTCTATTTAGCACTAAGAGATAGAAAGTGTTTTTCAAAAGAAGGTGTATTCCAAACAACTTGAAATAGATAAGTTTAGTGGCAAAATGCATCTTCTACATCAAGATAAAATCCAAGAAAAGTCACCCAAATTGACAAGGGTCATGCACTGCGAGGAAGTATTGCTCATACAATTTTACACTGAAAAAGACCTAGAAAGCAACATGTCCCTCAATGTCATGATTGTGATGGGCTATTATGATTGGCGTTCTCGAGGCTGGGAGACCCTTTTTCAGCTATCCAAATACTTTATACCCTTCGTTATCCTTTTGAGCTTGTGTTATTTTCTTTGACCACCCCTTCTTGGAATCAAGTTTAGATTCAAAAGTCAAAAAAAAAAAGAAGCCAAAAAATAAATAAATAAAAAGAAAAGATCATGCCCCAAGAGTACAAACTGGGGCAATTCTTAAAGTTCAAGTGAAAAAAATAAGAAGAAAAGAACAATCAAAGGTCCATGCCCCCAGAAAATAAAAGTTGGGGCAAGATGTTTTGAAAACGAAAAAAATAAAAAGACAGAGAAACAGAAAGAAAAATTTTAAAAAGTGGTTAGGTCAGATGTTTGAACTACGTTTGACCTGATTCCTTAAAAAAAGATACGTAGGCAGCCTTACACGGTTCGGTCCAACCAAATAAGAAAACAAAAATCCAAAACATCCCCAGTATCTGAAACTGGGGCAAAGATTTTATTTCATTTTTGAAAGAGTCTATTCCAAGAGTTTACGTCTACAACCCCCTCATTTTGAGTATACTTTGAGCCTTCATGTCGTCCCTTCTTTCCAACCCTATCCAAAAACCTTCCAAATAAAGACCTCTTGATCAGCTTTCAAGAAGGTCAAGAGATGTATGCAATGAGTAACAGTTGCCACACGACATAGAACACTGTCAAGTTGCTTACAAAAGAAATCCAAAAAAGGAAAGAAAAAGAAAAGAAAAAAAATGAGAGAGTCTTACCAGTGAAAACCTTCAAGGGAACTGTAAGGCGGCGGTAAGTAGAAATAAATAAATGAGAGAGACTTGTTGGTGAAAATCCATCGGGGCACCACTAGTCGAAAGTGAGTCATGAAGTTGATGCAAGGAATTGGCACGAACAAGCTCGACTTCAAAGGTCATAAGAATGGTAAAAGGGAAGATTTGATCAGTTTAATAGATCAGGCCGTTAAATCCAAAATGCATGTCATGATCATTAAGGCTAGTTACCGCAAAAGTTTTTTTTTTAAAAAAAAAACTCTTCCTTCTGTTCTTCCGACAGGGGCATTTCTTGTTAATATTGTTTCTTTGCATCATTGTGCCATTCACTCTAAGTCCGTCCTTGTCAAAACAAGCAAGAAAAGATTTTAAAATCTGCTACCAGCTTTTCAGTTGCACAAAGCAAATTTGGCTAGCACACTCTGTTGTTACTGTTAACATGCCTTGTGGATTCATGCAAAAGTTCCCCCAAAAGACTCTTGTCAGCCTACTTGGCGCAAGCAAAGATAACTTGTGATTCTCTCTGACGGACAAATTGCTCAAAAAGCAGGAAGTTATTCAAGATATCAGAAAAGGTCACCTAAGCAAAGAACTCCAGTTGGGATAAGGCTGATTGAGCCACAAAACACCAATAGCATTGGGAGCAAAATGATCAGGATTGATACAGAAAGTAAAGGTCTCTTAAAAGCAACAACAGAGTCTCTCAGCAGTGCAGCCAACTACCAATGCAGTTGGCCTTCTAAAAGAGAATGGACACAAAACCAAGCTGCCAAAGACATTAAGGCCACAAACCGACCACCACTTTAAAAACTGATAAAATTTTCTTTATTTGAAACAGGAACAAAGAAGTGCAGGGATAGTGGTTCAAAAAAAAGGAAGAAAAAAAAAAGAAAAAAAGATAAGTGAAGAGCTGACAAAGGGAAGTTTCTCAAATCTTTGCCTTTATTTGTCTTTCTAATATGCATAAAATCATGTCATTTCTCTTCACTTTTTCCTCCTAGGGTAATGAATCCTAGTCAGATGGATTTTTCCTCCAAATAAAAATCTTAGTCTAATAAATTTTTCTCCTAAGATAAGAAAATCTAGTCTGATGAATCTTTCTCCTAGGATAGAAATCTTAGTCTGATGAATCTTTCTCCTAAGATAACCAAAATAACCTAGTATGATAAATTTTCTCCTAGGATAGATGTCTTAGTCTGATTAAGTTGGTTTGATAGTATGATAAATTTTCTCCTAGGATAGATGTCTTAGTCCTATCAAACTACGAGTTGGTTTGATAGGATTCGGACGCTTGGTTGCAATTCTAGAGGTTCTTGAGTTTTCCTTTGAAATTCATGCGTTTTGATATCCGATTCGTAGTTTTAAATGTTATTTTTGTATTTTGATCATGCAAGCAAGTTTGTATGATATTTTTAAACTTGTGCGGAAGTTTGGTTTGGAACCCCGAGGGCTCGGCTGAGTTTCAGATGCGTTTCAAATTGGATTGAACTCATTTTGGGTTGCTGGTGTGTTGGTGCTGCAGTTAACGTAATTGCGAAGTGAACAGATGAGGGTCAATTGAGATGCTTCACTCGCAATTGCGAAGTATAAGCTATACTAGGTAGGTTCTCAATTGCGGAGCCAATGTCGTATTTGCGACTTCCCACATAGGCTATCAGAGCCGCATTTGCGAAGCATTCTTTGCAATGGTGAGGGCTTGCAATTGCGAACCCTGTGTCGTAATTGCTTTTTCTGCAACTGAACAAAAGGGCTAGGAATCGGGATTTTATCTCATTCTTTCTCATTTTAGAACCCTAGACTCGGTAGGAGGCGATTTAGAGAGGAGATTTTTACCTACAATAATTGGGTAAGTGATTCTAATCGATTTCCAATTATATTTCATGATTATACATTAGATTTAACATCAAATTTATGAGAATCAAAGAGAAAATTTGGGGATCTTTGTCTAAGTTTTGAAAAATAAAAATTTGGATTTTGAGAGTCGATTTGGACTCCGATTTAAAGACAAAACACATATATAGACTCTTGGGGTTATGGTAGTCGGAATCTACCCTTACACTCGGGTTTTGAACGAGTGGGCCTGGGGTTGACGTTTGTTGATTTTTGAAAAATTATGTAAAGATCATAGCTTTATCTATCGTAATTAGTTTCTCTTACATTGTTTGAGGTTATTTAGTTGTTTTTTATTAGATTTGAGTCGTGCGTAGGCCAATTTTGGGAAAAATTCTATTTTTGACTGTTTATTTGGCCTAATTGAGGTAAGTATCTTGTCTAACTTTGGGGGAACTATCCTTTAGGATTTGGATTGATTGTGCTAACGAAAGTATGTGAAAGATATGTACATGAGGTGACGAGTGTGTACACGGACTTATATGTGTTATTTGACCATATTAGACTCTTAGGATTCTTATAAACACTTAATTGAAGTTATTATTCGTTGTCCCATCTTTCGTTGGCAATTTCATTCTTGCATGCTTGAATTGAAGTTATCATTACATGTTTTAGCTTCTATTGTCAAAGTTACTCTCACATGCATTTCATTGTAGTTGTTGTTACAGGTCATTCTTCCATTTTTGAGTTGTTCTCATGCATTGGACTTAGTTGCTATTTCATGCTCTCTCTTCATTGTTAAGCTTATTCTTTGCACTTGAATTTGCAAGTTGCCATTTCATGGGAATTATCTAAATTGTGGGTTATTAAAGTTGTTGTTGTGAAGGCTATTAGCACATTGAGGTTAAAGTTGTGACTGTTGATATATCCTTCCTTGTCGAGTCGCTTCTCATTTATTTGTTATTATTGAGACTCTTGTATATATTGTTATTGAGTCGTGGGCTATGTGTTATGGTAACATTGATATTGTTGATTTTGATAAGTTGTGGCATATGGGCATGTGTGGTGCGAGTTGCCATTATTTTGTGATATTGATGTGCATGCTCTGGTATAAGGATGGGGGTTGTTGAGCATGCGGTGACATAAAGTGGGATCTATGCACGTGTTGCTAGTAAGAGAATTACTTGAAGCCACGCGGCAAGATAAGGGGATTAAAGCGCATGAGGCCATTTCGGGAAAATGTTTTCAAAATATACAAATGCAAGGCTTACACGGCAATATAAGGAAGATTTTGATTGTAAATTGTGAAAATATGGATATGAGGTGTGGTACCTCGATTGTGATTCTTGTTGTATATTCTTTGTTAAAAAGTCTTGTTGGTTGAACAATTTTGGTTATTTCCCTATTTGTCTTACTTGTATTT
This sequence comes from Nicotiana tabacum, assembly GCF_000715075.1. Classification (NCBI taxonomy): domain Eukaryota; kingdom Viridiplantae; phylum Streptophyta; class Magnoliopsida; order Solanales; family Solanaceae; genus Nicotiana; species Nicotiana tabacum. Next base: position 57,451,974 of record NC_134081.1, on the reverse strand, counting down.
GTCCGTATCTGATTATTTATTGTTCTTATCATGTGTTCACTCTTTGTTGTCTTTATTGCCTTAAATTCTGTTGTTAGCCCATATTATTGCACTGCTGTGTTATCATTCGTTTCCTCGCTTTCCGTCATTAGACTATATTATACTCTGTTCAGTTTTCTTGTTCTAGTAGGTGTCTTGACCTGGCCTCTTCACTACTCTACCGAGGTTAGGCTTGATACTTACTGGGTACCGTTGTGGTGTACTCATGCTATGCTTCTGCCCATTTTTGTGCAGATCCAGGTATTCTGATTGTGTTGTTGAGAGTTGTGTCTGTGTGGCGGGAGACTTCAAGGTATACCTGTTTGACGTTCGTATGCTTCGAAGTCGCCTTCTACTTTAGCTGTATTACTGTTTATTTCCAGTTCAAAACAATATTGTACTTAGAGATTATTAGTGTATTCTCTGGTAGAGCTTATGACTCAGTTCCACCGGGTTTTGGGAGTTATTGACAGCTATACTATTTGAGTTTCATTATGATAGTTTAACAATTTAAATTGATATCTAAGTTATTATTTCTGCTAATTATCAATGTATGTTAGGCTTACCTAGTCTACCATCACGATATCCTGATGTGGGAATTTGGGGTCGTGACACCAACCAAGGGACTAAATGTCCCAAATCAATCCAAAACCTCTCCGAAACCAAACCAACTATCCTCGCGAGCCACTTGATCACAATTACACATATATAAAGCATCACATAGAGGAAACGGGACTAAAATACTCACAATGACTGGTCGGATCTTTACGGCACTAAGGAAGAGTTCAAGAAACTGAAGTTAAACTGAAGCTTGATAGTCTTTAGGAGTTATGATTTCTTAGTTTGAGTCAGTCCAAGTTTATTATTATTTTTAGGAATGAGTTGAATTAGGAGTTAATCGTTTTATGCAGATCATGGACTAATATGAGTCCTACTTTAGTGGTATGTTCTATTATGTACCTATATATAGGCTTGAAGATCTAAATGAAAAATAGCAGCTTTAAATATATATTTCCTTTATGTATTTTCTCTTCTTTGCTTCTCTGATTTTACTCTAACCCTTCTTTAACAAAATGATGACCAGCTAATTTCACATCAATGTAAATATTCTCTTCTCCACTTGTACTCCAAGTGCGGTCAAAGTCTCTAGAACGAATTCAGCGATAACATATCCACCATCCACCATGTGCCCTATCCTCTTAATACTTGCATCTTTTATTATTAAATTCTAAATGAAATTAAAGAAAGACCAACACCCATTGTTTGCTTTGATACATGTCAAGAAAAACATGCAGCAAGTTGCAATCTATTCGTAACTAATTAATTTTCCTCCTATAAATTAGTAAGCTTCCATCCTTTGAAACTCAATAAGAACAAAGCAAAATTTAAGAAAGTTGTAATATACTTTAAGGAACTGCACTATTGTCTTCTTCCGGATCAATTCAAAAGAGAGGGGAATCATGCCATTCTTTTATGTTTCTACAAATGTGAATCTGGATGGAGTTGACAACATCGATGCTTTCTGACGCTCCCAAATACACATGCAAGTATACGTGGTCGTACAAATAATAAAATGATAATTCGAGTGTCGAATCCACAGAGACTTGTATCAACTACCCACTAAATTTACCAAGATTGTTACTCAGTCAAGCCAAATTCGAGTTCAAGAATGTGATTATACTAAACTATAATTCTAAGTAGTAACTAAATTATCAAGTAGCAAAATAATTGTGGTGTATTCAGTAGAGACAAATATTTTAGGGTTGTGATCGATTCACCAATTCTATTGTGTTCTAGTTAACTATCCCTTTCATACAATTCACTCATGGTTGCTAATTAATCAATAATTGCTCTTATAACCTTCTCTCGAAGTACTACCCGCCTATTTAAAATAGATTAACGCCTATATTCCTATGGAATCAATCTATTAAGAATGCATTAAGATTACGATATTTAATTAAGCACGGTGACTAGGTATATTCATATCCTAACTACAAATTCGCCCCCCTTAAGAGTTAAGATCATGCTCTCTTCAATTCTTCTCTAATCTGGCTTTCCCAAGCATAGCGTATATAGTAAATAGAACCTAACTGCTGGCCAGACAATTAAGCAATTAATCACAGAATTGAAGAAACAATCATATATTAGTGAATTGTAATCAAGGTTAAGTCAATGTTAAACAACAATATTCACGGCTAAATCACAATCCCAGAACTATGGGTTTTAGCCACTCATGATAATACAAACAATTTTATAAGTGTTGGATAATTGAAAATACTAAGAAAAGATGAAAAAAACTGATATCTCTTCACTCTCGAATGCTTCTCGTGTGTCTTCTCCCTTCAAAGTGACGCCTCCCCCCTAAAAATAAGCTTAGTCTTGCTTTTATATATGTTGGGTAGGTCTAGGGCCGAAATAACCTTGTCCTGGGCAAAGTTGGACAAAATTCATGCCACCAGCGCCCAGCCCAGCGCTAGGTGTCGTTCCTGGCGCTGAAAATGCCATTTTTGATTTTCTCGTCCGTTTTGGATCTAGTCTCACACCTTTTGCCCCCAATTTCTCCTGGATCATTCCTACACATCACAACACCTCAAATTAATATAAATCAACACATTTTGCATCCTAAATTCATGAAACAAGAGTAAAACATGAGGCGATATACATATAAATATATATACTTTAAGCTAGACATCAACACCCTACACTTAGACTCTTGCTCGTCCTCGAGTAATGGGACTATCAAATATATCCCCAACTACGTTCAAGTCTCAATTATAGAGGAGCACTTCAACATTTAATCATACACTCAACCCTTGACTATGATCAATACCGGCACACAAGCATGAACATATAAAATTTCATATTCTCCCCGTTTAAGCATGCCCAAGTATAACATTTCAATTCAATCAATTCCAACAACCTATTTGTAAACACCCAACCTCAAAAGCCGACTTGTAATCACTAAGCATCCTCAACTCGAGTACTCACCCAACAAGAAAGTTTACAACATTACCAATCATTCATGAGATCATGTGCCCTCACCAACAAACAAAAGAGTGAATATAGATTAGTACACACATTCAAATATGCTTTTGAATATAAATTAAGGACATCACACAATTGAACAAAATTCGCTCACTCTCATAAAGAATTCATATGCATCCCGTGGTCGTACCATAAGCTTGCCCGTAGTGTACATCTCTACTAATCTAAGCTAGCTAAATCTAGGATCAATTAGGACTTTAAGATTGTAATGTAGGCTAAGGGACATGAATGATACATTTGAAAATAGTGACTAACCCTCCTAAGCACTTTAATACACTACACTCACAATTTGAGCCCATATTCTTCTCAACCAATTCACTTGCCACAAACCATATGCACATAGCTCTCTTTTCAATTAAGCACTTATATATTCCCACTAGCACAAATTACTAAGATTGGGAGGTGTGTATTTTTCTATATTATTTGAACTATCATATTTATTTTTTTGTTCTTTTCTTGCAATTTTTCTTTTCCTTTCTCTATTTTTTTACACACTCCATACATTAAAGTTCATCGGCTAGTGACTTTTGATTTCAATTTTCGTGCACCAAAAGGCCCTTCCATGGTTCCACTCGAAAGATACCCCCAATCTCTCAGTTTACTTCTTTTAGCGACTAAGTGCCTTAGGAGGTAAAGGTTCAACAATCTCAAATTAAGAACAAAATAGGGGTATGGCTTATAATGTGGGTGCCAAAGAAAAGGTCTATAGGCTCAAAGGGGCTAGCAACGAAAATTTTTATTTTTTTGTGTGACAAGCACATCTATGATCAAGCAAGAAATGCCTACGTCATCTCCACTATTAGCACAGCTTACAATTTTGCTTCGATTAACACACGGGGCAAGTTCTAGACTACACATGATAGAACAGAAGATCACAAATCCTCACACATACATTGCACATGACTCAATCAAGACGGTTCTGTTCAACTCTCAAGTCATGCAAGCACACATAATTGAGAAAATTTAAGCAATAATGCACTATGTGGCATACAAGTCAAACAACTGAGAAGAAGCGTCACAAAATAGGCTATTTACTTTACTTAGGCGTCACAATTCAAACCAAATATACGGGAAGATAGAATGTATTTCATAGCCTAATGTGCCAGCACCAACATGTCACTAAGTAGCTCAGAGCAACTCAGTTTCTTCCTAACCTACTCAAAAAAAAAAATTAAGTACCCGGTTCGAGCTACACCCTTGGAAAAGAACCGGCGCCCAAAGAAAAACTAAGGGATACTACCTAACTATCCTAAAAAAAATATCTTTTTGGTGTTTTTAATCGGACTCTATCCCTCAAGAAAATTATCCTAAAGATCCATCGTCGGGAAAAGTTCAAGTTTTTTCTAAATTGTTTTCTTTTTTGTATTTTTTTTCTTTCTAAAACAAACTAAACTAAAACTAGACTAAGTAAAACTAATAAAAGAAACGAATTAAAACAAATTGTTACAAGATATACAAACATCACAGGTAGTATTCCTCCCACCCCACACTTGGTCTATGCATAGTCCCCGATGCATATAAAATGTAAAACAGGGTAGGGTGAAAAGAAAACTCCCTGTCAGTCGGAGTCCTCCTCCTCAGCGTTCCCTCCATCAGCAGCTCCGGGCACATCATCATCAGGTCCTAGAGGCACCAAATCCATGGGCCCCATAATATCATCACCAACCTCGTCCTCTATGTCCGAGCCCTTGACAGTATTTACATCTTTCGACGAGTGAACACTGAGAACATGCCCTTGACAGTATTTATGTAACATGCTTATCTTGCAACACAAATAAGCATGAATCTGAGAACTCATCAAGAAATATGCCTAAGGTTGTCGCGCAAGTCATAAATGACCCCACACTTACAACCGAAGGCGCAATGTACAATACTTCACAACTTTGATCTAAAATGCTCAAGTGTTGCACTCCAAAGCTATGGTTACTCAAGACTTCCCCATGCCACGCAATAGCTAAAAGGTATTAATCAATGCCACACACACAAGTGATTGATCATGGCTTAGTGAATTCACCTTAATGTAAGCAAGAGGCATATGTTACTTCCCTTTTTACAACTACTACAACTACACTAAATTAGCTAAATTTACAATATTCTACAACATACATTATATAAGATGCATGGCGTGGGCAATACGTGTGCATTGAAACCAAACTCCCAAGCATGTAAAATCATCCCCACACACCCTACACTTAGACCAATATCATATACAAATACACCTGGTTACTCAGACTTCACCGGTGCACAAAATACTCATTCAAACATTTTAACAGATACCTTGTGGGCATGAAGTGTGTGCATTCTAATTGAACAATGATAGAACATGGTGGCCCTCCCAAATTTCAATGAAGTAGAGGAGATTCTAGTATACTACTCCGTATACAAAATAACCATACAATATTCGACCAATCTGGACCACCCACCATAAACAAATTCTTAAAAAACTACATAGGGGAAAAATTGGGGATTAGGGAAATTGAGGGATGGGAAATTCATGGTTATTGACCTATTAGAATATAAAAAGAATAAGAAGAAGAAGATAAATAAGAACATACCTGTAGAGTTTAGGAGAAGATCAAAAGAAAAACTTGAAATATTTCTGAGAGAGGGGTGAAGAAGCACGGCAGAAGCAGAAGCTAGAGAGAGAGATGCGTTTTAGTTTTTGGGTGGAGAGTGTTTTAGTTATGTTTTTAATTTGTTATGGGTGGGTATAGGTTATAAGATGGGTTTTAGTGTGAGAGCATGTGGGTAGATGGGTTGGGTTAGTGGGTATCAGAATAAAGTTAATAATCAAAATTGAAAAAGAAAAGAAAAAATAATTACCTGGTCGCCCCCAGCCCAGCGCTCCGCCCTATGCCTGGCACTGGGGGTTTGGAACATTCTGCCTTCAGCGCCCCAGGCAGCGTGAGGCGCTGTGCTGGGCGCTGTTTCGGCGATTTTTCTATTTTTTTTTCTTATAACTTCCCGATCCCCCGAGCCTTTTTATATATCCAATTTACATATCCCACACCATTCTACCATAATTTCTATGTCTACAAAGAAAATGCAAACTTTAGTCTACTCTAACTAAAATAATTAGAAAGCTAAGCTATGAAAGCAATAAATATTATCTTGCCTAGCGCCTGATTTAACATCGCGGCACGACACAGAGTCTCGCTTACTCATCATCGAGTACAACCTTGGTCTTCTCACGGTCAATTATTCCTCTCCAATAATGCTTGATTCTGTGTCCATTCACCAAAAATTTCTTTCACCATTTGAAGCTCGCAGCTCAATTTCACCATAAGGAGTGACTCTCACCACCTCAAAAGGGCCTGACCATCTCGGTTTTAACTTTCCAGGAAATAGCCTTAGCCTAGAATTGAACAATAATATATGTTTGCCTGGCTCGAAGTGACGCGGCTTTATATGCTTGTCATGCCATCGTTTTGTCTTCTCTTTATAAAGCTTAGCATTTTCATAAGAGTGCAGCCTGAACTCATCTAATTCATTCAACTGCAAGAGTCTTTTCTCGCCCGCGGCTTCAAGGTCCATATTCAACTTTTTAGTGGCCCAATACGCTTTGTGTTCAAGTTCAGCAGGCAAGTGACATGCCTTCCCATAAACAAGCTTATAATGCGATGCCCCAATTGGCGTTTTGTATGCAGTTCTATATGCCCACAAGGCATCATCTAACTTTGCAGCCCAATCCTTCTTATTCACACTCACCGTCTTCTCTAAGATTTGCTTTATTTCTCTGTTCGACACTTCAGCTTGTCCACTTATTTGAGGATGATATGACGTCGCAACTCTATGGCGGACTCCATATTTAGCTAGAAGGTTATTCAATAACCGATTGTAAAAATGTGTCCCTTCATCACATATCAAAGCACGTGGAGTCCCAAACCTTGAAAATATATTCTTTTTCACAAACGCACCTACCACCATGGCATAATTTTTTGGCAATGCGATCGCCTCTACCTATTTTGACACATAGTCAACTGCTAGCAAAATGTATTTGTTTCCTATGGACAATGGGAATGGTCCCATAAAATCTACCCCCCCATACATCAAAAATCTCGACCTCCAGGATGTTATTCAAAGGCATCTCATGCCTCTTTGTGATTGTTCCTGTTCTCTGACATTGGTCACACTTCTTAACAAATGCATGGGCATCCTTGAATAATGTTGGCCAAAATAAACCAGATTGTAATACCTTTGCAGCTGTTCTATCGCTTCCATGATGGCCCTCATAGGGTGATGCGTGACAATCATACAATACTAGTTCGACCTCCTTTTCTGGAATGCATCTCCTCATCATTTGATCAGCACACTGCTTGTACAAATATGGCTCATCCCAATAGTAAAAGTTCACATCATGTAGAAACCTCTTTCTAGTTTCAGATTCATTTTCAGGAGGAAGAACCCCGCTCACCAAATAATTCACATAGTCTGCGTACCATGGGGGATGGTCTTGGTTGATAGCAAAAAGTTATTCATCAGAAAATACTTCTTTAATTTGGCCACCCTCCTCCATGTGATCGTGATTTTCCAGCCTTGATAGATGGTAAGCTATTTGGTTCTTTGTGCCCTTTCGATATCGTATTTCCACATCAAATTCCTGCAATAATAAAACCCATCGCATCAATCTAGCCTTAGATTCTTTTTTTGTAAATAGATACCTGATTGCTACATGATCGGTATGGACTATGACTTTTGTCCCCACCAAGTATGCCCGAAATTTCTCAAAGGCCCACACCACAGCTAACAACTCCTTTTTAGTAGTGGTGTAATTTAGTTGCGCATCATCAAGAGTCTTACTCGCATAGTAGATGGAATAAAATATTTTGTCCTTCCTCTGTCCTAGCACTACCCCAATAGCATGGTCACTCGCATCACACATAAGTTCAAATGGTAAGGACCAATCTGGTGCTACAATAATGGGAGCAGCCACCAACTTCTTTTTGAGTTCTTCAAATGCCTTGAGGCAGGCGTCATCAAAATTGAAAGTTACATCTTTTTCAAGCAACCTGCACAAAGGACTAGCAATTTTAGAAAAATCTTTAATAAAGCGTCGATAGAATCCTGCGTGTCCCAAGAAACTCCGGACACCCTTCACATAAATAGGTGGAGGTAATTTTTCAACCGCCTCCACCTTTGCCTTATCAACTTCAATGCCGCTCCTAGACACTCTGTGACCCAACACGATGCCTTCCTGCACCATAAAATGGCACTTTTTCCAATTTAATACCAGATTTGTTTCTTCACAATGAGCCAAACCTTGCTCAAATTCTTCAAACAATCATCATAAGAAGACCCAGAGACTGAAAAATTATCCATAAAAACTTCCACAAATATTTCCACCATATCGGTGAAAATAGCCATCATACATCTCTGGAAAGTAGATGGTGCATTACAAAGACCAAAAGGCATTCGCTTGAAGGCGAAAGTTCCATAAGGATAAGTAAAAGTGGTCTTCTCCTGATCCTCTAGGCATATGACAATCTGATTGTATCCCGAATAACCATCAAGGAAACAATAATATTCATGCCCCGCTAATCTGTCCAACATTTGGTCAATGAATGGAAGTGGAATATGGTCCTTGTAGGTTGCTTTGTTGAGCCTTCTATAATCAATACAGACTCTCCACCCAGTCACAGTGCGAGTAGGAATTAGCTCATTTTTATCATTCTCAATCACAGTCATCCCCCCCTTTTTGGGCACACATTGAACTGGACTTACCCAGTTACTGTCAGAAATAGGAAAGATGATACATGTATCGAGCAACTTGATTACTTCCTTCTTCACAACCTCCTTCATAATTGGATTTAACCTCCTTTGCTGCTCTACGCTAGGGCGGTGTCCATCTTCCAAGAAGATTTTATGCATGCAAAACGATGGACTGAATCCCTTGATGTAAGCAATTGTCCACCCAATAGCCTTTTTATGCTCGCGAAGTACTCTGAGCAATTTTTTTTCTTGTGTGTTAGTCAAGCTGGATGAGATAATCACGGGCAATGTCTCAGAGTTTCCCAAATAAGCATAGCGCATATGCACTGGTAGGGGCTTAAGTTCTAGCTTTGGAGCTTCTTCAATAGATGGCTTAGGAGGGGTCAGAGTGACAGGCCTGTCCAACTCCTCAAATTTTCCAAACCCATGGACATAACTGCAGGACATATCAAATACTTGCTCAATTTCTCCCATCATTTCATCTTCGTTGTCTTCTTCATCCCCAATCAAAGCTCGTTCAAGAGGATCTATATGGCTCATATAAGGCACTAATGATATAGCATCACTTTCCACCACAGAAATCATGGATAGCTCTTCATATTGGGCTGGCAATCTGAGTGCTTTATATACATTGAATACCTCCACTCGATCGCCTACTCTCATCGTCATCTTTCCTTCGCAAACATTAATAATATCTCGGCCCGTGGCTAAAAATGGACGCCCCAAAATAAATGATACTTCCTGATCAGACTCTTAGTCCAAGATAATGAAATCAGCAGGGAATATGAAAGAACCTACTTGAACTAACACATCTTCAATTACTCCTTCAGGATGAGCAAGGGAGTGATCATCCAACTGCAAGATTACCGTTGTTGGGCGTGGCTCACCCAACACCAACTGTATGAACACAGATAGCGGCATCAAATTAATGCTCGCTCCAAGATCACATAAGGCTCTCCCGGCTGTATGCTTACTAATCGAGATTTGGATAGTGAAACTACCCGGATCCTTCAATTTCTGAGGTAGCTTACTTTGAATTCTTGAGCTACATTCCTCAGTGAGTGCCACAGTCTCGAACTCGATCAACCTCCTTTTATTTGCCACTATGTCCTTGATGTATTTTGCATATTTGGGCACTTCTTGCAAGATGTCTACCAAAGAAGTATTAATTTGCACCTGCTTCAAAATATCAAGAAAATTTTTATACGTGGCATTATCCTTCACCTTCTGTAATCTTTGAGGGAATGGAGGTGGTTGCCTCGCATCAAATGGTGGAGGTTGCTTAGCCACCACCTCTTCAGCTGGCTTCTCAGATTCCTTTGATTTTTCTTATTCTGACTCTATAGTGGTTGGCCTCTCATTAAAAGTCACTTGTTTTCTCTTTTTCGATTGGACTTCTTCTAATTGTCTCCCATTCCTCAATGATACGACATTAATGGATGCCTTAGGATTAGCTTCAGTGTCACTTGGAAGAGCTCCAACTGGTCTAGTATTTTGGGCACTGGCAAGTTGTCCCACTTGGCGCTCCAAACTTCTCATTGTTGTGGCTTGGGCTTGCTGATCAGCCATCAATTTCTTCATCATTTCCTCAACGTGACTTGTTGAGTTTGCTTGTTGTTCAGCCTGAGGTGGTCTATATTGTTGTTGAGGTGCTTGTGGTCGGTATTGATTTTGAGCATCTTGATTTCCACCCTGGATGGTTCCTCCGATTGGGATTGTAAGTGTTCCCATATTTGTTTGTCTGGCCCCTATTTGCATTATCCACAAAGCAGACAGACTCTATATTAACTGGGCATAAGTCGCTCGTGTGATCCTATCCACATACTTCACAAAACACTTGAACCTGTTGCACTGGTTGAGCTTGTTGCTTGTTAATAACCATGGTCATCTGATTGACTTGGTTGGTTAGTGTAGAAATCTGCGCTGATAATGCCGAGATGACATCTAACTCGAGAACCCCTGCAGATTTTTGTACCGTATATCAGCCCATTTCTCCTTGCCAATCTGGATTGCTTTTGGATAATTTGTTCAATAATGCATATATCTCGTCAAAGCTTTTCTCCAACACTTGACCTCCAACTGTAGCATCTACCACAATTTTTGTTTCAGGATGGAGCCCTTCTATGAAAGTATGAGCTAATACTTCGTTTGTCTAATTATGATGAGGACAGTCTCTTAGTAGCCCCTTGAACCTCTCCCAAGCTGAGTATAAAGACTCCCCCGCTTTCTGTTTGAAGGTGACTATCTCACTTCTGATCTTTGCAGTTTTGCCTGAAGGGAAGAACCTTGCCAGAAATTTCCTTGCCAGATCATTCCATGATGTAATAGAATTAACTGGTTCTGCCTTCAGCCATCGCTTTGCTTCGCCCAACAGAGAGAATGGAAAAAGTGTGAGCCTTACATAGTATGGAGTGACCTCGTTAGTGATATAAGTATCACTAATTTCCAAGAAGTTTAATAATATGCTGTTGTGGATCCTCGTGTGGAAAACCCATAAACTGCCCATTCCCATGAAGTAGATGGATCATGCTCTGCTTCAGCTCAAAGTTCCCAGTGATACTGGGCTTCACAATGCTGGAGGTGACATTAGCAATGCTGGGCATTGCCACCTCCTGAACAACCATATGTTCCTCTGCCATGTTCACATGAAATTGAATAAGTGCATGAATATTATTCGTGTCCCTTACTTCCCTCAACCTCCTATGAAATGTTCTCTCAGGTTCGGGGTCAAAGCCTTGAAGTCGGTCCTGGCTTCTGACCCTGCGCATTCAATCAAAGTTCCTGAGATCAGAGCAACAATCAAGTAATGTTAGACTTGACGAAATAAACAATGAAAGTAGAAAATAGAAAGTAGTCAATATTCAAGTCCCCGGCAACGGCGCCAAAAATTTGTCGCTCCCCGACAAGTGTACGTGGTCGTACAAGTAATAAAATGATAAGTCGAGTGTCGAACCCACAGAAACTTGTATCAACTACCCACTAAATTCACCAAGATTGTTATTCAGTCAAGCCAAATTCGAGTTCAAGAATGTGATTATACTAAACTATAATTCTAAGTAGTAACTAAATTATCAAGTAGCAAAATAATTGTGGTGTATTCAGCAGAGACAAATATTCCAAGGTTGTGATCGATTCACCAATTTTATTGTGTTCTAGTTAACTCTCCCTTTCATATAATTCACTAATGGTTTCTAATTAATCGATAATTGCTCTCATAACCTTCTCCCGAAGTACTACTCGCCTATTCAAAATAGATTAACGTCTATATTCCTATGGAATCAATCTATTAAGAACACATTAAGATTACGATATTTAATTAAGCACGGTAACTAGGTATATTCCTATCCTAACCATAAATTCGCCCCCTTAAGAGTTAAGATCATGCTCTCTTCAATTCTTCTCTAATCTAAACATGGCTTTCCCAAGTATAGCATAGATAGTAAATAGAACCTAACTGCTGGCCAGTCAATTAAGCAATTAATCACAGAATTGAAGAAATAACCATATATTAGTGAATTGTAATCAAGGTTAAGTCAATGTTAAACAACAATATTCATGGCTAAATCACAACCCCAAAACTATGGGTTTTAGCCACTCATGATAATAGCAAACAATTTTCTAAGTGTTGGATAATTGAAAATACTAAGAAAAGATGAAAAAAACTGAGATCTCTTCACTCCCGAATGTTTCTCGTGTGTCTTCTCCCTTCAAAGTGGCGTCTCCCCCTAAAAATAAGTTTAGTCTTGTTTTTATACGTGTTGGGTAGGTCTAGGGCCGAAACAACCTTGTCCCGGGCAAAGTTGGACAAAATTCGCGCCACCAGCGCCCAGCCCAGCGCTAGGCGCCATTCCTGGCGCTGACAATTTGCCAACACTGCCTCTGGCGCCACAGGTAGCGGTGGGCGCTGAAAATGCCATTTTTGCTTTTCTCGTACGTTTTGGCTCTAATCTTGCACTTTTCGCCCCCAAGTGCTCCCGGATCATTTCTACACATCACAACACCTCAAATTAATATAAATCAACACATTTTACATCCTAAATTCACGAAACAAGAGTAAAACATAAGACGATATACATATAAATATATATACCTTAAAGCTAAACATCACTTTCTTCTCTGCAGCTATCACAGCTGTTGCTTCCATCATCGGCAAACCCGAAAACGTAACGTGTCTCTTTCTCTCTTCCCTATTCTTAATATATACATAGTGTATTATGTATGGCTTCTTCTCGTATGCTGTCTAGTTTTTCTCTCATCAGTCCTCTCTTTGTTCTTTTAGGTACCACCCTCTTCCAGGAATTGGGGTTGGAATTTTTTTTTTCTTCTCTTCTCGTATGCTGTCTAGTTACTTCTAATGCTGGAGAGCTAGTTTTTTATAATATTAAACTAAGATGAGGTTAAATAAAACGATATAGACGGTAAAAATCATATAGCCCACCAAACTTTAGTGGGATTGAGACATAAATTATATAATGGTAGTAGTTGTAATATAATTTATTACATCCCGCTCTCGTTGATCTTGTGACTGACACTCTTATAATCTAGTATTGTTTCTACACTACTACACATCACGTGATTTTTAATTATTTTTACGTACTCATATGAATTTCTTTTTATTTTCTTTTTTTGTCTATTCAAAAAAAGAGTATTATCACTTTTAGCCCGCCGAGAAACTATTTACATATGGTAGTCAAAAAATATATAAAATTTGTATAATTTTTGTATATAACATACAGAATGTATACATATACAAAAATATATAAATTTTATATATTTTTTCGGCTATTATTTTTACAGCGGCTATACAGTTTCATTTTTCCAAAAAAGAATGATTCCTTTTTAAATTTGAAAATTATTTAACTTATAGTCACACAAATATTTTGTCATGTTTAACACCACAAGTTTTAAAATAATTATAGTCACACAAATATTATAACGTATTTAGGTTCACAAGTTTTAAAAGTATTTTTTTTTAACTCTGTACCAATCAAATAGCTAGGATCACATAAAACGGAGGGAGTATCATATATAAATAGAAAATTAGAAATCATGATAAAGATACACGTTGCTTTATTTTGATAAGATATCGCATCATAGACCGGAGTTGAAAGAGAGATGCTCAAACTATTGAATTTTAAGGCTAAATGGTAGACAACTAAAGTAGTTATAGAGATACATATCTTAATCAATATACTAATAATGAAAAAGGTACACATTAGCTAAATTAATGGTAAACATGTAGGAAGAGGATTGGGAAAGTGAATTATTCTCCTTATCCAGATATCACTATCGGAAGTTTATCTAGACAATCAAATATTCCTAGTAGCATAACAATTATAAGCATTTGCTTTTCTGTCTTCTATTATGAAGTTTTCTTCAAGAAGTTCTCTTACTTACATTTTTATAATTGCACCCTCTAATGTGCAGAGTTTGTCTCAAATATGGATGTTCTAAACTTCATTCTTTAAGAAGTCTTCTTGAATAGCTCCATTTATTAGCTAATGAAGACTACTAACCAGAAAGATAAGTCAAATTACCTGTCATAACATATTATTCACCGGTAGTTTGAAAAACCTTTATAGTACTGGTGTATATAAATTATAATTTATATGTACATATTACTAATATTAATAAGTGATAAAAGGAAGAGTTTTGTCATCCTCACAGTAGTGGATCTTAATTTGTTAGAGTTCTACATTTATCCTTACAATTTTCAGTTAATTCCTTTTACGTCCTGTTAATCTTATCTTTCAAAATCTTGTCCTTGACTCAAGAAAAAGATATGTATTTAAGAAACAAAAAGAAAAGAAGAAGCTGGAAAGTCTGAAAGCATTAATTGTGATTGACAGAAAGCAAAAAAGCTACAACGTGATCTCAAAACTTGCCCACATACAAAGCCCAAAAAGCTCAAAGTTCCAAGTCAACAAAAATAGGAGATAAAAAGATCTCAACTTTCACAATGCAGATGGTTATGTGGAACAAAAGTACAATAATTTTCTATATTAGTTAAAAAAGTAGATCACCGCCCAACTCTTGATTAAGTGACAAATGTCTCCTCGCATCATTGCATAGACTGATTTTACACACAGTCAAGGACAGATTTTGAAAAATAAGATTAACATGGAAGCTAAAAAGTCGGTGGTGTACTCTTCAAAAAGCCCCAGAACATCCTCTGTTTTTCATTCTATGTTTCTCTCTGCTTTGAGGCTTCCAGATTTTCTTATCTCAACCTGGTAAGTTTCTCTCCTCTATTACGTTTCTCTGTCGTTATGAATTTTTTGTGTTATGTAAACCCGCCAAAAGCATAATATGGAGGAACAAGATGAGAAATTTTTCAAATTCTTATTGCATGTCTCTCTTCGTGTGTGTTTGGAAGTAGAGAAAATAACAAGAAACTCATCAACAATAATACTTATTAACAATCTATTTTGCTTCTCTCTGTCAATAAGTTTATTTTGATTTCATCCGATAAGTCAGAAATACCGAAGAAAATTACAATATTTTTGGAAGTATTTAACTTTTAGAGAACTATTCTTTTGGAGGATCTTTTGAAACTTTAACCGTTTATCTTAGCTAAAACATTCGCACATATGATCAAATTACATTTACTCCATTGTGAAACTCATAATGACATGTTTAGTTATTCTTTCTATTTTTCTTAGTCCCTTGCCCTTTTCTTTGTGTTTTCTGATTCTTACCTTTCTAAATTTTTTTTAGTATTAGTTCACGGTTAAAAACATAAAGAACCTCAAATGAATAAGAATGTGCATTCCCATGGTTATACTAAATATAATTTAATTTATTTATGTGCTTATGTGTTATTTTGGAGCTTAGTACTCTCCTGCAAAAATATCTACTTTCGTCTTAATTTGCCTACTAAATGGGGTCTATTATACCACTGAAAGTTTGATGACAGTTTGAACGGCATCTGTCAAAGCGATACATTTTTAACGTGATGGATCGTGCAAAACAAAATAAAAAGTCTCTTTCCCAAACGAATAGGAATATCAAACGACGTGAAAAATACAAAAACATGACAGCAGATGAAAAGCAAGCTTTGTCATTACAACGTAAATTCAAATATCAGGAATCAAAAAGACGTAGACATCTTGAAAATGCAACCCCTCATAACCCAACTAGAATGGAACCCATTTCTGTATGTTCTATAAACTCTATAGAGCATCCATTTTACACCTACAAAAAAGGTGAGTGTGTACAATCCCACATTACTCGGCACAATGTCGGCTAATATTTGGACATATTTAACAACTATCTTCGTGCCTTTAGGTTCAACATCAACTGCATCTAATAGATAACAAAATATAATATCTGAGCTAGCTATGTCTGGAGGTTTGTTTTGGTTCTCTGACCCTACCAAGACATCCTTCGTGGCCTGGTTTACTTTTTGTCTGATGTTACTTCAAATATACAGGTTATAGGAGAACTATAGAGTTCCCTCTGAACATCTATCATCGACGATCAACTTATGTTCCACTTAAAAAAGTTTTCAGTTGTAAATTTTGTCGTGCAAAAAAATTTGAATATGAACCTCCTGGATTTTATTGTGACAACGGCACAGTCAAATTAACTTCTCACAAGATGCCAGTAAAATTACGGAATCTATATTTTGGAAATAGTAAAGAGTGCAAATACTTCTGAACGTATATAAGAACGTATAATAACCTCTTTGCATTTACATCGCTCGATGCAAAGTATGATAAAGATCTAGCTAAAAGAAACCATGGTGTATAAACTTTTAAAGTTCAAGGACAAATGTATCATTTGGTGGATAATTTATATCCACGAGACGGAAAACCAAAAAACCTACAGCTGTACTTCTACGATAATAGTAATGAAATAACATACAGAATGGCTTGGTCCAATAAAGTCCATGAATCAATAGTGAAGGAATTGATGGATATTTTATCAATCAATCCATATTCTATCTTTCTACAATCTTTGGTAAACATTCCTAACCTTTAAGACTTGCATATTGATCTTAGAAGTGACTCAGGTTTGGACCAGCGAGTATATAATCTGCCTAACTTGACTGAGATTGCAGCAATATGGGTTGAAGGAAATGATGGTAGTGCTATTCGTGCACCGTATATTCAAATCTATACTCACAGCAATAGTGTATAAAGAGTAAATTATTACCATGGATGATATAATATTAGCTTTACAATACCTGTTATTTTTTCCGTATGGTCAAAGTGGGTGGCATTGTGGTATTAAGAAGATTTATAGGACAGAAAATATTTCTAGATATCCCAGAACTTTTGAAAATGAAGAGATACCAAATATAAGAAATGTTTGCTCTCTTGACGGATATCTTAAAGTGGAGGCTGAAATTCTATAGAAAGAAAAGCGAAAAAGGAAAACAGTGTATGTACGTGAATATTATTGTTACAAACTGCAAATGAGAGATGATGAAGGATGAAATTTTACATACTAGAAGAATATTTCAACAATATACGGTTGACGAATATATAAAACTTGAAACACAAAGATTGGATTTTATTTGGTTTAATCAGGATTTATTCAGAATAGATGTATTGCAGGGACTCATTGATATTTTGAGATTTGGTGAAAGAGATGCTTCAAATATCGAAAAAAAGAAATTTCTTTCAAATTCTTTTATTGGCGGGCCTAGAGATATGCGTCAACGGTATATGGATGCTATCGCATTAGTCCAGCGCTTTGGTAAGCCTGATTTATTTATAACCATGGCATATAATCCATCTTGGCTAGAAATAAAGGAACATTTAGAATCAATGGATGAAGCACAAAATAGACTTGATCTCATTAGACAAGTGTTAAGAGCAAAAATAGAAGAATTAAAAACGGATATCCTAAAATGAAATATTTTTGGAAAAGTTGCAGCTTTTATGTATACAGTAGAATTTCAAAAATGAGGTTTACCTCATGCTCATTTTCTTATAATACTAACTAATGAATACAAGTTGCTAACACCAGAAGATTATAATAATATTATTAGCGTTGAAATACCCAATGAAGATGTAGAACCAGATTTATACTCACTCGTTATTCGACACATGATGCATGGTCCTTGTGAAAATCTTAACCCTACAAATTCTTGTATGAAAATAGACGACGGTTGTAAGTTTAAATACCCAAAAAGCTTTGTTAATCACACTTCTAAAGGAGTTAAATTTTATCCAATTTACAAAAGGCGAAATACATGAGTAAAGGTTTTAATAAGAGAATAGTTTTTGGACAACTCTTGGATTGTTCCATACAACTCTTTTTTGCTTGGTAAATTTGATTGTCATATGAATGTTTAAGTATGCTCTGACATTAAGACCGTGAAGTACCTTTAACACTTGTAAAGGACATGACAAGATTGCATTTTATATGCATACCAGTGAGACAAATGTAGAAATAGATAAAATAAAGGAATATCAATTTGCTAGATGGGTGTCGCCACCGGAAGCTACATGGCGCTTGTTTGGTTTTTTTCCGAGTTTATGTTCTCTCCATATTTATCTTGAAGGACAACAATTTATTTCATTTAAAAGTAGTGTAGATATACGTACTATTGTAAATAATCCAATGAATAAACGAACTATGCTAACAGAATTCTTTTACATGAATAAAACAGACAAGGATGCTAAAAAACTAAAGTTGTTGTATCAGGAATTTCCTAAATATTTTGTACGGTCTGCTAAGGACCGAACTTGGACACGCCGACAAAAAGGATGTACTATTGGCCGTGTTGTGACATGTCATCCGACAGAAGGCGAGCGGTACTATCTCAGGTTATTATTAATGAATGTTAGAGGTCTAAAATCTTACAAAGATTTACGAAATGTCAATGCAGAACCATGTAATACCTTTAGAGAGTCTGTTGAAAAATGAGGAATGCTACAATGTGATAACAATTTGATTGAATACATGTCAGAAGCAACAAGTTATCAAATGCCACACAATTTAAGAAGATTGTTCACTACATTATTAGTATATTGTAATCCTATGAACCCAAGAGAATTGTGGGAACAATTTGAGAAATCAATGTCTAAATATCATAAGCTAATAGCCAACATTGGAAGAAATGAGATCTGGTTTCAAGTTTTGAGCCATATTAATGACATATTGCATTCTATGGGTGCTGACATAAATGAATACAAACTCGTTCAAGAAACAATCAAGCCTTCGATAATTGCAAAAGAAGCAAAGGAAGTTCATTTTGAGAGGACGATTACTGTCAGTGAACAAGACATATCATTTTACAAGAAGTTAAATAGAGACCAACTTAAAGTATATAATACAATTATTGAAAGAATATTCTCATGTAGAGCAGGAGCATTTTTTATTGATGGTCCAGGAGGAACAGAAAAAATATTCTTATATAGTGTTTTACTTGCAACTAAACGGTCTAAAGGATATATAGCATTATCACTGGCTACTTCAGGTGTAGCTGCTTCCATTCTTCCTGGTGGACGAACTACACATTCATGGTTCAAAATTCCAACAAATGTTAATGATAGTTTTAGTTGCAACATTAGCAAACAAAGCGCACTTGCATGCTTAATTATAGAAGCAAAATTAATTGTATGGGATGAAGTATCTATGAAAAATAAAAGAACAATTCAGGCTTTTGATTTTCTCTTGAAAGACCTCATGGATGCAAATACAATATTTGGTGGAAAAGTAGTGGTTTTTGGATATGACTTCAGACGAACGCTTCTCGTTGTTCGTAATGGAAAAAAAGAAGATTTTATTAATGAAAGTTTATTATACTCTGATATTTGGGAAGAATTTGAAAGATTGCCATTATCTGAAAATATGAGATCAAAGGCAGATCTTTCATTCTGTGATTATTTAATGAGAATTGGAAATGGACAAGAAAAAATAAAGTCTACAAATAAAATCGAGATACTAGATACTTTAACTATTCCATTTACCAATAAAAGAGAATCATTAGAAAAATTATTCACAGTGACGTACCCAGATATGCACACACTCTTTTCATTATTATCTTACTCAAGTTCTCACGTTATTCTGACAACGAAAAATAATTTCGTCAATGAAATGAACGATATGCTTATAGATCGATTTCAAGGGACACTAAAAACTTTTGTTGGTATTGATGAAACCAATGAACCTAATGATCAAGCACAATTTGAGGGCCTATTGCATACTTTTAATCCCGCTGGTTTGCCACCGTATAAATTATGTTTGAAAGAGAATTGCCCGATTATATTATTAAGAAATCTAAATCCATGTGAGGGCTTATGTAACGGTACACGATTGACTTACTGCGACTTTAAAACACATGTTATAAGTGCTAAAATTTCATCAAGTGATTTTAAAGATATGCATGTGCTTATACCAAGAATACCATTATTATCATCTCAGGATGAAAAATTTTCTATTCCATTTAAGAGGACCCTCTATACGGTTATGTTTTGCTATGACAATAAACAAAGCACAAGGTCAAACATTAGATTTTGTTGGAATATATTTGCGAGACCTGTTTTTTCGCATGATCAACTTTATGTTGCTTTTATCAAGAGCAAAGAGCTCAAATTGTGTGAAAATACTAATTCGACCACCAATAGCTGCTAACCATGATGACCACTCTACATATAATATAGTTTATGATGAAATCATTCAAAAAGCTATTTTTGCAAAGTTAATATAGCGCGACCAAGTATTGCTTTGTTCTTTTCATGTATTATAGTTCTTTACATGTTTACTATTCAGCATTTTACTCTTTTCGTTCCTGGCAGTGACTGCTACAAAGTATGGAGTATAGACTTAATATTAGTGACATAACTCCACAAACTAGTGAGTGGACCTGTAAGGTTCAGGTTATTGAGAAAGCTAGAACAAGGCAGAGAAAGGATGGGCGAACAAGATTTCAAATTGCGATTGTCCAAGATGATACGGTAATCTAGCCGCTACAATGCTTAGTTGCTATTCCAATATTATATATATTCTCTATTAAAGAAGACAAAATTTGTCCTTTTACATGAAATGAAGAAAATAAAGTTAACTTGATATTGGAAAAATAGTTGTGATTTGGCACTTTATTTTGAGTTGTGCAATTGGATTTATACATACTAGAAAAATAAAATATATTCAGTTAAACATTGTGCACCGTTTAACTAATTACAATAACAATTGCAGGAAGAATAAGTTGTTGTTGCTTTGTATGGGGATGACATAGAAAAATATCAAAATAAGTTCACTCCCTTCTGCACATATCTGATATCAACTGCAAAAGTTAGAGCGTCCCTTCTGCACATATCTGATATCAACTGCAAAAGTTAGAGCGTCTTTACTGTATGGAATTCCTGTTAATAGATTTGAATGGGTTCTGGACAGATTTACAGTTGTTGAGCGAATTAAAGAAGACAACATGGACGATCCGCCATTACCAGCTCCAACGAGATTAAACATAGTATATTTGGCGAATCTGGACCAACAACCACAAAATGCTGAGTTTGGTAAGTAATATTTTGTGTAAACTGTAACAGGTAATACAACATCATTATATCATATTATTTTTGGTCTTATATATGTTATACCGCAAAATAATATTTGCAATACCCCTATAAACAGACATCCTCGCTATTGTTGTAAGTTGCGTTGTCATAAAGATCGCTGGCGTCCACGGTAATAAATGTCGACAAATCATTGTTATGGATAAAGAGTAAGTTTAAAACATTCTACTTATTTGAAAATTTTCAGTGAGTTTAGGCAATGCTAAAGCAATTTAGCCAATCGTATTGAATTTACTATTATACTTGATTCAATATATTCATGTGTTGAGCTTAAGTTGAGGTCTATTGTTGTGTGTGATTAGAAGGTCATTGAAAAGATTTGAAGTGGAATATATTAAGGGGTGTTGTTAATTATTTCTATCTAGAAGACTGGCAGATAATGCAACAGAAGCCCCCCTCCCAAATTAGTCTGCAAGAGAATGAGGGATCTGGGAGCCTTTCAACATTTTGGCATTGAGGTTGTTTTAGTCTCTGTAGTGAATTAGCCTACTGATCGACATATGATATCAAATAACCTATTCTCTCTGCCTCTCTTTGGTATTTTACTTTCTGCCCTATTGGGCTTCCTAAAAGATGCACATAAAATAAGAGTTGAGCTAATGTTTGCTGGTCACAGTAGCTGGTCCAGAATAGAAATAAGCACACTACATGATAATGAATAAGCCGGTTGGTATCAAAGTTTTTCGTGTATCTCATAACTGAATTTCAAATGCGACTCAGTTTCTTTTTACAAGATTTAAGATGATTTGAGATCAATTTTCTGCAAGTTTTTGCTTATTGGATTGCAGAATCATACTTAGTTAAGTAATTTCTTGTCCAATTTGACTTTACCCCTCTGTTTGAAGACCTGCATTGTTAACCCATTGGATCATTAATTTTCTACCTTTTCTGTTGGAATGACAAAGGGACCATGCATGACAATAACTTCTAATACCTTTATTGCTGGTAAATACCTTCATTCTCCACCAAAAGCTAGAGGAAAAACATATGTTTGGTAGTGATGCATCCGTTATTTAGAAATCCTAGATCCGCCACTGTCTATTATCTGTCGTCCAACAAAATCTGTTTTACAAGGATCTCACACATGGGAAAATAACTCAAGATGTCATGTTTTGTGGTATGACCAATTCTTCTGACCTAACATATTCAGTCCACTCTTATTCAATTTACGAAACTTCTCCTTCTTTCTTCAAACTCATACAGTTTAACGCATCTTCTTCTATTCCATTAATTTCAAAGGAGTCATTATTACTCAAAGATCCATATAACTAATGTTGATTCCACTTATAAAGGATCCCAATGCCCTTCATAACTAATGACATTGGTTAATTTTCTTTGTTTCCTATAGCATGTTTCAATAGTTCACTTAGGCATTTGGTATGATGGCACAGATGGAAATCGAAGACTCTTAAGTAGTTTTCTAAGTTCTTGGTTTGGCAATGTAGTCACATATAAGATATTGTGGATACTCTGTCAAAACAAATAAAACTTATCTATGAGTCAAACAAATTGATAATAGGTATATTGGAAAAAAGTACTGTAGGTGTAGAGTACAACTAAATAACATAAAGAAAAACATTTAGTTCTCAATAACACAACAGCTCTTTATGTGATTAAGTTTAAAACAAGCTATGGAAGTTGAGTGCAACTAAATAGTATGTACAAGTGGTGGAAAATTGTCAATTTCTTTTATTTAGTTTGTTATGATGACAAAGATTAAAACTTCAGTTTTGTTGGCTTTTACAGTAAAATGGCTACTTTGTTTCTTATTTTCTATTCCCATTAGTTGTTAGCAGGGAATTTATTGAGCATTTGGAGACAATTATCAGTGTTGTTGACAATAGATTTTGGTGATTATATGTTTGTGCTTTTAATGTGAAGATGCCAGTTAAGCACCTTTTTAGTTTGTTTTTCGTATAAAAGACAAGGGAAAGGTCTAGCTCATTGCTACTTATTTCTTTTCTCTCTATAGCCTTCACCATTGTATTTTCACTTTGTGGGAAGATTTTGCTGAAACTTATGGAAATGAGCTAGCGTCACAAGTTGACAAATATCCAGTAATCCTAGCAAAACGAATTGCACGGTCTTCTTATGCTAGTATGGACTAGATTTTAACTTTCTTTTATACATTAATGAATTTAGATTTTTTCGTACTCATAGATGTACAACACAGGAACATCGTTGACAACAAGATATAATTCTGCAATATTGGTAAACCCATTCTATCCACAGGCTGCAGAACTGATGAACTGGTATGAGATAAATATACGAAAGTACTACATCAATATAGTCATGGACAAAAAGATAATTATATATATATATATATATATATATATATATATATATATATATATATATATATATATATATATATATATGTGTGTGTGTGTGTGTGTGTGTGTGTGTGTGTGTGTGTGTGTGTGTGTGTGTGTGGTGAAAGATAATGAAGAAACGTTGAGCACATATACACAAAGTAGTTCTGCAGAGACAACTTCATCGCCTCTTCTTGTATCACTACATGACGAGGCTGTACCTATTGCAAATATTCAATCACAACCAGCGCTATGCATGTAACATATACTACTACATATATTTTGGTGGCAGAATACATCGACAACCCCTTAAAATTGTTCTCACTTTTCACTTAGATACTTTATCTTTTCATGTGGAAGGTAAAATGTCGCTGCTAGATGATGAGCAACGGTTTTATGAGTTAATGTGTTCAAAATGCAAGCAATTTGTTAGAACTTCCATCATAAAAGTTGTCGACAGTGTGAATTGCGATCAACATGCAATGTTAACACTCAGGTACCATAATTTTGTTTGCTTTTCAAATTGAAAGTACTTTCTCATAGATTTTATAAATGCATAATAACATGCAATGATATTGTATAACAGGTGCCGAATTCAAGTTGAAATTGCAGATAGAAGTGGATCGACAATTGCAACAATATTAGGTGAATCTGCAGAAAATTAAGTGGATTATTCCTCATTTATATATCAAAATTTAGAAGACTCTCCAGTAATTCTTTGTTTTGCAGTAATTCTTTGTTTCGCGATAAGTAGAAGAAACAACACTAACTGATCTGAACAAATTGCGTGATTCCGTTTAGTTCTTATATAAACTCAATCTCTTAATTAAATTGCAAACTGATTCAATGTAAGCACATCTCTTTTACTTTCAATTTTCTCATTCTCTAAACACTACATATCAGAAAGACTCAACACACTAAATTTTGTCATGGCTAGATATTAATTCCTTTTCCCCTGATGCTTCATAGTAAGACATTTGGTGGAATAAAGAAGTTGTATATGCAACTATGGATTTGTTATAAAGATACCTATTATTCTTTGAAGTGATACAAAAGATTATAAATTAATAGGTTGTAGGAAGTACTATCGGATAGGTTGTTGCACTAAAGTTTCATTTTGTCGCTTCTTTGTATATACCACAAAATTTGAAAATCTCTATAATAAGAGACGTTGAATCTACTACAACAAATAGAACTATAGTCTATACAGGTACTGTGTTGGAAGTTATTGAGTCATTAGATTTATCTTTGTCACTAGTGTAACGACCCGACTTGTCGTTTTGTGAATTAGCATCTTGTTCAGCGATCTAAAGTCTCAAGCAGCTTTGTGATGTGTATTATAACATGCGTGTGTGGTCAAGTTTGATTTTCGGATAATTCGGGATCAAATTGGAAGAACAATTCTTATTTAAGAAGCTTAAAAGAAAGAATTGACCGGAGAGTTGACTTTTGAGAAAACGACCCCGGAATAGAGTTTTGATTATTCCAATAGTTTCGTATGGTGATTTCGGACATAGGCGTATGCCCGAAATTGGAGTTGGAAGTCCGTAGAACAATTCAGCGCATTTTGGCAAAATTAGAAAGTTGATGTGTGCTAATTATATTATTTTGTGTGTAGATGAGGACTATTAATATGATGGATATAAATTGGATATGATAATAAGTGTACGAGGCATATTATAAGTGATGTGTGGTCTAAGAAGAGCCCCAAGGCTAAGTCAAGTTGGAAATTATACGATGGGGTAAAGTTTCAAGTGAGTTCGCACAAGACCTAAATTCAAACGAGCATAACTCTCAAGATATGAAGAGTTATATGGTTATATCAAACGAAAGGTCTATGTGTCTAGATTCTAATGATTCAAACCGTTGGTCATTTGGAGATTCCTACAAGAAGTTATGACCGTTTTACTAAAGAGTGGCAGAACAGCTACGCGAGCCTTGTGTAGCCTACGCAGCATAGTAGTGTAGCCTACGCACTATTGAGTAGGCAAATCCAGCACCTTCCAACTGAAGGGGGTAGAATTCTACCCTGCGTAGCCTTTGTGCGTAGCCTACGCAGGAGGCTACGCAACTTCAAGGGGCATTTTAAAGGGGCTGAAACAAGGGGTTTAGAGAGAGAAAACATTAGTTCTTCAACTTGGAATTGATTTGTAGAGAGAAGGAGCAGCTTTTCCACCATGAATACACTTCAAGGTAAGCTGTTTTGGCACAAGGATGATTATATAACATCATTTAATGATAACACTAACATTTTTATGGATCAAATCCATAGGAAATGGGTTGAATCTTCAAGAACACCAAAAATAGAAAAAGTGAGATTCTTCCACCAAGAGGTAATCCCTTCACTTGAGCTTCATATATATGTCATATTGGAGTATAGGTAGCATGTTTATGAGTTTTATTTGAAGTTATAATGGGATATTGCATGAACCCTAAGGGCGGGTCTTGAGAATACCATTTTTGGATAAAGATGGGTGATTTGGAGTATGATTCTTGGGTGTAAGAGTATTAATTATACATACACGTACCAATAAGGTTTGTGGAAAGATTATTGAGTTCAAATGGGTAAAGATTGGGTTGAAAATGGTAGAAATTTATTATGTTTTAATTTAATAAATTTTACATCCAAATTAGTAGTCATCGGATGCTTCATTTTAATTGAAATGTCATTTTCGTCACCCAAACGAGTTCAAAAATAAACTCATTTCTTTGATGATTTCTTACTTGGTTTAAAAAATTATAAACTTACTTTATTGAAAATAAATTGATCATGCGGATCTTATATACATTGATATTTTGGTACGTGAGTTGTGCGTGCGGTTATGAAAGAAATATGGGCATGAGGTGCCGGAGAAATATGATGATTTTATTATTGAGTTGTCTGTGCGGTTATGATATAAATATGGGCACGAGGTACCGTGAAAATATGAAAGTGGGCTAAGACCCATAATTTTTATAATTGTGAAATGAGGTATCATATAGTGACTTTTACTTGAAAGAAGTATATTCGAAAGATATTTATTCAAAAGAAGTATATTTGAAAGATATTTATCTTAAAGAATTATATGTGAAGGATTTATATTTTAAGGACTTGATTAATTGGTTGTACTTGTGTTCCTTATTTATTTGAGCAATAATTATGATGTTCTTGTTGTCTTGCTGTTTATATCACTAGTTGATTTTATTGTTATCATTGCTAGTCGTTTTCTAGTACTATTGTATACTGTTATATTGCATAGGTTATTTGACTAGTGAGTGGCTTGACTATACCTCGTCACTACTCCACCGAGGTTAGTCTTGATACTTACTGGGTACTGACCGTGGTATACTCATACTACACTTCTGCATATTTTTGTACAGAGCCAGGTATTGGAGATATCAGATTCAGACAGAGATTAGAGTATGATCGCAAGGATTCAAGGTAGGAGTGCTTGGTCATCGCAGTCTCTTGGAGTCTTTCTATTTTATTGTACTGTTAATTTCTTATTCGAACAATATTGTATATTCGACCCTCGAGATAATTCTATATATTCAGTTAGAGTTGTGACTCAGTATTACCAGTCTTGGGAGGTTGTTCGAATATTTCTGCTGTTAGTTTTGACACTTGTCTATAAAAAAATGGCTTGAATTGTTATTATAATCGGCTTACCTAGTCTTAGAGACTAAGTGCCATCACGACGCCTGTGGTGGGATTTTGGGTCGTGACAAGTTGGTATCAGAGCTCTAGGTTCATAGGTTCTACGAGTCACGAACGAGTTTGGTAGAGCCTTGCAGATCGGTACGGAGACGTATGTACTTATCTTCGAGAGGCTACAGAGCTAGTAGGAAAAAGTTTCACTTCTTTCATTCCTTATCGTGCGGCATTTATTCAGCTTGAAGCATATATCTTATGTTCTTTTGCATCCACTCGTGTATGAAATTGTGCACCCGGTATCAACTATGCGCCAATGGTTCGTGATACTACAGAGGGGTTATAAGGGAGCCAGGGTTGCTCAACCATTGTTATAAAGTGTCGTCCAGATCGAGGATGCGGAAGTATTGAGACATCATTCAGTTATGCACATGGTGGTATAGCAGGTTCTGACATCTGGTTGATAAGTATGATCTTAAGAAGGTTTAATTAATTGCTTAATCATCACAATCGTTGTAGGGTCACGAGGTGGATGTAGATCTGAAGATAGTTGGTGGTATTAGAGACTATGTAGTTCGTATGGGATTTACATTTAGTAAAAGGTACATATTAGCAGTCAACGCACTCGAGGAAGCAATTTTGACTGTCACGAGGATGACATGCGCCTAATAAATGGTTTGATGTGTCTTATGACTGGTGACGTACGAGCGGTGAAGGTTAGTATTGTGGATTATCGGACGTTGTCCTATGGCTTCGCGCCAAGTGAGAGGAGTCCACTATCAACGATCAGATTGCGGGGTCATGTGTTATATCAGTTTTGGCCTGAGATGTATATATGTGGTATTGAAAGGTTCTCCAAAACTTGTAAATGATTAAGAGCTGAGAATTGTATGGGATGATATTGGGACTTGCGGTATTCCCGCGTCCTTAATAATTCTACATTTCAGTATTAGCGGGGTCATGAAAATAATTTCAGAATACTCGAGGTGCTCCAGAAAATTCTTTTAATGCACCACCGGCACGGGGTTCCTATAATGGTTATTCCAGTTAGCTGGCACAGACTCAGTATGAGCAGACGAACCCGCAAAGGGGTTGTTATCAGTGTGGTGATACTAGACATATCATGAGAGATTGTCCCTGACTTGGGAGAGGCGGATTTCATTAGAATACTCAGGCTACAAGCTCTATTCCAGTTACTACCCCACATGCACAGTCAGTTAGGGGCGGAGGAAAAGCAGGTAGAGGGTGCCCTAGAGGGGGAGGCCCGACCCATTGATATAATTGATATGGTATGGTAGAGGCCGCTACACCAGATGGTGTCATTACAGATATGATTTAATTCATAATAGAGGAGCACAGTTCTTATTTTGATTTAATTCCAATTATCGAGGTGAGACCTCCTATCATGCTCCATGTATGGTGAGTTAGTGATTTTGTACACCACTCACGTATTTATCCCTATTGGGAGATTTGATGATGTTAGCCCGTATCTATCATTTTTATTTTTGTTCACTATTGAGGGCTATAAGTCTAAAAATGACTTTCTATTAATCACTACAGTGGGTTTTGATGTGATTTCGGAATAATTGAGTTCAATTTTATGAATTACATGCCCTATTGGTATGGGAGTCATTATGTGTTGTGAAAATTATTTACGAAATTTATTAAAAAGAAAAAAGAAAGGAAATGGAAAAATTTCAGTTGGCACAATGTGCAAAATACTTGTGATTCAGAGTTGAGTACGAGATCCTCACACTTTTATATGATGTGAAATATTTAAACTGGGATACAAGCCGCGGTGGAAGTTATATAAGGACGAGGTCCTAGTGGTGAAATATTTATGAGTTTAAATTCTCCCTTTGTAAAATTAAATTTGAACTATAGTACTAATAGGGAGTCATGCCTGTTAGACTTAATTGATAATTCTTTTACGTGATTCTGTGCATATTTAGCCATAATTGTGTCGTAAATATGAAAGTTTTAGCCCCATGATATGAGTGCCCAGGTGGCATTAAATGTGACTCATTAATTCGGGTAAATTGCTGTCAGTATTGCGAAAATTTGAAACGAGGGTTTGGGATTTGAATGTCGATTCGAAGTCGGATTTAAATGAAACTAGTATGATTAGACTCATGGTTGAATGGGTTTTCGGATTTTGTAATATTTGTCGGGTTCCGAGACGTGGGCCCCACCGGCGATTTTTGGGTGAAATTTCGAATGTTGATGGAAAAATTTTATTTTCTTATGGAATTAATTCCTATCATTTTTATTGACTGAAACGAATTATTTGTGGTTAGATTCGAGGCGTTTGGAGGCCAATTCACGAGGCAAAGGCATACCGGAGTAAAGAATTACACTATTTGAGGTAAGTAACACTTCTAAACTTGGTTCTGAGGGTATGAATCCCCAAATTTGGTATGATATGAATTGTTGAAGGTGACACACACGATAGGTGACGAACATGTAGATGTGAACCACTGAAATTGTGTCTTGAATAAATCCCGTGAAGTTGTAAAATCAAAGAATCATGTTATTATCTGAATATGTGGCACGTGTCAGAGTAATTGAGCTAAGGCTTGTAATAAAGATCGTGTTTAGGCTACGTGCCTATATTTTAGGACCCATGGGATCATGTTGATGTTGAATTAATTGTTCAAAATTATACATTTCACACTCAGTAACAATTGTCCATTGTGAGGATATTTATGGGATTGAGCTGCGCAACGCAGCAGGCCATAATGGCTTTATACATTATTATTGTTTTGGATCGGGGCTGCCCGCCTGCAGCAGGCCTTTTAGGCTTTACTATTTTATGGATCGGGGTTGCCCGCCTGCAGCAGATATTATAGGCTTTGTTATTATACAGATCGGGACTGCCTGCCTACAATAGGCCATATTGGCTTTGTATTACGCTTGGGCTGAAGGAGCCCCTCCGGAGTCTGTACATACCCCTAGTGAGCGTAGATGATCATCGATTTTTGGGATGGATTTTCCCAGGGCATGGACTTGCCTTACTTACTACTTATATATATATATTTGGGATGGATTTTCCCAAGGCATGGACTTGCCTTACTTATTTATATATATATATATATATATATATATATATATATATATATATATATATATATATATATATATATATTTGGGATGAATTTTCCCAGGGCATGGACTTGTCTTACTTATTTGTATTGTAATGAGTTATCTGGACATGGATCTTGTCAGTATCATTTATATTTAGGGATAAATTATCCCAGGGCTGGATTGGCCTTATACGGTACTGGGTGACTGACTGTCAGTCGATGTGCATATATATACGGGTTGGGTACGGGTTGGAACACTCCTAGGTTGGATTGGCCATAAACAGTACCGAGTGACCGGATAATTTGTGACCAGTATTTACATGATGTCTTTCTACTGAGATGTCATATGCCTCATATCATGCAGTATTGATATATTTCACTTGTACTGAGTTTAAATGTTGAACTTGAAAGCATGCCTATATTTCTGTACCATTATTTTTTTTACTGGACTGTACCTGCAGAGCTCATCATTTCTTTCAGCCCAGAGGTTAGTCTTGTTACTTATTTAGTTAGTTGTACTCATACCACACTCTGCACCTCGTATGCAGATCCAGGTGCTCACGGATACGACGACTACTACAATTCAGAGTTATTTCTATTGGAGAGTATCAAGGTAGCTGCTTGACGACCGCAGACTTGATTCCCTTCCTGTTTAGTTATTGTACTGTTCTATACTTCAGGTAGTGATGTTTATCAGTCAAGCTTTGTATTCATTTAGATGCTCATGTACTCAGTGACATCGGGTTTTGGGAGTGTTATATTTGTATTTGTGAGATTTCTTCCGCTGAATTTAATTATTTTGTTTTCAAATTTAAAAGATATGGTGGTTTATTAAGATTTTGGGCTTGCCTAGTGTTGAGATAGGCGCCATCCCGACTGGTGATTTTTTGGGTCGTGACAAGTTGGTATCAGAGCTCTAGGTAACATAGGTCTCACGAGTCATGAGCAGGTTTAGTAGAGTCTTGCGGATCGGTACGGAGACGTTTGTACTTATCTTCGAGAGGCTGTCGAAACCTTAAGAAAATTTCACTTTTTTGTATTCTATCGTGCAGAATTGATTCAGTTTGAAACATAAATCTTTGAATTCCTTCCACGTATTTCATATACGTATATGAGCACTCGGTATCAGCTATGCATTGCCGGCTTATGATTCTATGAAGGAGGTTCAAGATGTGTATTCTGTGTTTTGGTAATGGGCCAGTCTAGAGGACTTGAGGCCAGATTTAGACCGCAGCTTAGGCTCGGTAGTTTTAGTTGTAATTTGTACATTTGGACTCGTATGTCCGGTAGTGTCCTTACGAGTGGAATTTGTGGCTCGATGAGCGGTGGATTGGCTTTGTGATGAGCATGATGTAACTGCGGGATGTGTTAAGACGATTTGAATGTGACGGGAAGTGTTTACTTGAAATGTAAAGGAAGGCCATTGGGTGCTTTATTTTCGTTTGATGTGATGTACAATCTCGAGTGTGAATATTTTGAAAGATCTTTCACGTTGTTAAATTTTGGGGCAAATTAAATTCTCGTGTCTGGTTAATGAGTTTGGACTCAGAAAGATTTAGTGATTTCATAGTAATTATGGCTGCGAAAGGCTCTAACAAGATGCCAATTTGAGACTAAGTAGGTAGGTTATCTCCTGCGCAGTAATCTATATAGGTGTGTTCTTTATGATGTGAATAGAGAGTTTCTTTTCTACCAACGGGGTGTATGTGTTGAGATTTGAATTGAATCGGGTTGAGAAAATTTGACTTGATTGTCACGAGAATAAATGCTAAATTAGAGGATGATTGAGGTATTTTATGGTTGGTGTGTCTTGAGCTTGAGAAATTTTTTTGTTGAACTGACTGCGGTATTAAGACAGTAATAAAGTATGGGTATTGTGAGTTATCAAGTATTTTAATCTATGGCTTTGAGCCAAGTGGGGGAGCCTGCTATTGACAATTCAATTCATGGTTAGATGTCAAATTTTTTGTTTTGGACTGAAGTATACTTGGGAATCAGTGATGACTTGCAGAGGTGGAGTTCGAGAATGACTCGAGTAAGAAAATTTCTGGATACGAGTTATATTGCGCTTTATAAGTATATGAAAATTGTGGGATGAGTGAGTTGTTATTTGTGAATGATGTAGTGTGCACGGAATATGAATTTGATAGGTTGTATTAAAGTAGAGTTACTTCTTTGAGTGTTGTGCTAATGGGGCACGTGTCTTTTGGCCCATTTGGGCGGTGTAATGTGGATTTGAACAAAGGGGGTGACTCTCGAGAAACTTCTAACGGATTCGAGATTAATATGTAACAATTGAGATTTTTTGGCGGATTTGTTTATGGCTAAAATCTGAGATTTAAGTTGGATGGTGTCGAGACTTGTGGAATTTTTGTATATCATTATGGATTTTATATTTTAGTATCAGGAAGGTGAATGAAATGGCCTTAGACTCAAATAAGGTATTTTCAGAGTGGGTGTTTCAGTTGTGATATTTATAGGGGTAATTATGATGTGGTGAGACTCTACAGATGTTTGGTAGCAATATTCTTGGGTTTTGGTAACCTACGTGGTTTGGTCAACTTAGAGGAATTTAGTTCTAATAGCTTGGTTATATGCAGATGGATTTTAAAGTGTTCTTGATAGTTTCCACCATGGTTTGAACCGGATATTTTCTACGGGTATGGTAACGTGTTGTATATTGTGATTTCCTCCTAGAAGGAAGCAATATAAAGGTTTCTAACTAACCGGATATGTAATTTTCTGGTGACCCAGAATTGATAATGAGATTCTTGTGCTTTTCACATGATGGCAAGATAGATTTTATGTGTTGTGCGGAAGTTAGATTTACATGTACAAGATGGCAGTTCAGTCTTGAAGGAAGGTAGCGAAGTTTGGGCAGAATGGCCATGAATTCTTAGAAAACATGGGCGGTTCCAAATGACTAGATAAATACTACTACTACTTGGTATTGTATGAGAAGGGTGTGTATTCCAGAAGGCGCATTGTATTGACTCACGGATGTTTAATTAGTATTGCGGTACTCACATGGTTGATAGACTGTTGATATTCAAATTATTGCTATGTGGCACGGAAGAATTATGAAAGTATTCCTCATGGGATTATCGTGAATGGAAGGTGTGTTAGTCATTTTAGTGCTAGAGTTGGGATCAGTTACGGTGATTCATGTGTTCAATGAATTTGGAGACCGGGAGTTCTCAGAAGTATATTGTTTAGGGTTGCGGCCTATTTAAGGTAACTATTTTATTTAAAACTCGGTGGAGGCACTAGTTGCGTTAATTATTTGTGATAGCTACACGCTATAAATGTGCATATATGTGAGGTTTGAACCAATGTGCAGGCATTGGGGTAGGTATTTATACTCGAAAGAATGCTTAGGCTATTATATGCCTAAAGTTGACTGTTAAGCATAAAGTTATAACGTTTCCTGTATTCGTACCTTTGTTGAGAACTATCTGGGCTATACTTGAGGTTACAAAGAAGATGATTCCCTAAATAAATGGGGCAGTTACTAATTCTACGTTAAAAAAAAAATTTCGATTGGAAGTGTGATAGCAAACTTTGCACATGCTTACACTATGGCGTGCTATTTATACCAGTTCAGGAGCATGTGAATCTTATTTCATTTATCATATATATGTGTATTTATTCGATTGCTCCTCTATGATATGCTTGGACCGGAGGCATGTGACCATGCCAGGCGGATTATGTTATTGGCACGTGAGTTGTCCGTGCGGATCCATATACTGATATTATTGGCACAAGAGTTGCCCGTGCGGGTCCAGATATTGATACTATAACACGTGAGTTGTCCGTGCGAGTGATGTTAATGTGAGCTCTAGAAGAGCCGATTACTGTTATTAAAATTGTATGTCTTGGTTCTACTATATATAACGAGCTTATAGCTTTGCAGTTGTGGTGGTGATTGTTGAACTCACAATACGGTTCTCTTCTTTGAGACATTTTCCATATTTGGGTACAAAGATTGCACAGTTGTGGCCTGAGTTATATTGATGTAGCGTGTCTGTGGGATAGTTGTGTTTAATAATATAAGGTCATCGGACCTAGAATGGGTACTATCATACTTGATTATGGTTATGGCTGGATACAACTTGTTCGGACTCATACGGTGTAGATATGAGATTTAGATCTTGGAAAGAATTCTAGGTGTTAGAAATTGGGCTCCAAGTTTTTGGGCTAAGGTTAAACTAAGGATTTTCAGTTGTATTGTGTTGTCAGGCCTGTGTGGAATAGGGTAACGTAGGATCACCCCCGGGTACGTGCGTGGTAAGATGGAATAGTGATGTGGTGGCTTGGAAACAACACCTGGCACGTTGGAGGACGAACGTATGTTTAAGTGGGGGAGAATGTAACGACCCGGCCGGTCGTTTTGATTATTATAATCTCGTTCCCCCATTTACTGCTCAATTTATGCTTTACAGTTATTTTATGACTTACCGGGTTAGTTGGTTCGGGTCCGAAAGGAATTCGGAGTGAAATGAGACACTTAGTCTCATAATTTGGAAACTTAAGTTAGAAAAGTCGACTGGATGGGGACTTATGTGTAAACGACCTCGGATTCAAATTTTGATAATTTCCATAGCTCCGTATGGTGATGTTGGACTTAGGAGCGTGTCCGAAAA
Source organism: Nicotiana tabacum (assembly GCF_000715075.1). Lineage (NCBI taxonomy): Eukaryota > Viridiplantae > Streptophyta > Magnoliopsida > Solanales > Solanaceae > Nicotiana > Nicotiana tabacum. Next base: position 57,417,003 of record NC_134081.1, on the reverse strand, counting down.
ATTATTTGGAGATCCGTAGTAGAATTAGGTTTGAATTGGTGAAAGTAGAAAATTCGGCGATTTCGGTCGGCAGTGAAAAATTTGATATCGGGGTCGGAATGGAATTTAGGAAGTTGAAGTAGGTTCGTAGTCTCATTTGTGATGTGTGTGCAAAATTTGAGGTCATTTGGATGTAGTATGGTTGGTTTCGGCATCGGTTGTCGAATTTGTAAGTTTAGAAGTTCTTAGACTTGAATCCGAGGGTAATTTGGTATTTTGATGTTGTTTTGAGTGATTCGAAGGTTCGACTAAGTTCGTATGATATTTTAGGATTGGTTGGTATGTTTGGTTGAGGTCCCGGGGGCCTCGAGTATGTTTCGGGGTGAGTTTTGAGCGAGTCCGGGTATTTCCAGAACTCAGGTATGGTTCTGGTGCTTTGAATTTCGCGGACCTCAGCAGAATTTTGCGGCCGCCCTTGGAATTTCGCGGACCGCATAATTCTATCGCGGCTGTACTCCAGGGAGTTCTACAGATTCGCCGGTCCGACCTCGGAAGCCTATATCTTTTGATCTACAAGGAATTTTGAGATGATTCAAAAATGAAAGTTGGTATCCCTTCGTGTCTAGTTTCCAGAAAGGTAAAGAAGTCATCATTTGGACATCTGTAGAGAAAGTTATGGCCAAAATACTAAAGTATGGCAGTGCAGCCGCCAAAAATTTCGCGGATCGCACAATATTTTCGCGACCGCGGGACCTGGGAGGCACGGCCGCGCTTGGAATTTCGCGGACCGCGAAGTGGGAGTTCAGAGGGTGCACTATATAAACGGGGTTTAGGGTATTATTTAACATTTTGGACCTAGGGAGCTCGGTTTGTGGCAATTTTTTGTGGATTTTCAAGAAATTCATCGGGGTAAGTGATTCTAACTCGAATTTGGTTAATATACATAATTATATTAATGATTTCATCATCTGATTAGTACTTTGAGGTGGAAATTTAGGAAAAATTATAGAAATTCATAAAATAATTTTTTGGGATTTGAATGTCGATTCGAAGTCGGATTTGAGTGAAACTAGTATGGTTAGACTCGTGGTTGAATGGGCTTTCGGATTTTATAACTTTTGTTGGGTTCCGAGACGTGGGCCCCACGGACGATTTTTGGGTGAAATTTCAGATATTGATGGAAAAATTTTATTTTCTTATGGAATTAATTCCTATCATTTTTATTGACTGAAACGAATTATTTGTAGCTAGATTCGAGGCGTTTGGAGGCCAATTCACGAGGCAAAGGCATACCGGAGTAAAGAATTACACGATTTGAGGTAAGTAACACTTCTAAACTTAGTTCTGAGGGTATGAATCTCCGAATTTGTTATGATATCAATTGTTGAAGGTGACACACACGATAGGTGACGAACATGTAGACGTGCACTATAGAAATTGTATCTTGAATAAATCCCGTGAAGTTGTAAAATCAAAGAATCATGTTATTATCTGAACATGTGGCACGTGTTAGAGGAATTGAGCTGAGGCTTGTAATAAAGATCGTGTTTAGGCTACGTGCTGATATTTTAGGACCCATGGGGTCGTGTTGTTGTTGAATTAATTGTTCAAAAATATATATTTCACACTCAGTAATAATAGTCCATTGTGAGGATATTTATGGGGTTGAGCTGCGCAACGCAGCAGGCCATAATGGCTTTATACATTATTATTATTTTGGATCGGGGCTGCCCGCCTGCAGCAGGCCTTATAGGCTTTACTATTTTATGGACTGGGGCTGCTCGCTGCATTAGGCCTTATAGGCTTTGTTATTATACGGATCGGGACTGCCCGCCTGCAGTAGGCCATATTGGCTTTGTATTACGCTTGGGTTGAAGGAGCCCCTCCAGAGTCTGTACACACCCCCAGTGAGCGTATATGATCATCGATATTTGGGATGGATTTTCCCAGGGTATGGACTTACCTTACTTATTGCTTATATATATATTTGGAATGGATTTTCCCAGGGCACGGACTTGCCTTACTTATTTGTATTGTAATGAGTTATCTGGACATGGATCTTGTCAGTATCATTTATATTTAGGGATAAATTATCCCAGGGCTGGATTGGCCTTATACGGTACTGGGTGACTGACTGTCAGTCGATGTGCATATATATACGGGTTGGAACACCCCTAGGCTGAATTGGCCATAAACAGTACATATATATATATATATATATATATATATATACACCCCTAGGTTCGATTGGCCATAAACAGTAACGAGTGACCGGATAATTTGTGACCAGTATTTACATGAGGTCTTTCTACCGAGATGTCATATGCCTCATATCATGCAGTATTGATCTTTTTCACTAGTACTGAGTTTAACTGTTGAACTTGAAAGCATGCCTACATTTCTGTACCATTTTATTTTACTGGACTGTACCTGCGGAGCTCATCATTTCTTTCAGCCTAGAGGTTAATCTTGTTACTTATTGAGTTAGTTGTACTCATACTACACTCTGCACCTCATGTGCAGATCCAGGTGCTCCCGGATACGACGACTGCTAGAATTCAGAGTTATTTATATTGGAGAGTATCAAGGTAGCTGCTTGACGACCGCATACTTGATTCCCTTCCTGTTTAGTTATTGTATTGTTCTATACTTCAGACAGTGATGTTTATCAGTCAGACTTTGTATTCATTTAGATGCTCAGTGACACCGAGTTTTGGGAGTGTTATATTTGTATTTGTGAGATTTCTTCCACTAAATTTAATTATTTTGTTTTCAAATTTAAAAGATATGGTGGTTTATTAAGATTTTGGGCTTGCCTAGTGTTGAGATAGGCGCCATCACGACTGGTGAGATTTTGGGTCGTGACATATGACCAGAGGTGTGGTTATGGGCATACGTATGACGTGTGCGTATGCACGAGTTGCAACATCCGGTTGAAACTAATACCGTGCGTTGATGTGAAAATGAGGCCTTTTGAAAATGTTTGGAGTGTAAGAAATTGGTTTTAAATTTTTTAAATGATGATAAAAGATAAAATCGCAATTGAGATGGTGTTGTCGGACCATGTTAAATTTGTGGCGGCGTAGAATCACCATCGAGTATGTATGTAAGAATACACTCTGTAATTTAATATCCTCAATATAATTCTTGACACGTTCGAGGACGAACGTATGTTTAAGAGGGGGAGAATGTAATGACCCGACTTATCGTTATGGGAATTAGCGTCTCGTTCAGTGACCTAAGGTCCCAAGCAACTTTGTGATGTGTATTATGACTTGCGTGTGTGGTCGAGTTTGATTTTTGGATGATTCGGGATCAAATTGGAAGAATAATTCTTATTTAAGAAGTTTAAAAGAAAAGAATTGACCGGAGAGTTGACTTTTGAGAAAACGACCCCGGAATAGAGTTTTGATTATTCCAATATCTTCGTATGGTGATTTCGGACTTAGGCATATGTCCGGAATTGGAGTTGGAAGTCAGTAAAATAATTCAACGCATTTTGGCAAAATTAGAAAGTTGATGTGTGCTAATTATATTATTTTGTGTGCAGACGAGGACTATTAATATGATGGATATCAATTAGATATGATAATAAGTGTACGAGACATATTATAAGTGATGTGTGGTCTAAGAAGAGCCCCGAGGCTAAGTCAAGTTGGAAATTATACGATGGGGTAAAGTTTCAAGTGAGTTCGCACAAGACCTAAATCCAAACAAGCATAACTCTTAAGATATAAAGAGTTATATGGTGTATAACCTATCAAACGAAAGGTCTATGTGTCTAGATTCTAATTATTCACACCGTTTGTCATTTGGAGATTCCTACAAGAAGTTATGACCGTTTTACTAAAGGATGGCAGAACAGCTACGCGAGTCTTGCGTAGCCTACGCACCATTGCGTAGGCAAATCCAGCAGCTTCCAACTGAAAGGGGATAGAAGTCTACCATGCGTAGCCTTTGTGCGTAGCCTACACAGGAGGCTACGCAGCTTCAAGCGGCATTTTAAAGGGGCTGAAACAAGGGGTTTAGAGAGAGAAAATATTAGTTCTTCAACTTGGAATTGATTTCTAGAGAGAAGGAGGAGCTCTTCCACCATGTATACACTTCAAGATAAGTTGTTTTGGCACAAGGATGATTATATAACATCATTTAGTTATAACACTAACATTTTTTATGGATCAAATCCATAGGAAATGTGTTGAATATTCAAGAATACCAAAAAGAGAAAAACTGAGATTCTTCCACCAAGAGATAATCCCTTCACTTGAGCTTCATATATATGTCATATTGGAGTATGGGTAGCATGTTTATGAGTTTTATTTGAAATTATAATGGGATATTGCATGAACCCTAAGGGCAGGTCTTGAGAATGCTATTTTGGGTAAAGATGGGTGATTTGGAGTATGATTCTTGGGTGTAACAGTATTAATTATACATACACGTACCAATAAGGTTTGTGGAAAGATTATTGAGTTTAAATAGGTAAAGATTGGGTTGAAAATGGTAGAAATTTTCAAAGACTTTAATTGATGATTTGAGGATCGGGTTGATGTGAGAATTTAGTAATTTTGGTATGGTTGCACTCGTAGTTGAATATTCATTCATATTTCGTAACTTTCGTCGGATTCTGAGACGTGGGCTCCACAGGCAATTTTTGAGTTAATTTCGTATTTTATTGGAAAATTTAGTCTTTTCATATGGGATTAATTCCTATAATTTGTGTTGGCTGTATTGAATTATTTTTGGTTAAATTCGAACCATTCGGAGTTGGATTATCGAGGAAAATGTCTACTATTGGATTGAGATAATGTGATTTGAGATAAGTATCTTGTCTAACCTTGAATGGGAAAAATTAACCCTTAGACATTCAGTTTTATGTGGAAACTGTGTAATTAAAAATTATGTACGCGAGGTGACGAGTACGTACTTGGTTTATATGTGCAAATTATATCGGCTAAAATTTTTAGACGCCCTTATGTACTAAATTAGAAATTATTGGTACTTATTAAATCCTCTATTTGTCATGTCTGAATCCTTGTATGTTGAATTTATTTTTATATGATGATTTGGTGTGATTGCCACCTTGATTTTATGTGAATCCCGTATTTTTGTCGAGTTAATATTTTCTGGAGATAATTTCATTATGGATTATTCATTTGCAAATAATTTATTAAAATTTTTTAAAATGAGGCATTAATCTATTTGCCAAAAAATTTGGATTAAAGAAGGCGTTGTTCCTTGATGATTTACTTTTCAGTTCATGTTGTTGAAATTGGTATTGAGTTATAAAGGCCGTAAATCATACCAAGGCAAAGTTGTAAATTGTGAAATATTATTTTGTTGAGTTGTTTACTCCCGAATATTTTGTTAAGATTTTGTGCACATTTTGGTCGAGCCATGGGCTCCTTATTGTGGAAAATAATGTATTGTTGATTTCTGTGGTAAGTTGTAATATTTGAGCACTTGATGTGCAATTTGTGATATGTTGTGATAATTGAGCACTTGAGGTGCAATTCATGAGATGTTGTGATATTGGCGCGTGATATTGTTGAGAGGTTTGTTCGGGTGTTTGCACGAGGTTTCTGTCGTGCTATTGTTACTATTGATATATGCACATGCGGCGTGACAAAGGGGGCTATATATGTGGTTTTGCGCATGTGGTGAGACAAGGTGGGGATATTATTATGCACGTGCGGCGAGACAAGGCGAGCATTTACTTTATAATTGCACACGTGGCGAGACAGGGTGGGCTAGGTCGGGGATTGATTTGTGATGACTTGTGATGGCCTGAGGGCATTGTTATTGTTGATATTTTTGTAGGGACTACGAGGCGGTACCTCGGGAGTGCCCTTTGTTGAAGTTTATTTATGATTTGGGACTACAAGGCGGTACCTCGCGAGTGCCCTTTGTTGAAATTTATTTATGATTTGGGACTATGAGGCGGTACCTCGGGAGTACCCTTTGTTGATATTTTTTTATGGCTGCATTTGCCTTTGGTTATTTTATTTTTCCGTGATATGTAAATTCTTGTGTTCATCCGTGATGTATTATTTGATTTTATTATGTGTTTTGTATTCCTTGTTGTATTGTGTTTGCTTTGGCTCTTTGTAAAAGACTCTGAGGATTTGTGTTTATGGTTTTTACTGGTTTTCGAAATTTGAGTTGTTACGAATAAAAGAAATTGCTATTATGTTTTAATTTAATAAATTTTACATCCAAATTAGTAGTCATCGGATGCTTCATTTTAATTGAAATGTCATTTTCTTCACCCAAACGAGTTCAAAAATAAACTCATTTTTTTGATAATTTCTTACTTGGTTTAAAAAAATTATAAACTTACTTTATTAAAAATAAATTGATCCCGCAGATCTTATATACATTGATATTTTGGTACGTGAGTTGTCCGTGCGATTATGAAAGAAATATGGGCATGAGGTGCTGAGGAAATATGATGATTTTATTATTGAGTTGTCCGTGCGGTTATGATAGAAATATGGGCACGAGGTGCCATGAAAATATGAAAGTGGGCTAAGACCCGTAATTTTTATGATTGTGAAATGAGGTGTCACATAGTGACTTTTACTTGAAAGAAGTATATTCGAAAGATATTTATTCAAAAGAAGTATATTCGAAAGATATTTATCTTAAAGAATTATATGTGAAGGATTTATATTTTAAGGACTTGATTAATTGGTTGTACTTGTGTTCCTTATTCGTTTGAGCAATAATTATGATGTTCTTGTTGCCTTGCTGTTTATATCACTGGTTGATTTTATTGTTATCATTGCTAGTCGTTTTCTAGTACTATTGTATACTGCTATATTACACAAGTTATTTGACTAGTGAGTGTCTTGACTCTATCTTGTCACTACTCCACCGAGGTTAGTCTTAATACTTACTGGGTACCGACTGCGGTGTACTCATACTACACTTCTGCATATTTTTGTGCAGAGCCAGGTATTTGAGATATCGGATTCAGACAGAGATTAGAGTATGATCGCAAGGATTCAAGGTAGGAGTGTTTGGACGTCGTAGTCCCTTTTAGTCTTTCCATTTTATTGTACTGTTAATTTCTTATTCGAACAGTATTGTATATTCGACTCTCGAGATAATTCCATGTATTCAGTTAGAGTTGTGACTCAGTATTACCAGTTTTGGGAGGTTGTTCGAATATTTTCGCTGTTAATCTTGACACTTGTCTATAAACTACCTTTTTGGTTTGAATTTACTTGTGCTCTCTGGTTTGCTCTATTTCTTCTTTGGTTATACAATTAGATATAAATCGTATAGAAAAATAGATGTACGTATATTCTTGACTATGAGAATACAAATAGTGGGCAATAAGAATGAATGAGATAAAGTAAAGCAAACACAAAAGGATATCTTTCAATCTGAGAAGTGATTTTTTTGTCTCTGCCCTTTAGCTTACAAGGATTCCCCTTTTATAGAAGAGGGTCATTACAAAAAAATAATAAAATAAAACATATAGTGGAAGGCCCATGATGACTTGTCTCTTCCTTGATTCCCGCCAAGATTCTCTCTCTTGGTGTTGTCGCAACGGCTCTTGTCTGTGAGCTCAATACTGGCTCGAGCTCATTACTGGGTCGGGCCTTTCGGTCTTGGCTCGAGTCCGACTTTCGAGATGGGCGTCGCGCATTTCCGACCTCGAAGCAGTGCCTTGTAGATCGATTCGGCCACGGGCTCGATAGGGTTATCGAGCCGACTCCTCGATCGACCTTCGGGCTTGAGGCTCGTTAGTACCGACTTCGGAGCTCACTCCTAAAATCTCATTCCGACTTTTTAACACTCGAACTCGATCGAACGTAGGAAGGCCGAAATCTATTTCGACCGTATACAGATAGTCCCCTCGTTTCTCACGAAGGATGCGGCGAGAATCGATGTGATTTTTGGTGGTTCGATCGGGTCATAAGCCGACGTTTTCACAGGGATCGATTATGACGTATGTGATAGTTGTCCTATCGATTCAGCCTTTCAAGGTATTTAATGCTTGTCAGATGGCGGTCGGCCACCTGTGATATTGAACCGTCACGATGCGAGCCTATAAATAGCTCTTCCACCTGTCATTTACTTATTTCATGCGTTCACTCCCCCAAATTTTCTCATCTTTTCTTATTTTCTTGTTGCTACCAGAGTTTAGGTGTCGTCAATTTTTCACTTTCCTTTGTCTTTCTTCCTCCCATATCAATGGCCAAGACTTCGAAAACTGTGCCTCAGAAGGAGAAAGCTTCTTCTTCACGGTCGTTCGGCGACAAGGCGCCGGTGGAGCCGTCCACCTATGACTATATTCCCGGCCCATGTACTCTAAAGATTGATTTCAAGGTTGAGAATCCTTCATCCATCCCGGGTCGATGCGAGCACATGTCGATGTATATGTGCTCTATAACGGAGGGTCATCTCGAGGCCGTTAGAAAAGACTGTAACTGGGGTTCCGAGGTTGTGTTGCAAATTCCATCCCCCGAAGAGAGTGTCGTCACCCATGTGGAGGGGTTTTTAAGTGTTTACAATTATCCCTTCACATTGGGTCCGGTCGACCCGGTGATCATCGATTTTTGCAAGAGATATCAGGTCATCCTTGGTCAGATTCATCCCTTTGTGTGGCGTATAGTAATCTTACTTCGCTTCTTCTCCACCAAAGCCGGGGGGGCTGGATTTTATCCTGAATCACCTCATACAGTTGTATCGGCCTCAAATCTTTCGAGGATTAATCTGACTTCATCGTCGGGCATCGAAGGCTTTGATGTCGAACATCGACGAAGACAAGGATCGAGGTTGGATGGGGCGTTACATTCGGGTGAGGACCCGTGACCTTATTCCGGAAGAGAAGATGTCGTTCCCCGAGGAATGGAATTTTGATCGTAAGTTGTTCTCATAAATTTTTTTTAATTATTTTTTTGATGTTTCTTCCCGATATACAGCTGCCCATTGGATTCCACAAGCGGTGCCCGACCTCGAGGATTGGGTTCGGAAGTTAGCCTCGACTTCCTCTTATGCCGAACGCGCTTAGCGTGATTTGGCTAAAGGCAGATGGGAAGCCAAGAACCATGGTAAGGTTTTACTTCTCGTTTCCTTCGAAGCGCTCTTTGTGCTCCATTCGTTATCGATTTCCTTTCATGCAGGCGTAACCAAGGATGCCGTTTTGAGGCCTTCGAGTGTGAAGAAGGAACCAAGTTCCCGATCCCGAAATCGGGGAAAGACAAGAAGCGCAAAGCTACCTCTCGATCAGAGAGCCCCAAGCCCGAAACTTGAAGGGTAAGGAGGAAGGCAATTGCCCTTTCGATTGACTCGGTCCAACGACTGAGAGAAGAAGAAAAAGATGAAGAAGAAGAAGTGGAAGAAGGAGGTGCCTCGGCCTTGGTGTCCCGATCTGCCAGACCTATCGAGGTCACCGAAGCTCCTGAACCGATGGCAGTTGTACCGGTCGGGGTTGACTCCGGGATCCCGAGTCTTGATCAGAACGCCCCGAGTGATTCACTTGGGACTATGACAGTGGGTTATTCGCCTTCTCTTCCCACATTTTCTGAGGAGGCGTTAAAGGAAGCTCGAGAATTGAAGACCCCTGATATGGGCGGAGGCACTAGTGCAGGGGATCCCTTTCGGGATTGCTTTACCAGAGTCGGTGATGCTACCGATATCGGGGACGCTTCTCTTATACTGGAAGAGGCCCAACGTTTCATTACTCAGGTAATGATTTTACTATACTAGGTTTCTTTGTTCTTTTCCGAATTTGACTCGTGTTCTTTCCCTACTGTGCAGGCCATTAGTAGATTTCGAGTCGACCTTAGCCAGTGCGAGGTCGAGCTTCAGAAGGTCTCGGGGGAGAGAGACGCCTTGCAGCTTCTTTGCAGCCAAAAGGACGAGGCTATAAAGGACCTCCGAGCGGATTTGGCTAAGGCTCATGAAGAAGAGGCCAAACTTGACAAGCAGGTGAGCCTCGTTTTGTTAAAGGATGGGTTTGACTCGACTGTGGAGGTTAACCCTTCGTTGTCTCAGCTGCATCAAAAGGTTGAAATGATTGAGTCACTTCGAGAAGAAGTCGATCAAATCAAAGCCGAATGTAATCGGTGGAAGGAGACTATCGATCGCCTGGCTACGAAAAAAGAAACCATTTTGACCAACTTATTATTGGCCGATGTCCAGCTTCGAAACGTTAAGCAAAAGAGTTCGGCTCAAGCTAAGAGGATCGAGGAGCTTGAAGCCCGGCTTGCCTAGGCCAAGGCCGAGGTTGAGTCGTCAAAAATCTTGGCGGATAAGTCCATTGCCGTGTATCGGGCTGATGCCGAGGCTGCTCAAATGGAGGCATGAGAGGCGGCGGATACTGCCGACACCCGAGCACACTGGATTGCCGAACTTGCCAAATTTAGGTCTCAGAGGGAGACCCTCGAGGAGATACATGTTCGGGGTTTCGACCTTACTGAAGAAATAAAAAAGGCTAAAGAGCTCGAAGCTGAAGCTGAAGCTTTGGCTTCTGATGGCGATGATGATGACGATGACGGTAGCAAGAGCGGATCCGAGGGTGATCAGGAAGATTAGTTCATAGTTATGTTTGTAATCATGTAGAAACTTTTGTATATAGACAACTTTGGCCAATTTGTGCAGACTTTATGTGTGCCTTTACAAATGTTTTCACAAGGATCTTAATAATTCAATCAAATTTGGACTTTGTAGTCTCTATTATTGATTTGTTCGAAGTGACGTAGCCCTTGGGCTTACTAGTTGAGTTAGTGATTCGATCTTGAAGAAATATAATTCGTAGACGTAATAGTTGGGTGAGTGCTTTGCTTGAACTCGAAGTGAAAGTAACCCATAGGCTTTAATCGTCGAGTGAATGATTCGAACTCGAGGTAATGTAGCCTGTGGGGGTGATGGTCGAGAGAGTGATTGCTTGAACTCGAAATAAAAGTAGCCCGTAAGCTTTAGTCGTCAAGTGAATGATTCGAACTTGAGGTAATGTAGCCCGTGGGCGTGATGGTCGAGAGAGTGATTGCTCGAACTCGAAATAAAAGTAGCCCGTAGGCTTTAGTCGTCGAGTGAATGATTCGAACTCGAGGTAATGTAGCCCGTGGGCGTGATGGTCGAGAGAGTGATTGCTCGAACTCGAAATAAAAGTAGCCCGTAGGCTTTAGTCGTCTAGTGAATGATTCGAACTCGAGGTAATGTAGCCCGTAGGCATAATTGGTCGAATTTAACTTGATTCTGTTTGCATAATAAATCTCAAAATAGAGGAATTTTCCTTGGATATAAGATGCCGATAAAGAAGAGAACTTTCTTCGCACGTTATTAGACGTGTTCATGTTCCGCGCCCGGGTTCTGGCCAATCTACATGAGCATGGTTCGTTTCGACCATTTGGCTCTTACAATTTTTCCTATTGGAACCCTGTTGTTGTGAAATAACTCTCTTGCATCTAAACTCGATGTGTTTAAGGGCCTAATTCCCCCTCAATATTCGAGGTCGATTGTAAAGAGGCCTCGGATATTGTTGTAAGTGCAGCATGATCAATGGTTGCCTCTTTAAAAACCTTGCCGAAAAACCCATTTGGGATAAAACCGGTCTAAGGGAAAAAGAGTGCAACGCGTGCTTTCAAGCGAAAGATCCATCTTAGCCCTTGTTCGTACTTCTGCAGGGGTCAGTTTTGAAATATAAATCTTAGCCCTTGTTAGCCCTTGATCCATCTTAGCAGTAGTACCGTTTTAGATGTGATACATTCCAGCTGCTTGATAGTTGTTTGCCGTTTATAATGTCGAGCATGTACGATCCCTTTCCGGTGTTCTCGAGCACCTGATATGGTCCTTCCCAATTCGATCCTAGTTTTCCTTCGTTCGGATTTCGGGTATTGATGGTAACTTTTCTTAACACTAAGTCGCAAACTTGAAATGGCGGAGCTTGGTTCTTCGATTATAATATCTTTCGATTCGCTGCTTTTGGGCGGCCAATTGGACAAGAGCAACTTCTCGTCTTTCGTCCAATAGTTCGAGGCTGGTATTCATAGCCTCGTTATTTGATTCTTCCATCGCGAATAAAAATCTGGCACTAGGTTCACCAACTTCGACTGGTATCAATGCTTCGAACCCATATACTAAGGAGAATAGGGTTGCCCCTTACTGGATTTTGACGTCGTCCGATATGCCCAAAGGACTTCGGGCAGGATTTCTCTCTATTTTCCTTTAGCGTCGTTCAACCTCTTCTTTAAGTTTTGAATGACAGTTTTGTTCGTTGATTCGACCTGTCCATTCTCACTGGGGTGGTATGGCGTCGATAGTATCCTTCTTATTTTGTGGTCTTCGAGGAATATTGTTACTTTGCTGCCAACGAATTGTTTTCCATTGTCACACACTATTTCGGCGGGTATCCCGAATCGGCATATGATATGATCCCAAATAAAGTCTATAACTTCTTTCTCTCTTATTTTCTCGAATGCCTGCGCTTCAACCCATTTAGAAAAATAGTCAGTCATAAATAAAATGAATTTAGCTTTACCTGGGGTCGATGGCAGACGGCCGATGATATCCATTCCCCATTTCATGAACGGCCATAGGGATAGGACTGAGTGGAGTTGCTCTCCGGGTTGATGGATCATTGGTGCAAACCTTTGACATTTGTCACATTTATGAACAAATTCCTTCGGATATTTGCCCATATCGATCCAATAATACCCTGCTCTGATTATTTTTCGAACTAATGTATCGGCTACGTAGTGGTTTCCACAAGTACCCCCGTACACATCCCGTAGGATGTAATCGGTATCTCCCGGACCCAAGCATACTGCCTACGGTCCATCGAATGTTCTTCGGTACAACGTTTCGTCCGAAACCAACGTGAATCGAGCAGCTTTAGTCCATAGGGTCCTAGAATCTTTAGGGTCCGATGGGAGTTTTTCGCTCTTTAAGAATTCAATATACTTGTTTCTCCAATCCCAGGTTAAGCTTATAGAATTTATCTCAGCGTGACCTTCTTCGATTACCGATCTCGAAAGTTGAATAACATTCCCCGAGCCCAAGTCATCTACCTCGACCGACGATCCCAAATTCGCAAGCGCATCGGCCTCATTATTCTGTTCTCGTGGAACATGCCGTAAAGTCCATTGTTTGAAATGGTGCAAAGTGACAAGTAGTTTATCTAAATACCTTTGCATTCTACCTTCTCAAACTTCGAAGGTTTTGTTTACTTGACTCACCACCAGCAAAGAGTCGCAATTGGCTTCAATGACTTCTGCTCCCAAGTTTCTAGCTAGCTTGAGACCTGCAATCATGGCTTCATACTCGGCCTCGTTGTTAGTCAACCTGATAGTTTTAATAGATTGACTAATAGTATTACCCGTGGATGGTTTCAAAACTATGCCCAGCCCGGAACCTTTTACGTTCGAAGCCCCGTCCGTAAAAAGGATCCATACCCCCGATGATGTACCTGATTTCAACAGGAGTTCTTTGTCGACTTCGGGTACGAGGGTTGGCGTGAAATCGGCCACGAAGTCTGCTAAAATTTGAGACTTGATGGCCGTATGGGGTTGATATTTGATATCGTACCCACTGAGTTCGACGGCCCATTTGGCCAGTCGGCCTGATAACTCGGGTTTGTGCAAAATATTACAAAACGGGTCAGTGGTTAATACGCATATGGGATGACATTAAAAGTATGGCCTCAACTTTCTAGAGGCGCTTATTAGTGCAAGTGCCAATTTTTCTAGGAGCGGATATCTAGTTTCCGCTTCTCCTAAGTTTTGACTCATATAATAAACGGGGAATTGTGTACCTTGCTCTTCTCGAACTAGGACACCGCTTACGGCGACTTCCGATACTGCCAAGTACAAACAAAGTTTTTCGTCTGTTTTTGGAGTGTGAAGTAGTGGTGGGCTTGATAGATATCGTTTTAGTTCCTCTAATGCTTGTTGGCACTCCGGGGTCCAAGCAAAATCGTTCTTATTTTTGAGTAGAAAGAAAAAATTATGACTTCGATCAGATGATCTTGAAATAAATCGGCTTAAGGCTGTAATCCGACCCGTTAGCCTTTGTACGGCCTTCACGTTGTCCACAACGACGATGTCTTCAATGGCCTTGATTTTATCGGGGTTAATCTCTATTCCCCAATGTGACACCATGAAGCTGAGGAACTTGCCCGAACCGACCCCGAAAGCACATTTTTCGGGGTTGAGCTTCATGTTGTATTTCCTCAAAATTTCGAGCGTTTCCTGCAAATGGGTCAAATGGTCCTCTGCGCGCAGGGATTTAACTAACATGTCATCAATATAAACTTCCATTGATTTTCTTATTTGTTCTTCGAACATTTTATATACTAGGCATTGGTAAGTTGCCCCTGCATTCTTTAGCCCGAAGGGCATCACATTATAACAATACGTTCCATATTTGGTGACGAATGAAGTCTTTTCCTGGTCCTCCGGGTTCATCTGGATTTGATTATACCCGGAATAGGCATCGAGAAAAGTGAGGATCTCGTGGTCGGCCATAGCATCGATCATACGATCGATGCTGGGCAGCGGAAAGGAATCCTTGGGGCATGCTTTGTTCAAATCCTTATAGTCCACATACATTCTAAGTTTCTTCCCTATTTTAGGTACTACAACTATGTTGGCTAACCATTCGGGATATTTCACCTCCCGAATGGACCCTACTTTGAGAAGCTTGGTTACCTCGTCCTTTATGAATGCGTGCTTTCCCTCGGACTAGGGTCTTCTCTTTTGCTTCAACGGTCTAAACCAGGGGTCCAAACTTAGCTAATGCGTCGTTATGTCCGACGGGATCCCTGTTATATCTAAATGAGACCAGGCAAAAAAATCGATGTTATAAATAAGAAATTGAACGAGTTTCTTCCTAAGTTCGGGACTCAACCCCGTTCCCAAGTATACCTTTCGCTCGGGCCAGTGCTCGATTAATGTGACTTGCTCTAGTTCCTCGATTGTTGATTTGGTGGCGTCGGAGTCATCGGGAATCACGAAAGATCGAGGGACCCTTTGATCATCATCCTCTTCGATCATCTGGTTATCTGGCTGGGTTGAAGCCGATGTCTGTGATTGCTATTTGGTGTCCCTTTCTCCTTCCGAGCCCGATCCTTTTATCGGCGAAGGTGAGGACATTGGTTTAGCTTCCTCGACGGCGAACATTTCCTTTGCGGCTGGTTGTTCTCCGTACACCGTTTTGACACCTCTCGATGTCGGGAATTTGAGGGCCTGGTGTAGGGTCGAAGGTACAGCTCTCATGTTGTGGATCCATGGCCTTCCGAAAAGGGCGTTGTATCTCATATCGCCTTCGATCACGTGAAACTTTATTTCCTGGATGGTTCCGGCCACGTTTATTGGTAGGATTATCTCACCTTTGGTTGTTTCACATGCCATATTGAACCCGTTTAGAACCAGAGTTGCGGGTACGATATGATCCTGTAGGCCGAGCTGCTCTACTACCTTCAATCGGATGATGTTGGCCGAGCTACCTGGATCGATTAACACACGCTTAATTTTAGTTTTATTCATGAGTACGGATATTACCAGTGCGTCGTTATGAGGTTGGATGACCCCTTCTGCATCTTCATCATCGAAGGACAAAGTCCCCATGGGTGCGTAATCTTGAGTCTGAGATCGCTTTTCCCTCACAATCGATGTTTTAGTGCGTTTAAGCACTGGTCCCTGAGGGGTATCGATGCTGCCGATGATCATGTGAATGACGTGCTGCAGTTCTTCTTGCTCGTTTTGCTTGCTGAAATCCCTGTTTTTAAAATGGTTCTTCGCCCTATCACTCAGAAATTCCCGAAGGTGCCCTTTGTTAAATAAGCAGGCTATTTCCTCTCTTAGTTGCTTGCATTCTTCCATTCTGTGGCCATGGGTACCATGATATTCGCACGTTTGATTGGGATTTCTTTGGCGGTCTGCATGGGTCGAGGCCATTTAGTGTCTTTGATGCGTCCGATGGCCGACACGATAGCGGATGCACCAACGCTGAAGTTATATTCTGATAATCAAGATGCTTCTATAGGATCGGCATATTTATTGAAGCCGCTCTTACTCATAAGTCCCCGAGAATTTTGCCCTCGATCAATCCTTTGATTGTTCCGAACTGTATTGCGTGTTGAATCGTTATTCACCCGATCTGCGACGTGCGGTCGATGTCGGTCTCTATTCGACCTTAGTTCTCTGTCGATCTCCTTATGGTTTTTAGTAGCTGTCTTGTTCTGATGCACGGGTCCATACGGAGCTCCCAACTGATCATCCTCGACCCTAATTTTCGATTGGTATCGGTTGTGTACATCTGCCCAAGTTATCGCTGGATACTCAATCAAATTTTGTTTCAGCCGATGTGATGCTGTCGAACTTAGCTCGTTCAACCCTTGGGTGAAAACTTGTACGGCCCAATCGTCTGTGACCGGTGGTAATTCCATGGAAATCGGGATACGAATTCCCTCAGCATTTCATTCTCCCTTTGCTTTACTTTGAAGAGGTCTGATTTCCTTGTTGCAACCTTTATGGCACCAGCATGTGCCTTTACGAATGAATCTGCTAACATGGCAAAAGAATTGATGGAATTTGGTGGTAAATTGTGATACCAGATCATCGCTCCCTTCGAGAGGGTCTCCCCAAACGTTTTCAACAATACGGATTCGATCTCATCGTCCTCCAAATCGTTACCTTTGATGGCACATATGTAAGAGGTGACATGTTCATTAGGATCGGTCGTACCGTTATATTTGGGAATTTCGGGCATACGGAATTTTTTGGGGATTGGTTTCGGTGCCGCACTCGACGGAAAAGGCTTTTGTATGAATTTTTTCGAATCAAGCCCTTTTATCATTGGTAGAGCCCCTGGGATTTGATCGACCCTGGCATTGTATGTTTTCATTCTCTTGTCGTTGGCTTCGACTCATTTTGTGAGTTCCTCGAGCAATTTAGTAATTCCGGGAATAGTCCCCGATTCTTGATCGTTTGATTTCACTATGGCGGGCTCTGTTCTAGGGGTGACTTCTCGAAGTGGATTGGAATCCGGCCTGCTTTGTGCGCGAGTTTGGCTCTGTAACTGAGCTTTCACTACTTGTTGGGCTTGTAGCATCTCAAAGATCATACGTAAGCTGGCCCCGATTTTTCCTGCGTTTTGGGTGTCTCGGGCTACGGATCGAGTACCACCCTGAATGCTTCTTTCCGGTTCGAAACGTTGATTCGCCTCCAAAGCTATTTGTGAATTGACATCCAATGGTATTTCGGTTCGAATTTCGGGTACTTTGACTCGAGCTTCGGTGCCATCGTTAAGTAAAGCCATTGCTGATTTGAAGTTGTAAGCTGGCGTGTACTTTAGACTTGTATCAAACGATCACTGTTACCCTTAGCCCCACGGTGGGCGCCAAACTGTTTACCGAAAAAATCGGATAACGTTAGATTTTGTGTATGGTTCTAAGGATATGCGATACAATTCAATATAAATCGTGTAGAAAAATAGAGATACGTATATTCTTGACTATGAGAATGCAAATAGTGGGCAATAAGAATGAATGAGATAAAGTAAAGCAAACACAAAGGGATATCTTTCGATCTGAGAAGTGATTTTTTTGTCTCTGCCCTTTAGCTTACAAGGATTCCCCCTTTTATAGAAGAGGGTCATTACAAAAAATAATAAAATAAAACATATAGTGGAAGGCCCATGATGACTTGTCTCTTCCTTGATTCCCGCCAAGATTCTCTCTCTTGGTGCGGTCGCAATGGCTCTTGTCTGTGAGCTCAATACTGGCTCGAGCTCGTTACTGGGTCGGGCCTTTCGGTCTTGGTTCGAGTCCGACCTTCGAGATGGGTGTCGCGCATTTCCGACCTCGAAGCAGTGCCTTGCGGATCGATTCGGCCACGGGCTCGATAGGGTTATCGAGCCGACTCCTCGATCGACCTTCAGGCTCGAGGCTCGTTAGTACCGACTTCGGAGCTCACTCCCAAAAATCTCATTCCGACTTTTTAACACTCGAACTCTATCGAACGTAGGAAGGTCGAAATCTATTTCGACCATATACAACCTGGTATTTCTTAAGGAGTAGACAAATAGTATCATCGGGCTTTCAGTGGCACTTCAAATATGTGCGTTAGAATTTATTGCTTTATGTGATTTCTCTTATTCACATTGTGTCAGTGGAATTAGTTGTGCAAAGTGTAGTAGCTGCATAGAATTATAGAAAGTTCCTTACCTATGCATGTTATTTGTTTGAGCAACATTCAAACACTCTTCATAGTCAATCATTATGTTTGTACTACCTTCAGTTTCATGTTTAAAAAAAAATCTCTTAGAACTATTCAGTATGCCTGCATAATTTTAACAACCTATGATTCCGGCAAAGTGTGATGGTGTGCGCTTGAGAAAAGTGTGGTAGTTGTATTACCATCATTCTGCCAATAAATCCACTTACATTATTGCTTTGTCTTTTTTTATTTTTTATTTTATGAGGTACACCATTGTTTTGACCTTTGAGATTTCATTGCCTTGTGGTAGCCTTTTAAACACCTATTAATCCTTTCATTCATTTGTTTACATACAGATGCAGTCCTATGTTTGTGGCCTAAAGGGAAATTGAGACCTGACTCTTTCAACCATAATTTTATTCTTACCTATGCCTCCTATTACAATTAAGGGTAATTGACCCACTGCCTTTTGTCTCTTTGATTTATCGTCTTTCATTTTGTACGTGAAGTCCATACCTACTTACTTATTTTAGGTATACAACATATTCGTCTCCTTATCCTAACCATTTATTTTCTCCTCAAACTCACCTAAAAGCAAGCCTCAAGCCACCCAGTAAGCATATTTTTGGTATCACACCAAGCATATACTGATGGCTCAACTTCTACAATATTACAACCCCTTGGTGAATTTACATAACACACATGTATAACATCTAATTCACCATAATGTATTTAATGCTATAATAATTTTATCTAACAAATGATGGGCAGCCATCTTTAACTAGTATATCAATAAAGAGGGAAATTACTTTTGCTTTTTTGCAGTATGTGATGGTCGTACTGAAAGGATCATTAGACATATCATTTGCAGGGAACAAGGAACCAGCTGCATTTGCTGAGATTGTATCCATGGGTGGCACTGACTCTGATGTCAAGAGAAACCTTATTGCTACCCTTGGCACCATTTTGCACAACAGGTTCTCCATTCCCACAACCCGATTCTTTCTCAAGGTTTACGATACAACCATGCCTCGCAAACTGTCAAAACAACCCACTTGTATTGATCATTCTCCTTGTGTTTTAAGAAGCATGATATAGCAGTATATCTATCCATGATATAGTTCACGTTTCTTTCAGATAAAAATCAACTACTCCTATTTTGCACAAGTTTTGCTGAAGAAAGAGCTACATAAAAGATAATAAGCAATACTACCTAAATTGAACTCGATTCTACAAGATGTAATACTCTGTTTTCTTTCCAAGAGTAGCCACTTTGCTACTTTCAAAAGTTCAGAAAATCCCTTCAAGCCTCAACTAAAAGTATTAACCTTTTACACAACTACAGAAGAACATATACTAATCTTATCCACAAATTCAAAATGATGGATATAAATATTGTTGGACAAAGGACGCCTAAGTTTCTAAGAAGAAATTACCTATTGCTCCATATCAGCTTTATATCGCAGGCAGAGTTCAGCATTCGTCTAAAACTATAGCTGAGGAAAAACACCTTTTCCCGATAGCCCTCAAGTTAGGTGTTTGCCAACCTTTACCCTCCTTATAACATTCAATCTGCAGCCACAACACGTGCGTTAGTTAACAGGATATATATATGTATGTATATATATGTATATGGTGTATATATATATATATATATATATATATATACACACACACAAGATGTACATAAAGCTCTAGACATACCACATCTACTATCTCCTCATTGGATTGAACCCCTCCAATTACATAGATGGATTCCTTTAGAACAGCAGCAGCTGAATACCCCCTTGAATGGTTCATTGGCTCTCCAATCATCCATGTCTCCAGACGGGGGTCATATATCTCAATGCTTGGTACCATTGTAGATCCATCATAGCCACCAACTGCATATCTACATACCAATTGTAAAGCTAAACGAAATGAAAACACTCGCAAAGTCAAGAAAAAAACAAGAGTATTGTCTAACCCTAATAGAAGATGCCGATAAACACATAAAGAACCCCCCCCCCCCCGGAAAAGATGACTATTTATACATCTACCCTTGAGGGCAGTGGACGTCACTAAAATACAGAAAAAAGGATAAGAACATACAACTTTCCACTCAAGGCGACCAACGCATGGCATCCTCTCTTTGTGTTCATACTTGCAATTTTTGTCCAGGAATGTTCTCTGGGATCAAATCTTTCAGCAGTCCTGAAATAATAGCTAGTAAGCAAGAAGCCATAAGAGAATAAAGCATAAAAGTTGAACTACAAACAGCTTTACATATGCAGATAATCTATACTTAATGGAACAAAAGCAGTTTCCCAGACTTCTCGAGAAATACATAGAGTTAGCATAAAGAAGAGAAGGTAGATGTAGGCAAAGTACAAGAACCTCTACTTCTTGGGGAAGAGCATGGAAAATAATACTTTCATGGTTTGAGAAAATGAGGCTGACATGGAAAGTATCAGAAAAAGAACGGTAATTGTGCTATAACTTACGCCAGGTAATTGCTTCCATCATACCCACCAACAGCATATAATGCACCATTGATTTCTGCTGCAGCAAGAGCAAATCTCTGCAAATATACATGCATGGAAACAAATTCACATCAAAGGAGAAAACATAACACTTGAAAATGAGATGCTTCCAGACACTAACTAATTTAATTAAAGACAGATGGAGGTCCTGGAATTCCAAGCTTTGCTAGCAACTATTTCCCACAATGGACTTGGCTATTGTGGATAACACAACAAAACAAAATACGACACTTTAACCAATTCTGACCCTCTACCACCTTACTTATCAACACTTTCTTAAAACATTTAAACTACTTCAATATAAGGCCAAGAGGATTAAACAAAGAGACAAAAAGGACTTGGAGATTAAGGACAAGATTAACTCATGTAGATTTGCTATAAAAATTAAAATGATGAGAATAACTTTCAAAGTGTAATACAAATCAGCATTCTGGTCAGAACTTAGATTTTTGACTGAAATGATCTGTCACATTGCAAATTATTTTTGCCCGGCCAAACAAAACACCAATTTTTTAGCTTTACAGATGCTTTTTGAACGATAACAGAACATAAAAAAAATACAACAGGAACACTAGAGTTAACCTTCAGCAACATGGATTGTGTATTCATCCATCGTCCTACTTGAGGATCATACATTTCAACCTCTGAAAAGCATTCAATCCCATTTCCACCACCAAGCACAAATATTTTGTCCTTCAAAGCAGCACCAGCTAAGCTACCCTTTTTCTCTTTCAGAGAAGGGCACTGAGTCCACTTATTATCAACTGGGTTATATGATTCAACTTCAAAGGAAAAGAGTTCAGCAGTGTCAGCAACTTGAGAGAGATATGGGGATAACAAGGGGCAGAGAAGTAAGTACAAAACTGTACCTGTATCGTACCACAAGCTTCCAGTTCCACCACCAAATACATAAAGTTCTCCACTCAGCTTTGCAACTGACGCATATGCACGAACTGAATTCATTGGTTTAAGTGACTTTAACACATCAAGTGAAGGCATATACGAGTCCAAAGCTGATAACCATGATACACCATCATATCCTCCAGCAAGGAAAATCGACCCATGCTTCAGGTGTACATCATCATTGCAGTCAATCATCATTTCATCGGCACGTGCACAAACAGTATTTGAGGATTCCAGCATCATACATTTATATTTTAACTGAGCAATCTCTTGTTCTGCATAAGCCTGAAACTCCAAACCACCTAGAGTTACTAGGTATTAACTTCTTATCTTTATACATACAACTGCATGTTTACCCAAACGGTATGAAATTGGACAAAGTTAAAATCCTAGAAACAGACTTTGGGAGTTCTGGAAATCCGAATTTGCTTGCTGTCCTTCTCAAAGAATATAACATTTAATGCTACATTCAGTTACACCTCTGTTTCATTTTGGCTACAGCCATACACACTACGAACCCAATGTCATTCCTATTGGTTCATATTCTTGATGTACTCACAATCATTATAACCAGTTCTAATCTGTTGAATTTATAGATTTGGTCTCACAAAACCCAATAAGAGTCCTTTAATACGGAGGCTCTTAGCTAAAAAGTTTCTTCTAACATGTAGGACAAAAACTAAATAAATATTTTCATCCCAGAACAATAAGGAGTGCTTGGAGAAGAAAAGCGATACCCCTTCACGAACCCAAGCCTATTAGCCCAAATAAAGTGGATAATCTCAATTTCAAGTATTTTGTGTTCAATGATTTAAAACCTAATTTAGGACTTCAAAACTTATCAAACTATGCATTTATAACTATACTACTCGTGTTTTATCCCTCCATGTTCTTTGCAGTAACAAAACCAGTGTACAGCCAATTCAAACTCTGTTGTATGACATTAAAACACTAATATGTAAGGTCTAAGAAATTTTCTGCTCTTCACCTATTATCAACCAAATACTTGGAATTCCATTTAGAGAATCTTAATAAACTAAAGTAAACATCCATCCATGTTTCACTCGTTCTTTTCTAAAGTTTTTCAGGAGCAATCCAAATTTAAAAATAATGGTCAACCAAATATTTGGCTCCATTTAGCCACATTACTTCATATAAAAAAAAGCATTTGGCTCCATTTGGTCTCTGAATCTTGAAGACTATCCTACGATATTGCATATTCCTATCGTTTCACCTTATTTTAAGCAAGGAAATAAATTTTAAGTTTCTTATAGAGGGTATTAAATCATTTGCATGACAACTCATTGAACCGCATATGAGCATTCACAGTCTCAATCAGTTACCATCATCTTTTACATTGTTTATGGATTATCGTTATTGTAAGAACAGTAAGGTTTCAGTTTATTTTCTCATGCCCTCTCACCACCCGCCTCCTAGAAAACAAAGGGAAAGAGGAAAAACATACATCTTTTGGTTCCTCATAGTACCAAAAGACATCCAACATAGAGCAAGTTCTAGCATCATTAATAACCCACAGAGAGAAATTAGGAAGGCTAGAAATTTTAGCACATAATAGAGATGTCACCATAACACCGAGAATGCAAAGAGATAAGGTTTACCAGCTTCCGCTCCAAATTATCCACCTTATGAATGTGCTCTTCCTTAAAAGCTTTCAGTTCTTCTATTCCTTGAAGAAGCTACAAAAGAACAAAATAGCTCAAGTCATGTAAAGCGGTAAGATGCTGCTGTGGGAGACAAAAATCGGCAGATGAACAACCTGAGCTATAACAGATGGATAACCAGTTGAGTCATAAGAGCAGCCTATATTCTGCTCTTCCTGCAAAGTTTCTTGCCCAATGATTGCGTCATTTATAGACGGAGATAAGAAAGCATTGGTGGTTTCCTCTGAAGGCTCATTTGTAATGCCACTTGAGAATTCCCGCTGAAGGGCCAATTCTTTAAGTTTTATGTATATAAGATCCTTCTCATCCAATTCTGCCTGATTATCTGGCTGCTGGATACCATTTGAATGTAGAGAAGTGTCTGTAGCCCCCAATTTCCCATTCAAACCAGATGAGTAGGCAAAAATATCTTCTAACTCTTGCGACTTAAAACACCCATTTTCCTCTCTTTTGTCATTGGCAGGTAAACCTAGGATTATACTTCTCTGTTTTGCTGAGTTTTGTAATGGACTACTACTTGGAGTATATGCAAGAGACGAGAGCTTGGAGATCAATTTATAACTCGCAAAGAGAAATTAGTAAGGCTAGTAATTTTAGCACAGAATAGAGATGTCACCATAACACCGAGAATGCAAAGAGATAAGGTTTACCAGCTTCCGCTCCAAATTATCCACCTTATGAATGTGCTCTTCCTTAAAAGCTTTCAGTTCTTCTATTCCTTGAAGAAGCTACAAAAGAACAAAATAGCTCAAGTCATGTAAAGCGGTAAGATGCTGCTGTGGGAGACAAAAATCGGCAGATGAACAACCTGAGCTATAACAGATGGATAACCAGTTGAGTCATAAGAGCAGCCTATATTCTGCTCTTCCTGCAAAGTTTCTTGCCCAATGATTGCGTCATTTATAGACGGAGATAAGAAAGCATTGGTGGTTTCCTCTGAAGGCTCATTTGTAATGCCACTTGAGAATTCCCGCTGAAGGGCCAATTCTTTAAGTTTTATGTATATAAGATCCTTCTCATCCAATTCTGCCTGATTATCTGGCTGCTGGATACCATTTGAATGTAGAGAAGTGTCTGTAGCCCCCAATTTCCCATTCAAACCAGATGAGTAGGCAAAAATATCTTCTAACTCTTGCGACTTAAAACACCCATTTTCCTCTCTTTTGTCATTGGCAGGTAAACCTAGGATTATACTTCTCTGTTTTGCTGAGTTTTGTAATGGACTACTACTTGGAGTATATGCAAGAGACGAGAGCTTGGAGATCAATTTACCGGCTTGAACATGATCTAACTCATAGCAGAAATGGTTCTGACTATAATAGTTATCCATAATTAATGGCTTAAACTGACTTTCTAGCAGCGGTTGACATTGCAGACGTACACGTATTTGAACCTTCATAATGAAACAGCAAAGTTTGAGTTTTTCTTTTTTTTGGACTAGACTAGAGGCATCGACCAAAGGAAAGAATCCCGAGAAGAAAGATGATACTAAACCTGCGCAGGAAATTGAGTTTTGAAAGAACCATCTGACGTCCAAGCATATTGATCGATATACATTTGACCAGAGCCTGCAGCCTCATAGACGCCGTAAAGCTTTCTATCGCTGTAGTTGAACAAAAATAATGGCAAGCCTGGATCTATATTCTTCACAAAGGAAAAATGTTGAATAGGCAAACCTATCAAAAGTTTTTAAATATTAGCATACTTGAATAGATGGTGAAAAGAAGAAATAAGAAAATAAAACATAAAACACACTCTCATATGACTCGACACAATAGTTCTGATTTATTTCTTCTTCGTTTTTTCTCTTTTTCCTTTTTTTGGAAGGAAAGATACTATGGACAAATAACTGACCAAATAGTTGTTTCGAGAGACACTCTCTCATCGTGTTATTCTTGCAACCAAATATAACGCCTCCAAGCTGACTTCTACTCAAGTTTCTAAAGCCTCTAGCATTGTTTGCCTGGTTTGATGATGCTACCATGATTGGCTGTGTTCTCCTATCCTGAAAAGAGCACAAGGATAAAACTAAATCGCCATCACTATAAGAGGAAAATAATTTCCGTTTTAATAAAAGTACTCCGAAAACAAGACATAAAACATAATTTCAGTCATGAACAATCTATTTTCCAATGTGCAGAGCGAACAGCTAATGAAAACCTGATGTATAAAACTAACTTATGGAACAGTCATTGCTTTCTCTTTTTGTTAATGTACGAAAGAATTTCACATCCCAATATGTCTGTACGCAAATTAGTTCTTTAATAGGAAGTCTGACAAAGCCTTATTTTTCCATTCAGCTACTCCAATAGAGCATGAAAACATTTTTGCAAGAACATGTGAACCGAAGGATAAAACAGAATTAAAACTAGTGATCCAGACTTTTCTTTGGATCACAATGACATTTCATCAGTACTAATGACTTTCTTGCAATACAGCAATTTTAACCAACAATACATGCAGAACTCTTCAAAATTATAACATAGCATTCTTTGCACTTCCCTGCCATTGCGCTCCCTCTCCCCTCCCATGACAAAATGACACCATGCACAGGCTACCCGGAAAACTAGAAGAAAAACATATCAAATTTAACCAAGTTGGAGAATACTATAACATAGTGTTCTTTCCACTTCCAAGCCATTGCACAACCAAACACTCTGCCCATGCACCAAGAAAAACTAAAAGAAGATCTCAAATTTAACTCAAATTTAACCACATTGGCCGAAAATTATAATAAAAGAATTTAGCCAACACCACAGCCAGGCTACACAGAAAAACTAAAAGGCTCTAAAATTTAGCCACATTGGATCAAATTAAATCAGGAAAAAAGATGAGCACTTAACCCCACAACAAAATTGTATAGAATAATGCAATACTTTCACCAAAAAAGAACAAGAAATTTCATCAACTAGCTCGGTTAAAAGCCCCTAGTTCATAACTATCACAAAAGTAATGAAGCAGGATTACTTCAATTCTTAACAGGGAAAAAGGAAATTCAGCAATCTAACCAAAATACATGAGGAACTCTTCATGGTTATAACATAGTTTCCTCATGCTTCCATTGCACCCACCCCCCACCCCAGGCCAGGTTTTGAAAGGAAAAACATCTCAATTTTAACCATGTTGATGAAAACTATAACATTGAACGTTCTTTCCTTTTCCATGCCATTGCACAACCACCAGGTTCAAATGCAAAAAACACTAAGTGATTTCTTCTCATCTGACACCTTGGTGGACCGATTACATGTGTGGTGGGCGGTAGCGGGTATGATGGAATAGTCTAGGTACACAAGCATAAAAAAAATATCCAACTTTCAATCGCACACAAAAGGTGTAATCTAATGGTCAATTAAGTGTGAGGAATCGTGAGGTCTCGGGTTCAAATCCCAGCATAAGCAAAAAACACTAGATGATTTCGGCAGTAAAGAATCCGGTGGAATAGTTAAGTGACGACAAACTCACCCGGACACCACAATCATTTAAAAAAAGATCCAACTTTAATCAATTCGAACAATCAGTATCACAAAAACAAAAAAACTAAACCCTAAAACCCCAACACGAATTTTTGAAAAATGATGCAAAAATTTCACCAAAAACAAGGAAATTTCATCCACTAGCTTGGCTAAAAGCTCATAGTTCATTACATACATAAAAGTTAATGAAGCGGGATGATCTCAACAGCAATTTGAGCAAAAAAACAGAATTGATTGAATTCATACTTAATAAGATAACGCTTTAAACCCAACTGGATGATATATAGTTTCCAGTTTGCAGTGAAGCAAAAGTGTGTACATTAACTATAGTTGTGCTTATATTGGCCAAGAAAATATGAATATACGTACATTGAATAGATACAGAAGAGGGTTTTGAAGAAAGAAAGGGGGAATTACCAGATAGAGAGCTTTCGAGGGGAAGAAAGTGTAAACGCATGCGCGAAACTGCCTTCTTACGGAGCATTTCGCGTTAAAGTTGATCACATCCAACACTACTTAAATTCCCCTCTTCCTCCTTTTTTTTTTTTTTTTACTCCTCTTAATCAAACCCCTTAACCTTAAAAAAATGTGAGTTATCTTATTTAAAAGATATCCAATTTTTAAAAATTATTTCAAGTTTAGCAAGTTTTGATTAACTTTTTCAGACCTCATATTTGAAGGTCTGAAGTTTTAAAAAAAATTCAAATTTTGACCTTCGAGTTTGAGTTGCCCTCTCTCAAAGCTTAAATGACGCCAGGTAGCCACTTTTAAGCATACGGTTTAAAATATATTCACAGTTTACGATGTATTTAAAGATTAGTCAATTTTTCTCGAACTTCAGGACACAACGTCCTAGAGTTTAAACCTCAAAATTCAAACTTCAGGACAGTTCGAAAATTGTGTACAGAAATTCGAATATTATGTCCTGAATTTTAAATTAGTAGATCAGGGATTCAGGACACTTAGTCCTGAATTTCAAATTAGCAGCTCAAAAATTCAGGACACTAAGTCCTGAATTTTCACATTCAGGAAACTTAATCCTAAAGTCCTAGAGTTTAAACCTCAAAATTCAAACTTTAGGACGTTGTGTCCTAAAGTTCGAAAATTGTGTCCATAAGTTCGAATCGTATGTCCTGAAGTTTAAATTAGTAGTTCAAAGTGTCCTGAATTTCAAATTAGCAGCTCAAAAAGTCAGGACACTAAGTCCTGAATTTTCAAATTCAGGATACTTAGTCCTAATGTTTGGGTGAATTGGCTAATCTTAAAATACATTGTAATTTGTGGATATACTTTAAATAGCGGACTTAAAAGTGGCTATTGCTGCACTTCGCCCCTTAATTTCATATCTGAAAGCCTGAAAGTTTTAAAAGTTAAAAGTTTTAAATTCAGACCTTTGAGTATAAAGTTGAGTTTTACCATATCCTAACTTCTGACCTCGAGTTTGAATGTGAAATTAATTCAAATTTCAGACCTGAGATCTAAACTTAGGTTTTAACAAAGTCGAACTTCATATCTGAATTTAGAAATTTTAGATCCTCAATTTTTAATTGCAGATCCACATATTTAAAACGATGATACGACTAAACTTTAGAAGTCTTATAAAATTAATTTTTAATTAGAGGTCCAAAAAACGGCTATTTGTGCACTTCTGTAAGAGTTTAGAAAACACAAAGCATTTGGTCGCTTATGCCCCTCAACATGGCCCCTAATGAGGAAGGGCCTAGCCCAATAGAATGTCGTGCATGAGGTAGAGCTCATAGTACCCGATTGATTGATCTAGCTTGTTCTTTGCTTTGGTAGGGAAT
This sequence comes from Nicotiana tabacum, assembly GCF_000715075.1. Classification (NCBI taxonomy): domain Eukaryota; kingdom Viridiplantae; phylum Streptophyta; class Magnoliopsida; order Solanales; family Solanaceae; genus Nicotiana; species Nicotiana tabacum. The sequence continues at coordinate 57,388,466 of NC_134081.1, read as the reverse complement.
CACTTAGCTATACTTCCCTTTACCTTTTCAATTGAATAGATAATTGCATTGACCTTAAAATCAATCAGTTTGTGAAATAATTGTCAAAATTTTAAATTGTTAAAAGAGTTATGTTTGCCTCTTTTAAATTTTAGAACTTACATGCAATGGGAAAACAAACCTTTTAAAACATAGATGGAGAGGGAAGAAAATACACACAGCATGGGGAAATATTTCCAACAGATTGTCAGACAACAATTTGCACACTTATTATGCAAGTGCTAAGGCCTACGAATTGACATTTTCCTGTGGCCAAAACCAGTTGGACGGGTGGGCTTCTTTTAAAATGATAGGAACACAATCATTTGCATATTGGGCTGCCTTTAAAATAAGTTTGGAGTATTATCACATTTAGCCAGCATCAGAAACTATTTACATCTGGTAGCCGAAAAAATATATAAAATTTGTATAATTTTGGTATATAACATACAGAATGTATATATATACAAAAAATATATAAATTTTATACATGTTTTCGACTATTATTTTTACAGCGGCTATATAGTGTCATTTTTCCAATAAGATTTGGGCACAGCCCACCAAAATATTGACTTAGTTTCTTGAAATCTTTATACAAGTAGCTTTGGCTAAACATTTTCAGTATAGATAGATTTTTACTAATTTTATATATATATATATATATATATATATATATATATATATATATATATAAATATATATATATATATATATATATATATATATATATATATAACTCTATCTTAGTTTAATTTATTCATGAAATAATACATTATACGTTGAAAACTGTTTAGTCGTAAAACGGTACGGTTGAATTTATGCATGGTTTATAGACAAGTGAATCGATTCGATCCTAAAATGATAAATGAATTAGACAAAAGTGTAAGACTTAGCCTTGAAATTGAGATAAAACAGTAGATATATTGGTCGCGGGTGCAGAGCTTCCGGAGGCAGCAAGAATAATATAAGTAAGCAAGAAAGTAAAATGTTATTGAGCTTTTTGATAGAATACAATGTGTACTTGTCAGAAAATTCATCTCCTTACAATGATAGTAGAGCCCACTATTTATAATTGTACATAAGGAACAAGGTCCTAGGATCAAGCCGCTCTTAAATAAAAATTATGAGGGCCATAGAAGAGTGTGTAACGGTAGGCAGTAAATGCCTTATTCTCTACAACGGACCGTACACTTAATACTATAGAATATTCTTCATTAAATGCTACCAGGTGGTAGACATTTACTTCGCTTTTATGAGTATCATTCTCTCCGATAACAAGCGAGATCATTGCCCTCGGGCTTGACTGTCTTCTATCTTCGGCTCCACGTGTCACTTTCTCATGCGAACATTAAATATGACATATTTTACCCCATACAAGTAGTCCCCCTGCTTTCCGGTGGCATAACTTTATGTCACCGGGAAGTTGGTAGAGATACCTTTTTTGGCAGGAATTCTCTGACCCCCTCTGAAAAGTTTCTAACGGTTGATTAGATGCACGTGTCTCCGCATTTAATACCCCAAACACATGTCATCCCACGATTCAACATCACTTTTACCGGTTATCGAGATAATTATGGCCACGATTATAACCGCCTATTCCTTTACTTATACACATCAAACTTCTTCATTTACACTTCATAATTCTCCAAACATTCTCAAACTCTCTTTACTCAACTTGTACTTTGTCTTCAACTTTTCTTTAACCTTATTCTTCAGAGAAACCCTTCCTTTCTTTATGATAAAAATGGCTTCTTCATCTTCCAAAAAACCCAGTTCTTCAAAAAAAAAAGAAGGTAAAGTTGATGATGGTGTTCCTCCTACGGTGAGTACCATCATCCCAAGAAGTCTTGTCACAACTAAAGACTTCGAAGAGAAGTATCCTTCCGCTAACCCTCGTACGTAGGCCATTGGCATGTACCCTTCTTTCATTCGTCCTTCCAGTATTCCAACTGTGAAAGAGGACTAACATTGCCAAGATTTAGACATTATCGCTCTTGTTCTGGCGGAGCATATTACCTTACCCAAGAAGGGTTTCACGTATTTTTATACGTATCTCTTCACTTTGGGGCACTTCTCTTTTAGCGGGGAGCTTGACTCCGTTATTGTGGAGTTCTGTATCCGTTACCAAGTATGCCTGGCACAAGTAAGTCTTTCTATATGGAGGACAATCGCTTGTCTTCGGTGTCTGTGCTAGGAGAAAGGAGAGGAGCTAACCCTAACTCGATTAATAAACCTTTATTCCCCCAAGATTTTTCACAGGGGAATGATAAATTTCAGCAAACGTGGCCACTATGCTCTGCTATCCCGCATGGATAATGACAACGACCATGGGTGGATGGAACGGTTCGTTGCAGTTTTCACCGGGGATATCATTCCGGCCACAGCTTCATCATTTCCGGAATTTTGGAACCGTACTCATAAGTTCATCATTTGTTTTTTCTTCTAGCTAAGGATCATCCCATGCCATTATTGATTCTTCGTTTTTCACTTGTTTCAGCAACTCGGTGGGTTCCGCCGAGGATCGAAGTCTTGGACCAGTGGTTCCAAATGATTTTGGATGTTACTATGCCCGAGACCCGTACGTGGAAAGAACTAGCCCTTAAATATGGGTGGAAGGCCAAAAATCATGGTAAGTAAAACTCATCTTGTGTTTACCTTTCGTATAAAGAAGTTAATTAGCCTTTTTCTCCTATTGAATTCAGGTCTACCCTAGGGTTCAGTTGTCGTCCCCGAGGAGGACATTTTGGCTAATCCTACTGATCCGGCGAGGTTGATGTAGGAGGCTTTTACCCGAACAAGTGTCTCTGGACTAGCTTTTGGTGCAAGTGCTTCTTGTCGGAGTTCCCGGCCGGAGAACATGCAACCAAAAAGACGCTGCTCCACCGCGACCGGGGGAAAGAACAAGAAAGCAAATAATGCAGCACCTGAGTCATCTCCAGATGTTGTGAAGATGAGCGCCGCGCCCGAGCTGGTTTTAGAAACCGTAGTGATCGACAATAATGAAGAAGCCAGTGATGAAGGGGCTTCTCTACATAGAAGACAATGACCTTTATCAGCTCAACAGAATGCTCAATCTGTTGAGCTAGTTACACCAACCGAGGATGATGCCTCGACACTCTGAGGGGGAGTTTGATATGGTAGAAGATGCTAACTCTCTCTTCCGAGTCCCAGTTACCGTGCCCGGTATTGTGAGGTTGAGTACCGGGTCCCTTCCGTCTTCGGTTGACGAGCAGCCAACAACCAGCACTGCGCTTTCTGCAGCCGACTCTCACCCTACAACGCCATCTGCTTCATCTCCCTCTTCTCCAACTTTTCCTTCACCACCAGCAACTGCTACATCATCTCCACCAGCCGCAGCTACCCGAGAAGAGGATGTCCCTCTTCCCCAGCCCTAGTTCATGGGAATTTGGGGCAAAATTATTTTGTCCCCTTCGAAGATCCCCAAAGGAGGAGGAATGTTACCCTCTCGGTCTCTACCGGATTCCATATGTTATCCCGTCCGATGGAGCTTGCTAACTATCTAAAGCCTTTAGCTTTATAAAAAAGATAAGGATAAGATATAAACTCTCTCGGGAGAGTATTTTTTTGAATAACGCCATGCACAATGCATTTGCAGTATATTCTTTGTTTCCTCCGTTGTTTCTTCTATCTTTGTTATGGGTAGGTTTTTGAATTTTCATTTTTGTTTCGTAGGCCAACTTTCTTGCTTCCGAAGGCCTTCAAAGATTGATTCGTGATAAGGAGGAACTTACCTCCGAACGGGATTAACTTTTGGTCGAGCGAGACTAGAATGTTGCTCGCCTCTTAGAACTAGAAGCACGAGTTGCTGAGGCTGTTGCTTTGGAGGCTCAGTTGCAGCAAAATGAGCAAGAAGTGGTAACCCTTAGTTAGGAGGTCTCCCCGTTAAGGGCACAATTTTAAGAAACTAAGGATGAATGGGCTGAAGTCCATAATGTCGTACTTGCTGCATCCGACCGTGAGGCTGCCTTTGTTGAAAGATTGAGTAATTTGGAGGTAGACTTAAACTTCCAAGCTGAAGAGCTTGATGCTGTCGAGGAAAATTATGCCCGTTTGAAGGAGAAGCATAAGCGGACCATAGAGCATAATAAAATTTACAGCTCCACTATCTGTGACTTTGATGTCATCCTCCGATCCATGAGATTCGCGTGGGATAACCTTTCTGCTGAGGTTAGCCTAAGAAGAACTTCAGCGCTGAGCGGCTTCCCTCATTATTGAAAAAACATATGCTATGTACAACATGACGAGAAAAACCTTGGAAGAAGCCAAAACGGGTGTCATTGACTTTGATGCCGAAATTGCTAAGGCCGGTGAGTTGTTGTCAACTGCCAAAAGGGGTCTTACAGTCCGACCTGATGCTACCAATTCTTCTGGTTCCGATTTTGAGTTCTTGGGAATTGAAGAAGAACCAGAAAGTGATGATGTTGAAGGCCAAAATGATGAAGTCCAAGATATCGAGCCGGCAACGGATCTACCCACTTCTCCTGGGGCGTATATGCTTCTCTTCCTCCGGGTTCCGGAGATGCATCAACTTAGTTTTTGATTTCTTTTTCATACTTTTGTACTTGTGTTGTTTGGCATATTTATTGTGAATAGAAGTAACTTTTCGTTCAAGTATTCGCGCAAGTTTTTCTCCTTTGCATCTTTTTTCGTTTAAGAGCTTGCGTAAGTTTTGCTCTTTCTATTTTTTGTTCGTTTAAGTGTTTGTGCAAGTTTTACTCTTTGTGTCAAATAGTGCAAGGCTTTGGGTGTAGTTTCCCCCGAAAGCGTTTGGATTTCGGGCACCAGTTCTTCTGAAATCAACCTTTTAACTTGAGGGTTTTCATAAAAGAGGGCCCTCTTATGTTTACAGTGCTTTTAAAGAGGACGTCTCATATTCATTACGACACTAGTATTTGAACTATTTGTTTAACTTTCAAGTGATAAAATCAATTCATCGTTCAGACAAGAAACAAGATATAAATAAAAAGACTTTACTTTATTCCTTCCATTTTTAAAATTATAGAAGCATTCATTGTGCTAAAAAGAAATTGTCATTTCTTGTGGCTAACTTGTACAACTTGTTTTTATGGGGCTGGTCGCGCAGTCCTCAGTCCCGATGATACAACTATGTTTTTGGGTTTCGTATTTCGGTTGATGTAGCAGTCGTTGTTGCCGTATCCCCATATCATTCCCCCCAATGTTCGAATGCGAAGGATGCGAATTTGAACACTGGAAGTTTTATACCTTCGATAATCCCACTAGTGAATTGTAGATAATCTTTAATTCGATATCAAACTTCACTTCCCCTTAGGAATTTATGATATCAAGTCAAAGATTATCTAATAATCCCCTAGTGGCTTGCACTTGTCAACGGTCGGGTAATCTCTGTTCGACAGCAAACTTTACTTCCTGGTAGGAACTTTGCTATCAAGCAAAAGATTATTTAACTGCTTCGTAGTGGTTCTTTGCTTGTATACCTTGTCATTTAAAGGTCTTATTACTGTTGTTGAAGCTTCCTTCGTAGTATGCTTTCCGTTTTTGTCTCATTAAAAACGTTTCCAGAAAAACCCAATTGTAATAAAAACTAGACAAAGGGAAAAAAAGTACAATACATACTTTCAGTACAAGTGAGTCTCATCAGCAATAGTATCTCTTGAGGTGAGCAACATTCCAGTTGCTTGGCAACTTTTCTCCATTTAGTTTTTCTAACTCGTATGACCCTTTCCCGATGACAGCTGAAACTCAGTAGGGGCCTTCCCATGTTGGACCTAGCTTCCCCGCATTGAGCTCTCGGGTGTTCTGAGTTACTTTCCTTAAAACCAAGTCTCCCACTTTGAAATAACGGAGGTTGGCTCTTCGATTGTAATATCCTTTTATTCTATGCTTTTGGGCTACCATCCTTATATGCGCCAAGTCCCTGTGTTCATCGAGCAGCTCCAAATTGACTAACATTGATTCATTATTTGCTTCTTCGTTTACCCGGGAATATCTCAGGGTAGGCTCCCTACTTCCACCGGGATCAGAGCTTCTGCTCCGTACACAAGAGAAAAAAGGAGTCTCTCTCGTGCTTGATTTGACCATTGTTTGGTATGCCCATAGTACACACGATAGCTCTTCGGGCCATTTTCCTTTAGCTGCTTCCAATATCTTTTTGAGATTATATATAATCAATTTGTTTGTTGATTCTGCTTGACCGTTTGCGCTCGGATGATAGGGTGATGATGTGATCCTTTTGATTTTCAAGTCTTCAAGGAACTTCATAACCTTTGCGCCTATAAATTGCGGCCCGCTGATGCAAGCTATCTCTTTTGGTATCCCAAATCTGCAAATTATATTCTCCCACAAGAAATCTACCACTTCGCGCTCACCGATCTTCTAGTAAGGACTTGCTTTAACCCACTTAGAAAAATAGTCAGTTAAAATAAAAAAAATATTACCTTACCGGGGGCCGATGACAGTGGTCCGACGATATCCATTCCCTACTTCAGGAACGACCATAGTGACAAAACTGAGTGCAATTGCTCTGCCGGTTGATGTACCAACGGTGTGTAGCGTTGACATTTATCAATTTTTTAACACTATGCCGAGCCCAGACCCTTTCGGAGGAACAGTTCTTATGGCCTGCCTTAGGGTTTCCCCTGAGGGCATGGTTAACACTATGCCGAGCCCAGACCCTTTCACATTGGAAGCTTCATCCGTAAACAAGGTCCAAACTCCTAATGTCTATTCTGACACCATTACTGCTTCTTTGGTAGGTTAAGGTAAAAGTCCCGGACTAAAACCGACCACAAAGTCGGCCAAAACCTGTGACTTAATTGTAGTCCTGGGTTTATATTCTATGTCAAATTTGCTCATTTCGACGGCCCACTTGGCTAGCCTACCTGAGAGTTCAGGTTTATGAAGAATATTCTGTAGGAGAAAAGTGGCCACCACAGCTATCGGGCTACATTGTAAATAAGGCCTTCGCTTTCGAGCGACAACTACGAGGGCTAAGGCTAATTTTTCCAAATGTGGATAGCGAGTTTTTGCTCCCGTAAATTTTTTAATTACGTAATAAATAGGATATTGCATACCTTCATCTTCACAGACTAAAATGACACTTACAGTTACCTCCGAGACCGCTAAGTAGATCAACAGTTGTTCACTTCCTCCGATTTTGACAGTAACAGAGGACTTGAAAAATACTTTTTCAGATCCTTCAAAGCCTGCTGACATTCTAGTGTCCATTCAAAGTTATTCTTATTTTTGAGGAGTGCACAAAAATGATGGCATTTTTCAAAAGATCGGGAAATGAATCTGCTCAAAGCTGCCAGTCTCCCCGTTAGCCTCTAAACCACTTGGTAGCTGGTCCGGAATATCTTCTATGGATTTAATTTTATCGAGGTTAACCTCGGTCCCCCTTTGCGACACTAGAAAAACCAGGAACTTACCAGAGCTGACCCTAAACACACACTTCTCGGGGTTAAGCTTCATGTTATGCTTCCTTAAGATGTAAAAGGTTTCTTGCAGGTGTTTCAGATGGTCATATGCGTTTAAAGACTTAACCAGCATATCATCTATGTCCACTTCCATAGTCTCCCCATTTTGTTTCTCAAACATTTTGTTTACGAGCCATTGATAAGTGGCTCCAGCATTTTTTAGCCCGAAGGGCATCACATTGTAACAATATGTGCCGAAATTCGTGATGAACGAAGTTTTTTCATGATCCTCCGGGTTCATCTTGATTTGGTTGTACTCAGAGAAAGCATCGAGGAAACTTATTAACTCGTTCCTGCTCGTCGCATCAATCATCTGATCAATGTTTGGCAATGGGAACGAGTCTTTTGGGCACGCCTTATTTAAGTCCTTATAGTCTACGCACATGCGAAATTTATTATTCTTCTTTGGAACTACCACTACATTAGCTAACTAGTCAGGATACTTTACCTCTCAGATTAAACCAATATAAAGCAAGCGAGTTACCTCTTCTTTGACAAAATTATTCCTGACCTCGGCAATAGGACATTTTTTCTGTCTTACCGGATGGATGTTGGGATCCAGGTTTAGGTTTTGCACAACCACTTCCGGTGGGATACCTGTCATATATGCACACGATCACGCAAAACAATCAACATTAAGTTTAAGAAATTCAATAAATCCAGACCTGAGTTCGGGGTGTAGTCCTGTCCCCACATGGAACTTCTTCTTCAAGAATTTTTCGAACAATGCAGTTGTTCAAGTTCTTCTGCCGTGGATTTTGTTGCGTCTGTTTATTCCGGCACCTAAAAATATCCTTATACCTGATAGGATTCCGATGACTCCTCCCCCTGGTTGACTTCGCTCGGCTCGGGTGCAGGGGTCGGTTCCTATAATTGCTATGTTGCATGCTCCTTCCCTTTGCTACTGGAAACTGATATTGCATTCATCTCTCTTGCTGTCGGTTGATCGCCTCTTATTTGTTTAATTCCTTGAGAGTTGGGAATTTCAGCAACTGATAATATGTTGATGGCACATCCTTCATCTCGTGCAACCACGGTCTACCCAGGATAATATTGTAGCCCATATCATCGTCCACCACTTTGAATTATGTTGGCCGAACTTGTTGGGTCCACTGATAAATGTGGAATTTGACTACTTATTAGTACCTTTTTAATTTTGTTTTATACCAAAAATATTAATTTATGTTCCCATAACTAATGAAAGTGTGAAAATTGCAGGAATGTTGGAGATTTGGGCTCAAATGAATAAATCCAACTCAAAAAAGAGTGTTCCGGCTCACAAGGCAAAAAGGGGCACAACAGACCAAAAGTGCGGTCCGTAGAAGTATTTCTGCGGCCGCAGAAGAAAGTGTGGACTGCAGAATTCTCCTTGCGGCCACAGATCTGTTGTTGAAGCTCAGAGATTGAATTAAGAGAAGTGTGGACCACACACAATTTGTGCGGCCGTAGAACATGGTTGCACTGGCAAAAATTCAAAAAGTTTAGAGAGTGTGCAAAATGACCAAGGCTGAAGCCTTGCTTGAAGTGCGGACCACACATGAATTGTGCGGCCGCATATCAAATTGTACGGCTGCAGAATCTATCCACATGCAGACTCAAGCAATGTGAGATCGTAGAACCTCCCGAAGGGCAATTTTGTCAATAAATTTTTGGCCACTATAAATAGACGAAAATCACCTTTTTAGGTCATGTTTTGAAGTTTTCTTAGCTGTAGCCGTTGTAGTTTACCATTTGGGTAACTTATGATCATTTTGGGACAAATACATCATAGTTTATTATTTTAATTTTATATTTTGGCTTTAATTAGTGTTTCTTCTTTATTTTATTCATTTTCTACTATGAGTAACTAGACATTTACTAGGGTTGTGACCCAACCCTAGTGTGTAAACCTTATGGTTATTTAATTTAATGCTTGTTTATGATTGGGTGTTTGTTATTTAGCCTTGTTCATGCTTTAATTTTAGAATTAATGGTTGCAAACATTGATTCATACATTTTTGACTTGGTCTTACTTGAGAAAGAGAGACTTAGTTTAGGAAAACTTGCATAACAAGAAATTGGGCTAGTGAAGGATTTGACTAGCCTAATTAAAGGGTTTGAACTAGAGATAGGGAAAACCCGACTTGAGCTCATATCAACTATTTAGCTTGATACCCATTTGGGGTTAAGAAAGCCAAATTGGGCAAAATCACTCTATAACAGAGAGGTATTGAGTGGGTAACTTAGAGTTGAGATCTATAATACACCCCAATCACTAAAATAAGTGTTAACTTAATTAATCCATTAGGCTAACACCTAGGCAAAGGTTACATCCCTAGGCTTTTTACCTATTTGAAAACAACCAAAAATAATTAGTCAATTTCTAGTTTCATTTTTCTAGTTAATAATTAATAGAGTAGTTCATAGAAGTAATTTGCAACACCAAATTTTTTGGAAGTGTATTTAAGCTATTTCTTCTACACGCAGCAAATGTACACTCTAACACCCATTCTTAGCTCCATGTGGAAATCGACCCCGACTCATAGTTGGGTACTATTCTTCCACTGGCATCTTCCACTCATTGTTGAGTGTGGATTGGGAGTGGATCAATTTTTGGTGTCGTTGCCGGGGAGTTAAAATGGTGTTAGCTATATATTTGAGTGTGTTTTTGGAATATTTTTTTTCCCTTCCGTGTTACTAGTTTGTTTAAGAAATTTTAGGTACAAACATGGCGAATAATGAGCTCGAAAATGTGCCTTTGGGGGACTTGGACGGTGAGGAGGGACAAGTAGATGAGGTACCTCAAGAGCCACAACCCAATCGGAGAGGTCGGGTACCACATGACAACGTGCCCGTTCCACCCCCATCTCCACCACGAGTAGCTCAACACCGAATATTGCCCAACGAAGGTTGTGCTAGTGCAATAGTCCCTCCCGTATAAAGGCGAGCAACTTTCAAATCACCAATGTGATGCTCACTCTACTTGAGCAACGGGGCTTCTTCACCAGTGCACTAACCCAGAATGCTTATAAATATTTGAAGGGATTTGTGGATACATGTTGGGGAAGAAAGCAAACTAATGTTTCTGAGCATGCATTGAGGCTAAGGATTTTTCCCTTCTCTCTACGGGGGAAAGCTTTAGATTGGTTGAAACATTTTTCGAACCATTCAATTCATACTTAAGATGCGTTGGCGGCCAAGTTCATTGCTAAGTTTTTCTCTCCTGGGCACATGGCTACACTTTAAGATGAGATTTTGGCATTAAAACAAGAGCCGAATGAACCACTACACTAAATTTGGGAGCATTATAGAACAATGGTTAAGGAATGTCCCAACAACGATATGACGGAAAACATGTTGCAACAAGACTTTTATCGTGGGATTAACACAACCAACCAATGTGTAGTGAATCAACTAGCTGGTGGGAACGTTATTACTATGCCTTATGAGGGGGCGTGTGATATTCTAGATGAAATGGCGGAGACGTCATCGATTTGGAAATCCCGGGACAATGTTTCACAAGGTGATCCAAACATGATCCACCTCCAAAAAGAATTGCAAGACCATGGGAAAGCCATTGCCGAATTGACTACTACCATGACTCAACTAGCAAAGGCCTAACTAAATCAAGTGCAAACCCTTAAGCAAGTTCATGCTATGGAGGGAGTGAATGTTTTGGTGAATAAGAGGAGGGTCACGGGTCCACAAGTGCATACTCGAGTGAAGAACTATGTGTAAGATGATGTCGGTTTTGATCAAGATGATTCTTATAATGAGCAAGAGGAATAAGTGCAATATGTGAACAATTTTCAAGGGCAAAGAAATAACTTCCAAGGCCCAAACTAACAACAATGAAAACCAAACAATCACGGCAATTTGAATTCTAAAAATCAAGGTAATTGGTATAACAATAACAATCAAGGAAATTGAAGTGGAAACAATCAAGGAAATTGGGGAGGCAACAACCAAGGTAGTTGGGGTAACAATCAAGGCAACCGGGGGTCGGGTTTTCAAAGGCACCCAATGTATCAACAAACGAGCAACCCACCTCCTTATCATTCCTATGGTTCAAGTTCTTCAAAAAATGATATGTGATGTATTTAGAATATGTTCAAGCAAATGATGGAAAAGAATGCCTTACACAACACATTAATCAACATCTTAGAAGTTCAAATGGGGAAAATCTCTCAAGCTCTAAATTCTCGTCCTAAGGGTGCACTACCAAGTGACACGGTGGTGAACCCAAAGGGTGGTAACAATACGGGTCATGCTATGGCGGTTATCACAAGAAGTGGAAGAGGCGGGAATGTACCCACCTCAAGTGGAAGGCAACTTATTGATGATGACCAAGTAATGCAAGAAGAAGAGATCCCCGAACATTGTTGCTCAACCAAATGAGAAAGTTTGTATTGATATTGATGATAGTGTGGAAAAGACTCAATAGGAGGTGAACCCATCTAGGGAACACATCGTTGACATACCTGAGACATAGTGCAAAAGGCAAAGGCACCATTGCCTAAGCCTCCACCTCCATACCCTCAAAGACTTGCCAAGAAAAATAGTGAGAATCAATTAAAGAAGTTCATTCAAATGATGAAAAGTCTTTCAATCAATGTGCCATTGGTAGAAGCTTTGGAACAAATGCCCGGTTATGAAAAGTTTATGAAAGATCTTGTGACAAAGAAGCGGTCGATGAATTTTGAGACTATTAAAGTCACTCATCAAGTGAGTGCGATTGTTCATTCAATGGCTTCTACGTTGGAGGATCCCGGTGCTTTCACGATTCCTTGTACAATTGGAAGTGCCGAGTTTGCTAAAGCTCTTTTGTGATCTTGGGGCAGGTATAAATTTGATGCCCTATTCGGTTTTCAAGACTTTGGGGATTGGGCAACCAAGACCCACTTCTATGAGATTGCAAATGGACGATCATACCATAAAATGTCGTTGATTGTGATTGAAGATGTTTTGGTCCAGGTTGATAAATTTATTCTTCCGGCGCACTTTGTCATTCTAGATTGTGAAGTTGATTATGAAATACCAATTATTCTTGGGAGACCTTTCCTTGCTACAGGTAAGGCTCTTTGTGATGTTGAAGCTGGAGAAATCACTTTCCGGGCTGGTGATGAAAAAGTGGTATTCCATGTATGTAAGTCCATGCGGCAACCAAATAACAATGAGGTATGTTCTTTTGTGGATTTGGTGACCAATGTCATTGTTGATGATACAAGTGTGACTATCAATGTTGGTGATATATTGGAGGCCGTCTTGCTCAACTTTGATGATGACGAGATGGATGGTTTCATGGAATGTGTGAACTCTTTACAAGGAATGAGGTGTATAACTATGCACCCCAAAAATTATCTTTGGATCTTGAAAATAGGAAGACTCCTCATACAAAACCTTCTATTGAAGAGCCACCTACCTTGAAGTTAAATCCATTGCCTCCACACATTCGTTATGAATTTCCTGGCCCCTGTTCTACTTTACCGGTTATTATTTCCTCTTGTTTGACTAAAGTGCAGGTTGATTCAACATTGGTGGTATTACAAAAATAGAAGAAGGCTATTGGGTGGACCTTGGAAGATAATTGGGGTATAAACCCTGCCTTTTGCTTGCATAAGATCAAGTTGGAGGATGGTGCTAAACCGTACATTGAACATCAAAGAAGACTCAATGAGGCTATGTAAGAAGTTTCCAAGAAGGAGATTATCAAGTGGTTGGATGTCGGGGTTGTCTACCCCATCTCCGATAGTTCATGGACTTCTCCGGTTCAATGTGTCCCAAAAAAGGGGGGCATGATGGTGGTCACCAATGATAAGAATGAATTGATTCTGACGAGAACGGTGATTGGTTGGAGGGTGTGTATGAATTATCGCAAGCTCAACAAAGTAACAAGGAAGGATCACTTTCTACTTCCTTTCTTAGATCAAAGCTCGATAGATTGGTCGGTCGTGCTTTATATTATTTTCTTGATGGGTACTCGGGCTACAACCAAATTCTCATTGCCCCGGAAGATCAAGAGAAAACAATATTCACATGTCCCCATGGTACTTTTGCTTTCAAGCGGATGCCGTTTGGTTTGTGCAATGCATCAAGGACTTTTCAACGATGTATGATGGTTATTTTCACGGACATGGTGGAGGACTACCTTGAAGTTTTCATGGATGACTTCTCGGTGGTTGGAGATTCTTTTGATGATTGTCTTGCAAATTTGGACAAAGTGTTGGCTAGATGTGATAAAACTAACTTGGTACTTAATTGGGAGTAATGCCATTTCATGGGTGAGGAAGGTATTGTCCTTGGCCATAAAATTTCAATGAATGGAATTAAAGTTGACAAGGCAAAGATTGAGGTGATTTCTAAGCTTCCACCCCCAACTTCGGTGAAGGATTTGCGGAGTTTCCTAGGCCATGCGGGTTTTTACCGGCGCTTTATCAAAGATTTCTCTAAAGTGGTGAACCCTTTGTGCAAGCTCCTTGAGAAGGATGCCAAGTTCAATTTCAATGATGATTACATGAGATATTTAGAATTGTTGAAGCTCAAGTTGACAACTACTCCCATCATCACCGTTCCAAATTGGAGTGTGCCTTTTGAACTCATGTATGATGCAAGTGACATAGTGGTTGGGGCTGTTTTGGGGCAACATATCATCAAAATTTTCCATTCAGTATACTATTCTAGTAAGACCTTGAATAGTTCCCAAGTCAACTATACTATTACGGGGAAAGAGCTCTTTGCTATTGTGTTTGCAATTGAGAAGTTTCGCATGTACTTGATGGATGCAAAGGTTATTGTCCACACGGACCATGCAACGCTTCGTTATCTTATGAACAAAAAGGACTCCAAAGCTTGGTTGATGAGATGGGTACTCTTGTTACAAGAATTTGATATTGACATCTACGATAGGAAATGTAGTGAAAACCAAGTAGCAGACCACTTGTCTCGATTGGAGGAGGAGGGGAGGCCACATGATGGCCTTGAAATCAATGACTCCTTCCCCGATGAGAAACTTTTGGCAATTTCAATGAAAGAGGTGCCATGGTTCGCAGACTTGGCAAATTTTCTTGTGTGTGGAATCATTCCGGATGAGTTCTCTTCAAGCCAAAGGAAGAAGCTCAAAAGAGATTGTCAACATTATTATTGGGATAAACCATACCTTTTTCAAATTTGTACATATGGGGTGATTAAGAGGTGTGTACCAGAAGAAGAGCAAGGTGATATTCTTGGGGCTTTTCATTCTTCGCCATATGGTGGTCATCATGGTGGAGCAAGAATAGCGGCCAAAGTGCTTAGTTGTGGTTTTTATTGCCCCACTTTTTACAAGGATGCTAGTGAGTTGGTGAAAAGATGTAATGAAAGTCAACGGGCCGGTGGAATGTCAAAGAAAAATGAAATGCCTCTCACAACCATCTTGGAGATTAATATTTTCGATGTTTGGGGCATTGAATTTATGGGCCCTTTTGTGAGTTCTTGTGGAAACACCTACATCTTGGTCGCGGGGAATTAGGTGTCCAAATGGGTTAAGGCCATCGCTTTGCCCAACAACAAGGCGATAAGTATAGTAGCTTTCTTGATGAAGAGTATTTTAACAAGATTTGGTACTCCACGGGCAATCATAAGCGATGAGGGATCACACTTTTGCAACAAAGCTTTTGACACTTTACTTAGCAAGCATGGTGTTACTAACAAGGTCATGACTCCCTATCACCCACAAGCTAGTGTGCAAGTAGAAGTCTCCAACCGGGAGATAAAGAGTATCTTGTCTAAAATGGTGAATGATAATAAGATGGATTGGTCCAAGAAGCTTGATGATGTGTTATGGGCTTATAAGACGACTTACAAAACACCTATCGGAATGTCTCCATACCGGTTGGTTTTCGGAAAATCTTATTATCTTCCGGTGAAACTAGCTAGAGCACAAGGCAATGTGGGCTCTAAAGAAGTTGAATCTTGATTGGGATATAGCCGCTAACTTGAGGGTTGCACATTTGAATGAATTGTATGAGTTCCGGTACCATGCATATGTGAGTTTGTCCTTGTTCAAAGAAAAGATGAAATATCTTCATGATAAATACATTTGGAACGAAGAGTTCAAGCTGGGAGATCTAGTATTGTTGTTTAACTCAAGGTTGAGAATGTTTCCAGGGAAGCCAAAATCCAAGTGGAGTGGTCCATTAGAAATTGTTGGTGTGACACATGTAGTGCATTAGACTTGAAGAACAAGAACGATGAAGTACTCAGAGTCAATGGTCACCGGGTGAAGCACTACTTGGGCGAGGTTGGAGATAGCCACATGGTGGCGGTCATTTACTTCACTTGGGAGTATTTGCATCGTGTCACGATGTTAAATCAGGCACTTCTTTGGAGGCAACCCATGTTCTTTTCCTTTTTCTTTTATACTTAGGTGTTATTTGTGTTCTAACTTGATTTGAAGTGTGCTACAAGGTTGAGTGTGACTTGCAAGAAATGGTGAACTAAAAAATGGCTAAGTGTTTAAGGATCTGCGAACCGCACTTTATTTATGCGAACCACACATTTCTGTGTGCCACGGCAGGAAAGCATTCGCGGTCGCACATTTCTCATGTGGACCGCACAATTGGAATCTTGCAAAAGTGTAAATTTTTTAACTCTATGAAGTTTGAGCCTGTCATTGCGGGGCTAATATGTGACCGCAAGAGGAAATATGCGGTCACACCCAAAAAAATACGGATCGCACATTAAGAGTAGAGACGGATGACTGAGGTGATAGAGTGTGGAACGCACATGGAAATCTGCGGCCGCATTAGAACTTTTTCCCTCTTAGGATTCTTAGTATAAATAGGAAATTTGAGTTTATTTTACACATTTCCTCCCCTAAAAGTCACTATTACTCTGCAAATTTCTTGAGAGATTTTCACTGTCACCACACACAACCACCTAAGCTTATACACCCAGTGCACTCACTCTATCTGGTATGTTTCATTGCATGTTAAATTTTTGTGTTAGTTTAATTTTTAAAATTTTAGTTTCTTTTTAGGTCATTTGTTATTAGAGTTCATCCATGTATCCAGGTGGGGTAGATCTGAACTGGATAGTTGATAATATAGGCTACCATGGGTTGGGTTAATGAGATTTCATGTTTATACCATGTTTTCATGTCTATTTGTGCAAGTAATTGAAAACGCTAAGTAGAAAAGAATGCCTGTGCGTAATTTTTGAAATCTGCGGCTGCACTTGAATTTGTGCTGTCCGCAGATTTATTAATCTGGGCGACCTAGTGAAGCAAGTGCATTTGCGGCCGCACTTTAATTGTGCGGAGCGCAGAAATCTTAGAGAGACTGCAATTGAAATTGTACGGACCGCAGATTTTTCCTGTGGCCGCAAAACAACCTCCACATTGTCTTCAGAAGGGGGATTCTGATCTTTCACTATCTTTAGATCCTACCCCAACCCCCAGGGCAGCCCCTGCTCTAGCTCCGAGGGCAGTACACATGCCTACATCTCCATTATCTGCTCTGCGAATCTTCCAAACATTGTCGAGTCTTAACAACTGGATGCAGACAGCTACTTCAAAGCTGTCTGACATATTTAGTATTGGTGCAACGCAGTCATCTACACAGGCACCTTTCTTCTTCTGAACTGCCTCAACACCGCCAGGTTGTATTTATCCAAATCCTTCAATAGAAATTGCCGCTCAAGTGTCAAGGATTATCCACTAATATCTTCTTTTTCTTCGATCTCTCCACACCCGTGGATGTACCATCTCCCCCCTCTACCATCATTGGGGATATCCTATATAACCTATGTATCTGTGTCTAGGGTCACTGCTGGCTTAGAGGTTTAACTAGCTCTTTCCGACCCCTAGGAAGTGTTGTGAGATGAAGAGACCTCATCCATGAGCTAGAATCGCACATGTGGCCTAGACTGTGCGGTTGTTTGCTCCTCCTTAATAGAGGCTGATTTGCCCTCTGAAGCTTCCCTAGACGGGACATAGGAACTTATGGATGGAAATGGTGATGATAATGTAGATTTGGCTGCAAGGGAAGCAACCTAACAATGAGAAAAAGTTGCACAGGATGCTGAGGAAGCAGCTATTAGAGATGCATAGATTATCTATCAAGAAGAGAGGGGTCGGAGAATTGCTCAAAATCAACCCTTAGCTGCAAACCAGTTCGGGAATATAGCTCCCATTCCTGGGAGATCACTGGGCGATTATGCTAGAGCGATGTACAATCAAGGCTTATCAAGTGTTAGACCACCTCAAATTGTAGCTAACAATTTTGAGTTGAAGTGAGGGTTGCTTCAAACCATTCAGAACTATTGTGTCTTCATAGGAAAGATGAGCGAGGATCCAAACACACATCTAATGAATTTCGAGAAGATTATAAACAGTTTTCAATACAATGGGGTGTCACAAGATGCAGTGTACTTAAGGGCATTCCCCTTTTCACTTAAAGATGATACAAAGAAGTGGCTTCAAAGCTTGCCCACGGGATCGATCAGAACATGGGAGGAGATGACCAGGAAATTTCTTGATAAATATTTCTCCTCATCTAAAATGGGCAAGTTTAGAAGAGAAATCTATAACTTTTGTTAGAAAGAGACTGAAACTGTTTTTGAAGCATGTGAGAGGTTTAAGGAGATTGTTAGAAAGTGTCAACACAGTGGAATTGAATTCTGGATGCAACTCCAGGACTTTTGGGATGGATTGACACCGGACTCGTGTAGAATATTGAGAAATGCAGTTGGAGGCCCTTTGATGAAGAAGACTCCAGAGGAGATAGTTACAATTCTTGATGAGTTATCTGAATATGCTAATAAGTGGCCCTCGGGGAGTGCTGAAAGAAGAAGATCAACTGGTGTTCACCAAGTTGATGCTAATACATCTGTGCAGGCATAACTTGATACTATGACTAAAGAAATCCGGAAGTTGACCTTAGCCACGATACAAAGTGAGCCTCATGTAGCCTATGATATATGTGGAAGAGGATACCCTACTCATGAGTGTCAAGCCTCAACTAAGGAAGTGAATGCTGTGGAAAATTATAATTTTAATGTAATGGGTCAGAAGCACCCCAGTTTTTCATGGAGTTCACCTGGGGGTAGCAAATGCATGGCAATAAAACAACCCCAGATTTCAGGGATAATGAGCTCCTGGTTTTATGAATCAGCCGTGGCAGCAGTTTCAGCTTTAACAGCCCAATAAACCTAGTCTAGAAGATTTCATAAAGGCCTTCATTGTGAAAATTGATGAAAGATTTGAAGTACAAAGGGCAGCAATTAAAAATTTAGAGAAGTAGGTGGGACAAATTGAAACAAAATTATTTGAGAGGGTTCCATGCACTCTCCCTGCTGATACTGAAAGAAATCCTAAAGAAACAGTGAATGTTGTAACCTTGAGAAGTGGACAAGTGCTGAAAGTCCCCACCTCGATCCAAAAAGATGTGATACTTGAAAAAGAAAGTGGGGAGCAGCTGAAAAGTGATGATGACAAGAAGAAGAAAGGCCTAATGAAAGCTGAGAAAAAGAAGGAAAAAAAATCGAGAAGGGAGGAACATGAGGAGAGCAAGCATATGCCTGCGCTACCTTTCCCTCAAAAGCTATGTAGAGAAACGCCGGACAAGTAGTTTGAGAGATTTCTGGATGTGCTGAAACAAGTTCATGTAAACTCACCATTCATAGAAGTGCTCTCACAAATGCCTTCTTATGCTAAATTCTTGAAAGAGATCCTTACGAAGAAGAGGAAAATAGAGGAGACCTCTGTGGTCAAGCTCACAGAGCATTGCAACATGATATTGCAAAATAAACTCCCACAAAAGTGTGGAGATCCAGGGAATTTTACTATACCTTGCTCTTTAGGAACTATTAATTTTGATAAGTCTTTATGTGATTCTGGTGCCTCAATTAATTTAATGCCTCTATCTATTTACAGGAAATATGAGAGATAAGGTATGCACCAATATCATTATAGCTGGCAGACCAAACGACTTTAATACCCGAGGGGATAGTGAAAGATATGTTAGTTCGGGTGGATAAGTTCATAGTTCCTGTGGATTTTATAGTGGTTAATATGGAGAAAAACAAGCAGGCCCCCCTCATCCTAGGAAGACCATTCTTAGTGACGGACAGGGCAATATTAGATATACATGAGAGGAAACTCATGCTTAGAGTGGATGAGGAGATTGTGACTTTCAAGATGGATGTATAAAAGGGGGTGCAAAAAGGAAAACCAGCTCCAAGTGTTGAGTGGAAAGTAAAGGGCTCGAAAGAGAAGACTGCAGTGAGCGAGAAAGATAAGTGTGGGGTGTTCCCTGAAAAGGCTGAGAAGAAGCTGTTTGCATGGAGCCCGACTTTGGCTCAGACCCCGACTAGATATTCAGGGAAGTTTTCTTTATCTTATGCTTTTTAATTGTGTGTCATGGGGAAATGCCACAACTTAAATGTGGGGTGGGGGATATTTGTATATATGTATATTAGTTTTTTTGTTAGTTGTAGTTAGTAGAGATAGAAAAAAAAAGAGAAATATTTTAAAATTTTCGATTTTTCCTGATGATGGATACCATCGATGGGTTTCTTGAGGGATTAAAGTCGAAAGAAAAAAGACAAAAAGAATTTCGTTTGTAGGTAGTGTAATAATTCTCCCTTGATGTTTTCTTTGTACCGTTGTTTTTTCCAAGAGGTTTGTTTGAATCGGGTGTAGTTAGTTTTTATTTTAGGAGAAGGAAACCTTGTGTTGTGATTTGAATTGAAGGCAATATGTCATGACTTTATTATACCTTTAGAATAGTGAGTGCTTTAATTGTGACGCTTAGGCTCAGTTTTTTACTCTTGTATAAATACCTTAAATTGTATGATCTTAACTTTGCTTAATTGCTTTGACTAGAGTGTGTTGATAGTCCAATCCTGAGTGAGTTATGTGCCATGTATGTGTGAGTTTTTGTGTATTCTGTGCATTGCATTTGATGCCTAGAACTTGCCCCGTGTGTTTGCAAAGCAAAATAGTAGTTTTATTCAGTCTTGGAAGTGATATAGGCATTTCTTTGTTGAGCCATATGTATGCTTTTACCCGCCTAATTGTTGTGTATCTTAGTTAACCCTGTTGAGCATTTAATCCTTTTTCTTTGGCAACCACATTTCAAGCCTGACCCATTTGTTTAAATTGACCATCTATTTGAACCTTTTACCTCTCGTGAGCACTTGAATTTGTCATGAACTTTGTAAAAGTTGAAGTGTGGGGTATTGGTTTGGCTTTTGAGTGGAACTATTGAAATAAAGAGAAAGGTGCACTGCTTTGAAAAAGTAAGAGCCACTTGAATTGAAAAAGAAATGAAAAAATAGTTGTATTATTATGCAAAATATTCCTTGATATTGGTGACTCTTATGTATTTGTGCTTAAAGAAGTAGGGAGTTAATGTATATTCATGTGAAGGTAGAGTTATGGTTTGACATATGTGTGGGGTATTGAACGATTAAGTGTATGTATTAAAGTGCTTAGGGAGGTGTAGTCACTCTTATATCCAAATGTATCCTACCCATCTCGCAACCTACATTACAACCAAATAAAGTCCTACTTGATCCTTGACTGAATGAGCTCAATTAATAGAGTAGTACATTACAGGCAAACCTATGGTACGTCTGTTGTGGCACATGAATGTTGTTTCTGAGAGTGAGTGAATTCTTTCTATCTTGAGTTCCTAATTGTTCTTAAATTTTATTGTGTGTGGAACTACTCTCTATTACTGTGTGATGGCACTTGATTCGTGAAGGAAAGGTAATGTCGTTGATCTCTGTGTTGGAGTAAGTGAGTGGTTGTGAAAAATGCGTGGTGCTTTTGAGTCAAACCTGTTTTAAATATTCTTGGTATGATGAGTTATGAGAGTTGTTGAAAAAGGTCGTGCCTATATGAAGTGTAGTTTGATTTCTCGAGGACGAGCAATGGTTTAAGTGTGGGGTGTTGATGGTAGGCTATAATATAGTGTTTTAATCGCTTATTTCACTCTAATTCACTGTACTTTACTTGTGTTGAGCTTTAATTAGTAGTGTTTTGCACTTATTATGTATTTTATGCCTTGTAGATGTGATTTCGAGCTATTTAGATGTTGTGGAGGTAATTCGATCTATTTGGAGCTTTAAAGTATGAGTAAAAGCCCAAGGGATTAAGCCGGTATCATGATCAGGGGTCGAGGACCAAGTCTAGACGTCAAAAATCACGCAAAAACAAACACTCTGAGAAATTTGCACTGCTTCAGCGCGTGGTGCGCCGCAACAATGTATTTTTGTTGCCTGGTGAATTGTTGAGCTCTCTGGATTTCCCCAGTAATTCCCTGCATGGCGCGTCGCCCCATGTGGCGCGCGTGTGCAAGTTTTACAGAGTGAAAGTCCTATTTCGGCTAGGAAAGGGTGATATCGTCTGGGGCCGACCCTATTTGGTATAAATACATGGAAAAACACTATTTTCTAGACTTTTAGACATACTTCGGACCTAAAGAGGAGTTGGAAGAACACAAGCACAAGGATTTCATCATTCCTTCCTCACTCAAGACCCTAGTTTGGATTGAATTTATGTTTTCCTATACTTTAATTTTATTTGTGATGAATTTCTCCATATCTATGGAGTAGTTACATTTAGGGTTTAATGGATTTGGTGTATTGATGATTGTTTGTAGATTATAACTCTAGTTTTATGTATTGAATCGTTTTTAGATGAATTAAATGTTACATCTATAT
Source organism: Nicotiana tabacum (assembly GCF_000715075.1). Taxonomy (NCBI): domain Eukaryota; kingdom Viridiplantae; phylum Streptophyta; class Magnoliopsida; order Solanales; family Solanaceae; genus Nicotiana; species Nicotiana tabacum. The sequence continues at coordinate 57,366,285 of NC_134081.1, read as the reverse complement.
TCACTTTTTTCATGTAATCGAAAGAGACATAACTTGTGATATCTTTGCATTATATTTTTGGTTGAGTTCATAGATTCTTCTAAGTAATCGAATGAGGCTAGTTGAATCATTGATTAGACCTAGTTAGGAGAATAATCGAAAGAGGTTTTCCTAAAGACCAATCCATTATGCACTCTTGCATATCTTCATGTGCTTAGTTCCAAGGTTTAAAGCTTAAGTTAAAATAGTGTCCGGATGTCTATTTATGTGTAAATGACCCCGAAATAGAGTTTTAATTATTCCAATAGCTCCATATGGTGATTTTGGACTTAGGAGCGTGTCCGAAAAAGTATTTGGAAGCCCGTAGCTAAATTAGGCATTGCACCTTAGTCGTGCTTGGTAGCGCATGGCACTAGTCGTCTCCCCAGGGTTATATTCATACACTTGGAGTGCTTGTGGTCAACATTCGGGCATTTCCTAAGTATAAGCATTTCGGTGTGATGGGTGGTTCCTTATTGATTGTTATGTGTAGATCGGGTGGCACGCTGCCATAGGTATATTGGTTTGGATCAGGTGGCACGCTGCCATGGGTATATTGTTTGGATCGGGTGGCACGCCGCCACGGATATATTGTTTGGATCATGTGGCATACTGCCACATGTATGTTGTGTCGATCGGGTTGCGTGTTGCAATGATGTCATATTTGGATCGGGTTGCACGCCACAACAATGTCTTGTTTGGATCGAGTTACACGCTGCAACAATGTCATATTTGGATCGGGTTGCACGTCGCAACAGTGAGATGTTAAGTACGGTTCCTTATACTTATTTTGTGTGTCTTGTTTCTTATCTCTAAGATGGATCCATAACATCGGTTTGGCCGTTTTATTCGCTACGCGGGCTGGATGATTGTTTGCCTGAGTTCGTTCTTCCCTATGGGTCACATTCGAGTTGTAGCTTGTTGGCGTTTTGATGGCACTATATGAGATTTTAGACAGTGTATGAGGTGGCTTATTGCCCGAGCAACTTGTACTGGCTTATTTGACCTGAGATCATTGCGATCGAATTATATTAAAGAGAAAATATCGTTATTCACTTCAAAATGAGGTAATGATACTTGACAGGTGGAGAGACTCCATGATTTATTGATTTGACAGGTGGTTATGAGTTTCTGCACATCTCTTTCGTCGTGGAAGTATTGCGAGAGTTGGAACATGACTTATATGTATTATGAGGTGTATTACGGGCACCAGATTTGTGAAATTGTAGCGATTTTGGTCGGAAGATGTTATTATGTGCAAACGACTTATGTGGTGCAAGGTGTGATTTCAACATAGGTGCATGATTATGTTTAGGTCCAGTGTATAGTGATTGATGCGGTGTTTGTATGTTAGAATAGGGTCTCGTGGAGAATTCCAGATGTTGGAATTTGGTTCTAAGGCTTGTTAGCTAAGGTTATAGGAAGGATCTTCAATCTGGCTCGAGCTAATTTGCTCACATGGGTCATGGTGGCACGGGTAGGCGCACGAGGTGTTAAATAGGGATTTTGGACAACTCTGGGATGATTCTTGGCACGTTCAAGGACGGACGTATGTTTAAGTGGGGAGAATGTAACGACCCGAACAGTCATTTTGAGCTCTAGTGCATCGTTCGGTGGTTTGCGGTCGAGAGTAGCTTCACTTCATGTTTTGTGACTTGTACGTGTGGTCAGAATTGAATTTCGGGAAGTTCGGAATTGTTTCGGACGGAAAATTATCAATTCAGATGCTTTAAGTTGGAAGAGTTGACTAAAGTTTGACTTTTGAGTAAACGACCTCGAAATCGGGATTTGAAGGTCCTGATAGGTCTGTATGATGATTTCAAACTTGGGCATATGTTCGGGTTGAGTATCGGGTAGTCCGGGAGGATTTCAGCGCTCAATTTGGAAAGTCAGCATTTTGAAAGTTTTAGAATTTCATAAGTTTGGTTTGAAGTTGATTTTGATGTTATCGATGTCTGTTTGGGATTCAGAGCCTTAGAATAGGTTCGTATTGTGATTTATGACTTGTGCGTAAAGTTAGCGTCATTACGGAATGTTTAAGTACGAATCAGATGCGTTCGTCGAAGTTTGAATGTTTAAACGTTGAGAGGAAGGTTTTGATCGTTGATTCGTAGTTTTGATGTTGTTTGGTATGATTTGAGGCCTCGAGCAGGTTCGTGTTATGTTTTGGGACTGGTTGGTGTGATTGGATGGGGTCCCAGGGGCCTTGGGTGTGATTTGGAGTGGTTTCAGACCATATTTTCTTGTTTTGCAACTACTGGTGCTGGTGTCTGGTTTTGTTCTTCGCGAACGCTAAGGGTCTCATGCGTTCGCGAAGAACGATTTTTGGGCTATTGGGATTTGCTCATCGCGAACGCGACACAGAGGTCGCGAATGCAGAGAAGAGCAGAGGCAACCTACGCGAACGCGACACGAAGGTCGCGACCGCGAAGAAGTTTGGGTGGCTGCGAGGCAGAAGGCCTTTGCAAATGCGAGGGGCAAAGCGGGAATGCGAAGGGCAGGGGAAGCTGGGCATCGCAAACGCGATCAGGTGATCGCGAATGTGAAGAAGAGCGGGCCTGGGTAGACTTGATACTTATACGGGATTTGGTTCGAGGGGATATTTTCGTCATCTACGGCAAGGTAGGTAATTCCCACATAATGTTAGTTAATTACATGGATTCTACAAGGATTTAAACATGAAATTTTGTAGAAATTGTGGGATTTTGAAGAAAACCTAAAATTTGGTATTTTTAGATTTTTGCCACGAAATTGGACATGGAATTAGAAATAAATTATATATTTGAGTTCGTGATATTATGGGTAATGATTATCTTCAAGAAGTTTCGAAATCCGGGTACGTGGGCACGAGGGTTGACTTTGTTGACTTTTCGAGTGGAGTTGGAAATTATTATAAATTATTAAATTATACGCATTTGGAGTATATTTTGATTGAATTGCACATTGTATGACTAGTTTCGGATCGTTTGGCTTTGAATTAAAGAGTTAGAGAGGCATTGCAGCCGGTTATGGAACTTCGAAGCGAGATACATCTTTTGTCTAACCTTGTGAGGTAAAAACTACCTCTAGGTGATGTACTTATTATGTGCTACTTATTGTGGGTGCTACGTACGCACGAGGTGACGAGAGTCCGTATGTAGCTAAAGTATGTTTATGTCCGGGTAGACTTAAGACTTTATCATGTAATATTTGTATTATTTGAACTCATTTTTGCTAGCTTAATTAAGTGAATTTATAATTGAAATTGATTTAGGAATATACATTAGGCCGAACCTTATCAACTTGAGTTGTTGGAAAAATATCTGATAAACGGTAAATGGTATATCCACTTTATGCTCATGTACTGTATTGTAAGCATGTGTCTCGTAATTTGATAAGTTCCTTCTTTTCTTATGGAGCGGGCCGAACGTCTCAGCAGTATAATGAAATGCATCTCTAGTTCGTGCCGGTCGACCCTCGGCAGTGTACACACCACTCTGGATCGGGTCGTACGATCTCAGCATAATCGTGCGTTATATCGCTAGCAATTTGAATATTCACGATTATCCTTCCACTGATGCCTGGCATTTTATATGGTATTCCTTATCCGTTTGATATTGGAACTTGATATTTTCTGAGTTGTTGAGAGATATGATACGAGATTGAGAAATTTATATCGTAAAAAGAAATTTTGAAAGATCATGTTAGTTACATGTGTTACCTCACTGCTACTATTGTGCTTGATATCTGTTTATGAATTATCATACTGATTTATTGGACCACTAGTAAGTGTCGATGTCGACCCCTTGTCACTACTTCTACGGGGTTAGACTAGATACTTACTGGGTACGCATTGATTTACGTACTCATGCAGCACTTCTATACTAAATGTGTAGGATCTGACAGGTTCATCTGGCGGACATATTGGCGCGTAGGCGCAACTGCTGAGGAGACTTTATGGTGAGCTGCATTCCAGATTACGTATCGCAGCCCACGGAGTCTCCATCGCACTATTAACTTTATCTGTCTTATTTGCATTCCAGACACAAATGATGTATTATTATTGTACTCAGTAAATGCTTATCCACTTGTGACACGGATTTTAGGATATTCTAGTTGATGCTTACGAATTTGCATATTATTATCACCCTTTATTTTTATGCATTACTAATTATGTATTTACCCGTGATTTTAAAGGTGTAAATTTCTTTACTTAATAAAATTTATGATTTTGAAAGTAATAAAATGAATAATTAACGTGATAGTTCACCGTTGGCTTGCCTAACGACGACGTTTGGCGCCATCACAGTCTATAGTAGGTTTTGGCGTTTCTCTTGATCTTATATACAGAAAGGAAACAAATTACTTTTAAGTGATTCTTGTAAAAATAAAATAAAGACATTGATTATCGGCAGAGGCGGGGTCGAGATTTGAAATTTATGGGTTCTGATTTTGTCATCGAACCCACAACTCATTTTAGTTACTGGATTCGTAATTAAATATTAATACATATTTACTAAAAAATTTAATACAAATATAATATTTAATCAAAAGTTATTAGATTCATCCGAACTTGTAGTTATCATCTAGCTCCGTCTTTGATCATCGGGGAAGACATATCCTTACAAACTAAAAAGAGGGTAAATGCAATAACAAAAAGGTTTTAAGACTTTAAGGTGGAAAGATGTCATATAAAAACTCCCCGGGTACATTCAGTTACTGCGACATAAATTAAACTTTACAGTAGATAAGATAAAATATACGAAAATTATCGTACTATATCATTATCTGTCTTGAAATCAAGTTAAGCTTTTGATAAAAATATATTCATGCTAGAGCTGGCATCTATAGTCCTTACCTATAAATTAGCACAAAATCATTAAAAAAATTAAAAAGTACTGTAAAAAACCTCATTCATTCTTCCAATCTTTTAGATTTTAATAAGCTCATTCTACTAACAATATATTACTTTGCATATTTGTTCCTCTTAATGGTAGTGAAGATACATTTTATGATTATTGAATCCCGACTTGCTATTCTAGAAAATTTTCTGTCTCTTCTTCTGGAAAATCTAGAGATAGAACCATCCTTCTTAAGAAATATGCCATATTTTTCTTTATTTAATTCTTATGTAACTTTATTATTTGTAACCGTATGATCCACTACAACAATTTATTTCACGAAAATTCCCATATTCTGATACAATTCTTGCAATTTCTTCATATCTTATAATTTATATATGTTATTTAACTTTTATGATTCATAACTCATCAATATCTAAACTTAATTATCACCACCTAATTTCTCAAGCTAAGACACTATTATTATCCAACTATTATCATAATTGGCTTCTCCTTAGGTTACAACTCAAAAGTAAATGCAAAACATGATTGTCTTTAGGTTACAACTCAAAAAAAATAATTACGTATAGTATCTCTAATATGGGCAAATATCTCCTTTTCTCACTCACCATCATTTATTCTTAAAATAATCTTACTTTCTTAATTAATTATTATTTATCCCTTCTAGTTAGCTGCATAAAAACCAATCAATAGATAGAAGGGTTGACAATTGTAACAAACAATCAAGTTATTACTTATAAAGGGATAACTCAGAAAAAAGTTTGACTTTCACAAGTAATATATATACCTTATTGTTTTAATAATGCCAACTAGGGTGAATTGAGTATCATATTATCAATCCATTAAAAGGATAAGAATTTCTAACTCTCAAATCAACACATTACATAGAAACAATAGTAAAATTATTTTAAAGACAGCAAGTTTGAGAGTACTCCAAAGCACCTTTAAATAGTCCATATTTTTTACTTTGAATGTTAACTCAAAAACCACAAGAATTATCTCTAGTATTCTTTAGTTTCAGCCATGGCAAAGAAACCTAGCATTGGTCGTCAAAAGATCAAAATTGCCAAAATAGAGGTGAAAAATTATCTCCAAGTTACCTTCTCAAAACGTCGTTCTGGACTTTTCAAGAAAGCTAGCGAACTATGCACACTTTGTGGTGTTGAAATAGCTATCATAGTTTTTTCTCCTGCAAGAAAAGTTTTTTCTTTTGGTCACCTTAATGTTGAGTCCATTATCGATAGATTCCTGTCAAGAAATCATAATCCAATTTCTAATTCATCACTTCATCTTGTTGAGGCTCATCGAAATGCTAGTGTTCGTGAGCTCAATTTGCAATTAACTCAGATTCTTGCTGAGCTTGAAATTGAGAAGAAAAGAGGAGAATCACTTGATCAAATGAGGAAAACTAGTCAAAGTCAATATTGGCGGGAAGCTCATATAAGTCAACTTGGTTTGCATGAACTTGAACAATTAAAGGAATCCATGGAGATTTTAAAAAATAATATGACAAATCAAGCAAGCAAGTTTATGGTTGAGATTACTGCTAACTCTTCTTTTTTATTTTGGTGTTAATGGTAATGGAATATTTGACAACTATGATATCAAGCCAGCTCAAATCATGGTTGCTTCAAATAATCTTCATAACCATAACTTTGGTTTTGATTCAGCTGGATTATTTTAATTCTGTTCTAGTTTCCCTCTTATTATTAACTAAAGCCAACGAGTACCTCACTAGTTGGTCTTTGATACAAGTTTTTCAAGTTCTCAGTTTGTGTATTGATTGCCCATATATGAGCAACAACAAATGGTTGCACTTATAAATCAATATGTTAGTAATTGCATAATATTTTGCAATCCTTCTATTGCTATTATCATGTTATTACTTCCCCAGCAATTACCTTCATCCATTGCTTTTCATTAACAAAATCATGTCTTTATTTCTTAGTGTGAAGTTGAGTTCTACCTTCCCTAATTTATACAAATAATATATATCCGTCAAATAATTTCTCTGAAAGAACATATATCAAGCATTCTTACCATGTAAAATAATTAATGTGGAAAAGATGAATACATTTTCTTGTAAGCAGAATAATAAAACATACGGTTGTTATTACAATTATAAGCTTAAGTAATAAACCAAATAAAAATCATATTAAAGCTTTAGTAAATCAATGGAAAGTGGCACTAACGTGTGACCTCACTGTCAATAAAAGGTGGAATAAAGACTATAAGAAACCACATTCAAATTTTAACAATGAAATAAAATACTAAGAAAATGTAAAATAAAGATTGCAACATGACCGGTTTAGTTTTAGCAATCTTTCTCAGCTTCTTCACCTTGACTTTGGCAGCAATATTATTCCTTCTCTTCTGATGTCGCTCTTCCTTAAACTTCTCCCGGGTCTCAACTCTTTCTTTCCATTTCTCCCTACTTTTCTCATTCCTCCTCGTCTCCTTCTTCATACTTTGCTTCGGTTTAGAAGGGTTATCATACGCTTCCACTCTCATTGCCCTCTTTGCTGCTGCCTTCCATAATTCCCTCTCTGCTACCTTCCGATTCTCCCTCTTTACCTTTTTCTGCCTCTTCACTCTTTTTAATTCTTTCGCTTTTGATGCTTTCCTCTTCTTCTTCTTATCATCACCATCGTCTCAGATTTTGACTTTTCCAAACTCTATTTCCTTGCCATTCACTCCTCTTTCTCTTCTTCGATTTTGCATTATTTTCAACTCTATGGCTATTAGGTTTGTTGTTCTTGCCAGTACCTCGGTTGTTACCAAAGAGCATTTCGATCTTTTTGCGTAGCCTTTGCATCATCTGTTCGCGAGTAACACATGAGGGATTAGGGTTACCATTAATACTATTAGGCTTATTGGTTTTTTCAGTTTCTGAAGGGAGTGAATGAGGAGTCGGAGGATGGAGAACTGATTTTTCTTATCAAGGTCAAGAAGGTTGCGATGGGCGATTTTGAGGTATGCTTTATTTCGTTTCTTTAAGGAGGCCTTTTCGACTTTGGAGAGGTCGCCTTGGTGCTGCAGTTTGCTGTGGGAGACAGGAGTGAAAACTCAAGGACAATGTGTCCTAATGAAAATTACTTGAATGAAGTTTTATATTCCAATTCCTATTGAATGTATACAATTCATGAGTACCAGCTCACTCTCTACGAACTCTCTCGCTAAGAGTACTTCCAAAATTCACGACAAAAGAACTCTGTAATCCAAACCCTAAATCTTAACATTATTTGAATAAATTTTGAATTTTCTGTTGTATATAGGTTAGTAAGATAACTTCGGACTATGTCAAAATCTTTATTTTGATCAAGGGTCTAGTGCAATGTCTTTGATGCTAACTATCCTTTCTTCCTTCTTTGCGTTGTTGCTGCATGAAAGAATTTAGTATTTACGTTACGGTCGAAGTCGAGCTCGATTTCGATTTCGTAGATTAGGTTTGAAACATGATAACCACGGACTGAAGACCGACCTCGAGTCTCACCGAGCTAGTACCCGAGGTCGGAAAACCTGCCTTCGAGGAAAATTGAGTCTGGTGTCGACCTTTGCCTCGAACGAGCTCAGGGATAAATAATAGAATACCAAAATATCTACGAACCAGACGAATATTACGGCGAGAATCTCGGCACGTATCAGCAAGAAACCGGTAATCAGCAAATCAAGAGATTTTTACCTTTTATAGAAATGTACCTAGAATAGGACTCATTTACTATATAAAGGGGGTCTGATAATTCATTCAAGAAAGTCAAACTCTTTGAAGTGTCTTTGGTTCCAGGCTAAAATACAAAAATGTCAAACTCTCAATCAGTAGTTATTCATGTTGACAACGAGTCCGGTCACCAAGGTGAATATAACAACATAGCGCCTAGTAACGAGATACCACCTCCTGATCCCGTTGGAATTCCGATCGCAGATCCGATTGACGCTAATTCACATGTGGCTATCGATATAAACTTGCCTACTGACCCCGAAAATAGCGTTCGTGGTGTAGCCCGATCGGCAACTCGAAACATGCAAAACGCTGAAGGAGACGGGATCAGTCTACGAGTGATCTTCGAAATGTTGCAGGCTCAACATGCGGTGATAGCTTAGTTATAGAACTAAAGCCATCCACCGAGTAGGGTTGAGCCCGATCCTCCCCAGGAAGTCACCTGCAGGGATGAACCAGTCATAGAAAAGTCGAACGAATACGAATAGGGGGCTAACCCCGAGATCATAAAAATGCTCGAGGAGATGACAAAACAGATAGAATTAGGGGAGAAGAAGATCGTGGCTAACGACAAAAAGGTGGAAACCTACAATTCCAGGGTAGACCAAATCCCAGGAGCACCTCCGATATTGAAGGGCCTGGATTCCAGAAAGTTCGTGCATAAACCTTTTCCACCGAGCGCGGCTCCGAAGCCGATCCCCAAGAAGTTCCGTATGCCCGAAATACCCAAGTATAATAGAACGACCGACCCAAACGAGCATGTAACCTCTAATACATATGCTATCAAAGGGAATGACCTGGAGGACGATGAGATCGAGTCTGTTCTGTTGAAAACATTAGGGGAGACCCTGTCGAAGTGAGCTATGATATGGTATCACAATTTACCTCCTAATTCTATTGACTCATTTGCTATGCTTGCATATTCTTTCGTAAAAGCACACGCAGGTGCCATCAAGGTCGAGACTAGGAAATCAGACCTTTTCAAAGTCAAATAGAAGGATAACGAGATGCTTAAAGAGTTCGTGTCTCGTTTTCAAATGGAACGAATGGATCTGTCGTCGGTCCCTGATGATTGGATTGTTCAAGCTTTCACTCAGGGACTTAATATTCGAAGCTTGGTGGTTTCACAACAGCTGAAGCAAAACTTAATAGAATACCCGGATGTTACATGGGCCGACATGCATAACCGATATCAATCGAAAATCAGAGTCGAAGATGATCAACTCCGGGCTCCTTCGAGGTTTGTCTATCCTGTCAGAACCCTCGACGGAGTCAAGAGAGATGTCGATCGCGAACTGATGCCAAACATGAATCAGTATCAGCCATATAACGGAGATCTTAGAAGCAGCGGGTCCGGGCAACTCCATGAGAAATGAAAGGAAAAATGAGCGAGGTCAAAGCAGCCGGGGACTTATAAACAAAAATGGCTTCGACAGGTCAAAAGACGCATAGAGGCTATCAGAATATAACTTCAATGTCAATGTTTCCATCATTATATCAACTATCGGGTGCATCAAAGATACCAAATGGACTCGACCTCTACAGTCTGATCCAACCCAAAGGGATCCTTACCAGATGTGCAAATATCATGCCATTCACGGTCACAGAACAAAACATTATCGACAGTTAAGAGAGAAAGTTGCCCGTCTATTTAACAATGGGCACTTTCGGGAGTTCTTGAGCTACCGAGCCAAGAATCATTTCAGGAACATGGATTCTAACAAACAGACAGATCAAGAAAAACCTCAACATGTCATTAACATGATCATTGGAGGGGTTGATATCTCATAGGGGCCGATGTTGAAACGCACCAAAGTATCCATCACTAGGGAGAAACAAACTCGAGACTACTTATCGGAGGGAACTTTATCTTTCAACGACAAGGATGCGGAAGGGATCATGCAGCCCCACAACAATGCACTGGTAATATTTGTACTCGTAAATAAAATTCGGGTTAAACGTATGTTAATTGATCCATGTAGCTCAGCCAACATCATTCGATCATGGGTCATGAAGCAGCTCGGTCTACAAGACCAAATCGTGCTTGTAGTTTGAGTTCTGAACGGATTCAACATGGCATGTAAGACTACTAAGGGTGAAATAATGTTACTTGTAAACACCGTCGGGACCATCCAGGAGACTAAATTTTATGTGATCAAAGGGGACATGAGGTATAACGCTTTATTCGGGAGGCCATGGATCCACAACATGAGGGCGGTACCCTCGACAATACATCAGGCACTAAAATTCCCAACACATGATAGAGTCAAAAGAGTCTATGGATAATAGCCGGTTGCGAAGGAAATGTTCGCGGTCGCGGAGGTGATACCGACATCTACAATTTCAACATCTAAGGGCCCAAACCAGATGGTAAATAACGGGGCCAAATAGAAGTCACTGATACTATCTTCTACAGATTCGGACAAACAAAAGGAAGTCGAGGATGATGATTATGGGGTTTCCAGATCTTTTATAGCCCCCGATGATTCCGATGCCACTAAATCGATGGTCGAGGAGTTGGACCAAGTCATATTGAGAGAAAGCTTGCCCGATCGAAAGGTATACCTGGGCACGGAGCTAAGCTCCGAGCTAAGGGAAAAACTCATTCAATTTCTTATAACTAATGAAGATTGTTTCGCTTGGTCCCACCTCAATATGACAGGAATCCCGCCGGAGATAACCACTCACAAGCTAAGCCTGGACCCAAACTTTCACCCTGTTAAACAGAAGAGGAGACCCAGTCCGAGATCAAGCATGCTTTTATCAAGGATGATGTATCTAAACTTCTTAAAATAGGGTATATTCGGGAGGTTAAATACCCGGATTGATTAGCAAACATAGTGGTAGTCCCTAAAAATAGGAATAAACTAAGAATGTGTGTAGAATACAAAGATTTGAATAAGGCATGCCCGAAAGACTCTTTTCCTTTGCCCAACATAGACCGTACGATCGATGCCACGGCCGGCCACGAGATCCTCAGTTTTCTCGACACCTATTCCGGGTACAACCAAATATGGATGGACTCGGGTGATGAGGAAAAAACTTCCTTCATAACTAAATAGGGCACATACTATTATAACGTAATGTCGTTTGGATTAAAAAATACTGGTGCTACTTACCAACGCCTAGTAAATTGGATGTTCGAGGAACAAATAGGAAAATCAATGGAAGCTTACATTGATGATATGTTAGTTAAGTCCCTGCAAGTAGAGGACCATTTAAAATATTTGCAAGAAACCTTCAGCGTACTGAAGCAGTACAATATGAAGCTGAACCCAGAAAAATGTGCGTTTGGAGTAGGGTCAGGTAAGTTCCTCGGATTCATGGTATCCAATTGGGGAATCGAGATCAATCCCGATAAAATCAAAGCCATTGAAGATATCACGGTTGTGGACAGCGTAAAGGCTGTGCAAAGGTTAACCGGACAAATAGCCGCCCTGGGGCAATTTATTTCGAGGTCGTCCGACAAGAGCCATCGAATCTTCGCATTGTTGAAGAAGAAGAACAACTTCTCGTGGACCCCGGAATCCCAACAAGCTTTGGAGGAACTTGAGGTATTTATCGAGCCCGCCCCTACTTTACATACCGAAGACAGACGAACAACTGTACTTGTACTTTGCGGTCAAGGAGATAGCGTTAAGTAGAGTCCTAGTTCGGGAAGAGCAAAGTATGGAATTTCCAATTTACTATGTTAGTAGGACCTTAGGTGAGGCCGAAACTAGGTACCCTCACCTGGAAAAACTGGTGCTCGCTTTGCTAAGAGCCTCTAGGAAGCTAAAATCGTACTTTCAATGTTAACCCATATGTATCGTAACTACTTACCTATTGAGGAACGTTATGCATAAGCCCGAACTCTCGGGCCGATTGGACAAATGGTCCATAGAAATAAGTGGGTACGATATTGAGTATCAACCTCGGACCGCCATTAAGTCTAAAATTTTGGCAGACTTTGTGGCCGACTTTACACCGGCCCTAATACCCGAGGTCGAAAGAGTGTTATTAGTTAACTCAGGAACTTCCTCGAGAATTTGGACCCTCTTCATGGACGGTGCCTCAAACGCAAAAGGGTCTGGACTTGGCATCGTACTAAAGCCACCAATAGGTAATATAATTAAACAATCTACTAAGACTGTGAAATTGACTAACAACGAGGTCGAATATGAGGCTATGATTGCAGGCCTTGAACTAGCCAAGATCTTGGGGGCAGAGGTGATCAAAGCCAAGTGCGACTCCCTCCTTGTGGTAAAACAAGTCAATGGAACATTCGAGATCAGAGAAGAACGAATGCAAAGATACTTGGAATAATTACAGGTGACATTACATCGGTTCAAATAATGGACTTTACAACACGTACCTCGGGATCAAAACAGTGATGCCCATGCGCTCGCTAACTTAGGGTCGTCGGTCGAAGACGACGAGTTCAACTCGGGAGAAGTCGTACAACTTATGAGATCGGTGGTGGAAGAAGGCCACGCCGAGATCAACTTGACGAGCCTAACTTGGGACTAGAGGAATAAGTACATGGAATATCTCAGATCTGGTAAACTGCCCTCGGATCCAAAAAAGTCGATGGCCCTACGTACAAAGGCGACCCGATTTAGCCTTTCCAAAGACAAAACCTTGTTTAGAAGAACATCTGATGGTCCACTTGCAATATGTTTAGGGCCAGGTGATACTGAGTATGCTTTGAGGGAAATCCATGAATGTACATGTGGAAATCATCCGGGCGCCGAATCACTGGTTCGGAAAATAATCAGGCCGATTATTACTGGATCAACATGGAAAAAGATGCAAAGGAGTTCGTTCGAAAATATGATGAATGCCAAAGACACGCTCCGGTGATCATTGATCCGGGGAGCTGCTGCATTCGGTTTTGTCAACATGGCCATTCATGAAGTGGGGAATGGGCATCGTTGGCCCCCTTCCATGGGCACCCGGTAAGGCTCAATTTATATTGTTTATGACGGACTATTTTTCTAAGTGGGTGGAAGCCCAAGCATACGAGAATGTCAGGGAGAAGGAAGTCATCAATTTCATTTGGGACGACATAATATTCCAATTCAGAATACCGGCCGAGATTGTATGTGACAATTGGAAACAATTCATCGGAAGCAAAGTAACCAAATTCCTTGAAGAGCACAAGATCAAAAGGATTTAGTCAACACCCTACCACCCTAGTAGGAATGGAAAAGACAAATCAACCAACAAAACCATACTCCAAAACCTTAGAAAGAGGTTAACCGATGCCAAAGAAATATGGAAGAAAATACTACCCGAAGTCCTATGGGCATACTGTATGTCCTCGAAGTCCAGTACCGGGGCTACCCCGTTCTCTTTAGGTTATGGCACCGAAGATATGATCCCGATCGAAGTAGGAGAACCAAGTATCAGACTACGATATGCAACGAAGTAATCAAACGACGAGGCTATGAGTACGAGCCTGGAGCTATTAGATGAAAGGCGCGAAGCCTCCCTTGTCCGATTGGCCTCCCAAAAACAGCGGATTGAAAGGTATTACAATCGAAGGGCCAACCTTAGACATTTGAATATTGGGGACTTGGTACTAAGGAAGGTCACACTAAGCACCCGAAACCCGAACAAAGGAAAATTGGGGCCAAACTGGGAAGGACCGTACCAAATTGTCGAGATCACCGGAAAAGGATCCTACAAACTCGGAACAATGAACAACGAGCAACTACCGAACAACTAAAATATAACTTACTTGAAGCGATATTACTGCTAAGGTACAACCCCATTCTTTTTTTATTTACATTTTAAACTAACGCTTGCAGGTAACCAACAAGGGATGATACGAGATTTTAGGTCAGAAAGCACGTGTTGCACTCTTTTTCCCTTGAACCAGTTTTCTCCCAAATGGGTTTTCCAGCAAGGTTTTTAACGTGGCAACCAGTAAATCATGCTAACTTAAAGTTGAAGACCGGCTACAAGCCGATGATAATCACAACAGCATTCAAGCCATTTCTTCGATCAACCCCGAATACTGGGGGGCATTACCCTCAGATATCGACTTTAGCATGGAAAGAGATTTCAAGATTGAAGGTTCTAGATCGATAGAATTCATTATAAGGGCCAAACGGTCAAATGAACCGTGCTCACATAGACTGCTCGGACCCTGGCACAAAGACAGTATACATGTGTAACTATTATGCACAAAAATGAAAAGAAGTCTCTTCCTTGCGCATACACCTCTTGTCCTATAAACTTTTTCTTACATTTCTCGAAGAATTTCCTACATATGAATCCCTAAAGGTATTGAGCCCAAGGGCCACCTTAATCCGCGTTCGAACAATCATGTTTACTCGGGGACTACCGCCCGAAAACAAACTCGGATGGTCCGAGCCATCAGACCTCGGGGGCATAAGCTTATTTGGCATTCCCCGAATTAAAGGGCTACGACTGTGACAAGATAATAAAATCCGAGGGCGCAAAGCTTATTTGGCATTGCCCGAATTCGAAAAGACTATGATTATATTAAAACAAGTTCGGAGATGTTCGAGACTTGTAACAAAAACAAGGCCTTCAAAAAATCTTCATAACCGGTTCTAAAGGCTACCTTTGGCAAACTATAAACCTAAACTACTTTGGGAAAAAGTTTTCGGTAACATCGAATCCCCACGATGCCTTAAAACAAAATAATTTTAAAGGCAACATTTGTTCGATCCTTCAAACATAACCTAACTATTTCATGCTAAGGCATTTTGATCTTTGCGAATACAGATAAAAAAGCAAAGGAAAAATTCAAAAGCTATGAAAGGGAAAAAGCCTTATATATATATCAAAAATTCTTTTTACAAGAGCTGAATAGACCCGATACAATTCTTTTACAAAGGCGGAACGGCCTCAACAAAAAGATGATACAAAA
Organism: Nicotiana tabacum; assembly: GCF_000715075.1. Taxonomy (NCBI): domain Eukaryota; kingdom Viridiplantae; phylum Streptophyta; class Magnoliopsida; order Solanales; family Solanaceae; genus Nicotiana; species Nicotiana tabacum. The sequence continues at coordinate 57,350,825 of NC_134081.1, read as the reverse complement.
AACAAAAGGCAAAACGCCTAAAAAGATCCTAAATGGCCTAGTCTTCATCGGGGGCCACGTCATCACCTACAGGGTCTTCGCCACTATCAGACTCACCTGAATCTTCATACCCCTCGAAGTCTTCCTCTTCCGGATAAGCCAGCTTCCTGACCTTGGCTTCATATATCTTGGCATTCTCGATTTCAGCCAATAAATCAAAATCCTGAGCATGGACTCCCTCGAGGGGCTCCCTTCGGGATTTCCACTTTGCGTGCTTCACCATATTTCTCGCTTGGTCCTGAGTCGCCTCGGCATCATCCTTGTGTTGAGCCACCCTATCATCGACCTCGACAACCTCTGACTTGGACACCTCAAGATCCTTGGCCAGATTTTCTTGATCGGACACAACCGAGTTCAGCTGAGACTGGTCCTTTTCTTATTTGTAGTTTATCTATCTTTAGTAGTTATTGTTCATTAGTTTCTTTATTTTTGTAGTTTAGTTCTTGTTTTGTTAGTAGCTTCTATTTATGTTTTTGTAGATAATAAGCCTTTGATTTTCTTAATGCTACGGTTATTTCCAACGGTAGTTTTTGTGTGAACCGGGTGACTCATCCCAACGATGGATGGCGTGACAACCTTCTTAAGGGAATGAATCTATTTTTGTGTTTAGGTAATAATAATAGTAGTAGTAATGAATAAAATGCCTAATCAAATCATTCTCGAAAAAGAGTTATTCATGCTTCATTTGGTACAACACACTTAACTACGTGCTTATGGCTTGAAACTAGATTTTTGAAAGAAATTTACTCTAGTTAGTGACTTTGAGACTCTTTAGTTGACTTTTGTAATCATCGAGCGGCTTATTGGACCATAGTGATCTTTAACTTGATTGTGGTTATTGTAGGCTCTCAATTATATCCTCTTTTATGGTCTAGTTGTGTGAGGGGTGAGGTGATTTGTTGCTAGTCCAAGTATCTGTATGAATGGTCTATAACTTGCCCCGAATGTGCTTCAAGGCGAAATCCTAAGTTTTTCTTGGTTTGGGAAATGATTGTTGGCTTTACTTGGTCCGTTTCAGCTTTCTACTGCCAACCAATGTCATTACCCCTAGTCAACCCCCTTTGGAACTCTCGCCTTTCTCATTTGATAATCATGTTATAAGCCTTTACCCGTTTTGTCGTGATCCTCTCTTGGCACCCGGACCATCCTTAACACTCTTGTGAAATAAGTGGTTTAAGGCATAAGTTTAAGAAAAGGTTGGGCAATACTCAACCAAAGAACTTATGGATGGAAATGGTGATGATAATGTAGATTTGGCTGCAAGGGAAGCAACCCAACAATGAGAAAAAGTTGCACGGGATGCTGAGGAAGCAGCTATTAGAGATGCATAGATTATCTATGAAGAAGAGAGGGGTCGGAGAATTGCTCAAAATCAACCCTTAGCTACAAACCAGTTCGGGAATATAGCTCCCATTCTTGGGAGATCACTGGGAGATTATGCTAGACCGATGTACAATCAAGGCTTATCAAGTGTTAGACCACCTCAAATTGCAGCTAACAATTTTGAGTTGAAGTGAGGGTTGCTTCAAACCGTTCAGAACTATTGTGTCTTCATAGGAAAGATGAGCGAAGATCCAAACACACATCTAATGAATTTCGAGGAGATTATTAACACTTTTCAATATAATGGGGTGTCACAAGATGCAGTGTACTTAAGGGCATTCCCCTTTTCACTTAAAGATGATACAAAGAAGTGGCTTCAAAGCTTGCCCACGGGATTGATCAGAACATGGGAGAAGATGACCGAAAAATTTCTTGATAAATATTTCTCCTCATCTAAAATGGGCAAGTTTAGAAGAGAAATCCATAACTTTTGTTAGAAAGAGACTGAAACTATTTTTGAAGCATGGGAGAGGTTTAAGGAGATTGTTAGAAAGTGTCAACACAGTGGAATTGAACTCTGGATGCAACTCCAGGACTTTTGGGATGGATTGACACCGGACTCGCGTAGAATATTGAGAAATGCAGTTGGAGGCCCTTTGATGAAGAAGACTCTAGAGGAGATAGTTACAATTCTTGATGAGTTATCTGAATATGCTAATCAGTGGCCCTCGGGGAGTGCTGAAAGAAGAAGATCAACTGGTGTTCACCAAGTTGATGCTAATACATCTGTGAAGGCATAACTTGATACTATGGCTAATGAAATCCGGAAGTAGACCTTAACCACGATACAAAGTGAGCCTCATGTAGCCTGTGATATATGTGGAAAAGGATACCCTACTCATGAGTGTCAAGCTTCAACTAAGGAAGTGAATGCTGTGGGAAATTATAATTTTAATGTAATGGGTCAGAAGCACCCCAGTTTTTCATGGAGTTCACCTGGGGGTAGCAAATGCATGGCAATAAAACAACCCCAGATTTCAGGATAATGAGCTCCTGGTTTTATGAATCAGCCGTGGCAGCAGTTTCAGCTTTAACAGCCCAATAAACCTAGTCTAGAAGATTTCATAAAGGTCTTCATTGTGAAAATTGATGAAAGATTTGAAGTACAAAGGGCAGCAATTCAAAATTTAGAGAAGTAAGTGGGACAAATTGAAATAATATTATTTTAGAGGGTTCCATGCACTCTCCCTGCTGATACTGAAAGAAATCCTAAAGAAACAGTGAATGTTGTAACCTTGAGAAGTGGACAAGTGCTGAAAGTCCCCACCTCGATCCAAAAAGATGTGATACTTGAAAAAGAAAGTGGGGAGCAGCTGAAAAGTGATGATGACAAGAAGAAGAAAGGCCCAATGAAAGCTGAGAAAAAAAATGGAAAATAAATCGAGAAGGGAGGAACATGAGGAGAGCAAGCATATGCCTGTGCTACCTTTCCCTCAAAAGCTATGTAGAGAAAAGTCGGTCAAGTAGTTTGAGAGATTTCTGGATGTGCTGAAATAGGTTCATGTAAACTTACCATTCACAGAAGTGCTCTCACAAATGCCTTCTTATGCTAAATTCTTGAAAGAGATCCTTACGAAGAAGAGGAAAATAGAGAAGACCTATGTGGTCAAGCTCACAGAGCATTGCAACATGATATTGCAAAATAAACTCCCACAAAAGTGTGGAGATCTAGGGAGTTTTACTATACCTTGCTCTTTAGGAACTATTAATTTTGATAAGTCTTTATGTGATTCTGGTGGCTCAATTAATTTAATGCCTCTATCTATTTACAGGAAACAGGAGAAGGAGATTGGAGAGATAAGGTCTGCACCAATATCATTGTAGCTGGCAGACCAAACAACTTTAATACCCGAGGGTATAGTGGAAGATGTATTAGTTCGGGTGGATAAGTTCATAGTTCCTGTGGATTTTATAGTGGTTAATATGGAGAAAAACAACCTGGCCCCCCTCATCCTAGGAAGACCATTCTTAGCGACGGACAGGGCGATATTAGATATACATGAGAGGAAACTCATGCTTAGAGTGGGTGAGGAGACTGTGACTTTCAAGATGGATGTATAAAAGGGGGTGCAAAAAGGAAAACCAGCTCCAAGTGTTGAGTGGAAAGTAAAGGGCTCGAAAGAGAAGACTGCAGTGAGCGAGAAAGATAAGTGTGGGGTCTTCCCTGAAAAGGCTGAGAAGAAGCTGTTTGCATGGAGCCCGACTTTGGCTCAGACCCCGACTAGATATTCAGGGAAGTTTTCTTTACCTTATACTTTTTAATTGTGTGTAATGGGGACATGCCACAACTTTAATGTGGGGTGGGGGACATTTGTATGTATGTATATTAGTTTTTTTGTTAGTTGTAGTTAGTAGAGATAGAAAAAAATGAGAAATGTTTTAAAATTTTCGATTTTTCCCGATGATGGATACCATCGACGGGTTTCTTGAGGGATTAAAGTCGAAAGAAAAAAGACAAAAAGAATTTCATTTGTAGGTAGTGTAATAATTCTCCCTTGATCTTTCTTTGTACCGTTGTTTTTTTCTAAGAGGTTTGTTTGAATCAGGTGTAGTTAGTTTTTATTTTAGGAGAAGGAAACCTTGTGCTGTGATTTGAATTGAAGGCAATATGTCATGACTTTATTATACCTTGAGAACAGTGAGTGCTTTAGTTGTGACGCTTAGGCTCAGTTTTTTACTCTTGTATAAATACCTTAAATTGTATGATCTTAACTTTGCTTAATTGCTTTGACTCGAGTATGTTGATAGTCCAATCCTGAGTGAGTTATGTGCCATGTATGTGTGAGTTTTTGTGTATTCTGTGCATTGCATTTGATGCCTAGAACTTGCCCCGTGTGTTTGCAAAGCAAAATAGTAGTTTTATTCAGTCTTGGAAGTGATATAGGCATTTCTTTGTTGAGCCATATGTATGCTTTTACCCGCCTAATTGTTGTGTATCTTAGTTAACCCTGTTGAGCATTTAATCCTTTTTCTTTGGCAACCACATTTCAATCCTGACCCATTTGTTTAAATTGACCATCTATTTGAATCTTTTACCTCTCGTGTGCACTTGAATTTGTCATGAACTTTGTAAAAGTTGAAGTGTGGGGTATTGGTTTGGCTTTTGAGTGGAACTATTGAAATAAAGAGAAAGGTGCACTGCTTTGAAAAAGTAAGAGCCACTTGAATTAAAAAAGAAATGAAAAAATAGTTGTATTATTATGCAAAATATTCCTTGATATTGGTGACTCTTATGTATTTGTGCTTAAAGAAGTAGGGAGTTAATGTGTATTCATGCAAAGGTAGAGTTATGGTTTGACATAAGTGTGGGGTATTGAACGATTAAGTGTATGTATTAAAGTGCTTAGGGAGGTGTAGTCACTCTTATATCCAAATGTATCCTACCCATCTCGCAACCTACATTACAACCAAATAATGTCCTATTTGATCCTTGACTGAATGAGCTCAATTAGTAGAGTAGTACATTACGGGCAAACCTATGGTACGTCTGTTGTGGCACATGAATATTGTTTCTGAGAGTGAGTGAATTCTTTCTATCTTGAGTTCCTAATTGTTCTTAAATTTTATTGTGTGTGGAACTACTCTCTATTACTGTGTGATGGCACTTGATTCGTGAAGGAAAGGTAATGTCGTTGATCTCTGTGTTGGAGTAAGTGAGTGGTTGTGAAAAATGCGTGGTGCTTTTGAGTCAAACCTGTTTTAAATATTCTTGGTATGATGAGTTATGAGAGTTGTTGAAAAAGGTCGTGCCTATATGAAGTGTAGTTTGATTTCTCGAGGACGAGCAATGGTTTAAGTGTGGGGTGTTGATGGTAGGCTATAATATGGTGTTTTAGTCGCTTATTTCACTCTAATTCACTGTACTTTACTTGTGTTGAGCTTTAATTAGTGGTGTTTTGCACTTATTATGTATTTTATGCCTTGTAGATGTGATTTCGAGCTATTTAGATGTTGTGGAGCTAATCCGATCTATTTGGAGCTTTGAAGTATGAGTAAAAGCCCAAGGGATTAAGCCGGTATCATGATCAGGGGTCGAGGACCAAGTCTAGACGTAAAAAATCACGCAAAAAGCAACACTCAGAGAAATTTGCACTGCTGCGGCGCGTTGTGTGCAGCAATAGTGTATTTTTGTTCCCTGGTGAATTGTTGAGCTCTCTGGATTTCCCCACTAATTCCCCGCATGGCGCGTCGCCCTATGCGGCGCGCCTGTGCAAGTTTTACAGAGTGAAAGTCCTATTTCGGCTAGGAAAGGGTGATTTCGTCTCCGGCCGACCCTATTTGGTATAAATACATGGATAAATGCTATTTTCTAGACTTTTAGACATACTTCGGACCTAAGGAGGTGTTGGAAGATCACAAGCACAAGGATTTCATCATTCCTTCCTCACTCAATACCCTAGTTTGGATTGAATTTATGTTTTCCTATACTTTAATTTTATTTGTGATGAATTTCTCCATATCTATGGAGTAGTTCCATTTAGGGTTTGATCGATTTGGTGTATTGATGTTTGTTTGTATATTATAACTCTAGTTTTATGTATTAAATCGTTTTCAGATGAATTAAATGTTGTATCTATATTCACTTTTTTCATGTAATCGAGAGAGACATAACTTATGATATCTTTGCATTATATTTTTGGTTGAGTTCATAGATTCTTTTAAGTAATCAAAATAGGCTAGTTGAATCATTGATTAAACCTAGTTAGGAGAATAATCGAAAGAGGTTTTCCTAAAGACCAATCCATTATGCACTCTTGCATATCTTCATGTGCTTAGTTACAAGGTTTAAAGCTTAAGTTAAAATAGTGTCTGGATGTCGATTTATGTGTAAACGACCCGAAATAGAGTTTTAATTATTCCAATAGCTCCATATGGTGATTTTGGACTTAGGAGCGTGTCCGAAAAAGTATTTGGAAGCCCATAGCTAAATTAGGCATTGCACCTTAGTCGTGCTTGAGTTTTTGGTAGCACATGGCACTAGTCGTCTCCCCAGGGTTATATTCATACACTTGGTGTGCTTGTTGTCAACATTCGGGCATTTCCTAAGTATAAGCATTTCGGCATGATGGGTGGTTCCTTATTGATTGTTATGTGTAGATCGGGTGGCACGCCGCCATAGGTATATTGGTTTGGATCAGGTGGCACGCTGCCATGGGTATATTGTTTGGATCGGGTGGCACACCGCCACGGGTATATTGTTTGGATCATGTGGCATGCTGCCACATGTATGTTGTGTCGATCGGGTTGCGTGTTGCAATGATGTCATGTTTGGATCGGGTTGCGCGCCACAATAATGTCTTGTTTGGATCGAGTTGCACGCCGCAACAATGTCATATTTGGATCGGGTTGCACGCCACAACAGTGAGATGTTAAGTACGGTTCCTTATGCTTATTTTGTGTGTCTTGTTTCTTATCTCTAAGATGGAGCCATAACATCGGTTTGGCCGTTTTATTCGTTACGCGGGCTGGATGGTTGTTTGCCTGAGTTCGTTCTTCCCTATGGGTCACATTCGAGTTGTAGCTTGTTGGCGTTTTGATGGCACTGTATGAGATTTTAGACAATGTATGAGGTGGCTTATTGCCCGAGCAACTTATACTGGGTGAGACAAGGTTATTTGACCTGAGATCAGTGCGATCGGATTATATTAAAGAGAAAATATCGTTATTCAGTTCAAAATGAGGTACTGATACTTGACAGGTGGAGAGACTCCATGATTTATTGATTTGACAGGTGGTTATGAGTTTCTGCACATCTCTTTCGTCGTGGCAGTATTGCGAGAGTTGGAACATGACTTATATGTGTTATGAGGTGTATTACGGGCATCAGATTCGTGAAATTGTAGCGATTGTGGTCGGAAGATGTTATTATGTTCAAACGACTTATGTGGTGCAAGGTGTGATTTCAGCATAGGTGCATGATTATGTTTAGGTCCAGTGTATAGTGATTGATGCGGTGTTCGTATGTTAGAATAGGGTCTCGTGGAGAATTCTGGATGTTGGAATTTGGTTCTAAGGCTTGTTAGCTAAGGGTATAGGAAGGATCTTCAATCTGGCTCGAGCTAATTTGCTCACATGGGTCGTGGTGGCACGGGTAGGCGCACGAGGTGTTAAATAGGGATTTTGGACAACTCTGGGATGATTCTTGGCACGTTCAAGGACAGACGTATATTTAAGTGGGGAGAATGTAACGACCCGACCGGTCGTTTTGAGCTCTAGTGCATCGTTCTATGGTTTGCGGTCGAGAGTAGCTTCACTTCATGTTTTGTGACTTGTACGTGTGGTAAGAATTGAATTTCGGGAAGTTTGGAGTTGTTTCGGACGGAAAATTCTCAATTCGGATGCTTTAACTTGGAAGAGTTGACTAAAGTTTGACTTTTGAGTAAAGGACCTCGAAATCGGGATTTGAAGGTTCCGATAGGTCCGTATGATGATTTCAAACTTGGGCATATGTTCGGGTTGAGTATCGGGTAGTCCGGGAGGATTTCAGCGCTCAATTTGGAAAGTCGGCATTTTGAAAGTTTTAGAATTTCATAAGTTTGGTTTGAAGTTGATTTTGATGTTATCGATGTCTGTTTGGGATTCAGAACCTTAGAATAGGTTCGTATTGTGATTTATGATTTGTGCGTAAAGTTTAGCGTCATTCCGGAATGTTTACATACGAATCAGATGCGTTCGTCGAAGTTTGAATGTTTGAACGTTGAGAGGAAGGTTTCGATCGTTGATTCGTAATTTTGATGTTGTTTGGTATGATTTGAGGCCTCGAGTAGGTTCATGTTATGTTTTGGGACTGGTTGGTGTGATTGGATGGTGTCCCGGGGGCCTCGGGTGTGATTTGGAGTGGTTTCAGACCATATTTTCTTGTTTTGCAACTACTGCTGCTGGTGTCTGGTTTTGTTCTTCGCGAACGCTAAGGGTCTCATGCGTTCGTGAAGAAAAATTTTGGGCTATTGGGATTTGCTCATCGCGAACGCAACACAGAGGTCGCGAATGCGGAGAAGAGCAGAGGCAACCTACGTGAACGTGACACGAAGGTTGCGAACGCAAAAAAGGTTAGGTGGCTGCGAGGCATAAGGCCTTCGCAAATGCGAGGGGCAAAGCGGGAATGCGAAGGGCAGGGGAAGCTAGGCATCGCAAACGCAATCAGGTAGTCGCGAATGTGAAGAAGAGCGGGCCTGGACAGACTTGATACTTATACAGGATTTGGTTCTAGGGGACATTTTCGTCATCTACGGCAAGGTAGGTAATTCCCACATAATGTTAGTTAATTACATGGATTCTAAAAGGATTTAAACATGAAATTTTGTAGAAATTGTGGGATTTTGAAGAAAACCTAAAATTTGGTATTTTTAGATTTTTGCCACGAAATTGGACATAGAATTAGAAATAAATTATATATTTGAGTTCGTGATATTATGGGTAATGATTATCTTCAAGAATTTTCGAAATCCGGGTACGTGGGCACGAGGGTTGACTTTGTTGACTTTTCGAGCGGAGTTGAAAATTATTATAAATTATTAAATTATACGCATTTGGAGTATATTTTGATTGAATTGCACATTGTATGACTAGTTTCGGATCGTTTGGCTTTGAATTAAAGACTTAGAGAGGCATTGCAGCCGGTTATGGAACTTCGGAGCGAGATACGTCTTCTGTCTAACCTTGTGAGGGAAAAACTACCCCCTAGGTGATGTAATTATTATGTGCTACTTATTGTGGGTGCTACGTACGCACGAGGTGATGAGAGTCCGTATGTAGCTAAAGTATGTTTATGTTCGAGTAGACTTAAGACTTTATCATGTAATATTTGGATTATTTGAACTCATTTTTGCTAGCTTAATTAAGTGAATTTATAATTGAAATTGATTTAGGAATATATATTAGGCCGAACCTTATCACCTTGAGTTGTTGGAAAAATATCTGATAAACGGTAAATGGTATATCCACTTTATGCTCATTTACTGTATTATAAGCATGTGCCTCGTAATTCGATAAGTTCCTTCCTTTCTTGTGGAGCGGGCCGAACGCCTCAGCAGTATAATGAGATGCATCTCTAGTTCGTGCCGGTCGACCCTCGGCAGTGTACATACTACTCTGGATCGGGTCGTACGATCTCAGCAAAATCGTGCGTTATATCGCTAGCAATTCGAATATTCACGATTATCCTTCCACTGATGCCTGGCATTTTATATGGTATTCCTTATCCGTTTGATATTGGAACTTGATATTTTCCGAGTTGTCGAGAGATAGGATACGAGATCGAGAAATTTATATCGTAAAATGAAATTTTGAAAGATCATGTTAGTTACATGTTGTACCTCACTGCTACTATTGTGCTTGATATCTGTTTATGAATTATCATACTGATTTATTGGACCACTAGTAAGTGTCGATGTCGACCCCTTGTCACTACTTCTCCGGGGTTAGACTAAATACTTACTGGGTACGCGTTGATTTACGTACTCATGCTGCACTTCTATACTAAATGTGTAGGATCTGACAGGTTCATCTGGCGGACATATTGGCGCATAGGCGCAGCTGCTGAGGAGACTTTATGCTGAGCTGCATTCCAGGTTACGTATCGCAGCCCAGAGTCTCCATCGCACTATTAACTTTACCTGTCTTATTTGCATTCCAGACACAAATGATGTATTAGTATTATACTCAGTAAATGCTTATCCACTTGTGACACCGGGTTTTGGGATATTCTAGTTGATGCTTACGGATTTGCATATTATCACCTTTTATTTTTATGCATTACTAATTATGTATGTACCCGAGATTTTAAAGGTGTAAATTTCTTTACTTAATAAAATTTATGATTTCGAAAGTAATATAATGAATAATTAACGTGATAGTTCACCGTTGGCTTGCCTAACGACGACGTTTGGCGCCATCACAGTCTATAGTAGGTTTTGGCGTTTCTCTTGATCTTATATACAGAAAGGAAACAAATTACTTTTAAGTGATTCTGGTAAAAATAAAATAAAGACATTGATTATCGGCAGAGGCAGAGTTAAGATTTAAAATTTATGGGTTCTGATGTTGTCATCGAACCCACAACTCATTTTAGTTACTGGATTCGTAATTAAATATTAATACATATTTACTAAAAAATTTAATACAAATATAATATTTAATCAAAAGTTATTGGATTCATCCGAACTTCTAGTTAATCATCTAGCTCCGTCTTTGATCATCGGGGAAGACATATTCTTACAAACTAAAAAAAGGGTAAATGCAATAACAGAAGGTTTTAAGACTTTAAGGTGGAAATATATCATATAAAAACTCCCCGGGTACATTCAGTTACTGCGACATAAATTAAACTTTACAGTAGATAAGATAAAATATACGAAAATTATCGTCCTATATCATTATCTATCTTGAAATCAAGTTAAACTTTTGATAAAAATGTATTCATGCTGGAGCTGGCATCTATAGTCCTTACCTATAAATTAGCACAAAATCATTAAGAAAATTAAAAAGTACTGTAAAAAACCTCATTCATTCTTCTAATCTTTTAGATTTTAATAAGCTCATTCTGCTAACAATATATTACTTTGCATATTTGTTCCTCTTAATGGTAGTGAAGATACATTTTATGATTATTGAATCCCGACTTGCTATTCTAGAAAATTTTCTGTCTCTTCTTCTGGAAAATCTAGAGATAGAACCATCCTTCTTAAGAAATATGCCATATTTTTCTTTATTTAATTCTTATGTAACTTTATTATTTGTAACTGTATGATCCACTACAACAATTTATTTCACGAAAATTCCCATATTCCGACACAATTTTTGCAATTTCTTCATATCTTATAATCTATATATGTTATTTAACTTTTATGATTCATAACTCATCAATATCTAAACTTAATTATCACCACCTGATTTCTCAAGCTAAGACACTATTATTATCTAACTATTATCATAATTGGTTTCTCCTTAGGTTACAACTCAAAAGTAAATGCAAAACATGATTGTCTTTAGGTTACAAATCAAAAAAAATAATTACGTATATTATCTCCAATATTGGCAAATATCTCCTTTTCTCACTCACCATCATTTATTCTTAAAATAATCTTACTCTCTTAATTAATTATCATTTATCCCTTCTAGCTAGCTGCATAAAAATCAATCAATAGATAGAAGGGTTGACAATTATAACAAAGAATCAAGTCATTACTTATAAAGGGATAACTCAGAAAAAAATTTGACTCACAAGTAATATATATACCTTATTGTTTTAATAATGCCAACTAGGGTGAATTGAGTATCATATTATCAATCCATTAAAAGGATAAGATTTTCTAACTCCCAAATCAACACATTACATAGAAACAATAGTAAAATCATTTTAAAGACAGCACGTGTGAGAGTACTCCAAAGCACCTTTAAATAGTCCATATTTTTTACTTTGAATGTTAACTCAAAAACCACAAGAATTATCTCTAATATTCTTTAGTTTCAGCCATGGCAAAGAAACCTAGCATTGGTCGTCAAAAGATCAAAACTGCCAAAATAGAGGTGAAAAATCATCTCCAAGTTACCTTCTCAAAACGTCGTTCTCGACTTTTCAAGAAAGCTAGCGAACTATGCACACTTTGTGGTGTTGAAATAGCTATCATAGTTTTTTCTCCTGCAAGAAAAGTTTTTTCTTTTGGTCACCCTAATGTTGAGTCCATTATCGATAGATTCCTGTCAAGAAATCATAATCCAATTTCTAATTCATCACTTCATCTTGTTGAGGCTCATCGAAATGCTAGTGTTCGTGAGCTCAATTTGCAATTAACTCAGATTCTTGCTGAGCTTGAAATTGAGAAGAAAAGAGGAGAATCACTTGATCAAATGAGGAAAACTAGTCAAAGTCAATATTGGTGGGAAGCTCCTATGAGTCAACTTGGTTTGCATGAACTTGAACAATTAAAGGAATCCATGGAGGTTTTAAAAAATAATGTGACCAATCAAGCAAGCAAGTTTATGGTTGAGATTACTGCTAACTCTTCTTTTTATTTTGGTATTAATGGTAATGGGATATTTGACAACTATGATATCAAGCCAGCTCAAATCATGGTTGCTTCAAATAATCTTCATAACGATAACTTTGGTTTTGATTCAGCTGGATTATTTTAATTCTGTTCTAGTTTACCTCTTATTATTAACTAAAACCAACGAGTACCTCACTAGTTGGTCTTTGATACAAGTTTTTCAAGTTCTCAGTTTGTGTATTGATTGCCCATATATGAGCAACAACAAATGGTTGCACTTATAAATCAATATGTTAGTAATTGCATAATATTTTGCAATCCTTCTATTGCTATTATCATGTTATTACTTCCCCAGCAATTACCTTCATCCATTGCTTTTCATTAACAAAATCATGTCTTTATTTCTTAGTGTGAAGTTGAGTTCTACCTTCCCTAATTTATACAAATAATATATATCCGTCAAATAATTTCTCTGAAAGAACATATATCAAGCATTCTTACCATGTTAAATGATTAATGGGGAAAAGATGAATACATTTTCTTGTAAGCAGAATAATAAAATATAGGGTTGTTGTTACAATTATAAGCTTAAGTAATAAACCAAATAAAAACCAGATTAAAGCTTTCGTAAATCATTGGAAAGTGGCATTAACGTGTGACCTCACTGTCAATAAAAGGTGGAATAAAGACTATAAGAAACCACATTCAAATTTTAACAATGAAGTAAAATACTAAGAAAATGTAAAATAAAGAGTGCAACATGACCAATTTAGTTTTAGCAATCTCTCTCAGCTTCTTCACCTTGACTTTGGCAGCAATATTATTCCTTCTCTTCTGATGTCGCTCTTCCTTAAACTTCTCCCTGGTCTCAACTCTTTATTTCCATTTCTCCCTACTTTTCTCTTTCCTCCTCGTCTCCTTCTTCATACTCTGCTTCGGTTTTGAAGGGTTATCATATGCTTCCACTCCTATTGCCCTCTTTGCTGCTGCCTTCCATAATTCCCTCTCTGCTACCTTCCGATTCTCCCTCTTTACCTTTCCCAGCCTCTTCACTCTTTTTAATTCTTTCGCTTTTGATACTTTCCTTTTCTTCTTCTTCTTCTTCTTCTTCTTCTTCTTCTTCTTCTTATCATCACCATCGTCTCAGATTTTGACTTTTTCAAACTCTATTTCCTTGCCATTCACTCCTCTTTCTCTTCTTCGATTTTGCATTTTTTTCAACTCTATGGCTATTAGGTTTGTTGTTCTTGCCAGTACCTTGGTTATTACCAAAGAGCATTTCGATCTTTTTGCGTAGCCTTTGCATCAGTTGTTCGCGAGTAACACATGAGAGATTAGGGTTACCATTAATACTATTAGGGTTATTGGTTTTTTGCAGTTTCTGAAGGGAGTGAATGAGGAGTCGGAGGATGGAGAACTGATTTTTCTTATCAAGGTCAAGAAGGTTATGACGGGCAATTTTGAGGTATGCTTTATTTCGTTGCTTTAAGGAGGCCTTTATGACTTTGGAGAGGTAGCCTTGGTGCTGCAATTTGCTGTGGGAGACAGGAGTGAAAACTCAAGGACAATGTATCCTAATAAAAATTACTTGAATGAAGTTTTACATTCCAATTCCTATTGAATGTATACAATTCATGAGTACCAGCTCACTCTCTACGGACTCTCTCGCTAAGAGTACTTCCAAAATTCACGACAAAAGAACTCTGTAATCCAAACCCTAAATCTTAACATTATTTGAATAAATTTTGAATTTTATGTTGTATATAGGTTAGTAAGATAACTTCGGACTATGTCAAAATCTTTATTTTGATCAAGGGTCTAGTGCAATGTCTTTGATGCTAACTATCCTTTCTTCCTTCTTTGCGTTGTTGCTGCATGAAAGAATTTAGATTTACGTCTTGTATACGGTCGAAGTCGAGCTCGATTTCGATTTCGTAGATTAGGTTTGAAACATGACGACCACGGACTGAAGACCGACCTCGATTCTCACCGAGCTAGTACCCGAGGTCGGAAAACCTGCCTTCGAGGAAAATTGAGTCTGGTGTCGACCTTTGCCTCGAACGAGCTCAGGGATAAATAATAGAATACCAAAATATCTGCGAACCAGACGAATATTACGGCGAGAATCTCGGCACGTATCAGCAAGAAACCGGTAATCAGCAAATCAAGAGATTTTTACCTTTTATAGAAATGTACCTAGAATAGGACTCATTTACTATATAAAGGGGGTCTGATAATTCATTCAAGAATGTCAAACTCTTTTAAGTGTCTTTGGTTCCAAGCTAAAATACAAAAATGTCAAACTCTCAATCAGTAGTTATTTATGTTGACAACGAGTCCGGTCACCAAGGTGAAAATAACAACATAACGCCTAGTAATGAGATACCACCTCCTGATCCCGTTGGAATTCCGATCGCAGATTCAATTGACGCTAATTCGCATGTGGCTATCGATATAAACTTGCCTACTGACCCCGAAAATAGCATTCGTGGTGGAGCCCAATCGGCAACTCAAAACACACAAAACGCTGAAGAAGACGGGATCAGTCTACGAGTGATCTTCGAAATGTTGCAGGCTCAACAGGCGGTGATAGCTCAGTTACAGAACTAAAGCCATCCACCGACTAGGGTTGAGCCCGATCCTCCCCAGGAAGTCACCTGCAGGGATGAACCAGTCATAGAAAAGTCGAACGAACACGAATCGGGGGCTAACCCCGAGATCATAAAAACGCTCGAGGAGCTGACAAAACAGATAGAATCAGGGGAGAAGAAGATCGTGGCTAACGACAAAAAGGTGGAAACCTACAATTCCAGGGTAGACCAAATCCCAGGAGCACCTCCGATATTGAAGGGCCTGGATTCCAGAAAGTTCATGCATAAACCTTTTCCACCGAGCGCGGCTCTGAAGCAGATCCCCAAGAAGTTCCGTATGCCCGAAATACCCAAGTATAATAGAACGACCGACCCAAACGAGCATGTAACCTCTTATAAATATGCTATCAAAGGAAACGACCTGGAGGACGATGAGATTGAGTCTGTTCTGTTGAAAACATTAGGGGAGACCCTGTCGAAGTGAGCTATGATATGATATCACAGTTTACCTCCTAATTCTATTGACTCATTTGCTATGCTTGCAGATTCTTTCGTAAAAGCACACGCATGTGCCATCAAGGTCGAGACTAGGAAATCAGACCTTTTCAAATTCAAATAGAAGGATAACGAGATGCTTAGAGAGTTCGTGTGTCGTTTTCAAATGGAACGAAGGATCTGTCATCGGTCCCTGATGATTGGGTTGTTCAAGCTTTCACTCAGGGACTTAATATTCGAAGCTCGGTGGTTTCACAGCAGCTGAAGCAAAACTTAATAGAATACCCGGATGTTACATGGGCCGACGTGCATAACCGATATCAATCGAAAATCAGAGTCAAAGATGATCAACTCGGGGCCCCTTCGAGGTTTGTCTATCCTGTCAGAACCCTTGACAGAGTAAAGAGAGATGTCGATCGCAAACCGATGCCAAACATGGATCAGTATCAGTCATATAACGGAGATCTTAGAAGCAGCGGGTCCGAGAAACTCCATGAGAAATGAAAGGAGAAATGAGCGAGGTCAAAGCAGCCGGGGACTTATAACCAAAAATGGCTTCGACAGGTCCAAAGACGCACCGAGGCTATCAGAATATAACTTCAGTGTCGATGTTTCCATCATTATATCAACTATCGGGTGCATCAAAGATACCAAATGGACTCGACCTCTACAGTCTGATCCAACCGAAAGGGATCCTAACCAGATGTGCAAATATCATGGCATTCATGGTCACAGAACGGAAAATTGTCGACAGGTGAGAGAGAAAGTGGCCCGTCTATTCAACAATTGACACTTTCGGGAGTTCTTGAGCTACCGAGCCAAGAATCATTTCAGGAACATGGATTCTAACAAAAAGGCAGAACAAGAAGAACCTCAACATGTCATTAACATGATCATCGGAGGGGTTGATATCCCACATGGGCCGATGTTGAAACGCACCAAATTATCCATCACTAGGGAGAAATGAACTCAAGACTACATACCGGAGGGAACTTTATCTTTCAACGACAAGGATGCGGAAGGGATCATGCAGCCCCACAATGATGCACTAGTAATATTTGTACTCGTAAATAAAATTTGGGTTAAACGTGTGTTAATTGATCCATGTAGCTCCGCCAACATCATTCGATCATGGGTCATGGAGCAGCTCGTTCTACAAGACCAAATTGTGCTTGTAGTTTGAGTTCTGAACGGATTCAACATGGCATGTAAGACTACTAAGGGTGAAATAATGTTACTTGTAAACACCGTCGGGACCATCCAGGAGACTAAAGTTTATGTGATCAAAGGGGACATGAGGTATAACGCTTTATTCGGGAGGCCATGGATCCACAACATGAGGGCGGTACCCTCGACAATACATCAGGCACTAAAATTCCCAACACATGATGGAGTCAAAAAAGTCTACAGATAATAGCCGGTTGCGAAGGAAATGTTCTCGGTCGAGGAGGTGATACCGACATCTACAATTTCAACATCTAAGGGCCCAAACCAGATGGTAAATAACGGGGCCAAATAGAAGTCACTGATACCATCTTCTACAGATTCGGACAAACAAAAGGAAGTCGAGGATGATGATTATGGGGTTTCCAGATCTTTTATAGCCCCCGATGATTCCGATGCCACTAAATCCATGGTCGAGGAGTTGGAACAAGTCATACTGAGAGAAAGCTTTCCCGATCGAAAGGTATACTTGGGCACGGGGCTAAGCTCCGAGCTGAGGGTAAAACTCATTCAATTTCTTATAACTAACGAAGATTGTTTCGCTTGGTCCCACCTCAATATGATAGGAATCCCGCCGGAGATAACCACTCACAAGCTAAGCCTGGACCCAAACTTTCACCCTGTTAAACAGAAGAGGAGACCTAGTCGGAGATCAAGCATGCTTTCATCAAGGATGATGTATCTAAACTTCTTAAAATAGGGTCTATTCGGGAGGTTAAATACCCGGATTGATTAGAAAACATAGTGGTAGTCCCTAAAAATAGGAATAAACTAAGAATGTGTGTAGAATACAAAGATTTGAATAAGGCATGCCCGAAAGACTCTTTTCCTTTGCCCAACATAGACCGTATGATCGATGCCACGGCCGGCCATGAGATCCTCAGTTTTATCAACACATATTCCGGATACAACCAAATACGGATGGACTCGGGTTATCAGGAAAAAACTTCCTTCATCACTAAATAGGGAACATACTGTTATAACGTACTGTCGTTTGGATTAAAAAATACCGGTGCTACTTACCAACGCCTAGTAAATTGGATGTTCGAGGAATAAATAGGAAAATCAATGGAAGTTTACATTGATGATATGTTTGTTAAGTCCCTATGAGCAGAGGACCATTTAAAACATTTGCAAGAAACCTTCAGCGTACTGAAGCAGTACAATATGAAGCTGAACCTAGAAAAATGTGCGTTTGGAGTTGGGTCAGGTAAGTTCCTCGGATTCATGGTATCCAATTGGGGAATCGAGATCAATCCCGATAAAATCAAAGCCATTGAAGATATCACGGTTGTGGACAGCGTAAAGGTTGTGCAAAGGTTAACCGGATGAATAGCCGCCCTGGGGCAATTTATTTCGAGGTCGTCTGACAAGAGCCACCGATTCTTCGCATTGTTGAAGAAGAAGAACAACTTCTCGTGGACCCGGGAATTCCAACGAGCTTTGGAGGAACTCAAGAGGTATTTATCGAGCCCGCCCCTACTTCACATACCGAAGACAGACGAACAACTGTACTTGTACTTTGCGGTCAAGGAGATAGCATTAAGTAGAGTCCTAGTTCGGGAAGAGCAAAGTACGCAATTTCTAATTTACTATGTTAGTAGGACCTTAGGTGAGGCCAAAACTGGGTACCCTCAGCTGGAAAAACTGGCGCTCGCTTTGCGAGGTGCCTCTAGGAAGCTAAAATCGTACTTTCAATGTCACACCATATGTATCGTAACTACTTACCTATTGAGGAACATTATGCATAAGCCCGAAATCTCGGGCCGATTGGCCAAATAGTCCATAGAAATAAGTGGGTACGATATTGAGTATCAAACTCGGACCGCCATTAAGTCTCAAATTTTGGAAGACTTTGTGGCCGACTTTACACCGGCCCTAATACCCGAGGTTGAAAGAGAGTTATTGGTTAACTCAGGAACTTCCTCGAGAATTTGGACCGTCTTCACGGACGGTGCCTCAAACACAAAAGGGTCCGGACTTCGCATCGTACTAACGCCACCAACAGGTAATATAATTAAATAATCTACTAAGACTGTGAAATTGACTAACAACGAGGCCGAATATGAGGCTATGATTGCAGGCCTTGAACTAACCAAGATCTTGGGGGCAGAGGTGATCGAAGCCAAGTGCGACTCCCTCCTTGTGGTAAACCAAGTCAATGGAACATTCGAGATTAGAGAGGAACGAATGCAAAGTTAATTGGAATAATTACAGGTGATATTACATCTGTTCAAAGAATGGACTTTGCAACACGTACCTCGGGATCAAAACAGTGATGCCCATGCGCTCGCTAACTTAGGGTCGTCGGTCGAAGACGACGAGTTCAACTCAGGAGAAGTCATACAACTTATGAGATCGGTGGTGGAAGAAGGCCACACCGAGATCAACTCGACGAGCCTAACTTGGGACTAGAGGAATAAGTACGTGGAATATCTCAGATCCGGTAAACTGCCCCTGGATCCAAAAATGTCGATGGCCCTACGTACAAAGGCGACCCGATTTATCTTGTCCAAAGACAGAACCTTGCTTAGAAGAACATCTGATGGTCCACTTGCAATATGTCTAGGGCTGGGTGATACTGAGTATGCTTTGAGGGAAATCACCTGTGGAAATCATCCAGGCGCTGAATTGCTGGTTCGAAAAATAATCAGGCCGGTTATTACTGGATCAACATGGAAAAAGACGCAAAGGAGTTCGTTCGAAAAAATGATGAATGCCAAAGACACGCTTCGGTGATCATCGACCCGGGGAGCTGCTGCCTTCGGTTTTGTCACCATGGCCATTCATGAAGTGGGGAATGAGCATCGTTGGCCCCCTTCCATGGGCACCCGGTAAGGCTCAATTTATATTGTTTATGACAGACTATTTTTCTAAGTGGGTGGAAGCCCAAGCATAAGAGAATGTCGGGGAGAAGGAAGTCATCGATTTCATTTGGGACGACATAATATTCCGATTCGGAATACCGGCCGAGATTGTATGCGACAATTGGAAACAATTCATCACAAGCAAAGTAACCAAATTCCTTGAAGACCACAAGATCAAAAGGATCTAATCAACACCCTACCACCCTAGTAGGAATGGACAAGACAAATCTACCAACAAAACCATACTCCAAAACCTTAGAAAGAGGTTAACCGATGCCAAAGAAAGATGGAAGGAAATACTACCCGAAGTCCTATGGGCATACCGTATGTCCTCGAAGTCCAGTACCGGGGCTACCCCGTTCTCTTTAGGTTATGGCACCGAAGATCTGATCCCGGTCGAAGTAGGAGAACCAAGTATCAGACTACGATATGCAATGAAGGAATCAAACGACGAGGCTATGAGTACGAGCCTGGAGCTATTAGATGAAAGGCGCGAAGCCGCCCTTGTTCAATTGGCCTCCCAAAAACAGCGGATTGAAAGGTATTTGTCACGCCCCGAACCTAGGAGCGAGACAAGCACCCCGTGCCTCACCTAACCTGGCGTACCAAATTGCGACTAAGGGACTCTGAACACATAATGTCATACTTTGGCCATGGGGCCACCTTGCAAGACAATTTGCGAAGCAAAATATAAAACTGAATGGAAACTAGCACTAACTAAATATCAATATAAAGCTAGGCCGACAAGGCCGTCATAGCTACTACAGCTGACAAACCACCAATTTATACAAACCCAACATAATGCACTAACCAACAGGATATGCCTACAAGCCTCTACTGATAGATGTACTGTGATCGGAACAGGGCCCCGACCTACCCATAACATATATACAGATATACATAAGATGTACACAAAACTCTAGTCCTGGCAACTCCGAAAGACGTGGAGCTTACCGATCAGGCGGAACTCGGAAAACACCTACTGAGGAGGTCTACCCGTCTGTCTGTCTGAACCTGCACGCATGAAATGCAGCGCCCCCAAAAAGGGACGTCAGTACGAAATAATGTACCGAGTATGTAAGGCAATAAAATAACTGAAATCTGAAACTGAACTGATAATATGATAACTGAAATTAACTGGGAGTCAAAGATGATCTGGAGATATACTTACCTGCTGATACTGACTCAACTCCTTCAATATAGTAAGTAAAATAATTGTACGGCCTTATAAGGCTCGGTATATATAACTGCTCTGCCATAGTATGCTCGCTTATAGGCGCTCGGCCATACTAGGCTATGTATCTCGACCATGCTGGGCTCGCTCATAGGCGCTCGGCCACAGTAGGCTCGGTATATAACTTTCCATCTGATCAGAGGTTGCCCAATAGGGGCCTGCCCATCGATTATAGCTCGATGGTAATGAAAATACTGTAATACTGTATATATAGGCTTGCTGCTCTCTTGACTGGAAGAAGACAATACTAAAATTGAATATAGAGTCTCGATAAGGAATAATATTGTAACTTATGAGACTAGAATAGTGTGAATAAATTCATGAATATGAACTTCTCTTTTTGTCTCATTACTAACACATGTAGCTACGAGATCATGCCAAAATGAAGGAAGGCTTAGCCTTAACATACCTTATCACAATCTTTTCAATCACCAAGTTGAACTCACCTCTTCGCACCTTAATCTACAAGAATGATAATAATACTATCGTTAAGTTACGAAAGGTACAACTATCGCACAACGAACGACAAACCTATTTTGTATTAAAACGGGCAGCATCTCCCCTATAATATGCCCTTCCTCCAACTTCAAGATAACACCAACAATACAAGGACAGAACAATAACAACATATATACATCATTTTCCAGCCCTATATACACCATCAAATACTACAAAACAGCCCAACACACCCCAATCTCTTCGTACACAAAACGACCACCGTAGTAGTGTCAAACGACCCGAAAATGTTATGACGAACGACCAGCCAACCACCCTACATTTATATGGTGTTTATAAACCCCCTTCCTCCTCCAAAACTCCACAAAATAGTAATAAAACACGCAGCCCAACAGCAACACAAAACAGTCCACAAAACAGTCCGCTACAAGTGAATAACTCGAACTCACGGCTTCCGATCACCATCCCGTGAGTTCTTACAAGTATAGAACGACTTACCATGAATTTACAGAAGAAAAAATGGATGAAAGAGAGCAGTAAACTCACCTTATTTGTTGGATAACTCAGCTCCTATCTTGGTTCTTCAAACTCTAAGTTTTACCTCCAATTGGAACTTGAAAGGGAGAGAAAATCAATTAGGGTTTGTGGGAAATTTTTGGGAAGATTCTTTGCAGAGCTTATGTCTGGTTATTATGCTCTATTTTAAGTCTAATATATGAAGAAAATAGGCCCTTAAAAGGCCTCTTTGGACGACCCGAAATGGCCCATTTTTGGGCTTTCATTTAAGCAAGTAGGTGACACACCTACTTGTCACCTAGCAGCTTGCGCAGTATCGCAAAAATGCACATATCTCTCTACTCCGATGTCGTATTGACAAATGGTTTAATGCGTTGGAAAATAGACTCATAGATCTTTAATTTGATGGGTGGAACACACCATAACTCTAAGTATATTGGGAGAAAATTGCAGTTACATTTGACCCAAAGTTTCAGTAAAACTTATGAATGTAACTTGTGATGACTTTCATCGACTTTTGTTCCACAACTCGCTTGACTTAAAAACATAACACACGGATGTAATACGACTAATATAAATCATAACATAATCTCTTTATCATGTTAATCACCCTAGTCTCACCCCAAAGGTACATGTTATAACATTCCCAACTTGTCGACTTTCGATGAAACATTGTTTTATTTAATTGCTTTAGCTTCTGAACTGTCCAACCCTCTTTGTACTTGTTGTTCATGATCTTCAATATTTGTAACCTCAGAGGTAACATGATTAACTTACTTTATATACTTTTAAATATTATCTCATTTTTTTGTCGTACATTAGTTTGCTTACGACGCATTTTTACATACGAAAATATAGGGTGTAACATCACTCCCCCTTGGGAACATTCGTCCTCGAATGTTTACTCTTGGAGACTTTGGAAACTTTTTCCAGAGTATCCTTCGTACACTAGGTTAAAACCAACCTGCACGTAGCCAGAAACATACTATGCATGCCACACATGGCCAATCTTTATAAATAGCAGCAATTTGCCTTTGACATAATCCTGTCTCGTAGCCCTGCTACATCTGGAACACACAAACGACCCTTGTATCTGAGAACCCCATCTCCCTTGAGCTCTAACAATGGCTTCTTCTGCTGCGGAACTCGCTCTCTCAACTCGACCAACTCTGGGTCCTCGTACTGCCTTTCCTTGACTTCAGCTATGAGGGATGATTTTGCAGTGTTTTGGATTACAACTCCACCATCCTCAGAATCTACTAACCGAACCCCCAACGAAGCCAATTGATGAATATCTCTAGCTAATTGTCTTTTCTCGGGCTCTACATGTGCTAAGCTACCCATAGATCGGCGACTAAAGGCATCTGCTACAACATTAGCTTTCCCTGGATGGTAGAGAATGTTAACATCGTAATCTTTCAATAACTCAAGCCATCGCCTCTGTCGCAAATTCAACTCTTTCTGCTTGAAAATATATTGTAGGCTTTTATGATCAGTAAATATATCAACATGAACACCATATAAATAATGCCGCCATATCTTAAGTGCATGGACAACCGCAGCTAACTCGAGGTCGTGGGTCGGATAATTCCTCTCGTGCTTCCTCAACTGCCTTGAAGCATATGCAATTACCTTCCCATGTTGCATCAGGACACATCCTAACCCGACACCTGATGCATCACAATACACGGCATAACCCTCTAGACCCTCTGGAAGTGTTAGAACTGGAGCTGAGGTCAACTTGTTCTTAAGCTCTTGGAAACTCCGCTCACAAGCCTCTGTCCATTGAAACTTAGTTTCTTTCTGTGTCAACTTCGTCAATGGTGCCGAAAGGGAAGAAAAACCCTCTACGAACCTCCGATAGTATCCTGCTAAGCCTAGAAAGCTACGAACCTCTGTCGGAGTGGTAGGTCTAGGCCAAGATTTCACGGCCTCAATCTTCTGAGTGTCCACCTTTATCCCTTCATCTGATACAATATGCCCCAAGAATGCTACAGACTTCAACCAGAACTCACATTTAGAAAACTTAGCATACAACTTACGATCACGGAGGGTTTGGAGTACCGCTCGCAGGTGGTCCGCATGCTCATCCTCTGAACGGGAATAAACCAGAATATCATCAATAAATACTATCACGAACAGATCTAAAAATGGCCGGAATAGGCTATTCATCAAGTCCATAAATACAGCGGGTGCATTAGTCAACCCGAAGGACATGACAAGGAACTCGAAGTGGCCATATCGGGTCCTGAAGGCTGTCTTCGGAATATCTTTTTCCCGAACTCTGACCTGGTGGTACCCCGACCTCAAATCAATCTTGGAAAAGCATCTAGCTCCCTGCAACTGATCAAACAAGTCATCGATCCTTGGAAGTGGATACTTATTCTTAATAGTTACCTTGTTCAACTGCCTATAATCGATACACATCCTCAGCGAGCCGTCTTTCTTCCGCACAAATAGTACCGGTGCACCCCAAGGTGAGGTACTGGGCCTAATGTAACCTTTCTCCAGCAAATCTTTTAACTGCTCCTTCAACTCCTTCAATTCGGCAGGTGCCATTCTATACGGAGGGACGGATATTGGTTGAGTTCCTGGAAGCAAATCGATGCTAAAATCAATCTCTCGCTCTGGAGGAATACCTGGAAGCTCATCTGGAAACACATCTGCATACTCTTTGACTATGGGAATAGACTGAAGTGTAGGTATCTCAGCATCTGCATCTCTAACTCGCACAATATGATAAATGCACCCTTTTGCGATCATTTTCCTCGCCTTCAGATAGGAAATAAACCTACCTCTGGGTGTTGGTGTATTACCTACCCATTCAAGGACTGGCTCACCCGGAAAATAAAATCTGGCTGCCTTTGCTCGGCAATCAACTGTGGCATAGCAAGCTGCCAACCAGTCCATGCCCATAATAGCATCAAAATCCATCATTTCTAGCTCAACTAGGTCAGCTGAGGTCTGACGACTACAAATTGTCACCGTACAACCTCGGTAAACCCGTCTAGTAATAATCGATTCTCCGACCGGTGTAGATACCGCAAAAGGATCACTTAGTATTTCAGGCACTATACCAAACTTCCTCGCGACAAATGGGGTAATATACGATAAAGTAGATCCTGGGTCTATCAAAGCATAAGCATCGTGAGAGCAAATGGTTAATATACCTGTCACAATGTCTGGTGAAGACTCCTGGTCCTGTCGACCCGCTAAAGCATAGATACGGTTCTGATTACCACCTGAACTGGAACCTCTACCTCTGCCTCGACCTCTACCAGCCGAAGACTGAGACTCACGCCTTGAAGGATGCACGGACATAGACGATCCTGTTGCTGAACTCGCTGGTTGTGCCATTCCCCCAGAATCTCTATTTGGGCAATCTCGCATCATATGCCCCGGACGCCCACATGTATAACAAGCATCAGAACCTGCTCGGCATTGACCCAAGTGTCCTCTACCACAGATGTCACACCGCGGAGGAAATGACCATGTCTGCGCAGAACCTCGTTGTCGCTGCAAACCCGACGCCCGTGAGCTCTCACCTGGTCCTGACTGAGTATAGCGGTCATACCCGTAACCCTGTAACTGAGGTGGCGGAGGCCTAGGTGGCCGTCCGAAGTACTGGGTCCTATAACTACCCTGAGATTGCTCCTGAGACTTGGGAAATCTCATCCTCTTACGTTGCCCTTGCTCAGCCCTCTCTGTACCCTGCTGCCGACGCCTACCCCTTTCTATATTCTGGGCGAATGCCTGAATCCGGGAGATATCCATACTATCCTGCAATGCAGCGGTGGCACATGCCTCGGTTAACTCTGGGGCTAACCCTGCTATAAACCTGTGAATCCTGTCCCGCATAGTAGAAACTATGGATGGTGCATATCTGGCCAATGAGTCAAAACGGAGACTATACTCTCGAACACTCATATTACCCTGCTTGAGGGCTAGAAACTGATCGACTCGAGCCTGTCGGATCTCTCGCGGTAAGTACTGGTCAAGGAAAGCATCTGAAAAATTCTCCCAAATAGCTGGAGGTGTATCACGTCCCCTGGACCTCTCCCATCCCTCATACCAAAGGATGGCTATATCTCGGAGTCAAAAAGCTGCTAGCTCAACTGCCTCTTTCTCCGTGGCATGCATAACACGAAAGATCCTGTGAAGCTGATCTATGAAATCCTGCGGGTCCTCCCTCTGATCTGTCCCCGTGAACTCTGGGGGACTCAAAGCAATAAACTCTCAGACCCTTGAACTCCCAGACCCCTCAGAAGTTCCTGCACTAGCTGATGCCCTAGCATGTTGCTGGGTAGCTACCAACTGTGTCAACAAATGCACCGCACTCCTTAAGTCCTGATCTGATGGAAGTGGAGGGGGAACTGGATGTGCGGTTTCCCTAGGAATCTCTGTAGTTGGTGGAGGAGCCGGTAATGGCTGAGTAGGGGTCTCCCCTTGAGCCTCAGACTGGGCCCCATCTACTGGGGGTACCCTGTTGGTCCCCTCACCTACTACTGTATCTCTCCTCTGGCTAGCCGTAGTCTTCCTAGTCACCGTCATCTGTGCATGCAAACACCAACACATAAGTTTAATTCAAATTTCCTATAACTCAGTTCTATAGCACGATTTAGATTTCAAAGAAGTGTAACCAACTCCTAAATGCCCTGTAGTTCCTTGCTTATATAATGTGGTGCACAACACATCTATAAACAAGACCCTACTAGACACGGCTTGTAGACTCCCTAGGACAGAACTGCTCTGATACCAAGTTTGTCACGCCCCGAACCTAGGAGCGAGACAAGCACCCCGTGCCTCACCTAACCTGGCGTACCAAATTGCGACTAAGGGACTCTGAACACATAATGTCATACTTTGGCCATGGGGCCACCTTGCAAGACAATTTGCGAAGCAAAATATAAAACTGAATGGAAACTAGCACTAACTAAATATCAATATAAAGCTAGGCCGACAAGGCCGTCATAGCTACTACAGCTGACAAACCACCAATTTATACAAACCCAACATAATGCACTAACCAACAGGATATGCCTACAAGCCTCTACTGATAGATGTACTGTGATCGGAACAGGGCCCCGACCTACCCATAACATATATACAGATATACATAAGATGTACACAAAACTCTAGTCCTGGCAACTCCGAAAGACGTGGAGCTTACCGATCAGGCGGAACTCGGAAAACACCTACTGAGGAGGTCTACCCGTCTGTCTGTCTGAACCTGCACGCATGAAATGCAGCGCCCCCAAAAAAGGGACGTCAGTACGAAATAATGTACCGAGTATGTAAGGCAATAAAATAACTGAAATCTGAAACTGAACTGATAATATGATAACTGAAATTAACTGGGAGTCAAAGATGATCTGGAGATATACTTACCTGCTGATACTGACTCAACTCCTTCAATATAGTAAGTAAAATAATTGTACGGCCTTATAAGGCTCGGTATATATAACTGCTCTGCCATAGTATGCTCGCTTATAGGCGCTCGGCCATACTAGGCTATGTATCTCGACCATGCTGGGCTCGCTCATAGGCGCTCGGCCACAGTAGGCTCGGTATATAACTTTCCATCTGATCAGAGGTTGCCCAATAGGGGCCTGCCCATCGATTATAGCTCGATGGTAATGAAAATACTGTAATACTGTATATGTAGGCTTGCTGCTCTCTTGACTGGAAGAAGACAATACTAAAATTGAATATAGAGTCTCGATAAGGAATAATATTGTAACTTATGAGACTAGAATAGTGTGAATAAATTCATGAATATGAACTTCTCTTTTTGTCTCATTACTAACACATGTAGCTACGAGATCATGCCAAAATGAAGGAAGGCTTAGCCTTAACATACCTTATCACAATCTTTTCAATCACCAAGTTGAACTCACCTCTTCGCACCTTAATCTACAAGAATGATAATAATACTATCGTTAAGTTACGAAAGGTACAACTATCGCACAACGAACGACAAACCTATTTTGTATTAAAACGGGCAGCATCTCCCCTATAATATGCCCTTCCTCCAACTTCAAGATAACACCAACAATACAAGGACAGAACAATAACAACATATATACATCATTTTCCAGCCCTATATACACCATCAAATACTACAAAACAGCCCAACACACCCCAATCTCTTCGTACACAAAACGACCACCGTAGTAGTGTCAAACGACCCGAAAATGTTATGACGAACGACCAGCCAACCACCCTACATTTATATGGTGTTTATAAACCCCCTTCCTCCTCCAAAACTCCACAAAATAGTAATAAAACACGCAGCCCAACAGCAACACAAAACAGTCCACAAAACAGTCCGCTACAAGTGAATAACTCGAACTCACGGCTTCCGATCACCATCCCGTGAGTTCTTACAAGTATAGAACGACTTACCATGAATTTACAGAAGAAAAAATGGATGAAAGAGAGCAGTAAACTCACCTTATTTGTTGGATAACTCAGCTCCTATCTTGGTTCTTCAAACTCTAAGTTTTACCTCCAATTGGAACTTGAAAGGGAGAGAAAATCAATTAGGGTTTGTGGGAAATTTTTGGGAAGATTCTTTGCAGAGCTTATGTCTGGTTATTATGCTCTATTTTAAGTCTAATATATGAAGAAAATAGGCCCTTAAAAGGCCTCTTTGGACGACCCGAAATGGCCCATTTTTGGGCTTTCATTTAAGCAAGTAGGTGACACACCTACTTGTCACCTAGCAGCTTGCGCAGTATCGCAAAAATACACATATCTCTCTACTCCGATGTCGTATTGACAAATGGTTTAATGCGTTGGAAAATAGACTCATAGATCTTTAATTTGATGGGTGGAACACACCATAACTCTAAGTATATTGGGAGAAAATTGCAGTTACATTTGACCCAAAGTTTCAGTAAAACTTATGAATGTAACTTGTGATGACTTTCATCGACTTTTGTTCCACAACTCGCTTGACTTAAAAACATAACACACGGATGTAATACGACTAATATAAATCATAACATAATCTCTTTATCATGTTAATCACCCTAGTCTCACCCCAAAGGTACATGTTATAACATTCCCAACTTGTCGACTTTCTATGAAACATTGTTTTATTTAATTGCTTTAGCTTCTGAACTGTCCAACCCTTTTTGTACTTGTTGTTCATGATCTTCAATATTTGTAACCTCAGAGGTAACATGATTAACTTACTTTATATACTTTTAAATATTATCTCATTTTTTTGTCGTACATTAGTTTGCTTACGACGCATTTTTACATACGAAAATATAGGGTGTAACAGTATTACAATCGAAGGGCCAACCTTAGACATTTGAATATCGGGGACTTGGTACTAAGGAAGGTCACACTAAGCACCCGAAACCCGAACAAAGGAAAATTGGGGCCAAACTAGGAAGGACCGTACCAAATTGTCGAGATCACCGGAAAAGGATCCTATAAACTCGGAATAATGAACAACGAGCAACTACCGAACAACTAAAATATAACTTACATGAAGCGATATTACTGCTAAGGTACGACCCCATTCTTTCTTTATTTACATTTTAAACTAACGCTTACAGGTAACCAACAAGGGATGATACGAGATTTTAGGTCTGAAAGCACGCGTTGCACTCTTTTTCTCTTGAACCAGTTTTCTCCCAAATGGGTTTTTCGGCAAGGTTTTTAATGTGGCAACCAGTAAATCGTGCTAACTTAAAGTTGAAGACCGGCTATAAGCCGATGATAATCACAACAGCATTCAAGCCATTTCTTCGATCAACCCTGAATACTGGGGGGCATTACCCTCAAATATCGACTTTAGCATGGAAAGAGATTTCAAGATTGAAGGGTGTAGATCGATAGAATTAATTGTAAGGGCTAAACGGTCAAATGAACCGTGCTCACATAGACTGCTCGGACCCTGGCACAAAGCCAGTATACATGTGTAACTATTATTCACAAAAAGGAAAAGAAGTCTCTTCCTGCGCATACACCTTTTGTCCTTTAAACTTTTTCTTACATTTCTCGAAGAATTTCCTACATATGATTCCCTAAAGGTATTGAGCCCAAGGGCCACCTTAATCCGCATTTGAACAATCACGCTCACTCGGGGACTGCCGCTCGAAAACAAACTCGGATGGTCCGAGCCATCAGACCTTGGGGGCATAAGCTTATTTGGCATTCCCCGAATTAAAGGGCTACGACTGTGCCAAGATAATAAAACCCAAGGGCTCAAAGCTTATTTGGCATTGCCCAAAATCGAGAAGACTATGATTATATTAAAAAAGGTTCGGAGATGTTCGAGACTTGTAACAAAAACAAGGCCTTCAAAAAATCTTCATAACCGGTTCTAAAGGCTACCTTTGGCAAACTATAAACCTAAACTACTTTGGGAAAAAGTTTTCGGTAACATCGAATCCCCACGATGCCTTAAAACAAAATAATTTTAAAGGCAAGGTTTGTTCGATCCTTCAAACATAACCTAACTATTTCATGCTAAGGCATTTCGATCTTTGCGAATACAGATAAAAAAGCAAAGGAAAAATTCAAAAGCTATGAAAGGGAAAAAGCCTTATATATATATCAAAAATTATTTTTACAAGAGCTGAATAGACCCGATACAATTCTTTTACAAATGTGGAATGGCCTCAACAAAAAGATGATATAAAAAACAAAAGGCAAAACGCCTAAAAAGATCCTAAATGGCCTAGTCTTCATCGGGGGCCACGTCATCGCCTACAGGGTCTTCGCCACCATCAGACTCACCTGAATCTTCATACCCCTCGAAGTCTTCCTCTTCGAGATAAGCCAGCTTCCTGGCCTTGGCTTCATATATCTTGGCATTCTCGATTTCAGCCAATAAATCAAAATCCCGAGCATGGACTCCCTCGAGGGGCTCCCTTCGGGATTTCCACTTCGTGTGCTTCACCATATTTCTCGCTTGGTCCTGAGTCACCTCGGCATCATCCTTGTGTTGAGCCACCCTATCATCGACCTCGTCAACCTCTGACTTGGACGCTTCAAGATCCTTGGCCAGATTTTCTTGATCGGACACAACCGAGTTCAGCTGAGACTGGTCCTTTTCTTATTTGTAGTTTATCTATCTTTAGTAGTTATTGTTCATTAGCTTTTTTATTTTTCTAGTTTAGTTCTTATTTTGTTAGTAGTTTCTTTTTATGTTTTCGTAGATAATAAGCCTTTGATTTTCTTAATGCCACGGTTATTTCCAACGGTAGTTTTTGTGTGAACCGGGTGACTCATCCCAACGATGGATGGCGTGACAACCTTCTTAAGGGAATAAATCTGTTTTTGTGTTTAGGTAATAATAATAGTAGTAGTAATGAATAAAATGCCTAATCAAATCATTCTTCAAAAAGAGTTATTCATGCTTCATTTGGTACAACACACTTAACTATGTGCTTATGGCTTGAAACAAGGTTTTTGAAAGAAATTTACTCTAGTTAGTGACTTTGAGACTCTTTAGTTGACTTTTGTAATCATCGAGCGGCTTATTGGACCATAGTGATCTTTAACTTGATTGTGGTTGTTGTAGGCTCTCAATTATATCCTCTTTTACGTTCTAGTTGTGTGAGGGGTGAGGTGATTTGTTGCTAGTCCAAGTATCCGTATGAATGGTCTAGAACTTGCCCCGAATGTGCTTCAAGGCGAAATCCTAAGTTTTTCTTGGTTTGGGAAATGATTGTTGGCTTTCCTTGGTTTGTTTCAGCTTTCTACTGCCAACCAATGTCATTACCCCTAGTCAACCCCTTTTGGAACTCTCGCCTTTCTCATTTGATAATCATGTTATAAGCCTTTACCCGTTTTGTCGTGATCCTCTCTTGGCACCCGGACCATCCTTAACACTCTTTTGAAATAAGTGGTTTAAGGCATAAGTTTAAGAAAAGGTTGGGCAATACTCAACCAAAGAACTTATGGATGGAAATGGTGATGATAATGTAGATTTGGCTGCAAGGGAAGCAACCCAACAATAAGAAAAAGTTGCATGGGATGCTGAGGAAGCAGCTAGTAGAGATGCATAGATTATCTATGAAGAAGAGAGGGGTCAGAGAATTGCTCAAAATCAACCCTTAGCTGCAAACCAGTTCGGGAATATAGCTCCAATTCTTGGGAGATCACTGGGTGATTATGCTAGACCGATGTACAATCAAGGCTTATCAAGTGTTAGACCACCTCAAATTGTAGCTAACGATTTTGAGTTGAAGTGAGGGTTGCTTCAAACCATTCAGAACTATTGTGTCTTCATAGGAAAGATGAGCGAAGATCCAAACAAACATCTAATGAATTTCGAGGAGATTATGAACACTTTTCAATACAATGGGGTGTCACAAGATGCAGTGTACTTAAGGGCATTCCCCTTTTCACGTAAAGATGATACAAAGAAGTGGCTTCGAATCTTGCCTCCTGGATCGATCAGAATATGGGAGGAGATGACCAGGAAATTTCTTGATAAATATTTCTCCTCATCTAAAATGGGCAAGTTTAGAAGAGAAATCCATAACTTTTGTTAGAAAGAGACTGAAACTGTTTTTGAAGCGTGGGAGAGGTTTAAGGAGATTGTTAGAAAGTGTCAACACAGTGGAATTGAACTCTGGATGCAACTCCAGGACTTTTGGGATGGATTGACACCGGACTCGCGTAGAATATTGAGAAATGCAGTTGGAGGCCCTTTGATGAAGAAGACTCCAGAGGAGATAGTTACAATTCTTGACGAGTTATCTGAATATGCTAATCAGTGGCCCTCGGGGAGTGCTGAAAGAAGAAGATCAACTGGTGTTCACCAAGTTGATGCTAATACATCTGTGCAGGCATAACTTGATACTATGGCTAAAGAAATCCGGAAGTTGACCTTTGCCACGATACAAAGTGAGCCTCATGTAGCCTGTGATATATGTGGAAGAGGATACCCTACTCATGAGTGTCAAGCCTCAACTAAGGAAGTGAATACTGTGGGAAATTATAATTTTAATGTAATGGGTCAGAAGCACCCCAGTTTTTCATGGAGTTCACCTGGGGGTAGCAAATGCATGGCAATAAAGCAACCCAAGATTTCAGGGATAATGAGCTCCTGGTTTTATGAATCAGCCGTGGCAGCAGTTTCAGCTTTAACAACCCAATCAACCTAGTCTAGAAGATTTCATAAAGGCCTTCATTGTGAAACTTGATGAAAGATTTGAAGTACAAAGGGCAGCAATTCAAAATTTAGAGAAGTAGGTAGGACAAATTGAAACAATATTATTTGAGAGGGTTCCATGCAATCTCCCTGCTGATACTGAAAGAAATCCTAAAGAAACAGTCAATGTTGTAACCTAGAGAAGTGGACAAGTGCTGAAAGTCCCCACCTCGATCCAAAAAGATGTGATACTTGAAAAATAAAGTGGGGAGCAGCTGAAAAGTGATGATGACAAGAAGAAGAAAGGCCCAATGAAAGCTGAGAAAAAGAAGGAAAAAAAATCGAGAAGGGAGGAACATGAGGAGAGCAAGCATATGCCTGTGCTACCTTTCCCTCAAAAGTTATGTAGAGAAAAGCCGGACAAGTAGTTTGAGAGATTTCTGGATGTGCTGAAACAGGTTCATGTAAACTTACCATTCACAGAAGTGCTCTCACAAATGCCTTCTTATGCTAAATTCTTGAAAGAGATCCTTACGAAGAAGAGGAAAATAGAGGAGACCTTTGTGGTCAAGCTCACAGAGCATTGCAACATGATATTGCAAAATAAACTCCTACAAAAGTGCGGAGATCCAGGGAGTTTTACTATACCTTGCTCTTTAGGAACTATTAATTTTGATAAGTCTTTATGTGATTCTGGTGCCTCAATTAATTTAATGCCTCTATCTATTTCCAGAAAACTGGAGAAGGAGATTGGAGAGATAAGGTCTGCACCAATATCATTATAGCTGGCAGACGAAACGACTTTAATACCCGAGGGGATAGTGGAAGATGTGTTAGTTCGGGTGGATAAGTTCATAGTTCCTGTGAATTTTATAGTGGTTAATATGGAGAAAAACAAGCAGGCCCCCTTCATCCTAGGAAGACCATTCTTAGCGACGAACAGGGCGATATTAGATATACATGAGAGGAAACTCATGCTTAGAGTAGGTGAGGAGACTGTGACTTTCAAGATGGATGTATAAAAGGGGGTGCAAAAAGGAAAACCAGCTCCAAGTGTTGAGTGGAAAGTAAAGGGCTCGAAAGAGAAGACTGCAGTGAGAAAGAAAGATAAGTGTGGGGTGTTCCCTAAAAAGGCTGAGAAGAAGCTGTCTGCATGGATGTGTGCATGGAGCGCGACTTTGACTCAGACCCCGACTAGATATTCAGGGAAGTTTTTTTTACCTTATGCTTTTTAATTGTGTGTCATGGGGACATGCCACAACTTAAATGTGGGGTGGGGGACATTTGTATGTATGTATATTAGTTTTTTTTGTTAGTTGTATTTAGTAGAGATAGAAAAAAATGACAAATGTTTTAAAATTTTCGATTTTTCCCAATGATGGATACCATCGACGGATTTCTTGAGGGATTAAAGTCGAAAGAAAAAAGACAAAAAGATTTTCGTTTGTAGGTAGTGTAATAATTCTCCCTTGATGTTTCTTTGTACCATTTTTTTTCCAAGAGGTTTGTTTGAATCGGGTGTAGTTAGTTTTTATTTAAGGAGAAGGAAACCTTGTGCTGTGATTTCAATTGAAGGCAATATGTCATGACTTTATTATCCCTTGAGAATAGTGAGTGCTTTAGTTGTGACGCTTAGGCTCAGTTTTCTACTCTTGTATAAGTACCTTAAATTGTATGATCTTAACTTTGCTTAATTGCTTTGACTAGAGTATGTTGATAGTCCAATCCTGAGTGAGTTATGTTCCATGTATGTGTGAGGTTTTGTGTATTCTGTGCATTGCATTTGATGCCTAGAACTTGCCCCGTGTGTTTGCAAAGCAAAATAGTAGTTTTATTCAGTCTTGGAAGTTATATAGGCATTTCTTTGTTGAGACAGATGTATGCTTTTACCCGCCTAATTGTTGTGTATCTTAGTTAACCTCGTTGAGCATTTAATCCTCTTTCTTTGGCAACCACATTTCATGCCTGACCCATTTGTTTAAATTGACCATCTATTTGAACCTTTTACCTCGCGTGAGCACTTGAATTTGTCATGAACTTTGTAAAAGTTGAAGTGTGGGGTATTGGTTTGGCTTTTGAGTGGAGCTATTGAAATAAAGAGAAAGGTACACTGCTTTGAAAAAGTAAGAGCCACTTGAATTGAAAAAGAAATGAAAAAATAGTTGTATTGTTATGCAAAATATTCCTTGATATTGGTGACTCTTATGTATTTGTGCTTAAAGAAGTAGGGAGTTAATGTGTATTGATGTGAAGGTGGAGTTATGGTTTGACATAAGTGTGGGGTATTGAACGATTAAGTGTATGTATTAAAGTGCTTAGGGAGGTGTAGTCACTCTTATATCCAAATGTATCCTACCCATCTCGCAACCTACATTACAACGAAATAAAGTCCTACTTGATCCTTGACTTAATGAGCTCAATTAGTAGAGTAGTACATTACGGGCAAAACTATGGTACGTCTGTTGTGGCACATGAATGTTGTTTCTGAGAGTGAGTGAATTCTTTCTATCTTGAGTTCCTAATTGTTCTTAAATTTTATTGTGTGTGGAACTACTCTCTATTACTGTGTGATGGCACTTGATTCATGAAGGAAAGGTAATGTCGTTGATCTCTATGTTAGAGTAAGTGAGTGGTTGTAGAAAATGCGTGGTGCTTTTGAGTCAAACCTGTTTTAAATATTCTTGGTATGATGAGTTATGAGAGTTGTTGAAAAAGGTCGTGCCTATATAAAGTGTAGTTAGATTGCTAGAGGACGAGCAATGGTTTAAGTATGGGGTGTTGATGGTAGGCTATAATATGGTGTTTTAGTCGCTTATTTCACTCTAATTCACTGTACTTTACTTGTGTTGAGCTTTAATTAGTGGTGTTTTGCACTTATTATGTATTTTATGCCTTGTAGATGTGATTTCGAGCTATTTAGATGTTGTGGAGCTAATCCGATCTATTTGGAGCTTTGAAGTATGAGTAAAATCCCAAGAGATTAAGCCGGTATCATGATCAGGGGTCGAGGACCAAGTCTAGAAGTCAAAAATCACGCAAAAAGCGACACTCTGAGAAATTTGCACTGCTGCGGCGCATGGTGCGCCGCAACAATGTATTTTTGTTTCCTGGTGAATTGTTGAGCTCTTTGGATTTCCCCACTAATTCCCCGCATGGCGCGTCGCCCCATGTGGCACGCCTGTGCAAGTTTTACAGAGTGAAAGTCATATTTCGGCTAGGAAAGGGTGATTTCGTCTGGGGCCGACCCTATTTGGTATAAATACATGGAAAAACGCTATTTTCTAGACTTTTAGACATACTTCGGACCTAAGGAGGAGTTGGAAGAACACAAGCACAAGGATTTCATCATTCCTTCCTCACTCAAGACCCAAGTTTGGATTGAATTTATGTTTTCCTATACTTTAATTTTATTTGTGATGAATTTCTCCATATCTATGGAGTGGTTCCATTTAGGGTTTGATGGATTTGGTGTATTGATGATTTTTTGTAGATTATAACTCTAGTTTTATGTATTGAATCATTTTCAGATGAACTAAATGTTGCATCTATATTCACTTTTTTCATGTAATCGAGAGAGACATAACTTGTGATATCTTTGCATTATATTTTTGGTTGAGTTCATAGATTCTTCTAAGTAATCGAAAGAGGCTAGTTGAATCATTGATTAGACCTAGTTAGGAGAATAATCGAAAGAGGTTTTCCTAAAGACCAATCCATTATGCATTCTTCCATATCTTCATGTGCTTAGTTCTAAGGTTTAATTATGTGTAAACGACCCCGAAATAGAGTTTTAATTATTCCAATAGCTCCATATGGTGATTTTGGACTTAGGAGCGTGTCCGAAAAAGTATTTGGAAGCCCGTAGCTAAATTAGGCATTGCACCTTAGTCATGCTTGAGTTTTTGGTAGCGCATGGCACTAGTCGTCTCCCCAAGGTTATATTCATACACTTGGAGTGCTTGTGGTCAACATTCGGGCATTTCCTAAGTATAAGCATTTCGGCGTGATGGGTGGTTCCTTATTGATTGTTATGTGTAGATCGGGTGGCACGCCGCCATAGGTATATTAGTTTGGATCAGGTGGCACGCCGCCATGGGTATATTGTTTGGATCGGGTGGCACGCCGCCACGGGTATATTGTTTAGATTATGTGGCATGCTGCCACATGTATGTTGTGTCGATCGGGTTGTGTGTTGCAATGATGTCATATTTGGATCGGATTGCGCGCCACAACAATGTCTTGTTTGGATCGAGTTGCACGCCGCAACAATGTCATATTTGGATCGGGTTGCACGCCGCAACAGTGAGATGTTAAGTACGGTTCCTTATACTTATTTTGTGTGTCTTGTTTCTTATCTCTAAGATGGAGCCATAACATCCGTTTGGCTGTTTTATTCGTTACGCGGGCTGGATGGTTGTTTGCATGAGTTCGTTCTTCCCTATGGGTCACATTCGAGTTGTAGCTTGTTGGCGTTTTAATGGCACTGTATGAGATTTTAGACAGTGTATGAGGTGGCTTATTGCCTGAGCAACTTGTACTGGGCGAGACAAGGTTATTTGACCTGAGATCAATGCGATCAGATTATATTATAGAGAAAATATCGTTATTCAGTTTAAAATGAGGTAATGATACTTGACAGGTGGAGAGACTTCATGATTTATTGATTTGACAGGTGGTTATGAGTTTCTGCACATCTCTTTCGTCGTGGCAGTATTGCGAGAGTTGGAACATGACTTATATGTGTTATGAGGTGTATTACGGGCATCAGATTCGTAAAATTGTAGCTATTGTGGTCGGAAGATGTTATTATGTGCAAATGACTTATGTGGTTCAAGGTGTGATTTCAGCATAGGTGCATGATTATGTTTAGGTCCAGTGTATAGTGATTGATGCTGTGTTCGTATGTTAGAATAGGGTCTCGTGGAGAATTCCGGATGTTGGAATTTGGTTCTAAGGCTTGTTAGCTAAGGTTATAGGAAGGATCTTCAATCTGGCTCGAGCTAATTTGCTCACATGGGTCGTGGTGGCACGGGTAGGCGCACGAGGTGTTAAATCAGGATTTTGGACAACTCTGGGATGATTCTTGGCACGTTCAAGGACAGACGTATGTTTAAGTGGGGAGAATGTAACGACCCGACCGGTCGTTTTGAGCTCTAGTGCATCGTTCTGTGGTTTGCGGTCGAGAGTATCTTCACTTCATGTTTTGTGACTTGTACGTGTGATCAGAATTGAATTTCGAGAAGTTTGGAGTTGTTTCGGACGGAAAATTCTCAATTCGGATGCTTTAAGTTGGAAGAGTTGACTAAAGTTTGACTTTTGAGTAAATGACCTCGAAATCGGGATTTGAAGGTTCCGATAGGTCCGTATGATGATTTCAAACTTGGGCATATGTTCGAGTTGAGTATCGGGTAGTCCGGGAGGATTTCAGCGCTCAATTTGGAAAGTCGGCATTTTGAAAGTTTTAGAATTTCATAAGTTTGGTTTGAATTTGATTTTGATGTTATCGATGTCTGTTTGGGATTCAGAGCCTTAGAATAGGTTCGTATTGTGATTTATGACTTGTGCGTAAAGTTTAGCGTCATTCCGGAATGTTTAAGTACGAATCAGATGCATTCGTCAAAGTTTGAATGTTTGAACGTTGAGAGGAAGGTTTCGATAATTAATTCATAGTTTTGATGTTGTTTGGTATGATTTGATACCTCGAGCAGGTTCGTGTTATGTTTTGGGACTAGTTAGTGTGATTGGATGGGGTCCCGGGGGCCTCGGGTGTGATTTGGAGTGGTTTCAGACCATATTTTCTTGTTTTGCAACTACTGGTGCTGGTGTCTGGTTTTGTTCTTCGCGAACGCTAAGGGTCTCATGCGTTCGCGAAGAAAGATTTTTGGGCTATTGGGATTTGCTCATCGCGAACGCAACACAGAGGTCGCGAATGCGGAGAAGAGCAGAGGCAACCTACGCGAACGTGACACGAAGGTCGCGAACGCGAAGAAGGTTGGGTGGCTGCGAGGCAGAAGGCCTTCAAAAATGCGAGGGGCAAAGCGGGAATGCGAAGGGCAGGGGAAGCTGGGCATCTCAAACGCGATCAGGTGGTCGCGAATGTGAAGAAGAGCGAGCCTGGGCAGACTTGATACTTATACAGGATTCGGTTCGAGGGGATATTTTCGTCATCTACGGCAAGGTAGGTAATTCCCACATAATGTTGGTTAATTACATGGATTCTACAAGGATTTAAACATGAAATTTTGTAGAAATTGTGGGATTTTGAAGAAAACCTAAAATTTGGTATTTTTTGATTTTTGCCACGAAATTGGACATGGAATTAGAAATAAATTTTATATTTGAGTTCGTGATATTATGGGTAATGATTATCTTCAAGAATTTTCGAAATTCGGGTACGTGGGCACGAGGGTTGACTTTTTTGACTTTTCGAGCGGAGTTGGAAATTATTATAAATGATTAAATTATACGCATTTGGAGTATATTTTGATTGAATTGCACATTGTATGACTAGTTTCGGATCGTTTGGCTTTGAATTAAAGAGTTAGAGAGGCATTGCAGTCGGTTATGGAACTTCGGAGTGAGATGCGTCTTCTGTCTAACCTTGTGAGGGAAAAACTACCCCCTAGGTGATATAATTATTACGTGCTACTTATTGTGGGTGCTACGTACGCACGAGGTGACGAGAATCCATATGTAGCTAAAGTATGTTTATGTCCGGGTAGACTTAAGACTTTATCATGTAATATTTGGATTATTTGAACTCATTTTTGCTAGCATAATTAAGTGAATTTATAATTGAAATTGATTTAGGAATATATATTAGGCCGAACCTTATCACCTTGAGTTGTTGGAAAAATATCTGATAAACGGTAAATGGTATATCCACTTTATGCTCATGTACTGTATTGTAAGCATGTGTCTCGTAATTCGATAAGTTCTTTCCTTTCTTGTGGAGCGGGCCGAACGCCTCAGCAGTATAATGAGATGCATCTCTAGTTCGTGTCGGTCGACCCTCGGCAGTGTACACACCACTCTGGATCGGGTCGTACGATCTCAGCATAATCGTGCGTTATATTGCTAGCAATTTGAATATTTACGATTATCCTTCCACTGATGCCTGGCATTTTATATGGTATTCCTTATCCGTTTGATATTGGAACTTGATATTTTCCGAGTTATTGAGAGATAGGATACGAGATTGAGAAATTTATATCGTAAAAAGAAATTTTGAAAGATCATGTTAGTTACATGTTTTACCTCACTGCTACTATTGTGCTTGATATCTGTTTATGAATTATCATACTGATTTATTGGACCATTAGTAAGTGTCGATGTCGACCCCTTGTCACTACTTCTCCGGGGTTAGACTAGATACTTACTGGGTACGCGTTGATTTACGTACTCATGCTGCACTTCTATACTAAATGTGTAGGATCTGACAGGTTCATCTGGCGGACATATTGGCGCGTAGGCGCTGCTGCTGAGGAGACTTTATGGTGAGCTGCATTCCAGGTTATGTATCGCAGCCTACGGAGTCTCCATCGCACTATTAACTTTACCTGTCTTATTTGCATTCCAGACACAAATGATGTATTATTATTGTATTCAGTAAATGCTTATCCACTTGTGACACCGGGTTTTGGGATATTCTAGTTCATGCTTACGGATTTGCATATTATTATCACCTTTTATTTTTATGCTTTACTAATTATGTATGTACCCGTGATTTTAAAGGTGTAAATTTTTTTACTTAATAAAATTTATGATTTCGAAAGTAATAAAATGAATAATTAACGTGTTAGTTCACCGTTGGCTTGCCTAACGACGACGTTGGGCGCCATCACAGTCTATAGTAGGTTTTAGCGTTTCTCTTGATCTTATATACAGAAAGGAAACAAATTACTTTTAAGTGATTCTTGTAAAAATAAAATAAAGACATTGATTATCGGTAGAGGCTGAGTCAAGATTTGAAATTTATGGGTTCTGATTTTATCATCGAACCCACAATTCATTTTAGTTACTGGATTCGTAATTAAATATTAATACATATTTACTAAAAAATTTAATACAAATATAATATTTAATTAAAAGTTATTGGATTCATCCGAACTTGTAGTTAATCATCTAGCTCCGTCTTTGATCATCGGGGAAGACATATCCTTACAAACTAAAAAGAGGGTAAATGCAATAACAAAAGGGTTTTAAGACTTTAAGGTGGAAAGATGTCATATAAAAACTCCCCGGGTACATTCAGTTACTGCGATATAAATTAAACTTTATAGTAGATAAGATAAAATATACGAAAATTATCGTACTCTATCATTATCTGTCTTGAAATCAAGTTTAACTTTTGATAAAAATGTATTCATGCTAGTGCTGGCATCTATAGTCCTTACCTATAAATTAGCACAAAATCATTAAGAAAATTAAAATGTACTGTAAAAAACCTCATTCTTTCTTTAAATCTTTTAGATTTTAATAAGCTCATTCTGCTAACAATATATTACTTTGCATATTTGTTCCTCTTAATGGTAGTGAAGATACATTTTATGATTATTGAATCCCGACTTGCTATTCTAGAAAATTTTCTGTCTCTTCTTCTGGAAAATCTAGAGATAGAACCATCCTTCTTAAGAAATATTTCATATTTTTCTTTATTTAATTATTATGTAACTTTATTATTTGTAACCGTATGATCCACTACAACAATTTATTTCACGAAAATTTCCATATTCCGACACAATTTTTGCAATTTCTTCATATCTTATAATCTATATATGTTATTTAACTTTTATGATTCATAACTCATCAATATCTAAACTTAATTATCACCACCTGATTTCTCAAGCTAAGACACTATTATTATCCAACTATTATCATAATTGGCTTCTCCTTAGGTTACAACTCAAAAAGTAAATGCAAAACATGATTGTCTTTAGGTTACAACTCAAAAAAAATAATTACGTATAGTATCTCTAATATTGGCAAATATCTCCTTTTCTCACTCACCATCATTTATTCTTAAAATAATCTTACTCTCTTAATTAATTATCATTTATCCCTTCTAGCTAGCTGCATATAAACCTATCAATAGATAGAAGGGTTGACAATTGTAACAAACAATCAAGTCATTACTTATAAAGGGATAACTCAGAAAAAAATTTGACTATCACAAGTAATATATATACCTTATTATTTTAATAATGCCAACTAGGGTGCATTGAGTATCATATTATCAATCCATTAAAAGGATAAGATTTTCTAAATCCCAAATCAACACATTACATAGAAATAATAGTAAAATCATTTTAAAGACAACAAGTGTGAGAGTACTCCAAAGCACCTTTAAATAGTCCATATTTTTTTTACTTAGAATGTTAACTCAAAAACCACAAGAATTATCTCTAATATTCTTTAGTTTCAGCCATGGCAAAGAAACCTAGCATTGGTCGTCAAAAGATCAAAATTGCCAAAATAGAGGTGAAAAATCATCTCCAAGTTACCTTCTCAAAACGTCGTTCTGGACTTTTCAAGAAAGCTAGCGAACTATGCACACTTTGTGGTGTTGAAATAGCTATCATAGTTTTTTCTCCTGCAAGAAAAGTTTTTTCTTTTGGTCACCCTAATGTTGAGTCCATTATCGATAGATTCCTGTCAAGAAATCATAATCCGATTTCTAATTCATCACTTCATCTTGTTGAGGCTCATCGAAATGCTAGTGTTCGTGAGCTCAATTTGCAATTAACTCAGATTCTTGCTGAGCTTGAAATTGAGAAGATAAGAGGAGAATCACTTGATCAAATGAGGAAAACGAGTCAAAGTCAATATTGGTGGGAAGCTCCTATAAGTCAACTTGGTTTGCATGAACTTGAACAATTAAAGGAATCCATGGAGGTTTTAAAAAATAATGTGACAAATCAAGAAAGCAAGTTTATAGTTGAGATTACTGCTAACTCTTCTTTTTATTTTGGTGTTAATGGTAATGGGATATTTGACAACTATGATATCAAGCCAGCTCAAATCATGGTT
This sequence comes from Nicotiana tabacum, assembly GCF_000715075.1. Lineage (NCBI taxonomy): Eukaryota > Viridiplantae > Streptophyta > Magnoliopsida > Solanales > Solanaceae > Nicotiana > Nicotiana tabacum. Next base: position 57,307,881 of record NC_134081.1, on the reverse strand, counting down.
GCTTCAAATAATCTTCATAACCATAACTTTGGTTTTGATTCAGCTGGATTATTTTAATTCTGTTCTAGTTTACCTCTTATTATTAACTAAAACCAACGAATACCTCACTAGTTGGTCTTTGATACAAGTTTTTCAAGTTCTCAATTTGTGTATTGATTGCCTATATATGAGCAACAACAAATGGTTGCCCTTATAAATCAATATGTTGGTAATTGCGTTATATTTTGCAATCCTTCTATTGCTATTATCATGTTATTACTTCCCCAGCAATTACCTTCATCCATTGCTTTTCATTAACAAAATCATGTCTTTATTTCTTAGTGTGAAGTTGAGTTCTACCTTCCCTAATTTATACAAATAATATATATCCGTCAAATAATTTCTCTGAAAGAACATATATCAAGTATTCTTACCATGCAAAATGATTAATGGGGAAAAGATGAATACATTTTCTTGTAAGCAGAATAATAAAACATACGGTTGTTATTACAATTATAAGCTTAAGTAATAAACCAAAAAAAAACCAGATTAAAGCTTTAGTAAATCAATGAAAAGTGGCACTAACGTGTGACCTCACTGTCAATAAAAGGTGGAATAAAGACTATAAGAAACCACATTCAAATTTTAACAATGAAATAAAATACTAAGAAAATGTAAAATAAAGAGTGCAACATGACCAGTTTAGTTTTAGCAATCTTTCTCAGCTTCTTCACCTTGACTTTGGCAGCAATATTATTCCTTCTCTTCTGATGTCGCTCTTCCTTAATCTTCTCCCTGGTCTCAACTCTTTCTTTCCATTTCTCCCTGCTTTTCTCTTTCCTCCTCGTCTCCTTCTTCATACTTTGCTTCGGTTTTGAAGGATTATCATACGCTTCCACTCCCATTGCCCTCTTTGCTGCTGCCTTCCATAATTCCCTCTCTGCTACCTTCCGATTCTCCCTCTTTACCTTTTTCAGCCTCTTCACTCTTTTTAATTCTTTCGCTTTTGATACTTTCCTCTTCTTCTTCTTCTTCTTATCATCACCATCGTCTCAGATTTTGACTTTTCCAAACTCTATTTCCTTGCAATTCACTCCTATTTCTCTTCTTCGATTTTGCATTTTTTTCAACTCTATGGCTATTAGGTTTGTTGTTCTTGCCAGTACCTCGGTTGTTACCAAAGAGCATTTCGATCTTTTTGCGTAGCCTTTACATCAGCTGTTCGCGAGTAACACATGAGGGATTAGGGTTACCATTAATACTATTAGGGTTATTGGTTTTTTGCAGTTTCTGAAGGGAGTGAATGAGGAGTCGGAGGATGGAGAATTGATTTTTCTTATCAAGGTCAAGAAGGTTGCGACGGGCGATTTTGAGGTATGCTTTATTTCGTTGCTTTAAGGTGGCCTTTTCGACTTTGGAGAGGTCGCCTTGGTGCTGCAGTTTTCTGTGGGAGACAGGAGTGAAAACTTAAGTACAATGTTTCCTAATGAAAATTACTTGAATGAAGTTTTACATTCCAATTCCTATTGAATGTATACAATTCATGAGTACCAGCTCACTCTCTACGAACTCTCTCGCTAAGAGTACTTCCAAAATTCACGACAAAAGAACTCGGTAATCCAAACCCTAAATCTTAACATTATTTGAATAAATTTTTAATTTTCTGTTGTATATAGGTTAGTAAGATAACTTCGGACTATGTCAAAATCTTTATTTTGATCAAGGGTCTAGTGCAATGTCTTTGATGCTAACTATCCTTTCTTCCTTCTTTGCGTTGTTGCTGCATGAACGAATTTAGTATTTACGTCTTGTATACGGTCGAAGTCAAGATCGATTTCAATTTCGTAGATTAGGTTTGAAACATGATGATCACGGACTGAAGACCGGCCTCGAGTCTCACCGAGCTAGCACCCGAGGTCGGAAAATCAGCCTTCGAGGAAGATTGAGTCTGGTGTCGACCTTTGCCTCGAACGAGCTCGAGGATAAACAATAGAAGACCGAAATATCCGCGAACCAGTCGGATATTACGGCGAGAATCTGGGCACGTATCACCAAGAAATCGGTAATCAACAAATCAAGAGATTTTTACCTTTTATAGAAATGTACCTAGAATAGGACTCATTTACTATATAAAGGGTGTTTGATAATTCATTCAAGAATGTCAAACTCTTTGAAGTGTCTTTGGTTCCAGGCTAAAATACAAAAATGTCAAACTCTCAATCAGTAGTTATTCATGTTGACAACGAGTCCGGTCACCAAGGTGAAAATAACAACATAGCGCCTAGTAACAAGATACCACCTCCTGATCCCGTTGGAAATCCGATCGCAGATCCGATTGACGCTAATTTGCATGTGGCTATCGATATAAACTTGCCTACTGACCCCGAAAATAGCGTTCGTGGTGGAGCCCGATTGGCAACTCGAAACACGCAAACCGCTGAAGGAGACGGGATCAGTCTATGAGTGATCTTCGAAATGTTGCAGGCTCAACATGCGGTGATTGCTCAGTTACAGAACTAAAGTCATCCACCGAGTAGGGTTGAGCCCGATCCTCCCCAGGAAGTCACCTGCAGGGATGAACCAGTCATAGAAAAGTCGAACGAACATGAATCGGGGGCTAACCCCGAGATCATAAAAACGCTCGAGGAACTGACAAAACAGATAGAATCAGGGGAGAAGAAGATCGTGGCTAACGACGAAAAGGTGGAAACCTACAATTCCAGGGTAGACCAAATCCCAGGAGCACCTCCGATATTGAAGGGCCTGGATTCCAGAAAGTTCGTGCATTAACCTTTTCCACCGAGCGCGGCTCCGAAGCCGATCCCCAAGAAGTTCCGTATGCCCGAAATACCCAAGTATAATAAAACGACCGACCCAAACGAGCATGTAACCTCTTATACATTTGCTATCAAAGGGAACAACCTGGAGGACGATGAGATCAAGTTTGTTCTGTTGAAAACATTAGGGGAGACCCTGTCGAAGTGAGCTATGATATGGTATCACAATTTACCTCCTAATTCTATTGACTCATTTACTATGCTTGCAGATTCTTTCGTAAAAGCACACGCAGGTGCCATCAAGGTCGAGACTAGGGAATCAGACCTTTTCAAAGTCAAACAGAAGGATAACGAGATGCTTAGAGAGTTCGTGTGTCGTTTTCAAATGGAACGAATGGATCTGTCGTCGGTCCCTGATGATTGGGTTGTTCAAGCTTTCACTCAGGGACTTAATATTCAAAGCTCGGTGGTTTCACAGCAGCTGAAGCTAAACTTAATAGAATACCCGGATGTTACATGGGCAGACGTGCATAACAGATATCAATCGAAAATCAGAGTCGAAGATGATCAACTCGTGGCCCCTTCGAGGTTTGTCTATCCTGTAAGAACCTTCGACAGAGTCAAGAGAGATGTCGATCGCGAACCGATGCCAAACATGGATCAGTATTAGCCATATAACGGAGATCTTAGAAGCAGCGGGTCCGGGCAACTCCATGAGAAATGAAAGAGGTCAAAGCAACCGAGGACTTATAACCAAAAATGGCTTCGACAGGTCCAAAGACGCACCGAGGCTATCAGAATATAACATCATTGTCGATGTTTCCATCATTATATCAACTATCGGGTGTATCAAAGATACCAAATTGACTCGACCTCTACAGTCTGATCCAACCCAAAGGGATCCTAACCAGATGTGCAAATATCATGGCATTCACAGTCACAGAACGAAAAATTGTCGACAATTAACACAAGGATGCAGAAGGGATCATGCAGCCCCACAATGATGCACTGGTAATATTTGTACTCATAAATAAAATTCGGGTTAAACGTGTGTTAATTGATCCATGTAGCTCAGCCAACATCATTCGATCATGGGTCATGGAGCATCTCGGTCTACAAGACCAAATCGTGCTTGTAGTTTGAGTTTTGAACGGATTCAACATGGCATGTAAGACTACTAAGGGTGAAATAATGTTACTTGTAAACACCGCCGGGACCATCCAGGAGACTAAATTTTATGTGATCAAAGGGGACATGAGGTATAATGCTTTATTCGGGAGGCCATGGATCCACAACATGAGGGCGGTACCCTCGATAATACATCAGGCACTAAAATTCCCAACACATGATGGAGTCAAAAAAGTCTACGGATAATAGCCGTTTGCGAAGGAAATGTTCGCGGTCGAAGAGGTGATACCGACATCAACAATTTCAACATCTAAAGGCCCAAACCAGATGGTAAATAACGGGGCCAAATAGAAGTCACTGATACCATCTTCTACAGATTCGGTCAAACAAAAGGAAGTCGAGGATGATGATTATGGGGTTTCCAGATCTTTTATAGCCCCCGATGATTCCGACACCACTAAGTCGATGGTCGAGGAGTTGGAACAAGTCATATTGAGAGAAAGCTTGCCCGATCGAAAGGTATACCTGGGCGCGGGGCTAAGCTCCGAGCTTAGGGAAAAACTCATTCAATTTCTTATAACTAACGAAGATTGTTTCGCTTGGTCCCACCTCAATATGACAGGAATCCCGCCGGAGATAACCACTCACAAGCTAAGCGTGGACCCAAACTTTCACCCTGTTAAACAGAACATGAGACCCAGTCCGAGATCAAGCATGCTTTCATCAAGGATGATGTATCTAAACTTCTTAAAATAGGGTCTATTCGGGAGGTTAAATACCCGGATTGATTAGCAAACATAGTGGTAGTCCCTAAAAATAGGAATAAACTAAGAATGTGTGTAGAATACAAAGATTTGAATAAGGCATGACCGAAAGACTCTTTTCCTTTGCCCAACATAGACCGTATGATCGATGCCACAGCCGGCCACGAGATCCTCAGTTTTCTCGACACCTATTCCGGGTACAACCAAATACGGATGGACTCGGGTGATCAGGAAAAAACTTCCTTCATCACTAAATAGGGCACATACTGTTATAACGTAAAGTCGTTTGGATTAAAAAATACCGGTGCTACTTACCAACGCCTAGTAAATTGAATGTTCGAGGAACAAATAGGAAAATCAATGGAAGTTTACATTGATGATATGTTAGTTAAGTCCCTGCGAGCAGAGGACCATTTAAAAAAATTGCAAGAAACCTTCAGCGTACTGAAGCAGTACAATATGAAGCTGAACCCAGAAAAATGTGCGTTTGGAGTTGGGTCAGGTAAGTTCCTAGGATTCATGGTATCCAATTGGGGAATCGAGATCAATCCCGATAAAATCAAAGCCATTGAAGATATCACGGTTGTGGACAGTGTAAAGGCTATGTAAAGGTTAACCGGATGAATAGCCGCCCTGGGGCAATTTATTTCGAGGTCGTCTAACAAGAGCCACCGATTCTTTGCATTGTTGAAGAAGAAGAACAAATTCTCGTGGACCCCGGAATTCCAACAAGCTTTGGAGGAACTCAAGAGGTATTTATCGAGCCCGCCCCTACTTCACATACCGAAGACAAATGAACAACTGTACTTGTACTTTGCGGTCAAGGAGATAGTGTTAAGTAGAGTCCTAGTTCGGGAAGAGCAAAGTACGCAATTTCCAATTTACTATGTTAGTAGGACCGTAGGTGAGGCCGAAACTAGGTACCCTCACTTGAAAAAACTGGCGCTCGCTTTACTAAGCGCCTCTAGGAAGCTAAAATCGTACTTTCAATATCACCCCATATGTATCGTAACTACTTACCTATTGAGGAATGTTATGCATAAGCCCGAACTCTCGGGCCGATTGGCCAAATGATCCATAGAAATAAGTGGGTACGGTATTGAGTATCAACCTCGGACTGCCATTAAGTCTCAAAATTTGGCAGACTTTGTGGCCGACTTTACACCGGCCCTAATACCCGAGGTCGAAAGAGAGTTATTGGTTAACTCAGGAACTTCCTCGAGAATTTGGACCCTCTTCATGGACGGTGCGTCAAACGCAAAAGGGTCCGGACTTGGCATCGTACTAAAGCCACCAACAGGTAATATAATTAAACAATCTACTAAGACTGTGAAATTGAATAACAACGAGGGCGAATATGAGGCTATGATTGCAGGCCTTGAACTAGCCAAGATCTTGGGGGTAGAGGTGATCGAAGCCAAGTGCGACTCCCTCCTTGTGGTAAATCAAGTCAATGGAACATTCGAGATCAGAGAGGAACGAATGCAAAGATACTTGGAATAATTGCATGTGATATTACATCGGTTCAAAGAATGGACTTTGCAACACGTACCTCGGGATCAAAACAGTGATGCCCATGCGCTCGCTAACTTAGGGTCGTCGGTCGAAGACGAAGAGTTCAACTCGGGAGAAGTCGTACAATTTATGAGATCGGTGGTGGAAGAAGGCCACGCCGAGATCAACTCGATGAGCCTAACTTGGGACTAGAGGAATAAGTACGTGGAATATCTCAGATCCGGTAAACTGCCCTCGGATCAAAAAAAGTCGATGGACCTACGTACAAAGGCGACTCGATTTAGCCTGTCCAAAGACGGAACCTTGCTTAGAAGAACATCTGATCATCCACTTGCAATATGTCTAGGGCCGGGTGATACTGAGTGTGCTTTGAGGGAAATACACGAAGGTACTTGTGGAAATCATCCGGGTGCCGAATCGCTGGTTCGGAAAATAATCAGGCCGGTTATTATTGGATCAACATGGAAAAAGACGCAAAGGAGTTCGTTCGAAAATATGATGAATGCCAAAGACACGCTCCGGTGATCATCGACCCGGGGAGCTGCTGCACTCAGTTTTGTCACCATGGCCATTCATGAAGTGGGGAATGGGCATCGTTGGCCCCCTTCCATGGGCACCCGTTAAGGCTCAATTTATATTATTTATGACGGACTATTTTTCTAAGTAGGTGGAAGCCCAAGTATACGAGAATGTTAGGGATAAGGAAGTCATCGATTTCATTTGGGACGACATAATATTCCGATTCGGAATACCGGCCGAGATGGTATGCGACAATTGGAAACAATTCATCAGAAGCAAAGTAACCAAATTCCTTGAAGACCACAAGATCAAAAGGATTTAATCAACACCCTACCACCCTAGTAGGAATGGACAAGACAAATCTACCAACAAAACCATAATCCAAAACCTTAGAAAGAGGTTAACCGATGCCAAAGAAAGATGGAAGGAAATACTACCCGAAGTCCTATGGGCATACCGTATGTCCTCGAAGTCCAGTACCGGGGCTACCCCGTTCTCTTTAGGTTATGGCACCGAAGATCTAATCCCTGTCGAAGTAGGAGAACCAAGTATCAGACTACAATATGCAATGAAGGTATGAGTACGAGCCTGGAGCTATTAGATGAAAGGCGCGAAGCCGCCCATGTCCAATTGGCCTCCCAAAAACAGCAGATTAAAAGGTATTACAATCAAAGGGCCAACCTTAGACATTTGAATATCGGGGACTTGGTACTAAGGAAGGTCACACTAAGCGCCCGAAACCCGAACAAAGGAAAATTGGGGCCAAACTAAGAAGGACCGTACCAAATTGTCGAGATCACCGGAAAAAGGATCCTACAAACTCGGAACAATGAACAACGAGCAACTACCGAACAACTAAAATATAACTTACTTGAAGCAATATTACTACTAAGGTACGACCCCATTCTTTCTTTATTTACATTTTAAACTAACGCTTGCAGGTAACCAACAAGGGATGATACGAGATTTTAGGTCTGAAAGCACGCGTTGCACTCTTTTTCCCTTGAACCAGTTTTCTCCCAAATGGGTTTTCCGGCAAGGTTTTTAACGTGGCAACCAGTAAATCGTGATAACTTAAAGTTGAAGACCGGCTACAAGCCGATGATAATCACAACAGCATTCAAGCCATTTCTTCGATCAACCCCGGATACTGGGGGGCATTACCCTCAGATATCGACTTTAGCATGGAAAGAGATTTCAAGATTGAAGGGTCTAGATCGATAGAATTCATTGTAAGGGCCAAACGGTCAAATGAACCGTGCTCACGTAGACTGCTCGGACCCTGGAACAAAGCCAATATACATGTGTAACTATTATGCACAAAAATGAAAAGAAGTCTCTTCCTTGCGCATACACCTCTTGTCCTTTAAACTTTTTCTTACATTTCTCGAAGAATTTCCTACATATGATTCCCTAAAGGTATTGAGTCCAAGGGCCACCTTAATCCGCATTCGAACAATCATGCTCACTCGGGGACTGCCGCCCGAAAACAAACTCGGATGGTCCGAGCCATCAGACCTCGAGGGCATAAGCTTATTTGGCATTCCCCGAATTAAAGGGCTACAACCGTGCCAAGATAATAAAACCCGAGGGCGCAAAGCTTATTTGGTATTGCCCGAATTCGAAAAGACTTTGATTATATTAAAAAAGGTTCGGAGATGTTCGCGACTTGTAACAGAAACAAGGCCTTCAAAAAATCTTCATAACCGGTTCTAAAGGCTACCTTTGGCAAACTATAAACCTAAACTACTTTGGGAAAAAGTTTTCGGTAACATCGAATCCCCACGATGCCTTAAAACAAAATAATTTTAAAGGCAAGGTTTGTTCGATCCTTCGAACATAACCTAACTATTTCATGCTAAGGCATTTCGATCTTTGCGAATACAGATAAAAAAGCAAAGGAAAAATTCAAAAGCTATGAAAGGGAAAAAGCCTTATATATATATAAAAAAAATTCTTTTTACAAGAGCTGAATAGACCCGATACAATTCTTTTACAAAGGCGGAATGGCCTCAACAAAAAGATGATACAAAAAACAAAAGGCAAAACGCATAAAAAGATCCTAAATGGCCTAGTCTTCATCGGGGGCCACGTCATCACCTACAGGGTCTTCGCCACCATCGGACTCACCTAAATCTTCATACCTCTCGAAGTCTTCCTCTTCGGGATAAGCCAGCTTCCTGGCCTTGGCTTCATATATCTTGGCATTCTCGATTTCAGCCAATAAATCAAAATCCCGAGCATGGACTCCCTCGAGGGGCTCCCTTCGGGATTTCCACTTCGCGTGCTTCACCATATTTCTCGCTTGGTCCTGAGTCACCTCGGTATCATCCTTGTGTTGAGCCACCCTATCATCAACCTCGGCAACCTCTGACTTGGACACCTCAAGATCTTTGGCCAGATTTTCTTGATCGGACACAACCGAGTTCAGCTGAGACTAGTCCTTTTCTTATTTGTAGTTTATCTATCTTTAGTAGTTATTGTTCATTAGCTTCTTTGTTTTTCTAGTTTAGTTCTTGTTTTGTTAGTAGCTTCTTTTTATGTTTTCGTAGATAATAAACCTATGATTTTCTTAATGCCACGGTTATTTCCAACGGTAGTTTTTGTGTGAACCGGGTGACTCATCCCAACGATGGATGGCGTGACAACCTTCTTAAGGGAATGAATCTGTTTTTGTGTTTAGGTAATAATAATAGTAGTATTAATGAATAAAATGCCTAATCAAATCATTCTCGAAAAAGAGTTATTCATGCTTCATTTGGTACAACACACTTAACTGCGTGCTTATGGCTTGAAACAAAGTTTATGAAAGAAATTTACTCTAGTTAGTGACTTTGAGACTCTTTAGTTGACTTTTGTAATCATCGAGCGGCTTATTGGACGATAGTGATCTTTAACTTGATTGTGGTTATTGTAGGCTCTCAATTATATCCTCTTTTACGGTCTAGTTGTGTGAGGGGTGAGGTGATTTGTTGCTAGTCCAAGTATCCGTATGAATGGTCTAGAACTTGCTCCGAATGTGCTTCAAGGCGAAATCCTAAGTTTTTCTTGGTTTGGGAAATGATTGTTAGCTTTCCTTGGTTTATTTCAGCTTTCTACTGCCAACCAATGTCATTACCCCTAGTCAACCCCCTTTGGAACTCTCGCCTTTCTCATTTGATAATTATGTTATAAGCCTTTACCCATTTTGTCGTGATTCTCTCTTGGTACCTGGACCTTTCTTAACACTCTTGTGAAATAAGTGGTTTAAGGCATAAGTTTAAGAAAAGGTTGGGCAATACTCAACCAAAGAACTTATGGATGGAAATGGTGATGATAATATAGATTTGGCTGCAAGGGAAGCAACCCAACAATGAGAAAAAGTTGCACGGGATGCTGAGGAAGCAGCTATTAGAGATGCATAGATTATCTATCAAGAAGAGAGGGGTCAGAGAATTGCTCAAAATCAACCCTTAGCTGCAAACCAGTTCGGGAATATAGCTCCCATTCTTGGGAGATCACTGGGCGATTATGCTAGACCGATGTACAATCAAGGCTTATCAAGTGTTAGACCACCTCAAATTGGAGCTAACAATTTTGAGTTGAAGTGAGGGTTGCTTCAAACCATTCAGAACTATTGTGTCTTCATAGGAAAGATGAGCGAAGTTCCAAACACACATCTAATGAATTTCGAGGAGATTATGAACATTTTTTAATACAATGGGGTGTCACAAGATACAGTGTACTTAAGGTCATTCCCCTTTTCACTTAAATATGATACAAAGAAGTGGTTTCGAAGCTTGCCCACGGGATCGATCAGAACATGGGAGAAGATGACCAGGAAATTTCTTGATAAATATTTCTCCTCATCTAAAATAGGCAAGTTTAGAAGAGAAATCCATAACTTTTGTTAGAAAGAAATTGAAACTATTTTTGAAGCATGGGAGAGGTTTAAGGAGATTGTTAGAAAGTGTCAACACAGTGGAATTGAACTCTGGATGCAACTCCAGGACTTTTGGGATGGATTGACACCGGACTCGCGTAGAATATTGAGAAATGCAGTTGGAGGCCCTTTGATGAAGAAGACTCCAGAGGAGATAGTTACAATTCTTGATGAGTTATCTGAATATGCTAATCAGTGGCCCTCGGGGAGTGCTGAAAGAAGAAGATCAACTGGTGTTCACCAAGTTGATGCTAATACATCTATGCAGGCATAACTTGATACTATGGCTAAAGAAATCCGGAATTTGACCTTAGCCACGATACAAAGTGAGCCTCATGTAGCCTATGATATATGTGGAAGAGGATACCCTACTCATGAGTGTCAAGCCTCAACTAAGGAAGTGAATGCTGTGGGAAATTATAATTTTAATGTAATGGGTCAGAAGCACCCTAGTTTTTCATGGAGTTCACCTGGGGTTAGCAAATGCATGGCAATAAAACAACCCCAGATTTCAGGGATAATGAGCTCCTGGTTTTATGAATCAGTCGTGGCAGCAGTTTCCACTTTAACAGCCCAATCAACCTAGTCTAGAAGATTTCATAAAGGCCTTCATTGTGAAAATTGATGAAAGATTTGAAGTACAAAGGGTAGCAATTAAAAATTTTGAGACGTAGGTGGGACAAATTGAAACAATATTATTTGAGAGGGTTCCATGCACTCTCCCTGCTGATACTGAAAGAAATCCTAAAGAAATAGTGAATGTTGTAACCTTAAGAAGTGGACAAGTGCTGAAAGTCCCCACCTTGATCCAAAAAGATGTGATACTTGAAAAATAAAGTGGGGAGCAGCTGAAAAGTGATGATGACAAGAATAAGAAAGGCCCAATGAAAGCTGAGAAAAAGAAGGAAAAAAAATCGAGAAGGGAGGAACATGAGGAGAGCAAGCATATGCCTGCGCTACCTTTCCCTCAAAAGCTATGTGGAGAAAAGTCGGACAAGCAGTTTGAGAGATTTTTGGATGTACTGAAACAGGTTCATGTAAACTTACCATTCACAGAAGTGCTCTCACAAATGCCTTCTTATGTTAAATTCTTGAAAGAGATCCTTACGAAGAAGAGGAAAATAGAGGAGACCTCTGTGGTCAAGCTCACAAAGCATTGCAACATGATATTGCAAAATAAACTCCCACAAATGTGTGGAGATCCAGGGAGGTTTACTATACCTTGCTCTTTAGGAACTATTAATTTTGATAAGTCTTTATGTGATTCTGGTGCCTCAATTAATTTAATGCCTCTATCTATTTACAGGAAACTGGAGAAGGAGATTGGAGAGATAAGGTCTGCATTAATATCATTGTAGCTGGCAGACCAAACGACTTTAATACCCGATGGGATAGTGGAAGATGTGTTAGTTCGGGTGGATAAGTTCATAGTTCCTATGGATTTTATAGTGGTTAATATGGAGAAAAACAAGCAGGCCCCCCTCATCCTAGGAAGACAATTCTTAGCGACGGACAGGGCGATATTAGATATACATGAGAGGAAACTCATGCTTAGAGTGGGTGAGGAGACTGTGGATTTCAAAATGGATGTATAAAAGTGGGTGCAAAAAGGAAAACCAGCTCCAAGTGGTGAGTGGAAAGTAAAGGGCTCGAAAGAGAAGACTGCACTGAGCGAGAAAGATAAGTATGGGGTGTTCCCTGAAAAGGCTGAGAAGAAGCTATCTGCATGGATGTGTGCATGGAGCCCGACTTTGACTCAGACCCCGACTAGATATTCAGGGAAGTTTTCTTTACCTTATATTTTTTAATTGTGTGTCATGGGGACATGCCACAGCTTAAATGTGGGATGGGGGACATTTGTATGTTTGTATATTAGTTTTTTTGTTAGTTGTAGTTAGTAGAGATAGAAAAAAAATGAGAGATGTTTTAAAATTTTCGATTTTTCCCGATGATGGATACCATCACGGGTTTCTTGAGGCATTAAAGTCGAAAGAAAAAAGACAAAAAGATTTTCGTTTGTAGGGAGTGTAATAATTCTCCCTTGATGTTTCTTTGTACCGTTGTTTTTTTCCAAGAGGTTTGTTTGAATTGGGTGTAGTTAGTTTTTATTTTAGGAGAAGGAAACCTTGTGCTGTGATTTGAATTGAAGGCAATATGTCATGACTTTATTATACCTTGAGAATAGTGAATGCTTTAGTTGTGACGCTTATGCTCAGTTTTTTACTCTTGTATAAGTACCTTAAATTGTATGATCTTAACTTTGCTTAATTGCTTTGACTAGAGTGTGTTGATAGTCCAATCCTAAGTGAGTTATGTGCCATGTATGTATGAGTTTTTGTGTATTCTTTGCATTGCATTTGATGCCTAGAACTTGCCCCGTGTGTTTGCAAAGCAAAATAGTAGTTTTATTCAGTCTTGGAAATGATATAGGCATTTCTTTGTTAAGCCAGATGTATGCTTTTACCCGCCTAATTGTTGTGTATCTTAGTTTAACCCCGTTGAGCATTTAATTCTTTTTCTTTGGCAACCACATTTCAAGCCTGACCCATTTGTTTAAATTGACCATCTATTTGAACCTTTTACCTCTTGTGAGCACTTGAATTTGTCATGAACTTTGTAAAAGTTGAAGTGTGGGGTATTGGTTTGGCTTTTGAGTGGAACTATTGAAATAAAGAGAAAGGTGGACTACTTTGAAAAAGTAAGAGCCACTTGAATTGAAAAAAAAATGAAAAAATAGTTGTATTGTTATGCAAAATATTCCTTGATATTGGTGACTCTTATGTATTTGTGCTTAAAGAAGTAGGGAGTTAATGTGTATTGATGTGAAGGTGGAGTTATGGTTTGACACAAGTGTGGGGTATTGAACGATTAAGTGTATGTATTAAAGTGCTTAGGGAGATGTAGTCACTCTTATATCTAAATGTATCCTACTCATCTCGCAACCTACATTACAACCAAATAAAGTCCTACTCGATCCTTGACTGAATGAGCTCAATTAGTAGAGTAGTACATTACGGGCAAACCTATGGTACGTCTGTTGTGGCACATGAATGTTGTTTATGAGAGTGAGTGAATTCTTTCTATCTTGAGTTCCTAATTGTTCTTAAATTTTATTGTGTGTGGAACTACTCTCTATTACTGTGTGATGGCACTTTATTCGTGAAGGAAAGGTAATGTCGTTGATCTATGTGTTGGAGTAAGTGAGTGGTTGTGGAAAATGCGTGGTGCTTTTGAGTCAAACCTGTTTTATATATTCTTGGTATAATGAGTTATGAGAGTTGTTGAAAAAGGTCGTGCCTATATGAAGTGTAATTTGATTGCTCGAGGACGAGCAATAGTTTAAGTGTGGGGTGTTGATGGTAGGCTATAATATGATATTTTAGTCGCTTATTTCACTCTAATTCACTGTACTATACTTGTGCTGAGCTTTAATTAGTGGTGTTTTGCACTTATTATGCATTTTATGCCTTGTAGATGTGATTTCGAGCTATTTATATGTTATGGAGCTAATTCGATCTATTTGGAGCTTTGAAGTATGAGTAAAAGCCCAAGGGATTAAGCCGGTATCATGATCAGGGGTCGAGGACCAAGTCTAGACATCAAAAATCACGCAAAAAGCAACAATCTGAGAAATTTGCACTGCTGCGGTGCGTGGTTCGCCGCAACAATGTATTTTTGTTGCCTGGTGAATTGTTGAGCTCTCTGGATTTCCCCACTAATTCCCCGCATGGCGCGTCGCCCCATGCGGCGCGCCTGTGCAAGGTTTACAGAGTGAAAGTCCTATTTCGGCTAGGAAAGGGTGATTTCGTCTGGGGTCGACCCTATTTGGTATAAATACATGGAAAAACGCTATTTTCTAGACTTTTAGACATACTTCGGACCTAAGGAGGAGTTGGAAGAATACAAGCACAAGGATGTCATCATTCCTTCTTCACTCAAGACCCTAGTTTGGATTGAATTTATGTTTTCCTATACTTTAATTTTATTTGTGATGAATTTCTCCATATCTATGGAGTAGTTCCATTTAGGTTTTGATGGATTTGGTGTATTGATGATTGTTTGTCGAGTATAACTCTAGTTTTATGTATTGAATCATTTTCAGATGAATTAAATGTTGCATCTATATTCACTTTTTTCATGTAATCGAGAGAGACATAACTTGTGATATCTTTGCATTATATTTTTGGTTGAGTTCATAGATTCTTCTAAGTAATAGAAAGAGGCTAGTTTAATCATTGATTAAACCTAGTTTAAATAGTGTCCGGATGTCGATTTATGTGTAAACGACCTCGAAATAGAGTTTTAATTATTCCAATAGCTCCATATGGTGATTTTGGACTTAGGAGCGTGTCCGAAAAAGTATTTGGAAGCCCGTAGCTAAATTAGGCATTGCACCTTAGTCGTGCTTGAGTTTTTGGTAGCGTATGGCACTAGTCGTCTCCCCAGGGTTATATTTATACACTTGGAGTGCTTGTGGTCAACATTCGGGCATAAGCATTTCGGCGTGATGGGTGGTTCCTTATTGATTGTTATGTGTAGATCGGGTGGCACGCCGCCATAGGTATATTGGTTTGGATCAGGTGGCACGCTGCCATGGGTATATTGTTTGGATCGGGTGGCACACCGCCACGGGTATATTGTTTGGATCATGTGGCATGCTGCCACATGTATGTTGTGTCGATCGGGTTGCGTGTTGCAATGATGTCATGTTTGGATCGGGTTGCGCGCCGCAACAATGTTTGCATCGAGTTGCACGCCGCAACAATGTCATATTTGGATCGGGTTGCACGCCGCAACAGTGAGATGTTAAGTACGGTTCCTTATACTTATTTTGTGTGTCTTGTTTCTTATCTCTAAGATGGAGCCATAACATCCGTTTGGCTGTTTTATTCGTTACGCGGGCTGGATGGTTGTTTGCATGAGTTCGTTCTTCCCTATGGGTCACATTCGAGTTGTAGCTTGTTGGCGTTTTAATGGCACTGTATGATATTTTAGACAGTGTATGAGGTGGCTTATTTCCTGAGCAACTTGTACTGGGTGAGACAAGGTTATTTGACCTGAGATCAGTGCGATCGAATTATATTAAAGAGAAAATATCATTATTCAGTTCAAAATGAGGTAATGATACTTGAAAGGTGGAGAGACTCCATGATTTATTGATTTGACAGGTGGTTATGAGTTTTTGCACATCTCTTTCGTCGTGGCAGTATTGCGAGAGTTGGAACATGACTTATATGTGTTATGAGGTGTATTATGGGCATCAGATTCGTGAAATTGTAGCTATTGTGGTTAGAAGATGTTATTATGTGCAAACGACTTATGTGGTGCAAGGTGTGATTTTAGCATAGGTGCATGATTATGTTTAGGTCTAGTGTATAGTGATTGATGCAGTGTTCGTATGTTAGAATAGGGTCTCGTGGAGATTGCCGGATGTTGGAATTTGGTTCTAAGGCTTATTAGCAAAGGTTATAGGAAGGATCTTCAATCTGGCTCGAGCTAATTTGCTCACATGGGTCGTGGTGGCACGGGTAGGCACACGAGGTGTTAAATAGGGATTTTGGACAACTCTGGGATGATTCTTGGCACGTTCAAGGACGGACGTATGTTTAAGTGGGGAGAATGTAACGACCCGACCGGTCGTTTTGAGCTCTAGTGCATCGTTCGGTGGTTTGCGGTCGAGAGTAGCTTCACTTCATGTTTTGTGACTTGTACGTGTGGTCAGAATTGAATTTCGGGAAGTTCGAAGTTGTTTCAGACGGAAAATTCTCAATTCGGATGCTTTAAGTTGGAAGAGTTGACTAAAGTCTGACTTTTGAGTAAACGACCTCGAAATCGGGATTTGAAGGTTCCGATAGGTCCGTATGATGATTTCAAACTTGGGCATATGTTCGGGTTGAGTATCGGGTAGTCCGGGAGGATTTCAGCGCTCAATTTGGAAAGTCGGCATTTTGAAAGTATTAGAATTTCATAAGTTTAGTTTGAAGTTGATTTTGATGTTATCGATGTCTGTTTGGGATTCAGAGCCTTATAATAGGTTCGTATTGTGATTTATGACTTGTGCGTAAAGTTTAGCGTCATTCCGGAATGTTTAAGTACGAATCAGATGCGTTTATCGAAGTTTGAATGTTTGAACGTTGAGAGGAAGGTTTCGATCGTTGATTCGTAGTTTTGATGTTGTTTGGTATGATTTGAGGCCTCGAGCAGGTTCGTGTTATGTTTTGGGACTGGTTGGTGTGATTGGATGGGATCCCGGGGGCCTCGGGTGTGATTTGGAGTGGTTTCAGACCATATTTTCTTGTTTTGCAACTACTGGTGCTGGTGTCTGGTTTTGTTCTTCGCGAACGCTAAGGGTCTCATGCGTTTGCGAAGAAGGATTTTTGGGCTATTGGGATTTGCTCATCGCGAATATGACACAGAGGTCGCGAATGCGGAGAAGAGTAGAGGCAACCTACGTGAACACGACATGAAGGTCGCGAACGCGAAGAAGGTTGGGTGGCTGCGAGGCAGAAGGCCTTCGCAAATGCGAGGGGCAAAGCGGGAATGCGAAGGGCAGGGGAAGCTGGGCATTGCAAACGCGATCAGGTGGTCGCGAAGGTGAAGAAGAGCGGGCATGGGCAGACTTGATACTTATACGGGATTTGGTTCGAGGGGATATTTTCATCATCTACGGCAAGGTAGGTAATTCCCACATAATGTTAGTTAATTATATAGATTCTACAAGGATTTAAACATGAAATTTTGTAGAAATTGTGGGATTTTGAAAAAAACCTAAAATTTGGTATTTTTAGATTTTTGCCACGAAATTGGATATGGAATTAGAAATAAATTATATATTTGAGTTCGTGATATTATGGGTAATGATTATCTTCAAGAATTTTCGAAATTCGGGTACGTGGGCACGAGGGTTGACTTTTTTGACTTTTCGAGCGGAGTTGGAAATTATTATAAATGATTAAATTATACGCATTTGGAGTATATTTTGATTGAATTGCACATTGTATGACTAGTTTCGGATCGTTTGGCTTTGAATTAAAGAGTTAGAGAGGCATTGCAGTCGGTTATGGAACTTCGGAGTGAGATACGTCTTCTGTCTAACCTTGTGAGGGAAAAACTACCCCTTAGGTGATGTAATTATTACGTGCTGCTTATTGTGGGTGCTACGTACGCACGAGGTGACGAGAGTCCGTATGTAGCTAAAGTATGTTTATGTCCGGGTAGACTTAAGACTTTATCATGTAATATTTGGATTATTTGAACTCATTTTTGCTAGCATAATTAAGTGAATTTATAATTGAAATTGATTTAGGAATATATATTAGGCCGAACCTTATCACCTTGAGTTGTTGGAAAAATATCTGATAAACGGTAAATGGTATATCCACTTTATGCTCATGTACTGTATTGTAAGCATGTGTCTCGTAATTCGATAAGTTCCTTCCTTTCTTGTGGAGCGGGCCGAATGCCTCAGCAGTATAATGAGATGCATCTCTAGTTCGTGTCGGTCGACCCTCGGCAGTGTACACACCACTCTGGATCGGGTCGTACGATCTCAGCATAATCGTGCGTTATATTGCTAGCAATTTGAATATTCACGATTATCCTTCCACTGATGCCTGGCATTTTATATGGTATTCCTTATCCGTTTGATATTGGAACTTGATATTTTCCGAGTTATTGAGAGATAGGATACGAGATTGAGAAATTTATATCGTAAAAAGAAATTTTGAAAGATCATGTTAGTTACATGTTGTACCTCACTGCTACTATTGTGCTTGATATCTGTTTATGAATTATCATACTGATTTATTGGACCACTAGTAAGTGTCGATGTCGACCCCTTGTCACTACTTCTCCGGGGTTAGACTAGATACTTACTGGGTACGCGTTGATTTACGTACTCATGCTGCACTTCTATACTAAATGTGTAGGATCTGACAGGTTCATCTGGCGGACATATTGGCGCGTAGGCGCAGCTGCTGAGGAGACTTTATGGTGAGCTGCATTCCAGGTTACGTATCGCAGCCCACGGAGTCTCCATCGCACTATAAACTTTACCTGTCTTATTTGCATTCCAGACACAAATGATGTATTATTATTATACTCAGTAAATGCTTATCCACTTGTGACACCGGGTTTTGGGATATTCTAGTTGATGCTTAAGGATTTGCATATTGTTATCACCTTTTATTTTTATGCATTACTAATTATGTATGTACCCATGATTTTAAAGGTGTAAATTTCTTTACTTAATAAAATTTATAATTTCGAAAGTAATAAAATGAATAATTAACGTGATAGTTCACCGTTGGCTTGCCTAACGACGACGTTGGGCGCCATCACAGTCTATAGTAGGTTTTGGCATTTCTCTTGATCTTATATACAGAAAGGAAACAAATTACTTTTAAGGATTCTTGTAAAAATAAAATAAAGACATCGATTATCGGGATAGGTGGAGTCAAGATTTGAAATTTATGGGTTCTGATTTTGTCATCGAACCCACAACTCATTTTAGTTACTGGATTCGTAATTAAATATTAATACATATTTACTAAAAAATTTAATACAAATATAATATTTAATCAAAAGCTATTGGATTCATCCGAACTTGTAGTTAATCATCTAGCTCCGTCTTTGGTCATCGGGGAAGACATATCCTTACAAACTAAAAAGAGGGTAAATGCAATAACAGAAGGGTTTTAAGACTTTAAGGTGGAAAGATGTCATATATAAACTCCCCGGGTACATTCAGTTACTGCGACATAAATTAAACTTTACAGTAGATAAGATAAAATATACGAAAATTATCGTACTATGGAATTATCTGTCTTGAAATCAAGTTAAACTTTTGATAAAAATGTATTCATGTTAGAGCTGGCATCTATAGTCCTTACCTATAAATTAGCACAAAATCATTAAGAAAATTAAAAAGTACTGTAAAAAACCTCATTCATTCTTCCAATCTTTTTGATTTTAATAAGCTCATTCTGCTAACAATATATTACTTTGCATATTTGTTCCTCTTAATGGTAGTGAGAATACATTTTATGATTATTGAATCCCGACTTGCTATTCTAGAAAATTTTCTGTCTCTTCTTCTGAAAAATCTAGAGATAGAACCATCCTTCTTAAGAAATATGCCATATTTTTCTTTATTTAATTCTTATGTAACTTTATTATTTGTAACCGTATGATCTACTACAGCAACTTATTTCACGAAAATTCCCATATTCCGACACAATTTTTGCAATTTCTTCATATCTTATAATCTATATATGTTATTTAACTTTTATGATTCATAACTCATCAATATCTAAACTTAATTATCACCACCTGATTTCTCAAGCTAAGACACTATTATTATCCAACTATTATCATAATTGGCTTCTCCTTAGGTTATAACTCAAAAGTAAATGCAAAACATGATTGTCTTTAGGTTACAACTCAAAAAAAACAATTACGTATAGTATCTCTAATATTGGCAAATATCTCCTTTTCTCACTCACCATCATTTATTCTTAAAATAATCTTACTCTCTTAATTAATTATCATTTATCCCTTCTAGCTAGCTGCATATATATACCTTATTGTTTTAATAATGCCAACTAGGGTGCATTGAGTATCATATTATCAATCCATTAAAAGGATGAGATTTTTTAACTCCCAAATCAACACATTACATAGAAACAATAGTAAAATTATTTTAAAGACAGCAAGTGTGAGAGTACTCCAAAGCACCTTTAAATAGTCTATATTTTTTACTTTGAATGTTAACTCAAAAACCACAAGAATTATCTCTAATATTCTTTAGTTTCGGCCATGGCAAAGAAACCTAGCATTGGTCGTCAAAAGATCAAAATTGCCAAAATAGAGGTGAAAAATTATCTCCAAGTTACCTTCTCAAAACGTCGTTCTGGACTTTTCAAGAAAGCTAGCGAACTATGCACACTTTGTGGTGTTGAAATAGCTATCATAGTTTTTTCTCCTGCAAGAAAAGTTTTTTCTTTTGGTCACCCTAATGTTGAGTCCATTATCGATAGATTCCTGTCAAGAAATCATAATCCAATTTCTAATTCATCACTTCATCTTGTTGAGGCTCATCGAAATGCTAATGTTCGTGAGCTCAATTTGCAATTAACTCAGATTCTTGCTGAGCTTGAAATTGAGAAGAAAAGAGAAGAATCACTTGATCAAATGAGGAAAACTAGTCAAAGTCAATATTGGTGGGAAGCTCCTATAAGTCAACTTGGTTTGCATGAACTTGAACAATTAAAGGAATTCATGGAGGTTTTAAAAAATAATGTGACAAATCAAGCAAGCAAGTTTATGGTTGAGATTACTGCTAACTCTTCTTTTTATTTTGGTGTTAATGGTAATGGGATATTTGACAACTATGATATCAAGTCAGCTCAAATCATGGTTGCTTCAAATAATCTTCATAACCATAACTTTGGTTTTGATTCAGCTGGATTATTTTAATTTTGTTCTAGTTTCCCTCTTATTATTAACTAAAGCCAACGAGTACCTCACTAGTTGGTCTTTGATACAAGTTTTTCAAGTTCTCAATTTGTGTATTGATTGCCTATATATGAGCAACAACAAATGGTTGCCCTTATAAATCAATATGTTGGTAATTGCGTTATATTTTGCAATCCTTCTATTGCTATTATCATGTTATTACTTCCCCAGCAATTACCTTCATCCATTGCTTTTCATTAACAAAATCATGTCTTTATTTCTTAGTGTGAAGTTGAGTTCTACCTTCCCTAATTTATACAAATAATATATATCCGTCAAATAATTTCTCTGAAAGAACATATATCAAGTATTCTTACCATGTAAAATGATTAATGGGGAAAAGATGAATACATTTTCTTGTAAGCAGAATAATAAAACATACGGTTGTTATTACAATTATAAGCTTAAGTAATAAACCAAATAAAAACTAGATTAAAGCTTTAGTAAATCAATGAAAAGTGGCACTAACGTGTGACCTCACTGTCAATAAAAGGTGGAATAAAGACTATAAGAAACCACATTCAAATTTTAACAATGAAATAAAATACTAAGAAAATATAAAATAAAGAGTGCAACATGACCAGTTTAGTTTTAGCAATCTTTCTCAGCTTCTTCACCTTGACTTTGGCAGCAATATTATTCCTTCTCTTCTGATGTCGCTCTTCCTTAAACTTCTCCCTGGTCTCAACTCTTTCTTTCCATTTCTCCCTACTTTTCTCTTTCCTCCTCGTCTCCTTCTTCATACTCTGCTTCGGTTTTGAAGGGTTATCATACGCTTCCACTCCCATTGCCCTCTTTGCTGCTGCCTTCCATAATTCCCTCTTTGCTACCTTCTGATTCTCTCTCTTTACCTTTTCCAGCCTCTTCACTCTTTTTAATTCTTTCGCTTTTGATATTTTCCTCTTCTTCTTCTTCTTCTTCTTATCATCACCATCGTCTCAGATTTTGACTTTTCCAAACTCTATTTCCTATCCATTCACTCCTCTTTCTCTTCTTCGATTTTGCATTTTTTTCAACTCTATGGCTATTAGGTTTGTTGTTCTTGCCAGTACCTCGGTTGTTACCAAAGAGCATTTCGATCTATTTGCGTAGCCTTTGCATCAGCTGTTAGCGAGTAACACATGAGGGATTAGGGTTACCATTAATACTATTAGGGTTATTGGTTTTTTGCAGTTTCTGAAGGGAGTGAATGAGGAGTCGGAGGATAGAGAACTGATTTTTCTTATCAAGGTCAAGAAGGTTGCGACGGGCGATTTTGAGGTATGCTTTATTTCGTTGCTTTAAGGAGGCCTTTTCGACTTTGGAGAGGTCGCCTTGGTGCTGCAGTTTGCTGTGGGAGAGAGAAGTGAAAACTCAAGGACAATGTGTCCTATTGAAAATTACTTGAATGAAGTTTTACATTCCAATTCCTATTGAATGTATACAATTCATGAGTACCAGCTCACACTCTACGAACTTTCTCGCTAAGAGTACTTCCAAAATTCACGACAAAAGAACTCTGTAATCCAAACCCTAAATCTTAACATTATTTGAATAAATTTTGAATTTTCTGTTGTATATAGGTTAGTAAGATAACTTCGGACTATGTCAAAATCTATATTTTGATCAAGGGTCTAGTGCAATGTCTTTGATGCTAACTATCCTTTCTTCCTTCTTTGCATTGTTACTGCATGAAAGAATTTAGTATTTACGTCTTGTATACGGTCGAAGTCGAGCTCAATTTTGATTTCGTAGATTAGGTTTGAAGCATGACGACCACAGACTGAAGACCGACCTCGAGTCTCACCGAGCTAGCACCAGAGGTCGGAAAACCTGCCTTCGAGGAAAATTGAGTCTGATGTCGACCTTTGCCTCGAACGAGCTCGAGGATAAATAATAGAAGACCGAAATATCCGCGAACCAGACGGATATTACGGCGAGAATCTCGGCACGTATCAGAAAGAAACTTGTAATTAGCAAATCAAGAGATTTTTACCTTTTATAGAAATGTACCTAGAATATGGCTCATTTACTATATAAAGGGGGTCTGATAATTCATTCAAGAATGTCAAACTCTTTGAATTATCTTTGGTTCCAGGCTAAAATACAAAAATGTCAAACTCTCAATCAGTAGTTATTCATGTTGAAAACGAGTCCGGTCACCAAGGTGAAAATAAAAACATAGCGCCTAGTAACGAGATACCACCTCCTGATCCCGTTGGAATTCCTATCGCAGATCCGATTGACACTAATTTGCATGTGGCTATCGATATAAACTTGCCTACTGACCCCGAAAATAGCTTTCGTGGTGGAGCTCGATCGGCAACTCGAAACACGCAAAACGCTGAAGGATACGGGATCAGTCTACGAGTGATCTTCGAAATGTTGCAGGCTCAACATGCGGTGATAGCTCAGTTACAGAACTAAAGCCGTCCACCGAGTAGGGTTGAGCCCGATCCTCCCCTGGAAGTCACCTGTAGGGATGAACCAGTCATAGAAAAGTCGAACGAACACGAATCGGGGGCTAACCCCGAGATCATAAAAACGCTCGAGGAGCTGACAAAACAGATAGAATCAGGGGAGAAGAAGATCGTGGCTAACGACAAAAAGGTGGAAACCTACAATTCCAGGGTAGACCAAATCCCAGGAGCACCTCCGATATTGAAGGCCCTGGATTCCAGAAAGTTCGTTCATAAACCTTTTCCACCGAGCGCGGCTCCGAAGCAGATCCCCAAGAAGTTCCGTATGCCCGAAATACCCAAGTATAATAGAACGACCGACCCAAACGAGCATGTAACCTCTTATACATATGCTATCAAAGGGAACGACCTGGAGGACGATGAGATCGAGTCTGTTCTATTGAAAACATTAGGGAGACCCTATCGAAGTGAGATATGATATGGTATCACAATTTACCTCCTAATTCTATTGACTCATTTGTTATGCTTGCAGATTCTTTCGTAAAAGCACACGCAGGTGCCATCAAGGTCGAGACTAGGGAATCAGACCTTTTCAAAGTCAAACAGAAGGATAACGAGATGCTTAGAGAGTTCGTGTGTCGTTTTCAAATGGAACGAATGGATCTGTCGTCGGTCCCTGATGATTGGGTTGTTCAAGCTTTCACTCAGGGACTTAATATTCGAAGCTCGGTGGTTTCACAGCAACTGAAGCTAAACTTAATAGATTACCCTGATGTTACATGGGCCGACGTGCATAACCGGTATCAATCAAAAATCAGAGTCGAAGATGATCAACTCAGGGCCCCTTCGAGGTTTTGTCTATCCTGTTAGAACCCTCGACAGAGTCAAGAGAGAGGTCGATCGCGAACCAATGCCAAACATGGATCAGTATCAGCCATATAACGGAGATCTTAGAAGCAGCGGGTCTGGGCAACTCCATGAGAAATAAAAGGAGAAATGAGCGAGGTCAAAGCAGCCGGGGACTTATAACCAAAAATGGCTCCGACAGGTCCAAAGACGCACCTAGGCTATCAGAATATAACTTCAATGTCGATGTTTCCATCATTATATCAACTATCGGGTGCATCAAAGATACCAAATGGACTCGACCTCTACAGTCTGATCCAACCCAAAGGGATCCTAGAACGAGTCATTGTCGACAATTAAGAGAGAAAGTGGCCCGTCTATTCAACAATGGGCACTTTCGGGAGTTCTTGAGCTACCGAGCCAAGAATCATTTCAGGAACATGGATTCTAACAAACAGGCAGAACAAGAAGAACCTCAACATGTCATTAACATGATCATCAGAGGGGTTGATATCCCACAGGGGCCGATGTTGAAACGCACCAAAGTATCTATCACTAGGGAGAAACGAACTCGAGACTACTTACCGGAGGGAACTTTATCTTTCAACGACAAGGATACGGAAGGGATCATGCAGCCCCACAATGATGCACTGGTAATATTTGTACTCGTAAGTAAAATTCGGGTTAAACGTGTGTTAATTGTTCCATGTAGCTCAGCCAACATCATTCGATCATGGGTCATGGAGCAGCTCGGTCTACAAAACCAAATCGTGCTTGTAGTTTGAGTTCTGAACGGATTCAACATGGCATGTAAGACTACTAGGGGTGAAATAATGTTACTTGTAAACACCGCCGGGACAATCCAGGAGACTAAATTTTATGTGATCAAAGAGGACATGAGATATAACGCTTTATTCGGGAGGCCATGGATTCACAACATGAGGGCGGTACCCTCGACAATACATCAGGCACTAAAATTCCCAACACATCATGGAGTCAAAAAAGTCTACGGATAATAGTCGGTTAAGAAGGAAATGTTCGCAATCGAGGAGGTGATACCGACATCTACAATTTCAACATCTAAGGGCCCAAACCAGATGGTAAATAACGGGGCCAAATAGAAGTCACTGATACCATCTTCTACAGATTCGGACAAACAAAAGGAAGTCGAGGATGATGATTATGGGGTTTCCAGATCTTTTATAGCCCCCGATGATTCCGACGCCACTAAATCGATGGTCGAGGAGTTAGAACAAGTCATATTGAGAGAAAGCTTGCCCGATCGAAAGGTATACCTGGGCACGGGGCTAAGCTCCAAGCTGAGGGAAAAACTCATTCAATTTCTTATAACTAACGAAGATTGTTTCGCTTGGTCCCACATCAATATAACAGGAATCCCGCCGGAGATAACCACTTACAAGCTAAGCCTGGACCCAAACATTCACCTTGTTAAATAGAAGAGGATACCCAGTCTAAGATCAACCATGCTTTCATCAAGGATGATGTATCTAAACTTCTTAAAATAGGGTCTATTCGGGAGGTTAAATACCCGGATTCATTAGCAAACATAGTGGTAGTCCCTAAAAATAGGAATAAACTAAGAATGTGTGTAGAATACAAAGATTTGAATAAGGCATGCCCGAAAGACTCTTTTCCTTTGCCCAACATAGACCGTATGATCGATGCCACGGCCTTCCACGAGATCCTCAGTTTTCTCGACACCTATTCCGGGTACAACCAAATACGGATGGACTCGGGTGATCAGGAAAAAACTTCCTTCATCACTAAATAGGGCACATACTGATATAACGTAATGTCGTTTGGATTAAATAATACCGGTGCTACTTACCAACGCCTAGTAAATTGGATGTTCGAGGAACAAATAGGAAAATCAATGGAAGTTTACATTGATGATATGTTAGTTAAGTCCCTACGAGCAGAGGACCATTTAAAACATTTGCAAGAAACCTTCAGTGTACTGAAGCAGTACAATATGAAGCTGAACCAAGAAAAATGTGTGTTTGGAGTTGGATCAGGTAAGTTCCTCGGATTCATGGTATCCAATTATGGAATCGAGATCAATCCCGATAAAATCAAAGCCATTGAAGATATCACAGTTGCGGACAGCGTAAAGGCTGTGTAAAGGTTAACCAGACGAATAGCCGCCCTAGAGCAATTTATTTCGAGGTCGTCTAACAAGAGCCACCGATTCTTCACATTGTTGAAGAAGAAGAACAACTTCTTGTGGACCCCAGAATTCCAACGAGCTTTGGAGGAACTCAAGAGGTATTTATCGAGCCCGCCCCTACTTCACATACCGAAGACAGATGAACAACTGTACTTGTACTTTGCGGTCAAGAAGATAGCGTTAAGTAGAGTCCTAGTTCGGGAAGAGCAAAGTACGCAATTTCCAATTTATTATGTTAGTAGGACCTTAGGTGAGGCCGAAACTAGGTACCCTCACCTGGAAAAACTGGCGCTCGCTTTGCTAAGCGCCTCTAGGAAGCTAAAATCATACTTTCAATGTCACCCCATATGTATCGTAACTACTTACCTATTAAGGAACGTTATGCATAAGCCCGAACTCTCGGGCCGATTGGCCAAATGTTCCATAGAAATAAGTGGGTACGATATTGAGTATCAACCTCGGACCACCATTAAGTCTCAAATTTTTGCAGACTTTGTGGCCGACTTTACACCGGCCCAAATATCTGAGGTCGAAAGAGAGTTATTGGTTAACTCAGGAACTTCCTCGAGAATTTGGACCCTCATCACGGACAGTGCCTCAAACGCAAAAGGGTCCGGACTTGGCATCGTACTAAAGCCACCAACAGGTAATATAATTAAACAATCTACTAAGACTGTGAAATTGACTAACAACGAGGCCGAATATGAGGCTATGATTGTAGGCCTTGAACTAGCCAAGATCTTGGGGGCGGAGGTGATCGAAGCCAAGTGCGAATCCCTCCTTGTGGTAAACCAAGTCAGTGGAACATTCGAGATTAGAGAGGAACGAATGCAAAGATACTTGGAATAATTATAGGTAGACATTACATCGGTTCAAAGAATGGACTTTGCAACACGTACCTCAGGATCAAAACAGTGATGCCCATGCGCTCGCTAACTTAGGGTCGTCGGTCGAAGACGTCGAGTTCAACTCGGGAGAAGTCATAAAACTTATGTGATCGGTGGTGGAAGAAGTCCACGGAAGAAGTCCACGCAGAGATCAAATCGACGAGCCTAACTTGGGACTAGAGGAATAAGTACATGGAATATCTCAGATCCGGTAAACTTCCCTCGGATCCAAAAAAGTTGATGGCCCTACGTACAAAGGCGACCCGATTTAGCCTGTCCAAAGACGGAACCTTGTTTAGAAGAACATCTGATGGTCCACTTGCAATATGTCTAGGGTCGGGTGATACTGAGTATGCTTTGAGGGAAATCCACGAAGGTACCTGTGGAAATCATCCGGGCGCCGAATCGCTGGTTCGGAAAATAATCAGGCCGGTTATTACTGGATCAACATGGAAAAAGACGCAAAGGAGTTCGTTCGAAAATATGTTGAATGCCAAAGACATGCTCCAGTGATCATCGACCCGGGGAGCTGCTGCATTCGGTTTTGTCACCATGGCCATTCATGAAGTGGGGAATGGGCATCGTTGGCCCCCTTCCATGGGCACCCGGTAAGGCTCAATTTATATTGTTTATGACGGACTATTTTTCTAAGTGGGTGGAAGCCCAAGCATACGAGAATGTCAGGGAGAAGGAAGTCATCGATTTCATTTGGGATGACATAATATTCCGATTCAGAATACCGGCCGAGATTGTATGCGACAATTGGAAACAATTCATCGGAAGCAATGTAACCAAATTCCTTGAAGACCACAAGATCAAAATGATCTAATCGACACCCTACCACCCTAGTAGGAATGGACAAGACAAATCTACCAACAAAACCATACTCCAAAACCTTAGAAAGAGGTTAACCGATGCCAAAGAAAAATGGAAGGAAATACTACCCGAAGTTCTATGGGCATACCGTATGTCCTCGAAGTCCAGTATCAGGGCTACCCCTTTCTTTTTGGTTTATGGCACCGAAGATCTTATCCCGGTCGAAGTAGGAGAACCAAGTATCAGACTACGATATGCAACAGAGGAATCAAATGACGAGGTTATGAGTACGAGCCTGGAGCTATTAGATGAAAGGCGTGAAGCCGCCCTTATCCGATTGGCCTCCCAAAAATAGCGGATTGAAAGGTATTACAATCGAAGGGCCAACTTTAGACATTTGAATATCAGGAACTTGGTACTAAGGAAGGTCACACTAAGCACCCGAAACCCGAACAAAGGAAAATTGGGGCCAAACTAGGAAGGACCGTACCAAATTGTCGAGATCACCGAAAAAGGATCCTACAAACTCGGAACAATGAACAACGAGCAACTACCGAACAACTAAATTATAACTTACTTGAAGCAATATTACTGCTAAGGTACGAACCCATTCTTTTGTTATTTACATTTTAAGCTAACGCTTGCAGGTAACCAACAAGGGATGATACGAGATTTTAGGTCTGAAAGCACGCGTTGTACTCTTTTTCCCTTGAACCAGTTTTCTCCCAAATGGGTTTTCCGACAAGGTTTTTAACGTGGCAACCAGTAAATCATGCTAACTTAAAACTGAAGACCGGCTACAAGTCGATGATAATCACAACAGCATTCAAGCCATTTCTTCGATCAACCCCGAATACTGGGGGGCATTACCCTCAGATATCGACTTTAGCATGGAAAGCGATTTCAAGATTGAAGGGTCTAGATCAATAGAATTCATTGTAAGGGCCAAATGGTCAAATGAACCATGCTCACATAGACTACCCTAGCACAAAGCCAGTATACATGTGTAACTATTATGTACAAAAATGAAAGAAGTCTCTTCCTTGCGCATACACCTCTTGTCCTTTAAACTTTTTCTTACATTTCTCGAAGAATTTCCTACATATGATTCCCTAAAGGTATTGAGCCCAAGGGCCACCTTATTCTGCGTTCGAACAATCACGCTCACTCGAGGACTGCCGCTCGAAAACAAACTCGGATGGTCCGAGCCATCAGACCTCGGGGGCATAAGCTTATTTGGCATTCCCCGAATTAAAGGGCAACGACCGTGCCAAGATAATAAAACCCGAGGGTGCAAAGCTTATTTGGCATTGCCCAAATTCGAAAAGACTATGATTATATTAAAAAAGGTTCGGAGATGTTCGAGACTTGTAACAAAAACAAGGCCTTCAAAAAATCTTCATAACCGGTTCTAAAGGCTACCTTTGGCAAACTATAAACCTAAACTACTTTGGGAAAACCTAAACAATGCCTTAAAACAAAATTATTTTAAAGGCAAGGTTTGTTCGATCCTTCGAACATAACCTAACTATTTCATGCTAAGGCATTTCGATCTTTGCGAATACAGATAAAAAAGCAAAGGAAAAATTCAAAAGCTATGGAAGGGAAAAAGCCTTATATATATATCAAATATTCTTTTTACAAGAGCTGAATAGACCCGATACAATTCCTTTACAAAGGCGGAACATCCTCAACAAAAAGATGATACAAAAAACAAAAGGCAAAATGCCTAAAATGATCCTAAATGGCCTAGTCTTCATCGGGGGCCACGTCATTGCCTACAGGGTCTTCGGCACCATCGGACTCACCTGAATCTTCATACCCCTCGAAGTCTTCCTCTTTGGGATAAGCCAGCTTCCTGACCTTGGCTTCATATATCTTGGCATTCTCGATTTCAGCCA
This sequence comes from Nicotiana tabacum, assembly GCF_000715075.1. NCBI lineage: Eukaryota > Viridiplantae > Streptophyta > Magnoliopsida > Solanales > Solanaceae > Nicotiana > Nicotiana tabacum. The sequence continues at coordinate 57,277,725 of NC_134081.1, read as the reverse complement.
ATAAATCAAAATCTCAAGCATGGACTCCCTCGAGGGGCTCCCTTCGGGATTTCCACTTCGCGTGCTTCACCATATTTTTCGCTTGGTCCTGAGTCGCCTCGGCATAATCCTTTTGTTGGCCACCCTATCATTGACCTCGGCAACCTCTGACTTGGCCGCCTCAAGATCCTTGGCCAGATTTTCTTGATCGGACACAACCGAGATCAGCTGAGACTGGTCCTTTTCTTATTTGTAGTTTATCTATCTTTAGTAGTTATTGTTCATTAGCTTCTTTATTTTTCTAGTTTAGTTCTTGTTTTGTTAGTAGCTTCTTTTTATGTTTTAGTAGATAATAAGCCTTTGATTTTCTTAATGCCATGGTTATTTCCAACGGTAGTTTTTGTGTGAACCGGGTGACTCATCCCAACGATGGATGGCGTGACAACCTTCTTAAGGGAATGAATATGTTTTTGTGTTTAGGTAATAATAATAGTAGTAGTAATGAATAAAATGCCTAATCAAATCATTCTCGAAAAAGAGTTATTCATGCTTCATTTGGTACAACACACTTAACTACGTGCTTATGGCTTGAAACAAGGTTTTTGAAAGAAATTTACTCTAGTTAGTGACTTTAAGACTCTATAGTTGATTTTTGTAATCATCGAGCGGCTTATTGGACCATAATGATCTTTAACTTGATTGTGGTTGTTGTAGGCTCTCAATTATATCCTCTTTTACGGTCTAGTCGTATGAGGGGTGAGGTGATTTGTTGCTAGTCCAAGTATCTGTATGAATGGTCTAGAACTTGCTCCGAATGTACTTCAAGGTGAAATCCTAAGTTTTTCTTGGTTTGGGAAATGATTGTTGGCTTTCCTTGGTCCGTTTCAGCTTTCTACTGCCAACCAATGTCATTACCTCTAGTCAACCCCCTTTGGAACTCTCGCCTTTCTCATTTGATAATCATGTTATAAGTCTTTACCCGTTTTGTCGTGATCCTCTCTTGGCACCCGGACCATCCTTAACACTCTTATTAAATAAGTGGTTTAAGGCATAAGTTTAAGAAAAGTTTGGGCAATCCTCAACCAAAGAACTTATGGATGGAAATGGTGATGATAATGTAGATTTGGCTACAAGGGAAGCAACCCAACAATGAGAAAAGGTTGCACGGGATGCTGAGGAAGTAGCTATTCGAGATGCATAGATTATCTATGAAGAAGAGAGGGGTCGGATAATTGCTCAAAATCAACCCTTAGCTGCAAACCAGTTCGGGAATATAGCTCCCATTCTTGGGAAATCACTGGGCGATTATGCTAGACCGATGTACAATCAAGGCTTATCAAGTGTTAGACCACCTCAAATTGCAGCTAACAATTTTGAGTTGAAGTGAGGGTTGCTTCAAACCATTCAGAACTATTGTGTCTTCATAGGAAAGATGAGCGAAGATCCAAACACACATCTAATGAATTTCGAGGAGATTATGAACACTTTTCAATACAATGGGGTGTCACAAGATGCAGTGTACTTAAGGGCATTCCCATTTTCACTTAAAGATGATACAAAGAAGTGGCTTCGAAGCTTGCCCACGGGATCGATCAGAACATGGGAGGAGATGACCAGGAAATTTCTTGATAAATATTTTTCCTCATCTAAAATGGGCAAGCTTAGAAGAGAAATCCATAACTTTTATTAGAAAGAGACTGAAACTGTTTTTGAAGCATGGGAGAGGTTTAAGGAGATTGTTAGAAAGTGTCAACACAGTGGAATTGAACTCTGGATGCAACTCCAGGACTTTTGGGATGGATTGACACCGGACTCGCTTAGAATATTGAGAAATGCAGTTGGAGGCCCTTTGATGAAGAAGACTCCAGAGGAGATAGTTACAATTCTTGATGAGTTATCTGAATATGCTAATCAGTGGCCCTCGGGGAGTGCTGAAAGAAGAAGATCAACTGGTGTTCACCAAGTTGATGCTAATACATCTGTGCAGGCATAACTTGATACTATGGCTAATGAAATCCAGAAGTTAACCTTAGCCACGATACAAAGTGAGCCTCATGTAGCCTGTGATATATGTAGAAGAGGATACCCTACTCATGATTGTCAAGCCTCAACTAAGGAAGTGAATGCTGTGGGAAATTATAATTTTAATGTAATGGGTCAGAAGCACCCCAGTTTTTCATGGAGTTCACTTGGGGGTAGCAAATGCATGGCAATAAAACAACCCCAGATTTCAGGGATAATGAGCTCCTGGTTTTATGAATCAGCCATGGCAGCAGTTTTAGCTTTAACAGCCCAATCAACCTAGTCTAGAAGATTTCATAAAGGCCTTCATTGTGAAAATCTGATGAAAGATTTGAAGTACAAAGGGCAGCAATTCAAAATTTAGAGAAATAGGTGGGACAAATTGAAACAATATTATTTTAGAGCGTTCCATGTGCTCTCCCTGCTGATACTGAAAGAAATCCTAAAGAAACAGTGAATGTTGTAACCTTGAGAAGTGGACAAGTGCTGAAAGTCCCCACCTCGATCCAAAAAGATGTGATACTTGAAAAAGAAAGTGGGGAGCAGCTGAAATGTGATGATGACAAGAAGAAGAAAGGCCCAATGAAAGCTGAGAAAAAGAAGGAAAACAAATCGAGAAGGGAGGAACATGAGGAGAGCAAGCATAGGCCTACGCTACCTTTCCCTCAAAAGCTATGTAGAGAAAAGCCGGACAAGCAGTTTGGGAGATTTCTGGATGTGCTGAAACAGGTTCATGTAAACTTACCATTCACAGAAGTGCTCTCACAAATGCCTTCTTATGTTAAATTCTTAAAATAGATCCTTACGAAGAAGAGGAAAATAGAGGAGACCTCTGTGGTCAAGCTCACAGAGCATTGCAACATGATATTGCAAAATAAACTCCCACAAAAGTGTGGAGATGCAGGGAGTTTTACTATACCTTGCTCTTTAGGAACTATTAATTTTGATAAGTCTTTATGTGATTCTGGTGCCTCAATTAATTTACTGCCTCTATCTATTTACAGGAAACTGGAAAAAGAGATTGGAGAGATAAGGTCTGCACCAATATCATTGTAGCTGGCAGACCAAACGACTTTAATACCCGAGGGGATAGTGGAAGATGTGTTAGTGTTACAACCCACATTCGTGTACCTTAGATCACGTCGTAAGTTAGTCAACGTAAATTGAAGAAGAGATTATCTTTGAGATGATAAGAAGTTAATCCTATTGGTCTTAAACGATACAAGGGTGTATAAGAGTGGTTAACAAGTATTTGAAGTTAAACGAATCAAGGATGTTGTAACCCGTATTTTCGGGTAACACTAGAGGTGATTAATTATCCCAAGAGGTCATGTTTTAATGTATTTGAATCATATAATATCCGTATCATAAGTCTTGAAGTCAAGCGAGTTATGAAACAAAAGTCGATAAAAGTTGTCGCAACTTACGTTTATAATTTTACTTAAACTTTAGGTCAAATGTTAATACATTTTTATCCCAATGTACTTAGAATTATGGGGTGATATACCTATAAAATTGAATATCTATGAGTCTAGTTTCCAACACATTAAACCGTTGGAGTTTTTATTTCTTTTTAAAGGTAAGGAACCTCTTACTCTATATATATTTAAGATTATCCAAGTTGCAGCTAAGTCGTTGAAGCTAGAACTTGTGAAATATATATTGAAAGGCTTGGTAGTAATGTTGTTGGTTGGTGGACTATTTTGGAGGCTCAATATGATTATTAATGATGTTGTTTGGGCTGTTTGGTGATTGTATTGACTTGTGGGAAGTCATATAAATAGGGGAGGTGCTGTCCGTTTCATCGTAAAATAGGTTGCGGTCGATACATAATAGTTACGACGCTTAAACGATAATGATAGTGTCATTTGTCTTATTGTAGACTAAGGAGTCATGACATTTGCATAGCTTGAGGTTGGGCAGTATATACAAGGTACGTGAGGCTATCCCCTTCATTCTTTTGCATGACTCCGATTGTACATAATTTAATGAACGAGCTCCCAAAGATACTCTACTCTTAGAAGCTAGCAGTACTTACATTGCTGCCCTTCTTATGAAACGATTGATATTGATGTTACTTCTCTTATTCTTATATTATCAATGTTGTTGGTAGTTCCTGATTCTTATAAGATTCTTGATGAAGAGTTAATCCTAATAACGTGTACGAAGGATACCGACCTTACGTCACTCCGAAAGGTTTAAAATGTGATTCCAATGAGTCCAGCATGCATCATATATATGTATCTATTTTACTCTACCGAGCCGCGCTATAGTCGTCCGGGTATGGAACCTATTGTGCAACCACTGATCAGTTGGGTTTTACCGAGCTCCACGTGGCCGGGTATGATTCTACCGAGCCCTATGATGGCCGGGTACGTTTTACCGAGCCTATTACGGCCGGGTACGATATGATGATGGTGATGCCCACAAAGACGTATGTTTTAAAAGTTTATGTATATATATGTATGTATCATGTATTTCATGTCAGTAGCCCTCAGAGGTACCCAGATGTCACAGGTTGTATATTCTCTATCCCTGTTTACATTACTGTTCTTACTTATGCTTTCCTGCCTCACATACTCAGTACTTTATTCGTACTGACGTCCTTTTTATTTGTGGACGCTGTATGTCATGCTGCAGGTCCTGATAGACAGGTAGACGTAGCTCCCCCACCACAGTAGGCTGTCCAGTTCAGCAGTTATTGCCGAGAACCCTTCTCCGGATTTGCCGTGGTCTTGGTATGCATTTTTGTTATAGACATTATGGGTATGTCGGGGCCCTGTTCCGGCAATGTTGTAGCACTTATGTTCCTTTAGAGGCTCATAGACAGGTGTCGACTTATGTATGGTTTAGAATGCCTTGTCGACTGATTTTTGTTGTATAGTCTTTCATGGCAGAATGGTAGCTCGTACCTTATATATAGTTTCTTGACAGTCTTGTCGTCCCATGTTATGTATGTTCATGACATTATATTTCATTGTTGGATGTTCATGATCCATGTCTACTATTTATATTGATCTTGTCGGCCCTTAAAGATAATAAGGAAGGTTAGATAAAATGTACATTGGTGCTCGGCAAGTATGGCCCGGGTGCTAGTCATGACCCTCCAGTTGGGTCGTGACAAACTTGGTATCAGAGCAAGTCTGTCCTAGGGGTTGTCTATGAGCCGTGTCTAGTAGAGTTTTGATTATGGATGTGTAGCGCGCCACATTTATAATCAGGAGGCTACATGACATCTAGGGTTGTTACCTTCTTCCTAAATCTAGATCGTGCATAGAGTTGAGTCATAAGTGTTCATATCTAATAATCACCTTGTTTTCTTTCAGCGATGCCTTCGACTAGGAAGCAAGCGATTAGTAAACGGCTTGATACAGCTGTGGGAGAGGGTAACATTCAGGTGCCTCCAGCCAGAGCAGGCCAAAGTGAGGCTCAGAGTGAGATGCCGTCTCATACCTCTCCGTCTCCTCCAAAGGATATTAGGAGGCACCCAATACATCCAGTTCCTCCTTCTGGCACTACAGACCACGATATGCGCAGTGCGGTGCAATTGTTGACTAGCTTGGTAGCTGCTCAGGCTCAGAGGCAGAATACCGGTGTTGCTGATAAACCACTTAGTGCGAGAGTTCGTGATTTTATTAATCTAGACCCTCCAGTGTTTACCGGATCAGACCCCAAGGAGGACCCACAAACATTTATTGATCAGGTTCATCGTACATTGCGAGTTATGCATGCTAGTGATACGGAGGCAGTAGAGTTGGCTTCTTATCGGTTACGGGATTTAGCGATTTTCTGGTATGATAGTTGGGAGAGATCTAGGGGTCTGAACGCTCCTCCAGCCGTGTGGAAGGAATTTTCTGAGGCCTTTCTTCGTCACTACTTGCCAGTTGAGATACGACGAGCTAGAGCTGATAAGTTCTTGAACCTTCGACAGGGTAATATGAGTGTACGAGAGTATAGTATACAGTTTGATTCTTTAGCAAGGTATGCTCCCAAATGGTGGCCGAGATGAGTGATAGGGTGCATCTGTTCGTGAACGGGTTGGGACCACATCTGATAAATGAGTGCACAACAGCCTCCTTGGTAGAGGGCATAGATATTTCCCGTATTTAGGCTTATGCCCAGACCCTAGAGGATCGTAAGCGCCAGCAAAGGGCAGATAGGGAGCAGGATAGGGGCCAGCATAAGAGGGCGAGATTTGCAGGGTATTCTGATGAGTTCAGAGGCAGTATCAGGCCCCAATCTTCGAGGAGTTCGGCGCCACCTGTAGCTAGTGCTCCTCCACAGTTTCAGAGGCCTCGGTATGATCGATTTACCTATTCTGGTTCAGGTCAGAGTTCGAGGGCATCGGGCTCACAATTTCATAGAGATACTAGTCAGACGAGACCCCCAACACCTCGTTGTGATCAGTGCGGCAAGGCCCACTTTGGACTGTGCCGTCGAGGTTCCGATGCGTGCTATTCTTGCGGACAACCTGGCCATATGATGCGGGATTGTCCTAACAGAGGAGGTGGTGGTATGGCTCAGCCGACTGGATCTGTGTCTGGTTCTTCCTCATCAGTTCGACCTCCAGCACAAGGTTTTCAACAGTCGACAGGTCGTGGTAGAGGTAGAGGTTCAGTGCCGAGTTTGAGTGGTGCTCAAAATCGAACCTATGCTCTAGTAGGTCGACAAGATCTCGAGTCATCTCCGGATGTTGTTACAGGTATATTGTCTGTGTTTTCTTATGATGTATATGCGCTAATTGATCCAGGATCTACCTTATCATATGTTACACCCTTTGTGGCTAATAAGTTTGGCATTGAACCTGAATTGATAAGTAAACCACTTGCGGTATCCACTCCGATAGGAGATTCTGTGATTGCTAGAAGGGTATATAAAGGTTGCACTATGATGATTTGTAGTCGTCAAACCTCGGCAAATTTATTTGAGTTAGAAATGGTTGATTTCGATGTGATAATGGGAATGGACTGGTTGGCCTCATGCTATGCAAATGTTGACTGTCGTACGAAGATGGTTAGTTTTCAGTTTCCTGGTGAACCCGCCATTGAATGGAAGGGGAACATTGTTACGCCGAAAGGTAGGTTTATTTCCTATCTTAAGGCAAGGAAGATGATCTCAAAAGGTTACATTTATCATCTTGTTCGCGTTAGGGATGCAGAGGCGAAGCCGCCTACTCTACAATTAATCCATGTGGTCAATGAATTTCCAGATGTTTTCCCAGATGAACTCCCAGGCCTTCCTCCTAAAAGGGAGATTGAGTTTAGCATTGATGCATTGCCTGACACTCAACCGATCTCTATCCCTCCATACAGGATGGCCCCGACAGAGTTGCGAGAGTTGAAGGCGCAGGTGAAGGACTTGCTGGATAAGGGTTTCATTAGGCCTAGCACTTCACCTTGGGGTGCGCCAGTCTTGTTCGTGCGGAAGAAAGATGGGTCGTTAAGGATGTGTATCGATTATCGACAGTTGAATAAGTTTACAATAAAGAACAAGTATCCACTTCCAAGAATTGATGACCTGTTTGACCAACTCTAGGGTGCCAAGTATTTCTCCAAGATTGACTTGCGTTCAGGGTATCATCAGGTGAGGGTTAAGGAGAAGGATATTCCAAAGACGGCCTTCCGGACAAGATATGGGCATTTTGAGTTCTTGATGATGTCGTTCGGGCTAACAAATGCCCCAGCAGCTTTTATGGATCTCATGAATAGTATATTCAGGCCCTATCTTGATGTGTTTGTGATCGTATTCATTGATGACATTTTGGTGTATTCTCGTTCGGAGGCGGAACATGCGGGCCACTTGCGGATAGTATTACAGACCCTTCAGGATCATAAGTTATATGCTAAGCTCTCTAAATGTGAATTCTGGATGAACTCAGTAGCATTCCTTGGCCATGTGATATCTGATGAGGGTATTAGTGTCGACACTCAGAAGATCGATGCAGTGAAGAATTGGCCGAGACCTACAACACCGTCAGAAGTCCGCAGCTTCCTAGGGCTAGCAGGATATTATAGGCGGTTTGTAGAAGGGTTTTCCTCTATATCAGCACCATTGACTAAGTTAACACAGAAAGCTACCAAGTTCCAGTGGTCTGATGCTTGTGAACATAGTTTTCAGGAGCTAAAGAATCGATTGACATCCGCGCTAGTGCTCACTCTCCCAGAAGGAACAAAAGGTTATGTGGTATATTGTGATGCCTCAGGTATAGGTTTGGGGTGTGTATTGATGCAACGTGGGAAGGTGATTGCTTATGCATCAAGACAATTGAAGAAGCATGAAAAGAATTACCCGACTCATGATTTGGAATTGGCTGCAGTAATATATGCTTTGAAGATATGGCGGCACTACTTATACGGCGTCCATGTTGACATCTACACAGATCACAAGAGTTTACAATACATCTTCAAGCTGAAGGAGTTGAATTTGAGGCAGCGTAGGTGGCTTGAATTACTGAAAGACTACGATGTCGAGATATTGTACCATCCCGGTAAAGCCAATGTTCGCTCTCAGCCGTAAGTCAATGGGAAGCTTAATACATATTGAGGCAGGTAGACAAGGGTTGACCAAAGAGCTTCACCAGCTGGCCAATATGAGAATCAGATTGTTGGACTCTAATGATGGAGGTGTTACTGTACAGAATACAGCAGAATCATCTTTGGTAGCCGAGGTAAAAGCACGGCAATATGAAGATCCTACCTTAGTAAGATTGAGAGAGGGAATTCAGTAGTGTAAGATTACAGCTTTCAAGATCGGAGGAGATGGGACACTGAGATACCAGGGCCGATTATGTGTGCCTAGTGTGGCAGGGTTGCGAGAGAAGATTATGATTGAGATTCATCAGTCCCGATATTCTATCCATCCTGGCTCAACAAAGATGTATCATGATGTTAAGGAGCAGTATTGGTGGGATAACATGAAGAAGTCTATTGCAGAATTTGTAGCCCAGTGTCCTAATTGTCAACAAGTAAAGATCGAGCATCAGAAACCCAGTGGATTGATTCAGAATATAGAGATTCCGACCTGGAAATGGGAGGTGATTAATATGGACTTCATTATTGGATTACCTCGCTCTTATCATAAGTTTGACTCCATCTGGGTGATAGTTGATCGACTTACAAAATCTGCCTATTTTCTACCAGTTAAGACAACTTACACGGCTGAAGATTATGCAAAGTTGTATATCAAGGAGATTGTTAGGCTTCATGGTGTGCCGGTATCTATTATATCAGACCGAGGAGCTCAATTTACGGCTAACTTTTGGAGGTCTTTTCAGAAGGGTTTAGACACACAAGTAAATCTCAGCACTGCATTCCATCCGCAGACTGACGGACAGGCTGAACATACCATCCAGATGCTTGAAGATATGCTACGAGCATGTGTTCTAGATTTCAAGGGGAATTGGGATGACCATCTGGCACTTATAGAATTTGCCTACAATAATAGCTACCATTCCAGTATTAAAATGGCCCCGTATGAGGCACTGTACGGGAGGAGATATAGATCACCAGTTGGATGGTTTGAAGTCGGTGAGACAGAATTATATGGGCCAGATTTGATTCACCAAGCCATTGAGAAGGTAAAAGTGATACAAGAGCGACTGAGGACGGCACAAAGCAGGTAAAAGTCTTATTCCGATGTCCGGCATCGTGATCTGGAATTTGAGGTTGGTGATTGGGTTTTCCTGATGATCTCGCCGATGAGGGGTGTTATGCATTTTGGGAAGAAGGGTAAGTTGAGTCTGCGGTATATTGGGTCGTACAAAATTCTTCGACGAATTGGACAGGTTGCTTACGAGTTAGAATTGCCATCTGAATTGGAATTTGTCCACCCGGTATTCCATGTATCTATGTTGAGGAAATGTATTGGAGACCCTTCTCGGGTCGTCCCTATCAAAGATGTACAAGTTACAAATGATCTATCATATGATGAATTGCCAGTGGCTATATTAGATCGACAAGTTCGCAAGCTGAGAACAAAGGATGTAGCTTCCGTCAAAGTATTATGGAGGAACAAGAATATAGAAAAAATGACATGGGAAGCAGAAGAGGAGATGAAGTCTAAATACCCTTACCTATTCCAGAGTGAAGATAACGAGGATGCCGGGGGAAAGAAGGACGCATTATAAGGTGAAACGGCTCTATGAGGTAAGCAATAGCTTGTAAATACTCTTTTTTTTAATACAAAATGGTGATATGCAGATAATGTACATATCCATAATGCTTTGTATAGTCTTGTAAGGCCATAGGTTGGGTTTAACTGCTTGCAAGTTCTAGTGTCCATTTTAGAGGGGAAACTCAGCCGGAAATCTCCGTCGGAATCCACGATGAGTTAGACACCCCATAAACCCTTACATTCGAGGACGAATGTTCCTAAGGGGGAGAGGGTGTTACAACCCACATTCGCGTACCTTAGATCACGTCGTAAGTTAGTCGACGTAAATCGAAGAAGAGATTATCTTTGAGATAATAAGAAGTTAATCCTATTGGTCTTAAACGATACAAGGGTGTATAAGAGTGGTTAACAAGTATTTGAAGTTAAACGAATCAAGGATGTTGTAACCCGTATTTTCGGGTAACACTAGAGGTGATTAATTGTCCCAAGAGGTCATGTTTCAATGTATTTGAATCATATAATATCCGTATCATAAGTCTTGAAGTCAAGCGAGTTATGAAACAAAAGTCGATAAAAATTGTCGCAACTTACGTTTATAATTTTACTTAAACTTTAGGTCAAATGTTACTACATTTTTGTCCCATTGTACTTGGAATTATGGGGTGATATACCTATAAAATTGAATATCTATGAGTCTAGTTTCCAACACATTAAACCGTTCGTCGATATGATCTCGGAATAGAGAGATATTCGCGTTTTCGCGAGAGTGCGCCAAACAGCTCTCTATGAGGCCCACATAGGCGGTTTAAGACATATGGATATATATATGATACCTAAACCCCGTTTTAAGTCATTATTTTTCAGTATATTCAGAACTTAGAACCCTAAAAACAGTCTCTCAAGGTTCTCTCATGATCCAAGACCCAAACAAAGGGCAAACAACACAAATCAAATGTCGGGAATCCCGTGGCGCTAGTAAGTTTCTTGTTCTTCTTGTTGTTGCTGATTTTTGTGTTGTTCCAGCTCGTGTGGGAGGTTGTTTTAAGTGTTTTATGTTCTGTAAATACACCTTAAAGTTTTTAATATCAACCCTAGGTGATTTCAAGTCTTCTAAAGTAATTCTAGTGCCGAAAAACCCGAATTAATTACTAGTTTCGCTTCCTTGTTCTTGTGGCAGAATTGGAGGGATATTTCGTGGAAAATTAAGGTCAAATTGGAGTTTTTCTTTCTGTTTAAAGGTAAGGAACCTCTTACTCTATATATATTTAAGATTATCCAAGTTGTGGCTAAGTCGTTGAAGCTAGAACTTGTGAAATATATATCAAAAGGCTTGGTAGTAATGTTGTTGGTTGGTGGACTGTTTTGGAGGCTCAATATGATTATTAATGATGTTGTTTGGGCTGCTTGGTGATTGTATTGACTTGTGGGAAGTCATATAAATAGGGGAGGTGCTGTCCGTTTCATCATAAAATAGGTTGCGGTCGATACATAATAGTTACGACGCTTAAACGATAATGATAGTGTCATTTGTCTTATTGTAGACTAAGGAGTCATGACATTTGCATAGCTTGATGTTGGGAAGTATATACAAGGTATGTGAGGCTATCCCCTTCATTCTTTTGCATGACTCTGATTGTACATAATTTAATGAACGATCTCCCAAAGATACTCTACTCTTAGAAGCTAGCAGTACTTACATTGCTGCCCTTCTTATGAAACGATTGATATTGATGTTACTTCTCTTATTCTTATATTATCAATGTTGTTGGTAGTTCCTAATTCTTATAAGATTCTTGATGAAGAGTTAATCCTAATAACGTGTACGAAGGATACCGACCTTACGTCACTCCGAAAGGTTCAAAATGTGATTCCAATGAGTCCAGCATGCATCATATATATATATATGTATCTATTTTACTCTACCGAGCCGCGCTATAGTCGACCGGACTCTACCGAGCCGCACTATAGTCGGCCTGGTATGGCACCTATTGTGCAACCACTGATCAGTTGGGTTTTACCGAGCTCCACGTGGCCGGGTACGATTCTACCGAGCCTTATGATGGCCGGGTACGTTTTACCGAGCCTATTACGGCCGGGTACGATATGATGATGGTGATGCCCACAAAGACGTATGTTTTAAAAGTTTATGTATATATATATGTATGTATCATGTATTTCATGTCAGTAGCCCTCAGAGGTACCCAGATGTCACAGGTTGTATATTCTCTATCCCTGTTTACATTACTGTTCTTACTTATGCTTTCCTGCCTCACATACTCAGTACTTTATTCGTACTGACGTCCTTTTTATTTGTGGACGCTGCATGTCGTGCTGCAGGTCCTGATAGACAGGTAGACGCAGCTCCCCCACCACAGTAGGCTGTCCAGTTCAGCGGTTATTGGCGAGATCCCTTCTCCGAATTTGCCGTGGTCTTGGTATGCATTTTTGTTATAGACATTATGGGTATGTCGGGGCCCTGTTCCGGCAATGTTGCAGCACTTATGTTCCTTTAGAGGCTCATAGACAAGTGTCGACTTATGTATAGTTTAGAATGCCTTGTCGGCTGATTTTTGTTGTATAGTCTTTCATGGCAGCATGGTAGCTCGTACCTAATATATAGTTTCTTGACAGTCTTGTCGTCCCATGTTATGTATGTTCATGACATTATCTTTCATTGTTGGATGTTCATGATCCATGTTTACTATTTATATTGATCTTGTTGGCCCTTAAAGATAATAAGGAAGGTTAGATAAAATGTACGTTAGTGCTCGGCAAGTATGGCCCGGGTTCTAGTCATGACCCTCCAGTTGGGTCGTGACAGTTAGTTCGGGTGGATAAGTTCATAGTTCCTGTGGATTTTATAGTTGTTAATATGGAGAAAAACAAGCAGGCACCCCTCATCCTAGGAAGACCATTCTTAGCGACGGACAGGGCGATATTATATATACATGAGAGGAAACTCATGCTTAGAGTGGGTGAGGAGACTGTGACTTTCAAGATGGATGTATAAACGGGGGTGGAAAAAGGAAACCAGCTCCAAGTGTTGAGTGGAAAGTAAAGGGCTCGAAAGAGAAGACTGCAGTCAGCGAGAAAGATAAGTGTGGGGTGTTCCCTGAAAAGGCTGAGAAGAAGTTGTCCGCATGGATGTGTGCATGGAGCCTAACTTTGACTCAGACCCCGACTAGATATTCAGGGAAGTTTTCTTTACCTTATGCTTTTTAATTGTGTGTCATGGGGACATGCCACAACTTAAATGTGGGGTGGGGACATTTGTATGTATGTATATTAGTTTTTTTGTTAGTTGTAGTTAGAATAGATAGAAAAAAAATGAGAAATGTTTTAAAATTTTCGATTTTTCCCGATGATGGATACCATCGATGGGTTTCTTGAGGGATTAAAATCGAAAGAAAAAAGACAAAAAGATTTTCGTTTGTAGGTAGTGTAATAATTCTCCCTTGATGTTTCTTTGTACCGTTGTTTTTTTTTCCAAGAGGTTTGTTTGAATCGGGTGTAATTAGTTTTTATTTTAGGAGAAGGAAACCTTGTGCTGTGATTTGAATTGAAGGCAATATGTCATGACTTTATTATACCTTGAGAATAGTGAGTACTTTAGTTGTGACGTTTAGGCTCAGTTTTTTACTCTTGTATAAGTACCTTAAATTGTATGATCTTAACTTTGCTTAATTGCTTTGACTAGAGTGTGTTGATAGTCCAATCCTGAGTGAGTTATGTGCCATGTATGTGTGAGTTTTTTTGTATTCTGTGCATTGCATTTGATGCCTAGAACTTGCCCCGTGTGTTTGCAAAGCAAAATAGTAGTTTTATTCAGTCTTGGAAGTGATATAGGCATTTCTTTGTTGAGCCAGATGCATGCTTTTACCCGCCTAATTGTTGTGTATCTTTGTTAACCCCGTTGAACATTTAATCATGTTTCTTTGGCAACCACATTTCAAGCCTGACCCATTTCTTTAAATTGACCATCTATTTGAACCTTTTACCTCTCGTGAGCACTTGAATTTGTCATGAACTTTGTAAAAGTTGAAGTGTGGGGTATTGGTTTGGATGTTGAGTGGAACTATTGAAATAAAGAGAAAGGTGCACTGCTTTGAAAAAGTAAGAGCCACTTGAATTGAAAAAGAAATGAAAAAATAGTTGTATTGTTATGCAAAATATTCCTTGATATTGGTGACTCTTATGTATTTGTGCTTAAAGAAGTAGGGAGTTAATGTGTATTGATGTGAAGGTGGAGTTATGGTTTGACATAAGTGTGGGGTATTGAACGATTAAGTGTATGTATTAAAGTGCTTAGGGAGGTGTAGTCACTCTTATATCCAAATGTATCCTACCCATCTCGCAACCTACATTACAACCAAATAAAGTCCTACTTGATCCTTGCCTGAATGAGCTCAATTAGTAGAGTAGTACATTACGGGCAAACCTATGGTACGTCTGTTGTGGCACGTGAATGTTGTTTCTGAGAGTGAGTGAATTCTTTCTATCTTGAGTTCCTAATTGTTCTTAAATTTTATTGTGTGTGGAACTACTCTCTATTACTGTGTGATGGCACTTGATTCGTGAAGGAAAGGTAATGCCGTTGATATCTGTGTTAGAGTAAGTGAGTGGTTATGGAAAATGCGTGGTGCTTTTGAGTCAAACCTGTTTTAAATATTCTTGGTATGATGAGTTATGAGAGTTGTTGAAAAAGGTCATGCCTATATGAAGTGTAGTTTGATTGCTCGAGGACGAGCAATGGTTTAAGTGTGGGGTGTTGATGGTAGGCTATAATATGGTGTTTTAGTCGCTTATTTCACTCTAATTCACTGTACTTTACTTGTGTTGAGCTTTAATTAGTGGTGTTTTGCATTATTATGTATTTTATGCCTTATAGATGTGATTTCGAGCTATTTAGATTTTGTGGAGCTAATTCGATCTATTTGGAGCTTTGACGTATGAGTAAAAGCCCAAAAGATTAAGCCGGTATCATGATTAGGGGTCAAGGACCAAGTCTAGACGTCAAAAATCACGCAAAAAGCAACACTCTGAGAAATTTGCACTGCTGCGGCGCGTGGTGCGCCGCAACAATGTATTTTTGTTTCCTGGTGAATTGTTGATCTCTCTGGATTTAACCACTAATTCCCCGCATAGCGCGTCGCCCCATGCGGCGCGCCTGTGCAAGTTTTACAGAATGAAAGTCCTATTTCGGCTAGGAAAGGGTGATTTCGTCTGGGGCCGACCCTATTTGGTATAAATACATGGAAAAACGCTATTTTCTAGACTTTTAGACATACTTCGGACCTAAGGAGGAGTTGGAAGAACACAAGCACAAGGATTTCATCATTCCTTCCTCACTCAAGACCCTAGTTTGGATTGAATTTATGTTTTCCTATACTTTAATTTTATTTGTGATGAATTTCTCCATATCTATGGAGTAGTTACATTTAGGGTTTAATGGATTTGGTGTATTGATGATTGTTTGTAGATTATAACTCTAGTTTTATGTATAGAATCATTTTCAGATGAATTAAATGTTGCATCTATATTCACTTTTTTCATGTAATCGAGAGAGACATAACTTGTGATATCTTTACATTATATTTTTGGTTGAGTTCATAGATTCTTCTAAGTAATCGAAAGAGGCTAGTTGAATCATTGATTAGACCTAGTTAGGAGAATAATCGAAAGAGGTTTTCCTAAAGACCAATCCATTATGCACTCTTGCATATCTTCATGTGCTTAGTTCCAAAGTTTAAAGCTTAAGTTAAAATAGTGTCTGGATATCAATTTATGTGTAAACGACCCCGAAAAAGAGTTTTAATTATTCCAATAGCTCCATATGGTGATTTTGGACTTAGGAGCGTGTCCGAAAAAGTATTTGGAGGCCGTAGCTAAATTAGGCATTGCACCTTAGTCGTGCTTGAGTTTTTGGTAGCGCATGGCACTAGTCGTCTCCCCAGGGTTATATTAATACACCTGGAGTGCTTGTGGTCAACATTCGGGCATTTTCTAAGTATAAGCATTTCGGTGTGATGGGTGGTTCCTTATTGATTGTTATGTGTAGATCGGGTGGCACACCGCCATAGGTATATTGGTTTGGATCAGGTGGCACGCCGTCATGGGTATATTGTTTGGATCGTGTGGCACTCCGCCACGGGTATATTGTTTGGATCATGTAGCATGCTGCCACATGTATGTTGTGTCGATCGGGTTGCGTGTTGCAATGATGTCATATTTGGATCGGGTTGCGCGCCACAACAATGTCTTGTTTGGATCGAGTTGCACGCCGCAACAATGTCATATTTGGATCGGGTTGCACACCGCAACAGTGAGATATTAAGTACGGTTCCTTATACTTATTTTGTGTGTCTTGTTTCTTATCTCTAAGATGGAGCCATAACATCGGTTTGGCCGTTTTATTCGTTACGCGGGCTGGATGGTTGTTTGCCTGAGTTCGTTCTTCCCTATAGGTCACATTCGAGTTATAGCTTATTGGCATTTTAATGGCACTGTATGAGATTTTAGACAGTGTATGAGGTGGCTTATTGCCTGAGCAACTTGTACTGGGTGAGACAAGGTTATTTGACCTGAGATCAGTGCGATCAGATTATATTAAAGAGAAAATTTCGTTATTCAGTTCAAAATGAGGTAATGATACTTGACAGGTGGAGAGACTCCATGATTTATTGATTTGACAGGTGGTTATGCGTTTCTGCACATTTCTTTCGTCGTGGCAGTATTGCGAGAGTTGGAACATGACTTATATGTGTTATGAGGTGTATTACAGGCATCAGATTTGTGAAATTGTAGCGATTGTGGTCGGAAGATGTTATTATGTGCAAACGACTTATGTGGTGCAAGGTGTGATTTCAGCATAGGTGCATGATTATGTTTAGGTCCAGTGTATAGTTATTGATGCGGTGTTCGTATGTTAGAATAGGGTCTCGTGGAGAATTCCGGATGTTGGGATTTGGTTCTAAGGCTTGTTAGCTAAGGTTATAGGAAGGATCTTCAATCTGGCTCGATCTAATTTGCTCACATGGGTCATGGTGGCACGGGTAGGTGCACGAGGTGTTAAATAGGGATTTTGGAAAACTCTGGGATGATTCTTGGCACGTTCAAGGACGGACGTATGTTTAAGTGGGGAGAATGTAACGACCCGACCGGTCGTTTTGAGCTCTAGTGCATCGTTTGGTGGTTTGCGGTCGAGAGTAGATTCACTTCATGTTTTGTGACTTGTACGTGTGGTCAGAATTGAATTTTGGGAAGTTCGAAGTTGATTCGGACGGAAAATTCTCAATTCGGATGCTTTAAGTTAGAAGAGTTGAGTAAAGTTTGACTTTTGAGTAAACGACCTCGAAATCGGGATTTGAAGGTTCCGATAGGTCCGTATGGTGATTTCAAACTTGGGCATATGTTCGGGTTGAGTATCGGGTAGTTCGGAAGGATTTCATCGCTCAATTTGAAAAGTCGGCATTTTGAAAGTTTTAGAATTTCTTAAGTTTGGTTTGAAGTTGATTTTGATGTTATCGATGTCTGTTTAGGATTCAGAGCCTTAGAATAGGTTCGTATTGTGATTTATGACTCGTGCGTAAAGTTTAGTGTCATTCCGGAATGTTTAACTACGAATCAGATGCGTTTGTCGAAGTTTGAATGTTTGAACATTGAGAGGAAGGTTTCGATCGTTGATTCGTAGTTTTGATGTTGTTTGGTATGATTTGAGGCCTCGAGCAGGTTCGTGTTATGTTTTGGGACTGGATGGTGTGATTGGATGGGGTCCCGGGGGCCTCGGGTGTGATTTGGAGTGGTTTCAGACCATATTTTCTTGTTTTGCAACTACTGGTGCTGGTGTCTGATTTTGTTCTTCGCGAACGCTAAGGGTCTCATGCATTCGCGAAGAAAATTTTTTGTGCTATTGGGATTTGCTCATCGCGAACACGACACAGAGGTCGCGAATGCGGAGAAGAGCAGAGGCAACCTACGCGAACGCGACACAAAGGTCGCGAACGCGAAGAAGGTTGGGTGGCTGCGAGGCAGAAGGCCTTTGCAAATGCGAGGGGCAAAGCGGGAATGCGAAGGGCAAGGGAAGCTGGGCATCACAAATGCGATCAGGTGGTCGCGAATGTGAAGAAGAGCGGGCCTGGGCAGACTTGATACTTATACGGGATTTGGTTCGAGGGTATATTTTCGTCATCTACGGCAAGGTAGGTAATTCCCACATAATGTTAGTTAATTACATAGATTCTACAAGGATTTAAACAAGAAATTTTGTAGAAATTGTGGGATTTTGAAAAAAACCTAAAATTTGGTATTTTTAGATTTTTGCCACGAAATTGGACATGGAATTAGAAATAAATTATATATTTGAGTTCGTGATATTATGGGTAATGATTATCTTTAAGAATTTTCGAAATTCTGGTACGTGCGCATGAGGGTTGACTTTGTTGACTTTTCGAGCGGAGTTGGAAATTATTATAAATTATTAAATTATACGCATTTGGAGTATATTTTGATTTAATTGCACATTGTACGTCTAGTTTCGGATCGTTTGGCTTTGAATTAAAGAGTTAGAGAGGCATTGCAGCCGGTTATGGAACTTCGGAGTGAGATACGTCTTTTGTCTAACCTTGTGAGGAAAAAACTACCCCCTATGTGATGTAATTATTATGTGCTACTTATTGTGGGTGCTACGTACGCACGAGGTGACGAGAGTCCGTATGTATCTAAAGTATGTTTATGTCCGGGTAGACTTAAGACTTTATCATGTAATATTTGGATTATTTGAACTCATTTTTGCTAGCTTAATTAAGTGAATTTATAATTGAAATTGATTTAGGAATATATATTAGGCCGAACCTTATCACCTTGAGTTGTTGGAAAAATATCTGATAAACGGTAAATGGTATATCAACTTTATGCTCATATACTGTATTGTAAGCATGTATCTCGTAATTCGATAAGTTCCTTCCTTTCTTGTGGAGCGGGCCGAAAGTCTCAGCAGTATAATGAGATGCATCTCTAGTTCGTGCCGGTCGACCCTCGGCAGTGTACACACCACTCTGGATTGGGTCGTACGATCTCAGCATAATCGTGCGTTATATCGCTAGCAATTCGAATATTCACGATTATCCTTCCACTTATGCCTGGCATTTTATATGGTATTCCTTATCCGTTTGATATTGGAACTTGATATTTTCCGAGTTATTGAGAGATAGGATACGAGATTGATAAATTTATATCGTAAAAAGAAATTTTGAAAGATCATGTTAGTTACATGTTGTACCTCACTGCTACTATTGTGCTTGATATCTGTTTATGAATTATCATATTGATTTATTGGACCACTATAAGTGTTGATGTCGACCCCTTGTCACTACTTCTCCGGGGTTAGACTAGATACTTACTAGGTATGCATTGATTTACGTACTCATGTTGCACTTCTATACTAAATGTATAGGATCTGACAGGTTCATCTGGCAGACATATTAGCGCGTAGGCGCAGCTGTTGAGGAGACTTTATGGTGAGTTGCATTCCAGATTACGTATCGCAGCCATGGAGTCTCCATCGCACTATTAACTTTACCTGTCTTATTTGCATTCCAGACACAAATGATGTATTATTTTGTACTCAGTAAATACTTATCCACTTGTGACACCGGATTTTGGGATATTCTAGTTGATGCTTACGGATTTGCATATTATTATCACCTTTTATTTTTATGCATTACTAATTATGTATGTACCCGTGATTTTAAAGGTGTAAATTTCTTTACTTAATAAAATTTATGATTTCGGAAGTAATAAAATGAATAATTAATGTGATAGTTCACCGTTGGCATGCCTAACGACGACGTTGGGCGCCATCACAGTCTATAGTAGGTTTTGGCGTTTCTCTTGATCTTATATACAGAAAGGAAACAAATTACTTTTAAGTGATTCTTGTAAAAATACAATAAAGACATTGATTATCGGCAGAGGCGGAGTCAAGATTTAAAATTTATGGGTTCTGATTTTGTCATCGAACCCACAACTCATTTTAGTTACTGGATTCGTAATTATTTATTAATACATATTTACTAAAAAATTTAACATAAATATAATATTTAATCAAAAGTTATTGGATTCATCCGAACTTGTAGTTAATCATCTAGCTCCGTCTTTGATCATCGGGGAAGACATATCCTTACAAACTAAAAAGAGGGTAAATGCAATAACAGAAGGGTTTTAAGACTTTAAGGTGGAAAGATGTCATATAAAAACTCCCCGGGTAAATTCAGTTACTGCGACATAAATTAAACTTTATAGTAGATAAGATAAAATATATGAAAATTATCGTACTATATCATTATCTGTCTTGAAATCAAGTTAAACTTTTGATAAAAATGTATTCATGCTAGAGCTCGCATCTATAGTCCTTACCTATAAATTAGCACAAAATCATTAAAAAAATTAAAAAGTACTGTAAAAAACCTCATTCATTCTTCCAGTCTTTTAGATTTTAATAAGCTCATTCTTCTAACAATATATTACTTTGCATATTTGTTCCTCTTAATGGTAGTGAAGATACATTTTATGATTATTGAATCCCGATTTGCTATTCTAGAAAATTTTCTGTCTCTTCTTCTGGAAAATCTAAAGATAGAACCATCCTTCTTAAGAAATATGCCATATTTTCCTTTATTTAATTCTTATGTAACTTTATTATTTGTAACTGTATGATCCACTACAGCAATTTATTTCACAAAAATTCTCAAATTCCGACACAATTTTTGCAATTTCTTCATATCTTATAATCTATATATGTTATTTAACTTTTATGATTCATAACTCATCAATATCTAAACTTAATTATCACCACCTGATTTCTCAAGCTAAGACACTATTATTATGTAACTATTATCATAATTGGCTTCTCCTTAGGTTACAACTCAAAAGTAAATGCAAAACATGATTGTCTTTAGGTTACAACTCAAAAAAAATAATTACGTATAGTATCTCTAATATTGGCAAATATCTCCTTTTCTCACTCACCATCATTTATTCTTAAAATAATCTTACTCTCTTAATTAATTATCATTTATCCCTTCTAGCTAGCTGCATATAAACCTATCAATAGATAGAAGGGTTGACAATTGTAACAAACAATCAAGTCATTACTTATAAAGGGATAACTCAGAAAAAAAATTGACTTTCACAAGTAATATATATACCTTATTATTTTAATAATGCCAACTAGGGTGCATTGAGTATCATATTATCAATCCATTAAAAGGATAAGATTTTCTAACTCCCAAATTAACACATTACATAGAAACAATAGTAAAATCATTTTAAAGACAGCAAGTGTGAGAGTACTCCAAAGCACCTTTAAATAGTCCATATTTTTTACTTTGAATGTTAACTCAAAAACCACAAGAATTATCTCTAATATTCTTTAGTTTCAGCCATGGCAAAGAAACCTAGCATTGGTCGTCAAAAGATCAAAATTGCCAAAATAGAGGTGAAAACTCATCTCCAAGTTACCTTCTCAAAACGTCGTTCTGGACTTTTCAAGAAAGCTAGCGAACTATGCACACTTTGTGGTGTTGAAATAGCTATCATAGTTTTTTCTCCTGCAAGAAAAGTTTTTTCTTTTGGTCACCCTAATATTGAGTCCATTATCGATAGATTCATGTCAAGAAATCATAATCCAATTTCTAATTCATCACTTCATCTTGTTGAGGCTCATCGCAATGCTAGTGTTCGTGAGCTCAATTTGCAATTAACTCAGATTCTTGCTGAGCTTGAAATTGAGAAAAAAAGAGGAGAATCACTTAATCAAATGAGGAAAACTAGTCAAAGTCAATATTGGTAGGAAGCTCCTATAAGTCAACTTGGTTTGCATGAACTTGAACAATTAAAGGAATCCATGGAGGTTTTAAAAAATAATGTGACAAATCATGCAAGCAAATTTATGGTTGAGATTACTGCTAACTCTTCTTTTTATTTTGGTGTTAATGGTAATGGGATATTTGACAACTATGATATCAAGCCAGCTCAAATCATGGTTGCTTCAAATAATCTTCATAACCATAACTTTGGTTTTGATTCAGTTGGATTATTTTAATTCTGTTCTAGTTTCCCTCTTATTATTAACTAAAGCCAACGAGTACCTCACTAGTTGGTCTTTGATACAAGTTTTTTAAGTTCTCAGTTTGTGTATTGATTGCTTATATATGAGCAACAACAAATGGTTGCCCTTATAAATCAATATGTTAGTAATTGCGTAATATTTTACAATCTTTCTATTGCTATTATCATGTTATTACTTCCCCAGCAATTACCTTCATCCATTGCTTTTCATTAACAAAATCATATCTTTATTTCTTAGTGTGAAGTTGAGTTCTACCTTCCCTAATTTATACAAATAATATATATTCGTCAAATAATTTCTCTGAAAGAACATATATCAAGCATTCTTATCATGTAAAATGATTAATGGGGAAAAGATGAATACATTTTCTTGTAAGCAGAATAATAAAATATACGGTTATTATTACAATTATAAGCTTAAGTAATAAACCAAATAAAAACCAGATTAAAGCTTTAGTAAATCAATGGAAAGTGGCACTAACGTGTGACCTCACTGTCAATAAAAGGTGAAATAAAGACTATAAGAAACCACATTCAAATTTTAACAATGAAACAAAATACTAAGAAAATGTAAAATAAAGAGTGCAACATGACCAATTTAGTTTTAGCAATATTTCTCAGCTTCTTCACCTTGACTTTGGAAGTAATATTATTCCTTCTCTTCTGATGTCGCGCTCTTCCATAAACTTCTCCCTGGTCTCAACTCTTTCTTTCCATTTCTCCCTACTTTTCTCTTTCCTCCTCGTCTCCTTCTTCATACTCTGCTTCGGTTGTGAAGTGTTATCATACACTTCCACTCCCATTGCCCTCTTTGCTGCTGCCTTCCATAATTCCCTCTTTGCTACTTTCCGATTCTCCCTCTTTACCTTTTCCGGCCTCTTCACTCTTTTTAATTCTTTCACCATCGTCTCAGATTTTGACTTTTCCAAACTCTATTTCCTTGCCATTCACTCCTCTTTCTCTTCTTCGATTTTGCAATTTTTTCAACTCTATGGCTATTAGGTTTGTTGTTCTTGCCAGTACCTCGGTTGTTACCAAAGAGCAGTTCGATACTTTTGCGTAGCCTTTGCATCAATTGTTCACGAGTAACACATGAGGGATTAGGGTTACCATTAATACTATTAGGGATATTGGTTTTTTGCAGTTTCTGAAGGGAGTGAATGAGGAGTCAGAGGATGGAGAACTGATTTTTCTTATCAAGGTCGAGAAGGTTGCGACGGGCGATTTTGAGGTATGCTTTATTTTGTTGCTTTAAGGAGGCCTTTTCGACTTTGGATAGGTTGCCTTGGTGCTGCAGTTTGCTGTGGGAGACAGGAGTGAAAACTCATTGTCTGCCTTGGTGCTGCAGTTTGCTGTGGGAGACAGGAGTAAAAACTCAAGGACAATGTGTCCTAATGAAAATTACTTGAATGAAGTTTTACATTCCAATTCCTATTGAATGTATAGAATTCATGAGTACCAGCTCACTCTCTACGAACTCTCTCGCTAAGAGTACTTCCAAAATTCACGACAAAAGAACTCTGTAATCCAAACCCTAAATCTTAACATTATTTGAATAAATTTTGAATTTTCTATTGTATATAGGTTAGTAAGATAACTTCGAACTATGTCAAAATCTTTATTTTGATCAAGGGTCTAGTGCAATGTCTTTGATGCTAACTATCCTTTCTTCCTTCTTTGCGTTGTTGCTGCATGAACGAATTTAGTATTTACGTCTTGTATACGGTCGAAGTCAAGATCGATTTCAATTTCGTAGATTAGGTTTGAAACATGATGATCACGGACTGAAGACCGGCCTCGAGTCTCACCGAGCTAGCACCCGAGGTCGGAAAACCTGCCTTCGAGGAAAATTGAGTCTGGTGTCGACCTTTGCTTCGAACGAGCTCGAGGATAAATAATAGAAGACCGAAATATCTGCGAACCAGACGGATATTACGAAGAGAATCTCGGCACGTATCAGCAAGAAACCGGTAATCAGCAAATCAAGAGATTTTTACCTTTTATAGATATGTACCTAGAATAGGACTCATTTACTATATAAAGGGGGTCTGATAATTCATTCAAGAATGTCAAACTCTTTGAAGTGTCTTTGGTTCCAGGCTAAAATACAAAAATGTCAAACTCTCAATCAGTAGTTATTTATGTTGACAACGAGTCCGGTCACCAAGGTGAAAATAACAACATAGCGCCTAGTAACGAGATACCACCTCCTGATCCCGTTGGAATTCCGATCGCAGATCCGATTGATGCTAATTCGCATGTGGCTATCGATATAAACTTGCCTACTGACCCCAAAAATAGCGTTCGTGGTGGAGCCCGATCGGCAACTCAAAACACGCAAAACACTAAAGGAGGCGGGATCAGTCTACGAGTGATCTTTGAAATGTTGCAGGCTCAACAGGCGGTGATAACTCAGTTACATAACTAAAGCCGTCCACCGAGTAGGGTTGAGCCCGATCCTCCCCAGGAAGTCACCTGCAGGGATGAACCAGTCATAGAAAAGTCGAACGAACACGAATCGGGGGCTAACCCCGAGATCATAAAAATGCTCGAAGAGCTGACAAAACAAATAGAATCAGGGGAGAAGAAGATCGTGGCTAACGACAAAAAGGTGAAAACCTACAATTCCAGGGTAGACCAAATCCCAGGAGCACCTCCGATATTGAAGTGCCTGGATTCCAGAAAGTTCGTGCATAAACCTTTTCCACCGAGCGCGGCTCCGAAGACGATCCCCAAGAAGTTCCGTATGCCCAAAATACCCAAGTATAATAGAACGACCGACCCAAACGCGCATGTAACCTCTTATACATATGCTATCAAAGGGAACGACCTGGAGGACGATGAGATCGAGTCTGTTCTGTTGAAAACATTAGGGGAGACCCTGTCGAAGTGAGCTATGATATGGTATCACAATTTACCTCCTAATTCTATTGACTCATTTGCTATGCTTGTAGATTTTTTCGTAAAAGTACACGCAGGTGCCATCAAGGTCGAGACTAAGAAATCAGACCTTTTCAAAGTCAAACAGAAGGATAACGAGATACTTAGAGAGTTCGTGTCTCGTTTTCAAATGGAACGAATGGATCTGTCGTCGGTCCCTGATGATTGGGTTGTTCAAGCTTTCACTCAGGGACTTAATATTCGAAGCTCAGTGGTTTCACAAAAGCTGAAGCAAAACTTAATAGAATACCTGGATGTTACATGGGCCGACGTGCATAACCGGTATCAATCGAAAATCAGAGTCGAAGATGATCAACTCGGGGCCCCTTCGAGGTTTGTCTATCCTGTCAGAACCCTCGATAGAGTCAAGAGAGATGTCGATCGCGAACCGATGCCAAACATGAATCAGTATCAGCCATATAACGGAGATCTTAGAAGCAACGGGTCCGGGCAACTCCATGAGAAATGAAAGGAGAAATGAGCGAGGTCAAAGCAGTCGAGGACTTATAACCAAAAATGGCTTCGACAGGTCCAAAGACGCACCGAGGCTATTAGAATATAACTTCAATGTCGATGTTTCCATCATTATATCAACTATCGGGTGCATCAAAGATACCATATGGATTCGACCTCTACAGTATGATCCAACCCAAAGGGATCCTAACTAGATGTGCAAATATCATGGCATTCACGGTCACAGAACAGAAAATTGTCGACAGTTGAGAGAGAAAGTGGCCCGTCTATTCAACAATGGGCACTTTTGGGAGTTCTTGAGCTACCGAGCCAAGAATCATTTCAGGAACATGGATTCTAACAAACAGGCAGAACAAAAAGAACCTCAACATGTCATTAACATAATCATCGGAGGGGTTGATATCCCAGAGGAGCCAATGTTGAAACGCACCAAAGTATCCATCAATAGGGAGAAACGAACTCGAGGCTACATAACGGAGGGAACTTTATCTTTCAATGACAAGGATGCGGAAGGGATCATGCAGCCCCAAAATGATGCACTGGTAATAATTGTACTCGTAAATAAAATTCGGGTTAAATATGTGTTAATTGATCCATGTAGCTCAGCCAACATCATTCGATCATGGGTCATGGAGCAGCTCGGTCTACAAGACCAAATCGTGCTTGTAGTTTGAGTTCTGAACGGATTCAACATAGCATGTAAGACTACTAAGGGTGAAATAATGTTACTTGTAAACACCGCCGGGACCATCCAGGAGACTAAATTTTATGTGATCAAAGGCGACATGAGGTATAACATTTTATTTGGGTGGCCATGGATCCACAACATGAGGGCGATACCCTCGACAATACATCAGGCACTAAAATTCCCAACACATGATGGAGTCAAAAAAGTCTACGGATATAGCCGGTTGCGAAGGAAATGTTCGCGATCGAGGAGGTGATACCGACATCTACAATTTCAACATCTAAGGGCCCAAACCAGATGGTATACGGTCGAAGTCGAGCTCGATTTCGATTTCGTAGATTAGGTTTGAAACATGATGACCACGGACTGAAGACCGGCCTGGAGTCTCACCGAGCTAGCACCCGAGGTCGGAAAACCTGCCTTCGAGGAAAATTGAGTCTGGTGTCGACCTTTGCTTCGAACGAGCTCGAGGATAAATAATAGAAGACCGAAATATCCGCGAACCAGACGGATATTACGTCGAGAATCTCGGCACGTATCAGCAAGAAATCGGTAATCAGCAAATCAAGAGATTTTTACCTTTTATAGAAATGTACCTAGAATAGGACTCATTTACTATACAAAGGGGGTCTGATAATTCATTCAAGAATGTCAAACTCTTTGAAGTGTCTTTGGTTCCAGGCTAAAATACAAAAATGTCAAACTCTCAGTCAGCAGTTATTCATGTTGACAATGAGTCCGGTCACCAAGGTGAAAATAACAACATAGTGCCTAGTAACGAGATACCACCTCCTGATCCCGTTGGAATTCCGATCGCAGATCCGATTGACGCTAATTCGCATGTGGCTATCGATATAAACTTGCCTACTGACCTCGAAAATAGCGTTCATGGTGGAGCCCGATCGGCAACTCGAAACACCCAAAATGCTGAAGGAGACGGGATCAGTCTACGAGTGATCTTCGAAATGTTATAGTCTCAATAGGCGGTGATAGCTCAGTTATAGAACTAAAGCCGTCCACCGAGTAGGGTTGAGCCCGAGATCATAAAAACGCTTGAGGAGCTGACAAAACAGATAGAATCAGGGGAGAAGAAGATCGTGGCTAACGACAAAAAGGTGGAAACCTACAATTCCAGGGTAGACCAAATCCCAGAAGCACCTCCGATATTGAAGGGCCTGGATTCCAGAAAGTTCGTGCATAAACCTTTTCCACCGAGCGCGGCTCCGAAGCCGATCCCCAAGAAGTTTCGTATGCCCGAAATACCCAAGTATAATAGAACGACCGACCCAAATGAGCATGTAACCTCTTATACACATGCTATCAAAGGGAACGACCTGGAGGACGATGAGATCGAGTCTGTTCTATTGAAAACATTAGGGGAGACCCCGTCGAAGTGAGCTATGATATGGTATCACAATTTACCTCCTAATTCTATTGACTCATTTGCTATACTTGTAGATTCTTTCGTAAAAGTACACGCAGGTGCCATCAAGGTCAAAACTAAGAAATCAGACCTTTTCAAAGTCAAACAGAAGGATAACGAGATGCTTAGAGAGTTCGTGTCTCGTTTTCAAATGGAACGAATGGATCTGTCGTCGGTCCCTGATGATTGGGTTGTTCAAGCTTTCACTCAGGGACTTAATATTCAAAGCTCGGTGGTTTCACAAAAGCTGAAGCAAAACTTAATAGAATACCCGGATGTTACATGGGCCGACGTGCATAACCGGTATCAATCGAAAATCAGAGTCGAAGATGATCAACTCGGGGCCCCTTCGAGGTTTGTCTATCCTGTCAGAACCCTCGACAAAGTCAAGAGAGATGTCGATCGCGAACCGATGCCAAACATGAATCAGTATCAGCCATATAACGGAGATCTTAGAAGCAATGGGTCCGGGCAATTCCATGAGAAATGAAAGGAGAAATGAGCGAGGTCAAAGCAGTCGGGGACTTATGACCAAAAATGGCTTCGACAGGTCCAAAGACGCACCGAGGCTATTAGAATATAACTTCAATATCGATGTTTCCATCATTATATCAACTATCGGGTGCATCAAAGATACCAAATGGATTCGACCTCTACAGTATGATCCAACCCAGAGGGATCCTAAACAGATGTGCAAATATCATGGCATTCACGGTCACAGAACGGAAAATTGTCGACAGGTGAGAGAGAAAGTGGCCCGTCTATTCAACAATGGGCACTTTCGGGAGTTCTTGAGCTGCCGAGCCAAGAATCATTTCAGGAACATGGATTCTAACAAACAGGCAGAACAAAAAGAACCTCAACATGTCATTAACATGATCATCGGAGGGGTTGATATCCCACAGGAGCCGATATTGAAACGCACCAAAGTATCCATCAATAGGGAGAAACGAACTCGAGGCTACATACCAGAGGGAACTTTATCTTTCAACGACAAGGATGCGGAAGGGATCATGCAGCCCCACAATGATGCACTGGTAATATTTGTACTCGTAAATAAAATTCAGGTTAAACGTGTGTTAATTGATCCATGTAGCTCAACCAACATCATTCGATCATGGGTCATGGAGCAGCTCGGTCTACAAGACCAAATCGTGCTTGTAGTTTGAGTTCTGAACGGATTCAACATGGCATGTAAGACTACTAAGGGTGAAATAATGTTACTTGTACACACCGCCGGGACCATCCAGGAGACAAAATTTTATGTGATCAAAGGGGACATGAGGTATGTCACGCGGCGCCTTCCTGAAGTTCCTTGGAAGGGCGACGTAAGGCTAGGCAACCGATGTCAGTACGGTTGCTGTCCGCCAACTGAGGTCCCCTCCGTACGCTAGACTAGATTGTCAGTGCCGTACGGGAAAACCAATGTCATGAGCAATTGAAAGAGAGCAGAAAAGAGAATTGAGAATGAAAGAAAGCTTGATTGCATTGAATGAAAGCTATTACAGAAAACAAGACGGTGTCGGGGGGAGAGACACCAGTACAGAGAATTGTTTGCTTGCTTGAAAGTTTTGATTGCTTGGTCCCCCTTAATAATGCTTAAAAAAATAAACCAAAGTTACATGACTAGACCTATGAAAGCTGGAAAATCACACTTAAAGAAAATGCAGCAAAACTACTCTATATTTACAATGAAAAGGACTTAGTCTTCTACAAAGCAGCAGCAAGTCCGTTGGCAGCAACTTTGTCTTTAGCATCAGGGTCTGCGCGCGCGGCATTGTCTGCGCGCGCGGCACTGTTGGCTTTTGCCTGTGGCTGGGCGCTGGCGATGGCTATCGGTGGGGCGGCAGAGGCACATGCGCGCTTGTCACTTGGAGCTGCCGAGACCACGGGGCCGACCGTGGCGACGGGCGTTGGGAGGCTGGCCAGGACGCCACGGGGCGCGTCCAAGGGATCATGGGGCATGGCTGGAAAGCCACCCATGACATTCTCCCCCACCTGAGTTGGCGACGTCCTCGGCGCCTTCCTTGCAAGGTAATCATCAATCAGGCTCTTGTAGGCTTTGAGGTTTGTTCCCCTCTCCCAAGTATTCTCCTCTGCATCACATCCCTGCCATTTCACCAAGAACTCCTGGTGATCTTTTCTTGAGGCGTGAATCACTCGATCATCAAGAATAGCTTCAGCACACCTTTTTCCGGTTGAATTGGGGCCTCGAATACTTGGTATTGTGAGTTGGCTTCGTGAAGGATCCTCCATATCTTCCCGAAAAGGTTTCAGGAGACTGACATGGAAAACAGGATGGATTTTCCACCAAGCTGGGGTATCCACCCGGTATGCAACTTTCCCAATGCGCCTTTCAATGGACAAGGGTCCAATATATTTTTGCAATAGGCGAGGGTCATGGACCCCTGCAAACAAGTACCGCTTTGGGATTTTGACCATCACTTTGTCTCCCACCTGGTATTCCACAAAGCGGCGATTCTGATCAGCATGCCTCTTCATCCACTTTTGGGCTTTGACAAGATAGCTCCGCACTATCTCCAAATTTTGGTTCCATTCTTTTGAGAAGCTGGCAGCCCGAGGAGATTTTGACATGTTTGGTGCGTTCACTGTGTGTGGGAGTAGCGGTTGCTGTCCGGTAACAATTTCAAAAGCGCTTTTGTTGGTACTTGAGCTCTTTTGTGAATTGAAACACAGTTGAGCAGCATCCAGAAGCTTCACCCAATTCTTCTGCGATCCGGTCACAAAGTGCCGGAGATATTCCTCTAGCATGCCATTGAATCGCTCCGTCTGGCCATCAGATTGCGGATGAAAACTTGAACTATGACTCAATTTTGGCCCGAGGCACTTAAAGAGTTGGGTCCAAAAATTGCTAGTGAAGCGTGAGTTGCGATCACTAACAATGTCTTTAGGTAAGCCCCAATACTTGACGAATGAGAGAAGAATAGTCGAGCTGTATCTTCTGCTGATATATATTGTGGGGCTGCTATAAAGGTAGCATACTTGGAAAACCGATCCACCACAACCAAGATAGTTGTGAGATCTCCGACCTTGGGCAATCCGGTGATGAAGTCCAGGGAAACGCTTTCCCAAGGTCTTTTTGGTACAGCTAGTGGTTCCAAGAGCCCTGCCTGCGTCAAGCGGGCTGACTTATCTTTCTGGCATACTAGACAAGTCTTCACATACTGAGCGACGTCATCGACCATTTGAGGCCAATAATATGCACGGCGAAGCAATGCCATAGTGCGTTCCTCGCCGGGATGACCGGCCCACAAAGTATCGTGGCATTCTGCAAGAAGAGTCCGTCGCAGATCTCCTCCTTTAGGAACATAAAGTCGGTTCCCTTTCACCTTCAGGAACCCATCTTCGGTGTAGAACTGGCGAGTCTTGCCCTGTCCTACCAAATCAACCAAATACTGTGCAGCAGGATCCTTGATGAGTAGATCCTGTATCTGGTCTTTTATGGTGGTGGTTACTTCGCTTCCCTTTAGGGCGGCGAGTACACACATCGATGCTAGATCAGCTCTCCGACTGAGTGCATCAGCAACATAATTGGTCTTTCCACTTCGGTACTCCAGGTTGAAGTGAAATTCCGCTAGGAGTTCCTGCCACCTAGCCTGTCGTCCATTCAGCTTTGGCTGGGTCATGAAATGGCTAACGGCTGTGTTGTCTGTCTTGACCACGAATGGGGCTCCCAGTAGATAATGCCTCCAAAGGCGTAAGCAATGAACGACAGCCAATAATTCTTTCTCATGGGCGGCATAGCGTCGCTCTGCATCCTTCAGTTTCCGGCTCTCGTACGCTACGGGATGCCCTTCTTGTAGCAATACTCCACCAAGTGCATAGTCGGAGGCATCCGTTTGCACTTCGAATGGCTTGGCCAAGTCAGGGAGGGCCAAGACTGGGCTACTGGACATAGCCATCTTCAATGCGTCGAAGGCCTTTGCCCGCTTGGGGCCCCAATCCCACGGGGTGGCCTTCTTGAGAAGTTCTGTCAGCGGCACTGCAATGAGGGAGTAACTTTTCACAAACCGCCGATAGAAGTTGCATAGGCCAAGGAACGACCTCAAGGCATGTATATCCTTAGGAGGCGGCCATTCTGTAATGGCCTGAATCTTCTGCTGGTCCATCTTGATCCTCCCTTCCTCGATGACATGTCCGAGGAAGTCAATTTGTTTCTGAACTTGGATAGCTTCGCATATAGTTCGTGCTCCCGCAATCGGGCTAGGACCTTCCGCAAATGCTCCAGGTGTTCTTCTAGTGTCTGGCTATATACCACAATGTCATCCAAATAAACCACGACGAATTCATCAATGTATTCTCGGAAGACTTGGTTCATCAAGGTGCAAAATGTGGCTGGCGCGTTAGTCAAGCCAAAGGGCATAATCAGGAAGTCGTGCGACCCATATCTTGTCACACAGGTCGTCTTGTGCTCATCACCATCGGCAATCCGAACTTGCCAATAACCTGTCCTCAGGTCTATTTTGGTGAATACCGTCGCACCACCCAGTCTATCAAACAAGTCTGCCATTAGCGGAATAGGGTACTTCTTTTTCACGGTGATTTTGTTTAGAGCCCGGTAATCCACGCAGAGTCGCAAACTACCATCATGTTTCTTTTGGAATAGCACAGGGGATCCGTATGGGGACTTAGAGGGCACAATGATCCCTGTGTCTAGCATTTCCGTCAATTGTCTCCGAAGCTCGGCAAGTTCGGGTTGTGACATTCTGTATGGCGCCCGGGCAGGTGGCTTCGCACCCGGCACCAACTCAATCTCATGGTCCACAGTTCGCCTAGGCGGAAGATGCTTTGGCATGTCTTGTGGCATGATGTCTTCAAATTCCAGAAGTAACTCCTTCACGGGTGCAGGAATGGGACCCGAGGAGCGTTCTATATCTTCCATGCAGAGGGTAGCCAGGAACGTGGGTTCATGTCTTTTTACCCCCTTCTTCAACTGCAAGGCCGAGATGTTCTCGGCTACCATCTTCATGGGAATGCACGGAATAATGCAGGGCTTGGCCCCATTTGCCCCCATCATCAGTAGCATGTCTGCATAGGGTGCGGGCATGGTATTGGTCTATCTCAGGAATTCCAACCCCACGATTAACTCAAAGTCATCTATGATCACTACGCGCAGGTTGAACTTTCCTTCATAAGGGCCAAGCTTCACTGGTACTTCTTTGGCTATTCCACCCACTGGTTGAGGTGGTGAGTTGATAGCCTTCACACGACCTTTGCCCTTTCCTACGACTAGTCCAAGACGCTCCACCTGAGTCGAGGCTAAGTAGTTGTGGGTGGCACCTGTGTCTATCATTGCCCGAATGGGCTTGCCATTTACCTTCATGTCAACGAACATTAGGGTCCTCTCTTGATGAGGAGGAGTCCTCAAATTCGCCTTCTTATTTCCTTTCCTGGCAATTGGACAGGGGTCCTTCTTCTTGCGGATACCGGCACTGGTACCCGCTAAGGGCTCAAAAATGGAGCCAACAATTGCATTGAATGCACCTACTGGCTCGGTCTGGTCCGCATCATCGGCGTCGTCATCCGTCCCATCCTCAAAAGCTTGATGGGCATTCATCTGTGCATGCGGACATTCATTATTCCAATGTGGTCCGCCGCAATGGCGACATCCTGAGGGGGGCTTCCTCCCCCGATCATTGTTGTTAGATGCAGCACTAGTACTGCCGGAAGAGGGAGTCTTGGATTTGGGTGCACTCCGGTCTCCTCCACTTCTGCTAGGGCCACTAGTGTTTGGTTGGCCCCCTTTGTATCCTCCTCGGACAGGCTGTTGAGGCCTATCCTTCCGGGCTTCCACTTGGTAATCCCCAAGGCACTCTGCTGCTTGGATTGCCTTAGGCAATGTGTCTACCCTTTGTCTCTGCAACTCCATCCGGGCATAAGGTTTCAACCCTTCCAGGAAGGTGAAGAGTTTGTCTTTGTCCCCCATGTCACGGATGTTCAGCATGAGCGCGGAGAATTCCCGCATGTAATCTCGCACTGATTTGGTCTGGCGGAGCTCCCGCAACTTTCTCCTGGCATTGTACTCAACATTTTCGGGGAAGAACTGTAGGCGTATGGCTGCCTTCAGTTCCGCCCATGTGTCGAGGGCATCTTCACCTGCCTTGATGGCTTCGTACTTCACCCGCCACCAGAGTTTGGCATCACCCTGAAGATACATGGCAGCAGTTGCTACCTTCTTAGCTTCTTCCAGGCTTCCCACGGCATCGAAGTATTGCTCGATGTCGAAAATGAAATTTTCCACTTCTTTGGCATTCCGAGCTCCACTGTATGGCTTTGGCTCAGGAATTTTCAGCTTTTGTGCCATGGGGGCGAGGTTCACACCACCCCCAAATTGGTTTCCGCCTCCTCGAAGTAGGCCTTGTAAAGCAGCATTGACAATATTGAGCTGGCCTGTCAAGTTGTCAATGGTTTGTTGCATGGCAGTCACCCCGTCTGCCTCTTATTCCCTGTTGGCTAAATCCTCGGCACGCTCCTGCTGGAGGACCTCAAATTTACCAAAAATTTTAGCTGCCTCTGTGGCTGCTGTTTGCCGGTCTCCTTCAGAGTCACGGCTGATGTTTTCTATGTCAACTTCGGCCTGGATGAGTCTGCGGTCCAGGTCGTCCAACCTTTGCACTAGGCTGGTTTTTAGATCGGGCACCATTTCCACGATGGGCCGTAATGCGTCAACCGTTCCCTCAAGGGTCGCGATGCGATCCCCATAATTCACCATGGTCAGAAATGGTGGTAATTGCAATGTGATCCCTCGTCCGATGTCGAGCCTAGGCTCTGATACCAACTGTCACGCGGCGCCTTCCTGAAGTTCCTTGGAAGGGCGACGTAAGGCTAGGCAACCGATGTCAGTACGGTTGCTGTCCGCCAACTGAGGTCCCCTCCGTACGCTAGACTAGATTGTCAGTGCCGTACGGGAAAACCAATGTCATGAGCAATTGAAAGAGAGCAGAAAAGAGAATTGAGAATGAAAGAAAGCTTGATTGCATTGAATGAAAGCTATTACAGAAAACAAGACGGTGTCGGGGGGGAGAGACACCAGTACAGAGAATTGTTTGCTTGCTTGAAAGTTTTGATTGCTTGGTCCCCCTTAATAATGCTTAAAAAAATAAACCAAAGTTACATGACTAGACCTATGAAAGCTGGAAAATCACACTTAAAGAAAATGCAGCAAAACTACTCTATATTTACAATGAAAAGGACTTAGTCTTCTACAAAGCAGCAGCAAGTCCGTTGGCAGCAACTTTGTCTTTAGCATCAGGGTCTGCGCGCGCGGCATTGTCTGCGCGCGCGGCGCTGTTGGCTTTTGCCTGTGGCTGGGCACTGGCGATGGCTATCGGTGGGGCGACAGAGGCACATGCGCGCTTGTCACTTGGAGCTGCCGAGACCACGGGGCCGACCGTGGCGACGGGCGTTGGGAGGCTGGCCAGGACGCCACGGGGCGCGTCCAAGGGATCATGGGGCATGGCTGGAAAGCCGCCCATGACATTACTCATGATCTCGATAAGCCTTGGCCAGCAACATGAGGTCGGTACCCTCGACAATACATCAGGCACTAAAATTCCCAACACATGATGGAGTCAAAAAAGTCTACGGATAATAGTCGGTTAAGAAGGAAATGTTCGCAATCGAGGAGGTGATACCGACATCTACAATTTCAACATCTAAGGGCCCAAACCAGATGGTAAATAACGGGGCCAAATAGAAGTCACTGATACCATCTTCTACAGATTCGGACAAACAAAAGGAAGTCGAGGATGATGATTATGGGGTTTCCAGATCTTTTATAGCCCCCGATGATTCTGACGCCACTAAATCGATGGTCGAGGAG
The DNA here is from genome assembly GCF_000715075.1 of Nicotiana tabacum. NCBI lineage: Eukaryota > Viridiplantae > Streptophyta > Magnoliopsida > Solanales > Solanaceae > Nicotiana > Nicotiana tabacum. The sequence continues at coordinate 57,242,118 of NC_134081.1, read as the reverse complement.
TTGGAACAAGTCATATTGAGAGAAAGCTTGCCCGATCGAAAGGTATACCTGGGAACGGGGCTAAGCTCTGAGCTGAGGGAAAAACTCATTCAATTTCTTATAACTAACGAAGATTGTTTCGCTTGGTCCCACCTCAATATGACAGGAATCCCGCCGGAGATAACCACTCACAAGCTAAGCCTGGACCCAAACTTTCACCCTGTTAAACAGAAGAGGAGACCCAGTCCGAGATCAAGCATGCTTTCATCAAGGATGATGTATCTAAACTTCTTCAAATAGGGTCTATTCGGGAGGTTAAATACCCGGATTGATTAGCAAACATAGTGGTAGTCCCTAAAAATAGGAATAAACTAAGAATGCGTGTAGAATACAAAGATTTAAATAAGGCATGCCCGAAAGACTCTTTTCCTTTGCCCAACATAGACCGTATGATCGATGCCACGGCCGGCCACGAGATCCTCAATTTTCTCGACACCTATTCCGGGTACAACCAAATACGGATGGACTCGGGTGATCAGGAAAAAACTTCCTTCATCACTGAATAGGGCAAATACTGTTATAGCGTAATGTCGTTTAGATTAAAAAATATCGGTGCTACTTACCAACGCCTAGTAAATTGGATTTTCGAGGAACAAATAGGAAAATCAATGGAAGTTTACATTGATGATATGTTAGTTAAGTCCCTACGAGCAGAGGACCATTTAAAACATTTGCAAGAAACCTTCAGCGTACTGAAACAGTACAATATGAAGCTGAACCCAGAAAAATGTGCGTTTGGAGTTGGGTCAGGTAAGTTCCTCGGATTCATGGTATCGAATTGGGGAATCGAGATCAATCCCGATAAAATCAAAGCCATTGAAGATATCACGGTTGTGGACAGCGTAAAGGCTGTGCAAAGGTTAACCGGACGAATAGACGCCCTGGGGCAATTTATTTTGAGGTCGTCTAACAAGAGCCACTGATTCTTCGCATTGTTGGAGAAGAACAACAACTTCTCGTGGACCCCGGAATTCCAACGAGCTTTGGAGGAACTCAAGAGGTATTTATCGAGCCCGCCCCTACTTCACATACCGAAGACAGACGAACAATTGTACTTGTACTTTGCGGTCAAGGAGATAGCGTTAAGTAGAGTCCTAGTTCGGGAAGAGCAAAGTACGCAATTTCCAATTTACTATGTTAGTAGGACCTTAGGTGAGGCCGAAACTAGGTACCCTCACCTGGAAAAACTGGCGCTCGCTTTGCTAAGCGCCTCTAGGAAGCTAAAATCGTACTTTCAATGTCACCCCATATGTATCGTAACTACTTACCTATTGAGGAATGCTATGCATAAGCCCGAACTCTCAGGCCGATTGGCCAAATGGTCCATAGAGATAAGTGGGTACGATATTAAGTATCAACCTCGGACAGCCATTAAGTCTCAAATTTTGGCAGACTTTGTGGCCGACTTTACATCGGCCCTAATACCCGAGGTCGAAAGAGAGTTATTGGTTAACTCAGGAACTTCCTCGAGAATTTGGACCCTCTTCACGGACGGTGCCTCAAACGCAAAAGGGTCCGGACTTGGCATCGTACTAAAGCCACCAACAGGTAATATAATTAAACAATCTACTAAGACTGTGAAATTGACTAACAACGAGGTCGAATATGAGGATATGATTGCAGGCCTTGAACTAGCCAAGATCTTGGGGGCAGAGGTGATCGAAGCCAAGTGCGACTCCCTCCTTGTGGTAAACCAAGTCAATGGAACATTCGAGATCAGAGAGGAACGAATGCAAAGATACTTGGAATAATTACAGGTGACATTACATCGGTTCAAAGAATGGACTTTGCAACACGTACCTCGGGATCAAAACAGTGATGCCCATGCGCTCGCTAACTTAGGGTCGTCGGTCGAAGACGACGAGTTCAACTCGGGAGATGTCGTACAACTTATGAGATCGGTGGTGGAAGAAGGCCACGCCGAGATTAACTCGACGATCTTAACTTGGGACTAGAGGAATAAGTACGTGGAATATCTCAGATCCGGTAAACTGCCCTCGGATCCACAAAAGTCGATGGCCCTACGTACAAAGGCGACCCGATTTAGGCTGTCCAAAGACAGAACCTTGCTTAGAAGAACATCTGATGGTCCACTTGCAATATGTCTAGGGCCGGGTGATACTGAGTATGCTTTGAGGGAAATCCACGAAGGTACCTGTGGAAATCATCCAGGCGCCAAATCGCTGGTTCGGAAAATAATCAGGCCAGTTATTACTGGATCAACATGGAAAAAGACGCAAAGGAGTTTGTTCGAAAATATGATGAATGCCAAAGACACGCTCCGGTGATCATCGATCCGGGGAGCTGCTGCATTCGGTTTTGTCACTATAGCCATTCATGAAGTGGGGAATGGGCATCGTTGGCCCCCTTCCATGGGCACCCGGTAGGGCTCAATTTATATTGTTTATGGCGGACTATTTTTCTAAGTGGGTGGAATCCCAAGCATACGAGAATGTCAGGGAGAAGGAAGTCATCGATTTCATTTGGGACGACATAATATTCTGATTCAGAATACCGGCCGAGATTGTATGTGACAATTGGAAACAATTCATCGGAAGCAAAGTAACCAAATTCCTTGAAGACCACAAGATCAAAAGGATCTAATCAACACCCTACCACCCAAGTAGGAATGGACAAGACAAATCTACCAATAAAACCATACTCCAAAACCTTAGAAAGAGGTTAACTGATGCCAAAGAAATATGGAAGGAAATACTACCCGAAGTCCTATGGGCATACCGTATGTCCTCGAAGTCCAGTACCGGGGCTACCCCGTTCTCTTTAGTTTATGGCACCGAAGATCTGATCTCGGTCGAAGTAGGAGAACCAAGTATCAGACTACGATATGCAACGAAGGAATCAAACGACGAGGCTATGAGTACAAGCCTAGAGCTATTAGATGAAAGGCGTGAAGCCACCCTTGTCCGATTGGCCTCCCAAAAATGCGGATTCAAAGGTATTACAATCGAAGGGCCAACCTTAGACATTTGAATATCGGGGACTTGGTACTAAGGAAGGTCACACTAAGCACCCGAAGCCCGAAAAAAGGAAAATTGGGGCCAAACTGGGAAGGACTGTAACAAATTATCGAGATCACCGGAAAAGAATCCTACAAACTCGGAACAATGAACAACGAGCAACTACCGAAAAACTAAAATATAACTTACTTGAAGCGATATTACTGCTAAGGTACGACCCCATTCTTTCTTTATTTACATTTTAAACTAACCAGGTAACCAACAAGGGATGATACGGGATTTTAGGTCTGAAAGCACGCATTTCACTCTTTTTCCCTTGAACCAGTTTTCTCCCAAATGGGTTTTCCGGCAAGGTTTTTAACGTGGCAACCAGTAAATCGTGCTAACTTAAAGTTGAAGACCGGCTACAAGCCGATGATAATCACAATAGCATTCAAGCCATTTCTTCGATCAACCCCGAATACTGGGGGGGCATTACCCTCAGATATCGACTTTAGCATGGAAAGAGATTTCAAGATTGAAGGGTCTAGATCGATAGAATTCATTGTAAGGGCCAAACGGTCAAATAAACCGTGCTCACATAGACTGCTCGGACCCTGGCACAAAGCCAGTATACATGTGCAACTATTATGCACAAAAACGAAAAGAAGTCTCTTCCTTGCGCATACACCTCTTATCCTTTAAACTTTTTCTTACATTTCTCGAAGAATTTCCTGCATATCATTCCCTAAAGGTATTGAGCCCAAGAGCCACCTTAATCCGCGTTCGAACAATCATGCTCACTCGGGGACTGCCGCCCGAAAACAAACTCGGATGGTCCGAGCCATCAGACCTCGGGGGCATAAGCTTATTTGGCATTCCCCGAATTAAAGGGCTACGACCATGCCAAGATAATAAAACCAGAGGGCGCAAAGCTTATTTGGCATTGCCCGAATTCAAAAAGACTCTGATTATATTAAAAAAGGTTCGGAGATGCTCGAGACTTGTAACAAAAACAAGGCCTTCAAAAAATCTTCATAACCGGTTCTAAAGGCTACCTTTGGCAAACTATAAACCTAAACTACTTTGGGAAAAAGTTTTCGGTAAAATCGAATCCCCACGATGCCTTAAAACAAAATAATTTTAAAGGCAAGGTTTGTTCGATCCTTTGAACATAATCTAACTATTTCATGCTAAGGCATTTCGATCTTTGCGAATACAGATAAAAAAGCAAAGGAAAAATTCAAAAGCTATGAAAGGGAAAAAGCCTTATATATATATATATCAAAAATTCTTTTTACAAGAGCTGAATAGACCCGATACAATTCTTTTACAAAGGAGGAACGGCCTCAACAAAAAGATGATACAAAAAACAAAAGGCAAAATGCCTAAAAAGATCCTAAATGGCCTAGTCTTCATCGAGGGCCATGTCATCGCCTACAGGGTCTTCGCCACCATCGGACTCACCTGAATCTTCATACCCCTCGAAGTCTTCCTCTTCGGGATAAGCCAGCTTCTTGGCCTTGGCTTCATATATCTTGGCATTCTCGATTTCAGCCAATAAATCAAAATCCCGAGCATGGACTCCCTCGAGGGGCTCCCTTCGGGATTTCCACTTCGCGTGCTTCACCATATTTCTCGCTTGGTCCTGAGTTGCCTCGGAATCATCCTTGTGTTGAGCCACCCTATCATCGACCTCGGCAACCTCTGACTTGGATGCCTCAAGATCCTTGGCCAGATTTTCTTGATCGGACACAACTGAGTTCAGCTAAGACTGGTCCTTTTCTTATTTGTAGTTTATCTATCTTTAGTAGTTATTGTTCATTAGCTTTTTTATTTTTCTAGTTTAGTTCTTGTTTTGTTAGTAGCTTCTTTTTATGTTTTCGTAGATAATAAGCCTTTGATTTTCTTAATGCCACGGTTATTTCCAACGGTAGTTTTTGTGTGAACCGGGTGACTCATCCCAACGATGGATGGCGTGACAACCTTCTTAAGGGAATGAATCTGTTTTTGTGTTTAGGTAATAATAATAGTAGTAGTAATGAATAAAATTCCTAATCAAATCATTCTCGAAAAAGAGTTATTCATGCTTCATTTGGTACAACACACTTAACTACGTGCTAATGGCTTGAAACAAGGTTTTTGAAAGAAATTAACTCTAGTTAGTGACTTTGAGACTCTTTAGTTGACTTTTGTAATCATCGAGCGGCTTATTGGACCATAGTGATCTTTAACTTGATTGTGGTTGTTGTAGGCTCTCAATTATATCCTCTTTTACGGTCTAGTTGTTTGAGAGGTGAGGTGATTTGTTGCTAGTCCAAGTATCCGTATGAATGGTCTAGAACTTGCCTCGAATGTGCTTTAAAGTGAAATCCTAAGTTTTTCTTGGTTTGGGAAATGATTGTTGGCTTTCCTTGGTCTGTTTCAGCTCTCTACTGCCAACCAATGTCATTACCCCTAGTCAACCCCCTTTGGAACTCTCGCCTTTCTCATTTGATAATCATGTTATAAGCCTTTACCCGTTTTGTCGTGATTCTCTCTTGGCACCCGGACCTTCCTTAACACTCTTGTGAAATAAGTGGTTAAAGGCATAAGTTTAAGAAAAGGTTGGGCAATCCTCAACCAAAGAACTTATGGATGGAAATGGTGATGATAATGTATATTTGGCTGCAAGGGAAGCAACCCAACAATGAGAAAAAGTTGCACGGGATGCTGAGGAAGCAGCTATTAGAGATGCATAGATTATCTATGAAGAAGAGAGGGGTCGGAAAATTGCTCAAAATCAACCCTTAGCTGCAAACCAGTTCGGGAATATAGCTCCCATTCTTGAGAGATCGCTGGGAGATTATGCTAGACCGATGTACAATCAAGGCTTATCAAGTGTTAGACCACCTCAAATTGCAGCTAACAATTTTGAGTTGAAGTGAGGGTTGCTTCAAACCATTCAGAACTATTGTGTCTTCATAGAAAAGATGAGCGAAGATCCAAACACACATCTAATGAATTTCGAGGAGATTATGAACACTTTTTAATATAATGGGGTGTCACAAGATGCATTGTACTTAATGGCATTCCCCTTTTCACTTAAAGATGATACAAAGAAGTGGCTTCAAAGCTTGCCCACGGGATTGATCAGAACATGGGAGGAGATGACCAGAAAATTTCTTGATAAATATTTCTCCTCATCTAAAATGGTCAAGTTTAGAAGAGAAATCCATAACTTTTGTTAGAAAGAGACTGAAACTGTTTTTTAAGCATGGGAGAGGTTTAAGGAGATTGTTAGAAAGTGTCAACATAGTGGAATTGAACTCTGGATGCAACTCCAGGACTTTTGGAATGGATTGACACCGGACTCGCGTAGAATATTGAGAAATGCAGTTGGAGGCCCTTTGATGAAGAAGACTCCAGAGGAGATAGTTACAATTCTTGATGAGTTATCTGAATATGCTAATCAGTGGCCCTCGGAGAGTGCTGAAAGAAGAAGATCAACTGGTGTTCACCAAGTTGATGCTAATACATCTGTGAAGGCATAACTTGATACTATGGCTAATGAAATCCGGAAGTAGACCTTAACCACGATACAAAGTGAGCCTCATGTAGCATGTGATATATGTGGAAAAGGATACCCTACTCATGAGTGTCAAGCCTCAACTAAGGAAGTGAATGCTGTGGGAAATTATAATTTTAATGTAATGGGTCAGAAGCACCCCAGTTTTTCATGGAGTTCACCTAGGGGTAGCAAATGCATGGCAATAAAACAACCCCAGATTTCAGGGATAATGAGCTCCTGGTTTTATGAATCAGCCATGGCAGCAGTTTCAGCTTTAACAGCCCAATCAACCTAGTCTAGAAGATTTCATAAAGGCCTTCATTGTGAAAATTGATGAAAGATTTGAAGTACAAAGGGCAGCAATTCAAAATTTAGAGAAGTAAGTGGGACAAATTGAAACAATATTATTTTAGAGGGTTCCATGCACTCTCCCTGCTGATACTGAAAGAAATTCTAAAGAAACAGTGAATGTTGTAACCTTGAAAAGTGCACAAGTGCTGAAAGTCCCCACCTCGATCCAAAAAGATGTGATACTTGAAAAAGAAAGGGGGGAGCAGCTGAAAAGTGATGATGACAAGAAGAAGAAAGGCCCGCAGAAAGCTGAGAAAAAGAAGGGAAAAAAATCGAGAAGGGAGGAACATGAGGAGAGCAAGCATATGCCTGCGCTACCTTTTCCTCAAAAGCTATGTAGAGAAAAGCCGGTCAAGCAGTTTGAGAGATTTCTAGATGTGCTGAAACAGGTTCATGTAAACTTACCATTCACAGAAGTGTTCTCACAAATGCCTTCTTATGCTAAATTCTTGAAAGAGATCCTTACGAAGAAGAGGAAAATAGAGGAGACCTATGTGGTCAAGCTCACAGAGCATTGCAACATGATATTGCAAAATAAACTCCCACAAAAGTGTGGAGATCCAGGGAGTTTTACTATACCTTGCTCTTTAAGACTATTAATTTTGATAAGTCTTTATGTGATTCTAGTGCCTCAATTAATTTAATGCCTCAATATATTTATAGGAAACTGGAGAAGGAGATTGGAGAGATAAGGTCTGCACTAATATCATTGTAGCTGGCAGACCAAACGACTTTAATACCCGAGGGGATAGTGGAAGATGAGTTAGTTCGGGTGGATAAGTTCATAGTTCCTGTGGATTTTATAATGGTTAATATGGAGAAAAACAAGCAGGCCCCCCTCATCCTAGGAAGACCATTCTTAGCAACGGACAGGGCGATATTAGATATACATAAGATGAAACTCATACTTAGAGTGGGCGAGGAGACTGTGACTTTCAAGATGGATGTATAAAAGAGGGTGCAAAAAGGAAAACCAGCTCCAAGTATTGAGTGGAAAGTAAAGGGCTCGAAAGAGAAGACTGTAGTGAGCGAGAAAGATAAGTGTGGGGTGTTCCCTGAAAAGGCTGAGAAGAAGCTGTCTGCATGGAGCCCGACTTTGACTCAGACCCCGACTAGATATTCAGGGAAGTTTTCTTTACCTTATGCTTTTTAATTGTGTGTCATGGGGACATGCCACAACTTAAATGTGGGGTGGGGGACATTTGTATGTATGTATATTAATTTTTTTGTTAGTTGTAGTTAGTAGAGATAGAAAACAAATGAGAAATGTTTTCAAATTTTCGATTTTTCCCGATGATGGATACCATCGATGGGTTTCTTGAGGGATTAAAATCGAAAGAAAAAAGACAAAAAGATTTTCGTTTGTAGGTAGTGTAATAATTCTCCCTTGATGTTTCTTTGTACCGTTGTTTTTTTTCCAAGAGGTTTGTTTGAATCGGGTGTAGTTAGTTTTTATTTTAGGAGAAGGAAACCTTGTGCTGTGATTTGAATTGAAGGCAATATGTCATGACTTTATTATACCTTGAGAATAGTGAGTGCTTTAGTTGTGACGTTTAGGCTCAGTTTTTTACTCTTGTATAAGTACCTTAAATTGTATGATCTTAACTTTGCTTAATTGCTTTGACTAGAGTGTGTTGATAGTCCAATCCTGAGTGAGTTATGTGCCATGTATGTGTGAGTTTTTTTGTATTCTGTGCATTGCATTTGATGCCTAGAACTTGCCCCGTGTGTTTGCAAAGCAAAATAGTAGTTTTATTCAGTCTTGGAAGTGATATAGGCATTTCTTTGTTGAGCCAGATACATGCTTTTACCTGCCTAATTGTTGTGTATCTTTGTTAACCCCGTTGAACATTTAATCATGTTTCTTTGGCAACCACATTTCAAGCCTGACCCATTTGTTTAAATTGACCATCTATTTGAACCTTTTACCTCTCGTGAGCACTTGAATTTGTCATGAACTTTGTAAAAGTTGAAGTGTGGGGTATTGGTTTGGATGTTGAGTGGAACTATTGAAATAAAGAGAAAGGTGCACTGCTTTGAAAAAGTAAGAGCCACTTGAATTGAAAAAGAAATGAAAAAATAGTTGTATTGTTATGCAAAATATTCCTTGATATTGGTGACTCTTATGTATTTGTGCTTAAAGAAGTAGGGAGTTAATGTGTATTGATGTGAAGGTGGAGTTATGGTTTGACATAAGTGTGGGGTATTGAACGATTAAGTGTATGTATTAAAGTGCTTAGGGAGGTGTAGTCACTCTTATATCCAAATGTATCCTACCCATCTCGCAACCTACATTACAACCAAATAAAGTCCTACTTGATCCTTGCCTGAATGAGCTCAATTAGTAGAGTAGTACATTACGGGCAAACCTATGGTACGTCTGTTGTGGCACGTGAATGTTGTTTCTGAGAGTGAGTGAATTCTTTCTATCTTGAGTTCCTAATTGTTCTTAAATTTTATTGTGTGTGGAACTACTCTCTATTACTGTGTGATGGCACTTGATTCGTGAAGGAAAGGTAATGCCGTTGATATCTGTGTTAGAGTAAGTGAGTGGTTATGGAAAATGCGTGGTGCTTTTGAGTCAAACCTGTTTTAAATATTCTTGGTATGATGAGTTATGAGAGTTGTTGAAAAAGGTCATGCCTATATGAAGTGTAGTTTGATTGCTCGAGGACGAGCAATGGTTTAAGTGTGGGGTGTTGATGGTAGGCTATAATATGGTGTTTTAGTCGCTTATTTCACTCTAATTCACTGTACTTTACTTGTGTTGAGCTTTAATTAGTGGTGTTTTGCATTATTATGTATTTTATGCCTTATAGATGTGATTTCGAGCTATTTAGATTTTGTGGAGCTAATTCGATCTATTTGGAGCTTTGACGTATGAGTAAAAGCCCAAAAGATTAAGCCGGTATCATGATCAGGGGTCAAGGACCAAGTCTAGACGTCAAAAATCACGCAAAAAGCAACACTCTGAGAAATTTGCACTGCTGCGGCGCGTGGTGCACCGCAACAATGTGTTTTTGTTGCCTGGTGAATTGTTGAGCTCTCTGGATTTCCCCACTAATTCCCCGCATGGCGTGTCGCCCCATGCTGCGCGCCTGTACAAGTTTTACAGAGTGAAAGTCCTATTTCGGCTAGGAAAGGGTAATTTCGTCTGGGGCCGACCCTATTTGGTATAAATACATGGGAAAACGCTATTTTCTAGACTTTTAGACATACTTCGGACCTAAGGAGGAGTTGGAAGAACACAAGCACAAGGATTTCATCATTCCTTCCTCACTCAAGACACTAGTTTGGATTGAATTTATGTTTTCCTATACTTTAATTTTATTTTTGATGAATTTCTCCATATCTATGGAGTAGTTCCATTTAGGGTTTGATGGATTTGGTGTATTTATGATTGTTTGTAGATTATAACTCTAGTTTTATGTATTGAATCATTTTCAGATGAATTAAATGTTGCATCTATATTCACTTTTTTCATGTAATCGAGAGAGACATAACTTGTGATATCTTTGCATTATATTTTTGGTTGAGTTCATAGATTCTTCTAAGTAATCGAAAGAGGCTAGTTGAATCATTGATTAGACCTAGTTAGGAGAATAATCGAAAGAGGTTTTCCTAAAGACCAATCCATTATGCACTCTTGCATATCTTCATGTACTTAGTTCCAAGGTTTAAAGCATAAGTTAAAATAGTGTCTGGATGTCGATTTATGTGTAAACGACCCCGAAATAGAGTTTTAATTATTCCAATAGCTCCATATGGTGATTTTGGACTTAGGAGCGTGTCCGAAAAAGTATTTGGAAGCCCGTAGCTAAATTAGGCATTGCACCTTAGTCGTGCTTGAGTTTTTGGTAGCGCTTGGCACTAGTCATCTCCCCAGGGTTATATTCATACACTTGTAGTGCTTGTGGTCAACATTCGGGCATTTCCTAATTATAAGCATTTCGGCGCGATGGGTGGTTCCTTATTGATTGTTATGTGTAGATCGGGTGGCGCGCCGCCATAGGTATATTGGTTTGGATTAGGTGGCACGCCGCCATGGGTATATTGTTTGGATCGGGTGGCACGCCTCCACGGGTATATTGTTTGGATCATGTGGCATGCTGCCACATGTATGTTGTGTCGATTGGGTTGCGTGTTGCAATGATGTCATGTTTGGATCGAGTTGCGCGCCACAACAATGTCTTGTTTGGATCGAGTTGCACGCCGCAACAATGTCATATTTGGATCGGGTTGCACGCCACAACAGTGAGATGTTAAGTATGGTTCCTTATACTTATTTTGTGTGTCTTGTTTCTTATCTCTAATATGGAGCCATAACATCGGTTTGGCTGTTTTATTCGTTACGCGGGCTGGATGGTTGTTTGCCTGAGTTCGTTCTTCCCTATGGGTCACATTCGAGTTATATCTTGTTGGCGTTTTGATGGCACTGTATGAGATTTTAGATAGTATATGAGGTGGCTTATTGCCCGAGCAACTTGTACTGGGTGAGACAAGGTTATTTGACCTGAGATCAGTGCGATCGGATTATATTAAAGAGAAAATATCGTTATTCAGTTCAAAATGAGGTAATGATACTTGACAGGTGGAGAGACTTCATGATTTATTGATTTGACAGGTGGTTATGAGTTTCTGCACATCTCTTTCGTCGTGGCAGTATTGCGAGAGTTGGAACATGACTTATATGTGTTATGAGGTGTATTACGGTCATCAAATTCGTGAAATTATAGCTATTGTGGTCAGAAAATGTTATTATGTGCAAATGAATTATGTGGTGCAAGGTGTGATTTCAGCATAGGTGCATGATTAAGTTTAGGTACAGTGGGTTGAGATTGTTACAGTGTTAGTATGTTGGAATCAGGTCTCGTGGAGAATTTTGGATGTTGGAATTTGGTTCTAAGGCTTGTTAGCTAAGGTTATAGGAAGGATCTTCAATCTGGCTCGAGCTAATTTGCTCACATGGGTCGTGGTGGCACGGGTAGGCACACGAGGTGTTAAATAGGGATTTTGGACAACTCTAGGATGATTCTTGGCACGTTCAAGGACGGACGTATGTTTAAGTGGGGAGAATGTAATGACCCGACCGGTCGTTTTATGCTCTAGTGCATCGTTCGGTGGTTTGCGGTCGAGAGTAGCTTCACTTCATGTTTTGTGACTTGTACGTGTGGTCAGAATTGAATTTCGGGAAGTTCGGAGTTGTTTCAGACGGAAAATTCTCAATTCGGATGCTTTAAGTTAGAAGAGTTGACTAAAGTTTGACTTTTGAGTAAACGACCTCGAAATCCGAATTTGAAGGTTCCGATAGGTCCGTATGATGATTTCAAACTTGGGCATATGTTCGGGTTGAGTATCGGGTAGTCCTGGAGGATTTCAGCGCTCAATTTGGAAAGTCGGCATTTTGAAAGTTTTAGAATTTCATAAGTTTGGTTTGAAGTTGATTTTGATGTTATCGATGTCTGTTTGGGATTCAGAGCCTTAGAATAGGTTCGTATTGTGATTTATGATTTGTGTGTAAAGTTTAGCATCATTTCGAAATGTTTAAGTACGAATCAGATGCGTTCGTCGAAGTTTGAATGTTTAAACGTTGAGAGGAAGGTTTCGATCGTTGATTCATAGTTTTGATGTTGTTTGGTATGATTTGATGCCTCGAGCAGGTTCGTGTTATGTTTTGGGACTAGTTGGTGTGATTGGATGGGGTCCCGGGGGCCTCGAGTGTGATTTGGAGTGGTTTCAAACAATATTTTCTTGTTTTGCAACTACTGGTGCTGGTGTCTGGTTTTGTTCATCGCGAACGCTAAGGGTCTCATGCGTTCGCGAAGAAGGATTTTTAGGCTATTGGGATTTGCTCATCGCGAACACAACACAGAGGTCGCGAATGCGGAGAAGAGCAGAGGAAACCTACGCGAACGCGACACGAAGGTCGCGAACGCGAAGAAGGTTGGGTGGCTGCGAGGCAGAAGGCCTTCGCAAATACGAGGAGGGGCAAAGCGGGAATGCGAAGGGCAGGGGAAGCTGGGCATCGCAAACGCGATCAGGTGGTCGCGAATGTGAAGAAGAGCGGGCCTGGGCAGACTTGATACTTATACGGGATTTGGTTCGAGGGGATATTTTCGTCATCTACGGCAAGGTAGGTAATTCCCACATAATGTTAGTTAATTACATGGATTCTACAGAGATTTAAACATGAAATTTTATAGAAATTGAGGGATTTTGAAGAAAACCTAAAATTTGGTATTTTTAGATTTTTGCCACGAAATTGGACATGGAATTAGAAATAAATTATATATTTGAGTTCGTGATATTATGGGTAATGATTATCTTCAAGAATTTTCGAAATCCGGGTACGTGGGCACGAGGGTTGACTTTGTTGACTTTTCGAGCGGAGTTGAAAATTATTATAAATTATTAAATTATACGCATTTGGAGTATATTTTGATTGAATTGCACATTGTATGACTAGTTTCGGATCGTTTGGCTTTGAATTAAAGAGTTAGAAAGGAATTGCAGCCGGTTATGGAACTTCGGAGCGAGATACGTCTTTTGTCTAACCTTGTAAGGGAAAAACTACCCCCTAGGTGATGTAATTATTACGTGCTACTTATTGTGGGTGCTACGTACGCACGAGGTGACGAGAGTCCGTATGTAGCTAAAGTATGTTTATGTCCGGGTAGACTTAAGACTTTATCATATAATATTTGGATTATTTGAACTCATTTTTGCTAGCTTAATTAAGTGAATTTATAATTGAAATTGATTTAGGAATATATATTAGGCCGAACTTTATCACCTTGAGTTGTTGGAAAAATATCTGATAAACGGTAAATGGTATATCCACTTTATGCTCATGTACTGTATTATAAGCATGTGTCTCGTAATTCGATAAGTTCCTTCCTTTCTTGTGGAGCGGGCCGAACGTCTCAGCAGTATAATGAGATGTATCTCTAGTTCGTGCCGGTCGACCCTCGGCAGTGTACACACTACTCTGGATCGGGTCGTACGATCTCAGCATAATCGTGCGTTATATCGCTAGCAATTCGAATATTCACGATTATCCTTCCACTTATGCCTGGCATTTTATATGGTATTCCTTATCCGTTTGATATTGGAACTTGATATTTTTTGAGTTGTTGAGAGATAGGATACGAGATTGTTAAATTTATATCGTAAAAAGAAATTTTGAAAGATCATGTTAGTTACATGTTGTACCTCACTGCTACTATTGTGCTTGATATCTGTTTATGAATTATCATATTGATTTATTGGACCAATAGTAAGTGTCGATGTCGACCCCTTATCACTACTTCTCCGGAATTAGACTAGATACTTACTGGGTATGCGTTGATTTACGTACTCATGTTGCACTTCTATACTAAATGTGTAGGATCTGACAGGTTCATCTGGCGGACATATTGGCGCGTAGGCGCAGCTGCTGAGGAGACTTTATGGTGAGCTGCATTCCAGGTTACGTATCGCAGCCCACGGAGTCTCCATCGCACTATAAACTTTACCTGTCTTATTTGCATTCCAGACACAAATGATGTATTATTATTATACTCAGTAAATGCTTATCCACTTGTGACATCGGGTTTTGGGATATTCTAGTTGATGGTTACGGATTTGCATATTATTATCACCTTTTATTTTTATACATTACTAATTATGTATGTACCCGTGATTTTAAAGGTGTAAATTTGTTTACTTAATAAAATTTATGATTTCGGAAATAATAAAATAAATAATTAACGTGATAGTTCACCGTTGGCTTGCCTAACGATGACGTTGGGCACCATCACAGTCTATAGTAGGTTTTGGCGTTTCTCTTGATCTTATATACAGAAAGGAAACAAATTACTTTTAAGTGATTCTTGTAAAAATAAAATAAAGACATTGATTATCGGCAGAGGCGGAGTCAAGATTTGAAATTTATGGGTTCTGATTTTGTCATCGAACCCACAACTCATTTTTGTTACTGGATTCGTAATTAAATATTAATACATATTTACTAAAAAATTTATTACAAATATAATATTTAATCAAAAGTTATTGGATTCATCCGAACTTGTAGTTAATCATCTAGCTCCGTCTTTGATCATCGGGGAAGACATATCCTTACAAACTAAAAAGAGGGTAAATACAATAACAGAAGGGTTTTAAGACTTTAAGGTGGAAAGATGTCATATAAAAACTCCCCGGGTACTTCAGTTACTGCGACATAAATTAAACTTTACAGTAAATAAGATAAAATATACGAAAATTATCGTACTATATCATTATCTGTCTTGAAATCAAGTTAAACTTTTGATAAAAATGTATTCATGCTAGAGCTGGTATCTATAGTCCTTACCTATAAATTAGAACAAAATCATTAAGAAAATTAAAAAGTACGGTAAAAAACCTCATTCATCCTTCCAATCTTTTAGATTTTAATAAGCTCATTCTGCTAACAATATATTACTTTGCATATTTGTTCTTCTTAATGGTAGTGAAGATACATTTTATGATTATTGAATCCCGACTTGCTATTCTAGAAAATTTTCTGTCTCTTCTTTTGGAAAATCTAGAGATAGAACCATCCTTCTTAAGAAATATGCCATATTTTCCTTTATTAAATTCTTATGTAAACTTATTATTTGTAACCGTATGATCCACTACAGCAATTTATTTCATGAAAATTCCCATATTCCGTCACAAGTTTTGCAATTTCTTCATATCTTATAATCTATATATGTTATTTAACTTTTATGATTCATAACTCATCAAATATCTAAACTTAATTATCACCACCTGATTTCTCAAGCTAAGACACTATTATTATCCAACTATTATCATAATTGGCTTCTCCTTAGGTTACAACTCAAAAGTAAATGCAAAATATGATTGTCTTTAGGTTACAACTCAAAAAAAATAATTACGTATAGTATCTCTAATATTGGCAAATATTTTCTTTTCTCACTCACCATCATTTATTCTTAAAATAATCTTACTCTCTTAATTAATTATCATTTATCCCTTCTAGCTAGCTGCATAAAAACCAATCAATAGATAGAAGGGTTGACAATTGTAACAAACAATTAAGTCATTACTTATAAAGGGATAACTCAGAAAAAAAAAATTGACTTTCACAAGTAATATATATACCTTATTATTTTAATAATGCCAACTAGGGTGCATTGAGTATCATATTATCAATCCATTAAAAGGATAAGATTTTCTAACTCCCAAATCAACACATTACATAGAAACAATAGTAAAATCATTTTAAAGACAGCAAGTGTGAGAGTACTCCAAAGCACCTTTAATAGTCCATATTTTTTACTTTGAATGTTAACTCAAAAACCACAAGAATTATCTCTAATATTCTTTAGTTTCGGCCATGGCAAAGAAACCTAGCATTGGTCGTCAAAAGATCAAAATTGCCAAAATAGAGGTAAAAAATCATCTCCAAGTTACCTTCTCAAAATGTCGTTCTGGACTTTTCAAGAAAGCTAGCGAACTATGCACACTTTGTGGTGTTGAAATAGCTATCATAGTTTTTTCTCCTGCAAGAAAAGTTTTTTCTTTTGGTCACTCTAATGTTGAGTCCATTATCGATAGATTCCTGTCAAGAAATCATAATCCAATTTCTAATTCATCACTTCATCTTGTTGAGGCTGATCGAAATGCTAGTGTTCGTGAGCTCAATTTGCAATTAACTCAGATTCTTGCTGAGCTTTAAATTGAGAAGAAAAGAGGAGAATCACTTGATCAAATGAGAAAAACTAGTCAAAGTCAATATTGGTGGGAAGCTCCTATAAGTCAACTTGGTTTGCATGAACTTGAACAATTAAAGGAATCCATGGAGGTTTTAAAAAATAATGTGACAAATCAAGAAAGTAAGTTTATGGTTGAGATTACTGCTAACTCTTCTTTTTATTTTGGTGTTAATGGTAACAGGATATTTGACAACTATGATATCAAGCCAGCTCAAATCATGGTTGCTTCAAATAATCTTCATAACCATAACTTTGGTTTTGATTCAGCTGGATTATTTTAATTCTGTTGTAGTTTCCCTCTTATTATTAACTAAAGCCAACGAGTACCTCACTAGTTGGTCTTTGATACAAGTTTTTCAAGTTCTCAGTTTGTGTATTGATTGCCTAAATATGAGAAACAACAAATGGTTGCCCTTATAAATCAATATGTTAGTAATTGCATAATATTTTGCAATCCTTCTATTGCTATTATCATGTTATTACTTCCCCAGCAATTACCTTCATCCATTGCTTTTCATTAACAAAATCATGTCTTTATTTCTTAGTGTGAAGTTGAGTTCTACCTTCCCTAATTTATACAAATAATATATATCCGTCAAATAATTTCTCTGAAAGAACATATATCATGCATTCTTACCATGTGAAATGATTAATGGGGAAAAGATGAATACATTTTCTTGTAAGCATAATAATAAAATATACGGTTGTTATTACAATTATAAGCTTAAGTAATAAACCAAATAAAAACCAGATTAAAGCTCTAGTAAATCAATGGAAAGTGGCACTAACGTGTGACCTCACTGTCAATAAAAGGTGGAATAACGACTATAAGAAACCACATTCAAATTTTAACAATGAAATAAAATACTAAGAAAATGTAAATAAAGAGTGCAACATGACCAGTTTAGTTTTAGCAATCTTTCTCAGCTTCTTCACCTTGACTTTGGCAGCAATATTATTCCTTCTCTTCTGATGTCGCTCTTCCTTAAACTTCTCCCTGGTCTCAACTCTTTCTTTCCATTTCTCCCTACTTTTCTCTTTCCTCCTCGTCTCCTTCTTCATACTCTGCTTCGGTTTTGAAGGGTTATCATACGCTTCCACTCCCATTGCCCTCTTTGCTGCTGCCTTCCATAATTCCCTCTCTGCTACCTTCCGATTCTCCCTCTTTACCTTTTCCAGCCTCTTCACTCTTTTTAATTCTTTCTCTTTTGATACTTTCCTCTTCTTCTTCTTCTTATCATCACCATCGTCTCAGATTTTGACTTTTCCAAACTCTATTTCCTTGCCATTCACTCCTCTTATCAAGGAGTCGGAGGATGGAAAACTGATTTTTCTTATCAAGGTCAAGAAGGTTACGATGGGCGATTTTGAGGTATGCTTTATTTCGTTGCTTTAAGGAGGCCTTTTCGACTTAGGAGAGGTCGCCTTGGTGCTGCAGTTTGCTGTGGGAGACTGGAGTGAAACCTCAAGGACAATGTGTCCTAATTAAAATTACTTGAATAAAGTTTTACATTCCAATTCCTATTGAATGTATACAATTCATGAGTACCAGCTCACTCTCTGCGAACTCTCTCGCTAAGAGTACTTCCAAAATTCACGACAAAAGAACTCTGTAATCCAAACCCTAAATCTTAACATTATTTGAATAAATTTTGAATTTTCTATTGTATATAGGTTAGTAAGATAACTTCGAACTATGTCAAAATCTTTATTTTGATCAAGGGTCTAGTGCAATGTCTTTGATGCTAACTATCCTTTCTTCCTTCTTTGCGTTGTTGCTGCATGAAAGAATTTAGTATTTACGTTACGGTCGAAGTCGAGCTCGATTTTGATTTCATAGATTAGGTTTGAAACATGACGACCACGGACTGAAGACCGACCTCGAGTCTCACCGAGCTAGCACCCGAGATCGAAAAACCTGCCTTCGAGAAAAATTGAGTCTGGTGTCGACCTTAGCCTCGAACGAGCTCGAGGATAAATAATAGAAGACCGAAATATCTGCGAACCAGACAGATATTACGGCGAGAATCTCGGTACGTATCAGCAAGAAACCGGTAATCAGCAAATCAAGAGATTTTTACCTTTTATAAAAATGTACCTAGAATAGGACTCATTTACTATATAAAGGGGGTCTGATAATTCATTCAAGAATGTCAAACTCTTTGAAGTGTCTTTGGTTCCAGGCTAAAATACAAAAATGTCAAACTCTCAATCAGTAGTTATTCATGTTGACAACGAGTCCGGTCACCAAGGTGAAAATAACAACATAGCGCCTAGTAACGAGATACCACCTCCTGATCTCGTTGGAATTCCGATCGTAGATCCGATTGATGCTAATTTGCATGTGGCTATCGATATAAACTTGCCTACCGACCTCGAAAATAGCGTTCATGGTGGAGCCCGATCGGCAACTCGAAACACGCAAAATGCTGAAGGAGACGAGATCAGTCTACGAGTGATCTTCGAAATGTTGTAGTCTCAACAGGCGGTGATAGCTCAGTTACAGAACTAAAGCCGTCCACCGAGTAGGGTTGAGCCCGAGATCATAAAAACACTCGAGGAGCTGACAAAACAGATAGAATCAGGGGAGAAGAAGATCGTGGCTAATGACAAAAAGGTGGAAACCTACAATTCCAGGGTAGACCAAATCCCAGGAGCACCTCCGATATTGAAGGGCCTGGATTCCAGAAAGTTCGTTCATAAACCTTTTCCACCGAGCGCGGCTCCGAAGCCGATCCCCAAGAAGTTTCGTATGCCCGAAATACCCAAGTATAATAGAACGACCGACCCAAATGAGCATGTAACCTCTTATACATATGCTATCAAAGGGAACGACTTGGAGGACGATGAGATCGAGTCTGTTCTGTTGAAAATATTAGGGGAGACCCTGTCGAAGTGAGCTATGATATGGTATCACAATTTACCTCCTAATTCTATTGACTCATTTGCTATGCTTGCAGATTCTTTTGTAAAAGCACACGCAGGTGCCATCAAGGTCGAGTCTAGGAAATCAGACCTTTTCAAAGTAAAACAGAAGGATAACGAGATTCTTAGAGAGTTCGTGTGTCGTTTTCAAATGGAACGAATGGATCTGTCGTCGGTCCCTGATGATTGGGTTGTTCAAGCTTTCACTCAGGGACTTAATATTCAAAGCTCGGTGTTTTCACAGCAGCTGAAGCAAAACTCAATAGAATACTCGGATGTTACATGGGCCGATGTGCATAACCGGTATCAATCGAAAATCAGAGTCGAAGATGATCAACTCGGGGCCCCTTCGAGGTTTGTCTATCCTGTCAGAACCCTCGACAAAGTCAAGAGAGATGTCGATCGCGAACCGATGCCAAACATGGATCAGTATCAGCCATATAACGGAGATCTTAGAAGCAGCGGGTCCGGGAAACTCCATGAGAAATGAAAGGAGAAATGAGCGAGGTCAAAGCAGTCGGGGACTTATAACCAAAAATGGCTTCGATAGGTCCAAAGACACACCGAGGCTATCAGAATATGACTTCAATGTCGATGTTTCCATCATTATATCAACTATCTGGTGCATCAAAGATACCAAATGGACTCAACCTCTACAGTCTGATCCAACCCAAAGGGATCCTAACCAGATGTGCAAATATCATGGCATTCACAGTCACAGAACGGAAAATTATCGACAGTTGAGAGAGAAAGTGGCCCGTCAATTCAACAATGGGCACCTTCGGGAGTTCTTGAGCTACCGAGCCATGAATCATTTCAGGAACATGGATTCTAACAAAAAGGCAGAACAAGAAGAACCTCAACATGTCATTAACATGATCATCGGAGGGGTTGATATTCCACAGGGGCTGATGTTGAAACGCACCAAAGTATCTATCACTAGGGAGAAACGAACTCGAGACTACATACCGGAGGGAACTTTATCTTTCAACGACAAGGATGCGGAAGGGATCATGCAACCCCACAATGATGCACTGGTAATATTTGTACTCGTAACTAAAATTTGGGCTAAACGTGTGTTAATTGATCCATGTAGCTCAGCCAACATCATTCGATCATGGGTCATGAAGCAGCTCGGTCTACAAGACCAAATCGTGCTTGTAGTTTGAGTTCTGAACGGATTCAACATGGCATGTAAGACTACTAAGGGTGAAATAATGTTACTTGTAAACACCGTCGGGACCATCCAGGTGACTAAATTTTATGTGATCAAAGGGGACATGAGGTATAACGCTTTATTCGGGAGGCCATGGATCCACAATATGAGGGCGGTACCCTCGACAATACATCAGGCACTAAAATTCCCAACACATGATGGAGTCAAAAAAGTCTACGGAAAATAGCCGGTTGCGAAAGAAATGTTCGCGGTCGAGGAGGTGATACCGACATCTACAATTTCAACATCTAAGGGCCCAAACCAGATGGTAAATAACGGGGCCAAATAGAAGTCACTGATACCATCTTCTATAGATTTGGACAAACCAAAGGAAGTCGAGGATGATGATTATGGGGTTTCCAGATCTTTTATAGCCCCCGATGATTCCGACGCCACTAAATCGATGGTCGAGGAGTTAGAACAAGTCATATTGAGAGAACGCTTGCCCGATCGAAAGGTATACCTGGGCACGGGGCTAAGCTCCGAGCTTAGGGAAAAACTCATTCAATTTCTTATAACTAACGAAGATTGTTTCGCTTGGTCCCACCTCAATATGACAGGAATCCCGTCGGAGATAACCACTCACAAACTAAGCCTGGACCCAAACATTCACCATGTTAAACAGAACAGGAGACCCAGTCCGAGATCAAGCATGCTTTCATCAAGGATGATGTATCTAAACTTCTTAAAATAGGGTTTATTCGGGAGGTTAAATACCCGGATTGATTAGCAAACATAGTGGTAGTCCCTAAAAAGAGGAATAAACTAAGAATGTGAGTAGAATACAAAGATTTGAATAAGGCATGCCCAAAAGACTCTTTTCCTTTGCCCAACATAGACCGTATGATCGATGCCATTGCTGGCCACGAGATCCTCAGTTTTCTTGACACCTATTCCGGGTAAAACCAAATACGGATGGACTCGGGTGATCAGAAAAAAACTTCCTTCATCACTAAATAGGGCACATACTGTTATAACGTAATATCGTTTGGATTAAAAAATACCGGTGCTACTTACCAATGCCTAGTAAATTGGATGTTCGAGGAACAAATAGGAAAATCAATGAAAGTTTACATTGATGATATGTTAGTTAAGTCCCTACGAGCAGAGGACCATTTAAAACATTTGCAAGAAACCTTCAGCTTACTAAAGCAGTACAATATGGAGTTGAACCCAGAAAAATGTGTGTTTGGAGTTGGGTCAGGTAAGTTCCTCGGATTCATGGTATCCAATTAGGGAATCGAGATCAATCCCGATAAAATCAAAGCCATTGAAGATATCACGGTTGTGGACAGCGTAAAGGTTGTGCAAAGGTTAACCGGATGAATAGCCGCCCTGGGGCAATTTATTTCGAGGTCGTCTGACAAGAGCCACCGATTCTTCGCATTGTTGAAGAAGAAGAACAACTTCTCGTGGACCCGGGAATTCCAACGAGCTTTGGAGGAACTCAAGAGGTATTTATCGAGCCCGCCCCTACTTCACATACCGAAGACAGACGAACAACTGTACTTGTACTTTGCGGTCAAGGAGATAGCATTAAGTAGAGTCCTAGTTCGGGAAGAGCAAAGTACGCAATTTCCAATTTACTATGTTAGTAGGACCTTAGGTGAGGCCGAAACTAGGTACCCTCACCTGGAAAAACTGGCGCTCGCTTTGCTAATTGCCTTTCAGAAGCTAAAATCGTACTTTCAATGTCACCCCATATGTATCGTAACTACTTACCTATTGAGGAATGTTATGCATAAGCCCGAACTCTTGGGCCGATTGGCCAAATGGTCCATTTAAATAAGTGGGTACGATATTGAGTATCAACCTCGGACCGCCATTAAGTCTCAAATTTTGGCAGACTTTGTGGCCAACTTTACACCGGCCCTAATACCCGAGGTCAAAAGAGTGTTATTGGTTAACTCAGGAACTTCCTCGAGAATTTGGACCCTCTTCACGGACGATGCCTCAAACGCAAAAGGGTCCGGACTTGGCATCGTACTAAAGCCACCAACAGGTAATATAATTAAACAATCTACTAAGACTGTGAAATTGACTAACAACGAGGCTGAATATGAGGCTATGATTGCAGGCCTTGAACTAGCCAAGATCTTGGGGGCAGAGGTGATCAAAGCCAAGTGCGACTCCCTCCTTGTGGTAAACCAAGTCAATGGAACATTCGAGATCAGAGAGGAACGACTGCAAAGATACTTGGAATAATTACAGGTGACATTACATCAGTTCAAAGAATGGACTTTGCAACACGTACCTCGGGATCAAAACAGTGATGCCCATGCGCTCGCTAACTTAGGGTCGTCGGTCGAAGACGACGAGTTCAACTCGGGAGAAGTCGTACAACTTATGAGATCGGTGGTGGAAGAAGGCCACGCTGAGATCAACTCGACGAGCCTAACTTGGGACTAGAGGAATAAGTACATGGAATATCTCAGATCCGGTAAACTGCCCTCGAATCCAAAAAGGTTGATGGCCCTACGTACAAAGGCGACCCGATTTAACCTGTCCAAAGACGGAACCTTATTTAGAAGAACATCTAATGGTCCACTTGCAATATGTCTAGGGCCGGGTGATACTGAGTATGCTTTGAGGGAAATCCATGAAGGTACCTGTGGAAATCATCCGGGCGCCGAATCGCTGGTTCGAAAAATAATCAGGCCGGTTATTACTGGATCAACATGGAAAAAGACGCAAAGGAGTTTGTTCGAAAAAGCTATGAAAGGGAAAAATCCTTCAAAAGCTATGAAAGGGAAAAAGCCTTATATATATATCAAAAATTCTTTTTACAAGAGCTGAATAGACCCGATACAATTCTTTTACAAAGGCGGAACGGCCTCAACAAAAAGATGATACAAAAAACAAAAGGCAAAATGCCTAAAAAGATCCTAAATGGCCTAGTCTTCATCGGGGGCCACGTCATCGCCTACAGGGTCTTTGCTACCATCGGGCTCACCTGAATCTTCACACCCCTCAAAGTCTTCCTCTTCGGGATAAGCCAGCTTCCTGGCCTTGGCTTCATATATCTTGGCATTCTCGATTTCAGCCAATAAATCAAAATCCCGAGCATGGACTTCCTCGAGGGGCTCCCTTCGGGATTTCCAATTCGCGTGCTTCACCATATTTCTCGCTTGGTCCTCAGTCGCCTCAGAATCATCCTTGTGTTGAGCCACCCTATCATCGACCTCGGCAACCTCTGACTTGGACGCCTCAAGATCCTTGGCCAGATTTTCTTGATCGGACACAACCGAGTTCAGCTGAGACTGGTCCTTTTCTTATTTGTAGTTTATCTATATTTAGTAGTTATTGTTCATTAGCTTCTTTATTTTTCTAGTTTAGTTCTTATTTTGCTAGTAGCTTCTTTTTATGTTTTCGTAGATAATAAGCCTTTGATTTTCTTAATGCCACGGTTATTTTCAACGGTAGTTTTTGTGTGAACCGGGTGACTCATCCCAACGATGGATGGCGTGACAACCTTCTTAAGGGAATGAATCTGTTTTTGTGTTTAGGTAATAATAATAGTAGTAGTAATGAATAAAATTCCTAATCAAATCATTCTCTAAAAAGAGTTATTCATGCTTCATTTGGTACAACACACTTAACTATGTGCTTATGGCTTGAAACAAGGTTTTTGAAAGAAATTAACTCTAGTTAGTGACTTTGAGACTCTTTAGTTGACTTTTGTAATCATCGAGCGGCTTATTGGACCATAGTGATCTTTAACTTGATTGTGGTTGTTGTAGGCTCTCAATTATATCCTCTTTTACGGTCTAGTTGTGTGAGGGGTGAGGTGATTTGTTGCTAGTCCAAGTATCCGTATGAATGGTCTAGAAAAAAACTTCCTTCATCACTAAATAGGGCACATACTGTTATAACGTAATATCGTTTGGATTAAAAAATACCGGTGCTACTTACCAATGCCTAGTAAATTGGATGTTCGAGGAACAAATAGGAAAATCAATGAAAGTTTACATTGATGATATGTTAGTTAAGTCCCTACGAGCAGAGGACCATTTAAAACATTTGCAAGAAACCTTCAGCTTACTAAAGCAGTACAATATGGAGTTGAACCCAGAAAAATGTGTGTTTGGAGTTGGGTCAGGTAAGTTCCTCGGATTCATGGTATCCAATTGGGGAATCGAGATCAATCCCGATAAAATCAAAGCCATTGAAGATATCACGGTTGTGGACAGCGTAAAGGTTGTGCAAAGGTTAACCGGATGAATAGCCGCCCTGGGGCAATTTATTTCGAGGTCGTCTGACAAGAGCCACCGATTCTTCGCATTGTTGAAGAAGAAGAACAACTTCTCGTGGACCCGGGAATTCCAACGAGCTTTGGAGGAACTCAAGAGGTATTTATCGAGCCCGCCCCTACTTCACATACCGAAGACAGACGAACAACTGTACTTGTACTTTGCGGTCAAGGAGATAGCATTAAGTAGAGTCCTAGTTCGGGAAGAGCAAAGTACGCAATTTCCAATTTACTATGTTAGTAGGACCTTAGGTGAGGCCGAAACTAGGTACCCTCACCTGGAAAAACTGGCGCTCGCTTTGCTAATTGCCTTTCAGAAGCTAAAATCGTACTTTCAATGTCACCCCATATGTATCGTAACTACTTACCTATTGAGGAATGTTATGCATAAGCCCGAACTCTTGGGCCGATTGGCCAAATGGTCCATTTAAATAAGTGGGTACGATATTGAGTATCAACCTCGGACCGCCATTAAGTCTCAAATTTTGGCAGACTTTGTGGCCAACTTTACACCGGCCCTAATACCCGAGGTCAAAAGAGTGTTATTGGTTAACTCAGGAACTTCCTCGAGAATTTGGACCCTCTTCACGGACGATGCCTCAAACGCAAAAGGGTCCGGACTTGGCATCGTACTAAAGCCACCAACAGGTAATATAATTAAACAATCTACTAAGACTGTGAAATTGACTAACAACGAGGCTGAATATGAGGCTATGATTGCAGGCCTTGAACTAGCCAAGAT
Source organism: Nicotiana tabacum (assembly GCF_000715075.1). Classification (NCBI taxonomy): domain Eukaryota; kingdom Viridiplantae; phylum Streptophyta; class Magnoliopsida; order Solanales; family Solanaceae; genus Nicotiana; species Nicotiana tabacum. The sequence goes on along the minus strand of NC_134081.1, from coordinate 57,216,331 downwards.
CTTGGGGGCAGAGGTGATCAAAGCCAAGTGCGACTCCCTCCTTGTGGTAAACCAAGTCAATGGAACATTCGAGATCAGAGAGGAACGACTGCAAAGATACTTGGAATAATTACAGGTGACATTACATCAGTTCAAAGAATGGACTTTGCAACACGTACCTCGGGATCAAAACAGTGATGCCCATGCGCTCGCTAACTTAGGGTCGTCGGTCGAAGACGACGAGTTCAACTCGGGAGAAGTCGTACAACTTATGAGATCGGTGGTGGAAGAAGGCCACGCTGAGATCAACTCGACGAGCCTAACTTGGGACTAGAGGAATAAGTACATGGAATATCTCAGATCCGGTAAACTGCCCTCGAATCCAAAAAGGTTGATGGCCCTACGTACAAAGGCGACCCGATTTAACCTGTCCAAAGACGGAACCTTATTTAGAAGAACATCTAATGGTCCACTTGCAATATGTCTAGGGCCGGGTGATACTGAGTATGCTTTGAGGGAAATCCATGAAGGTACCTGTGGAAATCATCCGGGCGCCGAATCGCTGGTTCGAAAAATAATCAGGCCGGTTATTACTGGATCAACATGGAAAAAGACGCAAAGGAGTTTGTTCGAAAAAGCTATGAAAGGGAAAAATCCTAAAAGCTATGAAAGGGAAAAAGCCTTATATATATATCAAAAATTCTTTTTACAAGAGCTGAATAGACCCGATACAATTCTTTTACAAAGGCGGAACGGCCTCAACAAAAAGATGATACAAAAAACAAAAGGCAAAATGCCTAAAAAGATCCTAAATGGCCTAGTCTTCATCGGGGGCCACGTCATCGCCTACAGGGTCTTTGCTACCATCGGGCTCACCTGAATCTTCACACCCCTCAAAGTCTTCCTCTTCGGGATAAGCCAGCTTCCTGGCCTTGGCTTCATATATCTTGGCATTCTCGATTTCAGCCAATAAATCAAAATCCCGAGCATGGACTTCCTCGAGGGGCTCCCTTCGGGATTTCCAATTCGCGTGCTTCACCATATTTCTCGCTTGGTCCTCAGTCGCCTCAGAATCATCCTTGTGTTGAGCCACCCTATCATCGACCTCGGCAACCTCTGACTTGGACGCCTCAAGATCCTTGGCCAGATTTTCTTGATCGGACACAACCGAGTTCAGCTGAGACTGGTCCTTTTCTTATTTGTAGTTTATCTATATTTAGTAGTTATTGTTCATTAGCTTCTTTATTTTTCTAGTTTAGTTCTTATTTTGCTAGTAGCTTCTTTTTATGTTTTCGTAGATAATAAGCCTTTGATTTTCTTAATGCCACGGTTATTTTCAACGGTAGTTTTTGTGTGAACCGGGTGACTCATCCCAACGATGGATGGCGTGACAACCTTCTTAAGGGAATGAATCTGTTTTTGTGTTTAGGTAATAATAATAGTAGTAGTAATGAATAAAATTCCTAATCAAATCATTCTCTAAAAAGAGTTATTCATGCTTCATTTGGTACAACACACTTAACTATGTGCTTATGGCTTGAAACAAGGTTTTTGAAAGAAATTAACTCTAGTTAGTGACTTTGAGACTCTTTAGTTGACTTTTGTAATCATCGAGCGGCTTATTGGACCATAGTGATCTTTAACTTGATTGTGGTTGTTGTAGGCTCTCAATTATATCCTCTTTTACGGTCTAGTTGTGTGAGGGGTGAGGTGATTTGTTGCTAGTCCAAGTATCCGTATGAATGGTCTAGAAAAAAACTTCCTTCATCACTAAATAGGGCACATACTGTTATAACGTAATATCGTTTGGATTAAAAAATACCGGTGCTACTTACCAATGCCTAGTAAATTGGATGTTCGAGGAACAAATAGGAAAATCAATGAAAGTTTACATTGATGATATGTTAGTTAAGTCCCTACGAGCAGAGGACCATTTAAAACATTTGCAAGAAACCTTCAGCTTACTAAAGCAGTACAATATGGAGTTGAACCCAGAAAAATGTGTGTTTGGAGTTGGGTCAGGTAAGTTCCTCGGATTCATGGTATCCAATTGGGGAATCGAGATCAATCCCGATAAAATCAAAGCCATTGAAGATATCACGGTTGTGGACAGCGTAAAGGTTGTGCAAAGGTTAACCGGATGAATAGCCGCCCTGGGGCAATTTATTTCGAGGTCGTCTGACAAGAGCCACCGATTCTTCGCATTGTTGAAGAAGAAGAACAACTTCTCGTGGACCCGGGAATTCCAACGAGCTTTGGAGGAACTCAAGAGGTATTTATCGAGCCCGCCCCTACTTCACATACCGAAGACAGACGAACAACTGTACTTGTACTTTGCGGTCAAGGAGATAGCATTAAGTAGAGTCCTAGTTCGGGAAGAGCAAAGTACGCAATTTCCAATTTACTATGTTAGTAGGACCTTAGGTGAGGCCGAAACTAGGTACCCTCACCTGGAAAAACTGGCGCTCGCTTTGCTAATTGCCTTTCAGAAGCTAAAATCGTACTTTCAATGTCACCCCATATGTATCGTAACTACTTACCTATTGAGGAATGTTATGCATAAGCCCGAACTCTTGGGCCGATTGGCCAAATGGTCCATTTAAATAAGTGGGTACGATATTGAGTATCAACCTCGGACCGCCATTAAGTCTCAAATTTTGGTAGACTTTGTGGCCAACTTTACACCGGCCCTAATACCCGAGGTCAAAAGAGTGTTATTGGTTAACTCAGGAACTTCCTCGAGAATTTGGACCCTCTTCACGGACGATGCCTCAAACGCAAAAGGGTCCGGACTTGGCATCGTACTAAAGCCACCAACAGGTAATATAATTAAACAATCTACTAAGACTGTGAAATTGACTAACAACGAGGCTGAATATGAGGCTATGATTGCAGGCCTTGAACTAGCCAAGATCTTGGGGGCAGAGGTGATCAAAGCCAAGTGCGACTCCCTCCTTGTGGTAAACCAAGTCAATGGAACATTCGAGATCAGAGAGGAACGACTGCAAAGATACTTGGAATAATTACAGGTGACATTACATCAGTTCAAAGAATGGACTTTGCAACACGTACCTCGGGATCAAAACAGTGATGCCCATGCGCTCGCTAACTTAGGGTCGTCGGTCGAAGACGACGAGTTCAACTCGGGAGAAGTCGTACAACTTATGAGATCGGTGGTGGAAGAAGGCCACGCTGAGATCAACTCGACGAGCCTAACTTGGGACTAGAGGAATAAGTACATGGAATATCTCAGATCCGGTAAACTGCCCTCGAATCCAAAAAGGTTGATGGCCCTACGTACAAAGGCGACCCGATTTAACCTGTCCAAAGACGGAACCTTATTTAGAAGAACATCTAATGGTCCACTTGCAATATGTCTAGGGCCGGGTGATACTGAGTATGCTTTGAGGGAAATCCATGAAGGTACCTGTGGAAATCATCCGGGCGCCGAATCGCTGGTTCGAAAAATAATCAGGCCGGTTATTACTGGATCAACATGGAAAAAGACGCAAAGGAGTTTGTTCGAAAAAGCTATGAAAGGGAAAAATCCTTAAAGGAAAAATTCAAAAGCTATGAAAGGGAAAAAGCCTTATATATATATCAAAAATTCTTTTTACAAGAGCTGAATAGACCCGATACAATTCTTTTACAAAGGCGGAACGGCCTCAACAAAAAGATGATACAAAAAACAAAAGGCAAAATGCCTAAAAAGATCCTAAATGGCCTAGTCTTCATCGGGGGCCACGTCATCGCCTACAGGGTCTTTGCTACCATCGGGCTCACCTGAATCTTCACACCCCTCAAAGTCTTCCTCTTCGGGATAAGCCAGCTTCCTGGCCTTGGCTTCATATATCTTGGCATTCTCGATTTCAGCCAATAAATCAAAATCCCGAGCATGGACTTCCTCGAGGGGCTCCCTTCGGGATTTCCAATTCGCGTGCTTCACCATATTTCTCGCTTGGTCCTCAGTCGCCTCAGAATCATCCTTGTGTTGAGCCACCCTATCATCGACCTCGGCAACCTCTGACTTGGACGCCTCAAGATCCTTGGCCAGATTTTCTTGATCGGACACAACCGAGTTCAGCTGAGACTGGTCCTTTTCTTATTTGTAGTTTATCTATATTTAGTAGTTATTGTTCATTAGCTTCTTTATTTTTCTAGTTTAGTTCTTATTTTTCTAGTAGCTTCTTTTTATGTTTTCGTAGATAATAAGCCTTTGATTTTCTTAATGCCACGGTTATTTCCAACGGTAGTTTTTGTGTGAACCGGGTGACTCATCCCAACGATGGATGGCGTGACAACCTTCTTAAGGGAATGAATCTGTTTTTGTGTTTAGGTAATAATAATAGTAGTAGTAATGAATAAAATTCCTAATCAAATCATTCTCTAAAAAGAGTTATTCATGCTTCATTTGGTACAACACACTTAACTATGTGCTTATGGTTTGAAACAAGGTTTTTGAAAGAAATTAACTCTAGTTAGTGACTTTGAGACTCTTTAGTTGACTTTTGTAATCATCGAGCGGCTTATTGGACCATAGTGATCTTTAACTTGATTGTGGTTGTTGTAGGCTCTCAATTATATCCTCTTTTACGGTCTAGTTGTGTGAGGGGTGAGGTGATTTGTTGCTAGTCCAAGTATCCGTATGAATGGTCTAGAACTTGCCCCGAATGTGCTTCAAGGCGAAATCCTAAGTTTTTCTTGGTTTGGGAAATGATTGTTGGCTTTCCTTGGTTCGTTTCATCTTTCTGCTGCCAACCAATTTCATTACCCCTAGTCAACCCCCTTTGGAACTCTCGCCTTTCTCATTTGACAACCATATTATAAGCCTTTACTCGTTTTGTCGTGATCCTCTCTTGGCACCCGGACCTTCCTTAACACTCTTGTGAAATAAGTGGTTTAACGCATAAGTTTGGGGGGAGAGTTGAGGAATTTGAAAGAGGTATCAAGGCACAAAAAATGAAAGAAATGATCTCTATGAAATGAGAAGGCAAGAAAAGAAAAGGAACAAAAAGAAAAATGCAAAAAAGAGAATAAGTGGAATGGTTGATGGATTCAAAAACAGGTAATGATCCCTAACTTGAGCATCAAGTGAGAAAAAGAATGAAATGAACAAGAAAGAGTGATGTCAAGTCTCTCTATCCCCCAATAAAAAGAGAATGCCTCTAAGAATTGGTGATTGTGAATAAAGAAATGAAAATGTGGAGTGCTTAAGGAAAGGTGTAACCACTTACCCATATGGTATCCTTCCCTAATCCAAAAGCCTTCATTACAACCCGAAAGAAGTCCTACTTGATTTCGAACCGAGTGAGCTTATATTAGTGGTGATCTACATGAGGGACAAGCCTATAGTACTTGAAGTCGTACTTGTGACATTCTCTTGAGAGAGAAGAGTGAACCTTTCATGTATCTTAAGGTTGAGTGCTAAAATTTGAGGTGAGCTTAGCAAATGGAAGATAGAGGAGGAAGAGTTTGGAGTCCACCATGACCTACATGATAGAACAAGAGTCCTTGATGAGAAAAGTCAATTCTTGATAATGCATGAGTAGTGTGAGTAATTGTTGGTCCCAAATGAGTATGAATGGCTCACCATTGACTCGCCAAAATGACCTTTCACTCCGAGGATGTGGGAATAAATGTATTTTCTTAAGGACAAGCAAAGACTTAAGTTTGGGGGAGTTGATAAGTGTGGATTTTGACCACTTATTAGTACCTTTTTACTTTTATTTTAATCTGAAAGTGTTAATTTATGCTCCCAAAACTAATGAAAGTGTGCAAATTGTATGAATGTTAGAGATTTGGGCACAAATAAAGAAATCCAAGGAGTGTTATGTATCACAAGGCAAGAAAGGGCCCAACAGACCAAAAGTGCGGTCCGCAGAAGAAAGTGCGGATCGCAGAATTCTCCTTGTGGCCACTATAAAATAGACTGGAATCACTTTTTAGGTCAAGTTTTGATGTTTTCTTAGCTGTAACCGTTGTAGTTTACCATTTTGGGACAAAATATCATAGTTTATTATTTTAATTTTATATTATGGCTTTATTTAGTGTTTCTTCTTTGTTTTCCTCATTTTCTACTATGAGTAGCAAGATATTTACTAGTGTTGTGACTCAATCCTAGTGTGTAAAACTTATGGGTATTTAATTTAAAGCTTGTTTATGGTTTGATGTTTGTTATTTAGCCTTGTTTATGCTTTAATTTTAGAATTAATGGTTGCAAACATTGATTCATGCCTTTTTGACTTGGTCTTTACTTGCGAAAGTGAGACTTAGTCTAGGAAAATTTGGCTAACAAGAAATTGGACTAGTTAAGGATTTTACTAGCCTAATTAAAGGGTTTGAACTAGAGATAGAAAAAACCCGACTTGAGCTCATATCAACTATTTAGTTTGATACCCATTTGGGCTTGAGAAAGCCAAATTGGGAAAAATCACTCTATGACCGAGAGGCATTGAGTGGGTAACTTAGAGTTGAGAGCTATAATACACCTCAATCACTAAAACAAGTGTTAACTTAATTAACTCATTAGGCTAACACCTAGGCAAAGGTTACATCCCTAGGCTTTTTACCTATTTGAAAACAACCAAAAATAGTTAGTCAATTTCTAGTTTCATTTTCTTAGTTAATTATTAATAGAGTAGTTCATAGAAGTAATTTGCATCACCAACTTGTTTGGAAGTGTATTTAAGCTATTTCTTCAATACGTATCAAGTGTACACTCAAACTCTCATTCTTAGCTCCCTATGAAAATCGACTCCGACTCATAGTTGGGTACTATTCTACCAACGACCTCTTCCACTCATTGTTGAGTGTGGATTGGGAGTGGATCATCCACCAGAACATGTTTAATTTTAAAGTCTAATACATTTAAAGAGATTACCAACGCATCATTGTGCGGTAGCAACAATCCATCTGCGTCGTCCTCCGTGAAAGTAATGTCGTTATAAGCGACTTCCCAGAGTCTCTTGTTGTGGGTCACTGACACCTTCGTCTTTTTTGCCGCCGAGAATGTAAACCCGTTAATCTCATTCCCCCCGAAAATCATATTGATCGTGAGGTGCGGGGGATCTTCTCCTACTTTTGAAGGTTCTGCATTATCATGATTGCGACCGTAGTTGTTTTTAGCCTGGTCACTTAAAAATTATTTGAGATGACCATGATTTAGCAATTTCACCACCTCCTCGCGCAAATGCCGATAGTACCCTGTCTGGTGACCGTTCAACCGGTCTGTTGGAAAGTTCCTACATAAGTTGTCCCCCATTTTCAGGAGCGGGAACCTTAAATTGAAAACCCTTTCTTCTGCCCTCGCCACTTCTTTCGCATCCCATGATATTCGTACCACAAATTAGGATTCCTTTGACTGGGATCAGATCTCATTAGCTTCGGGAACGGTGCCTCTTTGATATTCCTCATAACCGACACCAGCTCCACTACGCTGACGTTAAAGTTGTACTTGGAAAGCCTGAGATAGGAGGAATCTCAAGAACCCGATGTCTCCATGTCCTGCAATGACATTTTGTTCTGACCGCGATCAGCTCTCCTATTGGTGGCGAATTTATCCGCCGACCGGCCCGTTCATAGGGTAAAAACCGACCCCTTGAAGTCGGTCGATCTGAGCCAAAATCATCTCTTGACTTCTCTTTATTCTTCTCCCGGTCTCAACCCTTAATTAATGTTGGGAAACCGAGTTGATCATCCCCGATTCTTATCTTTGATTCGTACCAGTTGTGATTATCTGCCCATAGTGGTGCCTGGAACTCGAGCAGACTTTCCATCAATTTTCGAGAAGCATCAGAACTCCTCGATTCAGACCTTTAGTGAATGCTTTAACTTCCCATTCGTCTAGTACGGCCGACAACAACATCCTTTCCTTCTGGAATATGTTCACGAACTCCCGCAGCAATTCAAACTCTCCTTGTGCAATCCTGAATATGTCGGCCTTTCGGGCATGTAGCTTCCTAGCTCTGGCATGAGCCTTAATGAAAGAATCTGCGAGCATCTCGAAGGAATCTATGGAATGCTCGGGCAAGAGTGAATACCACGTCAGGGCCTTCTTCGTGAGAGTCTCCCCGAATTTCTTCAATAAAACTAACTCAATCTCGTGCAGAGCCAAATCATTTCCCTTCACCGCCATTGTATAGGTGGTGATATGCTCCTGGGAATCTGAAGTCCCATCATACTTTGGCACATCTAAAATTTTAAATCGCTTTGGGATCAACTTTGCTGTCGCATTCGGTTTGAGCGGTAGCTGGGTGTACTTCTTTGAATCTGGTCCTTTCAGTACTGGTGGTGCGCCTAGAATTCGATCCATTCGGGCACTTATTTCCCTCATAAAATGCATGAGTTCGGTCTAAAGAGATCGTTCTCATTATTGTTGTCGGAACCGTTATCGTTCCCTCGACCCCATCAATGTCGACTTCGCCCCTCGGGGTGTTGTAATCGACCCTCTGCGTTGTTTGATTTGCAGGAACCCCGGGAGGGATTGGTCCTCATCCATTTGTGTTGTTGGAAGCACCCGACAACGCCTGCCTTGATTCCGTCATAACCTGATCCTGCCGCGTGAGATGGCCCATAATGACCTTTTGTTGCTCCCTCAGGATCCTTACTGTTTCAATGACATGCTCGTCTTCAGCATCGTAAGGAGTTTCCTCTCGAACGTGCCGTGGATATTGCCCGATATGAACCGGCATGGCCTCGTCCACCTCGTTGCTGGTATCACTGATGGAATCTCCGTGATGAGGCTGATTTCCTTAGGCCTCAACGTGGTGTGCGATGTTGACATCGTTATCTGCCATTTTTAATGATTTTTGCTAAGAACAAAGAATCAAACAAGTTAGTAGTAGATGTCGGGATCAATTCAATTATACAACTGTCTAAGCCCCACGATGGGCGTCAAACTGTTTACCCGTAAAATAGTACAGTTGAATTTATGCGTGATTTATAGACAAGTGAATCGATTTGATCCTAAAATGATAAATGAATAAGACAAATATATAAGACTTAGCCTTGAAATTGAGATAAAACAATAGATATATTGGTCCCGGATGGAAAGCTTCCGGAGGCAACAAGAATAATATAAGTAAGCAAGAAAGTAAAATGTTATTGAGCTTTTTGATAGAATACTGTGTGTGCTTGTCAGAAAATTCGTCCCCTTACAATGATGGTAGAGCCCACTATTTATAACTGTACCTAGGGAACAAGGTCTTAGGATCAATCCTCTCTTAAATGACAATTATGAGGGCCATTGAAGAGTTTGTAACGGTAGGGAGTAAATGCCTTATTCTCTGCAACACACCGTGCAATTAATACTATAGAATATTCTTCATTAAATGCTGCCAGGTGGTAGACATTTACTTCGCATTTATGTTTTTACCCCATACAAAAACTATATTCATGTAAAAACATAAATCAATCACCAATATATAATTTAGTATACCATCCTTCCCATTTTATATGATGTAATCTAATGTTTTTATAGCTGTAAAGACGTTAATTTGAGTAGTGCATCATAATACTATTAGTAAAAATAATAAAATAATGATTGAAACGATAGTTTAATAGAAAACTTGTTACATTTTTTTCAACAACAATATACCGAGTATTATTTCACATTTGTTACATTTCTTTCATGAGAAATATTATTATATCAAAATTTAAAATTTTGATAATTGAATTTAAATTTTTGAAAATTGTAAAACTACATAGAATGATGTTAGTAACGGATGATGCCAAATATTTTGCGATATCACAAAATGGGTCGACCATCATATACGTCAGAATAGAATGACCTTCTTTGCATAGTTAATAGGGAAATAAAAGAACCCCCAACTAAACAACAGATTTAAAGTCATGACACTGAAAATCATATTGTATGGTTTTTAACCACTAGGTTGTCAATTGGGATGACTCTAACTTTTTCAATTGAAATAGATAAGATTATCTATAAATTAATGAAGATCAGTTGACCATAAAATATATAAACCTCAAATATCAAACCTACTAATTTTTCTAGTTATAAAAAACTAGAATAATAAGTAAACATATCCATTTCAAGACTTTCAATATCCAATTCCTATTAGAAACAGGAATACAATATTTGGCATAAACTTTGAGACATGCCATACTTGATCATCCCACGCCAACATGTGGGTCTTACTATTCCTGCAGATTTACACGTACATAATGGAACTTGGCCATCCTTCAAACTGGATATTTGTGAATAGTGAATAGGAAGTTTACATAACTGTCACAGTTTAAAAGAAATATAATAAATTCGTAGTATGAAATTTAATATTATAGTTGTGGCAAGAAAATATTTATATTTGTAGCACACAGTTCCATTAAAATAAGAATATTAATTATTAATCTCTAAACATAAGCAATTTGAATGGAAAGTCAACAATTCTTTGTACAAAAATCATGCATTTCTTTCTCTTTATCTATTAGCTTTCCTTATTTTTCTTCATCTTCTTAATTTTATTTTCTGACGAAGCCAATATATTTTCTAAATTTGTTCCATTAGTTTTTTTAATTATCTTTCTTATATTTTTCTCTTCCTTCTTTCTTCCTTTCTTAACATAAAGATCTTACTTCGATAATAATATGCGTTAATATATACAAAACGTACATAAAAAGAATATATATTGAATTAACACATATAAAATATACAAAAAATATACATAAAAAATACATCTTCAATTAAGATGACACTTAGACATGTGAAATATACATAAAAAAATATATCTTAAATTTAATTAAGATGGCATATAAATATACAAAAAACATATATATATATATATATATATATATATATATATATATATATATATATATATATATATATATATATATATATATATATATATATATATATATATAATACATCCTGAATTAAAATGGCATTTGACATATAAAATATATTTGAATATACATTAAAAATACATCTTAAAATAAGATGGCACTTCGAAAATAAATATACAAAAATTATATACATAAAAATACATTTTGAATTAAAGTGATACTTGATGTACAAAGTATAAAAGACGTATAAATCAATACATCTTGAATTTAGGTGGCATTCACATATGCATCAGATTTTAAAAAATGGAATGAAGAGGATGAATGTTGGGCTTAATTTTTGTAATATTCTAATAATGAAAAACAAAGTGCTCTTTATGAAATGAACAATAAATGATGCTATTTTTTTTAAATAATAGTTCAAAGGGGATCAAGCGTGTAAAATTTATATAGGGTAGCCACTTTTCAGATAGATTTTTAAAAATAACCGGTATTAGAAAATTTATTGAAAAGTAATCACTATTAATGCAGAAATACCATGACAATATCATGGATTTCAAACTTAAGCAAGTGAAAAATTTAAAATGTTACCCTTATTATTTAAATTTATGATACTGTCATGGATTTCGAACTTAAAAAAGTTAAGTCCATCCAGAATATTATCATGGAATTTTATTTTTAAAATTCGGAATAAAAAATTGATTATTTCTTAATAACTTTTGAATGTATGACTATTTAGTATTAATTACAAGTTCAAACAGTGTCTATTTATTAACTTTACCTGTGAATAACGGAGCTTGGACCATCCTTCATTCTGGACTAAGTGATGGTAGGTTCATGGTATATGAAAATTAGGTTTAGTATTGATGTATCTATCAAATCAATCAAATCAACAGGCTTTCTGCATACATTTTAAATAGAAATAAATAAGGTAATGTCTGCAATGTGGTTGATTTGTATATCTGTACTAGCTCGTGATGGAGTACTGCACACAAAGAAGTAAAAAATCTGCAGTAACTCCGATGGAGTATTTTTATTCGTGAGATTCACCTTCCTTTAACTCACCACCTAACAGCCCCTTACCTCATTACCCGTTCAAGAGGCCTAGAACCAATACATATACAAAAACCCAGCTCTGCTCCAGTTTTAACTATAACAATAACAACAAACCTAGTATATTCTCATAAATGAGGTTTGGGGAGGGTAGTGTGTACGCAAATCTTACTCCTACTTTATAAGGATAGAGAGAATATTTCCGATAGACAATCGGTTTAAGAAACATTGGAGATAAAGAAACAAGTAGCAAACAATAGTAACAACAATAAATTAAGGTAAGGCGCGTGAATGACACAACATGTAATAGTAAAGAACCATGAATAAGATAATACAAAAATAGTCTTAGTACTACTAGTAAGCCTAGGAGGAACGCACTACTATTTGTCAACCTACAACCCTAATCCTCGACCTCCACACCTTTCTATCGTGGGTCATACCCTCGGTAAGCTCGAGCAATGACATGTCATGTCTAACAACCTCTCCCCAATATTTCTTAGGCCTGTCATTTTCCTTCCTCAGACCTGTAATGGACAACCTCTCACACCTCCTGATCGGAGCATCTATGTCTCTCCTCTTCACATGCTTGAACCATCTCAGCCTCGACTTCCGCAACTTGTCCTCCACAGATGTCACTCCTACCTTGTCCCTAATAACTTCATTCCTGATCATGTCCTTTCTAGTATGACCACACATCCATCTCAATATCCTCATTTTAGCTACTTTCATCTTATGGACATGTGACTTCTTGACGGGCCAACACTCAGCCCCATACAACATAGCCGGTCTAACCATCACACTGTAGAACTTGTCCTTAAGTCCAAGTGGCACACTCTTATCACACAAAACCTCATAGGCAAGCCTCCATCTCATGCATCCCCCTCCAATGCAATGGGTAACATCGTCGTCAATCTCCTTGTTGCCTTGAATAATTGTCAGACCTTATTTTTCCGAAGAATATGGAGTTTTTTCAATTAAAGTGACATTATTTGAAATGAGATTAATTATTTTATTTAGAGACTCCACTTGGAATAATTATTATGGTATCCCAAGTCACTGATTTATTTTAAAATCCCAAATCGAGGAAATTGGCTCTATTTATGGCCTGCGAACACAAAAGACCGGATAAGGAATTCTGTTAACCCGGGAGAAGGTGTGAGAAACTCCCGACTTCCGTGGTTTTAGCACGGTCGCTAAACAATTAATACTTGGCCTAATTATCTGATTTATTACATGTTTTAAGATTTATGTGCATTTTCACCTTCTAACCGCTTTTAATTATTGTAAACAATTATGGAGTTTATTAAAACAAGTCGCGGTGTCGTGCACTTGTTATTTTTATACACATCGCAAATTACGCCACGTGAAACGCACCCGTGATTTACAACATATTTATTTTAATTATTTAAAGTTGGGGTCAAATCGCGTGAAATACACACTTGAGTTTGGAATTATGTGTCATGACTATTCCACGAGAACCGTACCCATAGTCACGACGATTATTTATTACTTCACGCCTAAAGCAAGCTATGATGTTCGAGAGTTATTCAACTTTTCTAAGGTTTGAAAATTTTATGAAGGTTATGGATTATGGAACCATTATTGATGAAAGGTGTATGGTCTTACACAGTATAGCTTCAATAGTAGCAACGTACAACCAACATTTTATATATGTCTGTTGGGAATAGTGACATTTATACCCTGAAGTTGTTTTGATTATAGTGTGTTAATTATGTGGGCTAGGCCTTGATTTATACAACAATTGAATTTTGAGAGAAGGGGTGAAACCAATTCGGTCTTGCCTGCCCACATCTAGGCCCATGGAATTCATGTTGAAGAGGCCTAACGGCTTGATTTTCAGAATTAGAGTTCATGAACTCAAATTAACAAGGCTCCATATACGTAAGCCTACGGGTTTTCTAGGCCCAATACATTCACAAACTAAACAATTACAGTGATCTCATATGTTTAAATCATAATCCCAATAGGATACAATTTAAATGACAAAATTAACACAGTAATCTCATATTATGCAAATAGCCTCTTAATAAATTACAGTCATCCTTGGGTTCGAATACATCTATATTAAAATTGCAGAATACATCATTTGACTCTGGAATTAATTACAACAATATTCATGCTCCAATTAAGAATAAAGTCCTTTGAACATATCTTCATAATCTCATTTTCAACTTATACCTATTCGAATTTACAAGGGTGCAGATTCTACGAGACCATTTGTGAAAGAGAGAAACTCACTTAAGTCTTAAATCACAAATTAAACCACATTGTGGCCAGATCTGGAATTATTGGTCTTCGAATCATACATTGAACTTTAATTTATTAGAACATAAAGGGTAAACCCAAATTTCAGCAATTAAACCTCAAATATAGGCAGCATGTATTTAATGATGAGATATACAGGTTGAATTCTAGCTTGTGAAATCAAATATAATTATAGTCACAAAATCATTGTTGAAACAATCTGTCCTTAATATGTCAATCTATAACAGGCTTCAAGTAGTTACCATATCAAAACTAAACATTCTATTTACATTCAAAGCAAAATAGGCAGTGAATTCAAACAAACACAGCCAAATAATTTTAGAAAATAGCCAACACTTTATTGTAAGTCAAAACAAGATACAGATATGAGATGTGTACCTAAACTTGTAAACGAACTGAAATTTTGCCAAATAAAGGCTAAGAAAACCACCACGGGATAAATTCAACAAAATTAGCAGCAGAAATAGCAGAAGTCAGCTTCTATTCTCAATTCAAAAATAGCTTAGGATCCTAGAAAGCACTAAAACAACTCAGCAGAAAGTTCACAGTTTGATTCAAAGATTCAGACCCTTATCTCTAAGTGTTAGTGTATGTAGATGATGAGGGAATTTCTCTGAAAAAAAGTGCAGAATATCCATGTGTGAACTTTTTGAAGGAAAATGCAGAGATAAATATCCCTCAAATGAGAGTGTAAAATGAGTTTTTATGCAAAAAAAAAATTAGAGCTTTTTTTTTTTAGAATCTGTCAATCCCCCAAACATAGCAAAAGAGCATCTTTTTAAAACTGAATTGGATTGGTGTCCATTCAGATATTCCTTCTCATTTTTTCAGCCCCCTTTACACTTCTATATTTCCCCGTTTTAATCCCAAATCTAACCTAAATTCCCTTGTTTTATTGCATTTTAACCCCTTCTATCTACACAACCACTTAAGATTCCCTAATTTTCATATTCTTTTAACCCCCTTAAACTTCTGTTAATTACAAATGAACCACACCAAAAGAGCAAACAGACTCAAACAATATGCAAAAACTGAAACAATAACCTGCCTCAATTCCCAATCAAATCTGGATCAATTAATCTAAATTTATGTAATTAGATTAATTATCATGTAATTGAACTGCTAATCATACAATTAATTATCTACTCTAAGTATATAAACAAGTAATTAACAAGCCTAGATGCAAAGCTACAATTAATTATGCAGTAAGTTATTCTGGTTTAAACTAAATTAAACAAACAGAAATATTTTCGATTAATTACATAATAACTAACAAATTGTTTTTAACGAATAAAAATAAAAATATGATAGAATGAGGTGAGCGTATATCTATTGAAAGAAAGACGAAGTAATAAAAGTAATTTTCAGCGAGGTTCGGCCGGTCAGTGGATGTGAGATGAACCAAGACTAACATCAAACGATCGCTCTCATCAAGAGCAACCAATTGAAGTAGGTTTTGAGTTCAAATGTGCTGAGATTGAGTAGAAATAAAAAAGGAATAGATTTAGGATTTTTCCAGGAATTTCGAATCTGAAATTCGAAGGGTTTGGTGGGGGGTTTGGCAAAAGTAATGACAGATTATGATTAATGATAGTCTTTGGACTATAGGGTGATGATTTGGAGTCATTTGGGGATGCTCCGCCGGCAGAGATGGGTGTAGTGACGAGAGGCGGGATGTTCTGCCGGCAGAGAATGAGAGAGATGAGAGAATGGGAGGGGTCCTTAGGGTCCTGGGGTCCGATTCGGACAATTATAGGGGGGGTGATTAGTTCCAGGTCGTTAGATCATGGGAAAATCGAGGTCCAGGATCAGGCATGACAAAAGAACATAGTTTGGGTATTCAAAGAGGGGCTGGGTTGGGTATGGTTGGGCTAGGGCGGATATTTGTGTGTATCAGGCCTCTAGGTTCGGCCTAATTCGGTTTTTGAACAAATAACAACCTTAAATCCTTCTTTTTAATCTTTTATGTTTAGCCACTATTTAACTAACATAACACTTAGAACTTAAATTTCAAAATCAACCATTTACTCGAATTATCTACTTAAACTAGTTAATTTGTGGATTCCCAATTTAACTAATTAGTTGAACCTAAGATGTAAAAGAAAACTAAGAAAGATTACATGTATTTTGTGATTTTTATATTTTAACAATACTTTTTAACACATGATGAAATTCTAACATGTAATTAAAATCCTAAACTACACTAAATGAAATATAAATAATATTTTTGGCGATGTTTTATGATTTAAAGCATTTTCTAATAAATAAAAGTTTCTAAATTTCTATAAAAATAATAAAAGCTATTTTGGATTATTTTAGGAGTAATTTGCATTAGGGCAAAAATTACGTGCTCACATCAGCCCATCTTTGCTCGAGAACATGAAGAATATTTAGGCAAAGATAAAGTGAGCAATCATGAGCAATTTTTGCCCGTTAGATACTCCATGAGAAGTATTTTGGAAACGTTTGAACGAACCTTGCTTCAAAGGTTGCCTACATATCCTTGGCTATAAAGGAATCAAGTTAGTGTAGTTCTAGAAGTTTTGGTAGTTGGGACTACCGAAAAGCTATGATTTCACTGTTGTTGCTGTTGTTACTGCTTGCTGGACTCCGTATTATACCCAAATAAAAATTAAAAGAACTAAACAAGCCTATCAGCTATTAGTTATAAGATTCCTATCTATAAGTCTTTTGAAGCTTGATCTTGAGTCTTGAGTGGTCCTTCATGCAAACTCTATTACGAACCTTGATGCTTGCTAGCTGCAGGTGCTAGCTCATTCTTCTACGACTTCTTTTGACCAAAAAGGGACATGCAATGCTCGTGAATTCAGTCATGTCTTGAGCAGTCCACATCTTTTCACCCGCTTCTGCATTTTGGATTTATTTCCTTTCTCATTTTTTTCTTTATTTTGGATTGAGACTTCTTCTTTTGGTCATCTCGACCTCTGTGCCCCGAGGTAAAACCTGCTAAGACACCAAAACAAATAGGCGAACGAAAGTTTTCTGCCCCAGTTTTTACTAGGAAAATTTCGCGAGTTATTTGTAACAAAACTCTATACTACTTCCTTATTGAAAGAAATAAAAGGCCGGGATAGGTATACAGTGGGAAAACATGATTCTTTGGGAATGGTGTACCTGATTGTCTAAATAATGCCTCAACTAAGGATTGGTGTACCTTATGTTGGGAAAATGCGATGAGGGAATGGTGTACCCTATACTGGTAAGGAGACTAGGGAGTGGTGACATTATGTCTAAAATAAAATCAACTAGGGAGTGGAGACCCTATGTTGGAAAAGAAGACTAGGGAGTAGAAATCCTATGTCTAAAATAAAATCAACTAGGGAGTGGAGACCCTATGTTAGAAAAAGAGACTATGGAGTGGAGACCCTATGTTGGAAAAGGATACTAGGGAGTGGAGACCCTATGTTAGAAAATGAGACTAGGGAGTGGAGACCCTATGTCTAAAATAACATCAACTAGGGAGTGGAGACCCTATGCTGGAAAATGCAACTAGGGATTGGAGACCCTATACTACCATTATTTTGAACTTTCTTTATTTTCTTTCTTCTTTTTATTAAGAGAATGAGTAAAATGATGGAAAGGATTTTGAGATGACTTCCCTTTTTGGAGTTGTTGCTACTGCAGAGCTATTTTAGTTTCCGCGCAGTTTCTTTTGGTTGCACCTGCTTCTTTCAAGGTTGCTTTGGATTGCACCTGTTTCCTGTTTTTCAAACAAAGAATAATTTGTTAGTTTGAAATAGTGGTTGGTTTTGCGGCCTTGAGTGTTTCAGTCACTTGATCTTGGCCGGCTTCTTTGATGATAATTTCACTTGCAACTGGTTGTTTCTTGAATATCGATTGCACTTCTAGCCCCGAAGAACCTTTGGCTTTTCCAAAACTTTGCCATGCCGGTTGGTCGCATGGGACTTAACCCTTTTCAACTTTATTTTGCCTTTGTACGCCTTTCACTTCAGATTTCTTTCTCCCAATTTTAATTTCAGAGAATTGGGGAACCCTTGGCTTTTCAAACCTTGCCAAGACAGTTAGCCACGTGGGACTAAACCGTTTCAATTTTATTTTTCTACTTGTAGGCACTTTAATTTGATTTCCTCCTTACAAGAGTTTTTGATTTCGAAGCATTGGCCGCTATGGCCAGTCGGTGTCCACTTGATGCCCTTGCCGAGGCTTGGTGCCTTTTTTTCACATTAGCTTGTTTCAAATGAGAGTCCTTTAAATCAGACTTTCCATCTTTGCCTTAGTTTTTGAAACAAAGTTAGACCGAAAGGGATTCAAAGAGAAAAAGAAACAATGGAATGGAAAATGAATTTAAACAACAGGTTTCCCTTTCCGGGAACATAAAGAAGGACTTATCTCGGAGTACATACGAACTTCAATGAACATGATATGCCTTTTGGACTGGATGTCTGATATGTGTAAATCATCTGACTCTCAGAAATTCATCACAACCTTTGCTTTGAAATCGAGAAACCTTGTCCAGGACTGTGTCGATGCCAATGGCTGTGAGGATCCTCTTTTCGATCAATGACACTCTTTGCGGGTTTTCACCAGCTGAGCTCTCTCATTTCTCTTCTCACCATCGCCTTATCGTGCTCTTTGCGAGTTTTCACTAACAAGACACTCATTTTTAATTTCTCTACTTACCATCGCCTTATGGTGCCCGTGAGAGTTTTCACCAATAGGACTCTCTCATTTTATTTCTCTCGTTTTCGTTGCATCAGATGCAAGTAACTGTATCCTCCAATTTTGAACATCTTTGTCGATTGATCGGAAGGACTTGAAAAGGATTTGGGTAAAAGGGATTTGGATTGTATTACAACTTTGGAACCTTTCAGAAGAAACCATCGCCGAACCATTGTAACATCTGTCCCAGTTTTAACTTTTGGGAGAATGTGAATTTTTTTTTTGGTATGACTGAACCCCATGGAGAGGCTGCCTACGTATCCTTTCGGAATCAAGTCAAACGTAGTTCAATGAACTTTGTTTTTTATTTTCTTTTGTCTTTCTTTTCTTTTGTTTCTCCACGTTCCAAAGAGGGTATTCAAAGAAAGGGAATCGGCTCACGAGTTTGCAAAGGGTTGATAGTGTTTGGATAGCGAGAAAAAAAGCCTTTGTTATCCCAATCGGAGCATGTTAAAGCTGTGAAAAATGGGTCAAACGTAATACCTTTTGACCGCATCTGCATTGACATCTGTCTCGGGGTCATTTCCTTCGATGTCTACCAAATACAACGCTCCCTTCGACAACACTTTTCTTATAATGTACAGACCTTTCCAATTTGGAGCAAATTTTCCTTTGGCTTCTTCATGATGCGGGAGAATACGTCTCAGAACGAGTTGCCCCACTTCGAATTTTTCTAGGCTGCACTTTCTTGTTGTAGACACATGCCATTCTTTGTTGATACAATTGCTCGTGGCAGACTGCGGCCATCCACTTTTCATCAATCATTGTCAATTGTTTCAACCGAGTCCTGACCCATTCATCATCCTCGATCTCGGCTTCAACAATGATCTGAAGAGAGGGAATCTCAACTTCTGCAGGTATTATGGATTTAGTTCCATAAACCAATAAGTAAGGAGTGGCTCCAACTTATGTGCGATATCCCAATAGTGCAAAAGGCAACTTTTCATGCCATTGTCCAGAACCCTGAACCATTTTCCTAAAGATTTTCTTGATGTTCTTGTTTGCTGCTTCAACAACGCCAGCTTTGGGCCGATAAGGGGTAGAATTATGATGCATAATTTTAAATTGTTCGCATACCTCGATCATCAAGTGGTTGTTCACAACGCTCAGTCCTACCATATCATCATAAGACCATGCAAACACGTCTTTGAATTCAAACAAAAGTTGGATCAATGCATCTCTAGTTCTTTCATCAGCGTGAATGCTTATCATGGTTTCTCGGATCTCTTTTGAACTGCCCAAATTAACTGGCACTGTTTCGTTTAAGTTTGGCTTAGGCTTATTTTCAAATTGTTCCAATTCTCGATTTATTTCCCTAAAAGACTCATATTTATCATATTCTGGCTCTTAATTCATTATTTCAAGGTTAGACATCATTTTAGAATCTGAGCATAAAGTTCGCAAGCATGTCATATTATTTAAGTCCGCACTATTAGAACTGAAAAGAAAAAGATAAGAAAAATAGCAAAATCAGAACAAAAGAAAAGAGACATCTATGGACGATGAAATATTGATTTCATTTCATTAAAATGAAATATATGAGGGTTTACATTAGAACTAAAAGACAATAAAGTAAAACATTCGAGTTACACCCTAAAATAACTCGTAATGCAGAAGAGATGGCAAGACTGAACTACCGGGACTACCGCCTGACAGGGAATGTGGTAGCCTCCTAGTTTTGGAGCTCGAAATCCGGTCCCATATATTTTAGCTCGCAATGGCTCGTTCATTCCCTTGTCTAGACCATGTGGGATTTATATAGCATTTGTTTCAAGGCTTCGCAGATATCATCAATTTCTTTAGCCGTGAAGGCATCTTCTTCTTCCTCCACATACTTTGATTTGACAAATGATTGGGTGAGATGTGGAATGGGCTGGGATAAGACCCACCCATTTTCTTTGCGCTTATTAGCCCATGTTCTGTCGGCCTATGTAGCTCGGAAGCCCAAACCAAAACACTTCTCATTGACAATTGGGGAGATGGGCTAAGTAATGCCCTACAGAGATACTCCAAGCTCCTTTCCGGGCTTATACCCATTTCGAATCATTTGGGTGGCGACCATGACTGAAGCATTAGACAGGCAAGGTTGAGGTAATTGAGCCCCTTCTTCAAATTGGTCAGCGACCACGATTTCGAAAGCTTGGTACACAATATGCCCACTGCCTTCCCTAGCTTCAAGACACGGGACTGAAGGGTCCCGGTAGATGGTTTGCTAATCTTCTCCATGGACAAAAATCTCTTGATTATCATATTCAAACTTGACCATTTGGTGAAGAGTGGTGGGAACAACTCTGACGGCATGAATCCATGGTCTACCCAGGAGGAAATTGTACGAGGTTTCCATGTCCAAAACTTGGAATGTCACCTTAAAATCCATGGGGCCAATAGTTAGAAGCGGATCAATTTCTCCTATTGTGTCTCTCTTGACCCCGTCAAAAGCTCGTATGCAGACGTTGTTAGCCGGAATTCTTTCTGTTCCAATCTTCATTCTCTGGAGTGTTGAAGAGTGCAAATATCTATCCTGGACCCACCATCTAACATCACTCTTTTCACATAATAGCCCTCATATTTGACAGCTAGGTGGAGGGCTTTGTTTTGGGCAGCCTCCCTCTGGGGGCAAATCATCGCGGCTAAAAGAAATCTTGTTGACCTCAAAAAATCTTTCGGCCATTCTTTCCAATTGTTTGACAGAATTATCAATCGGGACGTATGCTTTATTCAATGTTTTGCGAAGCAATTTTTGGTGTTCATCCGAACTCAGCAGCAAAGATAAGAGTGATACCTGGGAAGGAGTCTTCCGGAGTTGGTTAACTATTGAGTATTCTGAAGTTTTCATCTTTCTATAGAACTCTTCCGCTTCCTCGTTTCTTACAGGCTTCTTGGATAACATCTGTTTATCCCTATTTTATTTGGAATTCTTTAGCTCTTCTGGGGTATGGTACCTCCCAGACTGATTCATCTCATTCAGTTCCCCCATAATTTCCTTCCCTTTATTTGTAACCATGGTTCTGTTGTAGTTCCATGGGACTGTAGTAGGAACTATTATAGGACTCTGCGGTGCGGGACTGATAACCATAGGCTCAGTCAGCCTTGGTGAAATTACCAGCCCCCGCGCCACATATGTCCCCTTTGGTATATATAATCTTGGCACATTCAACATAAATTTCCTTTCATCGAATTTCTTAGGAGCGCTGAGGATAAGCTGTTCTTTTCTCGGGGCCTTAAGAACATAAAGAACCACATTCTTGGGAGGTGCTGGTCCAGTTTTTGTTTTAACAGCTTGAGGAACAAGAGCAACTTTCTTTTCGGTTTTTGTCGGTTTCACCGCCATTTTAGGTCTTTCCTCTGAATTGGCGATGTCAACAATGGCCTTCAATGTCGGGTCAAACTCTTTTTTATCACAAATCATACCAATGGCAGGCCCATTATTATGATCCGGTAATGGATTGTCGGTCACATTAGGGATCTCCTCGCCTCTCAGCATAATTCTTTTCTCTTTGATCAGGCCTTCGACACCCCTCTTGAGGGTCCAATAGTCTTCTATATTATGGCCTTCTACTCCTGAATGGTATGCACACCTGGTACTGGCCCTATATGAAGGGGGATCTAGATTTTGCTAATTGGGAGGCACCAGTTGCAATAGACCCAGTTGGATTAACTTCTGAAGCTGACGGGAGTAAGATTTATCAATAGGGGTGAAATTGTATCTCCTGGGAGGCTCACGAGGGCATGGATTATGTTGGTGTATATTTTGTAGTGGGCGAGGATTATATAGATCTTGGTAGGGATGGTTATTTCTTGGGGGTGGAGTTCGGGTTTGGTTGTAGTGGTGCTGGGGGAGTGTGTAGGGCTGGGCATTCATCAACGCATAGTGAGGCGGTGCCACGGCATAAGCTGCATATTGATATGGATAATAGTGTTATTGGGGTTCTTGGTGGAATATAAGAATGGTTAAGTGATTGATGAGACTCCTTGAACTCAAAGCCATCATGGCTCCCTCCTCTCTCTTTTTGCGATTATCCAAACCCCCTGAACCATTCTGGATGGCTTGTGATGTAACTTTCAAAGCGACCTGACTCAAAATCCGTCCCATTTTTGGACTGTTCTCTACCATCTCCCCAATCGTGATAGCCTCAGCAAATAGCTTGCCCATAGAGGACATCATATTCTGGAAATAATCCTCCTCTTGGGCTTGTAGGAAGACTATAACCATTTCTGCTTCGTCCATCAGAGGTTCTACTCTGGTGGCTTGCTCGTTCCATTTGACAGCATACTCGCAGAAACTTTCTGCGATTTTCTTCTTTAAATTGGATAAGAAGTTTCTGTCGGGAGCGATGTCCACATTATACTGGAATTGTCAGAAAAAATCTCCGGCCAAATCGTCCTATATGTGCCAATGGGTGATTTCTTGATCCATGTACCACTCTGAGGCGATTCCTGTTAAGCTTTCTCCGAAGTAAACCATTAGAAGCTTTTCTTTTCCATCAGCCCCTTTCAGCTGATTGCATTATCTCATTAAATGGGCGATTGGGTCTCCGTGCCCATCATACTTTTCGAACTTCGGCATTTTGAAATCAGCAGGTAATTGAACATTGGGAAACATGCACAAGTCCGAATAGGAGACACTTTTTTGGCAACTCAAGCCATATATGTTTTTCAAGCTCTGTTCCAAGCTTTTCATCTTCTGAGCCATTTCTTCCTGCTCGGGAGTTTTAATTGTTCTTTCTTGCCCAATCGAAGACTGATATTGTGGCTGTTGAGCGTACGAATCCGGAGTGACATGAGTCATATCAAGTTGAAATTTTGGACCTTGGAAGGTGAATATTGAGGGTTCAAAGCATGGCCTGAGAATAGTTGGTTGTGCCATGGCGAAAACCAATGGTGCGGAGAACAATGTTGAAGGTGCCCCAGAAAAAAGTGCCTGGGGGCGAACCATAGAAGACATACCGGTAAAGTTAGATGACATTGTAGGGTACCCACATGGGATAAATGGGTTGGTTATAGGGATGTTGATGGTTCCATTCGTCCTTGGGATCAGCTCGGGAAATCCAGGAACTGCACTTGGCGGTTCCCTAGCATTAGACCAAGCGTCCCACATTTCCAGCATGCGGAGATGCAACATCTTATTTTCTTCGACGGTTGCCGATTCAGGTTGTGAAATTGCCAGTTCAGGGCTATCCTCAGGATTAATAATGTGGATATTGCTTTCTGAGTCCATTGAAACCCTTCCTTTGGATCTTGTAAAATAGAGGTGAGAAGCTAGATTACCGACAAAACCAACAATCTGAAACAGAACCTAGCTTATTTGCACACACAACAACCTTGTCAGTTTTGAGACAGTTAACAGATAGGGAATCACACATTGGGGATGCAATGCACATGAACAGTTAAACGCTTCTAAAATATTTTTTGCAACTACTGCGTGTTTCATTCAAACTTTCACTATCTTGTTTTCACTCTGCAATTCTTTTCTTTCGTTTCCACTCTCTCTTTCTCTTTTGTTTTGTCATTCCTTGTTTTCTCTTTAGTTTTTATCACACTTTTTTTCCTTTTCTTTTACTTATTGTCTCTCAATTTTCTCTCTTTTTTTGTTGATTTTCACTCAAATTAATTATGGCTATGATCGCATCTGATGGGGGATTGCCTACGTATCATAATGTTGTATGAATCAGACCAATTTGGGGTTTTTAATAATTCATTAATAAAAATCTTTTTTGTTTTTTTTTCATTACAAAGACTCAAAAATATTGATAACTAACTTAAAAGAAAAATATACACACTTGAAACAAACTAGCAACAAACTCGAAATGGACGAAAAGACAAACCGACTTGACGAGAGGAAAAAGTAAAATACAGACTCAAAGACTGAACAATCAAGAACACAGATAGGCCTCAAATGTTATTTCAAGGGCTCGGGGAACATCAGTCGCTCTCGACGCGGGGCCGGTTACAAGCTCTTCTTGAAGGAACTCTAGGTTGGCCATGACCTGATGAGCGAAGGACAACACTGAAGCAAAGAACATAGCCCGAGTCATATCACACTCGTTGCATTTCATCGCCGTGTAGTCGGCTATTTCTTTGATTCTGAGTTTGATGGCACCATTCTCCAGATCAATCGTCCAATTTATTATTCTCGGGCTTTCACTACCTGCATGGCCTTGTTGCTTTGATCTTGCAACCTCAGCACACTATCTTCCAATTTTTTGATCAATGAATAACAGTGTTCTCTTTCCGTCTTGAAGTCTTTGACCTACTGACCCATTTCATTTTCGAGAGTGGCTAACGATTTCCTCAGAATTGTGACTTCTCTGTCATAACTTTGCTTTGCCTAGCGAGCTAACCTTGTATGTTCTTTTGCATCTTTCTCCACCCTTGCCCGAGCTTTTGCCAAATCTTTCTCAGCCTTGGTCAAGTCGACCGCATAGTCATGCATTTTTCTCATCAAGTTGCTCATAAATTTTTCATCCCTCTCACTGATTACCGGCGTCTCGGCGGCTATCTTCATTTCCCGGAGCTAAGCTCGGAGGGCTTCGTTTTTCCGGGACAACCTTTTCTTTTCTCCATCATCTTTAACGGCTTTCAACCCACTTTCAATTTTGATGGTTCTGACTAGATGTTCTAGTTTGTTGATGGTGGTCTGGTATTCCTTCTCTTTGGCTAACCAAGCCCGCTACTCTTGCGCTGTATCAATAAATTCCTATATATGGGGCCTTTTAGTCGGCCTTTTAGATTCATCATTTGTTGTGACTCTCTTTCCGTACCAAGCGACATACCAGGCAGAACCTCACCTTTAAACAAATCATGTACTTGGGTATTTTCCCCCAAATACTGGCACTCGCTCCAAATTTGACGGACCACGTCTTCGCGAAATTGAGCATCAGAGCGAATTTCAATCACATGAGTACTGAGGTCCACATCCTTGGGAATTATCTGACATCTTCCAAGCTATCTCAAAACTCAGTATGGGGCATATGGCTGGATGCTACGGAGACCCATCAGAAGGAAGTATGGACCAGTGGCCAGCATATGAACAATATCATCGATAGGGACCCAACCTAATGTCCATTCTATCTGATCTGCAGTCAAAGTATGAAGGCGGGTGATCCACTTTCTGACTCCCTCTGGCATTACGACTCTTGTCACTCGCGTAGAACCATAATTCATGTATCAAGATGGTGACAAAGGTGTTCAATAATCCACATTTCTAACAACAAATTGTATCCCTCAAAAAACTTGACTCCGACTTTACAGGTCGTGAAGGCTCGGAATATATCCGATACGATCATAGGTGCGAGGGTACTTTTAGTCTGAGTAGTCAAAACATGGACAACTCAGGTTATACGCAAGTCAATGTGCCCATCCTCACTTGGAAACACCAAAAGGCCTAGAAATGACACCATGAAGGCAAAACATCTATGTGTCTCCCATTTTGACCGTTACCTTTACCATAAAGTCCTTTTTCTGGGTCTTCAAATATCCCTAGATGCCCATACCGCTGGTATAGAAAGTGAAAAGTGCAAGCTCTACCTGCCAGACTTTCTGTCTTGATCTGTTTACTTATTTTCAGTAAGTCTAGAAACTTGTGGGGAGTGACGGCCCTTGGAGACACCAGATACTTGTGTCTCAATCCTTTCGTACTTCCAGCATAGCCTGTCATTTCTTCGAGAGTGAGTGTAAGCTCAAAATCTGAGAAGTGAAAAATATTGTGGGTTGGGTCCCAAAATGACATTAGTGCCTCTATCATATCACTTCTAGGTTGAATCTTTAATAGTCTGGTGAGCGCCCCCAAGTACTGATTGACTCGGTCTCGTCCTTGTTTCCCCAAATCTTCCCACCACATGTGGAGTGTCAAAGGGATCTGGTCCATAACCCTTACAGGTAAATTTTGAACAGTGGTCATTCTGCACATTTTAAAAATGGGGTGACTTGGTTAAACATTGTTTTAAAAATTGACCACAAAATATTACTTTTGCAAAACTCAAGTTAAAACAAAACATGACTACTTTTGCAAATACGACCCTTCAGCACTTCGGAACGGAAGATTTTAGGGTTGTGCTTGCTAAGTAGCCTAAAATTTGAAAATAAGACCATAGGTGGCTATTCTTGCAAAAATAGCTCTTCGGCGTCCCGACGGGACATTTCTGGTTGCTTGGACAAAAATGACATAACCTAACTTTTTTTACGACAATATTACGGCATTTTAGATTTTGATTATTTTTTTTGCAAAAGCGGGGCCCAACCCGATGAAGGTTGCCTACGTATATCACATTCGGTGAGAATCAAACCCGCGTAATTCGATAAGTAGGAAAAAATATGACTTTTGAAAATATTGGCTCATTTTGAAATTACTTTCCTTTTCTCTTTTTTTTTCAAACTTTCGGCAGAGTTTCGAGATTTTTCAAATACCTGGATTTTTCAAAACCGGATAAATTTTCTCTCCTACCTCACTCTTGGTTTTTTTCTTGATTTTCTTTCCCTACTCTCGAATCCGGTCAACATGCAAGCCAAAAAAACAAATGCACAAGTAGCACGTAAAATGCATCACGATGGTCTTTTAATTTGGGTACACCTGTCCTAGACGGACTCAACCCCTGTATTGAGTCCCTAAAGTCAAATGGACATGATGCAAACAAACGTTCCAACTAGGGATCCGGCATGTGGCTATATAATTCTAAGTTTGTATCCTGGGGTGTGTTGTTCTAGACCTGGCTTACCCGAGTGGACAACTCGAGCCGAGAAGGGCAATGTACTAGGAACCAAAAGGACATCCGGCTTTGTAACTGATCTGATTCTCGTTCTAAATTATGGATATGACACTCTAACAGAAAAAAGCCACGCCAGCGTGTGCTTTCCAGAATATTTAGAAGACTCAGAGAGAAAAACGATGTCGTAACAGTTTTATATACAATTTACGGCAATATCAAAGTGGTAAAGAGAGCCAATTAGCACATTAGGCCCAAACACGTAAAATCATATAATAAACAAAAGAAAATTATAAAAGTCAACTAAACTCGAATTATGAACCATAAACCAAAGATTCTGAGTTCATGAGTCCCGAACAGAGTCACCAAAGCTGTCACACCAGCTGTCACACCTCCCTTTTTCGAAGAATAGAGAGTTTTTTCAATTAAAGTGATATTATTTAAAATAGTATTAATTACTTTAATTAGAATTGCCACTTTGAATAATTATTATAGTGTCCCAAGTCACCTGTTTATTTTAAAATCCCAAATCGAGAAAATTGACTCTATTTATGGTCCGCTAACACAGAAGACCGAGTAAGGAATTCTGTTAATCCGAGAGAAGGTGTGAGGCACTCTCGAGTTCCATGGTTTTAGCACGTTCGCTTAACAATTAATGCTTCGCCTAATTATCTGATTTATTTCATATTTTAAGACTTATGTGCATTTTTACCTTCTAATAGCTTTTAATTATTTTAAACAATTATGGAGTTTATTAAACAAGTCGCGGTATCGTGCACTTGTTATTTTTATACACATCGCAAATCACGCCACGTGAAACACACCCGTGATTTATAACATATTTATTTTAATTATTTGAAGTTAGGATCAAGTCGCATGAAATGCGCACTTGAGTTTGGAATTATGTATCATGACTATGCCATGTGAACCGTACTCATAATCACGATGAATTATTCATTACTTCGTGCCTAAAGCAAGTTAGGATGTTCGAGAGTTATTCAACCTTTCTAAGGTTTGAAAATTTTATGAAGGTTATGGATTATGGAACCATTATTGATGAAAGGTGTATGGTCTTGCACAGTGTAGCTTCAATAGTAGCAACGTACAACCAACATTTTATATATGTCTGTTGGGAATAGTGACATTTATACCCTGAAGTTGCTTTGATTATAGTGTGTTAATTATGTGGGCTAGGACTTGATTTATACAACAATTGAATTTTGAGAGAAGGGGTGAAACCAATTCGGTCTTGCCTGCCCACATCTAGGCCCATGGAATTCATGTTGAAGAGGCCTAACGGCTTGATTTTCAGAATTAGAGTTCATGAACTCAAATTAACAAGGCTCCATATACGTAAGCCTAGGGGCTTTCTAGGCCCAATAAATTCACAAACTAAACAATTACAGTGATCTCATATGTTTAAATCATAATCACAATAGGATACAATTTAAATGACAAAATTAACACAGTAATCTCATATTATGCAAATAGCCTATTAATAAATTACAGTCATCCTTGGGTTCGAATACATCTATATTAAAATTGCAGAATACATCATTTGACTCTGGAATTAATTACAATAATATTCATGCTCCAATTAAGAATAAAGTCCTTAGAACATATCTTCATAATCTCATTTTCAACTTATACCTATTCGAATTTACAAGGGTGCAGATTCTACAAGACCATTTGTGAAAGAGAGAAACTCACTTAAGCCTTAAATCACAAATTAGACCACATTGTGGCCAGATCTGGAATTATTGGTCTTCGAATCATACATTGAACTTTAATTTATTAGAACATAAAGGGCAAACCCAAATTTCAGCAATTAAACCTCAAATATAGGCAGCATGTATTTAATGATGAGATATACAGGTTGAATTCTAGCTTGTGAAATCAAATATAATTATAGTCACAAAATCATTTTTGAAACAATCTGTCCTTAATATGTCAATCTATAACAGGCTTCAAGTAGTTACCATATCAAAACTAAATATTCTATTTACATTCAAAGCAAAATAGGCAGTAAATTCAAACAAACACAGCCAAATGATTTTAGAAAAAAGCCAACACTTTATTGTAAGTCAAAACAAGATACAGATGTGAGATGTGTACCTAAACTTGTAAACGAACTGAAATTTTACCAAATAAAGGCTAAGAAAACCACCACGGGATAAATTCAACAAAATTAGCAGCAGAAATAGCAGAAGTCAGCTTCTATTCTCAATTCAAAAATAGCTTAGGATCCTAGAAAGAACTAAAACAACTCAGCAGAAAGTTCACAGTTTGATTCAAAGATTCAGACCCTTTTCTCTAAGTGTTAGTGTATGTAGATGATGAGGGAATTTCTCTGAAAAAAAGTGCAGAATATCCATGTGTGAACTTTTTGAAGGAAAATGCAGAGATAAATATCCCCCAAATGAGAGTGTAAAATGAGTTTTTATGCAAAAAAAAATTAGAGCTTTTTTTTTTAGAATCTGTCAATCCCCCAAACATAGCAAAAGAGCATCTTTTTAAAACTGTATTGGATTGGTGTCCATTCAGATATTCCTTCTCATTTTTTCAGCCCCCTTTACACTTCTATATTTCCCCGTTTTAATCCCAAATCTAACCTAAATTTCCTTGTTTTATTGTATTTTAATCCCTTTTAGAAGATTCCTACACAACCACTTAAGATTCCCTAATTTTCATAATCTTTTAACCCCCTTAAACTTTTGTTAATTACAAATGAATTACACCAAAAGAGCAAACAGACTCAAACAACATGCAAAAACTGAAACAATAACCTGCCTTAATTCCCAATCAAATCTGGACTAATTAACCTAAATTTATGCAATTAGACTAATTATCATGTAATTGAACTGCTAATCATACAATTAATTATTTACTCTAAGCATATAAAAAAGTAATTAACAAACCTAGATGCATAGCTACAATTAATTATGAACTAAGCTATTTTGGTTTAAACTAAATTAAACAAACAGAAATATTTTCGATTAAATACATAATAACTAACAAACTGTTTTTAACAAACAAAAATGAAAATACGATAGAATGAGATGAGCGTATATCTATTGAAAGAAAGACGAAGCAATATAAGCAATTTTCAGCGAGGTTCGACCGGTCAATGGCCGTGAGATGAACCAAGACTAACATCAATCGATCGCTCTCATCAGGAGCAATCAATTGATGTAGGTTTTGAGTTCAAACGTGCCGAGATTGAGTAGAAATAAAAAAAAAAAAAAAGGAACAGATTTAGGGTTTTTTCAGGATTTTTGAATCTGAAATTCGAAGGGTTTGGTGGGGGTTTGGGAAAAGTAATGACAGATTAATGAAGATCTTTGGACTATAGGGGTATGATCTGGAGTCGTTTAGGGATGTTCCGTCGGCAGAGATGGGTGTGGTGGCGAGATGCGACTAGGGTTTGAGAATGAGAGAGATGAGAGAATAGGAGGGGTCCTTAGGGTCTTGGGGTCCGATTCAGACAGTTATAAGGGGGGAAGTGATGGACTAATTAGTTCCAGGCCATTAGATCATGGAGAAATCGAGGGCTAGGATCAGGCGTGACAAAAACAACATCGTTTGGGTGATTAAAGAGGGGCTGGGTCGGGTATGGCATATGCTAGGGGAAAATTTATGTGTATTGGGCCTCCAGGCTCGGCCTAATTCGGGTTTTGATAAATAACAACCTTAAATCCTTGTTTTAGTCTTTTATGTTTAGCCATTATTTAACTAACATAACACTTAGAACTTAAATTCCAAAATTAACCCTTTACCCGAATTATCTACTTAAACTAGTTAATTTGTGGATTCCCAATTTAACCAATTAGTTGAACCTAAGATGTAAAAGAAAACTAAGAAAGATTACATGTATTTTTGTGATTTTTATATTTTAACAATATATTTTAACACATGATGAAATCCTAACATGTAATTAAAATCCTAAAGTACACTAAATGAAATATAAATAATATTTTTGGTGATTTTTTTATGATTTAAAGCATTTTCTAATAAATAAAAATTCCTAAATTTCTATAAAAATAATAAAAGCTATTTTGGATTATTTTAGGAGTAATTTGCATTAGAAAAAAAATTACGTGCTCACAGCTGCCCCTCTTTGCTCGAGAACATGAAGAATTTTCAGGCAAAGATAAAGTGAGCAATCATGAGTAATTTTTGCCCGTTAGATACTCCATGGGAAGTATTTTGAAAACGTTTGACCGAACCTTGCTTCAAAGGTTGCCTACATATCCTTAGCTATATAGGAATCAGGTTAGTGTAGTTCTAGAAGTTTTGGTAGCTGGGACTACCGAAAAGCTATGATTTCACTGTTGTTGCTGTTGTTACTGCTTGTTGGACTCCGTATTACACCCAAATAAAAATTAAAAGAACTAAACAAGCCTATCAACTATGAGTTATAAGATTCCTATCTATAAGTCTTTTGAAACTTGATCTTGAATCTTGAGTGGTCCTTCACGCAGACTCTGATATGAACCTTGATGCTTGCTAGCTGCAGGTGCTAGCTCATTCTTCTACGGCTTCTTTTGACCAAAAAGGGACATGCAATGCTCGTGACTTCAGTCATGTCTTGAGCAGTCCACATCTTTTCATCCGCTTCTGCATTTTGGATTCATTTCTTTTCTCATTTTTTTCTTTATTTTGGATTGAGACTTCTTCTTTTGGTCATCTCGAACCCTGTGCCCCGAGGTAAAACCTGCTAAGATACCAAAACAAACAGACGAACGAAATTTTTCTTCCTCGGTTTTCACTAGGAAAATTTTGTGAGTTATTTGTAACAAAACTCTATACTACTTCCTTATTGAAAGAAATAAAAGGTCGGGATTGGTGTACCCTGGGAAAACATGATTCTTTGGGAATGGTGTACCTGATTGTCTAAATGATGCCTCAACTAAAGATTGGTGTACCTTATGTTGGGAAAATGCGATAAGGGAATGGTGTACCCTATACTGGTAAGGAGACTAGAGAGTGGTGACCTTATTCTAAAATAAAATCAACTAGGGAGTGAAGACCCTATGTCTAAAATAAAATTAACTAGGGAGTGGAGACCCTATGTTGGAAAAGGAGACTAGGGAGTGGAAACCCTATGTCTAAAATAAAATCAACTAGGGAGTGGGGACCCTATGTTGGAAAAGGAGACTAGGGAGTGGAGACCCTATGTTGGAAAATGAGACTAGGGAGTGAAGACCCTATGTCTAAAATAACATCAACTCGGGAGTGGAGACCCTATGCTGGAAAACACAACTAGGGATTAGAGACCCTATACTACCATGATTTTGAACTTTCTTTATTTTCTTTCTTGTTTTTATTAAGAGAATGAGTAAAATGCTGGAAAGGATTTTGAGATGACTTCCCTTTTTGGAGTTGTTGCTGCTGTAGAGCTATTTTAGTTTTCGCACGGTTTCTTTTGGTCGCACCTGCTTCTTTCAATGTTGCTTTGGATTGCATCTGTTTCCTGTTTTTCAAACAAAGAACAATTTGTTAGTTTGAAATGGTGGTTGGTTTTGCGGCCTTGAGTGTTTCAGTCACTTGATCTTGGTCGGCTTCTTTGATGATAATTTCACTTGCAACTGGTTATTTCCTGAATATCGATTGCACTTCTGGCCCCGGAGAACCTTTGGCTTTTCCAAAACTTTGCCATGCCGGTTGGTCGCATGGGACTTAACCCTTTTCAACTTTATTTTGCCTTTGTACGCCTTTCACTTCAGATTTCTTTCTCCCAATTTTAATTTCAGAGAATTGGGAAAACCTTGGCTTTTCTAACATTGCCAAGACAGTTAGCCACGTGGGACTAAACCGTTTTAATTTTATTTTTCCACTTGTAGGCACTTTAATTTGATTTCCTACTTACAAGAGTTTTTGATTTCGAAGCATCGGCCGCCATGGCCAGTCGGGGTCAACTTGATGCCCCTGCCGAGGCTGGGTGCCTTTTTTGCACATTAATTTGTATCAAATGAGAGTCCTGTAAATCAGACTTGCCATCTTTGCCTTAGTTTTTGAAACAAAGTTAGACCGAAAGGGATTCAAAGAGAAAAAAAAAATAATGGAATGGAAAATGAGTTTAAACAAGAGGTGTCCCTTTCGAGGAACATAAAGAAGGACTTATCTCGGAGTACATACGGACTTCAATGAACATGACATGCCTTTTGGACTGGATGTCTGATATGTGTAAATCATCTGACTCTCAGAAATGCATCACAACCTTTGCCTTGAAATCGAGAAACCTTGTCCAGGACTGTGTCGATGCCAATGGCGGTGAGGATCCTCTTTTCGATCAATGGCATTCTTTGCGGGTTTTCACCAGCTGACCTCTCTCATTTCTCTTCTCACCATCGCCTTATCGTGCTCTTTGCTAGTTTTTACTAATAAGACTCTCATTTTTAATTTCTCTACTTACCATCGCCTTACGGTGCCCGTGAGGATTTTCACCAATAAGATTCTCTCATTTTATTTCTCTCGTTTTGGTTGCATCAGATCCAAGTAACTGTATCCTCCAATTTTGAACATCTTTGTCGATTGATCGGAAGGACTTGAAAAGGATTTGGGTAAAAGGAATTTGTATTTTATTACAACTTTAGAACCTTTCAGGAGAAACCATCGCCGAACCATTGTAACATCTGTCCCAGTTTTAACTTTTGGGGGATTGTGAATTTTTGTTTTAGTATGACTGCACCCCATAGAGAGGCTGCCTATGTATCTTTTCGGAATCAAGTCAAACGTAGTTCAATGAACTTTGTTTTTTATTTTCTTTTGTCTTTCTTTTCTTTTGTTTCTCCAGGTTCCAAAGAGGGTATTAAAAGAAAGGGAATCGGCTCACGGGTTTGCAAAGGGTTGATAGTGTTTGGATAGCGAGAAAAAAAGCCTTCGTCATCCCAATCGGAGCATGTTAAAGCTGTGAAAAATTGGTCAAACATAATACCTTTTGACCGCATCTGCATTGACATCTGTCTCGGGGTCATTTACTTCGATGTCTCTTAAATACAACGCTCCATTCGGCAACACTCTTCTTATACTGTAGGGACCTTTCCAATTTGGAGCAAATTTTCCTTTGGCTTCTTCATTATGTATGAGAATACGTCTCAGAACGAGTTGCTCCACTTCGAATTTTCTGGGCCGCACTTTCTTGTTGTAGGCATGGGCCATTCTTTGTTGATACAATTGCCCGTGGCAGACTGCGACCATCCGCTTTTCATCAATCATTGTCAATTGCTTCAACCGAGTCGTGACCCATTCATCATCCTCGATATTGGCTTTAACAATGATCCGGAGAGAGGGAATCTCAACTTCTGCAGGTATTACAGATTTAGTTCCATAAACCAATAAGTAAGGAATGGCCCCAACTTATGTGCGATATCCCAATAGTGCAAAAGGCAACTTTTTATGCCATTGTCTAGAACCCTGAACCATTTTCCTGAAGATCTTCTTTATGTTCTTATTTGCACCTTCAACGGCGCCATTACCTTTGGACTGATAAGGGGTAGAATTACGATGCATAATTTTAAATTGTTCGCATACCTCGATCATCAAGTGGTTGTTTGGATTTGCAGCATTGTCCGTAATGATAGTTTTAGGAATACGAAAATGATAAATAATGTTGGAATACACGAAGCCCACCACTTCTTTCTTGGTGACGTCTTTGAAAGTGACTACTTTGACCCACTTTGTGAAATAATCAATGGTAACCAAGATGAATCTGTGCCTATTTGACGCTTTCGACTCGATTGGCCCAATAACATCCATGCCCCAAGTAACGAACGGCCAAGGCGCTGACATAAGATGTATCTCTGAAGGCAGTGCATGACTTAGGTCACCGTGTACCTGACACTGATGGCATTTTTGGACAAAACTGAAATAATCTTTTTCCATGGTCATCCAGTAATAACCTGCCCGGAGGATTTTCTTTGCACGGACATACTCATTCATGTGAGGCCCACATACTCCCGAATGCACTTCGTTCATGATCTTTTCAGCTTCTCAAGAATCTACGCACCTCAAAAGATTCAGATCTGGAGTTCTTTTGTATAGGACCTCTCCACTCAAAAAGAAACTGCTTGCAAGCCTTCTGATAGTTCTCTTTTGATCCCCACTGGCCTGCTCGTGATATTCTTTTGTTTTCAAAATCTTTTGATGTCATGATACCATGGCTGAACATCTGTCTCTGTCTTAATTGCGTTACAATAACCATGCCTTTCTTGAACTTGGATTTCCTGTGGGTCAATATGAACATTACTCGGGTACGGCAGCATTGAGGCCAAAGTAGCTAGTGCATCAACTAACTCATTTTGGAATCGAGGAATATACTTGAACTCGACAGACTTGAACCATTTGCTGAGATCTTCCACATGTTGCCTGTACGGGATAAGTTTGATGTCTCGAGTTTCCCACTAACCTTGGGCTTGTTGAATGATTAAATCATAATCCCCCATGATTAATAATTCCTCTACACCCAGATCAACTGCCATATTCATGCCCATGATACAGGCTTCATACTCGGTGATGTTGTTTGTACAGAAGAACCAATGCCGGGTTGTGGTCGGATAGTGCTGCTCTGTGGGTGAAATCAGAATTGCTCCGATCCTGACGCCTTTTACGTTTACAGCCCCATCAAAGAACATTTTCCAGGCATTGGTGTTCTCTGGAATTATTTCAACCGAGTTTACTTCCTCGTTCGGAAAGTAAGTTCTTAGGGGTTGGTATTCATCATCGACCGGGTTCTCATCTAGATGATCCGCCAAGGCTTGGGCTTTCATCGCCATGCGAGTGACATAGACAATGTCAAACTCGGTGAGCAAAATCTGCCATTTTGCTAACCTTCCTGTGGGCATCGACTTTTGGAATATATACTTCAAAGGATCCATCCTGGTTATGAGGTATGTTGTGCAAGCCAGCAAGTAATGTATGAGCTTTTGGGCGACCCAAGTTAGGGCGCAACAAGTTCTTTCCAACAAAGTGTAGTTGGCTTCATAACTGGTGAACTTCTTGCTGAGATAATATATGGCTTGTTCTCTCTTCCCGGTTACATCATGTTGCCCCAGGACACAACCAAGAGAATTCTCCAGGACTGTCAAATATAAGAACAGAGGTCTTCCCGGCTCTGACGAAACCAACACCGGTGGATTTGACAGGTATTCTTTAATTTATCAAAAGCTTCTTGACACTCATCTGTCCATTTTATTGCAGTGTCTTTCTTCAACACCTTGAATATGGGCTCACAAGTGGTAGTAATCTGAGGGATGAACCTGTTGATGTAATTCAGCATCCCTAGTAGACTCATACTCTCTTTCCTGCTCTTCGGAGGTGGGAAGTCCCGGATAGACTTTATCTTTGTTGGATCTAATTCGATACCCCTCCGACTGACTATAAACAACAGGGGCTTCCCAGACAGAACTCCGAATGCACATTTAGCTGGGTTCAATTTCAAATCATACCTGCGCAGACAGTCAGAGAACTTTCTCAGATCTCGCACATGGTCTTTCTGCATTCTAGATTTAATGAAAATATCATCCACATATACCTCAATCTCTTGATGCATCATGTTATGGAAGATGGCAGTCATAGCTCTCATGTAGGTTGCCCCGGCATTCTTCAAACCAAATGGCATGACCCTGTAACAATAAGTGACCCAAGGTGTGGTGAAAGCAGACTTTTCTGCATCTTCTTCATCCATCATAACCTGGTGATACCCAGCATAACAATCCACGAAAGACTGTATCTCATGTTTAGCGCAATTGTCAACAAGGATGTGGATATTTGGCAATGGAAAGTTTTCCTTGGGACTTGCCTTGTTCAAATCCCGGTAATCAACACACACTCAGGTTTTTCCATCTTTTTCGGCACTGGAACCATATTAGCCAGCCATGTGGTATATCAGACCACTCGAATCACACCGGCTTTCAATTGTTTCGTGACTTCTTCCTTGATCTTATCACTAATGTCGGTTTTGAACTTTCTTTACTTCTATTGGATGGATGGATAACCGGGATAGGTAGGAAATTTATGTACCACTAAATCAATGCTCAGTCCTACCATATCATCATAAGACCATGCAAACACATCTTTGAATCCAAACAAAAGTTAAATCAAGGAATCTCTAGTTCTTTCATCGGCGTGAATGCTTATCATGGTTTCTCGGATCTCTTTTGAACTACCCAA
The DNA here is from genome assembly GCF_000715075.1 of Nicotiana tabacum. NCBI lineage: Eukaryota > Viridiplantae > Streptophyta > Magnoliopsida > Solanales > Solanaceae > Nicotiana > Nicotiana tabacum. Next base: position 57,178,643 of record NC_134081.1, on the reverse strand, counting down.
ATTAACTGGCACGGTTTTGTTTAAGTTTGGCTTAGGCTTATTCTCAGATTGTTCCAATTCTCGATTTATTTCCCTAAAAGCCTCATATTTATCATATTCTGGCTTTTGATTCATTATTTCAAGGTTAGACATCATTTTAGAATCTGGGCATGAAGTTCGCAAGCATGTCATGTTATTTAAGTTCGCACTATTAGAACCGAAAAGCAAAAGATAAGAAAAATAGCAAAATTAGAACAAAAGAAAAGAGACGTCTATGGCCGATAAAATATTGATTCCATTTCATTGAAATGAAAGATATGAGGGTTTACATTAGAATTAAAGACAATAAAGTAAAACATTCAATTTACACCCTGAAATAACTAGTAATGCAGAAGAGATGGCAAGACTGAACTACCGGGACTACCGCCTGACAGGGAATGTGGTAGCCTCCCAGTTTTGGAGCTTGAAATCCGGTCCTATATATTGCACCTCGGCATGGATCATTACTTACCCTGACTAGACCATGTGGGATTTATATAGCATTTGTTTCAAGGCTTCGCAGATATCATCGATTTCTTCAGCCGTGAAGGCATCTTCTTCTTCCTCCATGTACTTTGATTTGACAAATGATTGGACGAGATGTGGAATGGGCTGGGACAGGACCCACCCATTTTCTTTGCGCTTATTTGCCCATGTTCTGTCGGCCTATGTAGCTCGGAAGCCCAAACCAAAACACTTCTCATTGACGATTGGGGAAATGGGCTAAGTAATACCCTGCAGAGATACTACGAGCTCCTTTCCGGGCTTATACCCATTTCGAATCATTTGGGTGGCGACCATGACCGAAGTATTAGATAGGCAAGGTTGAGGTAATGGAGCCCCTTCTTCAAATTGGTCAGCGACCACAATTTCGAAAGCTTGGTACACAATATTCTCACTGCCTTCCCTAGCTTCAGGACACGAGACTGAAGGGTCCCGGTAGATGGTTTGTTCATCTTCTCCATGGACAACAATCTCTTGATTATCATATTCAAACTTGACCATTTGTGAAGAGTGGATAGAACAACTCCGACGGCATGAATCCATGGTCTACACAAGAGGAAATTGTACGAGGTTTCCATGTCCAAAACTTGGAATGTCACCTCAAAATCCACAGGGCCAATAGTAAGAATTAGATCAATTTCTCCTATTGTGTCTCTCTTGATCCCGTCAAAATCTCGTACACAGACGTTGTTAGCCCAAATTCTTTCTGTTCCAATCTCCATTCTCTAGAGTCTTGAGAGAGGGCAAATATCTATCCCGGACCCACCATCTAACATCACTCTTTTCACATAATAGCCCTCACATTTGATAGCTAGGTGGAGGGCTTTGTTGTGGGTAGCTCCTTCTGGGGGCAAATCATCATGGCTGAAAGAAATCTTGTTGACTTAAAACAATCTTTCGGCCATTCTTTCCAATTGTTCGACAGAAGTATCAACCGGGACGTATGCTTCATTCAATGTTTTGAGAAGCACTTTTTGGTGTTCATCCAAACTCAGCAGCATAGATAAGAGTGATACCTGGGAAGGAGTCTTCCGGGGTTGGTCAACTATTGAGTATTTTGAAGTTTTCATCTTTCTAAAGAAATCTTCCACTTCCTCGTTGCTTACATGCTTCTTGGATGGCATCTGTTTATCCATGTTGTATTTGGAATTCTTTAGCTCTTATGGGGTATGGTACCTCCCAGACTGATTCATCTCATTCACTTCCCCCATAATTTTCTTCCCTTTGTTTGTAACCATGGTTCTATTGTAGTTCCTGGGGACTGTAGTAGGATCTTTCATAGGACTTTGCGGTGCGGGACTGATAACCACAGGCTCAATCAGCCTTGGTGAAATTACCAGCCCCCACTCCACATATGTCCCCTTTGGTACATATAATCTAGGCACATTCAACATAAATTTCCTTTCATCGAATTTCTTAGGAGCGCTGAGGATAAGCTGTTCTTTTCTCGGGGCCTTAGGAACATAAAGAACCACGTTCTTGGCAGGTGCTGGCCCAGTTTTTGTTTCAACAGCTTGAGGAACCGGAGCAACTTTCTTTTCGGTTTTGGCCGGTTTCTCCACCGCTTTAGGTCTTGCCTCTGAATTGGCGATGAAAACAATGGCCTTCAATGCCGGGTCAAACTCTTTTTCATCACAAATCATACTAATGACCGGCCCATTATTATGATCCGGTAATGGATTGTTGGTCACATTAGGGATCTCCTCGTCCCTCAGCATAATTCTTTTCTCTTTGATCAGGCCTTCGACAACCCTCTTGAGGGTCCAATAGTGTTCTGTATTATGGCCTTCTACTCCTGAATGGTATGCACACCTGGTACCGGCCCAGTATGATGGGGACTCAGGATTTTGCTGATTGGGAGGCACCGGTTGCAATAGACCCAGTTGGATTAACTTCTGAAGCAGACTGGAGTAAGATTCACCAATATGGGTGAAATTGTTTCTCGTGGGAGGATTATGAGGGCGTGGATTATGTTGGTGTATATTTTGTAGCGGGCGAGTATTATATAGAGCTTAGTAGGGATGGTTATTTCTGGGAGGTGGAGTTCAGGTTTGGTTGTAGTGCTGATGGGGTCGTGTGTAGGGCTGGGCATTTATCACCGCATAGTGAGGCGGTGCCACGGCATAAGCTGCATATTGATGTGGATAATAGTGTTGTTGGGGTTCTTGGTGGCATATAAGAATGGTTAAGTGATTGACGAGACCCCTTGAACTCGAAGCCATCATGGCTCCCTCCTCTCTCTTTTTGCGATTAGCCAAACCCCCTGAACCATTCTGGATGGCTTGTGACATAACTTTCAAAGCGTCCTGACTCAAAATCCGTCCCATTTGGACTATCCTCTACCATCTCCCAAATCTCGATAGCCTCAGCAAATAGCTTGCCTATAAAGGACATCATATTCTGGAAGTAATCAGCCTCTTGGGCCTGTAGGAAGACTAACCATTTCTGCTTCGTCCATCGGAGGTTTTACTCTGGCGGTTTGCTCGTGCCATTTGACAGAATACTCGTAGAAACTTTCCACGGTTTTCTTCTTCAAATTGGACGAGGAGTTTCTGTTAGGAGCGATGTCCACATTATACTGGAATTGTCAGACAAAATCTGGGGCCAAATTGTCCTATATGTGCTAATGAGTGATTTCTTGATCCATGTACCACTCTGAGGCGATTCTTGTTAAGCTTTCTCCGAAGTAAACCATTAGAAGCTCTTTTTTTTCCATCAGCCCCTCTCAGCTGATTGCATTATCTCTTTAAATGGGCGATTGGGTCTCCGTGCCCATCGTACTTTTCGAACTTCGGCATTTTGAAACCAGCAGGTAATTGAACATTGGGAAACATGCACAAGTCCGAATAGGAGACACTTTTTTGGCCACTCAAGCCTTGCATGTTTTTTAAGCTCTGTTCCAAGCTTTTCATCTTCTGAGCCATTTCTTCCTGCTCGGGATTTTTAATTGTTCTTTCTTGCTCAATCGGAGACTCATATTGTGGCTATTGAGCGTACGAATCCGGAGTGACATGAGTCATATCAGGTTGAAATTACGGACCTTGGAAGGTGAATGTTGGGGGTTCAAAGCATGGCCTGAGAACAGTTGGTTGTGCCATGGTGAAAACCGATAGTGCGAAGAACAATGTGGAAGGTGCCCCGGAAAATGGTGCCTGGGGGCGAACCATAGAAGACATACCGGTAAAGTTTGATGACATTATAGAGTACCCACATGGGATAAATGGGTTGGTTATAGGGATGTTAATGGTTCCATTCGTCCTTGGGATCAACTCGGGGAATCCAGGAACTGCACTTGGCGGTTCCCTAGCATTAGACAAGCATCCCACATTTCCAGCATGCAGAGATGCAACATCTTATTTTCTTCGACGGTTGCCAATTCAAGTTGTGAAATAGCAAGTTTAGGGCTATCCTCAGGATTAATAATGCGGAGATTGCTTTCTGAGTTCATTGAAACCCTTCCTTTGGATCTTGTAAAATAGAGGTAAGAAGCTAGATTACCGACAAAACCAACCACCTGAATAGAACCTAGCTTATTTGCACACACAACAACCTTGTCAGTTTTGAGACAGTTAACAGATAGGGAATCACACATTGGGGATGCAATGCACCTGAACAGTTAACCGCTTCTAAAATATTTTTTGCAACTACTGCGTGCTTCATTCCAACTTTCACTATCTCTTTTTCGCTCTGCAATTCTTTTCTTTCGTTTTCACTCTCTTTCTCTTTTGTTTTGTCATTCCTGGTTTTCTCACATGTTTTTATCACACTTTTCTTCCTTTTCTTTTACTTATTTTCTCTCAATTTTCTCTCTTTTTTGTTGATTTTCACTCGGATTAATTATGGATATGATCGCATCCGATGAGGGATTGCCTACGTATCATAACGCTATATGAATCAGACCAATTTGGGGGTTTTTAATATTTCATTAATAAAATCTATTTGTTTTTTTTTCATTACAAAGACTCAAAAATATTGATAACTAACTTAAAAGAAAAATATACAGACTCGAAACAAACTAGCAACAAACTCGACATGGACAAAAAGACAAACCGACTTGACGAGAGGAAAAAGTAAAATACAGACTCAAAGACTAAACAATCAAGAACACAGATGGGCCTCAAATGTTATTCCGGGGGCTCGGGGAACATCATCGCTCTCGGCGCAGGCCCGGTTACAAGCTCTTCTTGAAGGAACTCTAGGTTGGACATGACCTGATGAGCGAAGGACAACACTGAAGCAAAGAACATAGCCCGAGTCATACTCTCACACTCATTGCATTTCATCGCCGTGTAGTCAGCTATTTCTTTCATTCTGAGTTTGATGGCACCCTTCTCCTAGAGCAATCGTCCAATTTATTATTCTCGGGCTTCCACTACCTACATGGCCTTGTTGCTTTGATCTTGCAACCTCAACACACTCTCTTCGAATTTCTTGATCAATGAATAACAGTGTTCTCTTTCCGTCTTGAAGTCTTTGACCTACTGACCCATTTCATTTCCGAGAGTGGCTAACTCTTTCCTCAGAATTGTGACTTCTCTGTCGTAACTTTGCTTTTCCTGGCGAGCTAACCTTGTCTGTTCTTTTGCATCTTTCTCCACCCTTGCCCGAGCTTTTGCCAAATCTTTCTCGGCCTTTGTCAAGTTGACCGCATAGTCATGCACTTTTCTCCTCAAGTTGCTCATAAATTTTTATCCCTCTCACTTCTTACCGGTGTCTCGGCGGCTATCTTCATTTCCCGGAGCTAAGCTCGGAGGGCTTCGTTTTCCCGGGCCAACCTTTTCTTTTCTCCATCATCTTCAACGGCTTTCAACCCACTTTTAATTTTGATGGTTCTGACCTGATGTTCTAGTTTGCTGATGGTGGTCCGGTATTCCTTCTCTTTGGCTAACCAAGCCCGCTGCTCTTGCGCTGTATCAATAAATTCCTGTACATGGGGCCTTTTAGTCGGCCTTTTAGATTCGTCATTTGTTGTGACTCTCTTTCCGTACCAAGCGACATACCAGGCAGAACCTCGCCTTTAAACAAATCATGTTCTTGGGTATTTTCCCCTCAAATACTGGCACTCGCTCCAAATTTGACGGACCACGGCTTCGCGAAATTGAGCATTAGAGTAAATTTCAACCACATGAGTACTGAGGTCCACATCCTTGGGAATTGTCTGACATCTTCCAAGCTATCTCAAAACCCGGTATGGGGCATATGGCTGGATGCTACGGAGACCCATCAGAAGGAAGTATGGACCAGTGGCCGGCATATGAACAATATCATCGATAGGGAGCCAACCTAATATCCATTCTATCTGATCTGCAGTCAAAGTCTGAAGGCGGGTGATCCAATTTCTGACTCCCTCTGGCATTACGACTCCTGTCACTCGCGTAGAACCATAATTCATGTTTTGGGATGGTGACAAAGGTGTTCAATCATCCACATTTCTAACAACAAATTGCATTCCTCAAAAAACTTGACTCCGACTTTACAGGTCGTGAGGACTCAGAATATATCTGATACGATCATAGGTGCGAGTGTACTTTTGGTCTGAGTAGTCAAAACATGGACAACTCAGGTTATATGCAAGTCAATGTACCCATCCTCCCTTGGAAACACCAAAAGGCCTAGAAATGCCACCATGAAGGCAAAATATCTATGCGTCTCCCACTTTGACTAGTTACCTTTACCACAAAGTCCTTTTTCTAGGTCTTCAAATCCCCCTAGATACCCGTACCGCTGGTATAGAAAGTGAAAAGTGCAATCTCCACCTGCCAAACTTTCTGTCTTGATCTGTTTACTTATTTTCAGTAAGTCTTGAAACTTGTGGGGAGTAACGGCCCTTGGAGACACCAGATACTTGTGTCTCAATCCCTTTGTACTTCCGACATAGCCTGTCATTTCTTCGAGAGTGGGTGTAAGCTCAAAATATGAGAAGTGAAAAACATTATGGGCTGGGTCCCAAAACGACATTAGCGCCTTTATCATATCACTTCTAGGTTGAATCTTTAATAGTCTAGTGAGCGCCCCCAAGTACTGATTGACTCGGTCTCGTCCTTGATTTCCCAAATCTTCCCACCACATGTGGAGTGTCAAAGGGATCTGATTCACAACCCTTACAGGTAAATTTTGAACAGTTGTCATTCTGCACATTTTTAAAATGGGGTGACTTGGTTAAAAATTGTTTTAAAAACTGACCATAAAATATTAATTTTGCAAAACTCAAGTTAAAACAAAACACGACTACTTTTGCAAATACGACCCTTTAGCACTTCAGAACGGAAGATTTTAGGGTTGTGCTTGCTAAGTAGCCTAAAATTTGAAAACAAGACCATAGGTGGCTATTCTTACAAAAATAGCTCTTCGGCGTCCCCACGAGACATTTCTGGTTGCTTGGACAAAAATGACATAACTTGACTTTATTTAGGACAATATTACGGCATTTTAGATTTTGATTATTTTTTTGCAAAAGAGGGGCCGAACCCGATGAAGGTTGTCTACGTATATCACATTCGGTGAGAATCAAACCCGCATAATTCGATAAGTTTTGACACAACAGGAAAAAATATGACTTTTGAAAACATTGGCTCATTTTGAAATAACTTTCCTTCTCTTTTTTTTTTTAAAAAATTTCGGCAGAGTTTCGAGATTTTTCAAATACATGGATTTTTCAAAACCGGGTAAATTTTCTCTCCTACCTCACTCTTAGTTTTTTTTCTTGATTTTCTTTCCCTAATCTAGAATCCGGTCAACATGCAAGACGAAAAAATAAATGCACAAGTAGCATGTAAAATGCATCACGATGGTCTTTTAATTTGGGTACACCTGTCCTAGACGGACCCAACCCCTGTGTTGAGTACCCAAAGTCAAATGGACGTGATGCAAACAAATGTTCCTACTAGGGATCCGGCATGAGGCTATGTAATTCTAAGTTTGTATCCTGAGGTGAGTTGTTCTAGACCTGGCTTACCCGAGCGGACAACTCGAGCCGAGGGGGGCAACGTACCGGGAACTGAAATGCCATCTGGCTTTGTAACTGATCCGATCCTCGTTCTAAATTATGGATATAATACTCTAACAGAAAAGAAGCCACGCCAGCGTGTGCTTCCCAGAATATTTAGAAGACTCATGAGAGAAGAACGGTATCGTAACAGTTTTATATACAATTTACGGCAATATCAAAGTGGTAAAGAGAGCCAATTAGCACATTAGGCCCAAACACGTAAAATCAGATAATAAACAAAAGCAAATTATAAAAGTCATCTAAGCTCGAATTATGAACCATGAATCAAAGATTCTGAGTTCATGAGTCCCTAACAGAGTCGCCAGAGCTGTCACACCTCCTTTTTCCGAAGAATAGGGAGTTTTTCCAATTAAAGTGATATTATTTGAAATGGTATTAATTACTTTAATTAGATCGCTACTTTGAATAATTATTATGGTGTCCCAAGTCACCGGTTTAATTTAAAATCCCAAATCGAGAAAATTGACTCTATTTATGGTCCGCCAACACAGAAGATCGAGTAAGAAATTTTGTTAATCCGAGAGAAGGTGTGAGGCATTCCTGAGTTCCATGGTTTTAGCACGTTCGCTTAACAATTAATGCTTGACCTAATTATCTGATTTATTTCATGTTTTAAGACTTATGTGCATTTTCACCTTCTAACCGCTTTTAATTATTTTAAACAATTATGGAGTTTATTAAATAAGTCGCGGTGTCGTGCACTTGTTATTTTTATACACATCGTAAATCACGCCACGTGAAACACATCTGTGATTTACAACATGTTTATTTTAATTATTTGAAGTTGGGGTCAAGTCGCGTGAAATGCGCACTTGAGTTTGGAATTATGTATCATGACTATGCCACGAGAACCGTACCCATTGTCACGACAAATTATTCATTACTTCGTGCCTAAAGCAAGTTACGATGTTCGAGAGTTATTCAACCTTTCTAAGGTTTGAAAATTTTATGAAGGTTATGGATTATGGATCCATTATTGATGAAAGGTGTATGGTCTTACACAGTATAGCTTCAATAGTAGCAACGTACAACCAACATTTTATATATGTCTGTTGGGAATAGTGACATTTATACCCTGAAGTTGCTTTGAATATAGTGTGTTAATTATGTGGGCTAGGCCTTGATTTATACAACAATTGAATTGTGAGAGAAGGGGTGAAACCAATTCGGTCTTGCCTGCCCACATCTGGGCCTATCGAATTCATGTTGAAGAGGCCCAACGGCTTGATTTTCAGAATACGAGTTCATGAACTCAAATTAACAAGGCTCCACATATGTAAGCCTACGTATTTGCTAGGCCCAATACATTCATACTAAACAATTACAGTAATCTCATATGTTTATATCATAATCACAATAGGATACAATTTAAATGACAAAATTAACACAGTAATCTCATATTATGCAAATAGCCTCTTAATTAATTACAGTCATCCTTGGGTTCGAATACATCTATATTAGAATTGCAGATTACATCATTTCACTCTAGAATTAATTACAACAATATTCATGCTCTAATTAAGAATACAGTCCTTTGAACATATCTTCATAATCCCATTTTCAACTTATACATATTCGAATTTACAAGGGTACAGATTCTACGAGACCATATGTCAAAGATAGAAACTCACTTAAGTCCTAAACCACAAATTAAACCACATTGTAGCCAGATCTTGAATTATTGGTCTTTGAATCATACATTGAACTTTAATTGATTATAACATAAGGGCAAACCCAAATTTCAGCAACTAAACCTCAAATATAGGCATCATGTATTTAATGATGAGATATACAGGTGGAATTCTAGCTAAACATACAACAACAATAACCCAGTAAAATCTCACTAATGGGGTCTGGGGAGGGTAGTGTGTACGCAGTTCTTACCCCTACCCCGAAGGAGTAGAGAGGCTGTTTCCGAAAGACCCTCGGCTCAAAAAAAAATAAAAAGACAAAATGACAGAATCATAAAAAGGAAACAATATTAGTATCACAACAACAATCATAGGATAAATAGGAACACCATGAAATCCAGAAGAAAGATGCAAAGCAAAAGAGAGACAATATTAGTAAATATTAGTATCACCACAACAATCATAAGAAAAATAGGAACACCATGAAATCTAGAAGAAAGATGCAAAGCAAAAGCGATAGCTAGTAAATAGGACATGCACTGAAAAGCGAAATAGTAAGCCACAACATTGCCAATAGCTATCTTAGACAAAAACCCTATATGGCTAGTCCCACAATGGCACGAAGTAAGGCACGACTCAACTACCTCCTAACCTACAACCCTAATACTCGACCTCCACATCTTCCTATCAAGTGTTATGTCCTCGAAAATCTGGAGCCTCGCCATATCCTGCCTGATCACCTCTCCCCAATACTTTTTAGGTCACCCTCTACCTTTTCTCGTGCCATCCACAACCAGTTGCTCACACCTCCATACTGGAGCATCTGGGCTTCTCCTCTAAACATGTTCGAACTATCTAAGCCTCGCTTCTCGCATCTTGTCATCAATGGGAGCCACATGCACCTTCTCCCGGATATCATCATTCCTAATCTTATATATCCTAGTGTGCCCACACATCCACAGCAATATCCTCATTTCTGCTACTTTCAACTTCTGGATATGTGAGTTCTTAACGGGCCAACACTCAGCCCCATACATCAAATATATTTCTAGTCACAAAATCATTGTTGAAACAATATGTCCTTAATATGTCAATCTATAACAGGCTTCAAGTAGTTACCATATCAAAACTAAACATTCTATTTACATTCAAAGCAAAATAGGCAGTAAATTCAAACAAACACAGCCAAATAATTTTAGAAAATAGCCAACACTTTATTGTAAGTCAAAACAAGATACAGATGTGAGATGTGTACCTAAACTTGTAAACGAACTGAAATTTGCCAAATAAAGGCTAAGAAAACCACCACGGGATAAACTCAACAAAATTAGCAGCAGAAATAGCAGAAGTCAGCTTCTATTCTCAATTCAAAAATAGCTTAGGATCCTAGATAGCACTAAAATAACTCAGCAGAAAGTTCAGAGTTTGATTCAAAGATTCAAACCCTTTTCTCTAAGTGTTAGTGTATGTAGATGATGAGGGAATTTCTCTGAAAAAAAAAGTGCAGAATATCCGTGTGTGAATTTTTGAAGGAAAATGCAAAGATAAATATCCCCAAATGAGAGTGTAAAATGAGTTTTTATGCAGAAAAATGAGAGCTGTTTTTTGAGTATATGTCAATACCCCCAAAAATAGGAAAATAACGTCTTTTTAAAACTGAATTGGATAGGCGTCCATTCAGATATTCCTTCTCATTTTTCCTGCACCCTTTACTCTTATGTATTTCCCCTTTTTAACCTCAAATCTGACCTAAATTCTCTTATTTTATTGCATTTTAACCCCTTCTAGAAGATTCCTACACAATCACTTAAGATTCCCTAATTTTTATATTCTTTTAACCTCCTTAAACTTCTGTTAATTACAAATAAACCACAACAAAAGAGCAAACAAACTCAAACAACATGCAAAAACTGAAACAATAACCTTCCTTAATTCCCAATCAAATCTGGACCAATTAACGAAAATTTATGCATTTAGACTAATTATCATGTAATTGAACTGCTAATCATGCAATTAATTAATTACTCTAAGCATATAAACAAGTAATTAACAAGCCTAGATGCAAAGCTACAATTAATTATGAACTGAGCTATTCTGGTTAAAACTAAATTAAACAAACATAAACATTTTTGATTAAAAGAAAGACGAAGAAATAGAAGCAATTTTCAGCGAGGTTCGGCCGGTCAGTGGCCGTGAGATGAACTAAGACTAACATCAATCGATCGGTCTCATCAAGAACAATCAATTTATGTATGTTTCGAGTTCAAACGGGCCGAGATTGAGGAGAAATCAAAAAGGAACATATTTAGGATTTTTTCAGGATTTTCGGATCTGAAATTCAAAGGGTTTGGTGTGGGGTTTTGGGAAAAGTAAAGACAGATTAGGATTACTGAAGGTCTTGGGACTATAGGATGATGATTTAGAGTCATTTGTGGCTGTGCCGCCAGCTGAGATGGGTGTGGTGGCGATAGGCAACAACGGTTTGAGAATGAGAGAGATGAGAGAATGGGAGGGGTCCTTAGGGTCTTGGGGTCCGATTCAGACAGTTATAAGGGGGGAAGTGATCAGTTCTAGGCCGTTAGATCATGGAGAAATCGAGGGCCAGGATCAAGCGTGACAAAAGCAACGTCGTTTGGGTGTTTAAAGAGGGAATGGGTCGGGTATGGCTTGGGCTAGGGCGGATATTTATATGTATTGGGCCTCCAGGCTCGGCCTAATTCGGTTTTTGAACAAATAGCAACCTTAAATCCTTCTTTTTAGTCTTTTATGTTTAGCTACTATTTAACTAACATAACACTTAGAACTTAAATTGTAAAATTAACCCTTTACCTGAATTATCTACTTAAACTAGTTAATTTGTATATTCCCAATTTAACTAATTAGTTGAACCTAAGATGTAAAAGAAAACTAAGAAAGATTAAATGTATTTTTATGATTTTTATATTTTAACAATACTTTTTAACACACGATGAAATCCTAATATGCAATTAAAATCCTAAACTACACTAAATGAAATATAAAAACTATTTTTTTGTGATTCTTTATGATTTAAAGCATTTTCTAATAAAGAAAAATTCTTAAATTTCTATAAAAATAATAAAAGCTATTTTGGATTATTTTAGGAGTAATTTGCATTAGGACAAAAATTACGTGTTCACAATAATAGACCCAAGATACTTGAAACTATCTCATTTGGGGACAACTTGAGTACCAATCTTCACTTCCACTCCTTATTCATGTGTCCCATCACTGAACTTGTACTTCAAGTACTCAGTTTTCGACCTACTTAACTTTAAACCCTTAAACTCCAGCGTCAGTCTACAAACTTCCAACCTAGCATTAACTTTGTTACCCGTCTCATCAATCAGGACCATATCATCAGCGAATAGCATACACCATGACACCTCTCATTGTATGTGTTGCGCCAACACTTCTAACGCTAAGGCAAACAAAAAATGGGCTAAGAGCCAATCCCTGATGCAACCCCATCTCCACTGGGAAATGATCCAAGTCTCCTTCTACAGTCCTCACCCAAGTCTTCGTTCCCTCGTACATGTCCTTAATCACCCTAATGTACGCCACTGGGACACCGCTAGCCTCTATATATCTCCATAGGACCTCTCTTGGGACTTTATCGTAGGCTCTCTCCAGGTCTATGAATACCATATGCAAGTTCTTCTTCCTTTCCCTATACTTCTCCACCAATCTACTCACAAGGTGAATGACTTCTATAGTAGACCTTCCCGACATAAATCCGAATAGGTTCTCGAAAATAGTAACACTATGTCGCACCCTTCTCTCCACCACCCTCTACCAAATTTTCATAGTATGACTCAGCAGCTTGATACCCCAATAGTTTTTGCAGTCCTGAATATCACCTTTGTTCTTGTATAACGGGATCAACAAACTCCACCGCCACTCTTCGGGCATCTTCTTCACCCTAAAAATAGCATTAAACAACCCAGTAAGCCATTCCAAGCCTGACCGACCGACTTTCTTCCAAAATTCTACTGGGATCTCGTCAGACCTAGCTGCCTTACCCCTACTCATCTTCCACATTGCCTCCCCAACCGCCTCGCTCCTAATACTCCTGCAAAACCCAAAATCCCTATGACTCCCTGAGTTTTCCAACTCACCTAGCATGATATTCCTGTCCCCTTCCTCATTCAAGAGTCTATGGAAGTACTCCTACCATCTACGCCTAATACACCCCTCTTGCACCAAAACCTTACCATCTTTGTCTTTGATGCACCACACTTGATCCAGGTCCTGAGCCTTCCTCTCCCTAATCTTGGCTAACATGCACAACTTTCTGTCGCCTCCTTTGCCCCCAAGATCCTCCTACAATCGCTCAAAAGTTACAGTCTTAGCCGCCGTGACTGCCAATTTTGCCTCTTTCCTTGCTTTCTTATAATTGTCCCTACACGTCCTCTGCTCCTCCTCATCCGTGCTCCCCGCTAGCTTCAAATATGCCGCTTTTTTGGCTTCCACTTTTCCTTGAACCTCTTTGTTCCACCACTAGTCCCCTTTGTGGCCTCCCGAATAACCCATTCGATACCCCTAACATGTAACACCCTGGAAAATTTTGATGTACTTAAGTGTAAAGCCCAGTAAAATTTCACAAAAGAATTTAAGGTTTCGTGGTACTCGAACCTTTTGGGTTGAACAATTCATTGAGTAAAGGAAAATTTTTGGCAGATAAATGCATTTTTGCGGTCCATTATGCGACCGCAAAATCACTCTGCGGGCCGCATAATGGCCGCAGAGTGAGGTCGAGATGGGCAGTCTGGGATGCTATTCTGCGACCGACTATGCAACCACAGAACTGTTCTGCAGTTCATTATGTGACCACAGAACAGATCTACGGGCCGCATAGTGACAACAGACCCAGGCAGGGTTTTTCCCCAGTTTTGGGCACCAGATTGTGCGGCCGATATACGGACCGCATATCCATTCTACGGTCGCGTATGTGACCGCATACCTTGTTCCAGAGCTTCATTTTTGAGTTTTTATAACCCGGCCCTATTTCGTTAAATACACGCAAAGGACTATTTTTGAGCAAATATTCTGAGGTTTTAGAGAGAGGGGAGAGTATTTTAGAGAGAGAGAAAACCCTAGGCTAATTTTCATCAATCTTTGCTCAAATGCCTATGAGCAAAGATTCTAGAGGTAAGATTCTACACCCTAACCCTCAATCTCGAATTTTATCTAGAATTGGGTAATTAGTAAAATGATTCTTGAGTGTGGGAGTTGGTTATTTTATATGCATATGTTATCAAAGGGTGTAGGAAGATTGTGAAAAATGATAAAGAATGGGTTGTGGGATGATGGAATCCTCCATAAAAGGGACCTTAAAACCTTAATGCACACTTAGTGTTTGATAAAATGCTCAAATGAGCTAGAGCCATGATCATCTTTCTAATTTTGGTTCAATTTGTTTTATTTCTAAAATAGATTGAAGTTGCTAAGAATTTTGGAATATTTTAGAGTTTAAGGAAGCTCCATTTAGGTATGTTGGCTAAACTCTTCTCTTAGAATTGAATCCCACGGTATTTATGTAATTTATGTAAGTTCCGAGTTGTTCATTATAACAATGGCTATTCCGAATAAGCTTGTATTTAAAGATATATGTTCAATATGCATACCCAAAATATTTTCATCATGTTATGTTATTATTTGAGAATATGTTCAAAGTATGGGATGTGCATTAATAATGTTGCGACTTCAAGTCAAGTTCAAACGAAGGCTATTATGCCGAATTTTGTGAAAAATCTCTATGTGCCTAAGACTCTTAATTGTTCACATGTTTCCTAAAAATATTTATTTGAAATGCCTTGTTGTGTATGATGATGATAATGATGATGATGATTGGAAGTGAATAAGGTGAGCATGAAATATTAAATACGGCCGACGTGCCAATAATGAATTTATAATTGTGGCCACTAGTGCCAATAAAATGAAAAGATGCGTATGAAATGAGATGATTGTATAAGAAGGATGATGTCTCTATTGAGACAGCCTAGCTGATCGGGTCATGATCGGACGCCATGTCGCACATATAGTGGTTATTGTGCTGGAAATTATAATTGAAATTGTGATTGTGGTTGATGTCTCTAATGGGATAGCCTAGCCAATCGGGTTGTGATCGGACTCCGTGCTATGAGTACTGTGGTATTGGTATTGTGAATAATGGTATTGTGAGCGATGGTATATCGGTACTAAGAATCTCCAACCTAAAAATATGGAAATTAATTTGAACACTGTCTTGATCCTAAATTGAGGTTTGATGTTGTTTAAGGCTTCCATTGATATTATGATATTCTTGTTTGTATTATTTATTATTCTATTGAGAGGATGTTTTGCCATTCATACTAGTACTATTTCATATGTACTAACGTCCCTTTTACCCGGGGCGTTGCATCTTCAATGGATGCAGGTGGTTCCACAGTAGGAGACATTGATCAGTGATAGCGGTACATCCTCATCCCAGCTGACTTGGTGAGCCCCACTTCATTTCGGGGTCATGTATCTTTTATTCCTCGCGTATTGTGTTTGAGGTATAGCCGGGGCCTTATTGCCGGCACTATCATAGTACTCTTTTTTATCTATTAGAGGCTCCGTAGATATAGGGTGGGTTGCATATTGGTGCTGGGGAAGTTAAACTAGTTATATTGTGTTTGGATTACTATTTCCACTTTATACTATGAAGAATGTGTCTGAAATTTGAGACTTTAAAATGAAGTAACTAATGGTAAGAAATTGGTAATGCAGACATGATCACTTTATTGTTTGATTAACAAAATTATTTACTCTCTTTATTCATGGATGAATTGGGTAGAAGGAAATCTAATAGGCTTGCTCGGCCGGGTTCACTCGGTTGAGCACCGGTCACACTCCCCGAGTTTGGGGCGTGACAAACTTGGTATCAAAGCCTAAGGTTTTAAAGTGTTTAGAATATCTCGGAGCCGTGTCTAGTAGAGTCCTTATTATCGGTGTGTTGTCGACCACATCTATAATTAGGATACTACATGGGCATTTAAGAATAATACCCTTCTTTCATGTTCTTGATCGTGCGATAAAGCTAGTTGTAAGATTGTTCCTCATATAACTCGTGCTTTACTTTAACGTTCAGTACATGACACCTAAGGAGAAGGCAAGAACTGGCCAAAGAGCCAATGTCACCCCAGGAGTGACAATTGACCCTATAATTGATGATGCGGGTGAGCACCCGAAGAGTGAGAATATTCCTCTAGTTACTACACTGCCTGACTCTACTACAACTGATTAGACCGCACATGTCCCTACACCTACTGAGGGTGCAACAGTCCCTCCAACTGATATACAAGTTCCACCTCCAGTTCCAGCTTCCGATTCTGGTGTTTCTAATGTTGATCTTAGGGGATCCATATAGATGTTGGCTCAGATAGTGGCTTCCCAGGCCCAAAGATCAAATGTTACACCCACTTCTTCTAGTCAGCAAGGGGATTCTACTAGTTCCAGGGTGAACAGGTTTCTCCAGTTGGATCCTCCAGTGTTCAAGGGTACTAACCTAGAGGAGGATCCCCAAGAATTCATTGATGAGATGCACAAGACTCTCCGAGTTATGTGTGCTACTAATACAGAGGCAGTGGAATTGGCTTCCTACCGCCTGAAAGAGGTGGCATATTCTTGGTATGAACTATGGGAGGAGTCCCGTGAAGAAAGGAGCCCTCCGGTGAGGTGGGGTGAGTCTGTCGATGCCTTCATTGATCATTTCTTGCCTGCCGAGACTAAGTCAGCATGTGCTGCTGAGTTTGAGAACCTGATACAAGGTAGCTTGAGTGTGTGGGATTACCATATGAGATTCTCCTACCTGTCTAAGTATGCTATTTACATGTTGCCCACTATGGAGGCTAGAGTGCGCCGCTTTGTGCAGGGACTTAGTCCCTTGGTAATTAATAAGGGCGCTAAGGCTGCCTTGAATTCTGATATGAACTATGGTAAGATAGTGGAATTCGCTCAAGCCACAAAGACTCGCAAATTGAGGAACATAATGGAGCGAGAGGGTAGCAATAAGGCACGGTCTGCGGGCAACTTGGGTGATTTTTCAGGCCCTAGTCAACAGCAACATTGGAGACGTTTCAGGCCCAGTCAGGGCAATATGGGCTCCTATCAGCAGGGTTGTCATGGTGGTAGATTCCAGCAGCAGAGGAGGCCCTAATGCCCTAGGTGTGGAAAGATACACCTAGGCATATGCTACATGGACTTACCATATGCTACAGATGCGGATTGAGGGGTCACATTCAGAGGGATTGTCGTTCGTCCCGCCAGGGTGCGGGCAGAGGCCCACTACTCCTCTAGACCGCCATGGCCAATAGCTTGTCCCCCAACTCCTGTGCCTTTGCCTTAGTCAAGACTCCCTACTTAATCTTTGGCTGGCCATACACTGCTCTCTTCTTCCTTACTCTCTTGACCTCCAAGTCCATTACCAGGAGCCTATGCTTCATCGACAGACACTCACTCGGGATAACCTTGCAAATAGTGAAAAGGCCCCTATCACCCCTCCTAAGGAGAAGGTAATCAATCTGAGTCCTGGAAACCTTACTCCGGAAAGTGACCAAGTTTTCCTCCATCTTCTCGAAACACGAATTAGCTAACACCAAGTCAAAAGCTTTAGCAAAATCTAACAATGAGGTACCGTCCTCATTCCTAAACTCCGAAAGTGAACCCGCCATGCACCTCGTCATAACTCCTAGAAGTCACCCCAATATGGCCATTAAAATCACCCCTATGACGAGCTTCTCGAAGTGTGGAATACTCGCACAACCTTATCCAAATCACCCCAGAATCGCCTTTGCCTAGTTTTACACTTTGGTATTCCTTATGTTTTATGTGACACTACTTTGATTGAGCATATCAAAAAATACTTTTGAAATTTATAACTTTAAGGGGTTATTTTGTTATCGGAATAAGAATATTAATCTCAGTATAAAATTTGATATTATAGTTATTTCATGTTTGGTTGTGGTAATTGTGGACATATACTATGGGTTATGGTTGCTCGAGCATCCATTACTTTTGGAACCAAATATTATACTTATATAGAAAAAACCGGCAATTTATATAAATATATGTCACGACCCCAATCTCTCACCATAAGATATCGTGATGGCACCTAGTCTCTAAGACTAGGTAAGCCTAACAAACATAAAGAAATAACGAAAATAATAATAGAACTTCAATTTAAACCAACCGGCTATCATAAAAGAACTCTACAATACAACTGACAATAACTCCCAAAATCTGGTGAGACTGAGTCATAAGCTCTAGACGAGTATACTGAAATATCCCTAATACATCACTGTCTAAATAAAGAGTATGCAACAGAAAACAAGGACAGAGGGTGAATCCGAGGCCTGCGAATGCCTGCAAGTATACCTTGAAGTCTCCGATTTGGAAGCTCTACTCACAGGTGTCTAGCCTGGTATGAGGTACCTGAATCTTCAAAAAAAGATGTGCATAAGCATAATATGAGTACACCACAACGGTACCCAGTAAGTATCAAGCCTAACCTCATAGTGACGAGGTCAGGTTAAGACACCTACTGGGATAAGAAAAAGAAATTGAACGAGTATAATACAATCTAAGAACATAAACGACGAAAGTGAGGCAATAAAGAAATACAACAAGATAGACTACAACTGAATTTAAAGTAATAAATGCAACAAGGAAGGAACACATAATAAGAACATTAAGGAAACAATGCAGACAAATACAAGTGAGGTAAATGAGAGATAACAACAAGAATCACAACCGAGGTACCTCCTCGTAATCTCATTTCACAATCACAATCTTTCCTTATATCACCGTGGGATCCTTACATTTAGTTTTAAAAATCATTTTTCCCGAAATAACTACTCGCGTTTTAGCTCACCTTATCACACCGTGTGGCTTCAAGTAGTTCCCCTACTACTAGCCACGCGTATCAAGCCCACCTTATCTCATTGCATGCGTATTAACCCCTATCCTTATACCACCGCATGTGTATCAATATCACAACATATCACAACTTGTACCTCAAGTTCCTAAATGCCACAACTTGCCAAAAGAATCAACAATATCAATTTTTCCATAACAAAAAGCCCATGGCTCAACCACAATGCATACAAGTGTCTCAATAATAGCAACTCAAATTGAATAGCTCAACAAGAATGGTATTTCAACAATTAACAACTTTGCCTCAATGTGATCACGACTTTTACAACTTCAGCACCAATAACTCAACACGAAGCTATTATATGAAAACAACAACTTCACGTAACCAATTCAACAATTAAAGAAGTAACGGATGATAAGGAAAATAATAACTTAAACTAAAGCATATAAGAGCAATTAACAAGTAAAAGGTGGAACAAGTGTTAATATTGTCAAATAAGGCATGTGGGGGTAGATTAATACATGTAAGGGTAGACTAATAATGAAATTATAACATGCTATGGCATTTCAATTAAAGTCATGAAAGAGTCCAACTAGCCTAAACCTGTCACGACCCCAATTTCCCCCCCGTAGGATATCATGAGGGCACCTAGTCTCTAAGACTAGGTAAGCCTAATAAACATGCGGAATAACTGAAATATTAATTTAAAGTCTCAAAACTTCAACAATTATATAAAACAAAATCTGCGACTCAATATGTACAACACCTAAAAACCGGCGAAATATAAGTCACAAGCTCTATGAAGTGATACTAAATATCTCTATACAATAGTGTCTAAATAAGGACAAGGAAATAAAACAATCCAGGTGGAGGGGGACTCCGAGGCATGCCGATGCTGGCAGGTGTACCTTGAAGTCTCCACGCACGGACTCTACTCACTGATGCCCGGACTGGTAGAAAGTACCTGGATCTGCATTAAAAGATGTGCATAAATGTAGCATGAGTACACCATAACGGTACCCAATAAGTGCCAAGCCTAACCTCGATAGAGTAGTGACGAGGTAAGGTCAAGGCACTACTGAAATAAATAAAAGACTGAACAAATATAAGGCAGTGTAATAATGACAGTAATGAAATTGAAACAACAAATAGCATATCAAGGTTAGCTACAAGGAACTAAAGCAAATAGTGGAACATGGAGAAACAAATAATAATATGCTAAGGAAAACAACAATCAAAGACAAGTGCAAAAATGGAGAAATGCCAACAAGAGTCACTACCGAGGTACCGCCTCATAGTCTCAAATCACAAGAATAAATCACAATCTTTCCTTATATCAGCGCAGGAGCCTTTACATTTAGTTTGAAAATTATTTTCCCGAAATAGCATCCAGCATTTTAGCCCACCTTATCACACCGCATGACTTCTAGTAGTTCTCTTACTAGCCACGCGTATCACGCCCACCTTATCTCACCGCATGCATTTCAACCCCAAAATGTTATACCACCGCATGCGTATCAATATTACAACGTACCACAGATTTCACCTCAAGTGCCCAATATCACAACTTGTTAGAGAAACCTAATAAAAACAATAATTTTACAGTAAAGAACCCATGGCTCAACCACAAAGTACACAAGAGTCTCAATAATAACAACCGGAATGTACAACTCAACAAAATGGTATTTCAAAACTTAATACTTTGCCTCAATGTGAATCACGACCTTCATATCTTAATTTCAATTTCAACTATAAGATATTCCATGATTTAACAACTTCAAGTAAAGAGTTCAACAATTAAGTAATGAATACGAAATAAAGGAAATAAGAACTTAAACTAAATATGTAGGGCAATTAACATGTAAAATAATAAGACAAGTAGACATGTGAAGATAGACTAACAATGATGAATATAACATGTTAAGATAACTCAATTAAGGCATGAAAGGAATCTACATATCTAAAATCGGTAATTTCCACATTTATCCCGTATTCGTACTTGTCACCTTGCGTACATGGCTTCCACACATCACAATGATCACAAACAACACCAATCCTAAGGGGTAATTCCCCCACACAAGGTTAGGCAAGTCACTTACCTCAAATCACGCTAAATCAATCCACTAGTAAACCTTTCTATCGATTATCTAACACCGAATGACTCAAATCTAGCCAGAACAACTTCATACCATAAATATAAACTATAGAAAACTAATTCGAACAATAAAATTACGATCTTTGCGAAGAAATAAAAAGTCAACTCAAAAGGTCAACTCGGGCGAGCGTCTAGGAACCCGACCAAAATAACAAAATCCGAACACTCATTCAATAATAAGTCCAACCATATAAGAATTACTCAAATCCGACCTCAAATTGCCTTACAAATTCCTAAATTTTAGCCTAAGAAGTTCCTACCAATTTCCCCCAATTTTCCAACTCAAATCCCTAATTAGATGATACAATTATCAATAGATTCATGTAAATTAACCAAAACCGAGTTAGGAATTCTTACCCCAATAATCTCTCTGAATATCTCCTGAATATTCGCCTCCCACCGAGCTCTCTAAGTCCAAAATATAAAATATAAAATAAACCCTCGACTTTGAAACTTAAATCTACTGCCCGACAATTCCTTCATCAGGAACACGGAATGAGCCTCGCATTCGCGATGCACAAAAATACACAGCTTCCAAAATCCTCTTCGTGAACGCGAGATTCCCTACGCGAACGCGATGAAAGCTGAGCCCAAGCCTACGCGAACGCGACCCCTCATACGTGAACGCTGTGAATAACTTCCCATACCTTCGTAAACGAGTGTCCACCTTCGCGAACGAGAAGAACAAATCTCTCCTTCCTCCCAGATACCCTTCGCGAACGCGATGAAAGAAACCAGATATCAGGAATTCAGCAGCTTTAGGAAATCCTTAAAAGTTCCGAATGCGTCGAACATGGTCCGAATTACACCCTAGGCCCCCAGGACCTCAACCAAACATACCAACAAGTTCCAAAACACATAACAAACCTACTCGAGGCCAAAAATCACATCAACTAACATCGATTCTATGAATCGCCACCCAAATTCAAGCCTATGAACTATGAACTTCCGAATTCCGAAACCGATGTTGATTCATACCAAAACAACTCCGATTGACTTTAAATTTTGCACACAAGTCATAAATGATATTATAGACCTATTTCAACTTCCGAAATCGGGATCCGACCCTGATATTAATAAAGTCAACTCCCGGTCAAATTTTCCAAATCATTCAAACCTTAATTTTTCTAACATTCGCTAATTCACGTCGAAATGAACTACGGACCTCGAAATCAATATTCGGACGTACTCCTAAGTCCAAAATCACCATACGGAGCTATTAAAACCGTTAAAACTCCATATCGGAATCGTATTCACAAAAGTCAAACTATGATCAACTCTTACAACTTAGGACTCCAACTTAGGGACTATGTGTCCCATTTCACTCCGAAACTCACTCGAAACCAAAACCAAACACCCTGGCAAGTCACATAATCACAATGTAGCATAGAGGAGGCAATAAATAGGGGATCGGGACTAAACACTCAAAACAACCAGTCGGGTCATTACAAGACTGGTCAAATACCACATATATCCCTTGTACTCGTTCGTCACCTTGCGTACACACTTTCACATATCACAAATAGCAAAATCAACCCAAATCCTAAGGGGTAATTCCCCCACACAAAGTTAGACAAGATACTTACCTCAAATACGCTAACTTAATCCACTAATAAGTCTTTTCCGTGAATATCTAACACCGAACAGCTCGAGTCTAGCCAAAATAACTTTAAACCATAAATACAAACCATAGGAAATTATTCTGGATAATAAAGTTGTAATCTTTAAAGAAAATTAAAAAGTCAACTCAAAAAGGTCAACCCCGTGTTTGCATCTCGAAACCCGACCAAACTTATAAAATCCGAACACACATTCAATAACGAGACCAACCATACTAAAATCATTCAATTCCGACATCAAATCGACCTTCAAATTCTCAAAATATAGCTTAGGAAGTTTTCACAAATATTTCTAATTTTTTCAACTCAAAACACTAATTAAATGGTAAAAATAATGATGGATTAATGTGTAATAATCACATCCGAGTCAAAATCACTTACCCCGGTCAACTCCTTAAAAATCTCTTCAAATATTGCACAAAACTGAGGTCTCTAACTCAAAAGATGATAAATGAAACAAAGCCCTCGATTTGGAATTAAATATTTGCTGCCAAGTTATTGTGAATCGCGATCGCGGAAAGACCCTCGTGATTGCGAAGAACAAAATGACCACTGCCCTCAAACACCTTACACGAATGCGAATCCAGGGCCGTGAACGGGATGGTTAATAGACCTGCCCTTACGCGAACGCGATCTCACCTACGCGATCGCGTAGGCCTAAAGCCCGAGGCCCCCAGCTGACCTCCTCTCTATGCAAACGCATGGGCACTCTCGTGTCCGCGGAGAACTGAGACCCACAAGGTACGTGAACACACTCCAATAATCGCGAACGCGATGCATAAAATTTCACCAGTCCTAAAAGACCCTTCACCATCACGGACCTTTCCTCGCGATCACGTTTAAGGAAACCAGAACCAGATACATCAGCAGTGCTACAAGTCCAAAATGAGTCAAACATGATCTGAATGACACCCCAGGGTCCCGGGACCTTATTCAAATATACCAACAAGTCCTATAACACGATACGAACTTAGTCAAAACCTCAAATTAAATCAAACAACACCGAAATCACGAATTGCACCCCAATTCAAGCCTAATGAACTTATGAACTTCTAAAACTAATGTTGAATCATACCAAACCAACTCTGATTGACCTCAAATTTTGCACACAAGTCATAATTGACACAACAGACATATTCCAACTCCCGAAAATAAAATTCGAACCCGATATCAACAAAGTCAACTCTCGGTCAAACTTCTTAATCGTCCAAACCTTCAACTTTCCAACTTTCATTAATTCAAGCCAAAACGACCTACGGACATCCAAATCAATATCCGGACATATGTTTACGTCCAAAATCACCATACGAAGGTATCAGAACCATCAAAACTCTATTTCGAAGTCATCTACACAAAAGTCAAACTCCGGTTAACTCTTTCAACTTAAGCTTCCAACTTTGGGAATAAGTATCCCATTTCACTCCGAACCTCACCCGAAACCAAATCAACCACCCCGGCAAGTCACATAACCACAATATAATATTTAGGAGACAATAAATAAGGAAACGGGGCGAAAATACTCAAAACGACCGGCCGAGTCGTTACAATATATTAACTAAGCATCCAGTCTCAGTAGCATTTTTCAGATTAAAAATAATTGAGCGCCCATGATTTAAAAATTCTAGATCTATTACTGGGTTGTGGGTATCCGATAATACCGATATAAATTTTATACTAAAATAGTGGTATTAGCTATCACATTCCCATATAAGAAATGGGATAGATAATCCCATGGGATATCTCAAAATTATAATTTTGAATATCCAAAAACTAAACTAAATGACCCCTAAACATGTCATGCCATTTGTGTGACTATAAAAAATTTTCGTTAAGTGTAAAATTAATATTTTAAAATTAAATTATTTATAAATAGAAAAACATTATTATGTTGGAACAAGCGGAAAAAATAATTTATTTATATTTAAATTGGTACAATTAGTAAACGCAAACCGAAGCCATTGAACACTAACGAAAGTGTGTGGTAAGATGATTATAATTCATTAGCCCTTAAACAAAAGTTCGAGCTGAGCATGAGAAACTTTTCATTTGTAAAATGTTAGTACATGATACAATCGTATCCGTTATTTCCGATTTTGTATGAACTTCCTTATTAAGGAGTTAAGCATTTATATAATTAATATCAATTTTCAATAATTTTTAATATAGAAAAACTATAACATAATCTTTAATTATGTAGTTTCTAAGTATATAATCTTTATTTAAGAAATTAATAGTCTATTACACGTTATAAATTATACACATTACCATCTTCATACCCCACTTGTGGGATTAGACTGAGTCTGTTATTGTTGTTGTAAATTAAATTGATGAACTCTCGTACTTTAAGCAAGAAAAAAACTCACAAAGCAATATAAAGACGTTTTAAATAATCGATGATAATACTAATTTGGCACCAAGTTCAGCAATGAAACAGTAAATTAAAGAAGAAGAGAAGAAGAGTAGGGGGAAGGTGCGTGTGTGTGCGTGAGAGAGAGAGAGAGAATTCCGAGAGAAAGAGAGATCATATATGTATTGGCATATTAAAAGTGTGACTTCTCTGTTACAAATTCCGATTTATACTTCTAGCAACTGAAATGAAAAATGTAAAATATGCTGATAACAACTAACTAACTTTTCCGGCAAAACAGTAATTAAAAAAGTACAACTAACATTCGAATTTTCGTACTCAACTACTGAGTTGGCATCCACCGTAGCTCCAATATGTGTATCAATACCCCGGAAGAACACCACCATTGTCCTCAAGGGTGAACAAAGGAACCCTGATCTGCATAGCAAAAGCTAACTCCCAAGTAGTGTAGGATTCATCTAAGTCCTTCTATTTAATCAGACTCTGAGCCACAACCTTGTTACCCATCTTGATCAATCTTCTACCAATCACAGTTTCAGGGTAAGGAGAAAAGGATTGGATAAGGCAATCACAAGGGGTGAACAATCTCAGAGGCAATGTCATAGCAGAACTTCAATTGAAAAATATGAAAAGTAGGATGTATTTAGAATTCAAGTGGTAATAACAACTTATAGATCACAACACCCCCCCCCCCTCCACAATAATATAAGAGCTAAAGTACATAGAAGTCAATTTCTGATAAGAAAAGGCAGAAATAGAAGATTGTTGTCACGATCCAGTTTCTCACCAAGTTGTAACCGACACCCGATGCCTTAACTTAACCGAGCGGACCTTCTTACCTGTTCATTTTATTCTACTAGGCAGGCCAGCATAAAAAACAAAGAGAAAATATCTTTCTTTAAGTCTGAAAACATTATGCATAATCCAAACCTTAACATTCGTTGTCTGACAAAATAAAATAAAATGTACCTGAATCTGTAATGTTATGAAGCCTCTATAGAGTCTGGGTGAATTGCTCGGGACATGATTCACCGGCTAATCCTCAAATAAAAATAAATAAAAATAGAAAATTAAGAACTGAAATCAAGCAACGAACTATATGGCTGGAATCAAAGTTTACCAATTGTCTGCTAGGATGAGAGAATGTATTAACTCGTAGCCTGCTTGTCTATAAATCATGTACCTACATTGAAATATGCCAATGTAGGTTCCAAAAAAACTATTGGAACGTCAGTACACCACAACGGTACAGTAAGTAAAGCAATCCTCACACTAAAGCTGGAACGAGACTCTCAAAAAGGTATGTATGCATGGTAAAAGAAAATTCTAAAAGCTTCCGATGAAGAGTTGAAACAAACAACTCATATATCTATTATAAAATTCTTCTTGATGTCATTCATGAAAATTCTCTGTTTTTTCTTTTCTCTTCTTTTCTAGGAAAAATATAAAATACAAATAGATAAATATATAAAATTTCTCGAAACAATCCTTCTAAATTTTCTAAAGCATTTTTTTCTTTTCTTTTTTTTACTGGGAGTTCCATTGATGACATTCATTCTTATTCTTATTCTGAAAATGTCACCATATGATCTGTATGGTGGACAATCCCATCCCGGTCGCCTGGGCCTCATTCCTTTAGTGCCTAATAGTTCAAAGTTATAGTATGCTCGCGTTCTTGTGCCTTACCAGGGCACTTCTATTATAGTGCCCAAACTAACGGTACACTAATCTCCTACTCTGGCACGAGTAGTTTCGGGGTAACACAAATCACTAGAGGCTATGAACCCTTCTCAGAGATCTAAAGAGACTCCAAAAATATTCTTCTGAGTAATTCTTTTATCACAAATTTAAAACAATGATATATCTTCACAATTCTCATCAAAACAGTTCCATAAAATCATGTAAAAGAAATTTCAATAGTCCATACATTAAAAAAAATATATGCAAGTCATGAATGCATGAGACATGATTTATGTAACAACAAACTATTATTAAGTAATTAAGCATGATAAACATCTAAGATCTTTTGTACAATTCTAATGGATAACGTGAGTCCACTCGTTCCATTCAAAACCCATATTAACGTCCTATACAATCTAACAAATACTTATGGTATGATCTTTGTGAGAAAACAACTCTAGTAAAAGCAATGTCTCTACTCACATTAGTTCTTCCTTTGAGCATCCTCATTGCTTCAATCCAGAATTAATACTAGAAGTTCCAAGATTTTCAAATTTAGGAACCCTAGGTTTGATTCTTCTCACCTTCTAGGGTTCATCGTTAATCTAAGTATCTTTTTTTAGTAGTAGTTTATAGGAACAAATATCAACCATAAACCTTTCTAATAATCGTGGTTGAAATCGATTACGAAACTTACCTTGAATCGTGAAACCCTAGGTTAGCGGAGAGACCTTGTTTTGAGTTCTTGTGGAGAATCTAGCGATTTATAGATGGAATAATGTTAGACTTGATGTTTGGAAGTAGTATTCTAATGTTAATCACATTACAAACTCACCTTAGATAGTATGAGAACCCTTGGATGACTTGAGGATGAGAGGGAAGGTTTAATCTTTAAACAATGAAGCTATTTTCTCTCTCCCCGTCCCTTTTATCTCAATTTCATGCCTTGGGTGCCACAGCCAGCGCCCAGCGGTTTCCATGGTGCCCAACTTTTTTTCCCCTGGTTTTGGCACTATGACGGGCGCCCAACGCCCCATTGGATGCCCAAAAGCGTGGCCCATTTTTCTGACATGATAGTCTTCAGTAAAATACCCATAACTTTTATAGGAATATAGAAATGACAAACGGTTTGAAGTGTTAGAAACTAGATTCCAAGGGATTTAATTTGATAGGTAGAACACCCTATAACTCATTATATATTGGGAGATATACTTGTTTGAAGTCAGGTCACTTGCGACTATAATTGTGTTCTTACCTTGGATATTTCTATTTTGTTCCAAACTATTTTTTCCCTCTTATAAACGTCCATACCACCTCCTAAACGTAAAATATAGTTGTTATATACATTTTCTAGTATTTGAACATCCTTGTGTCCAAGTTAAAGCTTGTACAAGAACAAAATTAAAAATCTAAGAGGCTTTATATTCACCACCCCTTATATGACATTCGTCGAATGTCGAATGAGCATATTTATGATGAATAAAGATATCTTATTTTCATGTCTTCTTTGGTTTCCCAAGTAGCTTCTTCTGAGTCATGATTATGTCACAAGACTTTAACTGATGCCACATCTTTGGTCCTCAATCTACGAACCTGTCTATCAAGAATTTTGATAGGCACCTCCTCATAAGTCAAGCTTTCACTGACCTCTACCTTATCCATGGGAATATCTTGAGCTTTGTCATGAAGGAACCGCCTTAACATCGATACATCAAATACTGGATGAACAGTTGTTTATTCTGCCGGCAAATCCAGTTCATAAGCCATATTACTCTTCTTGATCAAGCTTCTATACGGGCCAACCACATTACTCTTCTTGCTAAAGATTCTATACTGGCCAACAAATCTGGGACTCAACTTTCCTTTCTTCCCAAATTTTATAACTCCTTTCATGGGCGACACTTTTTAGAACACATAGTCGTCTTCTTTAAACTCTATATCCTTATGTTTCTTATTTATATTAGACTTTGTCGACTCTAAGCTGTTTTAAGCCTTTTTTGAATAATTCTCACTTTCTCGAAAGCATCTTGGACCAACTCTGGTCCGATCAAGGGTATCTTTGTTGGTTCAAACCACCCTATTGGAGATCTACAACGACGATCGTATAATGTTTTATAAGGAGTCATGCAAGTACTCGTTTGATAGATATTATTGTACGCGAACTCTATTAAGGGTAGGTGTTCATCCCAATTTCCACCAAAGTCAATTGTGCAAGCCCGCAACATATCTTCAAGGGTATGAATTGTTCTCTCTGCTTGTCCATCAGTTTGGGGATGGAAAGTCCGCAATCTATTTTGGAAAGACTGCCAAAACCTTGCTGAGATCTGTGCCCCTTATCAAAAATGATGGAAACTAGAGAGCCATGCAATCGTACAATCTCTTTAACGTACAACTCAGCATATTGTTCAGCCGTGTAGGTAGTCTTCATTGGCAGGAAGTGATCTGACTTTGTAAGCATGTCTACAATCAACCACATAGAGTCATGCTTACGGCGGGTGTGGGGTAACCCAATCACAAAATCTATATTGATCATCTCCCACTTTCATTCAAGAATTTCAATATTTTGAGCTAGGCCACCAGGCCTTTGGTGTTCGGCTTTGATCTTCTGGAAGTTTATGCATTTAGCCACATTATTAGCTACATCTGCTTTCATTATGTTCCACCAATAAATATCTCTCAGGTCTTTGTACATTTTGGTCGAGCCTAGGTGGATAGAATAGCCAGAGCTATGCGCCTCACTCATAAATCGCTCTCGAAGTCCACCAACATCCGAGACACATAATCTTACATTCATTCATAGGACACCATCATTGTCCCCAAGTGTGAAGGTTGAAATTTCTTTCTTTAGCACCTCATCTTTGACTGCTTGCATGTTTGGATCTTCATATTGTCGCTCTTTATCTCAACCACCAAGGATGATTGAGCTTTATGGAACATAGTCAAGTTACCCTCTTTAGTCTCATCAAGTCTTATTCCCTTATTGTTGGACAATTTCTGTACTTCTCTTACCAAAGGCCCTCTCATTTACTCGTAAATATGCTAAAACACCCATAGATTTGCTGCTAATAGCATCGACTACTATATTAGCCTTTCTGGGGTGGTATAAGATATTTATGTCATAGTCCTTCAATAACTCCAACCACCTCCTTTGCCTCAGATTCAACTCTTTTTGCCTGAAAATATACTGGAGGCTCTTATGATCGGAGAATACTTCACAATGCGCATCGTAAAGGTAATGTCACCATATATTCAGGGCAAACACAATTGCTGCAAGTTCCAGATCATGGGTAGGGTAATTATTCTTAGGATTTTTTAATTGTCCAATGCATAAGCAATGACCTTCCCATTTTGCATTAAGACACAACCGAGTCCAATTCTGGAAGTGTCACAATATACCGTGTAGCCGCTCGAGGCTAACAGTAAGGCTAAAACGGGTGGAGTAGTCAACCTCTTCTTTAATTTTTGAAAACCTTGCTCACATGCATCAAACCACTAAAACTTGGCAGCTTTCTGGGTCAGTTTAGTCAATGGTACTGCTAATGCAGAAAATCCTTCTACAAACCTTCTATAGGTTTGTAACCAACTAGCTCTAAGATTTGTCGGTGTTGCCAGCCTTGGTTAACTCTTGACCGCTTCTATCTTTAGAGGATCAACTATTTTTCCTTCAGTGGATACCACATGGCCTTGTAATACAGCGGATTGCAACTAAATTTCACACTTAAACAGTTTGTCATACAACTCAATATCCTTCAAAATCTGCAATGTTGAGATGTCCTGCATGCTCTTCCTTGCTTCAGGAGTACACCAAAATATCATCTATGAACACGATAATAAAAGTATCCAACATTTGGCTTAAATAACCGATTCATAGGGTCCATGAATGCAACTGGGACATTAGTCAACCCAAAGACATTACTAAAGATTCAAAATGTACGTAACGGTTCTGAAGGCCGTTTTTGGAATATCATCTTTCTTGATCCTGAGCTGATGGTATCCCGACCTCAAATATATTTTTAAAAAATATTTTGCTCCTTGAAGATGATAAAATAGAACCTCAATTCTAGGTAGAGGGTATTTATTCTTGATAGTGGCTTTGTTCAACTGACGATGGTCGATGCACATTCAGAGTGAGCCATTCTTCTTTTTGAAAAATAAGACTGGAACACCCCAAGATGACATACTTGGCCTAATAAATTCTTTATCAAGAAGGTCTCTCAATTGTTCCTTTAATTCTTTCAATTCTGCTGGAGCCATTCTATAAGGCGGAATAGATATAAGTTGAATACCTGGTTGTACATCTATGCCAAAATCTATTACTCTCTTTGGAGGAAGACCGAGCAGATCATCAGGAAAAACTTCTGGAAATTCTTTAATGACTGACATCGACTGGAGTGTTGGCGCTTCTGATTCTATATCAAAAATATGGGAAAGATAAGCTAAACACCCTTAGCCCATTATCCTCTTAGCCTTAAGGTAAAAAATAAACTCACCCACAAGCGAAGCTGTACAACCTTTCCATTCTATGACTTCTTCATTTGGAAACTTAAATCTAACTATTTTGGATCAAAAATCTACATAAACATAACACGATGATAACCACTCCATACCCATAATCACATCAAAATCTATAATTTCTAGTTCTGTGAGGTCGGTTGTAGTACTACAAGCATGAATTGAGATTGTTGCAACCTTTGAAAACTCATTTTGCTTCTATGCAATCACCACTTAGAGTAGAGACGAGAAATGACTTTTTTAATGATTTTGACTCTATTCCCATGTTCTTAGAAAAATATAGGGCAACATATGAATAAGTAGAGTCCAGGTCAATTAATGCATATGCATTATATGAACAAACTAGTAATGTACCTGTGACCACAGCTAGAGGTGCCTTTGCACTGTGGCGATCCAAAGCTGCATATAGACGAGGTTTTCCCCCTCCTTGACTAAATGAGCCAGTTCCCTTACCTGCTCCACGGTCGGGCTAAGTCTGAGAGCCACGAGCTGTAGTAGTAGCAATCGAAGAACTCGATGGGCGAGCTGACGCTCCTTGTGCACTCCTGCTGTGCTTTTGGGAAATTAACCTTGATGTGTCTTGGGTCACCACAACTATAGCATCTTCGAAATCGGAACCTATACTGTCCCAAATATTTCATTCCACAAGAACTACAAGGATCTCTTTGTTGAGACTGCTGCCCAACACTACTCTGACTCTATGAGACCAGAGTTCTGAAATTTTAATTCTGGTGGAACTAATTCCTAAAACTTTGACTCTACCGGGAAGGAGTACTTTTGCTAAATTGAGGAGTAGACTGCGTTGGTGCTGATGTCCCCTTATTTAACCAATTATTTCCTCCTCCACCTAGTTCACCACTATACCTACTTGTAGTACGAGCCTTCTTGTTCTTCTCCTTGTCTACCATCCTCTTTTGCCTTTTCAGTTCTAAGTTTTTTGCAAATCTCACAACTAAAGAAAAGTGTTCCATACTTACAGCTGCAACTTCAGTAGTATCCTGAATATGCTCTCCCATCCCGAGTATGAACCTGTGAATTTTTTCCTTCTCTGTAGAGATCATGTTAGGAGCTTATTTGGCCAGTTTGATGAACTTCATATAGTACTCTTGCACACTCATAGTCCCCCATCTAATATGCTCAAATGTTGTGGACCGAGCTTTCCGGTCCTCTTCTGGAATGAAGTTGGCTATGAATGCCTCGGTGAATTCCTTCCAAGTAGGAGAAGGAGCTTCTTCATCCTTAACTTGCTCCCATAACACAAACAATGTATAATAAACATCCTTGAGTTGGTATGAGGCCAATTTTACAGCATCAGTGCCTGTCACTTTCATTATTCGAAGTGTTTTCTAAACACCATCTAATCAGTCTAATGGGTCCTGCTCAAGCTTAGCTCCACAAAAATCTGGAGAGTTCAACTGAGACGGAGCCCTCTTTCTACCTACCCAGGGTGGAGCACCGCCCCCTCCCTGTCTTTGACTGGCCATGAATGTCTTAAACATTTTCATTGCACTAAGCCTCTCCCATCTCTGGAGGCATGATGACTTGAGTTGAGACTGCCGCCGGGGGTGGTGGTGGTGCTTGCTTCTGAATATAATGTTTAGCTCCCTCAACCTATTCCTCTCTCTCAGCTAGAGGCACTTGTCCAGTCCTCACAACCTTTTTAGTCTAGGAAACTTAGGTTGTCTTAGTTGGTCGCCCCTTCTTGTTCTTTACTGCAGAAACATTCACATCAGTTGGGACAGGATCTGGAATAGTAGCTGGGGAGGAGTGTTATCTACTGAATCATGAGTATGAGCCATTTCTGCGAATTCGAAAGTGAACGTATTAGAAACATACTAAAAATCATGCTCTATAGCACAATCTAGAGCGAAAAGAATGTGAAATTTTTCTTAAATGTATGTAGTTCCTTATTTATAGATATGAGGGCCTCACAATAATTAACAAGACTCTACTGGCATGGCTTCATAGACCCCAAGGACTCTCTAAACCTGCTGTTCTAATACTAAGTTTGTCATGACCCGATTTCTGACCAAGTCGTAACCGATACCTGGTGCCTAAAATTGACCAAGTGAACCTTCTTACCTGTTATTTTATTCTACTAGGCAGGTCATCATCAAAAACCAAGAGAAAACAACTTTCTTTAAGTCTGAAAAATTTAGTCTTAAAGCATTATGCATAATCCAAACCTTAACATTCAGTGTCTAACAAAACAAAATAAAATATATCTGACTCTATATTATGAAGCCTCTATAGAGTCTGGGCAGATTTCTCGAGACATGATTCACCGGTAAATCCTCAAATAAAAATAAATAAAATTAGAAAATTAAGAACTGAAATCAAGCAACAAACTCCATGGCCGGAGTCGGAGCTCACCAAGAGTCTGCTAGGATGAGAGAATATCTTAACTCGTAGACTGTTCGTATATAAATCATGTACCTACATTAACATATGTCAATATAGGTTCCAACAGAATTATTGAAACATCAGTACACCATAACGGTACTCAGTAGGAAAAGCAATCCTCCCACTAAAACTGGAACGAGACTCTGAAAGAAGTATGTATGCATGATAAAAGAAAATGCTAAAAGCTTCTAATTAAGAGTTAAAACAAACAACTCATGCATCTAATATAAAGTTCTTCTTGATGTCATTCATGAAAATTCTCTTTTTTTTTCTTTTCTCTTCTTTTCAGGGAAAATATAAAATTGAAATAGATAAATATATAAACTTTCTCGAAAGAATCTTTGTAAATTTTCTAAAGCATTTTCTTTTCTATTGTTTTCTTTTGTTTTATTTACTAGAGAGTTCCATTGATTATGACATTCTTTCTTATTTTTATTCTGAAAGTATCACCATATGATCTGTATGATGGACGATCCCAGCCCGATCGCCTGGACCTCATTCCTGTGGTGCCTCACAGTTCAAGGTTCTAGCATGCCCGCATTCTTGCACCTTACCAGGGCACTTTTATTATAGTGCCCGAAACAACAGTACACTAATCTCCTACTCTAGCACGAGTAGTTTTGGGGTAACATAAACCACTAAAGGCTATGAACCTGTCACGACCCAAAATCCAACTAGTCGTGATGGCACCTAACTCAACCCGCTAGGTAAGCCAATTAGCAACAATCCAAATCAAATGAGATTTACTATGAGAGATAATGATAACATAACTGAACTTCTATATAAAGAATTCCCAAGGACTGGTAGTACAAATCACGAGCTTATAAGATTTAGAGTTTACAAAGCTGGAATGAAATAAATACATCATCTATTGGAAATATACATGAACAGATTAATAATTCTAAAGCTACCAAGAACAAGAAGCAGCTATGATCGGAACGCAGGTACATCTTCAATACCAGCTCCCGCCATATACAGCAACATCAACATCCAAATCTGCATGCAAGGTGTAGAAGTGTAGTATGATTACAACCGACCCTATGTACTCAATAAGTAACAAACTTAATCGTAGGTTGAAAGCGGTGACGAGCTTGGACAAAGGTCAGAGTCCAACACCAACAGCCAGGAATAACTTATAACATTATAACTAAAGCAGTACAAGTAATAACTCAAAGATATAATGCTTAGCTCATTCACAGTTTCGGAAAATAGGCATGTTTTTCAAGTAAAATCCAAATCTTTCACTGAAATCACCAAAATATGTGTAAATCTGAAAAATATAATTTTTCCCAAAAACATTCAAGAACAGATAAGATGTTTCATTATCAGATGGGATAAGGAAAGCACATCTCTATACCTACACGTCAATGAACATGTGAAGTCGTGAATGACGTAATATCGTACATCTTGAGGAAAATGCATCTCTATGCTTGTATGTCAAGTATGCATGTCGAATGCAATGCAATGCAATGATAATACCATATGCATACTCTCAGAGTATCAACTCATTCAGTCCTCCCAGTCACTCAGTCACTCAATCCTCACAGTCACTCAGTCCTCCCAATCGCTCGACATTCGCTCTTGGTACTCGCACTCAGTAGGTACTTGCGCTCACTGGGGTGTGTACAGACTCTGGAGGGGCTCCTTCAGCCCAAGAGCTATAACAAGCCAATCATGGCGTAAATCAATAACATCTTCTGCAGCCCGCTCCCATCATAAATCAATAATACTTGCTGCGGCATGTAGCCCGATCCCATCAATATCCTCACAATCAGGCCCTTGACCTCGCTCAGTCATCAATCTCTCCATTCTCTCGGGCTCACAATATTATGAAATTAGCCCAACAATAATGATGTGATGTATCAATAAATGGTAACAGAGGCTGAGATATGATATGTATATGAATGCGTATGACTGAGTATGTAATTGCAATGTAAGCAGATAACTCAATAGTAGAAATGACCCCAGTGGGTACCAACAAAATAAGCATGTAGCCTAGACATGGTTTCCAATATGGATCAGAGCTCAAGTGCTCTAACACATAGAGTACAGTAAAAATGTTCAGATAAGATAGCTACACAGTTCCATGGAATTGACAAAATCATAGTTACTACGGTGCACACCTATACGCCCGTCACCTAGCATGGCGTTACCTCAACATCAATCACATAACACGTAATTCGGGGTTTCATACCATTAGCACCAAGTTTAGAAGTGTTACTTATCTCGAACAAGTCAAATCCAATACCGAGCAAGCCAAACGATGCTTAGAAAATGCCATCTCGCACGTACCGACCTCCGAACAGCTTGAAACTAGTCAAAAGCAACTCAAATACATCAAATAAAGTCCAAGGAAACAATTCCAAATGATAGAGGTCGAATCTTTAATCAAAATTCCAAAGTCAACAAAAAAGTCAAACCTGAACCCGGACCTCGGAACCCGACAAAACTAACAAAATCCGACAACCCATTCAATTACGAGTTCAACCATACTAGTTTCACCTAAATGCGACTCCGAATCGATGTTTAAAACTTAAAAATTCACTCTATGAAACTTTGGACAAAACTTCCCAATTTTCTCTTTACAATTCACAATCCAATTACCAAAAATAAAGATAGATTCACGAAATATAACTAAGGCGCAACCAACCATTCAACACCCCAATCACCATCTCGCTCGAATTCTGCTATAAGGCCCAAACAGACCGCATCATGTGTGCATATAACCAAAAAATCACAACCCCCTCGTAACATAGAGGAGTAACTCCTAGATCATATCAGAACACGAATAAGCTCAACTCTAACCGAATGGCACATCCCTCAATAATAGCAGTATGGAGTCAACCAATCCTACCCGATGTAGAATACACATCCTCATTGGGTCTACCAAATGGGCCCCAAATCAACTCTGGTCATCCACAAATAGGTAAATAACCCTTTGAAGGTCCACAATAACCTAACCATAACACATACTATCATCTGGCTAGCTTGGCCACATCTTCACAGTCCGCAACCACCAAAACAACCTGCTTTTGAGAACTCTCAGTCTCCAAATCCATAGAACACACAAATCAGCACATCTGATCCCAACTCCACCGCCCGAATGTCTAACACATCTCCCACACACGATCATCCCACGAGGAATACTTCTATAATTCTTCCGTGCCACATAACAAAGTCTGAATATCAGTAGTCGATCAACTAGGCGAGTACCGCAATATCAATGAAGCGACCGTAAGTCAAAACACAGTGCACCTTTTGGAATGTGCACTCTCTTCAAGCAATATTAAATAGTAATATCATTCATCTAGACATCTGAAACCGTCCATGTTGCCTAAGGATTCATGACCTTCCCCTCAAAACTGAACCGTGACCTTGCACACACAAATCTTCATACCACACAATGCACCTCATCAGTCATGCCATCATATGAAAAGTACGAGGATCTTATAATCTACTCTGAGTCACAAGTAGGATACATACCCGGTCAGTTAGAAACCTTTCATTGATCCCATCCAGGAGAAAATCATAATACGCATCATGCTCCTCACGCCGGTAGGAAATATCCATCTCAAACTATGGTAGAAACCATCAAAAACTCTTCGAAACCCATTAACACGTAACCAAGCCATCAGAACTGAATCTCTCTAACTCAAACAAGCCACGCAGGTCGCCAAACCCAAGAGTATTGCCACAAAACACATGTAGAGACTCACCACATCATAAGTACCCAAAGAACTGATCATATCCATTACCGTGTTGATCCAGCCTACTACCAGGCTATCCTATTTCTCCGAGTTCCTTCCTAATTATCCTCAGGTTGACACTTCTCCTTGCCAGAACACCACGGTCCTTACCCAAAGCTCACCACCAGAGATCCTAGCATAAAATCACACCGCCCTAAGGCCCATAAGCCGTTGCATTCCCTCTTAAGCACCCCAAAAGTACCACAACCGAGACACCCACTCTAAAGAGACCTTCTGTGAATTTAAAGTCATTTCCTTCACCTTCCTGATACTGAAATGTAGAATCTATAATGATATAGAAATTCCACAAGTCCCG
Source organism: Nicotiana tabacum (assembly GCF_000715075.1). Classification (NCBI taxonomy): domain Eukaryota; kingdom Viridiplantae; phylum Streptophyta; class Magnoliopsida; order Solanales; family Solanaceae; genus Nicotiana; species Nicotiana tabacum. The sequence goes on along the minus strand of NC_134081.1, from coordinate 57,140,766 downwards.
ACACCATCCGATGCAAATTTCAAATTCTAGCCATATAGCAATTCGAAAAATCCTCAGATGCACATATGAACCTTAAATTCATTAGAACCTTCTCGAGAGTCATCTACTCTGATCAAATCTAAATTGTACTGCCTAAACGGGACAAATAACTTGTGCCCTATTAGCACGACAACACCCAAAGAAGTAACTTCGCCTTAACACAATTGAGCAAATTCCTACTCCATGCGAACTACATCCTTCATGAATAGCAACTCAATCATTGCATGATTCCCATATACCCATAAAGTGTAATACACCTGCATCCAGAAATTTTCTTGCTTAAGTCATCCTCAAAACTAGCCTCTACAAGTCATAATCGATCCACAAGTATGCCTTAGACCGAAACCAATACAACACGTAACCATGCAATCAAATCGTCGATAGCAGACTCCCCCACTTGGCCCGGCTCAAAGCCATAGATCAAAATGCTCGATAACTCACAATGCCCATAATCTATTACTGCCATAATACCGTAGTTAGATTCAACTAAATCCTTCATAAGCTCATGTAACATTACCCATAAAATACCTCAAATCATCCACTAAGCCTGCATTCATCCTTGTGACAATCAAGTCAACTTTCTCAATCGATCCAAACTCAAATTGCAACACATATAACCCATTAGTAGAAAAGAAAGCCTCCACACGACATCATAAGGATCACACATCCATAGATTACCCCGTAGGTGATAACCCACCTACTTAGCCTCAAACTGACATCTCTCTATATCCTTTCATAGCCACAACTAGTACGCAATCCCTTAATCTTCCTGAGTCTGAACTCATCAACAAGACATGAAAATCTACTTCGTTCTACCAATAAATAACATAAAAGATCCTTCAACACAATCATAACTCGAGACTGTACAACACATCAAGACAAAATTCAAGCATCCAATAGTCTTTTTCACATCTCAAACAAACCCTTCATGTCACATTCAAACTATCTTAACACATCTCGCAGTCACATCCTACTCATCATATAACTATTTAACCACTCACCGAGCCACCAGTCTCACTCATAGGGACACCACTGGACATAGAAGTCCAAAAGCACATGCTCACGCAACTAAAATTACCGAGCCTAAGCTGCGGTCCAAACCTGGACTCAAGCCCTCTAGACTGGCACATCACAAAAGTATAAAAAATGCATCTCGCACCTCATCCATGGAATCCACAAGCCGTCGATGTATAGATGATACCGAGTGCTCATAGGCTCATACGAGTGAGTGGAAGAAATTCAAAGAGATACACTTCAAGCTGAATTAATGCCGCACGATAAGGAAAGAAAGATGGGAAATTTATCCTAAATGCCTTGTAGCCTCTCGAAGATAGGTATGGACATCATCATACCGATCCGCAAGACTCTACTAGACACTTGCTCATGACCCATAGAACCTATGAACCTACAACTCTGATACCAACTTGTCACGACCCAAAATCTAACTAGTCGTGATGGCACCTAACCCAACCCGCTAGGTAAGCCAATTAGCAACAATCCAAATCAAATGAGATTTACTATGAGAGATAATGATAACATAACTGAACTTTTACACAAAGAATTCCCAAAGACTGGTATTAAAAATCATGAGCTTCTAAGATTTAGAGTTTACAAAGTAGGAATGAAATAAATACATCATTTGTTTGAAATATACATGAACAGATTAATAATTCTAAAGCTACCAAGAACAAGAGGCAGTTATGACTGGAATGCATGTACATCTTCAATGCCAGCTCCCGCCAGACACAGCAACATCAGCATCCAAATCTGCACACAATGTGCAGAAGTGTAGTATGAGTACAATCGACCCCATGTACTCAATAGGTAACAAACCTAATCTTAGGTTGAAAGCAGTGACGAGCTTGGACAAAGGTCGGAGTCCAACACCAACAGCCAGGAACAACTTATAACAATATAACTAAAGCAGTACAAGTAATAACTCAAAGATATAATGCTTAGCTCGTTCACAGTTTCGAAAAATAGGCATGCTTTTCAAGTATAATAGTAAAACCCAAATCTTTTATTGAAATCACCAAAATATGTGTAAATCTGAAATCTGTGATTTTTCCCAAAAACATTCAAGAACAGGTAAGATGTTTCATTATCAGATGGGATGAGGAAAGTACATCTTTATGCCTACATGTCAATGAGCATCTGAATTCATAAATGATGTAATACTGTACATCATGAGGAAAATGCATCTATATGCATGTATGTCAAGTATGCATGTCGAATGCAATGCAACTCAGTGATAAAACAATATGCATACTCTCAGATTATCAACTCACTCAGTCATCCCACTCACTCAATCACTCATTCCTCACAGTCACTCAGTCATCCCAATCGCTCGGCACTCGCACTCAGTAGGTACCTGCGCTCACTAGGATGTGTACAGACTCCGGAGGGGCTCCTTCATCCCAAGCGCTATAACAAGCCAATCATGGCGTAAATCAATAACATATATTGCGGCGTGCAGCCCGCTCCCATCATAAATCAATAATACTTGTTGCGGCATGCAGCCCGATCCCATAAATATCCTCACAATCAGGCCCTTGACCTCGCTCAGTTCATCAATCTCTCCATTCTCTCGGGCTCACAATATCATGAAATCAGCCCAACAATAATGATGTGATGTATCAATAAATGGTAACAGAGGCTAAGATATGATATGCATATGAATGTGTATGACTGAGTATGTAATTGCAATGTAAGCAAATAACTCAATAGCAGAAATGACCCCAGTGGGTACCAACAAAATAAGCATGTAGCCTAGACATGGTTTCCAATATGGATCAGAACTCAAGTGCTCTATCACATAGAGTACAATAAAAATGTTCAGATAAGATAGCTATACAGTTCCGTGGAATCAACTAAATCATAGTTACTACGGTGCACGCCCTCACGCCTGTCACCTAGCATGCGCGTCACCTCAACATCAATCACATAACACGTAATTCGGGGTTTCTTACCCTTAGCACCAAGTTTAGAAGTGTTACTTACCTCGAATAAGCCAAGTTCAATACCGAGCAAGCCAAACGATGCTCCAAAAATGCCATCTCGCGTGTACCGACCTCCGAACGGGTTGAAACTTGCCAAAAACAACTCAAATATATCAAATAAAGCCCAAGAAAATAATTCCAAATGATAAAGGTCGAATCTTTAATCAAAATCTCAAAGTCATCCAAAAAGTCAAATCGAGACCCGTACCTCGGAACCCGACAAAACTCATAAAATCCGATAATTTATTCAATTACGAGTCCAACCATACTAGTTTCATCCAAATTCGACTCTCAAATTCGACTCCAAATCGATGTTCAAAACTCAAAAATTCATATTATGAAACTTTAGGCTAAAACCTCCAATTTCCTCTTTAAAATTCACAATCCAATTACCAAAAACGAAGATAGATTCACGAAATATAATCAAAACCGAGTAGAGAACACTTATCCCAATTCATATGGTGAATATTGCTTTGAGGATCACCTCAATCTGATCTTCAAAGTTCCAAAAATATGACCAAATGAACAAACTCTCGATATTAAATAATTTTGCCCAGCTGCTATGCCTCATTTCGTGTGCCAAATGATCTCGAAAATCGCTTTTGATACCTCCAATGGATTTCTTGTGAAATTTCAGTCAAGTTAGGCTTTTGAATTACTCCATTTGACCTTATAATGAAGAAGATATGTTGGTTTTAATATTTGAAAATAATGCAAACTTTTAAATACGAAGTCAATGGCAATTTCCTAATTAATCTGAAAAAAATCTGGCAACCCAATTCTTAGTAAAATGACCATAAATTCCTCTACGAAGTCGAAACTTAATGATTCCATTTGCTATGGTTCCAAAATTATGATACGGATCTAATGCTTCAATCAAAACAAAAATTGGAGCCCATTTGTTTAATGTGGTACAATTTATGCTTGAAGAAACGACGTAGAAACATCAAAAACGAGCGCAACATAACCCAAACCTTTTCGAACCTCACCTCAACCCCTCGGGACCCCGTCCGAACATATAACAAGTCCCATAATATAACACGGAATTACTCGAGGCCTCAAATCACGCATAACAACATCGAAACGACGAATCGCACCTCAAATCAAACTTAATAAACTTTTGAACTTTCAACTTTCAAAACCCGCGCCGAAACATATCAAATCAACCCGGAATGAACTCAAATTTTGCACAAAAGTTCCAAATGACATAATGAAGCTATTCCAATTTCCGGAACCACAATCTGAATCCGATATCATCAAAGTCAACTCTCGGTCACACTTATGAACTTCCAAACCTTCAAATTTTAAACTTTCACCAATTACTGTCGAATTTTTCTAGAAATATCCAAATGCCAATCTGGGCATACGTCCGAGTCCAAAGTCATCATCCGGACCAAATATAAGCATCAAAACTCCGTTTCGGGGTTAAATACACAAAAGTCAAACTTGGTCAACTCTTCCAACTTAAAGCTTCAAACATGAAATTCATTCTTCTAAATCGGTTCTGAATAACCTGAAAACCAACACCGACGATTCAAATAAGTCATAATACATCATACAGAGCTACTCATGCCCTCAAACTACTGAGCGAAGTGCAAATACTCAAAACGACCGGTCGAGTTATTACAGAACCCTTCTCAGAGATCTAGAGAAACGCCCAAAATATTCATTTGAGTAACTCTCGCATCAGAAAATTTAAAACAATGATATATCTTCATAGTTCTCATCAAAATATTTCCATAAAATTTTGTATACATTAAAGAAATATATGCAAGTCATGAAAGCATGAGACATGATTTATGGAACAATAAATTATTCTTGAGCTATTAACCATGATAATCGTCTAAGATCTTTTTTACAATTCTAATGGATAATGTGAGTCCACTCGTTCCATTCAGAGCCCACATTAACGTCCTATACAGTCTAATAAATACTTATTGTATGATCTCTGTGATAAGACAACTTTAGTAAAAGCATTGTCTCTACTCAACTTGGTTCTTCCTTTGAGCACCCTCATTGCTTCGGTCCAAAAGATTCAACTTCTTAAATCAATCTATATACAATTGCATCAAGAATCAATACTAGAAGTTCCAAGATTTTCAAATTTTGAAACCCTAGGTTTGATTCTTCTTACCTTCTAGGGTTCATGGTTAATCTAAGCATCTTTTTCTTAGTAGTAGTTTATAGGAACAAATGTCAACAATAAACCTTTCTAATAATCATAGTTAAAAGCGGTTATGAAACTTGCCTTGAATCGCGAAACCCTAGGTTAGCGGAGAGACCTTATTCTTGAGTTCTTATTGAGAATCTAGTGATTTTGATATGGAATATTATTTGAATTGATGTTTGGAAGTAGTATTCTAACGATAATCGCATTGAAAACTCACCTTAGGTAGTATGAGAACCCTTGGATGACTTAAGGATGAGGGGGTAGGTTTAATCTTTAAAGAATAAAGTTATTTTCTCTCTCCTTATCCCTTCTATCTCAATTTCACGCCTTGGGCACCACAACCAGTGCCCACTGGTCCCCACGGTGCCCAAATAAAATCTTTTTCTATTTTTGGCACTATGACGGGCGTCGGGCGTCCCCTAAGGCGTCCAAAAATGCGTGACATTTTTCTGACATGACAGTCTTTAGTACAATACCCATAACCTTTTATAGGAGTATCAAAATGATAAATGGTTTAAAGTGTTAGAAACCAGACTTCAAGGGCTTTAATTTGATAGGTAGTTCACCACATAATTCGTTATAGATTGGGAGACATACTTGTTTGAATTTAGGTATCTTGCGACTATAATTGTGTTCTTACCTTGGACATTTCTATTTTGTTCCAAACTACTTTTTCCCTCTTATAAATATCTATACCACCTCCTAAACATAAAATATAATTGCTATATTCTAGTATTTGAACATCCTTGTGTCCAACTTAAAGCTCATACAACAACAGAATTATTTTGGTGCAAAATCTCTGGGCTTTACAATTGTCTATAGGGCTATAGCTTGACAAACACCCAGTTCCCCACTTTAAACTGCCTGTTAGACATGTGGCTATTAGCTTGAGCTATATTCTCTGTTATAATATAGATAAATAAAGCTCATCCATTCAAAGTTTTAAATTTCCTTTGCAGTAGAATAACCTCAATGGAAGAAGTAGACGAATCTCAAGGTAAGACAGGTGCAGTGGTGGAGAGTATTTGTAAAGGAGTTCAAAGGTTTAATTCTAAATAGCATAATGATGACTGAAATTATACCATCATTTAATCAAAGGAAGAAAGGAAGTCCAATCAGTAGGAGAAACAACATAAAAATACCTCAAGTAAGTCTTTACACATCTATTGAGTACTTCAGTTGGCCATCTGTTTGAGGATGAAAGGTTGTGGAAGTTTGTATAGTCACCTCTTAGTTTCGAGATAGAAATGAGAAAACTGGGATCTATATTATTGGTAATGGTAGCAGGGAATCCATGAAGCTTGAATATATGGTTCAGGAAAACTTGAATAAGTGATGGGGCAGTGTAAGAGCAATAAAATGACCATACTTTGTTATCCTATACATAATAACTCAAATAACTGATTTACCCTTACTTAAGCAATCTTTCTATGAAATTTATGTTAATATCTGTCCAATAAAGTGCAGGAATAGGAAGTGTTTGCAGCAAGCCAGATGAAGTAGCAGTGTCATATTTATTCCTCTAACAAATAGAGTATTTGTAAACAAAGTTAAGTATATTAGTCCTGATTCCATTCCAATAGAAATAGGCCAACAGTCTTCTTCTGGTAGCATCAATACTAGAATAGCCCCATGTAGGAGTAAAATTCCATAGATTGATGATTTTAGCCCTGAGTTCCTCATCATTACCATTCACCAATCTACCTTTTCTTCTCAGCTGGTCATCCATCCAAGTGTAGTGCTTCTGTAGAGTAAGTTTTAAAGAACCAATAAGGATCTGCAATTCAAGATCAAAAGTCTAGTTTTCCTGAATTTTCTTCCAGATATCGTCTTGTACTGATGACACCATCAAGACCATAAGCGCATCACCATAAAGTTTAGAGAGAAAAAATAGCTGTTATATTCTCCTTATCCTTTTGTACTGAATTTCAAAGTCAAAGGGTAATAATTTGGCGAGCCATCTAATTTGGGAATCAATATGTAACTTCTGCTCTAGTAAATACTTTAAAGCCTTTTGATCAGTTTTCACAATACAATATTTCCCCAAAAGGTAATGAGACCATTTAGTAATAGCAAAATATATGGCTAAAAGTTCTCTGTCATACACAGATAAAGTAACATACGTATGAGCCAAACCTTTACTGATGAAGGCTATAAATTATCCTCCTGCATAAGAACAACTCTTATACTTGTACCACTGATGCCAATTTCAACAATAAAAGGAAGAGAATAATTAGGCAAGGCCAACACAAGGGCAGTAATCAGAGCTATCTTCAGATTAGAAAATAATTGTGCAGTAGCATCAGACCACAAAAACTTGTCCTTTTGAGGAGTTCAGTTGAAAGTCTGCTGATGAATCCATATCCTTTGATAAACTTCCTATAATAACCAGCCAGACCCAAGAAGCCTCTCAGTTGTTTGACATTTGTAGCTATTGTATTGCGATCGGTAGACGCATCCTCTACAAATAGAGAGGCCCAAGTACTGAACCCTGGGAACCCCAATAACATGCTTAGAGTGTTTGGACAACAAGCTATGTTGAACCATAACATCAATATTATTTTCAATGCACCACATGATCTTGCAAGCTAAAGCTATATATCAAGATATCATAAAAAAAGACAACACAAACTTCCGCAAGAACTGTTAAAAGAGGTGATTCATAAGGCATTAAAATGTCGAGGGTGCGTTGGTTAACCCAAAGGGCATCACCAAATATTCATAATGGCCCATACAAGTCTTTAAAGCTACTGTGAAAATATCAATTGCTCCATTCTGATCTGGTGATACCCATATCTGAGATTAATTTTTGAAAAATAAAAACACATGCTATTTCATCCAATGTTATCTGTGATAGGAATAAGAAGTTTTCCCTTCACAGTATATTGGTTCAATTATCTGTAATTAACAGTCTCCATGTGCCATCTTTCTTTCCCACTAACACAATAGGAGAAGCAAAGGGTTGTTACTATATTGGATCACACCCCATTATAGCATATCTTGTACTATATTTTCAATAATATCCTTTGTCTTAGAAGAATATATGTAGGGCCTGATATCAACGGTCTTAGACCCAGAATGAAGTGAAATTCTGTTATCAAATGCACCCATTTTGGTGGCAAAGAAATTGGTTCAGAGTAAACCTGTTGATATCGTGTGAGCAAGTTCTCAATAGAGATTGGGACATCACTCTCCCTAGTCAGGTGAATTGCATTGAACTAGTCTTCAAGTGTTAATTCTGGTTCAGAAACCATTACCTACAACATAAAGAATGGACACCCTTTCTATTACCACATACATAGTCATTGGGCTAGACAACTTACAATCCTCAGATACCCCATTTCAAGACATGTTATTTTCCTTGATAATTGAATGCCATAGTGTTGTGTGTAATTCATAGTCACTGGACCTAAGGTCTTCATCCACAAGCTCTCAAAACTAAATCCTACCTCCCTATTGGAAAGAGAATCAAGTCTGAAGTATAAGTAGTGCCCTGTAATATCCAGTGAAAGTTCCTGATCACTCCAGAAGTAACTTGTATAGTATTAATGTCAAAACTCACATATTCAACCTTGGTAGGTACAATCTCACATCCTCTAAGCAGAAGCACTATATATGAAGTAATAAGTGCTATTGCTATCAAGGAGAATCTACAATGGCCTCTTTTCATTGTATCCAACAACGTGTATAGTTTGAGCACCTTGCAAAAGACTAAAGGCATATAAGAAAATCATATAAGTGTCTCCCTCACTAGATGACCACTCCTCTATAGAAGAATCATTGTCATATTTGGATATCACCTCCTCCACACCTTATTCTCCCTCCGAAAACTCCAGGTTCATAGCAAACATTTGTTTAGAGAAGGTACACTTGTGACATGAAGTGTATTTTTATCAAAAAATAGCATAATCCTTTGCTCTCCTAGCTTGCATTTCAACCGAGGAAATGGTTTTTCTGGTCTTAGCGATAGCTGTGGCACTGGGAGCAAGCAATGCTAATCTAACTAAAGCAATGCTAATCTAAGTGTAGGGGTACAGTTATAGTGAGTAGATCTAGGTGGCTGTGATTCATAGAAAAGCCTTTTACTAGTAAGACGATGTGCAACTCCAAAAGTATATATCAATGCTCTAGCATTAGCAGCTAGTGTAGTTTCAGCTAATCCGGTTAGCCGATATATTTTGTACAATGTCTGAGGCTCATGTATTTCATTGGGTTCACCAATTCCTCCTTCAACTCTCCCAAAAAACATAAAATAGCTTGACAAACAGAGAGGTTACACTGATTCAATAACCTAGCAAAAGAAAATTGAAATTTTCTCACATAACCAGTTTGTCTTAGTTGTTTTAGTTCTAGCATAGGAAACTCAAAATTCCTCACTAAAAGTTTCGACTAGTGCGGCTAAATACTCATTCCAATTAGATAAAATAATTGATCCCTACATTTATACAAGAATGATGTCAAGCCAAAGTTTCATCATCTAAGTTCATAAAGATAAGGTTTATCCTCTGATTAAGTGAGTGTTATCAACAGAAAAGTATTACTTAGTTCAATACAACCAAATCTTCAAATTTTCTATAATAAATCAAGAAAACCCAATTTATGACCATGATTACTATTATCACAATAAGTATCAGGCCCGAGAATTCCTTGGCCTAACTGTAACACATTATTTTTGACAGTAGAAGATAAGACCCGGTCTTTCGACTGCGACTGTGAATAAGATTCATCGAATGGATTTTTGAGTGAATTAAACAAGTGAAGATGCTCTATATACCTTTGATCTATATCCTCACGCAAGTCCTGTTTTGTTTTCTCCATTACAGCTTGCAAATCCATTTGTTGAGCTGCCAGATCTTCGTATTGCTCCTGTAGATCTATAGCTGGATTGCTCGATTGAGTATGAAAAGCTTTTCTCGACCCATTGTAACCTGGACCTGATACAATTGATGTCAATTTGGCACCAAGTTCAGCAATAAAATAGTAAATGAGAGAAGAAGAGAAGAAGAACATGGGGGAGGTGAGAAGAGAGAGCAAATTCCTACTGGGAAGGTATGTTATCTGGTCTATCTCCACATGTGGGCTTGAACATAGCGCCCAAAAGAAGGCATCAGTACGAAAAATGCACTGACTATGTAAAGTTGATGGTATACTTGTAAACCGAAAACATAACATAGAAAATACGAGTACACAACTTTAACATGAGTACCAAAGGCAAGCTACCGTGGAGCGTACACTATGGTAACCTCAAATAATAAATGCATGAAAATTTCATAAAAATAATAAAGTCACTCTTCAAGGACATACCATCTTGTATTAGGTGATATTCAGCCGCTCTTTGGGGCATATCACATCAACATTGTACCCAGTTACACATGGGCTCGGTAACACCTCATAACATATCATCTCGAATCCGAACACATAATTACTTATATCACATCATTTTATACCCGGCCATGCATGGGCACGGTATTATCTAACATCATGTTGTTCCATACCCGGCCACATATGAGCTCGGTAGCATCTCTTGTTATGTCATTCTGTACTCGGCCTCACATGGGCTCCATAATATCCGTTACCACATCATTCCATACCCGACCACACATGGGCTCGGCAATACCTCATGTTATATCTTTTCATACCCGGCCTCGCACAGGCTCGGTAACTCACAATAAGTATAGATGTAAATACATAAATGCAACACACGTTTAACTTACTTAGACTTCTAAAATTATACTTAGAATAGACTACACCTTGTAACCTTACGATGCCATCCGGAAACATCCTTAAAGAAAGCGCTATCGGTAACAAAGAACAAAGAACAAAGAACAAGAATAACTTTACCAAGGAAACCTTAGGACAGTGGAGATTTACAATATAATGATCATTCAGAAAGAAACGCTTATATCAAGTCATGCCAAGAAAGAAAGACTGCCTTACATACCTCTTTGAAGCACAAGTTACACCTTCTGGCTTCTTTCCCTCCTATAACGGAAAGTCTCACTTCTAAGGAATCTTCAAAATCAAGATAACAGGAGAACGTTCGATACAGGGATGCACGCGAGAGCTTTACTCTAATCTTTCCATTAAGTTTGCCTTAGATTCTAGCCCTGAATTGTTTAGGAAATTTCTTAGGAAACTTGAGAGCTTTTGAGTGAGCTAAAGTGGGTGACACTTTCTAGAATGAAATAGAAATAGCTACGCTACCTTTATTTATATATACCAAGCATAGAAAATTTTATCGCCCCACATGCAAAACAGATCGCCCCACCTCGATTGCAGCACCCGATGATAGCTGGCGCAAGTTTAATGAGGCTTAATCATATGTTTGTCCCTCGTGAAGTGTCGCCACTGATTGGTTTTTCTAAAATATATTTTTAAGTGGGTAAAAAGGTGCGGGGTGTAACATCATCCCCCCTTCGAAACATTCGTCCTCGAATGTTTAGTTGCGGATAATTTCTCAGGGTTTCCTCAATCATCCTTCGTGATAATGAATCAAAATTTATGAAAGCATATACATTAATGGAAGATACTGATTACCTACAATAATATTCAGTGATAATTCTAGGTTCTGTGTTCACGACAGTGCGTAGATACGATTCTGTGGCCCACGAGAACTAGACGTTCTACCTCTACCTCTACCCCTCCCAACCAATAGCTGCATACCTTCTTCATAAGGACGTATTGATGGGGAGGAAGCCGATATAGATCCCGGTGGTCATATCATATTACTCCTGCCCCCTCACCAAGCAAAAACGCATGATATGTCCGGGTTGCCCACACGAATAACATAAGTCCGTGCCCTGGCGATATGGTCCAAAATGATTCTTACCACACCGGTCACAATATGGTATCGGGGTCCTCGTTTCACCAGAATTCCCAATATACTGTGAGCTCTGTCCCCGAAAACTTTGGCCCATGTCCAGATAAGTGGTCCAATCACGATGCTGGCCAGGGACTGTGATGGTACATTAGCCACCGAATAAGATGGATGCCAAGAAAAATAATGTTCAAATTCATATTGAGACCCTCTCGTATCCTCTGTGGACCGAGTACTCTTACGGTGGCCCCGATCATGCTCTCGAACGATCTGATGCCGCCTCTTACGATCCTCTAGGTTCTACGCATAGGCTTGAATGCAAGAAATGTCCATATTTGGATCCAAAGATGCGGTAATATATTCATTAATCAGATGTGGTCCCAAACCGCCCATAAATTGATGTACCCGGTCACTCATCTCAGCCACGACCGAAAGGTCATACTTGGAGTAAAATTACATGTTATGTTGTCGGACACTCATATTACCTTGCTCTAACCACAGAAATCTATCTTGCCTTGCTGGACGGATTGTAACAGGCAAATATTGTTGCATAAATTCCTCTGAAAACTCCCTTCATCCCGCTAGTGGTGCAAGTGGTCCCCTTGATGGTTCCCAAGTTTCATATCATATCACAGTAACGTCCCGCAACCTATAAGAAGCAAGATACATGCACTCGGTATCCGAGGCATGCATTACCCTTAGAGTCTGTTGCATTTGATCTAAAAAGCTTTAGGGATCTTCATTTGGATTTGTTCTTGTAAATATCGGGGAGTCCAAATTGATGAAGTCTCGAACCCTCATACTGACTGCTCTATTTGAAGTGGCAGGGGCCTAACGCTGGGCCTGAGAAGCTATTAATCAAGTCAATAATTGTACTGCACTTCTCATATCCAAATCCTGTTCAGGAACAACCGGGGGAAGAATAGGAGGTAAGTTAGTTTCTCTAGGTCCTTTTAGGGGTAGTGATGTTGTTCTCGATACCTGAGTATCAGCCTCATCTTGGGGTTCACATTGATCTATAGGAGCAGGGGGCACCTGGCTGGTACCTTCTCCTGCTTCTTCATTTAGTCCCTGAACAACCGTCTGACATTTCATGGTAGACATCACCATAAATATAAACAAGATAAGAATTAGAAGTGAATACTTATGACTTCAGCGCTATCGCACGATCTAGATCAGAAAGAAGGGTATTCATCCTAGATATCATGTAGCCTCCTGTTTGTAAGTATGGTGTACAACATACCCATAAACAAGACTCTACTAGATATGGCTTGCAGACTCCCTAGGGCATGACCTGCTCTGATACCAATTTTGTCACACCCCAACATTTGGGGGGGTGCGATAGGCACACGATGCCCGAAGGCCTGTGCGAACCGATGTATGCTCTTACACTTTTTTATTCATAAAATCTAGGCCACTGGGGCCTCCCAGTTATAGTACCAGAATTAAATTGTGTACAACTGATTAACAAAAGAAATGCTACCATTTCATACATATTCACCACTGTAATAGAGTCGTAATTCCCCATTTCTACATACAACCACACTCTAGTCTGCAAGCCTCTAAGAGAACCAAAAGAGTTAAATATATACATAACTTGGTCGGGACAGGGCTCCACCATACCCAAAATATCTAGGATGTATTCTTCAGTACCTATTGACTCGAACAACTGTTCCGATGGAGTGGACAGCAACGACCATCGGCTGGAACAAACACCCTACTGGAGAGGAACGCCACCGGGTCTATCTGCACCTGTGGGTATGAACATAGTGCCCAAAGAAGGTATCAATACGAAAAATTTACTGAGTATGTAAAGCTGATGGTATACTTGTAAAACGAAAACATAATATAGAAGATACGAGTACACAACTTTAACCTGAGTACCGAAGGCAAGCTATCGTGGAGCGTACACTATGGTAACCTCAAATCATAAATGCATGCAAATTTCATAAAAATAATAAAGTCACTCTTCGGGGACATATCATCTCGTATCAGGTGATATTCAGTCGCTCTTTGAGGCATATCACATCAAAATCGTACACAGCCACACATAGGCTCGGTAACACCTCATAACTTATCATCTCGTACCCGACCATACATGGGCTAAGTAATTACTTATATCACATCATTTTGTACCCGACTACGCATGGGCTCGGTATTATCTAACATCACGTTGTTCTATACCCGGCCACACATTGGCTTGATAGAATCTCTTGTTATGTTATTCCGTACCCGGCCTCACATGGGCTCGGTAATATACGTTACCACATCGTTCCATACCCGGCCATACACGGGCTCGGGTAATACCTCATGTTATATCCTTTCACACCGGCCTCACACATGCTCGATAGTTCACAATAAGTATAGATGTATATACATAAATGTAACATACGTTTTACTTAGAATAGACTACACCTTGTAACTTTACGGCGCCATCTGGAAACATCCTTAAAGAAAGCGCTATCGGTAACAAAGAACAAAGACAGTGAAGATTTACATTATAATGATCATTCAGAAAGAAACTCTTATATCAAGTCATGCCAAGAAAGAAAACTGCCTTACATACCTTTTTGAAGAACTAGTTACACCTTCTGTGTTCTTACCCTCCTATAACGGAAAGTTTCACTTCTAGGAAATCTTCAAAATCAAGATAACAGGAGAACGCTTGATACATGGATGAATGCGAGAGCTTTAGTCTAATCTTTCCACTAAGCTTACCTTTGATTCTAGCCCTGAATTGTTTAGGAAAATCTTAAGAAACTTGAGAACTTTTGAGTGAACTAAACTGGGAGACAATTTCTAGAATGAAAGAGAAAGAGCTACAATGTCTTTATTTATATATATCAAGCATAGGAAATTTCGCCGCCCCACATGCAAAACGGATCGCCCCGCCCGATTATAGTACCCGGTGACAGCTGGCACAAGTTTAATGAGGCTTAATCATACCTTTGTCCCCCATGGGGTGTCGCCGACTGATTGGTTGTTTTAAAACATTTTTTTTAAATGGGTAAAAAGGTGCGGGGTGTAACAATAATATGCTGGATTATGGAGCTCCTGCATATAACTTTTAGCATATTATGTTGAAACTCCAACATATTATGAAATTCCAGCATATTATGCTGGAATCTCATATGTAAAAAATTCAACTCCAGGATATTATGCTGGAATTTTTTCGGATTCTTAAGGGTTTTTTTGTTCAGCTTTTATCTTTGCATGAAAAGCGGCTAAATTTCGATTACTTTTAAAACTGTGGCTATTTTTCAATTACTAGTTGTAAATGTGATTGTTTCTGATTTTTTCCCCCAAAATAACTTATATCATCCTATTTTTGCTATTAGGAGGAAGAAGATAATCAGTACGTGTTGTTGCATGTAATTACGGTACTTATTGGATAGTCTTTTAGCTATTTAGATTCATAGCATGGGCAATATTCTCGTCCAGTTACTTCCACGTGTAATACCGGACCATGTTATTTATTTTCATGAGCATGCATTGATGCAAATAAACGTACGTCAACCGTAAGACGATCTTTTTTCCATTTATCGTTGACTTACATAAAACTTTAAAACCTCAAGTCGGATCTGCATTTCATGTTCAATAAGAAAAATGAGAGAGCTAAAATAAATCAAAAATGAGAAAAATAGAAGAAAATATACTTTGAAGATAAATTATTTCCTTGAATATGCAACTTGTTCTTCTTATCCGTCGTAACATATGAAAGGTAAAATTTTCTGTTTTTACTATAAAGTATTTATATTTCTCAAAGAAGCACCAAGTGTTTATTCGAGCTTCTCATATTTATGGTCAAAGTCTTAATTCGTCTCGACCCCCTTCCCAACCCCCAAACTCGAAGACGTTTAGTATTTATTAATTTGTGGATACTATGCTTTTAATTAGTAAGCGTGGAACCTGCATTATATGATTTACTGAGGCTAGCTCACACATCGGAAACAGTTACTGTATTGGGTCAAAATCTGTCTCTAGAATATTTAAGTCAGGATGGCATTAGCGAAAAACTCCCAGGTTGCCACGTGTCGAAGTGGCTTAAGGAACAATGAAGGTCGTGGTCGAAGAGTTAGCAAGGACTGAGGTCGAGTAATCGTCAAGGATCGAGGCCGAAGTCGAATGAATACCCTTGACAGAGTTATAACGGCTAGTCTCAAGATAGGACACTAAAGAGAATATATATTCTAGTGGATATTCTCTGCACTTGTACTGTTAGGTTTTCTAGGAACATAGTCCCTATAAATAGAAATAGACACAATGATAGGGGACATAAGATATTCATTTGTAAAAGACACTTTAACTTTATTGAGAGAATCTGGCCTTATTACATACATACAAAAATAACCTTTTCACGAAGGTTCTAATCCACACTTCTCCACTGGATCCGAGAATAGCTCGAATATTCAAAGGTTGATCTATCATTCATCATTGTCAGAAAGAACATCTGCTAATTTCATCCTTTCTTGGGTGACCCATATATTTTATTTACATAAATATCATTTATTGTTATTCATCACTATTTAATGCTACATTTCTTCCTTTTGGGTCTTTGAATATTGTCATTATTGTGCACAATCATAACCTTTGGAATAGATATACGTGTTATTTATCACCATACCGAGAATTTCATCTTTAGGATATTATTATTGACTCAGATTAACCCTTAGTTGTATAAATTTAATTATTTTGACCAAGATTTATATTTTTGGTCAAATAATTTGGCGCCGTCTGTGGAGATTTCTTAGTTAATTTTTAGTTTACTTTAGATCTACAGCTAACGCAAGTCTCTAACCTCACAAGCCCCAAGATCTTCTTCTTTCTTTGTATGTAAGAAAACCTACATGGAAGGTAACCAAGAAGAAAGGACAAAAGTAACAAGCGATTTCCCTAGAAACCTCATGAACATTATCAACGAGAGCTGTGAAATAGTAGGCGAGGGCATTACGCCTGCCGCCTCCCCTAGGCGCGAGAGGTCTCCCCCCTCCCCATTGTAGCATAACAAAACCCAGCGGAAAAGGGGCCTCCACGTTCACAGAAGAAGGGAAGCCCCCAACTATTAAAAAGCTCCTCGAAACATGGTTTACCGATACGCTAGTAGGCGTGCTCAATAAGCTCGCTCCAGGCACGACCACAAAAACCGCAATAGCTTGCACGATACAACGAATAGATAAAAAGTACAACCGACCAAATCCTCCGATAATAGGTATAACTCACAATATTACTAACAGTGCAGGTGACAGCGCCCACACTGCCGTTCTAAGGAGGATAGAGGAAATGAAGAATGAAAACAGAACACTCCGAGACCATATGAAAGAACATCAAGAACGAGTCAACAAGATACCGGACGCTCCTAAGCTGTTGCCAAAAAGGGACGGCGGCAGGTTCGTAGAACAAACATACATCGACAAAGCAGACCCGCATGCCATACCAAAGACCTTCAAAATGCTACCCTACTTCAAGATATACGACAGAACAACCGATTCCGATGATCATGTGACCCACTACGTCACCGCCGTGAAAGGCAACGACCTCGCCAAGGAACAAGTGTCCACTATTTTTCTGAAGAGGTTTCGCCTAATTTGGCAAAACCCTTACGGGAGGGTCATTAACATGGTACTCAGAGCTACCAGCCCGCTCCATAGAAACTTTCGAGGAAATGGCCGATAAGTTCGTAATTGCACATACTGGAGCCAAGAAGGCTGAAGTAAGAGTAAATGATATATTCGCTGCCAAGCAGTCCTTGGGAGAAGGACTTAGCGACTTGCTCGCCCGATTCAACAGAGTAGGGATGACTCTGCCGAACGTGTCCTAAGAGATGGCGGTAGCAACTTTCCAGAACGGGTTGAGTAGAGATGGTTTAAGAGCGACTAGAAAACTGTTGAGCTGATTGATGAAATATCCTCCGACCACTTATGATGAAATCCATAATGCTTATTGTGCCGAAGTACGAGTAGATGAGGACGACCTCAACAGACCAACTCATCGGCTAATATTGATACAAACTAAATCTAGAAAAGAACGAAGAGACAACATCAGAAGGGATCACCCAGTCCCGCGACCCAACAGGGAATGATACCAGCCATACAACAGGGCGCCTGTCGTACCTTCCCTCCGCTATAAAGAAGGCTTATCCAGGCCAAGGATAGGGACTCACCGGAATGATAGAGGTATGCACCCTTATTATCAGCTCACAATTTTTGTGTGTCGCCTACAGCAAAAGTTTATGCTCCTGAGAAACTCGGGACAAAGGTCAAGTGGCCTCCAAAGATGAAATCTAATTCGAACACCAGAAAATCCGACGCCCTCTGTGAGTTCCACCAGGGACGTGGGCACAAAATAGAAGATTGCATCGCCCTCAGGCAAGAAGTCATAAACATGTTGCGGCAGGGACACCTCAAAGAGTTTCTAAGAAACAAGGGGAGAAATAACTTCGCCAGAGGACGTGAACACCAAGGCCCGCCGAAGCCGCCATCACCAGCTCGGACTATCAACATGATCATCAGCGGCAGCGGCGACACCTCTGTCAACGGCCTAAAGTTCACCATCACTCACAAGCTTAAGCGGTCTATCACCCGCGAACGGTACGACGGACTCGAAGAAAGTATCATCTTCGGTGAGTCAGATGCCGACGGAAAGTCACACTTTACGCGTTTTAGATACTGATGTCAAACGTATCATGGTGGACGAAGGAAGTGGAGCGTGCATTATCCATCCCCGAGTCCTCACCCAAATAAGACTTGAGGACAAGATAGTGTCGCGCTGCATCATGCTAACCGATTTTAATAATGAAGTTGAGCGAACATCAGGGCAGATAACACTCCCCGTCTTGGCCGGCGGCGTGACTCTGGAGACGACATTCCACATCATGGACCAGGGAACCACATACAATGCCATATACATAACATGTTTGTTAGTTCCTTAAAGGCAGAGAATCACATCAATCATTTGAAGGAAGTCTTCGACATACTAAGATGGTACGGAATGAAATTGAACCCGGAGAAATGCACGTTTGGCGTAGCCTCAGGAAAATTCCTTGGGTTTTTTGGTGTCACGACGGGGGATCGAGGTCAACCCACACCAAATCAAATCTATCGAAGGGATACCAGAACTCTTGACTACCAAGAAGCAAGTCCAAAGGTTGACCGGTCGAATCGCCACCCTATCGAGATTCATCTCGCGGTCGTCTGATAGAAGTCATAAATTTTTTGGCATACTCATAAAGGACAACGGCCTCGAATGGACTTACGAGTGTGTCCAAGAGAACTGAAGGCATACCTATCATCACCACCTCTGCTTTCAAAACCTAACCTCGGGAACGGCTCCTCGTCTATCTAGTCGTCTCCAAAGTAGTGGTAAGTGCAATCCTGATCCGCGAAAAAAAGGTACACAATCTACCATCTATTACATTAGCAAAACACTCGTCGATGCCGAGACGAGGTAACTGCACCTCGAAAAATTAGTTTTGGCATTGATCGTAGCTTCACGAAAGCTTAGACCCTATTTCTAGTGCTACCCCATCTCGGTCATCACAACCTTTCCCCTGAGGAGCATTTTGCATAAACCCGAGCTATCGGGGAGGCTAGCCAAGTAGGCCATCGAGCTAAGCGAGCACGATATCGCATACCAGTCGCGAATGGCGATAAAGTCACAGGTGTTCGCTGACTTCGTCGCAGACTTCAGTGCAAAGATAATGCCTGAAGTTGAAGAGGAAGTCATCCAAGCTTCCCTCCAAACATAAGACCTCTGGGTCATATACATCGATGGCGCATCCAACGCACCAGGATTTGGACTGGGACTCGTACTTGAGGTCCCTACGGGCGAAGTAATTCACCAGTCCATAAGGTGCCCAGATATTACTAACAAGGAGGCCGAGTATGAGGCCGTAATTACAAGGTTGAGGCTAGCACTCAAGTATGTGGCGAAGCGGTTGAAACTCTACTGTGATTCCCAGCTCGTAATCAACCAAGTCACAGGGACTTTCCAAATCAAGGAACAAAGGTTGCAAAACTATCAGACCAGGATCTGCAAGTTACTGCCTGAGTTCGACGAATGCCAGCTCGACCAGATCCCACGTGCGCAAAATGTCAAAGCGGACTGCCTCGCCAAAATGGCCGCAGCTACCAAAAGCATCACGACCGAGGATAAAAGTGTAGTCCACCTCCTCAACTCATCACTAGACCTAATTGAGGTAAGAATCATAAACTTAACTTGGATTGGCGCAATCGTATTATCGCCTATTTGTAGGACGACATACTCCAGATGACAAAAAAGAAGCCAAGAAACTAAGAATGCAAGCAGCCAGATAGAGTCTCCTCCATAGAGACCTATACAAGAGGCCTTACGGTGGCCCTTTGGAAAAATGTCTGGGCCCAAACCAGACCCAGCACGTCCTCGAAGAAGTCCATGAAGGCCATTACGGTGCTCACTCCGGCAATCGAGCACTGGTCAGATGCCTCATACGGGCGGGATACTATTAGCCCACCATGAAAAAGGATGCCTCAAACTTCTTGAGAAAATGCGAACAATGCCAAAAGTACGCCCCAATGATACACCAAGCAGGCAAACACCTCCACTCGTTCACCTCCTTATGGTCGTTCATCAAATAAGAAAAGGCATCGTGGGCCCCCTCCCAGCAAATGAGGTAATATACGATTCCTTTGAGTTTTAACTGACTATTTCTCTAAATGGGTGGAAGCAGGAGCGTTCGCCCAAATACGAGTACAAGAGGTAATCAACTTTATATAGAGCAACATCATCTACCGATTCGGCCTACCCAAGGAGATTAGTTGTGACAACGGACCCTAGTTCACGGGAAAGAAAATTGACACATTCTTCGAGAAATGGCATATCAAGAGGATACTTTCAACCCCATATCACCCAGAGGGTAACGGACAAGCAGAGTCCTCCAACTAGTCCATACTAAACATCATGAAGAAAAAGCTCGAAAACGCCAAGGGAGTATGGCCGAGACGGTCCGTACGCCAAGGCAAGCTGGGAACAAACCGGGACGGTCCGTACAAAATCTCAGCCAAAGCAAACAAGGGTTCATTCCAATTAGAGACAATGGAAGAAAAGCAAATACCAAACAATTGCAACATCATCCACCGCAAATACTTCAAGTTCTAAGAGAAAAAGTGTCCCCAAAGTTGTACTCTTTTTCCCTCACTTGAGTTTTGTCCCATTTGGGTTTTCTCAAGGAGGTTTTTAACGAGGCGACAAAAGGAACATTTCGAGTCGAAGTACGCGAGGGAGAGACTATTTTTTACTCTTTCATTGCCTGATGCATCGATACTCTCCAAGTCAAACAATGAAGGGACTAGGTAGACCAGGACTGGGAGTGGAAAGCCAGCCAACATCCCAAAATCTGCAATTCTCTCCAAGTATGTAACCAAAGCAACAACGTCGAAGTACTAATAAACTTACATTTACCAAGACACCTTTTTGTGTTAAGGTTGTGTTCGACCATGCTCGAATAACACCTATCAGCCCCCGGCCATAATTTAATACTAGGTTATGTTCGACCACGCTCGAATAATACCTATCGGCCTCCGGCCACGATTTAATACTAGATTATGTTCGACCATGCTCGAATAACACCTATCGGCCCCCGACCACGATTTAATACTAGGTTATATTTGACCACGCTCGAATAACACCTATCGGTCCCCGACCACGATTTATTACTAGGTTATGTTCGACCACACTCAAATAACACCTTTTGACCCCCGGCCATGATTTAATACTAGGTTGTGTTCGACCACGCTCGAATAACACTTATCATCCCCCGGCCACAATTTAGTACTAGGTTATGTTCGACCACGCTCGAATAATACCTATCGGCCCTCGGCCACGATTTAACACTACCTTGTGTTCGACCATGCTCGAACAACACCGATCGGCCCTCGGCCACAACTTAATAAAGGGTAAAGTTCGACCCAACTCGAACAACACCCCTCGGCCCTTGGCCACGACATGGCAAAAGACTAAAATCAGCCAAGTTCAAACAACACCTATCAGCCTAATAGGCACACCCGACTTATATATAATCAAAAGGCAGACACGGCCCACAAATAACTGTCAACAAGGCTACGACCAACTAGATGACAACGATAATAGAAAGAGCATAAGTTGTAAATAAGAAAACAACAAAGGAAAAGTACATGAGCACAAAAACAAATAATAGGTATGGAGGAAGGTACAAAAACAACTTAAGTTCCCATATACAAAAAGCTGCAAAGTTCATTACAAGGGCTCTTAAAGAGGAAGACAAAATACAAAAAAAAAGTCTAAGAAAAAGGCTACTGGACCTCGCCATCACGGGCCTCTACGACCTCACCGTCTCAGCCTCGATCGCCATCGCCACCTTTGCCCTGAGGATAAGCGGTATCATACCAGGAGTCCTCCTCGACTCGGTCCACACCCTCTTCCCCATCCTCCTCATTAGCCTGAGGTGTAGCGGGGTCGTATCCACAAGCGATTCAAGCATCACGAGCTTTAACCTGAGAATCTTCGAGGGCATCCTTAGAAACGAACCCCACCGCATGCAAATCCTGAAACACATCTAATTGGGTCTCAGCATGGATTCATTCTTCATACAACTCCTGAGGTACGTTGGGAAAATCAGAAGCATGGGAAGAGGACGGTTGTGAACGTAAGTGAGCCTTATCGGCCTCCAAAGTGGTCACTCGATCATGAAGGACGGAGTTATCTTTCTCCCGATCCTCTTCTCGAGTCGATCTTCCTTAGCTCTCGCCATTGATTGATCGTTTTCCCGTTCGGCTCAGAGAGTCTTATGTGCCAGCTCAAGCATCTCCATCTTCCTCTGAGCATCCAAATGATAGGACTCTAGCTTCTCAAGCTCCTTTTGCTTCTCGGCGATCTCACTGTTGAGGGCCTCCAGCTGAAGTCGGCACTCTTCTAACTGCCCTTGCAACTCGACCACTTGATCTTGAAGATCACTGCATTAGGTCTCCATTCCCCTGCTAAACTTAAGATCCTCTTCCATGCTCCTCAACGTCCCCTCGAGGATGCTAACTTCTCGATGGCCTGCACCAGCTCATCATTCTTCTCTTTCAACTCGTCCCGAAGGGCCTGCATGTCACCGCCTTCACAAAATTGCCTGCAGAGATCTCGGTACTTGCCGCGATACTCAAAGTATTTATCTTTCAATTTTACAAAGATGTTTTTATGCATATTCTCCCTCCGGGCGCTCTCAATCTCCAAAATCACCGTCTACAATAATAAAAAGGAAAGATAAGAAAGAAATCAGAACCAAGGACGCCCTAAAAAATGGGAAAAAAGGTCGAAGCACAAACACTTACCCTAAGAGCAAGGCCAACAATGCTCATCGACAAAGCACCATCATTTATTTCTTTAAGGGTCTTACCCTCTATTTTGGATAGAGAGAACCGAGGGTAGGGACTACCTCCTCGATGTTCACCAACAAGTCACGATCCATGGGGATCACGATAGTCCTCGTAGACCCCTCTAACCTTACCTCAAGCTGGGTAAGCACTTCTTCGATTATCCTCAGGTCGTCCCCATTACTGTAATGACTCGGCCAGTCGTTTTGAGAGTATTAGCCCCGATCCCCTGTTTATTGTCCCTTTTATTTTATTTTATGGTTACTTGACTTGCCGGGGTGCTCGGTGTCGGGTTCGGGAGAGTTTCGGAGTAGAATGGGACACATAGTGCCTAAGTGTAAAGTTTGAGTTGTAAGAGTTGACCGTAGTTTGACTTGGGTAAAGATGACTCCGGAATGGAGTTTCATCAGTTCTAATAGCTTCTTATGGTGATTTTGGTCTTAGGAGCGTATTCGGATGTTGATTTGGAGGCTCGTAGGTCATTTCGGCGTTAATTGGCGAAAGTTGAAAAATTGGAAGATTTTTGGGAAGTTAGACCGGGAGTGGACTTTTGATATCGGGGTCGAATTCTGATTGCGGAAGCTGGAGTAGGTCCGTAATGTCATATGTGACTTGTGTGCAAAATATGAAGTAAATCGGACGTGATTTGATAGGCTTCGACATCGTTTGTAGAAATTGGAATTTCCTTTGTTCATTAAGCTTGAATTGGGGTGTGATCCGTGGTATTAACAATGTTTTATGTGATTTAAAGGCTCGACTAAGTCCATATGATCTTTTAGGACTTATTGGTATATTCGGACACTGTCCTGGGGGCCCGCGTGTGATTCGGATTTGAATCTGGAACAAAATTGGACTTGGTGCATTGCTGAAGCTTGGCAGTGTCTGGTGCAATCGCACCTGCGCACCTTGGGCCGCAGGTGCGACACCGTAGAAGCGGCCCTTGAGCCGCAGAAGCGTGAGTGAGTCAGGCCAGCAGGGACCGTAGGTGCGGTCAGTGGCGCACAGAAGCGAAAGAGCATATGCGGTTGTCCCATCGCAGAAGCGCTAGAGCAGGTGCGCTTAGGGTGCCGCAGAAGCGAGTTTTCATAGGCCTAAGTGATGGTCGCACCTGCGATGGAAATTCCGCAGGTGCCGAGCCACAGATGCGTCTAAGTCCTCGCTAAAACGATTTAACTGGACAGAAAAGGCCTAAGTTCGAGGGTTTGATTTCATTATCCATTTTTGGACCTAGAGAGCTCTGATTGAGGCGAGATTTTGGGGGATTTTCAGAGGAAACAATTGAGTAAGGATTATTGACTCATTTTTTTATTATATTCCACTAATCTATCATTAATTTCTTCATTTAATTAATGATTTGGGTTGAGAAATTGGGGGGGGGGAGATATAAAGTTCTTAAACCGAATTTTAAGGATTTGATCGAGGTTTTGGTATCGGATTTGAGTAATTTTGGTATGGGTGGACACGTGGTTGAACGGGTATTTGAATTTTGTGACTTTTACCTGATTCCGAGATGTGGGCCCGGGTCGACTTTGTGGGGCGATTTTCTAATTCCTTGTTAAAGTCATAATTGCATTATTTAGATTAGTTTCTTATAGTTATATTTATAGTATGTAATTACTTTTGGCTAGATTTGGGTCGTTCGGAGTCGAAAAGTCAAGGGAAAGGCATTCTTATTGATTGATTGAGCAAGCGAGATTTTAGGTAAGTGACTTGTCTAACCTTGTGTGGGGGAAATTCCCCTTAGGATTTAGTACTATTATGGTATTTGCAATACGTGAAGGCCGTGTACGCGAGTTGACGAGTGCGTACTCAGGCTAAATGTTGAAAATATGGGTTTTTTGCTAAATAGTTCCTTTTTATTCCCTTAATTGAGTTACTCTAGCACGTGTAGTCATTATGTTTAGCCTAGTGTCACATGTCTACGTGTCTTATCTTTTACTTGCCAATTTGTGCAACATGCTTAGTTGAATTACCTGCTTCTTTTGATTTCGTATTCATTCTTTAACTGTAGGATTCCTTGTTATAATTTCATTGTTTTATTTGTTATGTGTTGTTTTTGTGATTTTTGTTGAGATAACTGATTGGTTGTGGCACGAGGTTTCTGCCGTGCGGAGTGTTATGGTGGCATGAGGTTTCTGCCGCGCAAAGTGTTATTGTGGTACGAGGTTTTTGTTGTGCGGAGTGTTATTGTTGCACGAGGTTTCTTTCATGCGGAGTGTTATTGTGGCACGAGGTTTCTACCGTGCAGAGTGTTATTGTGGCATGAGGTTTCTTCCGTGCGGTTATCATTGTTTGCACGAGGTTTATGCCGTGCCGTTGTGAGATATTTACTTTTAGGACTACGAGGCGGTACCTCGGGAGCGCCCCTGTTGTTTACCTCTATTTGTTGTATTGTTGTTATTGTTGTTCCTTAACTTGTAAGATTCTTGTTTCCTTACGTGTTGTAGTTGTCTTCTTGAACTTCAGGTTGTTATCTTCTGTGAATTTCTATTGTTACACTTCTCTGTCATCTCATTTCATTATTTTATCTCCTGCCTTATTTTTCCTATTATTTCCAGTAGGGTCCTTACCTGACCTAGCCACTACCCTACCGAGGTTAGGCTTGGCACTTACTGGGTACCGTTGTGGTGTACTCATACTACTCTTCTGCACATCTTTTTGTGTAGATCCATATTCTTCCTACCAGACCAGATATCAGTGAGCTAATCCGTGCGTGGAGACTTCAAGGTATATCTGCCAGCGTCCGTAGACCTCGGAGTCCCCCTCTATCCTTATTATGTTGCCTTCCTTATTCTCTTTAGACTCTGATGTATAGAGATATTTAGCATTTCTCTTTAGAGTTTGTGATTTATTTCTACCGGGTTTTGGGAGTTGTAACTATTTTGAATCACAGTTTTTATTTATTTCAGATGATGAGGTTTGAGTTTCAGCTTTATATTCAGTTATTCTGCAAAATTATTAGGCTTGCCTAGTCTTAGAGACTAGGTGCCATCACGATACCCTACGGAGGAAAATTGGGGTCGTGACAATCGACCTTCTCAGTGATGCTTTTGCCCCTCTCGTTGGTAGGCAAAGAGGTATTTGCGGCTGTCTGAGAAGTCGATGTCTCCTCTCGCCGCGAAGGGTCAAAACGCTAGCAGCTGTCCCTTCAGTCTCCATCATCGCAGAAAGAAGAGACACATCTACATCGGCTCTCACCAACCTCGAAGCCTCGGGACTCATCTCGACATCATCTCCCACAAGAACAGTCGTCGTATCACACAATAAAAAGTCCACTTCCGCCGCATCAATGGCCGGGGTGACTCTGTCACCGACATCCACGGACCTCCTCTTTCGAGGTTGGAGATATCCATCACTAAGCAAAGTCTCATCATCCTCGTCAATGAGAGGGGTTAGAGGAGGAGCTGAAGTCTCCACGGCTGAAGTGGAAACAAAGTTGGACGCAGCGACATGAGGAGTTGGAACAGAGATAGGATCAATCGCGGGCGAAATAGAGGCAGAAACTAAGGGCATAGTGGCAATCCTTTTCTGGAATGAGGGCGTGGGAGCTCTCGACCTCCTTGTAGACCCTGGCCGAAGCTAAGGAAACACGGAAAAAACGAAAATCAATGAAGGAAAATGGGCAAAGAAATCAAGGTTTTGATGGTAGGAATAAAGTTACATGTCGAGGGAGGAGACGACCGAAATCTCAGTAAGAAACTCGTTCAATCACATGCCCACACTGTATGAGGGAGGATCTGTCTAACCCAATCATCAAGGTGGGTTATCATCTGAAAAGGCCAAATAATAACTGCAAAAAGGAGAAAACTGGTTAACCGATCGACAACAAAGAGAACACTAGAAATGTGAAGTATGTGATCCAATACGAGCACTGACGTATAGGGTTCCAGGCCTCGGGAAAGTCTACGACAGTGGACACTACATCTTCGGTCCTGACATAGAAGTAGTCGAGCTAGAAATGCCGACTATCTTTGTCATCCATACTCACCACCAAGCATTTTCCTCAGTTGTGGCGAAGTTTCAGCAAGGTCCCTCGGTAAAAATGAGGGGCGAAGAGATGGACAAGGCGGCGCGCTGTAATGTTGACGCCGGCTAATTCGGCGAATTTTGTAAACATCATGGCTACCTTAAAAATATAAGGGGCGAGTTACGCCGGGCACACATTGTAGTACCAGCATAAGTCTTCTATTAGCGGCAGTAAAGGAAACGAGTACCCAATCAAGAACGGGTATGCGTAAAGGGCGCAGAAGCCGGGACGGTGAACCCGAACCTCGTCATCGCCCGATGGGATCAAGTCTACACGACCAAGTAGGACGAGTCTAACCTTGAGCTCGGCTAATCGCTCTGCCATCATCGCAAATTTGAACTACTCTGTCACCACTTTCGGCGCCTTATGGAAGTCTGGTTTGGCATCTGGATATCGCGATACAATCTCCTCAACAGTAGGTAAACTATCCTCCTCGGCGGCAGTTCTGCCTTATTCCCCCTAATCGGGAAAAACCACGTCTAAAGGAATGGAGTGATAGTCCATATGAATATGTAATAATTGCAAGGACATCATTGCAGAGAAAAGCAGATGGTGAAGCAAAAGGGAACGACTTTCGAAAACAACAGAGAGTTGCAAAGATTCTACGAAGAAGATGAAGGAGAAGCTCTTGCTTAAGAAGAAGAAGGAGTTTGGAAAAAGTTTCAAAATCAACAAACCATTCCCTATTTATAAGATTTGAGGACACCAGAATCGAAATGGCAGGCCATGATTGTTGCACCCTATTTTGCACTAGTCAAGACAGGATTCAAGTTGTGGTTTCTTTGTTGTTGATGAAAGAGAGTCTCCACCTAATATTTAAAGGTATACTAGGGTACCTATTTAATTACTAAGTCATGTTATTTAATAGTCTGCTAACCGATGAGATTATGGGTAAGGGTTCTTGTTCTTCTAAGGGGAAGGTGTTAGGCCCCCCTTAAAATCTACCTAAGGTAGCTCCATAGGATTTAGACTAAGTTTGGGATCAATTGTTTTATAAAAGGCTTTGACTAGTGATAAGGAATGATGATTAATGTATACCTAAGTATGATATCGATAGAAAGAATGTGAGGTCCTAAAGGGAAATGAGTTTATGAAGAGGTTTATAAGAGATATTAAAAGAATCTTGAGATTGGTACATAAATGGTGTAGATTGTATAAGTTTATAAAAAGATTGAGTTATGAAAATACTTTGATTTGGGGGATGGTTAGTTACATAAATCTAAAGGATGTCTTGCAAGAAAATGAACCCAAAATTACCTCAGATTCAGAGGGTTTTCAAAGAAGAGGTCGTTTGCTGAAAATTCCTTAAAGGCGGCAATTCTTGAAGTTCTCATTTTCTTTCTTTTGAAAATGAAGCTGAAATATGATTTTTCTTTTTTGAAATAGAGATGTTGTTTTGCTAAGTTATGGATTTTGAAAATCTTTCAAGGAAAGGAGGGTGAGTGAAACACAATAATAATTTGCGGGCAAATTATATTTATTGAGTTAAGGATCTACTTCTAACTAATTTCTCTTTTAAATCCTATGTTGTTTAAGGCTTGCCTAAGTTCATACGATACTAAAGCATGTGTTCTAATATATGAGTATTATATACATGAGAGAGAGAACAACAATAAAGACATAACAAATACAACTAACATTAAACTAATAGAAGCAATAAACTAAATTAACGAGACAGTAATAATGATAAAGGAGTTGAAGGAAAGAGAACCGAACTCTGTGATTGGGCCTCAAGAATGAAGGCCCAACAATAAAGAAATGTGAACATAGCAGACGTTGGACTCCTGGACGAGATGCAATAAGGTTGGAATTGGGCCTGAGTTCATCAAGAACTCAAAGGCCCAAACAGATGTACATGTCAAAAAAAATAAGAGAGTCATTAGACATATATCCAATATATATTTAGCATATTCTAACTACAGATCATACTTTAATGTTTATGACAAATACACAAACAGATAACTGGAGAAAGAATAAGATAAATATGGTAGAGAAAATTATATATTAATGTGATGGCTTTACTTAGCAAATAATTCATATGGAAACCTTTCGTTGTAATTAAATATTAAACCCTTAAAGAACTGAATGTGTCAATGAATTAAGAGCTAAGGAGGGAACCACACTCGAGGTCAATAATCCCTTTGGATCCCTCAATACTTCAAAGTTCCCAGGGGACTCAAGGCCCGGGGCAATGCTTGTGCCGGGGAGGGCAACCCAGCCTAGAGTCAAACTCCGCTCCCAAATACCCTGAATCACTAATGACATATTTTCATTACGGGTTTAAGTGCCAATGAGGCCCTTCCAATGCAAACTAAGTACTAAAGCATTACTCACCACAAAATATATATACTTTCCTCTTAATGAAAATAACACCAGAGAATACAGATTTGCTTTTAATACTAAATAGGGGACACATATCAAGGAAACCTAAAGGGGGCTGAGTTTCCGAATACACATATATAAAAAAAAAGAGGTTTCATAATCACACCATTGCAGGAATGAATCATTAAGGCATAACATATTCAAACAGGTATTGATAACGTTACTTGGCACCTTAAAGCCATCGAGGCAGATTCAAACCAATAGTCATAATCAGCCATTGTTACAGAGAGGTTATCAAGGTCATGGAATTAAGCTCTCATCATGACTACAAATTCACAGGTTCAAACATGGCACCCCTAAGGTCTAAAACGGGTCATGCTTCTAACAGTATTAGTAAGTCAATGTATTCAGATAATATCAACAAATGAACTTCATAAGGTTTGAGAGTCAAGTTCAGCTTCAGGTTAATAATAAAGAGGAGGACTAAGCATCACTCAAAGCAGAACATGGTGTTACAGAGTTAAGCAAAGAGGCTAGCAACATTCGGTCAACTTTTCATAGGCAGAATAAATGAGGTAGTGATCTCATACAGGTAAAGAAAATTTACACATTACAGAACCAAATTGATCGTGCAAATGAAGAAAGGAAATGGAAAACATTGCATCAAAACAAGTTCAAATTCAAACATAAATCTAGTTCAGCATAAAGATATGAAGTGATCATGCTTCAACTCCTAAAAGGGTCACTTGATTATAACCTAGTGTCTAAGTCCTTTCTTCATGGAAGATAAGTTAAATATAGATACATGCAAACTTTACAAAAATCAACAGGGGCTCAAAAGATTAAGGACATGAATGTATTGCACATGTGTGTGAAGATCTCTACTGATTATGGAACAAATAAACTTAGTTATGCAGCAATTACTAGTTGACTTTATCCAAATAAAATCATGACTTACACTAAGAAGAGGAAAATAGTTTAACCTTAACAGAATATATATGTACGTCAAATAATCATGAGAAGAAGACAACTTGATGCAAATACCAAGAGAAAAAGACAGCTTGATGCAAATAAGATAGTTTCCTAGGCATACAACAGTTGAGCATGATCATGAAAAAGTTATATTGATAGCCCAGAAATTACTCTCAGTGTTAACAGGTGCAAATACAGAGAAGAAAGCATCTAAACACTCAGATTCTTTCAACTTAGTTAAGTGACATGGACATATTAAATTTTCAAGTGTACATCAGTTAAGATTACCAAATAATGCACTTGATCATAAACAAATAAGATGCAGGGAATAATATGCATAAGTGAACATTATAACAGTATCACTGGTGAAAGAAAAACATGAACATAATTGGTTTAACAATGATAATAATCAAACAGAGTAAGGACCATAGTGGTAACTCAGAGGCAGTTTAACAAACACAGTCATACAAGAAAGTATTTAGACATTGTAAGTTCAAACTTAAGGTTAAGAAGCAGGGATATAAGTCTTGAACAAATTCAGGTTTTATTTTAGCAATAACTATCAGGCAGCAAAGATTCATGAGAAGAAGACAGCTTGATGCAAATAAGATAGTTTCCTAGGCATACAACAGTTGAGCATGATCATGAAAAAGTTATATTGATAGCCCAGAAATTACTCTCAGTGTTAACAGGTGCAAATACAGAGAAGAAAGCATCTAAACACTCAGATTCTTTCAACTTAGTTAAGTGACATGGACATATTGAATTTTCAAGTGTACATCAGTTAAGATTATCAAATAATGCACTTGATCATAAACAAATAAGATGCAGGTAATAATATGCAGAAGTGAACATTATAACAGTATCACTGGTGAAAGAAAAATATGAACATGATTGGTTTAACAATGATAATAATCAAACAGAGTAAGGACCATAGTGATAACTCAGAGGCAGTTTAACAAACACAGGCATACAAGAAAGTATTTAGACATTGTAATTTCAAACATAAGGTTAAGAAGCAGGGATATAAGTCTTGAACAAGTTCATGTTTCATTTTAGCAATAACTATCAGGTAGTAAACTTAGCTTCCAAAACTCACAAAATTACAGAAGTGCAATAAAACAGAGATAACTTTATTATAAGTCACTGAGAACTATGAAGTTTATATTGAACATAAACATATAAGAATTTAGGCATGGAGACTGTAGGAAAACTCAAAACAAAGATCAATAATTATCATTTACCTAATCGATTATTACTTTAGAGAATCATAACAGAACAAGCTGATCATAAAAGGTTGTCAAACTAAAAAAATATAAATATCAAACATGTCAAACACATACAACATTATTATAATCTACAGAAGTTAACATCGACATATCTAAATTATTCAGAGAGATGAGCGAAAGAAAAGAGAGAGAAAGATGCTAACCTTCTTAAGGGTAGCAGACCAAACGAATTCTTTTTGTAGCTCAAAGATCCCGGAAACCTTCAAGCTTGAACCAGCAAAGAACTCGGCAAAAGAGAGGAAGACAGTAAGAGACCTAAGACCAGAAACCCTAGTTTTCTTAGTGTTTTTGTACTTAGTATGTTCGTGATTGTATGTGTGTTCAGTGTTAGGTTCTTCTTAGGTGAGAGCATTGAAGACCCCTTTTTATAGTGGCATTAAATGCCTCTAGGTTTCAACAAGATTCAAAATGATAGTGGAAGATGACGCATGGTAGATGATGATAGCAAATCGAGTGAAAATCTGAAGACAGAGGGGGAAATTCAGTAGTGATTTTACCTGAGTACTGGAGTGGAGTGAGTCGGTCATTGATGGCGACGACCCATCGGACAAAGCTACAAAACCTAGAGGTCACTACGTTTGACCTCTGGGTAAATAATCTTCATAATGAATTCTGAAGAGGCTCCTCATATGCTTCGATTTGAAAGAACATAAGAGATCTCAGACGATTTGAGGTTTCACCCTTTGGTCTAAGGTTTCAGAATTAGGGCCTTTGAATTTCATCGGTCGAAATGGAAAGAAAATAGCAGGATTCACAGTACGGGAACAAGATAGATGGCCATACATGCTTGATTCGAAAGAACGAAGAAGAAATCAGACTCTTGCCTCTTTAAGCCTAGGGTTTCTGAATTGGGGATTTTGAATCTAGTGAAGAAAATGGAAAGATAACAGTAGGATTCGCAGATGTAGGGAGGAAAATCGAGTGTTTGTGGTTTGATTTGTGACCTTGCACAAATTTGTGCAAGGTCTGTGATTGATTTGGTGTTGGTGAGTTGAGAGAATAGAGAGAGGAAGGGGAAAGAGGGACGGCGGTTCAAAGAGAGAAATGATTAGGGTTAGGGGGATACAGGACCAGTCTTTAAGGGTTAAAAACGGATAATGTGATCTGGGCCGTTGGATCTTTAGATCAACGACCCTAATAATTTAAGGTTTAAACAATTAAAACGAGAAAATATGATAGTCGTTGGATCTTTGGATTTGAACGGCTGAGATTAAGTCTGGTGAGATACAAAAATTAAAGGAAAATTGGGGATAAAACGTGGGTCGTTGATATGATAGATCAACGGTCCAGATTCATTGTGCTTTCTTTGTGAGTGAGAGAGGCGAGTGATGTGGCAGGTTGTGATTGGTTTAGGGAGAGTGGCATGGATTGCCAAAGTGGAGAAGGAGATGGGTGTTTGGACTTGGTTAGGTCCGAATTGGGTCTTGAATTTGGGCTAAAAATCATTTAGAAAGTAGCCATTTTGTATTTAATGAAGGAATTGCAATTGTAGCCTTTTAGTTTTTAACCCTTTTAAAATCAATTTATATAAACTTAACAATTTTAATAAAAAATATGGTAAAGTTTTAATTACTATATGTTGCTAATTATTTTAATTAATTATCCATAAATGACACATATTTTGAATTATAGTACTAATTTCGAAATATTAACATAGTAACCTAATTCACTGAAAATTAAGGAGTAATTTTGTCAAATTATAAAACCTATGTAATGTATATACAAAAGTTATTTTATGATAGTGAATACATTTGTAATTACACAATATCAGTACTACATGATTAATTTTGAAACTAATACTTAATTAATTTATAAAAGTAGATATTCATTAATAGAAAAATACTTTTAAAGTATTTATTATAAATTGTTAAGCGTGAATAAATTAGTTTTAAAAGGGAGGGTCAAAATTGGCCGTCAACAATGATTAGTACGAAAATCGAAACATAGAGCCAATCAAGGGTCACACTTGAATCGATGCGGCACGCAAGTAAATAGTGTCATTATGACGCATGACGTCACCTTTTCTCTTGGACCAGATGGCTCCAACGGACTTCCCGGGAAAGTCAAAGAATTCAAAACGTGAGGGCCTCAGAAGGCCACATTGCCCTGTATCCATGACCGCGACCTATATAACCAGCTCGATAAGATTGTATCACAAATGACATTGTCCGCTCATCGACCTCGGGGACGACCTCGATGAGCGGAGGGACTAACTGTATGGGACAAAATTTATCTCTAAAATATTTAAGTAAGGATGGCATTAGCGAAACACTCCCAGGCTGCCACATGTCGAAGTGGCTTAAGGAACAATGAAGGTCGTGGTTTAAGAGTCAGCAAGGATTGAGGTATAGTAGTCGTCAAGGATCGAGGCCGAAGTCGAATACCCTTGACAAAGTTATAATGGCTAGTCTCAAGATAGGACATTAAAGAGAATATTCTAGTGGATATTCTCTGCACTTGTACTGTTAGATTTTCTAGGACATGTTCCCTATAAATAGAAAGAGACATAATGATAGGAGACATGAGATATTCATTTGTAAAAGACACTTTGACTTTATTCAGAGAATCTGGCCTTATTACATACATACAAAATCAACCTTTTCACGAAGGTTCTAATCCACACTTCTCAGTTGGATCCGAGAATAGCTCAAATATTCAAAGGTTGATCTATCATTCATCATTGTCAGAAAGAACATCTGCTGATTTTATTCTTTCTCGGGTGACCCATATGTTTTATTTACATAAATACCACTTATTGCTATTCATCACTATTTTATGCTACATTTCTTCCTTTTGAGTCTTTGAATATTGTCATTATTGTGCACAATCATAACCTTTGGAATAGATATACGTGTTATTTATCACCATACCGAGAATTTAATCTTTAGGATATTATTATTAACTCAGATTAACCCCTAATTATATAAATTTAATTATTTGAACCAAGATTTATATTTTTGGTCAAACAATTACATGTATGCATCGACAAATAATATGTTTATGTAACGATTCGGCCGGTCGTTTTGAGTATTACAGCCCCGTTCCCCCATTTACTGCTTATCCTGTGTTCAATTCTAATTATGTGACTTGTTAGGGAGGTTTCAGAATAAATTGAAACACTTAGTTCCAAGATTTAAAGCTTAAGTTGAAATAGTTGACCGGATGTTGACTTATGTATAAACGACTCCAAAATAGAGTTCTGATGATTTCAATAGCTCTGTATGGTGATTTTAAACTTAGGAGTGTGTCCAGAAAATTAATTGAAAGTCCGTAGTTAAACTAGGCTTGAAATGGCAAAAATAAAAAATTAAAAGTTGGGAAGTTTGATTGGGAGTTGCCTTTTTGATATCGGGGTCGACCGATTCTGTAAATTGGAATAGGTCTGTTATGTCATTTATCACTTGTGTGCAAAATTTGAGGTCAATCGGACTTGATTTGATAGGTTTCGGCATCGAAAGTAGAAGTTGGAATTACGTGAGATTTTCATTATGTTGTATCACATATGGCATGTACATTGGCATGTAGACATAGAGATGTCATATTCCTCATATCATTCAGAATTGATCTATTTTACTTGTACTGAGTTAACTGGTGAACTTGAAAGCATGCCTATATTTCTGTACTGTTATTTCTATACTGGACTGTACCTGTTGAGCTCGTCACTACTTTCAGCCCAAAGGTTAGTCTTGTTACTTATTGAGTACATGGGGTCGGTTGTACTCATATTACACTCTACACTTCGTGTGCAGATCCAGGTACTTCCTGATACGGCGGTTGCTAGATTTGTGGATTTATCTGTTGAAGACTATTGAGGTAGCTGCTCGGCGTCTGCAGACCTTGACTCTCTTCCCTTTCAGTTATTTGTGTTGTTCTATATATTTAGACAATAATTTTATCAGTCAGATTGTGTTGTCATTTAGATCCTCATGTACTCAGTGACACCAGATTTTGGGAGTGTATTTGTATCAGTATTTGGGAGATTTTCTATTGAATTTAAATATTATATTTTCAAACTTAAAAGAAATTATGGTTTATTGAGGTTGTCGGCTTGCCTAGTATTAAGATAGGCGCCATCACGACATGCGGATTTTGGGTCATGATAAGTTGGTATCAGAGCCTAGGTTACATAGGTCTCACGATTCATGAGCAGGTTTAGTAGAGTCTTGCAGATCGGTATGGAGACGTCTGTACTTATCTTCGAGAGGCTGCCGAACCCTTAGGAAAATTTCACTTTCTTGTATTCTGTCGTGCGAATTTGTTGATTTCGGGAACTAAGAATTCTGTTATTCTATTCTCTCACAGATGGTGATGACACGTACTATCGGATCCGACGGTCAGCCACCAGTGCCACCAGTTAGGGCCACGAGAGGTCGGGGTCGTGGTAGAGGTCGAGGTGTAGCTCGCACAGCATTTGGAGAAGCACCTGTAGAGACACCAGTTGCTCCAGTTCAGGAGCAGGTTCCAGATATAGTTGAGCCGGCAGGACCAGCTCAAGCACCAACTATGCCTATTGTGATTCCAGGACTTCAGGAGGCTTTAGCCAAGATATTGACTGTTTGCACTGGCCTTTCTCAGGTGGTTTCGGCTCAGGCCGGGGGAGTTACTCATACCCCTATTGCACGTACTCTAAAGCAGGTAGTGCAGGGACTTTAGATACTGGGGGCACTACCAGTCTAGCTGGTTACAGCTGCTCAGGCCCAAGTGGGTCCTATTATGAATTATGATGAGCAGAAGAGACTAGAGAGATTTGAGAGACTCCGTCCTTCATCTTTCAGTGGAATTGAGTCAGAGGATGCTCGGGATTTCTTGGACAGATGCCAGCGGATGCTTCATACAGCGGGTATTCTGGAGACCAGTGGGGTCTCATTTACTACTTTTCAGCTGACCGGGGCAACCTTCAGATAGTGGGAGACTTATGAGAGGTGCAGACCAGTTGGTGCAGCACCACTATCATGGCATGAGTTCTCCTTATTATTTATGGAGAAGTTTATGCCATAGACCCGCAGAGAGGAACTGCGCAGGCAGTTCGAGTATTTATGTCAGGAGGACCTGTCCGTGACTCAGTATGAGATGCGGTTTTCGGAATTAGCTCGTCATGCAGTTTGGTTGGTTCCCACTGAGAGGGAGAAGATCAGGAGATTCATTAATGGCCTCAACCATCAGTTCCGTTTTGTTATGACTTTGGGAAATGTAGCAGGTGGTAAATTCAACGAGGTAGTTGACAGTGCTCGACGGCTAGAGATGGTCCGTACTCAGGAGCGTGAGGAGAGAGAGGCCAAGAGGTCTCGTGGTCTAGGTAATTCCAGCGGTGTTCCTTCTGGGGACAGCCTTATCACAACAGGGGTCGTCCTTATAGGCCTGCTCATATGACTTTTCCAGTTCATCGTGGCGCATCAGCTAGCCATGGTTCATATAGTGCTCGACCGAGTCAGTCTTCTCTTAGTGCACTTCCAGCTCAGAGTTCAACTCATGCACCATCAGTTCAGGGTTCATCTGTACCAAGATCTTCTGGTAGTTATTTTGGTTCTTGAGGTCCGCCTCAGAACTTGCCACCATTGTTCGAGAGGGATTGCTATGAGTGTGGAGAGTTGGGTCATGTGAGGAAATATTATCCCCGCCTTTTGCGAGGTCCAATTCAGCAGAGGAGTCAGGCTACGAATCCTGCACCAGCTGCTACGCCACCCGCCCAGCCAGCTCGGGGTGGGGCTTAGTCTGCTAGGGGTCGCCCAAGAGGGGGAGGCCGATCAGGTGGCGGTCAGGCTCGATTCTATGATATTCCTGCCAGACCAGATGTTGTTGCTTTAGATGAAGTGATTACATGTATTTTCTCAGTATGACACAGGGATGCCTCTGTATTATTTGACCCTGATTCCACTTATTCATATTTATCATCGTATTTTGCTCATTATCTGGATATGCCCCGTGAGTCCTTAGTTTCATTTGTTTGTGTATCTACGCTAGTGGGCGATACTATTATTATAGACCATGTGTATCGGTCATGTGTGGTAACTATTAGGAGACTGGATACTAGAGTTGATCTCTTATTGGTTAGTATGGTTGATTTCTATGTAATCTTGGGTATGGATTGGTTGTCTCCATGTCATGCTATTCTGGACTGTCACACAAAAATTGTGACGTTGGCGATACCGGGATTTCTGAAGGTCGAGTGGAGAGGTTCTCTAAATTATGTTCCCAACAGGGTAATTTCTTACTTGAATTTCTCGTGATGTCTTTTGGGCTGACCAACGCCCAAGCAGCGTTCATGCACTTGATAAATAATGTATTCCAGTTGTATCTTGATTTGTTTGTCGTAGTATTTATTAATGATATCCTGGTGTACTCATGTAGTTAGGAGGAACATGCACAACATTTGAGTATTGTATTACAGAGGTTGAGGGAGGAGAAACGTTATGCAAAATTCTCTAAGTGTGAGTTCTGGCTTTGTTCATTGGCATTCGTGGGACACATAGTATCCAGTAAAGGAATTAAGGTGGATCCGAAGAAGATAGAGGCAGTTCAGAGTTGGCCCAGACCATCTTCATCTACTGAGATTCGGAGTTTTCTCGGCTTGGCCGGGTATTATCGTCGCTTTATGGAGGGATTCTCGTCTATTGTGGCACCTATGACTTAATTGACCCAGAAAGGTGCTCCATTCAGGTGGTCGGATGAGTGTGAAGAGAGCTTTCAGAAGCTCAAGACTGCCTTGACTACAGCTTTAGTTCTTGTTTTACCTTCAGCTTAAGGCTCTTATACAGTGTATTGTGATGCTTCTCGGATCGGTATTAGGTGTGTCTTAATGAAGGAGGGTAGAGTGATTGGTTATGCTTCGCGCCAGTTGAAGCCACATGAAAAGAACTACTATGTTCATGATTTAGAATTAGCAGCCATCGTTCATGCATTGAAAATTTGGAGGCACTATCTATATGGTGTGTCTTGCGAGGTATTTACAGATTATCAGAGTCTCCGGCACTTGTTCAAACAAAAGGATCTAAATTTGAGGCAGCGGAGATGGTTGGAGCTGCTAAAGGACTATGATATTACTATTCTGTATCATCCCGGGAAGGCCAATGTGGTGGCCGGTGCCTTGAGTAGAAAGGCGGTGAGTATGGGTAGCCTTGCATTCATTCATGTTGGTGAGAGGACTCTTGCAGTTGATGTTCAGGCCTTGGTCAACCAGATCTTGAGATTAGATGTCTCGGAGCCCAGTCGGGTTCTAGCTTGTGTGGTCTCTCGGTCTTCCTTATATGACCGCATCAGAGAATGCCAGTATGATGATCCCCATTTGCTTGTCCTAAAGGACACAGTTCAACATGGTGATGCCAAGGAGGTTACTATTGGTGATGATGGGATGTTGAGGATGTAGGGTCAGATTTGTGTGCCAAATGTAGATGGGCTGCATGAGTTGATTCTTGAAGAACCCTACAGTTCGTGGTATTCCATTCATCCGGGTGCCGCTAAGATGTACCATGACTTGAGGCAGCATTATTGGTGGAAAAGGATTAAGAAAGATATAGTTGGGTTTGTATCTCGGTGTTTAAATTGTTAGCATGTGAAGTACGACCATCAGAAACTGGGCGGATTACTTCAGAGACTTGAAATCCCGAAGTGAAAGTGGGAGCGTATCACCATGGACTTCATAGTTGGACTCCCACGGACTTCGAGGAAGTTTGATGCTATTTGGGTGATTGTGGATCAGTTGACCAAGTCCGCACATTTTATTCCAGTTGGTACTACTTACTCTTCAGAGCGGTTGGGTGAGATTTATATCTGCGAGATTGTTCGCCTTCACGGCGTGCCAGTGTCCATCATTTCAGATCGGGGCACACAGTTTTGGAGAGCAATGCAGCGAGAGTTAGGCACACGGGTACAGCTGGGTACAACATTTTCACCCTCAGACGGACGGACAGTCCGAGTGCACTATTCAGATATTGGAAGATATGTTACGCGCTTGTGTTATAGATTTTGGGAGTTCTTGGGATCAGTTTTTGTCGCTTGCAAAGTTTGCCTATAACAACAGCTACCAATCGATCATTCAAATGGCTCCGTACGAGGCTTTATATGGGACACGGTGTCGGTCTCCGGTGGGTTGGTTTGAGCTGGGTGAGGCTAGGCTATTGGGTATTGATTTAGTTCAGGATGCTTTGGAGAAGGTTAAATTGACTCAGGATAGACTTTGCACGGCACAATCTAGACAGAAGAGTTATGCCGATCGGAAGGTTCGCGATGTTGCTTACATGGTAGGAGAGAAGGTACTACCCCGAGTTTCGCCTATGAAGGGTGTTATGAGGTTCTGGAAGAAAGGCAAATCGAGTCCTCGATTTATTGGGCCTTTTGAAATACTTAAGAGGATTGGAGAGGTGGCTTATGAACTTGCATTTCCTCCTAGTCTATCGGGTGTTCATCCAGTGTTTCATGTATCTATGCTCCGGAAGTATGTCGGAGATCCGTCTCAGGTTTTGGATTTTAGTACAATGCGGTTGGATGGCAATTTGACTTATGATGTGGAGCCGGTGGCCATTTTGGACCGACAAGTTTGAAAGTTGAGATCAAAGAACATAGCTTCAGTGAAAATGCAGTGGAGAGGCCAGCCAGTCGGAGAAGCTACCTGGGAGACTGCGCGGGAGATGAAAAGCAAATATCCATACCAATTTGAGACTCCATGTATAGTTCTAAACCCATTCGAGGATGAATGTTTGTTTAGGGGGGAGAATGTAATGACCCGGTCGGTCATTTTGAGTATTGCAGCCCCGTTCCCCCATTTACTGCTTATCCTGTGTTCAATTATAATTATGTGACTTGTAGGGGAGGTTTCAGAATGAATTGGAACACTTAGTTCCAAGATTTAAAGCTTAAGTTGAAATAGTTAATCGGATGTTGACTTATGTGTAAACGACTTCGGAATAGAGTTCTGATGATTTCAATAGCTTTGTATGGTGATTTTGGACTTAGGAGTGTGTCCGAAAAATTAATTGGAAGTCCGTAGTTAAACTAGGCTTGAAATGGCAAAAATAGGAAATTGAAAGTTGGGAAGTTTGATCGGGAGTTGACTTTTTGATATCGGGGTCGGAATCCAATTCTGGAAATTAGAATAGGCCTGTTATGTAATTTATGACTTGTGTGCAAAATTTGAGGTCAATCGGACTTGATTTGATAGGTTTCGGCATCGAAACTAGAAGTTGGAATTCGTTAGTT
The DNA here is from genome assembly GCF_000715075.1 of Nicotiana tabacum. Lineage (NCBI taxonomy): Eukaryota > Viridiplantae > Streptophyta > Magnoliopsida > Solanales > Solanaceae > Nicotiana > Nicotiana tabacum. The sequence continues at coordinate 57,099,570 of NC_134081.1, read as the reverse complement.
TTTATTAGGCTTGAATTGGGGTGCGATTCGTGGTTTTTAGCATTGTTTAATGTGACTTGAGGCTTCGACTAAGTTCGTATAATGTTTTAGGACTTGGTGGTGTATTTGGTTGAGGTCCCGGGGGCCTCGGGTGAGTTTCAGATGGTTAACGGATCAAAACTTTGACTTGGAGAAATTCTTGAAAATTTCCAGTTCTGGTGCAATCGCACCTACGATGGAAATGGTCGCAGGTGCACGACCACAAAAGCGACACAATGGTCGCGGATGCGGCCTGGTCTAAGGAGGGCAGTGATCGCAGAAGCGGGCAGGTGGACCGCAGAAGCGGGTTGCGATCGCAGAAGCAGAAGGGCGAGAGGGGAGGTTGCCTCGCAGAAGTGAGTCCGCAGAAGTGAAGGCAGTCGCAGAAGCAGAAGCTTCACCGCAAAAGCGGTTAAAAATTCCGCATAAGCGAAACCTCTGGGCAGTGTACAAAAATAAAGGGGTCTGAGGTTTTCTCATTTTTGGACATTTCAAACACGAGTTGAGGCGAATTTTCAGAGAAAATTCACGGGAAAACTTGAGGTAAGTCATTTGTGATCATTGTTAGTCAATAATATTGAATTATCATTGAGTATTTCGACTAGAATACGTGTTTTTGAAGTGAAATTCGAGGATTTGGGCCTAGAGATTTGATTTAAAGGTCGAATTGATGTCGGAATTTGGTAAATTTAGTATGGTTGGACTCATGGTTGAATGGGCGTTCATATTTTATAACTTTTGTCGGATTCCAAGATGTGGGCTCCACTGACGATTTTTTAGTTAAATTTTGGATTTTTGTTGGAAAATTTAGTATTTTCATATGGAATTGATTCCTATAATTTGTGTTGACTGTATCGAATTAATTGTGACTAGATTCGAGGCATTCGGAGGCCGATTCGCGAGGCAAAGGCATATTGGAATAAAGAATTCCACGGTTTGAGGTAAGTAACACTTCTAAACTTTGTTTTGAGGGTGTGAATCCCTGAATTTCGTGTTATATGAATCGTTTGGAGGTGATGCACATGTTAGGTGACGGGCATGTGGGCGTGCACCATAGAAATTGTGACTGAAATAGATTCCGTAGAGTTGCATAATCAAAGAATCATGTCATTATTTACATGTTTCCCACGTGTTAGAGAAATTGAGTTGAGGCTCGTATTAAAGATCATGTTTAGGTTACGTGTCGATATTTTGGGACCCACAGGGTCGTGTTGCTGTTGAATTAATTATTTTTAAATGTAAATTTCATACTCAGTCATGTTCATCCATTTGTGAGGATATTTATGGGATCGAGCTGCACGTCGTAACATGCCATATTGGCTTTATATTTATTACTATATGGGTCGGGGCTGCACATCGCAGCAGGCCTTATAGGCTTTATTATTATGCTATCGGACTGCACGTCGCAGTAGGCCATATTGGCTTTATATAGCGCTTGGGCTGAAGGAGCCCCTCCGGAGTCTTCACCCCCCACAGTGAGTGCAGTTGATGTTTATATTTGGGATGAACTTCCGAGGGCATCTAGTTGCCTTATCTATCTGCTTATATGAGGGATGGTTCTTCCCTGGACTGGATTTGCTCGTACAGTACTGAGTGATTAAGTACTCTGAGAGTGTGAGTAGGTGAGATTTTCATTATATTATATCACATATGGCATTTACATTGTCATGTAGACATAAAGATGTCATATTCCTCATATCATTCAGAATTTATCTATTTTACTTATACTGAGTTTAATTGTTGAACTTGAAAGCATGCCTGTATTTATATACTATTATTTCTATACTGGACTGTACCAGTTGAGCTCGTCACTACTTTCAGCCCAAAGGTTAGTCTTGTTACTTATTAAGTACATGGGGTCGGTTGTACTCATACTATACTTTGCATTTCGTGTGCAGATCCAGGTACTTTCGGATACGGCGGTTGCTAGATTTGTGAATTTATCTGTTGAAGACTATCGAGGTAGCTGCTCGGTGTCCACAGACCTTGACTCTCTTCTCTTTCAGTTATTTGTGTTGTTCTATATATTCAGACAGTATTTTTATTAGTCAGATTGTGTTGTCATTTAGATGCTCATGTACTCAGTGACACCGGATTTTGGGAGTGTATTTGTATTAGTATTTGGGAGATTTTTTATTGAATTTAAATATAATATTTTCAAACTTAAAAGAAATTGTGGTTTATTGAGGTTGTCGGCTTGCCTAGTATTGAGATAGGCGCCATCACGACATGCGGATTTTGGGTCGTGACAGTTTATATACTTGTGACTTCAGCATTGACCTAATTTCATGATTAGTTCTTTTTATATTTTTTATTCCTAATAATTAAAAAAAATCCCGGTCGTGATCGGTCAAATTTGAACCCATACAAATGGGACGATGGAAAGAAAAACAGATTTATTCTTTCAAGGTAAGTTAAACGATATGCCAATTTTGCAAGCTAACCTATTCACTTCCTTTCCACTATTTTGTCTCCCTTTTTTATAGGTCCCAGAGGAAAAAAGTGTAGAAAAAAAAGAATATATATATATATATATATATATATATATATATATATATATATATATATATATATATATATATATATATATATATATAACACAATGAGTAAGAAGAAAAAGGATATTAAAGATAGACAGGAGCACTATACAAACAACTAGAGGCTAGCTAATAATCCCCGAGCTTTCTTTTAATATAACAAAACAATATTTTAAGTACAATTAGATTGATGTTACCATCTTAGTTTTTTTTTTCTATTTTATATTGCAAAAGTACTTTTTTGGGATCATTAATTTAAAATTGTCCAAATGAATTTCCTACAATAATCAAGGTAAACAAAAGAAAAGAATATAAATGAGAACTGCATTTACCCGAACCAGAAGATTTTGAAAGTAAATTCAGAAATATATCAATTTTTGTAGGGCGACTGAAATAACTAAAGTTGACGATGGTCCTTCGTCTTAAGGTCCCAAGTCAAAAAGGAAAGCCTCTGGTAACAAGTAATCACCAGATTTTAACTAAAACACTTTCCTTTTTACTAGTCCCCATGCTTTTCTGAATGCTATGTTGGTCCCTTTCTTCGCTTCAAATGTAACCCAAAAATACTCTTTTTCTTTATTTGAAAGTAATTTTTTATAACCTTTCGGTATATAGAATTCAATGACGGGCTCATCTAGATTTATTTAATTTAGAGTCTATTAAAAAGGGAAGTACTCTCTTTCCAGCGAGGACGTATCCAGATTTCAACAACATAGGTGTACTACTACCTTTAAAATGTATACTTAATTTAACTATCTAATTTTTTTTTTTACGATACAACAAATAAACTATAACTTTAGCATCATTTACGTCCTCGGCAAATTTTCTTACTTAGAAAACTATCAATAATAACATCGTTACTTAAAATTTTAAACACCTTATATTTTATATAACAAACTAAAAATTATTAAAAAATTTCTTCATCCATCCTACCAGGTAAATCGTTTTTATGTACTTATAGTTCCCTGCAGATGTACTATTTGCATTTTTTACTTATAGTGGGAAGATTAATTTTATTATCTTTTTCTAGCACTTCATTTCTCGACAAGATGTAAAAGTTTTCTTGATAGATTGATCTTCCAATTTTGTCGTTCTCTTTTTCAACAAACACTTACGGCCTACTTATATAAACTTTATCACTGATAATTTTCAAGAAGAAAAGATAGAAGCATCTTCCATAAAACATTATATTGAAGGAAAGAAAATGTGTTTTTTTTCAGGGATTAAGAAATTCAAATGTCAAAAGAATGATCAAGACTAGGTAACCAATAAAGTTAAAAAGTCCAAGAGAAAACAAGGATCAAACCCCTGACCTCCAAGGCAAAGGAGTTCTCAGTTACCACTGGATCAAAGTGCTTATTTGAGCATGGGTTCGCACTTATTTATTTAAAGACGCGTTTGGCAGCAAATTTTGTCAAATTTTTGTCAAATATTTTTTGGCAAATACATGTTTGTTCATAAATTTTATCCATATTTTGATAAATTCCCAAAACCCAAAATTCAAATCCCAAAACCAGCTCAATTTTCGCCCAAAATATTACTATTACATTTTTTAAAAATTGCTCCAAACTTTAGTATTTTATAAAAGAGCCTACTATTTATTATTTTATAGCAATGCTGCTTCGTCTTCTCGGTCATCTGATAGTGTATTATGTAGTTCATTATAAAAACGATAATTTTGTACCAAATTTATTTATGTTCAGGACTATGATTTGTGACAATGATAATGAATGTTATTGATGAAGGTATTGTTGGGTATTTGTGATAGTTTTTAGAACTTGTGGGTATAAGTCATGTTTCATGTTTTTTCAAAAAAAAGTGAAAGCGAAATATGTTTTGAAAACTGATGTCCAAACACATTTTCATCTTCAAACCAAATTTCACCCAAATCAGATTTTTCAAAACAAATTTGGGATCTATGGCCAAACGCTAGTTAAGTATATAATACGAAAAACACTAGTCTTATATATAGTCGAGGGAGAGGAGCATGGGTTCACGTGAATCCACCTGCTTTCACGTAGATCTGCCCCTATTTTCAAGAATTTCTTTATTTTTGGGTCAGAATATCTAATTAAGGGTGAAGTGATCTCTTTCGTGACATCAAAAATGGCTATTTTAAAACATATACAAGAAGCATAATACAATAAAACATCGATCAAATTAGCTACCATTTGTTTTCTTTTCAATGATTAATTTTCTATGAATGCAACTTATCCGAAATATATTTTTGCTTATATACTTTTATCACTTATAAATAAGCGGTGCGTATTATTACTTTCTATTGCAACGCTAAGATTAACTTATTTAGAATATTAATATAAACATCGCGGGCATATAATTTGTTTTTAAAATAAAGATCATGAATTGGGACTTGAACTCATTATGTTACACTGTCGTTGGAATTGCGTTGTCTTAAACGCTATGTGTCCCCTTGGGACTATATCATTATAGTAGAAAGGGCCTTTTACTTTTAGGTCGTGATGAGGGATTTAAATTCTGAGCCAGTAATTAGTTGCTGTGATTTTGGTGGGTTAAATGATTAAGCTTTAGCTGACCTACCGTTACTACACTTGACATTTGACAACACTTCAATAGTTGGATCCCAAGACATTCTCTCAAGGGCACCTAAAAACTTCGTTTATTTAATTAATTAGGCACAATTACAATGTTTCTATCTGATTGCGTCTCAAAGGGAATATAAAAAGAATTATTAAGCTACTAGATAGAGTTTGAATCTCCTGCCATCCTGTTAACTTCCATGGCTATGGTGGTTAAGCTGGAGAGGAAGATGAGAGAACTCGATAGAACAGTAGGCACAGAGAGAGAGTAACTGATTCTGTTAAAATATAAAAATGATTGTACAAACTAACTTGTTGCTACAGTGTTCTATTTATACACATTTGTATATTAACTAACTAACCAACTATGTTAACTATTCTAATAAACTTAACCACAATTAGATAAATTTGAGTACACTTAACACTCCCCTCAAGTTGTTGGCTTGAATAGATTTCGTACTCCAAGTCTACTTAGCAGGTAGTGGTGTTGAACCTTTCCTAAGCTCTTTGTGAGAAGATCTGCTAGTTGCTCTTTGGTTGGAACATGTTCAGTTCTCAGTATTCCCTGCATGATTCTTTCCCTTACAAAGTGGCAATCATTGTCTATATATTTGGTTCTCTCATAAAATATTGGATTGACTGCTATCTGGATTGCAGTCTTGCTATCACACCTCAGCTTTATTGGGAGTTCCACATCTACTCCAAGCTCTTTGAACAATCCTATTAGCCAGGTTATCTCAGTTGTGCATAGGGGTGGGCATCGGTCGGTTCGGTTCGGTTTTGTAGAATTTCAGTTCGGTTAATTTGGTTTTCGGTTTGTGATTTTAATAACCAAAACCGAACCATAATAATTTCGGTTCGGTTCGGTTTAATCGGTTCGGTTTTCGGTTTCAAGCGATGGTAAAAAATTTATTTTCTTTTTAACGACAAGCATTTATCATCATAGTTGTTTCGATATATTTAAGACGACAAGTTTCAAAAGTTTTAAAATCACAAAAATATTATAGTAATATATTTAAGACTACAAACTTAAAAAATATTTATGTATTTCTTAAATTTCATGATTAATCAAACATAATTATATAAAATAAAACGAACTGAGTACTTTGCTGCAATAAGAAAACTAGATTTTGAGTGAAAAACAGAGCATGCACACTAACATAGGATCTCCTGCTTTGCGTGAATCTAAATGTGCTTATCCAAAGCTAATTTAGAACCCAAAAAAGAAAACAAATCAAAATTTAATGATGCAAATGAAGAATAAAATGCAAGCTTTAATGCCAATGATTTCATAGAGCATCGTGCAGTATGAAAAGCTTCAAAAGGTAGCTAAAGAGAATATCTGTGGGGACAAAACTAGCTAGCTAGGTGTTCATAAATATTATACAAGGCATACTTTATTTTCACTTATCACTTCAAAGCTTTCAAAAAAAAGAAAATAAATAAAATAATAAATTATATACTAATACTATGTCTTGATTCACTTTCTTTCCCTGCACAATGATGCTTTGCATTGGACAAAGCCTACCGACCACCTCTACCGAAATTTGGTTTTTTCGGTTTTTCGGTTAAACCGAAAATCGAACCATTAAAACCGAACACCGAACCTTTAAAAACTATAAACCGTAAACCGACTGAATAAACCGAAAAATCGAAACCGAATAAACCGAAATTTTCGGTTCGGACGATTTTTTCGGTTCGGTCGGTATTATACCCACCCCTAGTTGTGCATGAAGCCATACTCCTGAATTCAGCTTCTGTTGAACTCCTAGATACAATTTATTGTTTCTTTGACTTCCATGATATTAGTGCACCCCAAAACTTGACCAAATAGCCTGTTACAGACCTCCTGGTTTACAAACAAGCTCCCCAGTCTGAGTCACAATAAGCACTCAGTTGATTGGTGTCTTGTGTAGGCATTAGCAGTTCATATCAAGGTTCATATCATGCATGTGTTTGTGCACATTTATGCTTTATTTTTGGGGAGTTTAACCAATGTATCACGTAAAACTCCAGGAAGGTAAAAGTGCCTCGTGGTGTGAGAGCTAAATTAGGGTACAAGAGTCTGCCCACTAATCTTTTATATCCCCCTGGGTCTTTAAGGAGCTCATCCATACAGTCCTTGTCACTTCCTATATGTTTGTCATATTCTTCAGATGTCAGTTTCTTATTCAGTTCAAGTGGAGTGCCAACAGGCTTTGCTCCCCCTAGCCCTGATTCTGAGACAAGTTCCAGAGTATACTTTCTCTGGCACATCATAATACCTTCACTGGATCTTGCAAACTCAATGCCAAGAAAGAACTTCAACTCACCTAGGTCTTTCATCTTGAATTGATTCTGTAGGCCTTCCCTTGTTTGACTGAGTAGTGAAGGATTGTTTCCTGTGATAAGAAGATCATCCACATATACTAGGATAACCACTAGATCACTGCCTGCTTTATTTGTAAATAAGGAGTAGTCAAAATGACTTTGTTGAAAGCCCATCTGCAATAATAACTCAGTAAGTTTCTTGTTCTACTGTCTTGGTGCTTGTTTGAGCCCATACTGTGAATTGTGAAGTTTACAGACCTTCAATGACTCCCCATGTCTGGTAAACCCCTCAGGAACTTACATATAAACTTCCTCTAGTAGGTCACCATTGAGGAAAGCATTGTGAACATCCATTTGGTATATCAGCCAGTGCTTGGCTACAGCTAGAGCAACTATTGTCCTGACAGTCACCATCTTAGCTACAGGGGAGAAGGTCTCTGTGTAGTCAAGACCTTCCCTCTGACTGTAGCCTTTAGCAACCAACCGAGCTTTATACATTTCCACCTCTCCTGAAGCCCTGTACTTAACCTTAAAGATCCACTTGCATCCAATTGGGACCTTGCCATGTGGTAAATTAACTATACTCCAAGTATTGTTGTCTTCCAAAGCAGTTATCTCAAGCCGCATAGCCTGTATCCATTTTGGATTAGTAGAGGCTTCCTTAAATGTCTTTGGCTCTGACACAACTGAGAAAGTTGAGAGTGCATGCAGATAAACTGGTTTGAGTCTGTTATAAGAGACATAAGAAGACAAAGGGTAGGAGCAAGGTTATTTTTAGCCTTTGGTCACATAGTCCTGCAGCCATAATGGTGGTCTGCTTGGTCTAGAAGATCTCCTGAGCTCTAGAGAAGGAGGTGTAACAAGAGAAGGTTGTGCAGTGGACAACTGCTCAGTATCGATTTCACGAGCCTTTGTGGAGTGTGCAGTGGACAGCTGCTCAGTATCAATTTCATGAGCCTCTTGGGAGTGTGCAGGGAACTCCATGTGAAGGGTAGTAGCAGGTGACTCCATGTGATGAGGCTGAATAGTTGGTAACTCGGGAGGAAGAGGTGAAACACTTGGAGCCTCCCTGGTATCATCCACTACAACAGGAGATAGAAGATCAAGAACTGAAAAGATAGGAGTACCGCTGCCTTCATGTGTCTGAAGGAGAATATATCTTCTTGGAAAACCACATGCCTGATCACAAAGAAGGTATGAGAGTAGAGATCATATAATATGTAACCTTTATGAGTAGAGGAATACCCCATGAACACAGTAGGTATAGCTCTAGAAGCAAATTTGTCCACAGCCTTAGGAGTAGCAGCATAGCTCAGGCAACCAAATACTTTTAGATGAGATAGTGAGGGAGCATGAAAATACAGTACTTCAAATGGTGATTTGTCTACAATAACTTTGGAGGGCAGTCTGTTGAGTAGGTAGACAGTAGTTAAGACACACTCTCCCCAGAATCTCAAGGGTATAGCACCTTGAAATCTGAGGGACCTGGCCATATTCAGAATAATCCTATGCCTTCTCTCAGCTACTCCATTTTGTTATGGAGTATAGGTACAAGTACTTTGATGCTCAATACCAGAGTCAAACATAAAAGCTCTGAACTCATAACTGAAGAACTCACCTCCATTATCTGTTCTTAGTAGTTTAACAAAGCTGGAAAATACATTCTTTACTTTATTCACAAACTCTCTCAGCACAACTATAGTGTCTAATTTAGAAACAGTCAGAAACACCCAGGTGTACCTGGTAAAATCATCTACAATTATAACAAAGAACCTCTTACTATCATATGTTGGAACCCTATAGGGTCCCCAGACATCACAATGTACTAGCTCAAAAGCATAGTGTGACTCAGTAGAACTCAATTGAAAAAGAAGCTTTGTTTGTTTAGCAAGGGGACATACAGTACAATATGACTGATCATAGTTTTTCAGTTGTCTCAGTGACTCATGCTTTCTTATTACATTAATTGGGGCATGGCCTAGCCTCATGTGCCACAATGAACTAGAATCAGAAGCCTTAGTACACATATTAGTTGTAAAACAACTCTTATTAACTACCTTAACTGCATTATTTCCTCACTTAGCTGAAGTAAGTAGTGGACTCTACTGCCTTGGATTTCCTTATAGAATGTAGAGCCCAAAATCCTCCTTACCAATCTCCTTCACCTAACCAATGTAGAGATCCTGAAATATACAGAAGTCAGGGAAGAAAGCTACTAGGTGTGATGACCCAAAATATCATTTTTAAATTTAATAAATAAATTATATGTTCTAAGACCTCGTAAAGTACTATTTATCATTTTTTCGATTTGCGTGCACAGTCCGTAAAATTTTTCGAAAAGTTCTTATGTGAAAAATAGATTAAAAGGTAAATTAGAGCTTTAAAAACTCAACTGAGTTAACTTTAGTTAGCATTTTGAAAAAACAGACTCAAATTCGTGTTTTGATAATTTTGTTAGGTCTGTAATCATGATTTGAGACTTGAGCGTATGTCCGGAATCAAATTTCGAGGTCCCTAGCCCGAGATATAGAATTTTGATAAAAAATTTAAAGTTTGAAAGCTTAATAATTTTTAAGAATTTACTAATGTTGGATTTATTGACACCGTGTCCGTATTTTGGTTTCGGATCCCGGTATAGGTCCACTATAATATTTATGACTTGTGTGCCGAATTTAGTGAGAAACAGAGTTGATTTGACGTGATTCGGACGTTCGGTTGTAAAAATATAAGTTTTAAAGTTTTCTTACAAATTTCCTTTGATTTGGTGTCCGATATGTAGTTTTAGGTGGAATTTGGGCAATTTGATCGCATGAGCAAGTTCGTATAATATTTTAGGACATGTTGGTATATTTGGTTCAGGTCCCGAGGATCTCGGGTTAGTTTCGGATGGATAACAGATCAAATTCGGACTTAAAAGAAATCTGGGAAAATTTCTATCTTCTGGTGTAATCGCACCTGTGAGAAATTGGCCGCAGGTGCGATGCCGCAGATGCAGCTCATGTTGCGCAGAAGCGCTTGCGCAGAAGCGTGAGGAAGGGCGCAGGTGCGGGCAGGCACGCATGTGCGATGGAAATTTCCGCACTGGCGAAGGCACAGATGCGGTCCAAGGCTCGCAGATACGAAGGCAGCTGGGCTGACTAATTTCCGAAGATACGGTGTTTCACCGCAGATGCGGGACCGCAGGTGCAAGAATTTTGTCCGCAGGTGCGAAAGTACTGGGCAATGTACAAAACAGAAGGGTCCGAGAAATTTTGTCATTTTTGACATTTCCAAAAGCGGGTGAGGCCATTTTTGAGCGAGAAATCACGGAAAATCTTAAGGAGAGTCACATGTGATCATTGTTAGTCAATTATATTGGATTATCATTGAATATTTCGAATAGATTACATGTTTTTGAGATGAAATTAGAGGATTTGGGCCTAGGGATTTCAAAATGAGAATTTGAGATTTGGAGGTCAAGTTGATGTCGGATTTTAGTAAAAATGGTATGGTTGGACTCATGGTTGAATGGGCGTTCATATTTCGTAACTTTCGCCAGATTTCGAGATGTGGGCCCCACGAGCCATTTTGAGTTAATTTCGGATTTTATTAAAAAATATAGTATTTTCTTATAGAATTGATTCTATAATTTTTGTTGACTGTATCGAATTAATTATGACTAGATACGAGTCGATCGGAATCAGAAAATCGATGAAAAGGCGTACTACTTGGTTAAATTGGAGCAAGTCGAGGAAGTGACTTGTCTAACCTTGTATGGGAAAAATTTTTCCCTAGGATTGGTATTAATTGTAATGTGATAAAAGTCGTGTACACGAGGTGACGAGTGTGTACACGGGCTAAATGTGAAGGATTATGTTTTTAAATTGTGTAGATCACTGTTGCATATTAATTAAATTAATAAATCTTGTTATATTTTCCATCATTGATTTGATTTATATACTTTAAATTTGCTTGACCTTTTTCCTGCTAATTGTTTTACCTGTTTTGTTGGAACTTGGTTTCTTTTATTCTGTGCATTATTTGAAGGTTGATTTTCTTTAAATTAAATATTATTGATATAAAGTATTTGACATTTTTAAATTTGGTATTGAAGCAATGTATTAAAGATTTTAAAATATTATTTTACTGAATTATTTATTCCTGAATATTTTTGTAAGTTTTTCGTACTCATTGTGATGGAGCCGTGAGCTCTTTATTGTGGAAAAATATTATTGATAATTTATCTTGGCATGAGCCGTGAGCTATTTATTATGGAAAAATATTGTTGTTGAATTATTTTGGCAAGTTAAATTATTTGAGCACTTGAGGTGCATATTATGATATATTGTGATATTGATACGCATGTGGTGGTATAAGGTCTAGGTATTGAAACGCATGCAGTGAGATAAGGGTGGCTTGATACGTGTGGCTAGTAGGGGAACTACTAGAAATCATGCGGTGTGATAAGGATGGCTAAAATGCGGGATGCTATTTCGGAAAAAATGATTTCTTTAAAATAAATTGTGAAGGCTCCCACAGTGAGATAAGGGAAATGAGATATTGTGAATTTATTATGATTTGGGACTACGATGCGGTAACTCGGGAGTGTCCTTGTTGATATTGATTTATGGCCGTAGTTGCCTTTGATTTGTTGTGATTTTTCTTAAAGTTGAAAAGAAATTCTGTTTTGTTCCACGGGGTATTATTTGCCATTATTTGTGTAATTAAATGATGACCTGCTACTTGATTCATTTTCATTGTTATTTTATTTTATTATATTGTGAAATATTTTACCGTGCCATTTATTATTATTTTCCAGTAGGGCCTGACCAGATATCGTCACTACTCTACCGAGGTTAGGCTTGGCACTTACTGGGTACCGATGTGGTGTACTCATACTACGCTTCTGTACATCTTTTTGTGCAGATCCAGATACTTCTTACCAGCCCAGACATCAGTGAGTACCAGTACACGGAGACTTCGAGGTATATCTGTCAGTGTCCGCAGACTCCGAAGTCCCCTTCTATTATTGTTATGTTGCTTCCTTATTTTCTTAGACTCTGTTATATAGAGACATTGAGGATAAATCCTTAGAAACTTGTGACTTATTTCTATCAGGGGAGTTGTAATTATGTAAAGTTTCAGATTTATTTATTTCAGATTTCTATTTTTATTCTGCATTGATAGGCTTACCTAGTCTTAGAGATTAGGTGCCATCACGACATCTTACGGAAGGAATTTGGGGTCGTGACAAGTTGGTATCAGAGCACTAGGTTCATAGGTGTTATGAGTCACAAGCAGGTTTAGTAGAGTCTTGCGGATCGGTACGGAGACGTTTGTACTTATCTTCAGGAGGCTATGGAACTGTTAGGAAAATATTCACTTCTTTGATTCCTTATCGTGCGCAATTGTTGAATTCAAAGTTCTAAACCATTATCTATATATTCTCTCACACATGGTGAGGACACGCACAACTGGATCCGATGATCAGACACACGCACCCCATGTTAGAGGCGCAAGAGGCCGGGGTCGGGGCAGAGGCTGAGCCAGAGGCCGATGAAGGCCACATGGTGCAGCCAGAGCACCTGCATGAGCTGCTGTACCAGAGCCACCAGTAGCTCCAGTTGGAGAGCAGGTACCTGAGACGTTTGTTACTACTCCTGCACTTCAGGAGACTCTTGCCCAGTTTTTGAGCATGTTTGACACTCTAGCTCAGGCAGGGTTAATTCCACTTGCTCCTGCCATATCTCAGGCCGGGGGAGGAGCACAGACTCCCGCCATTCGAACTCCAGAGCCACGGGCCCAAGTTGACCATGTCCCAGAAGTTATACCAGTGCAGCTAGTTATCCCAGTTCGGCCTGAGATTAGGACAGCAGTTTCAGAGGGGGAGCAGCTCAGGCTCGAGAGGTACAAGAAGTACCATCCTCCCGTGGGGTTTCTTTCACGGCATTCCAGTTTAGAGGAGCAGCCTACCAGTGGTGGCGGGCATATGCATTGGATAGTCCGGCTGAGGCAGCTTCACTCACTTGGATTCAATTTTCAGATATATTCTTAAGGGAGTATGTTCCTCAGAGTCTTAGAGATATATGGCGCGCAGAGTTTGAGCAGCTGCGCCAGGGTTCTATGGCCATGTCAGAATATACGGTCTGATTCAGTGATTTGGCTAGGCATGCACCAGCCTTAGTTGCTACTGTTCGAGAGCGGGTTCACAGATTTACTGAGGGTCTCCACCCTAGTATCAGATATAGTATGGCCCGAGAGCTAGAGATGGACATCACATACCAACATGTGGTGTCAATTGCTAGGAGATTGGAAGGTATATGAACTCGGGAGAGGGAAGAGAGGGAAGCTAAGAGGCCCCAAGATTATGGCACATATAATAATTCTCGTGCCCCAGTTGCAGCCCGTCATGATAGAGGTTATGTGAGATGTCCTATTCATTCAGCACTTCTAGCTTCCAGTGGTATTCCGGCTACTCCCAGACCTCAGGTTCCATATTATGCACTGCCAGTGTCCACTGTACCTCCTGTATGGGGTGCTTTCAGCGGGCATTCTAGTCGATCAGGCCCGAGCCAGTCCCAGCAGCCACGACCTTTGAGGGCTTGTTTTGAGTGTGGTGACACTTGTTATATTATGAGAGATTGCCCCAGATTTAGGAGGGGTGCAACTCCATAGATTTCTCAAGCCCCACCTATTCCACAGGGCCCTCAGGCTTCTCAGGCCATAATTACTGCACCAGTTGCCACTCCACCTGCACATCCAGCTAGAGATTGAGGTAGGCCAGGTAGAGGTCGCCCTAGAGGGGGAGGCCAGTTACTTCTTACCAGCTCAGACATCAGTGAGTACCTGTGCACGAGACTTCGAGGTATATCTGCCAGCGTCCGCAGACTCCGGAGTCCCCTTCTATTATTGTTATATTGCTTCCTTATTTTCTTAGACTATATTATATAGAGACATTGAGGATAAATTCTTAGAAGCTAGTAACTTATTTCTACCAGGTTTTGAGAGTTATAATTATGTAAAGTTTCAGATTTATTTATTTCAGATTTCTATTTTTATTCCGCATTGATAGGCTTACCTAGTCTTAGAGACTAGGTGCCATCACGACATCCTACGGAGGGAATTTGGAGTCGTGACACTAGGCACTGCAATTTTCTGGTAAGCTTAGACACTGACAACAAGTTATATTTGAAATCAGGTATGTATAGTACATTACTAATAGCCTGATTATTAAACACAGATGATATCCCTGTATGTGTAACTAGTGCTACATCTCTTGTAGGTAAATGCACTTTGCTTCTTTCAGATGTTGGAACTAACTGACAAGTTTTTAACAACCGCAGTGTAGAAGTCATGTGGTTGGAAGCTCCTGTATCTATTATCCACTTAGGATTAACATATTTAGATATCAAGGCAATTAGAGTACCTGTTGCTGCAGTTTTGTAAAAATGTCCTTCATCTGATCCTTTGTTGAGCAGCTGAACAATCTAATGATATTGCTCCTGTGTGAAGAATGGAGCTAGCTGCTGAGAGGATTTCTGAGACATTTGTTGAGTGTGCTAGTGTTGTTCCTGTGGGAAGAGAGGTACAGATTGATGGATTAGTTGTTGAAGCATATGATGTGCATGTTGCTGCTGCATTCCATAGACCATCTGTGGGTTATTATTGTTATTGAAGTTACATGTATCACTGAAAACAGGACCTGCTGTTAGACTTGCATAATTTGCATACAGACCAGGACTACCTCCCTTCTTCTTAGATTTGAAGTCTGAGGGGTACCCAATCAACTTGTAGAAGTTCTCCTTAGTATGTCCTTTGCAGTGACAATACTCACATTGAACTAGCTTCCTCTATGGTCTGGGATTTCCCCTTGAAGATACTGAGCCTCTGTTACGGTATAGTGCAGTCCCTTCAGCAACTTCTGCAACTTGAACTACCTATGTAAAATTAGCTAGACTTCTTTGACTCTTAAGGTCCACAAGTAGGGAATAAGCTTTGTTGATATTTGGAATTGGGGACATCATCATAATCTGACTCCTAGCTTGTGAGTAAGAGTCATTTAGACCCATAAGAAACTGCAACAGCCTGTGATACTCAAAGCGAGCAGCATACTTCTTAGAATCTGGGCAAGAACACCCAGGACAGGGCATGAGTGCGTCAAACTCATCCCATAAATCTCTGAGTTTTGAGAAATAATCAGCAACAGTCATGGTACCCTAAGTTAGGGTGTGTATTTCCTTATGAAGGTGAAGTACTCTAGATCCATTCACCTTATCAAACATTTCCTTCAAGTCTTCCCACACTTTGTGAGCATTAGAAGCATATACAACACTACTCAACAAGCCTGGTCACACAACATTCATTATCCATGATAGAACTACTACATTAACCTTTTCCCATTGGTCGTGCAATTCAGGCTCAAACTTAGACTTAGGGTACCTTTCGTCCACAAAACCTAACTTGCTCTTACCAAAGAGACCAATTCTCATAGACCTACTCCATATAGCGTAGTTGTCTGAACCAGTTAATTGAAGAGAAATCAGAGAACTACCTGGAGTATCTATAGGTTGTAGGTAAAAAGGATGATTATTATTGATTGGCGAGAAGCTGGCTGCACTAAAAGTAGGAGAGACATCGCCATTTTAGCTGCTTCGAGTTGTAATTCCACGCTATTCCAACAATTTTCAAACCCTAGCTGTCACAACCCAAACCAATGGGCCGCGATGGGGACCCGGTACCTTACTCAATCGAGTACCAACGTAATGTATCTTTCTTATTACATTATCATATACACGTGACATACGGGCCTAATAGACCAACATGATCATTTATAAACTCAAAACATAGGCCGACAAGGCCATACAATCTTTCACGTACACGACATACGTCTACAAGCCTCTAAGAGTACATAATTGTCATAAAGGTCGGGACCGGGCCCCGCCATACTAATCCGTACATGTCCTAATCATACTGACCACATAAGCAACTTCGGAGCAAATAGAGCGCACCAACTCCTTCCGCTGAGCTGATAGCCTACTTGGAGGACTCTCAACCGGTCTATCAAGACCTGCGGGCATGAAACACAGTGTCCCCAGGCAAAAAGGATGTCAGTACAAATAAATGTACCGAGTATGTAAGGAATAAAAATCAGTAAATAATAGACATGAGATAAACATTAAGTAAAAGACTCGACATATATGTTTGAACAACTCTGTGAATCAATAATACTTATTATGTTATGTATATGCGTATAAATATCATACCATGTATAGGTATATGCGTTCATAACATCATCAAGCCTCTGAGGGCATCTCATCATATCATCTCGGCCACTGTGGGCAAATCATCAACGGATACCAGGTGATCAGGTAGTGATGCGTATATAATGCCATAATCTTTTCTCATATCCCATATACATATAATATACGCGTATATAATGCCATCTGGTCATGGGTCAATGTACATGTATAAATGCATGAAATGCATCAGAAATACGTTAATAAGATCTTTCGGAATGTCATAAGACCATTATGTCTTTGATTAATATCATGAAGTAAACTTTATCCACTTATGAATTTTCTGAGACCCATGAACAAATGATAGAATAATAAGACACATGGGGAATCAAGAATATAGACACCCCTAGTATTTTTATTAATAGATTCATTTATGAAAGTTGGTATTTTTCTCATTTCATTTGTATCATCTGGACCGATTCTTGACAATTCCTCTAACACACGTCTTTTGCGACAAAATATTTAACGGCGGATCGAAGTAGAGAAATATCCGTATGATATCCTTGAGAAAGATTGTATCGGGCTTCCTTAGAATTGCAAAAATATTTCGTTGCTAAGATGCTAAGAAATTTTTGTTGCAATTCACTTTGCTATTGTTTTTAATGAGTTTGCTGAAGCTAGTTACGTTCTTGTGAAGATAAATATGTCTCTCTTTTGTGAATTTTAACAAAATCTCATATGAATTTTTGAATTTGAGAAGTCTTTCATGGCTTCTGTTGAAGATCCGTTTTCTTGGAGCTTTTGATGTAAGCATCTCCATTTTGTGTAAATTAAAGAGATTATTAAGTCTCGGTGGTGTGGGGCCCACTTTGTAAGACTTGGCCACCAAAATCACCTCAATTTTGCCACCTAATTACATGAAATAAGAGTCATTTCTTGGCTTGATCAAGACAACCTTGGGCAGCCACGTTTGTTTTACACTTTGAACTCATCCAAAGACCTTAGTCTTTACCCAAAGACTTTAATTAATCCACCAGTAATTATTAATTAACTAGGTAATGTCTCATTACCCAATAATTAACAAATTACCCATATAACTAAAAATTATCTCCACTTACTTAAAATACTACTCACTTTTAACATACTTTATACACCTTACTATCATGGACATGTGGTACCTTGTATGGCACTAGTCCATAAATACCGAGTATTTTAGCTCGGGCCGTATTTTATCCCAATATGTCAAACTTGGACGAAAATTCATTTTCTTTGACTTGCTTCCCTTCTCACCTTCACGAATTTACTCATCACTTGTTTGAAATAGCATAATGCTTATAATCTCAAAATAATCTCATTCCCGAACTTACGTCGATTAACTTACGACGAAACCTTAACGTACGAAAATGCAGAATGTAACATCTCATTTCCAAACTTATATCAATTTACTTATGGCGTACTTCCATGTACGAAAACATGGGGTGGAATACTAGCTTTCAATTCTCTATCACTCTGAGACAATTCAACATCGTGTGACTGAATTGAGATGAGACGGGAAGAAATTGAGCGGAAGCTTGCGCTTAGATCGAAGATGCAAGCTCTTTTACTATGTTAACTTCCATGACTATGGCGGTTAAGCTAGAGAGGAAGATGAGAGAACTCGATAGAACTGTAGGCACAGAGAGAAAGAGTAACTAATTCTGTTGAAATGTAAAAATGACTGTACAAACTAACTTGTTGCTGCAATGTTCTATGTATACACATTTGTATATTAATAATTAACTAACTAACCAACTCTGTTAACTATTCTAATAAACTTAACAATAGTTAGATAGACTTGAGTACACTTAACAATTCAAATTAACCTTTTTGCAACGAAGTTTTTATTGTCTCCAAATATACTCTAATAAATTAATGTTTAGGAAAGTGCACTTAGTGATCCATCTCTCACAAATCCAAAAACTATTATTATGCACAAGCCAAATGGATTGAGGTTGCTCGTAGACCACCTAAAAGGAAGTATTTATTATTTGATCCATATCTCGACATTATCGGTCCAAAGGGAACAACACTTGAAATGATCCATGAAAAAACACATACTAAAATCGGCTAGAATAAGATGATCAGCAAAAGAAATTACCGAATAACTTAGAATTATTTTTGAGGTTTTTAATAACCACGTATTTTTCAATATATCACACTTTTGCAAGAAGTGTGATGATTTGAAGACCTAAGTCTAGCTAGTAGCTAGCTGGCGGTAAAGAGTAATTAGCAACTATTTGCACATTGATTCTCATCAGATTCTTAATTATTTATTATATCGGTAATCCTCAAAAGAATATTTTCCTCTGTGTTTTTCTACCTTTCCTTAATAATCTCCACTTTCATGTTCACTATTTTAAAAATAGATTTTAATTTTTACTTGTCACTTTTAACATATTAAGAGAAGATAATTTCTTTTTTTTGTTATACTCACGGTATTAATTACTCATTTTAAATTATTTTCTCCATTCCATTAAAAATATGCATCAATTAATATAGGTATCATGGTAAATAATACACTTCATTTATTATTTCTTAAGGGGTGTGCAAAGTCCATAACGGACAAGTAAAAATCAATGGCGGAAGTAATTTACTTAGTGCATATAGCATTGTAGCCTAATCTATGCCAAACATGTCAAATTGTCAATTATATTATACAATCTCTAAGGGGTCGTTTGGTACGCGGACTAAATTATCCCGAGATTATAATTTCATGACTAATTTATACCACATGAGAGATTGGATAAAATAATATCACATTTGCTGGGATAAGATGGGATATCCTGGATCAAGTCTAGGATTAAATTTATACCTTGTTTGGTTGGAGGTATAAATTTATCCCAATATAAATTTATACCGCCAACCAAACAAAGTTTAAATTTAGTCCTACAATTTATCCCGCCTTATACCTCATGCCAAACGATCCCTAAGGGTTTATAATTTATAGATTTGAGGATCGATAGGCTAAGCTATTTGTGTTAAACTGCTAATTAACATGGTATTACAAGGGAGGCTTCATGTTTACATGGGAACAGTGTTTTAAAAGGCGGAGGCATGAGGCGAAATATTTTACTTGATACGGGACGAGACGTAAGTCTCGAGACATGGGGGCGTAAGCCCCACAAATCTTTAAATTTTTTAATTTATAAATTAATAATATAATATTATAACACAAAAATATATAAAAATAATACTTTAAAAGTTCAATAAAACTAAAAAACTTAAAAAACTATTAGAAAATAAAATATCTAACATATTTTACAAGTATAAATAATACAAAAGTTACTATGAAATATAAATCAACTATAATGTCTTATTTTCAAACAATTAAAAATCATAATTTCTTAAAACATATTATCAAACTACATATTTTACCTCCCTAAAAGTAAATTCACTATAAATTTTATCAATACTGTAACTTAAGATATTACTCCTTCGTGAGTAAATAGAAGACTACTTTTAAATAGCAAAATAACAAATGTATGATAATTTTAAGTGACACAGTGCTAAGACACGATGATATACCAAGTAAAGATATAAATTTTAGTTATCTATTTTCACAAGAAATGTTCAAATGATATTCACCATCACAATATTCTCAATTAGTAAATATGCAATATTATGGTTCGTTATTTGAGTTATTCATAATTTTTATACTCATTTAGATGAAAAGAACTTTAATCATTCATTTGTTAAGAATTTTGAGAGTCAACTGTGCTAATTAGTGAATTTCACACATGATTTGCATAAGAACTATTGGTGAGCCTCGAGCGTTAAGCGTTAGGCGTGTTTAGGGCGCACAGTCGGGCGCTTGGAGGCGTAAGCCTCACAGAACTAAGCCTCACATATGAACTTCAAGACATTTTGATAGTGCCCCGTCCCGGGGCGAGTCCCAAAAAAGTCTTTTAAAACACTGGATAGGAGTAGTTAGGGGTGCTTATCGGGCGGATAATTACGCTTAACGGTTATCGGATTATAAATGTAGTAATCCGCTAGCCATCCAATGAGACAACAGGCGGATTGGTATTGGATTAACAATTATCGGGCGGCGTATCGGCTAAACCAAATAGAAATTTTTTGAACAACCATTCAATCAATACCAAAAAGTTTCAAATCAATACTAAATTTTTAATACCATTTAAGATCTAACCAAACGGTATTTTTAATTGAAGAGTCTTCAAGAATACTCATATTGTCATACACGTATTAACCAAAATTTTAATACCATCAAGACTACTCATACATACACACATATTAATCATTGAGATTTCGATTTTTCGATTTCTCAGTTCTCATTTCAAGAGAGACAAGACTTACGGCTTCTCTGCCTCCGGTGACTGCAGACAATTGAGAATTAGAAAATAAAAATTAGGGATTTAGCCATTTATGGTTTCAATAGTACTTTATATATATAAGGATAAAAGTATAAATATAAAAAATTTTAACGGGTTAACGGTTTACCCGATAAGAAAATTGAGTAATTCGCCCCCAAACCGTTAAGCCGTTAATTATAAAATCTCAATCCGTTCATCATCTATTACTCCGATAATCCGATATCAATAAGCCATCAGTTCGATTCGGTTAACAGTTTCGGTTCAATTTTGAACATCCCTAGGAGTAGTCCCGTAATTATTGTTAGACCCCAAAAAGAAGTCAAAAGTTGTTGGCTATCTAATTAATCTAGGTTTAAAGATAACAGTCACAAAATCTAAAAGGTATAGCATGCAACCACTTCCGACTTTTTGGTAATTTGTGTGGAAAAGGTTAGAAACCTCTTGTTTTGTTTGTACCCATATTTTTTGCATCAAAGAATCTCTTGTATTCTCTTGTTTTTGCACTAATTTATAGTATTTGCTAGTACGTATGGTGTGTTTGGTACGAATGAAAATATTTTTCATAAAAAATATTTTTTAAAAAAATGAATGATTTTCTCACTTATTTTCACTTGTTTGGTTGGTGAGGGTGGGGTAGGGTGGGAGGGGGTGGGGTCGGTAGGTGAGGGGTGTGATGTGGGTTGGTGGGGGTTGGTAGGAATGGGGAATAGGACGGGGAAGATTGAAAAAATGTTTTGGAAAATGTTTTCTCTTCTCTTGATAGGAAAAAATATTTTCCTCCAAGTCATGAAGAAAATATTTTTCAAAACATTTAATGTTTGGGTTGGTGGGGGTTGGTAGGAATGGGGAATAGGACGGGGAAGATTGAAAAAATGTTTTGGAAAATGTTTTCTCTTCTCTTGATAGGAAAAAATATTTTCCTCCAAGTCATGAAGAAAATATTTTTCAAAACATTTAAACCAATCAAACATGATAAAATTAAAAAATATTTTCCAAAAAATAACAAACACAGCCGTAATGACTACAAGTTAAATTATTGCTTTTGATAAATATAGTTAAGCATAGGAAATTGAATGAGTGTGAAGGAGATCTTACAATCGCATGGAGACAAGATTCCGAAAGAAATCCTTACTGAAAGGATTTTGCTTTAAGAAAACAATGACCATAGAATATGAATAATTAAAAAGAACTCATTTTGCTCAAATATTCACAGAATTAGTCACATTTGCCTTTTATATAAACCATGGCTCTTTGATTGTGTGAATGTTTGAAGTTTTCATAAAAAAGGAAAAATATACAAAAGCCCTTTCTGCAAAGCTTTTCTACAACTATGGATTCAAACTGAGCCAAGTCGAGTCAAGTACACATCTAACCAAATAAGCTTGGCATCGAGTTACGCCTGGGCGTTGAGCCAAATGGATAGTGTAAGGTTAAATAAATCTAATGTATTATCATCATATAATAAAGTAAAGCTTTACCCTACAAATTTTTAAAAGAAAGAAAGTGATGTGTAAAAATGAAAGCGGTATTTCTACTTTTGTCCTTCATTTAGGACCTACAGGTTTTAGACCCCTCTATAGGATTACCAAAGCCCATGCCTTTCTCAATTATTGACACCTCTCACCTCTTCTTCAGTTATGATCCTGAAATGTCACGATCCAAAATTCAACTAGTCGTGATGGCACCTAACCCAATCCGCTAGGTAAACCAATTAACAACTATTCATTTTAATGAGATTCATTAAGAGGAGAAATGATAATACAACTGAACTATTATACAAAAAATTCCCAAAGACTGGTAGTACAAATCGTGAGCTTCTAAATTTTAGAGTTTATCAAGTTAGTGTAAAATAAATACATCATTTGTCCGAATTATACATAAACAGATTTTACATAAGTCTAGAGCTACTATGAACAAAAGGCAGCTATTACCGAAATGCAAGTACGTCTTCAATGCTAGCTCACGTCATACACAGCAACGTCAGCATCCAAGTCTGCATGCAAGGTGCAGAACTATAGTATGAGTACAACCGACTCCATGTACTCAATAAGTAACAAATCTAACCTTAGGTTGAAAGTAGTGACGAGCTGGGACAAGGGTCAAAGTCCAACTCTAATAATCAGCAACAATGCATAATAATATAGTAAAAAATAGTACACGAAGTAACTCAGAGATATGATGCTCAACTCATTCACAATTACGAAAAAATTCAAATGGCATGAGAAAAATACATTGCTATGCCTGCATGTCAATAAGTATGAGACGTCATGAATGTCGTGACACCGTACAACATGAGAAAAATGCTTCTTTATACCTGTATGTCAAGTGTGCATGTCGAATGCGATGCAACTCAGTGATAAAACTATATGCATACTCTCAGATTATCAATTCACTCAGTCCTCACAGTCACTCAGTCCTCACAGCCACACATTCCTCACAGTCACTCAATCCTCTCAATCACTCGAACTCGCACTCAGTAGGTACCTGCGCTCACTGGGGGTGTGTACAGACTCTGAAGGGGATCCTTCATCCCAAGCTCTATAATAAGCCAATCATGGCATAAATCAAAATAACATGCTGCGGCGTGCAACCCGTTCCCATAAATATCACTCACAAACAGGCCCTCGGCCTCACTCAATCATCAATCTCTCTAGTCTCCCAGGCTCACAATATCATGAAAGATCAACCCAAAAATAATGATGTGATGTATCAATAAATGGTAACAGAGACTGAGATATGATATGTAGATGAATGCATATGACTGAGTATTTAATTTCAATAAAAACAGGTAACTCAACAGTAGAAATGACACCAGTGGGTCCCAACAAGATAAGCATATAACCTAGACATGATTTCTAATATGGATCACAGCTCAGTTACTCTAGCACGTAGAGATTTCATAAATACAAATAAGATTAGGTGACTACACAGTACCACAGAAATAACTGAGTCACAATTCACACGGTGCACGCCCACACGTCCATCACCTAGCATGTGTGTCACCTCAATACCAAACACATATCACGTATATTCGGGGTTCATACCCTCAACACCAAGTTTAGAAGTATTACTTACCTCGAACAAGTCAATTTCAACACCGAGCAAGCCAAACGATGCTCCAAAAATACCATCCCGCGTGTACCGATCTCCGAACGGCTCGAAACTAGCTAAAAGCAACTCAAATACATCAAATAAATCCCAAGGAAATAATTTCAAATGATAAAGGTCGAGACTTTAATCAAAAGCCCAAAGTCAACCAAAAAGTCAAAATAACTCTGGCCACCCACAAATAGATAAATAACCCTCCTTAAGTCCACCATGACCTCATCATAACACATGCCATCATCTGGCTAGCTTTAGCCACATCTTCACAGTCCACAACCACGAAACAATCTGCTTCTGAGAATTCCTGACCTCCAAATCCATAGAACACACGAATCACCATATTTGATCCCAACTCCACCGCCTGAATGTCTAACATATATCTCATACACGATCATCCCACGAGGAATACTTTTATTATTCTTCCGTGCCACATAGCAAAATATGAATACCAGCAGTCGATCAACTAGGGGAGTACCGCAATACCAATGAAGCATCCGTAAGTCTGAACACAGTGCGCCTTCTGAAACGCACACTTCTCAGGCAATACCAAGTAGTAATAGCATTCATCTAAACATCGAAAATCGTCCATGTTTTTCAAAATTACGAACTCTCATCCAAAACTAAACTGCCACTTTGTACATGCAAATCTCAATCTCACACCATGTGCCGCCTCTATTAGACCACCATATGCAAACATGAGAACCTCATTATCAACTCTAAGTCACCAGCAGAATACATACCCGATCAGTCAAAAACCTTCGATTTGATCCCATCCAGGAGAAAATCACAATACGTTACTCATGTTCCTTAAGCCGGTAGGAAATATCCATCTCAAACTGTGGTAGAAACCATCGAGAACTCTTTGAAACCCATTTACACATAACCAAGACATCATAACAGAATCTCTCTAACTCAACCAAACCACGCAGGTCACCAAACCCAAGAGTATTGCCACAAAACTCCAGTAAAGCCTCACCTCATCATAAGATCCAAAAGAATCGAGCATACCATAACCATACTGATCCAATCTACTACCAAGTTGTCATATTTCCTCCGAGTTCCTTCTGAATTACCCTCAAGTTGACACTTCTGCTTGCCAGAATACCACGATCTTTACCCAAAGCTCACCACAAGAGATCTAAGAATAAAGCCACACCGTCCTAAGGCCCATAAGCCATTGTATTCCCTCTTGAGCACCCCAAAAGTACCACAACCGAGACACACTCTAAAAAGACCTTATGTGAATCTAAAGTCGTTCCCTTCACCTTCCTGATACTAAAATGTATAATCCATAATGAAATAGAAATACCGCGAGTCTCGACACCATCCAATGTAAATCTCAGTTCTAGCCATATACAAATCCTGAAAATTCCCAATTGCTACATATAACTCCTTAATCCATTAGAACCTTCTCGAGAGCCATCCACTCTGCTCAAATCTTAATTGCACCGCCCAACGGGCCGAAGTACCTGTGCCCCATTAGCACGATGACACCCAAAGAAGTAATCCACACCTCTAAACAACCGAGTAAATTCCTACTCTATACGTACTACATCCCTCACGAATAACCACTCAATCATTCCATGATTTACATATACCCATAGAGTGTAATACAACCCGCATCCAAAAATTCCCTAACTCGAGTCATCCTCGATCTCAACCTCTGCAAGCCACAACTGATTCACAAGTATACCTCAAACCGAAACTAATACAACACATAACCGTGCAATCAACTTGTCGATAGCAGACTCCCCTACTTGGCTCAAAGCCGTGGAATAAAACATTTGATAACTTACAATAACCATACTCCATTACTGCCATAATACCACCGTGAGGTTAAACTAAATCCTTCATAAACCCATGTAACACAATCCATATAATACCTCAAGTCACTTTCAAATCTCGCATTCATCCTCGTGACGGTCAGGTCAACTATTACAATCGATCCAACTCAAATCGCAAAAATATAACCCACTGGTAGAATAGGAAGCATCCACACAATATCATAAGGATCACACATCTGTAGATTATCGCGCAAGTTAGAACCCACCTGCTTAGCCTCAAACTGATATCTCTTTATACCCTTTTGCAACCACCACTACTACGCCATCACCTAATCTTCTTGAGTCTGAACTCATTAATAAAACATGAGAATCTAATTCATTCCACAATTAATCAATATGAAAAATTTCGTATTACGATAATAACTCGAGACTATACGTCACATCCAAAACAAAATCAAGCACCCAATAGTCCTTTCCTATTTGTGAAAAAGAAAAAGGGGGGTTGTCTAATATCTTTCTTATTAGTTGATACCTCAAGGGGACTTTAAGAACCAAAATGGAGTCATGAAGCTTTAATTACTGAATTGCTTCCCAACGGTCTGTTCCGGGTTCGTTTAGATCTGATTATAAATTATGTTTCAGGAAAGATCACATCCCAAGAAAATTCCTCCTGTCACATTCAAACCATCTGAACACATCCCGCAGTCACATCATACTCATCATATAGTCATCTAGCCATTCATCGAGCCATAAATTCCACTCATTGGGACACTACTGGACATATAAGTCCTAAAGCATATGCTCACACAGCCGAAATCCCCGTGCTCAAGCTACAGTAAAAAACCGGCCTCAAGTCCTCCAGACTGGCCCATCATCAGCACGCCAAAATCACATCTCGTACCTCATCCATGGAATCACAAGCCGTCAATGCACAACCGATACCAAGTGCTCACATACGCATACGAATGCGTGGAAGGAATTCAAAGAGTTACGTTCCAAGATGAATCAATGTCACACGATAAGGAAAGAAAGATGGAAAGTTTATCCTAAATGCCCTGTAGCCTCTCGAAGATAGGTATGTACGTCATCATACCGATCTGCAAGACTATACTAAACACTTGCTCATGACTCGTAGAACCTATGAACCTAGAGCTCTGATACCAACTTGTCACGACCCAAAATTCGATTAGTCGTGATGGCACCTAACCCAACCCGCTAAGTAAGCCAATTAACAACTATACATTTTAATGAGATTCATTAAGAAGAGAAATGATAATACAACTGAACTATTATACAAAAAATTTCCAAGGACTGGTAGTACAAATCATGAGTTTCTAAGATTTAGAGTTTACAAAGCTAGTGTAAAATAAATACATCATATGTCCGAATTATACATAAACAGATTTTTCATAAGTCTAGAGCTACCATGAACAAGAGGCAGCTATTACCGGAATACAGGTACGTCTTCAATGCTAGCTCCCATCATACATATCAACGACATCATCCAAGTATGCACACAAGGTGCAGAAGTATAGTATGAGTACAACCGACCCCATGTACTCAATAAGTAACAAACCTAACCTTAGGTTGAAAGTAGTGACGAGCTGAGACAAAGGTCAGAGTCCAACTCTAATAACCAGCAACAGTGTATAACAATATAGTAGAAAATGGTACACGAAGTAACTCAGAGATATGATGGTCGGCTCATTCACAGTTACAGAAAAATAGGCATATTTTTCAAGTATAACAGTAAATCCCAAATCTTTCACCGAAAACACCAAAAGTATGAGTAAGTTTGAAAAGTGTAACTTTTTCCAAAGCTTTCAACATGTAAATGTTTCATTTTCAAATGGCATGAGGAAAATACATTGCTATGCCTACATGTCAATAAGTTTGAGAAGTCATGAAAGACATAATACCATACATCATGAGGAAAATGCATCTATATGCTTGTATGTCAAGTGTGCATGTCGAATGCGATGCAACTCAATGATAAAACCATATGCATACTCTCAGATTATCAATTCACTCAGTCCTCCCAGTTACTCAGTCCTCACATTTACTCAGTCCTCACAACTACACATTCCTCACAGTCACTCAATCCTCTCAATCACTCGGCACTCGCACTCAGTAGGTACCTGCGCTCACTGGGGTGTGTACAGACTCTGGAGGGGCTCATTCAGCCCAAATGTTATAATATGCCAATCATGGCATAAATCAAAATAACATGCTACGACGTGCAGCTCGCTCCCATAAATATCACTTACAAATAAGTCATCGGCCTCACTCAGTCATCAATCTCTCCAGTCTCTCGGGCTCACAATGTCATGAAAGATCAGCCCAAAAATAACGATGTGATGTATCAATAAATGGTAACAGAGACTGAGATATGATATGTAGATGAATCAGTATGACTGAGTATGTAATTTCAATAAAAATAGGTAACTCAACATCAGAAATGACCCCAGTGGGTCCCAACAGGATAAGTATATAGCCTAGACATGATTTCTAATATAGATCATAACTCAATTACTCTAGCACGTAGAGATTTTATAAATACAAATAAGATTAGGTGACTACACGGTACCCCAGAATTAACCGAGTCACAATTCACACGGTGCACGCCTACACGCCCGTCACCTAGCATGTGCGTCACCTCAACACCAAACACATATCACGTATATTCGGGGTTCATACCCTCAGCACTAAGTTTAGAAGTGTTACTTACCTCGAACAAGCCAAATCCAATACCGAGCAAGCCAAACGATGCTCCAAAAATGCAATCCTGCGCGTACCGACCTCCGAACAGTTCGAAACTAGCCAAAAGCAATTCAAATACATCAAATAAAGCCCAAGGAAACAATTCCAAATCATAAAGGTCAAGTCTTTAATCAAAAGCCCAAAGTCAACCAAAATGTCAAACCTGGGCCCGCACCTCGGAACTCGACAAAACTTACAAAATCCCATAACTCATTCAATTACTAGTCTAACCATACTATTTTCATTCAAATCCGACTCCAAATCGATGTTCAAAACTCAAAATTTCACTTTATGGAATTTGTGACAAAACCCCCCAAATTTCACTTTTGAAATCATAAACCAATTGCCAAAAATGAAGATAGATTCATGAAATATAATTAAAAATGAGTAGAGAATACTTACCCCAATTCATATGATAAAAATCACTTCAAAAATCGTCCAAATCTGAGCTCCCCAACTCAAAATATGACCAAATGAACAAACCCTTGATTTATATGCTTCCGCCCAGCTGCCCTGCCTCGATTTTCATGCCAAACAATCCCGAAACTCACTTTTGATACATCCAATGGATTCCTTGTGAAATTTTAGTCAAGTGAGGCTTTTGAATCACTCCATTTGACATTATAATGTAGGAGATATGTTGGTTTCAATATTTGCAAATAGTACAGATTTTTAAATACGAATTTAGTGGCAATTTCGTAATTAATCTGAAAAAAAATCTGGCAACACAATTCTTAGTAAAGTGACCATAAATTCTTCATACAATGTCGAAACTTGATAATTCCAGTTGCTATAGTTCCAAAATTATGATACGGATCTAATGCTTTAATCAAAATAAAAATTGGAGCTCATTTGTTTAATGTGGTACCACTTATACTTGAAGAAATGACGCCGAAACATAAAAAACGAGCGCAAAACAACACAAACCTATCCGAAACTCACCCAAACCCTTCGGAACCCCGTCCGAACATACCATCAAGTCCCATAACATAACAGGTACTTATTTGAGGCCTCAAATCACGCATAACAACATCAAAACTACAAATCGCACCTCAAATCGAATTTAATAAACTTTGAATCATTCAACTTCCAAAACTTGTGTCGAACCTTAACAAATCAACTCGGTATGAACTCAAATTTTGCACAAAAGTTCCAAATAACATAACGGAACTATTCCAATTCTCGGAACCATAATTCGAACAAGATATCATCAAAGTCACTCCCGGTCAAACTTGTGAACATTCCAAACCTTTAAATTTTTAACTTTCGCCAATTAGCGCCGAAACCTTCTAGAAATATCCAATTGCAAATCCGGGCATACGCCCAAGTACAAAATCACCATTCGGACCTAATAGTACCATCAAAACTCCAATCCGAGCTAAAATGCTAAAAAGTCAAACTTTGTTAACTATTCCAGCTTAAAGCTTCAACAATGAAATTCATTCTTCCAAATCGATTGCGAATAATCTGAAAACCAAAACCAACGATTCACACAAGTCATAATACATTATACGGAGCTACTCATGCCCTCAAACTAGCGAGCGAAGTACAAATGATGAAAAAGACCGATCGGGTCATTACAAAAAACCTGTCCCACCAGTTTGTAATTTTATTTTTAGGTTATAAATAATCATCAAAACTAAGTAGGCATTTGAATATATAAAAATCTGAGATTTGATAGTTTTTGAAGTTAAGTCAAAAAATATATTTCGGCCAAATTCTTGGCTGGCCATTTTAAAATCGATGTTAAAATTATATTTGGATATACATTTCACTTGAAAAAGATTACAATTTTTCAGAAGAAAATATTACTATTTACTATTGCTACTTTTTCAAACTTAAAACTCATTGTGCGTTCCGTCAAGAGAAAAAATATATATGGTTTTCTCTTGATTTGCTAAAATTGACAAGTAAAAGTAAAAAATATTTTTAGTATAGTGAGCAAATAAAAATAAACGGAGGGAGTATTTTCCCTCTTTTAATCTATTATGAATTTACCTATAAAATAAATAATCTTATTTATAAAGTAAAAAAGTAAAAATAGTTTTCAAGCATAAATCCGGGTTTGTTATAAAATAAAGACTGTAAAGTAAAGACAAGTAGAGAGAGAAACTGATATATTATTCAAAATTCAAACTTATGTACATAAGGAACTGAAAACTCCTCTATTTATAGAAAAAAGAAAGCAGCTGCGAGGCTTTTCTTTAGCTGCTTGTAAGCTGTCTGCATGAGCTGCTTGCAACCTGCCTGTTTAATAAGAAGCTGCTGCAAATCATTTCATTGAGCTGCTTGCAACCTGCCTGCATCAGCTGCTTGTAGATAAACTTCAACAGAGTACTAAATGGATAATCTTCTTCAGGAAGATTATCTATAGTGGAGTAATAAATGAACATTCACAATATAATTATTTTCATAACACTCCCCATTGGATGTTCATTAAAAGGTATTGTGTCTCGTTAAAACCTTACTAGGAAAACACCCTGTGGGAAAAAATCCTAGTGAAGGAAAAAGAGTACACATATTTAGTAATACGCATTGCTAGCTGCCTCATTAAAAATTTTATAAGGAAAACCCTATGGGAAAAAACCTTAGTAAGGAAAAAAGAGTACATCGCGTATTTTACTCCCCCTGATGAAAATCTTGTTTCAAATATTTAAGTCTCCGCATTCCAATCTTGTATACCATCTTCTCAAAAGTTGAAGTTGGTAAAGATTTAGTGAATAAATCTGTCGGATTGTCACTTGAACAGATTTGTTGCACATCAATGTCATCATTTTTCTAAAGATCGTGTGTGTAGAATAATTTTGGTAAAATGTGCTTCGTTCTATCTCCTTTTATAAATCCTCCCTTCAATTGGGCTATGCATGCATCATTATCTTCGTATAAAATTGTGGGTCTTTTCTCACATTCCAAATCACATTTTTCTCGAATAAAATAAATTATTGATCTCAACCATACGCATTCCCTACTTGCTTCATGAATATCTATTATTTCAGCATGATTTGAAGAAGTAGCAACAATAGATTGCTTTGTGGAGCGCCATGATATGATAGTACCTCCAAATGTAAACACGTACCCGGTTTAAGATCTAGCTTTATGGGGATCAGATAAATAACCTGCATCTGCATAACCAACAAGATCTGCACTATCTTTGTTAGCATAAAACAAACCCATATCAAGAGTTCCCTTTAAATATCGCAATATATTCTTAATCCTGTTCCAATGTCTCTGTGTAGGAGAAGAACTATATCTTGCTAGTAAATTAACAGAAAATCCTATGTCAGGCCTTGTAGCATTAGCAAGATACATTAGCGCACCAATTGCACTGAGATAGGGTACTTCGGGACCAAGGAGTTCCTCATCCTCTTCTGGAGGTCGGAACAAATCTTTATTCACTTCAAGTGATCGAACAACCATTGGTGTACTCAATGGGTGTACTTTTTCCATGTAAAAGCATTTTAATACCCTTTCTGTATAGGCAGATTGATAGATAAAGATCCCGTCTGCTAAATGTTCAATTTGCAGACCAAGACAAAGTTTTGTCTTTCCAAGATCTTTCATCTCAAATTCTTTCTTAAGATATTCAATTGCCTTTTGGAGCTCTTTTGGAGTTCCAACAAGATTTATATCATCAACATAAACAGCAAGTATAATAAATTCTGAAGCCATTTTCTTTATAAAAATACATGGACAAATAACATCATTTATGTAACCCTCTTTCAGCAAATATTCACTGAGGCGATTATACCACATGCGCCCATATTATTTTAAACCGTACAAAGATCTTTATAATCTGATTGAGTACATTTCCCGAGATTTTGAATATGCTTCAGGCATTTTAAATCCTTCATGGATTTTCATGTAAATTTCATTATCAAGTGACCGGTACAGATAAGCTGTAACCACATCCATTAGATGTATTTCAAGCCTTTCACGTAAGGCTAAACTGATGAGATATCGAAATATTATAACATCCATAACTGGTGAATATGTTTCTTCATAATCGACTCCAAGTCGTTGTGAGAATCCTTGTGCAACAAGGCGAGCCTTGTATCTTTCAACTTCATTTTTATCATTCCTTTTTTCGCACAAAAACCCATTTATGACTAACTTGCTTTATACCAGCAGGTGTTTGGACTACTGGTCCAAAGACCTCTCTTTTAGCAAGTGACTTCAATTCCGATTGAATTGACTCTTGCCATTTTGGCCAATCAGATCTTTGTCGAAATTCTTCGACAGATCGGGGTTCAAGATTCTCACTATCTTGCATAATGTTAAGTGCAACATTATATGCAAAAATATTATCCACAACTATTTCAGATCGATTTAAATTAATCCCATCACCAGTAGAACTTATTAAAAGTTCCTCACTCACTTGAGTCTCGGGTTCATTGATTTCTTCAGGAATCTCAGAACTAATCAGATCTTGGGTCTCTTCAGGAGAACCCTTCATAATATCATTTTGATCATTTGTCGATTTTTTTTTCTAGGATTTCGATCCTTAGAACCCAAAGGTCTACCACGCTTTAGGCGTGCTTTAGGTTCACCAGCTCTCATGCTAGTAGATGGTCCTACTGGGACATCAATTCAGATAGGCACATTCTCTGTAGGGATATGCGACTTAGTTATCCTTTTCAAATCAGTAAATGCATCTGGCATTTGATTTGCTATATTCTGTAAATGGATGATCTTCTTGACCTCCTGATTACATATAGGGGTACGCGAATCAAAGTGATATAATGATGAAACTTTTCACATAATTTCTCTTTTGATTTCCTTTTTCTCTCCCCCTAATTATGGAAAATTTGTTTCATCAAATTGACAATCTGCAAATCGAGCAGTAAATAAATCTTCCGTCAATGGTTCAAGATAGCGAATAATAGAGGGTGATTCAAACCCAATATATATTTCTAACCTTCTTTGGGGGCCCATCTTACTGTGATGTGGTGGTGCTACTGGCACATATACAGCACATCCAAAAATTCGTAGATGGGCAATATTTGGTTCATGACCAAAACCTAATTGTGACGGAGAATATTTATTATAATGTGTTGGTCTGAGACGGATAAGTGATGCTGCGTGCAAGATATCATGGCCCCAAACAGTAGTGGGCAATTTTGTTTTCATAAGTAGTGGTCTTGCTATCAATTGCAACCGTTTAATAAATGACTCTACAAGGCCATTTTGAGTATGAACATAAGCTACAGGATGTTCAACTTTTATTCCAACTGATAGACAGTAATTATCAAAAGCTTGAGATGAGAATTCTCCAGCATTATCAAGGTGAATAGTCTTTATAGGATAATCTGGGAATTGTGCCCTTAATCGAATTATTTGGGCTAATAACTTTGCAAACGCTAGGTTGCTAGATGATAGTAGGCACACATGAGACCATCTTGAAGATGCATCTATTAGGACCATAAAATATCTAAACAACCCACTTGGTGGGTGAATAGGTCCACATATATTCCCATGTATACGTTCTAAAAAGGCAGGGGACTCAATGCTAACCTTCATTGGTGATGGTCTAGTGATCATTTTGCCTTGATAACAAGCATCACAAGAAAATTCATCATTTATAAGAATCTTCAGGTTCTTTAATGGATGCCCACTCGAATTTTCAGTAATTCGTTTCATCATTATTGATCCAGGATGGCCCAAACAGCCATGCCAAAGTACAAAAGTATTTGAATCAGTAAACTTCTGGTTTACGATAGAGTGTGCTTCAACTGTACTAATTTTTGAATAGTATAAGCCAGAAGATAAAGTTGGTAACTTTTCTACAATGCATTTCTGGCCAGAAATATTCTTTGTAATACAAAAATATTCCACGTTCATTTCATCTATTGTCTCAACATGATACCCATTTCGGCGGATATCTATAAAACTCAACAAGTTTCTTCGGGACATAGAGGAGAATAATGCATTGTCTATAATAAGTTTTGTTCCCTTAGACAGAAATACAATAGCTCTTCCGGAGCCTTCAATCAAACTTATATTACCAGAAATTGTAGAAATATTTGCCTTTTCCTTATGCAAATAAGAAAAGTATTTCTGATCTTTGAATATGGCATGAGTTGTTCCACTATCAATTATACAAATATCTTCATGATTGGTCTTTGATCCAAATATAATTTGAGTATTATCCATATTCTCTCATACTTTCAAAGTATTTTTTCGAGATGACAAAGTCTCGTGCTGATAACGTGTTATAAAATAAAGACTGTAAAGTAAAGACAATTAGAGAGAGAAACTGATATATTATTCAAACTTCAAACTTATGTACATAATGAACTGAAAACTGCTCTATTTATAGAAAAAAAGAAGCAGCTGCGAGGCTTTTCAGGAAGCACCTGCAAGGCTTTTCTTTAGCTGCTTGTAAGCTGTCTGCATGAGCTGCTTGCAACCTGCCTGTTTAATAAGAAGCTGCTGCAAATCATTTCATTGAGCTACTTACAACCTGCCCGCATCAGCTGCTTGTAGATAAACTTCAACAGAGTACTAAATGAATAATCTTCTTCAGGAAGATTATCTATAGCGGAGTAATAAATGAACATCCACAATATAATTATTTTCGTAACAATATCGAAAAAGTAGTTGGTTCTAATATATAGTCACATTTCTATGACTATATATTTTCGAGTTTCTCTTCTTTTTTTTTTTTCCGGAGAAACGAAAGGTGCTTTACCTAAGTTTTCAAAAAAGAAAAACTTATTAAAATTAAAATGACGTTAAAAGGAGGAAGGATCAGAAAAGAAAAAAGAACAGTATTTGCAAATTACAAGTAAGCTTCAAAATTGCAGGATTCACATTCAAAACTTTGAAAGTGAACCGCGGCTACACAACAATAATATAGTACTAATAAATTATAGTCCCAGCATTGCAACATTGTCACTCAACTTCCCTTTCATCTTTGTCTCTGTACTTACACTGTTACAAAATCCACAGCAACTTCTCTCAAAATCTTTTATCCTTCTTCTTCACCCATCCACAAAAATATTTCTCTAAAAGATGGACTCTTTCTCTCCCATTTCAGTACCAGAATCTTTACCAAAGCCACAGACTTTCAAGAAAAGCTTCGTAACTTCTTTAATGGAAGCAGCTACATTAAAAACCCCATCTTTTAAAGAAGACACTTACTTCATTTCCCACTTAAAACCCTCTGAAAAAAAGGCATTACAAGAGTTAAAAGACAAACTTCAAACTTCTTCTAATGGAGCTGAATCTTTATCCATGTGGGGTAATTCACTTTTAAGTGGAGATGAAAAAGCTGATGTCATTCTCCTAAAATTCCTTAGAGCAAGGGATTTTAAGGTTTCAGATTCACTTCACATGTTAGAAAAATGTCTGTCTTGGAGAAAAGAGTTTAATGCTGACATCATTTTGGAAGAAGATTTAGGTTTTAAAGAACTTGAAGGGGTTGTTGCTTATATGAATGGCTATGATAGAGAAGGACACCCTGTTTGTTACAATGCTTATGGGGTTTTTAAAGATAAAGAAATGTATGAGAGGATTTTTGGTGATGAAGAAAAATTGAAAAACTTCTTGAGGTGGAGAGTTCAAGTTCTTGAAAGAGGTATTGACCAGTTGCATTTTAAGCCTGGTGGGATTAATTCAATTATTCAAGTTACTGATCTAAAAGATATGCCTAAAAGAGAATTAAGGGTTGCTTCAAATCAGATCCTATCTCTTTTTCAAGATAATTACCCTGAAATGGTGGCTAGAAAGGTAAATGGTTTAATTTTTTGCTCCTGATAGGAGTACCTTTTTTGTTTTCCCCTTCTAATTCTCGAGTAAAGTTTCTAACTTTATGTTTTTTTTTTTCTGTTGGGGTTTTAGATATTTATAAATGTGCCATGGTACTTCAGTGTGTTGTATTCAATGTTTAGTCCATTTCTGACTCAAAGAACTAAGAGCAAGTTTGTGATATCCAAGGAGGGAAATGTTGCTGAGACATTATACAAGTGAGTATTTTATTGCACTATAATTTAATTTTTTGCCTCAGTAGTATATAAAATTTGGTTCCTTTTGTCCTTTTTGCTGTCTGTCTCAGTAAAATGATCTTATGTAAACCTTCTGTTTTGTTTCTTTCTACATTTTCTTGTCCTTTGAGGTTAATATAATCCCATAAAGATGAGTTTATTGCAATAATGAGGTTAAGAAAGAATGTGTAACTTTTTAAATTTGTCCCTTTTATATTTCAAAATTAACCATTTTGAGATGCATTTTTGTTCTGACCAGATTCATAAGGCCTGAGGATATTCCTGTTCAGTATGGTGGACTGAGTCGACCCACTGATCTGCAAAATGGTCCACCAAAACCAGCTTCTGAGTTCTCTGTCAAAGGAGGAGAGAAAGTCAATATTCAAATTGAAGGAATTGAGGTGCATTATTGTTTTTCCCATTTTGGTTAATTTTTTGAATACTCCATAAATTTTGTCTTGGATGCACAACATAATGAAATTACAATATCACTATCCTACATTTTCTACGTTACCTATGCACAGGACTGGATGTAAGGACTTGTCTGCCCTTTTGGTCAATAGTAATTAGTAAAGTTGAAGTTACAGAGTATTTTTAGAAGTTGAAATAAAGAGTTGAAACTTTGTTTGGATATATATATTTCACTTGACATAATCCTTGGCCAATTTTTTTATTGCGAGTTGAAGTAGGCCTACTCAATCAT
The DNA here is from genome assembly GCF_000715075.1 of Nicotiana tabacum. Taxonomy (NCBI): domain Eukaryota; kingdom Viridiplantae; phylum Streptophyta; class Magnoliopsida; order Solanales; family Solanaceae; genus Nicotiana; species Nicotiana tabacum. The sequence continues at coordinate 57,062,225 of NC_134081.1, read as the reverse complement.
TTTGCTGTCAAATTGCTATACAAAACATTGACAAATTTCTGCTTAAAGCAGATCTCAAATGAGGTCATTTTAATGATGTAACATTATGACTGTCTTAAGGTGTTTGACCATGTAATGATAATAAGGTACAAAGATGAGTTATTGAAATTTTAACTCAAGGAGATGTTTTGTTTTAATGTATTTGATCATGTTATTCGTTGTCGTGACCATTCCATCTAAAAGTTTATATATAGGCTGGTGCAACAATAACATGGGACATAGTGGTAGGAGGATGGGAATTGGAGTACAGTGCAGAATTTGTACCAAATTCAGAAGGCAGCTATACCATTGCTGTGGAAAAGCCAAGAAAAATTGGAGCAAATGAAGAGGCAATTCACAACTCATTCACTTCAAGAGAAGCTGGAAAAATGGTGCTTTCAGTAGAGAACACTGCTTCTCGCAAGAGAAAAGTTGCTGCCTACCGATATGTCGTCCGCAAATCCGCAACAATCTCAGGCTAAATGCAGGAAGAAGAACAAAAAAGCTTAGGCTTTTCGTTTTTTGATTCACTTTATCTAGAGTTGTTTAATCTTTTTGTTGACGAATGTATGGAAACTTAGTAGTAATATCTAAGTGATAGTGCGCTAGTATGAATGTATAAATGGTGGTATTATATTGCTTATTAGTACTACTAATATGAAGTGAAAAGCATCTTAACTTTGCTAATACCACTTAATTGTGGAAATTTTAATTTATAGTTTTAGTGGCGTTCTTTTTCTTTTTGCTCATTTTGTTGATGTGGGTCAGTGGCTTCTTTATTTATTTAATTTCTTTTTGTTGTTGAGGTGTGGTGTGGTCTTATTTTTTTGCAGAAGTGGGTCAGTAGGTGAAGACTTTAGAGAGCAAAATGTCTAGGTTTGAAAAGGAATAGGGTTGGTGTGTTATTTTTTGTTGAAAATTTTCAGTTTTATGGTCAGGCATGCTTTTTTGGGAAGTGTAAAAGAAGAAAACTTTGGCCCCAGAAGAGTGGATGTGGACTGAACTCTGGAGTTTTGCTGGGGCATATCATATGGAAGATTTTGGAAGAAATTATTAAAGCAGACTCCAGTGGGGTCAATAATAATAATAATCTGCTGGTGGTAGACAGAAGATAGAGAGTTTTTCTGTGTCTCATGTTAAAATTTTTGCTTTTGTTCTTCTGAATAGTTACTCTTATTTTTATTTGTATATTATAATACGGTATGTGACTGGGGGTTGTTTGTGTTCATTTTGATTATTTTATTGAGTACTGTACCTTTTTAGCGTATATTGAAATTGATTATTACTATAATCCATTAGTTCTAGCTCAATAACCTTAATTAGTTGTATCTAAGTTAGCTGCTTTAGATAAGTTACTTGGCTTGCTCAAGCAGAGCTTTGGAAAGGCAGTAAATAGGGAATTGATATACTAATCTTCTAATCCAGTTCATTTATTCTCAATATCAATTCGTCAACAAAGCAAGGGATGATTATAAACAAAAGAGGGTAAAAATGCCCCTCAACTATCAAAAATAGAGCTGGAATTCTGTTAGTGCATGTGCTCCACTTGACTAATGGCGAGGGTATTTTTGTACCCAAAATCAAATAAAGGGTATAATTACTCTATTTTTAATAGTTACTTCAGAGGCATTTCTGACAAAGCAAGAGAAGATTATAATACTAATAAATAAACTCATAAAAGTGGTACCTAGATGTTTTTTCTACTACCGTTCGACTATTTTATTTAATACTTAGTTATCTTCCATCAGCGTAAATATTGACAATGATAGAGTCACATGCAAGGACGAGTTTAATTAAATTCCCTTAGTCGGAATAGGGTAAAAACAAATATTTGTACAGATTGAGAATTTTGAATCCCCTTAATACAAGAAAAATGTAGGTTAAAATTTTAAATTTTTAAAAATTTCCTTATCAGAATTTCTGGTTCCACCCACCGGATGCCGATAACTCTGGCAACTAGGCCAATTTATTCTATATTACTCTTTTGGTGAGCATGCCTATTTGCTATATATTGCACTTTTGGTGTGCAGGCTGTGCAAAACTCTGTTTCTGTTACTCTTCTGTTTTTGTTTTGTTGGGGTTACTGCAATGATGCTGTGTGTGCTTGGCTGTTTTTGATCTTATGAACTCTTTATGCTTGCCTATGGTGTTACAGTTACTTTCTACAGACTCGAGGTTTGTCAGTTTTAGCCATAGGGTTTTCTGCAATTGATGATTTTTCAACTTTTACCATCAGCTAAAGATGAAAGGTGAAAACGAAAGAAACTCATCGATATTTCAATCTACAACAACAACCAACCAATATAATCCCACAAATGAAATTTGGGAGGATAGTGTGTACGCATACGTTACCCCTACCCTAGAATATAAAGACTGTTTCCGATAATTCATCTACACTTGCGTGAAAAAAAAAAGTCTAGTGAAGTCTCTCACTTGAAAGTGATATACGTAATTTGGACACAACACATTTAGTGGGCCATAAGAATTGTAAAATTCCCAAAAAAGTGAAAAATAATTTCTAAATTGAAAATGGTATTTGAAAATTAGAGTTGTGTTTGGACATGAATATTATTTTAGATTATTTTTTAAGTTTTGTGAGTGATTTGAGTGAAAATTTTGAAAAATAACTTTTTGGAGTTTTTCAAATTTTCGAAAAATTTCAAAATTCATCTTCAAGTGAAAATTGAAAAATTTTATGACCAAACACTGATTTCTGAAAAATGTGAATTTTTTTTTTTATGTCAGTTTTTCGAATGTGTCCCCCTATTCAGTATCCTTCTTTAAATATTTTAAGGTACATTTGAAGTTGCAATGTTCACCAAAAACAGGCCCCTACTTGATTGAGACTATTTATAAAATGTTTTTCATATGACTTGTTAATTCAATATGTTTTTTTTTTTAGGTTTTTTCTTGTCTGTGAAAAATTTAGACTTAGGACCTATTTGTCCATAGATTTTTTTTCTTTTTTTTGATTTTATTTTTCAAAAACGTGTTTGTCCATGTCACGACTCAAAAATTCACCGCACGCGTCGTGATAACACCTAGTCTTTAAGACTAGGTAAGCCGATTACTAACAACGATTAGGCAAATTTTTAACAACGATAATTTGAAATAGAGTCTAATATGAATACCAAAACAAAAGCGTAATAAGCCTACGCGACAATAATCAAACCTCCCAAGATTAGTTAATACAGAGTCGCGAACTCTAGCTAAGTACATGGAAAGATCTCAAAGATCGAAATACAATACTGTTCAAATAATAAGCTGACAGTACAATGAAAGGAAAGAACTCCAAGGGACTGTGACGACCAAGCATCTTTACCTTGAATCCTCGCGACCAATATGCTAACTCTGCCCGAGTCCGATATCTCCAATACCCTGGCTCTGCATACAAATAAGTAGAAGTGTAGTATGAGTACACCACGGTCGCTACCCAGTAAGTATCAAGACTAACCTCGGTGAAGTAGTGACGAGGTACAAGTCAAGACACTCACTAGACAAAATAACTTGTGCAATAAAGAAGTATAAAGCTAATAATAAAAGCAGAAATCAGTAAATGACAACAAGAATCAATAAGTGATATAAATAGTAAAGCAATAAGAACACCGCGAAGTATCATTAAAACTGCATAAGGAACACAAAGGACAACCAATTAATCAAGCCGTTCTAACACAAGTTTCACAACGAAATCACTCTGTGATACCTCATCTCATAATCACAAGTCACGGGTCTCAACCCACCATCCTATGCTCATAGCACCTTGTGCCCATATTTCAGATCACAACCGCACAGACAACTCACGTGCCAATATCTCAATCCCCAAGGCATGTTCACGGGATCACATTCACAATCCACTCGGTGTGAATCACAATCACAATCCGCTCGGCGTGGTCACTGGCTCAATATCAACATGAAAACCAATACAAGAACACATGGGCATGATTAATAAATGTCAAGTTTCATACTCCTGAGCTAGTATAAGTGGCATGCTTAGGTGTATGCTTGTGCGAGTGTACTACTGTAGCCCAAGTAAACAAGTAATATCAAAGACATCGAGTAGCTCATCGAAGCAACATAATAAATAACATAAGGTGTATGACATACACAAGGAAAAACACATCATCACACGAAAATCACCACACAATATCCCTAAGCCATCACACATCATCCCTGATATTGCCACCCTTATCTCTCCGACAGCGACCCGTATCACTTCACCCTGACAATATCATTAGCCACCCATACCATTCCGATAGCCACCCGTATCACTCTATGTAATTATCACGCCCCAAAACCAAGGAGCGCAACCGGCGCTCAATCGAGTGAACCTGACCGAGCAAGCTTGTTAGATTTCATTCTACCCAAACTCATCCACAAATGGAGATAATACATATTTTCATTAATTAGACAAAATGGTGTTCATGTCTACAATACCAATTCATTTCCAATAGCTTCATCATTTTTAAAGTCTCAATGGACAAGTAATACAACCACAACATAACATATTTTGTTTTCCCTAGCACCAATACACAACCCACACTATGTCTATGGAGCCTCTATAGATAAAGAAGGGTACAATGATAATATCGGCAACAAGGTCCCGGCTGTACCTCAAACAGAATACACAAAGTACAAAAGATTCATGATCCCGGAATGAAGTGGGGCTCACCAAGTCAGCTGGGAAGAAGGTGTACTGCTATCACTGATTAATGTCTCCTGCTGTGGAACTACCTGCATCCATTTAAAAATGCAGCGCCCCCAGTAAAAGGGACGTTAGTACCGTCGAATAGTACTAGTATGAAAACTAAACACCAATTTGAGAATTTAGAAATACAAGATAATTATGATGAATCAGTGCGGCAGTAGAATAATATAGATAACCGTCTCAACCATAGAAAGATTATTAAAAGCTATCAACAACATTTATAGGATTTAAGATGAGATCCTCTATAACCATCTTCACCCAAAGCGGCCCCGCCGCCTCACCCGATGTATGCAGGTGGAGGTGTACGTACAATACCACAACTCAAATCAAGCGGCCCTGCCGCCTCACCTCAATGTATGCGAGTAGATGTATAACCACAGTACCAAGAACTTACACAAAGCGGCTATGCTACCTCACCCCAATGTATGCGGATGGAAATGCATCAACGATACCAATACCAATACAAAGCGGCTATGCCGCCTCACCCCAATGTATGCGGGTGGTGGTGCCACAATAATACCAAAACAATACACAAAGCGGTCGTACCGCCTCACCCCAATGTAAGCGGGTGGAGATGCAGTCCCACAATATCATAATCCCTATACAAAGCGGTCATGTCGCCTCACCCCAATATATATATATATGCAGGTGGAGGTGTATCACAATCACAATCTCTATACCATAATTCCCACACAAAGTGGTCATGCCGCCTCACCCCAATGTATGCGGGTGGAGGTGTATCACAATCATAATCTCTACACAACTTGGCATAATAGCTTTCACATAAATCACGACTAGAAATTATAACATGTGGATACACAATCCATAGTTTGGGACACATCCTCAATTTATAATGCAATATGATAAGAGCATTTGAAATACTAATTGAACATATATCTTCACCACAAAACTTATCGGAATACTCCATTTATAATCAATATCTCGGAACTTACAAGGATATTGGGAATTCTAATTCTTAAAGAAGAGTGTAGCCAACATACCTCAATTGAGATTCCTTACACTCTAAATATTCTGGAATTCTTAGCAACTTCAATCTATTTTAGAAATATAACAAATTGAACCAAAATTAGGAAGATGATTATGGTTCTAGCTCATTTGAGCATTTTATCAAACACTAGGTGTGCATTAAGGTTTTAAAGCCCCTTTTATGGAGAATTCCATCATCCCACAACCCAATATTTACCATGCTTAATTCAACAATCTTCCTACACCCCTTGATATCATATGCATGTAAAATAATCAACTCTCATGCCCAAAAATTATCTTGCTAATTACCTATTTTTAGATGATTTTGAAATTAGGGTTTAGGGTGTAGAATCTTACCTCTAGGATGAAGACCTAGTGAGTTTTCCTTCTTAATCTTCCAAAACTTGGGCAAGAATTGAAGGAAAAATATTGGAGAACACCTTCTCACTCTAGGGCACCCTCTCTCATTCTAAAATGTCAGATAATAGTTCAAAAATGACCCAAAGAGTGTATTTAACGAAATAGGGTCGGGTTTTAAAAACCCAAAATAGAGCTCCGGAACAAGGTATGTGATCGCATAACCAATATGCGGACCGCATATCGATCGCATAATTGGTTACAAAATAGCCAGAAGAACTGTCTGTGTATGCGGTCACTATGCGGTCCGCATAACCGGTATGCGATCGCATAATGCACGGCATAACAGTTATGCGGTCGCATAGTCGACTGCATAATTAGTTCTAATTGGCCCAATTAACTGCCTCACTCTGCGGCCATTATGTGGTCCGCAGAGTGATTCTGCGGTCGCTTAATGGACCGCATAGATGCACTTTTTCGCCAAAAATATTTCTTTACTTTTCGGTGCATTGTTCAACCCAAAAAGTCTGAGCCGCAAGAATTTCTATAATACTCAACACGAAAAACCAATTCTGCACCACGAAACATTATTTTCTTTTGCAAAAATTTACGGTGCCTTACATTATCCCCCACTTAGGATCATTCTTCCTCGAATGAGGGTCAAAATCTGTTATTAGCATCTTATGCAACTCAGGTTTTCATACCACACACCAGCAGCACCAAATTTGACTAACTCCCTAAATTTCCAAATATTTCGCCAGAGTTTCCTTTGTAATTAGGCCTATCCACCTGTCAGAGAGCCTCAGAAACACATCCTAACAACATATACATATTCCAACGACATAACATAATACAAAACAACACCAACTATGGCCTCATCAGTAATATATTTCCAGAAAGGAACACCCTTAACACCAAATGTACAAGTCATACATATTTCATAGGAATATCCCTTAGCATTTTCATAAGGCACAACTCATAATTACATGGTTATTCGAATAAATAAGGATACCTTTTCTTCATTTCTTCTTCGGCATCCCAAATAGCCTCTTCAACTTGTTGGTTTCGCCATAGCACTTTCACGGATGTAATTTCTTTGTTTCTCAACTTTCGGGCTTGCCGATCAATAATAGAAACTGGAATCTCTTCATAAGTCAATTCTTCATTTACCTCAATAGTCTCAACCGGAACAATGACTGTCGGATCTCCAACTACTTTCTTTAACATAGACATATGAAACACCGGGTGTACTAATGACATCTCAGGTGGTAACTCAACCTTGTACGCCACCTCACCGATACTCTGAATGATTTTGTACGGTCCGACATACCTCGGACTCAATTTTCCTTTCTTACCAAATCGCATTACCCCTTTCATGGGGGAAACTTTCAAGAATACCCAATCATCTTCTTTGAACTCCAAATCCCTGCGACGAACATCCGAATAGGATTTCTGACGACTCTGAGCAGTCTTCAATCACTCCTTAATGATTTTAACTTTTTTCATAGCCTGATGCACAGGGTCTGGCCCTATCAAATCTACTTTCCCAATTTCGAACCACCCAATGGGAGATCTACATCTCCTACCATATAAAGCCTCGAATGACGCCATTTGAATGCTAGCATGATAGCTATTGTTATATGCAAATTCTATGAGTGGTAAATGATCATCCCAGCTACCTTTGAAGTCTATAACACAAGCGCGCAACATATCCTCAAGCGTCTGAATAGTCAGCTCTACCTACCCGTCAGTCTGCGGGTGAAAGGCTGTACTAAGATTCACTTGAGTACCCAAACCTTGCTGAAATTTCTTCCAAAAATTAGCAGTGAATTGTGCCCCCTGATCAGAAATGATGAAAACTGGGGTGCCATGCAACCTGACTATTTCTTTGATATACAACTGAGCATACTGCTCCACTGTATCAGTAGCCTTAACCGGCAAAAAGTGTGCTGATTTCGTGAGTCGATCCACAATCACCCAAATTGAGTCAAACTTGCGCGAAGTGCGCGGTAATCCTACCATAAAGTCCATATTAATCATTTCCCACTTTCACATTGGAATTTCTATGTTTTGTGCCAACCCACCAGGCCTTTGGTGTTCGGCCTTCACTTGCTGACAATTCGTACATCTCACCACAAATTCCGCTACATTTCTCTTCATATCGTTCCACCAATAGACCTCCTTAAGATCATGATATATTTTCGTAGAACCCGGGTGCACATAATACTTAGAAATGTGAGCCTCGGTCATGATTCTTTCCCAAAGACCATCTACATTTGGAACACATAACCACCCTTGGTACCTTAGTGTACCATCATCCAAGTCGAGAGAAAAAGACATAGTCTTATGTTTATGAATACCCTCTTTCAATTGTGCCAACAATGGATCGTTGTACTGCTTCTCTTTGACTTCCACAACAAGCGATGATTCAACCCTATTTTGCATAATTACCCCTCCTTCACTAGAGTCCGCAAGACGAACTCCTAAACTAGCCAATCGGTGAACTTCTTTGGCCAATGGCCTTTGGTATGACTCCAAGTGTGCTAAGCTACCCATAGATTTATGGGTAAGAGCATCCGCCACAACATTGGCTTCCCCGGATGATATAGAATATTGATATCGTAATCATTACGTAACTCATGATATCTTCTCTACCTTAGATTCAATTTCTTCTATTTGCAAATATATTGAAGGATCTTTTGGTCCGTGAATATGTCCACCTGGACCCCATACAATTAATGACGCCAAACCTTTAACGTATAAATCATAGTCGCAAGTCCTAAGTCATGTGTTGGATTAGTTTTCTCATGATTCTTGAGTTGCCTAGAGGTATAAATGATCATCTTGCCATATTTCATCATTAATGGAACATCTATATCAGATTTCTCTTTCATATGACCTCCTAGAAATTGAGTTCTACAAAAAATTTTCTTGATACAGTTACGATCTTATTAGTACTTGCAACTTATTTTTCCAAATTTCTCAACAAAAGGCATTACTAGGCCAGTTTTCTTATGGGACCATCTGTTTCAAATGAATAACATCTACTAGCTTGCGCGCACACCCTGATAACATCAACCTGCATGGCATTGCCTCAATATGTGAAGTAACATCGTGCTCAGACCTTTCTTAGCCATCCTCTTTCCTCATTATAAGTCTTATAGGATTTTAAGAAATCACTATACTTCCCTGGTGAACATTCTCACGATTCCTCTTTACTACTAAACACTTCCCAAAACACATATCGATACCCTTCATATATATATATTTAACCTGAACAGGGCCTTTTCTGAAACTTGAGATCCTCCTAAATTCTTCAACGACGACTTCTTGTTTTCCTTATAAGTGTAGGACTTAGTCCACCTGATTCCATCATCGATGAGTAACTCACCTTATTCTCCGTATTGTAGTTACCAATAGTGTTTCCTGATATTGCAGCCTAAGAGCTATCATGTTAAACATGTTTGGTTCGTAACAAGTGTTCATCCTCTCTTAATCTGTTTCAAACATTTCCCCTTTGGTCTAGACAATATGTTGATACCATATTTCCTTTATGACTAGAGCATACACTCCCATCCCATTTTGCCCTTAATTCATAGTTGACAACCTTATTGTGCCACACACTTGTTTGCCTCCCATGAACTTGTAGTATCATTATGTCTGGTTTGTTGAGTTTATCACACCACCACTTCATCACCAGTAGTCTTACTTTCCAATGTAATATGTAGACATGAACTCCCTCTATATCTTTTAGTTGATATTCGGCGTCATTCAAATCGGCTGCATTACAGTTGATCCTTTATATCTTCCATTAACACTTGTGCTCTAGGCGAGTCCACCATTCTGATACGAACTATTTTGCGATAACCATGACCATCTCAATTTATATAATTTTCTTCCAATTTTGCTCACCTCATTATCCCTAGTTATTGAATAGCTATTCTCCCTTCCATACATTACGTGGTATTTTCCCTTAGTTGGGAATTCATCCTGCTCGCCTCTCGACACTTGTTGGGATATCTGTGGGAAAGTGTGTTCATCTGTGTATCACTTAACACTTCCTTGCTTGTAAGATTCTTAAGAGACTCTCCATCAAGTACCGATGCACTCTTGGGTTATTATAACATCACATTTATCTTTCCCATTCGTTCTGTCTTTCTTAAAGCCCTAGAGGTTTAGCTAAATTGCAAATCCGTGATTAACTCATTCTAAAAACTCGCAACCTTTCACATTTGACCTATATTACTTCCTTGGGTTCCATTGTTCCTGACCCCTTAACAAGTATGAAATCCCTTTGTAAACATACTCTTAGTTTCTAGGATCGTTGACCTTGTCATTCACATTGCCATGTATGAAGAATTTACCTTCCTTAACCTTCCACATTTTTGGAGTATTAGTTGTCTATCATTAGCATATCCTTTCAGAGAATCATGCTACCCATTATCTCTTTTCTAGACTACACCTGTCTTCAACAAAATATTCAAACATCATAGCTACATGGTCTTACTCTTGTTTCATTGTATTTAAGTGGCCTATCTATGGCCCTTCCTCCCCCACTTGGGGTGAATGATTCATATTTTGACACAAGTCTTGAATTTAGCAGCTTCAGGGACATATGTATTATTTATCACGTCACTGCCTCTTTCGAGGTGGGTAATCACTTCTAGCACTCTTCTCATATAAAGTATGCTCATGGTACGATATACTTGTCTTATATGTTATACTATTCATTCAACATGATACATGTGCCAACTGTTTAATATTCAAGCCTTTACCCTTTCGTCATGTCACATGACAGCATTAGTTGGAATAAACCAAAAGAGCATTTAAACTTACCTTGAACCTCAGCGCATGAGTTGGAGGAATAACAGTTTCACAACCAGTTTCATCGCACGATTCAGAATATCAAAAAAAGATAATATTCCTAAATGCCCATGTAGCATCCTAATTATAAATGTGGTCGACAACACATCGATAATAAGGACTCTACTAGACATGTCTCCGAGACATCCTAGGACACTTTAAAACCTTAGGCTATGATACCAAGTTTGTCACGCCCCAAAACCGAGGAGCGCGACCGGCGCTCAACCGAGTGTACCCGACCGAGCAAGCCTGTTAGATTTCATTCTACCCAAACTCATCCACAAATGGAGATAATACATATTTTCATTAATTAGAAAAATGGTATTCATGTCTACAATTCCAATTCATTTCCAATAGCTTCATCATTTTTAAAGTCTCAATGGACGAGTAATACAACCACAACATAACATATTTTGTCTTTTCCAGCACCAATACACAACCCACACTATGTCTACGGAGCCTCTATAGATAAAGAAGGGTACAATGATAATGCCGGCAACAAGGCCCCGACTATACCTCAAACAGAATACACAAAGTACAAATGATTCTTAACCCCGGAATGAAGTGGGGCTCACCAAGTCAGCTAAGAAGAAGGTGTACTGCTATCACTGATCAATGTCTCCTGCTGTGGAACCACCTGCATCCATTTAAAGATGCAGCGCCCCCGGCAAAAGGGACGTTAGTACCGTCGAATAGTACTAGTATGAAAACTAAACACCAATTTAAGAATTTAGAAATACAAAATAATTATGATGAACTAGTGCAGCAATAGAATAATATAGATAACCGTCTCAACCATAGAAAGATTATTAAAAGCTATCAACAACTTTTATAGGATTTAAGATGAGATCCTCTATAACCATCTTCACCCAAAGCAGCCCCGCCGCCTCACCCGATGTATGCAGGTGGAGGTGTACGTACAATACCATAACTCAAATCAAGCGGCCCTGCCGCCTCACCTCAATGTATGCGGGTGGATGTATAACCACAATACCAAGAACCTACACAAAGCGGCTATGCCGCCTCACCCCAATGTATGATGGTGGAAATGCATCAACGACACCAATACCAACACAAAGCGGCTATGCCGCCTCACCCCAATGTATGCGGGTGGTGGTGCCACAACAATACCAAAACCATTCACAAAGAGGTCGTACCGCCTCACCCTAATGTAAGCGGGTAGAGATGCAGTCCCACAATATCATGATCCCTACACAAAGCGGTCATGCCGCCTCACCCCAATATATATATGCGGGTGGAGGTGTATCACAATCACAATCTCTATACCATAATCCCCACACAAAGCGGTCATGCCGCCTCACCCCAATGTATGCGGGTGGAGGTGTATCACAATCACAATCTCTACACAACTTGGCATAATAGCTTTTACATAAATCATGACTAGAAATTATAACATGTGGATACACAATCCATAATTTGGGACACATCCTCAATTTATAATGCAATATGATAATAGCATTTGAAAAACGAATTGAACATATATCTTCACCACAAAAATTATCGGAATACTCCATTTATAATCAACATCTCGGAACTTCGCAAATGCGAGAAAGTCTTTGCAAATGCGAAGAACTCACACCTCTGCTGCCATCGCAATTGCGAACAATTTGTTCGCAAATGCGAACCTGAGACTATCGCAAATGCGACAAAAGTTTCGCAAATGCGAGAACCCAGTCCCCATCCCATGCTCGCAAATGCGATGATGTGATCACAAATGCGAGATCTGCATACAACACCAGAACACACATGCAACAGCTATTTCTCTAAGTCTAAAATTACTCTGTAGCCTATCCGAAACTCACCAAGCCCTCGGGGCTCCAAACCAAACATGCGCATAAGTCAAAAAATATCATACAAACTTGCTCGCGTGATCAAAACAATAAAATAACACATAGAACTGCGAATCAGACACCAAAACGAATAAAATTTCCAATGAAACTTAAGAACTTTTAATATTTCAATCGGACGTCCGAATTACGTCAAATCACCTCCACTTTGCACCAAATTTTGCAGACAAGTCATAAATACAGTAATGAACCTATATCAAGTTCTGGAACCAAAATCTGAACCCGATAGCAACAAAGTTAAACTACGGTCAAACTTATTAATTCTTTAAACCTTTAAGCAACTACTTTTCAACAAATTACGATAAATTAAGTTAGGGACTTCCGAATTTGATTCCGGACATACGACCGAGTCTCAAATCACGATACGGACCCATCGGGACTATCAAAATACTGATCCGAGTTCGTTTTCTCAAAACGTTGATCGAAGTTAACTCGAATGAGTTTTACGGCATGATTTCACATTTTCATCAATTTTTCAAATAAAACCCTTCGAAAAATGACACGGACTGCGCATGCAAATCGAGGAAGGTTAAACAGAGCTAGTCGGGGTTTCAGAACACAAAAATGAAGGTTAAAACTATAAATGACTTATCAGGTCATCACATTCTCCACCTATAAAACAAACGTTCATCCTCGAACAGATATAGAAAAGTACCTGGACTGGTGAAAAGGTATGGATATCTACTCTGCATGTCCGAATCGGACTCCCAAGTGGATGCCTCGATCGACTGACCTCTCTACTGCACTCGAACTGAAGGATAACTCTTAGACCACAACTGCCGGACCTGCCGGTCTAGAATAGCCACCGACTGCTCCTCATAAGTCAAATCCTTGTCCAATTGGACTGAGTTAAAATCTAACACATGGGACGGATCACCGTGATACTTCCTGATTATGGACACATGGAACACTGGATGGACTGTTGATAAACTGGTGGCAATGCGAGCTTGTAGGCCACCTCACCTACTCTCTCAAGAATCTCAAAGAGTTCGATATACCTAGGGCTCAACTTGCCCTTCTTTCCGAACCTCATCACACCCTTCATGGGTGAAACCCGGAGCAACTCCCTCTCTCCGACCATGCATGCAATATTACGAACTCTACGATCGGCATAACTCTTCTGCCTAGACTGAGCGGTGCGAAGTCAATCCTGAATAATCTTGACCTTATCCAAGGCATCCTGTGCCAAATTTGTACCCAACAACTTAGCCTCCCCCGGCTCGAACCATCCATTTGGGGAAAGACACCGCCTCTCGTATAATGCCTCATAGGGAGCCATCTAAATACTAGACTGGTAGCTGTTGTTGTAGGCAAACTCCTCAAGTGGCAAGAATTGGTTACAAGAACCCCTGAAATCCATAACACAAGGGCGAATCATATCCTCCAATATCTGAATAGTGCGGTCGGACTATCCGTCCGTCTAAGGATGAAATGATGTGCTTAACTCAACCTGCGTGCCCAACTCACGCTATAATTTCTTACAGAAGTGTGAGGTGAACTGTGTACCTCGGTCAAAAAGATAGACACGGGCACACCATGAAGACGGACGATCTCCTTGATGTAGATCTCAGCTAACCACTCTAAAGAATAGGTAACTGCCACTGGAATGAAATGTGCTGACTTAGTCAACCTGTCCACAATGACCCGTAATGTGTCAAACTTCTTCTGAGTCCGTGGGAGTCCAACAACAAAATCCATAGTGATACGCTCCCACTTCCACTCAGAAATCTCTAACTTCTAAAGCAAACCACCAGGTCTCTAATGCTTGTACTTTACTTGCTGACAATTTAGGCACCGATCTACATATGCAACTGTATCCTTCTTCATCCTTCTCCACCAATAATGTTGCCACAATTTCTGTTACATCTTGGCGTCACCTGGGTGAATAGAATACCGAGAACTATGGGCCTCCTCAAGGATCAACTCACGAAGCCCATCCATATTGGTCACACATATACGACCCTTCATCCTTAAAACCCCATCATCTCCAACAGTAACCTGCTAGGCACCACCATGCCGCACCGTATCCTTAAGGACAAACAAATAGGGATCATCATACTGACACTCTCTAATGTGCTAATAATACAAGGAAGTACGAGCGACTGTGCAAGCTAAAACACGAATGGGCTCTGAAACATCTAACCTCACGAACTGGTTGGCCAAAGTCTGAACATCTAGTGCAAACGGTCTCTCACCCGCCAGACGTAGGAAACTCCAAATCTTTGTAGTTGAAGTAGATCTAGGACAGTTCTGAACTGCCTTAATCTTCTTAGGATCCAACTTTATGCCCTCTACCGATACAACATGTCCTAAAAAGATGATTGAGTCTAACCAAAACTCACACTTTGAGAACTTGGCATATAACTGGCTATCTCTCAGAGTTTGAACTACAATCCGAAGATGCTGCTCGTGCTCCTCTCGACTACGGGAGTAGATCAAGATATCATCAACGAATACAATCACAAGAGAATCCAAGTCGGGCTTGAACACCCGGTTCATCAAGTCCATGAATGTTGCTAGGGCATTTATCAACCCAAATTACATCACTAGGAACTCGTAATGCCCATACCGAGTCCGAAAAGCCGTCTTAGGGACATCAAATGCCCTAATCCTCAACTGGTGATAGCCAGACCTCAAATAAATCTTCGTAAACACATTGGCATCCTTAAGCTGATCAAATAGGTCATCAATCCTCGGCATCAGATACTTGTTCTTGATAGTGACTTTGTTCAACTACCGATAGTCTATACACATCCTAATCGACCCATCCTTCTGCTTCACGAACAACACGGGCACACCCCAGGGTGAAACACTAGGTCTAATGAAGCCCTTGTCAAGCAAATCTTACAACTGCTCCTTCAACTCCGGCGAGGCCATATGGTATGGCATAATAGAAATGGGTTAAGTGCCTAGAGCCAAATCAATACAGAAATCAATATCCCTGTCGGGTGGAATCCCCGATAGGTCTGCAGAAAACACCTCTGGAAACTCACGAACAACTGGCACTGAATCCATGGAAGGAATCTCCGCACTAGAATCAGGGACATATGCCAAATAAGCTAGACATCCCTTCTCAACCATGCGTCGAGCCTTCACATAGGAGATAACCCTGCTGGTAGAATGACCAGGAGTCCCCCTCCACTGTAATCGAGGCAACCCCAGCATGGCTAAGGTCACTGTCTTGGCGTGATAGTCCAATATAGCATGATAAGGTGACAACCAATCCATATCCAAGATAACATCAAAATCTACCATATCAAGAAGTAGAAAATCTACACTAGTCTCAAGACTCCCAATAGTAACCACACACGAGCGATAGACATGATCTACAATAATAGAATCTCCCATAGGCGTGGACACATACACAGGAGCATATAAAGAATCACTAGGCACAACCAGATATGAAGCAAAATAGGATGACACGTAGGAATAAGTAGATCCCAGATCAAATAGAACTGAGGCATCTCTATGGCAAACGGGAACAATACATGTGATAACGACGTCAGATCACTCGGCCTCAGGCCTAGCTGGGAAAACATAGCATCGGGGCTGGGCCCCACCACTCTGAACTACATCTCTGGGATGGCCTCTAGCTGGCTGGCTGAGCGAGCGGTGGAGCAACTGGTGCCGGAACCATGGCACGTGAAATCTGCTGTGGCATGCCGCCCAATAATCTCGGACAAGACCTCCTGATGTGCCCAATACCACCACACTCAAAACACCCATCCTGCTGCTGTGGCTGCTGAAGCTGAAGATGACACGAACGGGCTGGATAACCATGGTGATAGCTATGAATCGGAGGCGCATTGATAGGAGCTGATGGTGCACTGTAGGTTGGCTGCCCAAAATAAGGAACATAAGGACCACGACTCCCCGAAGCGCTATGAGATGCCTGAAGCGCTGAATGAAATGGCCTAGGAGGATGGCCTCTACCAAAAGCACCCCTGCCTCCAGATAAGGCACCACTGAAACTACTGGAATGACGGGGCCTCTTATCTGACACTGGCCCCCTCTCTTGAGCACGAACCAACTCTATACATCTAGCAATATCAACAGCCCTCTGGAAGGAAATATCACTCCCTGTCTCCTTGGCCATCTGAAGCCTGATAGTATAAGTGAGCCCATCAATAAATCTCCTCACTCTCTCCTTCTCAGTAGGAAGCAAGATAGTGACATGGCAATTTATGTCCACAAATCGAGTCTCGTACTGGGTGACAGTCATACCACCCTACTGAAGTCGCTCAAACCGCCTGTGGTACTCCTATCTCAGGGTGACAAGGATGAACTTCTCTAGAAATAGTTATGAGAACTAATCCCAGGTAAGTGCGGGTGACCCAACTGGTCTAGTCAACATATAATCTATCCACCATCTCCGGGTGGAATCAATCATCTGAAATACAGCAAAATTGACCCCATTAGTCTCAACTATACCCATGTTGCGCAACACCTCGTGGCAATGGTCTAGAAAATCATGTGGATCCTCAGAAGATGCACCACTGAAATGAACAAGAAAGAGCTTGGTGAACTTATCTAACTTCAACATAGCCTCATAAGACAAAGCGAGCCTATCACCGGCCTGTGCCGCAACAACCGGCTGAACTACCCCAACTGGCGAGGCTGCTGGAGTCTGATACTGGGGAGCTATATTCTCAGAGTGTGAGTAGCAGGAGTTTGTGCTCCTCTCCCAGCCTGAGAGACGGCTGGTACCACCGGATAGGCACCGGTCTAGGCCACACTCTCTATAAGGCCCACCAAATGGACTAGAGCATCCTGAAGTACTAGAGTGGCCATGAACCCCTCCGTGACCTGAGCTGGTCCAATAGGTACAGTCTGGGCTGGAACCTCCTCCTCAAAATCTACCTGAGGCTCCACTGCCGGTGCTGCTGCTCGAGCTCTAGGCTGAGCTCTGCCTCTGCCTCGACCTTTGGCGCAACCTCGGCCTCGACCTCTGCCCCTAGTCATAGCGGCCACAAGGGCTCCAGATCATGTCCGGCGGTAGATGTAGTGCATGTTCTCGCCATCTGTGAGAGAACAAGAATAGAAGGGTTCAATAATCAATGATAGAATAAAATCGCATGTTATAGTAAGAAAAAGTGACATTTTTCCTAAACTCCATAACCTCTGAAAGATAAGTACAGACGTCTCCGTATTGATACTCCAAACTCTACTAAGCTTGCTCGTGACTCATGAGACCTAGGTAACCTATTGCTCTGATACCAACTTGTCACAAATCGAAAATCCCACCCTCGGGATCGTAATGGCGCCTAACATTTCACTTGCTAGGTAAGCCAACGTTAGAATAGTTTATCTATTTTTAACAGTTCAGATTAAATATTAATAATAAAGAAACCGAAATAACTAAAATGAATCTGAAGTAAAGTGTGGAAAACCATAACAATTGAAATATCTTATACAATCCCGAATCTGGTGTCACAAGTGCACGAGCTACTAGAATACTACAGATAAAGGTCTGAATAAAAGTAAAGTTGTCTAAAAGAAAAATACAAAGCTAAGAGAAAGTGGGAGGGGACTTCAGGGATGCGAATGCCGAGCAGCTGTACCTCAAGTCTCCACACTGATAGTCAACCCGAGCAATCTACAGATCGCCATCGGGACCGACTCTAAAATCTGCACACAAAGAGCAGAGTGTAGTATGAGTACCACCGACCCATATACTTTGTAAGTGCCGAGCCTAACCTTGATGAAGTAGTGAAGAGGCTAAGGTGGGTCACTTACAATATAACTTGGACGCAGTATAAAATAATGACAGGAAAGGAAAATACAGAAACGAAATAAAGTAGTAAACTCATGAATTACGATAAATCAAGTTAGGGACTTCCGAATTTAGGGACCCCATATACTTTGTAAGTGAACTCTAGTTTTCAACAAATTACGATAAATCAAGTTAGGGACTTCCGAATTTGATTCCGGGTATACGCCCAAGTCCCAAATCATGATATGGACTCATCAGGACCATCAAAATACTGATCCGGGTCCGTTTGATCAAAATGTTGACCAAAGTTAACTCAAATGAGTTTTAAGGAACGATTTTTTATTTTCGTCAATGTTTCACATAAAAACCCTCCGAAAAATAATACGGGCTGCGCACGCAAATTGAGGAAGGCTAAACGGAGCTAGTCGAGGTTTCAGAATACAAAAATGAAGGTTAAAATTATAAATGACCTATCGGGTCATCACATATGCCACCCCTATGCCCCGCATAACAACAACGCTGAAATGCTACCCTAATACTCCGCATAACAACAACTAACCACAGAACAATTCATATGTGCTAACATCACAACAACACGACATATCCACTCGTATCACAAGTGCCCATAGGCCACAACCTTTTCAAAGATCCAACAATATTAATATTTCCATAACAAATAGCCCGTGGCTCAATACAATATGTATAGAATCTCAATAACAACAAAATGAACGGGAAAGTAACTCAACAAGGAACAACACCCCCTTTAAACACAACTTCAATTAAAATAGATTAATGACTTTCGATAACCTCAATTCCAATATTCTAGTGTATGAATAGGCTAATAATGAAAGAGATGGCACGAACTAGCACTACGTCTAAATGCATGAGAATAATCTGGCAATAAAAGGATATCATGTAACAACAATTTCAACTAAGAGTAACTCCACAATAAAATAAATCACATAATGATAAAAGTGATAACAACTTCAAATAAAGCATATAAGAGCAAACTTGACAAGTAAAGAATGTGACATGTAACGACAACTTCAAATAAAGCATGTGATAGTAGACATGACGAATAAAAGATATAACATG
Organism: Nicotiana tabacum; assembly: GCF_000715075.1. Lineage (NCBI taxonomy): Eukaryota > Viridiplantae > Streptophyta > Magnoliopsida > Solanales > Solanaceae > Nicotiana > Nicotiana tabacum. Next base: position 57,042,619 of record NC_134081.1, on the reverse strand, counting down.
TGCTAACAATTCCAAATAAGTACATGGAAGAAGCTTAAGAGTCTAAGCTGGTCAATTTTCCACATATAAGCCCGAGTACGTACTCGTCACCTCGCGTACACGACTTTCACATGACACAAATAGCACAGACGACTCAAATACTAAGGAGTAATTTCCCCCACATAAAGTTAGGCAAGATACTTACCTTAAAGAAGCTAAACCGATACTCTACAATAATCTTCTCGTGTGAAACAACCTCCGGACTGCTCAAATTTAGACAAAATAGCTTAATATCATAAATAAAAATCATAAACAATAATTCCGAATAATAAAGTTTCGATCTTTAATGAAAACTAATAAGTCAACCCTGGGCCCGTACCTTGTAACCAGACAAAATTTATAAAATTCGAACACCCATGTCGGTACGAGTCAAACCATACCAAAATTATCCATTTCCGACATCAAATCGGCCTTTAGATAATCATTTTACATTTTTGAAAGTTTTTACAAAAATTCTCATTTTCTCCCATTTAAATAAATAATTTAATATTAAAAACAAAGATAGAATCATAAAATATAATCTAATCCGGATAAAGAATACTTACCCCATTCCAAAGTGTGAAAATCCCCTTCAAAATTGCCCAAATCTGAGCTCCATAGCTCAAAATATGATAAAATGACCAAGTCCGTCGAAATAGAGTACTTTAAATACTGCTCCAGAGGTATCCTTCGCGATCGCGATTCAAAAAATTTCCAGCACAAATTTTACCCTTCGTGATCGCGGCCATTTCCCTGCGATCGCGATGAACAAATTCCCATTACCCTTCCCAAACTCTTCTCAGATAGTCTGTAGTTTGACAGCCTTAACATTTTGTACAAAACTCCAAATGACAAATGATTTAATTTTCTGAAAACTAGATTCAAAAGGTTACAACTTTCATTTTTGGATCATCTTTAAATTGCTTGTAGATTGCAAGATATAAGCTTTCAAAATTGGGTTAGTGACAACAGAATTTCCTCTACGCGATCGTGAAAAGGCTTTCACGATCGCGATTGACAGTGCCCAAACAACAAATTTGCTCTTCGCGAATGCGACCCAAAGTCAGCGATCGCGATGCATACTCCTGTGGCCAAAAACCAGCAATTAAAAATGGCCTAGAAATGATCCGAAATCACCCCGAAACTCACTCAAGCCCGTCGGGAACCCGTCCGAATATACCAACAAGTTCTGTAACATAATGTAGGCTTGATCGAGGCCTTAAATCACATCAAACAACATCAAAACTACGAATCGCACCTCAAATCGAATTTAATGAACTTATGAAAACTTCTACAACTCGCGCCGAATAATATCAAATCAACCCGGAATAACCTCAAATTTTGCATGCAAGTCCCAAATTATATGAAGAGCTATTCCAATCCTCAGAGTCGCAATGCGAGCCCGATATTCACAGAGTCAACTCCCGGTCAAACCTCTCAACCTTCCAAACCTTCAACTTTCCAATTTTCGCACAAAATGCATCAAGTCAACCTATGGACCTCCATATCCAAATTCTGACATACGTCTAAGTCCAAAATCACCATACGAAACTATTGGAATCATCAAAACACCATTCTAGAGTCGTTTACATAAAAGTCAAACTCCGGTCAACTCTTACCGCTTAAGCTTCTAAGACAAGAATCATCCTTCCAACTCAATCCCGAATTATCCGAAAACCGAACTCGACCACACACGCAAGTCATAATACATAACACGAAACTACTCGAGACCTTAAGCCGCCGAATGAGATGCTAATTCTCAAAACGCCCGGTCGGGTCGTTACAGTTTATGAAATTTTGCAATTTTTTGAAGATTTTTCGAAAATGAGTTTTTCAAAAACCAAAAAGCAGTTTTGATCACTTTTTCAAAAATAATTTCCCCCACTCATAAAACTGCAATATTTTTTCAATTGAAATACATGTTCAAATATAATCTCAAATTCCAAATATCATTTTTTTACTTAACTCCAAATATTGCTTCTTTTCAAAAATTATAATTTTTATGTACAAACGCCTACTTAGTGGATGCAAATACTCTTCCTATTCAAACATTTAACATTTTCTTTTACGTGTAAAGTGCAACCATACATTTATGGACTTCGCCAAAGTGTTTACTGTTTCCAACCGTATGACAATTGACAAACACGATATATGCTATGTTACATGTATTTTAAATTTACTTTGATGTACCAGAATCAAACTGATACAATAAAGGTGTAACTATTTCCTGCAGATCCTAGAAGAAATATTACACCAAAAACAATGCCCCTCAAATCTCATCTTTCTTGCTTTCTATTCTATCTTGCATTTCACCATGCAACACTCTTTTCTTCAAGCAGGAGTTTCAATTATTTAATTGGGTACAAAGTTTAAGATCTAACTCATCAATAGTAAAATGAGATAGGTGTCACACATCCAAGTAAGAACTACGAAATGAAGGCAATAGAAAATGAATATGAGCCGAATCCTATCTGATCCGTGTTGGTTGATAACTTCATGCAAGAAAGGAAACTAGAATTGAAAGAATACTTATAGGCAATAAATGAATGTATCAAACTTATAAGTGAATGTATGTTTCTTTTGCAATTTTTTTTAATATTTTAATCATGAAGAATTGATAAATAGCAGTTAGCACCTCTTAATCGATAATTCACGTACAAAAATATAGTGCCAATGAGACATTTATAATATTCTTTGAGGAAGTTGTGATTTTTTTTTCATATGCTAATATCAACCAAAAGTGAGAACGTCTTATTAAGTTGTGAGATTAGAGCGTTGTATACGGTCGAAATAGATTTCAGCCTTCGTACATTGGTTCGTAGTTGAAATATAATGGATCGAAGGAAGACTTCGAGATGGGTTCCGGAGATGGTACGAACAAGCTTTGGATTCCAGGTATAGGTCAAACACCAAGTTCGAAGTCATCATCGAGCTCGGGTCCGAATCGAACTGAGATGAGATGATTTCGAGTTTAAGGGGCAGAGGCCAACCGGGACCGAGTCCGAATCATCACCTGATCCTGAGTCCATATCGAGCTCTAGAAGCACTTCTGACCAACACCGAGGCCGATCGAGTCCGAGCTTACAGAAAAGAGCCATTGCAAACACACTAAAGGAGAGAATCTTGGCGGAAATTAGGAAAAAGTTAATTTATCATGGATTTTTCACTATGTATTTTTTAATTATATCTAAAGTAGGATCCTCCACTATAAAGAGGATGATTACATTTTCTGTGGAGGGCAGTTTTTTGCTTACATTATAATTCAAGCACCATATTCTCCTATATTCAAGAATTATTCTTCTAAGCTTCATTAATTAATCCATTGTGCTGAGCCCTAAAAATCATCTTCTTTCCTACCTTGTTTATTTTTCATTCTTTACAATCCATATTTGACATTTCTATTTATCCCTACAGTTTGTATCAAGTTATATCATATATCCTTAGAACTACGTACAAACTCAACTCTATCCGTTTTTCGGGTAAACAGTTTGGCGCCCACCGTGGGGCTAAGGATAACAGTAGTTATTTGATACGAATATACAAAAACACACCGTTGTGTTTTGCACTTGTTTCCGAAAGTATCTTGGATTTCGGATTAGCAACGACTAACTACCAATCAAATGGCCTCACCTATCGACAACGAAGCCGGTCTTCAAGATGAGAACAATAACTTGAGACCCAGTACCGAAAGACCATTTGTTAACGCCGTTGGAGCTCGAATTGAAGTGCCGACAGATATCAATTCGCATGTGGCCATCAAGGCGAACCTACATTCTGAACCCGAAAATAGCGTTCATGGCAGCACTCGATCTGCACCTCGAGACACCCATAAAATTGAGAAAACGGAATCAGCTTGCGTGTGATTATCGAAATGTTGCAAGCTCAACAGGTAGCGATAGCTCAGTTACAGAGTCGAACACAGGTAACAAGCAAACCAGAGCCTACTCCACCCCTAGAGATCACCCTCAGAATAGAGCCAGTTGTAGCAAGGTCAAACGAGCAAAATTCGGGGACTAATCCAGGAGTTGTTAAGATGTTTGAAGAAGTGACAAAATGGATCGAAGAAAACAACAAAAAAGTGGAAGCGTACAACTCCAGGGTTGATCAAATCCCAGGGGCACCCCGATATTGAAAGGTTTAGATTCCAAAAAATTTGTACAGAAGCCTTTCCCCCCGAGCGCGGCCCCTAAACCAATCCCGAAGAAGTTTCGCATGCCCGAAATTCCTAAGTATAATGGGACGACCGACCCCAACGAACATGTCACCTCATACACATGTGCCATTAGAGGAAACGATCTAGAAGATGATGAGATCGAATCTGTATTATTGAAAACATTTGGTGAAACCCTGTCAAAGGGGGCAATGGTATGGTATCATAATTTACCATCTAACTCTATTGATTCTTTTGCTATGCTTGCAGATTGCTTCGTAAAAGCACATGCCGGAGCCATAAAGGTCGAGACCAGAAAGTCGGACCTGTTCAAAGTAATACAAAAGGATAACGAGATGCTAAGGGAGTTCGTATCTCGTTTTCAAATAGAACGAATGGATCTGCCACCAGTCACAGACGATTGGGCTGTTCAAGATTTCACTCAAGGTCTAAATGAGTGAAGCTCGATGGCTTCACGACGGCTGAAGCATAATCTGATTGAGTACCCAGCTATTACTTGGACCGATGTGCACAATCGATATCAATCCAAAATAAGAGTCGAAGACGACCAGTTGATTTCTAGATCCGTTACTAAAAAAACTACCACGCAAAGGTCGACCAAAGACCGATACCGGCCATATAGCGGAAACCCTACAAGCTCGGTCTGATAAGAATGGCAATCAACTACCAAGCAATTGGAACGTGTAACGCCTAAAACGATACTACTGCTAAGGTATAACCCCCCCTATTCAATCATATTTCTAAACTAACCCTTGCAAGTGTTCGACCAAAGATGGACGAATTATTCAACTCGAAGCCTTTAGGTCAGAAAGCATGGTGTTTGTCCCAAATAGGGTTTTCGGCGAGATTTATTTTTTAACAAGGCAACCATTGATCGTGCTAACAATTCAACAGTATCCGAGGCCTCTTTACAATCAACCTCGAATACATGGGGGCATTATTATTGAACATATATGTGATGATTATCAAGTTGAGTGCAAAGGAAGTTACTTCGTTATTTTATGACAACAATGTCTCGACAGGAAAAGTTGTAAGAGCCAAATGGTCAAAACGAACCATGCTCATGTAGCTGGCCCGAGCCCCGACGCAAAACATGAACACATGTATAAAGACTTGCAAAGGAAGTTCTCTTCTTTACCGATATCTTATATCCAAGAAAAATTCCTCTATTTCGAGATTTATTATGCAAACAGGATCGAGTTCGAGCGAGCACTCACTCGATCATTACGCCTACGTGATACATTACTTCGAGTTCAAAACATTCACTCGACTAATAAGCCTACGAGCTATTCTTATTTCGAGTTCGAGCAAGCACTCACTCGACCATTATGCCTACGGGCTACATTACTTCGAGTTCTAAACATACTCGACTAATAAGCCTACGGGCTATTCTTATTTCGAGTTCGAGCAAGCATTTACTTGACCATTATGCCTACGGGCTACATTACTTCGAGTTCAAAACATTCACTCGACTAATAAGCCTACGGGCTATTCTTATTTTGAGTTCGAGTAAGCACTCACTCGACCATTACGCCTATGGGCTACATTATTTCGAGTTCGAAACATTCACTCGACTAATAAGCCTACGGGCTATTCTTATTTCGAGTTCAAGAAAGCACTCACTCGACCATTATGCCTACAGGCTACATTACTTTGAGTTCAAAATATTCACTCGACTAATAAGCCTACGGGCTATTCTTATTTCGAGTTCGAGCAAGCACTCACTCGACCATTACACCTACGAGCTACATTATTTCGAGTTCGAAATATTCACTCGACTAATAAGCCTACGGGCTATTCTTATTTTGAGTTCGTGCAAGAACTCACTCGACCATTACGCCTACGGGCTATATTATTTCGAGTTCGAAACATTCACTCGACTAATAAGCCTACGGGATATTCTTATTTCGAGTTCGAGCAAGCTCTCACTCGACCATTATACCTACGGGCTACATTACTTCAAGTTCGAAACATTCACTCGACTAATAAGCCTACGGGCTATTCTTATTTCGAGTTCGAGCAAGCACTCACTCGACCATTACGCCTATGGGCTACATTACTTCGAGTTAAACACTCACTCGACTACTAAGCCTAAGGGCTACATCAAACTGCAAGTTTGAACAATCACTAAACTCGACTACTAAGCCTATGGGCTACCTTATTTCAAGCTTGAGTAAATGCCCACTCGGTTATAAAGGTTACGAGGACCAAATTCGATCAAATTGCTTAAATCCTTATGAAAACATTCATAAGGCATGAATAAAATCTTCACAAGGCAGGAAACAAAATAGAAGCAAGTCGGTAAAAGAAAAAGATATTTTATATACAAGATTGTTTACATGATTGATTACAACATAGAAACTAAGGGCTAAGTTTCTTGGCTATCTCCGGGAGCGGTCTCTTCTCCACCGGGCTCCCCCGTTCTCGAACCCACTTTTACTCCAATCATCATCATCATCATCATCATCATCATCATCATCATCATCATCATCATCATCATTATCATCATCATCATCATTAGAAACCAAGGCTTCAGCATCAGCTTCGAGTTTCTTGGCCCTTTTTATCTCTTCAGCAAGGTCGAAACCCCGAGCATGGATCTCCTCGAGGGTCTCCCTCCGAGATCGGCACTTAGCAAGTTCAGCGACCCAATGTGCTCGAGTATCGGCGGTCTCGGATGCCTCTCTTGCTTGGACCTAGGCAGCTTCAGCATCAGCCTGATAGACGGACACGAGTGCATCCGCATCGGCCTTTGCCTTTTTAGCGTCAGATTCGGCCTTGGAAAATTCAGAGGCCAACCGAGCCTCGAGCTCCTTTATTTTTCTTACTTGAACCGAGCCTTTCTCCTTCATACTTTGAAGTTGGTTCTCGGCCGCTGATAATTGAGTTTGAGCAGCTTCTTTCTCTGTAGCAAAACTGTCCATACCTTCTTTCCACTTCAAGGACTCCGCTTTTATCACATCGACCTCCTCACGGAGTTTCCCGATCATCTCAATTTTCTGCTGCAGTTGTGAGCCCGAAAAATTAACCATTATTCCGATATCGAACCCATAGGCTTTTAAAAGTATCATTACCTGCTCGGACAGATCGGTCTGATCTTGTTGGGCCTTGGCCAACTCAACTCGGAGGTCTTTTATTTCCTCTGCCCTTTGCCCTAAGAGGAGTTTAAGAGAGTTCCTCTCCTCAGTAACCCGTTAAAGATCGGCCTCATATCGACGTAGCTCGGCTCGGGACTGAGAACATGCTTCTCGATGAACTGCCGCGTCCTGCAAAGAAAGAAGAAACTAAGTTAGAAAAGAAAAGAAAACATTAAAGTAATACCAACAAAATAATTTAAGGCTTACCTGATTCAAAGCCTGCTGCACCCCGTAAAAAGGTCCGATGCATCACTAGTACCGGAAACGTCCTCGACACCGGTAAACAGGTCATGAAAAGGATCCTCTCTATCATGAGGCCTATCTAGTTCGAGGGCCCCCAAAGCTTGGGCTTCCCGAATTGCCCCTGCAGAAAAAGCAGGGAAGGTGGGCGAGTCTTCGATTGCTACTGCCCCAAGTGAATCACTTGGAGCATTCTCTTCGGTTCGAAGAGAATCGAGGAGAGCCCCTTGATAAGAAGCATCGTCGATCTCCAACAACTCGGGGACTTTGCCCGAATTCTTCTCCGATATATCTTCAGTTCGAGGCGGAGCCTTATGAACCACCATCGATCCAGCTACCTGTGGAACGTCGGTGGTCTTCTTCTTCGTTCGGGCCGCAAACGCAGACCCATCATTTTCTTCTTCTTCTTCTTCTTCTTCTTCCCTTAGACACATAACTGATTCTACGGTCAAAGGAATGGTATTCTTGTTCGGCTTACAAGCCGTCCTCTTCTTCGGTTTTAGATCTTCGGGAACGGAGACTCTTTTCCTCTTATTATCTTTCACCGGCTTTGGGACAGAGGCCGAACTTCCCCGATGGACGTGGGCCTCAAAATCGCATCTTTGCCCACACCTACATATGGAAAATGTTATTGAAGTATATTGAAAGCGTCTCGTTCGAACTACCAAAATGTACGAGAAAGGGGCTTACCGTGATGTTTTGCCTCCCATTGGCCCTTTGACAGATCACGCCATGAGTGCTCAGAGTATGTGGAGGTCGAAGCCAAAGCTCGTACCCAGTTTTTGAGATCGGGAACTACTCCGGGCATCCAGGGAATCGCTGCATTACAGAAAAAGGAATATCGGTGAAAAAAGAAATAAAAGGGTGAAATAGAAGGAAGTAACATTAGAATCACACTTACGTTTCATATTCCACTCTTCGGGAAAATGCATATTTCCGAAGTCCTTACTCGAACGAACCTGCCATCCAACCTCGATCCCTGTCCTTGTCAATGCTCGAGAACAGAGCCTTGGTAGCCCGACGCTGGAATTTTATTAACCTTCCTCGAAAAAGTCGAGGGCGGTACAATTGGATGAGATAATCGAGGGTGAACGACATCCCCTCAATTTTGTTCACAAAGTATCGAATCAAAATAACGATCCGCAAAAAAGAAAGATGGACCTAGCCTAGGGTTATTTGGTATTGATGGCAGAAGTCAATAATAACAGGATCGAGGGAACCTAACGTGAAAGGGTAAGTATACACACTTAAAAACCCTTTCACGTAAGTGGTGATATCTTCGTCAGAAGAAGGGATTATTATTTCTTTACCCTCCCAATTGCAATCTTTTTTCAGCTGTTTGAGGTGCCTCTCAGTTATCAAACACATGTACATCGATACTGGCTCACATCGGCCGGGAACCGATGAGCCTTTATCGACCTTAAAATTAGAGGTAAGAACACACGCCCCAGGAACGCACTCCTCAGACCGTGGCTCTACCGGTGTTTCGTCGGCGGCACACTGTGAAGATGAAGCTTTCTCTTTCTGAGGAATGATTTGTGATGTTTTCGCCATTTTCGAATTTAAAGGTCAAGAATAGAAGAAAGTGACAAATATTTGGTAATTTTGAAGAAGGGCTTTTGCAAAGGGGAATCACAGATTTGCGAATAAACTCAGAGGGTACGAAAAAGAACTTGGGAGATTTGGAAGATTGAAGATGTAAAAGTGATAAATGGTAAAAGGAAGGGCTATTTATGGATTAAAGCAATGTCGGTTCAATGTCAGCGGTGGTCGACCACCGTCTGACATGCATTAAATACCTTGAAAGACTAAATCGACGGGACAACTATTAGGTGCGTCATGATCGAGTCCAATGTAAACGTGAGCTTATAATCCGATCGAGCCGTTGAAAAATCATATCGTTTCTCACTACATCCTTCCCGAGAAATGAGGGGACTATCTATATACGGTCGAAATAGATTCCGGCCTTCGTACGATGGATCGAGGTCGAAATATAATGGATCGAAGGAAGACTTCGAGATGTGTTCCGGAGATGGTACGAACAAGCTTTGGATTCCAGGTATAGGTCAAACACCGAGTCCGAAGTCATCATCGAGCTCGGGTCTGAATCGAACTGAGATGAGATGATTTCGAGTTTAAGGGGCAGAGGCCAACCGGGACCGAGTCCGAACTCACAGACAAGAGCCGATGCAAACACACTAAGGGAGAGAATCTCGGCAGAAATTAGGAAAAAGTTGATTTATCATGGATTCTCCACTATGTATTTTTAATTATATCTATAGTAGGATCCTCCACTATAAAGAGGATGGTTACATTTTCTGTGGAGGGCAGTTTTTTGCTTTCATTGTAATTCAAGCACCATATTCTCCTATATTCAAGAATTATTCTTCTAAGTTTCATTAATTGATCCATTGTGCTGAGTCCTAAAAATCATCTTCTTTCCTACCTTGTTTATTTTGCATTCTTTACGATCCATATTTGACATTTCTATTTATCCCTACGGTTTGTATCAAGTTATATCATATATTCTTAAAACTACGTACAAATTTAACTCTATCCGTTTTTCGGGTAAACAAGCTATCTTATTAAGTTGTGAGATTAGAGCGTCTCATACAAGTGAAATTCGTTTCAGCATCATCAACTTGTGCAAAAGAAATGGTTTCTTCCATTAATATATCAGGTAACCGATGCAAATTAACATGATTTATTGCATATAATGTGTTTGATTAATTTTTTCCTTAAAATTGTATATAACCCAAGTATGGCAGGGGAGGAGGGTAGGGGCAGTACTGGCAGGGAGGGACAGGCGTCCTCTGGTTTGGGTTAACTTAACGTCTACGTTTGGGAAAGACAGGAGTTGTACCTCACTTTTGCCTGTTGCATTTTTACAGAGTCCCCTCATTTACTTCTTTAACCAAATCATGGGCCATTCCGTGCACTTCCCTAATTATTTTGCACTTGAGAGTCTGTACCATTTTTTGGCTTCTTGCAACTCTCAGATCGTCTGTGATTTAATTAATATTTAACCGTATAATGACCCAGCTCCCTTACCCTAGTTCCAAAAGGAATACTTTATACTCCTACTTTTTTCATTTATTTTGGTAGTAGATACTTTGCTAAGTCTTAAGCAAACAAGACTATTCATTCTATCAGACCTCAGTACTTCACGTATTGTGAAAAGGAAAAAGAAAAAAAGACCTACCAAAAGATAGATATTTGTTTGTCTAGCCAATCTTTTCTTTTAATTTTAATAGAAAAACCAAAAATAATTAGCAATGAGCTAGAAATGATTTGTTGCCGAGGGAACAACTCAAAATCAATAGCGACAATCCGAACTAGTTCGAATACTTAGTTTCTCAGAGGTCGTTTGGTTCAAGGAATTAGATGGGTTATTTCGATATAAATTTTGACAATTTATCTCGTGTTTGGTTAAAGGTATTAGCTAATATTGGTATTATTTTTATATCAAAATTTTGGTATAACTTATCCCATGTAAAAGATAAGATAAGTTATTCAAATTTTAATCCTAGTTATAATCCCAGATTTATAATCATGGATACCCAATTTTAAAATTTAAACCAAGCGACCCCTTATTGTCTAGATGACCTTTCCTGCAACTGTGTAAAAACAAAAACTTGATAATTAATTCCATAAACTTAAGTAATAATTTTAATTAGAAATAAAGTCCAAATTAGTTCTTGTATTATGCGGAATTGTTCAATTTTACCAAATATTACAGTCTTGGTTCATTTATACCTTTGCTGTTAGAAAAGAATTTCGTATTTGTCCTTGCCATTGATTGAACTTCAGTATGAAAATGAGAGGACCTCACATGTCCAATGTTTTGAGAAAATATGACCAAATTCGCCCCACAATTTTTAACTATAATTTATAATTACCTCCGGGTTGAAGCTTCCATTATGGCTTAAAGGCAAAATGAGACTTTTCAATTGGGGTATTATTAAATCAATAGGTAAACGGCGAGAAAAAAATTGAGTAATTTCGAGTAGTACATAGGTAATTTGACACTTTTACTTTTTAATTTGATTTTGATGTAAAAATAAATTAATTTTGATGTAATGAGACAACATCAATAAAAGTTGATCTACTTTCTACTTCCTTTATTTCAGCTTATGTGATATTGTTTCATTTTTAATATAATCTAAAAAGAATAATGGTATTTTATATTAAAATTTTTTTAACTTTAAACCTTTAATTTTATACAAATAACATGATTTTATAATCACACAAATTTCATTGTTTGTTTAAAAAGTTTTAAAATCATTTTTTTCCTTCTTAATCTTTATGCTCAATCAAACAAACTTATATAAAATAAAACTAGAAGTTAAAAGAAAATATCAATAAACTACTATGAAAAGGTTTTATGACATTCAATCAATTGTCTTTATTGATAAAATCTAGGAAAACTTACACAAATGTCCCAAATAAGTCTCAACTTATCAACCTCTAGCCATTAGTTATAGACTTACCAAAACGAGCCAAGCACATAAAAATTAAAAAACCAAATAAATAAGATTTTTTCTCTCAAAGAATCACATGCAAAAATGTCCTTCCATATTTTTAAGCGTGATTAACAACATTAGATGCAAGACGGAAAGGAAATTTCATGGATGAGGTAGCAAATAAAGTGATGAAATACCAAAAAATATATATACAATATTCCAAAATTCTACGAAGAATAGGAACTTTTTCAATGGGTATAGTTGAAATTCATTGAAAACATATAGATAAGTCAATATACAAAATTTGAGGAAGATTTGAGGTGATTTGGACTGGTTTTATATCAAAATTCGTAATTAAATCGAGTTCAAAAATTCTTCTGCGACACATGTATCAAACATGTATCACGTATGTATCTCACACACATGTATACATGGATATACATGTGATACATAATTGATATAAATATGATCCTATGTGATACACAAATGATACACTGTGTGATACACATATTATTTTTTTTTATGTTCAGTTTTTATTTCGAATTTTCAATTCAAACCACCTCAAAATTTTACCAAATCATCCCAAAACTGAGATTCAAGCTCCTTAAGATATACCCAATCTATTCTAATAACACCCACTCAAAAGAAAGTAAAATTTTGACTTTTTTTGTTACAAATAACTAATTGGCTAATATTAATAATATTTGGCTAATATTAGTAATATTTTATGAATTTGCCAATTTTTATAATGAGTTATTTATAAATGGACATAACTGGTAGTTTCCCTAAAATCTATTATCTTATACTTGCATTGAAGCTATGAGAATTAAATAGAGCTAGAGAGAATAAATGTAGAGAGAGAAAGGGAAGAATTTCATTAATGCATCTTAGCTGACTTGAATACAGAAATAGAGTATATAACAACTCGCGTAAATCCTCTAACCAACTCTCACGTGCAAATCTCATGTATATTTGTAAAATGTCTAAACTAACCTCACTAACTCCCAAATACTTTCCCAAGTTGGAGGGTGAAAAATATTTAACACTCCAAGCTTGGATACTAAAAAGCGATCTTGAGCAACAATGAGTCCCTTTATAAGAAAATCTGAAAGCTGAAGAGCGGAAGAAGTATAATTTGGCTCAACGAGCTGAGACTTGATTCTTTCCTCTCACAAAGTCACAATTAATTTTAATACGTTTGGCTCTTTCATGAAAGATTTGATTGCCTACTATCTAAAATTATTGTCGTATTATCAAAGAACAACTTCACAGGCTTAGTGATAGTAATCCCCAGTTCCTCTAATAGAGCAGAGAGCCAAGTAAGTTCAGCAACAACTGCAACCATACTTCTATACTCTGGCTCTGCAGAACTTCTGCTTATTGTCCGTTGTTTCTCGGATTTTCAAGAAATCAGTTAGCTCCCTAACTTCACTACATATCCAGTAACAAACCTTCTAGTATTTAGGCAGGCAACCCAATCAAAAAATCACGGTAAGTATTGAGATTGTCATGCCTGTAGCAAGACTCCTAGACCTGGTGCCCTTTTTATATACTTTGTTATCCTCAATGCTTCCTATATATATGACTACTTAGGCCTCTACATGAATTGACTTAAGTTTTGAATTGCAAAGCTTATGTCAGGTCTTGTAATGGTCAAATATTGTCATCACGACCCAATGTCCACAAGAATTGTGATGGTGCCTAACACCAACCTACTAGGTAAGTCAATCAATATAAATACAGTTTAACCTGACAATCATCAAATAATATGTCACGATCCCATTTTCCCTCCGTAGGGACGTCATGATGGCACTTAGTCTCTACGACTAGGTAAGCCTAATATTTGACATCAGTTAAATAAATGTAAATAATAAAATAATCAACACAGTTTGATAAACTCGTATAACTCCTAAAAAGTAAAAATTCAACCATACAATTCCCAAGAACGGTGAAACGGAGTCATAAGCACTATGGAATAACTAAAACATCTGATACATCACTGTTTGCAATAAAATATAATAGTAACTGAGAATAAGGGAAGGGGACTCCGAGGCCTGCGGATGCCGAGCATGCATACCTTGAAGTCTCCGGTAAAAGCAGCTAGCAAGACTCTCTATCTACCGGCACGAGCAGACGTACCTAGATCTACACAAAAATATGTGCAAAAGCATAGTATGAATACACCACAATGGTACCCAACAAGTATCAATCCTAAACTCACTAGAGTAGTGACGAGGTCAGGTCAAGATACCTACTAGGATATGAAGTAAACAATATAAAATAAAATACGGATATAAAATGGGAAGTAAGAAAATAACTAATACGGAACAAGATGATAGCATAAAAGAAACAACTAAAGTGATACAAAGATTATATACAGACTTCAACTACTAGAATGATAACGAGTGGAGCAACAAGAAATATTCCTTCCGCGACACTTTGCAACATGAAATAACAACAAGAATCACATCTAGGTACCACATCGTGTATAATGAAATCAAAACCGAGGTACCGCCTCGTATAATAAAAAATAACAACCGATGTACCGCCTCGTATTTACATTTCTCAATTTCAATCGTAATCCCACCCACCAAATAGAACTCTGCCTTTTTTTGTTGGGTTAAAACGAGTATGAAGTCAGGGAGGAAGAAGAGAGGGAAGAAATCCTTCATTACGCTGCCACGTGAGCCTTACATTTGAAAATAAGGTTTGAAAATAGTTTTTCCGAAATAGCTACACGCACTTTAACCCACCTTATGATGCCGTGTGGCTTCATGTAGTTCCCCTACAAGCAACACGCACATAAGTCCCACCTTATATCGCCACATGCACATCAACCCAAGCCTTATACTGCCATAATCGCATCGATATCATATCACAATAGCAACATCGCACCACAAGTTCCCACATATCACGACTTACCAACAACAACGATATCAATATTTCCACAACATTAGCCCATGGCTCCAACACAACGTATACGAGAGTATCAACAACAATAATGGATGAAAAATGCTCAATAGGATAGATGTTTCAACAATAACCAACATCACCTCAACGTGTTAACAACTTCCACAACCTCAACATCAAATACTCAACAACGGGAAAAATAACGTGTAACCACAATATTAAATAAGACTAACTCACAATAAAGGAAACAATCTTCAACAATGAGTATCAATTAACAGAAGTCAACAAATAAAAGGGCAACATAAACAATTAATTCTATAGTGATGATTAACAATGAAGGGATAACATGTATCAATAAAGAGGCAACAAGTTCAACTAAAGCATGAGTGTAATTTAGCAAATAAGATGTAGAACAGTTACTAAACAATTCAACTAAGCATTTAAGGATAGTCTAACATAATTAAGATGATTTTACTATGAGAATCTAGAACATAATGACATCTCAATTAAAGCATGAAAATAGTCTAAGTAGCATAAACCGGTCAAATACTATGTACAACCCGCGTACTAATCGTCACCTTGCATACACAGATTTCACTTAGCACAATTGAATCAACAATACCAATCCTAAGGGGTATTCCCCCACACGAAGTTAGGCAAGACACTTACCTTAAATAGGCCAATTCACAACTCGAAAATAGCTTTTCCTTTAAAGTTCGCCTCCACACGGCTCAAATCTAACAAAAATCGACTCAATACTATTAAACAATGCTAGGGAATTCAATTGCAATAGATAAAGTTAAGATTTATATACTTTTTTCCAAAAGTCAACAAAAGTTAAATGGGGTCCCGTCCGGTAAAAACCCGGGCCTAATGGTAGATTCCGTCTACCCATGACCCCACGAGTTCATATATACGATTAGTTTCAAAATCCGAGTCCCAATCGACTCTCAAAACTCAATTTCTCATTTTTCAAAAACTTGGCAAAGTTTCATAAATTTCTACTTTGATTCACATGATTTTGATGTTAAAATCTAAGATAAGTTGATGGAATATGATTAGAAATAGATTAGGATTAGTTACACAAGGTTTGTAGGTGAAAATCCCCTCTCCAAGTTGTCTACTACCGAGTCTAGGGTTCAAAAATGAGAGAATGAACTCAAAAATCCCATCCCTCAGCTATTTGTTCAGTCGCAGATGTCGCATTTGCAACCTAGGTGTCGCAATTACGAACCCCGCAAATGCGAAGAATCTCTGACAAATGTGAAGACCCTCCCATCTCTGCTATCATCACAATTGCGAACAATGGACCTTCGCAATTGCGACCAAAGTGATCGCAAATGCGAACTAGCTCATTCCCAACGCACTTCGCAAATGCGAACACTGGGTTCGCAAATGCGAACCCAGCAGGCTTTGCTCAACTTAGCAAATTCGAACTCAAACCTCGCAATTGCGAGATCTGAGGTCTGCACTAGAAATAGATGCACCAACTATTTTTCATAATTCCAAAACCACTCCGAAGTCTATCCGAAACTCACCCGAGCCCTCGGGGCTCCAAACCAAACATGCACACGAGTCCAAAAATATCATACAAACTCGCTCACATGATCAATACAAAAAAATAACACCTAGAACTATGAATAGGGCACCAAAACGAATGAGATTTTTTAAGAAATCTAGGAACTTTCAATTCTTCAACCAGACGTCCGAATCACGTCAAATCAACTCCGTTTTGTACCATTTTTGCAGACACGTCATAAACACTGTAATGAACTTATACCAAGTTCCGGAACCAAGATCCGAACCTGGTAGCCACAAAGTTAAACTACGGTCAAACTTGGGATTTCTTTAAGCCTTTAAACTTCTAGATTTCAACAAATGACGATAATTCAAGTTAGGGACTTCCTAATTCGATTTCAGGCATACGCCCAAGTCCTAAATCCCGATACGGACCCACCGGGACCGTCAAAATATTGATCCGGACCCATTTGCTCAAACTGTGAACCGAAGTCAACTCAAATAAGTTTTAAAGCACGATTTTACATTTTTGTCAATTTTTCACATAAAACCTTCAGAAAAATGACATGGACTGCGCATGCAAATCGAGGAAGGCTAAACGGAACTAATTTAGGTTTCGAACACAATATTGAGGGTTAAAACTATAAATAACCTATCAGGTCATCACATTCTCCACCTCTAAAATAAACGTTCGTCATCGAACGGACATAGAAAAGTACCTGGACTGGTGAAAAGGTGTGGATATCTACTCCGTATGTTCGACTCAGACTCCCACGTGGCTGCCTCGATCGGATGACCTCGCCACTGCACTTATTTGAAGGATGACTCTTAGACCTCAACTACCGGACCTGCCGGGCTAAAATAGCTACCGGCTCCTCCTTATAAGTCAAATCCTTGTCCAATTGGACTAAGCTAAAATCTAACACATGGGACGGATTACCGTGATACTTCCGAAGCATTGACACATGGAACACTGGATGGACTGCTAACAAACTAGGTAGCAATGTGAGCTTGTATTCCACCTCTCCATTCCTCTCAAGAATTTCAAAAGTTCCGATATACCTAGGGCTTAGCTTGCCCTTCTTTCCGAACCTCATAACACCTTTCATGGGCGAAACCCGGAGTAAGACCTGCTCCCTAAACATGAATGCAACGTCACGAACTCTACGGTTAGCATAACTCTTCTGCCTAGACTGAGCGGTGCGAAGTCAATCCTGAATAATCTGAATAGTGCACTCGGACTGTCCGTCCGCCCGGGGATGAAATGCTATAGTCAACTCCACCTACGTGCCTAACTCATGCTTCACGGCCCTCCAAAAGTGCGAGGTAACTACGTACCTTGATCAGAAATTATAGATACGGGCACACCGTGAAGACGGACGAACTCTCGGATGTAGATCTCAGCCAACTGCTCTGAAGCATATGTAACTGCCACTGGAATGAACTGGGCCGATTTGGTCAACCTATCCATAATCACCCATATTGCATCGAACTTCCTCTGAGTCCGTGGGAGCCCAACAACAAAATCTATAGTAACCCGCTCCCATTTCCACTCTGGAATCTCTAGCCTCTGAAGCAATCCACCTGGTCGCTGATGCTCATACTTCACCCGTTGATAGTTTAGGCAACGAGATACATACCCCACTATGTCCTTCTTCATTCTCCTCTACCAATAGTGATACCTCAAGTCCTGATATATCTTGGCGGCACCCGGATGAATAGAGTACCGCGAACTGTGAGCCTCCTGGAGAATCAACTCACACAAACCATCTACATTGGGAACACATAGCCTATCCTACATCCGCAACACAATGTCATCCCCAATAGTGACCTCCTTGGCATCACCGTGCTGAGCCGTGTCCTTGAGGACAAGCAGATGGGGGTCGTCATACTGACGCTCTATGATGCGATCATATAGAGAAGACCTAGAAACCACACAAGCCAAAACTCAACTCGGCTCCGAAACATCCAATCTTACAAACTGGTTGGCCAAGGCCTGAACCTCCAAAGTTAATGGCCCTTATGCTTCCGGTAGATATGCTAGACTACCCAAACTCTCCGCCTTTGGACGCAAAGAATCGGCCACCTCATTGGCCTTCCCGTGATGATATAGAATGGTGATATCATAGTCTTTAAGCAACTCTAGCCATCTCCGCTGCCGCAAGTTAAGATCCTTTTATTTGAACAGCTGCTAAAGACTTCGATGGTCGGTAAAGACCTCACAAGGGACACGTACAAATAGTGCCGCCTAATCTTCAAGGTATGAACAATAACTGCTAACTCAAGGTCATGGATATGATAGTTCTTCTCATGCACCTTCAGTTGTCTAGAGGCGTAGACAATCACCCTACCGTCCTGCATCAACACCGCACCGAGACCAATACGCGATGTATCACAATACACAGTATAAGACCCCAAACCCGAAGGCAACACCAACATAGGGGCTGCAGTCAAAGCAGTCTTGTGCTTTTGAAAGCTCTCCTCACACTCCTCAGTCCACATAAACGGAGCACCCTTCTGGGTCAATCTAGTCATAGGTGCAACAATAGATGAGAAACCCTCTACGAATCGACGGTAATACCTTGCCAAACCAAGGAAACTTCAGATCTCTGTAGCTGAAGACAGTCTTGGCCAACTCTGCACTGTTTCAATCTTCTTCGGGTCCACCTTAATTCCCTCGCTCGACACTACATGACCCAAAAATGCCACCGAATCAAGCCAGAATTCACACTTTGAAATTTTTACATATAACTTCTTTTCTCTCAAGATCTGGAGCACGGTCCTCAGTGCTGCTCATGATCCTCCCAGCTCCGAAAGTACACCAGAATATCGTCAATAAAAATTATGATGAATGAGTCAAGATAGGGGAGGAATATATTGTTCATCAAGTGCATGAATGTTGCTGGGGCGTTGATCAGCCCAAATGACATCACAAAGAACTCGTAATGACCATACCGAGTCCTAAAGGCAGTCTTCAGGATATCTGACTCCCGAATATTCAACGGATGATAGCCGGAACGCAAGTCAATCTTAGAGAATACTCTGGAACCCTGTAGCTGATCAAATAGGTCATCAATGCGTGGCAATGGATACCTGTTCTTCACTATAACCTTGTTCAACCGGTAATAATCAATACACATGCGCATAGAACCATCCTTCTTCTTTACAAACAAGATCAGAGCACCCAAGGTGATACACTAGGCTGAATGAAATCCTTATGAAGAAACTCCTGCAATTGCTCCTTTAACTCTGGTGGGGCCATACGATATAGTGGAATGGAAATGATCTGAGTGCCCGATAACAAATCAATACCAAAATCGATATCCCTGTCGGGCGGAATGCTCGGAAGATCTACCAGGAATACATCTAGATAATCCCTCACTACCGGAACTGACTCGACGGTAGGAGTATCAACACAGATATCTCTCACATATGCTAGATACGCATCACATCCCTTCTCAACCATCCACCGAGCCTTTAGAAATGAGATAACCTTGCTAGGAACATAATCTAAAGTACCCCTTCACTCTATCCGTGGTAAACCTGGCATAGACAGCGTCATAGTCTTGGCGTGACAATCAAGAATAACATGATAGGGCGACAACCATTCCATACAAAAAATAATATCAAAATCTACCATACTGAGCAACAATAGATTGACTCTGGTCTCAAAACCACCAAGAACAACTAAACACGACCGATACACACGGTCAACAATAGTAGAATCTCCCACAGGTGTGGACACATAGACAGAAGAACTCAAATAATCACGGGATACACCCAAATATGGAGCAAAGTAAGATGATACATAGGAATAAGTGGAGCCTAAATCAAATAAGACTGATGTATCTCTATGAAAGACCGGAACAATACCTGTAATGACTGAGTCTGAAGTAACTGCCTCTGTCCTAGCAAGAAGAGCATAATATCTGGTCTGGTCTCCCTTTCTAGGGCGACTTCCATCTCTAGCTGGCTAGGCGAGTGGAGCGGCTACTGGGGCAGCAATCATGGCCTGAGAAGTCTGCGGACCTGACTGAATCTGTGGAGCTTGAGTAGTCTGGGAAGGTGCACCCGTACTGAGTCTGGGGAAATCTCTTATCATGTGGCATGTATCACCACACTCAAAATAAGCTCTCGGAGGACGTGGAGGCTGAGACTGGCTTAGGCCAGGTCGGCTGGACTGACCGCTGAAGGCACCCTGTGCATGAGGTGCACTAGAAAGTGGTTGAGAAAAGTGTGCAACCTAGGACCTTGATACATCTGGAGCACCACTAGCAGCTGGAAGTGCTGAATGAACTGCGTGGCTCACATAGCCCCTACCATGATGGGCTGAAGCTGCAGTGTGACCACCACTAAATCCCCCTGTCCCACGAGGCTCTTGGCCTCCCTATCCTCTCTATCACGGTCTCGCATACCCTCCAACCTCCGTGTAATATCAACCACCTGCTGATACAGAGTGTCTGACTCCAATTCCCTGGCTATGCTGTATCTAATACTCTGGTGGAGGCCCTCGATAAATCGACATACTCGCTCCCTGACAGTGGCAACCAAGACTGGTGCATGCCTGGTGGACAAATCACTGAATCAGAAAGCATACTATGACACTGATATGGTACCCTGGCACAACCGCTCAAACTCCGCGCGCCAAGCATCCCGAAGGGTCTAAGGAATATACTCTCTCAAGAAGAACTCTAAAAATTGATCCCATGTGAGTGAAGCTGCCTCGTCTGGGCTACCAGCCTCGTACGCCTGCCACCACTAATATGCCACTCCCTTCAGCTGGAACATAGTAAAGACAACCCCACTCGTCTCCACAATGCCCATAGTGCGGAGAATGCGGTAACATTCTTCAAGAAACTCATGCACATCCTCTGAAGCCAAACCACTGAAAGTAGGAGGGTGGTACTTCTTGAACCTCGTGAGCCTAAGCTCCTCCTCCTCAGATGCTGATGCCCTAACCACGGGCTGAACTGGAGTAACAGGCTGTACCGATATGACCTCTAGGACATGATCAACCTAGACCCGCTGCTCTGTTGTATGGGCCGCGGGAGTCTATACTCCTTCTCCAGCCTGGGATGTGGCAGGTGCAAGTGGGATCAACCCCGCCCGAGCTAAGCTGTTGAACATGCTCATGAACTATGCAAGGGTCTCCTGAATTGTGGGGCGGCAATAGGCGCCTCGAGTGTTTGACCCCTGACTGGAGCTACTGGTGGCTCCTCTATCACAGCTTGTTCAGGTGCTCTGGCTGCACCCCATGCCCGTTCTCGGCCTTTGCGGCTGTGAGGCCCCGTAAATATTTCACCTAAAACCCGGGATTTCGTGGTGGCAAAATAGACTATTTGTTGACGAACAGACTTTTTGGGTTGGATAGTGCGTTGAGGAGTAAAGGAAAATTTTTTGGCAGAAAAAGACATTTCTGCGGCCCACTATGCGGCCGCAAAATCACTTTACGGGCCGCAGAATGGCCGTAGAATAAAGCCAAAAACTGGACAAAGTTTGGGTGATATTGTGCGGTCACTTGCGATCGCAAAACCATTTTGCGGGCCGCATATCGACCACAGAACCAACATGAAATTTTTTTGGAGGGAGGTTCTGCGGCGTATTATGAGACCGCAAAACAGGTCTGCAAATCGCATAATGGCCGCAGAGTGGGGCAGAGTTGCACAGTTCCGGAGGACCATTTCGCGGCCCATGTTTTGGACTACAGAAGCATTATGCGGTCGCATATGCGACCGCAGATTTGTGACGAATCTATTTTTTTTCTAAATTTTTACCCGACCCTATTTCGATATCTTAGAGTAATGGACCACCTCTGAACCAAAACATATATTATAGAGTGAGGGAGTGCCAAAGAGTGAGAGGGGGAGTTACTAAGACCATCATCCATAAATGCTTGCACAAAGTTGAAGAAATTGTGAGAAGAATTCACTAGGTCTTCATCCTAGAGGTAAGTTTTTACTCCATAGCCCTCAATTTCGTGATTTTAATTGAAAATAGGTAATAAGCCAAGTAAATTCTAGGGGTGTGGGAGTTTTTTATTTTACATGCATGTACCATCTAGGGTAGTGGGAAGATTGTTGAACTCTTTTGGGTAAGCTTTGGGTAGTGGGATGATAGAATCCACCATAGGAGGACCTTAGAACCTTAATACACACCTAGTGTTTGATAAAATGCTCAAGTGAGCTAGAATTATGAACTCCTTCCTAATTTGTGTTCAATTTTGCAATATCTCTAAATAGATTGAAGTGGCTAGGATCTCCAGAATATTTTAGTAAATTAAAAAGGGCTTGAGGCAAGGTATGTTAGCTAAACTTCTCGCTTAGAATTGAATTCCCATGATGATCTTGTAAGTCCTGAGTTGTTCATTATGAATTGACTTTTCTGAATAAGTTTGACGTTATATGATGTATATATATGAATATGTTCAAATGTGTTCTGGAATGTTCTTATTATATTGTGCTATTCTTCGGGAGAGTATTTGAAGTATGAGTATGTATTAAAATGTTGTGACTTCAAGTCAAGTCCAAATGAAAGTGATCACATCAAATTGTATAAGAGATCATATGTGCCTAAGACCCTAATTTGATCAAGTATGTGTTTAAAGTCTTAATTTGAAAGGCCTTGTTGTTGATTGTCCATGTTAATGATTGAAAATGGAATAGTGAGCTTGAATTATAAAGTACGACCAATGTGCCAAGAATGATATTGCGTTATGGCTAATGATGTCAATAAAATGAATGACATGTAAAAGAATATGAATTGAGTGGTAAATACCTTTAATAACAAATGCTTTGGGAGTATCGATTAGCCACCGAGGAAGGGTAGGTTGGAACAACCTAACCCCGAAACTATACGTGCCGGTGTAGGAGTGATTGAGGGGTAAATCCCCGTGTTAATGTGATGAGACTATTTCCCGTTATATGGGATGGGATTGGTGTGTTGAGATGTTTTCCCCTTAAATGGGATGAGATTATTGCTAGCTAGATGTGATGTAATGTCGACCCACACGACATTGTGGTGAGACGGCTTAGCCGACCGGGCTGGGATCGGACGCCATTCCGCGCACATGGTGGTATTGTGAGTGTATGTCTCGGGGTGAGACGGCTTAGTCGGTCGGGCTGAGATCGGACTCCATGCTAAAACACAGTGGTATATCAGTGCTAAAGATCTCCCAATTTAAATTACCGAAATCTTCTTGAAATTTACGTTTCCCCTAATGTGCACTTTGATACCGTTTGAGTCTCTTATTGATATCATGTTTTATTCTCCATTTTCTGTTGCTCGTTCTATTGAGAGGGTGCTTAGTTTTATATACTAGTACTATTCCATATGTACTAAAGTCCCTTTTGTTGGGGGCGCTGCATTTTTAATGGATGCAGGTGGTTCCATAGCATGTAGTATTGATCAGTGATAGCAGCACACCCTCTCCTCAACTGATTTGGTGAGCCCCACTTCATTTCGGGGTCATGTATCTGTAAGGCCCCGTAAAGTATTGCAAAAGAAAATAATGTTTCATGGTGCCGAACTAGGCTTACGTGTTTGAGGATTCTTTTCAGTTGAACAATACACCGGAAAGTAAAGGAAAAGTTTTGGAAGAAAAACACATTTCTGCGGTCCATTATGCGACCGTAGAATCACTCTACGGGCCGCATAATGGCCGCAGAAGTGAGGCAGGAGAGGGCCAGTTTGGAAGCAATTCTGCGGTCGACTATGTGACCACATAACTGTTCTACGGTTCATTATGCGACTGTAGAACAGGTCTACGGGCCACATAGTGACCGCAGATGCAGAGAGATGTTTGCTAGTATTGGACACCGATTATGCGACCGATATGCGATCCGCATATAGATTATGTGATCGTAGACCTTGTTATGGAGCTCCATTTTTGGGTTTTTAAAACCTGACCCTACTTCATTAAATATACTCTTTGGGCCATTTTTGAGCAATAATTTGACATTTCAAAGTGAGAGAGAGTGCCCTAGATTGAGAAGCTGTTCTTCAATAATTGTTCTTCAATTCTTGCTCATGTTTTGGAAGATTAAGAAGGGAAACTCACTAGGTCTTCATCCTAGAGGTAAGATTCTACACCCTAACCCTCAATTTCGAATTTTGTCTAGAAATGGGTAATTAGCAAGATAATTTTTGGGCATGAGAGTTGTTTATTTTACATGCATATATTATCAAAGGGTGTAGGAAGATTATTGAGCTAAAAATGGTAAAGATTGGGTTGTGGGATGATGGAATCCCCATAAAAGGACCTTGAAACGTTATGCACACCTAGTGTTTGATAAAATGCTCAAATGAGCTCGAACCATGATCATCTTCCTAATTTTGGTTCAATTTATTATATTTCTAAAATAGATTGAAGTTGCTAAGAATTCCAGAATATTTAGAGTGTAAGGAAGCTCAAGTGAGGTATGTTAGCTAAACTCTTCTTTAAGAACTGGAATCCCCATTATCCTTGTAAGTTCCAAGATATTGATGACAACTCGAGTATTCGATTAGTTTTGTGATAAAGATATATGTTCAATTCCAGTTTCAAATGCTCTTATCATATTGCATTATAAATTGAGGATGTGTTCCAAAAATATGGATTGTGTACGCACATATTATAATTTCAAGTCGTGATTTATGTGGAAGTTATTATGCAAAGTTTGTAGAGATTATGGTTGTGATATACCTCCACCCATATATTTTGGGGTGATGTGGCATGACCGCTTTGTGTAGGGATTATGGTATTGAGGGATTACACCTCTACCCACATACATTGGGGTGAGGTGGTACACACACACACACACACACACACACACACACACACACACACACACACATATATATATATATATATATATATATATATATATATATATATATATATATATATATATATATATATATATATATATATATTGGGGGATCGGGTATAGCCGCTTTGTGTAGGTATTGGTATCGTTGATGCTTTTCCACCTGCATCTATTGGGGTGAGGCGGCATAACCACTTTG
Source organism: Nicotiana tabacum (assembly GCF_000715075.1). Classification (NCBI taxonomy): domain Eukaryota; kingdom Viridiplantae; phylum Streptophyta; class Magnoliopsida; order Solanales; family Solanaceae; genus Nicotiana; species Nicotiana tabacum. The sequence continues at coordinate 57,017,159 of NC_134081.1, read as the reverse complement.
TGTAGGTTCTTGGTACTGTGGTTATACATCCACCTGCATACATTGGGGTGAGGCGGCCGGGCCGCTTGAGTAGAGTTGTAGTATTGTACTTACACCTCCACCTGCATTCATCGGGTGAGGCGGCGAGGCTGCTTTGTGTGAAGATGGTTACAGAGGATCTCATCTTAGATCCTATAAATGTTATTGATAGCTCTTAATAAGCTTGCTATGGTTTAAACGTTTATCTATATTGTTCTATTGCCACCCTGATTCATCATATTCATATTGTATTTTTGAATTCTTAAATTGGTGTTTGGTTTTCATACTAGTACTATTCGACAGTACTAACCTCCCTTTTGCCGGGGGCACTGCATCTTTAAATGGATGCATGTGGTTCCACAGCAGGAGATATTGATCAGTGATAGCAGTGCACCTTCTTCCCAGTTGACTTGGTGAGCCCAACTTCATCCCAGGATCATGTATCTTTTGTTCTTTGTGTATTCTGTTTGAGGTATAGCCAAGGCCTTGTTGCCGGCATTTTCATTGTACTCTTCTTTATCTATAGAGGCTCTGTATACATAGTGTGGGTTGTATATTGGTGCTGGGAAATCAAACTCTTTATGTTGTATTTGAATTACTATTTCCACTTCAGATTATGAAAAATGTGTGGAATTGGAAACTTTAAAAAAGATGAAAACTATTGGTAATGAATTGGTATTGTAGACATGATCACATTTTGTCTAATAAATGAAATTATGTATTATCCTCATTCGTGGATGAGTTTAGGTAGAAGAAAATCTAATAGGCTTACTCGGTCGGGTTCACTCGGTTGAGCGCCGGTCACGCTCCTCGATTTTGGGGCGTGACAATATCTTCTATCCTTTGTACATAGCGTTCTGAGGTATAGCCGGGGCCTTGTTGCCGGCACTGTCATAGCACTCTTTTATTCCTGATAAAGGCTCCGTAGACAGAGTGTGGGTTGTGTCTGTTTTGGGAAATTTAAAACTAAAAATGTTGTAATTGTATCATCTGTCCCACTCTAACTATGTTTGTATAATGTACTGTTTTGAACATTTGTTAAGAATGTAACTAATAGAAATGAAATGGTGTTGTTCACAAAACTTCTTACTGACTAATTAATGAAATGCATTTGTCTCCTTATTTCTGGGTGAGTTGGGTAGACGACACTGTGCAGGCTTGCTCGATCGAGGTAACTCTGTTGAGCGCCGGTCGTGCTCCCTGAGGTGGGGGTGTGACAACGGCTCTAGTAGGGGGTGCGAGTGTCTGATCGTCGGATCTTGCGGTGCATGTCCTCACCATCTATGAGAGAATAGAAAGTCAAAGATTTAGTTTTCTAAATCAACCAATTCGCACGATAAGGAATCAAATAAGTGAAGTTTTCCTAATAGTTCTGTAGCCTCTCGAAGATAAGTACAGACATCTCCGCACCGATACTCAAGCCTCTACTAAACCTGCTTATGACTCGTAACACCTATGAACCTAGTGCTCTGATACCAACTTGTCACGACCCCATTTTACCTCTGTAGGGACATCATGATGGAACCTAGTCTCTACGACTAGGTAAGCCTAATATTTGATAGCAATTAAACAAATGTAAATAACAAAATAATCAACCTAGTTTGATAAACTCGTATAACTCCTAAAAAGCAAAACCTCAACCATACAATTCCCAAGATTGGTGGAACAAAGGCATAAGCATTATGGAATAACTAAAACATCTGATACATCACTATTTGCGAGAAAATACAACACTAACTGAGAATAAGGGAAGGGGACTCCGAGGCCTGCGGACGCCGAGCAGTCATACCATGAAGTCTCTCGTAAAAATAACTAGCAAAACTCTCTAACGACCGGCACGAGCAGATGTACCTGGATCTGCAGAAAAAGATGCGCAGAAGCATAGTATGAGTGCATTTCAACGGTACCCAGCAAGTATCAAGCCTAACCTCAGTAGAATAGTGTGAGGCCAAGTCAAGACACCTACTAGGATATGAAGTAGACAGTATAAAATGAAATACAAATATAAAATGGGAAGTAAGAAAACAACTAATACGGAACAAGATGATAGCATAAAAGAAACAACTAAAGTGATACAAAGATCATGTACATACTACATCTACTAGAATGATAACTAGTGGAGCAACAAGAATATTCCTTGCACGACACTTTGCAACATGAAATAACAACAAGAATCACATCGAGGTACCGCCTCGTGTATAATGAAATCAACCGAGGTACCGCCTCGTAGAATCAAGAATAACAACCGAGGTACCACCTCGTATTCACATTTAACAATTTCAATCATGATCCTTCCTTATGCCACCGCGTGAGCCTTACATTTGAAAATAGGTTTTGAAAATAGTTTTCCCGAAATAGCTACACACACTTTAGCCCACCTTATGATGCCGCATGGCTTCATGTAGTTCCCCTACAAGCAACACACACATAAGTCCCACCTTATACTATCACATGCACATCAACCCAAGCCTTATACCGCCGCATGCGCATCAATATCATATCACAATAACAACCCACCGCACCACAAGTACCCACATATCACGACTTACCAACAACAATGATATCAATATTTTCACAACATTAGCCCATGGCTCCAACCCAACGTATAAGAGAATATCAACAACAATAATGGATGGAAAATGCTCAATAGGATACATGTTTCAACAATAACCAACATCGCCTCAACGTGTTAACAACTTCTACAACCTCAACATCAAATACTCAATAATGGGGAAAACAACGTGTAACCACAATATTAAATAAGACTAACTCACAATTAAGGAAACAATATTCAACAGTGAGTATCAATTAACAGAAATCAACAAATAAAAAGGCAACATGAATAATTAATTCAACAGTGATGATTAACAACGAAGGGATAACATGTATCAATAAAGGGGCAATAAGTTAAACTAATGCATGGGATCAATTTAGAAAATAAGATGTAGAACAACTACTAAACAATTCAACTAAGCATTTAAGGATAGTCTAACACAATTAAGATGATTTAAATATGAGAATCTTGAAAACATAATATGACATCTCAATTAAAGTATGAAAATAGTCAATGTAGCCTAAAGTGGTCAAATACTACGTACAACCCATGTACCCACTCATCACCATGGGTACACGGATTTCACTTAGTACAATTGAATCAACAATACCAATACTAAGGGATAGTTCCCCCACACGAAATTAGGCAAGACATTTACCTCAAATAGGCCAATTCACAATTCGAAAATAGTTTTTCCTTTAAAGTTTGCCTCCACGCGGCTCAAATCTAACCAAAATCGACTCAATAACATCAAACAATTCTAGGGAATTCAATTGCAATAGATAAAGTTAAGATTTTTACACTTTTTCCCAAAAGTCAACTAAAGTCAAACCAGGCCTCGCACGGTCAAAACCTAGGCCCAATAGTAGATTCCGTCTACCCATGACCCCATGAGTTCATATATGTGATTAGTTTCGAAATCCGAGTCCCAATCGACTCTCAAAACTCAATTTCTCATTTTTCAAAAACTTGGCAAAGTTTCATAAATTTCTACTTTGATTCACATGATTTTGATGTTAAAATCTAAGATAAGTTGATGGAATATGATTATAAATAGATTAGGATTACTTACCCAAGGTTTGTAGCTGAAAATTCCCTCTCCAAGTCATCTCCTACCGAGTCTAGGGTTCAAAATGAGAAAATGAACTCAAAAATCCCGTCCCTCAGCTATTTGTCTAGTCGTAGATGTCGCATTTGTAACTTAGGGTTCGGAATTGCGAACCCCGCAAAAGCAAAGAATCACTTGCAAATACGAAGACATTCCCATCTCTGATATCATCGCAAATGTGATGAATAGTTCGCAATTGCGAGTAATGGACCTTCGCAATTGCGACTAAAGTGATCACAAATGCGAACTAGCTCATTCCTAGCACACTTCGCAAATGCGAACACTGGGTTCATAAATGCGAACCTAGCAGGCTTGGCTCAACTTCGCAAAGGCGAACTCAGACCTCGCATTTGCGAGATCTGAGGCCTGCACCAAAAACAGATGCACCAACTATTTTTCCTAAGTCCAAAACCACTCCGAAGCATATCCGAAACTCACCCGAGACCTCAGGGCTCCAAACCAAACATGCACACGAGTCCAAATATATCACACGAACTCGTTCGCGCGATCAAAACATGAAAATAACACATAAAACTATGAATCGGACACCAAAATGAATGAGATTTTCAAAGAAACCTAGGAACATTCAATTCTTCAACCAGACGTCCGAATCCCGTCAAATCAACTCCGTTTTACACCAATTTTGCAGACAAGTCATAAACACTGCAATGAACTTATACCAAGTTCCGGAACCAAGATTCGAACCCGGTAGCAACAAAGTCAAACTACGGTCAAACTTGAGATTTCTTTAAGCCTTTAAACTTCTAGTTTTCCACAAATGGCGATAATTCAAGCTAGGGATTTTTGAATTCGATTTCAGGCATGCGCCCAAGTCCCAAATGACGATACGGACCCACCGGGACCGTTAAAACACTGATCCGGATCCGTTTGCTCAAAATATTAACCGAAGTCAACTCAAATAAGTTCTAAAGCACGATTTTATATTTTTGTCAATTTTTCACATAAAAACCTTCCGGAAAAAGACACACATTGTGCATGCATATCGAGGAAGGTTAAATGGAGCTAATTGTGGTTTCGAATAACAATATTGAGGGTTAAAACTATAAATGACCTATCGGATCATTACATAATAATAAATAAGTATGCAAAATGTAATACAAATTATCCTAGGAGCTGGTGATACAAGTCATGTGCCAGTAAGAAATGATGTAAGATAATGATATGAAGGAAATATATTATATGTTTGAAACACATAAACAAAAATAAAATTTCTAAATTATCATAAACAAAATAGTAGCTAATCAATGGAACATTGACATATACTCAATGCTCGCTCCCGAACTTCGCAACAACACAACTCCAAAATCAGTATACAAGGTGCAAATATGAGGTATGAGTAAAACGAACCCTATGTACTATGTAAATATTAAGACTAACCTCAACTAAATAGTGGCGAAGTTTTAGTCAAAGATAGTTATTTTATATAACCTGTGCAGCTCATAAACATATACAATAATAGAGAAACAATTAAGGAACAACTGATATCAAGGGTAAAGTGCACAATCAAAGAGGAGGATAAATAGCGTGCTTTTCAAATGACAAGGTCAAAAACTTATACAAATGCACCAAATCCGCATATAAAGGTGATATGCAAAAAGTAGTAAAGACTCAAACTTTACATCAATCTGACACCCTCCAAGTGTCCAGTGACCTACTATCAATAGAGGAGGATCTAAGAATTCTAGTATATGGGTGCACTACTAAGATTGGTTCCGAGAGTTGGAATAAATCCGTTGTGTTATTTAAGATTTGTGTTTAAAATTTGGGGTCAATAGGAGTTGGTTTGATAGGTTTCGACATCGATTATAGAAGTTGGAAATTTATTAGTTTCAATAGGCTTGAATTGGGGTGAGATATGTGTTTTTGATGTTGTTTGATGTGATTTAAGGCATTGACTAAGTTCGTATCGTGTTTTAGGACTAAATTGGTATGTTTGGTTAAGGTCCCGGGGGCCTCAGGTAGATTTCAGATGGTTAACGGATAGAAAATGGGACTTGAAGTATTACTGAAGTTGTGGACTTTCTAGTGTGATCGCACCTGTGAGGGGATTGGTCGCAAGTGTGACGCCACAGGTAAGGCTGGGTGAGCACAGGTGCGAGAAGTTAGAAGGGAGTTGGGAAGCGCAGGTGCGGAGGAGAAATCTGCAGAAGCGAAAGCTCACCTGCGCAAGTTATTCCGCAGAAGTGAAGCTGGGCAGTAAGGATGGTAATCGCAGAAGCGTTGGGATTATCCGAAGATGCGGTCCTGCAGGTGCGAAGAGGGGACCGCAGGTACGCTAGGTCGGGTTTTCAGTGGACTTCGCAGAAGCGACGTTTTCTCCACAAAAGCAGGATCGTAGGTGCAACCCCTGGCTTCACAGGTGGGAAATGCTTGGGCAGTGTATATATTCGTAGGATTCCCAGATTGTATTCATTTTTGGACCTTGGGAGCTCGGATTGAGGCAATATTTGAAGGAAATTTTGCTAGATTTCAAGAGGTAAGCCATTTTTTAAAATCATTTTTATTCATTAATATTGAATACCCATTGAATTTCCCACAAAGATTGTGTGTTTTAAGGTGGAATTTAGGGAATTTTGGACTAGGGATTGAAGAGTAGGATTTGGGGATTTGAGTGGCGATTTGGTATCGGATTTGGGTAATTTTGGTATGGTTGGACTCGTGGTTGAATGGGTATTCAGATTTTATTAATTCAGTCGGATTCTGAGGCTCGAGATTGACATTTTGAGTTGTCTTTTTGACTTTTGTAAAAGAACTTAGCTTTATCATATGGAATTGATTCCTATAGCTTGTGTGGATTATATCGAGTTGTTTGTGGCTAGATTCAAGTCGTTAGGAGGCTGATTCGTGAGGCAAGGGCTTGTTAGAGTAGAGATTTGCACGGTTTGAGGTAAGTAATACCTCTAAACTTGGTTCTGAGGGTATGAATCCCTGAAATACATGTTATGTGGTTGGTGTTGAGGTGACGTGCATGCTAGGTGACAGGTGTGTGGGCGTGCACCGTAGTAATTGTGACTCAGTCGATTCCGTGAAACTGTGTAGTCACTTACTCTTGCTATTGGTCATGTTTACTCCATGTGTTAGATAATGTGAGCTGTGATTTATGTTAGAAATTATGCTTAGGCTATATGCTAGTACTGTTGGGACCCACTATGGTCGTTCGTTTGCTATTGAGTTATTTACTTAAATTGCAGTTATGTACTCAGTTACATTCATCATTTGTATATCATATCTCAGTCTCTGTTACCATTTACTGTTACATCATATATCATTGTTTTGGGCTGATTGGCATGAGTGCTGTAAGCCCGAGAGACTGGAGAGATTGATGACTGAGTGAGGCCGATGGCCTATTTGTGAGTGATATTGATGGGATCGAACTGCGCTACGCATAGAGTATTATTGATTCATGATGGTATTGGGATACACGCTACAACAGGTATTATTGATTCATGATGGGATCGGGCTACGTGCCTTAGTAGGTTTTATTAGCGCTTGGGCAGGATTCGCCCCTTCGGAGTCTGACATACAAGTAGTGAGTGCAGGTACCATACAGTGCTGAGTGAGTGAGTGTGATGAGTGAGAGTTGAGGTAGTCAAATTGATTACTCTGAGAGTAGGAGTACGTGAGGTTATCATTGTGATGCATTACATGTGACATGCACATTTGACATGTAGATATAGAGATGTAACATTTCTCATATCAGTCATACTTGGCATATTTTATCAGTGTTGAGCCTAGACTGTTAAACATGAAAGCATATCAACATTTTTGTACTGTGTACCATTTGATTATAAGTTTCTCTATAATATTACTGCCATATTTCCTGTCATAATTATACTGTTGTAATTTGGTTTGGACTGTAACTTTTTGAGCTCGTCGCTACTTTCAGCCCAAGGTTAGTATTGTTACTTATTGAGTACATTGGGTTAGTTATACTCATACTACACTCCACACTTCGTGTGCAGATTCAGGTACTTCTGGACATAACGGTTGTTTGCTTTGGATCTTTATTTGTCAGAGACTATTGAGGTAGCTGTCTAGGCACCCACATACCTTGACTCTCCTTCTTTTCTCTTATTTGTACTGTCCTATCTTTCTAGACAGTAATTTAGTAGTCAGACTATGCTCACATTTAGATGCTCATGTACTCAGTGACACCCGGATTCTGGGGAATTTTGTATTGAATTGCGGTATTTTCTTATCAGTTATTATGAGATTTTTACTATTTACGCTTATTTCAGTATGTTTTAAATTAAGGATGCATGGTATTTGTGAGTTGTCGGCTTGACTAGTATTGCGATAGGAGCCATTACCACATGTGAGATTTTGTGTCATGACAACTGGCACTTTTTGGTATCGCTTGGGAAAGGTGTGCATTTTAGAAGGCACATTGTGTTTTGACCTGCGGATGCTTGACTAGTGTTACTGTGATCGCCTGATTTTGAGATGTTGAGGTTCAATTTTTGCTACGTGGCACAGAATATGTATGTGGGTATTTTCTGTAAGATGATTGGGTACGAGTGATGTATCAATAATTTGGCTAGTGGAGTTAGGATCACATATGGAGATTTCGATATTCATGAGGTTTAGAGACTGGATGTTCTTGTGGGCAGCTTATTCCTTGATTGCGAACTGTAAAGATATGTTAAACAAATTGGATAACTGATGGTATGTGTTATGGATAGGTTGCTATGGGCTTTTGGGAGGTTATTTGCTTGTTTGGGGATGATCAGAATTTGTTTGGGGACTATTTGTAGGCCTAATAAGAATGGGCATTCTATATCAGATCGGGTTTGCTTATGTGTTTCTCCCTTATGCTATGACGGGTTATGAGGTTACATAATTATTCGCACGCATGTTGTGATCCCGTTTAGGCCTTATAGAGATATGGGCGAGATAGCCCTCATGATATTGAGTTGCTTATTGCACCTTAGTTGTTCTTGACTTTCTCCGTATTGGATTATGTTTATTTATCTTTCCATAGTTATATTTGTGCACTCTATCATGCTTGATGTTGACGCACATGTGGTTAGTGTGCCCGAGCATTATATGGCTCGATGAGTATCCCTATGTGGATTGATATATTTGGGATCGAGTTGCGTGCCGCAATAGAGTTATGTGAGATACCCTTCCTTGTGTTTATTTTGTGTGTTTTCCCTTTGTAGGATGAGTTCATGAAATTATGCCTTTGTTGTTATATCAGTTGTACTTGTTATTTGTCCTCGAACCTAGTTTTCTTTCCATTTTTGGATATATCTGAGTTATTACTTGTTTGGTGTACGGACCGCATTGTGTAAGGTTCCATGTGACTTTTGGTTTGACTTGTCAGTTGGGCTATTTGTATAGGGTGAGACGAGGTTTTGGGACTTGGGATTTGCACTATCGTATTGGGGTAAGAAATGTTTGGAAGAATAATTCTATATTTCTTCTCAGAATTTGTCAATGGTCCTTGTCGGACGGCAGAACTCCACGACTTATTGAATGCGTGAGTGGTGGTTATGAGTTTCTACATGTTTCTTCCATCATTGGCAGAGTACGAAGGTTTGGAACAAGATTTTATTTGATAAGAGGTTGTTACCGGTACCCGGTTTGGTAATGGGCAACTATTGTGGTCAGAGATATTGCTATGGGCATATGAGCGATGGGATACATTGTGTGGTTATATCTTGTGAATATATTTATGATTTGTTTCAGCAGGTTGAGATCGATACAGTGTGTCTGCGAGAATCGGATCTTAGAAGGAGTCCTAGATGTTGAAATTTGGTTCTAAGGCTTATCGATTAAGGTTAAAGGAAGAATCTTTACCCGATATTGTGTCGATGGGCTTTTATGGATTGAGATGACATGGGATAACCCATGAGTATGTGTATGGCGGGTTTATACAGTGAATTGATGGCTGACACATTCGAGGACAAACGTATGTTTAAGTGGGGGAGAATGTAATGACCCGATCGGTCATTTTGAGCTTTAGTGTTCCATTCGGTGGTTTGAGACATTGAGTAGCTTAATATGATGTATTATGACTTGATTATATGATCGGTTTTAGTTTTCGAGTGATTCAGGATTGATTTGGAAGAATGACTCTCGATTTGGAAGCTTTAAGTTGGAAGAGTTGACCAATGTTTGACTTTTGGGTAAACGGACTCGGAATCAAGTTTTTATGGTCCAGATAGGTTTGAATGATGATTTTGGACTTGTACGTATGTTCAGATTCAATTTTGAAGATTGCTAGAAGGATTCGACAGTATTTATCGAAAGTTGGCAATTTGAAGAACTTAAGAGTTCATAAGTTTGACCAAGAGTTGACTTTAATGTTATTGGATTCCAATTGGTATTCCGAGACTTTTGATAGGTCTATATAGTTGAATTGAACTTGTGTGCAAAGTTTGGAAGTAATCTGAAATGTTTAAGTGCGATTCAGACACTCTCTTGAAAGAATAAAGATTTAATAACTTAAGAGCAGTTCTATTCGGTTTGAGCCTTGATTCTTTGCTGTTATGTTCCCGTGGGTATTTTAAGGCTTTGGATAAGTTTGAATAATGTTTTGTACTTGTTGGTATGATTGGATGGGGTCCTGAGGGGCTCAAGTGTATTTTGGATCATTGGTTGAGAAACTAATTAAGTTAAAGATTTGAAGTTTGACCATGGTCAATATCGGGTCAAGACGACCTCTTTTCGGTATTTTGAGTGCGCGAGCAGGTTGGTAAAATATTTTATGATTAAAATACATATATGATTTGTGTTTGGGAGGCTCCGAATGAGTTTTGGGTGCTAAAATAAAGATTTTCTTATTGCTGGTTTTTTTTCCTGGTGTAAATAATTACGAAAATACCATTTATGTCCCTAAATTTTTTAGACTTTCTTCAAAACATCATATCTCCCTCATTTTAAGGCCAAATTGGGTGATTCAAAATGCTATCTTGGGTGTAATATCGCAAGGATTATGTTGGAATTATCAAATATGAGTTTTAGAGTTATCTAGGATTTGATTCGTGCTATAACAACTGCTATATTATTTTTGCTTGTTACGGAATTTAATCACTTTTTCTCACATGGTTTTGGAGCTCAGATTTGGGCGATTTTGGAGGGAATTTTCACAATTTGAATTGGAGTGAGTATTTGTTACTCGGATTTATTTATATTTTATGATTCCATTCTTGAATTTAGCGATTGTTTGATGAAACAAATTGAAGAAATTTGAGATTTTAGTAAAACTTTTTCTAAAATATAAATTGATGATTTGAGGGCCGATTTGGATGAAATTGGTCTGGTTGGAGTCATATCGGAATGGATGTTCGGAATTTGTGAGTTTTGTTGTAGGTGCGGGCCCCGGGTTGACTTTTTAATTTTAGTTAAAGATCGAAGCTTTATTATTTGCAATCATTTCATATAGCTTTTATCTATGATATTAAGGCTTTTTTGGATAGATTCGAGCCTCCAGAGGTTGTTTCACGCAGGAAGATATTCTTAGTGTATTGATTTAGCTTCTTTGAGGTAAATATCTTGCCTAGCTTTGTTGAGAAAATTTTCCTAATAAAATGATATTATTTGCTACATGCAGGGATGATGTATATGGGAGGTGACGAGTGTATATGCATGTGCCAGGATTTCCATGCTCGGGAGGGGGAAATTGTATGCTCCTTTGTACATTGATGAACTTTGTGATTCTATTGCCTTAGGTTTTACTTGATTCTTGTGATAATACGAGTATAAATTTCAAAGCTAGTGATCGTGCTTTAGCCTATTACCATTTGATTATATTTGATGGACTCTTTATGAAACTGTTGAATGTACAAATTTGATCGTAACTATACCTAAATCACGAATACATTGCTACAATAGTTATTCTTGAGATACTTGGGTTCCATACTTGAGTTGACGATTACTTTTGAGATTTGTTGAGATATTTGAGCAATGGGGTTCTTGAAGTCTATTGAATTGCTTAATTGTGCAAGAATTGTGATTCTCGTTCACGTGGTGTATTATGCTTAACCACTCTGATTGAAGTTATCCGTGCTTCCTAACTTGCTTGTTGTTGATGTATATGTGTGCTTGGTGAGGAAGAGTGTGAAGCACAAAGGGTGATGCCGTGCCATTGTTATACATTATCATGTGAGGAAGAGTGTAAAGCACGAAAGGTGATGCCGTTCCATTTCATATACATCATTATGCATGAAGGATAATGCCGTGCCATTTTATTTACATTATCATGTGAGGACAAGAGTAAAAGCACGAAGGGTGATGCCGTGCCATTATTTTTATATTATCATGTATTCATGGCACGAAGGGTGTTTAGGTGCAGGCGAGGATGAGAGACATGCATTATATTGGGATATCTTATCCTTGCATATACGTTAATGCCTTTATCCTGAGTTGTTACTAGTGCACCTATGTTTTCTATGATGCTAGTGGTTGTCACATCTTTGCCTTTTCCTTATTTTCGTTTGTTCTATCCGTGCCTTCTATTTGTTAATTATTGCTACGTTCATGTCTACCTTCTTAGTTGTTATATTTACATCTATGCCCTTTCTCATTTGTTGTGCTCTCATATAAACCTTCTACTTTACTAGATAGTGAAATTCATGATCTCCAACCTTAATTGCTATCATTACCCCTGTGCTTCCCACCCTGTCTGTTACCGTTGTCCATAAGCTTTGCCTCGTTCGTTATTGCTACCTGTGTATTTTCCACTTTGTTGTTACTATTATTGGCATTTATTTTACTTGGTTAGTACTGTTATACATATGCTGGGTGAGGATGAGATAAATTCATGAAGGGTGTTGGCGTGCCAATTAATTTGACATACATTCATATATTTGGTGAGGAAGAAATAAATGCACGAATACTGTTGCCGTGCCATTTGACTTGACATCTTGAATACATTCCTCATACTATGAAGATTTGTGGATTTGTTATGTTGTTTGGTGGTTATCGCTTAAAGAAAAGGATTGATTTTGATATTGAGAAAACTGACCGTGATTTCCTTTAGTAATCATTTACTGCTTCGCATATTTGTTCTTGTACTCTTCTCTGTTATTTCTAGTATAGTTTCTATTGCAAATCTACTACACATGTTATATTAGTGAGTATCTTTTAACTAAAAAGCTTCGTCACTACTTCACCGAGGTTAGTCAAGATTCTTACTGAGTAAATAGGGTCGGTTGTACTCATGCTACACTTCTGCACCTTGTGTGCAGATCTTGGAGCTGTGTGACTTCTATGGAAGATGGAGCCCTGCACTGTAGACGTTCCAGCGTTCCGGATTCAAGCTATCTCTAGTTCATGGTAGTTTAGAACTTAAACTCTATATATGTAAATTTCAAATAGATATTGTACTTATTCTTCATTTCGGTTTGTAAATCTAAATCCTAGAGGCTCATGACTTGTACTACCAGTACTTGGGATAGTTGTATTGTATTCGGTTATAGTTTCAATTATATTTTATTTGATCTCACAGTTTAGTTATAACTTATATTGTTTTGATTACCTAGTGGGTCGGGTTAGGTTCCATCACGACTTAGTGAAATTTTGGGTCGTGACACTGCTATTTTTGATTTTGGAAATTTTTTGGCATATGGGCACGTCTGGTGCGAGTTGATTATTGTATTGTGATATTGATGTGCATGCGGTGGTATAAGGGTGGGTATTGATGCACATGCGGCATGATGAGGTGGGATTTATATGCGTATTTCTAGTAAAGGAATTACCTGATGCCACGCGGTGAGATAAGGGGGCTAAAGCGCATGAAGCTATCACGCGGAGATATAAGGAAGATTATGATTGTGATTTGTGAAATGTGAATATGAGGTGTGGTACCTCGGTGTGATTCTTATTGTAAATTCTATTATAGAACGACTTGTTGGTTTTGACGATTATTGTTTTTTATTAAATTATTTCACTGGTATTTTGATTGTATTTGGTTATTTATTGTTATTTTTGTGTTGGAACGATTGTGACTTCTTGTGTGAGTCATGCAGTCTACGTGATTTGCTGTATTGCTTTAATGTGCCAATCTGTGCCTCCACTGTTACTTGATGAATTGATTGTCAAAGATGAATTTACTTACATGGAGTCATCATCTCATACTCTGTTGAGTTGTTGGTAACATAATGGTTTTAAATCAAGAAATTGTTAACTTGCTCCACTTTATGCGACTCTTAAGATAAAACTCGTCATCTCACTCGATGCTTCAATATATTTAAGTTGTTATCATACTTACCTTAAATGATTCTCAAATTAAACTCATTACCCTATTTGATATTTTACTTTTCTTAAATTGTTATCACGCGATACTTTAAATGATTCTATATTTAATTCTTTAACTTATTCGATGTTTTACTTTATTTAAAAATGTTATTTTACTCTACCTGATATGACTTCTATACTTAACTTATTTTCCCATTTGATATTCTACTTTGTGTAAATTATACTTTATTTTACTTTATTTGACTCCTAAAATAAACTCATTATCTCATTTGACGCTTTACTTTATCTAAAAATTATTATTATGCCTTATTTTATTTAATTATATCTCCCGAACATTTTATTTGGTAATTGACACGAATACAATGTATGTGGTGGTAGGTGGACTTGCCGTGCGAAGGTGATTGATAATGTGGGCAGAATGTGCCATTAGTGCCAGAATCGTGATTGTGGCCTATGATTTGTGATTTTGAGGTGCGGTGCCTCATAGTGGTTCTTGTTACAAATTATGTGTATACGAACCGACCGATCGTTTTTATCTCTAGCACGTCGTTTAGCAGTTTGAGGCCTTAAGTAGCTTCACTTCAGGTATTATGACTTGTACGTATGGCCGGAATTGAATTTTGGCAACTTCGTAGTTGATTTGGAAAGAAAATTCTAAATTCGGAAGCTTTAAGTTGGAAGAATTGATTAAGGTTTGACTTTTGAGTAAACGACATCGAAATCAGGATTTGAAGGTTCCAATAGGTTCGTATGATGATTTCTAACTCGGGCGTATGTTCGGGTCACCCGGGAGCATTTCAGCGCTTATTGTGGAAAGTTAGCATTTTGAAGGTTTTAGAATTTCCTAAGTTTGGTTTGAGGTGGACTTTGGTGTTATAGATATCCGTTTAGGATTTCGAGCCTCGAAATAGGTTCGTGTCATGATATGTGACTTGTACGTAAAGTTTGGCGTCATTCTGAATTGTTTAAGTATGAATCAGACGCGTTCGTCGTAGTTTGAATGTTTGAAAGTTTAAGGAAAGGTTTCAATCATCGATTCGTAATTTTGATGTTGTTTGGTGTGATTTGAGGCCTCGAGCAGGTTTGTGTTATGTTTTGGGATGCGTTGGTATGTTTGAATGGAGTCCCGGGGGCCTCGGGCTTGAAACAGAGTAAAATTAGATCAAAATTTGAAATTGAGGAAATGCTGGTTTTGGCCTACTGCTGGTGCGACTGCACCTGCGGAAATTTGGCCGCAGGTGCGGAACTGCTGAAGCAGACTGCTCAATGCAGAAGAGGAAGAGGGGTGCACTGGGAAGGTTCACAGAAGTGACGTTTGGACCGTACCTGTGTTGGCACAGATGCGACTTCTTGGACCGCAGAAGCGAGGGAGCTTATAGCACCCGCGATGTCGCAGGAGCAGGGCAGCTTCCACTGGTGCGAAGGGGCAGGCTCCATTGCTTCTCCGCAGAAGTGGAGTTTTGGTCGCACAAGCGACGCTGCAGGTGCAGCTACTGTCTCGCAGGTACGAAAATATCGCTGGGCAGAAATTGTTTTAAGAACGGGATTTGGTTCTCCTTCTTTCATTTTTCACTTGGGTTGGCCGAATTTGGGAGGCTATTTTGAAGGTATTTTCATCAAGCAACACGAGGTAAGTGATTCCCACCTATTACGAGTTAAATAATTGGATTTTAACATGGAAATTTATGAAAATTAGTAGAAATTGCGAGATTTTGGTAGCAAACCTAGAATTTGGTATTTTTGATTTTGACCACGAAATTGGACGTGGAATTAGGAATAAATAATATAATTTAGTTCGTGGTGTTATGGGTAATGTTAATCTTCAAGAATTTTTAAAATCCGGGCACGTGGCCCCGAGGGTTTGACTTTATTGACTTTTCGAGCGGAGTTGAGACTTGTTATAAATTGATTTATTACGAGTATTAGAGTATATTTTTATTGGTTTGCGCATTGTTTGAATAGTTTCGGATCGTTTGGATTTGAATTGAAGAGTTAGAGAGGCGTTGGAGCCGGTTATGGAACTTCAGAGCGAGGTAAGTCTCATGTCTAACTTTGTGAGGGGGAAACTACCCCCTAGGTGATGTAATTGTTATGCGCTATTAGTTGTAGGTGCTATGTACGTACGAGGTGACGAGAGTCCGTACGTAGCTAAAACATGTTTATGTACGGGTAGACTTAGGACTTTATCATGTAATATTTGAAATACTTGAACGCATTCTGCTGGCTTAATTGATTGAAATTATAATTGAACTTGATTTAAAATATATACATATATATATTAGGCCGAGCCTTATTACCTTGAGTTGTTGGCAAGTTATTTGAGAAACGGTAAAGGTTATATTCTCCTTGTGTTCATATACTGTATCATAAGCTCGTGTCTCGTAATTCGATAATTCCTTTCCTTTCTTGTGGAGTGGGCCGAACGCCTCGGTAGGATTATGTACCACACTCTCATGGGAGCGGGCCATTCGCCTCGGCAGTATAATAGATGCATCTATGGTTTGTGCCGCTCGACCCTCGGTAGTGTACACGTTATGATGGGATCGGGCTGATCGCCTCGGCAGTATCGTATTCTTTCTGAGATCTGGCAGTACGACCTCGGCATAATCGTGCGTTATATCACTAGCAGTTTGAATATTCACGAGATTTTTCTTCCACTGATACCTTGCATTTTATATTGAAATTCTTATCCGTTTGTCATTGGCACTTGATAATTCCGAGCTGTCGAGATAGAATATGAGATTAAGAAATTGATATTGTTACAAGAAATTTTGGAAGATTGTGTTAGTTACGGATTTACCTCACTACTATTGTTGTACTCTTATCTGTTTATGATTTAGCATATTGATTTATTGGACCACTAGTAAGTGTCGATGTCGACCCCTCGTCACTACTTCTCTGGGGTTCGGCTAGATACTTACTGGGTACGCGTTGATTTACGTACTCATGCTGCACTTCTGCACTAAATGTGCAGGATCTGACAGGTTCATTTGATGATCATCTTGGCGCGTAGGTGCAGCTATTGATGAGACTTCATGTGAGCTGCATTCCAGGCTATGCATCGCAGTCCACAGAGTCTCTATCGTACTATTTATTTTATCTGCCTTATTTACATTCTAGAAAAATATTGTATTATTATTGTACTCCTTAGTAAATGCTAATGCACTCGTGACACCGGATTTTGGGGGTACCTACCGGGTGTTCATTATTGTAGTTCGCGTAATTATTATCATTTCTCCTTGTAATTTATACCTTATATGGAAATTGGAAAATAAAATCACGGGTTTTCTACGAGTACTAGATTTTACACTACTTATTCAATGGGATTCATGATTTCGAAAATAGTAAAATGAGTAACTAAGTTGATTAATCACTATTGGCTTGCTTGACGCCGGTGTTAGGTGTCATCACGACCTATAGTGGATTTTGGGTCGTGACATTATGTGTTGAAACGAATTGATTACTTGGATTATCATTTGTTTTCCCTAATTGTTTTCATTCATATTTTAGCTATGTTCCAATTGTTTTGCCGTTCTAACACCTTTTTGATTCTTGTTGAAATTTTTTGTTTCCATTATTCCATTTTTAGTCTTATATTAATGTTCCTTCTATTGTTAGCCTTATGTGGATGTTCTCTCCAGTATTAACTTTGGATTTATATGCTTATATAAGTTATTGTCTAGTGGGTGTCTTGACTTACCTCGTCACTACTCCACCGAGATTAGTCTTGATACTTACTGGGTACTGTTGTGGTGTACTCATACGACGCTTCTGCATATCTTTATGCAGATCCAGGTACTTCGGATCGTGTGGCTTTTGAAAGTGGTGCCTATGCGATTGGAGACTTCAAGGTATACCTTCCGTTTTAGTTTGCAGGCCTCAGAGTCACCATCTTATTTCATTATGCTACTATTGAATTGTAATTCAAAATAATATTGTATTTTTGTAATGTCTTGTGTACTCTCTGTAGAGCTTATGACTCTGATTATCGAGTTTTGGGAGTTGTGAAAATTGTAAAATATCGGCTGTGCTTTGGGCCATTGTTCTCAATTTGATTTAATATTAAATTATTACATCTTATCTAATATTGTTGTGTGATAGGCTTACCTAGTCGTAGAGACTAGGTGCCATTTCGTTCCTAAAGGTGGGATTTTTGGGGTCTTGACAAGTTGGTATCAGAGATTTAGGATAATAGGTTCTACGAGTCATAAGCAATTTTAGTAGAGTCTTGCAGATCGGTATGGATATATCTATATTTATCTTCCAGAGGCTACAGAACTATTAGGAAATTCCATTTCTTTCATTCCTTATCATGCGACATTGATTCAGCTTGAAGCATATATCTTATATTCCCTTACTTCCATTAGTATATGATGTTGTGCATTAGATATCGCTATGCACCGATGGTTTGTGATGCTGTGGATGGGCTACGAGGGGGCTATAGATGCTCGATCATTGACTCAAGGCATTGTTCATACCGAGGGCGCGGATGTGTTGGTAGATCTTTCAGTTGTCACGTGTGGGATGCATCAGGTTCTTATATATGGCTGGAGAGTATGAGCTTGGGAGGATTTAATTAATTGCCTGGTTTTTTGTGATCGTGGTAGGTTCACAAAGAATGATTTGAGGCTAGTCGATGGTATTAGAGGTTATGTGTTTTACATGGGACTTCTATTTAATGAAAGGTATATATTATCATCCAGGGCACTTGAGAAAGTGGCATGACTGTCGTGAGGATGAATACTCGCTTAGTAGAGGAGTTGAGGTATTTTATGACTGGTGCTACCAGAGCTTACAAAGGATTTAGTTAGAGTGTGGCACGAGGTCATGGCAGATATGGAGTAAGGGTATTGTGGGACATTGTATGTTATATTAAATGGCCTCAAGCTAAGTGGGGGAGTCTGCTATCGACAGTCAGGTTTCATGTTCATGTGTTATGTTAGTTTTGATATGAGGTATATATGTGGTATTGGAGGGTTACTCTAAATTGTATATGGCTAAAATTTGAGACTTGCAGTATTTATGTATCATTATTAATTCTACATTTCAGAATCAGAGAGGTTAGAGAAACAACTTTAGATTCACAGAAGGTCTCTTCAAAGTGGGTATCTCGTTTACGGCATTATTGGGTGCTTCACAGGAAACACAACAGTTTATGGGCTTTCGGACAACGTGGTTTGTCCTAGGATCTCTTGCAGTGAGCTTTGGTTTAGGATCGTAGTGTACCGGCAAGAAAAAGTGTTAACTTGAAGGCAAGTCGAGGGGAATTTAATTAAATGGGTCCGCTTGGTGGTGTTGAGTCAGCATAGTAGCAAAGGTAATTATTTCCTTGGTATGGTGATGCTTTACCGGTATTTTGTTGCAATACTCTTGAGTTTGGAGGCCTGTGTGACTTGGTTGAGTTGAGAAATTCAGTGTTGATGGATTGGTTATGTGCAAACGGTTTTTGAAGAGTTCTTGATAGTGTCGACCACGACTTGGGCCGTATGTCTACTACCGGCATAAGGAGTATGTTGTGTGTTATGATTTTTATCCTAGATGGGGTTGCGAGTTCTAGATAGTATGGATGATTTCAGATGTTTAGAAGAATGATAACATTATTTGATACCACCTGAGAAAGGTGTTAATGTGCTTCGACCTGCAGATGCCTGACTAATATTACGGTAATCGCCTGGTTGA
Organism: Nicotiana tabacum; assembly: GCF_000715075.1. Classification (NCBI taxonomy): domain Eukaryota; kingdom Viridiplantae; phylum Streptophyta; class Magnoliopsida; order Solanales; family Solanaceae; genus Nicotiana; species Nicotiana tabacum. The sequence continues at coordinate 56,997,576 of NC_134081.1, read as the reverse complement.
TCGACTGCTGATGTTCAAATTTTGCTATGTGGCACGAAAGAATTATGGAAATATTTCTCATTAGAAGATCGTGTATGATGAATGTGTTAGTTATTTGAGTAGTGTAGTTGGGATCGAATATGGAGATTATGGTATTCTAAGGATTTGAAGACAAGAAAGGTTCTCAGAAGCAGATTCTTCCATGGTTGTGAATGGTGAAGGTATGTTAAGAGGTTGACGGCTGAGTGTGTGTATGGATAGGTTATCGTGGGCTTTTTGGAAGTTATCTACCTATATCGTGAGGGTCAGAATTGACTTGGAGGCCACTGGTAGGTCTAATGAGAATGTGTATTTTATATTGGGCCGGATTTATTTGCTCAGCACAACTATTGTTGAGGGGTTGTGTCTTTGAATTGATCTTATTCGTGTTCTGATATGTTCCCGATATTACTTTCCTATGCTATGATGGGTTGTGATCTGTTGGTTATTTGCACACTTAATGCGTGTCTGTTGGGGCCTTGTGGCGAAATTTGAGCGAGATGATTCTTGGGATATTGAATGGTTGATTGCGCCTTGGTTATGGTCTTTCTATTTGTGGAGTATTTTTCTATCCGTTTCTCCATGGTTATGGTCATTCACTTTGCGTGTTCGTTGTCGATATGCATATGGTTGTTGATTGTGAGCATCGTGGCCTGAGGTACTCTATGTGGATCAGTGTTTGGATTGGGTCACGCATCGCAGTGGAGTTATGTTATGATAGGATCCTTGTGCTTATTTTGTGTGTTTTGTTTCTACTATGTGTGATGGTTTCATAGCATTGCACTTCATGGTGGTATCTTTTGAGCTTGAGGGCGGTTCTCTCATATGATTCCTTTCCATTATTGGGTACAACCGAGTTGTTGCTTGTTTGGTTCATAGATTGCATGATATTTGGCTCTAGGTAGGATTAGTGTGGCATGTTGGTAGAGTAGTTTGTACCGGATGAGGTGAGGCTGTTAGACCTAAAATGAGTGCCATCAGATTTGATTAAGGTATGTTTGGAAGAATAGTGTCACTAGTCATCTTAGTGTTTTTTGCTATGGTTCTTACCGGGCAAGAGAGCTCCATGACTTGTTGATATGATGAGTGGTTATGATGCACCTTTCTTTATTCATTGGTAGTGTACGAAGGTTCAAAATGAGGTTTCGGTTGATATGAGGTTTGTTATCGGCACCAGGTTTGTTATCGAGCAACTATTGTGGTCAGAAGTTATTGCTATTAGTATTTGAGCTATGTGGTATATCATGTGATTATGTATTGGAAAATGGTTATCGATTAATACAACTTGTTCAGACATGTACATCGAGTAGATGCGAGAATCAGGTCTTATAGTAAATTTCACATGTTGGAATTTGGGTCTATGGTTGATATATTAAGGTTGAAGAAAGATCTCCGGTTAGGTTGTGTTGTCACACTTATATAGATTGGGGTGACGTGAGATCACCCATGGGTAGCGGCATTGTGAGTTTATACAGTGATTTGATGGCTTTGGAATGACTCTTGGCACGTTCGAGGACGAACAAATATTTAAGTGGGGGAGAATGTAACGACCCGACCGGTCATTTTGAGATTTAGCATTCTTTTCGGTGGTTTGAGGTAGTGAATGACTTTATATTGGGTATTATGACTTGCGTGCATGGTCGGTTTCAGTTTTCGAGTGATTCAGGATTGATTTGGAAGAATGATTCTCATTTTAGAAGCCTAAGTTGGGAATGTTAACTGAGTTTCACTTTTGGGAAAATGATCCCAGAATGGTGTTTTAATGGCTCTGATAGGTTCGTATTGAGATCTTGGACTTTGGTGTATGCCCGGAATTGATTTCGGAGGTTCCTAGGTTGATTTGACTTATTTTCCCGAATGTTGGCAATTTAAAGGTTTGGAATTTTTCTAAGTTTGACCATGGGTTGACTTTATGGCTATCGGGTTCGGATTCTGGTTTTAGGACTTGGAATAGGTCCGTTTTGTCATTTGTGACTTGTCTCAATAATTTGGTGTCATTCCGAGTTGGTTTGATAGGAATCGTACGCGTGGAAGTGTTTTTAGAAGTTCTTGAAGTTCATTGTGATTTCCATGTGATTTGGTGTCTGAATCGTGGATCCAGATGTTATTTTGGTGTTTTGATCGTGTGAGCAAGTTTATATGATGTTCTTAGACTTGTGTGGATGTTTGGTCTCGAGTGAGTTTTAGATGTCCTTACATATAAGCATTTAATTGACATTGTTATTATTTGTTCTATCTCTCATTGTCAAGTTTATTCTTACATGCTTTAATTGAAGTTGTTATTACATGTTCTATTTTCCAGTGTCGAGGTTACTTTCATATACATTTAGTAGTAGTGGTTATCACATGCTATTTTTTTCATTATTGAGTTATTCTCATGCATTTAGTAGTAGCTGCTATTTCATGCTACTTCTCTTATTGTTGAGCTTATGTTATGCATTTGAATTGGAGTTTCCATTTCATGAAAAAATCTTTCATTATTGAGTTTATTGAAGTTGTAGTTAGCGAGAGCTATTAACACGTGTTGTTATTGAGATTCTTGTACACATTATGATTGAACCGTGTGCTATGTGTTGTGGTGACATTGGTATTGTTAATTTTGAAAATGTTGTGGCATATGGGCACGTGTGGTGCGAGTTGATTATTGTGTTGTGATATTGATGCGTATGCGGCGGGATAAGGTGGGATTTATGCGTTTGTTTCTAGTAAGGAAATTACTTAAAGCCACGCAGTGAGATAAGGGGTTTAAAGCGTGTGAAGCAGTTTCGGGAAAAATATTTTTAAAAATATATGCAAGGCTCATGCGGAGATATAAGGAAGATTGTGATTTTGATTTGTGAAATGTGAATATGAGGTGTGGTACCTGCATATCATGGAGTTGAGCGGTTGTGGATGGAAGAAGTTGGTATTGAAAATGTACCCGCTTTTCGGATATAGCTACTACTTGTCCTTGGTAGTTTTAGATTCTTGCTCCAATGCCTCTCTAACTCCTCATACCGTTGCCAAACGAACCGAAACTAGTCAAACAACGTGCAAACCAATCAACATATACTCCAATACTATTAATTTAATAATATATAATAATTTTCAACTCCGCTCGAAAAGTCAACAAGGTCAACCTCTGGCCGGGCCCACGCAACCGGATTCCAAAATACTCGAAGATAATTACTATCCATAATACCACGAAATCATATAAATAACTTATTCCTAATTTTATGTCCAATTTCGTGGTTAAAAATCTAAAAATACAATTTCTACATTTTTCTTCCAAAATCCCACAATTTCTACCAAATGTTCATGTTAAAATCCATATATGTTCATGAAATATAATCAAAAGTGGTTTAGAAACACTTAACCCCAAGAGGTGGATGAAATAGCCCTCCACATTTACCCCAAAATGGGCTCCAAGATAGAAATATGAGATGTAATGAGCAATTCCCGATTTTGCAAACTTATATTCTACCGAGACGCCCCTTCTTCGCGAACGCGGTAAGTGTCTCGCATTCGCGAAGCACACTCAGCTCCTGCTCCCCAAATCTTCTACGCAAACACGATAATAGGCTTGCGAACGTGAATCTTTACCAGGCTTCCCAATTGCGAACATGGGCACACCTACGTGAATGCGAAGGCCAAGCCACTCTGGCCCCGCTTCTTCAACGCGTAACTTTGCTGTCCAAACCTTCGTAAATGCGATACCACAATCACAAACGCGAAGAACAAACTCCCAACAACCACGCGCATCCCTTCGAGTTCGCAATAAACAAAACCAGACACCAGCAATAACAACAGCAAAACATGGAGAAATGATCTTAAACCATCCCGAAACGCACCCGAGGCCCCTGGGACCCCGTCCAATCACACAAACTAGTCTAAATACCTCTTCAAAATCTATCCAAAGGCTAGAAATGCCACAAATAACATCAAAATCACAAATCGACGATCAAAACTTCCTCTTAACTATCAAATCATTCAAACTTCAACAAACTCGTCCGAATCATACTTAAATATTCCTTAATGACGCCAAATTTTACGTACAAGTCACAAATCACAAAACGAACCTATTCTAAGGCTCGAAATCCCAAACAGATATTGATAACATCAATGCCCACTTCAAATCAAACTTAGGAAATTCTAAAACCTTAAAAATGCCAACTTTTCTCATTAAGCACCAAAACGCTCCCGGACCATCCGAAACTCGACCTGAACATACACCCAAGTCCAAAATCATAATACGAACCTATTGGAACCTTCAAATCCCGACTCCAACCTACTCAAAAGTCAAACCTTGGTCAACTCTTCCAACTTAAAGCTTCCGAATTGAAAATTATTCTTCCAAATCAATTCTGAACTCCTCGAAAATCGAAACCAACCACACGTGAAAGTCATAATACATAAGGTGAAGCTAGTCAAGGCCTCAAACCACCAAACGATGTGTTGGAACTCAAAATGACCGGTTGATGGGCTGGAACTCAAAATGACCAGTTGGGTCATTATATTCTCCCCCACTTAAACATACGTACGTCCTCGAACGTGCTAAGAACCGTTCCAGAGTTGCCCAAAATCACTATTTAACACCTTGTGCACCTATTCGTGCCAGCACAATCCATTTGAGCACATTAGCTTAAGCTAGACTGAAGATCCTTCATACTGCCTTAGCCCACAAGACTTAGAATCGAATTCCAACATCCGGAATTCGCCATCAGGTCTTATTCTAATATACGAACACCGTATCAATCTCAATACGTTGAACCAAAACATGATCATGCACCCACCCTGTAATCACAAAATGTACCGCATAATTCATATGCCCGTAATAACATCCTCCAACAACAATATATGCAAATTTATGAACCCGATGCCCGTAGTGTACCTTATAACACATATAAGCCATGTTCCGACCCTCACAGCACTGCATCGATGAAAGAGAAGTGTAGAAACGCATAACCACCTGCCAAATCAACAACTCAAGGAGTCTCTCTGCGTGACAAGAACCAATTCCTCTTTCTGAACTGATTAGTGACATTTTCCCTCTAACATACATTATATAAATCTGACTGCACTGATTTAAGGTCCAACAACCTCGTCTCATGCAGTACAAGATACTCGGGCAACAAGCCACCTCAAACATCATTTAAAACTTCATACGACGCCATCAATTTGCCAACAAGCTACAACTCGAATATGACCAGTAAGGAAAAATGAACTCTGGTAAAGAACAATCAATGAGGAAATACAATCAATGAGGAAATACCCATCGAGCCAGAATCTCACTGTTGTGCCGTGCAGCCCAATCTACACATCATACCTATGGCGGCGTGCCACCCGATCCACACATAACAATCAATGAGGAAATACCCATCGAGCCAGAATTCTCATACCCACAAAATGCCCCAAATATCGACCACAAGCATGCCAAGTGCACAAACACAACCCTAGGGAGACAGATAGTGCCATGCTCTACAAAATGCCAAGCACGACCAAGGTGCAATAAATGAATTCCATATTGAGAGCCATCTCGCTCATATACCATCACGAGCTATACCGGATCACAACACATGTGTTAATAATCAAGCCATCTCACAACCCACATGGCATAGAAGAGTAGCACCTGAAATGGACGAAGGCAGGAATATAATCCACCACACCCGAAGACTCATCCATAAGCAATGCTATGCCAAATAAGCATATCTGATTTGGTATAAAATATACATTTACATTAGGCATGTTAACGGACCTCAAACCGATTCCAATCAACCCAAAGACTCATCCATAAGCAATGATATGCCGAATAAGCATATCTGATTTGGTATAAAATATACATTCACATTAGGCCTGCCAACAGACCTCAAGGTGATTCCAATCATCCCAAAATGGGCCAATAACCTTCCCAAGATCCACAATGACCCTATTCATAACACATACAATCTACCTCTCACTATTGCGCCGTGCAGCCCAATCTACAAATCATAAACACGTGTCAACCATCTCGATCATATACCATCATGAGCTACACCGGATCACAACACACGTGTCAATAATCTAGCTGTCTCACAACCCATACGACATAAAAGAGTAGCACCTGAAATGGACGAAGTTAGGAATATCATCCACCACGCCCGAAGACTCATCCATAAGCAATGCTATGCCGAATAAGCATATTTGATTTGGTATAAAATATACATTCATATTAGTCCTGCCAACGGACCTCAAGATGATTCCAATCATCCTAAAATGGGGAAGTAACCTTCCAAAGATCTACAATGACCCTATTCATGACACATACAATCTACCATCCAATCCGGAACAAACTCTCACAGTCCGCAAGCAATACAATAGAGTGCCTCTCAGACATAAACTCTCCCATCAGCGACAGTACTGGAATCTCCATACTTGATTTCAATCTCTGCCCTTTAAATGAGTGACACACCACACTTATACGATCATCCAGTGGGAGATACTCCCACAACCTTCCGCATGAGGTATCAAAGTCTGCACATCCATGGCCACCAACAATATATTTCTGTAATGCCGATCAAGAATCCACAACCAACATACAATGCCTCTTCGACAAGACACCCTTCTTAGGTGACACTAAAATAGCAGCAGCATACTCTAGACATATGAAATTTCTCCCCAACCCTTCCGAGCTTGTGACGTTCCTGTCAAACTGGACCGTATCCTTGATCCTCAAATTCCAATTTCTGCACCGCTCACTACACCTATTATGCTATTACACGAGAGTGCAAGAATCTCATCATAAATACTTAACCACCAGTGGGCTAGCCACTCCATCGGCCAGAACATTTTAACTTAACTCATTTCAGAAGGAGAATTGCAACACACGACCAACTCCCCATAACAGCAAAAGACACAGAACTCAAGTCATGGCCGAGACCGTCATAAACCTTCGGGACCCATTTGCTCATAACCAAAGCATTAGGATTGAATCCTATCAACAACCAAATTACGGAGGTTTTCAAGCCCACACGTGTAGCCACGAACACGTGTATAACCTTACCACACAGAAGGAATCGATCATTTACTTAACCATGCTGATCAAGACCACTAGCAAATTGACTAAACTTCTCCGATTTACTCTTGACATGCCTTCAAAGTAATACCTCTATTCAAATACATAAAAGACCCCAATCAACACTCATCCTAAGTGATCCAAATCACGAGACCACGTCGTCTCAATACCCCTAAGCCACTTCATACCCTCTTCATGCTATCAATAGTACCTCCAACTGATACACCCGTTCTGATTAGCTCTTCTGTGAATCCGAAGTTGTTTCTCCCATTTCTCTAACACTGCACCGCAGACCCGATGATAACATAGAAATACTCTAAGTACTCTTCGCACTCTGCTGCAAAACCCAATCCTCAGCCACATAATGAACCAAAAAATCCTTATCCACCACACCTTAAATCTCGAATCCATTAAAACCATTATTGAGAGTCGTCCACTCTAATCCAGTCCCGATTATTTAACCATACAACTAGTGCTCCATTAGCACATGAGCACTCCAATAAAGCAACTGGATGAGTCCTTTCCCTTGTACATCACATCCACCAGAAGTATAAAATATGAATCATTCCACAACCCTCACATATGAATAAGGTTACACGTAGCACACATCCATCAAATCCCTTGCTCGAATTACCCCTAATGTTTTCTTCCCTTAGTCATAACTAATCCTACCAACATACCGATAACCCAAAAATACAAAAGCACATAACCACGTGACCCAATCATAGATGGTAGGCTCCCCCACTTAGCTTTAATCCATAATCACATAAATCCAGAACCCACAATGTCTCCTCCTTCTCAGTTACCATGACCTCACACCGTTACTCAGCCAAATTTCTCATAAGTTCTTGTTGCACTGATCATAACACATCCTGAATTATCAGCCACAATCGCATACTCGACCTCTGGACATTCATACCACCTTCTTCAAGAAATCCAAGCTCACATCGCAGTATATGTATCCTGTTGGGTAGAAGGCAGAACTCATCATAGGAACTTCATCAAAAATCACGCAGCCGCTAACCTGCTCACAGGAGATAGCCCACCTATGTAATTCCATATCGTCATCTTCCAACGAGATTGCCCTGGTTACAACCACCATGAAATCAATAAATCCTCCCGAGTCCATACTCGTTCACCAGCTGTAAGAGTCCGTTCATTTCCCATTAGCATCAACTGAAGGTCGAACAATAAGTTCCAAATCTCGAAGTTATGTTGCATCCCAAAATAATAATCAAGCTTTCATATCCATATACATCCCAAGAAAACTCTTCTCGTCACATTCAAACTTCCTAAGAAAATTACTCAATCTCTGCTGCTCGTACTTGACCTACTAACAATTCAATAATCGCAAGAGATAACCCTCCATGCTCTTCCTCATCCTTCGCTACTAAAATACTACCTCAATCATAATCCATATCTATAGCATCTTAACTGGTAAATTGCCACAAACTCTAAGCCTCCATAAAGATCATATTTCTCGAGCCATCATCACTAAAAACACTGATTCGGCCCTGAAGCCGCCACACATCGCCATCTCTGATAACCGTTTCTTAGTTATAATTTTACAACACATTGCCCCGAAGGCAAACCAAAGAAGACCTTCACACCAACGAGCCTTAATGCGTTCAAACAAGGACGACGATACCACATCACAAATAAGAATTCCACCAAGTTCGAAAATATACAATCTCGCTACTCTGCAACCAAAGCCTGAGCATCCATAGTCCAATTGCCTCTCCTCCGGTGTCACAAGTGCATGAACATCTACTAGAATAATATAATAATACTACAACATATATATGAATGTAAAATAGACATGATAATATAAATGAACATGATGGAGACTTCGTGTTCTGTGGATCGTATCATGGGATGCAACTCACCTTAAAATCCCCGCAATAGTTGTGCCCTTGCGCCCAAATGACCATCAGAGATATACCTGCACTCTAAGTGTAGAAATGTAGCATGAGTATGTAAATCAACACGTACTCAGTAAGTATCTAGCCTTACCCCGAAGAAGTATTGACGAGGAGTCAACATTGACCCTTACTAGTGATCCAATAAATCAAATATAATAAGGTAGACAATTATAAAACATCGTAAGTAAACAATGAGAATAGATATAGGTAGATAATACGGTCTCCAACTGAAGGGTGAACACAAATTCCTCAAATAACAGATACTTCCTCAAATGGGATATGTAATGGTCAACACTAATTTAACGGTCACATCTCAAGTCAGAAAAACTCATGAATACCCAGACTCCTTATCATGTATTTCGCACGATTTTGCCGAGGCGAGCGGCCCAATCCCATAATAAAGGCATGAATTCCTGCTGTGGCATACAACATGATCCCATAATAGTCGTGTACACACACTACTGAGGTCGTACGACCCAATCCATGGATGCATCTCAAATATATTGTTGAGGCAAATGACCCGATCCCATAATGATACTGCTGAGGTGATCAGCCCGATCCCATAGTAATAGTGAAGACTTGATGGGTCACTGACCTAACTCACGAATATATGTGTAGTTGTGAAATTCAAGAAACTTCCGGACAAATATGTACAACACAAAAGGAAGTGAAATCTTTACTGCTAATCAAGTAGCACACTATATATTACAAATCATAAGTTTGATACTTTACGCAAATCTAAGTCTCGGGCAAAATGTATATTAAAGCAATTAAACAGGTAGGAATAACTCAATTATTACAATTAAAGCATGGCGTGAGTCTAAGTCTACCCGAACCTAATCATGAATGTTAGCATATGCACGGATACTCGTCACCTCATACGTGTGTAGCCCTTACAACATTAACACATAGCAAATATAACGCCTACGAGATAAATTCCCCTCACAAGGTTAGACAAGAGACTTACCTCACTCCGAAACCCAATAACCGGCTCCAATACCTCTCTAACTCATCAAACCGATGCCAAACGATCCGAAACTACTCAAACAACGTAAAATCCAATCAAAATATACTCCAATACTCATAATATTATAATTTATAATAATTTCCATCTCCGATCGAAAAGTCAATAAGGTCAACCCTCGGCCCCACGCAATCGGATTCAGAAAATTATCGAAGATAATTATTACCCATAATATTATGAACTCAAATATATATAATTTATTCCTAATTCTATGTCTAATTTCTTGGTCAAAATCTGAAAAAAAAAACATTTCTTGGTTTTTCTTCCAAAATACCACAATATCTATCAAATTTTCATGTTTAAATCCATATATGTTCAAGAAATATAATCAAAAGTGGTTTAGAAACACTTACCCCCAAGAGGTGGTTGAAATAGCCCTCCAAAATCTCCCCAAAATGGGCTCCAAGAGAGAAAAATGAGATGAAATGAGCAATTCCCGATTTTGCAAACTTATATTCTTCCTAGACGCCCCAATCTTCGCTAATGCGACAAGTGCCTTGCGTTCGCGAAGCACACTCAAATCCTGCTCCCCAAATCATCTATGCGAGTATGATAACACGCTCATAAACATGAAGCTTTAGCAAGCTGCTCCATCGCGAACGCGGCCACACCTACGCGAACGTGAAGGGCAAGTCCCCAGGCCCCTCTTCTTCATCGCGAATGCGAAGCTTGCATCGCGAACATGTAACTTTCCTGTCCAAACCTTCACAAATGCGATACCACAATCGCGAATATGAATCCAAACTCCCAACAGCCATAATTCCTTCTTCGCGAACGCGTGCATCCCTTCGCGCATTTGCGAAGAACAACACCAGACACCAGTAACAAAATATGGAGAAATGATCCGAAACCATCTTGAAATGCACCCGAGGCCTCTGGAACCCCGTCCAATCACACAAAAAAGTCCCAATACCTCATCCAAGCTTATCTAAAGGCTCAAAACGCCATGAATAACATCAAAACCATGAATCGACGATCAAAAATTCCTCTTAACTTTCAAATCATTCAAACTTTCCGAACACGTCCGAATCATACTTAAACATTCCAGAATGATGCCAAATTTTACATACAAGTCACAAATTACAAAATAACTAATTCCAAGGCTCTGAATCTCAAACGAATATCGATAACACCAAAGTCCACTTCAAATCAAACTGAGGAAATTCTAAAACCTTCAAAATGCCAACTTCCCACATTAAGCACTGAATTGCTCTCGGACCATCCGATACTCGACCCGAACACACGATCAAGTCCAAAATCATCATACAAACCTATTGAAACCTTCAAATCCCGATTCCAATGTTGTTTATTCAAAAGTCAAACCTTGGTTAGCTCTTCCAACCTAAAGCTTCCGAATTGATAATTATTCTTCCAAATCAATTCCGAACTCATCGAAAATCAAAGCCAACCACACGTGAAAATCATAGTACATAAGATGAAGCTATTCAAGGCCTCAAACCACCGAATGATGCACTAGAACTCAAAATGACCGATCGGGTCGTTACATATATGATGAGTATTATGTGACTACGGGATGTGCTTATATGGTTGGGATATGATGAGGAGAAGTTTGCTTTAAATGTGAAAGGACAATGGATACTTGATTTCTTTGTTGATATGTTGTACAATGTTGAGTTATGAGTGTGTTAGGGATCTTTCAGTTGCTTATTTGTGGAAAGGAGTATATTCTTATGTCCTATTGATGAGATTAGCCTCGAGAAGATTAAGTGATTGCATAGTGATTGTGACCATGATAGGGTCGTAGAGAGATGTCAGTTTGAGTCTAAGCAGGTGAGTTATATCCTACGGGATGGTATACGGATGTATGATCCGTATGATGTTTCTTGTGAGAGTTTTCTTTCTACCAGTGGGTTATATGTGCATCAATTTGAGTTCATATTGCTTAAGGAAGTTCATACGACTATCATGAGGATGAATATGCTCTTAGCAGATGATTTAAGGTATTTTGTGATTAATACTGCATGCGCTTATGAAGGATCTAGTTTAATTACAGTGCGTGATCATGGCGGTTATAAGGTAGGGGTATTATAGGTTATCAGATGTTATGTTTTATGGCTTCAAGCCAAGTGGGAGAGCCTACTATCGACGATGTCGTTCGGCTCGTACTTGCGATGCATTGGAGATTTATGAAGAGTGAATGACTCTTGAGAAGGTTCTAATGAGTTCAAGATTCATATGTGGTATTGAGGGTTTTCCGAATTTGTATATGGCTAAGATCTGAGATTTGTGTTGGATGGTGCAGAAACTTACGTTAGTTTTATATCATTAGTGATTCTACATTTCAGTATCCGAGAGGTTAAATAAATAACTTCAGATTTACAGGAGGTCTCTTTAGAGTAGGCATTTCGGTTGCGATTCTATTGGGTGCTTAAGATGAAATACAGTGGCTTATGGGCTTTAGGACTACGTGGTTTCATGCTAGGATTTCTTAGGATGAGCTTTGGTTAAGGATCGTAGTGTACTGGCAAAGATAAGTGCTAACTTGAAGGCTAGTCGAGAGTACTTTGAAGAATGGGTCAGCTTGGTAGTGGTTTGGATTAGCATAATAATATAAAGGATTGGTACTTTCGGTGTAGTGAGGCTTTACATGTGTTTTGTGGCAATTCTCTTGGGTTTGGTGACTTGCGTGACTGGATTGAGTTAGAGAGATTCAGTTCTGATGGCTTGGTTATGTGCTAATGGGGTTCGAAGAGTTCTCAATGATTTTGACCATGGCTTGGGGCAGATGTTTCCTATAGGCATGGGGAGTTTGTTGTGTATTGTGATTTTCTTCTGGATTGGGCAAGTAGAAGGTTCTCGATTGATGGAGTGTGTATCCTACTTATGATTCAGAGTTGATAATGAAAATCTTGTATTTTTATATGATGGCATGATAGAGGTGGTTCGACGTGTGGGTTCGAGGTTTGCGTGTACAAGGTTGCGATTCAGTTTCAAAAGGAAGGTCATGAGTTCTAGATGGCATGAATGGTTTCAAATGTTTGGAAAAATGCTGGCATTATTTGGTATCACATAAGATGAGTGTGCATTTCAGAAAGGCGCATTGTATTTTGACTTGCGAATACTGGACTAGCATTACGGTAATCACCTGGTTATTGACCTTTGATGTTCAGATTCATCTACATGCTGCAGAAGATTTATGGGAGTATTTATCGCGAGGTTATTGTGTATGAGGGATGTGTCATTCATTTGAGTGGTCGAGTTGAGATTGGATAGGGAGATTATTGTAATATTGGGATTCGGAGACTGGGAGTTCTTAGAGGCGAACTATTCCTTTGTTGTGGACTATGAAGATATGATCAGAGTTAGACAACTGATGGTGTGTGTTATGGGTAGACACCCATATCTTACTATGGACTTTTTGAAAGGTTATTTTCCTATTTGTGGATGATCGTGATTGATTTGGGGCCCATTTGCAGGCCTAATTAGAATGTGTATTTTGTGTCGGATCTGGTTTGTTTATTCTGCAAAACTAGTGTTGAGGGGTGTACCATCAACTAGAGTTGATCTTAATTGTGTTCTTATATGTTCCATGCATTAATCTCCAATTCTATGATGGGTTACGAGACTGTTTACTATTTGCTCACATGATGCAGTTTTGTTTTGGGCTTTGTCGCGAAATTCGAGTGAGATGGTCGATATGTGTCGCATATTTGTTGTTGATATGCGTATGTAACGAACCGATCGGTCATTTTGAGCATTAGCATTCTGTTCGGTGGTTTGAGGTCTTGAGTAGCTGCATAGGATGTATTATGACTTGTGCGTATGGTCAATTTTGGTTTTTGAGTGGTTCAGAATTGATTTCGGAAGAACGATTCTTAATTTAGAAGCTTTAAGTTGGAAGGATTGGCAAAATTTGACTTTTGTGTATTTGACCTTAGATTAGAGTTTTGATGGTTCTGTTAGGTCCGGATTATTTTTTTGGACTAGGGCTTATGCCCGGATTTGTATTTGGATATTTCTAGAAGGTTTTGGCTCTATTTGGCGAAAGTTGGCAATTTAAAAGTTTGGAAAGTTCATAAGTTTAACCGAGGGTTGAATTCAATATTATCGGGTTTGAATTATGGTTCTGCGAGTCGGAATAGGTTCTCTATGTCATTTACAACTTGTGTGCGAAATTTGAGGTAATTCTGAGTTGTTTAGACATGTTCGGCATAGGTTTGGAATTTGGAAATTTAAATAGTTCATTAAGCTTGAATTGAGGTATGATTCTTGATTTTGATGTTTTTATGTGTGATTTGAGGCCTCGATTAGGCCCGTGTTATGTTTTGGGGGACTTGTTGGTATGTTCTAAAAGGGTCCCGAGGGGCTCGGGTGAGTTTCAGGGTGGTTTCAGACCATTTTCTCTCATGTTTGCATTGCTGGTTTCCTCTGAGTTTCTGGTGTTGTGTGCCTTCTTTGCAATCACGATGTGTATGTTGAAGCTAGGAGGTTTTCCTCTTCGCGTTCATGGCTAGAGGGACACGTTCATGAAGGTTGAGATACTTGAGCACCGCGTTCACGTATGGTTGTCGCGTTCGCGTTGTAGAGCTGGGAGCTGGGGGAATCGACTCCGCGTTCACTAGGTATATGTCATGTTCGAGAAGAGTTGCGCATTTGTGTGCACCGTGTTTACTAGGTAGTTTTCGCGAGCACGTAGAGTGACTCATGACTTGTACTATCAATTCTTGAGATATTGTATGAAAACACAGCTATTTTATTTATTAATTATTTATGATCTTCATTATAATTGTGTAACAATTGTTTGGCTTACCTAGCAGGTTGGGTTAGGTGCCATCACGACTAGGTTGATTTTGGATCATGGCAAAAAAGAACTCACCGGAAATATTCTTGGGGAAACTTCGACCTAAGAGAACATGGCAAAAGCTGGTGACGATCAAGTTGACTTGGCTGCAAGAGAAGGAACCGCACATGCAGCTGCCGAAACAACTCCTGGAGCCGTGAAAACTGTTAAAGGAGATGGAGGACGAAGAATAAACCTGAATCGAGCTTTAGTTGAAGATGAATTATGTAGGATGTAGGCCTAGCCGGTCACATGGAGATTATGATACGCCAGTCTAAAATCATGGATTGTCGAGTGTGACACCCCCACCTATTACACTAAACAACTTTAAATTGAAGCAAGGGTTGCTCCAGACCATGTAGAAATATTGTCTTTCGAGGAAAACCCAACGAATATCTAAAAGCTCCCCTTATGGAATTTGACTAGATCATGAACACGTTCTACTACAAAGGGGCATCAAAGAATACAGTCTATTTAAGGGCATTCCCCTTTTCACCGAATGATGATGCTAAGCACTGGTTGAGAAGTTTGCCAATAGGGTCAATTAGGGCGTGGGAAGACATGACAAAGAAATTTCTTGATAAGTATTTATTTTTGACAAAAACTGGAAAATTTTAAAAGAGATATTCATAACTTTTGCCAGAAGGGCATATAAGCAGTTTCCAAGGCATGCAAAGATTTAAGGAGATAGTGAGAAAATGTCAGCATAATTTAATTGAACTATGGATGCAACTTCAAGATTTTTGGGATGCACAAACATCTACCTCTAGGAGAACTCTAAGCAATGCAGTCAAAGGTCCTCTTATAAAGAAGACCCTTGAAGTGATTGTTTCAATTTTGGATGAATTTCTAAAGTCGCCAATTAATGGCCCGCAAAGGCAAATGAGAGGAGAAAGGCAGTTGGAATACATCATGTGGATTCTAACACTTTTATGCAAGAACAAATTGACTCCATAGCAAAAAAACAGAAAGTTGACCTTACCTAGGGTCTATAGCCAACCACCATCAGTTTGTGATTTTTGTGATATGGGCCACCCAACACATGAGTGTCATGCCTCAATTACAGAGGAAGAGGTACATGATGTGGGGGATTTCGACAAAGGTAGCTGTCAAGGTAAAAATAATTTCCACTCCATGAGTTAGAGGCAACCCAATTTTTTGTGGAATTCTTCTGATGGTAGATTGAATAAATGGAAACAGAGTAATCCTAAATCTCAGAAACAAGGACCTTCAGACTTACAAAATTAGCAGAGGCATCAACACCGGCCTCAACAGCATAATCAATCAAGCTTAGAGGATTTGATGAGGACTTTCATAATTAAGGCAGAGGAGAGATTTAAAACTCATGATCTTGCTATTCAAAACATAGAGATATAGGTGGGATATATTTCTAACATGATCTCTGAAAGGGCCCTAGGAACATTCCTAAGCTACATTGAAAAGAAGCCAAAAGAAACGATCAAGACAGTGTCTTTGAGAAGTGAAAAGAATTTGATTGACCCAATGGAAGTCGAAAGGGTAAAGTAAAGGCAAAGCAAGAGTAAATCTCAAGAAGAAGAGTAAATCTGAAGTTCCAATAAGATAGAAGAAAGACAAACAAAAAAGTAATGGAGAGACAATAAAAGCAAATATATGACTGCTTTACCTTTTCTTACAAGCAAAGAAAAGACAAGTTGGATAAAAAATTTGGGCATTTTCTATAAGTTATTAAGCGGATGTATGTTAATCTACCTTTCACGGAGGTACTCTCTCAAATTCCAGCATATGCGAAGTTCTAGAAGAAAATTTTACTTAACAAGCGAAAAGTGGAAGAAATATTAGTTATGAAGCTCACAGAGCATTGTAGTGTTATCTTGCAGAATAAACTCCTTTAGGAATGCAAAGATCCAAGGAGTTTCACCATACCTTGAGCTCTAGGAAGTCTGAGGGAGAAACTGGAGCAATCAAATCTATCCCTATGTCTTTGTATTTGATGGATCAGACTACAATCATACGTGAATGAATAACAGAAGATGTACTAGTTCGGGTGGACAAATTTGCTTTCTCTATGAACTTCATTGTGGTGAATATGGAGAAGATTAAGGAGGTTACTCTTATTTTACGGAGATTCTTCTTAGATATTGGCAGAGCCATACTGGAAATTTATGAAGGGAAGCTCATGCTAAGAGTAGGTGAAGAAAGAGTGGTTTAAAATGAATAAATCGATGAAGACCCCCGAAAAGGAGTCGATTGTGCACTCCGATTTCAAGGCGGATGTCCCAAAAGAGTTGGATGGAGAGAAAAAACATGATACGTGTAAGGTGTACATGGAGAACTCAATGAAAACGATCCTAGCATAGTTGTGTGCACTTGGTCGGGGGTGCAAAGTTGACCCCGACATTGTTTTACCAGACTGAACACTTCGAGGGAGTTCCCTCTACCTCTTGCCTTTTATTTGTATTTCATGTAGACATGCCACGATTTGAAGTGTGGGGTGGGGCATGTATATATGTGTTTATTTTATTTTGTATATTTTTTATATTTTTATTAATTTATTGAAAACTATAAAAAACAAAAAAAGTTAAAAAATATAAAAATATGTCTTTTATTTTTTTAATTAGGTAGTGTACTAATATTTCCTTGGTTATTTTTGTGTTTAATTTCTTTTTTAAGAGTTTTGCTTGAACTGGGTATAGTTATTTTTCTTTTGTAGGAATAGAGAATCTTGTGTCGTGGTGCTAATTTGAGGATATATTTCGTGACATTGTTGTACCTTGATAGTAGTGAGTGACTTAGTTGTGACTCCTAGGCTCACTTATCTACTCATAAGTAAGTGCCTATAAATCCTTAATTTAGCTTAACTGCTTTGATGAGAGAGTTGTGATAGATCCAATCCTGAATGAGTTATGTGCGAATGTGTGTCTAACGACCCGACCGGTCGTTTCGAGCATTTGTATTCAGTACGGTTGTTTGAAGTCTTGAGTAGCTTCATATGATGTATTATGACTTGTGTGTATCTTCGATTTTGGTTTTCGGGTGATTCAGGAATGATTTTCAACTAGGAAGCTTTAAGTTGGAAGAGTTGACCAAATTTGACTTTTGTGTATTTGACTTCGGATTGGAGTTTTGATAGTTCCGTTAGGTTTGGATTGTGATTTTGGACTTGAGTGTATGCCTGTATTTGTATTTGAATGTTTCTAGAAGGTTTTGGCACTATTTGGTGAAATTAAGCAATTTGAAGGTTTGAGATGTTCATAAGTTTGACCGGGAGTTGACTTTATTGATATCGGGTTCGGATTGTGGTTTTAGGATTTGGATAGGTTCTTTATGTCATTTAAAACTTGTGTGCAAAATTTGAGGTCATTTCAAGTTGATTTGATATGTTTCAACACGAGTTTTGGAAGTTGAATGTCCAAAAGTTCATTAAGTTTGATTTGAGGTGAGATTCATGGTTTTGGTTATGTTATGTGTAATTTGAGGCCTCGAGTATGTCCGTATGATATTTTGGGACTTGTTGGTATGTTCGGACAGGGTCCTGAGGGGCTCGGGTGAGTTTCGGACCATTCTTAGGCCTTTTTGAACTGCTGTTTATTTTCTACATGGGTGTACATCGCGATCATGGAGCTCTGGGCCGCGATCGCAAAGAGTAGAATAGAAAATTGGACCTGTCAATTGCATTCACGGAGGAAGCTTCGCGTTCGCGGAGAAGAAATTTCTACTTTCACTGAGCTGACTTGGAGAGCTTATATCTTGAAATCTATAAGGAATTTTGAGCTGATCCAAAATATGAAAGTTGTAGTTCTTCGTGTCTAGTTTTCAGAAAAGTAAACCGTTTATCATTTAGAGTTTTGTACGAAATGTTATGGATGTTATATAACAGGCTATCTGGGAAGAGTTTAGGAAGGGTTAATGGTCTTTGTTCATTGCGATCGCGGGGCTTCATGGCCGCGATCATGAAGGATAAAATTATGCTCGACAATTCTGGAATTGCGATCGCGAGGTTGGTGACCATGATCGCGAAGAAGGATCACTGACAGTACATTAAAATATCAAAATATTTTGATTTTGAGTTCATTTTCCTCACTTTTTGAGTTCTTGGAGCACAATTAAGGCAATTTTGGAGGAGATAAACACCCAAATCTTGAGGGTAAGTAATTTTATCTTTATTTTGATTATATATTTTATTTTTCCATGGATTATTACACCTAAATTAAGTATTTGAAGAGAAGAAATTGGGGGTTTTTTTCTAAACTTTCTTAAAGTGAATTATTGAGATTTGAACATCTATTCGGGGTCAGATTTGAGTGAAATTAGTATGGTTGGACTCGTAGTTTAATAGGTTATCAGAATTTGTGAGTATTGTCGGTGCGGGCCTGGGTTGACATTTCGATTGACTTTGAGTATTTGATTAAAAATTCGACCTTTATCGTTTGGATCTGTTCCCTTTGACATTATTTGATATTTTTGAGTTGCTTTTGGCTAGTTTTGAGGCGTTCGGAGGTCAATTTGCCCAGGATGGCATTTCTAGTGTATTGTTTGGATTTCTTGGTATTTGATTTGGCTTGCTTGAGGTAAGTATATTACCTAAACTTGGTTGAGCCATTAGTTTCCTGAATTATTTGTGATAGCTACTTGCTATGGGTGCGCATATGTGTGGGGTTTGAGCCCATGTGCTAGAACTAGGGTATTTATCCATGTTCGGGGTAGTGCTTAGGCTATGATATGCCTAGAATTGACTGTTAAGCTTTAAGATATGATGTTTCTCATATTTGTAACCTTGTTGTGAACTATTTGAGCCATGTTTGAGGTTACATAGAGGCTTATTCCCTGAATGAACTTGATAATTGCTATTTCTGTGATGAAATTGCCAAGTTGAGCTATGATAGAACACTTTGAACATGCCTACACTTTAGCATGTCATTATACCAGTCCAGGAGCATGAAATTTGATATCCATTCATCATTTATATGTATTTTTGTATATTTGCTTCTGTGTCATATGAATTGGACTAGATTCATATGAACACGCCGGGCGGATTGTGTTGTTATGCCTTTGACCACGCAGGGCAGATTGTGTTATTATGCATGTGACCACGTCAGACGCACTGTGTTGTTAAGCTAGTGCCCATGCCGGGCGGATTGTGATATAGCCTATGACCATACCAGGCGGATTCATGATATTGATCGTATGACCATGTTGGGCGGATTATGATATTGAGCCTCTGACCACACTGGGCTGATAGCACTTTGAATTGGCCGTGCATGCGTGTGGATATTTATCCCCCCCTAGGGTTACCCTCTCATGTTTCTCCCTTGATGGTGTACACGCATCTTGTGAGAAACCGATGGGTTTTGGTTGATGTGAGCTCTGGGAGAGTTGGTTACTCATTTCATTTGATTACTGAGATCCTAATGTTGGCCTGAGAGCCGTGAGGTGATTTCTCTTTGGATCAGGTTGCGCACCGCAACAGATTGATATTTGATTTTTGCATTTCTTCTTAAATTGAAATATTCCTTGGCTGTTTATCTGAATTATTTGCATATCTTCCTTATATGTTGGATTGTCGACTGAGCAGAGTACGGTAAATATATTTTGTGCTCCAAGGTGATCTTATCTGAAATTTCATGATTCGTTCATATTATTATTCTGTACTTGTTGGAAATTATGAACCGCACAGTTGATTGGCAAGTATCATTATAATTCTTGCTTTTATTACCTCACCAAGGTTAGTTATGTTAATTATTGAGTAATAGGGCCGGTTGTACTCAAACTACACTTCTGCACCTTGCGTGCAGATCCTGGAGTTGATGCTGCTACGTATGGCAGGATCGGGCATTGAAGGCGTACATGCTTTTCGGATATAGCTACAATTTTTCCTTACTAGTCTTAGATTTGTAATCTGTTATGGACATTTCAAAAAGATGTTCTAATTATTTCATACCAGCTTTATAAATGTAAGTCTTAGAAGCTCATGACTTATACTACCAGTCCTTGGGTTGTTGTATAAGAATTTGGTTATTTCATTATTTATTTCCTAGTAATCTCATTTGGATTGTGTTTATTGTTAATTGGCTTACCTAGCGGGTTGGGTTAGGTGCCATCACAGCTAGTTGAATTTTGGATCGTGACAAGTTGGTACTAGAGCTCTAGGTTCATAGGTTATATGAGTCATGAACAAGTGTCTAGTAGAGTCTTGCGAATCGGTAAGATGATGTCCATACCTATCTTCGAGAGGCTACAGGGCATCTAGGATAAACTTTCCATCTTTCTTTCCTTATCGTGCGACATTGATTGCGTTTGAGTTGCTTGTGATGTTGAGGATGAGGCGCGAGATGCATTCTCTATGGTTTGAAAGTGGGCCAATCTAGAGGACTTGAGGGCAGGTTCAGACCGTTGCTTGGGTTCGGTGGTTTCGATTGTGTGAGTATGTGCTTTTGGACTTATACATCTGGTAGTGTCCCTAGAAGTGGGATTTATGGCTCGGTGAGTGGCTGGATGGCTATATGATGAGTATGATGTGACTGCGGGATGTGTTCAAATGCCTTGGATGTGACGAGAAGAGTGTGTTTAGGATGTGGAAAGGACTATTGGGTGCTTGATTTATGTCTTGATGTATTGTACAATCATGATTTACGAGCGTGTTAGGGATAGTTTAGTTGTTCGCTTGTGGAATAAAGTGTGTTCTTATGTCCTGTTGACGAGTTCATACTCGGGAAGATTTAGTGATTGCATAGTGGTTGTGGCCATGAAAGAGTATAGAAAGAGGCCAGTTTGGGGCTAAGCAGGTGGGTTATCTCCCGTGGGATGTTCTGAGGTTGTGTGATTCTTATGATGATTATGTAGAGAGTTTCTTTCTACTGGTGGGTTACAAGTTTCGTAATTTGAGTTAGGATCGATTGAGGAAGTTGGCCTGACTAACTCGAGGATTAATATGAGTTTAGCAAATGATTTAAATTACTTTTTAATTAGTGCTACATGAGCTTATGAAGCATTTAGTTGGATTACAGTGCAAGATTATGAAAGTAATGGAGTAAGGGTATTGTGGGTAATCGGATGTAGTGTACCATGGCTTTGAGCCAAGTGAGGGAGTTTTCTATCGACGATTTGATTGCATGGTTATATGGTATATTAGTTTGGTCTGAGGCATACTTGTAGGTCGGTTATGACTCAAAGAGTTTGATTTTGAGGATGACTTGAGTAAGAAAATTTCTGGATGCATGATATGTTATACTTTATGGGAATACCAAAAATCCCTAAATGATTTGAGTTTGCTATTCATTGTGGAGGTGGTGTGCATGGAGTAGGGATTTACTCGTTTGCTTAGAGGTATGGGTTACTTCTTGAGGTGTTTGTGTGCTAATGGATCACAGGTTGTTCGGTTGATTTGGCAGTGCATTTGAGATTTGAATAGGGTGGATGACTCCCGAGAAGGTTCTACTGGGTTCAATATTTTTATGTGGTATTTGAGGAATTTTTGAATTTGTAAATAGCTAAAATCTGAGATTTGCATTGAAAGGTGTCGAGACTTGCAATATATTTGTATCATTAGAGGTTCTACATTTTAGTATCAGAGAGGTTAATAAAATAACTTCAGATTCACAGAAGGTCTCTTCAGAGTGGGTATCTTGGTTGTGGTACTTTCGAGGTG
Organism: Nicotiana tabacum; assembly: GCF_000715075.1. Classification (NCBI taxonomy): domain Eukaryota; kingdom Viridiplantae; phylum Streptophyta; class Magnoliopsida; order Solanales; family Solanaceae; genus Nicotiana; species Nicotiana tabacum. Next base: position 56,975,154 of record NC_134081.1, on the reverse strand, counting down.
CTTAAGAGGGAATACAATGGCTTATGGGCTTTAGGGAGATGTGGTTTCATGCTAAGATCTCGTGTGGTGAGTGTTGGGTTAATGGTCGTAGTGTACTGGCAAGGAGAAGTGTTAACTTGAAGGCAATTCAGAAAAAACTCAGAGAAAATAGGATAGCTTGGAAGTAGGTTGGATCAACTTGGTAATGGATATGATCGGTTCGTTTAGTTCTTTTGATGTGGTGAGGCTTTACAAGTATTTTGTGTCAATACTCTTGGGTGTGGCGACCTGCGTGACTTAGTTGAGTTAGAGGGATTCAGTTCTAATGGCTTGGTTTTGTGCTACTGGGTTTCGAAGAATTCTTGACGGTGTCGACCACGACTTGGGATGGGTATTTTCTACAGGCATGGGAAGTTTGTTGTGCTTTGTGATTTTCTCCAGGATAGGATCAGGTGGAAGGTTTCTGGATGATAGAGTATGTATTATACTTGTGACTTAGTGTTGTCAATGGGATTTTTGTGCTTTCATATGATGGTAAGTTAGAGGAAGTGCGTCGTATGGGATTTAGGTTTGCATGTACAAAGTTGCGGTTCAATTTTGAAGGTAAGGTCATGAATTTTAGACAACACAGACGATTTTAGGTGGTTTAAATAATGTTGGTACTAATTGGTATCACCTGAGATGAGTGTGCATTTCAGAAAGGCACACCGTGTTTTGACTTACGAATGCTTCATTGGTATTGCGGTACTCGCCTGGTTGATCGACAGATGATGTTCAGATTTTGCTATGTGTCACGGAAGAATTATGGAAGTATTTCTTTTAAAATGATTGTGTATGAAGGATGTGTCAGTCACTTGAGTGGTCAAGTTGGATCGGATATAGTGATTCATGTATTCTAAGGTTTTGAAGATCAGAACGGTTCTCAGAGGCAGGTTGTTCCTTGGTTGCAAATAGTGAAAGTATGTTAAAAGGTTGACAACTAAGTGTATGTATTGTGGATGGGTTATTGTGGACTTTTCAGAGGTTATCTATCTATTTTGGGAGGATCAAAATTGAATTGGAGGCCCTGGTAGGCCCATTGAGGATATGCATTCTACATCGGGTTGAATTTGTTTACTCAACACATCTATTGTTGAAGGGTATGTCATCGTTTAGAGTTGTTCTTATTCGTTCCTGATATGTGTTGCTCTGTTATGCTATGATGGGTTGTGATACTATTGACTATTTACACTCATGATGCAGTTCTATTTGGGCCTTGTGGTGGAATTCGAGTGAGATGGGTTTTGGGGTGTTGAATGGTTGATTCCGCCTTGGTTATGGTTTTCCTATTAGTGGTATATTGTGCTATTCGTTTCTGCATGGTTATGATCATGTACATCGCGTATTTGTTAATGATATGCATATGGCTGTTGATTATGAGCATCATGGTTCAAGGTACTTCATGTGGACCAGTGTTTGGATTGGGTCGTGCATCGCTGTGGAGTTATATTGGGATATGATCCTTTGTGTTTATCTGGTATGGTTTTGTTCTCCTTTGTGTGATGGGTTCATAGCAGTGCGCTTGTTGTGGTATCTGTTGAGCTTGCAGAACAGTTCTGTCATTTGATTCTCTTTCCAGTTTTGGGTACATTTGAGTTGTTGCCTGTTTGATGCATGAATTGCACGGTATGTGGCTATAGATGGTATTGGCTTGGCATGTCGGTTGAACAACTTGTACTAGATGAGATGAGGTTACTGGACCTGAAATAAGTGATATCAGATTTGATTAAGGTATGTTTGGAAGAATAATGACTCTAGTCAGCTTTGAATTTGGAAATAGTTCTTATCGGGCGAGAAAGCTCCACGACATGCAGATATAATAAGTGGTTATGAGTTTCGTCATGTTTCTTTCATCATTGGCAGTGTACGAAGGTTTATAACAAGGTTTTGTTATCGGTACTAGGTTTTTTATTGAGTAGCTATTGTGGTCGGAAGTTATTACTATGAGAATCTGGATTATGCGGTATATCATGTGATTACACTTTGGTTTATGGTTATGGCTTGGTTCGGCCTATTCAGACTTATACAGTGTATAGATTTGAGAATCGGGTCTTATAATGGATTCTGGATTTTGGAGATTTGATTCTAAGTTTATGGGCTAAGGTTGAAGAAAGGATGTCTAGCTAGGTTGTATTGTCAGGCATATATATTTGGGTGACGTGTGATCATCCACGTGTCTATGTACGAGGAGGTTATACGAAAATTCGATGGCTTGGAACATCTCTTGGCACGTTTGAGGATAACGACCCGACTGGTCGTTTCGAGCTTTTGCATTAAGTCCGGTGATTTGAAGTCTTGAATAGCTTCTGATGATGTTTTATGACTTGTGTGTATCGTCAGTTTTGTTTTTCGGGTGATTCGGGATTGATTTGGAAGAATGACTCTTAACAAGAAAGCTTTAAGTTGGAAGAGTTGATAAATTTTGTCTTTTGTACATTTGATCTCGGATCGGAGTTTTGATGGTTGCGTTAGGTCCGAATAGTGATTTAGGACTTAGGCGTATGCCCGGATTTACATTTGGAGTTGACTTTGTTGATATCGGATTCAGATTGCGGTTCCGGGAGTTGGAATAGCTTTGTTATGTCATTTGGTACTTATGTACAAAATTTGAGGTCATTTCGAGTTGATTTGATATGTTTTGGCACGCGTTTTCGAAGTTGAAAGTTTAAAAGTTCATTAAGGTTGAATTGAGGTGAGATTCATGGTTTTAATATTATTAGGTGCAATTTGTGGTCTCAAATAGGTCCGTGTTATATTCTAGGACTTGTTGGTATGTTCGGACGGGGTCCCGAGGGGCTCGGGTGAGTTTCGGGGTGGTTTCGGACCATTTTCGGCCCTTTTCAACTTCTGATTTTTAGCTACAGAGGTGTACATCGCGATCGTGGAGCTCTGGGCCACAATCACGAAGAGTAAAATGGAAAATTAGACATGTGAATCGCGTTGTAGCTTCACGTTCGCGAACAAGAAATTTCTGCTATCACTGAGCTGAATTCAGAAGCTTATATATTGCAATCTATAAGGAATTTTGAGGTAATCCAAAAATAAAAGTTGTAAAACTCAGTGTCTAGATTTCAGAAAAGCAAATCGTTTGTCATTTAAAGTTTTGTACAAAAACATTATACAATAGGATGTCTGGAAAGCGTTTAGGAAGGATTAATGAAATTTGTTCATCGCGATCGTAGGGCTTCATGGCAGCGATTGCGAAGGGTAAAACTGTGCTGGACAATTTTGGAATCACAATCATGAGGTTGGTAACCGCGATCGCGAAGAAGGACCACTTGCAATGCATTAAAACATCAAATTTCGGGATTTTGAGTTCATTTTCTTCACTTTTTGAGTTCTTGGAGCACAAGTATGGCGATTTTGGAGGAGATAAACACCTAAATCTTAAGGGTAAGTAATTTTATCTTTATTTTGATTAGATATTTTATTTTTCCATGGATTATTACACCTAAATTAAGGCTTTGAAGAGAAGGAATTGGAGGTATTTGCCTAAACTTTCCTTAAGTGAAATATTGAGTTTTGAACATCGATTTGGAGTTAGATTTGAGTGAAATTAATATGGTTGGACTCGTAGTCGAATAGGTTATCAGAATTTATGAGTTTTGTCAGTTTTTGAGGTGCGAGCCTGGGTTGACGTTTTTGTTGACGTTTAGTATTTGATAAACGAATCGACCTTTATCGTTTGGGTTTGTTCCCTTTGGTATTATTTAATGTTTTTGAGTTGCTTTTGGCTAGTTTCGAGCCATTCAGAGGTCGTTTAGCGCGGGATGGCATTTCTAGAGTATTGTTTGGCTTGCTTGAGATAAGTATCTTACTTAAACTTGGTTGAGGCACTAGTTGCCTAAATTATTTGTGATAGCTACATGCTATGGGTGCGCATATGTGTGGGGTTTGAGCCCATGTGCGAGCACCGGGGTATTTATCCATGTTCGGGTAGTGCTTAGGCTATGATATACCTAGAATTGACTGTTAAGCTTTAAGCTATGATATTTCTCATATTTGTAACCTTGTTGTAAACTATTTGATTCATGTTTGAGTTTACATAGGGCTTATTTCCTGAATGAACTTGATAATTGTAATTTCTGTGATGAAATTGCTGATTTGAGCTATGATAGCACACTTTGCACATGCCTACCTTTAAGCATGTCATTATACCGGTTTAGGAGCATGAAATTCGATATTCATTCATCATATACATGTATTTTTGTATATTTGCTTATATGTGATATAATTTGGACTGGATGCTTGTGAACACGCTGGGCGAATTATGCTGTTATATGTGTGACCACGCCAGACGGATTGTGTTGTTATGCATGTGACCATGTCGGGCGGACTGTGTTGTTATGCCTGTGACCACACAGGGCAAATTGTGTTGTTATGCCTGTGACCATGCCAGACGGATTGTGATATAGCCTATGACCACATCGAGCGGATTATGATATTGTGCATGTGACCATGCCATGCAAATTTTTGATATTGAGCCTGTGACCACGCCAGGCTGATAGCACGTTGAATTGGCCGTGCATGCGTGTGGATATGGATCCATCCCCCTATGGTCACCCTTTCATGTTTCTCTCTTGATGGTGTACACGCGGATTATGAGAAACCGACGAGTTTCTGGTTGATGTGAGCTCTAGGAGAGCTGGTTACTGGTTTTGTTTGATTACTGAGATCCTGATGTGGGCCTGAGAGCCGTGAGGTGATTTCTATTTGGATTGGGTTGCGCACCGCAATGGATTGATATTTGATTTTTGCATTTCTTCTTAAATTGAAATATACCTTGGCTATTTATCTGAATTATTTGCATATCTTCCCTAGATGTTGGATTGTCGACTGAGTAGAGTACATTAAAGATATTTTGTGTTCCAAGGTGATCTTATCTGAAATTTCATGATTCGTTCATATTATTGATCTATACTTGTTGCAAATTATGAACTATACAGGTGATTGGCGAGTATTATTTATAATTCTTGCTTCTATTACCTCGTTAAGGTTAGTTATGATACTTAATGAGTACACGGGGTCGGTTGTACTCATATTAAACTTGTGCAACTTGAGTGCAGATCTTGGAGCTGATCCTGCTATGTATGGCGGGAGCGGGCATTGATGGCGTACTTACTTTTCGGATATAGAAACCACTTGTCCTTGGTAGTGTTAGATTTGTAATCTGTTATACACATTTCAAACAGATGTTGTATTTATTTCATACCATCTTTGTAAATCTATATCTTAGAAGCTCATGACTTGTACTACCAATCCTTGGTTTGTTTTATTTCCTAGCCACTTGTAGGGAATTGAAAAAAGAAAAAAAAGAGAACAGTTTGAAAAAAACAAGAACTTAGAAATATGTTTTCTTGTGTGATAACTCTTGCTATATTTGTTCTTATAGAAAATGAGTTTTTGGTGCCATTATATTGTGAAGGGTGGGGAAGTTGTTGCTTAATTAAGAAGTGTGCTAAGTGCGAAGTTATGTATATTAAAGTGCTGAGGGAGGTGTAGTCACTATTATTCAAATTATATCCTCTCGTCCTTCAACCTACATTACAATTAAAATGAAGTCCTACTTGTTCCTTGACTAGAGTTAGCTCGAATTAGTAGAGTATCATACCACAGGCAAGCCTATGGTATATCTTTTGTGGCATATGAATTTTATTTTTGAGAGTGAGTTATTCTTTCTATTGTGAGTCCTTATCTGCTCTTAAATTTTGTGTGTGTGGGACTACAATCTATCATTTTTTGTGAGGGGTAGATGACTTGCTAGAGAAAAGTAATATCTTTGGCTTCTTTATTAGATCAAGTAGGGTCTTGAAAAATTAGTGCTTTTGAGCTGATACTTGATGCTGGATATTATTGCATGGTGCTTAATCTGTTCTAAATATTCTTGGCATGATAAGTTAGGAAATTTACTTTAAAAGATCTTCTCTATTTAAAGTGTAGTTTATTTTGCTCGAGGACGAGTAATGATTTAAGTGTGAGGTATTGATGGTAGGCTAGAAACTCACATTTTTGCTACATTTTGCACTCTAATTACTGTACTTTAATCGTGTTTGAGCCTAATTGCTAGTACTTTATACTTATTACGTATGTTATGCTGTATAAAATGAGATTACGAGTTGAGAAATATTTTTGGAGTTGAAACGGATGAGTTGGAGCTTTGAAGTTTGAGAAAGAGTCCAAAGAATTTAATGGAGATCATGTCGAGGATTCGAGGAACAAGATGGATATCAAAATTTGAAGAAAAAGCTGAAACGAAGAAAATTGCACTACCGCGCAACATGGGGCGCCGCAATAGTGCAAAACGTGGATAGATGTGACATAATTTATGTAACGACCCGACCGGTCATTTTGAGAGTTGTAGCCTCGTTCCCCCATTTACTGCCCATTTTGTGCTTTATAGCTGTTATGTGACTTGCCGTGGTAGCCGGTTCGGATCCGGAGAGATTTCGAAATGAATTGAGATACTTAGTCTTAAGGTTGGAAGCTTAAGTTGAAAAGGTTGACCGGATATTGACTTATGTGTAAACGAATCCAGAATGGAGTTTTGATGGTTCCGTTAACTCCGTTGGATGCTTTTGGACTTAGGAGCGTGTCCGGATTGTGATTTGGAGGTCTATATTTGAATTAGGCTTGAAATGGCGAAAGTTTAAAATTTGGAAGTTTGACCGAGAGTGGACTTTGTGGTTATCCGGCTCGGATTGGAGTTCTGGGAGTTGGAGTAGGTCTGTGGTGTCATTTGTGACTTGTGTGCAGAATTTGGGGTCAATCAGACGTGATTTGATAGGTTTCAGTGTCGTTTGTAAAAGTTGGAATTTTCTTAGTTTCAATAGGCTTGAATTATGGTGCGATTCGTGTTTTTGATATTGTTTGAGGTGATTTAAGGGCTCGACTAAGTTCGTATCATGTTTTAGGACTTGTAGGTGTGTTTGGTTGAGGTCCCGGGGGCTTCAGATTGATTTCGGATGGTTAACAGATAAAAAACGAGACTTAGTGCAGTGCTGAAGGAAGGAGTCTGCTGGTGCAATCGCACCTCTGGATTTTTGATCGCAGGTGCAAGCTCGCAGAAGCGAGCATGGCAGCGCAAAAGCGGAAAAAAGGAGAATGGGGCAGTGGCCGCAGGTGCGAGGGAAATTCCTCACCTGTATGATCGCAGATGCGGACGGGGGTCGCAGATGCGCTGGTATCCACAGAAGCGGACTGCTTCTCGCAAAAGCGAGTCCGCAGAAGCGGAAGGGCGATCGCATAAGCGGAGGCAATACAACCTTGGCAAAACCGCAGAAGCGGTGGGTTTTACACAAAAGCTAAACTGCAGATGCGGTTAAGTGTCCGCAGGAGCGAAAAGGCTGGACAGAACATTTAAATTCAAGGGTTCACGATTTTTCTTCATTTTGGACATTTCAAACTCGTTCGAAGGCGATATTTGAGGGGAGTTTTGAGGGGTTTCTTAAGGTAAGTTACTTGTGTTTATTTTTAATCAATAATCTTGTTTCAACATTGAATTTTCCTTCTAGTTTGTGTGTATTTAAGGTGGAATTTGGCAATTTGAGGCTAGAGATTTGAAGAGTTTGATTTGGGGTTGTGGGTGGCGATTTGGTGTCGGATTTTGGTAAATTTGGTATGGTTGGACTCGTGGTTCGATAGGCTTTTGGGTTTTGTGACTTTTATCGAATTTCGAGACATTGGCCCGGGGGGCTGGCTTTTGAGTTGACTTTTGACTTTTGATTAATAACTTAGTGTTTTTCTTATGGAATTAAATCCTTTAGCTCGTGTTGATTGTATCGAACTGTTTGTGGCTCGATTCGAGGTATTTGGAGGCCGATTCACGAGGCAAGAGTGTATTGGAGTAGGGATTTGCACGGTTTGAGGTAAGCAATAGTTCTAAATTTGGTTCTAAGGGTATGAAACCCCGTAATATGTGTCATGTGATTGGTTTTGAGGTGACACACATGCTAGGTGACGGGCGTGTGGGCGTGCACCGTAGGAATTATGACTTGGTCAATTCCATGAAACTGAATAGTTGAAAAACAAATCTGTTGTTATACGTATATTCTCTATGTGTTATAGAAATTGAACTACAAATCATGTTAGAAATCATGCTTAGACCATTTGTTGGCATTGTAGGGACCCACAAAGGTAATGCACATGTTGAATTATCTGCTAAATTACTGTTTTGTACTAAGTCACAGTTTTACTTGTATATTACATCTCAGTCTCAATTGTTCATTATTGATACATTCAATCATTGTTGTTTGGGCAGATTATCATGATTACTGAGAACCCGAGAGACTGGAGAGGTTGATGACTGAGTGAGGCCGAGGGCCTGTTTGTGAGGATATTGATTGGATCGGGCTGCACGCCACAACATATTTTATTGATTTATGCCATGATTGACTTGTTATAGCGCTTGGGCTGAAGGAGTCCCTCCGGAGTATGAACACCCACAGTGAGCGTAGTTGATTTATATTGAGTGATGGATCTTCCTTGGGCACTGATTTTCCCCGAATCATTTATATTTAGGGATGGATCTTCCCTGGGCTGGATTGGCCTTATACAGTACTTAGTGACTGACTGTCAGTCGATATATATACAGTACTGAGTGATTGAGTATTTCGAGTGTGTGAGTACATGAAGCTTCTAGTGTGGTGCATTACATACAACATGCATATTGGCATATAGATATAGAGAGGTCATATTCCTCACATTATTCAGAGTTGATTGAACTATAACTCTAAAGCTCGTCACTACTTTCAGTCCATTATTTAGTCTTGTTACTTACTTAGTTGGTTGTACTCACGCTACACTCTGTATTTCGTGTGCAGATCCAGGTGTTTCCGGACACGCGTTATGTACTTAGTTTTAGTCTTTCATAGACAGTATTTCTAGACTTGTGTTGTATAGATGCTCATGTACACAGTGACACCCCGATGTTGGGAATTTCCGTATTGAGTTTTTACTTTCTATCAAGTTTTGAGGGTTTTGATGATTTACACTTGTGTTATTCTTATTTTTCATTTAAAAGTGTTGGAAGTATCTTGAAGTGTCGGCTTGCCAAGTACCACGTTAGGCACCATCACGACATGCTATGTTTTGGGTCGTGACAATTTAACACTCTGATAAATGCCACTAATATGGCGCATGACACGTTTCCTGGAGTGGTGTGCCTGTGTATTTGTTCCGTCAGTTTTTCTCACTTCGGCTCTAAGAAGGTAGTTTGGTTTGGGTCCATTCCCACTTGGTATAAATATATTCAAAATATATTTTTGAAGGGACTTTTGACCTACAGAAGACTGAGAGTGCATTACAAGATACGAGACGCTTACAACCCAATTCCCCCCAAAGGCCGTGATGGAGCCCAACGCATCCATTAGGCAAGACAAAAATAAATAAACACACTGATCGATAATTCATAACAAATTTTAAAACAAGCGATGAAATAAATAAGCAGAGTCATTCCATTTTCATTGTAAAATACTATTGTAACGACCCGATAATTTATTTTGAGTACAAGCTCCCTTTTTTTGTATTTCGAGACCTTTAATAGCTCAACTTGATTTTTTATGACTTTCTTGAATGGTCCGTATCGATTTTCTGAAAGTTTAAATGTGAGATTTTAAAGAAAATGTGATTTTTGACTTTGAAAATGGCTAGAGTTGACCACGTCAATGTTTTTGGTAAACGAATTCTGATCGGTATTTTGACGATTCTGGTAGGTTCGTATGATAATTATGGACTTGTACACATGTTTGATTGCTGTCCTGCCCGAGGCCATTTCGGTACTTTATATGAAAAGTTGGAAATTTTTGTTTAAACTTTGAAAATCTTGAGTTTTAATGACCGACTCTTGATTCTAGATTTATTCATTTTATATAAGCTTGCGATCGAGTTTGTATGATGTTATTATACTTGTGTGGATGATCGGATTGGAGCCCAAGGGGATCGGATGAGTTCCGGATAGGTTGCAAACTGATTTTTGGCTTAACAGGTAATTGCTGATGTAACTGGGCTGCAGGTCTCGCTTTGCGAGATTTTGTTCGCAAATGCGAGCCTTGCATTTGTGAAGTGCTAGCTTGTATTTACGAACTAGGATGAATTGGTCGGCTTCGCATCTGCGAAGCTTTGCCCGCATTTGCGATGAGGGATGTCTTTGCATTTGCGACACTGGAGAGTCTGAGAACAGCTTCGCTATCGCGAAGCTCTGGTCGCTTTTGCGGAAGGGGGCCTTCGCAAATGCGACATCTCTGAGGCTTAGACACTACTCACTTTTGAGAATAGTGGTTCGCTTTTGCGATATTGCAATTGCGAACAAATGTTCGCTTTTGAGAACAGTGGTTCACTTTTGCGATATTGCAATTACGAACAGGAGATCGCAATTGCAATATCTGTAACTCGGTAAAAGTTGAGGATTTCGGGACTTAGCTCATTTTACACAATTTTTGAGACCTTAATTCCATAGTGGTGATTTTTGGAGAGCAATTTCTTTCCAACCTAATAGGTTAGTAACTTTAACTTGTTTTCATTCAATTTCCATTACTGTTTCATGAATTTCATTATCAAATCCAAGATTTATATAGTAGGAATTAGGGGTTTGGTTTTTGAAATTAGGGATTTTGTAAAATTTAGATTTAGACCTCAAATTGAGGTGGGATTTCTAAACAAATCACATATTCAGACTCGGGGGTGAATGGGTAATCGGGATTTGGTCTTAATTTTAGATTTCGACCACGTGGGTATTGTCACGCCCCAAACCTGAAGAGCCGTGGCCAGCACCCAGTGCCATACTCGGCCCGAGCATACCACTCTATAACTATGAACTCTGGAGGGGTAATCCTCAACTTAGGCCGGCGAGGCCATATTCTGAATCATATGAAAATAACATCTCTCGCATCTGAGGGGTAAACATACCCAAAAGCTGATATATATAACTGTGCAGGCCGACGAAGCCTCCATGAACATCTACTGATATACAAAATATACATGACTCGTCTACAAGTCTCCAGAGATGACTGTATCATGGTCGGGAAAGGGTCTTGACCTACTCATCAAACCTTTATAAAAAAAAGGACTCTAAGGTCTAGACCTGTTAACCCCGAGGGAGTGGAGCTTACCAACCAAGCTGATGTTTGACTTTGTCTGCTGGGAAGGTCTATCCTGTTGTCAGTACGAAAAGCGCTCGGCCATACTATGCTCTGTATCTCGACTATTCTGGGCTCGCTCATAGGCGCTCGGCCATAATAGTCTTGGTATATAACTTACCATCTGATCAGAGGTTGCCCAATAAGGGCCTTCCCACCGATTATAGCTCGATTATGGTGAAAATATTGTAATACTGTATATATACAGACCCTCTGATCTCTTGACTGGAAGAAGATAATACTTAACTAAATATAAAGTGCCGATAAGGGAGAATACTATAACTTATAAGACTAGGATAATGTACATAAATTCAGGAGTACAGACTTCTCTTTATGTCTCATTATCAACTGCATGTATTTACGAGATCAAGCCAAAATGAAGAAAAGGTTTAGCCTTAATATACCTTATCATAATCTATCCAATAACCATGTTGAACCCATCTCATCTCACCTTAATCTACAAAAATGATAATAACACTATCATTATGTTTTGGAAGGTACGACTATCGCACAACTAACGACAAGCTTATTTTATAATAAAACGGGCAACATCTCCCCTACAATCTTTACTTCCTCCCAATTCCACATAACCCAAAAACGAACATAACACAACAATAAAAACATGTATACATCACTTTCTAACCTTATATCACAAAATACTACAAAACATCGCAACACATCCCAATCTCTTCATACACAAAACGACCACCGTAGTAGTGTCAAACAACCTGAAAATGATACGACGAACGACCAGCCCACCACCCTAATTTTATGTGGTGTTTCTCCACACACTTTATCCTCCAAAACGTCCTAAAATAGTATCAAATCACGCAATCCAACAGCAACGCGAAACAACCCACAAAATAGTCCACTACAAGTTGAATAACTCGAACTCACGGCTTCCGATCACCTTCCTATGAGTTCTTACAATTTTAGAACGACTTTACATACATTTCCAAAAGATAAAATGGATGAAAGAGAGAAGTATAGTTACCTTATTTGTTGATTATCTCAGATACTATCTTGGATCTTCAAATCCTTGGTTTTCCTCCAACTAGAACTTGAAAAGAAGAGAAAATCAATTAAGGTTTGTATTCAATTTTTGGGAGGATTTTTGTAGGGGCTTATCTCTGATTTTTATGCCCTATTATCAGTGTGATATATGAAGGAAATAGGCCCTTAAAATATCTTTTTGTCCGACCCGAACTAGCCCCTTTTTGGACATATGTAGTCCTTTCATTTAAGCAAGTACGTGACACACCTACTTGTCACCTAGCAGTCTGCGCACTCTCGAACAAATGCATATATCTCTCTACTCCCATATTGTATTGATAAACTATTTATTGAACTAGAAAATATACTCATAGATCTTTACATTTATGGGTGTATCACCCCGTAACTATGAGTATATTGGGAGAAACGCGCAGTGACAGTTGACCCAAATTTCAGTAATACTTATGAACGTAACTTATGATGGCTTTCATCGACTTTTGTTCCACAACTCGTTTGACTTCAAAACTTAACACATGACTATCATAAGACTAAATAAATAATAACATAACCCTCTTATCATATTAAGAACCCTAATCTCAGCCCAAAGGTATGGGTTATAACATTCCCAACTTGTCGACTTTCGACGAAATATTATTTTCTTCAATTCCTTTAGCTTATGAACCTTCCAACACTATTTGTACTTGTTGTTCGTGATCTTCAATATTTTTTACCTTTGAGGTAACATGATAACTTACTTTATATACTTTGAAAGTTAATCGCATTTTTGGTCTTACATTAGTTGACTTACGACGTACTCACATGTACGAAAACATTGGGTGTAAGATCATTCCCCCATTTTGGAATATTCGTCCTCGAAAGTTGACTGATGCGCGTATAAGTCTTATAACTTATAGCTCTTAAGAATACTTTAATAATATTCTTCTTTCCATCTAGGCATCTGTTCTGTGAATAAATTCAAAGCCCGAGGAATTTCCCCCTTTAGCCTCTTTCTCGCACCACGACCTGTGGTCAGAATTCTTCCAATCTCGTTACTGTTGCTACCTTCTGTCATGCAGCCTGTACGACTCTATCCTTGCTATGCGACTCTTCTCTACTTTTTCCTCCATCTATTATCCAATGTCTAGGCCTCACTTTGTGAACAATTACAGAACTATGACAAGCGGTCCCTCTAGGCATCTATAGGTGTACTGAAGTCCTTCGCTTGGTACTTTGTCGAACTTACGACAATTGCTATATCTTGTTTCATAGCCTGATTTATCTATCCTTATGGATTTATTACATCTAGGTAGGTCAGACTATACCATAACACTTACTTTAATTTATTATTATCGAGGTCTGCTACCCAACTCCAAGTTAGTCTCTCGCTGCTTATCCTATATGTATAAATCTAAGTCCTTTAATGATTCATCATTATTGTTCATCTTAAAACTGACAACCTAATCTCATCTCATACTTTGTAAATTTTATCCATCTATTGTTGATTCACCTTAATGTTGATCTATAATCTACCATTGATAACTTAAAACCTCTTAAGTAACGCTGTCACTAGGGCTCACATCTCATCGGGGAACATCTGAAGTGATTAGCTTGATCAACCTAGGGGCGATACTATACTTTAATAACCATATTTCATAGCATCCCAACATGATTCATCTTATAGGGGTATTCTAATCATGTGCAATTCATGAAATCCCTTTTCTTTAAATCATTACTCAATCACCTAAATATAATTCTCTTATTATTTATAACAATTACACTCTCATTCTACTACCAAGGAAGCATTCCATCCTTTTTATTTATACTACTCGCAACCTTCTTTTAAATTACTAGCACCATAGATTTCCTTATGTTATTCTGGAACCTCAAGTAAGACATCACGACGTCTCTAACTCTTCTTTACTCTCTTAACTAGACCTCTCGGTACCTGGAAACCATAGGCTGGAAGATATGCCACTGATGACACCACTATTGTTTCTGGATACTGAATCATGACGCTTCTAGCCCTCTATCTAAAATATGGACTATTCATAACCTTATGCACGTAAGTATCTTGTACCTTCTTTACCTTTACCTTTCTTATCTTTAAATCTTGCATTGTATCTTCTGTTGCTTTCATAACCTTCATTCCACATAGGTGGAATTCACGTCCACACCTTAAAGCTCCACTATAGTACTTGCACCTCTGATGTATACACATTTCGGCAAAGCTTCATACTGACTCCTTATGAGGCTGGTACTCTACTAACTGGCTTTATCACATAGCCATTATAGAATATGGTCATTGTACTATCTCTCTTGTACCTCTGATATTAAGAGTGATTCTGCAATGTTCTCAATCCAGGATTTCTATAATTATCTAGGTATAATAATCAGACTCCTGATTTACTTAGCTGATGTAACTCTTTAGTTTCCTCTTCTCTCTCAGCCTTTATGTAGGCGTAAGCTATCTTCCGATCTATGGCTCAAGGTATTAGTTATTACTTTAGCCTTTCATGGATGCTATGGAACATCCATGATATAATCTTTCTTTGTCTGTGACCTGGACTCAATTCTTTCTTTTAACTTATACCGGAGTCTTCTGCAGCTATATGAATGTCAACATATATGCTGCATGGATAATACTCCAAAATCTTAAGTGCGTTCATAACGTAACTAACTCGGGGTCATTGATCGAATAATTCCTTTAAATGCTTCTCAGCTTTCTTGAAACATAAGTAATTACTTTTCCTGGCCTTTCTGTCACTTGTTGCATGAATACTTGGATTATCTTAGTTCCCATGAATGCTGAAATTTTTGTGCAACTCATATGATCTCGAATATTACTTTCAATGTTTACTTCTCGTTCATTAGCCACGATAGGTGCCACTTTCTTATGGAGTGCATACAATGTTGTAGTGAGACTGCTCTTACAAGACCATTTCTTCTTCAACTTACTATGCTTAGGTTGAAGCTTTCTTCATTATTTCCTCAGCTAGTCTTTCATTGTAGTACTTAGGGGAGACCCTCTGGCTCTTGTAAATATGCGAGCTTATTACATCTTATACCTGACGGAATTTTTGATGTTCTTACTCGCCTATAATTATCCTTAATTACTTACTTCCATTCCCTTGTGCTCGTAGGGTTACTTCTAAACTGAAATTTTGACTATCTCCCAAATAGAGCTCTCTTTATTTTTTCAACACTTATACGGTACCTTTAACTACCTCGGCTCCTATCTGAGTATTTCTCCAGGATTACTACCTCGTATCTACGAGATTGAATTTCCTATGTTGGGTTTCACTGCGTTTGTTTTACATGATCTACTGATTTATCTTAGATATCTTGTCTAGCCATAACTAGGCTCTTCCTGAATCAACCACTAACTACTCGTCAGGCCATGATCATATCTATATTCTGCGTAACATCTCTTGGGTTATTTCCTTTGTCTTAACTTACCTCTCCCACTGGCTCCTTATGTATCAAGTGTTCATTCGCACTTACTTATCAATAACATCCTGGGAGGGAACCCTTACTTCCTCTCCCTGGCGTCTTGCTAGCATAATGTTCTGGGGTCGTAATGTATCTTTAGGATCTGAATAAATGTAATCTCATTCCTTTCGCCTTTTTACCGCGTTCTTCCTTTACTATTCCATAATTACCTAAACCACTTAAATCTGACTTAATACCATATCACCCCATCTTCCCCCTTTTAGGGGTGTACTAACATTTAATGCTATAAAGATTTACCTATAAATATTTTACCTCTTCATCTTCGGTGTCTTTTTTCGTCTTCACTAACTCTTACTTGCCTTGCGGTAATCCTTCTATACCAAGGATAATTGAATTTCTTACGTGCGAGGGTGACACCTAGTGTAACTGGCACACTTAGTTCCTTAAGGTTAACTCAGATCATAGTGCTTGCTTTAGGTAAGCATATTCTTGAATGACCTTTAAAGGTTATTCTTCTGTTTTCCATCCTTTCATTGCCGGAACGCGATCTCTGAAATTCTCTTGATATCGACTATTATCACATATTCTGATACCTAATTCATGTTCAATTTATCTTGTTCACTGGGCCATATTGATTTCTATTACTATGGGGGTCTAACGTTTCCTTCTAGTAATCACGCTGGAGTCACTAACTCCTTTGTCGAAATAAGGATATGACTTTTTGACTTATATTTTTTTATTATCTCAAGGCCTGTCTCCTCTTGTCTTTTCCTTTGCTTGACTATAGAATCTGTCATCCTGTCATATTTTGATTTACCATTATCACCCATTTAGCACATCTTACTCATAATGCTTTAATTACTTCCTTCTTATTCTCCCGCTACTATTTTTGTCTATTAACTTTTTCAAAAAACTTGAACAAAATATTCTTTCGCTTTTAGCTTCCCTCGCTCCATCTCATTGCTCTTTGGGTCGCCTAACATTCTCTTTTTACTAGGGGCCCGAGTCATACTAAAATAAATAGTTATCCCTTTTAGGATTTCCAGTGTCTATCTTCTAACATTTCTGAACATTCTAGTATTCATATTCGACTGTACTATTCTTGAGTGCACCATCTGGGTGTCTCACAAGGAGAACTATTATCACATTTGTAATATCCTTCGTAAATGTCATCTAACTCTAACCATCCATCCGCTATTTGAGTTACTCTAACCCAACTGCATCCCGATATCCCATCATTCTCTTAATATATATCTGTTAGCTCCCATAGGGCATCATTGAGATGTGTGTGGCCAATTGTACATACCTATGTTACTCTTGAAGGTAACTTAGAATGCTTATATTTCTTTGCTTGAATTGTAAATACGGATAATCTTTACTAACGGGGTACCTCATAGCCTCCTTTACCTTGATTTTGTTGCATGTTAAAACTTTTATTTTTACCTTCTGATACTCCCATGGCTTGCTATTCATGGGGTATGTCATTCTCATCTTAGGGTCTTAAGCTGAAAATTTGCACATCTGGTAGGAACGATCTAATAGGGCCTCAAACAGGGCCACGTCATCAAGAACTCTCTCTCTTCTAGTTCCTTTACCTGTTATTGTATTAGTCCTCTAGCTATCTATAATTTTTTCTAATTGCAAACAACTCTATATCATTAGGAAACATAAGTCCTCACACAAATGCTTATGACTCAGCTCTATAGCACGATTTGGATTTGAAAGAAGGGTAACAAACTCCTAAACGCCCGGTAGCTTCCTGTTTATATAATGTGGTGCACAACACATCTATAAACAAGGCTCTACTAGACACGGCTTGTAGACTCCCTAGGATATAACTGCTCTGATACCAAGTTTGTCACGCCCCAAACCTGAAGAGGTGTGGTCGGCACCCGGTGCCATACTCGGCCCGAGTGTACCACTCTGTAACTATAAACTCTGGAAGGGTAACCCTCAACTTAAGCCGATGAGGCCATATTCTAAATTGCATGAAAATAACATCTCTCTCATCTGAGGGGTAAACATTGCTAAACGTTGATATATATAACCGTGGAGGACGATGAAGCCTCCATAAACATCTACTGATATATAAAATATATAAGACTCATCAACAAGCCTCTAGAGATGACTGTATGATGGTCGAGATAAGGCCTCGACCTACCCATCAAACCTGTATAAAAAAAGGACTTCAAGGTCTAGGCTGGTAACTCCGATGGAGTGGAGCTTATCATCCAGGCTGATGTTTGACTCTTTCTGGTGGGAAGGTCTATCCTGCTGTCTATCAGCACCTACAAGCATGAAATGCAGCGTCCCTAGAAAATGGGACGTCAATACAAAATAATGTACCTAGTATGTAAGGCAACAGAATAACTGAAAGCTAAAACTGAACTGATAATATAATAAATGAAAGTAATTGAGAGTCAAAGATGATTTGAAGATATGCTTACGTGCTGATACTGACTCAACTCTCTCAATATAGTAAGTAAAATAGATGTCCGTCCCTATAAGGCTCGGTACATATAATTGCTTTGTCGTAGTAGGCTCGCTCATAAGAGCCCGACCATACTAGGCTCTTTATCTTGGCCATTCTGGGCTCGATCATAGGCGCTCGACCACAGTAGGCTCGGTATATAACTTACCATCTAATCAGAGGTTGCCTAACAGGGGCCTGCCCACCGATTATAGCTCGATGGTGGTGAAAATATTGTAATACTGTATATATATAGACCCTCTGCTCTCTTGACTGGAAAAAGATAATACTTAAATAAATATAAAGTCTCAATAAGGGAGAATACTATAATTTATGAGACTAGGATAATGCATATAAATTCAGGAGTACGGACTTCTGTTTAAGTCTCGTTATCAACTGCATGTATTTACGAGATCATGCAAAAATGAAGAAAAGGTTTAGCCTTAACATACCTTATCGTAATCTGTCCTATAACCACGTTGAACCCGTCTCATCGCACCTTAATCTACAACAACAATAATAACACTATCAATATGTTTTGGAAGGTACGACTATCGCACAGCGAACGACACGCTTATTTTGTAATAAAATGGGCAGCATCTCCCCTATAATCTTTACTTCCTCCCAATTTTACATAACCCAAAAACGACAATAACACAACAATAAAAACATGTATACATCATTTTCTAACCTTATATCACAAAATACTACAAAACATCGCAACACATCCTAATCTCTTCATACACAAAACGATCACCGTAGTAGTGTTAAATAGCCCGAAAATGTTACGACAAATGACCATACCACTCTCCTGTATTTATGTGGTGTTTCTACACATACTGTCTCCTCCAAAACTCCCTAAAACAGTCGCAAAACATGCAATACAATAGCAACACGAAACAGCCCACAAAACAGTCCACTACAAGTTGAATAACTCGAACTCACGGCTTCCGATCACCGTCCCGGGAGTTCTTACAATTATTGAACGATTTTCCATGAATTTACAGAAGATAAAATTGATTAAAGATGGCAGTATACTTATATTATTTTTTGAATATCTCAGCTCCTATCTTAGTTCTTCAAACCCTAGGTTTTCCTCCAACTAGAACTTGAAAAGAAGAGAAAATCAATTAGGGGTTGTGTTCAATTTTTGGGAGGATTTTCGCAGGGGCTTATCTATAATGTTTATGCCCTATTATCAGTGTGATATATGAAGGAAATAGGCCCTTAAAAAGGTCTCTTTGGCAGACCCGAACTGGCCTCTTTTTGGACATATGTAGTCCTCTCATTTAAGCAAGTAGGCGACACACCTACTTGTCACCTAGTAGTCTGCGCAGTCTCGTAAAAATACATATATCTCTCTACTCCGATGTCATATTGACAAACGGTTTAATGAATTAGAAAATAGACTTATAGATATTCAATTTTATGGGTGGATCACCCCGTAACTCTAAGGATATTAGGAGATAATCGTAGTGACATTTGACCCAAAGTTCAGTAAAACTTATGAACGTAACTTGTGATGGCTTTGATCGACTTTTGTTCCACAACTCGTTTGACTTCAAAGATTAACACATGACTATAATAAGACTAAATAAATCGTAACATAACCCTCTTATCATGTTAAGAACATTAGTCTCACCCCAAATGTACGAGTTATAACATTCCCAACTTGTCGACTTTCGACGAAATATTATTTTCTTCAATTCCTTTAGCTTCTGAACCTTCCAACCCTCTTTGTACTTGTTGTTCATGATCTTCAATATTTGTAACCTCCGAGTTAACATGATAACTTACTTTATATACTTTCAAATATGATCTCATTTTTGGTCTTACATTAGTTGACTTACGACGTACTTACACATACGAAAACATGGGGTGTAACATGTACGAGTTGAAATTTTGTTGACTTTTTCATTTATTTTAAAGATCGGACCTTTTTCATTTGAGGGTAGTTTCTAATGGTTATTTTTATTTGTTTGAATCTGACTAGATTTGGTGGGTTCGAAGGCTTGCTCTAAAGGGAAAGCATCGTTAGATTGTTGATTGTGTTCCGAAAAGAGGTAAGTATCTTGGTTAACCTTGAGTTGAGGAAAATAGGGTATAATTGAGTCTATTTGCTATGTTATCTCTATGTTGGGGGCGGCGTATACGCAAGGTGACGAGTGTATATGCATTGGCCATGGGATAAGCATGTGGGTAGAACTAGCTTTATTGTTGCTATGTCACCTTGTGTATTATGTCTTCCATGCCTTAGATAGATTTTATAATTCTTTAATCTCTCGTATTTATGTTATTTCTTATGTTGAGATTATTGAGATATTTCACGTTGAGATCATTGGATTATTGATTGGCTATTGGTGCTAAATTGTTGTTAAATTCTCTTATGACAAGTTGTGTTCAACTACTATCATTGATGTTGAATATGGTTCCTACCTTGCTTGATATTTTGTTGTGTGTGATTCATGGTGAGGAAGAGTGAAATGCATAAAGGGTGTTACTGTGCTTGTGCAGAAGAGTGATTGTGCATGAAGGGTGTTTCCGTGCTTACTATTATATTATGATATGAGAATGAGAGTAAAACCACGAAGGGTGATGCCGTGCTATTTTGATAATTTCATTGCTCTTTACCTTGATATTCGGAAAGTAGACTTAGCTTCATGGCTTCATTATTTAATTTTGAAAGGTTGTTCAAAGATGTTGTCAAACTACGAGTTGAGGCTTACTCGGTGACACTTTACTTTACTTTCCCGTTTTATGCCCCTTTACTTGTGTACTTGTTATCCCTTTCAATTGTAGTTATCCTGTTATTATACTTGATATTTACCTATTATTTCGTTATTTCTTAATATATAACTACACATTTTTATTGTAGGTTCCTTGTCTGAGCCTCGTCACTATCTCGTCGGGGTTAGGCTTGACACTTACTGAGTACGTTAGATTGATTTTGCTCATGCTACATTTCTTCACTTCTTGTGCAAATCCGGACATTGGTACCAGTATAGTCCGAAGAGGTGCTTCAGATACCATTTAGGTGATTTGAGGTAGAGTTGCATTCCGTTCGCTGGCCTCAAAATCATCTTTCTATTTTTATTGTATTGTTTTTACTTTCTAGACAATATTGTATTTCTTTCTAAGCAATGTATTTAGTAAACTCTAGTAGCTCATGTACATGTGACTCCATGTTTTGGGATGGTTGAATGTTAGTGTTGATCTTAGACTTATCATGTATACTTTTGAGTCGTTTTATTTTACATTTTATTAATATCTTGTTGTTAGTAGTTAATTGCAATTCTTTAGCATTTTCTATTGTGTGTTGGCTTGCCTAGCAAGTGGTGTTAAGCACCATCACGACCCCTAACGGTTGATATTTTTGTTTGTGACAAGTTGGTATGAGAGCTCGAGGTTGTGTAGGCCTCACGAGTCATGAGCAAACTTGGTATAGTCCTGAGGATCGGTATAAAGATGTATGTACTTATCTTTTAGAGGTTATAAGGCTTAAGGAAAACTTCACCGTCTTTCTTTATTTATTGTTCGACTTTGCTCTATCATGATATTTGAATCTTTCTTCTCTTATTCTCTCACATATGGTGAGGACACGTGCTTCGTCCACCACTGATCAGGAGTCAGAGCCCTAGGTTCTAACCACTACTAGGGGTATGTGCCGGGGCAAGGGTAGAGGCGGAGCTCAGCCTAGAGCACGTGCAGCAGCACCTCTTGTCAAGTCTCAGATAGAGCAGGATGACAAGATTCCAGATCAGGTTGAGCCAGTAGGATAGGTTGAGGTTCTATAGGGGTTCATTGGCAATCCAGTGCTTTAGGACACCTTAATCTGCATGGTTGGTTTCATGGAGAGTATGGCTCAAGCTGGTGTGTTTCCTGTGGCACCAGCCGTTTCTCAGGCCAGGGAGGAGTTCAGACTCCCGCTACCCATACTTAAGAGCAGATAGCTCACGGTTACCAGACCCCAAGAGTTCTACTAGTTGGGGCGATTGGACTACTATTGCTACACAGCCAGGGGATAAACCCGCGATGTCAGGGGATGAACTGAAGAGGTTGGACAGGTTCACCAAGTTCATTCCCTCTCAATTTAGTGGTGCACCTTTAGAGGATTCCCAAGACTTCTTTGATCTTTGCTATGAGATTTTGCGCAACATAGGGATAGTGGAGTCCAACAGAGTTGATTTTACCATCTTTCAGATGCATGGTTATGCCAAGAGGTGGTGGAAGGTTTTGAGTAATGCAGGCCATCTGGATTATCTCCTGTCAAATGGACTCAATTTTGCATCTGTTCTTGGAGAAGTTTATTCCCTTCACTTAGAGGGAAGAATTGCATTGTCAGTAGGAGTGCCTTCACCAGGGTAGCATGACCGTTACTCAATGTGAGACTTGATTTTTGGATTTGTCACGCCATACTACTATCATGATCCCAACTGAGAGGGAGAAGGTGTAGAGGTTCATAGATGGTCTTACATATGGCATCAAACTTCAAACGGCTAGTGAGACCAAGGCTGAGATGTATTTCACTCGGGTAGTAGAGATGACTAGGAGGATCAAGCACATCAAAGACTAGGCGAGAGAGGCAACCTCTGAGAAGAGGCCCCAACATTTTGGAGGATTCAATAGTGCCTCGTCTAGAGGCAGGGGTTCCTTTGGTAGAGGGCATCCTATCAGGTTGGTACAATCAGCCCTACAGGTCACACATGGTACTTTAGGCAGCCACAGTGCTTATGGGCCTCGTTCCGACCAGCTCTCGTTAGTGCACCTCTGATATACAGTTACCAGGGTTGTTATTCAGGTCTATAGGGACAACTCCAGGTTCAACATCCACATCAGTCGAGGGCTTGTTATGCATGTGGGGATCTGAGGCAGGTCGCGAGGTTTTTTCCTAGGTCACAGAGCAGTATGCCACAGCAGGGCACTCGTGCCATGACTTTGGCACCAGTTTGCCCCACCACCTGCACAACTAGCTAGAGGCTGGGGTCAGGTAGCCCGAGGTGGAGGACAATTAGTTAGAGGTGGAGGCCACTGAGTGAGAGGTCATCCTAGAGGTGGAGGACAGGTTGGCGAGGCTCAGCCCCATTTTTATGCATTTCTGGCTAGACTTGAGGCGAAGTCATCCGATGCAGTTATTAAAGGTACTATCTTAGTTTGTCATAGAGATTCTTCCTAGTTGTTTTATCCGGGTTCTATATATTCTTATGTGTTTTCATATTTTGCTTCACATTTGAGCATGCCTCATGATTTTCTTGATGTTTATATTTCTATGTCTACACTAGTTGGAGATTCCATAGTATTCGATCAGGTGTACCGGTTTTGTGTTGTTACTATTAATGGTTGTGATACCAAAGTTCATCTTTTGTTGCTGAATTTGATGGATTTTGTAACGACTCGGCCGGTTGGTTTGAGTATTTTAGCCCCAATCACCTATTTATTTCCTCCTCTGAGTTGTATTATACTTATGTGAATGTTGGGGTGTTTGGTTTTGGTTTCAGGAGAGTTTCAAAGTGGAATGGGACACATAGTCCCTAAGTTGGAGCCTTAAGTTGATAGAGTTGACCGTAGTTTGACTTTTGTGTAGACAACTCAGGAATGGAGTTTGGATGGTTCCAATCCATATGGTTATTTTATATTTAGGAGCATGTCCAGATGTTGATTTGGAGGTCCAAAGGTTATTTCGGCATGAATTGGCGAAAGCTAGAAAGTTGAAGGTTTGGAAGGTTAAAATAATTGACCGGGAGTTGACTTTATTAATATCGGGGTTGGATTCTGATTTCGGAAGTTGGAATAGGTCCGTCATTTCATTTATGACTTGTATACAAAATTTGAAGTCAATCGAAGTTGGTTCGGTGTGAATCGTCATTAGTTTTGGAATTCGGAAGTTCACTATTTTATAGGCTTGAATTGGGTTGTGATTCATAGCATCAGTGTTGTTTGATGTGATATTTTGCCTCGAGTAGGTCCGTTATGTGTTTTGGCACTTGTTTGTACATTCAGACGGGGTCCCGTGGGCCCCGGGTATGATTCGGATTGAATCCGAAACAAAAATTGGCTTGTTCATGTTGCTGAAGTCTCATGCCTGCTGGTGTCATCGCATATGCGGAGGGATTGACCACAGGTGCGGACTCATGTGTGCGGAAGATGAGGAACAAATATGAAAAGGAGAGCCCAGGGCTGGGCTCGTAGGAGCGGACACCTGGGCGGAGGTGCGCCTCCGTAGGCGCGGAGATTTCTTTCGCAAAAGCGAAATTTGGGAATGGCCTTTGGGCAGGACCGCATATGCGGTAATTTCTCTGCAGAAGCGGGCTCGGAGGTGCGAGCCATTATCCGCAGAAGCGGAAACACTAGAGTTAAGTGGGAAGTGCACCTGCGATTGTTTTTCCGCAGGTGCGACTACAGGGCCGCAAATGCGGAATCCCTAGGCAGAAAAGGGGTCTTCGAGGGTTTGAGTTTCATAATCCATTTTTGGACCTAGCGAGCTCATTGTTTAGTAATGTTTAGGGAGATTTTCAAGGAAATCATTGGGGTAAGAAATCCTAACTCGATTTTGGTTAAATTGCACGAATCTATTGTTGTTTTTATCATCTAATTAGTGATTTGAGTTGGAAATTTGGGGAAATATTGTGAAAACTTCTTAGGATAAAATTTGGGGATTTGAAAGGCAATTTGAGGTCGGATTTGAGTAATTCTTGTATGGTTGGGCTCGTTATCGAATGGGTGTCCGGATTTTGTATTTTGGTCGGGTTCCGAGACACGGGACCAGGTTGACATTTTGAGTTGACTTTTTATTTCTTTACAAAGATCATAACTTTATTGTTCGAAATAGTTTCCTATAGTTTATATTAATTGTATGATATTGTTTTGGCTAGATTCGAGCAGTTCGGAGTTGGATAATCGAGGGAAAGGCCTACTAGTGGATTGAGTTAGCATGTTTTGAGGTAAGTGTCTTGCCTAACTTTGCGTAGGGGAATTACCCCTTACGATTTGGTGTTGTTTGTGATAACTGTTGTCACACCCCAACCTCGGGGAGTAGGACCGACGCTCAACCGAGTGAACCCGTTCGAGCAAGCCTATTAGACCTTCCTTACCCGACTTATTCATGATCTGAAAAGAGGACGCGTTACCATCTGCTAAATAGGGGAGAGATCAGATATACATGCATAAACGTTGCTAGTCCATTTTTTTATTATATACATTATGCCATAGTTAAGTTTTCAAAATACAACTTAGTCCAGTGACCACTTCGATACCCAAACACGACCCACATAAACGTCTAAGGAGCCTCTAATGATACAAAAGACCAATATGACAATGCCGACAATAAGGTCCCGGCTATACCTCAAAATGTGAAAACTTAGACAAAAGAAGAACTACATGACCCCAGGAGAAAATGGGGCTCACCAAGACTGATGTGATGAGTGTGAGGGAGAGCACCACTATCTGCGATGGAATCACCTACATCCATTCAAAGATGTAATTCCCCCGGCAAAAAGTACTGTCGAATAGTACTAGTATGTAAGGCAAACACCAATCTTAGTAGAATGAACAGTGAAACAAAGAGAAGGCAGTCATAATAATCAATAAGTGCTTCACCAAAATACACAAAAACACCAAGTAAGGATCACATAGTTTTCGATTCAATCTTTCCATCTTTTTAGGTTAATAATCTTTAGTGCCAAATGCCACAACTCACAATGCCACCATGATTTTACACGGAGTCCGATCTCGGCCCGACCAGCTAAGCCATCTCAAGTGAGACATATCCATATCCACAATGTAAATCAAAAATTCCAACACAAATGCCACTATGTGTACAACATGGCGTCCGATCTCGGCCCGATCGGCTAAGCCATATCACTTGAGACATAACCTCTTTAAATTGTTCACTCAATTCACATTCTTTTTCCATCTTTCATTACATGGCACAAACAACATCATTTATTAAGTAGTTCTTAGCACTTGGGCACATTTTACAATCCAAGTCTTTCCCTTTTTATTCGTTCAAGTAACCTCATCATTCATGTCGATAAGTACCATCACACAAGGCATTGCACACATAAGGGAAAGAGCTTGGAAATCATAATTACGTTCTCAAACAGCATGATGACACGGTGAACATATAGAACAATTAGGGAGCACGAATCTTTTAATCCAACACACTAAGGCAAACAATTCTAATATGATCAAGTCAGAACTTACACCAATTATTTGGACACCAGGAGTTCGATTCTAAGAAGAAGAGAGTTAGACATACATACCTCAATTGCGTTTCTTTACACTCTACAATTATCCGGAACCCTTAGCAACCTCAATCTATTTTAGCAATATATAAATTGAACCCAAAATTAGGAAAACGTTCATGGTTCTAGCTCTTTTTTTCCCCACACTCTTTATCACACATGCATGCAAGATAAACCACCCTCATTCCCATGAAATATCACCCTAGTACCCCATTATAGCTATGTTTGAAATTAAGAGCTGGGGTGATGAAGTTTTACCTTTTAGGATGAAGAATTTGGTGCTCTACTTGAATATTTCCAAAGCTTTGAGTGATGGTTGAAGATCAATTTGATGAAAAATTAGGCCCTCCCTCTAGAAAATTCTCTCTCACTCTAGAAATATTAAAAAATGAGCTCAAAATAGACTAAATGGGTGTTTAAACGGAATGGGGGTCGGGTTTTACATTAAGAAAAAGGGTACCCCAACACAGGTCTGTGGTCGTATATGCGATCGCATAATGGTTATGTGCTCCGCAAAGTGACCGCAGAAATGGCCCTCAGGGGCCTAAACTTTTGGCTCCGGTATGCGACTAGTATGCGGTCCGCATACTTGTTCTGCGATCGCATAATGCACCGTAGAACTCCCTCCGTAGAAACCCAAGAGGAATTATGCGACCAATATGCGGTCCGCATAGTGATTATGCAGTCGCATAATCGACCGCAAAACTAACCTCAAACTGGCCCTACAACTGTGATGTATAAAATCCGTGTACGCAAGGTGATGAGTGTGTGCACGGGATAGAAGTGGAAATTTACCTATTTTAGCAAGGTAGATTCCTTTCATGCCTTAATTGAGTTTTCTTAACATGTTATACTCATCATCATTAGTCTTATTTCACATGTTCTACTTGTCTTATCTCTTACTTGCTAATTGCTCTACGTGTTTAGTTGAAGTTCTTGTTTCCTTTATTCCATATTCATTTTTTAATCGTTGAACTCTTTACTTGAAGTACTATTCTTATTGTGAAATGCTATTCTTGTTGAAATACTATTCTTGTTGAGTTACTCACTACCGGTTATTATTATTCAGACTCTTGTGTATATTGTGGTTGAGCCATGGGGTATTTATTGTGAGAACACCATTGTTGTTGGTTTCTTTGGCAAGTTGTGATATTGGGCTCTTGAAGTGCGATTTGTGATATGTTATGATATTGATATGCATGCAGTGGTATAAGGTTTTGGGGTTGAAATGCATGTGGTGAGATAAGGTGGGCTTGATATGCGTGGCTAGTAGGGAACTACTAAAAGTCACATGGTGTGATAAGGTGGGTTAAAACGCGGGATGCTATTTCAGAAAAATGATTTTAAAAACTAAATACAACGCTCCCGCGATGATATAAGGAAAGATTGTGAATTATTCTTGTGATTTGAGACTACGAGGCGGTACCTCGGTAGTGACTCTTGTTGGTATTTCACAATTGCTGCGCTTGTCTTTGGTTGTTTTGTTTCCTTAGCATATAATTCCTTGTTTTCTCCGTGTTGGATTATTTGATTTAGTTCCGTGTAGCTAACCTCAATATGTTATTTGTTGTTTCAATTCCATTGCTATTATTACTACACTATCATACCCATGTACATTTGTTTTCTTATTTATTCTAGTAGGGACTTGACCTGACCTCGTCATTACTCTACCGAGGTTAGGCTTGGCACTTACTGGGTACCGTTGTGGTGTACTCATGCTACGTTTCTGCACATCTTTTTGTGCAGATCCAGGTACCTCCTACCAGCCCAGGTACTAGCGAGAGCTCAGCTTCAGAGACTTCAAGGTATATCTGCCGGCGCCCGCAGGCCTCAGAGTCCCCTTCTTCCTAGAATATTCTATTTTCCTTATCCTTTTATAGACATTGTTGTATAGGATTATTCAGTACTACTATTTAGTGCGTGTGACTTGTATTCGTCGGGTTTTGGAAAATTGTATATACTGAGTTGCAGAGTTTCTTTATGTTAAATAGTTAAGTATTTGATAGTTATTTGTCATTTTAGTTATATTCCGCATGTTTTGTTAGGCTTAGCTAGTCTTAGAGACTAGGTGCCATCACGACATCTTACGGAGGAAAGTTGGGGTCGTGACAGATTTTGAGGTCCTTCTTGGAATGGATTGGTTATCCCCGTATCATGCTATCTTGGATTGTCATGCCAAGATTGTGACTTTAGCCATGCCGAGTTGCCTAGATTAGAGTGGAAAGGGACCCTCGATCATGCCACTAGCAGGGTGGTATCATATTTGAAGGTTCCGCGTATGATTTAGAAGGGGTGTTGTATTTGGCTTATATATGAGATCTAGTGCGTAGTTTCTATAGATTCGGTACCAGTTGTGAGTGAGTTATCGGGGGTGTTTTCTATAGATTTTCTGGGTATGCCTGTCACGACCCAAATCCCACCATGGGGGTCGTGATGGCACATAGTCTTTAAGACTGGGTAAGACTATCACATGAAGTTATTAATCAAAACATAACAAATTCAAATTTAACAAAATTTCAAAATATGATAATACAACCAAACGTGGATACTATAATAAACTTCCCAAAATCCTATTGTAGTTAGTCATAAGCTCTACATGGAATACATAACAAGTCTCAAAGAGTACAATAGTGTTTGGAAAACATAAACAGTAGAGAATAAGGTAAAGAGGGTAATAATCAGGCATGCGAACGGAACACCATGGATACCTTGAAGTCTCCAACAACATCTAGCCCGCCTCTCTAGCGGTCAATCCGATCAGAAATACCTGGATCTGCTCAAAGAATGTGCAGAAGCGTAGTACGAGTACACCACAATTGGTACCCAACAAGTATCAAGTCTAACCTCAGTGGAGTAGTGACGAGGTTCAAGTCATGATACTCATAGCCAAATAACATATACAATATATCAAACAAAACTAACAACAAAGTGTATAACGGGAAAATATCATCAACCTCGTAGAGCGGGTAATAACAACTCAATGTAGAATGCCCCATCTTTGCTAACAAAATATCAAATAGTAGTGGGGCGTGTGATAGTATATCAAAATCAAGTAACTAATCATAAAAATACAAGACGGAAACTTTTAAGAAACAAGTATGAGATCAAGATATCAACCTCGTTCCAACACATGCACAATATCAAAGGAACACACCAAAATACCACATAACATCATCAACAATGCCACCCTTATGTTTTCGCATGCACGTAATCAATGAATTGACTCCCTTATGTTGCCGCATGCACATATCGCCACCCTTATCTCGCCACATGCACATCACAATGAAATGCCTCCTTTATGTCGCCGCATGCGCATCTCTCCACCCTTATACACCACACAACAATAATCATTACGCACAACATTCCCACATGTGACACAATATCATAAAACAAAATTCCCAAGGTTTCATCAACATATAGGCTCACAACTCTAACAACAAAGTGCACAAGAACATCATAATAACATAAAAGTACAGAGATGTGTTCAACAAATAAGGCATGACTATGGCTAAGTCAAAATGTAGTGATCACGATTATGTATTCTCAAAGTGCCTTAACTATTCTTCACATAAAATACATCCCCAAATTAAGGTATATTAATAGCCTAAGGTCTAATCCGGTCATAAATCACACATACACCCGCGTACACACTCGTCTCCTCGTGTACACGCTAATTTTCACATATCACAAATAAGGAATTAAAACCAAATCATAAGGGGTATTCCCCCACATAAGGTTAGGCAAGATACTTACCTCAATTAAGCCAAATCAATACTCTAAAAATGCTTTTCCTTTATAATTCACCTCCGTACGGCTCAAATCTAGCAAAAAACGATTCAATAATATCAAACAATGCAAAGGAAATCAATTTTAATTAATAAAGTTGTAATCTATACCCTATTTCAAAAAAGTCAACCCCAGGCTTGTTAGGTCAAAACCCGAGTCGAGGGGTAGATCTTGAATACCCATAGCCCCATGTTTCTAAATATAAAATTAGTTTTCAAAACCGAGTCCAAATCAACTCTCAAATCCAAATTTTTTATTTTATTTAGAAACGTTTTGTCAAAACCCCCCAAATTTCTCTCATGGATTCATCAATTAAATGCTAAATCAAAGATGAAATCAATGAGAAATAATCAAATCCGAGTAAAAAATACCTACCCAATCCAAGTCGGTGAAAATTGCCTCAAACAGAACTACACATCTCAAAATATGAAATAATAAGTCTAAGTCCCGCAAACCCATCTAATAACCCATCTGCAGATGTCACATTTGCGACTAGAGGTTCGTAAATGCGACACTGGATTACAAATGCGAAGTCTGCCCAGCCCAGGGAATGTCGCAAATGCGATTAACACTTCATAAATGTGAAGCCATCAAGTGTCGCAAAAGCGACTAAACGATTGCAAATGCGACCAGCCCATGCCTAGTTCCCCTTTTTCAACTGTGAGAGTGGCTTCACAAATGCGAAGCCTATCACCCCTTCCCACATTCGTAATTGCGGCTGACATCTCGCAAATGCTAATCTCGCAAATGCGAACTGGATCTTGAATTTGCGAAACCTGCAACACGTCCGAAACTCACCCGATCCTGGGGCTCCACACCAAATATCCACACAAGTCTATTATCATCATAAGAACTCGCTCGTGAGCTCAAACCACAAAAGAACATCCAAAACCATGAATCGAACACCTAAACGCATAGAATTCACAATGAAACTCAAGAACTTCTAAAATCAAAACCAACTGTCTGATTTTTACCAAACCAACTCGGAATGACACCAAACTTTGTACATGAGTTCTAAATGAAATAACGAGCCTATTATATGTCCCAAAACCAAAATCTGAACCCTATATCTATAAAGTTACCCATGGTTAAACATAGGAAATTTGTAAACCTTCAAATTTTCACCTTTCAGCAAAAAAGCCAATTAATCCTAGGAACCTCTGAATTCAATTTCGGACATACGCCAAAGTCCAAAATCACCATACGTACCTATTGTGACTATCAAAACACCAATCCGGTATCGTTTTCACAAAATTCAAACCTTGGTCATCAATTCTATCTTAAGCCTCCAAACTAGGAACAAAGTGTTCTAAATCAACCCAAAACCTCCCCGAAACCAAACAAACCTTCCCCGCAAGTCACATAACAAAACGTACACATATGGGAAGCTTCAAAAAGGGAAATGGGCTCAAATATACAAAATGACCGACTGGGTCGTTACATTCTCCCTTTCTTAAACAAAGATTCGTCCTCGAACGAGTATAGAGACATACCTGAAGTGAAAAAAAGATGAGGATATCGGTTCCTCATATCATGCTCGGTCTCCGAGATCGCCTCCTTGACCGATTGACCTCTTATTTGAACCTTTAAGGATGCAATATTCTTCGACCTTGGCTTTCAAACCTGCCTGTCCAAAATGGCCACCGACTCCTCAATATATGTCAGATCCTTGCCCAACTGCACCGAGCTAAAATCTAACACATGTGACAAATCCTTATAGTACTTCCAGAGAGTGGAAACATGCAATACCGGATGAACTCCCGATAAGTTGGGTGGCAATGCAAGCCTGTAGGCCATCTCACTAACTCTATCTAGTACCTTAAAAGGGCCAATATACCAAGGTCTCAACTTGCTCTTCTTCCTGAACCTCATGACACCCTTCATTGGCGAAACTCTGAGTAAAACCCTCTCGCCCACCATGAATGCCACATCCCGAGCCTTCCTATCAGCATAACTTTTCTTCTTGGACTGCTGTATGAAGCTGCTCCTGAATCAATTTCACCTTCTCCAAAATATCATGAACCATATCAGTTTCCGTCAACCTAGCCTCCCCAATTTCAAACCAACTAACCAGATAAAGACATCCCCTCCCATGTAAGGCCTCATATGGAGCCATCTGGATGGTCTACTGATAGTTGTTATTGTAGGAAAACTTTGCTAATGGCATAAACTGATCTCACTGACTCTTTAAATCAATGACGCAGGCTCGCAACATGTCCTCCAAGATCTAAATATTACGCTCAGGATGCCCATCCATTTGGGGATGGAATGTCATACTCAGCTCGACCTAGGTCACGCTGCACGTCCCTCCTAAAATATGATGTGAATTGCGTTCCTCGATTCGAGATAATAGAAACATGCACACCATGAAAACAAACAATCTATCTAAGATAAATTTTAGCCAGCTGCTCAAAGGTGTATGTAGTCATAACTGGAACGAAGTGTGGAGACTTGGTCATTCTATCCACAATAACCCACACAACATCAAAGCTCCCCAAGGTCCGTGGTAGTCCAACTATAAAATTCATAGTGATACTCTCCCACTTTCACTCCGGTATATCTAGCCGCTGAAGCAAACCACCCGTGCTCTGATGCTCATACTTATCCTACAGACAGTTCAAACACCGTGCTACATACTCATCAATATCTTTATTCATCCTTCTCCACCAGTAGTGCTTCTTCAAAACAGGGTACATGTTCGCAAAACCCAGATGAATGGAATACCACAAACTATGGGCCTCGTAAAAAATCAGCTCCCGCAACTCATCCACATTAGGCAAACAAATCCGGCCCTGAAGTCTCAATAGCCCATCATCACCAATAGTCACCTCCTTAGCATCACTGCGTTGCGTCGTGCCCTTAAGGACAAGCAAGTGGGAATCATCATATTGACGCACATTTATGTGCTCAAACAAAGATGATCGTTATACAACGCAACCAAGAACCGTGCTAGGCTGCGATATATCCAACCTCACGAACCTGTTGGCCAAAGTTTGAACATATAAAGCTAACAATCTCTCCCCAACTGGAATAAAAGAAAGACTCCCCATGCTCTCCGCTTCCTTCTCAAAGCCTCGGCCACCACATTGGCCTACCCGGGATTATAAAGAATGGAGATATCATAGCCCCTTAGTAGCTCTAACCACCTAAGTTGCCTCAAGTTTAGATCCTTTTTATTGAATAGTTGTTGAAGTCTGTGGTGATCCGTGTATAATTCACAAGATACGACATAACGATAGTGCCTCCAAATCTTAAGCGCGTGAACAATGGCTGATAACTCTAAATCGTGTACTGGCTAGTTCTTCTCATGGGGCTTCAACTGACACGAAGAATAAGCAATCACCCTGCCATTTTGCATCAATAAACACCCAATGACAACCCATGAAGCATAATAGTGGACTATTTGGAACCCTTGGGGTGTGAGGGAAGACCTAATCATGTTCGGTCAGCCTCTATTCCTCATTTGAGGACGAATGATCCTAAGCGAGGGAGGATGCAAAGCCCCGTAAACTTTTGCCAAGAATTCAAGGTTTCACGGTGCCGAGGTAGGATAAGTTCTGCGGGCCGCGAAATCACCGCAGAGTTGAACAGGAGAATCTCAATTTTTGAAGGTCATTTTTGCGGTTCATTATGCGACCGCATAACCATTTCGTGAGCCGTACTTCCATCGCAAAATTAACACGAAGATTTTATTGAAGAAGGTTTCGCTGTCCATTATACTACCGTATAATTGCTCTGCAGAACGCAGATCGGCCGCATACTTGAACAGGCCAGCGCAGCTTTGGAGGGTGGTTTCGCGGTCCCTTTCGCGGTCCGCAGACGTGTTTTACGATCGCATCTGCGATCGTAGATCCAGTTTGGGGGGTCCATTTTGTGTGTTTTGTAACCCGATCCCATTTTAATAAAAAGGCATAAGGGAGTCTTTTGGGAGAGAAAATTTGACTTTTGTTTAGAGGACGAAGGAACTAGAGAGAGAAGGAAGAAGCTCCAACCACCCTACTTATCCATTCTTGCTCAATCTCGAAGAATCAAGGAATCCATTCACTAAGCCATCAACTATCAGGGTATGTTGGCTAAAATCCTCTTGTATAATCGAATTCCATAAAATTCTTGTAAGCTTCAAGTATGGTTTCCTCAAGATCCTATTTCAAATGTCCCGAGCCATTTCTAATAAGTCGAGTCATCCCAAATGAGTAATGTATCAAAAGTTATATACTGAAATGTGTTCCAAGTGCTCCTATCCCATTATGCTCTCCTTCCGGAATATATTCAAGTATGATTGATGTATCAGCTACTATGACTTAAGTTAATGTTTCAATTGCAAACTTATTATGCTCTATATTGGAAAGAAAACTCAATGTGTTTAAGACTCCTATTGCTCATATATAATTAAAGTCTTGATTTTAAAATGCTCTTTATGTTGATAACCTATGATGATCCTTGAAAGTGAAAGAATGAAAGTATTAAATATATAAAATGTGGTCATCGTGCCAAGACCAAAGAATTACTGGCCAAGAGTGTAAATGAAATGAAGGAAGTGTTATTAACGATCAATTTTGACCCTCCTTTTAAAAATTAATTTTTTATACTTATTGATTTTCAATAAATATGTTAAAGATATTTTCTAAATTAATAATACTTACTTTCATATAAAATTAGGTAATCAATGTTGTTAATTAGTAATTTAGTAACTATATAATTATAAACATATTATCATCACTATTTTACCATTTTTGAAACTATTAATATAATTTTTATATTCATTACATACGTTTATAATTAATTTAATAAAGGTATTTCTCAATTTTGGCTACATATCCCATTATTTCAAAATAAATCCGAAATTAGTATAGTAAATAGGAAAATAAGATATTTAGTAGCTAATTAATTAATTGCAGTAATTAGTAGTGTATTTGATTATTATAATATATATTGCATTTTTATTGGAATTATTTAAGTTTAATTAAATTAATTTTTAAAAGGATAAAGACCAAGTGGCTACATTTGCAATTGTGTGATTAAACACAAAATGGCTATTCTTTAAATTGAAACCGGCCCAACCAACAAGCCCAAAACAAAATCTGATCCAGTCCAAACACCACTCTCTTTCCACTCTGGCAATCTATGTCACTCTCCCTAAACCAATCAAAGCACGCCACGTCACCTGTCCCACCCACTCACAAAACAAACATACTTAATCTTGATAGTCGATCCATGCCATCAACGAACCAGGTTTATCCTTGATTTTCTCCTTATTTTAACACCCCTACCAGATTTATCTCAACAATTGCATTTCAAAGATTTAACGGTCGCCATGTTTCCTCATTAAACCTTTTAAATAATTTTAAAACTCAAAATAATCGAAGTCGTTGATCAAAAGATCCTACGGCTCCTGTTCCACCTCTCATTCTTAACCATGGAGAGCTAACCCCAATCTCAACGAACCCTAATCATATTTATCCTTGACTCGGCCGCCCTTTTCCCCTTCCTCTCTCTATTTTCTCAACCCTCACAGACTTGGATCAACCAAAAGCTTATGCAAATCCATGCATGGTCTCAAATCAACCACAAAATCATTCCTATTGTCACCTAAACCCGCGAATACTGCTGTCTTCTTTCCTTTTTCAACATTGAGATTCAAAATCCCCAAATTAGAAAACCTTAACCTAGAAATGAAACTTCAAATCATCTGTGGTCTTTTAAATCCATGTCATGCGTGGCTATCCATGTTGTCCCTGTACTACGAATTTTGTTGTTTTCTTTCCATTTTCACTGTTGAATTTCAAAATCACTAATGTTTAGGTCACAGTCCAAAGAATGAAATCTCAAATCGTCTAAGATCTTCTTTGTTCTTTCAAATCAAAGCACATGAGGAGCCTCTTCGGAACTTCATCATGAATATTTTGTATCTAGAGGGCAAATTTAGTGACCTCTGGATTTTTGGGCTTTGTCCGATGGGTCATTACCATCAACGATCAGCTCACCCCACTTAGGTAAAATCACTACTATTTTTCATCTCTGTTCCTCTTTGATTTTCACCTGTTTGCTCACATCACCACCTCATCGTCATCTTTCACTCGCCGAGTTTAATTTTTATTGATCCTAAGACATTGAATGCCATTATAAAAGAAGCCTTCAATGCTCTCACCTAACAACACAAGATACACACAAATCACCGAACAAACAAAGAAATATAAATTTCTAATCTTGAGTAGCAAGAATCAAGTTAGGGTTCTCTAACTAGTTTCTGATTGTTTCTGATTCTGAGCTCTACACTGGTTGGAGTTTGAGTCTCTGATTCTTAACGGTCGAGAAAGACTCTCGTTTGGTTTGCTGCCCAAAAGAAGGTCAGTGAACCTCAGCCTTTTCTTCTTTTTTAATCATTTAATTGAAAGCATGTTTGTTATGTTGTCTCTTGTTAAATGCAGTAATCACTGAACTCTAGAGTTATAAGCTTCTTAATATTCTGAAACCATAGTCATGTACTAATTAGTTATTATGGTAATCTTAATGAGCATGTCTTTGAATAACTTATATATTGTTAAGCTTCTGAGAATAACAAAGGAACTTTCAAATGATCTCATATAGTTGGCTTAATCTTCTGATGTTCTGTTGTATCTCTCATGTGTGTTATGTCTTAGTGTTATAGTGTTACTAGTATGATTCACTTGATAACTAGCCTAAATGAATATGAACATCTAATGTTAAGTATAGAGATATCCCCTTAATTTAAGTATAGCAGTTTATAATGCTTAAGTTGTTCCTTAATGTGTTCTTCTGTGATTCTGTAACTCAAGAAAATCAGTGCAAGATCCTTCTGTCATCTCCCATAATTGTTTGATCACATTTGTGAGATTCACTGTATGAGATAATACCTTAAAATAACTAGATAAAGTTCTGACGAACCTCTACATTCACGTTTTATCTGTTGCTATCTACCTAGATTAAGCCATGTCTAGAAACTTGGTTGAAGTTGCACCTACTATAGTTGAGTACCATCTGTTGAGTTAGGTATTTTTCAACTTCACCATGACAGACTAATCTGCTTAACTTAAAACTGGACCACGCTTACCTAGTATAAAACTTTCACTATTCTAGACCACCATAATTACAATGTTAGTCTAATCCCGTATTGTTTGGTGCTCAATCATGTTTCAATATTGTAGTTTTGTTAGAATGTAACATATACATATTTGAATGCCATCACTTGGAAGTGCTATATCTATCCTATATCAGAAGGGAACTGTTACTTGTACATCATGTTTGTGACTGTATTTCCATATCATTAAAACCTACTAAGTTTACTGCAGTTTACCCATAGACTTAGGAGGGGCCCTTTGATGTTTGTATGCCATGTTTGAATGTAAGACTGTATATTTAACTTCTAACCAACCTAGATAAAATGAAAGGTCTTTTTGGAAGTCCAGTCACTTGTTAAGGAAGTATATTTACCTGTCCCTGTCTCTTAAGAACCTTGAAATGGATAGTTAGCCTTTACAATTAGCAAAAAGTGGAGTACTATCTTGTGTGTAGATTCCCATTAAGTTTATACATGATTAAGTACATGATTACAGCTAATGATCTTCATAATATATGAACCTTCTAGTAGGATTATTGAGGTTAATACACATGACATCTCCTATGCTCCTTGGAACTACATGACTTACTTATTATGAGTTCCTATATTAGCATGTTGGTGTTTCTCATTGCTTGCTAACACCTATAACTAATTCTGTTGAGTACTCTCAAACCTGATATATGTACATGACAGTGTATTATATGCTTGTGTGAAACCCATGACCTATTTGATGATATTTAAAGTATTCTGAACAGTTATTTGCAAGAAATATACATCTCCTTGTGTGTTGTCATTACTGCGGTATTGGAATTTACATTGAGTACCTCATTAGCACTTAAACATGTAGGAAAGAATAAGTGTGAGTGGTTGAGGGTATTTACGAGTAGAATTTAGTTCTTGATTGATATACTCTCCCTGATACAAGCACTGCTCAGGGTTCTTGAGATCATTGTGAACTTTGAAGTGTCAGGGGTCCAAAGGGTATCTTGGCCATTAACAAAATTCTACCTTAAGCCCTTAATATATTGACATTTTCTAATCTCTTTAGGTTTAGTGTTGAATGTAAACAAAGGTTTTACTGTAAATTGCTTTACTTTGTGTGACTTCACTTTAATTTGCATTCCTAACTGTTATTGATTACCACAGTTTTGTCTTGGCCTTACATTCATGTTACTTATATTTAAGTACCACATTGGGCCATACATCTAATAA
Source organism: Nicotiana tabacum (assembly GCF_000715075.1). Taxonomy (NCBI): domain Eukaryota; kingdom Viridiplantae; phylum Streptophyta; class Magnoliopsida; order Solanales; family Solanaceae; genus Nicotiana; species Nicotiana tabacum. The sequence continues at coordinate 56,936,775 of NC_134081.1, read as the reverse complement.
CCTTCCCTTTTTTTTGCATATGTCTGAGTTGGGCCTTGCCTGAGTTCTTTTCCCAAGTTCTTTCCTGAACCTTAGTATCATCGGAGCTATTATTGTTTGTTTTTGCTGTCTGTTGGGCCTAATCTCTTTCAGGCCCAAAATCACGATCCCAGTTACCTTTCCTTTATCGCTTTTACATAATTTGTTGATGCATATATGTATATATAATACTGAAAATATTTAGTGAATACATTTTTATTATCTTTGAATTACTTTAGAAACCTAGGCAAGCTAAAAACCTTAGGTAAAAAACAAAAGGAATTGTTGTCTATTGCATTACTTATGTAACTTCAACATACTTAATTACTTTTTCTATATAGTATACACTTCCCCTTATCCTAACTGTTTTCATGAAATTCTTTGAAGTTCAAAAACAGATTCAAAAGTTTACAATCCTTTTCTTTAAAAGCCAAAATCGGGCAAGCAATTACAAGGTCAAGTTTTCTACAAACCAAAAACGAACAGTTATAGTCAAGGATACCTCAAACGATTTTCTTCCAAACTTGGGTACAAGATTTGAATTTGATCTTATGGCATATCTAAAGCCTATTTCTTCAAATAGACTTACTTTACCAAAGTTACACAAATAGCCATTTTATTTCAAAGATAAAGTATTTTAAAAAACCTAGACATGTTTACAAGTTTACAAACATAGACTTTATAAATACACTTCCAAAACTATTTCAATTATGTAGATATTTTCCAAAGGACTTATAAGAAAAATCTATATTCTCTTTTCAAAGTACATATATTATCTTTCTTGTAAAATGATAAGTTTTAAACATGTCAAAGAGTAAGCTATACACTTTTAAGCACTAACCAAGTAGAATATAGACATTTAATTTCCTAAACCTAGTCTAAGTCCTATTGAGCTATCTCAGGTAGATTCTAGGGGGTGTCTAACACCTTACCCTTAGAAGAACAAGAACCCTTACCCAAAATCTCACTGGTTAGCAGACTAATAGGATAATGATCTTAACAATTAAATAGGTACCCTAGTATACCTTTAAATATTAGGTGGCGACTCTCCTTTATCATCAACATGGAAACCACAAGCTGAATCTTTTTTTGACTCGTGTAAAATAGGGTGCAACAACATAGCGACTCTGCTGGGGACTACACTTAGGTTCTGACCTTAGCAGACTTAGACTAGACTTAAAATTTAAGAGAAATTATTTGTATACTGCTTTAACTGTGCTTAATTTGCAAATATATACTTACTTGCTTACTTGTTCATCTTGTACTTATCTGCTTACTTTAATGTTATTACTAACATCCCACTAGCTATTACTGATTTATATACATTGTCATCACACTCTTTCATATTGAGTCTTGGTCGTATGACAATCTCGAAGCACACACTTAAATTATGATTGCTAATCAAATAAAGTATAGTATAATATCGTATCCACATGGATTAGATTTAAACAGTATTCTCGTAGTTTCTAGCTTGATTGCTATCCAAGATGATCAACAATTGAGATTTATATGATTTCTAACTAAAATTAACTAAGAGTCTAAATTTATTGACTAATGGCAATCGAAACAAGGAATAAGCAAAGAAAGTTATCAGTGGGAGAAAATATGATTTTGATATGATAGGTGCAGGATAATTGGTTGGGATCTAACTCTAGACAATTCACTTCTAATGTTAAGTGAGTCTCTCAAATTCACTCAATTATTAGTTCACACATTCAGCATAAACTCCTCTCTCGATTAAGTCTCAACCTCACGAGATGAACCAAGTTAAGCTCTGTGAAGATATTCAAGAATGCTTAGTGGATTGGTCTTTAGGAAAACCTCTTTCGATTATTATCCTAACTAGGTTCAATCAATGATTCAACAAGCCTCTTTCGATTACTAAGAAGATTTAATGAACTCAACCAACAATATAGTGCAAGGATATCACAAGTTGTGCCTCTCTCGGTTACATGAACAAGTGAATATAGATGCAACAGTTAAATCATCCAAAAACGCTTCAATATATAAAACTAGAAGTATAATACACAAATAATCATCAATACACCAAATCCATCAAACCCTAAAGGGAACTACTCCATTTATATGGATCAATTCATCACAAATAAAATTAAATTATAGGAAAAACATAAATTCATTCCAAACTATGGTCTTGAGTAAGGAAGGAATGATGAAATCCTTGTGCTCGTGTTCTTCCAACTCCTCCTTAGCCTTCTTAGGTCGAATATGTGTTAAACGTCCAGAAAATAACATTTTTTCATGTATTTATACAAAGTAGGGTCGGCCCCAGACGAAACCACCTTTTCATAGCCGAAATAGAAAAACTTGAAAACTTATTACTTTTCATGCTACGCATGGTGCGTAGCATTAGTGCAATTTTCTCGGTCGTAAACTCTCTGAACTTAGCTTGTCTGACAAAATTTTGTACTGATGCTACGCACTATGCCTAGCATTAGTGTATTTTTCTGTCAGATCAAACAATTACAAGTCTTTTAACTTCTCAAATTTCCGATGCACATTTGCACTAATGTGTCGCACAATGCTACACATAGTGCATCGAATTAGTGCATTTCCTCAGAGTGTTGCTTCTTCCTTGATTTTTGACGTCCAAAAGTGATCCTCGACCCCCGAACATGATCCCGGCTTAATCCCTCAGGCTTTTACTCAGACTTCAAAGCTTTAATTATTTGATTTAGCTCCACAACATCTACATAGCTCCGAATCACTCCTACACGGCATATAATACACAATAAGAGCAAATCACTATCAATTAAAGCTTAAACACAAGTAAATTGCAGTGATTTAGAGTGCAATAATAGGCTAAAACATGTGATTATAGCCTACCATCAACACTCCACACTTAAACCATTGCTCGTCCTCGATTAATAAAACTATAATTCATATAGACACCACCTTTTTCATCAACTCTATTAATCCATCATATCAAGAATAATTAAAACAGATTAAGCACTCTAACGTAACATCCTTGCTTCAAGATTTGACTCAAAAGCACCACGCATTTTTCACAACCCGCTCACTTACTCTAACACAGAGGTCAATGACATTACCTTTCCTTTGTGAATCAAGTGCCGCCACACAATAATAGAGAGTAGTTCCATACATAATAAATTTTAAGAACAATCAGGAACTCAAGATAAAAAGAATTCACTCACTCTATGAAACAACATTCATATGCCACAAAAGACATACCATAGGCTTGCCCGTAGTGTACTACTCTACTAATTGACCTCATTCAGTCAAGGATCAAGTAGGACTTTAATTGGTTGTAATGTAGGTTGTGGGACGGGTATGATACATTTAGATATAAGAGTGAATACACATCCCTAAGCACTTTAATACATAATTACTCGTTCAAAACCCCACATTTTTGTCAAACCATAACTCCACATTCACATCAATATACATTAACTCCCTACTTCTTTAAGCATAATTACATCAAGAGTCACCACTATCAAAGAATATTTTGCACAAAAATACAACATTTTTTTTCTTTTCTCTTTCAATTCAAGTGGCTCTTACTTTTTCGATACAGTGCACCTTTCTCCTTATTTCATTAGTTCCACTCAAAAGCTAAACCAACCTCCCCACACTTCAACTTTTACAAAGTTCATAAAATGTTCAAGTGCTCACGAGAGGTAAATGGTTCAAATAGATGGTGAATTCAAATAAATGGGTAAGACTTGTAATGTGGTTTCCAAAGAAATAAGATTACAGGCTCAAAGGGGTTAACTAAGATACATAACAATTAGGTGGGAAAAAGCATATATCTGGCTCAACAAAGAAATGCCTATATCACTTCCAAGACTGAATACAACTACTATTTTGCTTTGCAAACACACGGGGCAAGTTCTATACATCAAATTCAATGCACAGAATAACACAAAACCTTACACACACATGGCATATAACTCACTCAGTATCGGACTATCAAGACACTCTAGTAAAAGCAGTTAAGTAAAGTTAAGATCATACAATTTAAGGTACTTATACAAGAGTCAAAAACTGAGCCTAAGTGTCACAACTAAAGCACTTACCGTTCTCAAGGTATAATAAAGTTAAGAGATATTGCCTTCCATTCAAACCATAGCACAAGGTTTCCTACTCCTAATAAAAATAAAAACTAACTACACCCGGTTCAAACAAAACCCTTGGAAAAGAACCGCGGCACAAAGAAAATCCAAGGGGGAATAAGTACACTACCTAACAAAATAAAATCTTTTTGTCTTTTTTCTCTCGACTTTAATCCCTCAAGAAACCTTTCGAATGATATTCATCGTCGGGAAAATCGAAAAGTTTCAAATTCTTATGGTTTTTTTCAATTGTTTTCTATCTCTAACTTCTACAACTAACAAAAAGAAAACTAAAAGTACTATACATATATACATACAACATATCCCCCACCCTACACTTTAAGTTGTGGCATATGCCCATGACACACAATTTAAAAGCATAAGGTAAAGGAAACTTCCCTGAACATCTAGTCGGGGTCTGAGTGGAAGTCGGGCTCCATTCCTCGCCTTCGAACTAATGCTCACATCTATGCCGATAGCTTATTCTCAGCCTTCTTGGGGTACACCCCACACTTTTCTTTCTCGTTCACTCCAGCCTTCTCTTTCGATCCCTTCACTTTCCACTCAACACTCGCAACTGGTTTTTCCTTTTGTGCTCCCTTTGCTCCGTCCATCTTAAAAGTCACAGTCTCCTCACGCACTCTAAGCATGAGGTTTCTCTCATTAATATCTAATATAGCTCTACCCATCGCTAAGAATGGTCTTCCTAGGAGGAGGGGGACCTCCTTGTTTTCCTCCATATTTATCACTATAATATCCTTAGGAAATACTAACTTATCCACCCGAACTAACATATCTTCCACTATCCCTTCGGGTGTTATAGCTATTTGGTCTGCCAGCTGCAATGATATGGGTGCAGACCTTATCTTTCCCATATCTTTCTCCAGTTTTCTATAGATAGATAGAGGCATTAAATTAATTGAAGCATCAGAAACACATAAGGATTTATCAAAATTAATAGTTCCTAAAGAGCAAGATATAGTAAAACTCCCTGGATCTCCACACTTTTGTGGGAGTTTATTTTGCAATATCTCACTGCAACGCTCTATGAGCTTGACCACTGAGGTCTCCTCTACTTTCCTCTTCTTCGTAAGGATCTCTTTCAAGAATTTAGCATAATAAGGAATTTGTGAGAGCACTTCTGTGAATGGTAAGCTTACATGAACCTGTTTCAGCATATCCAGCAGTCTCTCAAACTACTTGTCCAGCTTTTCTCTACATAGCTTTTGAGGGAAAGGTAGCACAGGCATATGCTTGCTCTCCTCATGTTCCTCCCTTCTCGATTCTTCTTCCTTCTTTTTTCTTAGCTTTCATTGGGCCTTTCTTCTTCTTCTTGTCATCATCATGTTTCAGCTGCTCCCCACTTCTTTTCAAGTATCACATCTTTTTGGATTAGGGTGAGATCTTTCAACACTTTCCCAATTTTCAGGGTTACAGCATTCACTGTTTCTTTGAGATTTCTTTCAGTATCAGCAGGGAGAGTTCCTAGAACCCTCTCATATAGTATTGTTGTAATCTGTCCAACTTGCTTCTCTAAATTTCGAATTACTGCCCCTTGTCCTTCAAATCTTTCATCAGTTTTCACAATGAAGGCCTTTATGAGATCTTCTAGACCAGGCTGATTGGCCTGTTGAGGCTGAAACTGCTGCCTCGGTTGATTCATAAAACCAGGAGCTCTTTGTCCCTGAAATTTGGGGTTGTTTTGTTTCCATGCATTAACGGTACCCCCAGGTGAACTCCATGAATAACCGGGGTGCTTTTGACCCATTGCATTAAAATTATAATTTCCCATAGCATTCACTTCCTCAGTTGAGGTTTGACAATCATGAGTAGGGTGACCCCTTCTGCATATATCACACGTTGCATGAGGCTCACTTTGTATTGTAGCCAAGGTCAACTTCCTTATTTATTTAGCCATAGCATCAAGTTGTACGTGCATAGATGTATCAACATCAACTTGGTGAACACCAGTTGATCTTCTTCTTTCAGCACTCTCAGAGGGCCACTGATTTGCATCTTCAGACAACTCATCAAGAATTGTAACTGTATCCTTTGTAGTCTTCTTCATCAAAGGGCCTCCAGCTTCATTTCTCAATGTTCTACGTGAGGCCGGTGTCTGTAACGACCCTACCGGTCATTTTTCTTTCTAGATCCCCGTTCCCCTAAATAAGACTCCCCGTGCGTGCTTTTACTATTTTATGACTCGCAGGGTTGGTGTCACGACCCAAAATCCTAACCTATCGTGAAGGGGCTTATCGTGGTACTAGGCAAGCCGACATTTAAAAATATTCCAACACTTTTAAAAGAAAATGAATTTAAGCAGTTTAAATTTGAATAAAGGCTTTCATAAATGGGATAGAAACCCAAAATACAACGCGGAAGTTCCCAACCTCGGGGTGTCATTGAGTAGATGAGCATCTATACATCACAAGTCCGTACAATATTGTCTGTGATGATCTGAATCTAAATACAATAAGTGGAAAGATAGGGAAGGAAAAATAAGGTCTGCGAAATGCCAAGGAGCTACCTCGATAGTCTCCGAGAATCCGAACTCAACAACTCAGCAACCGCCGTGACCGGATGCACCTGGGTCTGCACACAAAGTGCAGGGTGTAGCGTGAGTACAACCAACTCAGTATGTAACAATGCTAAATAAAAAACTAAAAGTAGTGATGAGATTCACCTCTGTAGTTCAATTACAACGATTTCAACATAAGAAAGTAGGCATGCTCTCAAGTTCGATAAATTAGGTGAAATAGTTATTCCTTGACAAGTTTAAGTGAAACAGAGTGCAATATCTTTCAGAAATTTCAAGACAGTGATATATGGCAACTAAGTGCAACAATAATGAAATCAAATGCATCCTCTCAGGGCCATAGTCATTCAACCTTCCCATTCACTCAGCACTCGACACTCGCTAGGTACCTGCGCTCACTGCGGGTGTGTACAGACTCCAGAGGGGTTCCTTCAGCCCAAGCTCTATAATCCGCACGGACAACACACGTGTTTCACGGACAACACATGTGCTACATGGACAAATCACGTGCTATAGTATAATATCTGGATTCGCACGGACAACTCACATGATATAGTATCAATATCTCACAATCAGGCCCTCGTCCTCACTCAGTAATAAATCTCTCAAGTCTCTCGGGCTCTCAGTAATCATGAAACTCAACCCAAATAGAAATGATGCAATGTATGGGCAAGGAACAATAGAGATTGAGATATAATAAACAAGTAAAACTGTGACTGAGTACAAAACAATAATTTAGCAGATAATTAAATATGTACACGACCTCTGTGTGTCCTTACAGTGCCAACACATTGTCTAAACATGATTTCTAACATGATTTGTGTTTCAATTTCTCTACTACATGGAGAATATACAAATAACAACAGATTATTCAACTACACGATTCCACGGAATTTGACCAACTCACAATTCCTACGGTTCACTCCCACACGCCCGTCACCTCAAAACCAAATACATGACACGTAATATGGGGTTTCGTACCTTCAAAACCAAATTTAGAACTATAACTTACATCAATTCGACCAAATCTCTACTCCAACACACCCTTGCCTCGCGAAACGGCCTTCGAATGCCTCGAATCTAGCCATAAACAATGCGATATAATCAATACGGGCTAAAGGAATTGTCACGCCCCAACCTCGGGGAGCGCCACCGGCGCAAACCGAGTGAACCCGGTCAAGCAAGCCTATTAAACCTTTCCTACCCGACTCATTCATAATCAAAAAAGGGAACGTATCACCATATGTAAAAGCAAGGAAGAGATCAGTTAAAAAAATATGTAAACATTGCTAGTTCCTTTTTCATTATATACATTATGTCATAGTTAAGTTTCCAAAATACAACTCGATCCAACGACCACCCCAACATACATACATAACCCACATAAACATCTACGGAGCCTCTAAGAGAACAAAAGAGCAACATGACAATGCCAGCAACAAGGCCCCGGCTATACAAAAGAAGGACTACATGACCCCAGGAAGAAATAGGGCTCACCAAGACTGCTATGATGAGTGTGAGGGAGAACACCACTATCTGCGATCAGCGCTATCTGCGATGGAACCACCTACATCCATTCAAAGATTTAGCGCCCCCGGCAAAAGGGACGTTAGTACTATCGAATAGTACTAGTATGTAAGGCAAACACCAATCTTAGCAGAATGAACAGTGAAACAAAGAGAAGGCAGTCACAACAATTAATAAGTACTTCACAGAAATACAAAGAAACACCAAGTAAGGATCACATAATTTCCAATTCAATCTTTCCATCTTTTAGGTTAATAATCTTTAGTGTCAAAGCCACAACTCATAATGCCACCGTGTTTTTACACGGAGTCTGGTATCGGCCCGACCGGCTAAGCCATCCCAAGTGAGACATATCCATATCCATAATGTAAATCAATAATTCCAACACAAATTCCACCATGTGTACAGCATGGCGTCCGATCTCGGCCCAATCATAAGCCATCCCAAGTGAGACATAACCTCTTTCAATTGTTCACTCTATTCACGTTTCTTTCCCATCTTTCATTACATGGCACAAACAGCCTCATTTATTAAGTAGTTCTTGGCACTTGGGAACATTTTACAATTCGAGTCTTTCCCTTTTTATCCGTTCAAATAACACCATCATTCATGTCGACAAGTATCATCACATAAGGCATTACACATATAAGGGAAGGAACTTGGAAAATCATAATAATGTTCTCAAGTAGCATGATGACATCGTAAACATCTAAAACAATTAGGGAACATGAATCTTCCAATCCAACACACTAAGGAAAACAATTATAGTATGATCAAGTTTGAACTTACACCAATTATTCGGACACCAGGAGTTCGATTCTAGGAAGAAGAGAGTTAGCCATACATACCTCAATTGTGCTTCTTTAGACTCTACAATTATCCGGAATCCTTAGCAACCTCAATCTATTTTAGCAATATACAAATTGAACCCTGAATTAGGAAAACGTTCATGGTTCTAGCTCACTTTTCTTCCCCATACTCTTTATCACACATGCATGCAAGATAAATCACCCTCATACCCATGAAGTATCACCCTAGTACCACATTATAGCTATGTTTGAAATTAAGAGCTGGGGTGATGAAGCCTTACCTTTTAGGGTGAAGAAATTTTGTGCTCTACTTGAATAATTCCAAGGCTTTGAGTGATGGTTGAAGATAAATTTGATGAAAATTAGGCCCTCCCTCTAGAACCCTTTCTCTCACTCTAGAATATCAGAAATGAGCTTCAAAATAGACTGTAGGTGTGTTTTAACGAAATAGGGGTCGAGTTTTAAATTAAGAAAATGGGTGCCCCGACACAGGTCTACGGTCACATATGTGACCGCATAATGGTTATGTGGTCAGCAAAGTGACCGCCGAAATGGCCCTCAGGGGCCTAAACTTACGGCCCAGGTATGCGACCAGTATGCGATCTGCATACTCGTTCTGCGGTCGCTTAATGCACCGCAAAACTCCCTTCGCAAAAACTCAAGAGGGGTTATGCGATCGATATGCGGTCCGCATATCGATTATGTGGTTGCATAATCGACCGCAAAACTGACCTCAAGTTGGCCAAACTTACTACTTCACTCTGCGACCATTATGCGGTCCGTAGAGTGATTATGCGGCCGCATGATGGGCTGCAGAAATGCGTTTTTCTACAAAACATTTTCCTCTCAGGAATCTATCTTGGCACCATGAAACCCCGAGTTTTTGGTTTAAATTTTTTACGGGTCCTTACATCCTCCCCCACTTAAGATCATTCATCCTCGAATGAGGATCTAGGTTTGCTTAACACAGTTTCAGTTGTTCCACATAACATCAGCCCCAGATTTGCCTAACTTCCTAACTTTCTGAAAATTTTGCCAGAGTTTCCTTTGTATTTAGGCATATCCACTTGTCACAGAGCTCCCGAAACACACCTTAGCAACATATATAGAATTAAATGACATAACAAAATGTAAAATAACACCAATCGAAGCCTCCTGGGGGTACATATAACTAGAAAGTAGTGTCCTTATATTAGCCGAACAAGTGATACAAAATTTTGTTTGGGGGTGGGGGGGGGCAACTTTATAGAGCTATTACAAGGCTATTCAAATAAATGAGGGTACTTGTTTTTCATTTCATTCTCGGCTTCCCAAGTAGCTCATTCGACTTGTTGGTTTCACCATAATACCTTTACAGATGCAAATTCTTTGTTCCTTAGCTTTCGGACCTGTCTATTAAGAATAGCAATCAAAATCTCTTCGTATGACAGTTCTTCACTAATCTCGATGGTCTCAACCGGCATGATAGCGGACGGATCTCCGACTACCTTCTTCAACATGGACACATGGAATACCGAGTGCACTAATGACATCTCAGGTGGTAGATCAAGCTTGTACGCCACCTGACCTATCCTTTGAGTAATTCTATACGGCCCGACATACCTCGGACTTAATTTCCCTTTCTTTCCAAACCGCATGATCCCCTTCATGGGAGATACCTTCAAGAACACCTAATCATCTTCCTTGAACTCTAAGTCTCTGCGACGAACATCCGAATAGGATTTTTGACAACTCTGAGCAGTTTTCAACCGCTCTTTTATGATCTTAACCTTTTACATAGCCTGATGCACAAGGTCTGGTCCTATTAGTTCAGCTTCTCCAACCTCGAACCACCCAACCGGCGATCTACATCTTCTACCATACAAGGCGTCAAACGGCGCCATCTAAATACTAGCATTGAAGCTGTTGTTATAAGCAAATTATATGAGCGGAAAATGATCATCCAAGCTACCCTTGAAGTCAAGCACACAATCATTCAACATGTCCTCAAGCGTCTGAATAGTCTGCTCTGCTTGCCCGTCAGTTTGTGGATGGAAGGTCGTGCTAAGATTTACCTGCGTACCCATACCTTGCTGAAATTTCTTCCAGAAATTAGCTGTGAATTGGGCCCCTCGATCGGAAATGATGGAAACTGGAGTGCCCTGAAGCCTGACTATTTTCTTGTTATACAATTGAGCATATTGTTCCGCAGTGTCGGTGGATTTAACTGGCAAGATGTGTGCTGATTTCGTGAGTCGATCGACGATCACCCAAATTGAGTCAAACTTGCGCAGAGTACGCGGTAACCCTACCACAAAATCCATGTTGATCATTTCCCATTTTCACATTGGAATTTCTATACTCTGAGCTAACCCACCGGGCATTTGATGCTCGGCCTTCACTTGTTGACAGTTTGAAAATTTTTCCACAAAGTCCACCACACCCCTCTTCATGTTTTTCCACCAGTAAACTTCCTTGGGGTCATGATACATTTTTGTAGAACCTAGGTGCACGGAATATCTAGAAGTATGAGCTTCTGCCATGATTCTTTCCCGAAGACCATCTACATTTGGAACACATAGTCGTCCTTGGTACCGTAATGTACCGTCATCCATGCCAAGAGAAAAAGCCATAGTCTTATGTTTATGAATGCCTTCCTTCAGCTGCACCAACACTGGATCATTGTATTGCTTCTCCTTGACCTCCGTCACAAGTGATGATTCCGCCCTATTCTGCACAATCACTCCCCCTTCATTAGAGTCCACAAGACAAACTCCCACACTGGCCAACTGGTGAACCTCCTGGGCCATGGGCCTTTGACATGTCTCCAAGTGAGCCAAACTACCCATAGATTTCCGACTAAGAGCATCTGCCACCACATTAACTTTCCCCGGATGATACAAAAATGTCAATGTCATAATCTTTGAGCAATTCAAGCCACCTTCTCTGCCTTAAGTTCAATTCCTTCTGCTTGAAAATGTATTGAAGACTCTTGTGGTCCGTGAATACATCTACATGGACTCCATACAAATAATGACGCCAAATTTTTAATGCAACACCACCGTAAGCTCTAAGTCATGAGTTGGATAGTTCTTTTCATGATTCTTAAGTTGCCTTGAAGCATATGCTATAACCTTACCATGTTGCATTAATACACACCCAAACCGATCCTTGAAGCATCGCAATACACCACAAACCCCTCAGTACCCTCTGGCAGGGTTAATACTGGCGCCAAAGTCAATCTTGATTTCAATTCCTGAAAGCTTCTTTCACAAGCATTGGACCACTGGAACTTAACCGCTTTCTGCGTCAATTTAGTCAATGGAGAGGCAAGAGTGGAGAATCCCTCCACGAACCTCCTATAATACCCGGCCAAACCCAAGAAACTGCGAATCTCTGTTGGAGTAGTAGGTCTAGGCCAATCCTTCACCGCCGCAATCTTTAGAGGGTCAACCTTAATTCCTTCCCCGGGGACGACATGACCCATGAATGTAACAGATTCAAGCCAAAATTCACATTTCAAGAACTTTGCATACAATTGGTGTTGATGAAGAGTCTGCAGAATTGTGCTGAGGTGGTCAGCGTGATCCTCTCGACTTCGTGAATACACAAGGATGTCATCAATGAATACTATCACAAATGAGTCAAGAAACGTCTTTTTCTTGCCAAAATTAATTATCTTTTATTTAATTTACTTTCTTAATTTTCTTGTAAATGCTAAACCAATTGTTTCTTATCCTATTCATTACACAAAACTACTCAAAGGTGATTCTTTCCTAGTTATGGCTAGTTACTTTAAAGTAAGTTTTCCTTTCTTTTAGCCCATCACTCAATATAGTTTATCTCTGGACATAAATCAAATTCTTCCAAGTGCATACATTAACTGCAATTCATCTAGTTAATTTAAAAAATACTTTACTTGTAACTGCATATTTGCTTTGCATTTTGTCAATTTATAAAAATACAATTCTCACATAATTCATTTCCCTTTTGTATATAATTTATCATACATATACATTTATCTTTCACCATGTGACATTCTTGTTCAATCACTCATCATTCAAGCTACTTTACTGTTCTTTGTATATATCAAATTAATCATTCTTTTGAACCTTCCCTCATTTATTTGATTGAGTCCACCGGAACCACATTTTTGTGGATCTTGAGGGATGCCTAACACCTTTCCCTCAAGATAATTTGAACCCTTACCTAGAATATCAACGGTTTCGTAGATCATAGTTGAAGCGTATATTATGTAGTATTGTATAGGTGTCCTAGTATACCTTAAATACTAGGTGGCGATTCTAAACTTTAATTAACCTTGTAGAGTACTATAAGTTGTATATTGTTTTGACTTGTGCAAAATAAGGTGCAACAGGGAGGAAGGGGAAAGCCATCTACTACTTGAGCCAGACGTTTACACCGTATGAAGCTAAATACACTTTGATAGAATGAATCTGTTATGCTTTGACTTGGATCGCCCAAAAGTTGAGACACTACAGGTTAGCATACACCACACATCTAATATCCCAGCTCGACCCGCACAAGTACATCTTTCAAAAGCCGATGCCTACAGGAAAACTGGCCAAATGGTAGATTCTTCTCAGCAATTTCGACATTGTAAACATAACGTAGAACACCATCAAAGGACAAGCTTTAGCCAACACATTGTACAGAACCCGATGGACAAGGATTATGAGATGCTCACTACATACTTTCCGGATGAAGAAGTGTTGTTCTCCGGAGAAGACATCGCAGAGTCATAACCAGGATGAAGAATGTTTGTGAACGGAGCGGTAAATTTTAAAGGAGTAGGAATCGGGGCAGTCATAATTTTGAAATCAAGACAACATTACTCGGCATCAGCCAAGATAATGTTCCCTTGCACCAATAATATGGTCGTGTATGAAGCATGCATCCTTGGGATTAGAATGGCAGTCGGCATGAACATCAAGGAGCTTCTAGTAATAGGAGATTATGATTTGTTGATACATCATATACAAGGAGAATGGACTACCATGAATGTCAAGATCCTTCCATACCTGCATTGCGTAAAGGATTTTTGCAAGAAGTTCACAAAGATTGAGTTCAAACATAATCATAGGATCCAGAACGAGTTCGCCGACACCCTTGCAACCTTCTCATCCATGATGCAACATCCAGATAAGAATTACATCGACCCTATTGAGATAGTGGTCCGGGATCAACATGCGTACTGTTTCCATGTAGATGAAGATTCGGATGGTAATCCATGGTACTACGACATCAAAAGGTTCTTTGAAATAAGAGAGTACCTAGAGAATGCCACCAATGGTCAGAAGTGAGCAATCATAAGGCTAGCGAATCACATTTTCTTCAACGGGGAAGTCCTGTATAGGAGGACCCCGGACTTGGGGTATGTTAAGATATTTAGATGCTGTTGAAGCAACCAGATTGCTAGAAGAAATACACACAAGGACATGCAGACCTTATATGAATGGTTTCACTTTGGCGAAGAAGATTTTAAGAGCTGGATACTTTTTGATGACCACAGAAAGCGATAGTATCTGTTACGTGAAGAAGTGTCACCAGTGCTAGATTTACGGGGATTTCATCCGGTTCCACCTAACGAGTTACGTAATGGGTTCTCCTTGGCCGTTTGGTGATTGGGGCATGGACGTGATTGGACTTATAGACGGGCATCGATCAATTTGGTGGCCATGAACTATTTCACCAAATGATTTGAAGCTTCTACATACAAGGTCGTCACGAAGAAAGTAGTGGGATATTTCGTTCATAACAACATAGTCTACCAATTCGGGATACTAGAGTCAATCATCACTGACAATGCCGCCAATCTCAATGGTGATCTCATGAGGGAAATTTGTGAAAAATTCAAAATCGTCCACCGTAACTCTACAGCCTACAGGTCGCAAATGAATGGATCAGTTGAAGCAGCCAACAAAAACATCAAAAAGATCCTACAAAAGATGGTGGACAACCATATGCAGTGGCACGAGAAGTTTTCCTTTGCCTTGCTAGGTTATCGGGCAATCATGAGAACATCCATTGGGGCAACGCCATACATGCTGGTATATGGCACCAAAGGTGTGATACCCGCAGAGGTCAAGATACCATCCTTGAGGGTTATTCAAGAAGCCAAGTTAGATGATGCAGAATGGATACGAATCATATAGGAACAACTCATGCTCATTAACGAGAAGAGAATGGACGCAGTGTGCCATGGTCAACTGTATGAAAGTAGGATAGCCAGTGCATTCAAGAAGAAGGTGAAACCTCAAAAATTTACACCGGGGCAGTTGGATTTGAAGAAACTATCCCATCATCAGGAAGAAGCCAAGGGAAAGTTCGCACCAAATTGGCAAGGTCCTTACGTGGTCTATCGAATATTGTCGGGAGGAGCTCTGATCCTAGCAGAGATGGAGGGAAGAATAAGCATCAAGCCTATCAACTCAGATGCAATCAAGAAATACCGCATTTGAATACAGTAGAATTAGGATTTGGTTGTAACAGAACTACGCCCGACCTGACTTCCCACGGCGGGAGGCAACCCACATAGGGTCCGGTCTCTCCCCCTCCTTTGTAGTAGAAAATCCAAATATCATTTTGTATGTTTCTGGAACTATGATATGACTTGATTTCCTTTGATAGGAATATGTAGGCAATCCTTATCAGATTCAGTCATCTATTGTAATTGAACTACATTCTGGCCTAATTCTATTTGGATACATAGGTAGTGTGAGTCAGACTCGGCCACTTCATTTTCAATTTCCCGTCATTTTGTATCTATTGCAATCGAACTAAATTTTGACCTGATTCCATTTGGATACGTAGGCTACCTGAGTAAGGCTTGGTTACCATCATAATTTCATTTTATTACCCTCAAACTACGTTTAGACCTGATTATGTTTTGGATACGTAGGCAACCTGAAAAGGTTCGTTCATAACCCTAGGAAAACCTTTATAACACATTCGTTTAGATTAGGATGCAATTGCGACAGCAAGAAGCTACGTCATCAGAGGCATCTCCAGGAATCGACATCAACGGGACAGAGTTTTCCAGAAATAGCGTTCGCGTCATCGGGAATTTCTAAACATGTCATAATCCGGAACAACGTCATTTACCATAAAATAAACAATTTTCAAAATATTTTCTAATAAACTATCATTCCACCAACCAAACTTCGTGGCATAACCTCACCAGACCCGAGACAAATCCAGGACCATGATCAACATGAGCCAACACCCCCTGCTAAGAATTTCTTGTTGAATGTAGGACCAACAGAATACGAAGAATGATGGGCCATGTTTAGAACAATGACAAACCTGCT
Organism: Nicotiana tabacum; assembly: GCF_000715075.1. Classification (NCBI taxonomy): domain Eukaryota; kingdom Viridiplantae; phylum Streptophyta; class Magnoliopsida; order Solanales; family Solanaceae; genus Nicotiana; species Nicotiana tabacum. Next base: position 56,920,484 of record NC_134081.1, on the reverse strand, counting down.
GCTCTCTCATGACTCTTATATCTCTTTCATTATTTAATTTATTTCCTCATATGACTAAAGACTAAGTCCCAAGTTCTTTGTAGGTATTCTGGAACCAAGCCTGTGATGCGATCGAAGCGCATTGTAAATTGCAAACCGTCTGCTCAAACAAGCAGAGCACTTTGTATATAGTGAGCCACTGGCCCGTCAATCGGAGCCATGTATATAGAAAACCATCAGCTCAACCAAGCGAAGTGCCTTGTACAAATCGAGTCGTTGGCTTTTCCAATCAAAGGCATGTATATAGCAAGTTGTTCGCTTTGCCAATCGGAGCGTTTGGATAACCATGGAAAGTGATAGTATTCTCTACGTGTAGAAGTGTCACCAGTGCTAGATTTACGAGGATTTCATCCGGGTTCTACCTAATGAGTTGAATGTAATGGGTTCACCATGGTCGTTCGTCGTTTGGGGCATGGACATAATCGGACCCATAGAGCCCACTGCATCAAATAGACATTGTTTCATCTTGGTAGCCATTGACTACTTCACTGAATGGGTTGAAGCTTCTACATACAAGGTCGTCACGAAGAAAGTACTGGCTGATTTTGTCTATAACAACATAGTCTGTTGTTTCAGAATACCTAAATCAATCATCACTGACAATGCAGCCAATCTCAACAGTGATCTCATAAGGGAGATTTGTGAAAAATTCAGAATCGTCCACCGTAACTCCACAGCCTACAGACCGTAAATGAATGGAGCAGTTGAAGCAGCTAACAAAAACATCAAAAGGATTTTACGAAAAGTAGTGGATAATCATAGGAAATGGCATGAGAAGTTATCCTTTGCCTTGTTAGGTTATCGAACCACCATGAGAACATCCATTGGGGCTACTCCATACATGTTGGTATATGGCATTGAAGCTGTGATACCCACAGTGGTCGAGATACCGTCCTTGACAATCATTCAGGAAGCCAAGTTAGATGACGCAGAATGGATATGGGTCAGGCAGGAGCAACTCATGCTCATTGAAGAGAAGAGAATGGATACACCGTGCCATGGTCAGTTGTATCAAAATAGGATGTCCAGTGCATTCAACAAGAGGGTGAGACCTTGTCAATTTACACCAGGGCGGTTGATTTTGAAGAAGATATTCCCTCATCAAGAAGAAGCCAAGGGAAAGTTTGCGCCAAATTGGCAAGGTCCTTACGTGGTCCAGAGATGGACAAGAGAGTCAGCACAAAGCCTATCAAGTCAGATGCAATCAAGAGATACTACATTTGAAGATAGTAGATTTAGGTTTTGGTTGTAACGGAACTACGCCCGACCTGATTTCCTACAGTGGGATACATAGGCAACCCACGTAGGGTCCAATCTCTTTCTCCCCCTCATCTTTTGTAATAGAAAATCCAAAAATCATTTTGTATGTACTCGGAACTACGCCATGACTTAATTTCGTTCGGCAAGAATACGTATGGGTCACGACCCAAATCCCATAATAGGTCAAGATAGCGCCAAACTATGCTAATAGGCAAGCCAACGCATGAACCTCCACTTAACTGTCCATTTTAAATTTTTAAAATTAGGAATTTTATTAAATAAATAAAATCTAGCACTCAAAGAAACCTATGCTCTTCTTTACCAAATTTCCAAATTTAAATAAATCATAAAGTGAAGTGATAATAATAATGTGAAATAAAATAATGAACATCCATTAGGAACCCCTAAAACCCGGTGTCACAAGAGCATGAACATCTACTAGAACAATACAACACTACCACAATATCTGTCTGGAATATAAAATAGACAAGATATAATAATTGAATAAGATGGAGACTCTGTATGCTGCGAATTGTAGCGTAGGATGCAGCTCACCATAAAGTCCCCTCAGTAGCTACGCCAAGATGACCACCTAATGTAGAAGCCTCAGTACTTGAACATTCAGTGTAGAACTGTAGCGTGAGTACGTAAATCATGCATACCCAATAAGTATCTAGCCTAACCCCAAAGAGGTAGTGACGAGGGGTCGACATTGATACTTACTAGTGGTCCAATAAATTAAATATAATAAAGTAGACAAGTATGAAACATGGTAAGTAAGAATTTACTCAGTTGCGTTTTTGGAGTATTCATGTGCTAACGGAGCACTAGTTGTGTGGCATGTTTAGCTATGTTGTCGGGGCTAGGTCAGAGTGGGCGACTCTTGAGAATTATTCTAGCAAGTTCGAGATCTAAGATGTGGTACCTAAGGATTCCACATTTGCGTGTTACTAAGGATTGATTTGCAACGGTTTGTGAGAGTGACTTGGAGTATTTATACATCATTATCGGTTCTGCGATTCAATGTTAGAGATGGAAGAAACAACTTCGGATTCATTGAAGGTCTCATCAGAGCAGGCAGTTCGGTTTGAGGTACTATCGGATGTATGTGAAGGAATAAAGTGGCTTATAGGTCTTAGGATGATGTGGTGTCATATGTGGGTCACCTGGGATGAGTGTTGATTGAGATACATGGTGTGCTGGGAAAGAGAAGTGTTATCTTGAAGGCAAGTCAAGAAGAAATTTGATGAAGTTGGCTCAGTTTAGTAGTAACTTGGATTAACATGGTAATAGAAATAATTGGTTCCTTTTGTATGATAGGGATATATAGGTATTTGTGGGAATACTTGAGGGCTTGAAAGTCTCTGTGACTTGGTTGAGTTAGAGGAATTTAAAACTAATGGCTTGGTTATGTGCAAACAGGTTCCAAAGAGTTTACGATGGTTTTGACCACAATTTAAGATTGATATCTTCTATGGGTATGGAAAGTTTATTTCATAGTGTGATTCTCTTGAATTGAGGTAGTGGAGGGTTTATGGTCGATGGAGTGTTTATCCTACTTGTGATTTAGACTTGATAATGGTATTCTCGTATTTTCATATGATAGTGTGATAGGTGCGGTGAGCCCCGTGAGAGAATGGCGTTTCGAAAGGAAGGTCATGAGTTCTAGCCTCGTGAGAGATTTCAGATATTTAAGAGAATTATAGCCCTATCTTGTATCGTCTAAGACAGGTGGGTATTGTATAAGACGCATTGTGTATTATTGTGCGGATGCTTGACTAGTACTATATAGATTGCAGGGTTGACAACTGTTGATGTTCATGTTTTGCTACTTGATGCAGAAGATTTTACGAGAGTGTTTCTCCTAAGGTGATTGTGTATGTATGACATGTCAGTCATTTAAGTGGGAGAGTTAGATGTCAGGTATGGAGATTCCTATATTCTTGAGGCTTAGAGACTACTTTATTATTCACACGCATGTGGTGGCACTGTATAGGCCTTGTGGAAATATGTGAGTGAGATTGCTCTTGAGATGCTTAATTTCTAATAGCATCGTAGTTGTGATTGTCTTTTATTCTTCGTAGCGCATTATGCTATATGTCTTCCCAGGATTATATTTATGTACTTTGCGTGCTTATTGTTGATACACATGTATTTGATGGATATAAGGATTATGGATCGATGGGAATTCCCACGAGGATGTTATAGGATCATATTGCACGCCGCAACAATGAGATGTTGGATACAATTCCTCGAACTTATTTCGTGTGTTTTTCTTGTCATTTGTGGGGTTGATTCATATCATTACGTTTTGTTGATTATATGTATTACACGTGCCGAATAGTTCTCGTACTTGGGTTCCCTTTTCCATTATTGGTCATATTCGAGTTGTTGCTTGTTTGGCACACAGATCATGCCGTATGAGATTCTGGACGGTATTTGATGTGGCATGTCGACCGAGAAACTTGTACTAGGTGAGACAAGGTTTACGGAACTAGAATTAATGCAATCGAATTTTGATAAGGTATGTTTGGAGTAAAGCTACCACTAGTTAGCTTAGAATTTGGTAATGGTTCTTGACGGGCAAAAGAACTCCATGACTTGTGGTTTTGATGGGTGGCTATGATTTTATACACGTTTCTTTCATCGCTAGCAGTGTTGTGAAAGATTGTCACATGGTTCTATGTAATATGCGGTACATTATCAGTACCGAGTTCTATAATAAGAAGCTATTACGAGCAAAAGATATGGTTATGAGCATATGAGTTATGGGGTACATCGTGTGTCTACCTCTTGGGGGTACATTTATGAATTGATGCAGCTAGTGGGGATTGATACAATGAATACATACCATAATCGAATCTTATAGGGAATTTCGGATGTTGGAATTGGATTCTATGGCTTGTGGGCAAAGGTCAAAGGAAGAATGATCAGTCGGGGGTGTGTTAATGGACTTATATGTATTGACATGGCATTGGTGTGTCTATGAGGAGCTTATACAGTTATTTGATGACTTTGGAATGACTCTTGACACGTTTGAGGGCGAACATATGTTTAACTGGGGGAGAATGTAACGACCCGACCTATTGTTTTGAGCTTTAGCAATCCGTTTGCCGGTTTGAGACTTTGAGTAGCTTCGTATGATATATTATGATTTGTGTGTAGGGTTGGTTTCGATGTTTGAGTGTTTCGGGATTTGATTTGGAAGAGTGACTCTTAATTTTGAAGCTTTAAATTGGACGAGTTGACTAAGATTTGACTTTTGAGTAGATTACCTCAAAATCATGATTTTTAGGTTCCAATAGGTTCGTATGGTAATTCAAGACTTGGGCATATGTTCGGATTTGAATTTGGATATTCCTATAAGGTTTTGACTATATTTGCTGAAAGTTGACGATTTGAAGGTTTGGTTTGGCCGATAGTTGACTTCGGTGATATCAGATTCCATTTGGTATTCCGAGTCTGTGGATAGATTCGTGTTATCATATTGGACTTGTGTGTGAAATTTGGTTCCATTTCGAGTTGTCTATGTATGATTCGAGCACGTTCGACGAAGTTGGAAGTTAACAGAGATTAAGAATTTGAGTTTGATCTTTAATTCTTTGTTTTGATATTGTAATTTGTGTTCCAAGCCATTGGACAAGTTAACATAAGGTATATAAATTTGTTAGATTGATTGGATGGGGTTCCTCGGACCTCGGGTGAGTTTTGGGATGGGTTCAGACCACTTTTAGGCCCTTTTGAGTTGCTGATAACTGATCATAGTGTGAATCACGATCGCGGAGGTCTGGGCCGCGTTCACGAAGAACAAAGTATATTTCAGAACTTGGAAAATGCGATCGTGGAAGGAAGGGTTGTGATCGCGTAGAAGGAACTTTTTGCTATCAGTGGTCTGACTTCGGGAGCTTATATCTTGCAATCTATAAGGAATTTGGGGATTATCTAAAAATAAAAGTTGTATCTCTTTGAGTCTAGTTTTCAAACAATCTAGCCATTTGTCATTTGGAGTTTTGTACAAAGAGAAATAGCCATTAAACGCAAGGATGTCTGTACAGAGGAAAATGAAATTTGTACATCATGATCATGTGGCTTCTTGGTCACGATCTTGATGAAGAAAATGATGCTGGAACGATAGCATGGCTAGTGACCGCAATCTCGAAGAAGGAGGCCCGAAAGGGGTATTCAAGTTCTTGGAGCACAAGTAGGCAATTTGGGTTGATTCTTGAAGACTGTTTTCGCCATCTTTTATAAGGTAACTTATTCGAACTTGTTGTGAGCTAAATATATGGATTATATATGGAATTTAACATGAAAATTAGTAGAGATTGTTTGTTATTTTGGAATTTTTGGTTGGAAACCTAGAATTTGGTTAAAAACGTATTTGACCGTAAAATTGGATATGGAATTGAGAACAAATTATATATTTCAGTTCGTGGTGCTATGGGTGACATTTATTTTTTAGAATTTTCAGAATCCAGGCGCGTGGGCCTGGGGTTAACTTTTGTTGAATTTTGTGCGGGGTTGTAAGTTGTTTCTAAATGATAAATTATAGGTTCTTGAGTATGTTTTGATTGCTTTGCGTGTTCTTTGGTTAGTTTCTGATTATTCGGTGTTTATTTGAGGTGTTAGAGCAGCATAGGAGTCGGCATCAGATTTCAGAGCGAGGTAAGTCTCTTTCCTAACCTTGTAAGAGGGAACTTATCCCCTTAGGAATTCTATGTGCTATATGCTATGTGTTATGGGAGGTACGTACGTACGAGGTAACGAGTGTCTGTGTGTATCCTAGATTTAGATACGTTCGGGTAGACTTAGACTTGAACCATGCTTTAGATGTGTTACTTGAGTTGTTCTTGTCTGTTTAAATGCTTCAATTTATGATTTAGCTTGAGACTAGACTTTCATATTTTATCGAGCCTTTCTACTTTAAGAACTTGGTGGGATGCTTGATTATTTGTAGAGTTATGATTCCTCCTATCTATGTACCCTCGTGTTGTACTTATTTGATTGGTAGCTTCATGATTTCTTAACTCACAAGTATCTTCGCGAGATGGGGATTGTGACCCATTGGAAGTTTCCCCACTTTATGGGATCAGAACGCGTGCCTCGGTGGTATTATGAAATACTATTCTTATGAGATCGAGCTGTTCACCTTAGTAATACTCTTATTGGATTGGGCGTTCACCTCAGCAGTATCATGCAACAATCTTAAGGGATCAAGCCGTTCGCCTCAGAAGTATTATGAGATACACTAATGGGTCGGGCCGTATGACCTCGACATTATTATGAAATATTCTTATGGGAGCGGGTCGTTCACCTCGGTAGTGTTATAAGATACACTTATGGATCGAATCATACGACCTCAAAAATATCATGTAACACCACTCTTATGGGATAAGGCAGTTTGCCTCGGCAGAATCGCGCGTAAAAGTTTGATAGGGAGTCAGTGTATGTATGAGTATCCTGACTCGAATTTGACATTCGCACCTGATATTGGTCACATATATTCCTTTCGAGGTAGTATTTGGTATTTGATGATTTCATATATATTCTTTTTTTGAGGGTCTAATCTGTTTAATTACTACTTGCTATGCTTCATAACTTTCTACTTTTATTTTACTTTGATTAATAGACCACTAGTAAGTGTCGATGTCGACCCCTCACCACTACTTCTTCGAGGTTAGACTAAATACTTAGTGGGTATGAATTGATTTTCGTACTCAGACTACACTCTTCACTAATTGTGCAGGTACTGAGACAGGTACATTTGATTGTCGGTGAGCTGCTGCCTATGTTATGATCCTCAGCACACCAAGTCCCCTTCCTATTCATTTACTATATTCTATCTATTTTCTATTCCAAACAATTGTTGTAGTAGTATTGTACATTCCTGTAGATGCTCATGCACTTGTGACACTAGGTTTTGGGGATTTAGACCATTGTTCATGGTTTCATTTCTGCTATAACATTTAGTTTTTTGTTTTGATCATGTTCAAACCTTATCGATGTTGTTAGCCATTAAGACCAAAAATCACATCCAATCGGGATTGTGATGGTGCCTAACACCGCTTGCTAGGCAAGCCAACACACAATAGAAAATGCTAAAGAATTGCAATTAACAACTAACAACAAGGTAATAATAAAATATAAAATAAAATAACTCAGAAGTATACATGATAACTCTTTGACACTAACGTTCAACTATCCCAAGATATGGAGTCACAAGTACATAAGCTTTTTACTAAATATATTATTTAAAATGAAATATAATATTGTCTGGAAAGTAAAAACAGTACAATATAAAAGTCCTTTGGAAAATGTCTACATAGTTGGAAGAGTTTTGAAAGTGTATTTATAAAGTATATGTTTGTAAACTTGTAAACATGGCTAGGGTTTTTTTAAATACTTTATCTTTGAAATAAAACCGCTATTTGTGTAACTTTGGTAAAGTAAGGCTATATGAAGAAATAGGCTTTAGATATACCTTAAGATCAAATTTAAATCTTTTACCCAAGTTTAGAAGAAAATCGTTTGAGGTATCCTTGACTGCAACTGTTTGTTTTGGTTTGTAGAAAACTTGACCTTGAAATCGCTTGCCCAATTTTGGCTTTTAAAGAAAAGGATTGTCAACTTTTCAATCTATTTTTGAACTTCAATGAATTCCATGAAAACAGTTAGCATGAGGGGAAGTGAAAACTATATAGCATAAATAATTAACTATGTTGAAGTTACTTAACTAATGTAATAGACAACAACTCCTTTTGGTTTTTAGCTTGCCTAGGTTTCTAATGTAATTCAAAGATAATAAAGAAAGTATTCACTCAATGTTGTCAGTGTTATTTACATATATAGGAAACAAGAAATTATGTAAAAGCGATAAAGAAAAGAGAATTGGACTCATGGTTTTAGGCTTGAAAGAGATTAGGCCCAGCAGACAGCAAAAACAAACAACATCAGCTCCGAATGACTCCAAGGTTCAGGCAAACACTTAGGCCTGGGTTCTTTTAGAACTCGGCAAGGCCTAACTCAGACATATGTGAAAAAATAAGAAGAAGATTATTAGAAATATGGCCCTAATATGGTACTTAAACATAAGTAACACCAATGTAAGCCCAAGACAAAACTGTGATAACCAATAACTATTAGGAATGCAAATTAAAGTGAAGTCCCACAGAGTAAAGAAATTTACAGTGAAACCTTTGTTTCCATTCAATACTAAACCTAAAGAGATTAGCAAATGTCAATATATTAAGGGCCTAAGGTAGAATTCTATTAATGGTCAAGATACCCTTTGGAGCTCTGGCACTTCAAAGTTCACAAAGGGTCTCAAGGACCCCGAGTGGTGCTTGTATCAGGGAGAGTATCTCAACCAAGAACTAAATTCTACTCCTAAATACCCTCAACCAATCATACTTATTCTTCCATACATGTTTAAGTGCTAATGAGGTACTCAATATAAATTCCAATATAACAGTAATGACATCACACAAGAAGACACACATTTCTTGCAAATAACTATTCAGAACACTTAAAATATCGTCAAACAGGTCATGGTTTGCACACAACCATATAATACACTGTTATGTAATTATATCATGTTTGAGAATATTCAACATAATTAGTTATATGTTCTAGAAAGCAATAAGAAACACCAACATGCTAATACAGGAACTCAGAATAAGTAAGTCATGTAGTTCAAAGGAGCATAAGAGATATCATGTGTATTAGCCTTAATAATCCTACTAGAAGGTTCATACTTGTGAAGATCATTAGCTGTAATCATGTATACACTTAATGGGAATCTACACACTAGCTAGCACTCCAATTTTTGCTAATTGTAAAAGGATAACAATCCATTTCAGGGTTCTTAAGAGACAATGACAAGTAAATACGCTTCCTTAACAAGTGACAGGACTTCCAAAGAGACCTTTCATTTCATCTAGGTTGGGTAGAAGTCAAATATACAGTCTTACACACAAATAGGGCAAACAAACATCAATGGGCACCTCCTAAGTCCATAGGTAAAGTGAGTAAAATTAGTAGGTTTCAATGATATGAAAATACAGTCATAAACATGATGTACAAGTAGCCGTTCCCTTCTGAGACAAGGATTGGTACAGAACTTCTAACAGATGGCATTCAAATATATGCATGTTACATTCTAACCAAACTATAATATTACAACATGATTGAGCACCAAACAATATAGGATTAGACTAACATTGTCATTATGGTGGTCTAGAACAGTGAAAGTTTTACACTAGGTAAGTGTGGTCCAGTTTTATGTTAAGCAAATTATTCTGTCATGGTGAAGTTTAACAATACCTAACTCAACAGATGGTACTCAACTATAGCAGGTGCAACTTCAACCAAGTTTCTAGACCTGTCTTAAGCTAAGTAGATAGCAACAGACAAAACTTGAATGCAGAGGTTCATTAGAACTTAATCTAGTTAATTTAAGGCATTAACTCATACAGTGAATCTCACAAATGTGATCAAACAATTATGGGAGTTGGCAGAAGGATCTTGCACTGATTTTCTTGAGTTACAGAATCACAGAAGAACACATTAAGGAACAACTCAAGCATTATAAACTGCTATCCTTAAATTAAGGGGATATCTCTATACTTAACATTAGATGTTCATATTCATTTAGGCTAGTTATCAAGTGAATCATACTAGTAACACTATGGCACACTAATATGGCACACATGAGAGCTACAACAGAGCACTAGGAGATTAAGATAGCTATACGAGATCATTTGAAAGAGATAAACATATAGTGATCGTGTGCCTAGGAGATCAGTTATGTATTAATGGCAAACATGTAGAGATAATCAACCATAACATATTAGAGATAACATCATTTAACAAGAGACAACAGAACAAACATGCTTTCAATTAAACAATTAAAAGAGAAGAAAAGGCTGAGGTTCACTGACCTTCTTTTGGGCAGCAAACCAAATGAGATCCATTCTCAGCTGTTAAGAATTAGAGACTCAAACTCCGACCAGTGTAGAGCTCAGAATCGGAAAAAATCATAAACTAGTTAGAGAACCCTAGCTTGATTCTTGCTACTCAAGATTAGAAAATTATATTTCTCTGTTTGTTAGGTGATTTCATGTGTATCTTGTGTTGTTAGGTGAGAGCATCGAAGGATACTTTTATAGTGGCATTCAATTTCTTAGGTTCAACAGAATTCAAACTCGGTGAGTGGAAGATGACGTTGAGGCGGTGATGTAAGAAAATGGGTGAATATAAAAGAGGAACAGAGGTGAAGAACAGTAGTGATTTTAAGTGAGTGGGGTGAGCCGACCGTTGATGGTAATGACCTATCGGACAAAGCCCAAAACCCCAATGGTCACTTTGTTTGACCTTTGGACACAGAATATTCATGATGAAGTTCCGAAGAGGCTCCTCATGTGCTTAGATTTGAAAGAACAAAGAAGATCTCAGACGATTTGAGATTTCATTCTTTGGTCTATGACTTCAACATTAGGACTTTTGAAATTAAACGCTGAAAATGGAAAGAAAACATCAAGATTCGTAGTACAGGGACAAGATGGATAGCTATGGATGCCATGGATTTAAAAGACCACAGATGATTTGAAGTTTCATTTATGGGTTAGGGTTTTCGGATTTGGGGACTTTGTATCTCAATGTTGAAAAAGGAAAAAGACATTAGGATTCGCGGGTTTAGGTGACAATAGGAATGATTTTATGGTTGATTTGAGACCTTGCACGGATTTGTGCAAGCTATTAGTTGGTTCAGGTCTGCGAGGGTTGAGAGAATAGAGAGAGGAAGGGGAAAAGGGGCGGCCGAGTCAAGGAGAAGAATTATTATGGTTTGGGGAGATTGGGGTTTGATCTCCAGGGTTAAGAATAAGAGATGGAACGGGAGACGTTGGATCTTTTGATCAACAACTCCGATTGTTTAGAGATTTAAAATTATTTAAAAGGTTTAATGAGGAAAAATGGTGATCGTTGGATCATTGTAATCCAATACTTGAGATAAAATCCGTTAGGGGTATTAAAATAAGGAGAAAAGCAAGGATAAACCTGGTTCGTTGATGGCATGGATCGACGGTCAAAATTAAGTGTGTTTATTTTGTGAGTGAGTGGGGCATGTGACATGGCGGGTTTTGATTGGTTTAGGGATAGTAACACAGATTGCCACAATGGAAAGAGAGGGGTGTTTGGACTAGATCAGATTTTGTTTTGGGCTTGTTGTTTGGGCTGGTTTCAATTTAAAGAATAGTCATTTCGTGTTTATTCACAAAATTGCAAATGTAGCCATTTAGTTTTTATCATTTTAAAAATTAATTTAATTAAACTTAAATAATTCCAATAAAAATGCAATAAGAATTATAAAAATCAAATACGCTACTAATTACTATAATTAATTAATTAGCTACTAAATATCTTATTTTCCTATTTACTATACTTATTTCGGATTTACTTTGAAATAATGGGCTATGTTGCCAAAATTGAGAAATAACTTTATTAAATTAATTATAAACCAATGTAATGAATATGAAAATTATTTTAATAGTTTCAAAAATGGTAAAATAGTGAATATACTATGTTTTGAATTATACAGTTACTAAATTACTAATTAACACCATTGATTACCTAATTTTATATGAAAATAAGTATTATTAATTTATAAAATATATTTAACATATTTATTGAAAATCAATAAGTATAAATAAATTAATTTTTAAAAGAAGGTAAAAATTTGTCGTCAATAGCTGCCCCTCATTGACCGGAGACGATGAAAGAGTTTTCGGGCAAAGAAATTGAACTAAGGCTAATTTTGTCCCGACTTTAGGCATATATTGTAGGAGTGGCACACATATTTAAAGAAGATTATGAGTTGTAGAATTGGGGAAGAAGTAAAGGAAGACTCCGGGAGAATTTTGGAGAGTTGGGGCCGAATTCGGGCTTTGAATTACTTACATAACTCGGGCTTAACGAGGATCATGCCTCATCTAGTTCTAGAGTGATAATTTGGAGAGGGCGATGCTTGCAGAAATTGCCCCAATATCGTATTGTGACGATACTACGAGACAAAAGATTTTGGTACTCATGATAGCTCCGAATTACGACCTGATTTGAAAGATTTGATTAATTAAATTTCCACTGGTCGAATTTGAGCTTGAGTTTTGTTCCTTGGCCCGCTTATGAGTTTGTTGTTCCTGATTGGATTGTAGCTTGGTTTGCTGCTTAGAAGAAGTTCCACGTCGTGATATTTGATCCTGCAAAAATAAAACATACACATACCCATATATCGTAATACATATATATTAGAATGTAATGTAAATGATGCAGGAATGATGATGTTTGGTTGCCGGTTAGCCGTTATTTCGGGATTGGGATGATGTGATACTTGAATTTGAATCGATTTAGCCGGGTTGTGTACCGTTCCACAGTTGTCGGTGCGTTAAGTCTCCTCATGTTAGGAGTATATCCGCGCGATGGGAATAGTTGATTTTGAAATATAAATGTATCTCCGCATGACGAGAATTTGACTTGAAATGTAAAGTGTCTCCGCATGATGGGAGTTTGACTTGAGATGTAAAGTATCTCCGCATGATGGGATTTTGACTTGAAAAATGTAAAATGCATGTAAGCTGCACGAGCAAAACGTCAAAACATTAGAGATAAAATAAAGACATAAGCAGCATACCCAAGAGGTACTCTTGACTGCAAACCAATCGCGGTCGTCGATCGGCGGAACGTTGGCGACGGGGTTTGCGACTATCTACTTGTAATCTCCGATATGGCAGAGTGGTGGTATGGAACACTCCCGTTGGCAAAGCAAACAGGTTGATATATACATGGCTTTGATTGGCAAAGTCGGCGGCTCAATTTGTACAAGACACTCTGATTGATTGAGCTGACAGTTTGCTATATACATGGCTCTGGTCGGCGGGGCCAGTGGCTCGCTATATACAAAGTGCTCCGCTTGGTTGAGCAGATGGTTTGCTATTTACAATATGCTCCGATCGTATCAGGGGCCTGGTTCCAGAATACCTGCAAAGGATTCGAGAGTTAGTCTTTAGTTATATGAGAAAAATTTAAATAATGAAAGAGAGATGATAGTTATGAGAGAGTAGCGGATTCGTCATTGCCCTAGTGTCCCCTAACGTTTTCCTTTTATCCTGTTGGTCCTGCATTCAAAGAAAAATTCTTAGCAGGGAGTGTCAGTTTGTGTTGACCGTAGTCCTGGTTTTACTTCGGGCCTGGTGAGGTTATGCCCTGAAATTCGGTAGGTGGAATGATAGTTTTTTAGAAAAACATTTTTTGAAAACCATCCATTTTTGAGGAAAATGCCGTCGTTCTTGATTATGACATGTTTAGAAATTCCCGCAGACGCAAGCGTTATTTCTGGAAGAATCTGTCCTGTTGACGTTGATTCTCGGAGATTCCCCTGATGATGTAGCTTCTTGCCGCTGTGATTGCGTCCTAATCTAAACGAATGTGTTACAAAGGTTTTCCTATGGTTATGATCGAATATTTTCAGGTTGCCTACGTATCCGAAATGGAATTAGGTCTGAACGCAATTCTTGGGTAATGATAAAGAGATTTTGATGATGACCGAGTCTGACTCAGGCAGTCTATGTATCCAAATGGAATTAGGGCACAACGTAGTTCAATTACAATAGATGTGAAATGATGAGATCGAAAATGAAGTGGCCGAGTCTGACTCAGAATTCTTATGTATCCAAATGGAATCAGGCAAGAACGTAGTTCAATTACAATAGATGACTGAATCCGATGAGGATTGCCTATTGTAATGACACTACTGGTCATTTTGAGCTCTAGCACGTCGTTCGACCGTTTGAGACCATGAGTAACTTCACTTCATGTATTATGACTTGCACTTCGAGGTTGATTTGGCAAGGTTCGGCATGAGTTTTAGAAGTTTAAAAGTTCATTAGTTCATTAGGCTTGAATTGGTGTGCGATTCATGGTTTGATGTTGTTTGATATGATTTGAGGCCTCGAGTAGGTTCATGTTATATTTTGGGACTAGATTATGTGATTGTATGGGGTTCCGGGGGCCTCGGGTGTGTTTCAGATGTGTTTGGGTTTTGTCGCACTCTCATTTGATGTTTCGATGTCGATTCTCTGGTCATAAAGGGTACCATATTGAGAAAACGAAACTTTATTTGTGATTATATTGAAAAATTAGATCCGCGTCATAATTACAGAACTATAGCAACAAGAATCATCAAATTTCGAGATTGTATGAGAGAGTTATGTCCATTTCCGTGTCGGGAAAGATTGCTAGTTTGTGGTGCGAGCTTTTATTCATCGCGAATGGGAGGGAGGTCCCGTGAATGCAAGTAAGGAATTATGGGTTGACCGGTCAGCAAGAAAAATTTTTCTTCGCGAACACGAAGGTCTCCCGCGAAGGCGATGAACAAAAATCACCTGGGCAGTATTTTAAATTGGCAAACCGTGTATTTTAGTATTTTGAGCATATTTTGAGTTCTAGAGGTCCGTTTGAGGTGATTTTTATGGAATTGTTCTCGTCTCAACAAGGGGGTAAATATATGACCTTTATTTTGATTTTTTCCATGATTACTTTCGTTTATTATTATTATTATTTTATCCGTATCTGGATTGTAAAAATTGGGGTTTTGAGCCCCAAAGTTGAGAAATAGTAAATCCTTGATTTGAGGGTCAATTCATTGAAGAAATTAGATGCTTTTCTGGATATAGACTATATAAGTTATGAGTAATATTTATTTTCAATAATTCTCAAAATCCGTCACGTGGGCCCGGGGGTTGACTATATTGACTTTTCGAGCGGAGTTGGGAATTGTTATAAATTGTTAAATTACGAGTATTGGAGTATAGTTTGATTGGTTTACACGTTGTTTGATTAGTTGCGGATCGTTTTTCATCGATTTTGAGTAGTTAGAGAGGCGTTGGAGCCGGTTATCAGATTTCAGAGCGAGGTAAGTCTCATGTCTAACCTTGTGAGCGTGAATTTACCTCGTAGGTGTTATATTTATTATGCGCTACATGTTGTGGGAGCTACGCACGTGTGATATGAGGAGTGTCCGTACGTATGCTAGAATTCCTGATTATGTCCGGGTAGACATAGACTCACTGCATGCTTTAATTGTACTATTTGAGTTATTTTTGCCTGTTTAAATGCTTTAATTTACATTAACCCTGAGACTAGACTCACGTAGATTATTAGACTTTCTATTTTAGATTCTTGACGAGCTACTTGATTAGTCGTGGAAATTGTACTTTCCATTACGAATTTCGTTCGCGTTGTGCGTATTCGTCCGATAGTTTTTCTTAAATTTTATAACTCACATGTATATTCGTGAGTGGGGTAAGTGACCCGTCAAAGGTTCATATTCTAATGAGATCGGTCTGAATGCTTCATCAATACTCTTATGGAATCGGGTCGTTTGCCTCAGCAGTATCATGTAAGACACTCTTATGGGATCGAGCCGTTCGCCTCGACAATATCATGTATCATATTCTTATGGGATCGGTCCGTTCGCCTCGGTAGAATTTTGTATCACACTCTTATGGGATCAGACCACTCACCTCGGCAGAATCGTGCGAAATACTTGATAAGGAGTCCACGTACTCATGCGTTTCCCGACTTGAGATGTGACCGTTGATTTGGTATTGACCATAACATATTCCATTTGAGGAGGTATCCTATAATTGAGGACTTTGTGTTCACTGTTCAATTGTAGATCGTATTATTTGCGTATGTCTGTTCTCACTGTTTACTTACCATATTTCATGCTTGTCTACCTTATTATATTTTTTTATTAGACCACTAGTAAGTATCAATGTCGACCCCTCGTCACTACCTCTTTGGGGTTATGCTAGATACTTACTGGGTACGCGTTGATTTAGGTACTCACGCTACAGTTCTACACTGAATGTGCATGTATAGAGGCATGTACATTAGGTGGTTATCTTGGTGCATGGGCGCAGCTACAGAGGGGACTTTATAGTGAGCTGCATTCTACGCTATGATTCACAGCACATGGAGTCTCCATCCTTTTCAATGATTATATTTTGTCTACTTTATATTCCAGAAAGATGTTGTGGTAGTGTTGTATTATTCTTATAGATGTTCATGCTCTTGTAATACCATGTTTTGGGGGTTCCTAATGGATGTTCATTAGTTTATTTCACGTTGTTATTATTATCACTTCACTTTATGATTTATTCATATTCGGAAATTTGGTAAAGAAAAGCACATGTTTCTATGAGTGCTAGATTTTATTCTATTTATTTAATGAAATTCCTAGTTCTAAAAATTTAAAATGGACAGTCAAGTGGAGATTCACGCGTTAGCTTGCCTATTAGCATAGTTGGGTGCCATAATGACCTATTATGGGATTTGGGTCGTGACAACTTGGTATTAGAGCACTAGGTTTATTTAGGTCTCACGAGTCATGAGCAAGTCTAGTAGAGTCTTGCCGATCGGTACGAAGACATCTGTACTTATCTTTGAGAGGCTATAGGGTTATTAGGAAGAACTTTCCTTTCTTGATTCATTGTCGTGCAATTTGATTTCGTTTGAAGCTTATGTCTCCAGTTCGTTCCTACTCATTCTAACACGATGTTGAGCACTCGATATTAGTTGGGAATCAAGGAGTTATGGTGGCTCTACAGGTGTGTTGTAGGATGTTTTCTCCTGCGTTATGAGGGAAGACTACTATTGTTGCCTCGTTGAAGGGTGTTTAGTCGTTTCAATCCAATATTGGTATTGCCTACGGATTCAGGGCTATACACAGTGTATTGTGATTATCATGTGTTATTATCATGTAGTATTAGTGTGAACGGTAGGGTGTTTGCTTATGGGTTGCGGCAGTGAGTGCTTTAGGAGAAGGGTTGTTCGGTTTGTGATTGGAAGATTCGGCATTAAATTCCAGCATAGGAGATGCAATTGGGCCAAGGATGTTTAGGTTTTGGTTAAAGGAGTAGCGAGATTTGACATCTCCAAACTTGTTGGAATTCTTATTTGTGTTGTGGTGTCGTCGTCCTTGTTTGAATGCACTAAGTATCGTTGGTATGATGGTCTTCATATTTTTGCAACGATGTTGTAAAATAGTACCTAAGAAGCAGTTATCGAAGCTGACATTGTGTTGCAACTTCATAATCGAATCAGAGTTTCCAGTGTTAATGGTACGAGGTAGATGATCCATGAGGTGGCTTCTTTACTTAAGGAGTACGAATGTGACGAGAAGGGGCTTAATCGGAACATAAGAAAATATGAATATTTGATTATCGTTTTGGGATGCAATATGGCTCCGAGTTTTAAACATATTGTTGAACCTTCGGTTGATGCTAATGAATGGATGGATTCTCACGGCTGGTGAATGAGTGTGGACCTAGGGAGATTAAATGATTTCATAATGGATATAACTATGGCAAAGTCGTTGGGGGATGCTGATAGAGGTTACACAAGTGGGTTATCTCCTGTGAGAAGGTTAGGGATTACATGATTTCTGGTAAAGTTCCTATGAAGAGTTCTACTTTCTATCTAGCATGAAGCATGTATTACGATGTGGGCTTGGATCGCGTAAAGAAGAAGGTGCAACTATTAGGAGGTTGAGAATGCGTTTGGGACCGGTAATTCGTGGCGTTTTATGATTAGTACAATAAGAGCTTGTGAGAAACTTGACTAAGTAACAATGTGAGGTCATGGTAGTTAGGGGGAGAAGTCATTATGAGTCCTTGGGTTTTGCGAATTGTAGTTTAAAGCTAAGTGTGGGAGCCTACCGTCGATGATTGGGTCGCGTGATTATGTGCCTTTGCAATTTCTGGATAGCGGTACGTCAGAGGATTAGTTATGACCGAGTAAGAGAACATCAGGGGTAATCCGAGTAAGGAATTTGATGGATGTGTGCTACATTTCACCTTATTGATGTGTGCAGGTTATGAAATGATCCAGATTTGATATTTCTTCATGAAGGTGATGTGCTAGGGAAGAGATTCATTTGATTGCTTCTTCTGAAGTGTTCATGTGCTAAGGGAACACCGGTTTTTGGCTATATATTCTGAATTAGGTCATAGTGGGTGACTCTTAACGATGGTTATAGTGGATTCAAGAATTAAAGCATAGTGCCTAAGGATTTTCGTGTTCGTCGTGTGGCTAAGGAATTAGTTTTGCAGCAGAGTGTGGAAGAGGCTTGGAGTACTTCTATGAATGTCATTGGGTCTATGGTGCATTGTTAGAAAAATGTGAGAAAAAACTTCGGATTCGTAGAAGATCTAATTAGCGCATGCATATCAGTTGGAGTTACTATAGACTGCATGAGGAGGGTATGAAATGGCTTATGGGGTATTGAAACAATGTGGTCTCGTGATTGGGTCACTTGGGATGAGTGTTGATTGGGATCCGTTATGTGATTGAATAGAGGTATTGATTCTGAAGGCAAGTGAAGAAAAAAAATCGGAAGAAGCTGAGTCAGCCTAGTAGTGATTTGGATCGGCATGGTTAAGGAAATGATCAGTTCCTTCGGTATGTAAGGCAATAGAGGTGTTTCATGGTTGTATGTGTGAGCTTGACAACCTCCGTAATTTGATTTATTTGGAGGTATTTGATTCTGATGGTTTTGATTATGTGTAAATGGGTCCCGGAAGAGTTATGGCGGTTTAGAACACGACTTGAGTGATAAGACTTTTGTGGCTTTGGGAAGTTAGTTGAGTGTTGCGATTCTTCTTCTAAAAGAGTTAAGTGAAAGGTTCTAGCCGATGAAGTATTTATTCTACTGGTGGTTCAGGAGTCATGATGAAGTTCTTGTACTCTTGCGTAGCAGCATGATAGGTGCAGTGAGGGGTATAGAATTGGAATTTGAGGATCAAGGTTGCGATCCAATTTTGACAGGAATATTACGAACTTAGAAGAGCTGGGGAGAGGTTTTAGATGTTTAGAGTATGTTGGCGCTGTTTTTGTGTCTCATGAGAATGGTGTTATGTGGAAGAGGCATTGTGTATTGATTTATGTATTCTTGATTTGCATTATAGTAATAGTATTATTGGTAGCCATGGATGTGCAGATTTTGCTACCTAGTGTGGAAGGTCGTGAGAGTATCTCCCATGGGATGGTTGTATAAGTGTGATGTGTCAGCCATTTATGTGGTAGAGATTGAAATTATGTATGGAGATTCTAGTACTGTCGTCGATGGGAGAGTTTATGTCTGAGAGGCGCTCTATTTCTTTGGTTGCGGACTGTAGGAGTTTGTTCCAGATTAGACGGTAGATCGTATGTGCCATGAATAGGGTCATTGTGGATCTTTGGAAGGTAATTGCCCCATTTTGGGATGATCATAATCGGCTTGAGGTCCATTGGTAGGCCTAATGTGAATAGATATTTTACACTATATCAGATATGCTTAATCGACATAGTATCGCTTATGGATGGGTCTTCGGGCGTGGTGGATGATATTCCTGACTTCGCCTTTTTCAAGTTCTATTCTTTATACTATGTGTGTTGTGTGACGACTTGATTATTCACATGTATTGAGATCATGTGTAGCTTGTGGTGTTATGTGAGCGAGATGGCTCTCGAGATGCAGGTCATTTATTGCACCGTAGTCGTGCTTGGCATTTTATAGCGCATGGCACTATCTGTCTCCCCAGAGTTATGTTTATGCATTTTGCATGCTTGTGGTGGATATTTGGGCATTTTGTTGGTATGAGCATTTTGGCTTGATGGGTATATCCTTATTGATTGTTATGTGCGGATCGGGTGACACGCCGCCACGAGTATGATGTGTAGATTGGGTTGCACGCTGCAATAGTGAGATGTTGAGTACAGATCTTTATACTTATTTTGTGTGTTTTATTTTTCATCTCTGAGATAGTTTCATAGCATTGGTTTGTTTGTTTTTGTTCGTTGCACAGGCCGGATAGTCTTGTATTCGAGTTCGTTATTCCTTATTGGTCATATTCGAGTTGTGGCTTGTTTGCGCATTGATGGCGTCATATGAGATTTTAGACGGTGTTTGAGGTGGCTTATTTCCCTAGAAGCTTGTACTGGGTAAGACGAGGTTGCTGGACCTGGAATTAGTGCAATTAGATTTGTATAATGTATATTAGAGGGAAAATGTCATTAATCAGTTTAGAGTGAGGCAATAGTTCTCGCCAAGGGGAGAGACTCCATGAGTTATTGATTTGGCAGGTGGTTATGAGTTTCTACACATCTCTTTAATCGTTGCAATATTGCAAGGGTTGGAACAAGGCTTATATGTGTTATGAGGTATATTACGAGCATCAGGTTCGTGAATTTGCAACTATTGTGGTTGTAGGATGTTATTATGAGCATACGAATTATGCGATGCATTGGGTGAATTTTGCATGGGTGTATGATTATATTTTGGTACAACGTGTAGAGTTTGATACGGAGTGCGTATGTTAGAATCAGACCTGGTACAGAATTTCGGATGTTGGAATTTGGTTCTAAGGCTTGTGGGCCAAGGTAGAAGGAAAGATCTTCAGTCTGGCTTGAGCTAATGTGCTCATATGGGTTGTGGTGGCACGGATAGGTGCACGAGGTGTTAAACAGTGATTATGGGCAACTCTGGAACGGTTCTTGGTACATTTGAGGATGAACGTATATTTAAGTAGGGGGAGAATGTAACGACCCGACCAGTCATTTTGAGTTCTAGCATGTCGTTCGGCGATTTGAAACCTTGAGTAGCTTCACTTCATGTATTATGACTTGCACGTGTAGTCGTATTAGATTTTCGCGAAGATTAGAGTTGGTTTGGAAGAATAATTCTCAATTCAGAAGCTTATGTTGAAAGAGTTAACCAATGTTTGACTTTTGATTAAATGACCTCGGATCGAAATTTTTACAGTTCCGTTAGGTACGAATGATGCTTAGGCGTATGTCAAGATTTGGAGGTCCGTAGGTTTGATTTTACACTTTTTGGCGAAAGTTAGAAGATTGAAGGTTTAGAAGGTTGATAGATTTGATCAAGAGTTGACTTTGTTGGTATCGGATATGAATTCGGTGAGTTGGTATAGGTTCATTGTGTCATTTGGGACTTGCATGCAAAATTTAAGGTCATTCCGGGTTAATTTGGTAAGGTTCGGCATGAGTTTTACAAGTTTAAAAGTTTATTAGTTAATTAGGCTTGAATTGGTGTGCGATTCAAGGTTTTGATATTGTTTGATGTGATTTGACGCCTCGAGTAGGTTCATGTTATATTTTTGAGACTAGATTGTGTGATTGGACGGAGTCCTGGGGGCCTCGGGTGTGTTTCAGATGTGCTTGGGTTGTGTTGTGCTCTTATTAGATGTTTCGGCGTCGATTCTTTGAGCATAAAGGGCACCATATTGAGCAAACATCCTTTAATTTGTGATTATATTGAATCATTAGATCCGTATCGTAATTACAGAATCATAGCAACAAGAATCGTCGAATTCTGAGATCGTATGAGAGAGTTATGCCCATTTCTGTGTCAGGAAAGATTGTTGGTTTCTAGTGCGAGCTTTTGTTCTTCGCGAATGCGAGGGAGGTCCCACGAACGCGAAGAAGGAATTATGGGTTGACCGGTCAATGCAAAAAATTTCTCTTCGCGAACGCGAAGGTCTCCTGCGAAGGCGATGAACAAAAATCACCTGAGCAGTATTTTAAATTGGCAACCCAAGCAATTTAGTATTTTTAGCATATTTTGAGTTCTAGAGGTCAGTTTGAGGTGATTGTTGCGGCGTTGTTCTCGTCTCAACAAGGGGGTAAATATATAAGTAAAAGGTTGAACCTTCCATACAGTCATCAAAATATATAAAAAAATTCTTATATATTTTGACTCTTATCTTTACTGACCGTGCGGATTACCGCCAGTCTTTAAATGTAAGGATACTGAATTAGCTACTTAGAAAGTCTATAAGAGATCTTTAACTGGTGGAAACCTCAGTGCGGATTACCGCCAGTCTTTAAACGTAAGGATACTGAATTAGCTACTTAGAAAGTCTATAAGAGATCTTTAACTGGTGGAAACCTCAGTGGACATATAAAGGTCAGCTGAGGTGCGAAACAATTCCAGTTCCCGTTAATCCAGTGATCTCTCGGACTAACTAAATTAGTTAATTCCAAATAGCTAGCTAGATTGGGAAGGCCGTGCGGACTACTGCCCGCCTATACTCGATCCTGTTAAATGAATCCGGTGATTTCTCGGACTGACTAAATTAGTTAATTCCAAATAGCTAGCTTGATTGGGATAGCCGTGCGGACTACCGCCCGCCTACACACGATCCTGTTAAATGAATCCGGTGATCTCTCGGACTGACTAAATTAGTTAATTTCAAATAGCTAGCTTGATTGAGATGGCCGTGCGGACTACCGCCCGCCTACACTCGATCATGTTAAATGGTATAAGAGCCTAGGAACTTTCATGGTATATATGAGATAGATATGAAGTATTCGACATAGATATGTTATTCTCATTATGAATTTAGGAGAAACTAGTATGAAAAATACTAGACTTGAAGAAGTAGATATACCTCAAAACCTTAATTTATTAAACAAATGGACAATTCCTAAAGTCCCTATTAGAACAATTTATGATTATGGATGGTTTGATTAACTTTCTTCAAAACAACTAGTTTAAACTACTGGGCAATCTTTAGCTTTAAACTCGTCTGAACAGACTATTCGTTTGTTAAACAAACAAGATGTAGATTTATATAAAAATCAGTATAATTATCTGCATGTTGGTATGATTCAAATTGCTTTTAAGCCATTAACCCTTAAAGGGTTACTAGAGACGGTTTTAGCTGCTCTCAGAGATGCTAGAAATATGAATTTTAGACAGTCTCTGATGGGTTCTATTGAATCTACTGTGGCCTACGATCCAGTATATTTTCATACTCAACCCAATCTTCAATTATCTCTATCTGATGTTAATATACTTGATGCCTTGACATTAAATGTGAAAATGCATGGTTATAATTATGCGCATGGATCTGAACTTATATGTTTATCATATATAATTTATTTTAAATTACTATCTACGTTAAACCCTAGATGTAAACTGTATGATACATCCGATCAGACTATATTAGTGGAAACCAATTTTGCAAAATCTAAGGTCAACACGAGGAGACCTATTAAGTGAGAAGAAATTAATTTTCCGACTACTTGGACATTAGATTCGGTTATATCCCCTAGTCAGATAACTAATGCTGTCAGTAATACGGAATATTCTCATATTACTCAAAATCCGGATTTGCATTCAATTTGATGAAAATAGTTCCACTTATAATAGGCAGTCATTTTCTAATAATAGACTTTTGCCTACTATTAGTCCTTGTTATAATAGGCATTCATTTACTAATCGTAGACTGCTGCCTCATATTAAACATATTTCACCTTTTGAACCAGTCTATAGACCAGCTAGAAATCGTGCTGCATCTTTGCATACAATTTCTACCAAAATGGGTGATAAGCCAGTTGAAAGGGTTAAGATTAACCCCCAAACAAATATTGTTCAGGGTAGTGATAATATTTCTGATAAGGATATTCCTTCTGCATCCGAAATGGATTTCAACCCCAATGATACTTAATGATCCCCCACCAAATAGATTTTAGTCCAGGGTCACAAGCTAAAAAATATATTCAAAAAGAATTTTTTTGTAATAAATGGAACCGGTTTAAAACTTGGTTTTTTGATACTTAAAGAGGATTTAAATAATATTTCTCAAGAGTTTTATGAAACTTGTGCTCTACATAATCAAATTATGTATTTTGTTTTTTGGTTTATAACAACTTATTTACCACTTTATATAAAGGTTTTAGAAAGATCTTATAAAGATGGGAAGGGCAATATTACTAAAGCAATATACCCTCCCCAAGCACCTTTTGTTATACCAAATAATACAGGTATTACATTTACTGCATTTCAAAAATTTATTGATGAAGATGTTGCTGCAGTCAGCATCGCAGAAATTAATAATTTGATTTCTCAAAATAATTATTTGAGTTTATATGTTAAAGTTTTGGGTGAACAAATCAGTTTTCTTGATAAAAAACTTGATGAATTAACTGTTTTGATAAAGGATATGAGTACTAGCAAGAAGACAACTGATATTGCCTCTACGTCTGGAAGAAAATCAGAATCTCAAATTGTTCTTACTCATGTTCAAAGACCCCCTAAGATTCAGGATTTTAAATTTAAATCTTTAAATGATTTAGAAGAACTTCTTGATAGAAAGTTATCTGGTTTAAATATCAAATCTATTGATTTATCAAAAGATTTTGCTGATAAATTAGATACCACTTTTGATTATACAAATGAAGTTTGGTCAGAGTTTAATAAACTCAGAGGTTATCCCAAAAAGAATAGTAAGTATGCTGGTAAACCCAGAATGCAAACTTATTATTATAATCGTCCTACTCCTCAAGATGTTTTAATAGAGGAACGTGATTGGATTCAGGCTAATACGTCTTATAGTGGTTCCGAAATTTATGAATGGAATCTTGATGGTTTGACTGATAGACAATTAACTATTCTTGTGCATAGAAAGCTTATGTATGCAACTATCAGTAAAAGTGTGAAAAATACAAATAGAACTATTTGCAAAATGATTGTTGCAGGTTTTACTGGCCAGTTTCGTGGCTGGTAGGATAATTATTTAACTGTTGATGAAAGGGCAATGGTTATTAATGCAATAGCCACTGACGAAGGAGTTGATAACTTAGGCATGACTCTAGTGAAAAATAGAGAAGATGTTGTTTACACCCTTGTTCTTACCATATTAGAACATTTCAATGGTAGATTTACCAATCAGAACGAGATTGTCCGTACTCTGCTAAATGGCCTTAGATTTAGGACCTTAAGCGAGTTTAGATGGTATAAAGATACTTTTATGAGTAGAGTAATAGAATTACCCGAAAATAAATATGAACATTGGAAAGCTAAGTTTATAGATGGCCTTCCCTCCTTATTTGCTGAAAGAGTTAGAAAAACTCTAAGGGGTAGCTATGGTGAAATTCCGTACAAAGATTATACCTATGGAAAATTGATAGGAATATGCACACAAGAAGGATTAAACTTGTGCAATGAGTTAAAATTGTCCAAACAACTTAAGATGGATAAGCTTAAGGGGAAATACCAGTTAGGAGACTTTTGCACCCAGTTCGGTTTACCCGAGACTTCTATTCATAAGAAGAAGAAACACAAGTATCATAGATACCCTAACCCAGACAGTCCTTATAAGAAAATGATATCAAGATATAGGTCCAAAGAAGAGCGTGATGCTAAGAAAGCCCATCGCAAGTCTACTAGATTTATGAAAAATAGGTCCAAGCGAGATCTTGTTGATATTAAGTGTTATAAATGTGGAAAATTTGGCCTTATAGCTCCTAATTGTAAGCTTTAAAAGCTGAAAACCTTAGAACTAGACGAAGAGTTACGTGATAAGGTTTATGGTTTGTTATACACCTCTGGATCAGAATCTGATTATTATTACTCTGAGTCAGAATCTGAAATTGAAGTAAATTTACTTGATTTATCTGATAGTGATAAAAATATTGATAATACTTGTACAGCTTACAGAGGTAATACATGTACCTGTGATGATGATGAATTTTATAAATTGCAATCTCAGTTCCAAGATTTGAACATGAAAACTATTACATCTGATAATGTAATAGAACTTTTAAAAGAAGTTACTGATGATAAACTTCGTGAAAAAATTATAAAGTTGGCTGCATGTACTAGTTCAAGTTCTTCAAAACCTTTTGAAAACTCAAAAAAGGAATTTGAATATTCTGCTCCTTATTCTTTATTAGAGATTAATAACCGTCTTTTAAATAAAAGTACAACTCCAACAAGAAATTCTTCTTTCGATGATTTAAAAGTTGAAGTTGAAAACTTGAAAAGAGAGATCAAATCTCTTAAACTACTCATATGTTAAAGTCTGCTTCAGGACATGCTTTAGACATAGAGTATAAATTACCTAATACTGGTATTTGTCAGAATAAAGTCTGCATTCCTCACTTCTTCTTTTTTGGTTAAAAATCAGTTATACCCTCTAATTATACTTGGAACATCTTTTATTAATGATATTTATCCTTTTACTAGCATAAACTCAAAAGGTTTTGAGGTATATCTACCTCTTCAAGTCTAGTATTTTTCATACTAGTTTCTCCAAAATTCCTAATGAGAATAACATATCTATGTTGATAATGAGAATAACATAGCTAATCCGGTGATTTCTCTTACTGACTAAATTAGTTAATTCCAAATAGCTAGATTGGGATAGCCGTGCGGACTACCGCCCGCCTACACTCGATCATGTTAAATGGTATCACATCCTAGGAACTTTCATGGTATATATGAGATAGATCTGAAGTATTCGACATAGATATGTTATTCTCATTATGAATTTAGGAGAAACTAGTATGAAAAATACTAGACTTGAAGAGGTAGATATACCTCAAAACCTTGATTCGTTAAACAAATGGACAATTACTAAAGTCCCTATTAGAACAATTTATGATTATGGATGGTTTGATTAACTTTCTTCAAAACAACTAGTTTAAACTACTGAGCAATCTTTAGCTTTAAA
The DNA here is from genome assembly GCF_000715075.1 of Nicotiana tabacum. NCBI lineage: Eukaryota > Viridiplantae > Streptophyta > Magnoliopsida > Solanales > Solanaceae > Nicotiana > Nicotiana tabacum. Next base: position 56,893,611 of record NC_134081.1, on the reverse strand, counting down.
CTCGTCTGAACAGACTATTCATTTGTTAAACAAACAAGATGTAGATTTATATAAAAATCAGTATAATTTTCTGCATGTTGGTATGGTTCAAATTGCTTTTAAGCCATTAAGCCTTAAAGGGTTACTAGAGACATTTTTGCTGCTCTCAGAGATGCTAGAAATATGAATTTTAGACAGTGTCTGATGGGTTCTATTGAATCTACTGTGGCCTACGATCCAGTATATTTTCATACTCAACCCAATCTTCAATTATCTCTATCTGATGTTAATATACTTGATGCCTTGACATTAAATGTGAAAACGCATGGTTATAATTATGCGCATGGATCTGAACTTATATGTTTATCATATATAATTTATTTTAAATTACTATCTACGTTAAACCCTAGATGTAAACTGTATGATACATCCGATCAGACTATATTAGTGGAAACCAATTTTGCAAAATCTAAGGTCAACACGAGGAGACCTATTAAGTGAGAAGAAATTAATTTTTCGACTACTTGGACATTAGATTCGGTTATATCCCCTAGTCAGATTACTAATGCTGTCAGTAATACGGAATATTCTCATATTACTCAAAATTTGGATTTGCATTCAATTTGATGAAAATAGTTTCACTTATAATAGGCAGTCATTTTCTAATAATAGACTTTTGCCTGCTATTAGTCCTTGTTATAATAGGCATTCATTTACTAATCGTAGACTGCTGCCTCATATTAAACATATTTCACCTGTTGAACCAGTCTATGGACCAGCTAGAAATCGTGCTGCATCTTTGCATATAATTTCTACCAAAATGGGTGATAAGCCAGTTGAAAGGGTTAAGATTAACCCCCAAACAAATATTGTTCAGGATAGTGATAATATTTCTGATAAGGATATTCCTTCTGCATCCGAAATGGATTTCAACCCCAATGATACTTAATGATCCCACACCAAATAGATTTTAGTCCAGGGTCACAAGCTAGAAAATATATTCAAAAAGAATTTTTTTGTAATAAATGGAACCGGTTTAAAACTTGGTTTTTTGATACTTAAAGAGGATTTACATAATATTTCTCAAGAGTTTTATGAAACTTGTGCTCTACATAATCAAATTATGTATTTTGTTTTTTGGTTTATAACAACTTATTTACCACTTTATATAAAGGTTTTAGAAAGATCTTATAAAGATGGGAAGGGCAATATTACTAAAGCAATATACCCTCCCCAAGCACCTTTTGTTATACCAAATAATACAGGTATTACATTTACTGCATTTCAAAAATTTATTGATGAAGATGTTGCTGCAGTCAACATCGCAGAAATTAATAATTTGATTTCTCAAAATAATTATTTGAGTTTATATGTTAAAGTTTTGGGTGAACAAATCCGTTTTCTTGATAAAAAACTTGATGAATTAACTGTTTTGATAAAAGATATGAGTACTAGCAAGAAGACAACTGATATTGCCTCTACGTCTGGAAGAAAATCAGAATCTCAAATTGTTCTTACTCATGTTCAAAGACCCCCTGAGATTCAGGATATTAAATTTAAATCTTTAAATGATTTAGAAGAACTTCTTGATAGAAAGTTATCTGGTTTAAATATCAAATCTATTGATTTATCAAAAGATTTTGCTGATAAATTAGATACCACTTTTGAATATAAAAATGAAGTTTGGTCAGAGTTTAATAAACTCAGAAGTTATCCCAAAAAGAATAGTAAGTATGCTGATAAACCCAGAATGCAAACTTATTATTATAATCGTCCTACTCCTCAAGATATTTTAATAGAGGAACGTGATTGGAATCAGACTAATACGTCTTATAGTGGTTCCGAAATTTACGAATGGAATCTTGATGGTTTGACTGATAGACAATTAACTATTCTTGTGCATAGAATGCTTATGTATACAACTATTAGTAAAAGTGTGAAAAATACAGATAGAACTATTTGCAAAATGATTGTTGTAGGTTTTACTGGCCAGTTTCGTGGCTGGTAGAATAATTATTTAACTGTTGATGAAAGGGCTATGGTTATTAATGCAATAGCCACTGACGAAGGAGTTGATAACTTAGGCATGGCTCTAGTGAAAAATAGAGAAGATGTTGTTTACACCCTTGTTCTTACCATTTTAGAACATTTCAATGGTAGAATTACCAATCAGAACGAGATTGTCCGTACTCTGCTAAATGGCCTTAGATGTAGGACCTTAAGCGAGTTTAGATTGTATAAAGATACTTTTATGAGTAGAATAATGAAATTACCCGAAAATAAATATGAACATTGGACAGCTAAGTTTATAGATGGCCTTCCCTCCTTATTTGCTGAAAGAGTTAGAAAAACTCTAAGGGGTAGCTATGGTGAAATTCCGTACAAAGATTATACCTATGGAAAATTGATAGGAATATGCACACAAGAAGGATTAAACTTGTGCAATGAGTTAAAATTGTCCAGAAAACTTAAGATGCATAAGCTTAAGGAGAAATACCAGTTATGAGACTTTTGCACCCAGTTCGGTTTACCCGAGACTTCTATTCATAAGAAGAAGAAATACAAGTATCATAGATACCCTAACCCTGACAGTCCTTATAAGAAAAAGATATCAAGATATAGGTCCAAAGAAGAGCATGATGCTAAAAAAGCCCATCGCAGGTCTACTAGATTTACGAAAAATAGGTCCAAACAAGATCTTGCTGATATTAAGTGTTATAAATGTGGAAAATTTGGCCATATAGCTCCAAATTGTAAGCTTCAAAAGCTGAAAACCTTAGAACTAGACGAAGAGTTACGTGATAAGGTTTATGGTTTGTTATACACCTCTGGATCAGAATTTGATTATTATTACTCTGAGTCAGAATCTGAAATTGAAGTAAATTTACTTGATTTATCTGATAGTGATAAAAATATTGATAATACTTGTACAACTTACAAAGGTAATACATGTACCTGTGATGATGATGAATTTTATAAATTGCAATCTCAGTTCCAAGATTTGAACATGAAAACTATTACATCTGATAATGTAATAGAACTTTTAAAAGAAGTTACTGATGATAAACTTCGTGAAAAAATTATAAATTTGGCTGCAAGTACTAGTTCAAGTTCTTCAAAACCTTTTGAAAACTCAAAAAAGGAATTTGAATATTTTGCTCCTTATTCTTTATTAGAGATTAATAACCGTCTTTTAAATAAAAGTACAACTCCAGCAAGAAATTCTTTTTTCGATGATTTAACAGTTGAAATTGAAAACTTGAAAAGAGAGATCAAATCTCTTAAACTACTCATATGGTAAAGTCTGCTTCAGGACATGCTTTAGATATAGAGTATAAATTACCTGATACTGGTATTTGTCAGAATAAAGTCTGCATTCCTTACTTCTTTTTCTTGTTTAAAAATCAGTTATACCCTCCAATTATACTTGGAACACCTTTGATTAATGTTATTTATTCTTTTACTAGCATAAACTCAAAAGGTTTTGTGGTATATTTACCTCTTCAAGTCTAGTATTTTTCACACTGGTTTCTCCTAAATTCATAATGAGAACAACATATCTATGTCGATAATGAGAATAACATAGCTAATCCGGTGATTTCTCTTACTGACAAAATTAGTTAATTTCAAATAGCTAGATTGGGATGGCCGTGCGGACTACCGCCCGCCTACACTCGATCTTGATAAATGGTATTAGAGCCTAGGAACTTTTATGGTATATTTGAGATAGATCTGAAGTATTCGACATAGATATGTTATTCTCATTATGAATTTAGGAGAAACTAGTATGAAAAATACTAGACTTGAAGAGGTAGATATACCTCAAAACCTTGATTTGTTGAACAAATGGACAATTCCTAAAGTCCCTATTAGAACAATTTATGATTATGGATGGTTTGATAAACTTTCTTCAAAATAACTAGTTAAAACTACTGAGCAATCTATAGCTTTAAACTCGTCTGAACAGACTATTCGTTTGTTAAACAAACAAGATGTAGATTTATATAAAAATCAGTATAATTATCTGCATGTTGGTATGGTTCAAATTGCTTTTAAGCCATTAACCCTTAAAGGGTTACCTGAGACGTTTTTAGCTGCTCTCAGAGATGCTAGAAATCTGAATTTGAGACAGTCTCTGATGGGTTCTATTGAATATACTGTGGCCTACGGTCCAGTATATTTTAATACTCAACCCAATCTTCAATTATCTTTATCTGATGTTAATATACTTGATGCCTTGACATTAAATGTGAAAACGCATGGTTATAATTATGCGCCTGGATCTGAACTTAGATGTTTATCATATAGAATTTATTTTAAATTACTATCTATCTTAAACCCTAGATGTAAATTGTATGATACATCCGATCAGACTATATTAGTGGAAACCAATTTTGCAAAATCTAAGGTCACCACGAGGAGACCTATTAAGTGGGAAGAAATTAATTTTCCAACTACTTGGACTTTAGATTAGGTTATATCCCCTAGTCTGATTACTAATGCTGTCAGTAATACGGAATATTCTCATATTACTCAAAATCCGGATGGTAGGATTTGTATTCAATTTGATGAAAATAGTTCCACTTATAATAGGCAGTTATTTTCTAATAATAGACTTTTGCCTGCTATTATTCCTAGTTATAATAGGCATTCATTTACTAATCGTAGACTGCTGCCTCATATTCAACATATTTCACCTGTTGAACCAGTCTATGGACCAGTTAGAAATCGTGCTGCATCTTTGCATACAATTTCTACCAAAATGGGTGATAAGCCAGTTGAAAGGGTTAAGATTAACCCCCAAACAAATATTATTCAGGATAGTGATAATATTTTTGATAAGGATATTCCTTCTGCATCCGAAATAGATTTCAACCCCAATGATACTTAATGATCCCACACCAAATAGATTTTAGTCCAGGGTCACAAGCTAGAAAATATATTCAAAAAGAATTTTTTTGTAATAAATGGAACCGGTTTAAAACTTGGTTTTTTGATACTTATAGTATTTCTTCTAGTCTCTCCTCTCTGACCGTGACTATGTCCGGCTAAGAGACTTCATATCTATGTTGAATATCTAACTTCTCTCCTATATAAACCATGAAAGATCTGGCCTCTATCAAAATATAAATGAATTTTATATATAGTCTCTTGACTTGATTTTGAGATGGTGGTACAGTCTAATATAGCACTACTCTTATTGGCTTTGCCTTAGTGGCTCCGTCTAGCCAGCAGTGAACCTCAGCCCATTAAATGAAGTTGAAAAGGGCATCTTCTTTCACGGTTAGAACTGCTAGATACATGGGCTCAATGAGAGTATGTATTATATTAAGACAGACCCCTTGCTTGAGTAAAAGGTTGAACCTTCCATACAGTCATCAAAATATATAAAAAATTCTTATATTTTTCGACTCTTATCTTTACTGACCATGCGGATTACCGCCAGTCTTTAAACGTTAGGATACTGAATTAGCTACTTAGAAAGTCTATAAGAGATCTTTAACTAGTGAAAACCTCAGTGGACATATAAAGGTCAGCTGAGGTGCGAAACAATTCCAGTTCCCGTTAATCCGGTGATCTCTCGGACTGACTAAATTAGTTAATTCCAAATAGCTAGATTGGGATGGCCGTGCGGACTACCGCCCGCCTACACTCGATCCTGTTAAATGGTATCAAAGCTAGTGTTAAATGGTTCAGGATAGTGATAATATTTCTAATAAGGATATTCCTTTTTATTATTATCTTATTCTTGGATTGTTGAAATTGGGGTTTTGAGCCCCAAAATTGAGAAATGGTAAATCCTTGATTTTAGAGTCAATTCATGGACAAAATTGGATGATTTTCTGGATATAGACTATATAAGTTATTGGTAATATTTATTTTCGATAATTTATATGAAATCTGGCACGTGGGCCCGAGGGTTGACTATGTTGACTTTTCGAGCGGAGTTGGAAATTGTTATAAATTGTTAAATTATGAGTATTGGAGTATAGTTTGATTGGTTTGCACGTTTGATTAGTTTCGGATTGTTTGGGATAAGTTTGAGGAGTTACAGAGGCGTTTGAGCCGGTTATCGGATTTTGGAGTGAGGTAAGTCTCCTGTCTAATCTTGTGAGGGGAAATTTACCCCGTAGGTGTTATATTTATTATGTGCTATATGTTGTGGGAGATACACATGTATGAGGTGACGAGTTTTTATGCGTATGCTAGAATTCCTGATTATGTTCGGGGTGACTTAGACTCACCCTATGCTTTAATTGTACTATTTGAGTTATTCTTGCATGTTTAAATATTTTAATTTACATTTACTCTGAGACTAGACTTGCATAGATTATCAGACTTGCTATTTTAGATACTTGACGAGCTACTTGATTAGCCGCGGAAATTGTACTTTCCTTTATGAATTTCTTCCGTGTTGTGCGCATTCGTCTGATACTTTTTCTTGAATTTTATAACTCACACGTATATTCGTGAGTGGGGTCAGTGACCCGTCAAAGGTTCATATTCTAATGGGATCGGGCTGAACGCTAGTGATGTCTTGGAAGGGGATTAAGAGCAGTTTGAATGAAGTTGACTCGATATAACAGTGGCTTTGACCAGTATTGTAAGAGAAATATTTGATTTACTTGGTAAAATTGGGTATTACAAATACTTTTGGGGTAGGCCTTTTGAATCTGACAATCTATGTGACTTGGTTGACTTGGAGGGATTCAGCTCCATTGACATGATTATGTATAAGTGAGTTTCTAAGAGCTTGAGATAGTTTTGACCATGACTTTAAAGTTGATGTTGCATACATGCTTCGAGAGTTTGTTGCATGTTTGAAATTGTATCACGAGTTGAGATGAGTGTATGCTTCTAGAAAATGGGGTGATTATGGGAAGATCTATCCTATTTGAGATCAAGAGAGGACAAACAAATTCTTATACTTAAAGATACAATGTTATTGTTGCTATAGAGAACAATGTGAGATTGGGGTTGAATGGTAAAGGTTGCAGTTCATCTTCGAGCTGGAGATCTAGTGTTAGAGACAATGCGAGAGATTTAAGTTGCTTAAAAGTATGGTGGTAATATCTTGCATCACCAAGAAGGTTGTGGATTATATAAGATGCATTGCAATTAAAGTCTACTAATGGACTGGCTAAGGGTTGCATAAATTGTGTGACTAGTAATAATTAAGATTCAGCATTTTGTTATTGGATTTGAAAAGGTGAACGAACGTGTTCTTTACAAGGTGATTGTATATGTGACTTCATAGTCGTTAAGTCGGCAAGCTAGAGATTATTGTATGAAGATTCTTGTATTCTTGAGATTTAGAGGTCGAATTTTCTAAAGATAGAACTATTTCATTTGCTGTGGGCAATGATAGTGGATTAATGATGATATAGTCGGGTATGTGTATCTGGTATAAGTAACTTGTGAAAAGTGATACTTGATAAAATACATGGTCAGTAGTATTTGAAGTAGATAGAATATGACTAAGTGTAATAAAAATATATTTTATGGATGTATTTTGGTTGAGAAGTAGGGTTCAAGAGGTTCTATTCGTTGTTTGTATTGTATTGAAATGGTAATTAAAATAGGCAAGGACTTCATGAATTTATTTATTTGGATATCTGACTCTTTAACTTCTATGAGGTTGTAGCAAATCATGTGTGATTTGTAAAGTTGGAGGAACAAAAAGGTAAAGGACACAAGATGTTGCTTCTTGGTGTTGGAGTGATACTAGTCAAGAAACTAGTAGTTGAGACCGGTAGTTTTGAGATTTCTTAAATACCCATGAATAGAAGCTAGAAAGGATCACTTTGGGCTTTTGGAAGACTTATGACCAATTTTGAAAAGGTTTTGAATTAATTTGGGTGTCGGTTGGTAGGCATATTGAAAATGTGAATTCTACGCCAGATCAGGTTTACTTATGTAGTGCAACATTTACTACAGATATATCATCTGGAATGATTTTATTCCACTTAAAAGGTTGTATGTTGCCTAAGGTTCTTGTTACATCAGATTTGATAGAGTGACAACTCACCATATGATTATGGTAGTTATATCAGGTGGTTTGGGTGCACAAACTGAGTTAGGTGGAGTTTGCTTAGTCATTGTATAACAAAGAGATGAAATAAGTTATATAGATACTTAGAGACTTGTTGAGAAACAATATCACAGACTCACATAGTCATTGGGTGATAAGTTGCTTTTTATAGATTTGACATAATTGAGTTATTGCTTATATGGTGCACAAACTATGCCGTTTAAGGTTTTATGTGGAACTTGGTGTGACTTGTTGGTCGAGCGTACTGTAATGGATAAGTTAACAGACGTGAAATTAGCACAATCAAATTTGGATAAGGTATGCTGGAAGAAAAAAATACTATTAGGTAGCTGGGAACAGGTAATTGTTCTTATCGAACGAGAGAAATCAATGACTTATTGATATGATGGGTGGTTATGAGTTTCTATAAGTTTTTTCATTATTATCAGTCACGTGAAAGCTTTGAAGAAGAATCTAATTGAGTTAGGGCATTTTGATCGGTACTGGGTTTGGCAACAAGTAGTGTTCTGACCAAGCACGTGGCTATGGATATAAAGGATGTGGTATATATCATGTGGTTACGTCTTAGTGACGAGCACAAAACACACCATAAAAATAAGCTCATGTTGTGTCAAAGATAGTATAGAAAGTTATCCCCTCCACAGAAATTAGGTTAAATAATGTTCGAGTAATTTCTGGCTTAAATACTATTCAAGATGATTAATACTTTAATTTAAAGTGATTACTAATTGAGATTAAGAAACTAAATTAAAAGCAAGAAAAAGGTTATACTGGAGAACTAGAGAGTAGAGCAAAATTGGATTATTATCAATGTGAGAAATAGGGGTCATGACATGATAGGTGCAAGATCGCTATCCTAGATTTGACACTGTTGAATTTCATTCTTAAGGTTTTATTGATTCTCATGAATTCAACAAATTAATATCTTATTCTTCCAATTTAAATTTCTCTCTCGATTAAATTTAAATCGATGAAATAAGCTAATATGAAGTGCGGTAAAAATATACAAGAATCTGTTGGTAGGAATGGGCTAAGAGAAACTTCTCGCGAATATTTCTCAATCTTAATTCAAAGTGTAAATCACAAAGATCTTTCGGTTACTTTAATGAATCACCAAATAAAATTAAGGCATATGTTTCAACAATATCATATATTATGTTCCTCTTTCGATTAAAAATAATTATGAATAAAGTCAAAACTAGATTTTATGTTCCTTCAACAAATTCAAATAATTAAAAAATAATCAAATCCATAGAAATAAATCAAGTCACCAAATCACATCAAACCCTAAGGTAAACTACTCCATAAATATAGAGAAAGTCATCACAAGTAAATATTGTAGAATAAGAAAATATTAGTCCAACATTACAATCCAAACTCGTGTATTGAATTGATGGAAGGATGATAAATTCTCGTGTCTTTGTAACGACTGACCGGTCGTCTTGAGCTTTAACAAGCTTTTCGTCGTTTTGAGACTTTGAGTAGCTTCGTAGAATGTATTATGATTTGCGTGTTGGGCTGGTTTCGATGTTTGCGAGATTTGGGATTTGATTTGGAAGAGTTATTCTCAATTTGGAAGCTTTAAGTTGGAACATTTTACCAAGGTTTAATTTTTGAGTAGACGACATCGGAATCAGGATATAAAGATTCCAATAGGTTTGTATGGTAATTTTGGACTTGGGCATATGTTCGGATTGAGTTTGGATGTTCCTAGAACGGTTTTTACTCTATTTGCCGAAATTTATCGATTTGAAGGTTTGGAGAATTCTTAATTTTGACCGATAACTGAATTCAGTGATATTAGATTCCATTTGGTATTCCAAGCCTGGGGACAATTTGTGTTGTCATATTGGACTTGTGTGTGAAATTTTGTTCCATTCTCAATTGTCTAAGTATGATTCGAATGTGTTCGGCGATGTTGGAAGTTAACAGAGTTTAAAAAATTGAGTTTGATCTTTAATTAATGGTTTCAAGGTTATAATTCGTGTTCCGAGCCTTTGGACAAGTTTATATAGGGTATATAAACTTGTTAGATTGATCGGATGGGTTACTCAAACCTAGGGTGAGTTTTGGGGTGGGTTCGGACCACTTTTAGGCCCTTTTGAGCTGCTGATAACTGGTCACAAGGTTTTGAATCACGATCACGGAGGTTTGGGACGTGAATCGCATAGAGAAAAATGCATTTTCAAACTTATGAAACGTGATCATGGAAGGAAGGGTCGCGATCGCGTAGAAGAAATTTGTTGATGTCAGTTGTTTGACTTTGGGATCTTATATCTTGCAATCTATAAGGAATTTGAGGAATGATCCAAAAAATAAAATTTGTACCCATTTGAGTCTACTTTTCAGAAAATTAAATCGTTTGTTGGAACTTTGAACAAAGAGTTATGGCCATTATACCGAAGGGTGTCTGTGCAGAGGAAAATAAAATTTGTACATCACGATTGCATGGCTTCTTGGTCATGATCACGATGAAGAAAAGCATGCTGGACAATTTGTTAACCGCGATAGCATGGCTACTGACCACGATCGCGAATAAGGAGGCCTGTCATGGGTATTAAATATCCACTTTTGGGATTTTGAGTTTATTTCTTCACTTTTTAAGTTTTGGAGCATGGGTAGGGAGATTTAAGGTGATTCTCGAAGACTATTTTTTGCCATCTATCATAAGGTAAATTATTTCAACTTATTGTGAGCTACATACATGGATTATATATGGAATTTAACATGGTAATTAGAAGAGATCATTGGTTATTTTGGAATTTTTGGTTGGAAACTTAGAATTTGGTAAAAAGAGTACTTGACCACGAAATTGGATATGAAATTGAAAATAATGTATATTTACGTTTGTGATGCTATGGTGACGTATATTTTCGAGAATTTTCAAAACCCGGGTGCGTGGGCCCGGGTTGACCTTTGTTGACATTTCGTGCCAGGTTGTGAATTATTTTTAAATGATGAATTATAGGTTATTGAATATGTTTTGATTGATTTGCATGTTATTTTGGCGTTTTTGGTTGTTCATCATTGATTTGAGGTGTTAGAGTGGCATAGAAGTCGGCATCGAATTTCGGAGTGAGGTAAGTCTCTTGCCTAACCTTGTAAGAGGGAACTTATCCCTGTAGGTATTCTATTTGCTATATTCTATGTATTATGGGAGCTACGTACGTATGAGGTGACGAGTGTCCGTGCATATACTAGATTTAGATACGTTCGTGTTGACTTAGACTTATACCATGCTTTAATTATATTACTTGAGTTGTTCTTCCTGTTTAAATGATTCAATTTGTGATTTAGCTTGAGACTAGAGATGCATAGTTTATCACGCCTTGCTAATTTAAGAATTTGGAGGGTTACTTGATTACTTATAAAGTTATGATTCCTACTATCTACGTACCCTTGTGTTATACTTATTTGTTTAGTAACTTCGTGATTTCTTAACTCGCACGTATCTTCGCAAGATAGGGCTAGTGATCAGTCTGATATTTCACCACTCTTATAGGATCCGGACATCTGCCTTAGTGGTAGTATAAAATACTATTCTTATGGGATTGGGCTGTTCACCTCAATAATAAGCTTTTGGAATTGGGCCGTTCCCTCGACAGTAACATACAATACTCTTATGGTATCAGGCCATTCTCTTCGGCAGTACTATGACCTCGACAACATTATGAAATATAATTATGGTAGCTGGTCGTTTGCCTCGGCAGTATTATGATATACACTTATGGATCGGGCCGTACGACCTCGGCAATATCATGTAACAACACTCTTACGGGATCGAGCCATTCACCTTGGCAGAATCGTGCGTAATATTTCGATAGGGAGTCAGCGCATATATGAGTATCCTAACTCAAATTTGACATTTGCACCTGATATTGGTCACATATATTCCATTCAAGGCAATATTTGGTATTTGATGATATTGTACTTTTATTATTGGACAACTGGTAAGTTTCAATATCGACTCCTTGCCACTACTTCTTAGAGGTTAGACTAGATACTTACTGTGTATGCTATGATTGATGTACTCATACCATAATTATGCACTAATTGTGCGGGTACTAAAACATGTACATTTAGTGGACATACAGGTGCGTAGGGAGCTGCTGAGGAGACTTGGTGGTGAGCTGCTTTCTATGTTATGATCCGCAGTACACGAAGTCACCTTCCTATTCATTTAATGTATTCTGTCTACTTCCTATTCTAGACAGTTGTTGTGGTAGTATTATATATTCCAGTAGATGATCATGCACTTGTGACACCGAATTTTTGGGATTTTGACCATTGTTCATGGTTTCATTTCTGCTATGACATTCAATTTTATGTTTTGATCATGTTCAAACCTTGTAGATGATGTCAATATTTTATTATAAAAAATAGAATGACTCCGCTTATTTATTTCATCACTTGTTTTTAAAATGTTTTATGAACTATAGATTGTCGTGTTGATTTATTGTTGGCTTGCCTAACAGTAGTGTTGGGCACCATCACGACCGGAAGTGGGAATTGGGTCGTGAAAACTTGGTATCAGAGCACTAGGTTCACATAGGTCTCATAAGTCTTGAGAATGCCTAATAGAGTCTTTAGGATCAGTGCGGAGACGTTCGTACTTATCTTCGAGAGGCTATAGAGGTGTTAAGAAACTTCTCTTTCTTTATCTCCAGGGCACGTTGTTTCGACATTGCAACATTGCATGCGATGTCGAGTACTAGATATCCGTTGGACACCAATGAGTCATAGTGATGCTACAGAGTTAGTGCGGGATGTTTTTCCCTGCGTTATGTGGGTGGATTACTATCATCACTTTATGAAGGGGTGTCTAATCATTTCAGCCCAGTTTTGATGTTCCCCACAGGTTTGGGGTTGTACACAATATATTGTGATGCTTCACACATTGATTTTTGTGCTGTATTGGTGAAGAATGGTAGGGTGTTTACTTATGTGTCGTAGTAGTGAATGCTTTGGGAGGAAGAGTATTCGGTTCATGATTGGGAGTTTGGATTTGCGAGATTTGGGTATTTTCGAGCTTAGTAGAGTTCTCGCTTATGTTATTGCACAGTTATCCTTATTTAAGCACATTAAGGATCGTCAAAATGATTTTCTCCATTTGCTTATCCTTTGGGACACGGTGTTGCGAGGTTTTGCTTAAGAAGGGGTCATCGGAGATGTTTTGACTTCAGGGTCGAATTTGTGTTTCCAGTATTGATGGTTCGAGGGAGATTATCCTTGAGAAGGCTTGGAGTTTGAATAGACTATTTCATCGGTGTGCTACAGAGATGAATCATGATTTGAGGCAACATTATTGGTGGCAGAAAATGAAAAAGGACATTGTTGGACATGTCTTGCGGTAGTTGAATTGTCAGAAGGTCAAGTATGAGTAGCAGAGACCGGGTGGTTTTCTTCGGAAGATGGCTATGCCTAAATGGAAGAAGGAGCGTATTGTTATGGACTTGGTGGTAGGGTAGCCACATGCTTTGAGGAAGCTTGGTGTGATTTGGGTCATTGCGGACAAATGACTAAGTGTGTGCATTTTATTCTGGTGATAACTTCTTACATTTTGAGAGTTTAGAGGTGACGGAATAGGGTTTTCTTGAGCTACTAAGGGAATGTGAATGCTTGATTATCATCTTAGTATGCAATACCGTCTTGAGTTTTTGATATGTTGATGGATCATTCAATTGTTCATTGGTGGAATAAATATATTCTTGCAGCTTGTGGATGTGCGTAGACTCGGGAGGATAAATCGGTTATGTACTAGTTGTATCCATGGCAAGGTTAAAGAAAGGTGTCGTTATGAGGCTACACAAGTGGGATATCTCCTGTGATAATGTAAGAGGTCGTATGATTTCTTATGAGGTTTCTATTAATAGTTTTACCTTCTATCCAATCTGATGTGTGTGCTATGATATGAGTCTGGATCGCTTGAGAAAGATGGCATGATTTTCAAGAGGTTGAGTGTGCATTTAGGATGATAATTTGGGATGTGTTATGAATAGTGCAACATGAGCTTATAAGAAAATAAAATCGCATGGGTAATAGTGTGAGATTATAGTAGCTAGGAGGAGAAGTCATTGTGGGTCCGTTGGTTATGTGATTATGGCTTAAAGCTAAGTGGGGGAGCCTAATATTGACGATTGAGTTAATTGATAATGTGTTGATGTAGATTCTGGACTAAGGGACGCTGGTGGATTAGTTATGACTTCGAGAATGATTCGAGCAAGGAAATTGCAGGATGTGTTATATTTTGCCTTAATGAAATATGGAGGTTGTAAGATGGCTCAAATTTGATATTTCATTGTGGGTGTAGTATGTTAGGGATCATAATATCCATAAGCCTATTTATCCCCATCTCACACACAATAGTACCTCAAACCAAAATATTCGCTCTAAAGTGTCCTCTAACGAATCCTGAACAGTTCATTTTATTCTTCAAATTTTGTAAAGTCATGTCAACAATGACGTAGAAGTACTCTAAATCCTCTAAATCCAATTCCAAACTCAAATTCCCTTATATATTATATCTTAGAATTTGAACCCACTAGAACTATTTTTGAGGGTCGCCCATGTACTCTAGACCCTGATGCATAATCGAACATGTGACACAACATGTGTTCTATCTGATCATCATTCTCTCAGAAGGAGTAACCTTGCCCTTAGGCAAATGAGTGAATATATTTCCATTCCACACTATAACCACATGGAATATCAAACCTAAGTCATCCAGCAACCTCGATATATCAATCAAGTTTAGAACATCATACATCCGACAAACTTCTTGCCCAAGCCATCATTGATGTCACCCTTCTCAAGTCATAACTAATCCACAAGTGTATCTTAGTCCAAGAACTATAATAACACATTCCCATGTTGTGATGACCCAAAATATCATATTTAAATTTAATAAGTAATTCTGTATTCTAAAACCTCAAAAAAATACCATTTATTATTTTTCGACTTGCGTGCACAGTCCGTAAAAGTTTTTGAAAAGTTTTTATGTGAAAAATGGATTAAAATGTGAAATAGAACTTTAAAAACTCAAGTGAGTTGACTTTAGTCAATATTTTGAGCAACCGAACCCGGATCAGTATTTTGACAATTTTGGTAGGTCTGTATCATGATTTTCGACTTGGGCGTATGTCCGGAATCGAATTCCGAGGTCCCTAGCTCGAGATATGAAATTTTGAAGAAAAATTAAAAGCTTGAAAGCTTAATGATGTTTAAGAAATTACTGATATTAGATTTATTGACCTCGGGTCCGTATTTTGGTTCCGGAGCCCGTGTAGGTCCACTATAATATTTATGACTTGGATGTCGAATTTGGTGAGAATCGGAGTTGATTTGACGTGATTCGGACATCTGGTTGTAAAAATATAAGTTTTAAAGTTTTCTTGGAAATTTCCTTGGATTTGGTGTCCGATTCGTAGTTCTTGCTGTTATTTTGGCGATTTGATCATGCGAGCAAGTTCGTATGATATTTTAGGACTTGGGTGCATGTTTGGTTTGGAGCCCCGAGGGCTCGAGTTGGTTTCGAGTGGTTAACGGATCATTTTCAGACTTAAGAAATCTGGTTTTGTGCAGACTTCAGACTTCTGGTGTGTTCTTCTTCGCATTCGCGAAGGTACTCTCGCGAATGCGAAGAGCAAATTGGGGCCGGCACATTTTGTGCTTCCCGTTCGCGATAGAGTAACCGCGTTCGCGAAGGCCTGAGGTTCAAAACTACGCGTTCACGAAGGGAAAGAGGCTGGCTAGGATTATTGCCTTCGCGTTCGCGAAGGGCATCTCGCGATCTCGAAGACCAAGCTAGGCAAGCTTCGCATTCGCGAAGTGTAAAATGGGACAGCACAAATTTGTGCTTCGCGAACGCGAGACACTGACCGCGTTCGCGAAGGCTAAAAGTCTCAGAAATAGAACTTAAGTTCAGGAAAATGGGATTCCTCCCATTTTCAACCCTTTTCCATTTTTGAGCTTGGGTAAGGCGATTCTTGGGCGATTTTTACGGGAAAACATTCGGTTGAGTATTCCTTATCCTATATTGATTATATTTCATGATTTCATACTCATTTATATCATGAATCCGTGAATTTATGGAAGAAAAATCAGATTTTTATAAAATCTTCCAAAAACGAAAATTTAAGATTTGAAGGTCCATTTGACATCGGAATAGGATAATTTTTGATGGTTGGACTCGTCTCGGAATGGATGTTCGGATTTCTTAAGTTTTTTCGGGATTTGAGATGTGGGTCCCACTATCGAATATTTAAATGAATTTGGGATTTTTATCCGAAAAATTTGTAAATCCATATGAAATTAATTCTTATGATTAGTATTGAATATATCGAATTGTTTGTGAATAGATTTGAAGCTTTCGGAGATAAATTTAAAAGAAAAAGCTGTGGTTGAATAATTGATTGGAATTTGCAAAGCGAAGTAAGTGTCGTGGTTAACCTTGACTTGAGGGAATAGAACCCTTAAATTATTTGTTATGTGAATTGCATGTTAACGATGTATAGGCGAGGTGACGAGTGTCTATACGTCATCAAATTAATTGTTTACCTGCATACTTGAAAAATCATAAATTGTTTTAAATCATAAATTAATTATTATAATAATTATTTCTTTCCTATTCTTTGTCAAGTATTAATTCTTGAATTCCTGCATTAATTGTTACATGCTATTTGAATTATGTGTTTTAATTATTATTTGACATTTAACATATTAAATATTAAACTGCTTATTTTCTCCCTGATTTCTATAATAATTTGCTATTTGTCATTGTTTGTTTCATAATTAAATCATAATTGTTGTCTGCTTGTTGTCTTATTATTTTATATTAATTGTTGCATTTATTGGGGAAATTTCTTCTATAAGAATTGATTGAAATGGATATAGTAGAGGATCGTGTTGCACGCTACAACACACTTATTTAAAGTCAATATTGAAGGATCGGGTTGCACGCCGCAACAGACTTATTAAAAGTCAATATTGGAGGATCGGGGTGCACACCGCAACAGACTTATTAAAAAGTCCATATTGTAGGATCGTGTTGCACGCCGCAACAGACTTATTAAAAAGTCCATATTGGAGGATCGGGTTGCACGCTCCAACAGGCTTATTAAAAGTCAATATTGGAGGATCGGGTTACACGCTGCAACAGACTTATTAAAAGTTAATATTGGGGGATCGGATTGCACGCCGCAATAGACTTATTGAAAAGTCAATATTGGGGGATCGGATTGCATACCGCAACAGACTTATTTAAAAGTCTATATTTATACTTGATTGAAATAAATATATGACAGACTTGATTGAATGTGAATATATTGTGAGAGCGGGTTGCAGCTGTAACAAAATTGGTTGAAATAATAATGAATTATGAATGTTGGGTTGGCTTCAATTATTAAAAATGACTTACCTGATTTATTTCTATTATTTGTTGTTATTATTAATATTGCATACAGGTTAATGTAAGTGAACCGCCTTATACTCGTCACTACTTCGTCGAGGTTAGGCTCAGCACTTACCAGTACATGGGGTCGGTTGTACTGATACTACACTCTGCACTTGTTGTGTAGATTTTGGAGTTGGTCCCAGCGGCATACCATAGACTTACTCGGAATTCAACTACCAGAGGAGACTTGAGGTATAACTGCATGGCGTCCACAGTTCTGAAGTCCCCGTCTATTTGTATTTATTCTAGAAGCTCGTGCACTTGTGACACTAATTCTGGGATGGTATTTAGACACTGTTAATTTTACGGATTATTTAACTATGTTTCAAACTTTGCTTTCTCTTTTGTTTTCTTGATTATTAATAATTTAAAAATAGTTTAAAAATTTGTTAATATTATTCTAACGTTGGATTGCCTAGCAAGTGAAATGTTAGGTGCCATCACGGTCCGAAGGAGGAAATTTGGGTCGTGACAGTTGGTATTAGAGCACTAGTTTACATAGGTCTCACGAGTCACGAGCAAGATTAGTAGAGTCTGAAGGATCGGTACAGAGACGTTTGTACTTATCTCTCAGAGGCTATGAAGTTTAGGAACAATATCACCTCTTTCTTATTCTGTCGTGCGATTTTATTCTATCATCGATGATTGAACCATTCTACTCTTATTCTCTCGCAGATGGTGAGAACACGTAATACCTCTACCGATGGACAGGGACCAGAACCCCCGGTGGCAACTATGGCCAGGGGTAGAGGTCGAGGTCGTGCTAGAGGCCGAGGTAGAGCTCAGTCCAGATTTCGAGCAGCTGCACCTGTTGTAGAACCTCGGGTGGACCTTCAAGAGGAGGTTCCAGTTCAGAATGTACCAGTTGGACCAGTTCATGTCCCGGAAGGATTCATAGCCACTCTATTGCTTCAAGACGGTCTAGTCCATTTGGTGAGTCTTATGGAGGGCGTGGCCCAGAATGGTACATTTCCAATGGCACCAGCCGTCTCACAGGCTGGGGGAGGAGCACAAACTCCCACTACTCCTGCTCCGGAGCAGATGGCTCCCTAGAATCAGGCTCCAACAGCCACGCCAGTTGGGATAGTTCAACCAGTTGTTGCGGCACAGATCAGTGATAGGCCTGCCATGTCTTTTGAGGCCTTATTAAGACTGGATAAGTTCACTAAGCTCTTTTAATTCACTTCAGTGGTACACCTTCTGAGGACCCACAAGATTATCTTGAATGCTGCCACGAGGTGTTGCGGAACATGGGTATTGTTGAGACCAATGGGGTTGATTTTGCTGTATTTCAGATGACGGGTTCCGCCAAGAGGTGGTGGAGAGATTATACATTGACCCGACCAGTCGGATCACCTGCACTTACCTGGGAGTAGTTCTCTCAGCTATTTCTGGAGAAGTTCCTCCCTATCACACTGAGAGAGGAATTCCGCAAGCAATTTGAGCGTCTACAACAGGGCAGTATGATTGTTACTAAGTATGAGTCCCGTTTTATGGATTTGGCCCGTCATGCTCTCCTTTTACTACCCACGGAGGGAGAGAGAGTGAGGAGGTTTATTGAGGGACTCACTCACCCTATTAGACTTCAGATGGCCAAGGAGACCGGAAGTGAAATTTCTTTTCAGGCGGCTTGTAATGTCCCAAGGAGGATCGAGATGGTTCTTGCACAAGAGAGAGGGCAGAGGTCCGATAAGAGGCCTCGTCAATTCGGCAGTTTTAGTGGTGCCTCATCTCGAGGCAGAGGTAATTTTGGTAGGGGTCATCCTTCCAGACCGTTTCATTCAACACTACATGCATCTCCCGGTGCTTCAGGGAGTCACAGTCCTATTATGCCTTACTCTGGGCAGCCAATATTCAGTGCACATTCAGCTCCTATCAGTGCACCACCACTCCAGAGTTACTACAGTGGTTATCCGGCCCATCTGGGTTAGCTTCAGCTTCAGTAGCCACGGCATCAGGATGGGTGTTATGAGTGTGGGAACATTGGTCACATCAGGAGGTATTGCCCTAGATTGGCGAGTAACAGATCTCGACAAGATTTGCGTGCCATCATACCGGCACCGGTTGCTTCACCGCTTGCTCAACCAGCTAGAGGTAGGGGTCAGGTAGCTAGAGGGGGAGGTCATGCCATTAGAGGTGGAGGTCAGGCCATTAGAGGTGGAGGTCAGACCGTTAGAGGTGGAGGCCAGCCAGTTATAGGTCATCCCAGAGATGCAGTTTAGAGTGGTGGGGCCCAGCCCCGATTTTATGCTTTTCCAGCTAGGCCTGAGGCCGAATCATCTGATGCTGTGATCACAGGTATTATTCCAGTTTGCCATAGAGATGTTTCAGTTCTATTTGATCCGGGATCTACTTATTCCTATGTGTCCTCATATTTTGCTTCATATTTGGTTTTGCCTTGTGATTCTCTAAGTGCTTCTGTGTGTGTATCTATACCTGTGGGAGACTCTTTTGTAGTAGATCATGTCTATCGTTCGTGTGTGGTTACTATTGGTAATCTTGAGACCAGTGTGGATCTTCTACTTCTTGATATGGTAGATTTTGATGTCATCTTGGGTATGGATTGGATGTCTCCTTATCATGCTATATTGGATTGTCATGCCAAGACAGTGACCCTAGCTATGTCGGGGTTACATCGGTTAGAGTGGAAAGGAACTCCTGGCCATTTTTCCAGTAGGGTTATTTCTTATATGAAAGCTCGGTGTATGGTAGAGAAAGGGTGTCTAGCCTATTTGTCTTATATTTGCGATCCCAGCACGGATGTCCCTTCTATGGACTCAGTAGCAGATGTTCGTGAATTTTCAGAAGTATTTCCTGCAGATCTGTCGGGGATGCCACCCGACAGAGATATTAACTTCTGTATTGATTTGGCTTCGGGCACTCAGCCCATTTCTATTCCATCATACCGTATGGCCCCGCTAGAGTTGAAAGAATTAAAATAGCAGTTACAAGACTTGCTTGACCAGGGATTTATTAGACCCAGTGTCTCGCCCTGGGGTGCACCAGTATTATTTATAAAGAAGAAATATGTCTCTATGCGGATGTATATAGACTATCGGCAGTTGAACAAGTCCACTATCAAAAACAAATATCCGTTGCCAAGAATTGATGACTTATTTGATCAGCTTCAGGGTGCCAAGGTATTTTCAAAGATCGATTTGAAGTCTGGTTACTATCAGTTGAAGATTAGGGTCTCTGATGTCCCTAAAATAGCTTTTCGAACTCGGTATGGGCATTACGAATTCCTAGTGATGTCATTTGGGTTGACAAATGCCCCAGCAGCATTTATGGATTTGATGAATCGGGTGTTCAAGCCTTATTTAGACTCTTTTGTGGTTGTATTCATTGATGATATCTTAATGTACTCCAGCAGGCGAGAGGAGCATGAGCAGCATCTTCGAAGTGTGCTTCACACATTGAAGAATAATCAGTTATATGCCTAAGTTTTCAAAATGTGAGTTTTGGTTAGACTCAGTTGGCTTTTTGGGGCATGTGGTATCGACAAAAGGCATAAAGGTGGATCCTAAGAAGATTGAGACTGTTCAGAATTGGCCTAGACCTACTTCAGTTACAGAGATCTAGAGTTTCCTGGGTTTAGCAGGTTATTATCGTTGGTTCATGGAAGGGTTTTCATCTATAGCCAGCACACTGACCAGACTAACCCAGAAGGGTGTCCCATTTAGATGGTCAGACGAGTGTGAGTTGAGCTTTCAGAAGCTCAAGACCGCTTTGACTACGGCGCCAGTGTTGGTATTACCAACAGGTTCAGGATCGTGTACAGTCTATTGTGACGCATATCACATTAGGCTTGGTGCAGTATTAATGCAATATGGCAAGGTAATTGCATATGCGGCGCGGCAGTTGAAAGTTCACGAGAAGAATTATCCTGTTCATGACTTAGAATTGGCAGCCATTGTTCATGCGCTGAAGATTTGGAGGCATTACCTCTACAGTGTCTCGTGTGAGGTATTTATTGATCATCGTAGCCTCCAGTATCTGTTCAAACAAAAAGATCTTCATTTGAGGCAGAGAAGATGGTTGGAGTTGTTGAAAGACTATGATATCACCATTTTGTATCACCCCGGTAAGGCCAATGTGGTGGCTGATGCTTTGAGTAGAAAGGCTATGAGTATGGGCATTCTTGCGTATATTTTGGTTGGTGAGAGGCCATTAGCTGCAGATGTTTAGACTTTGGCTAATCAGTTCGTGAGGTTAGATGTTTCAGAACCCAGCCGGGTTCTAGCTTGCACAGTCGCTCGATCTTCTTTATATGAGCGCATTAGAGAGAGGCAATATGATGATCCTCACTTACTTGTCCTTAAGGACACGGTACGGCACAGTGATGCAAACAGGTTGCTGTGGGGAAAGATGGGGTTCTGCGAATGCAGGGTCGTATTTGTGTGCCTAATGTGGATGGGCTTCGTGAATTAATTCTTAAAGAAGCACACAGTTCCAGGTATTCTATTCATCCAGGTACCGCCAAAATGTATCAAGATTTGCGGCAAAATTATTGGTGGAGGAGAATGAAAAAGGATATAGTTGCATATGTAGCTCGGTGTCTGAATTGTCCGCAAGTTAAGTACGAGCATCAGAGACCTGGTGGTTTGTTTCAGAAGTTAGAAATTTCTGAGTGGAAGTGGGAGCGTATCACTATGCATTTTGTTGTTGGGCTCCCACGGACTCAGAGAAAGTTTGACGCAGTTTGGGTCATTGTGAACAGGTTGACCAAGTCAGCGCATTTCATTCCAGTGGAAGTTACCTATTCTTCAGAGAAGTTAGCTAAAATTTACATTCGTGAGATTGTCCGCCTTCACGGTGTGCCCCTGTCTATTATTTCTGATCGAGGTACGCAGTTTACCTCACATTTTTGGAGGGCTGTACAGCGTGAGTTAGGCACGCGGGTGAAGTTGAGTACAACATTTCATCCACAGACAAACAGACAGTCAGAGTGCACTATTCAGATATTAGAAGATATGCTCTGCGCTTGCGTTATAGACTTTGGAGGTTCTTGGGATCAATTCTTGCCACTTGCGGAGTTTGCTTACAATAATAGCTACCAGTCGAGCATTAAGATGGCTCCATATGAGGCATTATACGGAAGGTGATTCCGATCGCCAGTTGGTTGGTTTGAACTGAGAGAGGCTCGGTTGTTGGGTACCGATTTGTTACAGGGTACCGATTTGGTACAGGATACCTATGAAAGGTGTAATGAGGTTCGGAAATAAGGGCAAGTTGATCCCTAGGTATATCGGACCCTTTGAAATTCTTGAAAGAGTGGGTGAAGTAGCCTACAAGCTTGCATTACCACCTAGTTTATCAGCGGTTCATCTGGTGTTCCATGTGTCTATGCTCCAAAAATATCATGGTGATCCGTCCCATGTGTTCGATTTCAGCTCAGTCCAATTGGACAAAGATTTGACTTACGAGGAGGAGCTGGTGGCTATTCTAGCCCGGCAAGTCCGACAGTTGAGGTCTAAGAGTTATCCTTCAGTTCGGGTGCGATGGAGAGGTCAGCCGATAGAGGCATCTACCTGGGAGTCCGATTCGGATATGAGGAGTAAATATCCACACCTTTTCTCTAGCTCAGGTACTTTTTCTAACTCCGTTCGAGGATGAACGTTTGTTTTAAAGGAGGAGAATGTGATGACCGAAAATGTCATCTTTAAATTTAATAAGTAATTTTATGTTCTAAGACCTCGAAAAAATACCATTTATCATTCCTCGACTTGTGTACGCAGTCCGTAAAATTTTCCGTAAAGTTTTTATGTGAAAAATGGATTAAAATGTGAAATAGAGCTTTAAAAACTCGACTGAGTTGACTTTAGTCAATATTTTGAGAAAACAGACTCGGATCAATGTTTTGACAATTTCGGTAGGTCCATATCGTGATTTGGGACTTGGGCGTATGCCCGGAATTGAATTCCGAGGTCCATAGCTCGAGATATGGAATTTTGAAGAAAAATTAAAAGCTTGAAAGCCTAACGATTTTTAAGAAATTACTAATATTTTATTTATTCACCTCGAGTATGTATTTTGTTTCCAGAGCCCGGTGTCGGTCCACTATAATATTTATGACTTGTCTGCCGAATTTGGTGAGAATCGGAGTTGATTTGGCGTGATTCGGACGTCTGGTTGTAAAAATATAAGTTTTAAAGTTTTCTAGGAAATTTCCTTTGATTTGGTATCCGATTCGTAGTTCTTAGTGTTATTTTGGCGATTTGATCGCGCGAGCAAGTTCGTATGATATTTTAGGACTTGGGTGCATGTTTGTTATGGAGCCCCGAGGCTCGGGTTGGTTTCGGGTGATTAACAGATCATTTTCGGACATAAGAACGCTAGTTTTCTACAGACTTCAGGCTTCTGGTGTGTTCTTCTTCGCATTCGCGAAGGTAATCTCGCGAACGCGAAGAGCAAATTGGGGCTGGCACATTTTGTACTTCGCATTCATGATAGAGTGACCGCGTTCACGAAGGCCTGAGGTTCAAAGCTTCGCATTCTCGACCGAAGCATCGCGTTCGCGAAGGGAAAGAGGCTGGCCAGGATTATTGTCTTCGCGTTCGCGAAGGGCATCTCGCGTTCGTGAAGACCAAGCTAGGCAAGCTTCGCGTTCGCGAAGTAGCCCTCGCTTTTGCGAAGTGTAAAATGGGACAGCACAAATTTGTGCTTCGCGAACGCGAGCCACTGACCACGTTCGCGAAGTGTAAAAGTCCCAGAAACAGAACTTAAGTTCAGGAAAATGGGATTCGTCCCATTTTCAACCCTTTTCCATTTTTGAGCTTGGGTAAGGCGATTCTTGGGCAATTTTTACGGGAAAACATTGGGTTGAGTGTTCCTTATCCTATATTGATTATATTTCATGATTTCATACTCATTTATATTAGGAATCCGTGAATTTATGGAAGAAAAATCAGATTTTTATAAAATCATCCAAAAACGGAAATTTAAGATTTGAAGGTCCATTTGACATCGGAATTGGATAATTTTTTATGGTTGGACTCATCTCGGAATGGATGTTCGGATTTCTTAAGTTTTTTCGGGATTTGAGATGCGAGTCCCACTATCGAATATTTAAATAAATTTGGGATTTTTATCCGGAAAATTTATAAATTCATATGGAATTAATTCCTATGATTAGTATTGAATATATCGAATTGTTTGTGAATAGATTTGAAGCTTTCGGAGATAAATTTAAAAGGAAAAGTTGCGGTTGAATAATTAATTGGAATTTGCAAAACGAAGTAAGTGTCGTGGTTAACCTTGACTTGAGGGAATACAACCCTTAAATTATTTGTTATGTGAATTGCATGTTAACGATGTATAGGCGAGGTGACGAGTGTCTATACGTCGTCAAATTAATTATTTACCTGCATACTTGAAAAATCATAAATTATTTTAAATCATAAATTAATTATTATAATAATTATTTCTTTCCTATTCTTTGTCAAATATTAATTCTTGAATTCCTGCATTAATTGTTACATGCTATTTGAATTATGTGTTTTAATTATTATTTGACATTTAGCATATTAAATATTAAACTGCCTATTTTCTACCTGATTTCTATAATAATTTGCTATTTGTCATTGTTTGTTTCATAATTAAATCATAATTGTTGTATGCTTGTTGTTTTATAATTTTATATTAATTGTTGCATTTATTGGGGAAATTTCTTCTATAAGAATTGATTGAAATGGATATATTGGAGGATCGGGTTGCACGCTGCAACACACTTATTAAAAGTCAATATTGGAGGATCGGGTCGCACGTCGCAACAGACTTATTAAAAGTCAATATTGTAGGATCGGGTTGCACGCCGCAACAGACTTATTAAAAATTTCATATTGGAGGATCGGGTTGCATGCCCTAACAGACTTATTAAAAGTCAATATTGAAGGATCGGGTTGCACGCCGCAACAAACTTATTAAAAGTCAATATTGGGGGATCGGATTGCACGCCGCAATAGACTTATTGAAAAGTCAATATTGGGGGATCGGATTGCACGCCACAACAGACTTATTTAAAAGTCTACATATATACTTGATTGAAATAAATATATGACAGACTTGATTGAATGTGAATATATTGTGAGAGCGGGTTGCAGCTGTAACAAAATTGGTTGAAATAATAATAGATTATGAATGTTGGGTTGGCTTTAATTATTAAAAATGACTTACCTGATTTATTTCTGTTATTTGTTGTTGTTATTAATATTGCGTACAGGTTAATGTAAGTGAACCGCCTTATACTCGTCACTACTTCGTCGAGGTTAGGCTCAGCACTTACCAGTACATGGGGTCGGTTGTACTGATACTACACTCTGCACTTCTTGTGTAGATTTTGGAGTTGGTCCCAGCGGCGTACCATAGACTTGCTCGGATTTCAGCTACCAGAGAAGACTTGAGGTATAACTACATGGCATCCGCAGTTCTGAAGTCCCCGTCTATTTACTTTAGCTGTGTGTTTATTTCCAGACAGCTTTATTTTATTCAGATCCTTATTTGTATTTATTTTAGAAGCTCGTGCACTTGTGACACTAATTCTGGAATGGTATTTAGACACCGTTATTTTTACGGATTATTTCACTATGTTTCAAACTTTGCTTCCACTTTTGTTTCCTTGATTATTAATAATTTAAAAATGGTTTACAAATTTGTTAATATTATTCTAACGTTGGCTTGCCTAGCAAGTGAAATGTTAGGCGCCATCACGATCCGAAGGAGGAAATTTCGGGTCGTGACAGTTGGTATGAGAGCATTAGGTCAATTCAACATATTTATGTGACCTTACTATGTTTACAACCTATATTTAATCAATTGATTCTCCCATGTCTACATTCATTAACAAGATGTAAGAATTTGTTTCATCCCACTACTGAATAATTAAAGGTCCATCGATATATCCATACCTTAAGATTGTACGTCCTTATTTTCTTTACATCCCAAGAAAATCCTTCTCGTTATACCCAAATTCTCTAAGTGTAGTCCTTAGACATCCTCTCTATTATACTTTAAGGTTGTGGAGGCACCCGCTCAATTTACGAGCAACTAAATGTGAAAACATAGCTATCTTAAAGCTTATTGTACCATCACTCCCACTTTTAGGGACACTACTGAACTGAAGAGTCCTAAATCACATGCTCACTAAACTAGGTGCACCGAGCCAAAGATGTGCTCCATATCTTGCCATATGTTCTTTGGAATGGCCTACCCCCATATTACGGGGAAAATATCTCACACCCCATCCGCTATACCATCACAAG
This sequence comes from Nicotiana tabacum, assembly GCF_000715075.1. Classification (NCBI taxonomy): domain Eukaryota; kingdom Viridiplantae; phylum Streptophyta; class Magnoliopsida; order Solanales; family Solanaceae; genus Nicotiana; species Nicotiana tabacum. The sequence goes on along the minus strand of NC_134081.1, from coordinate 56,866,868 downwards.
GCGTCAGTTCCCAACTGATAAATGTTTTCTCAACATTGCGTACGAACAAATAGAAAAAACTAAAGATTTGGACTTCAAACTGAAAGAAAGGACACACAATAAATAAAGAAAGAAGGAAAGTTTCCTAAATACCCTTTAGCCTCTTGAAGACAAGTATAGACGTCTCCATACCAATTCGCAAGACTCTACTAGACATGCTCATGACTCGTAGAACTGATGAACCTAGGGCACTAATGCCAACTTGTCACGACTCAAAGCTGACAGGGACCGTAATGGCACCTACCCCAACCCGTTAGGCAAGCCAACCAATGTAAACACAACATAAACTGAATATCATCAAATAATATTGAAATAAGAATGTGAAATTTAATATAAACTACCCAAGAACTAGTGATACACGTCATAAGTTACTAAGATATAGTACGATGCTGGTATGAAGGAAATACATTATCTATTTGAATATACATAAATAGATATATAAGTTTTAAATTACCATGAAAAAACTTACAACTAATCATCGAAACATTGACTTATACCATGAAAAAACTTGCAGCTAATCATCGAAACATTGACTTATCCTCATTGCTCGTTCCTGAACTCCGCAACAGCTCAGCTCAAAAATCTACATGCAAGATGCAGAAGTATAGTATGAGTATAATCGATCTCATGTACTCAATAAGTATCAAAACTAACCTCAACGAAGTAGTAACGAAATTTTAGTCAAAAATACTCACCTTTTATAACTTGTACAGCTCATAAGCATATACAATAATAGAGAAACAACCAAGGAACAACTAATATCAAGTATAAGGTGCACAATCAAAGAAGAGAATAAATGGCATGCTTTTCAAATAACATGGTCAAAAGCTTATACAAATATACCAATCTGCATATAAAAAGGATGTACAACAAGTAGTACAGTCACAAATTTCACATCAATCTGACACCATGCAAGTGTCCAACAACCTTCTATCAAGTCTCGTACATGTATAAAATGCATAAATATGCATATATTGATGATATGCCTGAATATTTCTATCATGACATATAATATTCTATCATGTTACACGAGCATAAGAGAGATGCTTATAATATGATACTAGTATGTGAAGATGCGCATAAAGTCATGACAAAATTGGATCAAGTAAAGCATATGAAATGAAGCCTATATCAGCAAGGCACAAACTGTAATGACATGGCCGATCATTTTGTGTATCTGAATTTTGTTCCCCTATTTGATGCTTCCCTTATGCTTAGTTGTCATCTTGCAACTTGCGGGTATGGTTGGTTTGGTTTCGGTAAGGTTTTGGAATGAATTGGAACACTTAGTTCTATGGTTATAAACTTAAGTTATAAGAGTTGACCAAGGTTTGCCTTTTGTGTAGACGACCCCACAATAGTGTTTTGATAGTTCCAATAGGTCTGTATGGTGATTTTGGACTTAGTCTTATGTCTGAATTTAGATTTGGAGATCCCTAGGTTAATTTTATTCTATTTAGTGAAAGTTAGAAATTGAAGGTTTGGAAAGTTCATAGGTTTGACCAGGAGTTGACTTTGAGACTATCAAGTTCGAATTACTATTCTGAAAGTTGGAATAGATTCGTTATGTTATTTTGGATCTGTGCAAAATTTAGGGTTATTCTGAATTGGTTAGACGTAATTCGGCATGAGTTTTGAAAGGTTGAAGTTTGATTAGTTAATTAGGCTTGAATTGAGGTGCTATTTGTGATTCTAATTTTTTTGAGTGCTTTGAGACCTTGAGTAGGTTCGTGTTGTGTTTTGGGACTGGTTGGTATGAGTGGACGGAGGATTCAGGTGTGTTTTGGATTGACTTCGGATTGTTTGGTGTCATGTAGGCAGTTCTGCTCCGGTCGAGTCCGCAGATGTGGATAGTGGAGTCGCAAGTGCTGAGGAAGGCTGGGGCAGTGGAGTTTGCAGATACCAAGGCCTGATTACAGAAGTGAAGGCGCATGTGCGCTACTTGGACCGTAGAAACGGCTCCGCAGAAGCGAAAGGGCAGAACTTAATGGGTTCCACATCTGCAAGGTATTTTTTGCAGATGCAGTATTGTAGAAGCGAGCTTTTTGTCTGCAAAAGAGGAAACGTTGGGTAGTGTAAAATTGAGGGTGTGGTTTATTTTATAATATTAGGAGCTCGGTTTGGGATGCTTTTTTAGGTAATTTTCACCACCTATTGGGGTAAGTGTTCTTGACTCGGATTTGATTATTATTCATGAATCCATCTTTGATTCTGGATTTTGGTTGATGAAATGTAAGGCAGAAAATGGGGGTTTTGTGAGTAAATTTTAGAAATTAATTATTTAGGGTTTGAACCCCGATTTATAGCCGGATTTGGATGAAACTTGTATATTTGAACTCATTTTTGAATGGGTAGTCAGGATTTGTGACTTTTGTTGGGTCATAGGAGGCGGGCCCAGGTTGGCTTTTTTTTTTATATTTGATAAATATTGGAGTTTTATTACTTGGAATCAATTTCTATAGACTTATTTGATGTTATTAAGTTATTTTTTTTGCTAGATTTGACCCGTTCGAAGGTCGTCTTGAGAGGCAAGGGCTTTTTAAAGTATTGATTTAGCTTGTTCAAGGTAAGTATCTTGCCTAATCTTATGTGAGGGAATACCCTTTAGGATTTGTCCTTAATTGTTGTTCGTGTTATGTGAAAAGCAACATGCACACGAGGTGACAAGCGTGTACGCGGGTGCTATGTATGGCTTATGACCCGATTAGACCTTAGGTTATTAATATGCCTTGATTTGATGATATGCTTTATACAAAACATGCTTAACATCTCCGTGACTACATGAACTTTATTGTTACAATTTGATTTTTCCGTATTCATGTTTTATATGTTGAAACATCATCTCCATTTATTTATTTCCATGTCCTAGTGCACCTTGTTGGAAAATTATGAGCGTATATCTTTGATAATTATTTGAATTATTGTGTTGTGATTATGGCACATATGGAGATGTTGGGCTGATTTATTGGGTGTTGGCACGAGGTTTTTGCAATGCAGTTGTGATTGATATTGTTATTGTGTCAGGGTGAAGCGATACGGGTGGATATTGTTATTGTGTCTAGGTGGAGTGATACGGATGGATATTGTTAATGTGTCAGTGCGGAGTGATATAGATAGATATTGTTATTGTGTCAGGGCAGAGCGATAAGGGTAGATGTTGTTATTGTATCGGGTGTGAAGCGATATGTGTGGATATTGTTATTGTAATACAAGGTGTCATATGGTTATGTTTCTATTTGATGGCTTATTGTCAAGCTGAACCTTTACTTGCATTGAGTTATTATCACATCTTCTAAAGAGATTGTTGATATTGTCCTTCTATTGTTCATTCTGTTGCTAGTTTTTGATAAATTGCACAGGTTATTTGATTAGTGAGTATCACATGACTTGAACCTCATCATTACTTAACCGAGGTAAGTCTTGATACTTATTGGGTACCGATTGTGGAGTACTCATACTACAGTTCTGCACATTTTGTGCAGATCCAAGTGTTGGAGGTAGCAAACCTAGGCAGCGATGGCTTACATTGACCGCGAGGATTTAAGGTAGAGTTGCATGACTATCGCAGCCCTTTGGAGACCCATCCCTATATCTATACTATTATTTTCATATCCGAACAGTGCTGTAGTTTTAGACATCATTATGTATTCAATTAGAGCTCGTGACTTTGTACTTCCTAGTATTGGGGAGATGTATTGCGTATTGCCATTTTGCTGGTTTTAACTCTATTTTTGCTTTTACACTAAATTCTATCTTATTATATCATGTTTTTCTGATTTAGTGTTGTTAAGTAATCGGCTTACCTAGTCTTAGAGTCTAGGTGCTATCATGACCCCTATGGTGGGATTTGGATCATGATAAATTGGTATTAGAGCTCTAGGTTCATAGGTTATATGAGTCATGCGCAAGTTTAGAAGTGTCTTCTGAATCGGTACGGAGATGTTTGTACTTATCTTCGAGAGGCCACCGAACTGTTAGGAAACATCCCCTTATTTTATCCTTTATCATGCTAATTTTTGTAATTCTGAAGTTTGATTCTTTATACTTTTATTCTCTCATAGATGGTGGTGAGGACATGTTCTGTCGAATCTGCTTAGCAAGCACCAGCGCCCCATGCTAGAGCCGCGAGAGGCCGGGGCCAAGGTAGAGGCCGAGGAGGGGCACGTGCCACAGCTAAAGCAGCAACTGTGGAGCCTCTAGTAGCTCCAGTGGATGATTAGGAGCTCAGGCATGTTAAGCATGCACTTGAGTAGCCTATTGCTACACCGAGGTTCCAGGAGACCTTGGCACACTTAAGTGCAGAGTGCAAAGTGTACTCAGCAAGTATCATAACTAACCTCACAACTAACCACAACTCGGTCCAATACCTGGATCTACACAATTAAGTGTAGAGTATAGTATGAGCATAACCGACCCCATGTACTCAGCAAGTATCATAACCAACCTCGACGAGGTAATAGAAGAAAGATTTATTAATGATACTCGCTAATCACCTGTACAGTTCATAAATCTCACAAGTATAGAGCAATAATATGATCAAGTCATGAATCACAAATAAAGCCACCTTGGTGCGCAAGAAAACATAACATACTCTGCTCAGTTAATAATCCAACATATAAAGAAGATATGCAAATTAAACAGGTAAACAACCAAAGATATTGTAAATAAAAAACAAAATGCAATAACCAAATCAATCACTGACCAGCCTTTCCTCATACTGCGTGTACACCATCAAGAGAGAAACATGAGAGGGTGATCATAGGGGGATGGATTCTTATCCACATGCTGTACGGATAACTCATGTGTTGTACGGACAACTCACATGCCAATAATATCAATCGCATGGATAACTCATGTGCCAATAATAACCATATTTCGGATCCACACGGATAACTCACATGCTGCACAGATAAGTCACGTGCAAATAGTAACATTATCACAAATCCACATGGACAACTCACGTGCTATCATATCTCAACTACACAGACAACTCACATGTCAATAATTACAACCATACGGACAACTCACGTGCCAATAGTAACAATATCTTAGATCCTCACGGATAACTCACGTGCTACCATTCCAATCTATATCACACAGAAAGCAGATATACAAGTTTACATGAACAATGGAATTTCATACTCATGGACTGGTATAAATGACATGCTAAAGTGCATGCATGTGCATAGTGGGCTACCATAACTCAAATCAGGCCATTACATCACGAAAGTAGCAATTATCAGGTTCAATCAGGAGATTAACCTCTATGTAACCTCAAACATGGTTCAAATAGCTCACAAACGGAGTACAAACATGAGAAACATAATAGCATGAAGCTTAGAAAATTCAAGGTATATCATAGCCTAAGCACTACCCCAAGCATGAATAATACCTCGGTGCACGCACATGGGCTCATTCCTACATATGTGCGCCACTGATAGTACGTATTTATCACAAATTACTCAGGCAACTAGTGTCTCGACTAAGTTTAGGTAAGATACTTACCTCAAGCAAGCTTAATCAGCACTCTAGAAAGCCCTTCCAACGTAAATCAATCACCAGACGGCTCGAATCTAGCCAAAACAACTTAATTATATCAATAAAAGCCATAGAAAATAACCCCAAATAATAAGGCTTTGATCTTGAATCAATTATGTAAAGTCAACCCTAGGCCTGCACCCCCGAACCCGACAAAATTTACATATCCCGAACACCCATTTCAATACAAGTCCAAATATATGTATTTGGTCCAAATTCAACCACAAATCGACCCTCAAATCACCAATTTTCACTCTCCAAAATAATGGGCAGAAACCCTCAAATTTCACCTTTAATTCACATAAACTATGTGTAATAATCTATGGGTAATCAATATCTATGATCATAATCTAGTAAAATGCACATACCCCATCAATTGTGGTGAAAATCCCTTCAAAAATCGCCTCCAACCAAACTCCACAACTCCAAATAATAAAAAATGACCATACCCTTCGAAATAAATAATTTGACTAGCATTTCAGCATTTACGGACACTTTACCGCACCCGTGAATTAGCTTCTGTGGATAAACCCCAGCATCTGCGCATTTCACTAATCCTCCCGACCTCCCATATCTGCAGTCCTACATTCGCATCTGCGGAACCGCTTCTGCGATCCAACTTCCACATTTGTGGCCTTCCCCTAGCCTCCAGCCCAGTCTACTTCTACGCCTCCAAGCCTGCATCTGCGAACTCGCATCTACTACTACAATTATGCAGATGCGAAAACACCAGACTCAACAGTCTTCAGCAATGCCAATATAACTCAAAATGATATGCAATCAATCGAAAACACACCCGAGGCCACCGAGGCCTGGTCCAATCACACCAACCAATCTCAAAACATAACACGGACCAACTCGAGGCCTCAAATCACATGAAACAACATCAAAACCATGAATCGTACCTCAATTGAAGCCTAAGGAACTAATCTAAATTTCTAATTTCAAAACTTATGCCAAACATGCCTAAACAACTCGGAATGACCTCAAATTTTGCATGTAAGAACCAAATGACACTACGGACCTATTATAACTTCCTGAACCATAATCCGAACCTGATATCATCAAAGCGGTCAAACCTATCAATCTTCCAAACCTTCAATTTTCCAACTTTCACCAAATAGAACCAAATCAACTTAGGAACCTCCAAATCCAAATCCGGACATACGCCTAAGTCCAATATCACCCTACGAACCTGTTGGAACCATCAAAACACCATTCTAGGTTCGTATACATAAAAGTTAAACTACGGTCAACTTGTACAACTTAAGCCTCCAACTAAAGGACTAAGTGTCCCAATTCAACCGAAAACTCTTCTGAAACCAAACCAACCACCCCCGCAAGTCATATAACGACAAATACACATAAGAAAGCATCAAAAGGGGAAATAAGGCTAAAATACTCAAAATAATTGATCGGGTTATTGCATTCTCCCCCTCTCAAACAAACGTTCATCCTTGAACGAGTCCAGAGTCATACCTGGGGTCTCAAAAAAGTGAGGATATCTGCTCATCATCTCCTACTCTATCTCCTAGGTAGCTTCACCTATGCTATATTCTTCGATCTTAATTTTGAACTTGCCTATCCAAAATGGCCACTGGCTCCACATCATAAGTCAAATCCTCATCCAACTGTATTATGCTGAAGTCCAATACATGTGATGGATCCCCATAGTACTTCCGGAGCATGGAACCATGAAATACTAGGTGAACTCCTGATAAACTAGGTGGAAAGTCAAGTTTGTAGGCCACCTCTCCAACTCTCTCTAGCACCTCAAAAGGACCAATATACTGAGGGTTCAACTTGCCCTTCTTCCTGAACCTCATCACACCCTTCATGGGTGAAACTCTGAGTAGAACCTTCTCACCTACCATATATTCCACATCAGGAGCCTTCATGTCTGTATAACTCTTCTGCCTGGACTACATTGTACAAAGCCGCTCCTGATTCAACTTCACTTTCTCCAAAGCATCTCGAACTAGACCAGTGCCCAACAATCTAGCCTCTCCGAGCTCAAACTAACCAACCAGAGAAATCACATCACCTCCCATATAAGGCCTTGTAGGGAGCCATCTGGAAACTTGATAGATTGCTATTGTTTTAGGCAAACTCTTCCAATGGTAGAAACTAATCCCACTGGCCCCTGAAATCAATGACACAGGCTTGTAACATGTCCTTCAAAATTTGAATAGTGCGATCGGACTGCCTGTCCATTTGGGGATGAAATGTTGTACTCAGCTCAACCTGTGTGCCTAACTCATGCTACACTTCTCTCCAAAACTATAATGTAAATGGTGTGCCTCAATCCGAGATAATAGTCACAGGCACACCATGAAGGCAGACAATCTCTCAAAGATAAAATCTGAGCCAACTGCTCTGAAGAGTAGGTAATCATGACTGGAATGAAGTGTGCAGACTTGGTCAGTTTTCCCACAATGACCCACACTGCATCAAATATTCTCAAGGTCCGTGGAAGCCCAACTATAAAATCCATAGTAATATGTTTCCACTTTCACTCCGGAATATCAAGCCTCTGAAGTAAGTCACCCGGTCTCTGATGCATCTACTTCACCTGCTGACAGTTCAAACACCAAGCAACATACTCAACAATATCTTTCTTCATCCTCCGCCACCAATAATGATGCCTCAAATCACGGTATATCTTCGTGGCTCCTGGATGAATAGAATACCGCGAACTATGGGCCTCCTCAATAATAAAATCTTGCAATCCATCCACATTAGGCATACAAATCTGGTTCTGAAACCTCAATACCCCATCATCACCAATAGTCACCTCATTAGCATCACCGTGTTACACCGTGTGCCTCAGGACAAGCAAGTGGGGATCATCATACTGAAGCGCCTTGATGCACTCAAACAAGGACGACCGTGATATAACACAAGTAAGAACCCAACTAGGCTCCGAAATATCCAACCTCGCGAACATATTGGCCAAGGCCTAAACATCTGAAGCTAACGGTCTTTTCCCAACTGGGATAAAAGCAAGACTCCCCATGCTCTTAGTCTACCTGCTCAATGCATCAGCCACCACATTGGCCTTCCCCAGATAATAAAGAATGGTAATATCATAGTCCTTTAGTTTCTCTAACCACCTCTGTTGCCTCAAGTTTAGATCCTTTTGCTTGAATAAGTATTGTAGACTCATGTGATATGTGAACACCTCGCAAGACACACCATAAAGATAATGCCTCTAAATCTTGAGCACATAAACAATGGCTGCCAACTCCAAATGGTGTACTGGGTAGTTCTTCTCATGGGGCTTCAACTTATGCAAAGCATAAGCGATCACTCTACCATTCTGCATCAGCACACACCCAATACAAACCCGGAAGCATCACAATAGACTATATAAGAACCCGATCCGGAAGGCAGAACCAAAACTAGAGCTATAGTCAAGGAAGTCTTGAGTTTCTGAAAGCTTTCCTCACACTCATCAGACCACCTAAATGGGGCACCCTTCTACATCAATCTAGTTAATAGGGATGATATAGATGAAAACCCCTCCACAAAAAGGCGATAATACCCAGCCAACCCAAGGAAACTCCAGATCTAGTAGCAGTAGATGGTCTGGGCCAACTCTGAACTACCTCAATCTTCTTCGGATCCACCTTAATCCCCTCACTGGATACTACGTGGACCAAGAATACCACTGAGTCTAACCAAAACTTACACTTGGAGAATTTAGCATATAACTTCTTCTCACTTAAAGTCTGGAGCACAATCCTCAAGTGATGCTCATGCTCCTCTCGGCTGCGTGAATACACCAGTTTATCATCAATAAACACAATAATGAAGGAATCAATATAAGGTTAAAATACATTGTTCATCAAGTGCATAAAAGCTGTTAGGGCATTGGTCAGCCCAAAAGACATCACCAAAACCTCGTAATGCCTATAACGGGTCCTGAAAACTGTCTTAAGAATATCTGAAGCCCTAATCTTCAACTTATGGTACCCCGATCTCAATTCAATCTTTGAGAATACCTTAGCACCCTGAAGCTGATCAAATAAATTATCAATATATGGTAATGGATACTTGTTCTTGATAGTAATCTTATTCAATTGCATGTAGTCAATGCACATCCTCATACAACCAAAAATAGCACCGGATCACCCCAAGCTGACACTCTAGGCCTGATAAAACCATTATCCAGCAATTCCTATAATTGCTCCTTCAACTCCTTCAGCTCCTTCAACTCTACTGATGTCATGCGATATGGTGGAATAGAGATGAGCTGAGTGTCTGACACCAAATCAATATCCTTGTCGGGTGGCATGCCTGACAAGTCTGAAGGAAACACATCTGCGAGCTCCCTCACTACTAAACTGATTAAACAATAGGAGTAAAAGCACTAACATCTCTCACGAAGGCCAAATACGCCAGATAACCCTTCTTAGCCATATGTTAATCCTTCAAATAAGAAATTACTCTACTGGGAGTGTGACCAAGAGAACCTCTCCACTCCACCCTAGGTAACCCCGGCGTCTCTAATGTCATGATCTTAGTGTGAGAATCAAGAATAGCAAGGTACGGAGATAGCTAATCGATACCGAAATCACCTCAAAATCAATCGTGTTGAGAAATAAGAGATCAACCCTAGTCTCATAATCCCTAGTAGTAAGCACACACGACCGATATACACACCACAATAGAATCACCCACCAGTGTAGATACATGAACAGGAATATCTAAAGAATCACAAGGCATATCCAAATAACGAGCAAAATAGGATAACACATAAGAGTAAGTTGAACCAGGGTCAAATAACATTGAAGCATCCCTGTTACACATTGAAACAATACATGTTATCACGGCATGAGAAGCAACTACCTCTAGCCTAGCAGGAAATGCATAGCGATAGGTCTGTCCACCTCCTAACTGACCTCCCCCTCTAAGGCGACCTCGAACTGACTAAGCCCCACCCCTAGCTAGTTGTGAGGGTAGTGTAGCTACTTATGCTGAAACCATAGGCTGTGTGCCCTGATATGAGACTCTACTTAGAAGTCTGGAAAAATCCCTCTTGAGATGACTCAAATCTTCACAATCAAAATAACCCTTCCTCTGACGAGGCTGCTGACCCTGATAACTCGAATAAATGCTTGTGAAACCTTGAGTAGATAAAGCACGGTAAGAACTCTGTGTCAGTAGCGCACTGAATGAAGACTGAACCAAGCGGGCACTGTATGAGTTGTGGCTAACTGATGAACCACGAGGAATATGATGAGTTGCATGAGCGGTCCTAAAGGACATCCTCTGCTGTGATGTGACTGGCCTCCAGATGAGGCACCACCAAAACTACGCAAGCCACGGGACCGCTTGGCCTCTCGCTTCTCTCACTCAATCCTGAGAACATTCTCCAAATACCTAGAAATCTTAACCACTTAGTCAAACCTAGCATCCATCTCGGCCTCCTGAGCCAAACTATATCGTAGACCATAGTTGAGGCCATCAATGATCCTCCTTATCTTCTCCCTCTCAGTGGGAACCAAGCATACTGCATGACGTGCCAACTTTGCGAATCTTATTCCATACTAGGTCGCAGTCATACATTTATGGGATCTTAATATTTCTATCCCAAGAAAGTATCTCAATTCACCCAAATCTTTTACCTTGAATTG